>NW_024543073.1:26762500-31562500 GCF_018167655.1 Microtus oregoni | reverse complement strand
TCTTCAGACCCTAGTTTGTCTGTCTACATTTTCATTGATCTCTTATTTGGATGAAGATTTTCACCCACTATCTTTTCTAATTCTCCTAACAGGCACATAGGAGGTGTTACTAATCTTGTTTTAAAGAAAATGTCTTCTGGGGAAGAGAAGAAGAAAAACTCAAGCAAGTCTTGTGTTACACCAGAATCAAACACTCTTTTAAGATACAGACTAGAGATTCTTTACATTTCTTACTATACTTACTTTGATAAATAAATTTGAAGCTGGGTGTAGATAATTTTTTTTTTATGCCATCAGGATTGGGTGGTAGATCTAGAAGAGTCAGTGCTTCAAAGCCAACCTCAGCTGAGATCAGATTGGGCTGCATAAAACCTTATCATAAAACAAACAAACAAACAAACAAGATGGTCTCTTTGTTTTTTCTTCTTTTTGAACTTTTTTCTTCTTTTTGAAATTGATTTTATGGAGCTATATATTTTTCTCTACTTCCCTCCCTTCCTCTACCCTCCCCTTTAATCTTCTCCCAAGGCCCTTGTCCTCCCAATTTACTTGGGATATTATGTCTTTTTATACATCCTTTGTAGATTAGATCCATGTATGTCTCTCTTGAAATTTGCAGGCAAATGGATGGATCTAGAAAACATCATATTGAGTGAGGTAACCCAGACCCAGAAAGACAAATATCATATGTAGTCACTCATAAGTGGTTTTTAGACAAAGCAAAGAAAAGTAACCTACAATTCACAATCCCAGAGAACAGAGACAACAATGAGCTTTCTTTTAAAATGTCAATATTCTTAGCTAATTTTGTACTGGTGACTTTAGGTAAAGCAATGGCTATAACTGAGAATATTCCACTTGGGGTCAAATAATCCTAGTCATGATCAGTGAAGATCCTACACCACTATTGAAGTAATACTTGAAGTCAAGACCTAGAACAGAAAAAACAAATTGTATGCTCAAAGATTAGATACATTTTTCAACTAAGTTCTGATGATAATATGCAAGACCTGTAGGTTGATATTTTGGTTGCTATCTACACCTGGAAAATCAGTTATTGCCATCACAACTGAGATGAAATATTTTACCCATGGAAGTGTCTCTCCAGCTTCCCAGGAAAGTTACTGTGGATGAGAGAATCATCTGAACCTAAAGGAAGAAGCATAGAGCCCTTACAAAAGTCACATGAATTTGATGCCCATAGTTTTCTCACTCTGAAATATATAGATGATTGTTTTCTGTGAGTTGTGAGGAATAAACCACACAGTACATATTCCCTGGCACATATCCATAACCCAACAAATAACACTTGAAAGGAAGAACACACAAAGATTTTCAGTACTTTGTAAGGATTATTAGATCTATTATTAGGATTTTCTTCAAAACAAGGTTCATCAAACACCAAAATGTTTTACCCAAAATTGTCTAACATAATTCTGCTGGTTTCCTTTCAGCTTAGTAGCTGCACATGAATCTACTGATAATTTTATTGCCTGTAGCCCAATAACCCTGAAACCATTAGCCTGATGGCCACTCAGGCTATTGTCTGGAGGGTCTTTCAGTGCCTCAGTCCCTATTCTTCTATGGTAGTGATATGTGGGATTTAACTATCTCATCATCCTATTTACCAATAAAGACTAGAGAGTCATATATTTGGGTGAAAACCTCATAGACCAAAGAAGCAGTGGAGACACGACCTGTTGACCTTGGGTTCTCAAACTCAGTCTTTTCTTCCTATGCATCCCTCTATCCATATTCCTGGGCCCTCCAGCCCCACTATAGTTAACTCTAGTTAACTAGTAGTCATTGTCTACTCATTCTTATTCAAGGGTAACTTTATTAACAGAGTCTTGGTTATCACAGTGTGACCAAATACCCTGCAAATTAAGAATTCATCTGCTATATCTTCCATGACCAAAAATTTAATGGTTTGTTTACTTGAATTAGTCAAATTGTGAGTGTTTTAAAGAGGGATATGCATATACATTATGCATATACCCCTTCAAAACATTCAAGTTTGGAATTATATTTTGAATGATATAACAAGTTCTTGATTACATTTGAAAAATATAATTCTTATAAAAATATATTGTGTGTTTGTAGTTGGGTTTATGTGTTTGTATGTTTTCTTTGGATTAAACTCAGGTAACCAGCAGCAATATAGCTGCTGATCCTTGTCACTGGCCACTATTTCAAGCTTTAAATTTATAAGTATTATCTAACATTTATATTTTCAAAATGATGTGGCCTGAGCCAGTCCTCAGAAGTAACAACAATGCGGTATACTATTTCTATGATTTATTCATTTAATGTTTAGCAACAAAAAATACATCTATTGGATGATTGACCACTATATAATTCCAAATGAGTGTTTTTAGTCATATGGTATTTCCTTTTGGCCCTTCAATATATAATGCAATGCTAATAAAAGACTGGAAAAGCAATGCCTTAGTTACTTTTCTATTGCTATGATAAAACACCATGACCAATGCAACTTTATCAAATAAAGCAATTTTTTTTTTAGGACTTGTTATTCTAGAACCCATTATAATCATGACAGAAAATGCGGCAGAGAGGCACTGGAGCAGTAGCTGAGGGCTAGCGGCTCAATCCAGAAGCAGGATAATGAGGCAGTTAACTGGAGAAGGCATGGAATTTGGAAAGTTCCCAACTCAACTGTTGTGGTACACGCTCCCCAATAAGACTACAACTCTTGATCCTTTCCAAACAGTTCCACCAACTGCAGACCAAGGATTCAAACACATTTCCTTATGGGAACACTCTTCTTCAAACCACCTCATGTAGCAAGCATAATACATTGATGAAAAATTCACTCATTATAATTCTAAAAACTGCCATGGTCTTTAGTCACTGTCATCTGATCACAGAATGAATTTGCATAATAATTATTTCTAGTACTGAAAAACCTGATGTCAGAAAAATGTGATTCAAATATTTGATTTGTGTCTTTTATTTTGGAACAAAGACTCTCTATATCCATGGCATGGCATTTGTACATACTGGCTTATAAAGAGTCAGATTTTTAACGGAAATTCAAATAGATTACCTTAGCTAAAACTTTTCATACTTCTGTTTTTGAAAAGTTACATTTCAGTTTATATGCTGACAGATTTTAACTCAAGTCAAATGTGACATGTTATTTTTCATAAGTATGTTTAAATAAAGATTTTTTTATTATCAACAAAGGCTATAAATATCATTAATCCTTTAAAGTTTTGTGCTATAGGGATCTTTATATTCTCTGCATCTTATCAAAATATGAAATTAAATATTTTATAATAAAATATTCCCTATGTTGCCAATATAAATATTAAAGTTTTTAAAATATTATTTTGCCACACTAAAAATATTGAGAAATTGACAAAGGACATTTTAAAAACATGATGAGTTCTCAAAATGATCTGATTCTGTGAAAAAAAAATAGAGTTAAAATGTTAGCAGCACCCATGTGGTTGAAAGTAGAATTTGAGAGTTCATTTTGATGCTAGGAAAAGTATTTGGTTGACTTCCACTTCAAAGGCCACAATGTGTTTGTGGTCTTCTAACTATGGAAACTTTTCAATTAAATTATAAGAGAGAAGTTATAATTGGATACTCTAAAAATCTCTATTACAATTTTGAATAATGTACAATGAATCCATATTGCATAACAGATGTAGTCAAGTTGCTGATGAGTCACTTAGAGAACTGTTCTGGGGAGATTGACACATCAGTAGAATCTGATTCATATTACATTTTCCTTTCATCCCCCTCTTCTTCCCCTTCCATCTCTCTCTTTCTCTCCCTGTCCCTTCTTGCGTATTCTAATAGCTAAGCAGGACTAGCCATTTGAATTGACCTGTCATATATGAGGTTCTTGTTCAGTCATAGAGGCAGGCAGAGTTTTATAAAAAATAAAAAAAAATAAAATATAGCTTATTGTGGAGAACAATTATGTCAAGCCACTATTATTTCTCAGCATTCCATATAATTTCATTTGTGATTTCTTTGTACTTAAGTAACACAATGAAATTTTTAGGAAGTACTCAGTCATTTCTCTTGCCATTTTATCTTTCATGTTTTATGGAAACAGAGACTGCACTTTTATTTCCTAGCCAACCAGACCCAAATAATCATGTAGAAACTATAGTAATTATAGCACTGTTTGTCCAATAGCTTACGTGTATTTCTAGCTTACTCCTACATCTTAAATTAAACCATTTCTGTTAATCTATGTATTGCCATGAGGCTGTGACTTACCAGTAATGTTCTGCCATCTTTCTCCTTCAGTGGCTACATGGTATCTCTTTCAACTCCACCTATTCTCTTTCTCTATCTCTGTTCAGATTTACTGCCTGGTTTTACTCTGCTAAGCCATTGGCCAAAACAGCTACATTCATTAACCTGCAATGCATATGCAGAGAACATCACACATCATCTCTCCTCTTCTGTCTAAATAAAAGGGAGGATTTTAACTTTAATATAGTAAAATTACATATAACAAAATGGTTACCAAGCAAGATATAATTACAATAGTTAGTCTATTTACATTAGGCAAAAATTAAAGAAAATATTCTATCATGTATCTTTGTGAATCTAAAATTTTTATCTATTTTATCTTTTACTATAAGTAAGGAAAACTGCAACAGTCTCCAACTCCATCAAAAACCCCAGAAAGACATAATATTATCTAAATAATCAGAAAGTGCATTGTAAGCAACTTCCAATGTTATAGAAATAACAGAGACATCTTGCTGCCTGAACAGTCACCCAAAGTTCTTTTGTACTATTGGGGAATCTATTTTAAGCCTATAGGTACATAATATCTGGCAGACTTTTCCATGAAGCAGGTAATTTGAAAGACTGTTTTGCCTATATTGGCACTTTGAAGTCACTTTATTCTATATCCTGAAGAATTTCTTGCAGATTCTTTCATGATGCAGGAACCCTGAAGGACTGTCCTGCCTTTTTTTGAAAAGTTGAATAGTCATTATTTTTTCTGTGTATCCTGTCTGTCCAGTTCATATAGCATACCATCAAGCAATCCAGGAAAGAGCAGTTTCTTGCCCAAATTGCTATCAAGCTCCATAAGGAGCTTCTTCAATGACCATCATCCTCTTGAAGTAGATTGGTTCACCAGAAGCAGACATGTCTTATGGATAAAAAAAAGTCTAATTTCTTAAAATATTTTAAATGCCATATTCCATAGGTCTTTGAAGTGTTGAAGATATTTAATCTAACTGAAATATATCTTTTTTATATCCAGAACACTAACACAGTAAATAAACGTTTGGATGTTATAGATGACTATCTATTAATCTGTATCTCTTAGCTATACATTACCTTTTTAAATGAGCTGTATAAACATATACCTTAATCAAGAATAGAAATACATACATATATATACACATAATATTGTCCTTAAATTTGTATTAATAGACCCAAATCCATAACAATGTAAAGTATACATTTAATGTACCATTTCCCCTCTACTATTTTAAGAAAAAGATTGACTCTGACTATTAACCATTTATACTTAACCCCCTTTAAATGAAAACAAACATTTATAAACAATCATTTGGCAAATTTGAGCATAATTTTCTCTGAACTGTTTCCTGTTCTTTGTTTGGTGAAGTATTTTTAGGGTTCATGGAGACTTTTAGAGTGGTCTTGTTTCATTAGATCATATTAGCCTGAAAGGAAGCCACACGTTCCCAGCCTCGGAGGAAATAAAAGCATTACTTATTTTCCAAAGTAACATATCCTCAGATTTAAATTTTAAAGTCAAGATACTTTTAAATACATATATTTGTTTAGCTTAGCAGACCCAGAATCAAATGTCTCTCTGCAGTCAAAAAAATTCAAAGAAAACACAATAATATACATAATCAAGACGTGTATTTTTCATTTTTTCATTACCCATTATGATTTTTTTATTCTATTTTTCCTTTACATACCTCAGTTTAATATTCTTATTTTTTTTTAAACCATGGCTTTGTTTATCTGTTACCATCTCTGTCTTAAGCCCATGCACATTTATTAAACTAACAGTGTCCCATTTAGAGGCCTATTTTGTCTGGATCTGTCTTTACTGTGTATCTGTAGTCCTTTTCTGACCAGGAGTGTTGTTTTAAAATACTAAGTGGGTATGACTAGGACTAATGCTGAGGCTTTGCCTGTTGCATCTGCCCTGTTCTACATGGCAAAGGATGTAAACTGCTTCTGTGAGCCATGCTTACCACCCAGATCCAGGGACACAGTGGGTCTCTGTCACCATTAAGGAATTAGTAGCATGCTGCTCACAAACCCCATTTAAGTGCTTCACAGCAGGACCTCCCGATATATGCAGAGCCATTCCTGCCACCAGAAAAAAGCAGGAAGCCATCTCTTAAAGAAACCTCCCTCTGCTCACCACCAACAAACAGAGCCTATAAAAAAAATGCAGTTCTTGGCTTCTCATCAGCCCTCATTGTTCGCCATGCTCGGAGAGTCCAGTTTTATCCCATGCTTTTTCAGTCACAGTCCAGCTGGCCTTGGTGAGCTCCCAATAGATCAGCTCCACTGTCTCAGTGGGTGGGTGCACCCCTCGTGATCCTGACTTCTTTGCTCATGTTCTTCCTTTTTCTGCTCCTCATTGGGACCTTGGGAGCTCACGGGGTTTTGAACCTAAGTAATGTGCTGGCTTTGTGGGAGCCTAGCCAGTTTGGATGTTCACCTTCCTAGAAATGGACGGAGGGGGGAGGACCTAGGACTTAACACAGGGCAGGGAACCCGGACTGCTCTTTGGACTGGAGAGGGAGGGGGAGAGGAGTGGGGGGAGGGGGAGAAAGGTGGGAAGAAGGGGAGAAGGTTGGGAGGAGGGGGAGGGAAATGGAAGGGAGGCTGGGAGGATGTGGAAACTTGGTTTTTTTTTTCTCCTTTTCTCAATAAAAAAAAAAAAAAGTTAAAAAAAATGCAGTTACCAAGAAGCCAAAGAAAGCTTTATGTGGAAATATATTGCTGACCATTGGGCGTCATTATGTAGAAGTAAGTTTTGTCCCACCAGGTCTATAGTCATTCAGTCCCAAAGAAACACATGGAGGCTTATATTAATTATAAACTGTTTGGCCTCTTAGTTCAGGCTTATTACTAACTAGCTTGTACAACTTAAATTAACTCATAATTCTTTTCTATATTTAGCCATGTGGCTTAGTAACTTTTCTCAGTATGGCTTTCTTATCCTGCTACCTTTATCTGACTGGTGACTCACTTTCTGCCTTTCCTCTTCCCACAATTCTCCTGTTCTGATTACCCCACCTATACTTCCTGTCTGGCTAATAGCCAACCAGCAATTTATTAAGCCAATACAAGTGACAAATCTTTACAGTGCAAAAGCATTATCCCACAGCACTGTAATGCAGTCCAACATGTACTTGGAAACTATCTCACTGTCAGCTTTAATCCTTATTAAATTCAGTATTTGTTCTTTATCTCTGTTACCTCTAATATTTGATAATGGAGTTCACTTTTATTCATACCTTGAAAAATCAACATTTTTCTTATCAAAGGAAGTTTTCTTGTTCTGTTACCAAATCAGGAAATATTGGAAACCCAAATTTGCAGAAAGAAAGATCTCTGTAGCTTTAATGGAATATGAGTTGTTTGGGATGATCTTAAAGCAAAAAAAACATTTGCTCAGATATTTTCTAATACATGTTGAATTTCTAGTTTTATCCTTTGAGTTTTTGCTCACAGTCAAGTGTTTTAGTAGACAATTTAAATATGTTTTCAATATAGAAAAAGTGAATAAAATATACTTAGTTATGTTAACCTATGACTAACCATTTCAATACGTATAGAACTAATTAAAACAAATGCAACTCTATCAGAATTACCTGCTATTTCCAGGGACTTTGAAGGTTTGGGCAATTGCTTAGTAAACATAAAAAAATGTGAACAAATTACTGCTTAGATTATGTTTGATTCAAATCTCTGTTAAGATGCTATAATTCTTTCAGTATTAGGTCTCTTCTTCCGAAATAACACAACAAACTCTCAACCTCTTCACTAGTAGCATGTACATCAGTGGTAGAACTACTAATCACTAGCTGTGTGGGCATCAGTGTTAGAACTACTGTTAACTAGCAGTTGTGAGTGTCAGTGGCAAAGACATTGTTCACTAGCAGTGCGGGCACCAGTGGTGGAACATCTACTGTTCAGTAGCAGCATGTGGGCATTAGTGGTAAAACTACTGTTCACTAACAGCATGAGCATCAGTGGTAGGACTCCTATTTTCCTGCAATCTGATCATGAAAGCAATGAACAATACAGAGTGTAAGCGGTTTAAACACACAGGACTTGCATTTTCCCCACTTTTTATACCCTCTCCACTGTCTTTAGGCAAAAGACAGCCCTTCAATTCTTGAATCTACTTTCTTTTTGCAAGCAAGTATAGAATAATAGAAAATTAGAAGATTTATTTTACTATAAACTTTAAGACTAGAGAGATGGGTTGGGAATGAAATATATTGACCCATTTCCTTTTCTTCTTCTTTTTTTTTTCCCTGCTCCTATAAAAGAAAAGTCCAACAGCAAAATCACAGAAGATAGCTAAGTGTTCATTCGTTGCATTTTACCACTCAGGTACAACTAATACAAATTCAAAAAATGCTAATAAAGTCTGAAATTTCCCAGTAGGGGAGTAATGGAACACTTTTAAAAGAGGCACTTTCAGTTAATGACTAAGGCATTTTTTTGCTAACAGCAATTTTGGCTTCTTATCCCAAGTGGAGAAAAATGCATTAAACAGGAGATTAAAATGTCCTTTCAACTGCTTGGTAATGCCAGCTGCTGCTGCAGGCTAAGGCATCCATGAAGTGGCATTTAGTTGATGGTGGTTCTGTTGCAGGGATGAAGGAAGCATGAAAATCCTGCTGGATGGAGGTCTCTTTAAATATGCTGTGTACGCACAAATAGCAAGTGTAGGAGCTCAGTGAGGATGGCAAACTGTACAATCTGTTCGTTGCATTTTGGTTGCTAATTAGGAGGTGACATGCAGCATGAATGTACAGAACCTGTTGAAATTCTGTCAGGCTCTGTCTTTGCTTTCAGATATTTGAATGCTATTTAATAAGGCGTCTTAATTGAAAGCAGAGAAAAACATAAAAGTAGAGTATAAATATGTTGGATCAGTATTCTGAGACAATGTGTGTGTATATGTGTGTGTGTGTGTGTGTGTGTGCATTTTCATGATTTCTTACCTCTCGAAACTTCTTAGACAGCTACTCTACTACATGAGCACAATATGCAAATTCTGTTATTTCTTTTCCTTGCTGTGGGGATTAATACTGGAATGGAAAGTTGGAAACAGAGCTTACAAACACAAATGAGAACTACATGGTGACTTGGACATAAAGGAAAAAAAGTTGTTACTCTTGCCAAGAAATACCAATTTTATGAGAAAAAAATGGGAGAGGTCACTTATATTTTACAATGTATTGTGTATATATTTTAATAATAAAATGCATTTTTCTCTTAATCTCATTAGTATATGAAAGCAAATTGATACTCAGCTTTACTTTCTGCAGACTGCTTTCACAAAAGAAAAATAATGAAAGAGGAAAAACATAGCTATAGCCTCTGAAGCACTTGATCCTGGTGAACCTAACATCATATTGGTGGTTATGTATCATCACAATCAGAGTGCCTGGAATTGAAGTTTCTAGCTCCATATTTTAGTTTCCCATTTTATGTAAGGAGGTAATGTGAGAAAAAGACATGGAACACTTTGAAATTTCTGATACATAGAACATGTTTAATGTTATTATCATTATTATGATTTTTGAGAGAGGGTTTCTCTGTGCAGCAGTCCTAGCTCTTGTAGACCAGACTGGCCTCCAAATACACAGAGATCCACCTGCCTCTGCTTCCTAAGTACTGGGATTAAAGGTATGTGCCACTACCGCCCAGCTTAATATTATTATTTTTATAGTAGAAAAATATATTTGATTGTAATTATCATTTTGATGTTCAATATTATTTTGTCTTAACCATTAGGAGTGCCAGTGACCTTAGAAACCCTAATAACAGGAGTTTTAAATAACATAATTCTAATTTCCTTGGTTGTATATTTATATACACACACACATATCTAGTCATCACTTAATGATAGTTTCAGTAGATATGAGTAGAATTGAAGGACTTTAAATTCCTAGTTGTACAATTCCCATCCCCGTCTCCTGGGTTGCTTGATGCTGAGGGACAGTGGTCTTGTACCCTGTAAAGATTTGTCACTTGTATTGGTTTAATAAACTGCTGATTGACCAGTAGACAGGAAGTATAGGCAGGCCGACCAGCACAGGAGAATTCTGCGAAGAGAAAAGGCTCAATCTTCAGTTGCCACTCAGACAAAGAGGAAGCAAGATGAGAATGTCTCACTGATAAAAGGTACCAAGCCACATGGCTAACACAGACAAGAATTTTGAGTTAATGTAAGATGTAAGAATTAGTTAAAAGAAGCCTGAGCCAACAAGTTTATAATTAATGTAGGTCTCTGTGTATTTCTTTGGACTGAACAGCTGTGGGTCTGGATGGGACAGAAACCTCTGTCAACAACTTGATTCACGAGTCTTAATTTGATGCCCAAGTTTGCTAACATTCCACATACAATTTCACTAACATCTCAGCCAAAAAAAAAAAAAAAATACGAAAACCCCTGTTGACAGAGTAAATTACCCTGGAGTGTTTGTCTTCATCAGAGATTCTTGAAGCTTTAGTATTAATGGCTCAGTCTGGATTTGACCTCTACGGGAACTGAGCTAACCGTGAGATGGTATGAACAACCATCTATCATTACATAAATAACCAAGAGGTAACTTGAGCAAATATCTCCAACAAATGTGCTGCTCGTGTGTTATTTATAATCATCACACCCATAGTGGTCACTCATAAGTTGCACCTTTTTTGGCATATGAGGTTGAGAAATTAGAGAAAGGGAAGACTAAACAGTGATCTGTAACTATGTTGGTGAGTCTAGATATGGGGAAGAAAGCAAGAAAAACCCATTCACTTTTGAGATTTGTTTCAGTGTCTGTAGCCAAGACTCAAATATGTAATTTGAAGGTTGACTCTTTAAAAAATCTATGCATCAAATTCATAGTTACATTGTGACAATTCTTTATAAGTCCACTGATTCATTTTATATATATGGCACTGGAAGATAAGCGATATTGTCTTTGGATCCAAAACCAAAATGAGTTGAAATGATGTCCCAGACAGCTTTGAAATAGTCCACTTTCCAGCAATGGAGCTGAGTAGGTGCTATAAAATGATTTTTATATTGAGATACTCTGAAGGTATTTCATATGCTTAGCAGAAATGTAAATATTATTAGAGATTTCATAACTCTAATCAATAAGAAAATAAAAATCATACTAATGCCTTTAATTACAAGGCACTTCAAAATCTTACTGAAAGAATTTAGTTTTCTTAGTAAATGGCAGTTAAAAACATAGCAATTACTTGTCCTCACAGATTACTTGGTGACTCTGTTTCAAAGTTTCTCCAATTTTCCCTCTGATTTTATACCTGAAATAATCTTTTTACCCTATAATTATTTGCTGTGTAAATACCCATTGATAGATGGCTGACCCTGGACATTTTCATTTAATTAAAAGTTCAACACCAATATATAAATATCCTTTATTTAATAATAATATTTGTTTCTACAACCACACATGTAGATTAGGTTCCAAGAGAAATTGATTTTGCTGCATTTGCTGAGATACATGATATGAATTTGATGCCACAAGTATATTATATCAAGTTCCCTCAAGGCATTTGTAAATAATAATAATATGCAATGAAAGCATGTAGAAAATGTTGCATATAAAATCATTAATAGTGCATACATTTTTAAATTTCTGCATAGATTACATAACAATGAGTGGGAAGAAATCATTCTGGGGACATAATACTCAAGTTCTAAATTGTAGTGTCTATTTGCTCTCATAATATTTCTCCTCTGAGTTCAGCAGAGAAAACAGAGAGTAGACATGGATTAAGTTTACACAACTTATCCCTCTGTTATGAGGAGACTCTGTGGAGACAGAAGGGTGAAATGGAGCAGAAAGACAAAGGAGGTCAGATGGGTTACATGGCTGGAGTAAAAAGCAGTTAATTGAATTTGCAAATCATATGAAACTGGGAGTTGCTGGGAACAAAGCAGAAGAGATGCTCAGGAGTCAGCAGAGGACGACTCACTCAAGACGTCTGAGCAAATTGACATTCTGAAACTTTTGAATATTTATATTTTGCACATTTTGGCTTCTGCTTTGTTCTTTTCCATGGGATTTATTAGTTGCTGCCCTAGAAATTATCCAACAATCATCTCATCAACCATTTAACAAATAGGTACTCAAAGTGTTCCAGCTCCTTTTCACCTCAAAGAAGGACATGGAGATTAAAATAAATATGATCATTATTTTTACAGCTTCCCTGGCTCACAGGCACTCTTGCCCTGGAATGTCTTAACTAAGCATGGGGCACATAGTAATGTGGGCTATTTGGATGTTACTTGCTTCTTAATTGGAAAGTTTTTGTGAAAATCAATTCAGTATTTAGTGTTTTGCAAATCAAAAGCATACTGAAGTAGGTAGCAAGAAAAGACACGGGGAAACATCACAGTTTTAGGTAGGTTGGTAGATGAAAATAGCTTTGTGCTTGTTATAATTACCAGGAAAGGAGAAAGACTTATTTTATTTTATTATTAGTGGTTGGCAGGCAGTGTGTTGGTGCTGCAGGAGTCATGTGGAAGTCTGAGGACAGCAATCAAGAGTCAGTTCTTTCATTCTCCTGGAGGGTCCTGACATCAAACTCTGATTGTTAGCATGCACATGTGGCAAAGGGACACCTCCCAATCTCTTCCCCATTAACTCTCCTGTGCATCACCACATTCCTGCAGCCTGAGTAGCTATGAAAAAATAAAACCAAAAATTCCCTGTAAAAGGGTGTAGACTCTATAACACCAGACAGGGAGATGGAGGCCATGAAAATTTCAAGCCTGATAGAAATAGTTAATGCTCATTTATGCAATGACCTCTGTTGTTTAATTTATTTATAACTTCTAAATGTTATAACATTCTTTTCAAACTTGTTTCTTGACAGTTTTCTTACAGTGCCCTAGGGAAAATTTTAAACTTGAAAGTTCCAACATTGTAAATTTAACAAAATGAAAGTATTTCTTAGATCCACTCTTTAATGGGTTTCACGGATTTCTTTTTTAACATTCGAGAACTAATATCAGTAAGAAAGAAAAAAAATCTTCCTTGAAAAAAGTCACCTGTAGGCTGAGATCTTATTTGGAGAACTTCTGTTCCAGTATTTCTGATGCTATTTACAAAAGAGGGGAAAACTGGACTTATTTAATTATAATGAATTTTAAATGAAAAACGTTGCTAAATGGATTTCTATGATAATGTCTAGGGAATGCTCACATTTTCTAAATAAAATCAGAAAGCCCGCAAATAAATCTAGTTTATGGTGGAAATGATCTTATCAGTAAAGTCTTGCACGGGGTCCTGTGTCCTGTTTTAGCAATTATTATTTTCAAAAGAAATTTTTGATTGTTAATGATATTTCATAATCTAGTAGACAAAAATATTTAGTCCTGTTTTTTGGTAGATTGCTAGTTTGTTTGGACAAAATAACTACATAGGTAACCCAGGGTGGCCTTGGGCTAGTGATCTCCTTATTTCAGACTCCTGATGGTGATATTACATGCTAGTTCTGCTGTGCAGACTGTGATAAAACATTTATTAGGCAAATGACCACTACTATAGTATTTGGGGACAAAGTCCAAGACAATATAGAAAAATTATCTTCAAGTATTTACTTTATAAACATGTTTACACACTGCGTCACCTATGAGTGAATGGGTTTGTTATGTCCCTTAACTGCCTCTGAGGCATACACAGGTAGCTGTTAAGTCCAGTAACTCCACGTCCAGTACTAAACTAAGCATCCTGAAACAAGAAATCTGATATTGCATTGAATATGACTAATAGACTTTAGTATATCATGCTGTCATTTTTCCCATGTACTCATCTATGCAGAGGTCTAAATTACCAACCACTTATTACAATTACTATTTAATGAAACAAGAAAAGTGCAGGCGAATTATACTTGTCAATTTAAAGTGTATGAACATGATCAGTGACTGTCACTCAGCCTAACCTATCCCAAAGTCATTAAATTGCTGGATGAATATAGAGTATATAATTCACTTCAAAACAAAATAGACTCTCTTAGACTTCCAAGAGATGTTTAATTTGTGTGTTTGTTTTCTCTCTCTCTCTCTCTCTCTCTCTCTCTCTCTCTCTCTCTCTCTCTCTTTCTCTCTGTAATCATGTAATTTAGTTATTTTTAAACAATAGCTTAGTGTGATTTTTTTTTACAAATATTCCAGTTTTAGTCCCGCTTCATTCCAGGGCACTTCTTTTAACATTGTTGGTATTATATTTCAAACTTATAAAACAACCCAATAGCTTCAAAAGCTTCTTAGCTGCCTAATGAAAAAAGTTGCTGCTAAGTAAAATTCTTTCCTTGTGTCCCTCACATCCACCTCCATGTACTTCTTTACTACAGTTTTAGTTCAGGGCTCACTGCAACATCACATTGTCTTGTCCTTTGACCAGGTTACATGTGACTGCTGATTTGGGGCCCTTATGCTTATAAACCTCTCACAGCCCTCCCTGCACTGTGCACCTCTCTGGGGTGTAGAGACTGTTGTGTCAACTCAGGACATAGGCTAGTTGGAGCTGATCACCCTCCAGTGAGGTCATAGCCCTGATGGATTGATCTCCAGAGGTTCCTGCCCTCATCTGCCTGAGACTACTGTCTGTCAGAACCTATACTGAGAGACCATTCCAATACCGTTTTTCAGAGACTACCATGATGCTGTGCTGAGTGACCATTCTGATAACATTCTTCAGTCATTACCATGTGATTTTTTCACCAGGGAAGAAGGAGCTAGAAGTTATCTAAACTGAAAGTAAGATTACTGCCCTTGTGATAGATGGTGACATTCTATGTGACCAATTAGTAACATAGCAGTAATCAACTGCAAAGCATTAAATACAGATGTTTAGACCAACATTACAGACATGGTATGTGAGAAAAAGGTCTGAAGCTTTTACTTTAATGGCTAGCAAAAGAGCCTCCATGGGAATAAAGCCTGCACAGTGAGCTCTGGCAGCAAGAGACAGAGTACTGATACCAACATGAGAGGGTATTGTTGATTATTATGTAGAAATCTTTGAACAGCTTTAAATTTAAAGTTGTTTCTTGGTTATACTATTATTGCCAACTTTGCCTCATATACAGACCTCAATAAATGCAAAAGTGAATTTTGTTAATTCATTGCTATCTCCTGTCTTCCTGTGCTCTTAAGACTTACAATGAATGAGTGAATGAGAAAATTCTACTTTATAATGTTCTTCTGAAAACTGGAAGACCAGAGAGTCCATGTCGCATGAGTACATGAAGCTTGAAACATGCTTGGCAAGAACTTAAAAAATGTTCTGACTAAGCTTTCTACTGAAAGGTTATTGATCAGGTTGAGTGAGAATTATTTACCAGAATCCATGTCTTCTCAGTTATTAGTTTGCTAGTTTGTTTATAAAGATTATTTTATGCTAACTCATTAATGTGTCAAGCTATTTAATATAAAATTCCAGGATATCTAATGAATGTTATGCCCATCGTGTTTGGGAACTCAAACATTTACATCAAGACTTGTGTCTCCTATTTAGCTACAGTACTGACTTTGTTCTCCAGCAGGCTCTTTCCTGGGCCATCACTGCATGAGGACACTTTACTCTGTACACCATGCTAAAGCCACATACTGTTGGATAATGCTCTTGTACCCTGTAGATTTGTGACTTGTACTGGCTTAATAAAACACTGATTGGCCAGTAGTCAGGCAGGAAGTATAGGTAGGGTGACTAGTATAGGCAAATTCCTCTGCCCAGAAGCAGAGGAAGCAAGATAAGAGTGCCTCACTGATAAAAGGTACCAAGCCATATGGCTAAATATAGAAAAGAATTATGTGTTAATTTACATTGTAAGAGTTAGTTAACGATAAACCTGAGCTAATAGGCCAAACAGTTTATAATTAATATAATCCTTTGTGTGTTTCTTTGGGACTGAATAGTTGCAGGACAGAAACTCTGTCTATAGTCACATGGCAACAGACCCAGAAGTCAGATGTCAGTTTAAATCACTGCAATTGGTATTTTGTAGTTCATTGCTCTCTATTGTTAATTTATTGCACATAGAAAAAAAGAGCCAAAGGTAAATTTACCTTCCAATATACTTCTAGGAGGACCAAGAGGCATCCTGTCTTGATATTGTTACACCATGACTTAGGCTCAATACTTATAAGGAATAAACATTATTTTTGCAACTTGTCATCAAAGAAATACATTTAAGCTCCTGGCCTTTGAGTTAAGCTAAAGTCTTCTTTCTTACTGCATTCTTCCATATCAGATGAGTCTGAGTCTGGTTTAAGCCTGGTTTATAAGAGCTTTACCCCATTTGTGATCATGGAGTTTTTAACTCTTAACTGATCCCTCAAAAGCCCACCTTCTAATACTATCATGGTGGGATTAAGTTCCAACAAATGAAATTTGGAGCTAAGGCTATCCTATCTTATTTAGAGCATATCGCATTTTGAGGCTCTTCTCCTGGGATGGCTTTTCATCATTTCCTCTGTAAGCAGGGAAAGTTTTAGAGTGCTGTTGGCTCTAAAATACTGATCACTCATGAGGTATTTCTAGAGTCTAGATGAAAATAAGGGAAAGAGAAGGAAAAAAAGTGATATGTGATCATAGTGCAATAAAGAGACAAGAATTCATGAAGGACAAACAAATATTTCTATAGTTTCGAAGCAGTTAGCCATTCAGTTTTGTGAAAAAGCAAGACAGCATCATTTAAATCCAGGAACCCTAGAGTGTACAACAATAAAACATAACAGTAGCTTGACAAATTTGTTTCTAATGGAGAAGTAGTTAAGCACACAGGCTTTGTAATCCAGTTTTTAGGTCAAACTGAAGCTCTACTGTGTATTACCTTTTTGTAAGCTTAGTCAAGTTATTTAATATATCTGTCATGTAGAATCAGCATGGCTCAAGTAGGTTAAAGACTGAGAAGCAGTTTGGGTCCACAGGTGCTACATGGCACCGGGTAGAAATAACATTATTATGAGCAAGTATATGGTGGAGAAATGAGAGAGAAAGAGAGGTGGAATGGTGTTAGTGCTGTGGTAAGAGGTATCTCTGAGGATGCATGGGAAGTGAGGAATGGGCTGATATTGGCACCTGCTTGCCATAGGGAAGAAAGGTGATCTCTGGGCCTGGGTTGTGGCTTAGGGCCATGTTTGGGTCTATGTTCCTACCACAGCTGGGGTTTATATTGACATCTATGATCTATGTTACCTTCAAGGTTACACAATGCTCAGGGTCTGGCAACTATCTATTGTTATTTTGGTATCCACATGCTGTACCACTTCTGGTGTCATGTTGATCTGAAAGGTCTGTGCTGCCAACAGGAGACATGGTAACATTAGGCCCAATCTGCTGCCAGGGACTATGTCTGGGGCCATGGTCGCATAGCAGGCAGGGTCTGCGTTAAAATCCATGGCTTAATCCACTGGGGTCTGGTCAGACAACTGAGTCCATGTTGATGTCCAAGAGCCATGCTGCCGCTAGAGGCCTGTGCTGCCACCTGGGGAAATAGTGATACTGGAACCCCAGTTGAGGTATAGGGCCAAGATGAGTCTGAGACCCTATACCGTCAGATTATGGGGTGACATCCATGGTTGCTGATACAACTGAAGGCCTTCCAAATACCCAGGGTCTGGGCTGCTGCCTGAGGCTGGGTAGAGATCTGAGGGTCATGCTGAAACTGGAGCCATACAGATCTGAGTAGTCTACACTGCCACAAGGTGCCATGGTGACATCTGTGCCTAGACTAGAGCTGAGGGTCATGTTTGGTAAATGGCACTATGATATCCAGTGTGTTCATGTTTCTGGATCCTGATATCATTGAAGGCCATACCAATGCCAGGGCTCTGGACAAACACCTGCAGCCAAGTTGGTGTATAAGGGCCATGCTGACGCTGGAGTCATGCCAATTTGAGTGTCCTGTACTACTACCTAGGGACAAGGTATCATAATAGCCCACACTGCTGATGAGGACCATGTTGGGGTCTATAGTCCTACCATACCATAAGCGGTGTCTGTGTTGATGTCCATGGCCCACAATGCCATCAAAAGCCACACGAATGCCTGGGGTCTGGGCCACAACTTGTAGCTATATTGGTTTCCAAGAGCCATACCTCCACCAAAGCCATGTTGATCTGGGTGGCCTGTGCTGCCACACAGGGCCGTAATGTGGTTCATTGCAAGGGTGCTGATTAGGGCCATGCCTGTGCCCATGTTCCTCCTGATGCTGGGTTCGGTGATGAAGTCCATACTCTGTGTTTCCTCAGGAGTTCAAAGGAATCATTCCTATTGAAATCTGAGGTCAGTGTTGAGCTGGTCCTGCCCCCTCACCACCCTGAGATAGATAACCCTGCCCCTCATTGCACATTGCAGCAGGAGATCTGGCCCCTCCACTCCAGAAAAGTAGCCCCACTCATCCTGGGTGTAGGAGAGACGGCCCTAAGAGAACTGGCTCTACCTCTCACTCAGACACATATCCTGAATCTTGAGTTGTCCCACCCAAGTATCTACCCCATCTATGACCTGCTGGAGTGCATGAAGGGACTGGTTCTGTGGAACAATAGTCAGAGGATCTCCATGACTTGAAGAAACAGGAGGACATCTAAGAGTAGTTTTGGTGAAGGTCCAGTGACCAGAGTCCTTGAACCAGACCAATGGCTCATTGTAGTGAAAATTTTGCTAGTGGGGGATGATTGGACAAAAGGTCATATATACTGTTTGACAAACTCAGTCTCCCAAAGGCACTAGGATAAATAAAGAGGTGTTGAAAAGACAGAGAAACAAGGGTTTTTTTTCTTTTCTTTTGTTGTTTTGTTTGGTATGGTTTAGTTTTTAACTAATTTTGAAGGGGGTCTTTTGGGGACATGCTGTAGAGGTGAGGGGTGAATATAGAATGACTGAGAGGTAAGTAGGATTGAAGTGCCTGGGGTAAAATCCCCAAAGAATTAATAAAGAGTCAGGTTGGAAAAAGGAATCAACATCTATAAAAGATAGCTGATGAGGGAGGGGGATTTGATCAGGGGAGGGGGAGGGAAATGGGAGGCGGTGGCGGGGAGGAGGCAGAAATCTTTAATAAATAAATAAATTTAAAAAAAGACAAGGCAACTGGAAAAAAGATACATATTAATTTGGCTTATATAACAGATTTGTTATAACAACTAAATGGCTTAAAACAAGTAAATGTTTAAAACATGGAGTTCATATGCATATAGGTTTAATTACCATTGAGCCCAAGCTCTGAATGTCTAAGACACTCATGAAAGGAATATGATAAGGGACCAAAGGATGAAATATTTAATATCAAAAAGAATAATTTCTTGGTTTTCAAGGCCAGTATGACTTAAATAGCAGCTAGTGTACTGTCAGCAGTACTGAGCAGGTGAAGAACAGTGAGTAGTTTTCTGTCTGGAAATCATCACAGTCATGAAGATCCACTTATTTCTGTATATGATATTACCATTATTTATGCATTAATTCCAGACAGAGGGATGTATCAGGCGATTTCAAGTTTACAAACTGCTTAGGTTACTCATAAGTGAGACCCTGTATCAAAATAAAAAGAAATAAATCTGAGATGTAGCTTGTTGATGGGGTGCTTAAATACCATTTTTGAAACTTAGGTTTAATACCAATTTGACTAAAATTGTGGAATTTGCTCAGAAGTTTGTATTTGTCTACAGTATTTATATATGCATGCTGTGTGTATATGTGTGTGTGTATGTGTGTGTGTGTGTGTGTGTGCATGTGTGTATGTGTGTGTATGTGAGAGAGAGACAGAGACAGAGACAGAGATTGTGTTGTGCTTATAAAGAATGAAAAAGTCATCATGTAGATTTGTATCAAATAGAAAGAATTTTTGTAGAATTTCTATCTGATCTTAGGCACAAACTGAAAATGTCATATATTTGGCAAATCCTTAAATATGGATAGAGCCAGAGGATGGAAATAGTTTGAATGAACAGATTTATTAAACACCTCAAAATGTATTTAATTTACTTTGAAATACAGGTGTTTGAAAGTCACTAAAATTCCAAAATAATCAATAGTCCTGTGTTTTAGAGTTACATTTAGCAATGTAATGCTGATGTTGTGTCAGAAGACTTGAATCGGTGAAACTGACCAGAACATAACTTTAGGGAAACAATGATAATGGTCTGAAGATAAGTGGCTGTGTAGACAGAGTTCAGTCTAGCAAATGTCCATTTATAAGGAAAGAAACATTTATGTAGATAGATTGGGTGTGGTTCTATCATTCATCTTGATTGAGAACTGAAGTGAAAGTAAATATGGAAAAGATGTTAATAAGGGGTTTGTAGTGTAGTTGAGGAACAAATACCTAAGATATTCTGGAGTAAGCTCAAGAGTACAGTATATATCAGAGATAGTAAAGAACAAGGAAAGAGAAGCTAAGGAGAAAGAAAGAAAAGACAGTAATTATTATTCCACTACTTGCCAAAAATTTCAGAGATGATGATGAATCTACACAGGGAACTAAAGAAGAGGAAATGTGTAGAGCTACAAATCTTCATGGCAGGCAAAAGCACTGTCCTGTCATGTATGGTTTTTCACGCCTTCAATCCTACTCTTTAGGAGCCCCATCAGTTAGAACTCTGAGTTTGAAGCCAGCCTAAATAGTGTGCTCCAAGATAGCCAGTGCTACACAGAAACAAACAAATAAGCAAACAAAAATAATGACCAATAGAATGAAGTACCTCATAAAGTGACTGCTTCTTCATCTGGTAAGGTATGAGCATCTTAGGAGAACTTTACAAGCATCTGAAACATCGACTTGCCCCTTCTAGGCTTTCCCACGAAATTCTGTTTTTAAATGTGTGCAAAAACCTCAACTTCCTAATCTTTTCTTAATATACCCATAATTTTCTTAATATACCTATAATTAAGACAGTGTTGTCTGAGTTTCCTGTCCTTCCCAGTTCCCACAATCATTAGAACCCAAAGAAATCACACACAGGTCTACATTAACTATAAACTGATTGGCCCATTGGCTCAGGTTTCTTACTAACTCTTATAACTTATATTAGCCCATTACTTTTGTCTATGTGTCTTGGTACCTTCTTAAGATAGGCAGTCACACCTTGCTTCCTCTGTGGCTGGGTAAAGGACTATAGAATCTGGTTCCTTTCTCCCAGCATTCAGTTCTATTTTTATTGACCCACCTCTACTTCCTGTCTGGTTGTCCCACCTATACTTCCTGCCTGGATACTGGCCAATCAGCATTGCTTAAAATATATTTGACAGAATACAGACCATTGTCCCACACCAAGACAGTTATAAATTTTACATAATAAATTGGGTGATATTGCTAAAGATTTATAATTATGTTTTTATTATTGAATAATGTGCTGAATTAAATATAAAATTCATATGGTCATTAAAGAATTTTATATTATAGCTGTTTCTATACAACTCCTTTCATTGGGACAATAATTTTGACTCTGTAGTTTCTGACTTAAAAGTCTTTCAATAACTCATTTATTAAATAGTGGGTAACTAGCTGATGCAGGATTCCCCTCTGTATGCTGCGAATACCATTCGTGAATAAAGAAACTGTCTTGGCCTGTTGGTAGGGCAGGGTAGACCTAGGTGGGGAAAACTAAACTGAATGCTGGGAGAAAAAAGGCAGAGTAAGGGAGAAGCCAGGGAGCTGCTGTTGGAGACAGACATGCTGAAACTTTGTTGGTAGGCCACAACCTTGTGGTGATACACAGATAAATGGAGATGGGTTAAATTAAAATGTAAGAGTTAGCAAATAAGAAACTAGAGCTAATGGACTAAGCGGTGATTTAAACAATATGGTTTCTGTGTGATTATTATGGGAGTCTGGGTGGCCAGAAAATGAAGAAATGGCCTTTTACTACAACGTGGGGTAGATTCCTGCCACCATAGACAGATATTTCCAGATTGCACATTGCACTGCATGGCAGATTTAGCTATTGCTCAGATAAAGAGGGTTTATGATCTGCACACTCCTTCTCAGAGTTAAAGTGGTGAGAAAGACTTCTACCTGGCAGTTCTAGAGCTGGTGCTAATGGTATGTCTGCCATTTTGAAAAGCAGAGAGAGGCAGAGCCAGCACCCAGGGCCACTGCAACCAAGCTGTTTGCCATTTTAAAAGATTTCTAGGACAAAAAAGGATTATAGATAGACAATAGGACAGATTCAGACATAAATGATCTCTAAACAAGAGATAATGTATTTAAAAATGTACATAGGCTTGGAAAAAATAGGTATATAGAGAGTTATAAAAAGAGGTAAATGGTTTATAAAAAATAAAACAGTCTTTGAAGAGACATAGTACAGATAGTCATAGATTAAAGGAATAAAGATAATAAAATAAATATTAAAAAGTAATAGAGTAAAAACAAATATGCCATGTAAAGATGAAATATACAAAGAGTCTGGGTTATATATTTAATTGTGTTTTCTTTGAATTTTTTGACTTTGAAGAGCTTAGTAACCACACATATACTTTAAAGGCATCTTGACTTCAGAATTTGAGTCTAATGATATGTTGCTTTGGAAAAGATGTTCTTCTTTTGTTTCCACAGTGGATGAGAACCTGTGAAATCCTTCCAGACTAATGTGGTTTGATAGACCAAAATCTCCCAAAAGGTTATCATAAACACCCCCAAAAATTACTTTGCCCAACAAAAGCAGTTTGGAGATAACTATGCCTAAATTCCCGAAATGATAGTTCATAAATATTTGTTTACATTTAAAAGGGAATATGCTATAGAAATTTTCTTTGGCATAGATCTTGGTTTATTGATACAAATTTAAGGTCAATTTTGTTATACTGTATATATATTTCTAGTCTTGATTAAGTTATTGTGTTTGTGCAGTTCATTGATTATTGATTAATAAAGAACTTCTTTAAGCATATGGCAGGGCAGAACAGAACTAAATGGGGAAAGCTCAGCTATTTGCTGGGAGAAAGAGGGCAGAGTAAGAGAGAAGCCATGGAGCTGCCACCAGAGACATTCATGCCAGAACTTTGCTGGTAGGCTATGAGACTTGTGCTAAAATATAAAATAATGGAAATGGGTTAAATTAAGATGTATTAGCTAGCCAATAAGAAGTTAGAGATAATAGGCCAAGCAATTTTATTAGTGCAGTTTCTATGTGGTTATTTCAGGAGTCTGAAACAAACAAGCAGCCTTCTACTACAACTAGTTGATGTGGGATGTCCTTCAGTATATGCATTGCTTTTATTTGTTAAAGAATAAAGCTGTTATAGACAATGGCTTAGCAGAGTAAAGCCAGGTGGGAAGTCTGAACAGAGATACAGAAAGAGACTTGGTAGAGCTCTTTCTCCCAAGGAGACACCATGGAGCTGCTGAAGGAGAAAGATGCTACTGCTGGTATCTTTCCTGTAAGTTACAAACCTTGTATCCATACGCAGATTAATAGACATGAGTTAAGTTAAGCTATAAGAGCTAGCTGGAAAGATGCCGAAGCTATTGATTGAGCAGTGTTATAATTAATATAGTTTCTGGTGATTATTCATTTCTGGGTGGCCAGGATGAATGAACAGTCTCTATCTACAACCAGCCTTTACTACTTTTGGAGAGCTTGGAATTTTGAAGAAGTGTGACATTATAGTAAGAAATTAAATTGTTGTAGGAGCTGCGGGCCTCTTCCCACAGCCCAGCTCCTGGCCGCTTGGCTAGCTTATACCCCGAAATAACAACACACAAAATGTATTCTTTTAAACACTGCCTGGCCCATTAGTTTCAGCCTCTTAACCCATATCTAATAATCTATGTAGCACTACGAGATGCACTTACCAGGAAAGATACAGCATGCCTGACCTGGTGGCTGGCTGGATCGCGTCTGCCCTGGAGAGAGCTGCATGGCGTCTGAGCTCACTTCCTCTTCCTCCCAGCACTCTGTTCTGTTTACTCCGCCTATCTAAATTTTAACCTATCAGGGCCAAGGCAGTTTCTTTATTTAACCAATGACCTTCCTCCATCATTAAATCATTTAGACATGTTTTTGAATAGGATTTTTTTGAGGGGACTTTGTCCCATTTTATACCCAGACACTATTCATTCTTCATCAGTACATACATGAGGTACTATGTTATCCCAAGGCACCAAGACAAAAGATCCAAACAAATATGAACTATAAAACAGTTTTCAAATTAAATACTAATCAAAACTATCATTTCATCATTTTTAGTCATCTCAGGAATTTTCCTCAGCAAGGCGAAGCTCACTAATGTATCCACTGTCCCCAGAAGCTATCATTCTTCAGTCCAACCTAGACACTAAGCCCAATGTAATTCCAGAAACTTTGTGAGTCCCAGGGGGACCTACCTCATCTGGATCTGTACTTCTGCCACATAACTCTACTTTAGTGATGGTTTCAGGCTATTCCTTTCCTGGGATCACCTATTTCCTACTACATTTACACAACTCCCAACTATAATCTTACTGTATGTCTCTACTTTGCTGGAATGATGAAATTCTGAGTGATACTCAATATCTTTTTTTTTTTAATTCTGAAAAAGGAAACCTTCCCTACATGATTTTCTTAAGTCTCGGGTTCTGCATGAATTCTTCTCATAGAAAATTATTTAGAACGGTAGAAAATTTCATACTCTGTCTGGAGTGGAAGAAGTGATTGAAGTGAGAAAAGGATAAGGAATGACTATTGAGTGAGTAAGTCAAATGATAACCTGTCCAGAATCTAGAGAGTCCCCATCCTCACACAAATCCCATGGTATTGCATTATTGTGAACCTATTCTTATAAATGAGGGGTGTAAGCTACAGGAAGGCACTTGAAAGGAACAATAAGAAACAAACCCTTTTCAAGGCATGCTGACTTCTTAAATTTTATACATTGACAACAAAACCCCTGTCATCATAATATAGGCAAAGAGATGTCCGGCAGTTGTGAGACAGTGTAATTCTCTTCCACTATACCCTAAACATTATCACAACTTTGTTTATTTACAATTTCCATCCCTTTCTTGTTTTCAAAATTCCATCTGTTGAATTCTAGGTAGGTTATCAATATGTTGATTCTAGTTGCTATACTTTATTTGATGCTTATTACAAATTTTTGATAGTGTCTATAAACTGCCATTAATGTTCAGTCATAGTTTCCACTATGTGTCAAGACTGTCGACTGAATGCTACTATTGCATGCTCGTTATGCACAGAGAAGATGGCCATTAAGAATTATGCCCATTCTGCTCCTCTCTGCTTTTCTACATGTCTAAATTCTAATTCTGTGTCATTTGACTGGTAGAAAATATGACTTTACTTATTTCTAAAATAGCCATTTCACCTAAATCACTATAAATCTTAGGGGATAAAATAAATGAAACCAATGTAATCTACTAGAAGATCTCCTTAGCGGAACAGTAATTAAGCTATTCAAGCATTTTTGTTATTGTTAAAATGATTGTCAAAAGTCTTTACATCTTTTTAAATAATTATTAATAATCTGAACTATGCAATATATTGATGTTCTAAGCATAACTGAGAATACAACATCTCTTCTCTTGGGAATTTATGGCTTACCAGAGGATGCAGAGACGTAACAAAGTAAGGTTACACACAGGCTAAGACTGACAAATCATTGACCTCTTTAGAAACAATCAGAAAGGCACAGCATCGCCTTGCAGTTTGCTTTTTTCCTTCTCCAGTCACATTTCCTCCGACACTGTTCGTTTTCATTAGAAGCAGAAAGATGCTTTTCTTTAAGCTGTGCTCCATTGATTAGTCTCTTTTTAAAACTCATTTGAAAGATAATGCTCAAAGCACTTGAAATATTGAGTTCATCAAATTTAATTTTCCTCATTTTGTTTCTTATTTATACTCTGTAAATAAATATATATATTTCAAATTGAGACAGACCTTGAAACATAATGTCGCTTTATATAGCTATGATCCACCCACTCATAAGAAAACAATTCATGAACATGGAGTTTAAAATATATCATAAATTTCACACTTCATGCTGTGCCAATTTAACAGAAACATGCCACATCCCTTGCATTAATAACCACAGATGATGACTGATAGAGGAGGTTAATAAGATTGCAATCTTAAAACAAAATCAGCTTGTGGATAAGGAAATAATTTGAGTAATGAAATTCATTACAACAGAACCATATCTACATTAACACAACAATGACTGGTGTGCAATACCATGTTTGACTCACTGCCCTTATCAGTAATCAGAAAATTATGCAATTTTAAGTCTCAATATGATATATTTGTATATATATATATACATATGCATATATATTTCCTTTCACAAATTCATTAAACCATCAATTAGACAATATTTAATGGATGCAAAAATAATAATCTTATTTAATTCTGACTTGCTATCAAAGGTTCCTTATTTGTCACTGATTTATAGTTGTGCTTGAGACAAGTAAAACACTATTATTTATAAAGTGTGAAAAATTCTATGAATCTTAAGAAAATTCCTTTGAGATTATGAATTATGGAGGTGTTATTCACTCACTAACCTCAATAGAAAAATTACAGATAGAAAAATAGATGGTTAGCTTTCTATGTAATTTCTATTATGTTATTAATCATTTTGATGACATAATGGTAATTTAAACAAAATTGTATTACTATTTCAATATACATGAAGTTAACACTTCATGTATATAGCTTATAGCTCCGGGAATATGAGTGATATGACAGGATACAGAAGCACTGTAATGTCACCTACTAGTGAATATGCCTGATTGCCATATCTCTGGTAACTTGACATTCCATGGTTTTGTAGTTTTGTGTTGTAGGGGTATGTACTGGAAGCTCGTCAGCACTGAGAGCCCTAAGCATTTGTTTCCTTCTAATGGGGCAGTCACACTCCATGCAGAAGCTCTGCAGTTCTACTTTTCATCAGTTGGATGACATTTAGGTTCTTTGCAGTTTGGGACTTTTGTGTACAAAACCTCTATAAGCATTTACATAGAAGCTTGTGTGTGAACAAGCATTTCCATATTTCTTAAAAATATTCTCAGGCACAGGATGACAATCATATGGTCGGTTTAAGTACATCTTTATTAAAAGCTGCCAAATATTCTGCGAATTCTTTGTTCTGTTTTGTATTTCATCAGCCATGTGTCAGTTCCTGTCACTCTACTTCATGGAAAACAGCCTTTGGTGCTATGAATTATTATCTGACCATTCTCACAAATGTGTTGTAGTATTTTGTGATGGATTCTGTTGATGCATAACAAATTATCAGAATATTCACACCTAAAAGTCACTTCCTCTTGCTACTTGAAATTCATTGTGGGTCAGAGAGAAAAGAGTAGAAGAGCCAAGGGCCAGGCTCCTTCTTGACTCTTCCTGTTGTAGGAAGAATCTCTTTCTGTGTTTTTGTTATTGGTGTCTTTGCTCTCTTCCTCGACTGAGGTCAGTTTACAGGAGTATCACTTAAAATTTCCCTGGTCCAATCACTGAGCATTGCACAAAACTTAAGTGATTAAATCAGGCTTACCTAGATAATCAGTTTGGATTTCTTGAAACTTAGGAAGATTATTAATTACGTCTTCAAATTATTCCACCTATCCCTTCTGACGTAAACTCACCATGGGGAAATTATCCTATAACGGCTGTAGACTCTACTGATACTCAAGCAAACAAGAATGAGCAAGGATACACGAGGATTTATTTTCAAGTTAGATTTCAGGGGTCGATACAGACATCTTTAGGTAAATAACTTTAGCCATTTTTCTGTTTCTTATAATTGAGTTGTAAGGGCTTTTGATACATTCTACCTACAAATCCTCTTTTAGATGAACATTACATAAATATATCATTTGCCTTAATATTTCCTTACAATTATCTTGGTTTCAAACATTTTAAAGTTCATCTTACTATATTTTGCTCTTTTTGATTCCTGACTATCTTGTATATAAGAAACAATAGTCTGACTCAGGTTCAACAAAATGCTATGTTTTATCTAGGTTTTAGACGTAGATTGTACTTTTATGATTCCGTTTGTAATCAACTTTGTATAAAATGAAAGGTAAAGCAAGGTTAATTATTTTGCTTCTCAATATCCAATAGTTCTGATGTCTCTTGTCAGAAAATATCAAATATTCTCTCTAACCTTTACAACTTTCTGAAAAATCAATTCAGCCTGTGGATATAGGTCTATTTCTGGACTGTGTTTGCCACAGTAGATTTGTGTTTCAATTCTTCTCTAATGTGTCACTGTGTTGATTACTACAGTTTTGAGGAAGCTCCTAAAATCAGTTACTGTAAACTGTTCAACTTTTTCTTCGTTTTCATAATTTGTTATTTTTGCTATTATTTTTTATATTCAATTTTTTCTGCAGCTTTATTTTAGAAGATTAAAAAAGTTTTTCAGTCTTATTTTGCTGAGGGTTCAAAAAACTATTATAAAATAAGTAAACCTAAACTTTCTGTCACTTTTGAAATAATTATATAATTACATCACTTCCCACTTTCCTTTTCTCCTCCCAAACCTTCCACATACTCCACCTTGCACTTTTTCAAATTTATGACATCTTTTTTTTTCCCATTGGAGATTACATCATATATGTATATATATGTATACTTATATTTATACATATATAATATATTTCTAAATACATCAAAACAACTTTATCAATATGTATAATGTTACTTATAAGCATGCATACACATCTGGTAGAGGATAACCAATTGTTTTGCTCTTTCCTGGGTAAAACTATTACTCCCACTGCCAGCCTTCTATAATTGCTGCTAGTTATTTGTGTAAGGTTGGACTCTGTGGGCTGTTCATTTTCTGCTTTATCATTACTGCCCAACTTTGTGGGTATAGCTTCTGATATTACTAAAGCTTACAATCTCATAGCAATTCCATGATCCTCTGGCTCTTACATTCCTTCTGGCCCCATGTACCATGAACCTTAGGTATGGGAATATTTTATAGATGTGTCCATTACGAATGAGCTCCACATTCTGCATTTGGATTGGTTGGGCTTTTTCTGTAATGGTCCCTGTAATGGTTTAGATAAAATGCCTCAGGTTCCTGAGTGGCAGCAGCAGGCACAAGACCAAGGCAGGCCACAAAGGCAGCAGGGCCAGGGAAGGAGGGAGCTATGTGGCAGGAGAGAGAGAGACACACACCATGTAGAGAAAGTGCGCAGTTATTTAGTGAGTTATGGAAGGGGAAAGGGAGAAGGGGAAAGAGCAGAGTGAGGGAGAGAGAGAGAGAGAGAGAGAAAATGGGAGAGGTAGGGGAGAAGAGGAACTATGGCAGCAGCTACCTCTTTGGGAGAGAGATGGAAAGAGAGAGACTAAGGCTGGAAGGTGAAGATCATCTTGCCTTGGTGGATGGGGGAGGGGAGGGAATGGGTGTGTCTTATCTCTTAAAGAGACAGGACAGTCCATTAGAGTTCCTGCCTGCTGCATTGGCAAATTTCCTTGTTGAGAGATGAGGACTATACTTATCTGTGGGTATAAAGACAAATCATTAGGAGGTAGTTAATGATCATGCTGATATAGTTAAGTGCTGGTTGGAGAGTCTCCTGCAAGAGCCATGACGTCACTAGCCCCAAGTAATTGGCGAAGTTTCCCAGAAAGATGGCTGTGCAGTTAACAGTACTTGTTGCTCTTCCAGAGAGTCCACGTTCAATTGCCAGCACCTACATGGCAGCTCACAAACAACTGTAATTCCTTAAACTCTGCAAACATAATGCATGCGTGTGGTGCACAGACACACATGCAGGGAAAAAACCCACACATATAAAACAGAAATAAATAGGTCAAAAATCACAGCTCTACCTAAATCTGCCCCTAATGCTGAGAATTGAACATAGAAAGGTATTTTATAAAAGCATTTTTTAACATTGGTTGAAATAATCCTGTGATTTTTCTTTTCCTTATTCCAGCTTACCGTAAAATTATATTTTTATTATGATATATTCATTTTATATGTAGAGCTAGTTTTAATTACTTGAGTATTTTTTATTTATATTTATGAGTCATGTTACTGTGTTCAGGTTTATTTTACTACTTTAAGCTAATTTGGGGTTTTACAGTAACACCATAGTTAACAAGCATGGGGAATTATTAGTCTCATCTTTTATGTTTTCTGGAAAATTTTATGCAAACTTTTATTATTTTTCTTTACATATTTGATAAATGTCTCAAGGAAACTAAGTTATAAGAAGTCTATGCATGTTTTTCTTATCAATAGATATTTAACCAAGTATTTGTCTACCATACTAGAAATAAGACTAATCATGTTATCTATTTATCTTAAGCAGATTTTGGTAGATTTGATTGTTTTATCTTTTAAGAAATCTGATCATTTTCTCTACTGCCAAAATTTATAGTCATGATGTTATTTATATTGTTTTTATTTTGAACAACTTAAAAAAGCATCATATATTAAAATGTATAATGGAAAAATCTAAAATTTGTAATTTTGTATTTTTCCAGAAAAACCTGACTAGAATCACTACATTTTATTATCTTTCACAAAGAAGAAACCAATTTATTTTAAAATTTTAAACACTTTTTCTGTTACTCTTTTCCCCAAGTATTGGTGTCTATTGCTTATTCTAGTGTGTTTCTGAAATAGTCCCAAAGCTCCTGTTTGCAGTTTTTGTACCACAATAAAAAGGTATTCAAGGTTGAGGTCTTTGGGATTTACTGGATCACAGGTGCTCTGACCACATCAGGGGAATAATCACTGAATTACTCAGAGACTAATGGAATATTAAAAAGTAATAAAAAAATCTAGTAGTCTCTCAGTAGAGAAAGCGGGTCACTTAGGACACAATTTCAAAGGTTATATTTTGCCCCTGGTCCTTTTCTCTCACTTTTTAAAAATTCTGGCTGCCTTGAAGTAGGTTCATTTGTTCCTGCCCAAACTCTCTTCACATTGACTTCATAGGGTATTTTATCTCTGAGTAAAAATCTCTCTCTCTCTCTCTCTCTCTCTCTCTCTTCCTCCCTCCCTCCTGATTTCTTCCTTCTTTCCTCCCTCCCTCCCTTTCTTTCTTCCTTCTTTTTTCCTCCTTTCCTCTCTGCATTTCTCCCTCTCTCCACACCTCTCTCTATGTTACTTTTCTTTGGTCTTTCTTTATCTAAGTAACAAGGACCCATTCCTCAGGCTTACAGCTTTTCTAAAACAAGTGTTAAATGCTTTCAGTTTCTCTGCATGTACTATGGGCTACTATTTACAATTTTTGATATTTCTATTTTTATTAAATTTAAAATAGTTTCAGAGGTCCCTTGGTAATTTTTTTTCTTTGCACAAGTTATATAGGAATGTATATTTGAATATTTTATAGGTTTAAATTTTGAAATGATTTTTTTTGGTTTGATTTTGGTTTAGTCTGAGAACACAATTATTGCAATTTGTAATAGTGTTTAAATCTATGAGCTGATGTGTACTTTCTTCTCCTTTGCTAACAGGGGATAGCACAATTAAATATGGTCAAAGGATTATATGAATTCGTTTCTGGCCATTGGAAGAAAAGCGTTAGTGTAGAAAACTCTGTGAGAAGATGTAAGCTTGTTTGTGTTCATTACTTTCAGAGCACCACTGATTTCTATTTTCTCCTCAACTATGCTGTTCTCAGACAAGACTATTATCAGGTAGTCAGATAATATTCTTTATGGTTCTAGCTAATCATTACTACTAAGCTTTTCTATCTACACCACAGAAGGTTTTGCCATGCCTTTGGCTTTCTATCCTACTGCTTGGGACTTTGTGCTTAGTAGCCTAGTGATTAGGGACTGTGGGAGTTCCCGGATGCTCCTCTACACCTTCAGGATCTTGCATAGCATTTTCTCAGGAATCCCTTCCACACCTCAGAAGAAACAGACCTCTGATAATTGGAACTTCCACTGCATCCTGAGTCTACTCAAGGAAGAAGATTAACACCTCCATACAAGAATGAGAGATATTGTGTCTCTCTCTCTCCTCTTAGAACGCCAACTACATCAAGGAGTTCATTTCCCACTTTGCCCTTAAAATACCCCTTCTGCTCAAGGTACGCATCATGAGTGACTTTCATCTATTTATCCTTCTGATCCTTATTTTCCTTATTAAATAAAGGACACTGGAAGAAAAATGTTCATGTAGAAAACTCTGTGAGAAGATGTAAGCTTGTTTGTGTTTTGAACATCTCAGTGTTCTCCACACTTATTGGCCTCTATTTTATGCTATATTAAAAATTTTATCTGAAGTTTTCTTGCAAGATATATTTATTAGCTCTGTCATTTTTTACTGGGGTAGGGTTCAGAAGTGATAAAGACCTTACTCTCAAAAGTCTCCTGCTATTCTTCCTATAGCTACTCTCTCCTTCTTCTAGTAAGTCAATGTGTGAGACTCATTGTTTGGAAATTATTTTTACTGGATTATATTTGTTGTACATAGTGACAGATTTCATAAAAACATTTTCATATAGGGATATCATCTACATTTAATGAATCTACCTTATGTTTGCCCTAGAACAACTTGTTTTTTTCGTCCACTCAGACCATCTTGCCTCTATTTTCATGTGTTATATGTATTAACATTTATATTCACCCATCTATATCTTCTTGTAAACTGCTTTGTTTGGATCTTGCAATAACTTTTTACTCTGTGATCTTAAAAGCCTTATAACTTCAAAAATAATTTTAATTTTATAAATTAATTATGTTCTTCTTATAGTTGTGTGAAAAATACTCTTTTCTTTTGTCTATATTCCAAGAATTCAGGTATTAACTAATTCATTTGGAATATTTTAATAATTATTTGTTATAACAACATCATTACTTGAGATCTATAAAAAAAAGTCCTATGTGGCTCGTATTTATTATAGGTAGGTGATAAATGTACCACCATTGTCTACACTTTGCAATGCAAAATTGAAATTGTGAGATTTTTATTTTAAATATTACTCAGCAATGGCAAACTAGGCATGGACCAAATATGATATATTTATATATATATATAATTTTAATATATCAAAAAAATAGAGTCCAATAGAGTGTAGCACTCTGAGATGTTCAAAACACAAACAAACTTACATCTCTCACAGAGTTTTCTACACTAACGTTTTCCTTCCAGTATTCTTAATTTAATCAGGAAAATAAGAATCAGAAAAAACAAATAGATAAAAGTCCCTCGTGCTACAAACAGACCAATGTCTATTTCTTGAGTTTTTAGATGAGGTGTAGAATCTTAAAAAAAGTATTCTTGGGAATTGAGAAATATCACAATGGTAAGAAGCACTTGTAGTCATTGCAGAGAACCTGGGATTGGAACCCAGCATCCATATGACAGCTAACAACCAATAAAATCTGAAATTGTAGGTTATCCAATACTTTTTTCTGACCTCCATGATTCCCATACACACACTCAACCAAACATATACTTAAAATTAAATAAATAAATCTAATATATAACATATATACTGATATGTATTCTTTTTATACATACACATTCCTAATTATATATCACTAGGGTAAATGAGATTTAAAGACGAATTATCACTGGGAATGAAGACACAATACTATCATTCCAACACTAAATAGGCCAAGGGAGAAGGATTGGAGTTCCTGGGAAACCTGCTCTACACTAAATGTTTAATGCCAGCTTGGAAATAAGATGGCCGTGCCCCATCAATTCCCTTCCCCCCAAAATAAAGCAACAACAACAAAAAAATGCAAGTTCTTTGTTTTAGGAATTATACTTAATCTTTAATACTCAGCATATTTCTGAATAATACATCTCTGAATTTATTACTAAGTAAAGATGTGACTGGTGAATATACAAATAGATCTTGTAAATTAAAAAGAAATATTCTCCTAATAGGTAAATATTTGACTAGGTATGTATGTATGTCAACAAGATACCAACAGTTTTGTGGTAAAACATGGTAAGTTTTTATAAAATTTGTGATAGTATTGGCTTTTGTGAGATGCATGACACAATGCCAGTTATAAAGAAGATAGAGTCATTTCTAAGGATGAAAGCTATGATCCTAGAGATATTCAGTTAGTTCTCAACTCAGGTAATTACATATATATCATAAAAATGCAAATACCAAAAGTCTAATCTTACATATTTATTTATAGCACCTGATAAATAGTCATCTAAGAATAGAGTTAAGAAGAACATACTTCTTGTGGGGCATTACAAAAGAATAATTAAGGTAAAACAGATAAATCAATATCTAAAAACTAAAAATCATTCCAAAGTTGTGGTTTCTTAACCTGCTGAAAATGGGCTCAGCAAGATCATAATTAAAGAATAGAGAATCATATTTCCCTACCAAATAAGTCAGAGTAGTGTAGAAGCCACCAAAGACTCAGTATGAGCGAATGAAATTTCATGCAAAATGTTTTCTTTAAGATACATATTGACAGTTTCCAGGGACATTTACACTAGTGTCCAGGAGACAATACACAAAACTTTGAAATCATTGTGATTATAAATAAATTTGTAGTGAAACTACAATGTATCAAATTAAATTTATGCTTTGAAAATTTGTGTATTCACATAATGCATATTTACCACTCTCACCCTCACACTCCCCTGTCACCTTAGTACCTGTGCCTGAATTTTCACCTTCCCTACGAATCTCTTTTTCAGATTCTTGTCTATTGTTTGTTTTTATAATTCATTGAGACTGATGAGTGTCCTCTGTGCCATTATTAACTTGGAGCTACCTTTTGAATCCTGGTATTCTCAGTAGTAGATACCAAATTGAAGATGATTCTCTCTCTTCTTTAATACCAGTAACCAATGTCAGCAGCAAAGGGCTGGATCCTCTTCACAACTGGTTGTACATGGAACCAGTCTTGTTCAGCTCAGTGCTTGTAAAATTCGTGGTTCTAATGATATATCAAGTCTAGTGGGTAGAATTTCATAGCCATTCATTATGTAATGTGGTTCATAAATACTACCCTCATCTCTTCTATGGTATTCCTGGAAAAAAAAAACAACAACAGGGGCTATGTGAATATCATTTAGGACTAAGACCTTGGTCTTTATTTATTCTCATTATCTGGGAAGTCATACATGTCTGCATTTATCATTGCTTTCTGGAACAAGGTGCTTATCTGGTTAAGGAAATCCATGAGTAGCTTTGTCTATTGATATAAACATAGATATTTAGAAATCACTTTTAAATTGTATCAATTTAATTAAAAAGCAATAGTAAGTTACCTCTTGGACCCTATTATGCAATAGTTTCTTCAGAGATTGAAGCATTTGGATCCTGAAAAGAAGCCTCTAAGAAGGAAGGCAAACAGCGTATAACTTCAGAAAGCCCCTGATACTGACAAGATTCACTAGCCCCCTCCCTTCCAGAGCAAACCAGTAAGACTGAAAGTCAGTCTCAGACAAGCAAAACTGCAGAGAAGACTCGAGACCAGACCAGCTCCCTGGAAGAAGCAGAAACCAGCTGAGAGGCCTGGGAGACATTTAAACTAACTGAGTCACTTGGAAGGTCTGCAGAAGGGCTGCCTGTAGGCTTGCAGAGTGCTTTAGGTTCTCAGTTTTTATGAACTGTCACCCATGCTGTTGTGGGCTTTGGTGATGTAGCTGTCTTTGAGTCATTTATGCTTTTGTAAGTACCCCCACCTATTCTTCTATTAGTAAACCCACATAACTCATTGATTCACTAACTTGGAGTTTGATGATATTCACATTTTGGTCTGTTTTAATCTGTTTTCCTATCTCAGGTCAGAAGAAATGGGTATTGGGTCCTGCTGAAAACTCTTGCCATACAACAGGTTCACAGACTCTAAGCAGGCCTCCAATTCAGTCAGAAGGTGTCTGCTTATCCCATAAGAGCTGTGCCACTATCCAGCTACTTCAGGTCTTGCTTATTGGTTTTGTGACATAGAAAGTTCTCCCAAGCCAATTGTACAGCACTTTCAGGACTCTGTGAGTGAATAGGGCGAGAGGAAGTTAATTCTCCCTGTCTTACAGCCAACTGACCTTATCTTCTAGTTCTGGTGGTAAACCAAGAGAACTGATGACAGTTTGCACTGTTCTGTGGAACTCTGCGGCCTTGCTGGCAATTGCTACAGTGATACTATGTTTAATAATTAACTGGTTTTCAGACCAGTATTGTCTAGCTGTGGGATGTCTTGGTTAGTTTTTGTCAACTTGACACAAGCTAGAATTCCACAGGAAGAGGGACCACAATTGAGGAAGTGCCTCAGTCAGATTTCCTATATGCAAGTATGAAAGGCATTTTTTTAATTAATGATTGATACATGAGGGTCCAGCAGGTGGTTTGGAGTGGTATAAGAAAGCAGGCTGACTGTAAGCAACACTTCTCCATGGCCTTTGCATCAGTTCCTGCTTCTAGTTTCCTGCCTTGAATCCAGCCCCGACTTCTCTCAATGAAGAACCATGATAGGGAAGTGTAATCCAAATCCTTTCCTTCCCAAGCAACTTTTGGTCATGCTGTTTTGTCACACAATGGAAAGCAAGCTAATACACAGAGGAGCTCCTATCAATTTTCCTTTTGTATTTTGTATTTTAGTTTCAAGATAGTTTTTCAAATGGTCTTTTCACACACTCCTCATGCTGGCTAGTTTGTCCCCTTGTCTGTACAGTTCTCCCAATTTTCTCCAGAAACCTTTGAAATAGACAAGAAATCATCTTATCAACTAGAACTCTCTCCATTCTTGGGATAGGTTTTTCACATTACTTAATTTTCAATGGAAATTAATTTATCCTCAAAAGCAGTTTTTCTATTAGACTAAAAGAAGGGATCTCACAGGAATCAAACAGCAAGGCTCCTAATCAGACTGCTGTGCTACTTTATGGATAAAGCTGAATCGGGATTGCTGAGAAAGGGCATATATCAACTTTTGTCTTATTTTACGCTTTTCTTTTGATTCAAATTTAATAATTTTTTCACCAAGTGAAGTAGGTAAAGTGAAGATTAAAGTAGCAAAAAAACAAGTTAGAGTGCTAAATTTCCTACTGAACTAATGTGGTTATGTTTGCTAAGCAATTATAGAAGAAAACCTATTTTTTTTAGGCATTTGTTAAGACAGACCAAGCACATGACATGAAGTTACTTTTGTTTAAACTTTATATTGACTAAAACTTGTCCATGTGAATCAGCTCGTAGTTCCCAAGCACACCGCAAATAAAATCTTCAGGAATTTCAGTAACATGAACTATGTTCTTCTTCTGTACTATGTGGGAAAGCTTAGTTTAGGTTATGTTTTTAGCTTTGAATGCTAAAATATTCTATTTTATAAAAATAAAAACTTTGAAGTCAGTACATATTCATTATTAGACAAAGAGACTAAAATGACCCACATCTGAGGTTTGTAGATCTTCTGATACCAAGGAGAGGCAGAGGTCACTCAATGGTTTGATAATACCCACTGTGTTTTGCAGTTACTGCTGCCCTTGACCTTTTGGACATATTATTTTAAAAAATCTGTATCAGAGTATTACAAGATAAAAAAGTACATGAGAAAACCTATTTGAGCTGCTCTAGTCCGGAAGATTGTGATACCCCAAAGAACACAAGATAGAGTTAATAGAGAATGCATGTTAGAGTTTGTCTTCAAGCTCAAAGGATGGACAGTTCAGTTGAATATCTAGTATTCCAAAACAGAATAAGATCACTTAATATATAGATCAGCTGTACTATTATATTAAACAAACTGTTCTAAGATCAAAAGATTCCCCATTATCTTTCCAAAAGAACTATTTTTCAATTAATTTTTTAATATGAAAAATATTTGGTTATGTTTTAGAAAGATTTATTTAGCATACCTTGTAAGTAGGAAAACTTACTAGAAGAATATATTGCTTTGATATTAAACAATATCAAAAATAATAATCTTATATCAATGTTACTTGGATGCTTATCAGAGGACATTCAGATAGCCATCTAGAATAAAGTCACACAGAGCATCAGCTTCAGCATTGGAACTGATGGGCAGAGGTGAGAAAGGGCTTGAACCCTGAGATGGAAGACTAGGCATGAAGTCATGGTATTTGAGATGAAGCAGATATAGGCAACAAAAAAAGAGAGCTTAGGAGAGTTGAGCTGTGGTGCAGGAGAATTCTCTGAATTGTCAATCATGTTTTAAATAAATATTGATTGGCCAAGCAGGAAATATAGGCGGGAAAACCAGATAGGAAGTAGAGGTGGAGCAACGAGAACAGGAGAATTCTAGGAAGAAGGAAGCTCATTCCTCCCACTCCTGTTCAGACACCAGAGAAGCAGGATGTGACTTGCCCTGCTGGAAAAGGTACTGAACCATGTGGCTAACATAGATAAGATTAATGGATTAATATAAGCTACAAGAGCTAATAAGTAGCTTGAGCTAATGGGCCAATCAGTTTTATAACTTATGGAGATATCTGTGTGATTTTCTTTGGGGCTTGCCAGCTATGGGGTACTGGGTGGGAACGAAACCCCAACAAGCAGGCTCTTCATGTTACAGAGCTGCTGGAATACAGTTGTGTCAGTCATCTGGATTGCTTTAGTTTTGTTAATGAAAGAATATCAGTAATGTAGCATTTTTCTTATTTAATTGTTTTTTTTTGTCCTTTGAAAAATGTGCAAATTTTAAATGTAAGTGAAATAAACTCACCATTTTACCAGAAAAATGTTAAAAATAAATCATAAGTTGCTTTTGTTGTTATCAGGGGCATTTTTTTTTATTAATGATTGATTTGTGGGGGTGGTACTACACGTGAGCTTGCAATCCTGGCTGGTATAAGAAAGTAGACTGAACCAATCATGGATGTCAAATCAGTAAGCAGACATCCTCTCTTGCCTATGCTTCAGTTCCTGCCTCCAGATTTCTACATTAGCTCCTGCCCAGAATTTCTTGAAAATGGACTGAAACATGTAAGCTAAAATAAATTCTTTCATACCCCACGTCGATGTTCTATCACAGAAATAGGAAGGTAACTGTGTTTTTAAAAATTATTTTTTAAGATAACATTAAAGAAAGGGGTTGAATTTCATGATGTTCTCTCCATACATGGTGTTATTGAATGTCTTTTTGTTGCTGCTGTTGTTTGATTTTTGATACAGTCTCTCTACATAGCTATTGATTTTCTGAAACTCACTATGTAGACAAAACTTTCCCCAAACTGCCAGAGTATGCTTGCCTCTGCCTGCAGAGTGCTTGGACTAAAGCACACACTACCACACCAGGCTTGCGCATCCTTCTTATTTGTCTTCCTAGTTCACTGCTCTCATTATTACTCCACCTGCCTTTCTAAATCGTGCTCTTGTTGCAAATCCTGTTTCCCATTTTACACCAAACAGTCCCCCTCTTCAGGTTACATCTACTCCAGTCTACCTTCTTTTCTTCCCTTCTCCATTAAAATCTCCTCACATACTCTTTTCTACTTCTATTACCAACACCACAGAGAAAGAGAGAAGGAAGGGAGGAGGAGGCATATGAGAGAAAATGTATCTGAATCTGGCTTTTTTTTTTTACTTAGTAATGATGTATATTTGTACCTGTTTTCTGGCATATGTCTTGCTTGATCTATTTTTGCATTTCTTAAAAAATTCATTGTGTGTATATATCATATTTTACTTTTTAATTTATCAGCTGATGGCATGGAGACTGATTTCATTTCTTAGCTAGGTGAATACTTCCTCAATAAATATGGTCTTCTATGTACATTTGTAGTAAGTTCTTTGGGTGTGGTTTTAGGAGTGGTATAGACAAGTCAGGTGGTAGTTCTTCTTTTGGAATTTAGAAACCACCACAACAATGTGTTACTTTCTATAGTGTCTGTACCAATTTGCTTACCCACCAATCTTGTACAAGAATTCCTCTCCTCACATTTCACCAGTGTTTGTTTCCTTGATATACATTCTGATTAAAGTGTGACAGAATTCCAAACTAGCTTAAAATATATATTTCCTTAATGGCTAAGGATATTGAACATTTTAAAAATATTTTGTGGAACTTTGTAATTCTTTTATTGAGGACTGTCTATTTAATCTAGTGAATGAATGACTTGGGGATTTGGGGATTTAATATTTTTGTATCTCTGTATGTGTTCAATGTATTCAACACCCCCCATATATAGCTGTCAAATAGTTTGCCCATCATGCAGGCTGTTGTGCCACTCTGGCGACTGCCTCCTCTCCTAAGCAGAGCGCTTCAGTTCATAACATCTCACTCATCAATTCTTTTTTTAATTTTTTTAAATTTCAATTTACATTCCAACCACTGTTCCCACCCCTTCCCCTCCTCCTGTTTTTGCCATCTCTCCTCCAACCACCCCGTCTCCACTTCTCCTTAAAGTTAAGGTCTCCCATGGGGAGTTACCAAAGCCTAGCACATTAAGTTGAGGCGGGATCAAGCCCTTCCCTGCTGTATCAAGACTGAGCAAGGCATCCCACTATAGGGAATGGGTTCCAAAAAGCCAGATCATGCACCAGGGATAGATCCTGGTCCCACTGTCAGGAGATCCTCTAACAGACCAAGCTACACAATTATGTTCCACATGCAGAAGGTCTAGTTTGGTCTGAGGAATGCTTCCTAGCTATTTTTCTAGAGTCCCTGAGTACCCAGGAGTTCAGGTGGGCTGTCTCTGTGGATTTCTCCATTGTGATCTTGACCCGCTTTGCATATGTAATCCGTCCTCCCTCTCTTTGACTTGATTCCCAGAGTTTAGCCTCATGCTTGGCTGTGTATCTCAGCATATCCTTCCATTAGTTGTTGGATGAAGGTTCTATGATGACAATTAGGGTAATCATTAATCTGATTACAGGGGAAGACAGTGCCTCTCCACTCCTCCTAGGACTCTTATCTGGAGTCATCCTTGTCATTTCTTGGGAATTATCCTAGCACGAAAGCCCATAATGACTCCCTCTATTAAGATGTTTCTTTCATTTTTCTCCCACTCCACCCCTCCCTCAACTTGACCATTCTGTTCCCTCATGTTCTTATCCCTGTAGACGGAGACTGCTCGTTCATTTCCTGGTCACCCACACCAACATAATCAAGCAAAAATTAAATTAATTACATGACTGTTTGGTAAATAGCTTAGGCATATTCCTAGACAGATCTTATATCTTAGATTAATGCATTTTATTAATCAGTGTATCACCACGAGGCTGTAGCCTACCGGTAAGGTTCCAGGAATCTTTCTGCTTCGGCAGCTACATGGCATCTCTCTGACTTCACCTACTCTTTCTCTACATATCTTTGTTGGGATTTCCTGCTTGGCTGTACTCTGCTAAGCAATTAGTTGGAACAGCTTATTCATTATCCAATAAAAGCAACATATATACAGAAAGACATCCCACATCACATCCCCTATCCCCCTCTCCCCTCTCCTACCTCCATTTTACCTAGGATATCTCGTCTATTTTCCCTTCATCGGGCAATCCATGTACCCCCTTAGGGTCTTCTTTGTTACCTAGCATCTCTGGAGCTGCAAATTGCAGCCGAGTTAGCAATTGTTTTACATCTAATATCCACTTATGAGTGAGTACATACCGTGTTTGTTTTTCTGAGTCTGGTTACTTCACTCAAGGATATTTTTTCCTAGTTCCATCTATTTGCCTGCAAATTTCATGGTGTCATTTTTTTTAACAGCTGAGTAATACTCTATTGTGTAAGTGTACCACATTTTCTTTATCCATTCTTGGATTAGGGGCATCTAGGTTGTTTCCTGGATCTGGCTATTTCAAATAATGCTGCTACAAACATAGTTGAGCAAGTGTCCTTGTGGCATGATTGAGCATCCTTTGGATATATGGACCAAGAGTGCTATCATTGGGACTTGAGGTAGGTTGATCCCCAGTTTTCTGAGAAATCATCAAACTGATTTCCAAAGTGACTATACAAGCTTGCACTCCAATCAGAGTGGAGAAGTGCTCTCCTAACTCCACATCCTCTCCAACATTACCTGTCCTCAGTATTTTTGATCTTAGCCATTTTGACAGACGTTATCTCAGAGCTCTTTTGATTTTCATTTCCCTAATTGCTAAGGATATTGATCAATTCCTTAAATGTCTTTTGACAATTTGAGATTCTTCTGTTGAGAATTCTCTGTTTAGATCTACACTCCATTTGTTAATTGGATTATTTGGTATTTTGGTGTCTAGTTTCTTGAGTTCTTGATGTATTTGGGAGATCAGCCCTCTGCCAGATATAGGGTTGATAAAGATTGGCTGTCATTTTGTCTTATTTATCATGTCCTTTACCTTACAGAAGCTTTTCAGTTTCAAAAGGTCCCATTTAATGATTGTTGCTTTCAGTGGCTGTGTTACTTGTGTTATATTTAGGAAGTGGTCTCCTGTGTCCACGCATTCAAGGATACTTCCCACTTTTTCTTCAATTAGGTTCAGGGCAACTGGATTTATGTTTATGTCTTTGATCCATTTGGACTTGTGTTTTGTACATGGTGATAGATGTGGATCTATTCTCAATCTTTTACATGTTGAAATTTACAAGAGATATTTTATTTTTCCATTGTACTATTTTGGCTTCTTTGACAAAAATCAGTTGTTCATAGCTGTCAGGTTCTTCAATCTAATTTCATTGGTCCATGTGTCTGTTTTTATGACCATATCAAGCTGTTTTTATTACTGTAGCTCTGTAGTAGAATTTGAAGTCAGGGATTGTGATGCCTCCAGAAGTTCTTTTCTTGTACTGGATTGTACAGAAATATCTAAGATATTCTAGGTTTTTTTCATTTTCGGTGTGAAGTAGAGTACTGTTCTTTCAAGGTCTGTGAAGGATTGTGTTGGGATTTTGATGGGGATTGCATTGAATCTGCAGATAGGTTTTGATAAGATTACAAATTTTATTATGCTGATCCTTTCTACCCAAGAGCATGGGAGACCTTTCTATTTTCTGATATTTTCTTCAATTTCTTTCTGCAGAAACTTAAATTTCCTGTCATACAGGTCTTTCACTTGTTTGGTTAGAGTTTCTACAAGATATTTTATAGTTGTGGCTATTATACAGGGTGGTTACTTTTTTATCCCATTTTATATGGGAAGACTCCTGATTTTGGTTGTGTGTGTGTGTTGCTCTTGTATCCTGCCATATTACTGAAAGTGTTTTACAGCTGTAGGAGTTTCCTACTAGAACTTTTCTTGGTCACATATATATACTATCACATCTACAAAGAATGAAAGTTTGGCTTTTCTTTTCAATTTTTATCACATTTATCTCCTGCTGTTGCCATATTAATCTAGCTAGAACTTCGAGTACTATATTGAATACATATGGAGAGGATATATACAACATTGTCTTGATGCTGATTTTAGAAGAATTGTTTTGAGTTTCTCTCCAATTAATTTGATGTTGGATGTCAGCTTGCTGTAAATTGCTTTTCTCATGTTTAGATATATTCCTTGTATCCTTTATCTCTCCAAGTCCATTATCAGGAAGGGGTATTAGATTTTGTCAAAGACTTTTTGCATCTAATAAGATGTGGTAAAAAATTATGTGATCTTTTTTTAGTTTGTTTATATGGTGGATTATATTGGCAGATTTTCATATGTTGAACCAACCCTGCATCTCTGGGATGACGCATAGTTTATAATTGTAGATGTTCTTTGATGTGTTCTTAGATTCAGCCAGTCACTCCCCTTTTGGTCCACTTGGTAATGTTGCTATCTGCACTTTGGAGGCCTTTTTCAGAGCATCAATGTCTATACTTATATCTTGAAATACATTTACATTTCAGGTCTTATATTAAGAATTTTGATTAATTTTTTGGATTTGCTTTGTGTGGTGAGATAGGTAAATTATATTTTCTATATATAAATATCCAGATTTTCTTATGCTATTTGTAGATGAGTCTATTTTTTCTAATAAAAACTAGGAGTCTTATAACCAGACGTTTCTTGCCTGCCAGGCTGTTCCCAAATACCAAGCTCCTAATTCACTAATAATTGACTCAGAGTCCTAACATAATTTTAAACTTTCAACCAATATCTCAGGCTTGTTATTAGCTAACTCTTACATTTAATATTAACCCATATTTTTATCCCATATTTAGCCTTGTGGCTTGGTACCTTTTCTCAGTATGGTATTCTTTTTTTTTAATTTTTATTTATTTATTATGTATACAATATTCTTTCTGCGTGTATGCCTGAAGGCCAGAAGAGGGCACCAGACCTCATTTCAGATGGCTGTGAGCCACCATGTGGTTGCTGGGAATTGAACTCAGGACCTTTGGAAGAGCAGGCAATGCTCTTAACCACTGAGCCATCTCTCCAGCCCTCAGTATGGTATTCTTAACTTGCATCTCTGCATTTGCCAGAAACTCTCTGACTCTGCCCTTCCTCTTCCTAGAATTCTCCTACTTTTCCTCTCATGCTCAATCACTTCCTTGCCAACTACCAGCCAATCAGCTTTTTATTAGCAAATGAGGGTAATGTATATGCATACTGTATTAAAGGATTGTTCCACAATAGTGAATACAATAGCTTGCATTCTGTATGGGTTAATCCCTAGGTCCTTATGTTCATTTTTTTTTATTAAATTTATTTATTTATTAAGGATTTCTGCCTCGTCCCCACAACCGCTTCCCATTTCCCTCCCCCTCCCCCGATCAAGTCCCCCCCCCTCATCTGCTCGAAGAGCAATCAGGGTTCCCTGACCTGTGGGAAGCCCAAGGACTGCCCACCTCTATCCAGGTCTCGTAAGGTGAGCATTCAAACTGCCTAGGCTCCCACAAAGCCAGTACGTGCAGTAGGATCAAAAACCCACTGCAATTGTTCTTGAATTCTCAGTATTCCTCATTGTCCGCTATGTTCAGCTAGTCCAGATTTATCCCATGCTTTTTCAGACCTAGGCCAGCTGGCCTTGGTGAGATCCCAATAGAACATCCCCATTGTCTTAGTGTGTGGGTGCACCCCTCGTGGTCCTGAGTTCCTTGCTCGTGCTCCGTCTCCTTCTGCTCCTGATTTGGACCTTGAGATTTCTGTCCGGTGCTCCCGTGTGGGTCTCTGTCTCCTTTCATCGCCTGATGAAGGTTAATATTCCTGAGGATGCCTATGTGTTTGTCTTTGGATTCACCTTATTTAGCTTCTCTAGGAACATGAATTATAGGCTCAATGTCCTTTATTTATGGCTAGAAACCAAATATGAGTGAGTACATCCCATGTTCCTCTTTTTGGGTCTGGCTTACCTCACTCAGGATAGTGTTTTCTATTTCCATCCATTTGTATGCAAAATTCAAGAAGTCCTTGTTTTTTACTGCTGTGTAATACTCTAATATGTATATATTCCATACTTTCTTCATCCATTCTTCCACTGAAGGGCATCTAGGTTGTTTCCAGGTTCTGGCTATTACAAACAATGCTGCCATGAACATAGTTGAGCATATACTTTTGTTGTATGATAGGGCCTCTCTTGGGTATATTCCCAAGAGTGGTATTGCTGGATCCAGGGGTAGGTTGATCCCGAATTTCCTGAGAAACCGAAACACTGCTTTCCAGTGTGGTTGCACAAGTTTGCATTCCCACCAGCAATGGGTGAGTGTACCACTTTCTCCACAACCTCTCCAGCAAAGGCTATCATTGGTGTTTTTTATTTTAGCCATTCTGACAGGTGTAAGGTGGTATCTTAAAGTTGTCTTGATTTGCATTTCCCTGATCGCTAAGGAAGTTGAGCATGACCTTAAGTGTCTTTTGGCCATTTGAAGTTCTTCTGTTGAGAATTCTCTGTTCAGATCAGTGCCCCATTTTATAATTGGGTTGATTAGCCTTTTACGGTCTAGTTTCTGAGTTCTTTATATATTTTGGAGATCAAACCTTTGTCAGTTGCAGGGTTGGTGAAGATCTTCTCCCAGTCAGTGGGTTGTCTTTTTGTCTTAGTGACAGTGTCCTTTGCTTTACAGAAGCTTCTCAGCCTCAGGAAGTCCCATTTATTCAATGATGCCCTTAGTGTCTGTGCTGCTGGGGTTGTACATAGGAAGTGGTCTCCTGTGCCCATGTGCTGTAGAGTACTTCCCACTTTCTCTTCTATCAGGTTCAGTGTGTTCGGACTGATATTGAGGTCTTTAATCCATTTGGATTTGAGTTTTGTGCATGGTGATAGATATGGATCTATTTTCATTCTTCTACAGATTGACATCCAGTTTTGCCAGCACCATTTGTTGAAGATGCTCTCTTTTTTCCATTGTATACTTTTAGCTCCTTTATCGAAGATCAGGTGTTCATAGGTTTGTGGGTTAATGTCAGGGTCTTCTATTCGATTCCATTGGTCGACTTCTCTGTTTTTATGGCAATACCAAGCTGTTTTCAATACTGTAGCTCTGTAATAGAGTTTGAAGTAAGGGATGGTAATGCCTCCAGACAATCCTTTATTGTATAAGATTGTTTTGGCTATCCTGGGTTTTTGTTTTTCCATATAAAGTTGATTATTGTCTTCTCCAGATCTGTGAAGAATTTTGATGGGATTTTGATGGGGATTGCATTGAATCTATAGATTGCTTTTGGTAGAATTGCCATTTTTACTATGTTGGTCCTCCCAATCCAAGAGCAAGGGAAGTCTTTCCATTTTCTGGTGTCTTCTTCAATTTCTTTCTTCAAAGACTTATAGTTCTTGTCAAGTAGATCTTTCACTTCCTTGGTCAGGGTTACCCCAAGGTATTTTATGCTATTTGTGGCTATCGTGAAAGGTGATGCTTCTTTGATTTCCCTCTCTGCTTCCTTATCCTTGGTGTATAGGAAGGCAACTGATTTTTTGGAGTTGATCTTGTATCCTGCCACGTTACTAAAGCTGTTTATCAGCTGTAGGAGTTCTTTGGTAGAATTTTTGGGGTCGCTTATGTACACTATCATATCATCTGCAAATAACGAAAGCTTAACGTCTTCCTTTCCAATACGAATCCCCTTGATCTCCTTATGTTGTCTTATTGCTATTGCTAGAATTTCAAGCACTATATTGAAGAGGTATGGAGAGAGTGGACATCCTTGTCGTGTTCCTGATTTTAGTGGGATGGCTTTGAGTTTTTCTCCGTTTAATTTAATGTTAGCTGTTGGCTTGCTGTAAATAGCTTTTATTATATTTAGGTAGGACCCTTGTATCCCTATTCTCTCCAAGACCTTTATCATAAAGGGGTGTTGAATTTTGTCGAATGCTTTTTCAGCATCTAGTGAAATGATCATATGGTTTTTTTCTTTCAGTTTATTTATATGGTGGATTACATTGATAGTTTTGCGTATGTTGAACCAGCCCTGCATCTCTGGGATGAAGCCTACTTGATCATAATGGATAATTTTTCTTATGTGTTCTTGGATTCGGTTTGCCAGTATTTTATTGAAAATTTTTGCGTCGATGTTCATGAGTGAGATCGGTCTGTAATTCTCTTTCTTGGTTGGGTCTTTTTGTGGTTTTGGTATCAGGGTAACTGTAGCTTCACAAAAGGAATTTGGCAATGACTCTTCTGATTCTATATTGTGAAATACATTAAGGAGTATAGGTATTAGTTCTTCTTGGAAGTTCTGGTAGAATTCTGCATTGAAACCATCTGGTCCTGGGCTTTTTTTCGAAGGGAGATTTTTGATAACCATTTCTAATTCTTCGCGAGAAACCGGTCTATTTAGATCATTCACCTGGTCTTGGTTTAGCTTTGGTATATGATACTTATTTAAAAAAATGTCCATTTCTTTTGTATTTTCCAGTTTTGTGGCATACAGGCTTTTGTAGTAAGATCTAATGATTCTCTGAATTTCCTCTGTGTCTGTGGTTATGTCCCCCTTTTCATTTCTGATCTTATTTATTTGTGTGTTCTCTCTCTGTCGTTTAATTAGTTTGGATAGGGGTTTGTCGATCTTGTTAATTTTCTCCAAGAACCAGCTTTTTGTTTCATTGATTCTTTGGACTGTTTTCTGGGTTTCTATTTTGTTGATTTCAGCCCTCAGTTTTATTATTTCCAGTCTTCTACTTCTCCTGGGCGCGTCTGCTTCTTTTTTTTCTAGAGCTTTCAGGTGTGTTGTTAAGTCCCCAATGTATGCATTCTCCGTTTTCTTTAAGTGGGCACTTAGTGCTATGAACTTTCCTCTTAGCACTGCTTTCATTGTGTCCCATAGGTTTGAGTATGTTGTCCCTTTATTTTCATTAAATTCAAGGAATACTTTAATTTCTTTCTTGATTTCTTCCTTGACCCAGGTGTGGTTCAGTAGTTGACTGTTCAGTTTCCATGAGTTTGTCGGTTTTTTGGGGGCAGCGTGGTTGTTGCCTTCTAACTTTAATCCGTGATGATCTGATAAGACACAGGTGGACACTGATATTTTTTTGTATCTGTGGAGGTTTCCTTTGTTTCCGAGTATGTGGTCAATTTTTGAGAAGGTTCCATGAGCTGCAGAGAAGAAGGTATATTCTTTCCTATTTGGGTGGAATGTTCTATAGATGTCTGTTAAGTCCATTTGCTTCATTACCTCCAATAATTCTCTTAATTCTCTATTAGGTTTCTGTCTGATTGACCTGTCCCTTGGAGAGAGAGTTGTGTTGAAGTCTCCTACTACTAGTGTGTGTGGTTTGATGTCTTCCTTGAGTTCTAGTAATATTTCTTTTACATAAGTAGGTGCTTTATATTGGGGGCGTATATATTCAGGATTGAGACGTCCTCCTGATTAAATGTTCCTGTTATGTGTATAAAGTGACCGTCTCGGTCTCTTCTGATTGATTTTAGTTTGAAGTCAGTTTTGTTAGAAATTAGTATGGCCACACCTGCTTTTTTCTTAGGACCATTTGCTTGAAACACCTTTTCCCAACCCTTTACTCTGAGTAGGTGCCTGTCTTTGTGGTTGAGATGTGTTTCTTGCAAACAGCAGAATGTTGGATCCTGTTTTCGTATCCAATCCTTTAGCCTGTGCCTTTTTATAGGTGAATTGAGCCCATTAATATTAAGTGATATTAATGACCAGTGGTTGTTTACTCCGGTTATTCTTATTGCTTTTGGTAGTAGAGATTGTGTGTCTCCCTTCTTTGAGATGTGCTCGTGAAGGGTCATTAGATGCCTGGGTTATTGTAGGCAGTGTTGGCAGTGTTGGATTCCTTGGGTTGCGATTTTCCTTCTATTACTTTCTGTAGGGCTGGATTTGTGGCTACGTATTGTTTAAATTTGTTCTTATCCTGGAATGTCTTGTTTTCTCCGTTGATAGTGAACGATAGCTTGGCTGGGTATAGTAGTTTGGGTTTGCATCCATGGTCTCTTAGCTTCTGCAGAACCTCTATCCAGGACCTTCTGGCTTTCATAGTTTCCATCGAGAAGTCAGGTGTAAGTCTGATCGGTTTACCTTTATAAGTTACTTGCTCTTTTTCTTTTGCAGCTCTTAATATTCTTTCTTTAACCTGTATATTTTGTGTTTTGATTATTATATGGCAAGGAGATGTTTTTCTTTGATCCAGTCTGTTTGGTGTTCTGTATGCTTCTTGAATATTTAAATGAATATCTTTCTTTAAGTTGGGAAAGTTTTTTTCCATAATTTTGTTGAAAATATTTTCTGGGCCTTTGAGCTGTGACTCTTCTCCTTCTTCTATTCCTATTATTCTTAGGTTTGGTTTTTTTATTGTGTCCCATAGTTCCTGAATGTTTTGTGTTGAGAATTTGTTGGCTTTGCTGTTTTATTTGATCTGTTCGTTTATTTTCTCTATGGTGTCCTCAGCATCTGAGAGTCTTTCTTCTAGCTCTTGTATTCTATTGCTTATGCTTATTTCTGTAGACTCTGCTCGTTGGCCTAGATTTTCCATATCCAGCTGGTCCTCAGTTTGTATTTTCTTCTTTGCCTTCATTTCAGTTTTCAATTCTTGAACTGTTTCCATTACCTGTTTGATGGTTTTTTCTTGGTTTCCCAGGGTATCATGTACGTATTTACTCATTTCTTCAAACTTTTTGTTATACTTCTCATCCATTTCTATAAGGGCATTTTTTACATGTTGTTTAAGGGACTCTATTATCTTCATAAAGTCGATTTTTTCCACCTCTTCTGTGTTAGGTTGTTCAAACACTTCTGTTGTAAGATCATTGGGTTCTGATGTTTTCATGTTGTTTTTCTGATTATTGGGTGAGTTCTTGCCTTGGCGCCTGCCCATCTCCTCCTATTGATCCTATCCAATGGGTCCTTTAGAAACCGGATCAGGTTTCCCTGCTGGCCAAGGGCTCCGCTTACAAAATGCCCTCACTCTCTTTCGTGATTCCTGCTGCAGGCCAAGAACCCTCTCACCCCTCCGAAGGATCTTCAGGACAGGACCAGGCTCCCCTTGTGCCAGTGACCTGGCCAACCAAAGGCCTACCTCTTTGATTCAATTGTAGTAGGGCGATCTGCTCTCCTTATTGCACGCCTGTCCCCGCCGCTTGGGTCTGCGGCTGTGCCGGTCCCCGAAAGCTTCTTCCTGTATGCGTTGTTGCTCCGCTGCGTCTGGCGCCGCCGCCGCTCCGCCGCGTCTGGCGCCGCCGCCGCTCCGCCGCGTCTGGCGCCGCCGCCGGTCCTTATGTTTATTAAACTGGGCTATATGATTATTTGTGTGGCCAGAAGTAAAACTGGAAGTCAATAACACCAGAAATTAAATACTTTGAAATTAAGCAAATACTTAGAGAGTGAACACTAAACTCTGCAGTGGTTATAGAAGAAATTAGAAATAAAGAAACAGATTACTCTAACTTTAGTGGAAGCATAGATTACCAGATGCATTTTTGTGGCTCAAAATAGTTCTAATAACAGTTTGAATATGTTTTTTCGAAAAGTCATGTAGGACACTTATAAACAATGAAATGATACATCTCAGTGTCCCAGGAAAAATAAATACAAGTCACACTCAAAAGCAGTAAGTGATGTGGGAAGGTCATTGGTTAATCAATAAAGAAACTGCTTGCCCTCATAGGTTAAAACATAGGTAGGTGGAGTAAACAGAACAGAATGCTGGGAGGAAGAGAAAGTGAGCTCAGATGCCAGGCCGCTGCTCTCTGAGGCAGACGCGATAAAGCTCCGACCCAGGAAGGACGTAGGCTAGAATCTTCCCTTGTAAGCGCACCTGGGTGCTACACACATTATTAGAAATGGGCTAGTCCAGCTGTGAGAATTAGCCAAGAAGAGGCTAGATATAATGGGCCAGGCAGTGTTTAAATGAATACAGTTTGTGTGTTGTTATTTCAGGGTATAAGCTAGCCGGGAGCCTGGCCACAGCCCGCTGCTCCCTCAACTGAATGGCGCCCCAACGTGTGGACAACTGAATCCACTGAAAGCCTGAGAAAGTTTAGAAAAGAGTAAAGCATGTTTTCTTGGTAGCAGCAATTTCTCCGGTCTGCTCTGCTTGCTAGAGGCAAGCAAGCACTCTCATCTAAGAGGCTTCCTAACTCAGCCTTAGCTGCAAAACCCTGCATCTCTTTAAGAGATCCTGCCAACACACACTTAAATAATGTTGATAAAAAGTTGACTGAATGCTTGTTTGTTTTCAGCAGTAGCAGGAAAAACACTGTGTTGTTTTAAAATGCCAGCTTTCTGGGCTGTCCTGCCAGTGCCAACTCTGACTCTTTGAGGCAGAAAAGCCGGCTACAGAGAGAGGACTTGAGTGTTGTCTGTTGCAGCTCACTTGCTGGCAGGGACCTTCAAATGCCATAGAGTTGTGGGTATAAACATGGAGACAGCCCTTTATCTCCGCCATGAGGCTAGAAAGCCAAGGAATGGGCTGGATCTAGCCGTCAAAGCCATGGTTTTAATCCTACCCATATTGCTCTGTAATTTTAAGGCTCATGTGTTCAGAAAAAGAGAGAGAGATACAGTAAAGAGAGATTCAAAAACAAAGAAAACCTTTAAATAATTTACAGTGTGTTAAAAATATATGCAGGCTAAAAGTTAAAGTTCTTAAAGTAAAAAAAAAGAAAGAAAGAGAGTAGTTGGGTGTGGTAGGAGACACCTTTAATCCCAACACTTGGAAGGCAGAGGGAGATTGACCTCTGTGACTTCAAGGTGTGGTAGCACACGCCTTTAATCCCAATGCCTGGCAGGCAGAGACAGAAGGATCTCTGAGAGTTCAAGGATAGCCTGTTCCACAGAGTTATTCCAGGTCAAAGATATACAGGGAACCTGTCTCAAAAAGCAAAAAGTTAAAGTAAAAAAAACAAAATAGAGGTTAAAATAAAGTGCACAAAGAGGGAAAATACACAGAGAATTTTGATACTGTATGCTGTTATGCTCTCTTTGAATTGTTTGAATGCTGAGGAAGGAGCAATAGATGCTAAAAGATATTTGTGTATCAATGCTGCTGAACTAATCCAAGATAGATATTTTGAAAACACCTTGACTTTAAAATTTAGATCTAAGGACATGATGCTTTGGAAAGGAGTTTCTTATTTTGTTTTCACAGAGGGTGAGAGTCTGTGGATTGCTTCTATCCCAATATGGTATGATGGACCACGCCCTCCCAAAGGGTTGCTGTGAACACCTTCAAAAAAGTACTTCACTCAACTGCTGACTGAGATGAATCTAGCACACAGGTTATGCTATGAAAGACCTAAATAACAGCGCCCCCATTCAGCAGGAAGCAGTGTGGAGAGAAATAACTGAGCCCATATTCCCAAATATTTTTTATAAATGTTCTTTTACATTTAAAGAGGGAGATGATATAGATATAAATAATTTGGATTGATATGAATCTTGGTTTACTGATACTAATTTATGGTCAATCTTGTTATATGTATATGTATTTTTGATCTTGATTAACATATTGGGATTGTGTAGTTCACTTAAAAATGTAATGTATATAGGTTGTTAATGGATAATCATTAATAATAGTCAAGCTTGTAGTTATGTTAGTTAGATTTCCTAGATGTACATAGATATATTTTAGATAGATATTTTTCATATCTTACAAAGACTACAGAATATGGCATTTTTAAATGTTTTAATAACTTAGGACTTTTCCTGGCAATGAGACACTCTGCTCCTGGCAACACCAATCTACTTCAAGAGGAAGATGGGCATCGAAGAGGATCCTTATGGAGTTTGATTGCCATTTGGGCAAGAAATTGCTCTTGCCTGGACTATTGCATAAACTGGACACAGAGAACCAGCAGAGAGAGGACTGCTGAACTTGCCTAAAGTTGAGATGATCTTTCTGGGTTCCTGATTCATGAAAGAGTCTGCATGACATTCTTTAGGACAAGCAGATAGTGACTGCCTTTGAAATTTCCTGCTTCATGGAAATGTCTCTGGATACTATGGGCCTGTAGGCCGAAGATGGATGCCCCAACGTTACAGAGAAACTTTGGGTGACTGTCAAGGCAGCGAGATGTCTCTGTCATTTCTAAGGTTTAAAAGTTGCTTATTTTTTGTTTGCTTAGGTAATACTGTATTCTTCTGGAGTCTTTGATGGAATTGAAGAATAGATAGATAGTTATAGTTATAAGATAAAGTAGATGTAAATATTGTAACTGTAATTCTTGCTTGATAACTGTTTTGTTATATGTAATTTTGCTATGTTAAAGTGAAAGCCCTTCCTTTTTGTTTAAACAGAAAAAGGGGAAATAATGTGGGAAGGTCATTGGTTAATCATTTATTTCTTTATGAAACTGCTTGCCTTCATAGGTTAGAACATAGGTAGGTGGAGTAAACAAAAAAGAATGCTGGGAGGAAGAGGAAGTGAGCTCAGATGCCAGGCTGCTGCTCTCTGAGGCAGACACGATGAAGCTCTAACCCAGGATGGACGTAGGCTAGAATCTTTTTGGTAAGTGCACTCGGTGCTACACACATTATTAGAAGTGGGCTAGTCCAGGTGCGAGAGTTAGCTGAGAAGAGGCTAGATATAATGGGCCAGGCAGTGTTTAAATGAATAGAGTTTGTGTGTTGTTATTTCGGGGCATAAGCTAGCCAGGTCCCTGGACACAGCCTGCCGCTCCCTCAACAAGTAAGCAACAAGAAGTGATAGAGACAGAAAGTAATTAAATTGAGAATCAATTTACAATGAATAGATGAATAAGACAAAAAGAATAAAGTATATAATCATTTAAACAAATGAACAATTGTTAGAAACTATGAACAAGATTGATAACCTTTCACCAAAGTAAGCAAAAAGAAAATCACAAATTAATAAAATTATAGATAATAGGGTAATGTTATAATAAATGTCAATCAAATGCTGAAAATAATTAAGGTATGCTTCAAAAATGTGTTTTTAAAAAGTTAGAAAAAATTGACAAATTTTTAGATACATATAACCTACAATGATTAAATTAAGATGATGTATAGCTAGGAATAATACAGAAGTCTTTTTAAATACTTATGGATGAATACAATCACTTTTTGGTTGGTCTTAAAGCACAATCCATGAGATGGAGCCCTATATACATAGCTAAAGAGACTAAGTACCTGAGACTAGATAGGTCATGGGCCCTATTGGAAAATAGAGTACTATTAATCTGATAAAGGAACAAAGAAATAAAATGACTCATAATGACATACTATTTTACTCATAGATCAGTGTTTTAAGATGGACTCACACCCCTTCTATTGTTTCTGGAGTCTAAACATCTGTCCAGTCTCACTCCCAGCTCTGTAGCAAGAATCTCGCTGAGGTCTCCTTTTTCTCTCTGACCACATTGCCAACAGATCACAAAGACCTTCTCTCCTAGTTTTTCTTCTCCCAACTCATCCCATTATCCCAGCCTCCAACACCAGGAGAGCAGACCAGGAAAACAGACAACACACAGTCATTACATTATCTGAAAATCCAGACAGGAAAAAAAAAACCACAGAACAAAACACCCATCCAACAAAGGCAAATCAAGAAATCAGCACCTAGACTTATAATCACCCAAACACAAATGCCTAGCTCCAGCATAAAAACATAATCAATAACAGCAAGGGCAATATGTCTCCACTAGAATCCAGCTATCCTATGATATCAGGCTCCAAATAGTCCAACATAGCTGAAGCACAAGAAGAAAAAGTCCTTAAAGTCAACTATATGAAGATGACTAAGGTCCTTAAAAAGAAAATGAATAAATCCCTTAATGAAAACTAAGAAAACATAGACCAGTGCTTTATTCAACTTTCATCAGAGAATCGTCTTCTTAAATTAGGTGGTAATCAACACATACCCACAAATGGACAATGTATAAAACATAAAAGATTTTGGAGTACCAAACCATAAATGAGATAATATCTCGTCTATATGGAAGAGGAGACAGACAGACCATAAGAGCCAGAGGGGGTGTGTAACTCCAAGGAAATCATCTTCCAAATAAACCAGTGTTCATATGCATATGAACTCACAAAGACTGTGACAGTATGTTCAAAACATGTGCAAGTTTGAAACATAAAAGTCTCATTGCCACTCCCTGATTGCCACCCCAACCCAGAATTTCATACCCCAGGACCAAAGACACCAGACCCACACCCTTCTAACGCTTAAGCTTTGTCTTAAGCAGCAGATTAGAGGGAGGAGATAGTGACAATAAAATAGCAATAAAATCCTGAAAACAAACAAACAAACAAAAAAGTCTCAGCATGGAGGTAGGGGACTAGACCCAATTGATACTTGCTTCAAAATCATTTTTCTCCAATACAGTGTTATTGGACATATGAACTACACTCCAAAGCAGGCCCCATGGCCAGAAGTAGTTATTCCATTACAAAAGTGACTCTAAGGATCTTTGTTCTTTGCATTCTGTTTTGATAATTTTTGGTCAGATTGGTTTTTGTTTGATTTGATTTGATTTTCTTTTTGTTGTTGTTGTTGTTTCATTTGAGACAGAGAGAACCAGAGAACATAAAGTTGAATTGGATGAGAGGTAGGGAGGATCTGTGAAAATCGAGAGACGCAAAAGACTATGATGAAATTACATTCTGTAAAACATTTGTAGTTAAAAAACAAAAGTAAAGATTCTTCAAAATAGAATTCAAGAGCACATTAAAACATCCATGCAGCATGATTAAGTTGATCTCAATGATGCAAGGTTTGTTCAACACATACGAATCAATTAATGTAACACAACACATACATAGATTTAAGGACAAAAAACACATAATCATCTCAATAAATGCAAGAAAAGTTTCTGAGAGACTTAAAAAATACTTCATGATTTAATCCTAACTAAAAAGCAAAGGGCATAACTCAACTTGAAGGCTTTGTCTAACAAAACTATAGCTAATATTATACTGCATGAAGAAAGCATTTCTTCTAAACTTAAGAAAAGCACAAGAGTGTTTACTCATCTCTTTTATTTAACAGAGTGTGCAAACTCTTTGTTATACTTTAGACGACTTCCTGCTTCTAGATAAAACCGGACTCTCTGAACATGGCAAACAATGAGGGCTGATGAGAAGCCAAGGACAATGGCACGGGGTTTTGATCCTATTTCATGTTCTGGCTTTGTGGGAGCCTAGCCAGTTTGGATGTTCACCTTCCTAGACATGGACAGACAGGGGAGGACCTTGGACTTTCCACAGGGCAGGGAACCCTGACTGCTCTTTGGACTGGAGAGGGAGGGGGAGAGGAGTGGGGGGAGGGGAAGAAGGGTGGGAGGAGGGGGAGGGAAATAGGAGGTTGGGAGGAGGGGGAAACTTTTTTTCCTTTTCTCAATAAAAAAAAAAATAACTTGAGGATCCCGCCCCCCCCCCCCAAAAAAAAGAATAAGTATACAGGATACAGGAAACATTTACCTGTCTAGTCAGCACTAATTTTGAGTTTATCAGCTAACACCAAATAGGTAAGCATCCTCTACATTATTAGATGTAGGATGTACAGAAGCAGATACAAGGTTTAGATTCTGTATGTTTTTAATATTTTAACTGCTTAAACACATTTGCATAAGGTTATTTTATTATATATGTAAGTATATATATTGCTTTGATTAATTACTTTATGTATATTACTTAAGTCTCCTGATTTTATATGCTTCAAATATTGCAAAATAAATACAGGATTTCAAAGGGAAATGAGTGCATTTTTCAAGCCAATGCTTGATTTTAACAAGCATAAAGAGTTAGCTACAATCTTTGTATTCTGAATTATAAAAGACATTATTTAGCTCTTCAGCATTTGAATTATACAGACTTTATTGTACTAATTATAGCCTAGAATATATGATTTTAATTTCAAAAGCATAAGTTACCTGTTATTCTTTTTAATACCTAAGAGTTAATAGTAATTTTTACTGAAAATTTCCCTTTTTATTAAAAATAAATTTATTTATTTTCATATGCAAAGTATTTTTATTATGGTTTTCCTCCTACATCTTCTCTCAGGTTCTCCTTATCACCCCTCCCACCAACTGCACACCTTCTTTCTTTATGTGTAGAAAAAAATAACAGGCAAATAAAACAACAATAAACAAAACAGAATAACTTTTTAAAAATAAAAATCATAGTAAATATGTACACATAGAGGTGTACACTTGCACATAAACACACACACAATCTAACACAATACAACCTCTATAAACACAAAAATAAGAAATCCTATTATATAAGCAAAAGACAGTTAAAAAAACCAGCCAAACAAAGAAATATAAGGCAAAATATCTACAACAATGCCATCAAGTTAGTTTTTGTGTTGACCGTTTACTGCTGGCCATGAGATCTATCCTTAAGTGTGATTTATATACCCAGTGAGATTCTACTGGAGGAACTAATTTTTCTTTTGCAAGTGGGTGTCAGTTGGGTTGATAGTAATTTAAGGGTAACAGAATGACAAAATGTGGTGGTGGGGTGGCAGGCAATTAGTTGTGTTACCATTACACACCAACCCTCAATGTTATTTCCCCTCATTTTAAAAAGACATCACCCTGTTAAAATTCAATGAGTAATGCACAGAAAATTTAAATTTTATTTCATATAATTGAATATATTTAGTCTTTTGATTCTGGATACATTATTATTCAACTATATTATAAAATGGAAAAGTAGTTTATAATTTTTATGAGTTTATAAATGCTCTGTTTATAGTAAATGTTGATAGTTATTGATCTCACGGCTGTCTTTCTGACCACTTTATTTTTTAAGATCCGTGGCATCATCCTTTATTTAATTGTAATATCTGAAAAATTTAGGCTGTCAACTGACATGTTTGCATTCCACTTTTGTGCTGATATTTGAAGCTCGAGATCTATGTCAATATTGCCTACATTTACATACAGCTTTATGTAAGAATAAAGTGACTTCAAGAGCACTATAAGTGAAGGGTAAAGAACAGAGCAATTGGAATTCAAGGGAACAGATTGCTCTCCCAGGGTGAGGGTGGGAAGCTCTTTTGCCAAAGAACTGTTCCATCTTTCTCTCACTCTTCTCAGAAAAAAATCTCATATGAAAACAACAACCATAGATACAAGAATGTGGGCTTCCTGGAATTCACTCAGTGAATGCTAATGTCTGTATTTCTATTAGATCTTTGACCTTACTGCCTTTGCTAATATTTTAGAATGTTTAGAAAGCGTACACCTGAGCCATTCATGAACTAGAAATTTGGCTACAAAATGAAACCCAAGCTGAAAATGGAAATTCTGTGCAAAGGCAGAATGGGACTACAAACCATAGCAGCCAGCTTCCTACAGAGAACACAGAAGGGAAAAGGTTGTAAGCCATGCCCCATTCCTGTATTTAACAGCCACAATTCTTTCTATCTGTGAGGCACAAAAACATCCTGTCTTGGTTAAGACAAAACTTCTCTGACAAGCAGAAAATTAACTTCTAAAATTAAAGAAAATAGCTGAGTACTATGGCTAAATGGAGAAGAAAGTTACTCTGAAGGGTGCTCCATCTAGGTTTATAGTTTTATTGACAATTTCCTCCAATGACTTTTGACTTTAAGATTTCTAGAAAAGTCTAGGAGTAGTGATTTAATGGATCACTCAAATCAAGTGAGTATCTATATCCACATCAATGTTCTATGATCAGTTTTCAAATTCAGGAGCTATGACTTAAACAATGGAGAAAAACTCTCCACCCTTACGTAAGTGATAAGTCACGTGGAAGCTTGTATGGACACCAGGCAATGTGGTTAGAGTAGATATTAAAAACTGCCATGGTCAGGCTATCCACTGCTAAACTCTACAGACTTGAGTATGGCAAAGTCACTGACCTCACTGTTGAAGACACATTTGTTTGTTTTCATTAATTTATGTACTCATTATCATGACTTTGACAGTATGTTAGAAAATGTGTTCATAAATATTAGCAAGTTGCAATTTTGGAACTTTAAATGTGATGTTCTAAGTATGTACCAAAATAATTATAGTAACTTTTTAAGTACTAAGGATATTTAAAGATACTAAGCAATGGATTAAAGTTCTCAGAGTAAAGTAAGGGCTCAGGCAATTAAAGTGTTTGTCGTTCTATTGGGAAGCCAGGCATGGCAGGACATATTTGTTATCTGAGCTCTGGAGGGTCAGAGACACACACCTAAATCAGTACCTGCTGGTCAGTCAACCTCATCAAATCAGCAAATTCCAGTCCAGTAAGATTCTTCAGTTCAGGAAACTAGTGTCTGAAACCTGAGGAAAGAAATCCTAAGTTCATATCTGACATCCAGGTGTACATGTGCACACACACACACACCAAAGGCAGACAGTCAGAGAGAGAGAGAGAGAGAGAGAGAGAGAGAGAGAGAGAGAGAGAGAGAGAGAGAGATTTATTTTTTACTTATGTCAGGGAAATTAGGACTCACACAGGACCCATATTCTGGAACAAACACAGTATGTTCTGCTTCTTGGCATAAGTTTCTAATCAGTGTCCCGTGTGTTTCCTATTCTCCTTTCCATCCTTCCATGTTTATTTTTAAGCAGATTATCTTGATTTGCATATCCCACTGTGGCAGAAAAGCATGGCAACTGCAACAGGACACATGTGCATGTAGAAAAGAGAGGCAACTGAATACAAAATGGCACTGGCATATGAAACAAGGAGGACCCCATAGACCAATTCCTCCGTCAAAGTTCCACCTCTTAAAGGTGGCACAAATTTTCCCAACAGCATTACCTGTTGGGGACCTTCTTCAAACACATGAGCCTAAGGGTCATATTTCACATACAGACCACAGGACCTTCCATTTTCACTGGTAGTACTATTAACAGTTTACCATTTACTAAACTTCTCATGCTATGATCTTATTGCTTTAATCTTCTTTTTAACCTTTTTTTCAACTACAAATTCTTTATGCAAAAAAATTAAGAAAAAAAGATTCATTTTAGCCTACATTGTCAGTGGTTGCAGTTCAATGGGGGAAGAACCCATTGCTTTTAAGGTATGGTAAGATGGAACATTATTAAGGGAATAGCAGGCAGCACTGCTTGGTTCATAGTGGATGACAGGAAACAGAAACACAAATAAAAGTCTTGGTGATAGTAATAGCAATAATAGCAAGTTAACATTTCAAGGATTGTTTTATACAACCTCCTTCTTCCAATGAGTCCAGACCACCTAATAGTTTATTCAGTAATTAGTTTATCAGTGGATATTTTCCTTTTATGACATTAGTGCCTTTATGAACCAATCATCTTTTAAGAAAGTAACTAAGCACTTAATATTTGAATTTTTAGAAAATATTTCAGTTTCAATCCATTAAACATTCTATTCTCAAGATTAGAATAGATTGAAAAATTGGATGATAACAAAAACTATTCTATGATTTGTTTTGAAATTTGTCTATGTACTTTATATAAGACTAAGAAAAAATAGAATGCAAAGCAAACTTTATATTCTTCTTATATCTGGGATTATACCCCACTAAAGCTTATGCAAAGCATAATAGAAGTTAAAGCTGATTTTTTTAAGTATGTTGTTTTCATTTTTCAAAAGGATATTAGGAATTTTTCCAGCATCTTCAATGAGTATATATATACTCATTGAATTACTAAGAAAGTATTTCATTGTATATATACTTTCTTAGTAATGAAATTTCTTAATGTATGAAATACTTTCTTAGTAAAGCATGTGAATATAGCATTACTCAGTGACAATTTTAAGTGGTTAAAATGAGTTCTCCGTACAGTAGAAACATACACTAAAAATATAGGGTTACATAAAATTATTCTATATCAAAATACTTTCAATAATTTAAAAATAGTTATAGACATATCACACACAAATATAAACAAACATAAAAGTTTAAGTCAATATGATCAAAAGCAGTTTCAACCTTTCAAGTAAATTAGTTACAAGGTGTCAATGAGAATTTGAATAATAAGCAACTAAAATGATATTGTCTATCAATTTAATGAATTCGTTATTTAAAAAAAAACTATATCTGATTTTCTCTAAATTTGAGGAAACATCCATGAATAAATCCAATGGATAATTGAGCTATGATGAAGCTAGCTTTCCTGTTGGGCACGTAGACTTCTTCTTATTAGTGACTTTATAAACGAAATGTCAAGAAAGCTTATGGAGCTGGGTGACGGCGGCACATGCCTTTTATCTCAGCACTCGGGAGCAGAGGTAGGCGGATCTCTGTGAGTTCCAGACCAGCCTGGTCTACAGAGCAAGTTCTAGGACAGGCTCCAAAAGCCACAGAGAAATCCTGTCTTGAAAAACCAAAAAAAGAAAAAAAGAAAAAAAGAAAAGAAAGCTTATAAAGTGCTGTCCCAGGGTTGAGAAAGAAAGGAAAAGTCAGAGAAGCTCTACATCTAGGCAACTTCTGTGAGGAAGTAGACAGAAAAAAAAAAAAAAAGAAGTTTTACAGTTAGGACAGCAAGGAGCTACATGGCAAAGGCAGAAGGAAGCTGCAGAGAATGGAGACCATCCAGAAAATCACGCCTTGCCTTTTTTGAGCTGGAAATTAAAACGTTGGGGGGGGGGGTTGGTGGAGACTCCATATGTGGCTACACTGAAAACACCACATTCAAACAAGATTGTGTTATTATATACGGAGAATCAATAGTTTTACCATGTGATTCAGCTTTTCTGGAAATGGAAGGTTCTCCTGGCCAAGTGATTGACTGACCCATCTGTGTTAACTCAATTCTATTATAATAATTTCAATTAAAGTGTAAATGCGTTTTCTCCCTTTCTTTTTCTCTATCATCCCCTCTCATTAACTACCATCCTCAATTCTCTCAAATTCATGATCTCTTTTTTAAAATTATTTTATACATACACACAAAGGGGGGAGGGAGGTGTGGATATACATACATACATATAATACAACCTGCTGAGTCCAGAACACATGGGTTAAGATGGAGACTGGTTAAAATGCAGAGACTAAGTGACATTGGGATGCCACCACAAAATGGGACATCTATAACATAAACCCTACACTTTACATCCAGGCAACACTGTGAAAGAAAGAATGGCAGAAACACTGTAAGAGCCAAAGGCCTGGGATGCCTGATCTGTAATTGTATCCTTTGGGGAGGACAAGGACCTGTTAACTAACTGTCAATAATACAGTTGTCTACACATGAGCACAGCAGTGGACATACCAAAGTCGATGGAAAAAAGTTTCACAACGACACACTCCTGGGTTACATGGGACAGGCAGGTAGTCGCTGTTAAAGGAGAAGGAATCAGTTTTAGTTTCAAATATGGTATTCCAATCATGTTTGGCTAGTCATGAACAGAAGCACATAAAGGCACTAATTAGACTCAGTAGTACAGTATATATAAAGAGGTCATAAGCTCAAGAGATGGTGTTTGAAGTGACGTGGAAAAAGTTGGAGAAGGAAAAGGGAGGGATAAAATTGGTACAAATACAGTGTCCTCATACATGAATGCTCAAATTTTTTTTTAAAAAAAAAAGAAAAATAAGGAAATTCAAAATGAAAGTGAGAAGCAAATCTGAAAAGAATATAAGTGAAAGTCTTATTAAAAATGATATATCAGAGCTCAAAATCATAGATGACTGAATATATGATAAACAAAACAGACTTTCAGCAAGTACTCAGGCTAAGTTAAATAATATATAATGTGCTGAAAAGTGACAGAGGAAGTTTGGAAAGGTGTAAAGGAATTGGAATTTTGACATATTGTTTTTTAAGGTCATAGACATGTAGGGGAGATAGATATGGCCAGGAATATGAACTCCCCAAAATCAAAAATGTGGGCATAAAGTCAAAGTAATAGTTGTAACAATATATAATCCGTAACACTCTTTTCTGCTTATTACAGTTATGGAAACATTTTTGAGGATTTAAATGCCTGACTGTATTTTCAGCATTTCTAAGGGGAGAGTAATAAATACTGTATCTTCTGTAATGTGTATTTTATCCCATTTCTTCTCTCTTTTTTTTTTTTTTTTTGAGACAGGGTTTCTCTGTGGCTTTGGAGCCTGTCCTGGAACTCGCTCTGTAGACCAGGCTGGTCTCGAACTCACAGAGATCTGCCTGCCTCTGCCTCCCGAGTGCTGGGATTAAAGGCGTGCGCCACCATCGCCCGGCTTCTCTCTTTCTTCTAACATGTTCTAGCCACAGACAGACAGACAGACAAAGAGTCAGAGAGAGAGAGAGAGAGAGAGAGAGAGAGAGAGAGAGAGAATTAGGGAATTAGGCCCTATAGAGTTTGACTTTAGGAAATAACACCATAACTAAAAGAATAAATTCAGAATTGGAATAAGTTAATCCCTCTTTGTAGGAAGTAGCTTCTCATCTATAAACTGTAACTGGCTAGTCTCACAGGTTGTTAAGAGTATCACTGTGTAAATGCAGTATTCGGACAGAACTGACTGATTAATTGGGTATCCCTGAACACAAGTTTATCTTTACAGTGCTAGACACAGAGACTGCCTCACATTTAGTAGCATCCCATCTAAAGGTGATAAGATTGAAAGTCGTGAGATAATTGTCTGTTATTCTGAATTGGTTCCGATGTAAAGTTTAGATATTTATAACTATTTACATGTTTAGGCAGCTTTGTCAAAATTCATTATAATAAAGATAAGCCTTAATTAATATTTCCCATAGGTTTATCTAACCAGACTGAGTATTATTGCCTTGGAACTGTTAGACTCTCAAAGATCAGTGCCATGAGGCACAGTTGAATCACACTCATTCCACATGATAAAAGAAATATTATGTTTGTGCAGAGCTTTAAAATTCCCAATCTCTTTGAGTCCTCTATGAAATCCATGCAGTTATAAAGTTAAGGTCTATCTCCAAACTATAGACAAAGTATTTTGGCTTAGAGAGGAACAGATTCAGCCAGCAAACAACAAAAACACAACAGAAACTACAAAGCCATTGGCAGTTGACCAGTAGAGTTCCCTGTACACCAACCAATTATCTCTCCTCTCAGTATTATTCGTAAGTATTCAGTAATGAGGAAATGAAATGGAGATAATATATGTGAACAAAACTGAACATCATTTGCAGATATTAACAATTGATCACTCTGCATTTAACATGGTATCTTTGAAGTTACATAGGATTAAGTTTATGCTACTACATTGTTGAATACATCAGAATATCTTTCCATGCTCTCCACAAGACAAATTTCACAAAGTTACTACATTACTGAAGTCTTCATTTCAGTACCTCAACTTTAAACACAAAGTGGAAGTCACAGTCCTCTTCACTTGCAAACACTTTCTCCTTGAGCAACATCTGCTAGAAAACTGTCTCCTGCCACTGTTAACAGCAGACTTTCTTTCCTGAATTCCATCAACTTCACCTTACTCAGGGAACATACTTTACCATATATGCTTATAAATGTATTCATTACTGGAGTAAATTGATGACTAAATGAATAATCATGGATAAAAGTCAAATGATGCTTTGTCAAGTGCTTTCCCACTTTAGAATATCTTTCATCCTTTTGCCGCATCTGTTTTGGTAAGAAGCCTGACAGCCCATGTTGCCCTCTTGTTTTTCAGGTAGCAGACTAACAATTCTAATTCTGTGTGGTCAATGAATAATCACAAAGCTTTTCTTATTTCCAAAATTTCTCTTTCAACACTTATGAGAGTGTCTACAGTCCCATTAAAGCATCCCTTCCACTGCTAATCTAACTGTTCATATTTTTGATCTTGTTACATGACAAGCTTTCCTTTCAGTGTAGTATTTTACTCCTTGATGCTCTTCTGGACCTGTTCTCAACTACTTTCTGATGCTCTTATCCTCTTCAATAGACCCCTCTCATTTACCTTTGATCACTCCCATAGTTCCTTTCTCATCCAACATAGTCTTAGTACCATGATGGCATTATTTCCATATAACACTGGCTTCTTAAGAACAATGCACTCCAAGAGATAGCTTTACATTTTCCCCAACCATTCACCTATCTACAACATTCTGGATGTCTGCTACTCTGTGTTCTGTAGTAAAATTACCTGACTGAATTACCAAGAAATGTTCTAAGAAATTATGTTTATCTCTACCCATTTTTATCTATATCCCTTAACTGCAAAACTTTCAGTATCTTCCCTCTCACTTAAATATATCTCAATCCCATTTATATATCTCCAGCTCCACAGTAAGTGTCTTGTTTGAAATCCGTATTAGTACCCCAGTGGGTTACTTTAGTTACATTCCAATGTATTCATCATGCAACAACCAATAATATACTAAACACCCTTTTTAAAACATAGGTTAAGAATATAACAATTATATTTCTCTTTTTCTTTTCCTCTCTCCAAACTCTCCCATATAACTTGCCCTACTCTCAAAGCCATGGCCTCTGCTTTCATTAATTGTTATCCCGTGCTTGACTCTTGATGCATGTTCCACTTCACAGCCATGTGTTGGCTTTATCATTTTAAAATCCAAATGCACCATCAACAAGATTTGAGTGACCTCACAGTTTTCTGCTCCTCATCTGATCCCTGTTTGTTGGTGGTACCTTAGTGGTGTTATCATTTCTTTTGTGACTCTTCCCTGATTTACATATTTTTAATGTTTGAAATCCCTTCTTTGTTTCATTTTGATGTTTTTGTGTAGAACTCTTCATGTTTGTATTTAAAAACTAATAGCAGTTAACAAATTATTGCATAAAATATTTTTAGGTATCTCTTTTCACTGAGTTGATATTCCTTTATTATAGAAAAACTACATTTTGCTTGATAGAATTTGCTATGGTAATAGAAATGTAGTATTACATAACAAATTTTAAAATACATTTTTCTGAGGGTGTGCTGCACATAAACCTATTCTCTAGGTAATACGAATACACTAAAAATGTTAGATGAAGTCCCGACATCATCAAAAAGCTTTCATTCTATTATGAAAAAAAATAAATACACTTTCATCCTAAGCAGCTAAAGTGGTAAGTCATTTGAAAAATCCAGTAAGGTAGTTATTAACAATCAGAAAAACATTTCTTCTTCAAATTGCAGATTTCATTTGTAGTACCAAAGTTTATACATGAAGTATAAAAAATGTACTAAACTAGATTTTTTTCTATAAACCTCATGTTAAACCCCAGAATGTCTCCAAATGTGTATGATTTAAAGTTAAGTATGATCATCTGATAAAAGCCACAGAAAATTCTGTAAACAATCCCAATTACATTCCACTTAAAACATTTTAAATCAAACTTTGCATATAAGATTTTAGAAATCTGAAGCCATAAAGTATGCAAAGAAAAACGGGCTATGAATGGATGAGAGTCTAAAAGTGTCTAATTTCTAATTCCAGCTGCAAGGAGAAGAATGCCAACTATGCTAGACGCTGGCTGTTTCTAAGTCCACAAACTGATTTTAGAAATATTTGAATTCACTTAAATGCCCAGTTATTCTGACAAAACCAACAACCCAAAGTGGCCAAATACAGTCAATACCTGGTTGTCCATACTCAGCTTACTTGCCCTCCACCCAGATAGGTTCTTATGAGTAGATAGTCTGTGTACCCAGAATTCAGGGTGAGCCACCAATATCATTTTGTGAAAACAGCATTCTACCTGGACAGAGTGTGTCTGGCCAGTCACTATTGGCCACCCATGTGTCTGAGAGTACAGTCCATGCCTGAGTATCTGCTGGACTCACATTTCTCTCATTTTCTCAGGAGAAAACAGTTGGATGGGAAAGTAATCAAGCTGGTGGCCATGGAGACATAGTTACCACAAAGGTCTTTATCAATTTAAAGAGCAAACAGTGGAGATTGTTACATATGCGTCCAGCAATTCATACTTGCCTCTATTTGACATAACAGACTAATTAAATAGAAGTGTTTGTTCAAAAGTGCAGACTACACACTCACAAAAAGGAAAAAATGAAGTGAAGCAACTTTGATTTTGAACTCCATTTACTTTTGTAAAAATACCTCAGTTTTAGTTTCCATCCATGAAAAAAAAATAGCCAGTAGTTTTCTAAATACAAACTCTAACAAATACGCTCACTGGAATTGTATAGATGCCCTTTCACTGTTGTTACAACATATTGAAAGACTCGGTTGCTTGTATTTGTTCTAAAGATGATTAAAAATAAAATAAAATGCACCCATGCCATTCAGTGAGTTCCATGATAACAAGCTACAGCTGAGAACTATACTCTTCTATTCCCTCTGGTCCATAGCCAAGGTTATTATACTATTGACCTATAATAGTATAAATTTCATATCAAGAATATTCCACTTTACCATTGCAACTGTTTTTCTGTTCTTTACACTGAATCCAACTGTCTTATTGTGCTATGTTCTGAAAGTCAATTTTATGCTTGATTTTAACTGCATATTTGCTACTTCTCCACCGAATAGGTTAAAAAATAAGAAGATATGAAGAAAGTATGGTATCATTGTCATGAATTTAAGATGTTCTCATCGACCGAGCTCTTCAGTTTAGAAATAAAAATGATAGAGATGCCAAAATCATAGGACAAGGTTCTTCCCTGACTCATTCCTAGGCATTCGCATGGGGTAGAACGGCTTGAGGACACCTGATTCAGCCATGTCACCTGCAGAGCAGAGAGAGGAGTCCCACAAAATACACACTTTATGTTTGGTTTTAAAGCAAACTCAGATGCCAGAATACAGTAGCTGCAGATCGCATTTATATTTAGTAAGACTGCAGTGTACTCATTTGAAGTTGGAAGATGAGTATTTATTGAAGCAGCTGGCAAATCAGCAGGAAAATGCTGATTTTGAAAAAACTATTCTTCTTCTGTGGAATCAGACCTACTGTATTTAGCAACACTATTATAATTGAACACAAAAACTGCATTAGAGTACCATTAAGATGGAGACAGAAACCCAGAAAAATAAGAGAATTCTGAGTTAAAGGCTGTCGCAGCATTCCTGAGCCAGCCCTTTTAAGTACAAATGCCGCAACCAACGGTCTTCCAAGGATGACATGAAGTGAACCAAGTGGACAGTTTCCCCACTATTCGTGGCCACAGTCAAATGCAATGCGAATTCTTCTCCAGGCTGCCCGAAGACAGCTCATCTATCTTTGTAAGGAGGTATGAAGTTCATCCTTCACAAAATTAAAACACCCAGAAATTTGAAAAAATATAATCCTCAGCGTACCACAATCAAAGTCGAATCCTTGTATTCTGGAAATATGCTGTAACTCCACTGTCCCTTTTGCTGTATCACTTAGAAGCATAGAAATGGATTTTAATAGAGACATAAAGAAAGCAGAGGCCTATCTGACCTTACCTGTTGCTGTTCTTCAAATGAGAGCATTGTGAACTCAGTGCATATAACATGCCTTAAGTTATACAACCATTTCTGGGAGAAAAAAGTCACATCTTAGGGCTTTGAATCCAGTGTCCTTCCCACCACACTCCTTGCCCTCACTTTACTGTCAGTAACTCTCGTTGCCACTTATGAAATAAAGACAGACTTTGTCCCTATCCTAGGCTGATTTAAAGGCGACTAGCAGGACAGAAGCAGCTATAAACAGTAGGGCATTTTGTGAAGCACTTAATGGTTACTATTTTCTCCTCCTGCATTTTATAATGACAGCAGTCAAGCAGGATTTATCCCCCCTCCCAAGCACAGCCAAAGAGTCCTGTGTCAGGCCACTTGCAGAGTTTCCAGGGCAACAGGCCACGACTGTACTTTCTGCTGCCCTGACCAAGACAGGAAAAGAAATGCCATGTAAAACAGACAGGTATAGCTGGATCTGAAGACTCCTTACGTCTGTCAGTTCTGAACCTCCATGCATTCGCAAGCCAGAAGTCCATTGGACCATTTCCTGCAGAATGAGTTAATAGGTTTTTCCATGAAAGAGCCAGAAAAATACCTAGAAATGAACTTTGCCTTCTTTTATTCAAATAGTCTAGATGAATTACATGCTGGCTTCGATAGAATCAGGCACAGATATTCTGTAAAAGTACATGAACTTGGCTCCTAATACCTTTCTGTAAGTGGGACTGTCTAAGGAAGGCTGATATCTCAGTTGCCCTGGTGGGTGAGACAGTGTGTGTAGATCCAATCACATCGTGCATGCCACCAGTCAGAGCTCAGAAGGAAATGGAGAAAGGCCAATGGCTTCCCAGGGGCTTCATGCTTATACACAGCTTTGTTCTTTGAAGCACGGTTCTTCATTTCTGGTGCTCCAATCCCTTGTTGTTTTTAAAGAGCTTTAAGTTTATTGGCTGCAACCTTTTCCATCACAAGCGAAAGATTAGGAGGTAAAACAAGAAAATCAGAAAACATAATCCTTGGAGTTGAAAGGCCAGGGAATAGTTTTCTGGTTGTAATTTTAAACTTAAATGTTTGAACATTGAAGTTCATACCTTCCTGGCAAAGCATGACCTCTTTTCTTCACGGGGAAAATTCTAAAAGAATCAAAAGTTACTTTATAGAATCATTTTAATTGCAAATGGATTAGAAACAGATGAATGAATGAAATATCTCTGAAATTGTACATAGTTACTAATACTAAAAGGACAACGATTAAAACTATTCTAGACTTCATCAAACCATATATGTCCAAATTATGCTTTTGGAAAATTCAAGGGTAGACAGTCTTTTATGTATGAAAATAATTGAAGAGAAAAATATCATGAATATTTGTCTTGAACATTGTGACAATCTTAAATCTGTTTTATTCAATTTCTGGAGGGATTTTTTTTCAGTTCTGATTAATACTAACATATTTTTATTCTTTTTAACAGATGTATTACTAAGAGAACTGTTAAATAGTGATAGGAAACATAGACTTGGTTTTATATAAAATGTTGGAGATAATTTTTAAAATATTCGTAGTTTGTATTTTCTAAATATGAATCTTTTGCCTGCACCATGAACATGCCTAATGCCCCTTGCCCCTGGAGGCCAGAAGAAGAATTTGATCCCGTGAAACTGGAGTTTTAAACAACTATGAGCCTCTGTGTTGACACTGTGATGAAAAGCTGAATCTTTACAGCTGAGTTATCTCAAAGCTTCTGGCGATGGATTTTTTTTTTTTTTTGCATGCATGGATAGCATAGATTCTGAAAAATTCTAGAGTAGGATTTATTGAAAAGTCTAAGATATTTGGAGCCATCACGCACACTTTTATAATAGTACAATATTTGTGATATTGAACCTATTTACATTTTGAGTTTGGAGCCTGCTAATTAACAGTTTAATCAGGTATTTTAGTAAGATTCAAATTTCATTTAAATGCACTTATTTTGGCATTTCTTTTTCTCCTGGGGGTTCTTTTATGAGTTATTTCCAAAGGAACAGCTTTAGTGAACTCTTATATGTGTACTCTGCTTTATTACTTCTGTCAATAATAACAGTTACTGAATATGCAAACACTTAACTTCTGTTACACAGTTGCATCCTAAGATTTTCCATACAGAATTTAAATTAGATCCAAAAGCAAATGTTCTGCAGCTTCCAATGCTTTTTCTGTCTCTTCACCTCCTAGCTCACTGCCTAACATCTTCCACAAAATTCCCTGAGTCTTTTATAAATGACTTATGGAGCTCTGCGATGATATGGCAGGCCAGGAGGACATGACTTCCTTGGTGATGCTACCCCTTTCCAGGAGACATGTTTCTGTACTTCAATTGCTTGAAAGTACAGAGCTTTTAGAGACACTTGGGCGTTTTCCTGTTCCATACACCAGTCTGTTCTTCTCCCCTGTGTGCATGAGAGAACTGTGAGAAAACCTCTAAATGTCTCCCAAGACCAACATCTGAAATACCCAAAAGTTCAATAAGGAAAAGTCTACAAATATCTGTGTGTGCCCATTTTTATATTTGGTGATTTGATAGGTGACCTCTGTAACGGGGTGTGAAGAAGCCTGATCCCTTGGGCTGTGATAAATAAGCAGGTTAACTATAGAGGCATCTTTGCCCAGCTCTCACTGTACTTCTATGCATTTTCAATTTTCATTGTCACATAACAAATGTTCCCAAGTTGAAGTTCACTGAAACCCTAAGCAACAATGTTTGTGTAGGCACCTTCTCTGTTACTGAATGCATTGATGCTACATTAGGGAATCAACATTGTACTCTGTTCCCAATGGGCTGTACTTCATGAGCAACAGTAGCTAGATCTGCTTTAACAAATAAAATTTCACATTTCAGGGCTCATGTGTTCTCTGCTTTTTTCTTTAATATCTGTTTAATTCATTTAACCTTTTTGACAATATAACCAGTAATACTTGTTACTTCGACTGGCTGCTTCATTTTGTTTCCTAGTTGTTGAAATTATATTTTCTGATGGAGCACAGCAGTGGCCAGTGCTAATATGGATGCAACAATTTTCCAACACACATCTACTATTACAGTGTTCTCCTTGTAAAATATTCTCATCTGTTTCATTTTAAATGAATCCTGATTAATTTAGCAAAAAAAAAAAAAAACCTTCGATCAGTGTCTAGGAGGAAGGGTGAGTTGGGGGAGATGGAAAGAAAAAGAGAGAGAGAGAGAGAGAGAGAGAGAGAGAGAGAAGCAGCTAATATCTCATGTCTCACTTCTGTTTAGGAATCTAGATGACAGGAAAGCAGAAAAGCTAATTAGGAAGAGGAAGGCGAGCAAACAGAAGGGAGAAGGAAGATAAATGAGGGTAATGGAACATTGAATATAAGCTAAATACAATTGTGTATGTATAAAATATCTTAGATTATTTTGCATACTGACTTAAATCTGCATATTTAATATGATGTAATATGATGTATATATATATATATATATATATATATATATATATATGCTTTGTCGCAATGCATGCATTTGCACTGTTTGTACACTTACATGTATGTAAGGTGTCCACGTGTGGGGTGTCCACATGGAGGCCAGAGGACAACCTCAGATTTCATCCTCAAGAAAGTCATCCATCTCCTTTAAGATACAATTTCTCATTTATCTCCTCGATTTTATCAATTAGGCAAGACCAGTTTTTCAACAAACCCCAGGGATTATCCTCTTTTTTCTTCCTGGTACTGATGTTATTGTTGTATGCCACCATGCCAAACTTTTTCTCTGGCTTCTAGGTATCAAAATCAGGTTCTTGTGCTTACAACAAAAGCATTTAACCAACTGAGCTAGCTCCTCAGCCTCTGCAGCTTGTTAGTTCATCACCATGGTGCTAATGATAGATGGGTGTTACATCTATAAGGAAGAAACTTTCAAATGTGTTCTCTGATGGGAAATAGTTCAGATTGAACGAGGGAGGGGTTGAACTACAGAATGTCTGTATAGAAGTTCTAAAACTATAATTTAAGTCCTCCTAATAAATGTCCTCAGTTTAGCATAGTTTGCCTCACTGCCTTTCTTGTGTGTTTATATACCCGTTTATATGGAGCTCTGGAATTCTATTAAAATGCGAAAAAGGACATCTGCGGTTTGTTTTGGGTTTTGTTTATGTTTGTCAAGGATAGGTTCCTACTGGTCTGGAAATCACTATGTATCTCAGGATGGCCTGATGATAACTTATGGTTATCCTCTCTGCCAGCCGCCTGAATTGTGAGATAACAGGGATTCATCATCATGCCAAAGTAACAAGTACCTTTGAGTCTCACAATTAAAATACCTGACCACTATTTCTATGCAGTGAATTAGCTATAGAAGTCCATTTCTTCTCCCCTGATAGGAGTTCTTTCTCCAAGCATTTCATGAAGAATTCTACTGGGAAGTAGAGCTAAAGTTGGTAATATATTTTTCAATCAGCCACTGTTGCAGCAGTCGGAATTTGACAACACCTTATCCAAGAGGCTTGTCACACTCCACGTTCACTCAGGACAGGTGTCCTCCATGTGTTCCAAAAGGTATGGAGAAATCTCTTAGGATCACTTGTATGTCATTTCAGCTTTTTATGAAATATGGGTAAAGTGTGTATGTGTGTGTGTGTGTGTGCATGCAAGAGAAGGATGGAGGAAAGGGAAGGAGGGAGGGAGAAAGGGAGAGGTATGTGCAAAAATATGTGTAACAGAAGAACTTTTCTAACAAAATACAAGCCTGATAATTATAAAAGGATGCTGAAACAAAAAGGGAAATGACACTCATTGCAGTTCTGAGGTTTTGGTCAGCTATGAGGATTTTGGAGCAAAGGCTGTTCAGTGGAGAGTCGTCCTGGCAGAGATGACCTAATTTGGGAGCCAGCATCATTCTCAGGCACTGGGTAGGTGCAGCACAGTTATCTACAGCTATAAATTGTTGGATAGCCAATGCCACATCAGGTTTTGAAGGAAGAAACACTTGATGACATACTCTCATTCCAGCATTTCCATGAATAGTGGCAAAAAAAAAATAGTCTTAGAATTGTGGCATAAGTTCTGCTTAAGTGTAACAAGATGAATCTTTTTGCAGTACCTGTTGCCTTGACTTCATTCGATTAAAAAAAATGCATTAAACTAGATTCAGGTCCCTAATCTGGGAAAATGATTTTGATGTTAAGCATTTTAAATTATCTTGATCGTAGATGTTCTTCTATCTCTCAAAAGTATCTCCAAGTCTTTGTTAAGAAAATGAAATAAATGACAGTTACAAAATATATTTCTTTGTCACGCCCCTCTAAAATGATGCTCTCCTGAGATTTCATAATTGTTACACCAAATTTTATCAGTTTTTGAGGAGCTATCTCTGTATGTCATGTCTTCATTTACTTTTTCTTCTTTGATATCCTAAAAATTAAGAGACAAATAAAATAGGGGATGGAGCATGAGAGTAGAAGTAATGTTATAAATTTAGGAAAAGTACAAGTAACTCAACATAGGAATTTTGTATAAGAATTGTCACCCCTTCCCCATGTATTATCAATCCAAACCAGTACTAGCTGACACAACAAACAAATCCCCAGTAGATTAGAACAGTAAAAGTTATTCAGCAAACCAGAAAAAAAAAAATCTTTTCTTTACCTAGCAGCTCAAGAAATTCCATCTTCTCTCATTTCCCAGGGACCCCCTTTCAGCTCACATATTCAAATTGTTGATAGTAGAAAAAATAGTAGAATTCCAGCTTCTAAAACACCTAGGGATATTTAGTTTTCATTCACATTCTCATATTTTGGATGTCACTTCCAGTTCCCACCTACCTAAATAGAGGTAACAAATGCCAATGAGCACAAGAAGGGGGTGGACATGGTATGTGCTTGCATTTTCACTTTCTGTCTCCTCATCCCAGTCTAGGGAGACTGACCCTTGTGGTTTGTCTCTGCTGAAATCTTTTCCCTCTCCAACAATGAAACCATAAACTTTTGCAGTGAGAATGTGATATAAAGTATTCAATTAACTTTTATGATGTTACTATCATTCCATTTGCTCTCAAAGTTTGGGATATTTCTCCTTCCAATTTTTTTATTTGAAAAATTACATAATTGATACCAATGAAACAGTGCAATAATGGTGTAATGGACATGGCAAGTTCTTAAAGCATGTTGGCATCTAGATGTGTGCAAATACATGTCTAAAATTTTTTTGTGGTAAGATTTCAAAATAATTTAATTCTTGTCACCAGTAAAATGACTAATAAATTTATTTATTGCATAATATATTAGAATCTTTTTTCCTGAATGTATTATTATCCTATTTATGCTCTGAAAATATTGCCAAAATTATTGTCTGTAAGTAGAATAGGTACGTACTTTAACAGTAGCAGAGGTAAGATTTTTGAAGTGCATCATATAAAGTTAAATACAAAATGTTAGCAATGCTGATCTTTTCTGGATGGTCCAGGACAAAAATTCCCTCTTATGACTCACCGTGCATCATTTGTCTTACATATGTTATATTTTTATTAATGCCAATCTGAACCATAAGGTATATGAAGAGACAGTTGTCAGCTGTATGTAAAGATATAACTAACATTGTTCACTTGAGAGGAGTCCACCAATTTGTTTAGAAGAAGCATTTCGGGGACACAAGCATAAAGTTCTCTGATAACCCCCTATTGAATGTAAGTAGTTACTTTTACTGATGTGGTCACATGAGACGACACCCATCCACGGGTAGGATACATTCTTCAGAATGACATAGTCTAAGTGTGGACACATTAGAAAAAAAAATTGAAAATATCTTTCCTTTTATTGGAGAGATTGATTGTTTGGTTTAAATTAAGTACTTTTAGCCCTGATAGAGAAGTGAATAATCTGAAGGCAAGAGGTTTCCATGGGATTGTGCTGTCTCAGTGAAGCCAGACTTCCCTTTTAGATAGCATTCTGTACTGGATATTAGCTGGCTGGCCCAAATATAGACCCGTTCTTTTTTCCTTATTGGGTATTATCTTCTTGACATTTTCTATTATCTAATTGTTACCATTGCAATGGTGTTAGTATAAGATGAAATTTAGATCTTTTAACCAATGTAATGGAATTATAATGGTATTCTAATGGGCTTCCCATCATTTCTTTTTACTATTGTAGTGCTGTAATAATGGCACTGTAAGGGGTTCTCTATAAACATATACTAAAATCATTTTGCCACCATCATGACAGCGAAATGAGTCCCCATAGAGTTTATTTGAAATTGTTTTGCTCTTATAATGGAATTATTAATGCAGCCTCCATAGACTTACAGGGAAATTGTTTGACCATTCTATTGTGGTCTTCATAGACTTACAATAAAATCACTTACCAGTGTAATGTGGTTTCCATTAGCTTGCATTAAAATCATTTTCGTACCATAATGGCATTATAATAGGGTATCCATGAACTTGGGCTACCAAAGTTTGGTTCTCTTGACGGCATCAGAGCACCACTGTTACAGAGACAGTTAAAGAAATGTTGATGCTCTGGTGTGTTATAAGCAAAGACTGTAAGTAATGTACATCTACTTTTCACACTTAAGTATCATGTGGTATTTCCTTTAAAAGTATCATCCTGACCGCAGCATACTTTATAAACCAACAGCAATCAGTTCTTAAAGAGCAGGAAGAGAGAACCCTTCATTCTGGGGGCAGAGGATCTCATTTCATATATCTTTTTATACATTCTACTGCCTTTATTAGTTTGAATATTTTTTCCTCTTTAAAAAGTGTGAAAAAAATTTCTTTATCTTTCCAAGAAAAGTAGCAATGTTGTTTTTACAATATTTCTTTTACACTACGTGTTTATAATATTTAATAAAATTAATGCATAATAAAAATCAGGACACTGAACCCTTAAAAGTACCCTACCAAAGCTCATGATATTTTAAACTGAGTTTTTCACATCAATGCTTTTTATTAAAAGAGGCAGGCAAAGGACTAACTGAGAATTCATGAAAATAGTGTAAAAAATGGATTAGGAACATATGATAGAGTAGATTGAATATTCCTTACCGATGTGGACTCGGGATTAGGTGTATAGTCAGGAAATGTAGACAGAAGAGAAGGTGGGATATTCAGGGAGTTTTGTATTGCTTGGGGTATGGCTAGGTTAGCAATAATGTAACTTTACAGACGGGCTTATGGAACCCATACACTTCATACAATTTGCTAGTCTTGTTATATTGTTATAAGTTTGACTCCTGCTGTTATTAATGTACCCTGGGCCCTCTGTATGATTTCTTTAGTCATACCCATAAACTATCACATCTGAAATCAAATCTATGCATTTAGACATGTGATCAGAAAGGACAAAGCTTATATTTTAGAGAACTTTCATTTTAAGATAAAAAAATCAAGTTATTATTTTATTCAACTCATTGGCCATGTTTTTGTCACAATATATTGAGAAAATGGCCTTGGTGGTCTTCCCTTTTTAATTATAATGCTTTCTGTATTTTAGCCTTCATATTATATATATGAATATATATATTATATATACTATATATATAATAATGTGTGTGTGTTTGTGTGTGTGTATATGTGAACTTCTGTAGGAAAATAAGATAGCAAAATATCTTTGTAAAGTAAAAATGTCTCTCCAAATTCCCAATTACCAGGTGGGAAGAAGGTTCAAGGAGCTTCTGAGAATGTCACCATGTTTCTTGTTGGAATATCGCCATTAAAAGATTGAACTGATTACACAGTCGAGAGCCACAGTTAGGTATTTTGCCTGATTTCACTGCACGGGTAAATAACTAGATAGATGATGGTGATAGATAGGTAGGTAGGAAGGTAGACAGGCAGATAGACACACACACACACACACACACACACACACACACACACACACAGACACACCAGCAGATAGAGATATTATTCACCTGGGCTGGTGGACAAATGAACTGAGGAGTTTGTTTCATATTAACAGCCATTCCCAGTAATAAAGAAAAAATACCACCTGCTTGTGTGTTTTTCATAGCTCATCTTAGAGGAACTATTAGAAAAATATTTTATGATACTAACTTAGACATGGAAAAACTCAAAAGAAGTAAATGAGTTGATCCCGGTCACAATGGTAGTAAGTAACAGACATTAAATGGGCTATGGCAGTTTACTTTGGTACCTATCTACATTTACACTGCATATTGGTGGTTTTGTCATGGAGCACCCTGTCAATATACACAATCACCGTAGTTTCTTACTCCCAGTGTAGTGATGTGCAACTTGAGAAACAGATTACAGTGGTATAAAGTAGTCTTTATGCCTTAAGAACAGAAGGACAACCGAAGCATCATCACAACAGCAGATGAGATTAGCCTGCCATTGTATGGTTCCATGTGTTTGTTTTTTAAAGTAAATGATCCTGACAATGGTGGGTGAAGCAGACAGACACTGAGAGCCTTCCTTTATTACATTATCAGATTTTCTTTCCCCAAAGTATGATACAAAACTTGTCCCTTACAATGAAAAAGTCCTAAAGTCCTTGGAATATTCAAAGTGTTGGAAGAATCCCAAGAGAGAACTTGAGTTCTTGCTAATAAGCTTATAAGATCTCAAGAGATTAATTTTAATGCTAGTAATAGAAATGACCTCATTTATACAACAGGCTCATGAAACTGGCCATTTTGATTATTATACAAATATCCCAAGATTAACATATACCAGCTAGATTTCAGAATATAAAAATGCAGCCAAGGAGGACCTCAGAATTTCGTGAAGGCTGGGAAGGTAGCTCAATAGTGGAATACTTACCTGGCATGCACAAGTCCTAGCATCCACCCCAGAACAAAAACCACAACAAAAATTTGATTAATGAAGCTATGTAGCATTTATTCTTAAGCTTGGCTTATAGAGTTATGAATAAAATATAAAAGCAAATTACAATGATCAGAAGATAGTATCAAATGTCATCAAGGCAATGTTAAAGTGTGTCCAAAAAAATAGTATGTTGCCACTTAACTGACATTTAAAATGCTAAAAAAAAAAAACAGTATTATTTGTAGTATTCCATCGTTTCACTTCTGTGGGAAAAAAATTAGTATTAGTTCTAATAATACCACCATTTCTCACCTTTCACAAGAGGTTTAATACATTGTTAAAAGGTAAATTCAACTTCAGCGTCAGGCTCCAGATATTTTATTCAAGGATTTAAACGAGACAATTCACCTACAGCATTTACAGAGAACCAGAAAGCAGCCAAAGGTCATTGACTTTTGCACAGTTTTCACTACACGTATCCTTGTCACTAATTCTAAGGAATGATGCTCCTCCTGACTTACATGAATCTTAAATGTCACATCTCTTAAAGGCTAGACTCTTAAAGGTTAGATGATTTCTAACTCTTCTGAATTTTTAAGTTTCTTGAACATGTGACTGCTGGCTGGAAAAAAAAATTCCATAGCAATGTTTTCCCAAAACACAGATTAACTCAACACTGTTTGTGTTAAGGAAGCAGAACTATTGTGAAAAATGCAATGGGATTATGACTGAGTTGTGCAGTCCCCTTGTTGGAAAGCTGTTGTGTGACTTCCTGGACACAGTCAAAGATGAGAAGTCTGGTGGCTAAATGCAAGAATCACTGACAATCATTGCCCACTTGTGGAACAAGTTTCTGACTTAACCTCTGTCAGACCCAGGAAGACAGTATAATTATCCATACAATTCTCTTCACAGGAAAAGACGCTCAGTGATACCAGCCAATGCATTCACAATCTGTGGATGCCAGAATTATTTTTTAACTTAGTAAAAATTTTGTTAGTTTGTCATTGTGTTTTCCTGAGATTACTTATGCAAGGGCTCACTATGTACTACAGAACAAAACCAAATTCATCAATTTGACGTAAAGAAAAATATTTAAGGCCTTGAGAGATGGTTCATTGGCCAATAGCACTTGCTACTCTTCCAGAGACTCCGATTTCAGTTCCCGGCACCCATACCAAGTGGCTTATGACCCCCTGTAGGGTGTGCAGGGTACTTTTAGTCCCCAAGGACGCTTGTACACTTTTGTACCTACCAACACACAAACACAGATGCACGGATGCATGCACACACACACACACACACACACACACACACACACACACACCTGGTTCTTATAATTAAAATAAATCCTTTTAAAGGTCTGTGGACCTCTGTGAACATGTCTTCATACTTTTCCACATTTAGGGGATAATGGGAAAAGGACATGACTGAATGGGCTCACAGTGTCAGTTCTGTCAGCCCCACACCCTAAAGTCCCCAATGCTGCTCTTTTCCCTGAAGTGTTGCCCCTTTTCTCTTTGATCCTCAGCAGTCTCCCCTGCATAAGCTTGCACTGTGACTAACAACAAAGCTAGACTGACCATGAATTTATCACCTACCTAGATTTCTCAATCCAGCTGTTAGACATGTAATCCTTCCTTTAATCTGTTAATCTGCTATAATCTCAAGTATTATAATTTGAATTTATACTTTCTGAACAGAAGGAATTTGAGATATTTTAAGGAATGTCTTTTATAGTCTTTGAATGTTTTTCTTAACAACTAATTTAAGGCATTTTTGCTGTCCTTTTTTTTTTTTTTTTTTTTTTTTTGAGAAAGATTTGGTTAATGCTCTGGAACCTACCAAATAAACTAGCCTGGCTCACTAGTGAGGCCCCAGGGATTCCATTTATCTTCCGCCCCAGCTCTGGAAAGCCAAACAGGAGCTTCTATTCCTAGCATTTTTGTTTCTATTGGAGTTGCAAGAATTTAATTGACTTGAGCCCTATTCTTTTCTTTATACCTTTACTTTTGATTCATGGATAATGTATACAGCTAGGAACAGACAAGGTGTTCATCTGAGAGCCACAGTGCCATTAATGACCTGAGCATAAAACAAACACATGCCACACACTGGAGATAGAACACACCTCCATCATCTTATCTGAGAATCATCTAAATTGATACATTCATCAGCAAACCATCCTTTTCATGCCTGTCTAAGTTTGTTGATTGAATATAGTACAATATATTGATCCAATGGGCTATAAATGTTTAACCTGGTATGATTCATTTTGAAATTTGCATATGGAGATAAGTTTTCATTGCTCTTAAACCTACACCTCTGAATTGAATTATGAATTACTGGATGCTACATAATTGCATATTTTGCTTTAATAGATATTGGCAAATAGTTTTGTAAATTATATCATCATCAATATAGACATTCTCCAATATTTTAAATCCTCTTCAAATCTAGTTACCCTATTTATCTTGCCCCTCAAGATGGTATATAGTGGCTTATATTTCTATGTACATTTAGTGTTCATTTATGTGACTTTATGAGAAATAAAATTCAATTATCTACAAAGAAACCATCATTTTAATTCCACAGATCTTACTGTTGGGAGGGAAAAAAAAACCTTTCCATTTCAAGCTCCACCTGAAACCAAAAGGGTGGGTTTAGACAAGTCAGCATTCTTTCTGACCCTTGATTTCCTTGTTTGCAAATGATCAGTTCTACTGTGTCCCAGTGGTGTCTCTATTTCTAAGGCGTATATGCTTAAATATGTTCTAGTACCTAGGAAAAACTAATTTCTGGTGAGGGAAGACATCTATTTCTGTGTCCACATGTGAACTAAATAAAATTTGCTTTCATTCGGAATCAGGTTTTATTCAGATTTTTAATTTGTTTGCATTCATTTCAATTTTTAATCCTTTTCTTTGGAAGAATGTAGAAGGTCTAATATTCTGAATTACTCCTACTTTTGTATGATATTTTCCTCTGAGATTCCACAACATCACTCAGTCTTCTTAGCATAGGGACTTTTCTCCTGGGATACCAGCTTTCTCTCCTTTGTGCTGACACAGCCCTCCTGTCAGATCTAAATCTCAAAAACGAGGAAGCCCTCACCAACATGAATGGCTTCAGGGAAACCCTGGAGCCCTCGAGTATTGGCACACATAGTGTACTTACTGGAAGAAAAATACTTTCTTGATATATGTAACTTGTACAGTTCAAAGCTATGTAGCAGTGTGTTCAAAGTAATGTTAGGGTCTTCGGTCTTGTCCTTGTTAAAATGAGAATTACAAAAGTTTCCATACTTTTGTTTGGTTTCTCCAAACCAAAACGATTGTGAATGAAGGCCTAAGTCACACCTTTTTGTGTTAAGATGCTTTCACTACTACAAGCACAAACAATTCCATTGCAGATTGCAATTCTTAGTTCCCAAATTGCTACCAAGTGTAAAATTAGACTGTTGCAAAAATCTACACCAATAAAGCTCTAGTTAGTATACTGAAACTGCTATCATTTACAATGAAGCATCCCTTCAATGTATTGTAGAGTAGAGGGGGTGTGTTCAGGGCGGCTGGATTCACAGAAGGACTGGACTTTTTGATTTTGCTCAGTGTATAGGCTGATTAGCTTCTCCATCAGGTTTTGGGGGAAACTATAATTTAAAAAGCTTTTAATTTCTAATGTTAAATTTTGGGGTTACTTTGCAAGTAATTGAATCATATTTCTCAAGAAGTAACTGTAATGTGCACTAAATAGCCTCCATGCTAATATGAACAGGATTAATAGTACATTAAAGCTTTTATCTTTTTAAAATTTATTCATCATGGTACCATTTATTCATGAATTTAGCAAACATTAACATCTAGGTCAGACACAAATAACACAAGAGTGAAAACAAATAAAATTCATCTTTCTGTGTCATTGTGAGTGTAGAACCGGGTGCAATTATCAGGTATGAAACAGATAGGGATCTGAACTAGGAAGCCTAACAAAGAATTCACAGATTTCAAATATGCTTGAATGAAAGGGAAAGGACTTGCTGGCATGCTTCCCTCTCTTTTTTCATATTTTTTTTTGTTTCATTTACTACAAATGGAATGGGCAGAAGTAAACAGATAGATGTGTCTGCTGCCCAGTAATAATCCTTTTCTTTTTCCTTTATTATTATTGATAAAAACTTTATTCATACAATAAATTCAGATTATGGCTTCCCCTCCCCAACTCTTTCAGGGTCTTCCCCATCTCCCCATTCAGCAAACTTTAAGCCTTTTCTTTCTTTTTTTTCCTTCTTTAGAAAACAAGCAAACAAGAAAAAGAGTAGAATGTCTAACTCACTGCTACCTCAGTCTCGGTCCAGGCAATTCAATGCTCAATAGCTTAAGACCTGGGTGACCAGGAAGTTATTGGTAATCATTTGGATATTCATAAAAATGTTCATGTTCATAAGAATCTTCTTCCAAGGAAGTGCAAGACATGGTGATCACTTTTCTTCTGGGTTATAAGCAGGGAATGTGTGTATGTGTGTGCATGTGGTATGTTTATCTGTGTGTATATGCATGTGTGTATATGCATTTGTGTGTATGTGTGTGCTGTGTGTGTGGTATGTGTATCTGTGTGTATGTGTGTGCCTATGTTTAAATATGCATTTATATGTGATTGTGTGTGCATGAATACATATATGTTCAGTGTGTATGTGTGTCTATGTGTGTGCGTGTGTTTACGTGAGACAACTTAGTTGGTCAGGAGTGCAGGACATAGGATGAGAAAAAAAACTCCATATATTTAAATGTGCTCTGCCAAGTCAGCCCCCAACATCTTTTTCAAAGATGTGTTCATAACAGCAACATTTACTGTAGAAAGCCTGAGCTGGAAGTTCAGCTTTCAAATTTGATATCTAACCTTGCCTGGTACACTTCATGGTTCTGAACATGAATAACTGTATTAGGAGAAAAGAACAATAGTTTCTATATCATGCTAAAAATTTTTTAAAGAAAATTGAGCTCTGTGATAACTATTTTAGTTACACATAACTGGGACTTTGCATTTATTAAAGGAGCTAGTACTCTAATTGGATCTCATTATCATGGACATTAGCAACTGTAAGTCAAGGAAGGAATGGTGTTTACAAACATTTATACACTACAAAAGAACTGCTATCATCTCTATTCTTTGCCAATCATCATTTGGTAAAAACAATCTTATTTCTTAACAGGAATCAAGTCACACTTCAATGTAAACACAGTATTTGGGTGGCTGGTTCCCTCTGCTGAGAAATACACTTGAAAAATAATAGAAGGAGAGCTCCATAAAATTCCCTCAACCATCAAATATTTCCTCTCCCTATGGGTCAGTTATCTCATTTCCCTAATGAGGCATGGATAAACTAAGTGATGTCACTCAGGCACAAATGACAATTAGATGGCAGGGCTGGAATTAGAACCCATTAGGTGGCTTTACTTCCAGGTCTCTTCTCATGTCATTGAGCAAGGCGTGTGCTCCATTTCATCTCGCATTCCATATTTACGGTTGATATTTGCTGTCTAGAATTTCGCAGATTAGCACTCTGGCCTCTACGAGCAGGGTTAAGTGATTGTGGACTCTTGCCTCAGTGCCCTTGGATGTTTGTTCTGTCAATTCATCAGGACCTTCTATTGTCAGATGCAAAGGCAGAGGCAAAGGACTCTCATGATTGTTCCAAAGACTCCTTCATTGGAAGTGGAAGTCCTTTACAAAATCCAGGTAGACATGCTTGAACAGTCATGATTTAAGTAAGTATGCCACTCGGGGCCTGAGCATGGCAAGACCGTCCCTGCACAGCTAACTGGTGTACTAAGGCCTGATTGTGTAATTCTGTATTCTCTTAGGTGAACTTTTATTCTTTATATGAATCCTGTTTACTTATATAAATTAGTACTAAATTTAGATATCTATTGTAAAAAGTAAAAAAGAAAAAAGAAAGAAAAGCGCAGTGATTAAACATGAAACGAAACTCATTCATTAAAAGGAAAGTCAGATATAGGCCTTGTGTGTGTTAACTGATACCACCAAGTCAACAAAGCTTTACTTCTGCTATTTATGATCTGTCATCCTTGATGCTCGACTCTGATCCTCATTGTCACCTTAATACTCTACTACTGCTTGAGTAACTGTTCTTATGTCATTCTGATAGGCAGAGAAATCTAAGTTGGAAAGGCCGGAGGGTATGTACAATGCCAATGGTCATTTGACAGCGTCAACCTACTAGTCCCAGGCCAATTCTTGTTCATTTGCGCTCAATTTCATTGCCGTTTCTGCTTTTCTACTTAGTTATTTGGAGGTTGCAGCATGTGGTTTGTTTGATTTTTTTAAAATTTTTTTAAAATCTGTTCTGCTCATTTTTACTTTTCATTTGGCCATTTAATCTCTGCAATTATCAAAATGTTTTTATACAGTAAGAAAGAAAAGAGAACGTCCTTTGGGTGGGGAGTTTATAGATGCTTAATAATAAATCAGGTTTGGAGTATGACACATACTTATCTCCTTTGGGTGGGAGTTTATAGATGCTGAATAATAAATCATGTGTGGAGCAGGACACATACATGTCATTCGAACACTTAAGAGGCAGGGGAATTGAGAGTTTTATACCTGCCCATCCTGGATAGCCAGATCCTGTCTCAACAACACAAATGAACATCAAACATGCATTAAGCACCAAAAACTGGAATTACTTAGGGACTGTCTATGAATGATCTTTTAAAAATTATTTGTCACCCTAAATGTATAAACATACACAATACACATAAAACAGACATACTTTCATGCATTGTTATTCAGAACAAAAAGTATGCACTATTGCTACAAGAAATAAATTATATGGAAATATACAGAGCCTGTTTAAGGATTCCTCTTTGTTATTCTGCTCACTTGCAGTCTTCTGAAAACTAAAGCTATTTGTTAAGGCATATTTTAATACCTTTCTCCAGTACTATACAAATAGAGCTTTGTCAGTAGTCAAAATGAATTGTGCCACAAAAGATGTTCCAGTGCTTTATTTGTTAATCTACTTCAAATTCAATACGTTTACATCATCTCAGGCTTTTTAATAGCTGTTTAAAATCATAGAGTATAGATCTATCATGACATTCACAAAGAAGACAGTTTGCATGGGATAAAATGATGACAAAACAACAAAATCGTGTGTATGAAGGACCGGGAACTGTGAGGAAATAGGAGCTTCTACTTCGTAATGTGAAATGCAGAGTTTGGGGAATTTGAGCACCTTAAGTGGGTTCATGAGCTAGCTAAGGACACAGAACACGCTCAGTCTGAGGCTGCACTGTGTGCGGGGCAGAGCAAGCACTTCTCAGCATAGTTCCTTACACCACAAAATCCCTGAAGATGCCATTTATGCCATCTGGCTTTGTTGTTTCTCTTAATCAGCACTTTAGATATTTTATACTATTCATTTTTTCTCCTTTCAAAATGTCTCCCCAATCAAAACACTCTCTAATTTCTAAATTCTGGAAAAAAAAACATTTACAAATTTATTAAAAACTTTGCCTTTAACCTCCTCTTTCTCTTGAGTAATGACATGTTAGTAACTTTTTTAAGCATCCTGAGTTTGAGAACTATTCTTGTTATTTCTGAGTTTTGTGTATTTTTCTGTCATCTTTTTTCCCACTTCTTCCCCAATTTTATTTATTTATTTATTTTTTTGTTGAAAAAATTTCTGCCTCCTCCCTGCCTCCCATTTCCCTCCCCTTCCTTCCACTCCTCTCCCCCTCCCCCCACTTCTCTCCCCCTCTCCCCACTCCATTCCCTCTCCCTCTGGAGTCTGAAGAGCAGTCCGGATTCCCTGCCCTCCCCAATTTTCCATTCTCCTTTCTTACGATCTGCAGATGACTCTGCCTTATTCACTGGGATCCTGTCTGAAAGCCCAGTGGGTGTCTGAATACAAGAACAATATTGAGCTAAATGCGTGCTATCATGATCATTTGATTTATAAATTAAGCGTTATAAATGGTTTATAAATTAAAAGAGATTAATGTGAATTGAACTAAACACACACACACACATTTAAACTTACAGACAATGTGTTCTTCATCATCTGCCCCACAGGAGCCCATCATCCTGGAGAAATCAGTCACCGGAACTAAACTCACTGTATATATTTTTCCTTCTTTTTATTAAGATGCAAACTTTTATTTTATCCTTTATTTACAGCATCTTTGGCAGGTATGAATTTCCAGGAGCAAAGCTTGTACTTCACAGCCAATGGCAACTAGAATAAGTGTTATCAGAGCTTATAGACCATGTTTCATCACAACCGATCAGGTAGCACAGCTACCAAGCAACAGAAAAGATAGATATTGTATATGTGTGGATATGATGGAACTTAATTCCCATCTTAAAAGAGCAAGATGAGGTTTAATCACAGTACTCAGATTGGTGCCTGAAGAAAGCCTCCGGCCCTTTGAGGATAGGAGTTCTTTGAATACTTCCTGTTTCTTTGTGTGGTGTGGTCAGCTCTGCCATCCCCTCCTACCATATTCTGGTGTGTCTTGAACACATTCTGCTTTAGATGATGAAATCATGGCTGTAGGTAATAGACTTTTTACAAAGAAAAAGAAAACTATTCTGTTTTTTGAAGTCTTTGAAAACTACACTGTTTGTAATTTCTGTTTTATACCAGGCAAACACAACAATATATATCCAGCCCTCTTGTGTATTGTTTTACTTTGACACATGTTCTCACTGGATCAGCTAGATTTTTATTGAACTTACTCCGTGGTCCATGCTGGCTTTGAGCTTTTGGTCCTTCTGTCTCAGCTTCCCAAATAGGTAGGATTAAAATCTTGTGCCTCCAGGTCTGGCTCCATTCACTTTTCATGAAAGGTTGATAGCATACCAGATACCACTTCGTGAATTATTTTCATTTACTCTACAAACATACAACGAGAGACATTCATGTCTCGCTCGAGTGTAAATCAAAGAGAGTCCATATTCTAATGTACACCCACATGTGTGTTTGCAAAGACCAAAGGTAAGAACTGAAAGAAGGCAATATACTTGAACACTACCTCACATACATAGGTGCACACTTGCCATATAACTGCATCTGATAGCATTATACATCAAATCAGTGTCAGAGAGGAGAAAACAAAGAATGTGAAATGAGAGAAAAGAACAACTTTCATTTTGATAGTTAATCCTTAAAAACAGGACTTGTTACCCTTAGGCCACAGATAATAAAATCAAAGTTCTGATAAGTTAATCATCAGTCACTTCCTCGAGTTTATGAAACTTGATTGAGAAAGAATGGGTACTAAGACCTTTCCTGCTTTACTCTTTTGCTGCTCTATATTCTCATGACCAGCTGATGTGGGGCTATGTGCTGTTATTAACATTAATAAATAAGGAAACTGCATTGGCCTGTTGATATGGCATAACTTAGGTAGGTGGGGAAGACAGAGCTGAATGCTGGGAGGAAGAAGGACAAAGTCAGGAGATGCCATGGAGCCACCTCTGCCAGGGATAGACGTGTTGAAACTTTGCTGGTAGGCCACAACCTCGTGGTGATGCACAGATTATTGGAGATGGGTTAAATTAAGATGTAAGAGTTAGCCAATAAGAAGTTAGAACTAATGGGCCAAGCAGTGATTTAATTAATACAGTTTCTGTGTGGTTATTTCGGGACTAAGCTAGTCAGGCAGTCAGGATGAACAAGTGGCCCCCTTTCTCCTACAACCAACGACCTCTAACTAAAATATCATTATATAAGTGCTAGAATTTTTCTTTAAAGATGGAATAATAAAATGGAAAAATGCAACTAGTAAAGGCTGGTGATTATCTGAACTGTTGAACTGAGATGCTTAATAAGGTTAAAGGTTAAGGCTCATGGCATAGAAGCTCATATTATTTCATCTTCAGAATAGTAGAAAGGAGACCCAGTAAAAATGTGCTTTGATTCATCTGCTTTGTATCTTCAAGGATCAAAGAAACAACTAATAAGTACACAATTCTTGAAGCCATGCTGTTCAAAGCAAGGTCAACAGCTAATAAAGGCATCTTCTGTTTAATCACGGAGCAGACCACTTGACTTTGCTTGTATCACTGATACAAACCATTATTGGCTGAGAACTAACAGAGTACTCAGTACAGCATGAAATAAGAGAGGCTTGGAGATCTGTTAATTGCTTCTTGTCTCAGCTGTAGGAGGCATACTACTTCAAAATCAGTCCCTTCCAATTATTCCAGGTTGCAGCTGGTATGGTGAACCCTGGGTTGTTTTTACCCAATGAAAGAGTCTAATTTTATCACAGAATCACAGGACTGTCAAGACCTTGAGAGGTCAGTGTAGCATTCAGCAAGGCTACGCTGAGGGAATATGTCTAATTCTGTTTGAAACAGTCTCTAGAAAGGGAGCCTCCATGATTTCTCATGAAAGCCAATGACAATGTTAAGCCACAGTCAGGCTAACATCCCGAGTGACTTGGTTTAAATTCATCTTCTACAGGGTTTGTATAGCAGTTTATACAGTCTGTGTGTCTGTCTGTTTGCTTGTTTGTTTAACCTCTTCATTCTTCAAAGTTTTGTTTAATATTGAAACAATATAAGTGTGCTTCATAAGCTTCAATAATTTTAATTACTATCTAATATAATGGCGCATTGGTTATTCAGCTTAAAATGTCTAAATAAAACATCAGTTCTCTGGAAGCTTTATGAATTCAAAAGAAGTAAGGATAACTGATAAACTTTCTTTATCATCCACTTCCTTCTTGTTTTCCCGTGTCCCCGGTATCCTGGCCACTCTGGTCTCCCTGCTGATTATTGTCTTTCTCTTTCCTCCTGAGAATGTGACAGGTGGTGGGGACTTTGTCTGACCCTTTTCAACACTGTGATCTGAACCTTTTCACCTAAAATGTGCACCTTTTAATTATGCAATAAATCTTTGTTGAAAATATGAATATACATTTGATATCATTACAGCAATGTAAAATGTCTACTGCTTCCTCTTCTTCCTCAAAGAGCCCTTGGAACGGCATGATGGTATATACTTTGCCTATAAGAACTGTAACCCTGACTGAGGTTTTAAATCTGAGACCTAACTTTTCCAAGCTCTGGAAATGTGGGCTGTTTTAATTCTCTATGTTAAATTTGTGATGTGTAAGTTGTTTATAATAAAACTTTTTAGTTTCCAGAAATGGGGGAGAGTATTTTGGGATAAAGGACTTCTTATGTATCATGAAATATTATTTTTTAGTAATCCTGATTCATCATCTAGTATGAACCAAATGTTAATATAGATGATAAGGACATAGTAGTGACCAATCAATGTAAGTCTCTTGTTGTGGAAAGTCCTTCAGTCTATATTTTGCTTTTATTGGATAATGAATGTAGCTGTTTTTTCTAGTGGCTTAGTAAAATAGAGCTGGACATGGAAAAATAAATTGAATGCTGAGAGAAAGAAGGTAGAGTCAGTGAGATATCATATAGCCACCCAGAGACAGACATGCTGGAACCTTGCCAGTAAGCCATAGCCATGTGGCAATATACAGATTAATGGAGATGAGTTACTTTAGGATATAAGATCAAGCCAGGAATACTCTTAAGCTATTGGCCAAATAGTATTAGAAATCATATACCTTCTGAGTGATTATTTCGGTTCTGGGAAGCTGGAAATGAACAAGCAGTCTCCTAACAAATTGGCATGTCAATGTGGGGCTGACTATATCCATACAAAACCCGAGAAAGCTTAAAAAGGAATTCTATACACCAAAGAACAGAGTGAAGCATGTTTTTTTTGGTAGCCTTTTCTCAGGTGGGCTCTGTTTGCTAAAGGAAAAGAGAGGTACAATTCTTTTAAAGAAGACTTCCTAACTCAGCAGTAGCAGCAAAAACTGTGTGACTCCTTTACAAAGGCTACCTGGTTTGCTAGCATGAATTGCTTTGACTCTTTTGGGAGGTCAAGCAACAGAACATTTCTGTGAGTAGAGTGCTACAACATGCTTAATGGCAACATAGACCCACTTTGTGGCTAAAATGAGGCAATGCACATGGTTCTCAGAGGCAGCAAACTTGCCTCCACCATGTTGCACTGGGCAGATTAAGCAGGAACGGTAGTGTGGGCCCTTGCCATGCCCACTTACCATTAAAAAAGTGCTCCTGGTCAAAAGATAATTACAGATATGCACTAAAGGCAAACAAGAAGGAAAAGACCTCTAACTGGGTCACAGTGTTGGATAGATATAAGTAGGCTTGAGAGAGAGGAAACGGAGTATAGACAATTATAATATAAAACAGTAAAGACAGTCATAGGTTAAAGAAGTAAAAACAATAAAAATACTAAATGGTAATAGAGTAAAAACAAATAAGCCACATAAAGATGGAATATACACAGAGAGTCTGGATTTGATATATTCCTGTGTTTTCTTTGAATTTTTCACTATAAATGAGCTAAGTACAGAGAGGCATTTCATTGTACAGGCTGCTAAGCTAAACCATACTTTAAAAGTGTCTTGAGTTCAAACTTTGGGTCTGTGGGTATGCTACTTTGGAAAAGAGGTTCGGCATTTGTTTCCACAGAAGATGTGAACCTGTGAAAATCTCCCATAATAATGTGGTTTGATGGACCAAGATTCCCCAAAGGGTAGCTGTTTACATCCCCCACAAATTACTTTTCCCAAAACAAAAAATAGGAAGCAGTTTGGATATAACTATGCCCAAATTCCCAAATATTGTTTATAAATGTTTGTTTACATTTAAATGGGGATATGCTATAGAGATTTATATTGTTATGGATCTTGGTTTATTGATACAAATTTAAGGTCAATTCTGTTATATGTATATTTCTGCTCTCAATTAAGGTATTGTGTTTGTGCGGATCATTTAAAAATGTAATGGATAATTAAGAAATACAAGGGTGATAGATAATCATCTATAATAGTCAAAACTTGTAGTCATTTTAGTTGTTTTCTAGATGTACAGAGATATATTTCAGATGGATAGATATCATTTAGATCTTTTAAAGACCACAGAATATGGCATTTAAAACATTTAAATAACTTACAACTTTTTATGACAATGAGACATGTCTGCTCCTGGCTGAACCAATCTACTTCAAGAGGATGATGGGCATCGAAGAGATTTCTTATGGAGTCTATTAGCCATTTGGAAAATAAACTGCTTTTGCCTGAACAGAAATATGATTGCTGACATTGCCTAAAGAAGGTGAGAAAGCACTTTGGAGTTCCTGCTTCATGAAAGAGTGTGCCTGACATTTTGCAGGACACAGAAGAAAGTGACTGACAAACTGCCAATATAGGAAGAACTGTCTTTGAAATTTCCTGCTTTGTGGAAAAATCTGCTGGATATTATGGGGCTGTAGGCTGAAGATGGATGCTCCAACAATACTGAGAAACTCTGGACAACTGTCTGGGTAGTGATATATCTCTTTCATTTCTAGAATTTTGGAAGTTGTTTACAATGCACTTCCTGTTAACTTAGGTAATATTATATTCTTCTAGCGTCTGTGATGGAGTTGAAGAATAGTTACAGTTTTTCTTAGTTATGATAAGAGATAAAGTAGATATAAATATTGTAACCATAATTTTTGGTTGATACCTGTTTTGTTATATGTAGTTTTACTATGTTAAAATTAAAACCTTCTTTTTTAATTAAGCAGAAATGGGGAAATGATGTGGAAAGTTTTTCTGTCTATGTGTTGTTTTAGTTGGTTAATGAATAAAGCTATTTTGGCCAGTGGCTTAGCAGAATAGAACTAGGTGGGAAAAACTAAACTGAATGCAGGGAGAAAGAAGATGGAGTCAGTTAGATGCCTTGTAGTTATCCAGAGGGGACAGTCATGCCAAAAACTTGCTGGTAAGCCACAGTCATGTGCAGATACATAGATTAATGGAGATGGATTAGTTTAGGATATAAGAGTAAGCCAGGAATATGCTCAAGCTATTGGCCAAATAGTTTTACAAATAATATACTTTCTGAGTGATTATTTTGGTTCTGGGCAGCCAGGAATGAACAAGAGGTCTCTCCCAACATTCTCTAAATAGATTTTGATGAAAGTACATGCTTCATAATTAATTTAAGTATAACAGGTTTATTAGTTTAACTTGTATGAGACTTCAATCTAAATTCTGGTTGGTGTACAAACAAATGCTTTCTATTTCTCCGATAAGTTCTTTATTTAGTGTCTATAAAGTATATATTTTAGACCACAGAATGGCTGCCAGTTAATAATGACATGTGAGGAGCATTCTGAAGAAGGTCTACCTATATAAAGGTATAGCAGCCTCACCTCTAAGTGGTATACTTATAATTGAACCATAATGCATACATATATATCTCAAGAGATGATGTGGGAAGTCCTTCTCTATATGTGTTTTTTTTTATTGGATAATGAACTAAAGAATCTGCTTGGGCCTATGATAGGGCAGAATGGTGCTGGTAGAAAAACTAGACAATGCTGGGAGAAAAAAGGCAGGGTCAAAGAGATGCCATTTAGCCACCACAGGAGACAGTCACACCAGAGCCTTACCCAGTAAACCACGAGCCTTGTGATAAGATATAAAATAATAGAAATGGATTAATTTAAGATGTAAGAGCTAGCTAGAAATATGCATAAGCTATTGGACAAACAATATTCCAACAATATAGTTTCTGAGTCATTATTTCAGGTCTGGGCAGCTGGGAATGGATGAGCAGCCTCTACCAACAAAGAGATACATACACAAGAGGAAAAGTATGATGGGAGATAAACAAGAATAGTGATGTATAAAAATTAAATTATCACAATGTAATATTAATTTATGTTGTAATTCAAATATTCATTATATAAATGTGTAAAATTCTCAAATGATATCTTTCTTTATGTTGGGAAAGTTTTCTACCCCTGGACCCAGCAATACCACTCTTGGGAATATACCCAAAAGAGGCCTTATCATACAACAAAAGTATATGCTCTACTATGTTCATAGCAGCATTGTTTGTAATAGCCAGAACCTGGAAACAACCTAGATGCCCTTCAATGGAAGAATGGATGAAGAAAGTGTGGAATATATACATATTAGTGTATTATTCAGCAGTGAAAAACAATGACTTCTTGAATTTTACATGCAAATGGATGGAAATAGAAAACACTATCCTGAGTGAGGTAAGCCTGACCCAAAAAGGGGAACATGGGATGTACTCACTCATATTTGGTTTCTAGCCATAAACAAAGGACATTGAGACTATAATTTAGTGATCCTAGAGAAGCTAAATAAGGAGAACCCAAAGGAAAACATATAGGCATCCTCCTGGAGATTAACCTTCGTCAGGCGATGAAAGGAGACAGAGACAGAGACCCACATTGGAGCACAGGACAGAAATCTCAAGGTCCAAAGTAGGAGCAGAAGGAGAGAGAGGATGAGCAAGGAACTCAGGACAGCGAGGGGTGCACCCACACACTGAGACAATGGGGATGTTCTATTGGGAACTCACCAAGGCCAGCTGGCCTGGGTCTGAAAAAGCCTGGGATAAAAATGGACTCGCTGAACATAGCGGACAATGAGGACTACTGAGAACTCAAGAACAATGGTAATGGATTTTTGATCCTACTACACATACTGGCTTTGTGGGAGCCTAGGCAGTTTGGATGCTCATCTTACTAGCCCTGAATGGAGGTGGGTGGTCCTTGGACTTCCCACAGGGCAGGGAACCCTGATCTCTCTTTGGGCTAACGAGGGAGGGGGACTTGATTGGGGGAAGGGGAGGGAAATGGGAGGCAGTGGCAGGGAAGAGACAGAAATCTTTAATAAATAAATATTTTTTTTTTTTTTTTTTGGTTTTTCGAGACAGGGTTTCTCTGTGGTTTTGGAGCCTGTCCTGGAACTAGCTCTTGTAGATTTTTAAAAAAATTCTCAAACAATAAAAAAATGAATACCCAAAATAAACAAATAAGAGATATAAAATTATTTACCTTAATATTGATCATGTGTAATTCAGGAAGTCTATCAGTAAACAAATTTCTTTTATATTTAACATTTTCTTGGACCAATGTATCTCTTTCTTCTATTGTGTTTTCAATGTCTGAGATTTTTCTCTTCCATCTCTTATATTTTTTTGATGAGTCTTTCATCTGTAGTTACCTAGATCTTCCATTTCCAGAATTTCCTTAGGTTGTGTTTCTCCTGTTGCTCTTATTTGCCTTTTCCGGTCTTGGACACTTCTCCTCATTTCCTTTAACTATTTGTGTTTTTCTTGGCTTTTTTGACATTCCTTAAGGGATTTATTCATTTCCTCTTTTAGGGCCTCTATCATCTTCACAGGGTTGGTTTTAATATTTTTTTTCTTGTGCTTCAGCTGTGTTGTCATTTTCAAGGCTTGCTGTAGTGGGATGGCTAGGCTCTGATGGGGACATATTGCCATCATTGTTGTTGCCTGTGTTCTTATGCCTACATTTAGACATCTGGATTAGAGAGATTATAGGTCTAGTTGCCAATTTCTTGGTTTGTCTTTGTTGGATAGGTGTTTTCTTTCTTGGTTTCTGTTTTCTCTCTGATCTTCTAATTGGTGGCCTGTGCTTGGTAGAGGTTCACTGCCCAATTTGGGAATTAAACTTCTGATGGCCTGTATGACCTCTAGTCCAGCAATGGGTTGCTGCCCTAAAGTTCTGGCTATGTGGATGACCCTGATCTTCCAGTGATCCTCTAAAGTTCAGGATATTTACCTGGTTTCTGATTTGGTAAGAGGCTTCTGCCTGATTTTTAAGGAGCTGACCTGGTCTCTGGGTTTAGGCTCCTGGTCTGGCCTCTGGTGGCTTAGAAGGCTTCCACCGAAAGTGTAGGTTGAGATATAGTGATGAAGAGAGGCAGGCAATTTGAGTTATGCTGGGCAGATATAAACAAGTTTGGGATAATTGTTTGTCTGATTTTCGGGGAGCTGGTGTGGTCTTAGGTGGAATAGGTGTCTTCTACCAGAGATATGGACCAGAATATTGTGATGAGTAGAGGGGGACAGTTGGGGATATTTGGATAATTGCAGGCAGCATATGGGGACAAACTTACCTTGGGTTGGGGGTCTGTTCTGGTGGGGTAGGAAACTTCCACTAGAGGTAGGATTTAGGATGCAAACCATTTTAAAAATAAACATTTTTCTTTCAGTGAAGAAGAAACATATTATCTAGAAATAAAGAGTATTTATCAATTCCAAGTGGAAAACTATGCACATTCATGAAGTTGGGATTAGAATGAGGACCTCACCACTCTTTAAAGAGAAAACTCTTTACTACTATGCTGTTCTTATTTAAAAATTATTGCTTTCCTGCTACATTGTTTGGGATAGGATGAGGCAGTTCTCATACAAAACAAAAACTCTACCCAGGAACTACTTCCCAGCCTATTAACATGTTTAAAAATATAATTTCTGGCTATTATTAATAGAACAGTGATAAACATGGATTTACAAGTGTTTTTGTATTAAGCTGTAGTGTTCTTTGAATAATGTACAAGAGTGGTATAGCTAGATCTTGAGGTAGAACAATCCCCATCTTCCTGAGGAGACCCCCACTGATTTATATAGTGGCTATACTAGTTTGTACTCCCACCAGCTGTAATAAGTATTCCCCATTCCCCACATCATAGCAAATATGTGCTGTCATTTGTTTTATTTATCTTGACCATTCTGACTGATATAAGATAAAATATCAAAGTAGTTTTGATTTGTAGTGTCCTGATAACTAAGGGAACATTTATCTAACTGTTTCTTAGACTTTTTTTTTAATTTTTGACCTTCTTGCTTAGTTACGTACTCCATTTTAATTGGATGGTTTGATTTCTTGTTGTTCACTTTTTAAAGTTGCTCATCTATCTTAAACAATACTCCTATACTGACTGTGTAATTGGTAATTTTTTTCTCATTCTCTAACCATTTTCTGACCAATGATGTCTTTACCATATAAAAATCTTTCAGTTTCTTCAGCATAGATGTTCATCAACTAATGACTAGTTCATGAAAATGTTGTAATATTATTCAGTTGTTAAAAACAAAATTGCAAAATCCTTAGATAAATGGATGGATCCAGGAAAGGATGATCATAAGTAAAGTAACCCATACCCCAAAACAACATATATTGCACCTTTTATCTTAAATGTGGGTGTTTTTCTGAAACAGTTCATAGGCATGGCACAATCAGTATAGCCACAAAGCATAGGTATCAAGTAATGAATTGGAGGAAAGGGAAGGCTCTCCCTAAGAAGAGGAAATAGAATATATAGTTATGGAGATGCAGAAGGTAAACTGGAGTAGGAAAATAAAATAAAGTTGAGGAGATGAGGAAAGGGAGAAATACAGGAAGTGACAAATAGCACTGAGGGTTATTTGAGGCATCACGTTGAAATCTACTACTACAGATGAGTTTTCAATATATACATATATGAAATAAATCTAAATGGAGTCATGGAATGATATGGAAGACAATGACCCAATGATGTTGGGAGTCTGCTGTTTTGTGTTGATTTCATTGTTTAAATAAAGAGACTGCCTTGGCCCTTTAAGAGGACATAAAATTAGGTAGGCGGAGTAAACAGAACAGAATGCTGGGAGAAAGAAGCTGAGTCAAGGAGTCGCCATGACTCTTCCACTCCAGGCAGACGCAGGTTAAGAACAATCCTGGTAAGCCAGCTCGTGGGCTACACAGATTATTAGAAATGGGTTAGGTCAATACGGAAGAGCTAGCAAATAAGAGGCTGGAACTCATGGGCCAGGCAGTGTTTAAAAGAATACAGTTTCCGTGTAATTATTTTGGGGAAAGCTAGCCGGGTGGCGGGACGCAGCCCAGCCCACTGCTCCTATCACAACAACCCAATTATATGTTTCTCACCTTATCCCAAAGTGAAACCTCCAGTAGCAGAATAGATTATATATAGTTATTAGCCAAAGTGGCCCCATGAGAACCCCCAACATTTCAAGCTTATACCAAAGTTAATGATTCCTCTCTACAACTGATGGTAAGGGCATATCAATGAAGAAAACACAAGCTCATTAAATTTGGAGAAGTCCAGTTCACACCTAGTGCCTTCACCTTACTGACTAGTGTTCACATTATTAGAAGGAACTCTGTACAATACCAGAAGACAATAGCAACCTAGCTACAAACCCTATGATCTATAACAGTGACCTGCCCACATGACATATAGTTCAACAATGGCACAAAGATATGGAAGAAACCAGCAACTCTCTGATTGGTTTTAAGGTACATTCTATGAAATCAAATCCATGTTTGACACTCTGCAGGTAGTAAAAGAACCTGAGACAGGATAGGCCATAAATTTAGGGGACAAAACAAATACAATTTTTCTGCTAAAGAAACATAGTGATAACTCCTAATGATATTCTCTGATACCATTGATCAGTGTCTCATTCTGCTATCATCAGCCAAGATTTCATAAGCTTACATAATACAGTACATAAGAACTAACACAGAAACACAACTGACTTTATTCATTGGATGATGTACCTGGAACATTCAGTCCTAGATAGAATGTTTTCACCAAGTTCCTCCACAGGGATTAGGGACAAGGGCACAGAAAAATAGAAAAGAAATTTCTCCAATAGTCTCACTGGGTCTAATAACCATACATAAGTGTAGGTCCCATGCTCAAAAATAGATGACCAGCAAAAATGAACATGATAATATTTTTCTCTCATATAATTTGTTTAAACGTTTTCCATCTTATTGGTCTTTTTATACTGCATTATGTTTTCCAATTTTATACTTTAATAGTTTGCATGTGCGTGTGTATGTGTGTTCTTGTGTTTTATTTTTTATTTCTAATTCTTGTTCGGTTGGTTTTGGTTTGTTTGCCTGTTTCTTTTTTTTAAGAGAGAGAAATAAAGGGCATTAAGTTGAATCTACAGGGATATACAGATGATATGAGAGAATGGGAGATCAAAAACAGTGATCAGAATATATTACATGAAGAGTTTTTTAATAAAATAATTAATATATACACAAACACAAATAAAGCTATCTATGAATAATTGAAATAAATGTGTATTCTCATACATGTATTCTATACAAATGAATATATTTCATAAGAATTTATTTCATATTTCAAAAGAATAGCTTATATTTATTTGACACACAATTGAAGATTGAGATGTGGGTTCTCAGCTCCACCATTCAGCTCTCCTCTGAAACCTTAAGCCAAACTAAATGCTCTCTTTTATAAGTTACCTTCTTTATGGTTTTTTATCACAGCAATTGAAGGGACAGAAGTTGATACCAGAATGTGGACCATTGCTGTGAAAGGCCTGGTCATGCCATCTCTTAGACAAAGATGGACAACATTGGGATAGGAAAGTGGTTGAATATTTTAAATGGGGCTCAGTGGTGAATATTAGAGCAAGAAAGTTCTGAGAGCATGTGAATACTAAGCCCAACTCAAGAGGTTTCAGATGGAAACCATATTAGAAATGAGAACAGAGATTATTCTCGTGATATTTTGGCCAAAAATGTTGCTGCTTTCTGCTCTTGTCCTAAGAATTTGCTTGAGACTAAATTAAAAATATAATAGGTTAATCTCCTTGGTGATGGAAATTTCCAACAGCCAAATGTTGAGTCTGTCATGTAATTACTTTTATGGAGATCTAAATGTAAAGTAGCATTTACATTTAGATCTGAGGCCCAACGAAATACAAAACAAATAGTTTATAGAATAAAGGAGCCCTCAAAAATTTAGTTCAGATCCAATAGTTGTGCTAAAATAGGTGAACTGATTATATCATGACCTGATCCCAAAAAGAATAAAAGGAAGTGATTCCTCCTAGGCAAGACACTACCAAGCTCTGTTTTCAACAGGTAAAAAGAAAAGCCCTAAAGAATTTTCTGTTCCTACAAATCAACAACAAATCAAACTGCTATGAAAGCAACTCAAGGATTCCAGGGTTAGTAGTCCCACTTGCCAGGCCATCCATATGATTCTGGCTTTATTCCTGAAGGATACATGACTAAAAGCATGCTTAACAGTTACTGAAGCCAGGTGTATGGCAAAACAATATCTGCATGGAGACCCCGAGAGGCTGTTGTTTGAAGCTGTAGAAGTGAAGTTTTGATGGCATTAACAATCCCAAGATGTTACAGGTGCCAGAGTTTTGGGATAGCTACCAAGAAGAGCTGCATACAGGGAGGAAAACCAGTCCTGGAGAGAGAAGTATGGGACAGGAAGCAAAGCATTAAGGGTAGAGTGATATAAGTTCTCGGATCACGGACGTAAACATGTAGAACTTGGAGTTTGCCCTCCTGGGAGTTTTTAGTCTCATTTTGGTCCAGTATTTCCATGCTATACTCCCATTTCTCCTTATTGGAATGGTAATGTGTATTTTGTGGTATTGTACATTTTAAATTGTATGTTTGTAACTATGCTCATTATTTTACAAATAAATTGCAGTTTGGGGATAGCCTTGAGTTTCAGAAGAGGTTTTGGACCTAGAAACGGTATTGAAATTGAAAAGCAATGAGGACTTCTGAAATTAGACTAAATGAAATTTACATTATAATATTGACACAAGGCTATAGAAGCAGGGAGTGCAATGTGCTAATTTGAGTGAGAATGATTGTAGTGAGCCAGACAGGATCGCCATTACAAGATGGCGCCGACATCCTGTCTTGTTGGTTATAAACAACTCCATATTTGGCTATGGCTTTGAGAGCTGCGCGTCCCCGCTTCCCGCATGCGCGGTGGATGAGGATCCTTGAGCCTATCCCGATGCGGTCTGGTGTCAACTGTTGGTGGCAGCCAATCACAGGGCGACCCGTGTGCCAATTCCCTATTTAAGTGGCTGCCTAAGTGCACCCCGTCCCTTCGCTTCCTGCTGCCTCTCCCCTTAGCTCCCTACCCCTTTGCTCCCTGTTCCTTGTTTTCCGCCCTCTCGTTCCCTGCTCCCCATCAATCAAGGGCACTCCAGTAAAAGCGTGATCTGAGTGGAATCCTGGTGTGGAGGTCGTTCTTTCACGCCGGTCAAGAGGTCCGCCACAAATGATCACAATAGGATCATGTATTTGACTACTTTATCCTCTGTTTATAGAACTGTTTGGGGAGTATTTGGAGGTGTGGCCTTTTTAGAAGTGCTGCTGGAGAAAGTTTGTCACTGGTAACAGTCTTAAGATTCTGTAAGCAGTGACTGCTCATTCATTTCCCAGCAGCTCAGACCCAAATAATCACACAGAAACTATATTAATTACAACACTGTTTGGCCAACTTGTACATATTTCTAGCTTATTCTCATATCTTAAATTAACCCATTTCTATTATTCTGTGAATCTCCATGAGGCAATGGCCTACCTGTATGTTTCTAGCTAGCAGCTGGTGGCTTTCTCCTTTAACAGCTACATGGTATGTCCTTTCCTCTACCTCCTCTGTCTCTATCTCTGGCTTTACTCTGCTAAGCCATTGGCTGAAACAGCTTTTGTATTAACCAGTGTTAATAAAACATATTCACAGCATACAGATGGGAATCCCACATCATCTCCCCTATTGTGTCTAAATAAAAAGGAAGGTTTTAACTTTAACAGTAAAATTGCATATGCAAAATAGTTACTAAGAAAAAATTATAGTTACAATATTTAGTCAGCTATCCTATCTCTGTTATTCTAAAGTTTTATATCTAATTTATCCTGTATCATAATTAACAGAATGTATAACTCTCTGGCTTAAGCTCTTCAAAGACCCCAGAAGGATATAATATTACCAATGCTAATAGGAAGTGCATTGTAAGCAACTTCCAAATTTCTAGAATTGACAGAGCCATCCCATTGCCTGGACAGTCACTCAAAGTCCTACTGTAATATTGGGTCATTTACCTTCAGCCCACAGGCCCCAATTATCTGACACACTTTTCCATGAAGCAGGATATTTGAAAGACTGTTTTGCCTTTATTGGCAGTTTGTCAGTAACTTTCTTCCATATCCTTCAGAATATATGGCAGACTATTTAATGAAGAAGTAACCCTGAAGGACCACCTCACCTTTAGGAAAGTTCAGCAGTTACTTTTCTGTGGGTCTTGCACATTCAGTTCATACAGCATAACATCAAGCAGTCCAGGCAAGAGCAGTTTCTTATCCAGAAGGCTAACAAACTCCATAAAGGGCCTCTTGGATGCATGTCATCCTCTTAAAGTAGATTGGTGCTCCCAGGAGGAGATGTGTCTCATTGTCATGAAAAGTTCTAAGTTCTTAAAACATTTTAAATGCTATAATCTGTTAATCTTTGAAAGGCTTGAAGAACACCTATCCATCTGATATATATCTCTATACATCTAGAAAATCTAACTAACATGACTACAAGCTTGACTATTATAGCTGACTATAATACATATCTATTAACCTGTATTTCTTAATCATACATTACATTTTTAAATGAACTTCACAAACACAATACCTTAATCAAAAGCAGAAATATAATATAACTGTTAAGAAAAACCTGTCCACCCACACACAGGTCTCCAATCAAACCAGATTAAGCCAAATCAAATGCCTGTGTTTAGTAGATGGCAAACTCCTGAGTAGCAGGGAGCATGGCAGGGGGAAGACAGAGGGAGCACACATGGAAACCCAGAACCATGTGTTCATTGTTCCAGCACAAGCCTACATACCCTGTGGGAGGGGTCAGTGCTGACAGGATGACAGTGGAGTCCAAGTGCTTGATAGGCTGGGAGTTGGAGTCTGGACCAATATTTCAGATTCTTTGGATAAAGGCGTGTGACAAGGAGCTGAGGTGATATTTATGACCAACATTTTAAACTCTCTTTGGACAAATGGGCATTGGCTCAAGTCTGACTACTTTCTACGGGCATGGGCGAAGTGGGAGAGGGGAGAGCTGAGAGTTGGCACCCTCATGCTCAGCAAAAGGAGTGGCTGGGATGGCATCCAGTTTGCTGTCATCTTGAAGTCCTTAAGTAGCTGCTTTCTGAGGGAGAAGAGAAGGCAGGTGCTAGGAAAAAAATATTGTTACTACTGGTCCTATGCATTAACTGCCAGAAAGAATTGAACAGGAAAGGTGCCCTGGCTGGTTATGTAAGGATTGGGTGAATCAGACACAATCAGATTTTAGTCTGTAGGTTTCCTTCATTTATGAAAGTTGCTACCAATGATGAAGTCCCAGGAGCTGGTGCAGGTGCTTGGCATTATCTGGACAGCACTTTGTGAGTTGGTCTTGGCCCAAGAAGCAGGAGTGACCTGTAAAATATGCTTGAAACTGTCTGGGATTCGCAAAAAGCTCTGGAAACTGTTAGTTTTTTACCAGACCTGATTTTGATACAGCAGTAAAACTTTTCCAGGAACCTATAAGAGAACTGAAACAGATTTACATCATAGCAAAAGACTATTGCTTTATGTTAAAAGGTATGCACACTTTAGAATACAATTAAAGTAAATTGGGAACTCTGAACCTCTGAAGATATACCTGAAACCTGTTAATCCTGGACTATGAAGCCTGTTAAAGAACAGTACCTTAAGTTTTCAAATGCCCTATAACAGATCTGGGAGGGATAAATGAACAAAAATGAGATAGCTTTTTAGCTACACAGGCAATCCCATTTCCTCTCCTTGCCCTTGGAGCACACCAGTCTTAGAAGCAATGCTTGTCATTAGCTGTTGAATACAAGAGACCCAAAGATTTTTTTCCTGTGGGGGAAGATGTTAGTCTACCTGTCTTCTCAGAATGAGATGATTGATTTCCCAGAATGCCTCCAGGAAGCTGAAGAAGTGAAAAGCTGCTTTTTGTTTTGTTGGTTGCTTTGCCAAACCCAGAGACAAAGCATGGAGGCAGAAGGTCTTTTGTCTTCTTGGAGGAGCTAATGGATGCTGCGGAAGCTGCCAGTCTGTGTTAGAAGCTCTTCTTAAAATGTCATGCCCTCATATCTGTAAAGACACTTAAGACCAGGTACCATTACTTGTTGTTTTAAACTGGGCATACAAGCTAAATTTAAATGTGTATTTTATCTATTTAGATACAGTTTACCAATGCTAGTAGAATACTAGCACGTATGGTTACCTTTACTAAAGATGGCAAGCTAGCATGTGTGATTGTCTTTACCAAAGATGGCAGACTTGGACATGTGAGTAGCCTTAACAAAGATGGAGGTGAGGTTAAAATGGCAGCTACCCATGTATTTGTATTTTTCCAGAGCTGTTGTAATCTGGAGATATAACTTTTACTGATTAACATAAGCACACAAGCATACAGAAATTGAAATTAAGCCCATCACAGAAACAGGTTACATAAAGATATTGTGGCCACATCATTCTAAGAGACAGACAAATAGGACATTTTTGGAAACCTGTGTCAGCTGACCAACTTAGAAATCATGGCACAGGTAAGCCTGGCAGGGAAGTGGCAAGCTTCAAGGAAGGGGGGGAAGCAGAGTGAGGCCAGAGCAGTCCTGGTGTAGGCAGAAGAGGCCAGGGAAACAGTTGATGGATAATCCTGCTGTAGCTAAGCCTGGCAGGGAAGTGGCAAGTGGCAAGGATGGAGGAAGCAGAGTGGCTGCATAGGAAATGGAAGTTGGGGTGAGACAAACTCCTGGCCATGAATGAGCAAATAGAGAAAGGTGGAGGGGAGGAGACAAGAACATGCATCTAAAAAACTCGGGCTTGCAAGAAACCCATTTTAAGCACATGTCTGTATGACTCGAGAATGATGTGATGCATCAACCAAACAGAGCCCTTGAGTCAAAAAACAAAACAAATCAAAAAACAAACAGACAAACAAACAAACAAAAACAGTGATGCATGAGAAATGGGTAAGGGACGTCTCCTTATACCCAAGACCCATCTCAGTGAAAGGCTTGGCTTTTGCCACATGGATCAGGCTTTTGGCAAGACTGAGACTTCAACAAAAGCCTGAAAAGTGAATGGGTTATTCCAAAACCCTACTCACATGCAATTTAAAAGGGGTACTCAACAAGTGAAGCTGATCTTGCCTGGTGGAGGTGGCACACAGGAAGGGCATTTTTCAGCAGGCAGCCCTGGGCTGCACGCTCGTGAAGAATAACAGACCCTTTTCAGTGGGACCTCCTCCATCTGTTAAGAAAAACCTCTCCATGGCACAAAGAACAACAATCAAACCAGATTAAGCCTAATCAAATGCCAGTATTTAATAGTTGGGTGGTCAGGAGATGGCAGGGGGAAGGCAGAGGGAATGCACATGCAAACCCAAAACCATGTGCTCCTTGTTCCAGCATGACCCTAAATATCCTGTGGGAGGGGTCAGTGCTTGAGACTCGGAATTGAAGTTCAAGTGCTTGGCAGGCTAGGAGTAAGCAACAATAACAAAATCGACCTTAAATTTGTGTCAATAAACCAAGATCCACACAAATGCAAAGTATTCATCTCTATAACATATCCCCATTTAAATGCAAACAAGCACAAACAATCATTTTGGTAATTTGGGTGTTGTTCTCTAGATTACTTCCTGCTTTTTGGGGGTGCTGTTAATCAGATTTTTCATGGGTATCCTGTGTGGTAGGTCCATCTTAGCCAGCAGTCCTAAAGCTGTCATGGATATTGGACCATCTGGCCCATTGCTTCAGGGGGTCTTTATTGATCAAACCATATTTGTCAGTAAGGAATTCACAGCTTTCTATCCTCTGAGGATAGAAACAAAAGCAGGACCTCTTTTTCAAAGTAACATATCCTTATACCCAAAATTTGAAGTCAAGATACCTTTAAAATATCTGTTGGCTTAGCTTAGCAGACCATATAGTGAAATGTCTCTCTGTGCTTAGCTCATTCACAGTCAACAAATTTAAAGAAAACACAATAATATGCATAATCCACACTCTCTGTATTTTCCATCTTTATGTGTCTTATTTTTCTGTATTCCTATAATCTAGGACTATCTGTACTCTGTCTCTATAAAGACTGTTTTATTTTGAAATTTTCTTTTTATAACTGTCCATACTCTTTTCCTTCTTTCTCTCTCAACCCTCCATATATTTCTCAAACACACTGTGAGGTTGAGGTTTTTTTTTAAATCTGAATTTGTATTTATCGAGTATCTGTAATCATTTTCTGAACATGAGCACCCTTTTTAAAAAAAGGGCTAAGTGGGTGTGACTAGGACTAAGGCTGCTTTGACTTTTAGCTCTGCCCAGTCCAACATGGTGGAGGTATATTTACTGTCATCTCTACAAGCCATGTTCTCTGCCCCAGCTCCAGGGGTGTGTGTGTGTGTGTGTGTGTGTGTGTGTGTGTTCTGATTTCCCACCTGCCTTTACTCTGCTAAGCCATTGACTGAATCATCTTCTTTATTAACCAATGGTAATAAACCATATTTACAGTACACAGAGGCAAATCCCACATCAAGGTTTCAAAAGACTTGTGTAATTCCTTGTTCTCATTCTCTCTCTCTCTCTCTCTCTCTCTCTCTCTCTTTCTCTCCTCTTTCTTTCTTTCTTTCTTTCTTTCTCCCTGCCCTGTGGTTCTTTATCAAGATGTAAATTCTCAAGCATTTGTTCACTCCACCATCATGAATTCTACCCCTATGAAACCCTAAATCAAATTAATGTTTTATGTTTTAAATTGCCTCAGAGGCCAGATTGGTGGCATACTCCTTTAATTCTGACATTCTTGATGTAGAGGTCAAGGCCAACCTAATCAACAGAGAAGGCTTTAAACAATCAGAACTGTTATACAGAGAAACCTTGTCTCAGAAACAAATAAACAAACAAATGAATAAATAAATAAAAGGCTTTAGGCATGGTTTTTATTATAGCAATAGAAAAGTAACAAGACACTCTCTGTGTTTCAATTTTCTCCTTTCTAAATGTGATTGTACCTGTAAATATATGAGAGTAGTTATTGGGAATAAGCAAAAGTGCCACGAACTATATCAGATACCTAGAAACACATATATAATTTGTCAGTAAATATATCAAGAAAAAGTAACTTCCTATTATGTTAAGAGTATAGATATCAATAAAAATCAATATTTAACCAGTAAATAAATTATACATTGTAACATAAAATTTACACAATAAAAAATAAAAATACATAACAAACAAATTTAAAAACTATTGAAGAAGCCAGGCAGTGGTGGCACAGGCCTTTAATCCCAGCACTCGGGAGGCAGAGGCAGGTGGATCTCTGTGAGTTCGAGGCCAGCCTGGTCTACAAGAGCTAGTTCTAGGACAGGAACCAAAAGCTATGGAGAAACCCTGTCTCGAAATCCAAAAAAAAAAAAAAAAAAAGAACAAAACAAAACTATTGAATATGTGCATTTCTGTTTTAAATATGAAAGTAAGTTCATTAAATAAATTTTGATTTATGTAATAAATATTACAAACCAACACTACAATTCCCTCAGGCGGGCTAGCATTTGATTGGCTCATTTGAAAAACAATTTGGGCATACATATTGTGAACTATAAAATAGAATTACCCTTTGAATATATTTCTATATATGTGAATAAACCACAAGAAACAATCTAAAATGTATGGAAAGTCTGAGACACAGTTTTAGCTTCTATCAAGTCAAGTCTTTTGACTAAAATCAAAGCTAATATCTAATGTTACACAATGTTTTATATAGATTTATTAGATAGATTACACAATTTTTATATAGAACATAGTCTCAAGTAATAATTTAAATCACTCAATTAAAAATAGACCAAATTACATATTCTAAATAATATTATAGTTGTAAATTAATATATATGTTATATTAAATAGTTAAAGGTATATACAAAGACTGTCATGTTCATTCTAAAACATATGCTACTTAATTAAAGTGACTGGTTTTTGGTGCTGGGATTTAAGCCCAGTGTTTTGCACATGCTAGGCATATCCTATATCTCTAACATCAGGCAAATTGAATTTTGAATAAACATCTACTGTATAACTTTAATGAAACATATACACCTAGATGGCAAATAACATCAAATGTAGTTATTTGTTATCCACCAAGCTTTTATCATTTATTCTATCTGTAAATAGATATTTCTATGATTTGTTATATTATTTTATTTTACTTTCTTGCCTTTTTTTGTCACACATCTGCCTTTATTGTAAACAGCAAGTGGGACACTTGTAGCAATGGTAAAAAAAAGTAATTAACAATACCGGGGACTTGGTGACGCTGTCTGGAGGGTTCCTATGGGGACTCGTATGCAGATGCCACCCCAGAGCAGGAGGAAGAGGAGTTCAAAGGCCACAAAGATTGAGGCCACAAAGGAGATGAAGTGTTCCTTGTAAATATAATGTGTGTAATTGCAGGAAGTGACCTTGTAAACAAAGAACCAGGAGGTGAAGAACATGCCGATGACTATAAGTACCACAATCAAGTGTGGGAAGACAGCTGTCATGACTACTCATGACCTTGAGCTACATTTTGCCTTTTACAGGAGAAACCTTACTTATCTGCTTATTTAGAGACTGTTTCCTTGTAATTCTAAAGCTCAGGCATAAGGCCTTGTACATTGTTACATGAAAAGGGTGGCCTTTTGTTTGTCCCAGCTGCCCAGCTAGCTTATTCCTGAAATAACCACACAGAAACTGTATTCATTAAATTACTGCTTATCCCATTATCTCTAGTTTCGTATTAGCTAATTCTCACATCTTAATTTAACCCATTTCTATTAATCTGTGTACCGCCATGTGACAGTGGCTTACCGGCAAGTTTCTCACCAGTGTCCATTTCAGGCAGGAGATCCATGGCGTCTGCCACTTTGCCCTTCTTCCCAGCAGTCAGTTCTGTCTTCTCTGACTACCTAAGTTCTGCCCTATCAGGCCAAGCAGTTTTTTATTGATTATTCAATGAAAGCCACAAATAAACAGAAGGAACTCCTACACCAGTACATATTAGGCCAATTGTCTACCAGTGAGTCCCATTTCAAGACCTATTCTGAAATTTCTAAGCTTGATATATTACCTGTGTGATATATTTACAGATACCAGTACTTGTATTAAGAAAATCTTTGAGCCTACAAGCAAATTATTTCTATAGAGGTCAAATGATATATGCATAGGAATATAACAAGAACATAATTTATTTGGGTAAGAATCTATTTTCTTCTCTTAGTCTAAAATCTTCCCATCATCAAATATTTATCATGGGTTCCCAGGAACTTAGCAGTTGCTAGAGGCGAGCTTGAATCAGTTCGTACCCTTTAGGTGTTTGACACACAAGGGATCTTTTCACTATTAGCATTTCTAAAGCATAAGAAATATACACATGTGTACAGTGACCCATGAATAAATTCAAAATGACCTTCAATTTTACAGAGAAATGGTTATATCCACTAGTCTCCATAGATGGATTCTGTTTAAAAATGGTAGCTAAACAGAAACTAAAATTTTCTTTAAAAAAAAAAAATAAAAGCAAAAGCAAAAGAAAACTAAAATAAAAACAAATAAAAAAGCCAAATGTAATTAAGCTCAAGTTTTGTTCTGAGATTAGGAAGTGCACATACTGGGTAGAGCTAGAGCACTGACTGTTCTCGGCATGAACACAAGACAAAATGAGTATTTCTAAGAAATGAGTACACTCTCCATTTCTTCACGCACTGTTTCTGTTTTCTTACTTTTACTTTTTCAGATTGTGATTACATCAATTAATTACATCAATCCCCCTTCTCTTTCTTAATTGCCAACTCTCTGATATTTACCCCCTTGCTCTTTCAAACTCATTGTCTCTTTTTGCATTAATTGCTGTTACATATTTTTTAAGTAAAATAGCTATTTATTCAGCTTCTTTTCAGGCCAAAATGCTCTGTATATATTCCACTATAATTAGCCATTACATGCATGTGTATGTATATATAAAATATATACATATATGCATCATAAATACATATGCACACACACACTAAATACATAAATATAACCTGCTCAACTCATATGTTACTTGCATGTATGTTTTCAGTGTTGGCCCCTTTGATATTACATAACCAATTGTGCTCATCTCCAAGGAAGACTGTTTCTCCTGTTCTCAGCATTTCTTAGTTGCTTTATAGCTCTTTGTGTAAAGTTGAGACCACATGATTTTCCTCTGTCCCCTTTACCAGGTCTATTGTTGTACTTGTTCGGCTGATGTTTAATGGTTGATGACTACCTGTGTTATTTTACACCCTACTCTAAACCCCAGCTTTCATTGTGAAGATAGTGGGGACTATAAACAGTAAGATTTCAATCAGTTGGTTGCAGAAGTTTTACTAGCTATTGCCCAAATTGTGCTAGAAAATAAATAATAGCATGGCAAATAATATAGCACAAAAGTTTACTGTCCTAAAAGATAAAAATGAAAATGCCAAGTGATGTGAAAGATCTGAATAATATTCTGCAATTAAAAGTTCTACAACATATAACAGTCTTGAGAAAGGTGGACGAGTGACAGTATTCTGTGTTCTATGTTCTGTGTGTGTCGCATAATTCACTGAACTTCAAAAGTCCTGAAATAAACCATTTATAGGTAATAGATAACCAGGAGCTAAGAGTTGCTCTAGTGTTGGAGGCCATGGAAGTATACAGCAGGTGACAATAGTGTTCAACAGGCCAACATGATAGATGAGTGATTCTTTAATGGGGAGCCCCTCTTGGCAAGCTCATGGGCTCAGTGGCTGTATATAACTATTTGTTGGTATGTAATTTCTCTTATGAGTCATTTCATTGCTTCCCTAAGAATAGCTTTGGGTGTTTTCCCACTGCTTGTGGGTTTATCTTGTGAAAAATTTTCATCTACTGAGCACACATATATGTGTGGATGGTCAGGAATATGACTTCTCATTAAGCTTTATGATTTTATATATATAAAATATACTCGGACATGCATTGTAACTAGATCTATTGTTCCATAAGGCTGTAAGATACTTAAAGCTGGCTTTGTTCTTTTACTCAGATTAACACGAGAAAACAACAATTTCTCCTCAGTCTAAGGAAAACTGCGCACACAATAAACTCATTTTTTTTTTTGCCTCAGAGCAAGTTCGAAATAGACTAACAGTTTTTGATCGTAGATTAAAAACTTTACAGCTATGCACAAAGTCAGAGTCACAGGTGTTTAACCAAGGTTATTGACAAAACAGCCTATAAAAACTGTGCCAATTCTTTGTTTGCCACGTCTAGCTGATAAAGCAACTATGACTCATAGCTTATCTCTCTGGGCACTGTGCCCCGCTCTCTGGTCACAGCCTTACTCCAGAATCCTTGAAACTTTGTGTTGCATGGTAAAGGGCTCTGCCCCTAGAGCTCAGTCAAAGCCTGTGCTTCTGACTATTGAAATGTGACTCTTGTAAGTTATTATTATTGCTTCAAGCCTCCTGTTTAAAAAAATGAATTTAAGATAGGTGAACAGAGAAACAGGGAGAATTGAAACAAAGAATTAAAAGAGAGAATTGAAACTAAAAATTTAGAACTATAGAATTGGAACTAAAGAATTGAAGCAAAGAAATTATAGACAATTAGGACAAGAGAATGACAGAGGCAAAGAATAAAGAACATGACTTGAGCAGCATGTGTGTGAGTTCATTTTGTACCCCACAGATAAGAAATTTTTTAAATTCCCTTTGCTAGGCTGTGGCCTCTGACCTAAACTTTGGGAGGTAGGTTTGTGAATTGGACTCACAAACTGCTGAAACTCTCGTAGCATGAACTTACTTACTAAAATAGGAATGACCATGAAAGTATGTGGAAACGTATGTGACAGAGCATCCCCGTCACAATCAGGACCTGATTTAAAAAAAAAAAGAAAAGATAAGAGATTTCACTTAACTGGGTCTCCTCCCCATATGCAGAGTTTGGACATGCAGCATTCTGCTAGCCTATCTGAGAAAGACCAGAATTAGGACGTAGTTGTTTGTCACACCACTAGAAAATAAATATTTATGAGTTTAAGGTTTTACTATTTATGCTTTTTTCAAATTCAGTACATCAAATACATAACTCATGCATGTTTGTTATTAAAATGGAAATATGGAAATTAAAGAAAAGGATCCTTACCACATGCACCTCACCAGAGGCAGTTCCCCTCCCCCATATGCATGCAACTGTGCCTTTATATGAATTACTGAGATGTAAATACAATATCTTCTTCCTGGGATTCAGTTTCTTTATTTTTGAATTCTTTTTTTTACCATGGGTAGTTTTCCCTTCTTCCTCTCCTGGCAGTGTCTCTACCACACCCAGGATCCACTGTTCTATTTACCTTCAGATAAAGGCAGGCCTCCCAGGGGTATCAACCAAACATGGTATAACAAATCACAGTAAGACTAAGCATATCCCCTCAATTAAGACTGGACTAGAAACCCAGTAAGAGGAAAAGAGCCCCAAAAGCAGACAAAAGAGTCAGAGACAGATCCACTCCCACTGCTAGGATTCTCACAATATCAGCTGCACAATCAGAACATATGCAGAGGACGTAGGTCAGACCCAGAGAGGCTCCCTGATTGTTGCTTCAGTCTCTGTGAGTTCCTATGAACACTGATTAGTTGATTCCAGTTAGTTAGTTGTGTTCTTGTGGTGTCCTTGGCCCCTCTTCCATCCCCTCCACTCTTCTGCAGGCTTCCCCAAGTCCTCCTAATATTTGGGTGTGGTTCTCTGCATCATCGGTTCCCATCAGTTGCTGCATGAAACCTCTCTGATGACGATTATGCTAGGGTCTTGTTACACAGTAGAATATCATTAATGATTCTTTTATTGACATTTTGTTTTTTTTTTTTTCAAGATGTTTTAGGTTCTATCTTAGGTCTCTAGACTATCAAGCCTAAAGTAAAAAATAATCATACTACAATTCACAGACCCTGGGAGGCTAAGTAACAGGAAGGCTAAGTGGGGATGCATGGATCTCCCTGAGAAGGGGAAACAGAATATATTTTCATGGATGAACTGGAGGAATGGTGAGGATGGGAACATTTGTGAATTATTCATCTCATCTTCTGAAAACTTTGAAACACATGACTAACCCTCTGCATTTAATTTTGCTTTCAATGCTTTTAATATACCCACACATTTAACATCTTATTCCATTCTCAACCTGAACTGATATTTGACTCACAAAATGAAAGTGATCACAATGAATGAATTTTTCAGTAATTCTACCACCATTCCGTTTAGGGGGCATTGACTGTCATCAAAATAGGAAAAATATTATCACTACCTGAAATTTTGAAGAGAATAATTAAACATATAAATATATTTTAAAAAACTAGAACAATGCCGAGATTATAGCGTAAGTTCAATACTGGCTGCTTTGATTATTATCATTATTTTCATCTTTAAAAGGCTTCCTTTTACTTGTGTTTCTTTTCTTTAAAAAAAATCAAAGTATCAGGCATATAGAACACAGCAAAGTAATGGTACTGCCGTAGCTATTTAACTTATTGGTGCTACAAGCTACTAGATGAGAACATGTTAAGGAAGGAAGACTTGGTTTACGCTCACAATTCAGGATTGCAGTCCATCAGAGCAGGAAAGTCCTGGTTGGCAGGGCTTTGGAACAGCGTGTCCCATTTCACCTGCAATCAGAAACAAGAATGACAAAGGCTGCTGCTCACATCATAGCTCCTCTTTATTTTTCCAGGTAGTCCAGGACATAGAATAGTACAATAACAGTTAAGATTGGTTTTCTCATCCCAATTAACCAAATCTCGATAATCCCGCACAAGTATGCCAGAACAAGAAATTAATCTAGTCGCTTCCTCACAGACACATCCAGAAGCTATTCTTTTAGGTGGTACTAGATCCTGCAAAGTTGACAATATCAACCACAACAAGGACTGTATTTTCTTAGTATTGTTATGTAGAAAAGGAGAATATATTTCATACAGGCACAAACAAGCAAGCCTTTACTGTGAAGAGGCATAGAAAGATGACTCTAAGACTACATGATATTTTAAAATATTAATTAAATGCAAAATAAAAAATTAACATAATAAATATTATAAAACTGTTTCTAGTGATTATTATTTCTCATGCTCCTTGTTTAACCAAAGCTAATATTTACTGTTCAGCTAAAGATTAAAAATAAATAATTTCATGAAATTTGTAGTATCTTAATTAATCTAATTTCATCCATAAAATATATGACTCAACTTGGCAGGGATCAGATGCAATTTTATAATCAATTTAAAATTTAAAAATCTGATTGACTAATTTTAAATCATATAAGAGTAAATGGAACAAAAGAGTAATTATTGCTTTCAAAGGCATCTTTTCTGCTTTTTCTAGTCAAAAAAGGACTCTGATTAAAATTTTTAGCTTTGGAAAGCAGTTATCCAAAAATATGATCAAGTGATAAATAGATGAGAAATTCATGACTAAAGCCCAGCTTTCTGCTGTGCTTTCTAAGTAATTTTTTCAACCAAATTTGAGTAATTATTTTTACAATAGTGACTGATGTAAGTCATATCCAAGCAATTTGGAGAAACATCAAAAAATGAAGAAAATGTTCATATTTTGTAGAGCCAATGGATAAGTTAATTTTCCAAAATTTCTTCAATTTAATATGCTAGCTCAAATTTAGTTTCCCAGGAAGTAAACTCAAAGATAGAGGTGAAGGATATTTATTGAGCTGGACTCTTCGGAAATAAAAGAAGCAAAGGAAAAGTCTGAAGTTCTTCTTAGGTTCAATGTCAACCTTGGCTGAACTCAAAGGGAGTCCTGGATCTAAAATAGACCTTTTGTGTTCCTCAGTGCTGTAACCCAAAATAGCCATGTCTTTATATTCTCAGCCCCATTACTCATGGGTGTGGTCTTGGAAGAGTTGGCTCTGTCTAACTGAGGCAGTTTCTGAGGGAGCCAAGAGCTGCTAAATTCTTCCTTGAGGGTAGAACTGGGCAAAGCTACTTGATCTGGCCCAGATGCCACTGTATTCTTTCTAAAGTTCATGTTAACAAGTAGTGAAATTTCAGAGCAAAGTTGTAAGGAAAGTTCTTTGCACATTATTCTTTCTGCATCTCTCATACATGACATTGTGATAGTCTCTGAGATCAAACCTATGCAACCTTCTTCAGGGAACTTTTAGTTTCAAGACAGACCTGTACTTAGTCCTACTTTCAAATAATGTTCTCTTTCTCTCTTTCTTTAATGCTGTCAGTTTCTTTCACATGAGAATCTCCTTAAAAAGGACAGTCTTAATCATCTTTGTATCTTTAGTATCTTCCACAGGATCTTCATTTTAATAGCAATGTAATTATATATACTTATTTATTTTCAATATATTTTAATTGAAGTAAAATTATATCAGTTTTCTCCCCTTCCTTCTTTCTTTTCCTCAATTCAGTCTCTCCTGGCTATTTTCTGTTGAACCCATCCCATAAACCCCACTCCAAAGTTGATAAAATCTTCTTATTTGATTATTATTGTTACATGCACATATGTATATACACACACAATGGGTTAAGTCCATTTTTGTTGTTTGTTTTATATGCTTTTAGAGTTGAGCATTCTGTATCGTATAATGAATAAGCAGTGTCATCCCTGGAAGAGGGTAATTCTCATTCTCCCAGTAGTCATTTCCTGCCTGAAGTTTTGGGGTTTAGTGGTTGGATACAATAAAATTTTTCCACACCTATGTCACTAATATGTCTGTGATAATCAATAGCTGTCTAATCGGATTTAAGGCCCACTCAGAAGGAGGGAAGTCTTGCCTGTTACCAGAACTTAGCCAGATACCCAGGGCTTCTGAGGTTATGAAACAAAGCATAGAAAAGACTTCAGCATGGTCATGTTGCTAGACTAGTGTTCTAAAACATCCTTATGCCACAGATAAATGTGGCTGCCTGCCCTCATCTAAGAAGCCACTCTTTCTTTACTTCACCAAAAATGACAGTTGATTGTGAGCCTAGCCTTGAATGAGATATCAAGCATGTCACCTATTCTTTTGCCTAGAATAACTAAGAAATATGAAAATAGGACAAGTGAGTTCTCAAATTTCCCTGTGGTCCCACCATCAATTTTTCCTCTCTCTTCTCTGATTGTGGTACCAAGGGGTACACCTCTCATGTTTTCATGTTTGCCGTCCTGGGAGGTCACACATCCAGCACCTGTAGTGGATGGCTACCCATTCATGCCTTATGCTCATCTCTGGACACAAAATGCCCTCACACTGGTGCTTTTTGCCATCTTCATGTACCCTCAGCTACACAGGTATCAATGACCCCAAGGCCACTAGGAATAAATGTGCCCAACTTGCTGCTATTAAAAAGCTATGTGTCTTTAAAAAAAAAAGAAAAAGAAAAAAAGAAAAGAAAACAAAATCAAGTTACTTTAAAGATTTATTCCTGTTTTTTTTCTCTCTAATTCTTCTAAAAGAGAGATTTGACTACTTTTGGATAAAATCATTATTTTTCTTGATAACTCCTTGTCCAGACACAAACTTTTGTTTTCTTTTATTGGTTTACTGTTTTCTCATTTCTGTTGCTAAATGCCAGTTGGAAACACTTTAGGGAAGAAAAGATGGTTTTGGGCTCATAATTTCAGGAGGGTCAGCCTATAGTCACTTTGTTCCACATTGAGCACCACGATATCAGAAACGGTAGAGATTATTCTTCCTTTCCTTGTAGACAGAAGGCAGGCAGAGGAACACAGGGGAGGGTCTGTGTTACAGTGCCAAGAACTAATGTGCTCATACAATGACTCTATCAAAGGATTAATCTGCTGTCAATGTTCTAATATTCTAAGTGTTTCTAGATATACCATCCTAGATATAACCAAGGGTACGCTTTATTTCCTTCTTATTTTTAAACACAATCATTGGACCATCAAATTACCTATCAAAATACATATGGCAACTCAGTCATATACTCCATTTAATTGATTCAAACAATATTTATGATAAAGTAAACTTGACTTCATTGTTATTATTTAAATTTACTTAAATGTTTTTCAATGCTTTAAAATTAAATTCATTGCTGGACAGTTTCATACATGTATATAATGTGTTCTGGTCATCCTCACTTCTCATGCTCCTTCACCCCCCATCCAAATCTATGTGCTTTTGTTTTGTAACTCACTGAGTTTACAGGGTCACCCATACAGGCATGGGTGTGTAAAAGTGAAATTAATCACTGGAGCACTGGGGACTCAACAGGAGATATATTGCTGATGACACTCTTCCCCCGAGAAACCATTAACAGACAGTAGTTGTCCAACACATGACAGGGCCTGTGGGTTCCTTCTCCATCTAGGACCGAATGTTGACTGGCCCAGTCTTAGGCAAGTAGTGTTAGCCACTAACAGTTCACAATTGCAACTTCTCTGTCTTGTCCAGAAGGCAGCGCTACCTCTCCATCTACCAGTTCTTGCATTCTTCCCACCCTGCCTCTGTGTTCTAGTCTGAGCCTTGGAGGAGGTGATGCCAGTGTCCTACTCATTCAACAAGGGATCTTAGCGTTAATCACTGTTCACTGGGAGTAAAAGCAAAAAGAAAAGAGACTTATTTGAACTCCTAATGAATCTGCCTCTGCTTACAGAGTGGTAGGATGCACCAATATATCTAGCTACTGTTGAATTTTAAGGAGTCAAATATACTCTGAGAGCTCAAAGATTTTAGTCCATTAGCTGTTTCTAAAGAAAGAGAAGAGCTGACAATTTGTAGAGTATAGGGAATGTTCATGCGCAATATTCCTTGACCATAATTCCCTCCATCATTGTAATCAATACTTAGTATTGTGACTTTTTCTGTATATTTGTTTAATCCTTGGATTCTACCCACAATTGTTTCCACACTCAGAACATGTTTTATGCAAATATGCATGTGTTCATATGTGTGCACATGCAAATATACACAAGTTATGCAACCCATCAGTCAAAATGGATTTATCTTCCACTAAATTTCAGAACTTTATAAAACACACTGGAATAAATATTAAGATTCAGCACTGGGGTTCAATGTGACTTATTAAAATTTAATTTCATTTTTATTCATCATTTCAAATTTAACAGTATATTTAATTATAACAATATTTTAATAATTCCCTAGCACAAGGCTAAAGGACAACTTTAAATATGCATTTCTTCTGTTGGTAAAACCAAAGCAATCATTAATTAAACTGTATTCACCTTGCTTTATGTATATGGCTTTTTGATTCTAACAGCAGGTAAAATGGTATTCTTGGGTTTTGTTTCATTTCTGTTCCCCAGACACAAAGAAGTCAGATTAACAAAGAACCTTATGTTAATGAAAATAAGTCAATCCCTGGATATAGTTAACACTAAAATTAAAATGCCAATCTGGCAATTGAACTTTCAACCTATAAAAAAGACAGGAGGAAATTCAAGGCCTGGAAACACATTTTTTCATCTTAAATGCTTACTTTCAAGTGGTCCAGTTTCTAGCCCAGGTTATATCTGAAGAGATGAATTTCTCCCTTTCTGTTTTAGCATTGGTATTGTCTGAATCCCAGAGTGAGCAGCAATACATCATCTTCTTCAACATCTGCTAGAGCCCCTCTCCTCCTAATCTGCCCAGATCCCCAAAGCCTTCCCCACCTGCTCTAGCGCCAAATGCTCATTACAGCACACAGCTACGCCCTTCACTGCCCTCCTTCCGCATCCTCAAGGTTAACGTGAAACAATGACTATTATTAAGTCGAGCTTTAGGAGTATGAAAGCACACTGGGCAAGGAGAGGGGGAGGGGCAGTGGAAGTACTCGGTAGAATGCCAGGAGAGCTGGCAGGAAAGAACTGCTAAAAAGCTGTGGCCAATTTTCCAGTCGAAACATGAGTCACTGAACAGACATGTCCTAGAAATAAATAGCCTCCCTGTTCCTCGCCTAGTCCAAGTGGTGACCACACCCGTCAGTGGTTTTGTGTCAAGGTACTTTTAGGTATGACTTTGAACAGCTAGTGGTGAAAGAAAGATAAAAGTGGCTAGTTTGAGAAGCCTGGCAAGTCTGGAAGTTGTGTTTACTCCTTGGCCAACTGTAAAGTGTAAGCAATTGGAAGTTGTCCTGCCTCTTTTTCTTAGCCCTTCAAGTCACCAACCTGTTCCTTTTGCGTGCATCATCATACCAACTGCCAAAGGAAAATCTGAGGCACACTGGATTACACATTTTACGAAACAGGAAGATTCAGAATTTACTCATCCTAAATTATGATACATTAAAATAATTAAAGGAATGTAATCAAGGGTAAGAGTAGAGATGGGGAGGTTCTTTATTTTACATACCCTGTTTGGGCAGTTGAACACTTCTCTGGTTCTGGCATGCCAAGTACAATTTCTTTTTCATTCTGTAGATGTTTTAGAAGTTAAATGTTGCCTCCTCCTTAATATTCATAGGAATATCTTGAAGGAATTTAAGGATGTGGCTTTCTTGGAGCAGAATTAGCCAGCTCTACCTGAACATAATCTCCTGGGGGCAGACCACTGAACAATGTTTCCAGTAGCATCAAAATTGTCCCTGTCACTTTTTACCTTCTGTAAAGTAGAAAACCACTGACTTCCCCCAAAGACACTTCTTTCCTGAAGATGCTGAAGGGACTGAATGTGGCCTCATTAATGAAGCCAGCAAAGGGCAAACCACCAGATTCAGCTACATCTGGAGATGGCTGCTTGCTGTGTTAGTGACAACCAACCTGAACTCTTACAATGCACTTAGAAGATTTCTGCATTCGCCTTTCCTTTTCATATATATGTTGATTTTTATTGAGCCCTACATTTTTCTTTGCTCCCCTCCCTCTCTCCCCCCATTCAATCCTCTCCCAAGGTCTCCATGCTCCCAATTTACTCAGGAGCTCTTGTCCTTTTCTACTTCCCATGTAGATTAATCCATGTATGCATTTCTTAGGGTCCTCATTGTTGTCTAGGTTCTCTATGATTCTGAATTGCAGGCTGGTTTTCTTTGTTTTATGTTTAAAAAATCACTTATGCATGAGTACATATGATAATTGTCTTTCTGGGTCTGGGTTACCTCACTCAAATGATGTTTTCTAGAACCATCCATTTGCCTACAAATTTCAAGATGTCGATTTTTTTCTACTGTGTAGTACTCCATTGTCTAAATGTACCATATTTTCCTTATCCATTCTTTGGTCGAGGGGCATTTAGGTTGTTTCCAGGTTCTGGCTATGACAAATAACTGCTTTGAACATAGGTGAGCACATGTCCTTGTGGCACGTTTGAGCATCCTTTGGATATATGCCCCAAAGTGGTATTACTGGGTCTTGAAGGTTATTTCCTAATATCTGAGAAATCTGCACACTGACAATCAAAGGGGATGCACCAGTTTGCTCTCCTACCAGCAGTGCAGAAGTGTTCCCTTTTCCCCACAATCTCTCCATCATAAGTTGCCATTAGTGTTTTTGATCTTAGCCATTCTTACATGTGTAACGTGGAATCTCAGAGTTGTTTTGATTTGCATTTCTTTGATGGCAAAGGATGTTGAGCATTTCCTTAAGTGTCTTTCAGCCATTTTTAGATTCTTCTGTTGGGAGTTCTCTGTTTAGCTCTCCATTTTTTATTGGATTATTTGATCTTTTGATGACCAATTTCTTGACTTCTTTGTGTATTTTGGAGATCAGACCTCTGTATGCTGTGGGCTTGGTGGAGATCATTTCCCATTCTGCCATTCTGTAGGCTGTTGTTTTGTCTTGTTGTGTTCTTGGCCTCACAGAAGAGAAAGTGGGAAATACAGTTGAATACATTGGCACAGGAGACCACTTCCTAAATATTACCCCAGTAGCACAGACACTGAAAGAAACAATAAATGGGACCTCCTGAAGCTGAAAAGCTTGTTTGAGACTGAGAAGTAGGCAAGAGTACTAGTATGAAACATTATGTAGATACCGCTTTAAACATACACAAGGAAATTGGTAAAAGCCTGTTTTCATTGAGATGAATCTCCAGAGGCAAAGTGACACCATAGTGTGATGATCCCACCCTCTCAGGGCTTGCTTTCTGGTTAGTGACCATTGTAAAATTGGATGAGTTTTATTTTACCTCTGCTATTTGATTGATTTTTATTTTTAATTTATAAAAGGGAGTTGTAGTCATTATTTATTTTCTAAATAAGGTTAACCTGAATAAATGGCAAAGCTTTGAGAAGTATCTAAACATGATGGGATGTCATTATTTTCCATTGATAATTGTTCTTAATTCATTTTACTTCATAAAATTTATGATATATTTATAATTTTGTACCAATGAACTCAATTTGGCTTCACTTTTTTTCTTCTTTTTTTTTCTCTTTATGACTTTGTTTTACTACGTTTCTAGTCAAGCTATACCAAGAATAAAATTCTGCTTCATTTATCTTACACTATTCCATAATCTCAAATAAGGATTTATAAGAGAGTACCAGAGCAAAAGATCCCAAATTAGGAAAACTAAGAAATTATTAAATTGTACCTTGGTCCTCCATAAAACAGTATAATGACACAACAATATACATGTGCATCTTATGGATTTGTATGCTGTGAACCCAAAATCACTTCAACTGTTTTGAGTTCTAGGACCCACTTCCTGGGTTACACAGGGCTACATTCCCACGGAGGAGAAAAAAACAGTTCTCTGGATCCTCTGATTATGAGAGCACAAACCTTACTACTATAGGAGAATCCCGCTCCCAGGATCCCATTTAAATCTAGTGACCTTCCAAAGACCCTTTATCCCAATGCCATTATATATGGACAACTTTTAGTCTGGAGCAAAGAGCTTTTGTAAAATGTGAGACCTGATTTTATCAGCTTAATGGGAAAGTTTTGAATAGAATAAATACTTTTTAATAATCAATATACTTCAGCAATATAACTACAACTGTGAGAAGACAAGGCCTTTATATTATTTTAACCAAATTTCCCTTTGTTCTTGAGACATTCCTGCCAATAACCACTCTGAGTCCTATGCACAACTATAAGTTTGACAAAAATTCTAATCTTTTCACTTAAAGTGACTCTCCACCACATCCTACTTCATCCAGCTTTACTCTGTTCACCTTCATTCCCTGACTAGAGTTCATGTTGTTCAACTCAACCTTCATTAGCATAATCTCTGACCCTTCCTTCTACAGGACATAAATTCGTATCATAGCATTTTTTCTGATGAGTTCTATCCAAGGAAGTCACAGAAACATTTGAGAATTTCTTGATTTTGCCTCCCACTTCCCAAAAAAGTCAGCTTTCCTGACAGTTCTTCCCAGGTTCCACTGCAGTGGAAATCCACCTTATCATACTGTCTAGTTTCCCTTGTTTCTTTGAATAGGAATCAACCAGGTATGCTTACGCTCCCAGGAGGCCCTCTTTCGTGTTCTCCTGCCACTCTGGATGTCATGGCACTATAACTTCTTGAGGCTTAATTCCACCCTTGGAAGACAATAGCCAACTTTCTAACTACTATATAGCTTAGGTTTTAACGGAAGTCCAAGTTAGAAAAAGGGTGTCAGGTCTGCGAGTCAGAGGCAAGAAGGTTTTAATGACTGGTAGAATGAACATTTCAAGAACAAAGATTGTTTTTGACAGGTTTTTATTGAGCTCTCAGGACCTGCTCTTTCATTTCAGTGAACACCATACCGTTTTTAGGACAGAAAACACTCAGGCTTCCTCCTTGTACTTATGCATACACCAACTCATTCTACCAAGGCCGTTTGGACATCTGCTGAATAACAAATGTTTACAGATGATTCCATCAATAGTTTTTTTCTCATGATCTCCATATCTACCATGTTAAACAATTTTACCACATTTCTAGGAACCCAGGTTCAAATATCTTGTCTCCTCTATCTATGTGTATGTGACGTAACGTTACCTCTGATCCTACTGGTAAAATTTCTCCTTTACTTACTAGCTCTATTTCATTCTTACTATTTTGTTCATATGGTTGTTTTATTTTCTGTGAACTATTATATTTTTTTTTTTTGCTAAATTATTTTGTGTGGTCTCCAGAGTCATCATTGTGAGCCTTTGACTTTCTCAAATGCTAATCACTACATCATTTATCTCATATTTTTTGATGGGTTCCTGTGGAGACAGAAAAAATCAGGCCCATTTTCACCTTGTCTAATCCTCAGAGAGTCTGGAGATTTGATAAACATAGTTACCAGGCCGAACTCAGGAGGTGATTGCTTGGTTCTTTTGAAATTAAGATAACTCAAGGCTATTCTGACAGGTGGTCAAGATATGCAAATAAGCTTCTCCTCCTTTCTTTTGTAACTGTGCAGTAAAAGCTGTGGAAAAATAAATGCAAGTGATTTGAGATCCTGAGTGGTTCCTGAAATACCCTACCCTCCCGATACCGTCTTATGTTTTCTGTCTCATTATTTTATGCATATTCATATTCCTTTTATTTTTTTCCCACGCCCCTATCATGGTAAGACATAATTTTGTCAAGGCCAGTCCTCTGCAGGGTCCTACACCTATCAAATAAAACCTGAGGTTTTCCTTGGGCTTTTAATATCAACTATAAGTCCTTCTGTGCCTGTGTTTTATTAATTACTTCCTTACTGCAATTCAATTCTGCTTGCCATTCTTCAAGTAATTTAGTCAACCTGGTATAGACATTGTCTTCAAAGAAACAAGTGTCTTCCCCAGTATTTCCACTTGTGGAGAGTCAACACTACATTAAGTCTTTTTATTTCTCCCAGTTAAGTTCACAATCTCTCTCTCTCTCTCTCTCTCTCTCTCTCTCTCTCTCTCTTCCTCTCTCTGTCTATGTCTCTCTCTCTCTCTCTCTCTCTCTCTCTCTCTCTCTCTCTCTCTCACACACACACACACACACACACACACACTCAAACACAGTGAGAGATACACAAACACACAGATAGAAATGTAAAAATATACACATGTACAAATACACACGCATTCAACCCTAAACACTTTATTACATTCTATTATAGTGATTTGTACCTCTTTCTGTCTCCTCTAACAGGTAAGAGATAAATAACACTGTGTCCAGAACCACATTTAATTTAATCTTTCCTTTTTCCCACCATGCTAAGCATGCTACACTGGTTGCAAGAGTATCTGTTTAAATAATGTGGAATATATGTCAACAAATATCTTTGGGATAGCCTATAATAAAAAAAAACAATTCTCCAAAAGGTTACATAATTTTAATACTAAATATTCTTTTTTTTAAATTTATTTATTTATTAAGGATTTCTGCCTCGTCCCCACAACCGCTTCCCATTTCCCTCCCCCTCCCCCGATGATATTTAAAATAGTCATAGTATCACCAAAGATTAAAGCAAATAGAGTTTTATGAATAGATTTGCTTGTAGAATCAAGACCTGTGCACCCTCCTATTTTCTAAAAGTCCCCAAGTATTCATGAAAACGGGAAAACATAATTTTGTTCATATAATCATACATGATATTATTAAGGACAAAGTTTGAATAAGAGAATATGGATAAAATATTGATCATATTTAATTTGCAGTGGTATTATTCCAATTAATAAATATTGTATCTGTGAAAATAATTTTATTCATGAAAACTTTCCATATTAACAACTATGTACTGATTAATAAATTTTAGATATAAATAAAATTAATTTTTTTCTTGCAATTAATTGCTTTATTAATCATCTTTTTATTTATTTATTTATTAAAGATTTCTGCCTCCTCCCTGTCACCGCCTCCCATTAATTTTTAAAAGGTGCTAGTTAATCAAAGTTGTTTCCTATTAATAATTTACATATTATACATAACACCATATCAATGGTTGTTCCTATTGTCAAAAACTAGCCCTGATACTATCTGACACTTAATTTCATAACAGAAATTGTAAAATCTTTCATTGTTACTTCTACCAACCTAAGAAATTTTAAGTGCCAGAAAAAATGGCGTAGAGATATAACATATTTGAGAGTTAAAATGCATTCATTCATTGTGAGAATACCTACTTCCCTTCAGGAATTCCAAAGATATACTATCAGAAAAGCATGCCCCTAAAGCCTTGCATTCAGTGAAGTGATTTTACTTTTTGAAAGAGCAAAGAGAAGCTCGCTGCTGTGCAGGCAGCTGTGGGTGGCCATGCTTGGGAGATCCCATGAAAGGCCTCGGTCCACTGCTGGAGGTTTCAGATGGTCACAGACCATTTGCACGTGTGTTTCCTTTCTGTTGACAGTTTCGGGTAAGGTTTCCTGAGTACTGCCAGAGTTCTCTCCTACGCAAGCCACAGCATTTTTCCTTGATTCGAATTAGGGTTCATGGAGTGTGTTCAGTCGGCCTTCCACTCAGCACCCAGTTATTTGAGTGTGTACTCTCAATACTTCTTACTGAGCCGAGAGTCTCAGCATTGTTAAAAGATACCTTGCTAATTAAAAGGAAATAAAAACCCATAGAAATAAACTTCATTCTTTTCGAAACTTAAAGTACCAAGTATGCTTTCTTTTTCTAACTGCTATATACAGATCAAGCAAGAGCTGCCGAAGGAAAGTACCTAGTTGTCCGAGCTAGAGCCCCAAAGTGCATATAGGTTTCCTGACTTCATTTATCCACAGAATTTTCTAAAGACTATCACCTCAGTATTAAACACCTGGGTGTCTCACTTGATACAGGTGTTAAAAGACTGCTATTGCCTACATAATTTTCAAAAGAACATATTCAAATTTCAAAATTGCACTTCCAATTAAAAAGGCACTTTGGTTACACATTATTGAATCCTTTCAGCTCTGTGAAGGATCTGTGTATCTTTGGATATGTATGTATGATTTCTAAGTGTTAAGTTATAAATTAAGGAAAAAGTTTAAATTATACTTATATTTCCATTGAAGGTCATTGGGATAAGAATCATGCACTAATTTGTCTAAAATTTAACAGCTTGATTTTTGTTGTTGTTGTTGTTGTTTTTGTATGTTCTTTTCTTCAGTGAGTTCATGCAATGCAAAGAGTTAGTGCAAATCATCTTCACCATATACTTAAAAAGGCAGAGAGGCAAAACAAAGAGTAAGATTTAAATTATCTTTGCATATCTCTTCCAAGTGGCTTTGTATAAACAACTCCAGACCAGATGAGATAAATCATTAAATTTTCATATTAATCCATAGAAATGGATATTGAAACTTTATGAAGTGGAAGGCAGGGACTGACAAAGAGGAGCTCCCTGGGCTAAGAGTCAAATGTGGAAATGAATACTACAGGATAGCCTTTGAATAACATTGGCAGAGTTATATTTTTTACATACCATCATATGAATGAGAAAAAGAAAAAGGTAGTTTAGAGATAATAACACAGTTTTTCAAAGTCTCATTATCTAATATATAAAATCCAGCAATATTCACATTTTAAAGATACTATGCCTTCATCTTTGTTACTACACACACACACACATCCACAAGCACACACTCACATGCTGCCCCTAATTCCATCTCTAGAAATCACAGAGAGAAACTAAGCAACTAGCGTTCTTTGAAATTGCAAGGAAATCTAACTTTTAACCTATATGAAATACTACTATAAGAATAATTATATTATTAAAGTATTTAACTCAATTTAGTCAGAACATTTTGTGAACTATATTTAATAAACCATCCCTTAACGTTATATTCAAATTTTTTATGGTTACACAACATTTGTAAAATGGAGATTTGCTTTTATTTATGCAAATGATACATGGATAGACAAATGAATAAAAATATTTTTGGTATGAGGAATATTGTTGTTTTTTAAAATCTTAGAGGGCTAAGTGAACTAGCATTTTTATATCCACTAACTGAAGCCCATGTTATGTCTGTGCATGATAATTATGTATCAGTTCCCGTAGCATCAATACCAAATGCTTTGTCCATGGCCAATATTAAGCTTTTTCTGAGCAAAAGCTTCCAAATTGAACAAGGCAAGATTTCCCTATATCCCATCTTTTCAAACTATGAAAAATATGGGCCCATCAAAATATTTTTCTAAGGAAAAAACAATTATCTAAATCCGGTGAAATTGTAAAATTCATTGTGCTTAGAGATGAGATTTGTTAAATTCGAAAGGGGAGGGGTGCTTGGCACTTGTCCATCACTGGAAAGTCCCCAAACACAGACAACAAAAGCTCAGTCAGTTTAATCAAATTATCAGCTTTTCCTCAGTCTGTGTTTAGTCTGTGTTTGTCTAATGTCCGGGTGCATATTTTCTACTTAAGAAAATCAATAAATCTGCTGCTTTTAAAAAAGGCACATTTCAAATGCAGTATACAGCGTGCTGCACTATCTGATCCAGCAATCTGTCTGCCTCTGCCCCACAGAAGGAAAGAACAAGAAATGTGCCTGATGGGCTTGTGGGATGGTTGGGAGGCTGGTGTTAGGAGGGAAATGATGCATTGAAATGTGTGTGCCATTCGTTTCGTGCAGAGGAGTATAGCATGAGCTGTACTTGGGAACCTTCTGCTCTCCTGAACAGTTACAGTGTCGTGGAAAAAACTAGTAAATGCTTAACAACAAAGTAGGTTTCATAGGTAGAATATATATTTTTGTAATATTATTTCATTGACAAAATTGATATTGACATACTATATATTTCTCTAGCTTGTGGTCTGACAGCGTGTTCCTTTTATTATTTGATTTATATATGGTTGACTTGTCTTTTCCATAGATAATAATTGACATTTTCATCTAAAGGGTTAACATTTTGATACAATGATACATTCAGATTGTGGATTTGGGCATAAGTTTCAAGTCTAGCTTGCTTTTAACTTCTTGGCTTCTGCTTTTTAGCAAAACTGTATACATAAATAACTTGCTTGTGTAAATCATCCTAGATATTAGGAATTTTGTTAAGTAAGTTAATAAGTTATTAAGATTACCTTGTAAAGATTACCAACAAAAGTAAATCAAAGTACAAGATTGTCTTCAATTCCACTAGACAATTGAGAGCTTTGCAGGAAGAATTTGACTCATTCGTCTCATGGACTGTATCAGGATTAGTTCATGTTCTCACCCACAAGATCAGTTTGAACAAAAGGAAGCAGATAAAGAAGACAGAAACTTAGGTAACGAGTCAGTTTGCCCTTATAGTTTGAGACATATAAACATACAAACAAAAAGACATTATTTTTCTTATTTCTCCATAAATAATAGATTGCTAGACACAGATTATTGTATTCACTAATGTAGTAATTAGAGCCTTTGTTTCTAAGGATTTATTCTCTAATAACGGATCCTAAGAAATGAGCTGGTCAAGTTACAAATCTCCCATTTCAAAGTCAAAAACTGGCTAACTGTGACACCTCAGCAGATTTGGCTGCCAGAGAAATATGTTCTTTGCTCCACTTCAATGAGAAAATAGGAAGAAATTCAGATATAAGCATCCTGTGAGCTTATCAGTTAATAATAAGGTGATTTTGGAAATTTTATGTGATCAGCTTATATTTAGGGGGAAATGAGCATGTTTGGGGGGCAGAAGAGGAAGGTCACTTACAGCCAAATCCTTTTGGGCAGAAGAAATTTTGCTTCCCTCATCTCCCCCATCATTATCTAGGCAGATGCTTGCTTTGCTTATTATAAAATACAAAAGTTATCTTTACTAAGTAATTATTACTTCTAAATATGTGGAAGAGATAGAATCCTTTAGAGAGTTAAGTCCTCCTGGGCCTGTCTTCCTGTTTTCTCCACTGTTTATGTAAAGAATTTCTAGTCAGAGTGCAGAAAGGTGTTACTCATGCAGAGGATCCACTTAGAAGAACAGGCTAATAGGCTGACCAGTGATTAACTAAAACACAGCTGGGAAGAGGCTATAATCCCTCAATTTCCTTCAAAATGCAGTAAATAAATATTCAAATGAAGCACTGTGCTAATTTGCATACGAGTTAAACAAAAGCCCAGCTGAAAATTTTGTTTAAAGCTCTGCTCCTGCTTTTCTGTCTTCCACCTACAGTGCTCTACCTGGAATATCCCTGCCACACAAGGCTCCAGAACTCTCCAAGAAACAGAACTCCCTTTGGTCTACAAGAGTTATCATAGAAAATTCCTTCTGCAACCTTCCCCCATTAGCTTTATTTAGTCCCCCCTTTAAAGTTACTTTTTATTTTGAGTATGTATTGTATTTTTTCAGATATTTTACACTGCAGCGTCTGTGTGCATAATATACAGTAGAAACACTGAGTTTTGCTGGCTCATCGGTAGAATTCTAATTTCTGGACCATAGAGCAAGAAGTACTTAAGAAGTAAAACGCAAAGTCTTTACTTTTGGGGCTACTGATTTGTTAACCCAATGGCTTTCAAAAAGGATTCAGATCAGAGCAGCCCCCAAAAGTTTTCATTCTGCCCTTAGAGGCCTCTAGCAAATGCTGTTACATAGGATACTCTTCGGTTAATTATTCCTTAGAATAAGCCTGAGTATCATTACAAATTCCCCACTCTGCCTCTTCTCCCCTCTCGTGCTCTTGTTCAGTGATTGTAATTTCTAGACTTAGATTCTAGGGCACACCTGACCTTAGGCTCTGCTGGGTTGCTTATCCTGGAGCGGTGTTAGTCCCTCCCAAGGTGAAGAAATATAATTAGAAGAAAAAGAGATCATTCAGTGAGGAGCCTATGGTAGGACACAAGGGGTTACTTTCTGTGGAAAAATAGATTGCAAAAAAATTAACTAATTCTAGTTAGAAAAAGACAGCTCTGCAGTTAAAGAAAGCAGTATGTCAAAATTAGCAAGGTAAATTGACTTTCACTTGTTTTCAACATAACTGTGGTTTTTAGTAGATCTTTTTTCTTCTCCAATACGGACTGAAAAATAAGAAGATAGCAACCAAAACCCACAGAGTTCCTAGGAGAAGTTAGTTTTATTTCATTCTTCCTATTCCTTCTCTTCTTCTTTTTCTCCTTCTTCCACTTGTTCTTTGTATAAGAAATGGATTATCATTGTGTGTGTGTGTGTGTGTGTGTGTTTGTGAGCAAGCATGTGCATGCAGGTATGTGTAAATGTATTTTCTTATATTTAAATATTGTAGAAAACATTGTATCTCCTCAGCAAAGTGATATACAGATTGACACTCTTCTTATAAAATATTAGATTAGAACTTTAGATTGTTTTCTTATATATATTTTACATAAATAACAGCAGAATAGTATTCCCAAGATGTATTTAAAAGCATGAAATAAGCCTTTGTTCCCATCTTGTTAGTGATATACCATAAATACTCGTATTCCAATACGTGTGTGTGTGTGTGTGTGTGTGCACATGCATGCAAATGTGTGTCTGTGAGCGTGTGTGAAGATACACTGGACCAGGTGATTGTACTCTATACACAGTTTTGACAACATAAAGGCCCCAGGGATACCCATTTTGTTTAGATGTTTTCTTTTTTGGGGTTGCTATTCTGGTTGCAATTTCTGTGGAGAGGGGCTCTATTTCTTTTGTCCTTTTATCTTGAGAGTTTCTGAGGTCATAGCTAGGCATTTCTAGTGACATCCAATATCATGTGTTCCATAGCCACTTGGCTGTGGTTTGTCAAAAAAGTAATGGTGAAGACCTTACTTTTAAAAGCACAATGATGCTCTCTTAGTTAACAGCAGAGCGAACTGAATTTTTCTAACAACTCAAATGCGTTAACTATTTGATTTTTTTTAGGTTTTTGCTGTTGATTTAAGCAGAAGCGTTCCTTATAATTATTTCTTAAAGCTTTTCCTTTATTGACAGTATTTCAACACTACATGATATTGTGATGTTCTGCATTAGTTTTCTAGCCAGCACCATGTTACAAGGTCTTCAGTTCATTTATATAATCATAAATAGTGCAATGGCAACACTAATAAAGACAGAAGTGTACACAGGGACCTTTTCACTAGCCATTCTGGCTGAACAAACTTGGGTCCAGTCTGAGGTCACGGCTATTCCAGAATCTGAGTGGTTAAGGATATTTTGGGATGCTTTCATTAGAAGGTACAAAGTACAGTTAAGAATCAGGCTCGGGCACCACTATGTGATTATGGCAAGACGTGCTGACCACTGGGAAATTGCTGAGCCAACTGGCCAGGGAGTTAGTCTGAGTTCCTTGGAGCCAAGTCGGTAGAGAGCCACCACCCAGCACACCTCCTCAGCAAAATCTGAAGCATTTCATACTCACAAGATTCATATGAGCAACAGATGTTTTTGTAAAACAAAAGGATTGCATGCTTTCAAATGCTGTGTTTATGAATCTTATTAACATTCTATTTTTAAAGGTGCTGGTTTCTCAAGAGTCCCTTGATTTACTTTAGAAATTCAGTATCCTTGCTGCTGTTTCATTGGTAGTGTGAGGGGAGGATTGTTGTAGAAGCCTAACCACAGTGTAGTTCAACAGACTTAGAAACTTCTAGGGACATTCAGAGACCATTATAGAAATAAGATTTTTGTTGTTATCGCTGTTGTTTGATTTAATGCCATGTTGTGCTCTGATACAAAATCTCTTTTTATTTGTAATCAAGAAAATATTTCTTTCCTTCTTTCATCTCATTGTTTGTGCTTCCTTTGTTACTTATAAAATCCCCAACTTGATGGTTATGTTTCCCTTCTTGTCTCGTCTCTGTTCAGCCTGTTTATACAAAGCAGGAGAAAGAGTTAAAATAAGAGAGAATTCAGAGAAGGTGCCATCTGATAACCATGACAACTCAGAGGGAAAAAGAAGAAATCTGGAATCTAGTATTTGTTTTAGGAGCAAGACAGAAATCGGTAATTGGGGCACTAACCCTCTGTTACCTGGCACACTCAGAGCCCCCTGAAAATGAAACAAGCTGAAGAAAAGGGGAAGATGCTAATATGAAAACTTGGAAGGGAAAATCCGTAGTAGGCTATCCACTAATGTCATCTATATTAAAATATCTCTCAGAGCCTTTTGATTTGATAGCATACTTTTATGTACTGACACTCCCATGCTCACAAATAACTATTTCTCTTCCTCTCCCATAACTAAGACACATAGAACATCTCTCAATGATTTTTTTCCTGAGCTATTTTGTACACTTCCTTAAAAATTATAGGAAAAAGAAAAGAAAGTGATAAGTCAGAAAAATTAATTTTTAAACAAATTGTATTGAAACATTGGTTGAGGTGTCAGGGTTTTCAGATTGGTTTAGTTTGATTTAAAGAAGAAAAGTCCAAGAACTTGTACAATTAAAAATTCACAGCCCAAGTTGGGGAGTCATAAAAAGCAAATGTATATCACCTATTACCCAGGTTGCTGTAAGATTTCCCCAGGAGAGCCTGGGGAAAAAAACTCTGTTAAATAGAAGCCAAACCCAGAAGAATGAAATTTGAACTTCTGTAAAAAAGAGAAGAAAAGAAAACATTTGCATTAAATCTGATCCTACTACGTTGTAGCCTTTCCTCACTTGTGCACAAAGGCCTGAGTGTGTGTGCGTGTGTGTCTCTGTGTACACGTGTGAATGTGTATGTGCAAGTGTGCTATTTTCTTTGCCACACATTTCTCTCTTCTTGAAGTCCTTCCTCATTGTTTCTTTTCCTTTCCTATTTTAGATATATTTTAAGGTCTTCTTCAGCAATTCCAGGCCATCTGTCCTCACCGTACTAAATAAGCATCCATGGACACATGGCGGCCTCCTCCAGACTGACAAAGGCTCAGTAGTACAGCTATGAGAGATGACCCAACAGCAGTGGTGAAGAGACCTAAAAATATTTAAAGGGAAAAATAGCAAGACTTACTTTTTCTTCACTCGACACCTCTTTTTTTCCTTGAGATTATTTCATGTTTTATCATTAGTATATGCCCTTACAGAATGCATTTGCATAATTGCCTGCCAGATAGATATAAGCTTATTTTAAGGTAATGTATACTTATAGCATAAAAAGAAATTACAAACAAACTTTTAATTTCCCTTTTAAGTCAAGATTGCATATAGTCCCATGCAGTACAACTGGAAAACATTTAAAAGACAGAAAGGTGATAATGTGTAAGAAACATTACTGAAATTTCTACTCCTGTGCTAGATACAAGGGCTTCAGAAGTATATTTTTAGCAATTTAATAAGAATTTCATCCAATGAATAGACATGCTTTTTAAATAACTCACATAAATTCTAAGACAGTAAGGACACCGTTTTTCTTTTTAAGTCAACAAATTAAATTTTTATATAAAAGACATTGGAAGCGTTCCTTTTCCAGTCTTCTGCTCTTTGATTTTTTTTGTTTGCATAGCAAATTGACTCATTTTATTCCCAGTGAATGCTATTCTCTTATATAAATTTGTTGGTTTATTAAATCATTTTATCTAATGAGAGATATTTTAATTGGATGTAAATTATCACTTTATTTTTTACAGCAGATGCTGTGTGAATTACATGAACTTATATGAATTTCTGAGCTACTCATAAGTATTCAGAAAACTGCTGAAACCTGTTAGCTGAATAGAAGATAAGATACTTCTATTCTCTTTATGAGCTGAATGCTGCATATGGAAAAATTGTTAGGCATTTTTCTCCTCAAGACATTATTTATAAGCAAATGTCTCCTCATTTTCACAGTCTTGCTGTGTATGCTCACACCTGTATGGACCAGTGTCCTGCTTTCCTGTGCCCTAGGCACTGGAGGTCTGAGAGTCCCTGGCATATACCACAACTTCAAAGCACAGAAACCTTTTTTTAATTGCACAGAGGCCATTATACATCGCTTTTAGTGTGCTTTATATATTTTTATTATCAATTTGCTTTAAAAAAAAGACCATTGTCTCATAAATAGTTCTAGTAAGTTAATTTTTTTTTCAAAAAGGAAAGAGTGATATAAAAATGGGCCCTCAATTGAAGTCGTACAGACAGCAAATGGTGTAGCTACTACAAGATGGCTTCAAAGACATAACCAGACTATCTATTTGAAATACAAATTAGGATTTTGAATTGACAAATATTTTTGAAAATGTACATTATTGTATATGCTATTAAAATGAGTCTTGTTAGGACTCTTGTTTCCTGTGTCTTGTGGGTAGAGGGCTGAGGCCAACGTGATGGGAAGGACTGCACATAGAATGTCATTAAGAAACACGTGCTCATCCATGTGTGTCTTGCATTGTTCAGGGTTTTTTATAGAATGTTTCCCCTTTCTAAAAAAGCATCTAGTGGGTGTTCAGTGGGTTCTTTTGCTTTTCATTCTGTCAATTAGAACTTTGCAACTAATCTTAAAAGAGAAATAAAGTGTGGTAGAATACATAGCTTAAAATTTAGAAAACGATTTAGAAAAACAGAATGAGAATTATAAAAAAATAGAATATAATCAAAAGATTTTTATTTCAATTAAAAAAAGGCAAAATACTCCCTCAGTAAGACTATGCCCAGGACATGGTTCGATATGAACACAGGACTACAGGTATTAAAAAAAAATAATGGCCAAGGTTTCATTCAGTGACCAAGAGAATAAATTGTGGCTCTAACTCTGATTTTTCCAAAGCATATGTAAGGCCCTCTTTATCTGTAAGATAAATTCACAGGGGAAAACAATGAATGGGTAGACAGGGCAGGAAATGCACACAGTTCGTTCTGAGAACCTCACGACTGTCCGGATTATCGACTATTTCATGGATGTTTTCTGTGAGTTTTTTTCCTAAATATTTTTTTCAGTTGGCCATATGAAATTCCCTATCATTTAAAATGTATAAAAATGCAATTCATACATATTTTTGCATAGTTCAAATTAATTTTGTAGGAAGAAAGTAACTGACCAATCACTTTTTAAAAATATTATTAAGTAATTATTTTATCCAAAAACTATAAAGGATTTAAAAATAGTCTTCGGTCATTGTCCATAATATTATACCAATCACTTCTAGATAACTCAGTTTACAGTAAATCCTAAGTAGTGAAGGAGCACGCCCTACTGAGAAGCAGCATGGGATGATGGAATGGCAGGGAACGTCGGTGCTAAACAGACCTGAACTGCAAATTCTTACTCCAAGGTGACATTACCCACTTTCCTGAACCTAAGTTTCCTCCTTTTCAATCAGAGAATAATAATTGTTTGATTGTCTAAGGTTACTAATGCTAAATATGGTAATATATTCAAAAAGCCAAAGAGGTCTAGTCCATAGTGGATATACAGAGAATATAAAGTCTCCTGCCCTTATCTCCACTGGGAATCATTAGAAGCACATGACCAATTTAACCACAAAAAAAAAAAAAAAAAGAAAAAGAAAAAAAAAACCTCATAAAATTTGTCAAACAATCAGAACTCATATGAGATATTTTTAGTACTGAAGTCAACAGTTTTCTTGATAAAACCTCCGCATAACAGAAAGAGAATTTTCATGTTGAGAAGACACATGTGGGTAGGACTGGTGAGGGAGTTTTCTGTTGAAAATCCCCCTGTTTAGATACGGAACACCAGACGCTCTGAAGCAGTGCCGCACCTACTGCTTCTCAGCTGATTCCTTTAACTGTCTCCAGATACACGGAGAGAACCATGAATGGGGAAGGTGACCCACTCAAATAAAATCGTATTTTACAATGACACAAAGTTTGTACATGTGCAAGGTTGGGAAATAAGTAAAGTTTTATTGTTTTAAATTATTTCAAATCAAGACTTTGTTTACTGTGGTGAGAAATAAAGACTACATAACCTGAAAGTAAGTTCCAAATTATGTTTTCAAATGCACAGAGATATTATTATCCTCCAATCAATTACTTTAATCCTGCAGAATTAGTAAAAAATGTATCCTTTAATTTCTTATAGAGATACTCTGCATTGGTCAACATAATGGAGACAGAATTGATTAGTAACTCTAAAACAAAACCAGTTTTTACATAAAAATTGCATTTGCAAAACAAGAAAATAACTGCTTTATTAAGCTACTCCATACCAAAATGTTGCATAAAACTTTAACATTTTCTTTCTAGTTAAAAGAAAAAAATTAACAACTGATGGGTGGTATTAAAAATGTACTTTACCTCTGTTTGGATCATTCTGGTAGGCAACATGTTCTTCTCCTAAACAAGTCTTTGAAAGTGGTGTGACATTGTGGTTAATTCTGAATAAGAAAATATGAACAGATATAGTTACATCATTTGTGAAAATTTTAAAATAGATAAATGTGCATCTCTCAGAGATTTTAAGCATGTGATAACACATCAGCTTTAAATCGTATGTGTGCATGTGTGTGTGTGTCCCCACACACAGAGTCTGTGATTTATACACACTTAATTACTCTGTTAAAAACATTATTAAGGTAGCAGATCTGGCCTGATACAGAAATAAACAGGGAAATACAGTAGGACTGGCTTTAAGTTTGCATAAGACCTATTTTGCCAATATCACAAGCAGTCTAGGTATACCTTGACACCTAATGTATACTCCTAATGGAACTTATATTATTTATCAAAGATTCCATAAAGCTACCATCTATCTAAGTTGGATTTTCATTTATAGTAGAAGCAGTTTGAATTGCTGTGGCAACAAGCAAAAGTCCTTGGCCAGGATCTATCACATCAAGTAGTAATGAGAACTTTCTCTTGTCAAGTAGGAAAACACTAAATAAGTAAAACAACAGGAAAGTAATGTATGGAACAAAGATGGTATGGGAGGATATCTGTGGGAAAAAAGCTAATAGAAAGAAAGTTGTTTAAGTCTGACTTGATGAACATAAACCCATAAGACTTGGTTTAATTTTTGAAAAAGTAAGCTATGGCATTTTTCTGTATAGGCAAAGTAATAAAAACATTAATACAAATTTGTCAGCTGTAAATTTCAGGTTTTAATTTAAAAAGCAATTTGATTAAATTTATAGTCTTATTCTTTACTACTAACCTGTCCATAGTCAACCTTTTCAATTTAAAGAAATGTAAATGAATTATGATAATATGTAGTATATATACACAATGAAATTTGAATGAAATTATGCTTTTTATTGGAAAAAAGAGACAAGTGTAAACCACTGCATCAAGAGAAGTAAGTCAGATGCAAAAAGACAAATGCTAAACACTTATTCACGAGTTTTGGAATTCTTTATAGACTTCCGAACCTATTTATGTGTTTACATGGCATGGGAGTGGCAAGGAGGCAGGGAGAGGAGGAAATTCATTGGGTGTGGGAAGGGACTAAAGGGAGGGATGGATCTGGTGCAAATGGTCAAGTCCATACTTGAGAGAACTTGAACATATTTAAGGTAACACTATATGCAGTGAATTTAAATCAAAAGGCACCTATAAAATTAATATATAAATACAAATTTAAAAAAGATTTTCAAAGTGTTAGAAGCAATAGCTCTGTGAAAAGAAGAATCTTTGCTTCTCTACAAATTACGATGCTATTGTAATTGGGTTAGGCTGGTTATACTGAGATTTCCCTCAAAATATAACGGAAGATGAGTCTAGCAACGGTATAGTTCTTGCTCTATTTCATGCTGTCTGGAAACAACTGGAAACTCTACTGTGCATCTGCACACTTGAAGCTGATGAAGTTGCCACCAGCAGGAATTTTGTACTGAATGCTTTGACAATGGAAGTGAAAACGGAAGTTACAACTGTCCTTATATTTCATGAGCAGAGAAAGTTATGAGGTCATGAAGTGTGATTAATATAATAAGGAACAGGGAAATGAAATTTGACAACATAACCAAATGGTTAGGTGTGAATGGCCAATCACACCTGGTGAAACAACCAAGAAGAAAGGCTTTTGTCTCTTTCCTTACTTACAGCTGCCTTTTTATCTTACTGATCTCATAAACATTAATTTTGAATGAAATCAACATTGTCAAAACTTGTAAATATCTTACTATTCAAAACTCATTTTATACAACTTCAAGCAAGCAAACAAAGAAACAAAATCCAAACACACAATCCTCTTCTCACAGAGACTCACGTCCAGAGGTGCTACTTCACAAACACAGCCACCAGAGGTAGCTTTGCTAACAATCATAACAATACTGGTGTGTGTTGTTTACCGTGAATAGTCTAGAGTCCTAACTTGTAAGAAATGCTTAGCAAAATATTTTCAGTTAGCTTTTTGTGTTTTTCCTGCCTTTCCGTTAGAAACTTAGGGCGTCTGCTTTATCTAGAAACTGTCTTAGATTGATGGCACCATTGTTTTTGCAGCATGGTTTCCAAGCAATCAAAATACAGAACTGGTTTCAATAACTGGCTAGTAACTTCCACTCAGAAGTACAGCTGCTTGCATGTGACAAATACATTTATCTTCGGGGGTCTCATTACCTCCAGTTACTAGGTACTGTTGGAACAAATTCTTCTTAGCAACTGTCAGATCATTAAACATTCAAAGTTTGCTTCAGATATTTGGGTAATTGTAACAGCTGTACGTAAATACTAAAAGGCCACAATACCAACTGAATGGTTAAGGATGTTTTGATCCTAATGTCTGCCCTCTGAACCAAGTTAAAGAATGCAACATGTATTCTGAGGACACTTAAGCAGTAGATTTAAATAGCGACCAGGATCAACTTCCAGCTGAGTAAGTCACCAGGCATTTTCAGTTTCTGACTCTATTCAGGTCAGTGTTCTTTGATCAGTTGGTCTAAGAACATTCATGGGTTCTCAGATTAAAAAAAAAAAATCAAGATTTGAGCTTGGCCATATTCTACTCAGAATCAAGCATATCCTCATTGATTGTTCAAGATGCCAATATTTAAGAGCAATCCTTTCTTTCAGAAACAGAGACATGAACATCTTTAGAATTCGTCATCCTCTGATCGCTTTCATTCTGAAAATACCCCATGCTATTTTATGTAGTCGTAATGAGCTAGATATTTCTAGTGCTCGCCTGGGTAAGCAGTCATGGGGTTGTTGTGATAAATAAGTAGTAAGCGTACATTGCTCTGCTAATAGCGGCTCTCAATGAAGAATGTGGATGTGCCTTGCCAAAGGAAATAGCAATCTAGAATCCTGAGAAAGGCTCCAAAGTGGCTTTGTCTGTCGATACTCAAAAGGTCTGCCTCCTGCTCTGCCTTCCCCATGAATCTTCAGTTTAGAGTCCCTGAAAGGGTAAGGTTTTATAGAAGGCATCCAATTTATATGTATTTCTACATTATCGTCTGCTATGACAAGTTTTTTTTTTTTTTGGTGTGAGTCTTATGGATATAGAAGGAAATCAACACATTATGCCTTTTGCATCACAAGACAGCGAACATCCACCTAATGTTGTTCTAAGAATCCTCTGTGGAAATATAGCCATAAATGGTCAGCACATTTATGAGTTTGCAGAAGACAGTTAAGAGTGAATTAAGCCTGGATTAAGAAACAGATAACAAACAAACAAGGAGTCTGAAGTCCCTTGATGTGGCTGCTTGGTGCCTAGCGGCTCTGCAACACTTCTGTCAACTGCTTTCCTGAATCTCCTTGCCCTAGAACAGCTGCTTTCAGCTTTGTTATTCAGACACCATCTGAAAACATAAACTTACACTATTTCCGGAAAGTATGACTTCTTAAACTTGAGGACATTAAAAAGGAATTGCAGAATTTGTTAGTAAGCCAAGTAATTTTTGAATTTTAGTTTGACGTAACAAGCCAAGCCAACACTATTTCAGTTATTAGGTACATTTTGATCTTTATTTTACCCATGGGCAGAGGACACTAGACTTGACGTCTGTCTTTTTGATAAGGTATTTCTTTATTTGAGCAGATTTCCATTCTTAATGTTTGCACACAGATTCTCTATAAGTTCTGTGTCCTCACTGCAGTTCTCATTTTGGGAGCTGTAGGGCACTGGTATGTGAGGACGTGTACCAGCAAAGAAGGGGTTGGGTACAATTAGACTGCGCAAATCAGAACACTCTATTTGCATTCAGCTAGGGACTTCCTTAGGCTAGTGACTCACCTACGAGTGTGCAGGCTCCAGGCTCTGTGTATGACCGATGAGAAGGCCCCAAAGTTCCTCAATTCCTACTATTGGTACAGTTTAGTTCTAATCTCTACAACACAATATTCAGTTTGCTGATTTTTAAGTGATCCAGGTGAAGAATATTAATCCCAATCCTTGCTTTCTGGCTATGGTTCTGGCATTCATTAGCCCTATGTTCAGGTCTCGCGCCTTTCTTTCTGAATGGTCTCTCAAATGAGATTTCATTTCTAGATTCACCTTCAAAAGATGCTGCGAGAGATGGCTTAGCATCCAGCTTGGACAGTCTGACAACATTATGCACATTTCAACTATTTTAATTATCAAACTGTGAGATGTAACAAAGCACGTCTTCAAAACACTTTTATGAACTTTAAATTAGTGCGAATCTCTGATAGATACATGAGGCTCAAGATTTAGGGAAGTCAAAACTTAAACTGTTTTCTTCAGACTGATACCAACATGAAATTTCATATCTACACAATATTTCTTGGAATGTCTTTATACAACTGATTGATTGTCATTTTTCTTTTTTTTATTTAGTCTTCTAACACACAATCTGACTGCGGTTTCTCTTCCTTTCCACCCTTCCTGTCTCTCTCCCAAACCTCCCTTTCTCCCATTTCTCTACAGCTGCCCCCACCTTCCTTCAGAAAATAGCAGACCTTCCAGGGATATTAACCTAAGGAAGCATAACAAAGTTGGATGGGATAACCCAGCAGGAGGAGAAGGGTCTCACAAGTAGGCAAGAGTCAGAGATAGCCCCTGCTCCCATGATTAGAAGTCCCACAAGAACACTAAGCAACTCAGCCATTACAAATGCAGATAACCTGGTTCAGACCCATGAAGGCTTCCTGAACTCTGCAAGACCCCATGAGTCTGGGTCAATTGTTTCTGTGGCCCATGTCCTGTGTTCTCCTGCTGTCCCTGATCTTTCTGCTGCCTCTGATCCTTCCTCCCTCTCCCCGAATTTTGCCTAATGTTTGGCTGTGGGATTCTCCTTCTTCAATCAGTTGCTAGATGAAGTCTCTCTGGTTTTCCTGATAACTGTTCTGCCAGGCTCAGGTCACAGAATATTTTTTAGGCAGGACAATCTCTAGGCTGAAGATTTTATGGCTGGGTTGGTGTCCCAGTTGTTAGGATTCCAGCATTATACTGCCCCCCCCCACTCTTGCAGCACACCAGAATTCAAACAAATACCTAGCCTGCTCAGGTTCCCTGTGACCTTACATTGCTATGTCATGTGTTGCATGGATGTGTATGGTTCTGTATGCATGCACAAGCTTTCCCTTTTAAGTAAATTTTGCCTGTCTGTTTGTCCTTTTCCCACTCCCCTCTAGGTTGACCACACTTCCTCCCCCTAACCCCAGCCCTTTCCTAATAAACTCCCACATGGGTTTGCTCTCTGGTTCATTCCTCACCTCCGCAGCTTCAGCCTAACAACAGCATTTGATGCCATAACTTGGATAAGCTCTCCTAGTGCCTGTGCTCCTCATCATAGTCTGAGCCACAATGCTTTCACCAATCTTTCCACTTGAGGCCTTTCCTGGTTCAGGTTCCATGCTCCTCTTTACTAGGAATCTGTACTATGGTACTCTTGTAGATTACATGGAGTTTCCATTTCACTCAGTTTCCAACCTTGTTCCCTCCCCAAATTCTCCCAATTTTAGCTATTTCTTCCATTATTTCTCCTTCCCTTGCCCTCACCTGATCATTGCTGTTACTAACAATACCTGTTCCCAATCCATCCTCAAAATATATTCTATTTCCTCTTCTCAGGAAGATCCTTGTTACCCTCCTTAAGGTCCCCTTGTTACTTAGCCTCTCTGGGTCTGTGGACCATAGCAAGATTATCTTTTTCTTTATAGCTAATATCCATTTATAAGTGAGTACATTCCATGCTTGTCTTTCTTAATCTGGTTAACTTTACTCAGGATGATTATTTTCTACTTCTATCCATGTGCCTGAAATTTTCATGTTGTCATTATTTTAACAGTAATATCAATTGTGTAAATGTATGGTATAGGAGGTTCTTCTGTTCATGTGTTGCTTTCATTAGTTCATGAATAAAGAAACTGCTCTGGGCCTCATAGGGCAGAACTTAGGTAGGCAGAGAAGACAGAACTGGGAGAAGAAAGCAGAGTCAGGGAGAAGCAATGGATCCTCCACCTCAGATGGGCACTGGTTAGAATCTCCAGTAAGCCACTGCCATGTCGTGATACACATATTAATGAAGATGAGTTAAACTAATATGTAAGAGTTAGCCAAAAAAAGTTACATCTAATGGCCAAGCAATGTTTTAATTAATACAGTTTCTGTGTGGTTATTTCAGGTGTAAGCTAGCTGGGTGTCTGGGACAAACAAGGGGCCCCCTCCCTATAACAAATGTACCATATTTTCTTTTTTATTCTTCAGTTGATGGCTATCTAGATTGTTTTGAGGTTCTGGATATTATGGATAAAGCTATTATGAACATAGTTAAGAAACTGTTTTTGTGATATGATTGGGCATCTTTTGGTTATATGCCCAGGAGTGAACTAGCTGACCCAATTTGAGTCCCAATTGTCTAAGAAAACATCATATTGATTTCTAAAGTAGCTGTACAAGTCTGCACTCCCACCACCATTAAAAGAATGTTCCCCTTGCTCCACATCCGCCCCAGCATGAGTTGTCACTTGTGTTTTTTACCTTAGCCATTCTGACAGGTTCAAGATGGACTCCCATGTACATGAATTGGTAGAATTAATATAGTAAAAATGGTCAGATACAGGCCACCCAGTTGGAAGAAAAGATGAGTAAGATACCTGTCAGGTGGACTGCCACATTCATTCCCAGGATTCTGTTCCTCCAAACACATTCCACTGTCCAAGTCCTCTCAATCATCATCCCCCTAGCAGTCAGCCTTTCTTTCAAACTCCTGCAGACTTCATGGCTCAGGCACAGTTCACACCAACCGGGGAGAAAATGTTGAGTGACCTGCTTGCCAGACAAGCTGCAGCACTTACAGGTTCTGTGGCAAGGGACCCATTCTGCAGCCTTCCACCTCCCACCTCATCACCAGCACCCCTGCTGGGTCTTGCCCCCCCAGCTCCAGGTGGAATCCCATTCCTCCCATGCAGGACTCAGCAGTCTGAGAAGCACACTTCAGGGACTCAGGTACAGACTAACCAGTCAGGAAAAGAGGTGCAGAACACAGCATTTAGCAAAAACAGATCGTGCCAGTCAGAAGAACAGAGACAACCCCACTACCTTTCCCCAATTGCACCAAAGACCAAGCTCACCTGCAGCAGCACTCAACTAGAACAAGACTCCCTACTAGATCAGAGGTCACACAAGAGTCTAGAAATTCAGGCCAAAAAGACTATAAGACTAAACAGGAAGCAGAAACCAAGGGAGAAAACCCCAATATAACAAAGACAAACTCAGAAATTAGGGTGTAGACCTATAATTATCCCAAAACTACATGTCTAAATACATCTGTAAGGACACAATTGTCAATACGCAGGCCAATATGGCATCACTAGACTCCAGCTATCCTACAAGAGCAAGAACTGAATATTCCAAGGTGCCTGAAGCAAACAAACAACCTTAAATCAACTTTATAAAGATGATATGGATCCTTAAAGAGGAAATTGCTGTGGGACAATGGTCTATATCCTGTCACTTGTATTTTAAATAAATGCTGATTGGTCAGTAGCCAGGAAGTATAGGCAGGGCAACTGTGCAGGGAGTAGAGGCAGGTGACAAGAATTCTGGGAAGAGGAAAGATTCAGACTGCAGTCATATCTCAGCTGCAGAGGAAGCAAGAGAGCAAGATCTGACTGCCTTGTCAAAAAAGGTACCAAGTCACATGGCTAACACAGACAAGAATTATGGGCTAATATAAGTTATAAGAGTTAATAAGAAGCCTGAGCTAATAAGCCAATCAGTTTATAATTAATTAATGCAGACTTCTGTGTATTATTATTTAAAACTTAATTACTGCAGGACAGGGTGGGACAGAAACCTCAGCCAACAGGAAATGAAAAACTCCCTTAGAGAAATTGAGGAAAAGAAAAACCAAACATTTGGAGGAATTCAAAGAGCCCTTAAAGAATGCCAATAAATTCAAATAAACAAACAAACAAACAGGTGATAGAAACTATTCAAGACCTGAGTAGAAATAAACATATTAAAGAAAGCACAAAATGAAGGAATTCTGGAAATGAAAACAGGGTATATAGATACAAAAATTGCCAACAGAATACAAGAGACGGAAGAGACAATCTCAGGCATTTATGATGAGAAAGAAGAAATAAACCATGCATTAAACAAAGAAATGTTAAATCTAAGAACCTTCTAACACAAAATATACACGAATTATGGGACACTATAAAAAGACCAAACTTAAGAATAATAAGAATTTTAGGAGAAGAATCTCAACTCAAAAACCCAGAGAATATGTTTAACAAAATCATAGAAGAAAATTTTCCTAACCTATAGCAGGGTATGCCTGTAAAGATACAAGAAGCTTACAGAATATTAAATAGATCACATCAGAAAAGAAACTCCCTGCACCACATAGTAATCAAAGCACTAAGTGCAAATAACAAAGAAAGACTATTAAAACCCACAAAGGAAAAAGGCAAAGTAATATATAAAGACACATCAATTAGAATCATACCCAACTTCTCAATGGAGATTCTAAAAGATAAAAGGGCTGGGACTGATGTTTTCAGAATCATTGAGCCATAATTTGAAAACCTGTACTTCATAAAATTGGAAAATCTAAAATAAATGGATAAGTTTTTGATAGGTACCATATACCAAAATTAAATCAGGACCAGATAAACAATATAAATAGGCCTATAACCTCTAAGGAAGCAGTCATAAAAAGTCTCTCAGCCAAAAAAAGTCCAGAACCATATGGTTTCAGCCCAGAATACTATCAGAATTTCAAAGAAGAGCTAATATCAATATTCTTCAAATTGTTCCACAAAATAGAAACAGAGGGAACATTGCCAAACTCTTTGTATGGTGCCACAGTAACCCTAATACCCAACCTACACAAAGACTCAACAAAGACAAAGAATTACACACCAATTTCTCTCATGAACATTGATGCAAAAGTACTCAATAAAAAAACTCACAAACTGAATGCAAGAGCACCTTAAAAAGATTATCCACCGTGATCAAGCAGGCTTCATCCTAAAGATGCATAATGGTTCAAAATATGAAAATCTGTCAAAGTAATACAACATATAAACAAACTGAAAGAAAAAAAGCCACATGATCATCTCATTAGATGCAGAAAAAGTGGTTGACAAATTCCAATACCTATTTTGTGATTAAAAGGTTTTGGAAAGATCATGGATATAAAGAACATAACTCCAATAAAAGCATTATACATTAAGCCAATAGCCAATATCAAATTAAATAGAAACTCAAAGCACTTCCACTAAAATCAGAAATGAGAAAAGACTGTCCATTTTCTTCACATTCATTCAATATAATACTTAAAGTTCTAGCTACAGCAATACAACTAAAGGAGATCAATGGGAGACAATTAAAAAGGAGACGTTAAAGTATCATTATTTACAGATGATATGATAACATATATAAGTAACATCAAAAATTCTATCAGGAGTCTTCTACAGTTGATAAATACCATTAGTGAAGTGTCTAGATACAAGATTAACTCAAAAAAAACAAAAACAAAAACAAAAAACAAAGAGTAGCCATCTTATATACAAATAATAAATAGATTGAAAAAGAAAATAGCTGCCTTATATACAAATATTAAATAGATTGAAAAAGAAATCCGGGGAACCACACCCTTCACAATAGCCACAAATGATATACAATATCCTTGGGTAATTCTAATCAAGCAAGTGAAAGATCTATATGACAAGAGCTTCAAGTCTTTGACAAACGAAATTGGGGAAGATATCAGAAGATAAAAAGAACATAATGCTTATGGATAAGTAGGATTAACACAATAAAAATTACTAATTTACCAAATGCAATCTATAGATTCAATTCAATCCCCAATAAAATCCAACACAGTTCTTTTTTGTGTGATCACACATTAAATTTATTAGATGGATGCCAAAGGGAAAGTGCAATCTGAAGCCATGGAATTTTTTCATGCATGTGAAATGTTAATGAACTTAAAAGGACCAGACTCATCCAACACAGTTCTTTATAGACCCTGAAGGAACAATATTTAGCTTCATATGGAAAAACAACAACAACAACAAAACAAAACAACTCAAAAATTCCTGTACAGTAAAAGAACTTCCAGAAGTATCACCTTCCCAAATCTCAAGCTCTGTCACAAAATTATTGTAATAAAAAACTTCATGGTATTTGTATCACATCATACATATAGATCAATGGAATTAATCCGAAGACTCAGATCTAAATCTGAACACCTGATTTTGACAAAGAAGTAGAAATTATGCCATTGAAAGAGAAAGCATCCTTAACAAATGGTGCTGGTCTCACTGAATGTCTGCATGTGGAAGAATTCAAATAGATCTCTCTCTATCACCCTGTTTAAAACTCAGCTTCAAGTGGATCAAATGCCTCAAAGTGAATCCAGACACACTGAACCTGATAAAAGAGATGTGTGATGACTAAACATTAATGGGCCTGAGAGCCAACCCACCTAGATTGATAGTAAAAGCATGCATAGTAGAATTTTTTTTTGAAAGCTAGCCTGGGTCTGCCAGAGAACCTTGACAACAGCAGCTGAGTCTAATGAGAGAGGACAAGAGCCTATGTACAGTGACCACATATCACCTCAGCAGATGTCCAGTCAGCAGATGTCCCATCCCGGGCAGGGTGGGGATATATAAGGCTAACACTTTCTTAAAATTAACCGAGCTTGTTGTTGCGATCTGGACCAGGTGCCTATGCTGTTGGTTCAGCACCTACTTTTCCCTCTCCCTCAAAGGACACCAATTGGGACTCCGCTACAAAAAGGAAGTGGAAATGGTTTTGAATGCATTGGCACAGGAGACAACTTCTTGAATAAAATACCAGTGGCTCAGACAGTGATCTACAACTAATCCATGGAATCTCGTTACACTGAAAAGCTTCTGTAAGGCAAAGGACAATGTCAGTAAGACAAAATGGGAAAAGATCTTCACCAACCCAACATCTGACAGAGAGCTGATTTCCAAAACATATAAAACACTCAAGAAGGTAGACATCCAAAAATCAAATAATCCAATTAAAGAATGGGGCACAGAATGAAACAGAGAATTCTCAACAGAAGAATCTCAAATAGCCAAGAAGCACTTAATGAACCAATTTTAGTGCTATCCCAAATATAGATCAAACAATATTTTAAAATATGTGGTAAACTGAAATTAATTTAAACAACTAAAACTCAAAAAAAATGTATCAATCTGTCTCTACCATTTTAAGGCACAATTGAAAGAAAAATTTTATCTGACTTAGTGGAAAACAGAGACACAAGGGAAGATTTAAAAGTTGACAATATGAAGCATTTCTTTGGGTACATGACAAAGTTTTGAGGACCTAGATAAGATGCCTTTTGAAACTTTAATATGTAAATAGAAAAATATTTTAAGGGTATTACCTTCTATGTTAAATAGGATAGAAATGAATTTAAGATAAAGGGTCATTTATAATCATAAATGGAGTCTTTATCAACATTTCATGAAGTACTGGCAAACAGAGGAGAGAGTCAGGCATTTGTACTTTACTTGGAAAAATAATGTTTGGAAAAACAGGACATAGCATGGAGAGATGTGTCTGTAGTTTACAGTACTTACTGATCTCATGGAGCACTTGAGTTCAAGTCTCAGCACCTTTATTGGACTCTCACACCCACCTCTAACTTCTCCAGGAATCCAACACTTTCTTCTGGCCTCCACAGGTGGACACTTGCTTTCGCCCATATGATTAAAAGTTCACAAGCATGAACTTAACTTAAGAAACAGACAAAAGGTAAATTTTTAAATAGTCGCTTTTCTATTAATTTTAGATTATAGTATGTCTTGTTTGTATGCTGTGCTGGTTTGTTTTGTCAATGATACAAATTAGAGTCATTGGGGAAGAGGGAACTTCTATTGAAAATTTGTCTCATCATATCAGTCTGTGAACATTTCTGTGGAACATTTTCTTGATTAACGATGTATGTGTAAGAGCCTAGACCACTGTGGGTGGTACTTCTCCTAAGATGGTGGTCCTGGGCTGTGTAGGAATACAGCTGAGCATCCACGTGTAAGAACCTTGTAAGCCACATTCCTCAGTGTCCTCTGCTTTAGTTCCTGCCTCCAGGTCCTTGCCTTGGCTTCCACCTATGACGAACTGTTAATTCTTTCTTATTCAAGCTGCATTTAGCTTATTATAGCAATAAAAAGCAAATTAAGAAGTAATAATGAATTAATAACAATATTAATATTACAAAATAGTTTATAACTGATCTAATATTTATAAAATAGAAATCATATTTTTATATTACTAGGAACATATTTAAGTATATATACATCATATATTTATTACATATATGTTGTTATATATTCTTGTAATCACATGCATGGGCATATGTATACAGTAAACAACCTTATCTTTTTCTCAATGTTATCCTCTCAGAACTCTATTTTAGAATTGATTTGTTTTTCCTATTTATAAAATCTATTCTCATTTTCTTTACTTAGCACTATAGTAGCCAGAAAAATCCAGGTACTTAATCCATATATGAAATGTACTATATAATAAAATAATGTTCATTAAAATGGCCTTTGTCAAGCAATGTGAGTAGACAAAACTTTAACAAAGCTTTTAAAAATTTTGAAATATTTAAAAAATTAAAAATCTGTAAATTTAAAGGTTCTAAGGCTATCTTTGGTTGACTGCACACTTCACAGCCTTAGTAGAAAAGTAAATTAGATAAGGTAGTTGCCATTATGTCTCTTGCTAAATAACCTGGTCTGGGGAATCAGGAAATAACTCTCTGTTCTCTAAAATAAAGCGATAAGTTAAAAATTGAGATGTCACCCGAGTACCAATTCTCTTCTATTTTCACTTACAATTCATTTTAAGTCTGCGACTAACATTTTCTTATATTCAATGATTTAATTTTATACACTTAAGTCACTCTCTCTGAACCAGTGACATTGGCTCCTAATGCTTTCTCACAGTCTAGTTTCTTTGAAATTGGTTTTTCCCATTGCATTTATGTAGCCTTCCAATACTATGACAAAAATGTCATAGTATCAAACCTGTCATAGTGAAAAATCTTTTACCTGTTTCTCTTAGGTCCAACAGCAAAGTGATGGGCGTGTTCATTTTTATCTCTTCTTTTTAGATAGTCTTTAACATGATTGGTTTTCTTAACTTTCTAAGGATTCTTGAATGTCCTAGGCACACAAATCACGGTCAATGTTGAAAGGCAAAAGAATCACTGACATATTCTGTTTACTTTAGTTCAGTTCCATTTTCTCATGAGGACTGTCACCTGACTAGAAGGTTGACTGGAGGTTCTGTGTAAATGGTGGAAGTCAGGGGAATGTTTTGACAGCTAGTTGCTTTGAAGTACCCTTGGGAAAAAAGCAAGTTACTGAACAAGAGCCTCCCACTGACTGTTACCTTGTATTCTACTGCTAAAAGAAAATGTTCTGCTACCTTTCATTTAAAATGTGTCTGTGTCAATCTAGAGCATGCAAAAGCCTGTTTGACTTCTTTTTCAGGCCATACTATCTTCTCGAGGTGTATTTATTATGAAGATCAATCACTCACCCACTGGGCTTTGAAAACAGTTTGGAGGTAAGGCCTCAGAGAAAACGCTTTAGCTATCTACCACGACTCTACATAGAGATGAATGAAGATTTCCACTGCCTCAACTCTTTCAGAAATATTTTGCTAAAGAGAGAACACCACTGTGCTTGTTAGGTTTTATTAACTTGACACAAACTAAAATCATCATGGAAGAGGAAACCTCAACTGAGAAACTACCTTCATAAAATGGGACTGGGGGCATGATTACAAGGCGTTCTCTTCATTGGAATCACATAGAAAGGACTAGTTCACTGTGGTGGGGCATACCTGGGCAAGAGGTCTTTGGTTGACTAAGAAAACAAGCAAGGTAAGTGCATCTTGAAGAATAAGGCACTATTCCTTTATGGTTCTTGCTTGACTATGCTGATCAACTGTGATCAGAACTTGTAAGCCAAATAAATCCATCTCTCAAGAAGCTGTTTTCAGTCCTGGGATTTATAAAGAATTCTAGGACAATTCCCTTGCTTTCTTTTTTTTTTTCTCCTCGTATCACTCTTTTGAAGGACTTCTTTAAAACTTCATCCTTATAAGGACACCAGGAGAACATGGCCTACAGAATTTATCAGGGACTAACATGGGCTCACAGAGACTGAAGCAGCAAGAAAGGGCATGCATGGGTCTGCACCAGGTCCATGGCATGTGTGATGGCTAATAGCTTTATGTTTTTGTGGGATCCAGTGCATCTCTGACTCTTTTGCCTGCTCTTGAGAATTTTCCTCCTATTTGGAAACCTTGTCTAGCCTTTTTATGAGGGGTTTACCTTTGTCTTATTGGATCTTGTTTTGTCCTATTTGGCTGTTGTGTCTTGGAGTACTGCCCTTTTATGAAGAGGAAACAGGGTGTTTATCTGGAGAGGAGGGAAGGTAGGGAAGCTGAGAGGAAAAGAAGGAGGAAAAATTGTGATTGGGATGTATTGTAGGAAAGAAGAATCTATTTTCAATAAAAGGAAAAAAATCCAGTTTCATTTCTTTACCATGTACATTTCATTTGCTTTTCAGAATTTCCTTACAATTTTATTCACTGACAGCAGACTGGTAACTTTGCTATTGTTCTTTTATCATGGTAGTCATTTTTCATGACCACTTCTGTCAACTGAAGGAGAATCTAGAGAAAGAACACACACCTAATAGATCAATCTGAAATAATTTAATTTATTTTCAATGTTTTGTGTAAACAGCTTGAATGTATTTATCACTAAAATTTAAGAGACACAGTCCTTTTATTTTGGACTTGAAGTATATAAAATATTTCTGTGAACATAAAAATGCTTTTATTCATTCTTTTTGAAAACTACTGGAGTCTTTATTTACAGAACTGATTACTGACCATCTCAAATAATCATTATGATACTTCTATTTTCAAACTCAGCAACTATAAGGCATCGAATTGAGTAATTCCAAATTATCAAAATTCAGAAAAATGGAAATCAGTCAAATGACACATATCAACATGATATTTGATTTTAAAAAATCAATAGATAATGTTTATGTAATTTCAGTCATTTAAATAAAATCTAAATTGTTATGACAGTCTCTAGTCAAACTTCTGATGTTTTTTCTCTTCTAAACAAAATATTCAATCATCATCTATATTAAAAAATCTGTTGAAGATACAGTAAGTAATGAAAATTAACTAAATTACAGACTACTGTGAACTTGTTTAACATCTAACCAATTGCTGGTAAGTGTTTCTGTGAAGAATTGAAAGCTTTCCTACTTTCCTCCCAGAACTTGGGTATTATAGCAAGTTCATGATAGTAGAAAAGAGAAACAAATATGGGCTGTTCTCAGCTGGTTACAAATATTATTGACCAAAATCAAGCATTTAATGTTTCTCAGAGTCTAGCCTTAGAAAGTAGTCTCCAGGTTGCATATACATTTCATCTAAAGCCATTAATCTGTCTGCAGAAATATCTCAAGGGACCAGATGAAGCAAACAAGGTCGTGTGGTAGGAAATGACTTACAAGTAAGGTGCGGCAAAATTACACTAATGTTATTTTAAAGCGATTACTCAAGATTTTTTTTGGAATGGCCCTCATTTCACTCTCCACTCAATACCTTTTGCCATATTTTTCTCCATTACCTTTGATTTTTTTAGGCTCATATTTTCATCTTTCTTTCACCTATTATCTTCAAAATCCAAATATATTTATCCTGAAAAAAGTATTAATATGTCTTTTATTTGACCTCTCCATATAGGTCATTATCTTTCCTTCTACTGCCACTTATGTATCTAATCTGTTTCTGTATTTGATGATTGATTAGAGAACTAACAATAAATTGCCACTGACCACTTGGTTTGTACTAATACTTTTGGAAACACAAATAGTTCTGGTTATGTTTCACATCATGTGAGTAATGTTTTAAGTAGTAGAATATAAAATTAGTGTTTAATTATATAAAATATTCTGATTAAGATTTACACAACTTTATACACATCCAAACATTTATAAATATAGTCACTTATATGTATTTTTGTTAGAATTATTCTTTTCTCAATAATCTAATAAATGGTAAAAAAGTACAATTTAATATTCTGATTTAATCAGTCCATGCAAAAGTACATTTAATTTAAGCCTGTGTAGTATACTTGCAATGAGTTATAATCTAAATATATGTGGAAACTTGTAATATATTATTGATATTAACTATTATCAAAACTAATATGAATTATATCACATAAGTTCCATAATAATATAAAAGTAGGACTAGTTAATAATTCACTGTACCATTCCTGAGAACATATCTAAAGTTACCAATGATAACATGCACTAGAGAAACTAGTAGAGCCATGATTCTTGCAGCATTATTCAAATTCACCCAATCATTAATTCTGTCTACATGTCCATTAGTAGACGAATGGATAAGAAAGGTGATTAAGTCGTGTTGTGTGTAGGAAGATGTACAGAAATGGAAACCATGTAAAGTGAACTGAACTAAACTCAGATTTATTTCATGCTTTCAGTCTTCTAGTATCTAGATTTAGAAATACAGAATAGAAAAGAAAGTATTTTTATAAAGGAAAGCAGGTGAGGAAAAGGAGCAATGCAATGGGAGGTGAACCTACTCAAACTACATCAGATGTAATATAGCCCCATCAACGCTATGTCACAATGAACCCTATTATTTTGTAAGTTATATGTGCTAAAAAATTTGAGGCTATCACATTTGTGTTCTTCATTTTCTGAAAGTTGCACTGCTGGGTAATTTATGACTGCTGTGTAGTTTAGAAAGTTATCTTAGATGGTGCTTCTAATATGCTTAATTTTAAAGTGTTTGTGGTTTTATTTAAATAGAGTAAGGCAATCATATAAAAGAGGAAAGTTTTTTCTTTCCTTCATTGTTAAAAATGGAGTTTGGTTAAAAAAATAAGAAGACATTTTATGGAAAGACTCTACTTATACTTTAGATTTTGTCATTACATTAAGTCTGAACACTGCATTTCTTGAAACTTTCACTTAAGAGAGTCTATGAGCCTCAAGTTTAAGATACCTGGTAACTAGAAAAATTAAAGATAATTTGAAGGTGTCAGATGACCAGACAATAAAAAAAATTAGCTATTATTAAAATGAAGAACTTACCAAGAACATACCATTTGAAAGAAGTTTTGAAAATCTGAAAAACAAATTATATCACTGATATTTGAATACTGTACTTCTATTAAATAAATCATTGCATCAAGTACTTTTGAAGAAAAATACCAGGACTCACATAGAGTCCATCATTCTGAAAGTTTATAACTTAAAGAAAAAGACAGAATTCCATTTTATTATGTATCAAAACATGGGAACTTGGATAGTTTTTTAAGGCATTCCAGTTTTGTCCAAATGCTTCTACAGGAATGCTTTTGTTTCTTTAACAATAAGTATTATATCCTGTAGTCGGAGGCCGCTCCTTGGATCCTGGCTGTCCAGACCCGAAATAATCACATAGAAACTGTATGAATTACAATACTGTTTGGACAATAGATTAAGCATATTTCTAACAAGCTCTTATATCTTAAATTAACACATTTCTATTATTTTATATTTTACCATGAAGCTCGTGGTTTACCAGTAAGGTTTCTAACATTTTTCTCCTTAGTTGGCTACATGGCATCTCTCTGACTCTGTTTATTCTCTCTATACACCTCTGTTTGGATTTTTCTGCCTGGCTTTACTCTGTTAAGCCATTGGTTGAAAACAGCTTCTTTATTAACCAATGGCAATAAAACATATTGACAGCATATAGAGGGGAATCCCACATCAATATCCAGGTGTGTTGTTGTGTGCCTTTAAACCCAGAACTTAGCAGCTGAGACACATGGACTTCAGTAATTTCACAGCCATCATGTGATGATAGTTCCAGAGTAGCCTGATTTACATAGTGAGATCCTGTATCAAACAAGAAAAGAAAGGGAGAGAGAGGAAGAAAGGAAAAGAAATTAAAAAGGAAAAAAGAAAAGGAAAGGAAAATCTATTTTAAAACTGAGTCTTTTGAATATCATGTTAGACCAAATCTTTTCTTAGATTCATATGGAAAAATAAACAAGCCTAACAAAAATCTGAGAAAATTGACTTAAAATTTTAATTAATGGTCACAATATATTAAGAAAGCCATGAAGTGCCGTATCAACACTGTTGAACTTCTTTTTTATAAACTTCTGTTCATCCAGATTTTTGCTTACATTTTCACACATCAAACAGTTGCTCATATTCTTCTTTCATTTATGAATACCAGCTACTCCTAAGAAACAAACTTTTATTTGAGAAGGATAGTATTAACTTTGAGGAACATACACCAGGTATGTTGAACAATTTCCATCGATGTGAAGTTGTCTAGTATTTTTATGCAATCATGGCTGAGCTTTCTGCTTATGTAAAAATGTTGTATGCCCATATCATCATACTTATTGATGATGTCAACTTTATTCCTTCATTAATGCAATGTTTGCCTAGTGCCACCCATCTGAAATTACTCTTTCCAGAATTCTACTAGTTGAATATGAATTAATATATTCATTATATACTCAAGGATGTACAGAATAAGATCAAAGACAAGATTTAAGCACTACTTCATAAAAGTGATGTCTATATTAATATCTGGAAATTTTCATAGAAGTAGCTATAGCTTCCTCCAGTAAATTATTTTTTTTAAAAAATTAACTCATAGATATGAACATACAACTATTTAATTTATTACACTGTGATCTAATATCATTGACTTTGGTTGAATAGTGTCTCAAATTATACAAGGACACAGGTAACCTGTTAATATGACCTGTAGATGAAATCAAATACAAGAAGTGGAGAAAAGGACAAACAAAAAATTGGAAGAAATTATCAAATTCCTTATAGAAAACAAAAAAGGCAAGGGAAAAACCAAACAGATGAAGGAAACGGTTCAGGACTTGAAAACTGAAATAGAAGCAATAAAGAAAACACAAACTGAGGAAATTCTGGAAATGGAAAATTTGGGTAAATGATCAGGATCTATAGACACAGACATAACAACAATATAAAAGGGAAATTACCGAATCCACAAGGATGACCATAACTAAGAAGCTAAACAAGAGTGGAGAGGGTACTTTTACTGTCCTTCCCCTGTAATCAGGTTGATGACCACCTTAATTGTCATCATAGAACCTTCATCCAGTAATTGATGGAACCAGACAAAGAGATCCAGGTAAGCACTTGGCTGAACTCCTAAAGTCCAGTTATATCGAGTGCAGAGTGATATTTTGAGCAATGCAACCAAGACCATGATGAGAAAACCCAAAGAAGCAGTTGGCCTGAGCATGAGGGAGCACACTGACTCCAGACTGACAGCTGGGCAACCTGCATAGGACTGAACTAGGCACTCTAACTGAGGTTGATAGTTGTGTGGCTTGGACAATTTTGAGGGTCACTAGCAGTGGAACCAGTATTTATCCCAAGTGCATAAACTAGCTCTCTGGAACCCATTCCCTGTGGAGGGATATCTTTCTCAGTCTAGATCTAGGGGGGGAGGGCCTTGTTCCTGCCTCAAGTGATGTGACAGACTTTGTTGACTCCCATTAGGAGGCCTCACCCTCTCTGAAGAATGGATCAGGGGAGTTGATGGGGAAAATGGAAGGAAAAGAGGGAGAGGGAACTGGGATTGGTATGTAAAATAAAATTGTTTTAAAAATTAAAATAGAAGGAGATGTGGAAACCAATGGAAACATTCACAAGGGAGATGCCATGCAAAGACAAAAACTGTGGTAAGAATGATGCATCTATAGGTTAGTGAATATCAAGGATTGCTAGCAACACCCAAAAGTCAGCAAGAAGTCATACAGGGTCCTCTGTAAGCCTTGGAAGAAGATTGCCTAAGAAGGGCCATTGAGTGCTAACCTCAGTGCCCCCTCAGGATTCAGACAGGATGATTCAAAAAGTGAGGGTGAATAAATTCTCCATATGTACTTTTCTATGTCATTTCTTTATTGTTTCGCCACAGTTCTAAATCTTCTGTCCTACTTCTAACTTCTCCTAACTTCTTCTTCTAGCTTCTTTTTCTATCCTAAAAGCTCTTCCCTTTCAAAAGCCTTGAAGCAATAAAGAATTTGCAAGAGTTGTTTCTCATTATCAAGAGCACATTTCTAGGAAAAGTGATAGGAAATTAAACCATTGCCATGGCAACACAAGTGCCCAAGGTTTTAGAAGTGAGACAATGACCAGAGGGCAGGTGGTGGTGGGGGTACAATGAGATCAGCATTGAGATATAGGATGTTATTATTAACAGACTGGCAAGCAAAGAATTGGCATGCTTTCCTTAGTAACCTTGGTTGGACATCTGCCGCTCTGACCTTGTACATAGCTGTAAGATTTTAAAACTTATGATCTATTTACAAAAACCTTTAGTGTAGTTTGAACTAGTTCTGAGGTAAAAGTGAGCTATTTGTGTACAGTTTTTGTTAGACTAAGAAGAAATTGGTTTTTTTTATATTAGTCTGAGCAAAAAGGAGCAAAGCTGTCTTTTAAGTGTCTGCAGTCATCATGGGACAAATAGATGCAGTTATGAAGCATATATTTGTGTATATTCTATATATCAAAGCTATATAGCTAAGTGAAATGTTATGTTCCTGACCACCCACAGATATATTTGCCCAGGAAATGGAATATTTTTATAAGATAAACACACGAGCAGTGGGAAAACATACAAAGCTATTCTTAGGGAAAAAATGAAGTTACTCTTGAGAAAAATTCAATACAGGAACAACTGGTTTGCACAGCCGGTAACTCCACAGCCTTTCCAGGTGGGGCACCCATCATTGAGTCACTCATCTGGTATGTCGGCCCGTTGAACACAGGTTATCACCTGCTGTATCTCTCATGGCCCTGACAATGGCCCATACCTTGACTTTAGACCTCTAATCCCCTGATACTTGCTAATTGTACATGTTCTTTCTTTCATTCACACAATTTAGTATATTATATCATCTAGAAAATCTAGTTCAATCACAGTATTTACTTAGCTGTTCAAAGTTTTCTAGGTTTGACCTATTCAGAGAACTTTCAGGTTGATTTCCTGCCCTTCTGGTATGATGGTATCAAATGTTGAATTACTTTTCTCAGTTTTCTTTCTCCACTCCTGCCAATATTTTGTAATTTCTTCTCTTTTTTCCTCCCTTCTCAGAAACTCACTCTTTTCCTCTTCCTTCTTGAGTTCTTTGCCTTTGTCCCTCTGTCTCTCTCCTTTAACCTCATAAATTTTTCTTCCAATATTTTATAATCCTTTAGGTAGTCAAAGACTTAACTTATATCATATAAAATTACTTTCCTTTCTTACATGGACTTTCTTAAATAATCAATTTCGCTCCTTACAGACAAGGGATGAAGAATGGGGATTAAGATGACATCGGTGCCATGTCTCCTAGTGTTGTTTTTCTACAACTGTTGCATAATTAGTAACTTTTCATGTACCTGGTTATCATTCTGATTACTTAATATCTAGTCAATATATACTTAGCTTTTTGATACTCCATCTCAACTCCTGCCATCCCAACTTGTAAAAATGGCGTAAATACTAACAAAATTTATATACTAAACAGGTTTTATAATGATTATATACGAATTAGGAGGAGACTGAATGGGGAGTATATTAGAAGGTTTGGAAGATGAAAATGGAGGAAATAAAAAGATAATGCAATCATATTACCAAGAAAAAATAAAAAATCTTTAAAAAATTATCATATCCTGAGAACAACAAAATATTTAACAAAAAAAGTGACCAAGTAGAAAGCATTCAAAATAAAATCTTCATACTCTAAAGGAATGTCATCTCTTGCAATAACTCCAATCATCAATTTATTCTGAAGTTTAACTAGCATAATTATCCTACAGTAAAATAAATAGATCAAATATTTACTTCCTTCACATTGCTGCTCAATTACAACACAATAGATGGCTTTCTTTCAGTTTGTGGGAAATTAGCAAATTAAGCATCAGGGGAATAATCCACACAGTAGATAATTACATAGAGTGACTGGGAAAAAAAAGCCCTCTCTATCTTCAGATACTTCTTGATAAATGGAAAATAAATAATTCTCTAAATTTTGCCTTCCTGACACAGAAACTAAATGTTATTAGAGTATCTTACTCATAAACTCATGAATGTGTCAGCATCATTTCTGTCACTCCTAGGGATTAGAACAATGATAAAAGACTTTGAAAAATGGAAAAAACTGTCATGTGGAATAAATTGCAATTAGGAGTGACAGTTATACTTATATGCCTTGATGCAGCTCCTCCACTCAACAATTCTCTGTGTTGATTTGCTTGTTTTGTTCAAATGGACTCATTGCAGAACACTACTCTAACCTACTCAGAGGACTTTATTGCATATCCTATACACTCTAATAGTCTAATTTGTATTTAGTTTCTTTTGTAAGAATTCCTAAACTTGAAAATGAAAGCAAATATTTAATAGATGCCAGTGAAATATCATTGAAATCACTGTAATTCTGTAAATTTTTAAACATTTCTTTACACTCTTTAATATTTGAGTTTTATAAAAAGTTTTAGCCTATTCTCTCCAAGGCACTCCCCAGTCCAACCATTTTTCTCTAGCCACCCAACTGTGTCATTTCTTTTAACCCTTCAAAATCACTTCGTGCCACCCCAAATCTTCTTGGTTCCATAGCCTTCCACTGATTGCCATATCAAGGCCTATTTTGTTAGGGAAAATTGACTTTTTCCTACAGCTAACAATTCCTAATCATGACTAGGATTGGGATTGTATATCTAGCTCCCTTCTCCAAGCTAGAATGTGATTTTATACGCAGTTACATACAGGGGCTATGAGTTCCTGTTTGTAGATGCCCTGCTGTATTTGCAAAACATTATCCTGCAGTCATCCACAGCTTCTGGCACTTACACTCTTTCTTATACATCCTCTGCAATGATCTCTAAGCTTGGGATCATTTTCTGGTCAGGGACTGCTCTTTCAGACCATATTCTATAATGATGAGCAGTGTGGAGTAAGGCAGAATAACCATACAGACCCATAAATAATCAGGAAGTGAATGTCCTATTATCAGTCATTAATATCTCAGGATTGCTTGCTAAACCAAAGCAATATGACTTACCAAAAACAAGAGTTGATAGTGGTTTAATTATACATGTCTTCTGTCAACTTAAAATTCATCTCTGGAAATTCTATTTGAATGAAGGTTTTTCATCAGCTTGAGACAATATTATCTCCATATTTTACCCAGTGATTTATTTATTGGACTCCATTCCCACACTTTCCTGGGTTTACTCAACCATTAGTGATTTTATATTGCATATAGACAATCTTCTAAATATGGTGACATGTGATGCTTCTCATCTGAAGTACATAGATTTGGATTCCCTACTGAATTTTATGTCTCAACTATTCCAGGGTAATAGCTCAATGAGTAAGTTTAAATGTGTTAAACTTCTTCCCTTGCCAAATGCAAAACCAGAATTCTGTTTGGTATTATATTTCCATATTACCAAAAGTACAAAAAGGGTAAGAGTAAATACAGCAAAACAAATGAAGATTCAGGCGATCTGGAAAGAACTCTCAATGAATGGAAAAAGTTAATCGAGTGATGTTTCTGGTTTAATTAAATGTATCATACACAATAGTAAAACAAATGTCAAGTGATTTAAAATTTTTATAGATATGATGATACTATTATTTATCCATCTAATACTCTGTATTAAGCATATAAGTGAAAGAAAAAAATAACTAAGCAGTGGTGAAGGGAATGTATGAAAAAGGGAAAAGAAAAAGCAACTGAAAAACTAAAAGTGCCTTTAAAGGGGCCGGATAGAATGCAGTTCTCAAAGAGACAATGACAATTCTAAGTATTCAGGATCCTGTGCTATATTATCTGCACTCATGAGTAATTTACTTAATTTGATGTATTCACTATTGATACTGCTAAAATGAGTTCATCCTTATAAATGGCAATGTGATATTCTAACTAAATAAAATTTATGACCAATATTTTATGACTGAGTGGTTAAAGAGTAAGTAGTAAGTCACTCCAGTAGCTCAGTCAGGAGAGATATATAGCACTGGGAAAAGGATGTTTTACTTTCCAGAGGCTGAAGGTCTTGAAGAAAAGGGTCTTGAAATCTTTCAGGTTAGAGTGAGTCCTTTGGGTTCTGTAGCTGAAGTATGAACTAAAGATTAAGTTCTTAAGGTTGACAAAATACCAGCTTAAGGTGTTGAGGTTTTAAAGATTAGTAGACACAGTCAACCAAGGTTAACATCCTGAATCTTTGCTTTAGGAAATCCATGACTCTAATTATACAGAACAGTTCTGAATTCATTTTTCACACATTGTTTTATTCTAAGCTATTTTCCACATATATGACAAGAGGAAATAAATGTTGAGTCAAAGCCCATTTCTTGAAACTAAGCAAAAAGGAAGAAAAGAGGGGAAGTCGGGGTAAGATGGAAAAGTTCTACATTTTAAATTAGTTTATAGATATACTGATATATTAATAATCTTATTATTAAGATTGTCTAAAGGAGTATTGGACACCCTGGGCCTAGAGTTAGAAATTATTCTGAGTGTTGGAAATTGAAAGAAGGGTTTTGTCAAAAGTATTCAGTACTTGTAACCCCCAAGCCATCATGAAATTCACGGTCAAATAAACAGAACTAGAAAGAAAATAAATAACATTTTAAGTGGCATAACCCAAACACAGAAAGATAAATATAGTCTGTGCTCACTTAAAGGGTATATTAATCATCAAATAAATGATAATCCATAGATACAAAAGTTAGGAATAGAGGAAGGAACTAGGACCAACACATGGATCTTCCTGTGAGAATAGATTTTCAGGTAGACTGAGGGTGGTGGGCACAGGAATGGGAGGATTAAAGGGGAGTTGAAGTAGGGTTGATGTAGGGAATGTGAGGATGGACAGTTAGAATTGAGGGACATTTGGGAGATGATATAGAAACTTAGTGTAGTAAAAAGTTCTTAAAATATATGAGAGTGAATCTAATTAGTCCTCCTAATAATGGAGGAGACAAAGTTCCAACTGGTTCCCCTCTTGTGATCAAATGAGGTTTCCACTAGAGATCCTAGGTTGCATTCAATTGAGTTGTTGGCCAAGGAGGTTTCACGCAAATCCCCAAACAACTCAGCCTGTTGCTGAAACAATGGGCTGCTTTCCAAAAACTAACAGCAGGACTCTGTTGTCCACAACATCCACACAACTCTCTAAAAATGGAAAAGTTTGAGCTGGTATGTTCAGGGAGCCTTCACCCTACATCCAAGTATCTTTGGTAAAGAAAGAGAATGTGCAGGCTATCAGGAGAAAAACACAAACACCAACCCAGTCCAAAATCCTTTGACCTAAAGTCTGTTCTCCATACAAGATATGCCAGAATACTGGTGGCACAAAACTTGGAAGACTAGCCAATCAATGTCTGATCTGACATAGGCCCACTTCATGAGATAGAAATCATAATAATGTTTGAGTAATCAAGACCCAGAAACTAGAAAGTCCAGAGATTTAGATTTAAACCAAATACTACTAGTCTAAAATAAATAAATAAAAAATAAAAAAGATACCTAATGATATTCTGCTATACTCATAGATCAGTAACTTATTCAGTTATTATCAGAGGAGTTTCCTCCTGCAACAGATGTAAACAGATATAGAGACACAAAGCAAAACATTACATAGAAAGTCCTTGCAGCCCACGATTCTAAATGGGAAGTCTCCATGTCTACATCCAAGTCTGATGTAGGTGGGTCTTATATCTATCTGTTGCTTTCATTGGTTAATTAATAAAGAAAACTGCTTGGCCTTATAGGATAGAAAATTAGGTAGGTGGAGTAAACAGAACAGGATACTGGGAGAAAGAAGCTGAGTCAGGCAGTAGCCATACCTCTCTTCTCCAAGATGGACACAGGTTAAGATCCTTTCTGGTAAGCCACCATCTCGTGGTGCTACACAGATTAATAGGGATGGGTTAAAGCAAGATGTGAGAATTAGTCAATAAGAGGCTAAAACTAATGGGTCAGGCAGTGTTTAAAAGAATACAGTTTCCGTGTAATTATTTCCGAGTATAAAGCTAGCTGTGTGGGAGCTGGGCGGGAATGCAGCCCTCCGCTCCTCACAACACAAGTCCTCCCCTTAGAGCTCAGGAAATACCTCAGAAGAGGAGGTAGAAAGTGTATAAGAGCCAGAGGAAATAGAGCACACCAAAAGAACAAGGCTTTCTCAATCAACTGAGCAAGGTCCATATGAACTCAAAGAGACTGGAGCAGCAAGCACAGGGCCTTCATGGGTCTACACCAGGTCCTTTGTGCATAGATTATATTTTTCCCCTTACTACTGTTATGAGACACCTGAGTGTGTGAACTGATGTGTGTCTGATCCTTGTGCCTGCACTTGGGGCTCTTTTCCTTCAGTTGGGGTATCTTGTCTCGCCTCAATGTGATGTTTCTTGCTGTATCTTTTTATATTTTAGTTTGCTATGCTTTATTGTTATCTCTAAGAAGCCTGTTTTTCTTTTCTCAAAATAATGAAGTGGATCCAGATGGGAGGACAGCGGAGGGTAGGAGGGAAAGAACAGGGAAAGGAGAGGGAGGAGAACCTGTAGTCAGGATATATTGTTTGAGGATAGAATCTATTTTCAATAAAAGGAAAAAATGGGGAAAACGTATACTAAAAGTGACCAAAAACAAAGTTTTAAACTTCAATGAGTAGAAAATAAGAAAACTGGACTTTGTACAAAATAGGGATAGTACTTAGAAATGTATTCTAGCTTTTTTTTTCCAGTTAACTTTGTCAATAATTGATGCATGACCTGATGAAAGGAGATGCAATTTAAAAAGGAAAAACTGTCTATGCTATAAAACACCTGATACTCTTTTATTTCTCAAAATGATGGCCTGGAATGATGCCAGTTAAGGTCATTTCCATGTATATTAACTTGAGAGGGGGCAAATTCACCAGAATAGGTTGAGGAAGGCAAAAATGTATAGTGTAGAGAGATATTTTGCATACTTCTGTAAATGTGAGATAAATGTCATGGATGTCTATTAAAGAATGAGCAAATATAACTGAACCAATCACTTCATATTTCTCTCTAGTACATCAAAAAAGGATGTTTGAAAGAAAAAACATAGTTCTAATTTATGTGTAAACGTATGACAGATACCAAGTAAATTCTCAAATCTTACAAGATTTTGAGACCCTCTAACCAATAGGTTAAGAACCCTTTAATGGCCTTTTTGTGAGTCAGGCCTGGGAAGGTTGTCCTTCTAAAGAGGCATGACTCTAGCTAGAGGCTTTGCAATGATTCCTAAACACTACAACTACATCTTGGATTCACAGAAATTAATTTATCAGAATCAGTGGGATACATGTAATCAATGAAGGAGATATTTTGAGACAAACCCCAACATTTCAACCCACAGTATGACCAACAATATCAGAGCAGAAAGGGGAAACACACAAATACCAAAAAAAAAAAAAAAAATTCTAAGGAAGAGTGTGGAAGTGAAACACTTTCCATGGGATGACATTCATTAGACTATGCCTTACACTGCAGAGTAGGAAGGAGAAGTATCTGTGGGTGGTAGTTTGTCTTCTAATCCAAGTCTATGTTGTAGCTCATACCTATAATTCTTCTCTGGTTATAAGCTTGCCATACAAAATGAAAATTTGAGTATCACAGAAATAAAGTAGAGTATGTGCATTGTTCTCCACAGTCAGTATTGCTAAATATCATAGCTAGAATTATAAATATTTTTCTTAATCAAAAACAATATATTTTTGTAATACCAAATAAAACTATAAACAGAGCACATACCATAAGACTTCAACTTGACTTGCTATTTTCTCTAACTTTTAGCCAAATAAATATAATAAAATGAAAAATACAGCAATAATAACTTTACTTAGTGAAACATTAAGAAACCAAGTAGAAGGAAAAAATAATTCCTGTATTGTTCCTCATGCAGAAACCCCACAAGAAGGCAAAGTCTACAAATAGATGCCATACTTTTGTTATGAAGGAAAGAAAGCATAGCAAACATGAAACAAAATTAAAATGAATTCAACCAATTCAAATAACAAAGAAAATTTAAGTAGTGTGATATCTCAGTTAATCAAACAAAAATAAAGCTGAAAAAGAAGCAAAGGTAAAGATCACCACTTCTTAACATAAAAGAAGATAAAGTGGCAGGAATGGAAGATCATGAAAGACTATCACACACTTGAAAATGCCTAATGAATTTCTATAACTGTCTAATTAACATGACAAAATGAGGTATCTAGACATTACTCGACTTATGAAGTGAGGACACAATATCAGCTATTGAAAATTCTTTCCAAAAATTCAGCCTTGAATCTAACTGAAGCCAGCGTGATGTAATTCTCCATACATTGAATGCTGAGGAATAATATACCAGCAGGTTATATAAAGGAAAATCTGATTGTGGGAACTTCTGCAATAGAGCATTGCAGTTTCTGAAAGGGATCAGTTGGAGAAAACCATGCTGTAGTAGGTAAATTATAGAAGATAAAACCAAATCTAAATCAAAGTAAAATCTAATTTGGAGTAAATCAATCCCATACTATAATGGAGAGCTAGCTTCACGTTGCTTAAACATAAGTGTAATACCCAAATGTCATACAAAGATAATTTCTATAATTTATGTGTTTCTGGAGTGAATGCTGGAGAGAGTTATTTTCTTTGGAACAAGTTATGTTTCTATAATATTCTTCCTATTTTCCATTCTCTAGCTTACATCAAGCAAGGTTCACTTAAGATTTAAGTGAACTTAAACTAGGAGGTAAAGAGTGATGTTGAGGATGGGCAGTCTTTATGGCAATGACTAAGGACAATATCACTGCTTTCTGAACTAGAATCAGATGAGTTTCATTGACTCTGTTAATTCTTATTTAAATTATGAACTCCATCTGTAAATGTAGCATGTTGCCGAGTGATCAAAAAATCTATTGTATTGTATAATAGGAAAGAAAAGATAGAAGAACTATCTAAAATTCACAGAGCCTTGCATAAATCTTAAGAATTATCTTGCACGTTGGTTGTGGATTATCTAATTAAGTATGAAGAGGAAAAACTTATATCTTAGATATACTTCCTGGACACAAAAAAATCTGTAACAAGACTCACTCAATTGTCACTACAACAGATTTAGAAATGTCCACTCATAGACTGTGTTTTGTGACTTAGTCATTAAACTCAATTTTGTATGTAGAATCAGAAACAAGAAAACAAAGACAATTAAGATATTTAGAAATTGTTTATGCTGGAAAGAACTCTAATAAAGTTCTCACTAGAGGTGCCATGGAAGCAAATTTCTAGAATCACAGAGAAATTTCATGATGGCTCAGATGAAATTCTTTAAGAGAAGAAGTCTTATGTATAAATCAAACAGTTCAGCTTATATCAAATACATCCTGCTGAAATGAACTTTACTGAGTCCTTCCAACTCAGCCAAGTCTGTTTAACCTTTACCTATCTGAACTGTAATTAACTACGGTAATAGAACTAATCATAACTATTTTCCATGCTAGAACTACTGTGTAAGTTAAATGTCTGATTCTACAGCTTAGCTTGGAAAATGCTCGAGAATGCAGACAAAAGAAAATTCTTCAACAAAAAATTCCCATCAAGATGACATTTTATCCTCCTCCTTGTTTCATTTATCAATTTACATACAAATGTAGCCAGGATACTAATTCTTAAAAGCTAAAATTAGTCTATGTGAATGTAAAAGTGAGACTTTTTGTTTTTAGTTAAGTACACTTGTAGAAATTTACCACAGGAAAGTCAAATATTCTGGCAGGATCATTAGAGAAGATGAGCATAAGTCATTCAATAAATAAAGAATAGAAAACAAATGCTGTTGCAGGAAATTGTAATGAGTAAAACCATGACAAGAAAATCAAACATAAGAAATAACAAAGAAGAAAAAGGGATGTTTAGTTTATACAATCTGCAGCATTAAAAATATTTAGTGATTATATGCCAATCAAGGAAGTTGGATTATGCTGAAGATTAGACATATGGATACCTTCCTCATTTGTACTGTTAGATAAATGTATGGATACCTTTCTAATTCATGTTGTTGAGTAGATGTATAGATACCTTTTCCATTTATGCTGCTGGATAGATATATGGATACCTTCTTCATTCATGCTATTGAGTAGATGTGTGAATACTCTACTCATTCATGCTGTAGAGAAGACATATGGGTACCTTCTTTATGCTTCTGGAAAGATGTGTGGATACCTTCTTTATTCATGCTATTGAGGGAACATATGGATACCTTCCTCATTCATGTTGTCGGATAGATATGTGGATACTCTTCTTCATTCATGCTGTTGAATAGATGGATACCTGGCTCATGAAGTTAAAGCCCAAGCTGAAAAAATTAACCCAAGACCAAGAAAGAAGTTAGGGGTAAAACTGTCACAAAGTGTGTGCTCCTCAGGTACGAAACTTTTGCTTTAATCCTCAGTTCAATGACAACAACAGAAACAACAAAACAGCAGGAAAGGATTCAGAAACTGAATCTCTATCAAACTAACAAACCAGAATGATGCCCTAAAGGACAGACAAAAGAGTAGTTGGAGATATCTATTACTGCCATCATTTCAACTCAATGGCTTTCTGAACAGACATTCAATTTTTTTTTCTTTTCTCTATTGATTGTACTCAATTTTAGCAGACATGGTAGACAATAACCACACTGATTCTGAGGCCTTGCCTATAAATTCCAGAACCTAATATGTAGGATGCGTTAGCATTTCCAACTGATATCTATGAAAACTTGTGTGATTCAGTATTCTGGAATCTACTACATAACCAGTATCAGGAATGTGGGAATTGGTGACAGGAATGGGAATCAGCCTTGGAGGGAAACACCAAGACTTCTCTGAATATCCGCCCTCTCCATTGTATGATTGTGATGAACACCAATTTGGTTTTAATCAAAATGTAATATTCTCTGTGTTTCCTTTAATTTTTATGTGGCTTCTTCTTTTGTCATTGAAACTTATTTTCCAGATGAGCCTTTGGAGAAGGCCTCCTAAACAAAAGTTATAGAAGACAGATTTCTGGAACTTTGCCGTTTATTAATGTACCTTTATCAGAACTTGAATACAATGATAGTAGCAGGTAGCCCGTTTAAAGGTAAAGAGTTGCATGTTTACAAGCAGAAGTGTATGCTGAGTGAAAAGTCTGAGTGAAATCAAGTTTTTAAATTCATGGAAAAGTGACCACAGTATGTTTAACTACTAGATTTTTTGTGCTAAGACAAAAATTACTTTTCTTCCAACTTAATCAGAATGAAGTTTTACTTATGATAGTATTTGATGCCCAACCACATCAGACTATATTTGAGACAGTAAACATGCCATATTTATCTGTATCAACTAAGGACAGTATTAAAATTACAAAACACAAATAAATCATTAATATAAAACATAAAAATGCCAATGCATCTGTGGAAGTTAGAAAGGAGAATGAAAAAGTTCTACATGAAAAATATAGGACTTCTTACTCTTCACAGAAATCTAGAACAATGAGAGGCGGGCACAATGGATAGCCAGCACAAAGGTATAGCACATACCTATAATCCCAGCCTCAACTTACTGAGGCAAGTGGATCATGAGTTCAAGAACAGACCTGCCTGCATAGAGAGAAATTCTCAAGGAAGTAAAGAAAGACATGAGATAGGGTATGGGAGGAGATGAAGGAGGAGGAAAAAGATCAGGACTAGGGTAAAGGAAGGAAATAGGGAAAAAGGGAAATGGAAAAAAAACAGAAAAAGAAAGATTAAACCAATATAAATAATTGTGAAACCAAGATATTTGTGCAGTACCTAAATTTATTTAACAATTTCTGACCATAAAACCACAATATTAAGGGAACTCATTTGAAACTAACTTAGAAAAATTATGTAGCTGATACAAAATGAAAAATCTAGCTTAGCTGGTTTAGGTGGACATGCCAGTAGTATTTGCTGAGGGAAGCAGAGGCAGGAGGATCACAAGTTTAACGTCAGATTGGGCTAAACATTTAAAAGAAAAAATGAAGAAAGGAAAGGAAAAAATCTTACACAAAGATGAAAAGAGTGCTACATTGACTTAGAGCAAAAAAGCATTCTCAGAAAGAAAAAGAAAGGAAAAATGCTAGTTGAAAAGTAAAATGGGAACCTAGAAAAAAAATGATGACAAAAATTTTAAATATGTTTTGCATGAAACCATAATAGGAGTATTCATACTAATATTCAAAAATTAGAATTATCCTATAGTAAGATTTAAAAGAAAGCTACAAAGGGCGATGGAGAGGAGGGGAAAGGAAGAGAAGGGACAAAATGGGTAACAGTCATTGTTGGAGAGGAAAACTCTCAAAAGGTCCTGTTTCGTGGCCATTATAATCACGTCACTTACGCTTCTGTGTAACTGTGCCTGTTTTTTGGAACAATATTGGTGTTTTTCAGTGTCAGTGTTTACAAGGTCATTCAAAGTATTTTGATTTGTCTTTGATGGCATCATAGTTTACTTTTCTGGTACTGGAGTTTGCTTTAATTGACTACTTTGCAAGTTTTGAAAAAAACACAGAGGAGGGAATTTCAAATAGAAAACAAATTTCAAAGTGAGAGTCGAAATGTCTTAACTAAAATGTCAAAATGTTCTGTACCGTTGCTTTCATGCCCTTGGTGGCCACTGACAGCAGTTCACCTTTTAACAGTCCTACAGTTGGGTTAGTGCGAGGAGATGAACTGTCACAAAGGGCACTCACCTTTGTTTTCCTTACTTGGAAACAGGAAAACAGAGGAAAATTGCACTAAATAAAAATGTTTTACAGTTTACAACAATCATATGATCTAGGTCAGAATATGTTCTAAGATAGAAATCTCTTCATGTTTATAAAATTACTATCTGAAACTCTTGAAAGCATTATTCTCTTCAAACATTTTAAACAAAAATTTGCCTTTTGATTGGAACTGTGTGTTTCATTATAGAGATGGAACATGATGTTCTGGCTTACATATTCTCTGCAGAAGGAAGTCCTTTTTTGTACTGAATTTTTAGCATATAGTAAAGATCCAGATTGTAAAAAAATTAATTTCAGGCATGACAGACTGGAAGTATATATTGAACAGATCTGGGAACAGAAATGATGCAAATGCCTCTCTCCCAGCTCTGAGAATTATGTAATGGACTAGAATATCAGGGTAGGCTTTTGCTTGAGTGAAACATGGGCTCTCGGTCAGAACCTAGGACCGAAAATGGTCTTTGGAAAGCAAAAAATATAAGACTATTCCCCACAAATGGTAGTTTATGGACATTTACTTTTGACAGTCTATTGCAGTTATGCAAAAGCATAGAAATATGCACTTCAAATATTAGTGATAGTTACAGAGAAAGGAAAATACTATTTCACCTGAATAAGCAGAAGGAGAAAAAGAATTTTACTCATTAAAGAAAAACAACCAGTGGTACATTAAGAGTTAGAGTTAAAGTGCTTTAACTCTTCAGTATGCTAACATGTAAATTATTGCAGTTTGCTCCCAATGATAATGGTTACATTTGCATTGATTTATATACTATTCAATATTTTTATCAGTGCAAATAAAAATGCTGATAAACAAAAGACTATCAGAAATACTTAGAATATTTACACTTTCCTATCTTTAAATTATTTTCAGCGTGATACCTGTGTACAGTGTAACTGAATACTGCTAGACACTTGCTAATATGAAGTTTTAACATTTTATTTTCAGTAAAGACATATACATGCACATATGTGTATGTATATGTAGCATTTAGAAAACAGTAATTTTAATATATGAATGAATGAGTTTGTTTGTATCTGTAAACATGTAGTTAGCATTAGGAATCATCCTAAAAAGCATTATGGCTACCAGTGCTTGGCTGAATACATATTCAATATTAAGGTTCAGTTAAACCAGTCCACTTTTAAATTATCTACAAATTCAGTTCAAAATAATGCAACTCAAAACATGTTTTTATAAAAGCAATTTGGGTGTATTTATTTTTCTCAAAGATGTTATAGAGAAAAGAAGAATAAAAGAAGCATATCTTAAAAAGAATTTTTTTTTAAAGATATATCATGTTATTCAAAAAGCAAAATGCTGTGAGAACTTGCAAGAACCTTAAAGTCTGAAACAGCGTTAAGGACTTAGTGGTAGGGATGGCTTTTGTAACGGCACTATTGGGAAAGGCTAAGTGAGTGTCAGAGTCTACTCTTATTAAATCATTCATATAGAATCCAGTAGCAAGGTGAGCTCTCATTGACCCCGTAAGCAGATGGGTAAGATTGTATGCAGCAGAGAGTGGTGACTTAGCTGTGCCAGCACGCGAAAGAGTAGGAGGACCAACAGCTTCACTCTGCTTAAAGAAGGCAAAATAGGATTTTTACTTCTATCCTAATTAGTAAGCAAACACATTCTTTTAGTCTATCTATTCCTGCTTTTGAATTCTATGACTATAAAGTAGTTAATATCTACTTTGGTAAATGTCAAAAATGAGGCATCCCACAAGTATATTTATGTGTCTGCTGTTGTGTGTCCACCTCAGGTTGTCAAGAAACTTCTAAATTTTCAAAGCTTATTCTGTGGCAGGAATTCATAGGAACTCTTCAGAATGTCTCTTCAAGATAGTTCACTGGTGAAATTTTACGACACATAACCTCCAACTTAGAGATTTCAAATTGATCAAAATACAGGAGTTGTGGATATGGAAAAATAAAGTTAAAGATAAAAATATAAATAAACAGAAATTTGAGATATTGGTAAGTAGAGGGGAAAGATAATATTTAATTAGCTAGATTGCATCTATTATCTATTTAAATATTTTCAATATTTTATAATACAAATATATTTTTAAATTTTGAAATCAAAGTAAAACATGCTTTAAAGTACCATTGTTTTCTGACCCATTATATATTTTCCTAAATGCTTTTCTCACTAGTAATATTTTTATTTCTCTAGGGTCTGTAAAATATATCCAAAACCACATCCTTATTTCTATGTAAACATTTTACATTTTTAATGCTTTTTTACAGCCCTTTCTTGTCTCAAATAAGATTGTCCTAATAGTAAGATGCTACTTAATGGTGATACTTTCACATCTTTTCTTGAATCACTTGTGAAGTTTCTTTCTCTAGTAGTAACATTTCTTCTCATTCTCCTCTCTGTTTCCTTCTGTCTTCCTTCCTCGCAGAAGTCTCTTCGAGGAAAACAGTGATCTTAACTACAGGTCTCTTGTGTTATGTGCCACAGGCCCTGGCCTAAGCACTTCCCATCTGTAGCCTTCTCACCTTTCAGGAACCCTGCAAAAGAAGCACCATCAACTGTATCTGCAGATGAGCAAAGTGAGGTACAGTATAGGTCTTAGTGCACAGCATGAGTCAGTTCCCACAAAGCACATTTCCACGCACTTTATCTCTGTTTTTTCCATATGCATATAAACCACTGGGTATTATTTGTGCCTTCACAACTATGTGTACACATTTGAATACACACACACACACACACACACACACACACACACATATATATATATATATATATATATATATATATATGGAGATACCATGCTCCAACTGATTTTATCTAAAATTACAGCTGTAATTTTTACATCTCCTTGGACATTGGTTTGTAAAGTGATTAAATGAAATGGAAGGATTTTATTCATACACTGTAGATTTTCCATAGAGTCCTTGAATTTCTTCATTTAATTGCATAACTGACAAATAGTATTTAACAAATTTTTCTTACTGACTGACAAATCATCTCCAGGTTTATATGACTTAATGCCTTCCATCCTTATATTTTCATCCATTCAAGGACTTATGACTGCAATTAACCAGTATAAATTTTTCTATAATTTAATTTCCCCCACTTTTAAACTTTAAGAAAATGTGCCTATTACTAAAATATAATGTGCTCTAAAGGTATCAAATTTAGTTTTGTCTAACCAAAAAAAAAATAATAAGGAATTAGTAATTTCATCACAAATCATCTTTTGTAGTAGGAAAAGTAAGAAAGAAATGTCTTTGGGGATCTTGTTTTTCGCTTGATACTAATTAGGTTTTTTTTTTTTTTTTTTTTAAAAAAAAGCGAAGTTTAAAGCTCATAGTGTTTTGGCTTTAACAGCGCCAAATGATAATCCAATGTGACATACATTTCCTATAGCAATAAAATTTTGGCAGATAAATTCCCCAATGAGAAACAACTATTTCCACGCTTAGATGGATTTTGTGATAGAACGCAAGTAGGAAAAAAAAAAAAAAAAAAAAACAGAATTTTTGAAAAAAATAAAAACAAAAAACTTGACAGTGTCATGAATCTCCTTTCAATGTTTACTGAAAGTGCCTGAACCCATAGAGAGTGGAAACATGCTGGACAGGTTATACAATGCATCAGGGATTCCTCCCTGTTCTTGGAAGCTGGAGGAAATCACTGATTGCTATTTACATTGAAATTCATTCCTAAAAATCTTGCATCCCTCCTCTTCATTATGCAATGCAGTCTTGGACCTAGGCGTCTAGAAATGTGGAAACTGTAACACTTTGACACACCATGTAAATGTGGTATCACTGTAACATGCTATTTAAATGAAGTTTGGAACAAACATTCAGTAGGAAGTTTGGAAAACTTATAACGAGATTACCTCATAACTTTTCTTTATAAGTGTATGCTTGCATTTCCCCCCAGCCATCATTTAATTCCAACAAGAAGGTACAGTGTGCCAGCCTCGCTGTCCAGCCGCAAAGCTGCGCATTGTCTTAGTGCAGCAATTAGTCGGCCGCGGAGCCCGGTGTTTGAGCGGCTCCCTATTGCCTTTGGATAAGATTTGACTCCAGACGTCTTTGTCTTTCTGGTGGAGATATTGAAATGCGAATTATCAGTCTGAATCAACAAGCTATTTTCCTTTATCGGTTCTGAAGTGAGGCTAGTTTGCAATTGCAAGTAAAAGTGTCCAAAACCGTCTGTCCATTTTCCTCTTTTTAAAATGTCATGCTCATGATTAGTTGGGATACCTAGAAAACTGGAAGTTTATCACAAGTTGCAAAAATGGCTCAATTTTAAAGTTTCTTTCTTTCTAAAATGAAGAAAGTTTATTTTACATAACATGATTGGATGCAGTTAGAAATACAACTTGGAAAAAAGAGGGAAATGAAAGCGCCTTGTTCTTAGGATATTATCATTTGAAACTGCTCTGGTTATAGGAACATATATCTGTTTCCCTTAGAGGCCAAAAAGAAAAAAAAGTCAAACGAAGGAAAGAAGGTAATTAAAAATTCAAACTTAATATAAACCTCTGTCAGAGAGAGGCTAGATATAAGAATATATGTTTATTAAAATTAAATTACAGCTTCATCCTTCTAACACTAAAGTGCTACAAACAAGTGGAGATGGTAACCTTCACTTTACAATGACTGCAACTTTTGAAATCCAGTCATGTCTCCCATATTTTTCTTTCAATTTTGGCCTGTTACTTTCTCCAAATTCTTCATACTGTGAATAGGTGTTTCCTGTGAAATTTCTTTCTACAAGGGAGAAAGAAAAAGAAAAACAACTAATGGAAAAATGTTCCACCAGGCTCAACATTGACTAGCAAAGATCTGTGCACTGGAGGATCTGGCCGGCAAGCCGAGCCAGCCTCCCTTCAAGAAAAGCCAAAGCATCTCTGAAACTATTTCAGTCACTGTGCAGGCTCTCTAAATAGCCTTCTGAAGAATTTCCCAAGGAGATTTCTTCCCAGGGCACTTGGGAAAGGTTCCTTCCATTGGGTGGGCTTTGAGGAAAGAGTGGATGAAAGGCTGCAGTAGGTCAGGTTACTAAAGATAGCCTGCCACTCTAAACTTCAATTCTGACAAGGGAAAAACAAGAAACAAAAACAGTCTGATGAAATGCCAGCGCTTTCTGAAGTGCTGGAAGAGGTTTCCAAATTGAAGTCTGGCTAATCTAACACCAGTGCATATCTACACGGGATTATAGAAAACTAAAGCTAGTCAACTGTTGATTTCTAACATTTTCAATTCTAAAACTGGGTCTCAAAACAATGCCCTGCGTCTTTTGAAGCTGAAACTTTATTTATATGGAAAGAGGAATAAAAAGCACATTTTACTTTGAGAGCTACTAGCCATTTCTAATGGAGGATACAGCTTGTCAGTTTTGCTGCCATTTCTGGGAGAAAGGCAATAGAATCTGTTTATACTCCCTGTCTGGACTCTTGCTAGTTTCCTGCAGAACAGCCTGAAGGAAAGTGGAAGGGTGTTGATTTAAAATATTGTATTGTGTTTGTCCTATCTGCGTGTAGTCTCTGGGAAACCTGCTCTTTTCTGAAACAGAAAGGAAGTGGATCTAAAGGCAAGGAGAGATGGCAAAAGGGGACAGGAAGAGTGGAGGGAGGGGGAAGCTGTTGTTGGGACATATTTTATGAGAGAAGGATATGTTTTTAATTAAAAAATATATCATTCTAAAAAAAAAGCCACAGTGCATGCAGCTAGCAGTTACACTATGTCAATGAAGTTGGTCAGAGACCCATTTGGTTTCTGACACTTATCACTTGAAAGGCACAAATTTAATTGAGGTTAATTGTTTTTTTGTTGTAAAATTTATTTAAAGCTCAAATACATTTTTACAAAAATTCTACTTTAGCAGCATCAACTAAACCTGGATATTGGTGGTTAATCTCTTAAATTTTATTTCCCTTTGTCTAACCTCTGGCCAAATAGATAACAGTAGATTGCCAGAATTTGTTGTTTTGTTTCTGTGCATGTGTTCTAAGTTCTTAATGCTTTTATATTAGGTGATTGCTATTTTCAAATACAAACATGCATCTCTCATAGCTGTCTGCTGATTTATAAATACATGTAAACATAACTACTATGCACTGAACAAATTTTACTCTGGAGAATTTAAAATTGCAACTTGATATCTTAGGCCAACAATGATCACATTGTAATTCTTCTTTTGAGATTAAAAATTATTTATGTCTACATATGCGTCCTCAATATACCCTCATTCATTTGTGCTTCTTTTTGAAAATGGTCATTTACATCTAAAAGATGCATCTCAAGTTATCCTTGGCAGTTCTTAGAGTTTCATTGATTGATTACAGATTATAGATTAAGTGAAAGTGCTTTCAGATTCTATAATGATTTCACCTTATTTGTAAAAGTAAAGCATTTTACTTTTGAGTTACAAGTTTTTTATACACTCTCTTCTCTGTGTAGACTAGAAAGATACTGCATTATAACTTACATCCACTTGATTGAAATGAATTGTTTCATAAAATCATCTCATACACTTAACATATTTGATAAGTTCTAAAAACCTTTAAGCGAGCAAAAAAAAAAAAAAAAAAAAAAACAAAGCAGGGAGAATCATGCAGCACGGCATCATTTCTAACAGCTCAGTGAAATGTGTTCTTCCAGTGATATTTAAAATTAGAGGAATATTATATTACCTCTAGAAATGTATCTTTTGATAAATTTTAATTAATTAAATCATTAACATTTCATCCTCCACAATAAGCTAATAGTGTGAAAGATGAGAATTAATTAAGATATAAGACCTTTAGATATCTTAAGTTTTGTGAATTCTACTTGATGATAATCAGATGAAAGGCGTAGATTTTAATAGCTGCTCGTATTCTATATTTTGAAATTCATTCAAAGGAAAGATTAAAAGTTCTATATGTAACATCGAACTCAGTACTACGTGGTGCTTTACTATAAATTGAAATGTAGGAATGGAAGTTTGTAATTTTAATACTAATCATATACAACAGAGAAAAACATAAATGGAACTAGTTGGAATTTAAATGAATGTACTCGTTTGAAATTAAATTCAATAGCAAATGTAATTAAAGTTACTATAATGGAAAATAAGCCAATGTGATAAGCAAATAGCTGAAGCCCCATTAAACATTAAAAATTCATAAATCAGTGTCAAGACAGCAACACCACAAAAAATAAAGAAATCAAGAAGTTAACGAAGAAAAGCAACACACATACGAATTGCATGTAAATACATGATTTTGTGAACACACTAAAACATAAATAAAGAGAATATGTGAAGCAAAAGTACTAACTGGAGAGTCAGGAAAAGACTGGAAGATACTTTAAATGTATTCCAACATTCTGCTATGAAATTAAATATATTAATAATTGAAGCTAATACAAAATTACTAATGATTCTCAACTTTTGCTGGCAAGTTCAAGATATTTCACCCTTGCTATTTTCAGACCTTTTTTATAATCCTCATTTTTAAAATAATAATCACAAATTTTACAAATGAAGCATTAAAATAGCCAATAATAAATATAATGACACTGCAGAATTTATCAACACTGCAAGTAATCAAATAATGCAATTAGAAGCAGAATTAAATTAGACATTCACAGTGGAGGATTTTGAATGAAGTGCACTCAGTGCTGCCAGGGTAGGATGACAGTGCTGCACCTGTCCAATGCTGGAATTGAAACTGGTTAAGCTTTCTGAAAAGCCATTTGGCAGTAGATATAAAGAACACAAAGTGTTCAACTCATTTTAATCGAGCAATTCCACTGTTATAAATATAGCCTAAAGACAAAAGAAATTTGATGAAATATAACCACTCATGCATTTATCTGTGCAACAAGTATTAACAGTCTTTACTATGTTCATAGTAGCCATTAAATATGTAACAGGTAAAAATGTGGGTGTGAATGTGCGTGTATCTGCAGTATATCACTGATTATATGTGTGTATTTTTGATAAAATAATGTGGGATTCCCCTCTTATGCTGCAAATATGTTTCATTGCCATTGGTCAATAAAGAAGCTGCTCTCAGCCAATGGCTTAACAGAGTAAAGTTAGGCAGAGATGTAGGGAGAAAGATGGAGTCAATGAGAAGCCATGTAGTCACCCACAGGAGACAGATGCACCAGAATCTTGCCAGCAAGCCACAGCCACATGGCAATACAAAGATTAATAAAAATATGTTAATTTAAGATATAAGAGTTAGCCAGAAATGTGCTTAAGCTATTGGCCAAACAGTATTGCAATTAATACAGATTATGGTGTGATTATTTTGGGAGTCTGGGTGTCCAGAAAATGAACAAGTAGTCTCAGCCTACAAATTGGTGCCAACATGATAAACTAAATTCACTTAAAAACCTGAGAGCACTTGAAAAGGAATTCTGGATGCATGAAAAAACAGAGCTTAATGCAACTTCTTGCTCTGTTTGCTGTTTGAAAGCAGAGACGTGGCTCCTTTAAGAGGTTTCCTGACTCAGCTTCATTGCTAGAACTGTGAGGTTTCTTTAAAGAAAGGCCTCCTGGTTTGTGTCAGTTACAGGACAGCTCTTGCTCTTTGTGGGGACTGATGCCCACCACTTCAGGTCTGGATACTTATGTGCCTACTCAGGGTCCAGAGGAAAGTACCTGAGACCATGCCCCTGGCTCAGCACCCCTTGCCTGGGCTGGTGGCAGGATCAGGTCTGCTAGTTTTCAAGCAGAACAGTATGGCTAATAGCCACTGCCATACATAGAGAATGTCCAGGCCCCACAGTACACTGTATGTCAGATTTTTCTCAGTTCAAAAGGGTTTATATGCTGCACAGTGTTATCCAGAGTTGAGGTGGTGATGATGGCTCCCAACAGGCAGTCCCAGAGCCGGTGGTGAACTATCTCCACCACACTGAAAGCCTGATATAGGTGGAGCCATCATCCAGGGCCCCTGCAACCAAGCTGCTTACATTCTTAAAAGTGCTCCTGGTCAAAAAGATAACTGCAGATATGCATTACAATTCATACGAATCCAGATAGAAAAGACCTCTAAATGGGTCACAGTATTGGATAAATGTATGTAAGTTTGAGAGAGAGAGAGAGAGAGAGAGAGAGAGAGGAGAAGGAATATAGACACAAAAGGAAGTAAATGGTTATAAAAAACAAAGTCTTTAAAGAATAATACAGATAAAAGGCATGAAGAAAAGTAAATCACATAAAGATGCAATATACACAGAGAGTCTGGATTATGTATACTATTGTGTTTTCTTTAAATTATTTGACTGTGAAAGAGCTAAGTACAGAAAGAAATTTCAGTGTATGGGCTTCAAAGTTAAATCAGCATATATATTTTGAAGTTATTGTGACTTCAAAATTTGGGTCTAAGGATTTGTTCCTTTGGAAAAGAGATCTGCATCTGCTTCCACAGAAGATGAGGATCCTGTGGATTCCTTTCAGACTAATGTGGTTTTGATGGACCAAGGCCCCCCAAAAGGTCGCTTAAAACACCCTAAAAAATTACTTCTCCCAACAAAAAGCAGGAAACAGTTTGGAGGGAACTGTGCCCAAATTCCAAAATAATGTATATAAATGTTTGTTTACATTTAAAGGGGAATATGATTTAGAGATTTTCATTGGTATAGATCTTGGTTTATTGTTACAAATTTAAGGCCATCTTGTTATATGTATATTTCTGCTCTTGATTAAGGAATTGTGTTTGTGCAGCTCCTTTAAAAATGTAATGTATAATTGAGAAATACAGGTTAATAGATAGTCACCTATAATAGTCAAACTTGCAGTCATGTTAGGTTTTATAGATATATAGAGATATATTTCAGTTAGATAGATAATCTTCAAGTCTTTCAAAGACCTTAAAATGTTTTAAGAACTTAGAACTTTTCATGACAGTGAGACACATCTGCTCCTGGCAGCACCAATCTAATTTCAACAGGATGATGGTCATTGAAGAGGCTCCTTATGGAGTTTGCTCGTCATTTGGGAAAGAAACTGCTCTTGCCTGGACTGCTTGATGTTATGCTATATGAACTGGACATGCTGGACCTACAGAAAAATGACTGTTGGACTTGCCTAAAAGTGACAGTCTTTCGGGGTTCCTGCTTCATAAAAGAACAAAAAGAATCTGCTAGACATTCTGCAGGACATAGAAGAAAATAACTGACAAACTGTCAATATAGGCAGGATTGTCTTTGAAAATTCCTGCTTCATGGCAAAGTCTGCCAGATACTATGGGCTGGTAGGCTGAAGATGAGTGCTCCAATAATACAGAAGAACTTTCTGTGACCAGGCAGTGAGATGTCTCTGTCAAATCTAGAGTTTTGGAAGTTGCTTACAATGCACTTTCTGTTAACTTAGGTAATATTATATCCTTCTGGAGTCTTTGATGAAGTTGAAGAATAGATAGTTATAGTTTTCTTTAGTTATGATAAAAGATAAAGTAGATATAAATATTGTAATTGTAATTTCTGTTTGATACCTGTTTTGTTATATGCAATTGTACTATGTTAAAGCTAAAACCTTTTTTTTATTTAGACAGAAAAAAGGAGGTAATATGGAATTCCCCTCTGTATGCTACAAATGTGTTTTATTGCTATTGTCAATTAAGAAGCTGCTTTCAGACAATGCCTTAACAGGCAGTGGGATATCTGAACAGAAATGTAGAGAGAAAGAAGGTGTTGTCAGTGAGAAACCATGTAGTCACCTGCAGGAAACAAATGCACCAGGACCTTGCTGGTAAACCACAGATAGCCACAATGCACAGATTAATAATAATGTGTTAATTTAAGATATCATAATTAGTTAGAACTATGCTTAAGCTATTGGCCAACAGTATTACAATTAATACAGATTTCTGCATGATTATTTTGAACTTCTGGGTGGCCAGAAAACAAACAAGCAGCCTCTGCCTAAAATATAGATCTGTGATATATATGAGGAACATATGTATGATATATATCTGTGATCTATATTACAGATACAACACAACACATATATGTATACATATATATACATATATATATGTATACATATATATATATATATATATATGAAGAAAGAAAGATGACAGGAATAGATACCAAAGAATATGATACTTATAAGTACTCTTAGACAAGTGTAAGTATATGGTAGGTTTTCATCTATGTACACAGCGATAATAAAAAAAAATCACATTTATTAATGTTTTATTTACATATGTGGGTGCTTTTGTATTAGGGGCATAGATATTCAGAACTGAAACTTCATCTGGATGAATTGTTCCTGTTGTGAGTATAAAGTGTGCTTCTCTATCTCTTCTGATTGATTTCAGTTTGAAATCAATTTTATTAGATATTAGGATAGCTACCCCCACTTATTTCATAGGTTCATTTGATTGACAAACCTTTTCCCAACCCTTTACTCTGAGATAGTATCTGCCTTTGAGGTTGAGGTGTGTTTATTTTAAATAGCAGAATGCTGGATCCTGTTTTCATAACCATTCTTTTAGCCTGTGTCTTTTTATAGCTGAATTGAGTCCATTGATATTAAGCAATATTAATGACAAGTGGTTGTTAACTCCAGTTATCTTTCAGTAGTAGCGTTCATGTGTTTACCTTCTTTGGGTTATGGTGGTGAAGGGTTATCATATATGTGTGTTATTGTGGGAATAGTTACCTTCTTTGGGTTGAGGTTTTCCTTCTCGCAAGGCTGGGTTTGTGTATCCATATTGTTTAAATCTGTTCTTGTCATTGAATATCTTGTTTTCTCCATCAATGGTGAATAAAAGCTTTGCTGGATATAGTAGTTTGGGCTTGCATCCATGGTCTCCTAGTGTCTGCAGCACTTCTATCCAGGACCTTCTGGCTTTCATGGGTTTCCATTGAGAAGTCAGGTGTAATTCTGATAGGTTTACATTTATATGTTACTTGACCTTTTTCCTTTGCAGCTCTTAATATTCTTTCTTTGTTGTGTATATTTTGTGTTTGATTATTATATGGTGAGGGTATTTTTTTGATCCATTCTATTTAGTGTTCTGTAGGCTTCTTGTTGCTTCATAGGGATATCCTTCTGTAGGTTGGGAAGTTCTTTTCTATAATTTTCTTGAATATATTTTCTGTGCCATTGAGTTGGAGTTTTTCTTCTTCTACCCCTATTATTCTTTGGTTTGGTCTTTTCATGGTATCCCAGATTTCCTGAATGTTTTGTTTTAAGAATTTGTTGGATATAATGTTTGCTTTGACCAATGAGTCTATTCCCTCTATAGTATCTTCAACACCTGAGATTGTCTTCTATTTTTTGTATTCTGTTGGTTATACTTGTCTCTGTAGCTCCTGTTTGTTTACCCAGATTTTCTATATCCTGAGTTCCCTTTCTTTGTGTTTTCTTTATTACCTCTATTTCAATCTTCAAGTCTTGAACTTGTAACATGAGTGGGCCTGGCCAGCTTGTTTGTTGTTGGGGTTTTCTGTCCCACCTTGTACCCCCAGCTGTTTACTCCCAAAGAAAATCACACATAGGTCCCTAGAAGTTATAAAGCTGATTGGCCCATTAGCTCTAGCCTCTCACTGGCTAACTCTCACATCTTGATTAACCCATTTTTCTGATCTATGTTAGCCATGTGGCTCAGTACCTTTTTTCAGTGGGGAAGATCACATTCTGCTGCTTTGGACAGGAGTGGGAGGAATCAACTTCCTCCTTCCCAGAATTCTCTTGTTCTCATTACATCATTTCCACTTCCTGTCTGGTTTCCCACCTATACTTTCTGCCTAGCCAATCAGCATTTTATTTAAAACATAATTGACAGAATACAGACAATTCTTCAGCATGAACTGTTTCCTTCACCTGTTTGATTGCTTTTTCTTGGTTTTCTTGGGTTTCTGTGAGAGATTTATTAGTTCTTCCAGCTTTCTGTTTGTCTTCTCCTCTAGTTCTTTAATGGAGTTTTTCACTTACTCTTTAAAGTCTCCATCATTTTCATAATGTTACATTTAAAGTCATCTTCTTTTACATCTTCTGGGTTAGGGTGATCAAGTCTTCCTGTTGTGTGTCTGCTGGGTCCTGGTATTACCATGTAGTTTCTTAGGATGCTGGAGGAATTCTTGCATTGCTACCTACTCATCTCTTCCTTCAGATGAGGCCAGCCGTGTCTTGGCTTCTTGGTCTAATCCTTGCTGTGGCTGTCTCTTAGGTTCACTCGGTATTGCCATAGGCTGTGTTTAGCAGGGTTCCACTGAGCTCACAGGGAATGGGAGCGGGGTTGACTGAGGGCTAGCAGGGAAGCTCCCTGCTGGCAGCTCCCAAGTCCCCTACGTTTGGGTGCAGGGTATATGGCAGGGTTCCACAGAGCTCACAGGGAACCCCACATATTAAACAAATAAATGTGTTATTTTTGGAAGACTTTTACTATGGTTTATTTATATTATATTATTTAATCACATGAAGTTGTATCTTATTTTCCTACTATATTGCAAAAATATTATAGTTTTAGTGGTTCATTTGAACACAAGTTTCTCCGTCATAATTTTGAAGGTTTGACATTCAAAACTCAAGAATTCTTTCTGTGTGCTTGAGCACACAGAATAGCTTTGGGTGATATTTCTTGCTTCCATTTATTCATCTTCACCTTCCATAATATCAAGCTGAGTCCTTCTCATACTACCCAATTTTTTTGTAGTTTCTAATGCAATGCCTTAGCCATTGTACTTATTCTTGACCTACCTAAATATTTATACAAATCTCCACCTCAATCCAAACAGGTTAGTACACTAAGTTCCAGCTTCAATCTTCACTCTTCTTTTATGATGAATTGTAATATGTCTATGTTGTAGAGATTAGTGTGTAAACATTTTTTCATGTTTTAAAGGTTATATTCTACAAGCAATAGGTGAAATTTTTTGTTGCTTTCCCCAAAGCCCATATAATTACTTGATAACAAATCATATATTCAGTCAAAGCTCAGCAACTAAGATTTGAGACCTAAATTATGTTACAATTTGTAAGTGTGTCACTGATATAAAATTCTGGTTAACAAAAATAGAGAATGTCCAACCTAAAAACTGAGAATTATGGAAACCCTCGCAACATTTATAATGAGTTTATGGATTTCTTTTATTCTACTTCGGACAGTTTTCTAATTCCCACATTTTCTTTAATGAATATCATCCTGAATTATTCTCCTCTCATCTTGCTTTACCAGAGCACTATTTTCTTAATAAATGCACCTTCTCCAAGGTTCTAGGTACCAGCTTGTTATAAATATTCTGGAAGGTGGAAGCAAAACATTGGTACTTCACTTATAGTCACTACCAGACAGAAGCAATAAGCATTACAGGTAACACCTGATTTGTCCTCAAATTTAAATATAGATATAATCTTACTGGTAAATCCACTGCTCATTAGATGATCCATTAATATCATCAAATCTCCTGTTACAAACTCTCAGAGAAGACATCAGCCAACTCTCCTTGCACTTATATATTTACATTGATTTTTAACTCATATTGTTTACTTAGTCTTTGGATTTCTAGTCAAGTTGGTAAGAGCTGACTGGATGCTATCTCTGGAAATGACATGCCTCTTCTTGAATTCATAATTCATTTCATAATTATGCAGGTTCTAATTTCTAATATAAATTCACTAGAAAAAAATCAATTTTTTTGTTTGCTTGATTCCTGATTGGTATAAAAACTTGAGATAGACTGGAGTTGTACTGCCATAGATTCTGTAAATATTCAGTGTTCAGTTTGACATTGTGAGAGGAGGAGATGATAGTAAAAAAAAGTACTTGCAAAGACATGAATTGATTATGGGGAAACCTAAGGCTTTTGGTGACAATTAAAAATCTCTTCTCCTTAAAACATCAATCTGCTGAAGAGAAGATGTTGAGCAGTGATGAAACCCAATATGGAGTTTGGTTTATTTATTGTAAAAGCTAGCCATTTGAAAAAAAAAAACTGTCCTTACCTCAATTGCTGACAGTATACTGTCAAAACTGGACCAGCAGGATGCAAAATTTGACTGCTAAACTTTTCCAAGAAAAGGTAGGACAGTCTTTCAAAAGTTCCTGCTTCTCAGAAACCTCTATACCAGAACTATAGGTCAAAGTTGGATGCCCAATGTTACAGAAGAACTTTGAGTGTTTGTACAAGCAGCCGAATGTATCTGTTGTTAGATAACATTACAGACTTCTGGGGGCTTTGTTGGAGTTAAAGACTAAATAATTAGACTAAAAGTTTTTCTTAGCTATGATAAAAGGTCAATTAGGTATAAAACATTATACTCACAAAGATGAGGTAAATAATAGAATATTTTCTCTAATTTTGCAAAATACTAATGGACTGGGTATTATAACTGTAATTCTTACCTGTTAACTATTAAAGTTAAAACCTTCGCTTTTAATTAGACAGAAAGAGAGAAATACTGTGGAATAATCCCCTTGAATAGTATAAAAATTTGTCACTGTGATTGGTTTAATAAAGCAGCTCACTGGCCAATAGTTGGACAGAATAAAAGTTGGTAGGAGAATCAGACTAAGGCACTGGGAAGAAGAAGGGCAGAGTCAAAGGAAGCATCAGGAAACATAGAGGGAGCAAGACAGATAATGCCAGGAGCCATGTAATGTAACAGATGAATAGAAATTGGTTAATTTAATTTATAGGAGCTAGTTTGAAATAAGTATGAGGTAATGACTGAGCATTTATAACTAATATTAAGTCTTTGTGTATTTGTTTTGGAGCCAGCAGTCCCAACAAAAACTTGGCCTACACTACATTGCTAGTAAGAATACAGCTCCTGGACTCAGTCATTATGGATATCAACATGGTGGTTTCTTAGAAAATTGTAAATTAATCAACTTCAAGATACCATTCCTGGGCATATACCAAAACAATTCTTTATCCTATCATGAGGATTCTTGTTCAACCATGTTCATTACAGCTTGATTCATAATAGCCAGTGTGGCACTGTTTCTTCCTTGGGATTATTGTCTACATTTGTCCGTAATTGTGTAAGGATAAGAAGTGGGGAACAGGGTTCAGGTGGCTGTGGATATGATGGAGACTGTCCTCTAGGAGACAGACTTCAGTGAAACAGCCAAACTTTATTGCAAACTATAGGAAATAATAGGATTGAAAAGTATGGGTCAAACCCTAATTTGCATTAAGTGGCATACTCCTATCACAAGTCTTCTTACGTGGCAGTAGGGTCCTATAGCAGAGCTTCTAGAATAAGTAAGTGTTCTAGCAGGAAATTGTGCCAAGAGTCAAGCTAAAGATAAATCAGGCATCTGATTTAGAGTCAGTTTCAGATAAGTTCAGACCTCTGGGCCTATAGACATTGTCCACATAAGGGCAGGAAGTTTTATTGGAAAGGAATGAAGTCTCGATGTTGTTGAGCTTTTGTAAAAAGCTGCCAGGCCATGATAGATAGCAGCCTCTGAGAAATCAGTAAGGCCATCCAACAAGCAAGAAATTGGAAACAACCTAGCTGCCACTCAACAAAAGAATGGATAAAGAAAATGTGGTACATTTGAATGAACAATGAAGTATTACTCAGCTGTTAAAATAATGACATCATGAAATTTGTAGATAATTGGATTCACCTAGAAGAAAACCATCCTGAGTGAGGTAATCCAGACATGGTATATACTCACTTATAAATGGACATTAGCTGTTAAGTCAATGATTTTCTGCAATCCACAGACCTAGACAGACTATATAATAAAGAGGCTTCAAGCAGTGACACATGGGTTAAAATGGGAAGAGGAAGTAAACTAACTTTGGCAGGTGAACTCTGGGAAAGTATGAAAGGAACAATAAGAATCAGGCAGGGGTGGAAGAGGCTGGGAGAAAGTGTACTAGGAGAGATGACTGGGATTGGGAGGCTTTTGGGGGGCAATGTAAAAACAGTACAGTGGAAACTGCCTAGAATCTATGAGAGTGACCCTGGTGAAGCCTCCTACTAATTGGGGAACTGGCCATCTTCTATAACCAGGCAAGGCTCATAGGAGTGGCAGTGTGGCTAGACATCAATCCAGTCACAAAATCTATGACGTAAAATTTGTCCTGTCTGCAAGTCATGCTGGGGCAATGGTGCCATAGAACCTTTTGGGTGTGGCCAACCCTTGACTAGTCTAAGCTAGGGTTCAGGCCATCAAAGGGAATCCACACTTGAAGCCCAGAAACCAGGGGAAGGATAGCCCAGAGACCTATGATCAACATAATATGGCTGGCAAGTCAATGAAATGATATTCTGCTATACTCATAAATTGATGCCTAACTCTGTTATCCTCAGAGGAGCATCATCCAGCAACTGATGAGAGCAGATGCAGAGACCCACAGTCAAACACTAGATGGAGTCAGGAGAACCCCACAAAAGGGTGGAGGTTGGAACCGGAAAGGTTAAGAATACCACAATAACAAGGCCCACAGTATCAAATAAGCAGGCCTCATAGGGTCTTACAGAGACTAAAGCAACAAACATGGACCCTTTATGGGTCTGAGATAGGTCCTCTGCAAATACCTTATGTTTGTATAGCTTGGTTTTCTTGTGGAACTCCCAACAATGGGAGTGTACAGGGTGTCTCTGACTCTTTTGCTTGCACTTAGGACACTTTACCTCCTATTGGCTATAAGGATTTGAGCCCAGTCTTATTTTATCTTGTCAGGCTGTGTTTATTGGGTATTCCTCAGAGGCATGTAGCTGCCAGATGAAAAGATTACCTAATTTGTTCTAGTAAAATAGAATTCCAGGGTCAGAAATTGAGAGAAGATCTAAAAAATCCAAGGAATGCAGAGTGATCTGCTAATGACTAACCAACTGGCTCTTCACATTCTCCAGAACCTTGAGCTCAGGAAAATCCCCCAAACTCCTCCCGGGCCAATTTCTGTTGTATCTAGTCACCTTGCAAAGTCCTCCAAAAACTTTATGGCTAATCCTCATCAGCCAATCACTGACTCCATCCTATATTCATAGTTGCTTTATTGACACAGTGGATTGACAATTTTCCTACAATAGTAACCTGCTTCTTTTTTTTCTTTTTGGGGTGGGGGACAGAGGAGGAGTTTGTGGGGGAAAGGGAAGGTGAGGGAGAAATTAGGAAGAGTGGAGGAAGAGGAAATTGAAATCTGTATATAATATGTGAGAGAAAAATAAACATAAAAAAGAAAAAAAAACAAATGCACATCTAAGTAATAATATAAAATACAATGAGATAAACAAAAAAATCAGAATAGGACAAAACAACAAGAAAAAGAGACAATGAAAAAGCACAAATAATATACAGATGCAGAAGCACACACATTTCACCCACACGAACCCCATAAAAGTGAAAACCATAAACATAATATTTGCACAAAGGACATATAAATTGTTTTTTTTAAGTGAAAAATGACGTTACTCAACATTATGAGACAAAAAATCCATAGACGCTTTTGAGTTTGGTTTCAGTTAGCAAACAATTCGCTGCTGGGCATAGCACCTACCCTTAAGAGTTGTTTGTTTCCCCAGTGAGACCACCTTGGGGAAAACTAAGTTTTTCTATTGCAAGTGGTTATCCATTGGGTATATCTTCTGGGTTAGGGATGGGGGCATGTGTCTACTTTTCCTGTTGGCTCCAGGACTCCATTTGGTACAGACCGATGAAGATCCTTGGATGTTGCCAAAATCTCTGTGAGTTAGTGTATGTGCCAGCCTTATGTGTAGAAGACCTTTATTCCTTTGTGTCCTCCATTCCTTCTGGCTCTTTCATTCTTTCTGCCTCTTCTAACCTACAGATGGAGTCAAGAATGCAAACTTAATGCTTTTTTGAAACCATAGATAGGTTAAGTGGTATGTTTCCCAGATAAATACCACTAAACAAGAAAGATGGGATAGGTAGGGAGAAAGAATTTTCATCTTCTGACATATGTGCTAGAAAGTATCTATGGATGTTAAGTTTATTGGATTACAGTACCCTGACTTGACTTGGTTCACAGTAGAGTAACCAGTTTTAAGAATATGTCTAATAATGTAACCATCAGCAATATATTAAGAAATTCACAATGCTGAAAGACACTATTAAATAAAACACTGACCAATCATCCTAAGAAAAAGTGGACCAGTGTGAAAGAAAAATATCAGGATTGCTCCAGATTTCTTTGAGTAAAAATCAGGACAAGAATGTTAACCTGGACATTCATGCTTTATGAACTGACTGACGATAAAGATGCCAATGATTTCATGTTATACTTCATATATTACCACATTTAGTGCTCTATATTGCAAAAGACAGAGAGCTCCATGTGGTGCCACTGAAGCTCTTCAAAAAGCTTAGGCTTGCAAGCCCTTGAGATTAATTTTATGTATAAATGGCTAATATATATTATTGACAAAGTTTTATAAGTGAAATCCATAGCATGACAATGGTTTGTAAGAGAAACCTATTTGTTGCTGTGTATAGTAAAGACAGATACAGTTGGGAGTGTAGAGACTTGTATAGCAATGAAGTAGACTGTGAATTTCTCAAGAGCAGGAACTTTATATCTTCATATCTGAAATACTAAAGCACTTGTCAATGAGTTTTAAAAGTTGTAGAAGTGCAATAATTGCTTATTGAATAACTTATTGGAAGGCTTTCCAATTTATGTGTACTGTATTGTTACAGAAGAATCACTTGATTTTCTTTTGTTCTGGGGAAATAATTTGACAGTGTCTTTTTTATTAACAATGCCTGAGAGATGCAAAGATGCTTACATATAAATTATTGTGGCAATTTTTCACAAAGTAACTCTAAATGCATAAAATATTATTAGATTTCTAAAGTGGATAACCTTCTCTAGTAGTTCTCATCGAACAATGATTTTTCCATAGTTTACTGGAATATCAAGGGCAAGACTTCATCACAAAAGAGCACACGGTTTATTTAAGATAGTTTGGTAGCTTGTATATTTTTACAGTTATAAACTGTGATGTTTATAACTACCAGCATATGACCTGATTGAGGTAAGAGAGAGCAAAGTAGAGAGGGAAAGAAAATCTAATTCATCATAGAACCATAAAAATATAGATTAGAAAAGGGTCCTTTATGTCACTGAGATAAATTGTTACACCATTTTATGTTCGATATCATGAACTTCTAACACACTTACAACTTACATGTGTCATATGAGCATGAGCTGTTTCTCATCCTCCCACTCATACTTCCTTCCTAATTGCAAGTTGTTCCAAAATATCTTGTCATCAAGCCTTTACTGCTACTTGAAGACACATGAAACCCTTTGTTCTTTGTAAAAGAAGAAAAATAATCTTATTTGCTTTTTGCATTGCAATATAAATATCACATTTATGGGGGTTCAAATTAGATACATGTAAAGCACAGTCCCTACTTTTCTGAGATATAAATTGTAAAAGAGATGCTGTGCATATATAACTATCCCCCATACTTTTGACTCTCTTGATTTTATTAAGATATTTTTTATTCAAATCTATTTTTGTTTCTAGTTAAGCAAAACTACTAAAAATTGTGATATATTTAACACATCTTAGAGATAAGGTTCAATTAATGTAGTTTTAACACATGGGTTAACAGATTAAATAAATAAATATAAATTTACTACACCCAACCTTAGATTCTTATATTTTTTTTTCAAAAGGAATGAGGATAAAACATAGTAAAGCAGAATCATCATCAAAGAGACCAGAGAACTTCATCCAGAAACTGATGGGAACAGATGCAGAGTTCCACAGACAAACATTAAGCAGAGATGGAGGAGTCCTGTAGAAGAGGAGGAGGAAGATTGAGAGGAATCTAGGAGTAAGGGATACCACAAGAAAACACACGGAATAAATTTACTGGGATTCAAGGGTGCTCCCAGAGATCAGGGAGATTGTAGAGAGCTGACCTAGGTCCTCTGCATATATGTTGTGGTCATTCAGCTTGGGGATTTTGCAAGACCCTAACAGTGAGAGTCGGGGGTGACAGTCACTGGCACTTCTGCCTGCTTATGGGATCCTTTTCCTCCTACTGGGTTGTGTCAACTAGCCGTGATATTATGGTATGTGTCTGGTCTTATTATAGCATGTTATGTTATGCCATGTTTGGTTGATGTGCCTCTGAAATCAGCTCTTTTCTAATGGAAGACAGAGGCTGGGGTGGAACTCAGGCAGAAGGGAAAGGCAGAGGGAAGGGGAAGGAACAACTGCAATCAGGGTTAGCAGTAATTGAGAAGAAAAGAAAAAATAAATATTTTTTAAAACATAGAAAACAAATTGAAGAAGACTTGTATGAATACTTCTCACACCTCAGAAAGCTTTACAACTCAAATTTCTGGAGTAGAAAGCCAACTTGCCTTCCAGATCTGCCCTTTCTGACTATAGTTCATTGCTTGACTACATTGTTTAGCTGAGAAACATGAACATGGAGAGGTAAAAACCTAGAATCAGAGGGCTGACTGCTTCCCATGTTTCACAGTTGCTACAACAGTTAGGAAACTCTAGCAAAGGAGCCATTAGCTAGCTGAATAGTATAGTCAGATCTATTCTGCTCACTGGTTCACTATGAAAGAGTAGCCAAGTGTGTGAATCTCTCTGTCATGTCTGGCAAATATCGGATCACGGCAGACAAGCACTACTTCTAACTCTTACAATAATCTTGGCCCCTCTTCTGCAGTGATACCTGACTATGGGGTAGGGAGTGTCACACAGATGTCCCATTTAGAGCAGGAAATTCAGCAGACTTCATTCTCTGCATGTTGACCAGTTCTGGGTCTCTATTAGTTGATATATGATGGAGGAAGGTCATTGGTTAATTATAATAAAGAAACTGCTTGGCCCTCATAGGTTAAAACATAGGTGGGAGGAGTAAACAGAACAGAATCCTGGGAGGAAGAGGAAGTGAGCTCAAACGCTATGCTTCCCCTCTCTGGGCCAGATGCGATGAAGCAAGCCGCCAGGTCAGACATGCTGAATCTTTCCTGGTAAGACTGGTGCTACACAGATTACTAGAGATGGGTTGATCAGGATATGAGAATTAGCCAGTAAGGGCTAGAGTTAAAGGGCCAAGCAGTGTTTAAAAGAATACAATTTGTGTGTTGTTATTTCTGGTATAAAGCTAGCCGTGCGGGAGCTGGGCTGTGGGAAGGGGCCTGCAGCTCCTACAACAGATATCTACTGTAAAAAAAAGAAGCTTTGATGATATGGGTTTAAAGATTCACTAATCTGAGGTATGGATATGAGAAATAAAGAAAAGCTTTTTTTTTTTTTTGGCATGTCCATTTATCAGAATAATAGCATTAGGTTCTCTCCCAGGACTTTTTTACCTAGTTACCCTGGAGTTTTGTCCAAATTAATGATATTAAATATGTGTTCTATCTTGTGTCACTGACTTTAAATCCAATCAGAAAGTGATTAATTACTCCCATAATATTCATGCTACTACTATTGTACAAGTTAACAATAATCAATCTATCTCAAGACCCCAGCATTATCACTCTTGGGTATATACCCAAAGATGCTCAAATATACCACAAGGACAACTGCCTAAGTATGTTCATAGAAACATTACTCATAACAGCCAGTACGTAGAAACAACCTAGATGCCCCTCAACTGAAGAACATTTACACAATGGAGTATTAAACAGCAGTAAAAAATGATGACATCATGTATTTGCAGGCAAATTGATGGAACATAAAAAAAAAACATCCTAAATCACATAACCCAGACTGAGAAGCAAACACAATATGTATTCACTGATAAGTGAACACTAGATGTAAAGCAAAGGATAATCAGGCTAAAATCCATAGCTCCAGTGAAACCAGGTAACAAGAGAGACCCTAGGAAGGACACATGGATCCTCCTGGAAGGGGAAATAGATGAGATCTCCCAGGTAAACTGGGTGAAGGGGATGATAGAGGGAGGGGATGATGGATGAGAACATGACCATGATGGAATGGGATGATTGAGTTGGGTATGGGAATGAGTGGGAAAGAAATGAAAGAGACATCTTAATTGAGGGAGCCATTATTCGGTTAGGGGAAAACCTGGTGCTTGGGATATTCCCAGAAATCCACAAGGATGACCGCAACTAAGAATTCTAGCAATAGTAGAGTGTGCCTTAACTTGCCTTCCCCTGTAATCAGATTGGTGAATGTCCTAACTGTCATCATAGAGCCGTCATCCAATAACTGGTGGAAGCAGATGTAGACATTCACAGCCAAGCAGTAGGCTGAGCTCTGGGAGCTCAGTTGAAAAGAGGGAGGAGGGATTATATGAGGAATGGGGTAAAGACTATGATGGGGAAATCCACAGAGACAGCTGACCTGAGCTTATTGGAACTCACAGAATCTAGACAGACAGTTGGGTAGCCTGCATGGAACTAAACTAGGACCTCTGCCTGTGGGAAACAGTTGTATAGCTTGGTCTGCATGAACGGCCCCTGACAGTGGGACCAGGGTCTATTCCTGGTACATGAGTTGGCTTGTCAGAGCTCATTGCCTAGGTGGGATGTTTTGCTCAGATGTTTTGAGGCAGAGAGAAGGGGTTTGGTCATACCTCAACTTAATGTGCCAAACATTGTTGACTTTCAATGGGAGGCCTTACACTTAAGGAGGAGTGGACAGGGGTGGGTTGGAAGAGGAGGGAACAAGAGGGGGTGTGTGAGAACAGTGGTTTGTATATAAAATGAATATAAAATTTAAAATAAGAGGGAGCTCAGAGGTTCCATGGCTCCCTATCCTTCTTGGGCTCTCTGCAGGGTCTCTACACCTGGCATACCACCTCTTTCTTCCTAGCCCACCCAGCGTCCATCCAGAACCCTCCCCACTTCGGCCCCACCACCCTCTTTCGGCACAAACAGCACCCAGCCCAGCCTGTCTGGGCACTGGGTCCGAATCCTCGGGGCACCCAAGCGGGTGGGAGTTCTTTTGCTTCAATGGCCTGCCTGCACCAAGCAGGGTAGGCGCTTTGTTTGCGAGCTGCCCCATCAGCACGGAGGCCTGATCTCTCGGCACCAGGAGAGCCAGCATTGGGGAGAGCCAGCTTTGGGGCACCAGGAGAGCCAGCATTGGGGAGAGCCAACATTGGGGAGAGCCAGCGTTGGGTAGGCAAGGAGACTTGATCCAGTAAAAGAAGATCCATAAGGGAGCATTTGGAAGAAGAGATGGGCAGACGCCAAGGCAAGATTTCGCCCAACAAGCTGAAAAGCAACATGAAGCCACCAGAAACCAGCGACCTCACAACGGGAGGACATGAACACCTTAATCAAGAAGAAGTAGAAAAGATTGACTTCATGAAAGTGACTGATGCCCTTAAACAGCATGTAAAAAACGCCCTTATAGAAATGGATGAGAAATATAACAGAAAGTTTGAAGAATAGAATAAATCAGTGAATGATACCCTAGAAAACCAAGGAAAAACAATCAATCAGATAATAGAAATAGTTCAAGACATGAAAACTGAAATGGAGGCAAAGAAGAAAACACAGACAGAGGGCCGGCTAGACATGGAAAATTTAAGTAAACAAACAGAGTCTACAGAAACAAGCATAACCAACAGAATACAAGAGTTAGAAGAAAGAATCTCAGATTCTGAAGATACCATAGAGAAAATAAACACACTGATCAAAGAAAACAGCAAGTCCAACAAACTCTCATCACAAAACATTCAGGAAATATGGGACACAATAAAAAGACCAAACCTAAGAATAATAGGAGTAGAAGGAGAAGAAGTGCAGCTCAATGGTCCAGAAAATATATTTAATAAAATTATAGAAGAAAACTTTCCCAACCTAAAGAAAGATATACCTATGAAGGTGAAAGAAGCGTACAGAACACCGAATAGGCTGGATCAAAAAAAAAATCCCCTCGCCATATAATTATCAAAACACAAAGCATACAGAATAAGGAAAGAATATTAAGAGCTGCAAAGGAAAAAGGCCAAATCACTTATAAAGGTAAACCTATCCGACTTACACCTGACTTCTCCATGGAAACCATGAAAGCCAGAAGGTCCTGGATAGATGTACTGCAGAAACTGAGAGACCATGGATGCAAGCCCAGATTACTATACCCAGCCAAGCTTTCGTTCACTATAAATGGAGAAAATAAAATTTTCCAGGATAAAAACAAAGTAAAACAATACGCAGCCACAAATCCAGACTAACAGAAAGTAATAGAAGGAAAATCACTAACCAAGGAGTCCAGCAATGACCACAATAAATCAGACATCTAGAGACCCTTCACCAACACAAATCAAAGAAGGGAAACACACAAACTCTACGACTAAAAAAGTGACCGGAGGTAACAACCACTGGTCATTAATATCACTTAATATCGATGGACTCAACTCACCTATAAAAAGGCACAGGCTAAGAGACTGGATAAAAAAAACAGGATCCAACATTCTGCTGTTTACAAGAAACACACCTCAACCACAAAGACAGGCACCTACTCAGAGTAAAGGGCTGGGAAAAGGCTTATCAAGGAAATAGACCTAAGAAACAAGCAGGTGTGGCCATACTAATCTCTAACAAAGTAGACTTCAAACTTAAATCAATCAGAAGAGATGGAGAGGGGCATTTTATACTCATAACAGGAACAATTCATCAGGATGAAGTCTCAATCCTGAACATCTATGCCCCTAATATAAAAGCACCCACGTACATAAAAGAAATATTGCTAAAACTCAAGGTAGCCATCAAACCGCACACACTAATAGTAGGAGACTTCAATACTCCTCTCTCACCAATGGACAGGTCAATCAGACAGAAACCTAACAGAGAAATAAGAGAATTAATGGAGGTAATGAATCAAATGGACTTAACAGACATCTATAGAACATTCCACCCAAATAGGAAAGAATATACCTTCTTATCTGCAGCTCATGGAACTTTCTTAAAAATCGACCACATAGTTGGTAACAAAGCAAACTTCCACAGTTACAAAAAAATATTAGTAACCCCCTGTGTCTTATCAGATCACAATGGATTAAAGGTTATAATTCAACAACAATGCTACCCCCAGAAAGCCTACAAATTCATGGAAACTGAACAGTCAACTACTGAACCATACCTGGATTAAGGAAGAAATTAAGAAAGAAATTAAAGTCTTCCTGGAATTCAATGAAAATAAAAAAAAAAGAAAACAACATACTAAAACTTATGGGACACTATGAAAGCAGTCCTAAGAGGAAAGTTCATAGCACTAAGTGCCCAATTGAAGAAAACAGAGAAAGCTCACATTGGAAACTTAACAGCCCACCTGAAAGCTCAAGAAAAAAAAGAAGCAGACTCACCTAGGAGGAGTAGAAGACTGGAAATAATCAAACTGAGGGATGAAATCAACAAAATAGAAACACAGAAAACAATACAAAGGATCAATGAAACAAAAAGCTGTTTCCTGGAGAAAATCAACAAGATTGATAAACCCCTATCCAAACTAATCAAACGGCAGAGAGTGAATTTGCAAATTATTAAGATCAGAAATGAAAAGGGGGACATAACCACAGACACAGAGGAAATTCATAGAATCATTAGATCTTACTACAAAAGCCTATATGCCACAAAACTGGAAAATGTAAAGGAAATGGACACTTTTTTTAGATAAATACCATATACCAAAGTTAAACCAGGACCAGGTGAACAATCTAAATAGACCCGTTAGTCGCGAAGAATTAGAAGAGGTTATCAAAAAACTCCCTACCAAAAAAAGCCCAGGACCAGATAGTTTCAATGCGGACTTCTACCAGAACTTCCAAGAAGAGCTAATACCTATACTCCTTAATGTATTTCACAATATAGAAACAGAAGAGGCATTGCCAAATTCCTTTTATGAAGCTATGGTTACTCTGATACCAAAACCGCACAAAGTCTCAACCAAGAAAGAGAATTATAGACCAATCTCACTCATGAACATTGATGCAAAAATCCTCAACAAAATACTGGCAAACCGAATCCAAGAACACATCATAAATATCATAAATTATGATCAAGTAGGCTTCATCCCAGGGATGCAGGGCTGGTTCAACATACGAAAATCTATCAATGTAATCCATCATATAAATAAACTGAAAGGAAAAAACCATATGATCATCTCATTAGATGCTGAAAAAGCATTTGACAAAATTCAACATCCCTTTATGATAAAAGTATTGGAGAGATTAGGGATACAAGGGTCATACCTAAATATAATAAAAGCTATATACAGCAAGCCGACAGCTAACATCAAATTAAATGAAGAGAAACTCAAAGCCATCCCACTAAACTCAGGAACACAAGGCTGTCCACTCTCGCCATACCTCTTCAATATAGTGCTTGAAGTTCTAGCAATAGCAATAAGAAAACATAAGGGGATCAAGGGGATTCGAATTGGAAAGGAAGAAGTCAAACTTTTGTTATTTGCAGATGATATGATAGTGTACATAAGCGACCCCCAAAACTCCACCAAAGAACTTTTACAGCTGATAAACACATTTAGTAATGTGGCAGGATACAAGATCAACTCCAAAAAATCAGTCGCCCTCTTATACACAAAGGATATAGAAGCAGAGAGGGAAATCAGAAAAGCTTCAACTTTCACGATAGCCACAAATAGCATAAAATATCTTGGGGTAACTCTAACCAAGGAAGTGAAAGATCTATTTGACAAGAACTTTAAGGCATTGAAGAAAGAAATTGAGGAGTATACCAGAAAATGGAAGGACCTCCCTTGCTCTTGGATTGGGAGGATCAACATAGTAAAAATGGCAATTCTACCAAAGGCAATTTATAGATTCAATGCAATCCCCATCAAGGTCCCATCAAAATTCTTCACAGAGCTTGAGAGGACAATAATCAACTTTATATGGAAAAACAAAAAAACCCAGGATAGCTAAAACAATCCGATACAAGAAAGGATTGTCTGGAGGCATTACCATCCCTGACTTCAAACTCTAATACAGAGCCACAGTGATGAAAACATTGTGGTACTGGCATAAAAACAGAGAAGTCGACCAATGGAATCGTATAGAAGACCCGAATTTTAACCCACAAACCTATGAACACCTCATTTTTGATAAAGGAGCTAAAAGTATACAATGGAAGAAAGAAAGCATCTTCAACAAATGGTGCTGGCATAACTGGATGTCAACCTGTAGAAGAATGAAAATAGACCCATATCTATCACCAGGAACAAAACTCAAGTCCAAATGGATTAAAGACCTCACTATCAGTCAGAACACATTGAACCTAATAGAAGAGAAAGTGGGAAATACCCTACAACAGATGGGCACAGGAGATCGCTTCCTAGGTGTAACCTCAACAGCACGGACATTAAGGGCAACATTGAATAAATGGGACATACTAAAACTGAGAAGGTTCTGTAAAGCAAAGGACACTGTCACCAAGACAAATAGGCAACCTACTGACTGGGAGAAGACCTTCACCAACCCCACAACAGACAAATGTCTGATCTCCAAAATATATAGAGAACTCAGGAAACTAGACTTTAAAATGATAATTAACCCAATTAAAAAATGGGGCACTGAACTGAACAGAGAATTCTCAACAGAACAAGTTCAAATGGCCAAAAGGTACTTAAGGTCATGCTCAACCTCCTTAGCGATCAGGGAAATGCAAATCAAAACAACTTTGATATATCATCTTACACCTGTCAGAATGGCTAAAATAAAAAACTCCAATGATAGCCTTTGCTTGAGAGGCTGTGGAGGAAGGAGTACCCTCATCCACTGCTGGTGGGAATGCAATCTTGTGCAACCACTTTGGAAATCAGTGTTTCGGTTTCTCAGGAAATTCGGGATCAACCTACCCCTGGACCCAGCAATACCACTCTTGGGAATATACCCAAGAGATGCCCTATCATATGACAAGAGCATTTCTTCAACCATGTTCATAGCAGTATTATTTGTAATAGCCAGAAACTGGAAACAACCTAGATACCCCTCAATGGAAGAATGGATGAAGAAAGTGTGGAATATCTACACATTAGAGTACTACACTGTGGCAAAAACAATGACTTCTCGAATTTTTCATGCAAATGGATGGAAATAGAAAACACTATTCTGAGTGAGGTAACCAAGACCCAAAAAGATGAATATGGGATGTACTCACTCATAATTGGTTTCTACCCATAAATAAGTGTCACGGAGTCTACAATTGGTGAACCTAAAGAAGCTAAGTAAGAAGTTGAACCAAAGGAAAAACATATAGTTATCCTCTTGGCTATGGGAAGTAGACAAAATTGCCGGGGAGAAAAGTGGGATCTTGGGGGTGGGGTGGGATGGGGGTAAGGGGAGATGGGGAGAGAAAAGGGAGAAGGGGAGAATGGGGGGAACTTTGGGTAAAAGGAAGATTGGGATAAAGGAAGGTTGGATAGGGGAGCACGGAAGCACAATTCTTAGTTAAGGGAGCCACCTTAGGGTTGGCAAGAGACTTGAACCTAGAGTGGCTCCCAGGAGCCCCAGGCAATGTCCCCAGTTAGTTCCTTGGGCAGCTGAGGATAGGGAACCGGAAATGACCCTAGCCTATAGCAATACTGACGAATCTCTTGCATATCATCATAGAACCTTCATCTGGTGATGGATGGAGATAGAGACAGAGACCCACACTGGAGCACTGGACTGAGCTCCCAAGGTCCCAATGAAGAGTGGAAGGAGGGAGAAGATGAGAAAAGAAGTCGGGACCATGAGGGGTGCATCCACCCATTGAGACAGTGGAGCTGATCTACTGAGAGCTCACCAAGGCCAGCTGGACTGTGACTGAAAAAGCATGGGTTAAAACTGGACTCTCTGAACATGGCGAATAATGAGGGCTGATGAGAAGCCAAGGACAATGGCACAGGGTTTTGATCCTATGCAATGTGTTGGCTTTGTGGGAGCCTAGCCAGTTTGGATGTTCACCTTCCTAAATATGGACAGAGGGGGGAGGACCTAGGACTTACCACAGGGCAGGGAACCCTGACTGCTCTTTGGACTGGAGAGGGAGGGGGAGAGGGGTAGGAGGAGGGGGAGAAGGATGGGGGGAGGGAGAGACGGGTGGGAGGAGGGGGGAGGAAATGGGAGTCTGGGAGGAGGTGGAAACTTGTTTTTTTTTTCTTCCTTTTCTCAATAATTAAAAAATAATAATAATAATAAAATAAAAAAATAAAATTTAAAATAAAATATTTAAAAAGATAATTTTATTCACAAAAATCTAAAATAAAATAAAACATCTTAGAATAAAACCAAACAATGAGGTCAAGGGCTTTTACAATGGAATGTATAAGATGATGGAGAAATTTAAGAAGATGCCAGGAGGTGGAAAGACCCTAACTCACTCATTAATAGGACTATAATTGTATACAAAAAGGAACATACAGATTCTGTGCAATATTATCTGAATTACAATGCAAATTTTCACAGACACTGGAAAAATATTCTTAAACTTCATGTAGAAACATAAATGACCAAAGTTAAAGAAAATAGTCCTAAAGAGCAAATCACTGTTGGAGGTACCAGAATCCTTGCTTTCCTACCTGTCTAGCCCATTATACTTACAACCTTTGACAGTAATGTTCGACTTTTATAAGGAAAAAGAAAATTAAAGACTTAAATGGACTTTCCTTCAAGAAGCCATGTCCCAAGGCACATGAAAAGGTACTCAGTGTTATCAATATTTTTGAAAATGCAAATAAAAATAAATTAAAAAAACAGAATTTGAAATCATTTTCTATATGTTAGGATGACAATTATCAAATATATAAATATAACATGCATTTTGGAGCTTGAGGAGAAATCAGATTTGTATACTACTGTTGGGCATATGAAATGATAAACTTACTGAGGACCAAGTATAAACATTATACCAAAACAACAACAAAAAATAAATAAAAAATTAAAAAAAAGCTATGTGTGGAAACACACTCTGAAATGCCAGTATTGGATGTCAAAAAAAAAAAAAAAAGAACTTTAAACTGTTCAGTCTCTGTTTTGGCTATATAATAAGAGTGTATCTCAAATATGATGGGAGACTGTGTAGATAGATAGATAGATAGATAGATAGATAGATAGATAGAGAAATAGGGCATAAAATACTATGTGGCAAGTGATCCAAATTCATTGAAATTTTGACTGGATTTAGAATCACAAATATTCAATGACTTAAAAATTTCCATCATGTATCAGTATGGCAATTTCTCAGAAAATTAGATAACAACCTTTCTCAAGACCCAGCAATACCACTTTTGAGTATATATACAAAATATTCTCAATTGTGCCACAAGGACACATGTTCAACTATGTTCATAGCAGCATTATTTGTCATAGCTAGAACCTTGAAAAAATCTAAATGCCCCTCGACCAAAGAATGGATAAGGAAAATGTGGTACATTATACAATGGAGTACTTCCTACACAACAGAAAAAAAATAATGACATCGTGAATTTTGCAGGAAAATGGATGGAGCTGGAAAACATCATTTGAGTGAGGTAACCCAGACCCAAAAAGACAATTATCACATGTATTCACTCATAAGTAGTTTTCAGCATAAAGCAAAAAAACAAACAAAAAAAAAACAAAACAAAAAAACAAAAACAAAACAAAAAAACAGCCTACAAATCACAATCCCAGAAAACCTAGACAACAATGAGGACCCTAAGACCCTAAGAGAGACATACATGGATCTAATCAACATGTGAAATAGAAAAAGACAAGATTTCCTGAGTGAATTGGGAGCATGGGCACTACGGGAGAGGGATGAAGGGGAGGGGAGAGGCAGGGAGGGGAGCAGAGAAAAATGTAGAGCTCAATAAAAAATCAATAAAACAGTCCATCATGGTATCTGTGCACTCATATTTTTGCACATAAATGCATTTACATCTTATACAAATATATACTCATACCAAACACATAAACACACAGAAAGAAAAGTAACTAGAGATAATTTTAATATATGGATATTTCAAACCAGAAAAATGTTCAAAAATGAACTTAGAATGTTTATTTTTCCAGGTGTTAAACTCAATGTTTTTTCAAATATTTACCTCACCAGCAAATATGACAGCCAATCCTGGTTTTAAACTTAAGTGAATATTGAGTTAATTGAGGCATATACCCCTGTGCAAATCAATGAAAGCATTTCCAGAAAGATCAGCTGAAGGGAAAAGAAAGACCCTCTCAAGCAGGCAGAGTTCCCCTGAGATACCCTGGATATAGAAATGACCCTAGGAAAAAAACAAAATAAAACAAAAAGCCAGTTCTGTTAGATTGCCAGAGTCAGCCGTTAAGTGCTTTAATGCTATTTTTCTTCTATTGAGTAATTGGCTCTAAATTCATTTTGAATTTATATATAATATATATATAATATATATATATATATATATATTATTGAGAAAAGGAAAAAAGAAAAAGAAAAAAAAGTTTCCGCCTCCCCCCAGCCTCCCATTTCCCTCCCCCTCCTCCCTCCCTTCTCCCCCTCCCCCCACTCCTTTCCCCCTCCCTCTCCCGTCCAAAGAGCAGTCAGAGTTCCCCGCCCTGTGGAAAGTCCAAGGTCCTCCCCCCTCCGTCCATGTATAGGAAGGTGAACATCCAAACTGGCTAGGCTCCCACAAAGCCAGAACATGTAGTAGGATCAAAACCCCGTGCCATCGTCCTTGGCTTCTCATCAGCCCTCATTGTTCGCCATGTTCAAAGAGTCCAGTTTTATCCCATGCTTTTTCAGTCACAGTCCTGCTGGCCTTGGTGAGCTCCCAATAGATCAGCCCCAATGTCTCAGTGAGTGGGTGCACCCCTCGTGATCTTGACTTCCTTCCTCATCTTCTCCCTCCTTCCACTCCTCATTGGGACCTTGGGAGCTCAGTCCATTTCTCCAGTTTTTTATCTTTCATACATACTATTAGCCTTATCCCTGAGTGGTTAAGGACACCAGGAGGACACAGGTCTCATAGGGACCCACAGAGACTGAAGTAGCAATCACAAGGCCTGAATAAGTCTGTGATAGATTCTTTGCATATACGTTATGGTTGCTAGCTTGGTGTTCTTGTGGAACTCCTAACAGTGGTAGTGGAGGTTCCTCTGACTCTTTTGCCTGCTCTTGGGATCATTTCTCTCCTACTGGGTTGCCTCATGCAGCCTTGATTTGAGGGTGTGTGCCTAGTCTTACTGTAACTTGTTAGGACATGTTCAGTTGATATCCCTGGGAGGCAGGGTCTTTCCTGAAGGGAAATAGAGGAGAAGTGGATCTGGGGAAAAGGAGTACTGAGAGGAGGGGAAGGAGGGGAGGCTGTGCTTGGAATGTCTTCTAAGAGAAGAATAAAACAAAACAAAACAGCTTTTTCAGCTTTCCTGCATAATCTGGAGAAAGCAGCTGTCTAGGAGTCCTGCAGTTCTGTAAGGCATGGGTATGATGAACCATCCAGTCTTATAGACTGAGAAGTTCCTGGATTTGTTACTTCACCAGTTTGTAAACAGTCATTGTTGGGCCATTTGGTTCATGCAATGTATGCCAAGTGAACAAATCCCGTTTGTAATATACATTCATATTGTTGGTTCTGTTCCAGCAGAGAGTTCTCATTAATACACAGAGCCTCAGTTCTTCACAAAGATGCACTCTGATTTGGATCTCCTACAAATCCCCAAGTGCCCATCTAACTCTGATGGGTACCTGGTATTGAAATATCAACCTCTCTTTAATATTTAATTCTTAATCATTGTACCTACATAATCTCATGCCTGAAAAAAGTATGCCCTTAAGACTTACTGTATGAGGAGTCTGTTAGAAACAGCAACTACAGACTCATGGGTAAAATCGGTGTAACTAAAAAGATGATACTTAGCAATCAGTTAAAAGAATAAACAAAGGTGATAGAGTAACCTGTTGTATTAGCTTTTGAAAAGCACTGCCACGTATTTTAAATTAAGTTTGAGAAAAATTGAACACACATGTATATATATGCATATATTGCATAATTTGAGGTAATATTTGATAATAGGACTCCTTTATTAGACAATGTTGATGTTATCTGTCTCTCTTCCACCTTCAGTATTGACTTCCCTCCCTACTTTGCAGCAGGAGCCCTCACTCTTTCTCAATTCCCACTTCATATCACCTGCTCCCTGCTATTCTCTGAGTTCCATTCTCCACCTGCTGTACCTTCACACATGCCTGGTTTCTGTCATTACTTTATTGTGTACTAACAGGTAAATATTTGGAGCTGGGAATCTCCAGTGAAGAGACAGCTCGGAGAACACCACAGAAAAAGGGCCAAAAAGAGTGTAAGGCCAGCATAACAGAAGTTTGTTGTGAATCAGTGTCTCCCAGACATGAGTGTATAAACAAACGTGGAATGAGAGCTATATGAATAAACTTTTTACTGTGGAAAGAGAAGACTTTTGTGGGTTCCCACACCCTTGACAAAGAATTAGAAGCAACTCATAACATCTGAGAAAAGAATAATTAGTTTTTTTCATGGATGAGATTCTTTGCTGGTCGTCAAATGCAGTCTTAAAATCATATGCACACAAACAGCACAAATGATCTCAACTGGTTCTGTTTATCTATTTTTGTTTACATGCATACACATACATCTGTGTATGTGCGTGAGATAGAGAGACAGAGACAGAGGGAGACAGAGAGAATCAAAGAAAAAAGCTATCAATTTGAGAAGTACACATTGGAGGGTTGCTAGGATGAAATATGGATAATTTTACTGTTGAAGAATATTCTAGTAAACCAAGACAAAATAGGACATGGGATATATTCTTTGCATCTGACAGAATTTGTTTTTGAAGTCATATAGGCCTGGTAGATGCTGGGATGTTGGTGTGATTCTACAAATGTGTTGATAAAAGCTTCATGGTGGAGGATTAGCCTTCTATGCTTTCACCTGCTGATCACTTTGAAGAAATAGAAAAAAATCTTAAGCCTTTTTATTCCAGTAATTATGTTGAATTGTTTAAGCTATGTGAAGCTAAATGACGGCCAGTTTACTGGTGAAGGAAAGACACACAATGCAAGTGTACTGCTTAGTGGTGGTGTTATTCTTATATTTATATCATATACTAATTAGACAACAAATCTTGAAATTGTCAGAACAAAACTTCACACGGCCTGACTAGGAACATATGAATGATTTCCTCCCTGAAGTTCAAAGGGCAACATCTAGCTTTTCATATGGCAATAAGGAACCGGACTCTCTGAACATAGTAGACAATGAAGGCTGATGAGAAGCCAAGGACAATGGCACTAGGTTTCGATCCTTCTGCATGAACTGGCTTTGTGGGAGCCTAGCCTGCTTGGATGCTCACCTTCCTGGACCTGGATGGAGGGGGGAGGACCTTGGACTTCCCACAGGGCAGGGAATCCGGACTGCTCTTCAGACTCGAGAGGGAGGGAGAATGGAGTGGGGAGAGGGGGAGAGGAGTAGGGGGAGGGGACAGGAGTGGGGGGAGGGTGAGAGGAGTGGGGGAGGGAAAGGAGTGGGGGGAGGGGGAGAGGAGTGGGAGGAGCAGACAGGAGTGGGGAGGCAGAAATTTTTTCAACAAATAAACAAATTAATTAATTAAATAAATAAATAAATAAAAGACATAGAAAAAAGGATAATGACAAGATTTCTCCTAAGGATGAGAGGCTTCTATTGATATACAGAGATATGTGGAAGAAAAGAGATACCAAATCCCTTTGGGGCATGATATGTTTAGAAATTTAAATGTAAGCCTTTAGGAGATTTTTGACAGACAAAACGATATACAGTATGAAAGTCCGTGTCAGAGCTCATATTGTACATAGTTGGTGAGGCATGGCCACCCAAGACAAAAAAGACAGAAAGCAGGATCAGATATATTTTACAACGTGTGCAGTTTTAATCTATAGTTGATCAACTAGCCACAGACTAAATTCTATCTTTGTTCCTAAAGCCACATTTAAAAAAGAAATGCTTAATTCACTGATTGGCCTTGAGTAGAACTAACCTCTCACAGGTGATTGGTCACAAAGATGTTTGCAACAGAAAGAAGAGCAAGGAATCCCTGTGCTTGAATGTTTAAGCATTTAAAAGTGGGACTGCAACAAAAGTTCTGTATTTATAATGTGCATATGTGAATATCTATAGATATATCTTATAAATAATATGTATGAAGAAATATTGGTTCTCCAATATGAATTGACCAGCCTTAAAATATGTATTATACAAGCAGCATTAAACAGACTGAACAAGTTAAGTTGTATATATGTGTGTGTGTGTGTGTGTATCTTTGTATCTTATACATTTAAGACTATAGCAGAAATTAAAGAAAAAGATTCCATGGATTTGAGAAATATCAAGAGGGAATACATGGGAGAGTTTGGAGAGAGGAAAAGGAGGAAGGAAGAAGCATTATAATTGCATTTTAATCTCAGAAAATAAAAATAATTATTAAAAAATGATGTGCCTTTGGTGTATAGCATATATGTGTAGTATATATGCATAAAGTATTTTCTCATATTTTAAGATGTACACTTTACCTATGGTTTTGAGTAAGTTCATCATGATCTACTAAAGTAAAAGTATTCTAAAAACTAATAGAAACAAGTTGTAGAGGATGAAGCAGGAAGTATTTATGGGCTTGATTACTGTACTGGTAGATCTGCCTCTAGAAAGTACAAAGTTAAAGGTATCCACAGCTAACACAGAAGTTAAAATGTATGCTTACCTTGAGAAAGACCTTGTCCACAGATAGTAACTTTCAAATCAATTGCGAATCCCAGTTCACAGATATATTTTTTAGGTTACATAAACAATTAAGATACACATAGTTTGCATAAATGCACATTGCTGAGAGATAAAGCAACTTGTAAAGGTATGGTGATTACAATGAAACATTTAATAACAAATAAATGCTAAAATAAAAATTATTTTAGAATAATCAACTCAAAACATGGTAACATACCTCAGGAAGTATTTTCTATAAAATTTGATTAATTTTTCATGATAAAATTATTTATCCATTCTTAAGTTAGAAAACTTAGTATTAAATAATATTTTCTTTTATTTAAATATAAATAACTGATATAAATATCAGTTATAAGCACTGCTCTGGATAGTTACACAGTTTGTTTACTATAAGGAGTTATATATCTATGAATATGTTGCACATTGCAATGAAAAATCATAATGAAAAGAGAAAACCATAACAGGGCTGCAATGAGCACACAACCAACCAGACAATAGCAAGAGAAGTGGCGAGGAGATGGAGGGTGTTTACTGTAAAAGGAAAATGTCCTTGGGAATTTTAAAGAAAAAAAACTTTTCTACTTTGGGTGACACACACTGAAATCCAATGTTACAAGTGACTTAACTCTCACCCTGTCCTCCGATCCCACAAGAGCTACATGAAAGGACACTGTAGACTTTGTGTAGAGATCCTAAAAATACATCTAAATAGTTTTGCTTTGAAAACTCTATTAAGTCAAAAGGCCTATATTCATGACACAGTAAAACAATGAGAAAATCTCTCTGAAACCATGCGTATGCCAACAGTGTTCATATTGCCCTGCCTTCTCAAAAAACACTTTTCTAATTTTATTAGGATGTGTGGCAAAAAATAAATTAATTCAGAATATTTACTAAAAGTTTATATGAAGTTCCAATACATCTGTCATTTCTCCAATTTCTTACTATGCATTGAATTTTATGCTTGAAGTTATCCAATATTTATTTAGAATTTTTAATGCAATAGACTTTCTTAGTGCCAAGAAATTAAGAGGTAAAAAATGGAACCACCTTCCAGATACAACTTGACTATCACATATGTGAACTCACAAAACTGAGGCAGCATGCCCTAGGCTTGCACAGCTTCAAGCCAGATGGGAGACCCAGCACTAAGAAGGAGAATTAAAAATGGACCGGTGCACTCACCCATTGAGACAGTGGAGCTGATCTACTGGGAGCTCACCAAGGCCAGCTGGACTGTGACTGAAAAAGCATGGATTAAAACTGAACTCTCTGAACATGGCAAACAATGAGGGCTGATGAGAAGCCAAGGACAATGGCACAGGGTTTTGATCCTATGCAATGTGCTGGCTTTGTGGGAGCCTAGCCAGTTTGGATGTTCACCTTCCTAGATATGGACAGAGGGGGGAGGACCTAGGACTTACCACAGGGCAGGGAACCCTGACTGCTCTTTGGACTGGAGAGGGAGTAGGAGAGGAGTGGGAGGAGGGGGAGAAGGATGGGAGGAGGGGGAGAAGGGTGGGAGGAAAGGGAGGGAAATGGGAGGCTGGGAGGAGGTAGAAACTTGTTTTTTTTTCTTCCTTTTCTCAATAAAAAAAATTAAAAAATTAAAAAAATGAAAGAAAAAAAATGGACTCCCACAGATAACCAAGAAGCTATCTCTGATTACTTCTTGCAAAGAAAAGTTATATTTCTCCAGTGGAGTCATACTGGGTATATTAACCACACTTAAGCCAAGATGACCAACAGCAGACTGCCAACACAAAATTAACTACTCATAATTGCTTCTTTTGGGTCTTTTATGTCTTGTAAGTTTTTTGCTTATTTAGTTATAGTTTCAGGTGTTGCTTTTTTTTATATTGGTACTTGTTTCTCTTGCTTCTTTTTACTTTTCTTTTTCGGTGGTTTTTTTTTTTTTTTTTTTTTTTTTGAGACAGAGTTTCTCTCTAGCTTTGGAGCCTGTCCAGGAGCTAGCTCTTATAGACCAGGCTAGCCTTGAACTCACAGAGATTTGCCTACCTCTGCCTCCAAATTCTGGGATTAAAGGTGTGTGTCACCACTGATGTGGGATTCACCCTGTATGCTATGAACATATTTTATCACCATTGGTTATTAAAGAAGTTAATAATCCCTGGCTTAGTAGCATAAAGCCAGGCAGGAAATCTGAACAAAGATATAGAGAGAAAGTAGAGACAGAGAGATGTCATGTAGCTGCCAAAGGAGACAGACGCCAGGCACCAAAAAGCCAGAACCTTACCAGGTAAGCCACAGCATTATGATGATACACAGATTAATAGATATGGGTTAATTTAAGTTGTAAGATTTAACTAGTAATATGCCTAAGCTATTGGCCAAACAGTGTTGTAATTAATATAGTTTCTGTATAAACTATTCATGTCCAGGCTGCTAGGGAAATGAATGAGCCTACAGAATGGCACATAATTGTAGGCCAACTATGTCCACATAAAACCAGAGAGAGCTTGGAAAGGAGTTCTAGACACACACACACTCACAAAAAAGTTAAGCATGGCTTCATGATAGCAGAATATTTTTTGGGTGGACTCTGTTTTCTAGAAGCTAAATGAGCTAAGTACAGGAAAACATTTTATTGTATAGACTGCTAAGTTAAACCAATATAAAGGCATCTTGACTTCAGAATTTGTGTCTAAAGATAGGTTGCTTTGGAAAAGAGGTTCTGCTTTTGTTTTCACAGAGGATAGAAAGCTATGGATTTCTTACTGATTAATATGGTTTGATCAAAAAAGACCCCCTGAAGCAATGGCCCAGATGGTCCAACATTCATGACAGCTTCAGGACTGCTTGCTGAGATGAACCTACTACACAGGATACCCCATGAAAGACTGGATTAATTGCACCCCCAATCAGCAAAAAGTAGGCTAGAGAGCAATGCCCAAGTTCTCTAAATGATTGTTTATAAATGTTTGTTTATATTTAAAGGAGGTTATGGTATAGAGATGAATATTTTACATTGGTATGGATCTTGGTTTATTTATACAAATTTAAGATAAATTTAGATATATTCATATTCCTGCTATTGATTAAGGTAATATGTTTGTGCAGCTCTTTTAAAAATCAAATGTATTTTTAAGAAATACAGGATAATATATAGTCATCTATAATTTCAAGCATGCAGTAAAGTTAGTTAGATTTTTTAGATGTACATAAATATATTTCAGATGGATAGGTATTCTTCAAACCTTAAAAAGAATATGGCATTTAAAATATTTTAAGAACTTAGGACTTTTCCTGACAATGAGACACATGTGCTCCTGGCACACGAATACAGAAGAAAATGACTCACAAACTGCCAAGATAGGTGAAATAGTCTTCATGGAAAAGACTGCTAGACTCTATGAGCCCATAGTCTGATGATGGATGTCTCAATGTTACAGAAGAACTTTGGGGTAACTGTCCAGGCAGTCAATTCTCTGTCAATTCTAGAAATTTGGAAGTTGCTTAAATGCACTTCCTGTTAACTTAGTAATATTATATTAATATTATATCCTTCTGTGTTCTTTGATGTAGTTGAAGAATAGGTATAATTATAGTTTTCCTTAGTTATAATAAAAGATAAAGTAGATATAAATATTATAACTGTATTTCTTGTTTAATACCTGTTTGGTTATATGTACGTTTATTATGTTGAAGTTAAAACCTTCCTTTTTATTTAGACAGAAAAGGGGAGATTACATAGAATTCCCCTCTGTATCCTATAAAAATGTTTTATTAACATTGGTTATTAAAGAAGCTGTTTCTGTCAATGGCTTAGTAGAGTAAAGCTAGGCTAGACATCTAAACAGAGATATAGAGAGAAAGTAGCCAGAGTCAAAGAAAAGTCATGTGACTGCCAAAGGAGAAAGACTCCAGAAGTCAGCTAGAAGCTTCCCAATAGGTCACAGACTCATGGGGATACACGGATAAATAGAAATGGGTTAATTTAAGATGTAAGAGTTAGCTGGAGATATACCTAAACTATTGGCCATACAGTGTTGTAATTAATATAGTATCTGTGTAAATATTTGGGTCTGGGCAGCTGGGAAATGCAAGAGCATTCTCTGCCTACACATCACCACTCGGTGATATATGTTACTTATGTTTTAGCTTTTTATTCATTTTTTGAGTTGAAGTTTTTTCCCCCCCCTGACTTTTTTCTTTGTTTTTAAAAATTTATTTATTTATTTATTTAAGATTTCTGCCTCCTCCCCACCACCGCCTCCCATTTCCCTCCCCCTCCCCCAATCATGTCCCCCTCCCTCGTCAGCACAAAGAGCAATCAGGGTTCCCTGCCCTGTGGGAAGCCCAAGGACCACCCACCTCCATCCAGGTCTAGTAAGGTGAGCATCCAAACTGCCTAGGCTCCCAACAAAGCCAGTACGTGTAGTAGGATCAAAAACCCATTGCCTTGGGAGCTCAGTCCAGTGCTCCAGTGTGGGTCTCTGTCTCTATCTCTATCCATCACCAGATGAAGGTTCTATGATGATATGTAAGATATTCGTCAGTATTGCTTTAGGATAGGGTTGTTTCAGGTTCCCTATCCTCATCTGCCCAAGGACTAACTGGGGACATCGCCTTGGGCTCCTGGGAGCCACTCTAGGTTCAAGTCTCTTGCCAACCCTAAGGTGGCTCCCTTAACTAAGAATTGTGCTTCCGTGCTCCCCTATCCAGCCTTCCTTTATCCCAATCATCTAGTTTTCCCAAGTTCCCCCCATCCTCCCCTTCTCACTTTTCTCTCCCCATCTCCCCTTACCCCCAACCCACCCCACCCCCAAGATCCCACTTTTCTCCCTGGCAATTTTGTCTACTTCCCATAGCCAAGAGGATAACTATATGTTTTTCCTTGGGTTCCCCTTCTTATTTAGCTTCTTTAGGTTCACCAATTGTAGACTCCGTGACCCTTATTTATGGCTAGAAACCAATTATGAGTGAGTACATCCTGTGTTCATCTTTTTCGGTCTGGGTTACCTCACTCAGGATAATGTTTTCTATTTCCATCCATTTGCATGCAAAATTCGAGAAGTCATTGTTTTTTACCGAAGCATCGTACTCTACTGTGTATATATTCCACACTTTCTTCATCCATTCTTCCATTGAAGGACATCTAGGTTGTTTCCAGGATCTGGCTACCAAGGTCCCAATGAGGAGCGGAAGGAGGGAGAAGATGAGCAAGGAAGTCAGGACCATGAGGGGTGCACCCACCCACTGAGACAGTGGGGCTGATCTATTGGGAGCTCACCAAGGCCAGCTGGACTATGACTGAAAAAGCATGGGATAAAACCGGACTCTCTGAACATGGCGAACAATGAGGACTGATGAGAAGCCAAGGACAATGGCACGGGGTTTTGATCCTACTTCATGTTCTGGCTTTGTGGGAGCCTAGCCAGGTTGGATGTTCACCTCCCTAGACATGGACGGAGGGGGGAGGACCTTGGACTTTCCACAGGGCAGGGAACCCTGACTGCTCTTTGGACTGGAGAGGGAGGGGGAGAGGGGTAGGGGGAGGGAGAGAAGGGTGGGAGGAGGGGGAGGGGAATGGGAGGAGGGGGAAACTGTTTTTTTTCCTTTTCTCAATAAAAAAAAATACATTGCCATTGTTCTTGAATTCTCAGTAGTCCTCATTGTCCGCTATGTTCAGTGAGTCCGGTTTGATCCCAGGCTTTTTCAGACCCAGGCCAGCTGGCCTTGGTGAGTTCCCCATAGAACATCCCCATTGTCTCAGTATGTGGGTCTACGCTGCGGTCCTGAGTTCCTTGCTCGTGCTCTCTCTCCTTCTGCTCCTGATTTGGACCTTGAGATTTCTGTCCGGTACTCCAATGTGTGTCTCTGTCTCTGCCTCCTTTCATTGCCTGATAAAGGTTAATATTCAGGAGGATGACTATATGTTTTTCTTTGGGTTCATCTTATTTAGCTTCTCTAGGAACACGAATTATAGGCTCAATGTAATTTATTTATGGTTAGAAACCAAATATGAGTGAGTACATCCCATGTTCCTCTTTTTGGGTCTGGCTTACCTCAGGATAGTGTTTTCTATTTCCGTCCATTTGCAAGCAAAATTCAAGAAGTCATTGTTTTTTACTGCTGAGTAGTACTCTTCAATGGAAGAATGGATGAAGAAAGTATGGAATATATACATATTAGAATACTACTCAGCAGTAAAAAAGAATGACTTTCCCCTGACTTTTTAAAGAGAGAAAGATAAAAAAAAAAAGGGTATGGAGTTGCAGGGATGGAGAGGTGTCAAGGGCCTGGGAGGAATCAGGACAGTAGAAACCATGATCAGAATATATTATATTAATACTTTTCCAATAAAAACTGTATAAAACAAAGATAATAAAAGCACTATTGCAGCTCAGTAACTGATATTAACTTTTAAGTTTTTATTTTTTAAAAATGTATGTTTTTGTCTATATCTGGGTATTTGCATGTCAACCTTAGTGGCCTTTGTGGTTGGTTTCCCCTCCTACTAAAGTTAAAAGCAGTTTGAACCATCTGACATATGTGGTATTGATTAATTCAGGTCCTCTGCAAGAACAATGTGTGCTTTCAACCACTAAGCTGCCGCTCCAGCCCCATGGTAAGCATTGTTTATAGTTTTCTGAGTTTATTACTCATTGGAAGATGATCTTTATATTTTTCACAGAATTTATTAGAGTGGATACCTTTTGAACTGTGACCAGATAAATCAATTATTAATCTTCAAAACTAATCAGATTTGGACAGATGCCTAAACATGCACATGGACTGATCTTTAGGGTTAAACATGGGCCCAAAGAAGAGGAGGGCTTGCATCCTGCATGCAAGTCAACTATGAAAAGGCCACCAGGATCTGAATCAAGCATACTGTGTGTTGCTGCATAACAGAGAGTGATCTCAAAGAGTTAAAGCTATTTCTTTCCTGCATGATTGTAATCATTTCCTTCCCTCTATAAACACTGGGGCAGTGTAAACAGTTTTCCATGTTCACAGGCAGTCAGTAGTTTCATCACTTTTAAGTTGGTAAAGGTTGCTTTATTAAGTCAGATAGGAAAATTCTTGAAATGATAGGGAGTAAAAGATCCAATTCTATTCTCTTAAAATGCTCAAGTTCAACATTTCTTTCTTTCTCTCTGTTTCTGTTAAGACATTCTGGTTTATAATAGTGGGTGAATTTTATCTAGTCTACTAGAACTAATGTTAAGAAATCATTAGCATAATCAATTTATATTTTAATGTATATAATATTTGATGTTTTTGTAGAATGTTCTATTTTAACCTCTTTACTTTTTTTTATTGTTTACTCTGAAAGTCACCATGAATAATCTTAAACACATCCTTGCAGAGTCTTTACTCTGATGATTGCCAGATTGAAGACTTCTTTTTCAATGTGTTTTTTTCTCATTATTTTTCTTCAGATGTGAAAGATGAAGTTATATTGGAAAGGAAAGTAGAATGCTGTTTGAAACCAAGATAAAAAAAAAAAAAAACAATGAACTAGTTTAGTTAAGAAAACAGTTAAGAGTTCCTGTGCTGAGGAGATCCATCCAGACAGGTAAGAGTGTGCTAACCTGGAGAGCACAGAGCCCCTTCAGCTCTTGCTGCAGGGGCTTCTTTGTTCCACATGACCCTGCCTCCCCCAAGCCTGCCCTATTGTCTGCAAAGTCCTTGGCCCAGGAAGAGTTCCTGCTCCTGCACTGAGGCTATCCATCCAGAGGGGTGTCTCCCTGCAAGGGAGTACAGGGCACCTCCTCCTCCTGCTGCAGGGGCTTCTTTGTTCCACATGACTCTGTCCTTCCTCAAAGTTCACTCTTTTGTCTCCAGGGTCCTTAGACTACCAGGAGTTCCTGTGCTGAAATCCATCCAGACGGGTGAGTGTGTGCCATCCTGGGGAGGATGGTCCAGAAATGGAGCACAAGGCCCCTCCAGCTCCCGCTGCAGGGGCTTCTTTGTTCCACATGACTCTGCCTCCCCCATGCCTGCCCTATTGTCTGTGAGGTCTTTGGCACAGGAACAGTTCCTGCCCCTGCACTGAGGAGATCTGCCCAGAGAGTCAATCACAGCAAAGATTGGACCAAGATTCCAAGACTTTCCTGGATGCATTTAAAGGAAGAGATGGGCAGGCACCAATGCAAAAATTCCTCCCACAACCTGAAAAGCAACATAACAATGACAGAATCCAGGGATCATGAAACAAGAATTCTTGAACACCTTATTCCAGGAGAAGTAGAAGAAATAGACTTTAAATGTAACATTATGAAAATAATAGAGGACCCTAAACAGGATGTGAAAAACTGCTTTAAAGAAACGGAGAAGACAACCAAAAAGGTAGAAGAAATGAATAAATCTCTCAAGATACTTAAGAAAAACAAAAAACAAAAAACAAAAAAAAACAACAACAAAAAAAAACAATCAAACGGGTAATGGAAAGAGTTAAAGACTAGAAAAATGAAATGGAGTTAATGAAGAAAACACAAAACGAGAGAGGCTGGGTATGGAAAATCTGGGTAAATGAACAGGAACTACAGAGACAAGAATATCCAACAGAATACAAGAAATGAAAGAATTGCAGACGCTGAAAATACTATAGAGGAAATAAACTCATTGATTAAAGAAAATAACAAATCCAACAAATCCTTAAAACAAAAGATCCAGGAAATCTGGGACACCAAGAAAAGAACAAACCTAAGAATTATAGGGGTAGAAGAAGGAGAAGAATTACAGTTCAAAGGCCCAGAAAATATATTCAACAAAATTAAAGAAGAAAAATTTCCTTACCTGAAGAAGGATATACCTATGAATGTACAAGAAGCAAACAGAACACCAAATAGACTGGATCAAAAAAAAAAAAAAAAAAAAACAACCATCCCCTCACCATATAATAATCAAAACACAAAATATACAGAATAAAGAATGAATATTAAGAGCTGCAAGGAAAGAAAGGTCAAGTAAAATATAAAGGGAAACCCATCAGAATTACACCTGATGTCTCAATGGAAACCATGAAAGCCAGAAGGTCTTGGACAGATGTGCTGCAGACACTAAGAGACCATGGACGCAAACCCAGACTACTATGCCCAGCAAAGCTTGCACTCACCATTGATGAAGAAAACAATATATTCAATGACAAAAATAGATTTAAACAATATGTAGCCACAAACTCAGCCTTACAGAAAATACTAGAAGTAAAACCACAAACCAAGGAAGCCAACAGCACCCATAATAACACAAGCATCTGACAAACCTTCACCAGCACAACTTAACAAAGGAAACACACAAATACTACCACCAGAAAAAATAACCGAAGTTAACAGCCACTGGTCATTAATATCACTTAATATCAATGAACTCAATTCACCTATAAAAACACTATAAACCTCCGTATCTTTTAGTGTTGTTGACTAGCGTTCTTTCCTTCCAACTTGAGTTTCCCCTGACAGTCATTGCATGCGAAGCCTAATGGAGGTGGGCTCTTCCAGCCTTTCCTCCTTCACCACTGAAGAGTAGCTGCACAGGTGTAGCAGGATCCAGTGATTTTCTTCTTTAGGGTCCTTGAGCATATCACTCTACTACCTTCAGGCCTAGAAGATGTCTGCTGAAAAATACGTTTTTCCTTTAATCTTGAGTGCTGATAACTTCTGGGGCAAATTTGAATTTAGACCTTTGCATTTGTGCTTTCCTTATTTGATGATTAAATTTCACATTTCATTGTTTCATGAAAGCTTTGGTACGATGATAGATTAATTTTATGTTGCTGTTTTCCCTAGTTTCTTATATTTTTCTGTATTCTGGTTTGTCTAATTTTTAGATATGCATTTTTATTTAGGTTAGCCATTCATGCTGGACTCTGAAGAATGAACAGATAGATGCCTTATTTAAGTAAATAACTATGTGCTGGATGAACACAGAAAATGAAATCATTGTTACTTATTATTTTTAAAAAATGGAGTAGCTCAAAAATGATTTTACATAAAAACTCTTAATTTTGTATTTTTATTTAATATTCCCTCTCATAATGTTACTACATTCATTTGAATTTAAAATGTGGTATCTTATTTGGAGAATGTATCTTAGATACACTTTTAATGAATAAATATTTACAGTGCAATTAAAAAAAAACACAGGTTAAGAGAATGGATGTGAAAACAGGATCCAATATTCTACAGTTTACAAGAAACACACTTCAACCTCAACAACAGAAATTGCCTCAGAGTAAAGGGTTGGGAAAATGTTTTTCAATCAAACGAACCAAAACAAACAACAACAACAACAAAAAAAATAAGTGAGTGTGGCTATACTAATATCTGAAAAAATTGATTTCAAACTAAAATCAATCAGAAGAGATGGAGAGGGACATTTTATACCCATAACAGGAACAATCCATCAGGATGAAGTCTCAATCCTGAATATCTACACCCCTAATATAAAAGCATCCACATATGTAAAAGAAACATTACTAGAACTCAAAGCATACATCAAACCCCACATTCTAATAGTAGGAGACAAAAATTTAACAGAGAAATAGGATAACTGATGTCATGACTCAAATGGACTTAACAGACATCTATAGAATATTCCACCCAAACCAAAAAGAATATGCCTTATTCTCAGCATCTCATGGAACCTTCTCAAAAATTGACCACATAATTGATATCAAAGCAAACATCCACGGATACAAAGAAATTGTAGTAACCACCTATGTACTATTGGATCACCATGGAATAAAGTTAGAATTCAACAATAATTTTACCCACAAAAAGTCTACAAACTCATAGAAACTGAACAGTCAACTACTGAACCACCCATGGGTCAAGGAAGAAATAAAGAAGAAATTCAAGTTTTCCTTGAATTCAATGAAAATAAAGACACAACATACACAAACCTATGGGACACTATGAAAACAGTGCTAAGAGGAAAGTTCATAGCACTAAGTGCCCACATAAAGAAAATGGAGAAAGCACACATTAGAGACTTAACAGCACACCTGAAAGCTCTAGAAAAAACAAAGAAGCAGCTCACCCAGGAGGAGTAGAAGACTGGAAATAATCAAACTGAGGGGTGAAATCAACAAAATAGAAACACAGAAAACAATACAAAGAATGAATGAAAGAAAAAGCTGGTTCTTGGAGAATATCAACAAGATTGACAAACCCCTATCCAAACTAATCAAATGGCAGAGAGAGAACACACAAATTAACAAGATCAGAAATGAAAAGGGGGACATAGCAACAGACACAGAGGAAATTCAGAGAATCATTAGATCTTACTACAAAAGCCTGTATGCCACAAAAGTGGAAAATGTGAAAGAAATAGATATTTTTTACATAAGTACCATATACCAAAATTAAATCAAGAACAGGTGAAAAGTTTAAATAGACCTGTAAGTCATGAGGAATTAGAAGCTGTCATCAAAAACCTCCCTACCAAAAAAAGCCCAGGACCAGATGGTTTCAATGTAGAATTCTACCAGAACATCCAAGAAGAGCTAATACCTATACTCCTTAATGTGTTTAACAATATAGAAACAGAAGAGTCATTGCATTGCCAAACTCCTTTTATGAAGCCACTGTTATCCTGATACCAAAACCACACAAAAACTCAACCAAGAAAGCGAATTATGGACCAATCTCACTCATGAACATCGAAGCAAAAATTCTCAATAAAATACTGACAAACTATATCCCAAGAACATATCCAAAAAAAATATCCATTATGATCAAGTAGCCTTCATCCCAGAGATGCAGGGCTGGTTCAACATATAAAAATCTATCAATGTAATCCATCATATAAATAAACTGAAAGAAAAAAACATATGATCATTTCATTTGATGCTTAAAAAGCATTTGACAAAATTCAGCATCCCTTTATGATAAATGTCTTGGAGCCATTAGGAATACAAAGGTCATTCCTAAATATAATAAAAGCAATATACAGCAAGCCAACAGCTAACATTAAATTAAATGTAGAGAAACTTAAAGCCATTCCACTAAAATCAGTAACAAGACAAGGCTGTTCACTCTCTCCATACCTCTTCAATATAGTGCTTGAAGTTCTATCAATAGCAATAAGTCAGCATAAGGAGATCAAGGGGATTTGAATTGGAAAGGAAGAAGTCAAACTTTCATTATTTGCAGATGATATGATAGTATACATAAGCGACCCAAAAAACTCTACCAAAGAACTCCTACAGCTGATAAACACCTTTAGTAATGTGTTAGAATACAAGATTAATTCCAAAAAAATCAGTTGCCTCCTATACACAAAGAACAAAGAAAGAAGCATAGAGAAAATCAGAGAAGCATCACCTTTCACAATAGCCACAGATAGCATAAAGTATCTTGGGGTAACTCTAACCAAGGAAGTGAAAGATCTATTTGAAAAGAACTTTATGGCATTGAAGAAAGAAATTGAAGAGGATACAATAAATGGAAGGATCTCTCATGCTCTTGGATTGGGAGGATCAACATAGTAAAAATGGCAATTCTACCAAAAGCAATCTATAGATTCAATGAAATCCCTAACAAAATCCAGACAAAATTCTTCACAGATCTTGAGAGAACAAAAATCAACTTTATATGGAAAAACAAAAAAACCCAGGATAGTCAAAATAATCTTATACAATAAAAGTAATTCCAGAGACATTACCATCCATGACTTCAAACTCTATTACAGAGCTACACTAATGAAAACAGATTGGTATTGGCATAAAAACAGAGATGTTGATGAACGGAATTGAATCGAAGACCAGGATATTAATCCACAAACCTATGAACACCTGATTTTTGACAAAGGAGCTAAATTTATACAATGGAATAAAGAAAGCATCTTTAACAAATGGTGCTGCCATAACTTGAAGTCAACCTGTAGAAGAATGAAAATAGATTCATATCTATCACCATGCACAAAGCTCAAGTCCAAATGGATTAAAGACCCCAACATAAATCTGACCACACTGAACCTGACAGAAGAGAAAGTGGGAAGTAGTCTGCAACGCATGGGCACAGGAGACCACTTCCTACATATAAGCCCAGTAGCACAGACAATAAGAACAACAATGAATAAATAAGACCTCCTGAAACTGAGAAGCTTCTGTAATGCAAAGGACACTCTCATTAAGACAAAAAAGGCAACCTAGTGAATTGGAGATGATCTTCACCAACCCTGCATCAGACAAAGGTCTAATCTCCAAAATATATAAAGAACTCAAGAAACTAGACATTAGAACTCTAATTAACCCATTAAAATTCTGAATAACCCAATTTAAAAATGGGGTACTTAACTGAACAGAGCATTCTCAACAGAAGAAGTTCAAATGGCCAAAAGACACTTAAGGTCTTTGTCAACCTCCTCAGCAATCAGGGAAATGCATATCAAAACAACGTTGAGATACCATCTTACACCTGTAAGAATGACTAAAATCAAAAATGCCTATACAGGAGAGGATGTGGAGTAAGAAGAACACTCATCCATTTTTGGTGGGAATGCAAACTTGTGCAACTACTTTGGAAATCAGTGTGGTGGTTTCTCAGGAAACTGGGAGTCGACATACCTCAGGATCCCACAATTCATCTCTTGAGAATATATCTAAGAGATGCCCAATCATACTACAAAAGCATTTGTTCAATTATATTCATAGCAGTACTATTTGAAATAGCCAGAACCTGGAAACAACCTAGGTGCCCCTCAATAGAAGAATGGATAAAGAAGGTGTGGCACATATACACTTTAGAGTTCTACTCAGCGGTAGAAAATGACATCTTGAATTTTGTATTCAAATGAATAGAAATAGAAAACACTATCCTGAGTGAGATAACACAGACCCAAAAAGATGAATATGGTATGTACTCACTGATTAGTGGATTCCAACCATAAACAAAGGACATTGAGCCTTTAATTCATGATCCTAGAGAAGCTAAATAAGAAGGGGAGCCCAAAGAAAAACATATATTTATCCTCCTGGATATTGAAAGGAGACAAGATTCCCAGGCAAAAGCTGGGAGCACAAGGGAGCGGGGAGGGTAGGGGAAAGCGGATATGGGGAGAAAGAAGGGAGAAGGGAAGGATTGGGGAGAGCTTGGGGGAGTGGGATAGTAGAGATGGAGGAAGGGTTGATATGGGAGTAGGGAAGAAGATATCTTAATTAAGGGAGCCATTTTAGAGTTGGCAAGTAACTTGGCTCTAGAGGAGTTCTCAGGTGTCCAAGGAGATGTCCCCAGCTAAGTCCTTGGGCAGCAGAGGAGAAGGTGCCTGAACTGGCTTTCACCCATACCCACACTGATGAATATCTTACATATCACCATAGAACCTTCATCCAGAGATGGATGGAGATAGAAACATAATCCCACATTGGAGCACTGGACTGAGCTCCCAAGGTTCAGATGAAGAGCAGAAGGAGGGAGAACATAAGCGAGGAAGTCAGGACCACGAGGGGTGCGTCCACCCACGGAGATGGTGGGACTGATCTAATGGGAGGTCACCAAGGCCAGCTGGACTGGGACTGAATGAGCATGTGATCAAACTGGACTCTCTGAATGTGGCTGACAATGAGGGCTGACTGAGAAGCCAATGATAATGGCATTGGGTTTTGATTCTACTGCATGTACTGTTTTTTTCAGAACCTAGTCTGTTTGGATGCACACCTTCCTAGACCTGGATGGAGGCGGGGAAGGCCTTGGAATTCCCACAGGGCAGGGCACCTTGACTTCTCTTAGGACTGGAGAGGGAGGGGAGGAGGAGTGGGGGGAGTGGGAAGGAAATGGAAGGAGGGTAGAAGGTGGAAATTTTTAATAAATAAATTAATTAAAAAAATAAAATCAAAAAAGAAAATGGTTAAATTTAAAATAGTGATAAGTAATATGCTTATGTCTATTTTAACTTGTAAATATTTTTCTAATAATTCAACAGAACAGAAGAAATTGTACTAAGAAACCATTTAAGAATGTCTTTCCCATTAATATTACTAAATTGGATATTATTATTGGATATTGTATACTACTGTGAATAACCTAAAACTATGCCCAGAGATAAAGAAAACAATGTTTCTTTTAAGAGAGATATATTTGGTGTGTGTGTACGTGTGTGTACACGTGTACATGGAGGCCAAAAATACTATTGAACCACCTGACGTGAGTGCTGGGAACCAAACTCAGGTTGTCTGGAAGAGCAACTACTGACCTTGACAGCTGAGCTATTATTCCAGCACTTCTACTCAAAGTTTCATCATCAATTGCCACCAAACATGTATAAATTTAAGATGTTGAAAAGACATTACTGTCATGGATGAACGCATTGGTCTTATTAGCATTTATATTTAAATTAAAATGGTTAATAGAATTGTTTCCTTATTACCAAAATTAGCTCATAAATTTGAACAATTCAAAAGATCAGTAATGTCTTCAGATTTCTTAAACGTGGAGAAAAAACAGTTTGACATTGTTTACCAATGTATACTAATACTGAATACCTGTATAGTCATTTTTAGGGGTTGAGAGATGGTTCAGTGGTAAAGAGCACTGCCAGCTCTTCCAAAGATCTTGATTTCAATTTCCAGCAACCACATGGTGGCTCACAACCATCTGTAATGACATCTGGTGACCACTTGAGGAAAAGACCTGGTCAGTCATCCTCATCAACTTAGACCATGAAACCCAAAATTGATAAGTTCAATAGAACCACCATTTACAACTGCCCATGTTGCTTCCACATTTCCTGGGCATAAATTTCAAATTCATATTTTTCATATTTGGGTAGGTATAGAACATGTTCTAATGTTACAAACAGCTAAAAATTCAAAAATTACCAGCCTTAATGTTTGGGGGAAGGTCTATTGATGTGTAATGCTTATGAGAGTCCTCCCACCCTATCTTTCCACAAGATCGTGTAATTTCTGCTCTTATTAAGTCCTTTCTGTTTGATATTTTCCTTGTTGTTCTCCAAGTCCAGATGATTGCAGAGTTAAGTTTATAATTATGAATAAGAATTAAATAAAAACTATACTAATTTTTTCACTATAAAGGAATGCCAGATTCTTATAAATCATTAAAAAAAACTTTTTCCCTAAAAGAGAATAGTTTGGAAGTTAATGTATAAAATGGATGTAAGATGTTCTCCTCTGCTTTAAAAGAATTAAGGAACTCTTTCTAAGTCTAACACAAACAAATTTTATCCCGTGCTTCTAAAAAAACCAAACATTTTTATCTAAATTTTAATATTTGTGGATTAATTGCACATTAAGGGAAAAAATAGAATACTAGGTTTTCTCTGCTGCTTGTTTAGGGATGGATAAAATACTTAATATAAATCTGATAATCCTGCCTTCCCAGTATAGAAAAATGTTTGGAGGATTACCAAACAAATCTTAGAACAATTTGTGGCTTAAAATAATCAGGAAACTTGTAAAAAATGAGATTGAAATCTTGGTTTATCTTTGCTTATAATGGAAAGTGTTTAGAGCTGCATTATCAGACCTGTAGCCCCTTGACATTAGTCTCTTTCAAGATAACCAGTGTTACTATGGGACAATGGTCTTCTACCTTGTAAAGATTTGTGACTTGTATTGGTTTAATAAAACACTGATTGACCAGCCAAGCAGGAAGTATAGGCAAAGTGACCAGAAATGGAGAATTCTGAGAAGAGGAAAAGCTCAGTCTGTAGTTGTCATCCAAACACATAGAAAGCAAAATGAGAATGCCTCACTGGTAAAAGTACCAAGCCACCTAGCTAACACAGACAAGAATTAAGGGTTAATTTAAGGTGTGAAGTTAACCAAAATTAAGCCTAAGCTATTGGTTTAACAGTGTTGTCATTAATAGAGTTTCTGTGTTATTATTCAGGTCTGGGTGGCTGGGAAACAAACAGTCTCTGCTTACACAGCTTTGATCACTGCTTCCTATTTTCCTGGCAAAGAAGAAATAAAAATACAGTCATTTCCCATCCATCTGATCTAAAATATGGTATAAAAAGGGAGGGGTTTAGCCGGGCTGTGGTGGTGCACGCCTTTAATCCCAGCACTCGGGAGGCAGAGGCAGGCGGATCTCTGTGAGTTCGAGGCCAGCCTGGTCTACAGAGCTAGTTCCAGGATAGGCTCCAAAGCCATAGAGAAACCCTGTCTTGAAAAACCAAAAAAAAAAAAAAGGGGGGAGGGGTTTGTTGAGGACTATCCAGGGAAAGTTGTTTCCTGCTGTCCAAAATAATTGTAGAATCTGAGTTCTAACTCTGGTCTTTGGCTTGGGAAATGACCTTCTAAGCTGCCCAAACATTACATTCTAATTTTCTCTTTTATTCCCTAAGGGTTGGTCCAATTGAGTCTATCAATCCCTGGCCCAGAAGGCAATCCATTAGAAACACTAAATACCCAAAGAAATACTAAGGGGACAGAAATTCATTCCCTTAATGAAAGGTGCATTTGTACCCTCTCTCCAGAACCTGTTCTTCCATGACCTACAAATGCTTCTGAGTTCTAACTTAAAATATTTATTTATTTATTTATTTATTTATTTATTTACTTATTATATAATATTCTATCTGTGTGTATGTCTGCAGGCCAGAAGAGGGCACCAGACCTCATTACAGATGGGTCTGAGCCACCATGTGGTCGCTGGGAATAGAACTCAGGACCTTTGGAAGAGCAGGCAATGCTCTTAACCACTAAGCCATCTCTCCAGCCCCCTGAGTTCTAACTGAAATGGTGATTTTCTTCTCCTTTTTATTTCTTTGTATATTGGACAAATTCCCAAACCTGCTTGAGGAAGAAACAATTCGAGTTCTGACTAAAACTTCCAGATCATGAAAAAGATGTGGAGTGCTTATAACACCCAGCCCTCCTTTTCTAGAGTGTTCACACCTGTGTGCGGGAATTATGAAATAAGAAGCGGAGGCTCAGTGAGACGGTTGAGTTGGAAAGAACCCTACAGAAATATCAGTGCTGACTGTTCAGTTTGGTGCGAAGTAGAAATGATTGTGGCACAGACTGGTGACTAGAAAAATAACTCTTTCAACCTATCACAAATCATTGTGAAGTGGATTATTGGTCTATAGAACTGCTCTTCAGCATGCAGTTTGTGATCTAGCACACCAACATTACCGGAGACTCCAGTAAAGGACCATGTCTGCTTTATCAATCTCTCCTGGTGATTATTATGTATCCTAAACTTTTAGTTACACAGGCCTCCAGAATCGGATTTCTTGGCTCTGAGGTAACTTATCCATCCCAAAAACCCTGCTTTTTTGGCTGAATTTTAGAATGTACACTGTTTTCTGGTTATGGGTTTAGTGTCAGTTCATCTTCAACATATAAGCATTCCCCAAATTCCTGCCTTAGACAGTATTAATACTCACTAAAGGAAAGAAAAAATAATTTTCAGTGTTTTACTACTAAAACATTCATACTAAAAGTTTTTTTTTTATTTTTAGAGGAAAAATCAAGTAGATAAATAGAAAAATCATATCTATAGAAATATTTGTACCTAGATATTCAAAAATAATGCAAATTTACATCAATATGTGAGTTTATTTATATAGCTTTCTCTTTATTTTATCTTGCCCCAACATATACAACTCTTAATAGTTCACTTTTGCCTTCCCTCGGTATCCCCTCAAATTAACTTCATATCTTCTTTAATTTTGAAAATGCACATGTCCAATTATTGCTGTACATATGTCCATAGGTATGGAGTCATCCACTAGAGCATGGGAAATCTACCTCTGTCTATACCTCACGTTTACCCTTCTTTGTCAGCTCTAAACTTCCAATAGGTAGTCAGTAAGGGGTGGAGCATATAGATAATATCTTCCATCTATTTGGAAATTCAGTTGGCTTGATCTTGGACAGACCTTATGCAGGTAACTACAGCTGTTTTGAGTTCATCAATTCAATAGTGATGTCATGGTCAGGAAGCTGCATTTCAGCACACTTCTTCCTGTTCTCCAGCCTTTGCATCCTTGTTGAATTCATTTCTGCAATGAACTCTTAGCCTTGGAAAGTGACAAAGATATCCCATGTAGGACTGAGCATTCAGTCTCATCTCTTTTCAGTGCTGTGAACAAGTACGCTACTTGGTGTTATCTGCACACCACTAGAAAAATGAGCATATCTGATCAGGGTTGAGAGGTAGCTTGGGATGGCATTCATGGTCTCTTAGTGTCTGCATAAAATCTGTCCAGGACCTTCTAGCTTTCAGAGTCTCCATAGAGAAGTAGGGTGTTATTCTGATGGGTCTGCCTTTATATGTTGCTTGTCCTTTTTCCTTTGCTGCTCTGCAACTCTTAATATTCCTTCTTTATTCTGTATACTTTATGTTTTGATAATTATGTGGTGAGAGAATTCTTTTTTGTCCAGTCTTTTTGGTTTTCGGTAAGCTTCTTGTATCTTCATAGGCATTTCCTTCTTTAGGTTGTGAAAGTTTTCTTCTATGATTTTGTTGAGTATGTTTTCTGTGCATTTGAGCTGGACTTCTCCTTCTATTCTTATTATTTTTAAGTTTGGTCTTTCCATAGTGTCCCAGATTTCCTGGATGTTTATATTATGACTTTGTTAACTCTAATCTTTAGTTGATCAATGAATCTATTTACTCTATTATATTTTCAACTTCTGAAATTCCTCTTCCATATTTTGGGTTCTGTTGGTTATGCTTGAATCTCTACTTTCTGTTTGTTTACCCAGATTTTCCTTTTCCAGAATTCCGTGTTTGTCTTTTCTCTATTGCCTCTATTTTAATTTTCAAGTCTTGAAATGTTTTCTTCACCTGTTTGATTGCTTTTCTTTGGTTTTCTTTAAGAGATTTATTGATTTCTTCTAAGTTTTGTTTGTCTTTTCCTCAATTTTGTTAAGGAAATTTTTCATTTCTTTTTTTAAAGGTCCGTATCATCTCCCTAAGTTATCTTTAAGGTCATTTTCTACTGCGCCTTCTATATTGGGATGTCCATGTCTTGCTATTGTAGAACCACAAAATGGTGCCATATTGCTCTTTAGGTTGTTGAATGTATTTTTGCACTAGCATCTACCCATCTGTTCCTCCAATCAGTGCAAGCAGTATCTGTTCCCCTTGATTTGATAATTGTAGTGTGTGTGAGTTTGTGTGTCTCAGGGAAGTGACCATGGTCTGACTGGTACAGTTGCTGTCTGTGCCTCGGGGAGCTGTTGAAGTTTCAGGGGAGTGGGTATATTTGGGAATGCAATGAGACTTGTAGTTTGTAGGATCAGTGGGGGGTAGAAGAACCTGCCCACAGGAGCCTTTCCTCCTGACATGCTGGTGAGGTTGAGATAGGTGTGGAAAGGAGCTGGGGTTTGCCCCATGTCCCTGAGCCTAGCTGGAGGCTAGTCTTTCCAATAGGGACCAACTCACTCACAATCACTGTCTGTCAGCCTTTGGTTTTCAGATAAGCCCATAACCAATCTTGTCTCAAGTTCTTTTTTTTTTTTTTTTTTTTTTTTGAATTTTCGAGACAGGGTTTCTCCGTAGCTTTTGGTTCCTGTCCTGGCACTAGCTCTTGTAGACCAGGCTGGCCTCGAACTCACAGAGATCCGCCTGCCTCTGCCTCCCGAGTGCTGGGATTAAAGGCGTGCGCCACCACCGCCCGGCTTGTCTCAAGTTCTTAACCACGTGAGTAATGTAACATGTGAGCACCATCATGTGAAATAAATCTTAAATCCAATTAGTTAGAGATTGGTACTCCTACAACATTTGTACCACTACGGCACCAGCATATCATGAAGGCAGAGGACTCTTGTAGATCCCAGGTTTTGTAGCAGATTGATGGTCACATTTTGTCTCTGGTAGTATGCAGAATACTTTCCAGTACCATGAACACTAATCTGTAGGGATGAAAATGCTAGTTAAGCACCAGCTTGACATCTCCATGCCATTCAGTTTTTAAATCAAACCTATTGTTTTATTTTCATGTTGTAAAAATAAAAAAAAAATAAAATTTACCTAAAAATGATTCAATTAATGTCAAATTTCCACTTTGTATATTTTCAAGTTATATTATATGGAGTTTCCATATTTAGAATTATTTCATTTCTCCGATAAATTTAAACAAATAATATTGTTACCATTTTCATTTCTAGCAATTGTATTTATTATCTCATATTAGTATAGACAGTGTTTCTTCTTTATTATCCTGTCTCTGAGACTAACTAAAGCCTCAAGAAATATGTAGATGTTTTAATCAGAGACTACTTGATCATTTTCAAGCTGCCCAGACTCAAATAATCTCATAGAAACTATACTAATTACAACACTGTTTGGCCTATAAACTCATTCTTTATATTAAGTAACTGTTACATCTTAAATTCATCTATCTTTATTAATCTACATATCACCACAAGGCTGTTGTTTACCAGTAATGTTCTGGAATCCTTTTAATTTCAGCAGCTACAGGGCATCTCTTTGACTCTGCCTACTTTCTCTTTTTGTCTCTGTTTAGATTTACTTCCTGCCTTTAATCTGGTAAGCCATTGGCCAAAACAGCTTTATTTATCAACCAATAAAAGCAACACATATACAGAAGGACATCCCACATCATATCCTCTTTTCTGTCTATCTTAAAAGGAAGGCTTTAACTTTAATATAGAAAAATTAAATATAACAAAACAGGTATCAAGCAAGAATTGCAGTTAAAATATTTGGTGTATTTGTATCTGGCAAAATTAAAAATATACTATCACCTATTTTATTTTAATGAGTATAAATTTTTATACCTAATTCATCTTTTATCATAACTAAAGGAAACTATAATGGATAATGATTCTTCAACTCTATCAAAGGCCGCAGAAAGATATAATATAATTAAGTAAAAAGGAAGTTTATTGTAAGCAACTTCCAAAACTCTAGAATTGACACATTTTCACTGACTGGACATTCACCCAAAGTTCTTTTGTAACACTGAGGCCTACATCTTCAGACTTATGTCCCATAAAATCTCGTAGACTTTTCCATGGAGCAGGAAATTTGAAGAGCTGTTCTGCCTTTTAATTGCAAAGTTCATTAGTTGCTTTCTTCTGTGTCCTACAAAATGTATGGCAGTTTCTTCTGTGAAGTAGGAGCCCTGAAGGACCATCCTGTCTTTTGGAAGATTCAACAGTCCCTTTTCTGTGAGTCCTGCATGTCCAGTTCATACACTATACCTACCATAAAGCAGTCCAGGAAAGAGCAGTTTCTTATCCAAATGATTAACCTTGTCACACTGAAGGCAAATTCCGGAACAAGTTTCTTCAATGCCAATAAACCTCTCTGAAGTAATTGGTGCATCCAGAAGCATACACGTCTCACTGTTGAAAAAAGGCTAAGTCCTTAAAACATTTTTAAATGTCATATTCTGTTTATCTTTGAATGTTTTAAATATTACCTATCTAACTGAACTATATCTCTATATATCTAGAAAACCTAACATGGCTACATATTTGACTATTATAAATATCTATGAATTAATCTGTATTTTTAATTATACATTACATTTTTAAATGATCTGTATAAACAAATACCTTAAACAAATGAAGAAATCTACATATAACAAAATTGACCTTAAATTTGCATCAATCATCCCAAATCCATACCACTGTAAAGTATTCACTTTTTTATCATATCTTCCTTTAAATGAAAACAAACACAAACAATTATTTTGATATTTGGGAATAGTTTTCTTCAAATTGTTTTCTGCTGTTTGGAAGTATTTTGGGGTTCACAGAAACTTTTTGCAGGGTCTTGTACCATCAAACCATATTAGATTGGAAAGAATCCACAGGTTTTCATCTTCTGTGGAAACAAAAGCAGAACCTCTTTTGCAAAGTAACACAGACTTGGACTCAAATTTTATAGTTAAGATACCTTAAAAAATATTTTATTTATGTTCATTTATCTTAGCAGCCACACAAGCAAATGTCTCTCTGAAGCCAAGAAATTCAAAGAACACACAATAATATACATAATCCAGGCCCTCTGTGTATTTTTTATCTTTATGTGGCATTTTTCTACTCTATTACTTTTTAATGTTTAATTATTTTTACTCTTTTAATCTATAAATGTCTATAGTTTTAACATTGCTTTTCCTGTCTCTTTACTGTTTTTCCTCTCTTTTGAAAGCCTACATACATTTTTTTAATTAGAGGTCTTTTATGTTTGAATCTGATCAAGAGTGCCATTGTTTTTAATGCTAAGTGGCATGGCTAGGACCAACTCCACAGTCATGCCATTTTGCCCTGTCCAGTCCAACATGGCTAAGGCATGTTCACCATCTCTGTAAGCCATACTTGCTGCCCCAGCTCCAGGGATACAGCAGTCCTATGTCATCAATTAGCAACTAGTAGCACACTGCTCACAAACCCCATTCAAGTACAGAACCTGCCAAATGAGGCAGAGCTATCCAGAAGTCTTCTCTCAAAGAAGCCATGCCGTTTTTGCTGCTAATGTTGAGTCAGGAAGCCTTCCCTTAAAGGAATCACACCTCGGCTCACTGCCAGCTAACAGAGCCTATATCAAAAATTCAGTTACCAAGAAAATCCAATTGGCTCCCTTTGTTTGTGAGTCCAGGAGTAATTTTTAAAAGAATTCTTAGTCTTTATGTGGAAGTACGATGCCAAACGTTGGGTGTCATTATGTAACTGAAGATTGTTCATTCATTTCTCAGCTTCCTAGACCTGAATAATCACACAGAAACTATATTAATTACAACAGTTTGCCCTATTAGCTCAACCTTCTTATTAAGTAACTATTAATCTTAAATTAATACATTTCTATAAATTTATGTATCACCATGAGACTGTGTCTTACTTACTATAAGGTTTCAGCATCCTTCTCCTTTCAACAGCTACATGGCTTCTCTTGACTCTGCCTACACTTCCTATATATCTCTGTTCAGATTTCCCACCTGGCTTTATTATGCTACGTCATTGGCTGAAACACTTGATTCATCAACCAATAAAACCAACACATACACAGAAGGATATCCCACATTAGAACGGTTAACCTGAAGGAAATGGAGAGCACAGATTGCTTTTGGACCACCACATGAGGTTGGCAATAAAACTCAATTCTTCGATTACTAAGCTTCAGTAGATAGAATCACAGAAAAGCTTTCTCTCTCCTGGATTCATCTTATATTGATTTATTGATTTTTTTTATTCCAGAGCACATACACTTTCTGACTTAAAAGGAATGTTTGTTTTCAAATATTGTTGTGAGTCTAGATATCTGTACACATACCCACACATATGTCATATACTACTACATTTTGAGGCTGTGTTGAATGGGATTGTCAAATTTAGTTTTATTACATTTTGTGATATAATATATAAAACCTGGCAAGTGTTTTCATCTTAATCTACTGAGCTCATTTAAGTCCTCACAGGTTTCTTATATGTTTGCTTTTCCAGCTTTTTGATCAACAGTCTAGCATCCTTTCTGAAACATATCTGGTGCCACTACTTTTTATTGTTTGGAGAATAAAGACTAAATTAGTAAGCTCAAATTCTCTTTATGTCTTAAGTGTTATCTTTACGTATTTCCTTCTCATAAACTTTCTTATCTCCAAATGTTTAGTTCAGCTAAAAAAAAACTTGCTACTTTCCTTTGCAGAAGAATATTTATGTTTTGTGAACATTATTTTAGCTTATTTAAAAAAATACTTCTTAAGTTTTACTTATTTTCAATATGTAAATAAATGTTATTAGGAAAAGTGTCTTTAACCAATTTAGCCAAATAATTTGAAAACCATATTTTATTCTACATTACACTACCCTTAAAAAGTGTATTCTGTATTCTTGTATATCATGGCACAAATATTTAAAACTCCAAAGCCTTTATAGACTTCAAAGACAGAGTTCTCTGTTCGTTTTTTTTTATTTTTTATTCAGAACCAAACCCTTATTTATGAACATCTCATACTTACAAACTCACAGTGAACATTAAAACAATTCTCATGCATTAGTTCCAAAAAATGTTGATGTAATTTAGGGAAAGAGATTTTACTTCATGGTAAATCAAAGTATGAGGACTTATTTTTCCATTACAGAAAAACCAGTCACTAGTTCCCAGGTCAGAGAGTCAACTTGATTTACTGTTTTTAGTGCCAAGTTTCCCATGCTCAACTTTTAGAGAGAAGGAAAAGTGGAAGTTATATTTTAAGAGCTATTTCTTAAATAAACCAATTTTTAAAATAAATAGCATTTGTTTAATTGTATGTTGGGCAATATTTCCATTATTTGTTATAAAACAAATATGAATTCCATAAAATTTCTAAGGTTTATACTGCACTTTTAAATGTTCACAGCATGTACTTACTTCCATCTACATGAGAATATACATGAAACCATGGTCACACACCTCCAAATTTATGAGAAAATATTTTTATTAACAAAAGTAAAAGTATTTTCTACTGTCTTTAGGAACTAATATCATATATATATATATATATATATATATATATATATATATATATATATATTTGTTGTAGGGGTAACTGTGTGCTTGTATACACAGTACAAATGGAAACTAAAAATTGATATTAAATGTATTCCTCAGTCACTCTTCACCTGGTGTGTGTGTGTGTGTGTGTGTGTGTGTGTGTGTGTGTGTGTGTGTTTGTCTGTGTTGGTATACTTATATGGAGGCCATAAACTGAAATCTGGTGCATCCCTCTACCATTCTGCACTTAATTTAGTGAGACAGGGCCTCTTACTGAACCTGACATGTACCAATGATTTAACTAGATTATCTGGCCAAAAATCCCCTGAGATGTCCCTGTTTCTGTCTTCCATAATTCTGGTTATTGACACACACCATGGCTCCCAAAGTTTCTATGAATATTAGGGAACCAAGCATAGGTCTTCATGCCTGTTCCTGAGGCACTTAACCCATGAGATATTGCTCCATTTCTCATTTGATTATTTAGAAATTGTAGTATATTTTTGATTACTTGTGAAATATGCAATACTAGCTAGGATTTACTTACAGAATTTGTAAAACTTTTTCTGAACTACAGCTGAATTCACATCTGAAACTAGTATTCTAAATTTATTATTTATTTTCATTTTCTCTTCTAGTAACATTAATTGTACTATTCTCAAATTAGCAGTTCTTTGATTTATTCTATAAAAAGCCATCCTATGTATATTCCTAATATGTAAATACAAACATCTCAGTCTATATAATGTGACTTGTGTGTATACGTTTTTAGAGTTGACCATTGATGGGAAGAGATGACATTTGGGAGACAGCAGGGTGGAATATAAAAGTAATTTTTTTAAAAATTATGTTGAGGTATAGTAGGAGACATATACCAAATGTCAAGATTCCTTATTTCTATATAAAAAAGCCACAAAACCAAATTGTTTTATAGTAATAAAATAGAAAAGCATATTAAATAATAACAATGTATTAGTAATTATCCATTAAAATGAACTAAAATTACGGCTGTCAAGGTGGACAAATCTTAAACCCAATATGAAGTGAAAGAAGTCAGACAAAAGTACTACAAGGTCCCTAATTCCACCTATAAAACATCCAAGCCAGGAAACTGAATTATATTATTTAGTAGTAAACTTCAAGCAGTATCACTATAAAGAAATTAGGCAAATATGAAAATGCTTTGAAGTTTGGTTGGGCTGGCATTAAAGTTTTGCTTGTAGCTGGTAGTAGTTTCCTGGATGTTTATTTTATTACAATTCAGTAAGCAAGGAACTTAATTTCTATATATTTTTCACATTTGTGCATATTATTGTAAAAGAATAAGAATACAAAAAAATTTGGACTGAAGCACACTTTTATAATTGTCTACCAATAAAACAGGAGGACATAAGTTTGGATCCCCAATACCCATGTAAAAGCTTGATGTGGTGCCAGGTGGTGTTCGAGTGAGGTGCTGCAGGGATAAGCACATCCTCAGAGCTTGCTGGTCAGCCAGCCTGGCCGGTCAGCAATCTCTTGTTTCAGTGAGAAACTGACTCAAAATTTAATCACAACAGTGACAAAAGATGCCTGACATCAAACTCTAGTCTCCTCCTGCAATGAACATGTGTGTATGTGCACCCATGCAAATATACACAAGCAAACACCTGTATTACACAAACACATTTACTTTTAAAAATCAATATTTTTTTATGTCCAGAGTATTACTGCATAAAAAACTAAATTTATAAATTTTTGTTAGCATGCAAGTCTATATATACTGTTCAAGTAAAAATAACCTCATTGATGAAAATGGGATAAAATGAATTTTGACTATGAGAAACTCATTTTTCTTCACTACAAAAATGTATAAAATATGAATTTTCCACTTATGAAAATATGGTAGGTCATCAGTTAAAATTTGTTTTTTATAAGCAGAGTTGTCAGTTTCCCACTGAAATTGAGGCTGTATATTTCAATTTTGTTCATATATAATACAAATATTGTTAGCCATTTTTGTTCCTGATATTATTCATTAACATATTATAAAAAATCTCTAATTTTATCAGATGTAAATTAAGACAGTTTGATGTTCTTATTAATTGGCCATAGAAAAACTTGCAGAGATGCATGTCTACATGCTTTGTGATCTGAGAAACTTATAAATCCTCTCAATTAATTCATCTTCACTATATTTAAAATTAAACACCTTCAGTCTCTAAGTAAATATTAATCACAGGGAAACTCTGTCATTCCCAAAGTAGGGAGTTAGAAATAGAAATATAGAGATCATATGAATTTTCAACTACTTTACATAATTGTTTCTCATGAGTTATTCTTTATAATTTGGTATTTATGATCATTCAGTTGATTCAGTATAATTGAAAGGCATACCGACAGCTTGCTTCATTTTAATTGTTTATACATCCTTTTTGATTTTTGTTTTACTTGATTATAAGACGTCTGAAATCATTGAGCCCTTTCATTTAACCTGAATTAGGACTAGAATGTTGTTACAAATGGGTAACAAAGTTTGTAAGTTTAAAAAATATTTTTAAGACTATGTTAAGAGAAGGAAAGGAGAAAATGTATCTGTTTTAAAATAGATGCCTGGGGAAATGTATACAAGTGGGGGAACTGAGGTATTATTCAAACTCATCAAAATGGCATTAGTTGAAGATTTTGTTCTTTGCCTTGGAATTTTCTACATACAGACAATAAATGAGGTTACAAACATCAAATGATAAAGAAATTTATCAATGGTATTCCTCTGGAAGAAAATATAAAATAATAAGAACCAAGAGCCTAAGATATAAGTCTAAAGACACAAACATATAGGGAAATCACTGTGGAAGAGAAATGTTTAGGAAGAAAGAGTACAGAAACAAGAAATTACAACAGATATGTTTAAAGATGAGGGATTCAATAGCAATATAAATACCTGAGGTAAGAGCATATCTTATTTAGGGAATTTAGGAAAATTTAGGAAAAGCACAGTCATTAGTGAAACAAGTTAAGAAAACTTTCAGAAAATTGTTGGTGAGAGTTCTCATGCCACAGTGGGTTGAGGAGTGCACAGAAGTCAAAGAATACAGGGCTGTGGGCTACTTTTTCAGAATCTTTGCCCTTTCAAGGAATGGGTAGGAGAGTAACTAAACATTAACTTAGTCATAAAGATAAGGTTTATTTGAAAATTAAGTCACTTATATAATAATTTTAACAATGAGACAATGCAAATATGTAAAACTGAAATGAAAAAGAGGAAAGGGTGTAATAAAGACAATTTTTAAGTAACTATTCCCATGATGAGAGGATAGAGAATCCAGATCAATGCTGAAAGGGTTTACTTCATGCTGAAGGAACAATATATTCGTGAAACAAACATGATTGAAAGAGTTGGAAGCAGTGATTGCTGATAACTGTAATATTTGAATGATGGTTCTTCATTTTGCATACAAATAGATCAAGTGCATGCAAGTGAGAAGTGAACTGTTGTAGAGTATAATAAATGTGGAAGCCATGTTTTTCAATGACAAAAAAAAAACTTGCTGAAATTACAGAAATGAAAATATATTTGCTCAATATGGGGAAACTTTCTATTTTTAAAGCTCTATTTTATAAATTTTTATTTACCTTACTTTATTCTTTTTAATGTCTTGGTGTCTGTATGTCTCTGTGTGTGAATATGCATGTCAGTCCAGATTCTCATGGGGACCAGGGGAGGCCTGTGGAGCTGGTGTTAACTAGCAACTGGGAACTGCCTGACACTAGTGCAGTTGACTGAACTTGGATCCTCTGCAAGAACAGTACAAGCTCTTTACCATGGAGCCATCTCTCCAGTCTTGGAGGTTTTTCAAGAAAGACATGTTATAAAAAAATTATACAAGAAATGTGCAACAAGAAGAAAGAAACAGCAGACCAGGGAGCTTGGGTAAAATTGAAAATAAACTAACTGAAGCTGATAGAGACAGGGTGGAGGACAAAGAGACGGATGGTGTTGGTTCATTTGGATGACACAGATGATTGAAGACAGCATTTAGCATGAATAAATTGCTATAAAACAATCAACTTCAAGATTTTAGACCGGGCTGTGGAGGTGCATACCTTTAACCCCAGCGCTGGGGAGGCCGAGACAATCAGAAACAATCTTTTCTTAATTTTACATAACAATCCCAATTCCCACTCCCTCCCTACTCCCATTCCCTCCACCTCTCCCATTTCACCCCCATCCATTCCTCAGAGAGAGTAAGGCACATTGCTTTGAGGAAAGACCAAGGACCTCCCTGCTAAATCATAGCTAAGCAAGGTATTCATCCAAAAAGAATGGATTCCAAAAAGCCAGTATAAGCAATAGGGATAAATCCTGGTGCCACTGCAGCTGTCCCTCTGTCTGCCCTGGCCATACAATGTCACCCACATTCAGAGGGTCAAATTGGGTCCAATGCTGGTTTCTTCCCTGTTAGGCCAGAGTTGGTGAGTTCCCTTCTGTTGTATGAGGCTACTTGTTCATTTCCCACAGCCCAGACTCCTGAAATAACCACACAGAAACTGTATTAATTAAATCACCACTTGACCTATTAGTACTAACTTTGCATTGGGCAGCTTTTAAATCTGAATTTAACCCATTTTCATTATTTTATATTTTACCACTGAGGTCGTGGTCTACCGGCAAGTTTCCTGCATGTCTCCAGCCATGATCTATGGTTCTCTCTGACTCTGCCTCCTTTCTTCCAGCATTCAGTTTAGTTTTCTCCACCTAGCTCTACTCTACCCTATCACAGGCAAAAGACAGTTTCTTTATTAACCAATCATACTCAAAGCATACAGAGGTGAATCCCGCATCACCCATCAGCTCAGGTAAGCTGTTTCAGTGGATGTCCCTATTATGGTCTTGACGTCTTTGCTCATATTCTCACTCCCCCACTCTTTGACTAGACTTTGGGAGCTCAGCCCAGTGCTCCATTGTGGGTCTCTGTCTCTGTTTCCATCTGTTGTTGGATGAAGGTTCTGTGGTGACATTTAAGATAGTCATTGCCGGGTGGTGGTGGCGCACACCCTTAATCCCAGCACTCGGAAGGCAGAGGCAGGCAGATCTCTGGGAATTTGAGGCCAATCTGGTCTACAAGAGCTAATTCTGGGACAGGCACCAAAGCTACAGAGAAACCCTGTCTCGAAAAACCAAAAAAAAAAAAAAAAAATGATAGTTGATGGAGGAAGGTCATTTGTTAAATAAAAAGAAACTGCTTGGCCCTCATTGGTTAGAAGATAGGTGGAAGGATAAACAGAACAGAATGCTGGGAGGAAGAGGAAGTGAACTCAGACTCCACAGCTCTCCTCTCTGGAGCAGATGCCTCAGAGAGACGCCATGCTCCCAGCTCCCAGGCAGACGCACGCGATAAAGCTCCAACCCAGGATGGACATAGGCTAGAATCTTCCCGGTAAGCGCACCTAGGGGCGCTACACAGATGATTAGATATGGGCTAAATTAATATGTGAGAATTAGCCTAGAAGAGGCTAGATAGAAATGGGCCAAGCAGTGATTAAATGAATACAGTTTGTGTGTTGTTATTTCGGGCATAAGCTAGCCAGGCAGCCGGGGTGCTGGGGACGCAGCCCCTCCGCTCTTATTACTACAGATAGTCATCAATTTGACTAAAGTGCAAGGCCAGTTAAGGCACCCTGTCCACTATTGCTTAAAATCTTAGCTGGAGTCATCCTTGTGATTTTCTGAAAACTTCCTTAGTGCCAGGTTTCTTGCTGGCCCCATAATGGCTCTCTCAATCAAGATAACTCTTTACTTGCTTTCTGTCTCTGTCTTCCATTTCAAGTTCTCCTTCCCTTTTCCTCCCTTCCCTCCCTCCCTCCTTTCTCCCCCCAAACCCAAGCTCCCATTTTTGTCAGATCTTGTCTAGTTTCCCTTCCCAGGGGAATTTATATATGTTTTTCTTAGGGTTCCCCTTGTTACTTTGCTTCCCTAGCATTGTGGAATATGGGCTCCCTATTCTTTGCTTTATAATTAGTATCTACTTATGAGTGAGTACACACCATGTTCATCTTTCTGAGTCTGGGTTACCTCACTCAGGATGTTTTTTTCTAGTTCCTTGGGATTTTTTTTCAATATTTTGTAAAGGCAAATGAAGCTTTTATACAGTATTCAATTTTTCCTTTATCTACATTTGCAAAGCATGTTCAGAATATGTAATTCAATTTAAAACTACCTTCTTCAAGCCTCATGCTATTAGGATTATTTCCTACAGAAAAATCAAAAGTGATAAATGTGTTTCTTTCACTTGTGCTGATCTTCTGCTCTTCTTTGATATTTAATATATATTCATATTTTGCTACTCAACAGTTCTATAAGAATGCTTTATCTAATCAACCATATATTAAAGGTTCCTTATGATGAGTATTTTGTAGTATATTAGTTTGTGTATCTCACATTACCAGCAGTCATTTTACACATGAATAAAAACTGAACAAATGTGTATTAAATATGATAAGTCAAACTAATTTCACAGAAGTTGCTTTCTTTTTACAACTCTGACAAATAAAACAGGATTATATTCTTTATGTGTGTGCATGTGCTATACACTTATATGTATTCATTTTCACATGTGTACAGAGTACTAAAATTGGCACCATGTACTGTCATTGTTTGATGTGCACTTTAATTTTTGACACAGAGACTCTCACTGAATCCAGCTGATCTATTTTTAAAAAGTATAGAGTTATACATAAATACATATATGTATTTAGTGACATGATGAACCATAATGGTGTAAGAAGTGCATCTGATAAAAAGTAGCAACTAAAATTTCTGCACCATAAATAAGTAAAATGTTTTTCCCTCCTGACTACAGTCTACCTTGTGTCATGTGTGGCACAAGAAGACTCTGATCCAGTGTACTTATCACACAGGCCTACAAGAGGGGCCATTTGAATTCCAGACATCAGTTAGAGATCATCTACGAATTAAACTTCTTCCTTACCACATATGCTCCTTGTTCCTAAAGCTTCTAGTGTCTCCCACGTGTACTATTCAGCTGCATAATGTTTTGAAAAGTAAAATAGGTAAACATTTTGATACAGATGATACACATTAAATACTGTTTTCTCATAAAATATGTTTCATTAAAGACTGAATTCTTAATGACTTCTTGATAAAGATCAAAATATCTATTCTGTAAACACCCTAGCAGTTTGACAAATACCCTATTATGTAGAAAGAAATAAAGTAATAAAGAAATGTCAATACATATTTAATAGCAAATGTATAGAAATATATTTCTTTTTGCAGTCCCAATCACATCAAAAGAAGGCAGACATGGTCCTCAATCATCATGTCCACTCCTTTACAATGTCAATCTGATATGATACTGATCAGGAAGTTTTCAGTAATGTGCATGTCACAATCTCCGAGGAGAGAACTGACTTGACGTGTCTATTTGTTTGTACATATTTTGAATTTTTTAAATGACACAATATAACTTGAAAAGGAAACATTTTATTGCTGGAGTTCATATGTAGTCTTTAGATGTTTTCATAAACCTTTTTATCTATATTTGCAGAATTCTTTTCTTGGATGTCTAACAAAATACTGAAATCAGTTTGCCTCTCTACTTACCCTTTCATAATGTTCATGACACAATCCTGTGTAATTTGACACCTTGGAACTTTAAACAGACTCAGAATCTTTTGGACCTTCTAGCCATCATCAATTCACATAGTGTGCAGTAAATCCAGCTCAAAATAAACAACACAGATGGAACTGAAGCTTATAGTACAATGTCAGCAGTATCCACAGATTGACAGAGCTAGTTAGGCTGCCAGATGCACAGAATGTTGTTCTATCTCCCTGTTCTTTATAACTGGACTTGATGGAGTACATCAGTGTCAAACTCCTTGCTGGTTTCCACACGCACACGCACAGAAACGCACCCGCATAAACACGCACATTCCTGCGCTCTATATCAACGGAACCATCTGCTCTCAGCTTTACATGTGGTAGCTAACTAACTATCCTACTGTGCCTGGTCTCACCGACTGCTTTCCCTGGAAACAAATGACAACAGTTTTTATCTTGTGCCCTCCTTGGCATTATAAAATAAGGCTCTTAACATTTCCATACGCATATATTTTACATGCATTTTTTTTAATTCTCGTCTCTGCTTTATTTACTGAATCTCCAGGGAATAACAATCTTTTATATATTTATGTATATACCACTCCTAAATTGAGGTTTTTCTATGAAACTTAACATATAAAATTGTTTCTTCTAACCAAGATTTATATGAAAGCAATATATGAAAAACCAATGGGCAGCACATGTGCTATGTACAGATGAGGGCTAAAGAATGCGGTGAAGTAGTAAAAGAAAACAATTCATTTCCTCCCATTGTTGATGTATATAATTCCATCGCCAAGGACGGCCTTGCTGGAGTTAAGATGAGTTGATTGTACAAGCATAAATTACGTCCATGTACAAGGATTCTGCCTGCATCCGGAAACTTGTGTGTTATGCTGTTCCCAAATGCAGAATATTCTTCTTTCCTCTTTGTCATCTCATGTGGGATCTAGATATGAAATCAGGTATTTTAAAAAGGATAATAATCTTTTTAACTTAAAAACTTCAATTATATACTATTTTCAAAGCAATAGATCTATTTAAACTCTGAACTTGAAGAGGCAGAATGAGGATAACCAATATGAGAGAGAGAAACATGGCCCAGCTTTGGACTACACCAAATATCTCTTCCTGACCTGTTTTCGTGTCTGGCATCTGTCTTCATGGCAATCTCTCTGAAAGATCTACAAAAATTATACTCACCTTCTGGTAACTAGGTAACATAATCTCCTGGAGGGTAGCTAATTGCAGCCCACGATAACCTCACATACAGTAACTATTAAATTTTTCATTTCATTCAAATTATTATGGATCAGTGGAGAGGGTATTGATTTGATTCATTAACAGATTCTCAGCCTGTTCCAAGGTTAATGATTGCATGTATCTCAATTACATTCTTAACAGGTATACTGTAGAATTGATTTAAAGTGCTTTGTACATTGTGTATCTTTCTTAGCTTAAAGCTTTTTAGTAATTCACAATTTAACACATTTTTCTCCTCCTCTCCATAAAACTATAAACTTGTTTGATGAAACTTATCAAGATGATACAAAAATGAACCACAAAACCTTTTTGTGGGATCTGTCAAGACTCAGAGGTTAGTAGTTTGAGTCAGGTAAATACTCTGCAGATCACTTATATTTAAAATATTAATTAGATGGAGCAGGGATTAATCTTGTCTCTTGGTATTTTATGCCACCTTCTCTTTGTAGAAGGGCCATTTTTTATAACTTTGACCCTCTAAATGTACATGTGATACAAGTCCTCATAGAAGAGTGTAACCTAAATATATTTTAAGCCACATATATAATTCAAACACATCTTAGCAGTATTAAAGAACAAATAAACATTAAATTATTAAAAGTACAATATCTATACATCTCTGTTTAGAATGATAGTAAGTCACTCTGGAATGATTCACAGGCACACTGGCCATAGTTGCCATGATAGTCAAGCAGAAGGAGCATCATTCCAGGTTCTTCAGGACAAAGAGAAGACATTGACTTTGACAAACCAAAAAGGCAATTGTTTTACTTTTTTTGTTTTTTTCTTTCAGTACTTCTGGGCTCTCCCTCACCCTCTGTCCTTTCCACCGCTTGCAAGCCTGCTTGAATCTCTCTGTTTAAAGCAGGGAAATTCACAATATCCTGGACTGGAATTGTTGAAGGTGGAGACTAATTGTGAATTTCTTTTTTTCTTTCTTTTTTTTTGAGAAAACTTAACTTTTTGTACACATTACTGTGAAGTCTGTATTACAAATTACTTTTTAAGACTATTATTGCTTTTACTACCCACTTGTATTCCGAACAAGAAATATGCCAGACACCTTCTTAAACCCTCAAGATTCTGAGAGAGATTGGGGACTCAGAAGCCAAATGGGAATCATCAGGAGGAGACTTCAGTTATACAATCCATTAAATAAAACAATAGAGCCTGCAGCTGAGCTATTAAAAAGAGTAGAGCAATTTTTATTTCAATGGCTACATTTTATTTCCTCTTCTGAGTGACTGTTAACAAAGGGCCGCTGAAAGGACTGGATAAAAAGCAGGCGTCAGATGCAGGATCCATGAGTTAAACAACATTATTAGATACAATTTCATAAAATCTAGTTGCTTTTTTGCTACTAGAAATCATGTCCTTTTGTCAACTTGTGGTCACATCAGCACTTCTGCTGATATAATTTGCTCCAGCTGCAGAGCATAGCTGGCCTGCAAATCAAGAACCAGAATGAGGACAGGCAGGAATAACTCAATGGCTTGGATAATGTGCAAATCACTACACTTCTAGCTATTAGTCTACTTTTTTTTTCAGAATATTTGGAAGAGGAAACATTTATCTTTAGCTAAACAGCTAATCAGCCACCCTCTTAAGAACTGGATTTTCTGGTTATCTTTCCCTGAAGTCTAACCATTTTACTGTAATGCTTTGTAATCATGACATTGTGTATTAAAATAAATTACACTTTGCCCACCATTGAAGGTAATATGAGTACCTAATGCCAAGCAATAGCTGCCTTTCTTCACATCCCCTAAAAATATTCTTCAGATTAAAATAAATATTCCTAAGCATGTTGTTTATCATTTTTTTCATTTCAAGTGTTTTTCTCTGGCCTGCTATGCACAGGTTTACAAAATAACATACACCCGTCTGTCAACAAGCTGCTCCAACTGCCTCAATTCCAGACAGAACATGAACCCAGTAACAACTGAAATGTAATACTATTTATTGATTCAGGCATGAATTATAATGATGGAGGCTTAACCAGTCATTCAGCTTGGAACTTCAGGGCTGCTATCTTTGCCATATAGGAAACTCTATTGACTTACGTTGAAGTCGATTATAATTGGATCTCAACCATTTAAAAGTTCAGCTCTAATTGAACACTCAGCAATCATTCTGTGTACAAAAGGAGAGTTTCTAAACAGAACGAAGCTCAAGTACTCTTACTTATCAAAGCAAATCAATATAGATGGTGAGCACACAAGAGCAAGCTGCAGCATGGACTGCTGCAGGAGCTGAGTAAATCCTCCTAATAAGAAGCTCGCAGTGCAGCCACCATGCAGAGGCAACCCAGCCTGCTGTTGGCCCCAGTCAATGAGAACCCATTTTCTTTTCTAGACAGTGCAACCTTCTAGTGCTGGATGCAATCAGAATTAGAAGCTTATCCTGTTACCTTTGAATATACATTGCTGTAGCCAGTACGCAAATCTGAAGTTGAGGACAGGTTATTGACTTTATCTTTGCAAAGTAAATGGAAAAGTTCATGATCACTGAACATGGTTTTGAGCACCATTGTTTTACAGTTTTCTGTTTGTTTTACCTTCCAAACGAAATTTCCCCTTCCTTCTCTCCTCCCAGTCTCTGATCTCCACATTCACCACTCACTCCACACCTCCCCATGCTTTAAAGAGACCCAAAAGTCAGTAAAAGAGTAAGAGACTGGCCCTGCTCCCAATCTTAGGAGTCAAACAAGAGGCCCAAGCTAGACAGATGTCACATATACGCAGAGTGTCTAGGTCAGTTCCATGCATTGTTTTAAAAACGACAAAAAGAAGGAATGTGCCACACGACCATGGCACCAAATCTAACAGCCAATGGACAGGAAAGCATAGTGAGGTGGGACTGAGTCTAATGCCTTCTTTTTAAATTTAAATTCTCAAAACTCAGAGCTAAACATGGTTCTCAGATCAGAATGGAAGTGTCAGTGCTCTTTCTGGAACACATGTGGGCAGTTTTCAACCATCCAGAAAGCTCTAGAAATTGGCCTCTGCCTCGTATGTAACTGAGTCTCATAGGCTCTCTGCTTCAGAGTAAGTTTTAACTTCTGGTTTGAGTCAATGAGCTTCACATCTTTTGGATATATGATTTGATATGATATGAGCACTTGTATTATTTTGTGCTTTGTGTGGGTGGCAAAATTATGGTTTATTCAAAAAAGAATGAAATTTTATATGATATTGACTGACAAAATGCAATGTTTAACTATGGCATTAAATTGTTTCCTTTGTTCAAGTAAATGAAATACAAAATGAATGGATTTCAAAATGTTTTTACCTTTCTATTAAAAGAAAATACTCAGTTTACAGGAGACAAAAAAAATTGTTTCATGAAACAAATTTTGATATTTCTAATCATTCTTTCTAGACAGCTCTTCCCTGGCCTCAGCTCATGTGAAGCTAGCTCCAAATGGAAAGGAAACAGAAGGCGCTGAACCTGCGAAGCTGCTCCGGAGCTTTTATAGTTCCCGTCATAGTTCAGAGCAATCTCCTCTCTAATGATCGTTAAAGTATTGGATTAGAGATCAATAGACTATGCAGGCCACTTAAACATGAAAAGGTATCCACATGTATTTCAAGACCACCAAATTACTACTCTGCCTTATCTTTTCTCTCCTCTTACATTTCTTTCTTGAGAGAAGGTCTCACATATTCTAGGCTAAGTTTTGACTAACTATCTAGGAGAGAGCAATTTTAAGTTTCTGACTCTTCTTAATCTACCTCTCAAGTGCTAGTATCACAGGTGTACACCACCACTGTCTTCATATCTTACATGATTTTTTAGTATATTACATTTTTGTGTAGACCTGACCTAGAAAGGAAGAGCAAGACAATGAGACATTGACTTTGGTCTTTTCTTTCATAAAAAAAAAGGAGATAATAACTTTGTTTTGATGATGTCAAAGTTAGTGACGAATTGTTCTATCACTTGGAAAATGGTTGTGGCAGTCACACTCCAAAAGAAGGTTTGGTTTGGAGTCTAGTGCATCAATCTACTTGATTGTGTAGCAATGTGACTTTTATAATGTTATACCAAGGAGTCACATGCCCCACAGTTATATAAAGAATACTTATGACACTGCATATCCAGCTATTCTGAACTGCTTTATAAAGTGTGAAATGAGAAAGATAAAGTGTTTCCATCTTACCAGACTCAAAGGGTCAGAGTTCAAATATTAAAATCTAACATATTCCCAGATCGTATGTTATTTTGCATTTGATTCTGTTGACAGTTGGCCTCCACATAAAAGACAAGCCTTATTATAAAGCAAATAATTTAAATTTATTTTAATTTTACTATATTTTTGCCAGTCCTCATATGCTAATAGTCTATGAGAGAAGAAACCTTATATTGGGACTTGCTGGAAAATGCATCAATGTTATTAGAATAATGCTAATATGAACAGCTGTCTCTAATATCACAAAACTGCCTGCTCAGACTTAACTTTAGAAGTAGTATTTAAAAAAAAAACAGTAAGAAGTAGGGGAGTTCTTTGGAGCCATTCTGTGTTCTTTTCTATTGTTTTGTCTACTTTTAGCAGACTTGTAGTCCATGTACTTTTTATGCTGTGTTATTTATAAGTTTTGTGGCCCCAAGGATCACTGCCAACACAAGTAGCAGTACCTTATTTACTAGGGTTGGATAATAAAAGAACTTAAAGCAAAGGAAAACAATCAAATCAGAGCCATGCATTATTAAGAACTCCTAAGTTGTTGTAGAGCATTTCTGAGGAGCTGCAGACTTCACAGGAGTTCACAGCCATTCTATGAATGTCAGGAAGCTTGATGCAGCATTGCTGAAAGATACAGGAGCAGACAGGCTTTCCTTAGACAGTGAACAAATAAAACAAATGATAGTGACTTTCTCACACACTGATTTTTCTAAAGAGGTCAAATTGCAAAAACCAGTGGAGAATATTGTCAACAAGACATTTGATGGTATATATTATTTTCATTTAATTTTCCATAAATCGGATAATTATCTTTAGTACTTTATCTTTTTTTTCTTGTTTGTTGGTGATATTGGTTTTCAATTTTTAATACATATCCTGTAAAATTAAAGTATCCCAATCACTACTCTATTTATTTGTGCATGAAACAAGCTGTCCTGTAAATCCTTGTTCTTCTAGTACGGGCTGTCTAGCTAAGTCTTATACTGTGTCTGACTTGTATAATCATGTCCTGGTGAACAGTAGAGTTCATTACATGTAGCAGAATGAGAAAACATCCAAAGCTGAGGTCAAATGCAGCTGTGTTATAATGGTAATAAGCAAAGAGATATTTCACAATTTTCTGAAATAGACATACTTAATTGGACAATTTTTACTACCAAGTATTATACAATTATTAATTTCTTGGTTATATTAAAGAAAAATTAATTTAAATCTTTGTGTTAAAAGATTCTTATATTTTTCAGCTTGAATATTTAAGTACGTGTGTATTTAACCTTCTTGGCTCCATTGGTTAATTCTTCTGTTAACATTAATAATCAACATCATTACTTGAGTGTCAACTCTTTCTTAGGCACTTTATTATTTTCTATGATTTCACTTCTGATGATACTAACCCACCGAAAAATGCATTTCATTCCCATATTTTCAATGAGGGCACCAAAATCTCAAATGATTTTGCCTCACTCTTCACAGTGCAGGGAGAAAACTGGCATGCTCCAAAGGTTATTCATGCACAAGTATATGCAATTTTTGAATGTCATTTTATAAGTTCTCCCCTCCCCCAAAGAAGAGATTCTTTACAGACTTTACAGATGCGAATAAGGATCATGGTATGGGTAGATGGACCTGAATTATTTAGATGGCCTCAGAGTACAAAGGCATGCAAACTTATAAGAGATGGTTATAAGATTTTATGTGTGTATGGGGGTAACACTTCTGTGTGAGAGAAAAAGATAGAGAGGAGAAAGAGAAAGGAGGTTATAAAGGGAAGAAGAAGATAGAGGATACAAAGGAAGAGGAAAGAGGAGAAGGCAAAAAAATGCACAATGGAGACAAAGAGATATTGGGGTGAAGGGGCCACCATCTATAATTTTATAACCAACAGAAGAAAAAGAGTGCATTGAACTAATTTTCTCACGAGTTTGCTTTAAAGAATAGTTCCGCAAATACCTTCAGAAAGATTTTGTTGACTGAGTCCAAGAGTTTAAGATAATATGTTACAGTGGTTTTGTTTGGAGAAATGTTCCATCATTTCTGAAGTAGTTCCAGCGCTGCATAGCAACTCACAAACAGCAGCAAAATCACAGTCTTTTAAGAGCTCACATAAACATAGGTTACTCTTTCAGGTGAACATGGCTTAGGTTTATTGCTTGGGGTTTTCTCAGGTAGAAATTAAGATACAGCCATACTAAGAGCTTAGCAAAAAGTTCTGATATGAATAGACCTGAACATATTAGTTTAGCTCTAAAATTTTCCTGCCCACACCTTTTAAATCTTGAATAATTTTATTTATTATTACTCTGTATGAAGCATGGCTATCAGGAAATGATACTGGGAGATAGATATAGTGTGACATTTTATAATTCTGCCTACTCTATTATTCCTCATGACTTTGAAGCTAACATCTTTTGTCTGCTATATTACAAACTATAGAAAGCATACTGTCTAGAATTCCTAAAAAAACACAAGCATCTCACTATTGATGTCAACCAAGTTTGTCATTACAAATCATCTATCCTTTGTAATTATTTATGCTTATACTAATAGTTATAATTTCTAGCATTTGCTTATATATTGAACTCATGAATTCTTTTCTAATTCCCTACTTGAAGCTTACAAAGGAAAATGAATGATTTTTCAGGAGAACATCAAGGCAAAAAATCACATGGGTGACACAAAGTTTGCTGAACTACTTGAGAATTCACTTAGAGAAAATACAAACTATATGTCTATTAAAAAAGATTGGTAAAGAGGTAAAAAGCAAGGTCCTTTGCATTAAGATGTGACAAACTGACCTGGAATTTCTCCTCCATAGTTTTTCATAGATTCTGGCTGATGCTGGGTTTTCACTTGAAACTGCTGCATTCGTCAACTCATCTTCCTCCCAATTCTGGATTCCATTATGTTTTCCTCCTGGGATCACTGCCTTAATAAATCACTTCCATTAAAATCCTTGGCTCAGGGTTTCCTTCTGGGATGACCCAACCTCAGACACAGAGTACACTTTGAGCAGTTCTCTGGAGCCAGAAGCATTAGGGGCTAGTCACTCTAAAAGTCCACTTTTGGCAAAGAGAGAGACTTTTTAGGCTGTTTTGTGCTGTTTGTGAAGACCGCCTGATCATCACCTGGCGACTACCCTTTGGGCTGTCAATCAGATGCCTGCCCTGAGAGAAAGAATCATGCGGTCTTAATTCGCCTTCTTTTGTAAGTAGTTTTGAAGATGGCGTCATAAATATAAGGGCTCAAAAACATTCAGAAATCTCTAGCAGTAAATGTATAGACATAGCGCAATTTCTAGTTGGTTTTAATAATAAAAATCCAGAGTCAGATGTTAGGGGGTGAAAACTGAAAGATCCCAGAAGCAGAGCAGCCAGTTATTAGTTCTTACCTCTACAGAATCCTGAAAAGCAAGGGGGCAAGATCCTGTCTCCGCGAATCTTCAGATTGAATGTCCTGAGCTCCTGTTTCCTCCCACCCGATATTCTGCTCTTCACCCAGGCATATCCCTGCCTGTCTCCACTTCCCTAGTGCTGGAAATAAAGGTAGGAGCTACCATTGCTTGGATGTTTCTCTTTTAGGAAAAATCATTCTCACGTAGCCCAGGATGACCTTGAACTAACAGAGCTCTGTCCGCCTTTGCCTCCCAAGTGTGAGGATTAAAGGTGTGTGCCACCACTGCCTGGCCTCTATGCCTAGCTAGTGGCTCACTACACACTCTGAACCTCAGGCAAGCTTTATTTGTTTTAAGACAAACAATATATCAACACATTTAAGTCTGCAAAATAAATGATAAAAGTAAATGACATACTTTGGAAATCAACATTATAACTCAAGGGGAAATTGAAATTGCAGAAACCATAAACTGTAACTGGAGGTTTCTTATTCAACCTGGTTCTGAACCTGCTTTTAAAATAACTACTCAGAGGCTTAATATTAATTACAAATGGTTTGGTCTATTATCTCAGGTTTATTGTTAACTAACTCTTACAATAAAATTAACCTATTTCTATTAGTTTATATTTTACCACAAGGGTCATGGCTTGTTACCTCACATCTTGCTTCTCGGCTGGCTACTGGCATCTCCCAGATTCTGCCTTTTTTTCCCCTTCATCTTTGCTTAGATTTCCTGTTTTACTCTAGTCTATCTGGCTACTAGCCAAATCAGCTTCTTATTAAACAATTTTAATAAAACATATTCACAGCCTACAGAACATCCCACATCAATAAGCTGTAATTTACTAACTAGTAATTTACACTTACACACACACACACACACACACACACACATATATATATATATATATATATATAATTAAAAATACAATATAAGATGCAGAAAACCTTCTGGGCAGTGGTGGCACACCCTTCAATACCAGCACTCAGGAGTCAGAAGCAGGTAGATCTCTATGTTGTAGCCAGCTCTACAAAGCAAGTTCCACGACAGCCAGAGCTCCACAGAGAAACCCTGTCTTGAAAACAACAGAGAAAAAAGGATTCAGAAAATCTGAGGTAAATCCCCATTTTTATGTCAGACATACTAGAAAAATTTCTCAGAGTTTGAAGTTTATATTTTAGTTTTGAATAATAGAATTAATAGTCAGCTTATTTTGCCATTGGGACAAGGAATCAACAGTACAATCTAGACGTGCTGAAAACCATTCAGTTGTCCTTCAGCTATAATAATAGTGATTCTATTCTATAACTATTTGGGGCTCATGAAAAACATGTCAATTTTGTCGAAAGTGATTTTTGTTGAGCAAAAAAATCATTTTGAGGAATTTATTCAACACAACTAGTATATTGCTTCATAATATATTGTGTTAAATTTTTCATAAGATTCTCAATGTTTCTGCTGACCAAAATTGCTCCCCTATGAATAGCCTATTAACTTCATAGTTTCTGTGTCTCACGTAATTTAAATACATCTTTGTACGCAGAGAATGCTTTGTTTGTTTCCTGACTGCAAAAGCCCAAATAATCACACAGAAACTACATTAATTATAACACTGTTTGGCCAATGACTCAGAAATATTTCTATCTAGCTCTTACATCTTGAATTAACATACTTTTATATTATCTGCATATTACCACAAAGCTGTGGCTTAAAAGGTAAGGTTCTGTTCTGGTGTCTTTCTTCTTCATCAGCTACATGGCATCTCCTTGACTCCACCTACTGTCTCTATACATCTCTGTTCTGATTTCCCACTTGACTTTGTTGTGCTAAGCCCAGGACTGAAACAGCTTTATTCATTAACCATTAGTAATAAAACATATCCACAGCATACAGAAGGAAATCTCGCATCATCCCCTATTTTCTGTCCAATTAGAAAGGAAGGTTTTAACACTAAAGCAGTAAAATTATATATAACAAAATAGATATCAGGCAAGAACTAAAGTTACAATATTTAGTTTATTTGTATCTGGCAAAACTAATGAAAATATACTATCACCTATTTTGTCTTTGTGAGTCTAAAGTTTCATATATAATTTATATTTTATCATAACTAAGGAAAACTATAACTATAACTATCTGTCTTCAACTTTTCAAAGACCTCAGAAGGATATACTATTACCTAAATAAACAGAAAAAACATTGTAAGCAACTTTCAAAGTTCAAAAATTGACAGAGACATCATGCTTCCTGGAGAGTCACCCAAAGATCTTCTATAATGTTGGGGCATCCATCTTCAGCCTACAGGTCTATATTATCTGGCAGACTTTCCATGTAACAGGAAATTTGAAGATCTATTCTGTCTTGTAATGGCAAGTTTCATCAGTTGCTTTCTTCTGTGTCCTATAGAAAGTCTGGCAGACTCTTTAATGAAGAAGGAACCCTAAAGAACCATCCTGTCTTTGGGAAAGTTCAGCAGTTACTTTTCAGTGGGTCCTCCATGACCAGTTCATACAGCATACGATAAAACAGTCCAGGCAAGAGGAGTTTCTTGCTCAAATGCCTTGTCACATTGAAGGCAAATACCATAATGAGTTTCATCAGTGGCCATCAACATTTGAAGATCTATTCTGTCTTGTAATGGCAAGTTTCATCAGTTGCTTTCTTCTGTGTCCTATAGAATGTCTGGCAGACTCTTTAATGAAGAAGGAACCCTGAAGAACCATCCTGTCTTTGGGAAAGTTCAGCAGTTATTTTTCAGTGGGTCCTCCATGACCAGTTCATACAGCATAATATAAAACAGTCCAGGCAAGAGGAGTTTCTTGCTCAAATGCCTTGTCACATTGAAGGCAAATACCATAATGAGTTTCATCAGTGGCCATCAACTTCTATGAAGTAATTGGTGCTGCCAAGAAGCAGACATGCCTCACTGTCAACAAAAGTCTAAGTTCTTTAGCACTTCAAATGCCATGTTCTATAGATCATTGAAATATTTGAAGAATATATATGCATATTAAATATATATCTAGATATCTAGAAAATATAACATGAATATAAGCTTGACTATTATAAATGACTTTTAATCTGCAATTTTTAATTCTATATTAAATTTTAAATAAGCTGCTTAAACATTAATACCTCAAACAAGAGTAGAAATACACATATAACAAAATTGGCTTTAAATTTGTATCAATAAACCAAAATCCATACCAATGTAAAATATGTATTTCTTTATCATATCTCCCTTTAAATGAAAAACAAACATTTATAAACAATAATCTTGGATATCTGGGCTTAGTTTTTGATACTAGTAACTACTGATTGTTAGACAAGTATTCTTAGGGTTCACAGAAACCTTTCAGGGTTTCTTGCCTATCAAACCACATTAGCCTAGATAGAATACACAGATTCTTATTTCCTGTGGAAACAAAATCAGAACCTCTTTCCCAAAGTAATATATTCTTAGACTCAAATTTTGAAGTCAAGATACCTTTATATTGGTTTAATTTAGCAACCCCCCAAATCAAATGTTTCTCTACAGTCAAAAAATTTAAAGAAAACACAATAATACACATAATCCAGACTCTCTGTATATTTTCCATGTTTATGTGGTTTATTTATCTTTTACTCTTTTAATCTATGACTGTCTGTACTCTTTTATATTACTTTTACTGTCTTTTTATATCTTTAATTCTTTTTATGACTGTCTATACTTTTTTACCTCTCTCCAAATCCTATGTACATTTTAAAACACTCTCTGTCTCATTTATAAGTCTTTTATACCTGAATCAGTCCTATTGTCTATATGAAATTCTTTCTTGGTAAGGAGCATTTTTAAATGGTTAGTAGTGTGGTTTTGGCAGCCATGGATGATGGCTCCACCTCTTTTGGCCTTTCAATATGGCAGAGGTATATTTACTGCCAGCTCTGGGACTTCTAGGTGGGAGCTGTGCTTACTGCCTCAACTCTGAGAAGCACCATGAAGCACATAAACCCTTTGAGTCTGAGTAAAGGCTAAATCTGCCATTGACCTGAAAATGTCTCAGTGTGTGGAGATGGTAATTTACTATGCTTTTCTGCCTGTGCATGCCTAGCATACCCAATCCAGCTGCTTGCCCAGGTGGTAGTGCTTAACAGCAGACATGTTCTCAGCTACTTCCTTCATAACCCCAAGTGAGTCACCAAAGTGTGTGACTGACCACACCAGTTAGCCCCAAACGTATGAGCACCACTTTGTAGAAGGAGACTGCTTAAGTGTTTCCCGAATGCCCAAACCCAAATAATCTCACAGAAACTATATTAGCCTATTAGCTCAGTCTTCTTATAAATTAACTCTTACATCTTAAATTAACCCACTTCTATTAATCTGTTTATTAGCATGAGGCTGTGACTAACTGGTAAAGAGCTGGCATCTGTCTTCTTTGGCAGCTACATGACATCTCCTTGACTTCACCTACTCTCTCTCTCTCCCTCCCTCTCTCTCTCTCACACACACACTCTCTCTTTCAGTCTAGCATAAACCAAAGCAGCTTTTTTATTATCAACCAATGGTAATAAAACATATTCACAGCATAGGAGGGGAATCCCACATCATGTCTTTATGCAATGTATGAACAACTCTATTTTGCAAAGACGTATATTGGGATTATCTTAAAGTTTTCAAGTAAGGGAGAACTACTTTTGATAGCATGAATAATCACGCTTGCCTCTGTGAGTATGGTGCTCCATGGTGCTCCAGTTGTAATCTCTTCTGCCTTTGCTGAGGATCTAGCAGGATTCCTGACTGCTCAAAAAGTCCCAACTATAGGGCTTATTCCAGTAGCTTCAAACCTGTTAAACTTTCTCTTTAACTTTGTTGGAGTTTCTACCAACTTTAGTTTATAGTCTTCAATTTTTCACTGACTTAAGTGGCAGTTTATAAATGATGGCTTTCCACAAATCCACTTTTTCTGTAAAACTTTTGGTAGGAACATTTTGTCATGTGCATGTAAGTTTATGGAATTAGAATCAATAATTCTAGATATTAAAACTTCAGAATTCTTCAACTATAAAGTCAAATAATAATTTTCTTTAGGAAGTATTCATTGAAAACATTAGAGTCTCTTATAAAATGGTTAAGTTCTATGGAAGAGAAAAATATAAGAAACTAACTTACCTGATAAGTACATCAAAATACACTTTATTCAATTCAGGTCCCAATCACAGGGCTGAAGACAGCTTAATTTAGAGAGAAGGCAATGGGCTTCAAGCCCAAGTGAGATACTATAATCAAAAAAAAAAAAAAAAAACAGGTACCCAACGATAACTAGAAAATCTTGGAATAGAGTCAGGCTAGCATGCTTCAGTGATGACAGTATAAGAAGGAGAAACAAATAGATGTATAATATTAGGCTTCAAAATCAACACAGCAAAGCCATGAGCGTGAAATAAAGCTAAGAGCTCCAGAGGTGGTAAGATGATATTACAAATGCAGCAGGTCTTTTAATCTATCTGTCCTTCCTGCCATCAGATCATCTTCTGTATTTAACCTACAAACTAGAGATTTGACCTATGAACTCAGGGGCTAAGGATGCTATGCTTTTATATCCCTTTTGGACAATTGAGCAGAGATAAGAAAACTGGCCTTATTTGCTCTCAGCTCAATGCACACATGATTTGTGATTTTCCTTATGAGTCATGGTCACCTTCCTCTCAGCAAGAAGGCTTCTGAGCCATGGCAAGGAAACTAAACTGCTTCTTAGGACAGTTGAAACTTGTAGTGAAAGATTTCAGCAGCCTCACTTGGGTTTTCTCAGCCCCTAGTAATTATAGATGTTTCTCACTCAGATCAGTTAATAGCTTTACTTCCATGAGTCTATACTTTATTCCCAGACTCTGTGTTTTCTTTTATGTTACTTTGCTTTTTCTTTCCATATTTTCTACCCTCATTTAACAAATTTACTTACAATTTTGAATATGGGTCAAATAAATAAGAACAGACTCATTAATGATATGGTTCCTTCTGATTCCAAAGAATTTTAATCTAATATTTTAATCTGAATATTTTAAAGTTAGAATCCTTATTAATGAACTTTTTCTTCAAACAGTCAAATATTTTCAGCTTTCTGGGTCAGACAATCTCTACTGTAACTCTTCAATTGTATCTGTGTAGCACAAAATCATCAATGGGCAGTAAGTAAGCAAATGTGTAGCTGCACTCACACAAATCACATCTGCTCAATGGCTATATATATATATATATATATATATATATATATATATATATATATATTGACAGCATTGTAAGAGAGACCAAAACAAAGGAATGACAGACAAGAAGACTTACTTATTCAACCGACTTTGTAGCATTAATTAGTAAAATAATAAAGATATAATAGTTTTCTATCAATCCCTTCACTTTCAAAATTTATAATGCCTATTGCTTAAGACACAATAAATGAAAATTCCCTCTTTTGGGCTATCTGTTGTGTTAAATGACCTCAAAAACAGGACATTGGTCGTAGATTTTCTCTAGTCTGGCCCTTCCAAAAAGTAGATTTATTACTAAATCATCATTTTTCTTAGAGATCCATTAAGAATATTTTCTATGCAGCTAACAAACATTAGAAACTGAAAGATAATGATCGTAACACTTAGTCCTGAAAGGATGCTTTAATCAAAGCATGCTGGAACTCGGCAGAAAAGGGGATAAAATGAGTGGAAGGCAAAAGAAGACAGAAGACACTGAGGTCTCAAGAATTCCTAGACATGATAGGGCTGGTGCTCACATGAACTCACAGAGTGATACAGCACGCCCAGTGCCTGCATAGTTCCTCACTACGTGAGGTCCTAGAGCTAAAAGAAGTGAACACACACACTCATTCCTAACCCACTAGCTATTTCCAGTTGTTAACCACTTACAAATGAAAAATAAATGTTCTCCAAGGGAATCTCAATAAGAAAAGTAACTATTCTTAAGAGTAGGCACTAAGATAGTTTAAATGCAATTGGTTACCATAAGATCATCATTCATTGTATGAAAAAAACTATTTCAATAAAAACATAATGATCATAATAACTTCTGGGTGTTAACCTTCATTATAGAAAACTAAGAAAATATTGTAATTAATCAACAAATAGGCAAATATATAAAGAATAAAGCAAATTTATACTAAAAAGGTTGATTTTGCACATTGGGTATATTGGACAATGTCTGATAGTAGTTTGGGATATCACTTCTGAGAGGACTGCCATTGACATCCAGTGGGTAAAAATTAGCTATTTAAAAAAGCTTTAAGAAATTATATTATTTTGTATTTGCCTAAAATTATATACATAATTGTGTGTATATACATTAAATAAAGTTATGTCATTTGAGTTGACAAAGCTACCCTCAAAAGCACAAACAATCTAACAGAAAACTGAGCATCACCAGGCATAAAGAATGTCCTTTTGACCTACTAGAACCTTTGAATTTAAAATTTATTATTATATAACATGAGATTATTTTTAACTGTAACATTTTAATAACCTCTTTTGTTTCTTCCTTAAATTCCACATACATTCCAGTTTATCATAAGTATTTTATATGAAAAATAAATATTAACTCTTATTTTTTATTTTTATATTTTTAAAACAATAGTATTTATTTTATATAACAGTTCCAGTTCCTTTTTCCTCCTGTCTTCCCATTCTCCCCAACTTCAACATCTTGTGCCCCATACACACTTCAGAGAGGACAAGGCCTCCCATGTGGAGTCAACAAAGTCTATCACAACACTGGAGGCAGGAAAAAGGTCCTCCCCCTGTATCTCTTGAATTTCAACACGCATAATCCCTATGGCCCCTGTGCCAACACAGACCATGGACATAATCACAGACCCTAGATGCAACAAGATCAGGGACCTAGACATGGCCCTCAGCAGCAGTTCTGGCTCAGACACCACCTGGCCCCGTGTGGCATGACCACAGTGTTGGCCCTCAGGCACTAATATATGGTGCACATATCAAGTTGTGTGCACCTGTGTAGACTTTGGTGGCACTATAGGCCACAGACATCAACATAGACTCTGACCATGGGAGGACTACAGACCTAGATATGTCTCTCATCAGTAGCCTGGGTCCAGAAGTCACTGTGGCCCGAGGTGGCAAGCAGGCGTCTCAAATCAGTCTGCTCTTGGCCTTCACCATGATCTCTCTGTCTTCATAGGACACCTCCCTCTGCTTCTCTTTCCCTCCCATACCCCACCATGTATTTGTTCATCGTAAGGATACGAGACCACTAAGCAGCTTCTTCTCTGCCTATTCAGAGGAAACTGCTCCAAGGGAGCATATGGGTGCCTATCTCTGGTCCTATGGTTTTAATGTCCCCAAACTGGGCTGTGAATTCTTCTCCACATGTTCAGAGCAAAGTGCTGAAAATATATTAATTTCTCTCCATAGTTTTCTAAATCTCTTTGTTTCAAATTGCTGTAAAATTTTGTCAGATAAGAGTTATTTTGTTAATTTGTATTGCTTTTTCCTCCTGTAACTGTTAAATTATTCAATACATTGATTGATTGATTGATTGATTTTTTTTTCTTTTCTTTTCTTTTTTCCTGTTGAATCCTTGGATTCTCACAGTAAACCCATGTCCACCTATGGTTTCCTCACCTGAAGATGACTTTTCCTACTTATTAATTGTTTTAATTTATTACTCCCTGTATTTTACATGTATGGTTTGATTTTCAAGGCAGTGATGTCCCTACGGGAGGGGCATTTGTTCCATTTTGATTTTTGAGAAAAAAAATGTTTTAATTGATGTTATTTCTTTTTTTTTTCTTATTTTGAGACAGTTTCTCTATGTAGCCTGGCTGTCCTGGAACTCTCTCTCTATAGACCAGTCTGGCCTTGAACCTACAGCTGCCTGCTTCTGCCTCCTGAGTACTGGGATTACAGGTGTGCATCATCACTACCTGACTATTAGTTTCCTGAAATGGTGCTAAAATCTGCTTGCAATGCTGGCTGGGCTCATATTGTTCCCTTTCAGAGGGGCTTAGCTATAAACTGAATTTTAAAAGCAGTTACATGATTTCTGAGGTCATTTCATCATCAATGAATTTTATAATTAAACTCTTTCTAGTGATAGAAAAAGCACTCTGAAGCAATTATTCTCTAATATACTTGACTCACTTCTGCACATTGAGTTCTGGTGTAGCAGTTACTAATTCTTTTTACTACAATGATAACATTTACGTAAATCCTTGTGACCGAAAACCATTTGTTCCTACTAGTCATGATTTATAGGATATCTTTGTTTCTTGGGCCAGTCTAGTTAATAATATGTTTAACAAATCATTTTAAAGTAAATATGTTTAATTAATTTTCTATTTTATTTCTAATTTTACTGACACTGATTCTATTTTATTATTACCCCTTTACTACTTTTTTAAATTAATTTTCTAATGTCTTCAGGTGGAAAATTGGTTTGTTGATTTAAAACAGTACTTTGGTTCTAATACAACCACCTAATGTTATAAACATGTCTTTAAATACCAATTTACTCTCATAATACAAATTCTATATCTGTTATTTTAATTGTTTACTTATAAGAACTAAACCAGTGGTCGTCCCTGATGACATGAATACATTTAGCATTATACAGAAAGAACTGGATATGTTATATTTTTAAGAGTGGTGCATGCATGTGTGTATGTGTGTAAGACAACAATTAATGAGAAAGACATGATGAATTCTGAAAAGAATTGGAGAGATATATGATAGAGCTTCGAGGGGTGAAAGATGAGGGGGAAATGGTATTAATTACTTTATTTTTTCAAAACATAAAAGAAATAACTTTTTTCTTGTTTATTGTTTTTATTAAACGATACATTTTTCTCTTCTTTCCTCCCTTCCTCTCTTCTCCATTTCTACTCTCTCCCATGACCCTCACACTCTCAGTTTACTCAGGATGTCTTGTCTTTTACTCCTTCCAACTTTAAAAACTAATATAACTTCTAAGCACTCTTTCTACATATTTGAAAATATTTTTTCATTCTTCCAATCTCATCTAATTAAATTCCATTAAGGTCAGAGAACATACTATGAGTTTATACATTACACCATATTTTATTATGTAGGGTATGACTCATTTTGTGTCTGTTCCATATGCACTTGAAGATAATAAACATTCGTCTGCTTGATACTGCCACATAAATGTTGATCAGTATCAATTGCTTGATCATATTGTATATTTCTCCCAAATGCAACTGATGTTTGCTCTAGTATTGCTATCAATTGTGAAAAAATTGATGTTTAAATGTTAAAAAGGCACTCTTAAATTTTTTATGTGTCAGTCTTTGTTTCATAAATGAGAAGCTTTATCATTTTCTTATTCATTTAGAATCAGAAATTTGTCAAATTGACTCATTTTATCTCACAATATTTGTATTTATTCACTTCCATTTTCTTTGTATCAGTTTTTTATGTTATCTCTTAAAGTGGCTATTTTATCTTTCATTTTGGTTGGCACTTGCATCTTTAGCTTTTCAAAATTTTTTTATTCAACTTAGCAATCTCATTATTCTCAAAATAAAATTCTTCTGGAATTACAGTTGGTTTTCTGGTTTGTTTTTGTCAACCTGAAAAAAAACATAGATATATCTTGAAAGAGAAAATCCTAGTTAAGAAAATATCTCCATAAAAGTGGATATGAGAAAATCCAAGGTGTATTGTTTTGTTTGACAATTGATGTGTAAGGGTCTAAGAATATGTTGCTTTTGGAAAGAGGTTCTTTTGTTTCTACAGAGGATGAGAACGTATGGATTTATTCCAGGGTAATATATTTTGATAGAACCTGACCCTCTGAAAGGTCGCTGTGAACACTCTCAAAAAATTATTTTGCCCAACTGTTGACTGAGATGAACCTAGCACACAGGATATACCATTATATCCTGTGACCTGATATATACCAAGACCTGATTAACAGTTCTCCAAACAGCATTAAGTAGTATGGATAAAAGTATGCCCATATTTCTGAAAATTTTTTGTAAATGCTTCTTTAAATTTAAAGGGGAATATGCTATAGAGATGAATACTTTGCATTGGTATGAATCTTGATTTATTGATACAAATTTAAGGTCAATTTTGTTGCATGTATATGTATGTATATGTATTTCTGATCTTGTTAAGGTATGGTATTTGTGTAGCTTATTTAAAAATGTAATGTATAATTAAGAAATATAAGTTAATAGATTTATAATAGTTAAGCTTATAGCCATGTTAGTTAGATTTTTCTAGATATATAGAGATGTATTTCAGTTATATATGTATTCTTTGAATCTTTCAGAGACCTTCAAAATATGGCATTTAAACTTTTTAATAACTTAGGACATTTCATGACAATGAGACACAATCTTCTCCTGGCAGCACAAGCTACTTCAAGAGGAAGATGGGCACTGAAAAGGCTCCTTATGGATCTGGTTATCCATTTGGGCAAGAAACTGCTCTTAACTAGACTGCTTGACTGGACATGCAGGACCCACAGAGAAATGACTGCAGAACTTGCACAAAGGTTAGACGATCCTTTGGGGGTCCTGTTTCATGAAAGAGTCTGTAAGACATTCTTCAGGCTAAAGAAGAAAGTGACTGGCAAACTGCCAATATGGGCAGAACAGTCTTTGATATTTCCTGCTTTATGGAAAAGTCTGCTAGATACTATGGCCCGGTAGGCTAAAAATGGATGCCGCAACAGTACAGTAAAACTTTAGGTGACTGTCTAGGCAGAGAGATGTCTCTGTCAATTTTAGGGTTTTAGAAGTTGCTTACAATATACTTCCTGTTTACTTAGGTAATATTATATCCTTCTGGAGTTTTTGATGGAGTTGAAGAATAGTTATTATTATACTTCTCCTTATTTATGTTACAAGATAAAGTAGACATAAATTTTGTAATTATAATTATTGCTTTATAGCTGTTTAGTTATATGTAATTTTACTATATTAAAGCTAAAATTTCCTTTTATTTAAACAGTAAAGGGGAGGTGATGTGGGATTCCCCTCTGTATGCTGTGCACACCAGTAATGAATAAAGAAACAACTTTGGACCTATAGGAGGTATGAACTTAGCTAGGCAGGAAAAACTAAGCTGAATTTTGGGAGGAAGAAGGGTAGAGTCAGAGAGAAGCCATGGAACCACTGGAGACAGATGTTGGGAACTTTAGCTGGTAAGCCACAGTTATGTGATGATACACAGATTAATAGAAATGGGTTAAATTAATATGTAAGAGTTAGTCAATAAGAAGCTAGAGCTAATGTGCCAAACAGTGATTTAATTAATGCAGTTTCTGTGTGATTGTTTTGGATCTAAGCTAGCTGAGTGTCCAAAAACAAAGAAGCAGCTCTTTGCAATAGGTACCAGGATTTGGTAGCTACATAATCATCCCAGAAATCCATGGTCAGATATGTCACAGTGCTTTATGCACTGTCTTTAAAAGTATGAAAAGATGGCACTTGACTTTTCAGAAATAGGATTATACTACTTTTCTGTCCTTATTGGGATTTTTGTACTTGTTGTGACATCATATACATGTTGGAATAGTCAATTCTGTAGGACTAATGATACCATGTACCACTAATGATACCAGTACCATTGTTCAAAGAATAGATGGCTAACTGAGTTTACTGTGATCTTGGTCTCAGCTGGTTTGTGTCCTTACTGTTAGAGTGGTCACTTGATTTTCTCTCATTATACCACTCTGTAGTTACTTCAGCCCACAGCCACCAAGCAGTTTCCTTCTGTATATTAGCCAGCCTAAGATGGATACATCCACAAGTTGGGAAGAGAGTATTTCATGGGGAGGAAACACAAGTAGCACTTGATGTTGGACTTCGCAACCTCAGAACAATGTTTTATATGTCAATCAAAACTAGTCACCAGATACATAGTCCATTTATGTAAGGATGCTTGAAAACCAAAAGGACAAATGAGGAGAGCTGATCTTCTAACTCAATGGAGGTAAGCAAAAGAAGCTTCTCAGCTACTGGGGGAAGGTTAACCTATTGATCTATTTCAGATATCATTTGGTAGAGTGAAAACCACCCATGATGGGGGAAATTACATTATTCCCTTTGCTAGTTATAACGTTGATCCCACCCAAAATTCCTCTCTAAAATACCCCATATCTCTATACCTTTTGTCCACCAAGGGTGATACATAAAATTAACCATCACTGTTATATCATATTAAACTCAGGGCAGTTTGTTTCTAACAAGGATTAACTGGTTACTTTTCTCTTGCTGTGTTAAAACACTATAACCACAGTAACATACAAAAGGAAGATTTATTTGGGCTTATGGCTCTAGAAGGGTTTAAGGGGTCACAATTGCAGTAAGTGGTAGGCATGGACACAGGAACAGGGGTTGACAACTCATATTCTGGAGCCACAAGAGGAAACAGAGAGAACAACATGGGAATGGTAAGTTGCCCCGAGTGATATATGTCCTCCTGCAATACCATATTTCCTAAATGTACTGAAGTTGTATCGCCATTTAGGAACATCCAAAGCCCCACAGTGTTCATGCTCTCAAAGTGTTTATGGTAGATTTTCACCTGTAACCTTTTTGGGGTTGTCATTATTTTCCCTTAAACATTAATTTTGTTCTATTTAATCTCAGTTTTATCTCAACAATATCATGTAAAAATAGAAATGGCTGACCAGAAAAGACTAGAACAATAGCAATATCAATGGACATGTTAAAGTGGAAGTGGAAATATTTGGCCAGATCTTATTCCTAGGCAAAGAACTAGAGACAACTACTGACTGCTGAGAGGGAGGAAAATTGACCTCTCTCAGTAGTGAGTCCTGGAACTGGTTCTCCAACCTAGTGTAGTCAGTCTTAGAACCATATGTGTTATGCATATAAGCAACAAAAACTCATCTCTGTCTCTCCTCTCTCCCTTCTTCTTCTCCCCCTCTGTATGTGTAAGATAAATAGAAAAGAAAAAGAAGCAAAGAATATGAGAACTTGGGGGGACATGTAAAGTTTGAAGGAGGGTAGCAGGAAAGAGGTAGAGAAAGGAAAGTGAAGATAAGAAAGTATGTAATTCCATTTCAATTAAAAATATGTAAAATCTATTGTATTTGGACTACATAAAGACTCATGGGCATGTTAGTGACTAAATGTATTTGTGTACATGTGCTTTCTTTATATTGACTTTACACACATATATGAATATGTGAATTTTAACAATCCATTTTAGCTGAAGTTTTACAACTCTGAAAATGCCAAAAGAAACCTTACCAATTAAGATAACTCTTTTTCATCCTCTTGATATGATGTTGTTATATACTTGTGTGTGTGTGTTCATTGTTAATTCTATTCAGATATAAAAATTTTCTTTTTAACACTGAAAATTTTTTCTAGAATTCTTTTTCTTGTTTATGTGCCTGTACGTGTTTTTGTTACTATGCATGTGCATGGATAACTACAGATCCCAGAAGATAGTATTGAGTCCCAGGAATTAGAATTACAGGCATTTTTGAGCCACCCACTATTGGTGATGGGAACTGAATTTGGGTCACTAGAAGAGTGGTAGCGCTCTTACCCTCTGAGCCATCACTCCACCCCCTGAACATGAACTCAAAGAAATGAGGAACCGTATTTACTAAGATATTTAACATCTCTATGCTTTCTCTCTTTTCTCACAAGACATCTTTCTAATAAAGAAATCCTTTTGGTGTTTGAGGTGCTTCTGTTTATGTTTGCTTTCATTGGTTAATCAATAAAGAAACTGCTTGGCCTGATAGGACAGAACTTAGGTAGGCGGAGAAGACAGAACTGAATTCTGGGAGGAATAAAGCAGAGAGAGAGAGCCACCATGGAGCCGCCAGGTTAGACATGCTGAATCTTTCTGGGTAAGCCACAACCTCGTGGTGATATACAGATTAATAGAGCTAGGTTAAATCAAGATGTGAGAGTTAGCCAATAAGAGGATAGAGCTAATTGGCCAAGAGTAATTTAATTAATACAGTTTCTGTGTGGTTATTTTGGGTGTAAGCTAGCCAGGTGGCCAGGACAAACAAAAGGCCCTTCTCCTTGTAATATCCTTTTTTATAAACATTTTCTTGTTTCAAAATTATATTAGAGCAAGTATTCAGATAATTAGTTGTCTTAGTTTTTCATCAATATAGGATATATTTACTTACCTAACACTTGGAGTATAGTCTCCCTAGATATAGAATTTGGGTTGATGTCTTTTTTGTTATTAGTTCTTTTCTTCTTTCCTTCCCATTTCCTTCCCCAGTCCTCCACACACTGTATCTCTGATCTTTATACAGTACAGGAAACAAATTCAGAGCTTCTGGGCTATAGAAAATATACCATGAATTCCATCTTCAGATGCATCTACTATGGCTTTAAATCAAATTCCTTTAATCATTTAAATTCCTTTTCTCTGTAAATGGCATATAATTTTTCTTAGAAAAAAATTTGGGATTCTTTTTGTGTCAGTCTTTGCTTTTCAGTGGTTTTATTATGATGTATCTGGACAGGAAATGGTTGAGGTTTCAGTTATTAAAGCATTGGGTTTCTAGCTTTTGCCAAGGGACTTTTCAGCTACTAGGTTTTCCAGAGGTTTATTTTTCCTCTCTCTTTTACTTTTTCCTTCTAGGATATTAGTGTCGTGAGTGCTAAAGCTGCTTCTTTTTTCCAATATCTCCAGATTCACATTATTTGTTACGTGGGATGGAAACTATATGATAATCCCTCAGGTTTGGTGATGCCTTTCACTGATATTTTTAATCTATTGATGTGGGATTTCACTCTGTATGCTGTGAATACTATTGATGAATAAAGAAACCACCTTTGCCTGTTAATAGGGCAGAATTTAGGTAGGCAGGGAAAGCTTAACTGAATATTGTGACAAAGGAGGCAGAGACAGAGTGAAGCCATGTAGCGCTGCTGGGACAGATGTAACTTTAGCCAGTAAGCCATAGCCACATAGCAATACACAGACTACTAGAAATGGGTTAAATTAATATGTAAAAGTTAACCAAAAAGAAACTAGAGTAATGGGTCAAGCAGTGTTTCAAATAATACAGTTTCTGTGTGATTATTTCAGGGCTGAGCATCCAGAACCAACAAGCAGCTCCTTTCAACATTCTACTATTGAATCTGTTAAGTAACAGCAAGATACATATTATCATTGTTTAAAATTTTACTTCTAAGACTTATTTGGTTCAATAAAATTACCACTTTATTGAAAATTTTTTATTCAGTTTAAACTGAGTATTTGTCTTCACATATTGTATCATTTTCATAAGAGTGACTTTGAAACTTTGACATTTAATTCTATTTGTGTGTCATCTTTGTGTTATTACATGCTGGATTTCTCTCCTTTACATCACATATTTTCTGGTTCTTCCACTTTGAGGAATTTGATTTGGATTCTGCATGCTGTAAATATTATATTATGACTCTATGGATTTGGCTACATCTAAGAAGACTGTTGGTATTTTGTTTAGCATGCAATCTATTCAGTTGGATTATGGCCACTTTTCTGACGAGCCTTTCAAGGGTTGTGGGCTTTGTGTCATTACCATTTTCAAAGCATTTGAGAAACTATTTTTTATATGTCATATGTTTGCAGCACCCAATAACCTTCATTAAAGAGTCTGCCAGACATTCTATAGGACACAGAAGAAAGCAACTGATGAAACTTGCCATTACAAGACAGAATAGATCTTCAAATGTTGATGGCCACTGATGAAACTCATTATGGTATTTGCCTTCAATGTGACAAGGCATTTGAGCAAGAAACTCCTCTTGCCTGGACTGTTTTATAGTATGCTGTATGAACTGGTCATGGAGGACCCACTGAAAAGTAACTGCTGAACTTTCCCGAAGACAGGATGGTTCTTCAGGGTTCCTTCTTCATTATGAAGAAGAGACTGCCTTGATATTTCACTCAAGATCTTTATAGTTCTGAGTTAGAATAATCTTCCATTTCTTCATAAATACTCATAGTTTATTATAGTAACCAATGATGATTAATAAAGAGTGTTCGTTGCCCACAGTGACACTGTTACTAGTGGGAGGGCACTTGATTCCCTTCAAGTCTGATCTAGAAGTTTTCTGATCCTAAACCTCCCTTTTTGGAACACTTCTCATTCACATTAATAGCCAACTCTAAGTTTCAGAATGAATTTGGTCTAGACCCAGAGTTATCAGACCTATAGAAAAATACAACAACAATAGAAGCAAAGGCAAGATCCTGGAAAACATGCCATACTCACTCATACTCGCTGCCTGAGTGGTATTACAAATTTTTATCCATTCTAATGAGTCTACACTAACTCTCCATTGTGGTCCTCATAAGGCTTGTCAATGTATTCTCTCAGTGTTTATATCATTATTCCAGGAGAGAGGAAGAAGACGGTGTGCTTATTCTTATTTAGCAACAAACATCATGGATAGTTGTTGGATAATTTTATACCCTATTTCACATGGAAGTATGTAATAAAAATATACCATGTAATAAAAATATAAATTTATTTAAGTTGTGGCTCTTTGTTCTCTATCTTTATGGTTCTTGATATAAGATACTCATTTTTAAAAATTAAAAAAATTATATTTACTGACTTCTAATTAAATCATTCAATTCAAGAAGTATCTGTAGAATACTTATGTTCAGAAGAATCACTTTGAAGTGCTGCATGGTGCATTATTACATTATTACATTATTACTACATGACTGTCAGAGCAAAGAAAGTTGTATAACAGTACATGAAATGTTTTATAGAACTGCCTTTTAAATGCTCTTTTTGAAATTTTCTATACAAATGTAGTATTTACATTGTTTTCCACCTTTCCCTCTTTCTCTTCTAACTTTTTCCCTGCTCCCCTTGGTTTCCATGCCTTTTTTGTAATTGTTGCTGCTATATAATCTACTGAACCTGATTAATGCTGCTTGTATGTCCATGTGCTTAGAGCTGCCACTCAATATTTAGGGTTCATTCTTAAAGAAAACAGACGTTTCTTTCTCACAACAGCTATTGATTGCCTATACCGCTTTATATAAGAGTGGGGTCTTCTCAACTTCCTCTATCCATGTTGTTTTATAGATTGGTGTGGTCTCTTCACATATTGTGAGACATGTTGTTGAGTGCTTGTAAGTGCAACACCAATGTAATATCTAGTAGGCACTATCTCACAGAAGATACACTAATTTTATGGTCTTTACAAGCTTCCTGTCCCTCTTCATGGTTGTTTCTGGGACTTGTGTAAAGACTTTTCATTACAGATATATCAGTTGGTGTTAGACATCCCACAGCAACTTATTATTTGCATATTGACCAGCTATAATCTTTGTAATAGTCTCCATCTGTTGAAAAAAGAAGCTTCTCTGGTGAGGAGGTTAGAGCTAAACTTAACATAGATATAAATATAAGTATTCAGACCAGAGTTAGAAACTATATTGCTTTTGGGAAATGGCAGTAGAGGCTCCCCTCTGAGCCCTATAGCCTGTCCATCCACCAGCAGTTATCTAGGTTTAAAGTAGCAGACACAAATTCTCCTCTTTTGAGTAGGCATTCAGAACAAATAGATAAAACTGCATTATTGTAGCATAATCAATACAGTCAATCTTTCTTGTGGTTCATAGAGGGTAAGACTACTGATTGTTTATTCCCATTGACAACTTACAGAACAACTGTTGATACTATGAAAGAGTTCTCTGGAATACCTTCCAAGTAAGTTTCAGCTTGCTTCTTCTAAATCTTCCGTATCAAGTGTAGAGTGTTTTGGCCATACAGTCTTACCTTCAAGTTCTAGGAGGCAACCAAGAGCAATAGCAATATTCTAGGTTATTTGGACTCTACTGGACTGCCCTGACAACTACTCTCAAAGAAGCTCCCATGCATGACCTGCACTGGGAATTTTTGACTCTTGACGGGGACATTATCACCTCAAGTTGAGTAAATCCATTTAACTTACACACACACACACACACACACACACACACACACACACACTGTGGTGGTTTAAATTGAATGGCCATGTCTCCTAAACTCATGCATTTGGACACTCAGTTCTCAGTTGATAACAAGGTTTGGGGATGATTAGATGGTTTGGCCTTGCTAGGGGAGGCATGTCAATAAGTACAGATTTTGACAATCTAAATACACCATTTCCTTTTTATGTTTGCTTCATCTTTGTAGTTCAATATGTAAGCTCTCAGCTTTTATTTTATCCAACACGCTTGTTGTCATGCCTCACTGCTTTGATGAACTCTTATCCCCTTGTATAGATACTAGAGAGTAGGGTGCTGCTGTGAAGAATCTAACCATATATGAATTGGAGGAATGTGGAAGACATTAGGACTTTGAACTAGATAATTGGGTAAATGTAAGCAGAAGTTAATGGGCCATATTAGGAACCCGGATTACAATGCTGAAAGAATTGTGCGCTATGAAGACCAAGCACAAGAGGTCTCAAAGAAAAAAATATTATTAACTCTACTGGAATCTCCTGTGATACCTTGGCAAAGAGTATGGGTGCACTCTGCCTTTGTCTTAAAACTTGTATGAAACTAAATTTAAAAGTAGTGAACTAATTTCTTAAACAAAGAAAATTGCATCAAGCATAATATTGAAACTGTAACACAATTATTATTAAGGCCTATTATGAGATCTACAATGAGAAATAGCAAGAAGTAAGAAAGAAATACAAAATATACAGTTTAAAGAGAACATACACACACACATACACACAAAAGTGCCAAGAAATTTAATGATGAACCCAAGGCTTGTGCTAAAAGAAATAAGGACATTAGTGCCACTAGAGAGGGCTACCTTCTCTGCAATAGAATAAAGGAAGGGTGCTCTTATGGCAAGCCTAAGGCAGCTATGCTTCCAACTAGTAGGACTGACCCTAAATAATTTTCTGCTACTAAAAAACAAAACAAAAATTAGGAAAATAATACTCAATCTTATGTGATTCAATTAGGCTAGGGTCCATTCCAAGATGGCAGCCAAACATGACAGTGTCGTACCCATGGTTTAAGCTTTACAGGCATTACAAATACAGGAATGAAGGAGGTATAGGTTCTTCCTCCATGGTTTCAGAGAGCAACAAAAGCCAGGTAGCATATGATAGGACGGACTCTGTGTGAAGGTTCTGAGAAACAATTGCATGAAGTGAATCTGGGTTACAATGGAGACCCCAAGATGTTGGTGATGTCAGAGTTACGGAATATCTGCCATGGAGAGCTGCATATAAGGAGTGGAACCACCACAAGAGTGTTACAGTAAGCAAAGGTGGAAGGCTGGAGCCATCTAAGCCCTTTGATATTGTGCAAGGATGTGTTGGTTGTCCTTTTGGGCCCCAGTCTTGTTTTGCTCCAGTATTTTTTCACTATGCCCTTATTTATTTTGGAATGGCAACTATGTATTTTGTACCATTACATGTTGGAAATGTACTTGCTCTTAAAATTTACAGGGTGTTATAATTAAAAGATTGCATTGAGTCTAGGAAGAGTCTCAAATGGTATTGAGACTCTGAAAGACTATGGAGACTTTCAAAGGCTGAATAAATGCATTTTCATTATAGTATAACTTGTTCTCTAACGTGTCCAGGAGTAAATGTGGTGGTTTTGATGGGACTGCCCCCAAGAACCCATGCATTTGAACATTTGATCAGTAGTTAGTGGTGCTGTTAAGAGAGTGGAGGAAGTGTGGCTTTGTTGGAGGAAGTATGTTGCTGGATATGGTTCTGCGAGGTTAAAAATTCAAGCCATTTTCACTTTGCTGTTTTTGTTTTGTGTTTGCAGGTCAGGTCGTGAGCACTGTCTGCTGCAAAGGCCATAACTACTGCTTGCTGATGTCTCCCTGCCTTTATAGACTCTTATCCTCAGAAACTGTAAATTAACTATTTATTCTTTAAGTTCCTTTGCTTCTCATATTTTATTAAAGCAAGAGCAAAATAACTGCTACATGCATGCATTATATGTCCATATACTATGTTTCTCTTTGTAGTTCTTAGTTGTCCTTGGTATTTTCTATTTCTTCTCCTTCTCACTCCCTCTTTCCTTCTCAAGGGAGCCCTAGTTTATAAAATTCATGGCTATAAAAGTGATTTTATAAGCAGAATGAATTTGAAAGACACCCTAAATATTTGCACATTATATTCTATAATACTATGGCAAAAACTTATGATGTCAGCTGGCATCTGTAACATCTGTAGCACATGTAACTCCTGATATAGTACTTTTATGATGAGAAAAGTAAGGAAAGAAATAAACAATAAGCTCTTTAGAAAAATACAGCATGTCTTGAAGTTTTGTGGACCTGGAGTTGTAGCTAGTGGCAGAGTGCTTGCCTAGTATGTATAAGGTTATCAGTTTAATAATAGCACCGCACACACACACACACACACACACACACACACACACACACATTATTGCATTTTTGCTTGGAGCCTGAACTGCACAAAACTCAATGATCCACATTATAATAAAATACTTAGGACTAAAAGGAAATTTTGTAAGGACATCAGCCAGAGAACACAGCTTGAGGGAAGTTGGTCATTGTTAGATTTCAAGCCCTGGGACACAAGGCTTAAGTGTCTATTTAACATATCAAAGCAGACCTGGCAACCTGTGTCTCCCAGTATCCCTATCTGTTACAAGGTATGCTTGCCATTCCTTGATCCCTACTCTGAAGTTCTCTTGCCCATGGCCTAGGACTCCATTCCCCTAGCTCCCCTTCCCTGTACAATCCAGACATGTTGGCTATACCAGTTTCCAGTCAGTCTCTTGGCCCAGGCTGTCTCTCTTGGTCAGCTGCTCCTCTCCCCTCTCCCTTTTCTCACATAGCTCGGGGTCATGTCTATGCTGGACTCTTCCAATGGTCTGTCTCTGGCTATGCTCTTTCTTTTATCTACAATAAATTTTTTTTCTCCACCATTCCTAGGAACAGTCGTGTCTTTTCCACTCTTTCTTTCTTTCTTTCTTTCTTTCTTTCTTCCTTCCTTCCTTCCTTCCTTCCTTCCTTCTTTCCTTCCTTCCTTCCTTTCTTCCTTCCCTTCTTTTCTTTTTCATTTTATGCAGTTGTTTTGCCTGAGAATTCACTTGAGCAGTTGGAATGCAAGTCAGGTTTCAAAATCCCAGAAAGGGTTCTGTCTTTAGCACAGTGGCAGCCAGTGCAAAAAGAAGGACAAAAACCAACATTTTTTATATATCTATGAATTGTAATATATCTTATGTTTGACTTCTATGCACAATTTTCATACTTCAAAACCAGTAAAATGATCAAACAACAAATCAAATATGAGGAAGACACTATTATTAATAACTAATTTTAATAAATAAAAATCTCAAGGTCATCTAAGTATGACGGCTCATGCATGTTATCTCAATGACCTAGAGGCTAATGTGGTAGTGTAAGGTGTTGAAGGCCAGTCTTGGCTATTAGTGAATTTGATGCCAACCTGGCTGTCTAAGACTCTGTATAAAACTTAAATTTTAATAAAGTACAAATAAGTTGACATAGCTATGGTATAAAAAAAAGAAGAACCACTAAGTTTTCACACACTTATTGTACACAACTTGGCAATATTTCCTTCATACTACTTCATGAACTGTTAAGATACCCAGCTCTTTTATTTCTAAGAATCAGCATGCTACCCATTCTTTATAGGGACTAAATATTGTCTCACACTGGACAGATTTGTGTTTTGTTTTCAAAAATGCACCATTTTCAATTTACTAACAGCAATAATCAAGACAGTTCAGAATACAGGAATTTTAATGGCAATGTACTTTTTTATTTGATGTGTCTTACTGATTTTTAAAAATCAGAACACTAGAATTTTAATACAGCCAATGAATTGATAACAACTTGACAAAGAACATTAATGACATTAATTCATGTCTTAAGATCCTCTCTCCCTTCCAGGGAAGATTCCTCAACAAGGGGTTGTGTCTTCTTATTCCTTTTGCTTTTGACTGTTTACATTCTTCAAATCATTTTATGTGGAAAGACATGGTTTCAAGTGAAATTTCTTAATTTTTCTTGCCAGAACAGTTCACAACATCATTTCTGTTTCCTCAATCTTCTCTGTGCTTTCCAGCTTCAGGATTGAAATAGCAAGGCTATTGAATCAACCCGCTACATGACTAACCTGCAGGGACCTGCCAGAAAGTATTTTATACTTTCTACTTATTTTGAAATAAGTACAGGATTTAAGAACATGGACTTATTTGATAATCAAAATACATATATACATATATATATATATATATATATATATATATATATTCAACCTGAAGCATTCACAACAGTTTAGAACATTTTCTCTAGACTCCTCAGAAATGTATGATAAATAGTACAATCAAAAAAATGTATTTTTTCTTTTCAAGAACGTTCACTCGCATTGGCCATTCACTCCCTTCAATCCGTCTTTGCATCTCCTTTGCTTCGCCAGTTTCTAGACATTCTTTCCCCACATCATCTTCACTCGTGTAGATGGAATCTTATGATTAGTTCTAGTCGCTGAAGGGAAGAATGGATAAGTGATAGAAAGCTGCCTTTTCTAGATGAAAATTCTCTTTATATAGGCATTCTTTCTGACTTGAGATTTGCCTCCTGAATCAAACTTATTGGAGTATTTACTTGGTAATACTAAGTCTCAATCATTGTGCTTTCCTTAATACAAAGAAACATGAGAACAAGAATTACATTTTAAAAAATTTCAGGAATGATGGAAAATTTCAGGAACGATGATTAGATATAATTTTAGACATTATGTTTATAAAAGTGTTTTTAATATCTCTGCTTAGAAATTAAATGAGTAGAATAGAGCTTCTTTTACTTCTGTATCTGCCCACACCCCTCCCAATCATATGTATGTACACACACACACACACACACACACACATGCACTTAAAACAGAAGGATGCACACATATATAAAATTACATTTTATTTTTTTATTCAATTGTTACTTTAGCAGTCTCTGCAATTAAGAACCAGCTCACTAAATGAACTGTAATTATTGCAAATTGTAGTAAGCACCAGTAATTAAAACGTTGCAGTGATGCTAGCCAGCCTGCTCGATGCCCTTTGAGAGTAGCAGAAAATGATATTATGTCTTTAACTGATGTTTGTACTCCAGATAAGAAAACCTGGAAATTCAGGCCTCCACAATACTCTGGCTGAGTCTTTGGAGCACAATGTAAAGAAAGGATTAATGGTTATCCAGTGAATTCAAACTGGGAAGATAGTCAATTTGGTTAATTCCTAGCAGAAGTGGCTGTTCCTTTCAAATGTGCGGTCTTTAGGGCATAAGCATGCAAGGCTTCCCCACTGGGGAGAAACAGAACAATAAACTCTAATCTCTTTTTTGTTTTTGCAAGATGCTAATAGTGAGCCTTGGAGTACAAAAGCAAGAAGGAACTCCTTTACCCACCCATCTTTTGAGGATCCTCACCCAGCTGCTACCCCCAGTGAACTCCCCAGCTGTGCAGTCATTTGGTAGAGTGCACTGTTATGCATAACTTAAGGCATGTGGAGTGACTCCAAAACAACCATGAATACAGACTGTCCATGTGAAAGCCCCCAAAGTATTTGCAAGTCAGAAACAGTAGAATAAATGATTTCATAGTCATGGAAATGACCCAGATTTCAGATTTAGCCTTGTCTGACTTTGTCCTGTATTGGCTTATTTGTCTATTTGTGTTTTTTCTACATTCATTCTTCACGATCCGAACATGCCACTGAGTGTAGAGAAACATGTAGAAATACAAATTATTAGACAATGATGAATGCAAAGAACATCAACTATTATGAAAGGCAGTTTTAACAGCAAGTGTAGTAGCCCCAGAGCATTTAAGTACAATATACTTCATTAAGTCCTGAGAATCTGTGGATTCTCAAGAAAAAGACAATAAAGTCACACTCTGAGATTAGAATAACAAGTGCCATTCTGTGATGCTGAAATGAGTCTAGCCACCAAAAACTTTCCAAAGAACAGGACTCCTGGCTAGGATATGTTACTAGATGTTGGAATCTTCTAACTTAAACCCTTGAAAATCTAAGCAAAGTAAAAATCAACTGATTTTGAAAAGTGCACAATGGAAAATGCAGCATGTTTGCTGTTGAAAAAAAACAACAAATAGTTTTGCGTTGGCTCCTTGGCCTCTTTTTAGATTGTAGTATAAATGGGAAACAGCCCAAGTACTGGCATCTCCAAGAAGAAAGAGAGATGCACTCTGAACTTCTCGGGTGGTTGGAATAAATCTAGTATGAGGAAACATGAGTAAGAGGAACGCCAAGCAAAGGAGTTTCCCCTTAGGAATCGGTTAAAGAACCATCTGTACACACACAGAAAATCTTAGCAAAGCCTGAAAACAAGCTACTGAGGAACTTTGAAATACACATAGGTTATAAATTGCAAAATTCAATAAAATTTATCTCATATACAAAGAATGACAAAATATGGAACAATATAAGTAAAAAAAATCAGAAATTATGTAGATGATGGAAGCACAGTGACTTCAAAACAGTTGTAAATTTGTTCAAAGATTTTAGCAAATGTAAAATATGAATACATGGAATTATCAACCAAGAAATGAGAACTCTAAAAAAAAATAATTATGGGAACTTTCTAACCTAAGCAAATAGACAATTAAACATTTCCTGACCTGGAAAACACTATCCAAAATGACGTGCAAATTATCTGTGGCAAGGTACCAAGATGTTTAATTTGTGCCTGGTAGTATAGAAGGAGAAAAGAGAAAAGCTAATTTGAGTAATAGAAATGAAGAGGAGCATTCTGTATCATGGTCACCAATGTGTATGTATTGACTAGGGCGAGACATGGAGAAACACTGTTAGAGCAGGAAAACACTTGTGCAGATCACATAAATGCAATACCCTCTTAGAACTACAATGCTAAAGGAAATGGTTCTGGTTGATTGTGCATCTCCATAAAAAGAGAAAATCTAATGGATGAAGACCAGTTTGTGTCATCACCTGAGATATATATATACAGACACATAACTCTTGTCACCAGTGAAATCTTATCTGCCTTTGCTCACCATGACAGCATCATATCCTCTCTGTTTACTTTCCAGAGACCTTTGGATTTACCACACTGCTTCGTGCCCACAATTCAGTTCATGTCTTTTATTTTTTTCTTTCAGATGCTACATTATGATTAGTCCAGTTTTGGTATTCTGCACTGATTGAATGCTTAGTGGGTGGGTAGAGAGAACAATAAGGGCATCTATGGGTGGGTAGATTGGATCGATGGTCTAACTAAGGAGTACTATGTTAGCTAGCTAATCATTTATGTTATGGGTATTCCTTTAGAAGCCAAATATACAGTTAGAAACAATTAAAAAATAATAATTCTGCTTTTTAGTGTTCACATTTGAAAATGTTTATGGTTATATCTTGATTTAACTACCACGTTTAGGTTTGTATTACTTCCCATATGAAATCATACCTATGTCCAAATGCTTTGCATCAAGTCATTTCCAGAGTAAAATGCTAACTTAAATATAAAATTTGCCACTTCCATCAAACTATTTTTATTTAATGTCAATAAAATATATAAATAGTTTTTTGTATTCAGCAACAACTCCACATTAATATGCTCTACTTATATAAATATGTCTGCTATTCATCTTCCTGTCTTGTATAAGTGAATCCCTTGGAAAGGTTGTCTTCCTTCCCCCTAAATTCTATTCTTACTATATTCTTGGAGAAAGACCCTTATCCATCATTCTAGAATGCTTATGAGATCTACAAGATATCTTCTCTGTACACTAGATAGAGCAAAGTGCTCTTCTAAAGACTTTTCAATATTCCCTGTGTTTCTTCTGTTTAAAGTTGTGTTTGAAACTAGGAGTTAATGAAGATCACTGAATAGTACATGTGGCAAAGGAATAAAAGCAGATATGGTTGAAATATTATTAGTATTGATACTATTGCCCACTAAGGCACTGGCAGTCTAAAAGATCTATTTCATGCGGAAGCAGACAGAAGAGTTAAATATAAGTAAACAAAAGTGTTACTCAGTGCTCAACAGTAAAGAGCATTAGGCACAGTTGACAGTCAGCTCAAAGTATAGCAGAAGGCTTGCTCCATACTGAGACCAGAAACGTATAAAATCACAAGTTTATATTCTATGGACAGGTTTAATGTCTATAAACCAATGGCTAGTTGATGACAAGGAATATCACTGAAAATCAGGAGCATTTCTACCTTCATGCACAGAACTCATAACACATCTAAAAATTGTACTGAAGACACAACAAATTGGATCATATATTCGACTGCAAGCATTTGGATGAGATTGTTTTGAAATGTAATTTCAATCTTATTGCTACAAAGGAGACTTTTGTGCTTACAAAATCCTAGTTGTTCTTAAGCAGGAGGTCCTTAAATGCCATGCTAAACTCTCTTCTACACTACTTTTTATTGATCACCCCTTTTAGGCAAATAAGAATTGACTATAAATAGTAAATTCAATACATCAAGCAGTATTCACAAACTTCCTTTACACCTTAAATATTCATTCTTAGTTTGTGATTAAAATGGGTCTTGATGTCAAGAGAACAAGACAATAGTTATCACATCCAAACATGTAAGCCATGTAAATTCAAATAAAAAGGCAGGCTTCTATAGCATAGAAAATATTTATTTCTCATATCGTGACATTATTTTTCATAATTCATAATTATTATTTTAGTATATAAAAGAGGAAATTCAAATAAAGTCTCTGTTCATGCTACTCAAGAGAACCTGACTGAAAGAGTTGATAGCAGAAACACCAGGCACAGTTACAGAATGAGTTAGCAGCCATCCTGACTTTACTCTTCAGGGTTCAGCATACACAGTGTACTACAGACTCCAAGAAATTCTACTGGGTGGCTTCTAACTCCCAGCTCTCCAAAGAGTTTGTAAAAAATATTTTTGTGATGACAAATTATAAAATTTAAATAGTGCTTCATGAGGAAAATAAGAGATTTCTCCTAATGGATAGCCATTGTCTTCTGGGAAAATCTAGGCTCAGAAAGTATAAAATCAATACAGATTTCAGAACCAGAAACGATAGGTTAAACTCACATAAGCCGTTTCTGATTTTGCCTTTCTGAAAAGTTGTTCAAATTCTGTGAAGACTGTAAAAATATTGCCTAACAGGTGCAAAGTTCACAGTCGACAGTGCTTTTCCATTTGTTTGTTGTTTGTTGTTTGTTTTTGCATATGATAATCCTTTGCTGTTTTCTGAGGATACACAAAGGACTGCCCTGTGGTCATAGCTATGGTTGATGTCCTTAAGCAAGTGGTAAGCCTTGCTGGTGGCACCTGTTCTCGGGTGAGCCAGGTGGAGGACAGTGATAGCAAGACAAGCAGAACAGAAGTGGGGAAGTGGTTATCCCGCCCACACACTCTCACATGTCAAAAAGTGCAGCTGGGGATCTTTCTCTCAAGAGAAGCCTACAAGCACGCATGTCAATGAAAGCAAGTCCTCGGGCTGTATGGCTCATGAGCGCCTTAATTACTGACCCCTGGTTTAGTGAGGTTAACAATAAAATTCTCTCCTTTTCTGTGAAGTTACACAGGAGAGAAACAATTGCAAGATCTGCCGGAGTAGTTAAGGTCTATTCTTTTCTCGTAGAACACCTGGAGGCTCCTTTGTGTTATAAGCTCCGCGTTATCTGTATTGTCTGCTTTTCATAGTAAGTTATTCAGTGTTACAGATCAGAATGTGGAGTGTGAATGAAAACTATTGAACACTATAAATTCATGGGGGAATGTTTTTCCACAGATTCTAAACAGATAAGGCCTAAGATTATTTTCGTATTTTTATTGTCGTTGTTTTTCAATTTGCTTTGTCCTAAGAAATGACTAACAAGCATTTCTACTGGAGAAAGAACAAACATTTTTGTGATACTCTTATTCTTGGTTGAAATGGAGTGGAATCACTCTGTGGACACACTGCTTGCTCTCTCATTAGCTCATGCAACCCTCACTTTCTATCCTAGCCCACGGCAAGGTATGGGTCAAACATATTCCATAAAATCTGTTTTCGTTGTTAAAAGGCATTTTGTTGGCCAAATTTTCTCTCAGATTTAACCACATCTTCATAAGGATCAAAACAAACTGAAAGAATATAGAATGGAAATTATTATGCATAGAAAAAGAGAAGTTAAATATTAAACATTTTCCTCTCAAAAATCCATGGAAGTGATATGGGACCAGAAACCTACTTTTTCCCAGGGATAAATTCTATGGTGAAACCCAGTACTGGGGAAATTGAGGTTAATACGGAAACTACAAGTTTCATAAACACCCGAGCTGGGTGGACATACAAACCCTAGAGAAGTGAAGTAACTGATCTTATAGTTCTTGTTTTATCCTCTCTCTCTCTCTCTCTCCTCTCTCTCTCTCTCTCTCTCTCTCTCTCTCTCTCTCTCTCTCTCTCCCTTTCTTCTTTCCTTTCTTGCTTCCTTTATTTCCCCTTTTTGTATCGCTGGTAGTTCCAGATAGCCAGAAAATGGCTGGATTCAACAAACTGCTAAAGTACACTAGCCAAAGCAAACCTCCTTGTTGGTGACATACATGTACAGAATCATGGAATCCCACAATCCTGCCTCCTCATGAATCCCACAGAACAAATCAACAATGGACAAACGAGTACTGTAATTTATCTCGGAGGCCATTAGACTGTTTGTCCCACACTACATTCTGATTCCAGTTACAGTTTAGTTATGAGTATTTGTTCTCTCACAGAGACTAAACAATGGGTAACTGCTTTCTTTTATCTTCCACTTTGTTATGAAAATGTCAGCTTTGTGTTTGCCTCTTTCAATCTTTAAATAGTGTCTTAAGCTTGTGAAGTCATTCAGCTCCATTTCTTACCACTGGGGTAAAATTTGTAAAACAAACCAAGAAAGAAGTTTTTCCATGTGAGAAAGGAATCCCGTACCAATGCTTCGTGTATCTCCTTCTGCTTTCATGGGTCCATAATCAGCAGGCTTATATGATAAAAGGAGATACCACCTAGTATCCTGTAGCACCAAACTGTATATATGGAATTGCAGAGTGAGGATAATCACCATGTCAACTGTACTTTCCCCAGACGTTACTGCCAAGTGCTTTAAACTGTGATCATAAAATGGGAATAAAAAAGATATTTCAGAGTGATTTAGAACAGCAACTTGTCCAGCCCAATATTACTACTTATAAGTATATTCACATCATTTAAAGTATCTGAGGCTCATTCAGTTTTCTGCTCCCAACAGAAAAAAGATAACAGTATTTATGTGGTAGGATTTTCATGAGGATTATGAAATATAAATGTATAAACACCCAATCTACAAAGAAGCTGTGCACAGAAAGCATGCACAAGATTCCACTTAAGGTTACCATTGATGTAGTTCTTTTCATGTAATAATTTTGCACAGAAATTATAACAGAATATTCACTAAATTTGAATTTCTGGAACACCATATTCTTTACTGAAAATGATTTGTAACTTAGAAAAAGGTGTTATTCTTCCAGGAAAGGGAGCATCAAAGTTTTGCACTGACTTCTTCAAAAACATTATTTAAAGGTTCCTTTGTTCCATGCTGACAGCTATAAGATTTTAATATAATCATCAAAGAAAGAGCTTCTTCATGATTTTCAACTTGAAACATTAAAAGCATTGTAAGACAAAACTTTGACAGAAAGTTAATTTCTCAATATCTGAATCTTCTGTGTCAACAAGAAGGCTCGCAGAGATTGACCAGAAAAAGAGAGGGACAGAAACAGAATTCTTTCTAGAGATAATGCCAGGTTTAATTAAGAAAATTTTTCCTGAAGTTATTTCAGAATGAAAAAAAAAAGGAAAAAAAGAATGTGAATTTACCTTGAAGTTAAAAGAATGATGAAAGTAGACATTGAAAAACGATTCCTCAAAGCTAATTTTTAAATAAATGACTCTGCATTGGCTCAGTGTAGGCGTGTGCCATTCACTTGTTGTGAGTTCCTGTGTAGTTAGCTCTTCTGACTGAACTGTGATGAGGTTTGCACAGAGCGCCCACACTGGCAGTGCAGTAAGACTCCCACTCTTAACACGAGCTAACATCATAGAACAAATGTAGACTTACCGTGGAGAGGCAGTCTTCAAACACGATGATAATAAAATCTATATCATTACAGTACTTGTGTTTCTTGGAAATAAACATTCTAGAGAGACTGCAGAGTCTTGTTCAAAAGTGGTCCGTTGCTGACTCCAGCTGCTGTAATTGTCTACCTGTGATAACCAGGAGCTTGAAGCACTGTGGACCTAATAGTGAGATGAATACGGATATCCGTGTCTGATGATAAGTGAATAACAATTATTTATCACACATTTATAGAAAAATTATGTCCAGTCAGCGGAGTTAGAGTACCTACCCTAGATTGTCTGAAAACAAATTATGAAACTTTGTTGAGGAGATTCCAGTCAGGCAGGGCACGGACAGTAAGAGCTCAAGATCACAGCTTCAGAAGTAGGGAACGAGATTGCTAGTTAATGAGCTTTTATTTAATTACTGTGAGAAACAAGGATGAGTATCAGGGCCATGGTGACTCAACTGAGCAGGGCATTGCTGAAGGCTCTTTGTACTTGAATAAAGAGAAAGGAGAATTTAGTGTAAACAAGCTTGAATTTGTTTTCCAGAGAGAGGTATTCCTGCTGCTTTACCATGGATTTGAAAACAGATTTGGAAAGCATCATGTCTCTTCAACATCTCTTCATTTGTTCTTTGCTTTGAACTAAGAGTTATTCTGAAAATTCATATGTTTCTACTGATTCTAAATCTGTGTCTTTGTTTATTGTATGTAGCCCTGCTAGTCCTTTTTATATTTGGTGAATGAAATATATTTCATATTTATGAATAAAACTATTCCTGATGGTCTTTGTAATTCAGAATGTATCTTAAGTGGGTGGGGGTAGGCATTTGAAGTATGTTCTTACCCTCCCAAAGAATTATAATGGTTGTAATTTGACTACACGCAGACTCATTTTGCATTGCCAAAATTTTGTAGCCTTCTTGTTTTGTCAACAGGAAGTAGAAGTTCCTTGACCACAAAACTGTTAAAATTGGTAGTAGTTTGGGAGTATAGTGAATGGGATCCCCTTACTTTTCTTCTAAGAGTTTGGCAATAAGTATTGACCAGAAAATTCTTGGTACTGAGCCCTCTGGTCTGGAACATGTTTCCTGTTCATTATCCTGCAGCCCGACTTAGTCATTTTGAAGTTACAATACAAGGAACATCTGTTTTGAACTTCTTTAGTGTTTGAAAGTAATTTCTAACTGAACTTTGCAGTGGGCTTCATTGAAGAGATGGAGTTCATTTTTGTCATTCTATATATCATTCTTACTTCTTAATATTTGCTTTATAACCTCAGAGGCAGTTGTGTTGTGATGACTGGAAAATAATAAATAGAATCTGTTAAGTAGTGTTGATGGGGCTGTAGAGTTGCCGCCAGTAAATAGTACTTGTTTCTCTTACAGGGGACCTGGGTTCAATTTTTAGTACTCACATGGCAGCTAAAAACCTTGTGAAACTCCAGTCCCAGGTTATCTTATGCCCTCTTATGACTCCTGTAGGCACTATCCCATCAGGCACACACATGGTACACACACACACGTTAAATATTCAGAAACATAAAAATATAAGTAGTTTTGAATATAAAACATTAGACCTTGACAAGTAGGTTTTGATAATTGGTTGCAACCTCTTAAGTCCATAGAGCATTTGATACTCTATAAGCAGATACCAAGACAAAATGGGAAATTTGAGCGGTCTATTGAATAAATGAATGTGGAAGGGAAAGGAAGATTAAGCAGGAAGACAGGGAAGGCTTTCACAGCAGTGTGAAAGTTTGACACCATAAACCAAAGAAATGTAGGAAGAAGAAAGTAGAATTGAAAAGTGCTGCCAGCTGCATCACAGTGGTCATGAAGTCTCAGCTGAGCTAATGGGTACCTTCAAAGAAAAGAAGGGTCGAACTGGCCAAGAAAAGAGAGACAGTAAGTAGCTTTCCTGCAGGGATGTATTTGACAGATAGAAACTGAACTAGAGCACACCCCCAGGCATGCTGTGGTAGTGGCTGAAGCAGAGGCATTTGGAGATGGTTTGGGAACTCTGTGCTAGGGTTCCTAGCCAAGGTGTTTGTTCTTTGGTATATCATCCACGGTTGCATGCTAGTCTTTCACTGTACTGTGCTTCCTATGAAAATTTCACCTAGGAAAGAAAAAAAGAAAGTGTTTTTAAATTTTAAAGTTTCAAAAATTAACTGAAGTATTTTATATAATATTATTGATTATTAAAGAAATGTTTCAAAGTCCTGAGTGTTAATCATTGGAGATTGATACTCTCTATTTTAAAATGTTTTGACATCATTTCATTTCAGGATTTTATTTTATCCTTTTTCAGATAGAATACCTTTAAAATTTTATTATGAGGAAAAGGTTTTCCTGATATATCCTGGCTGTCATTATATTTTGATATGGTGAGTGTAGTAATATGAGTGGCGGGGCTGTGTCCCTGGCACCCCAGTCACCTGCTCGGCTAGCTTATGCCCCGAAATAATTACACACAAACTGTATTCATTTAATCACTGCTTGGCCCATTTCTATCTAGCCTCTTCTAGGCTAATTCTCACATATTAATTTAGCCCATTTCTAATCATCTGTGTTGCTCCCCTAGGTGCACTTACCGGGAAGATTCTAGCCCATGTCCATCCTGGGTTGGAGCTTCATGGCGTGTGGCTGCCCAGGAGCGGGCATGGCGTCTCTCTGAGGCGTCTGCTCCACAGAGGAAAGCTGTCAAGTCTGAGCTCACTTCCTCTTCCTCCCAGCGTTCTGTTCTGTTTACTCCTCCCACCTATCTTCTAACCAATGAGGACCAAGCAGTTTCTTTTTATTTCCTCCATCAGGTGAGCATAAGAAAGCATGATCTATCATATATGGTATATATATTATGCTTTTAAAAATGTTCATAAGAAAAAATGACACTAGAAAATATTCAAGACTATTATATGGAGAATAAAAGACAAATGGCACCATGTCCTCCTGCTTCTGTTAATATACCCAAGTTTGTAGCAGCCTTATTCCTGAGTATTAAGACATTTCCTGTATTAATGGGGTTTGTGTTTGCAAGTGTCCTGTATGATAAATTCATCTTCCAGTACTGAACAAAATAAAATAGCTACAGATTCTGAGAATTCAAAATAATCGCTTGCAAACAAGTTCCCATACACATACATACATCCTCAAGCACACACACGTGATTGTGGCCAGAGCACACCTGTTGCAGAAACCAGCACTGGACAAAAGAGCTTTCCTGCAAAGTTTAACTCACTGAAATACAAGCACAGATGGGCTAAGTAAACAGGCAGGAATAACTGTCTTATATCTAATTGTGTTTGATGAAGCTTCCATCTAAAACAATCACTGTCCTTAACCTTACAAACCATGGCCCAGAGGCAGCATGCTTAACTCTACTTAGTTCTAACAAATGGCAAGGTCTCCATGTGTGGTCATGTGGTCTACAACATGTTTTTCTGTAAACCTCACTGCTATTCCCTATGTTTGTGGTTACTTTTGACCTGTGCTTTACATTGCACACACAGTGTGTTGGAAAGGTAGTGCATGTGTTAATAAAAGGCAATACAGAACACTGAACAAACAGGAGAGAGTATTCAAAATTTTTGAATTCATAATAGATAGTGGATCATAGCTTGCATAAGACTTATTATCTAAAAGAAGATTTAATTAAACACTCCAAAACTGAGCTGCACATGGAAAGTGGAGATAACTGGTTAGAGAGGAGGAAGAATGATCTAGAAAACAACTTTTTCTGAACTTAAGTTGTCTAAAATATTTTTAGGTTAATATTAGTTCCAGAGATAACAAGAACTGGATTCAAGGACATGAAGATTCTTCCTGGTGAATGTGCCATCCATAATGCTTTGGATGCCACTATGAAGAACTTTGGGATCTAAGCAGAAGCAAAGCCTGGAGTAAGAGGTTTATTTGATACCCAAGTAAGCTTCACTACAAAGTGAGAATAAAAGCACCAATCCATGTGTAAAGCAGATAAAGTGTTGTCTTGGAAAGCCATGTTTCATTCGTCTGAATGAGTCTGAAATTCATTACAGAAGAAACTAATACCCCGTTCTTCTTATTGACTAACTTCTTCATCACCGGGTCTCTTCATCACCCGCAAATTCTGCTACCATCACCAGAGCCATATCTTGACATAGCTATCTCGATAACTGTTGGATTGTTGAAGCCTTCAATTTTCAGTTACTTCCCCCAAGATAGTCTCCAGGATTCAAAAAAAAAAAAAAAAGAAAGAAAAGAAAAAAGAAAAAGAAAGCTTATGGGGGAATCAAAACTACGTATGTTTTAATCTTAAAAGCTATGAGAAAGAACAGATAAATGACTTCCAAAGAAATGACAATTAAACTGACAGCATCAATAGACACCAGAAACAAACGGAACAGTGTTTCCAAAGTGCTACGGGAAAATGCTTGTCAAAATCAACTTGCTAAGAATTAGTGAGTGCATATCAAATGAGACTACTCTTCTGTACTTACTGAATTTTAACATAGTTCTGCTTATAGACCCTGAGCGAACCAGCGCATGTCACTGGATAGATAGATGATGTAAATTGTTTGACTCACCAAGAAAGAAACAAATACTATCAATTAAATATATCATCAACTGTAATACTCATCCCAATTGCAGATAGTAGAAGTATAAAATGCCAAAATTCATAATGATCTTTTTCAAAGAAGAAATGCTTTAATAAGGAATCAATACTGAAGATTGCAGTAAGTCAGAAACAATGTTGAGCTAACTGTGTGTGCTTACAAACAGGCTCTGGCTAAAGTTAGTTAGCAAATATATTCAACAATAATGCAGATGCAGCTGGTGGGAGAAATCGTGTTAAGGATACTCTAAATCTTTTTATGCTTTATGGAAAAGTTAGCAAAATCCATGTGCATGGTTGAATATGTTAACCATCTTAATGGTAAACTATGTGTGCAAAAATAAAAATGAGGCTCCCAACATTCAAAGTGGGTATCAAAATACAGAAATATTTTTTCACTTAACAGAAAGCAATAGAAAGAGATAGATCTATATGTACAACTACTCATAGATTTCAAAACAATGACGACTTATAGAACAATGATGAGGGTATAAATAAAATTTGTATAATCTATGAAAGCAGTATCTGAAACATGCATGTAGTGACAAAAATGAAATCATTGGGTGGGAAGATGGCTATCCAGTGCTTAAGCCTAATGGTCTCTGAGGAAAAGAGGAGGAAGGTAAGAAGTGTGACAAGAGGATGGCAAAGATGTATGTGTTGTTACATTTTTCCATCTCATTTCCAGAATTTGACCTTTAAAACATAATTATAGCAAAATTTTACAATTCCTTTGTCTACACCCCCAGATCTGCCCTGATAATTTCCTGGTTCAATTCAGCAAGGTGTTAGACTATGGCTCCATGTAATTGGTTACCATTCCCTTCCTTGAAACCCCTAAGTTCCTCTTGATTTGCTTTTTGTTTATATATGTGTGTCCACTTGTTTGTTTCTATTGTAATATTCTTCTTGTCACTATTCACACAGCCATTTTCTAAATTTCAGTAGGAGTAAATTTTTTAAGAGGATATCTGTTTGACACGTAACTTTCAGAATGGACCACTGATACTTCAAAATCTTTAGTAAAACTTGTTAGTCTCTTTAATATTTAATTTATTCTTGAATACCTATTAAGGTAATTTCTTCTTTGTCTATGCTTCAGTTCTCACCCAGTATTGGTGACTTGCATTTCATAAGTCATGTTTAGCTTTGTCAATTGATGCAGACTAAAGTCACCTGAGATTAGAAGAATTGAGATGTTTATTATATCAGAAATGTCTGTGGGCATATCTATGGGGAATTGTCTTGGTTATTAGTTTATATAGGATGTTTCCTTCCATTGTCTGTTGCACCATTCCTTAGGCAATTGGTCCTGGAGTATATCAAAATGTCAGCTCAGAATGATTCAGTGAATAAGCCAAGTGAACATTCCAACAACCAGCATCTTTCCATGTTTCATGGCTTGAGTTTCAGTCAAAGTTGGATTGTGACCTGGAAGTATAAGCCAAGTAAACACACTTCTCCTGAGTTGTCTTCCACCAGAATGCTTTTATTTTCTTTCTTCTTCCCCACTCCCCTCAGTAACAGAAAAACAAACTAGAACACAAATTGGTACAAGGAGTGGTTTTGTTTCTGTGATAAACCTGACTGTGTGGACTTTATGGCTTTGCAATATTTTGTGGAAGAATTTGCTACTCTGGATAGGAAAAGCTATAGAGTGATGAGGCAAAACTTAAAACATCATTCTGGTGTGAATTTCAAAGTTAGCAATTCTGAGAGAAATGTGGATAGTAGACGTTCAGTTCATGGGGCTTTAATAGGAAGCAAAGATGTTTAAGGGACCTACACCTATATAAGGGTTTGTTCTTGTGATTCTTTGGCTAAAATCTAGCTGCATGCTGCCAGTGTCCTGGGAATACAGAGGAATCTGAGTTAAAAACTGGTAGAATGTGTTCTCATGCAGAATCCTCAAGACAGTAGGTGCTGATGTTTTCTCTGCAGAGTTTCAGTCTTGGTTTTGTAGAACCTTTCCTCACTATATAGACACCATGGTCATGGTTTATCCTTACAACAATAGAAACCCTAAGACACAGGTGATTTTTTATCTTTCAGTTTGGTTGGACACAGACCATCAAGGTTAATAAACCATGGTGACAGATGTTTGTGAAGTTGGCCATCTTTCATTCTCACTCAGAAAGTAGAGGGAAATGAATGTTGTTTCTTAGTTTCTTTTTTTTTTCTTTTCAATTCTGTTTTGGACACCAGCCCACGGGATGGTACTGCCCACATTTAGAGTGGGTCTTTCCATCTCCAATAATCTATCCCAGAAAACCCCTCATAGGCACAACTATAGATTTGCTTCCATGTTGATTTTCCAATTCTGTCAAACTGACAATCAAGAATAACCATGACAGTTATCTTGCTTTTTTGTATAACTATACCTAAAAGCAGTTAAGATATCTGTCATCCTTGTCAATCAGTTTGATGGATGTGGTTTGTGCTTACTGGCATGTAGATTTAGTTATTCTGTAGTTTCACCTGCCAGGAATCTCAAGCCTTACCAAATGCTTCACACTTACAAAAATGAGTGGGTGTTTAAGAAGAAGAGAGGTTGATCAGTTGTATAAAACCATAGAAACATAAATGTAAATTTCTGTAGTTTTCCATTTTGGAAATGGCAACTCCATTGAAGTGTGGGTCAAAGATGTAGCCTATAATATTATATATAGCTTTCTTTTTGAGCTTCTTCTTATATATTGGTCTGTCTTGCTGCTGGGTTAAGAGAGAAAGTGGTTTTCTTTTGTTCATGCTACTGAATAAACAGTGTTTCAGTAATAGATAACCAGTGACAAATGCAAAACCTAGAGTGCCATTTTTACTTGGCTGAATGCTTGACTTTTAAATAGCAGTGCATGCTGTTGCCTTTAGGAACACCAACAGTAGAGACCTTTGGGAAGGAAGAAGAAAATTTTTCTCACACCAGCTTTCTCTCCATTTTTTTCAGTCAATATAAAACATTATTGCAAGTTATATGTTTTACCCAGCACCTATGATTTATTTTTTATTGAAAATAAATGATGTTAATCATACAACATACCCCGATTATAGTTTCTCCTCTCTCTACTCCTCCCAGTTTCTCCCCACTTTCCCTTCTCTCTGGGTCTATTCCCTTTCTGTTTCTCAATAGAAAAGAATAGTTTTCTAAAACATAACAACCAAACATGGCAAAATAAAACTTAATAAGATGAAGCAAAAATATCTCACATTGAAGTTAGACACAGCAACCCAACAGTAGGAAAAGAGCCTCAAGAGCAGAGACAAGAGTCAAACACCCACTGGATCTCACAGTCAGGAGTCCCATAAAAATGCTAAGCTAATAGCAATACTAGATACATAGAGGACCTGGTGCTGACCATGTGACCCTCAGCATACCAGGAATTCCCTTTACTTAAGCTAGTAAGCAGACCTGTGTTTGTAGATGTTATGACCTAAAAATTGCATATAGAAAGAAAATTAGAAAAAAATTTCTGCCATTGCCATTGCCTCCATTGTTTACCTAGTGCTCATCATTTAAAAAAAAATGTTTCTAATAGAATTACACTGACCAATTATGGAATTCCTTGTAGAAGATAAACTGATGGAAATTTTTAAATGATCAGAATATAAAGTCTCACAGCAACAATTCTACTATTATACTTTCTAGCAGACCCAAATTGCAATGACTGTGTACAAAAGCTAATGGAATAATACATATCTTAATTTGGGGTGGAAGGGTTATTTTAATGCACACACACACACACATACACACACACAAGCAAATGTTCCGAGTGATACTTGGTAGTGTAGAGGCATAAAATAATTAGATCATATTATAAAAGTGCCAACCTTCTAAAATTACTTTTCTATATCTTTTTACTTTTTCATCGAGGCCCAGAACACATGAAAGACAATAGTAACTAGTTTGTATTTATTTATTATACTAATTTATATTTATTTATTTTTACTTTTTTTGACAAAAAGCATATTCATTTAATGTTTAGCAATATTGTTTACATATTAATAAAGATTGCAATAGGAATATTTGATAGAAATTATAGGGTTAATTTTTATGCTTAATTTTGCATATGTGTATATGGATGTTCATGTGAATTCAAAATTTAAGAACACCTGAAGAGCTTATCAGATCTCATGAAGCTGGAGTTTTGGGCATTTGTCATCCTTGGACATTGAGGCAAACCAAACTCAGGTATCTGAAAGAGAAGTTCATGCTCTGAACGTCTGAATCATCTCTTCATCCCTTATATAGTCTTATAAAAAGGAGGGGATTTTTAGAATACAAAATCTCTCCTCTGAGAACAGTCATTTTGAATCTCTTTCCGAATGGGTCAATAAACAAAGTACTCAGGGAGTAGTCACAGCCAGATCCTGCTATACTTGTGGTCAGTGGGGTTACAGCAAACCCAACTGTCACAACTGCTGCATCAAAAGAATAACATTCAAAAGAATGCAAAAATGGTTAGGGCTAAAAAGAAAAAAAAAAGGTTCGGGCTGCTACAATGCACAAAAAGCTGAATTCACAGAACCTCCACAGAAAAGAAAAAAATTTGACAATTTGAATCTAGAAAAGACAAACCCCTGTTATTTATTTTAACAATTTTAGTTTTTTTTTCTTAAAATAGTTACATCCATGTTCCTATAAACATTAAAATGCTTACATGAAATAAGACAGCTCAATGTAAAGAACACCGGGCAATTGCTATTTTGTTTGTTTATTTTGTAAGGTGAACATCACACGTTTAGTAGAAGAATGTCTGGAGTCAGGTGCAGCAGAGCAGAAATGGAATTCTATGGCACTGAAATGAATTCCATCTATGTCAACATCCAAAGAAGAGCATTGAGACTAGGTTAAAAATATACCTGAACACTTGGGTCTTCATACCCCATGCACTTTCATGGAGATACTTATGTGTCTTTGTATGTGCGCCATGATCACCTATACTGTAAAGTCACTGCACAATAGAAAACAATTGCTAATAAATTTCCTGAGAAGATGGGCAGAAACTCTTTACAGCCCCTCTAAAATCTATAAGAGAGTCAGCTTAGGTATTATTAAATTACACAAAAGAATACACTGCAGAAGAAGTAAGGATGCCCTCTTTTCCTACTAACAACAGGATTCTGGTGTAAATTTTATTTTTTATTACTGGCTGTTTCCTTTTAAAGTGTCCATACATTTTTGGAATATGAAACTTAGGTCAGTTCACATGACATGATATAATTAGGGTGTTCATCTTTTCTAATTGAAAAGGATTTATGCAAGTTTTGAGAAGCATTGTGAATGATGAAAGAACTGCAAACCTCTTTACCTGATTGTTACTGTAACCTTTATACAAAAAAAAAAAATTGTAATGTCCCAAGTTCAGAATCACAGTTATTCAAGTTCTCTACATCCAAAGATAAATAGTCATGCATGAAGGTAATTTCTCCTGACCTACATTCCCCTCTACCCTGGAGGACAAACTGTTTAAAGTGGTGTGAAACAGAGCCCTTACCTTTGTTCTCTGCTGTCTGGGAGAGCACAAAAGTGAACATTTTGATTTAAGTAAATTGCTTAAACCTTTGTGAAACAATGATCCAATATTTGTATTTGCAATAAAATAGCCTTGATGGGACAAATGTAATTGTTTTGTTCATTTTAAACAGTGGTCAGGGGAATCAATTAAATAGTAGTCATAGAGACACATAGATTAGGTAGATGTATGAATAATGAAAATGATGATATAGTTATAGTAGTTAGATCAAGATAGTTTTAGTTGGCTGAGATATAGAAATATAAGCTATTGTTGATATTGTTTGGGAAACTTAGTGACACATATCAGCATTTAAGTCACTAATACCGTCTTATTGTCTTGCATGTAGAAATTACATTTATTTGTACCCAATTAAATATGAAACAGCAATAGCCATTAAATCATTGTTTATAGTCTTAAAAATATAGAGATTCATATGTGCTGGGCAGCTTTTTATGAACTCAAAACAAGCAAGGGTCATTTGGGAAGGGAAATTTCAACTGAGGAAACGTACCCAATTGATTGGCTTGTAGGTAAAGCCAGTGGGCCATTATTTTGATTAATGATTAATGTGAGAGGGTCCAGACCATTGTGTGCACTGCTACTCTTGAGAATCTGGCCTAGAGTTGTACAAGAAAGGAAGATGAGCAGTCCCTGAAAATAGTTTTTGTTTTTTGTCATTGTGTTTATTTATCACAGCAACAGAAAGCAAAATAAAGAAAAAAATGGTACTAGGAGTTGGATAGTGCTTTGACAAACCTGAACATATTGTTTGGGAGTGGAGGAAGATTGTAGTTTTCAGAATATTGGGCTTGAAAAGCCATTAACAATCAAACTTAATGGGCTCTTCTGTAGGGTCTTAGAAGATAAGAATGTCGACAACACTGCAGAAAGGGGAGACCCAGCTTGTAAGTTTCAAAAAGAAGTTTGTAACACTCTCAAAACTTCTCTCACAGCTGTTTGTATGATGTATTTGAATTAAGTATCTGTAGCTTCTGGTCAAAAGATATGAAGAATCTTCTGTTATTAAAAGAGACAGTAACACTGATGTGAAACCTTTGCTTTACTTGCACAGTTGATGTTGCTTTGCTGGAGCTGAGAAACCAGCTGTGTTTAGAAAGAGACCAGGATCAATGAGATGAAATATTCTATAAATTAGTTCTTTATGGTCAGTGCACAGAAGCTCTGGTTACCTGGAGGAAAAACGCTACAATTCAAGCTGGATCTTAATCCCAGCAATGTATATGTTTTTCTACACAATACTGATTTTGAAGGCATAAAATGGTCATGGAATACAGGTAAGTTTGTCCTGTGAGAGGCCAGGAGAGACCATTGGTAAATGTGTTGTTTATAAAAAGGACCTAAGTATGAAGGGGCCATAGAGAAAAGTTGAGACTTAGTACCATGTAGCAGGATTGGAGTCTCTGCAGAGCTTAGGGGGCCATTGATGAAAGTGCACCCTCATTACTGGAGACGTCAAGATATTGAAGACACAAGGATTATAGTATGGCCACCGAGGAGAGAAGAAGGTATTTAGTGGAGCTCTTCTAAGCCTGTAAGACAAGTTGTTCATGCTATGAATGGCAGAATTGGAGAAATAGAAATTTCCAAACTCTTTAGAGTCCAGAAGATAGATGAATGAATCCCAGATATCAGACACAGAGCTATTTATATAATTAAAATTCATATTTCCTTTTATTATATTTTAAATCATCCCTGGTTCTTCTATCTTAGAATAAGAAGTGTTTAACTTCTTTTTATATTTTACAGGGGTGAGTATTTGAGACATGTTGGACTTTTAAAAAAACATTTGAGTTTGAAAGAAAAGTTGGGCTTTTAAAATGCTGTTTTAATAACTATGGGACTTTAAAGCCCTTTGTATTTTATATTGTAATATTAATGCTAACATGATCATAAGGACAAGCAAGGAAGGAAACATTAAGATTTAATAGTTAGGTGTTTGTCAAGTCAATATAGGGTCAAATGTTCTAGGTAGTATTTGTCAATTTGACAGAATCTAGATTTATTTGGGAAGACAGAACCTTAATTGATAAAATATGCCTATCAGATTGGTCTGTAAGTAAGTAAACTGTGAAGCATTCTTGGTTAGTTATTTAATATGGAAGGTCCCAGCCAACTGTGAGCAATGCCATAACTAAGCAGGCTGTCTGGGTTATATAAAGAAAGAAGGTTGAGAAAACCATGAAAAGTAGGCCAATAGTCACAATTCGTCCATGGCCTGTGGTTGAATTCTCACCTTGAGGTTTCTGCCTATCTTCCTTTCTTGACCAACTATAATTCAATCTAGCAAAGTGAAACAAATTGTTTCTTTCCCAAGATGATTTTGGCCACAGTGTTTATCACAGTGTGGTAGTTTGAATAATAATGGCCACCATAGACCAATAGGAATTGGTACTATTAAGAGATGTGGCCTTATTGGGATAGGTGTGACATTTTTGGAGGAAGTATGTCACTAGGGGGTGGGCTTTCAGGTTTCAGAAGATCAAGTTGGGCCTAGTGGTTCATTGTCTCTTCTGCTCCCTGCAGATCGAGATTTAGAACTCTCAGTTTCTCTCCAGTACAAGGTCTGTCTGCATACAGCCATGCTTCCTGCCATGATGAAAGCAAACTAAAGATCTGAACTATAAGCCAGTTCCAATTAAATGTTTTTCTTTATAAGAGTTCCCTTGATCAAATAAAAATATTAATTAAAAACTAACAAATAGCCACATTAAACCTTATAGAAGAGAAAGTGGGAAGTACACTTGAATGCATTGGCACAGAAGACCACTTCCTAAATATAAACCCAGTAGCACAGACACTGAGAGAAACAATTAATAAATGGGACCTCCTGAAACTGAAAACCTTCTGTAAAGCAAAGAACATGCATGGTCAACAAGACAAAATGACAGGCTACAGAATGGGAAAATATCTTCACTAACCCCACATCAGACAGAGTTCTGATCTCCAAAATATACAAAAACTCAAGAACTTGGTCATCAAAAGAACAAATAATCCAATAAAAAATAGTTCTAAACAGAGAGCTCTCGATAGGGGAATCTGCAATGGCTGAAAGACACTTAAGAAAATGTTCAACATCCTTAGTCATCAGAAAATGCAAATCAAAACAACTCTGAGATTCCATCTTATACCTGTAAGAATGGCCAAGATCAAAAACACTGATGACAACTTATGCTGTAGAGGTTGTGGGGAAGGGAATACTCCTGCATTGCTGGTGAGAATGCAAGCTGGTACAGCCCCGTTGGATGTCAGTGTGGTGATTTCTCAGAAAATAGGGAAACAACCTTCCTCAAGACCCAGTAATACCACTTTTGGGTATATATCCAAAGGATGTTCAATTGTGCCACAAGGACATGAGCTCAGCTATGTTCATAGCAGCATTGTTTGTCAAAGCCAGAACCTGGAAACATCCTAAATACCCTTCGACCGAAGAATGCGTAAGGAAAATGTGGTACATTTACCCAATTGAGAAAAAAATAGCATATTGAATTTTGCAGGCAAATGGATAGCTAGAGCTAGAAAACATTATTTTGAGTGAGGTGAGGTAACCCAGACACAAAAAAACAATTATCACATAAACTCACTCATAGGTGGTTTTTAAACATAAAGTAAAGAAAACCATCCTAGAAACCATAATCCCAGAGAATTTAGACAACAATGAGGACACTAAGAGAGACCTACATAGATCTAATCTACCTGAGTAGTAGAAAAAGACAAGCTCTCCTGAGTAAATTGGGAGCATGGGGACCTTGGAAGAGGGTTGAAAGGGAGGGGAGAGGCAGGGAGAAGAGCAGAGAAAAGTGTAGAGCTCAATAAAATCAATAAAACAGACCAACAAACAAAAAGACAAACAAACAACAAAAATACTTCACTCTTCTATCTTTCATACCACTCCATGGCCTCTGAATTTGTTTTATTGGCATTAGGAGCTTCTATGTATCATGCAAGAGGCCCTTTTGTCTAAAAAGATTTACTTGCAAATGTTCGTTGTGTATTATAACTAATATTTTATTTGTATGTTTCGTTTTCATTTTATCTTATTTTTACTATTTCTTTTTCAGCTTTCCTTTAAGGAGTGGGCACTATAATCGTAAATGAGAATACAGAAGGATGGGGAAATGAGTGAGATTAGGGTACATGATGTGAAATTCAATAAAAAATATATGATAAAAATGTATTTCTTGGTATCTCTTCCCAGAAATAGAGACCCTAACTACAACAAAACTTGGTACCAAGGACTGAAGCATTATTGTGATAGGCTTGACAATGCTTTTGTTTGGAGAAATGTGAATTTTGGGGATTTTGGATAATGAAAGCAGTGGAATGATTTAAGGACCTTTAATGATTTATTGGCCTTAATGGGCCCTATTAGTAGGAGTATGGAAAACAGTGGTGCTGAGGGTGATTTTAATTGTGGGGTCTGGCTCAAGAGGTTTCAGAAGTGAAGAATATCAGTATGTGCCCTAATGTTCTTGTGATATTTTTGTAAATAATATGTCTGATTCCTGTCTTTATCCAAAAAAAAATCTGTATAGGGCTAAGCTAAAGAGGTGTGGACTAAGAATTTTGGCAGGGGAACTTTTCAGATAGACCAGTAGTGACTGTATTGCTTGGTTACTAGTGGCCAAGCTTGTACAAATTTCTAAGGAAAATGAGCAAGAAAAGCTGAGAAAGGAAAAAATACAAAATATACCATTTGAGGATAAAGAGGCACCACAAGTGTAAACAGGTTAAAGAAAAGCCTGGTGCTAAGTGAAATAAAGGAAGAGACAACCTCGGAGCAAAACCCCTCCCAACTAAACTTTCAACTTGCAGAAAGTAATTCAAGAGAAGTGAAAAGGAAGTAAAGAAAAGCTTAGGACCAGGTGTGGTGGTGGCACGTGTCTTTAATCCCAGACCTCAGAATGCAGAAGATGTCCTACCTTTGAGTTTAAGGCCAACCTCGTCTACAGATCCAGTTTCAGGACAGCCAAGCTTAGGCAGTGAAGGAAAACAGGAAACAAAATGCAGGTGCAGGTGTAATTAAAAGAGAGGTCAATGTTCCAGTCCCAGCAAGCAACAGAACTGGGCAGCTTCAGCCATGAGATTTTTGATTTGGAGTCAAGGATACAAGAAAGGGTTATGAAATTTCCCTCCATGGCTAAGGAAAACTGATGAAGCCTGGCATGTGTTGGGGGTATATGGAGACCTACAGAGGCCATTGTGTGAAACTGTGTAGGTGAAGCCTGGATTGCCTTGGAGACCTCAAAATATTAAAGATGCCAAATCTGTGGGATACCTACCAAAAAGAGATGCTAACAGGGAGTGGAACAAGCCTGAGAGAGAGAAGTATATTGCAGTCAACAAAGGTAAAAGGCGTTAGAGATATGGAAAGTATTTTGACATCAGACATGGAAACGTAGAGTTTGGAGGTTGCTCAGCTGGCTTTTAGTCTTGCTTTGATTCAGTACTTCCTCATTGTGTTCCCTTTCCTCCCTTTTGGAATGGTCATGCATGTCCGGTGCTATTATTAGTTAGAATTATGTAATCTGTTTTATCATTTTGATTTTATAAGGGTAACAGTTAAGAGATTGCCATTAGTCTTGGAAGAGACTTTGAACTCTTAAGCAAGTTTTTTTTTAACTGTCATAGAGAATGGGGACTAAATGTATTTCTGCATTATGATATGACTACAAGCCTTTGAGGGGCAGGAATAGTGGTGCTTTAAATAAAAATGGCCAGCGTAAGTCAAGGAGAATGGCACGATTAGAAGGCTGCCTTGTTGGAATAGGTGTGGCCTTAGTGGAGGAACTATGTCACTGGGGAGGGTTTTAAGATTTCAGAAGTTCAAGTCGGGCCTGGTGGTTCATTGTCTCTTCCTGCTGCCTGAATGTAGACGCAGAACTCTCAGCTCCTATCCAGCACCATATATGCCTACACACTACCATGCTTTCTGACATGATAAGAATGGACTAAACTTTTGAACTGTAAGACAGCTCCAATTAAATGTTTCCTTTATAAGAGATGTTGTGGCCATGGTGTCTCTTTACATTAACAGAAACCCCAAGACACACAGTAATAGAAAACAAACTAGGACACCATTGTAGACTGGCTAAACCAGTTAAGGAATAGTCATGGTTTTAAATATTATTCCAGTATAAAGACCAAGAAATAGGAGATAAAAAGGTAAATGAGTGTGTAAACACATAAAAATACAGATATATCCTACACTGTTAAACAATATATCAATGAAAATTTATCTGCATGCACATAGGTGAATTTCTATTTATTTTCTGAAATTTATATTACGAGTATTGAATCACTGAGATTATTTTTCAACAGAGACTGAATGTCAGTGAATGTCATTCGCCAGTGCCTCTCCTAGAACTGATTTGGTAGAGTGATGGCAGTAAATGTGACAGAATTATTTGCTGCTTTTGCATATTTACTGGTGAACTCCCAGACATGAGTCTGTGGTTTTATAAATCCCAGCACTTCGATTTATAAGATGTTTTAAAGTATTTATTAAATATTTTGAATTAACAGTGTTTGGATCATAATCTAGTATCAGGAAATTAATGTTTTCAGTCTGTTTATTTCCTACCATGTTCAAAGCCTCATTTATGAATTTAAGGTGAATAGGGTAGGAATATTTATCTAATAATTTAAGTGTATAGTAAATTGAAATGAGTCACTTGAAAGATTACATTATAGGTTAAGATTCAGAGGGAAGTATTTTATCATCTGCTAATATTTAAGAACAATTAATTAGTGTCTGCCCTTGTACAGGCACAAGTATGATCCTGGACAGTTCCAAAGCACAGAACACAAGTTTTCTTGTGGAAACTTAAAGTGATTTTTTAAAGTGTTTGAAAGGCTCTTAAGTCTGAGTCAAAATTGTTTTTTAATTGTGATGTTTAACAAACATCCTTGCAGTGTAAGATGACACTTTTAAAATAAAATTCTCTCCTAACGATGACTCGAGCCCTACCACTCAATGGGAGAATCAGCAGAACCTGTAGGGGTTTATTTGGAGTTCACATTCTCTGTTGTAACTTTATTTTTAATTTTTTTTTTATTTTTAGTTTTTTGGTTTTCACTGGAAGGAAAAGATGCTCATTTTAAATGTTGAAGTGTACAAGTTGCTTTGTTACAATAAAACCAATGTGTACACAAAGGAAAAAAATATAAATAAAGTTATTCCAAATGCATCACTGGAACTTTATGTATCATTACAGCTAATTCTATTTTGTATACCCCATCTTGTTGGGGATGAGCACCCAGGGAAGTGTTAGGTTAAGTTTTGTTTGAATATTTGAAAACAGAAGACCCAATAAAGGAGGAAGTAGATGGAAAGAGGAAGATAGGTGGGAGGTTGTTTTCAAGAATATTAAAGAACCATTTCAATATATATGGTAAATGTTTATTTCAAATTTAAAGTCACATAGAGAGGAAGTTTATAAAGAATTCATGGGGAAACACTGACTAGACCTGAGTTTCCTTTTCTATAAAAATGTCTTCTAATTTTCTGTCCATCCTTTTCTTTCTTTTCTTTTCTTTTCTTTCTTTCTTTCTTTCTTTCTTATTTCTTTTTCTACACACAGTTGCATTTTTAGGATTCTAGTTCTTAAAAAATATATAGGAAATAGCTGGGTGGTGGTGGTGCATGCCTTTAATTCCAGAACTTGGGAGGCAAAGGCAGGAGAATCTCTGTGAGTTCAAGGTCTATGTGGTCTACAGAGTGAGTTCCAGGACTGGATCCACAGTTATTGAGAAACCCTGTCTTGATATATTATATATATACATATATATATATATATATATATACACACACATATATATATATATATATTGAATAATATGAAATAAAATCAATATAGTTCAGAAATTATATTACTGAGTTTTTAATCCATGATTAATTCATAGATCTTTCTAAAACTTTCTATACTAAACAATTTTCTTCTGAAGATTTAAGTGGGAGAGGCAAAAATTTACCTTCTTGAAGGTTCTTTATTTTTCCTGGCCACTCTATTACAGAAACTTTTCTTTATTTTAACAAATACTCATGATAAAAATAAGATGTTTAGTCACACTCTGAATTGATCGTCTCCACATACACAAGCAATTATCACAAGCACACAGCACTAGAGGAAATGTATCCAGTAGTTGGGCAGCATTAGAAAATAATGGGCTGAAATACCATACAGAAAAAAAAAATAACACAGTTACCATTAGGGCTGGAAAACAATGGGGAGTCAAGCAAGCTGCAGCTCATTCTCTCTTCTCTTACTCGCACCCCTAACTTCCAAGATCAATAATTAAGAATTTTGCCTGTGAAAGATATACCCTAATATCACAACTGCTGGACTGGCACATACCTGTAATTCAAGCACTGTGGAAGCAGAGGCAGGGGGAGCACTAGTTAAAGTTTCCCTTGGCTCCCAAATGAAGTGGTGTCTTGCAGAAAACCATGAAATAATCGAGTTACATAAAAACAGGAATTGCGTGTTTCCTTCTCATGTAGATTCTGGGTTAGGGAAAGGTAGCATGAAAGTAAAGCAGGGTGACTGGGGATATGGAAGGGACAAAGAAAGAGAGAAGGGGATTACAAAGTATAATAGAAAGATGAATTTGACTGAGGCACAGGACATATTTATAAAGAAGTATCGTAATAAAACCCGTTACTCTGCACAACTGATCAATACTAATACAAAAATAAATAATCAAAAGAAAAAAAATTAACTCAAACCTGAAACTCAGAGAAGCAATGATAAAGACTACAGTCCATCACAGAGTAACCCACGAATAGTCAAATCCACTCAAAGGACACGTCTTTCTCACGCTGTGAGCTGACAACCTACTGCTGTCCTGATCATAAGAATCTTGAGTTCAGGAAAAAGAATGTAAAAGAAAAGGAGAGAATCTTTACTTTTCCTTCTTGCCTACAGCAGATTATTTTGGGGGTTTACACCTTAGACAATGACATCTTTCTTCTAAAAATTAAAATGTAAATGTTTGGGTGGTACTATTCATCAGCTCATTTTAAAATGAGCTTGAACTCATATTTATAGTACCATGCAAACATAAATATCAAGAAGCAAGAATAAACACTGTGCCTCAGAGGATTTCATGCCAAGACTCTGTGGAAACCTTTAGAAGTGGGCAAAAGAAATATCACACTGCCTGATTCAATTCATGATCTGCTCCTTGAAGAGTGGGCAGACGAGAAAATTTGTGCATTTCTTGAGAAGTCAGCTTCATCTGGGAACAGGAAAAGGTGCAAAATTGAAAATCAACCCTATAAATGATGTGGCTAACAGTGAAATGTGAATTAGTACAATTTGGGTTTTTTGTTCCCCTGTTCACCAAATTCAGAAATACCCTGCTCAAAATTATTATAGTTTCCTTTAAAAATAAAATTTATCTCTGGCCAAAGGCAACCAGTATTGATTACTGGTTGATTACTTCAAGGTGGCATCTAGATTATAATTGTCAATGGTCATGCTGCCCAGTTGCCAACTATGCAGCCACTAGGCAGTGAATTGAGTCTCCAACAATTTAGAATCTAGAATGTTGAGCTTTTCTATCAAACTTAAACAGAAGTGTGTACCTTGAGGGCAAGGTTGACATTAGCAAAGAAACTCTAGAGTATAACTTAGCACAGCTAAGTATAAAAGAAGGCAAGTTTATCTTGGGTATATATCACTGGATTCACCGCCGCCCTTATTACTACATAGTACTTCACCACACTTACCTGAAATGAATTATTCATGCTCCATATCTGTGTTTTATTATCACTCCACCATGAATGCCTGTTTTCAACACAAATTTTCTATTAGGTAAGTTTCTGAAAAATTCATGCTTTTACTAATACTGAAAGTTTAAATTTTTTCATAATGCTTACAATGTTAGTGTGATGATTTGATATAGTATAAATATATGGGGCTGTTCTCTGTCTTAAACTATACTATAGATACCCTAATTAAAGAGTCAACCCATGAGATTGCAAGAGAGCTGTTACACAGTAAAACATGAAAGTTGGTAGTCAATGCAGATTATTCCCCTACAGTGACTTCCTAGCTTTGAGAAGCAATTTTCTTTAATTTAGCCTGAGTACCTGGTGTAAGAATCACATATACTTATTGATCCACAAGGACAGAGAGTACAATGGGAGACTAAGTGAGGAAAGCTATATTTTCCATGGTAACCTCTTTGCCAAAGAGCCAAAGAACGTCTAAATTCATCTTCACTTACAAATGCTTTTGTCTAGATGATAGTAACTAGGCCCTTTTATGTCTTGGAGGCCTCGCTGTGTGACCCTGGGTGCTTATGACTCACCAGTCTCTGTCTCCAGTATGAAAAAGCCTGTGTTGGACTAGACAACCTTGAGGTCCATGTTGCTGTATCTTTCTCTGACTGCACTATACAAAGAGTTCTGAGGTCATCCACTGTCTCCAGCAATCATTCTCACACTTTCTGATTCTCTGGCTCAGCTGCTATGGTGCCATTTTCCATTCGTCTCCTCCTCCCAGCTCTCCATCTTGATCTACTGAAGAAAGACTTCTTCACAGTACTCCTCCTGCACTTCCTTGCCCTCTGATTTCCACTGATTTTCAGCAAATGAGAACCCCTGATAGAACACAGGTGGGTAAGCAGAGTTCAGGGGATTTTGACTGATTCCTTCCTTGCTTAAGAACTGTGTGCCTTTGCTTCTGGCAGTACTCTTTCTTTCTGTCATCATAACTCGTGCCAGAAGGCTTAATGTATTACAGATGTTATTAATTTCTATCCACCTTCTCCTTAATTCTAGATTTGTGCAATAACTTGTTCATGCTTTCATGCTTAGTTCCACAGTATCTATGGAAGGCAGCTCACAATTGCTTGAAACTAAAGCTACAGGAAATCCAATGCTGTCTTTTGGCTTCCATGGGTGCGCGCGCGCACACACACACACACACACACACACACACACACACACACCTCATTCATGCACACACACATATACAGACACACCACACTGGTGCACACAACCTGCAGAAATTGTACAGATTATTTTCTCTAGGACTATATTTACAACTACTGCTCGGGGATTTAATGTTTAAGTGCATTTGGTTTGGGCTCAATTTTCTTTATCTATGCTTGGCTGACAGTGTAACAACTATGAATAGCATCCATAGGGCCCCCTCACTAATTCCATCTTTGATTTATTATTAATAAACAGAACAGATCTTGACTGCAAATCCTTAATTTCAAAAATACAAAGAAAAGCAAAGTCGCATGTGACTTTTACAATGTTTTACCATAACTAAAGTATTCTTGTTAAAATGTGTTTTCTGGAAAGGTCATGTCTTGTATAGATGAAAACAAGGTAGTGACGCTATAATATTAGATCCTGGAGTTTAAAATTCAGGTAAGTTGATCACGGGTAACAGTGTAGCATGTTTCTCAGGAGCATCAGCTCCATTCATTGTTCACACCAACATGAAGTTTGAAGTTTTGTAAACTTAAGACAAGTTAATTTATAACTGATTACCTCCAAGGAATAAGTAAAAAAGTGACTTAAAAGTGATTAAATATCTCTCTTTGGTGACTTTTGTTCCTCTGGATTAACCAGATGTGAAGAAAACGGATCTCTGTCCCACTAGCTCTAAGACCCAGGCTGATAAGGTTGTATGCCTTGGGGAGGTGCTTGATGCTGTTCTACATCTTGTATAATACACATGCTGATAATGGAATCTTGTAAATGAGCAGTGAGAAGAAAAAAATCCTTTACTAGTCAGTCAAATGTATGTTTATACTACAATCAAGAAATCAGTGTTGCCTAAGAAGGAAATAAAATCTCCCCAGGTATTGTGGGTCTTGGAAGAGATCGCATGACTATGTCATTAGAAAGCCAAATATTTATTTTTCATTCTTTGAATCCTTTATCAAAAACCCTGTATTTTGGCACAGAGAAGAACAGTGTATCTTCTAAACACTAAAGATTCTCTCAGAGGTCTTTCCAAGATGTTTTGGATGGCTCTTTCCCTCTTACTCACCGCCACCCACTCTCCCATCCTTGTGTGCACAAGGTCAATAAACCCCGTGCAGCAGTGCTGTGGAGTGCTCTTCTCTGGGAGGGAAGCTGCTTTTGCTGCGGTAAATGCAGCGTCCACAAATTCATTAGGAATGCATTTGTTCCTGGAAGTGATAGCTATTCCAGTAACTGGCTGTCGCTGATGTTTTTAACCATATTCTCCACATTTGTGCAGATGTTTTATGACAGAAAACCAGTTCTCTGTTCCTCCCACCTGCATCAATCTGTAGTTTGTCTGTTGAGCGCTCATTTTATCTTTCGTCCACTCGGAAGGGCAGCCTGGGACAATGTAGCTGTATTTGGAGCCTTTTCCCTAGATCTTATGGTGAAAGGCATCTTTCTAGGTGAAAGCAACCTTAATAAACACATCCAGAGCTAAATCAAATAAGGACAACACTGGGAAGAGCTTAAACACTGTAGTGAGTGTGAAGGGGGAAGAAATTACTTTTAATAAAGAATGGAGAGATTATACTTTGTGATACTTCTAATGTATTAAGAGGAATTTTGCTAAGTATGATTTTTCTATTCAAGAAAAGAGAAGACATATCCATCCTCCTAAACAACACCTTTGCAAGCTCAGTCTAAATGTCTATACTACTAGTACTATTTGGAAATTACAAAGATAAATTATACAAAAGAAAAGAGAGCTGTATGCTAATACAGCCAAGATTTTACAAGTACATATATCACATAAAAGGTTTTCATGTTTGCCTCTTAACTATCATGCTGAGAGGCAAAAGCACTAAACAAAAATGGAATCACCATGTTTTCCTCCTAGGACAGCACTGGTCTGGTTTTCCTAAAGTAGTGTCACTTTAAGAGGGTGACAATGCTGGACTTCCTGTGATAGCAGTAGCTGACACAACATGGCCTCAGCTGACTTGTAACCAGTATGTTAAAGTCCTGGGAGAAGGGCAAGGCCCGTCTATCATGAATGGAACACATCTGTCCTGGAAATACACTTCACTGTGCCAAATGCTTTTAGCATATCTGCCCCCTGAGTGCCCTATCAAGCTGCAATTCCCTGTCAGCAAGTACCTTGCAATTCCTTTCCTTTTATGCTGATGAAAGTCCTGATCTATTATGCCAATATGGCATACTTTCTACAGTCTCTCAGAAACTATTACTCAGTAATGTGCATAGGGGATCACACTCTGTTATTTAGACAGCCAACCTCAGGTAGGATCATTGGTCCTTTCAGGGAAACATAAGCTACAGTCAAACGTCAAAGTGTGGCTCAAGCTCTATTTTATGAGAGGAGAAAAGGAAGCAACATAAGAAAATGAAAAGACCGACAGTACTGTGTTTAGTGGAAGCGCTGAGCAGTGAGCCGTGCATGGATGTGACCACCTTCATGCTCCAGCCCAGCTGGTTAAGACCATATCCAGTGTTAATGAGCTGGGATTAGTCAGAGAGAACTGGAAGTCCCCCTGGGTTCTACTTATGTTTGAGGTAAGAACAGAGCCTCAGAATAAAGCCCAGGCTGTCTTCATCCTCATTCTTGAGAAAAATCACAGATGCCCAGGTGATCTTTATGGTTTCGGTTACTCACACATTCTGAAGTGTGTCACAGTCTATGTGAAGAGAACACTGAACTTTTAATGTTCAGAACTTTTTTGGTTGAGCACAAGTAGAAAGACATAGCAAGAGGGAGCGTAGTTTAGAGTAAATCTAAGCTTCACTGATATTTACTCAGACCACAGAATTGGACACAGTGAACTAGACTCAGGATGTTATCTGGATATCATTTGGTCTACCACAAGTGACTTACTTTCCAAATAATTTCTAGATGAATCTAAACAACACTAATTCCATTCAGGATTTCTTGAGCACTGAATACTCACTAACCGCCACTGTGGGTGTGAAGGTTGAATCACAATTAATAGCTAACACATGAGATGCAATTTAATTTGTACCAGGAAATATTTTGAGGCCTTTAAAAAATGTGGTGGCACATGTCTCCAGTCTCAGTGCTTAGGAAATATAGGACCCAGAGTTCAAAGCAAGATTCTGTGATAAAGAAAGTTCGCAGCAAATCTGTACTACAGGAGACCATGTTTTAGAAAAAGAAAACAGGGGGGTAATTCATTTTGTCTTTATAATAACATAGAGGAAAGCATCATGGTTACACCAATTTTACAAGTCAGGGAACTAAGTCAGAGAGGTTGAACAATTCCTCCAAGTTATGGAGCAGTAGGGAACAAACTAGCGATTCAAACCGGGCAGACTGGCTTCAAGTCTTTGCTCTCCATTTGTGATCACACCCTCCATGACCAGTAAACATAAAAGGAAATGATGTTACTACATGGACACTGGGCTCAAAACCCACTGAGGAAAAACCCAGAAGACACGGCTCCACGTCTGAATCCCTGAGTAGGCTCAATAAGGCTGAGAAACACTGCCATGTTTCCTAGTTCTGACAACTCACGCTGCACTGGATAAAATGCATTCCTCTGTACATAGCTCTTTTTTAGGTTAACTAGTTTATTGTTTGCTCTTAAACAAATCAGTAAAAATAGAAATAAAGCCACATAATGTACATGTCCTCAGTTGACACCTCAGATCATTTCATTTGAGTAACACACAGTTCTGAAGGCAGGAATAACATTTTATCAGCATCTTCTATTTTCTGATATAATGATACACTGAAAAAAGTTTCTTCACAATAAAGCCCCTCAACGGTTGTGAAAGTTTCCTGCTGTGGTCCTCTGTGGGTGTTTTCAATGAATAATACAGGACCTGCTATAGACCTTTTAGCCTCCGTATCCCAGGTACCTTGAGAGGATGGTTATAAATCCCATGGTATAGATAGAATTCAGATTTCCAATTCCATATTCATATGATTGTTTAATATTTATTGACAAGCACTATTTGTTAGAGACCCAAGTTGGCCAAACATCTGAAGTAATTTCCCACAGCAGAAACTCCAGAATATAAAAATAACTGCAAATAATGTGTACGCAATGCTCTTAAGAAACCAGCGAGCCGTCTAAGGAAATGCTGGAGCTGGGGTGCTATTTTAGACAAGGAGCATACAAAAGTTTCCCATACAATTTATTATGAGACAAAGTCGTGGGTGGAGAAATCTTTCGTATTCTTCTCTGGATAGATGCAGCAGATAGAAAAGCACTTCATTTAAAACATGTCACTGCAGGAATGACTTAATTATTCAGCTGGGCTTGTGATCATATTCTCAAACCTTCTTACTTTTTGTTTTCTAAAAAATGAAATTAAATTATAGGTCAGAGCCTTTGTAGGTAGAAAAAACCTGAAAACCTGAAAAATTAAGTCACCACTTCCATTATAAAGAAAGGTACGGTCCATTTGCTTTTTAAATGTAAATACTAATTATTTCAAGTACTATGAATAAATGTTTATTTGTTTGACACACGGTTGTAGAATTTGTACTGTATAGAGTAGCTATGATACCCAAAGTACTAATCTAAGCACTGCATATTAAAGCTATAACTAAAGCTCTGAAAAAAAAATTACCAGATTAGGAGGGAAAATACAAATCACAAAAGGTGAGTGATAATAAGCAGCATTAATTCAAACTCTGTCTCTGAAGAGTTCTAAAAATAGAATCACTACTTATCTGTTATTTTTTTCTTTCTTTTTGTTGAGGTACAATTGTTTGTGAACAGAAAACATCTACGATGGATGTTCGGTTCTGGGTGGAGACTGGAGACTTAGAAGTAAGTCTCAGAGAGGAGAAAACTAGGCCAGGGCATGCACATGGGAAAAGGAAAACGCAAAGGTCACAATAAAACATAACACCATGGAAAAATACTGTAGAGAGCAATCTCAAAGAAGTATAATATGCCTTGAAAACTGAAATGAGCAAAGGGAGTCAAAAATGAAAATGAGACTCTATCAATATATCATTAATCAAATTAAAAGAAAAAAAAGCCTTTCCAAGAGGGTGTTTCTGCCATAGAGACTGACATTTATACAAGTACATCAGGATGCAAAGTGAGGCCGAAGAAACACTAGAAAATGCAAAGCTTAGTCGGTGAGTGCAAGTCTCTCTTCAAGGGAGAGCTGGAGCCGTCTTTGTTACATGGTAAGGAACGCAGGACGCGGAGGTTTGGGAACACCATGGATGAAGCTGTCATCTCATTAGATGTATGATCTAGGTGAAAATCTGCCTTTCAAAACTTCTCATTTCAGTGACTCAAGGGAACTTTCCAAGAAGGAACAAAAAGTGGCAAATAAAGCATGGAAAAGCTTAATGTTAAATTAATTTTGAAATTCATTTCTGTATAAATAAAACTCTGGAACATTCTTTGCCCTGGCCTGCTAATATACAGCATCTTCACAAAGTGCGTGTGTGGCTTGAAATCAGGAGAGCAGATGCATGGTGTACGACAGGACTGGTACTAAAAATATTTTCCAGGGCTTTGCTTACAGATGAAAGTACTACTCAGGTAAATATGAGCTTTCAAGTTGTAGGCGCTGCTATTCTTGCTTGGATGTGTTCTTCTATTGGAGAGTGACGCTTCCTGTGGCGTGAGTGTCCCACTGATAACATTAGCACGTTCTGATGGCCCTCTCACAGATTAGAGGACAGAAACTTAATGTTACAGCAAACCAGGCTCATGGTCCTGAAAGATGAGGTCAGAGAAAGTGCAACACTTTCTGTCCTTTTCTCTAACAGCCTCATCCAAGTCCAATACTACCATGAATTTTAAGTGCTGGTACTTCTGAGTGATTGACAGCTACACTGCTCGGACCTCTAGTCTGATTCCCATTGATGCGGTAGAAACTAGAGCGGTACTTTCCAGAGGTGAACAATTCCATTTTAATCACAATATTCACAGATTCATTCAGTCTAAGGTAAGGATAACTTTTACTTTAGAAACATTGAATACATTAAGTCAACAGGCAGTGGGTTAACTCTGCATCATGCTCTTATTGTTTGTTCATTCACTTTTGTTTTTAGTTAGCACAGAATTATAACCTTGTGCATACTAGGCAAGTACTACCTCTGAGCTACATTTCCATTCAGAATTTCAATGGACATAAAAAATCTCTTATGTTTATGATGCACAGCATCATGTTTTGCACATGCATGCATCGTAATCTGATTGAATCAGACTCTTTAACTTAGAAATAATTTATGTACATTTTATGCTACAAAAACACATGTTGCTGGATAATCCTTTTACACACTGTGAAGATGTGTCATTGTGATTGGTTTAATTAAAGCTAAATGATCAATAGCTATGGAGGAGTGAATAGGTGGGAGTTCTGGGGGGAGAGAGAACTCTGGGAAGAAGAGAGTCAGGGAGACAGGGAGACACCAATGAGACACTGAAGAAGTCAGACATACGATACAGAGTAGAGGTAGGCAAGCCATGTGGCAGAGCTTAGATTATTAAAAACAGGTTAATATACTTAAAAAAACTAGTTGGAAAAAACTAAAAATCCTAAGTCCAAGCTTTCATAATTAATATTAAGTCCCCATGTCATTATTAGAGAGCTGGCAGTCCCATCAAGGAAAGTCTGACTATATTTGAGAAAACTTGCTACAAACACATAAACTCAACTCAGAAAAATTTTCACATACTATTACCAACTACAATCACCACAACAGTGACATATAATATTAGCTATTGAGCTTTATTTCTCAAGTGTAGCTGAAGCTTTGTGCCCCTAACCAAAACATCCTCAACCCTCCACATTTCTAGACTCTGATAACGGCTTATTCACTGTTTTATGAAGGCAGTCATTTTTATAAACATGAATAAACCTAGAAGAAATTGTGTTAAGTGAAATAAGCCACAATCAGACAAATGTTTCTTAACCTTATCTACCCAGTAGACTATAAAAAATGTCAAAAATATTTTTGTTTTTCATGTGTATACTACTTTTCTATATATATTTACAAGAGTGGGGGAACAAGCATGTATTTGTAAAAGTGTGTATGCATGCATGTGTAGGTCTAAAATTTTTGGTGTCTTCATTAATCACTCTCCACTATATTCATTGTGACAGGGTTTCTAGCTAGCCAGATTGTCTCCGGGATTACCTGTCTGTGTTTTGGGCAGCCACTAAACTTGGTTGGTCAGTTTCTACATATGCACTGAAGATTTGAACTCATTTTCTCCCATCTGTGAGAGAAATATTTTATCTATAGAACTATCTCCTCAGCCTCAGAATACTTGACAGCTACCAAAAATGGCTACTCACACAGCTATTTGTCAAAATGCAATGTTGCGTTCTCCTCTTTCTTCCCTCTCGCTTTCTGTATGAACTAATGATTATTTTCCAGTATATTATTTTGATAATAGAGGTGTGATTTCGCTGATGTTTTTCAAAAATATACTTGAGTACTTGGCACATAATAGGCAATGTGTTAGGCTCTGAGGACTTACTAGTAATATAAAGACAGCTTTATCTTCATGTGGTTTATTGGCTACAATAAGAAACCTATACCATTTTGAAAATTTACATCAATGAAAAGATATTTCAAATATTGGCTGTCAATAAAGCTTAGAGATAATTTAGGGTTTATCACATAAGGTCACAAATTATTTTTCTAAATATTATGCATTTAATGTTTTTTTTTTTTACTTTTTTGTCAGCCTTTCTCTATCAGTGTTGGGGCTCAAACTACAACTATTTGCATGCTAGGGAGGAACTCTACCTCAAATCTACATTCCCTACCCTAGCTAAGCTTCTAGGAGTTCACTTATTTACTCTTAGAAATTTCTACAAAACTGATGGTTTTCCATTTGCTCCTAAGACTATGAATCAGGAACATTGCAACACACATTAAAGCTATCCACCTATCATGTGCTTAAGGCAGATAATTAATATTGGGTATGTAGTCAATTAGTAACATGATCACAAACTCTATGACTGTATTAGTATAGAAGCATTCCGTTTTTAGAAGAAAATTTCATTCAAAAATTGATATTTTCCAACCATTTCTTATTAACAAACTAAGACAGATCTGCATTCTGTGCTCCATGAACACAGCATAGGTGTATTAATTTTATGTTTCCAATCACTTTCAGATACAACCTTCATATTGTGGTGATGATAATAATAAAAAATGCATATGTACAAAAATAATGGTCTTTAAAATTACAGCCTCTACTAAATAAAAAGTATCTCATACCCAAGTTAATAATCTTTTCTTCACTGCCAATGATGAAAATGAAGTTTAAATTTGGGGGGGGAGGCAGTCCTAGCCAGGACCCTTAACCTACTGGTGTATGTAAATCCTATCCTACATTTGAACAGCATTTTTCAAATTATGAAAGACCCACCATAGCTAGAGAAAAGCCTCCCAATAATCTGGCCTAATCAGCTTCTACAACACATTGGAAGGTGTCAGAGAGCTAGCCAAAACAATGACTTGTCTTCTTCTCCATTCCTTGCCATGCCTTACTAGAGTTAATGCAGAAGACCAGGGATGAGTGGGAAAGAGCCATTGGTTCTCCTGTTAAAAGAATCATCACTTTTGACTGCAGAACTCACTGTCCGCCAGCACTGGACTGCTTGCTCGTGCCTGAAATAGAGTTCCCCGAAACGAGCAATGATATTTCTAGATGACTACTTTTAAATCACTCCATTCTTGATTCACAAGCCCCATTTTGCAGTATAACCTTTATACAGATGTACACATGCTTTAGTTCATCCCGTTGCTGAAAGGGGGCTCACTGAACATTCTGTTTGCACCAGGTTCTGTGCTAGATAATGTTCTCACTTCATTTCTCAACAATATGGACTATTATATTTTATGGATATATACAAGAATCAAAAGTGCATATCCCTTGGTAATTGTTCTTGCAAAGAATAGAACTAAATAAGCAGTACATATGTTGCTTGTGTACACCATGTTAGGAAATTTGAAAACTATACTGAATCCAAAATTTTCAGACATGTTTCCTGTAATTAAAGTGAAAGTACTCAGTGTAAGCTTTCTGCTGACAAATAACTTGTCCAGAAGTTTTGTGGATACCATATTCAATAAATTAGGGATCAGTGTTTATATATTTATACATATAATCACATAGGTGTGACAAATTCTGTTGATGTTGTTTGTAGCCCTATGACACTTAGTAGTCACTGCTCATAAATACTTCCTCGTAGAATTACTGAACGAGTGAGGGAGTGAACAGATTCTATCTTCCCCAACCCAGTCATGATCCTTGGAAAGTGTTGAAGCATAGGTAAAGTACACAAAAAGATTCTATTGTCCAACCTGCAAAGGACACTTGTTTCTTGCTATACATAAAAGCATCTGTTAACTGGAGAAGCAATTGCTCTCTGTCCCTTTGCATCTTTGTCTTTTGTTCTGACTCAAGAGGAGTGAGGGAGGGAAAGAATGAGGAAAAAGAGTCTTTGTGTAGATTACAGTATAGACAGGCCATAACCACATATTTCACCTAATTCTGTTTCCTCCGATACTTATGACTATAATGTAGCAACTGTATTTATATTTATCTTTAATTCAAGAGAACTAATAATGTTCTTGGAAAAGAAAATATCTTCTACTGGGTTCTGAAGAATGTGTTCCTTTCCACTTGAAGGAACTCACCAATAATTTAGTTATCTGTATTTTTTTCATTTTCCTTCTATGTGTTCTGTCCCAAATCAAATGATGATAATTTTATCTAAGGTTTAAAAGTTGAGAAAGCAGGACCTTTCCCTAAAAATTAGCTCTAGATTTTGTTTCTTAATTAGTTTTAGAAATATATTTTCAATTATCACACTTATGTGAGTAGTGCCATAAAACCTTAAAAATGATGGAATAAAAAAAACAAAAGAAAATGATGGAATAATAGAATCAATTATCCAATTTTTAAATGCATGATCAAAGGAAGCAATAATTTTACTTATTTTCTTACAAGACAGGGAATTTGGCAAGAGTAAAATTCTCAAAACTGCTTCATATCATGGATGTTTTAATCCTCTCTCCTTTATTTTTGATACACTAATATTTTAGTGGATTTTGAAATATATATCTACTACCAAATAATTAATGTTAATGTCATGATACTTTGCATTTTAAGTGAATTTAGAAAAATAAGGAAATAGGTGAGTTTTCAGACTTGCTGTTTGCCTTTGGTGAGCTTCAGATGTAAAGTCTCCAAACTTTTGCATAGTTTCCCTTTTGTGCCCATGGGTTCATGAATTCTCCTCCCAGGGATTCTACAGCATTAAATTTCTAGACATGCTGAACTGGTGGTAGGAAGCTCTAGGTTCTTCCCTCACTAAATGCCAACCTTCACAACTGTATAAATTAAATATTTAGTTCAGATGCCTGATTTTAGGCATTTGAGTAGAATGCATTGGCCTTAATCTCAGAGGCTTGTGGAATAGTGGTGATTTCCTTTAAATTATAGTAGTAACCAGAAGTGAATACTGCCAGGATTTTTAAACTTTTGCTTCATGGGTGCTGAATTCAAGCTGTTATTGATTTGATTGAATTGTGAAATTAAACCCCCACTGAACATGAAACTGAAAGCTTAGAATTTATTTTCAAATTTGACATCAATTAAACTGACAAACATGCTAGTTCTTCATTGCACTTACTGTTTGCTAACCTAGAAGAGAAAGGGACAAGAGGATCTTAGGAAGGACAAGTGGGAGTATGTTTACTATCCCCAGTAAATTCAGTTGTATCAAAAGTTCAAGAAATTAAGAAAAGAACAATAACACTTTAATCCTTTCTCAATGTACTGGGATAATGTAAAATGACTTATCAGGAAAGCCCTTGTAGTTATGTTTCTAAGGCTCCATACATAGGAGCTTGCCAGGAATTGTGCCATGAAAGATTTACGTAGCCAACCAAAAACACTAAGGTGGCTTTCTCATGGCCTAAACAAGATTTCCTGCAGCATGACAAGCAGGGCTTTGAAACCAAAAAAGTTTGGCTTGCCCTTCAAGAAAAGTGATTTATAGGAGGAGGAGCAAACTTTCCCCAAGAAGGACAGGAGACCCTTGCCTGCGGCAGTACTGTGACATTGCCAAGGTTAGACGGTTGGGAAATAGCAAGAGTTTGTTTCTGTGCTGATGTCTGAAAGTACTGGCTACCGTGCTGCCTTCCTCTCAAGCATGTCTCTTTCCGGATCCACTTCCTTCTAATTACTAATGAAAACAAGTCAGAAAGCAGAGAGGTGAATTTTACTTTAGTTCCTTTACATCCGTTGACAGATGGTTTCTGGTGATAGTTTCTAAATAATTCTCTCCTACTTTCAGTAAGAAAATATAACTCTGCTTAGTAATTAAAGGAATAAGACATTTTTAAGTGATCTAAGCTTTTGTATTATGTTGCCTGCTCGTTGCTCTAACCTTGGGCTTCTATCAAAAACTGTCTCTAACTTCTAACGTGCATTTTGCAAATAATCAGCTGACTAAATCCCAGTAACTAAGGGAAATCAGGACAAGTCTAATAGCAGGCAATCTCTAAATAGGACCTTACATAAAAATAGAAAATGTGACTCAGAATACAGTACTAGTTCTTCTTAAAGATGTGTTCCCAACCATCAGGATCAGCGTGGGCTAAGACACTGGTAAATGTGGCCTAGTGGGGTAAATGGGAAGAGACAAACGACGTTTTTCCCCCAGACTATCTTTTGGACTATTATTTCATATTATTCCATACTTATAGGATATACAGAAAACTATACCTACTCATTTCTTAGTTTCCCTAATAGCAAATTTTCAGTAAGCCTTAAGTTAGTAGAAGGATTATCTTCTTTTCTAATGACATTTTAAGTTTACAAAACATAACTTAGGAAAACAAATGTCTGACTCTTGTTATTTATTAGCTGAATGATCAGCATATTAAATAAAACACCAATTATTTCTGTTGTGACACACCATTCAACAAAGACAGAAAATATGGAATCTCTGACCATGGGAAGGACATGACAGAAATGCTGTCATGATATTTATATCCCACCTACTTGCAAGACCATTTGAGAAGCTCCATATGGGCTCCGGTTTCCCACTAGTCCATAGGATTGAAGTTTCTTAGCTGGCTTAAATTAAGAATTTGGGATAAGCATAAAACTTTGTAGACACTTCTTTTCATACTTCTTTATATTTCTCTACCACATACTCCTTTCATTCTAGTTTTATTTGACACACTAGTCAAATTCAGTGGATTTTTAGAAAAACTATAGTAAGGCAGGGTATAATGGGAAAAATAAGACAACATTCAAGAAATCTCAGAGGTGCATCTGGTTGAAAGGAGGAGGGGTGGGGGCTTTTCCGTATTTTTAATTATCTTAGCGGCCTGAAAACTTTTCCTCTCACTTCTCAACCTTCAACCAATGGCAGGTGGTCGAAGTCCAGTTCGACAGTGAGTTCCTGTAAACAAAACTGCTTATTTATAGATAGCTTCTCAGTACTGTTTCCATGAGCTCAGTCAGAATGCAGCCAGGGCCACTCATCAACTGCAAAGATAAAGAATGGAATAAAATCCTGTTTTTGGATTTTCACAATGACAAGTCGATACAGATAATCTGATAGTCTGTGTGTTGGAGGAATCTCAGAATTATGAATGATAGCACAGAAACAAGTCCATGAGCTCCTACTTTCAAAACATAAAGAAAACAGGGCTGACATCATGGAAATCTGCCAGCAGACCTAAGCAAAATGCAGTGCTTACTTCCCCTTTCTGGTCTTTCTGTTTTCTATAGAACACTCATGGGAACCAGCATTGGAGGGACTAAACCTTAGTACACATATACACTGTGAAATGACAAATTAAATCATTCAAATATTCAAAGTTTCCCACAAATCCTTCTTTTTAAATTAATAAAATATGAAATAAAATATCAATACCAATACTAATGCCTTCTTTTAATACATGTCCTATGTAAATCAATATCCTGAACATGTCCTCACAATTTTCTTTATTTGTAGATCTTCTATGCATGTATCTTAGAAGATAGATTCTTCCTTAGTTTTAATCTAAATTTAAGCTACATAAGTAAGTGGATCTCAACACCTCATGTTCTTTCTTTACATCTTTTTGTTTTGTTTGTCAGTTTGTTCACTTTTTTTTTTGTCTTTTTAGTTTGCTTGTTAGTTTACTTAAGAGAAGGAAAAAAAGGCAAGACCTGGCACTAGATGAGCAGGGAAGTAGGAAGAGTATGAAAGAAAATGAGGGAGGAGCAACTGGGATCAAAATATATTGTATTAAAAAAAACTTATTTTCAATAAAATTTAAAGAAAGAAAATGAAAGTTGTGTAGGCATTTGAATAGATGAACAGCATAAAAGTTTTTAAAATTAGTTTTACTGAATTTTAGAAAATTTCATACAATGTATTCTGTTAATATGGTTCTCTATCCCCCAACTGTAATCAGTCCAGATCCTCCCCCACCCATCCACCCACCTAATTTAACATTTCTTTCTATGTCTGTCTCCCTCCTTCCCAAACTCTTTCCTTCTCAGCCAGTATAACTTTCACACTGAAATTCAATATCTTGACTACATGCAAGAGCTGGACATAACAGCTTCTAAACATTATCCAAGTTTTAATCAGCAACTATCTAACAACTTCAAGACATCTTATTTGTTCAAAAAGGAATTTAAATTACAAAGGTATACAAACAGAATCTCATCTTAAGGAGCTGTGTTTCACGAAAAATCTAAAATGAAAGCTTCGCTAAAACAGATATATTTATCACTGTTAGACAACAACAGGTTATCTTGATAGAGGAGGCTATTATGGGGTTAGGGAGAAAGCTGGTGCCAGGGAAACTCCCAGAAAACCACAAAGATGAGCCCAGCTAAGATTTCCAGCAGTAGTGGAGAGGGTGCCTGAACTAAACTTCCCATGTAATCAGATTGGTGACTAGCCTTGTTTTCATCAAAGAACCTTCACCCAGCAACTGATGGAAGCAGATTAGGAGAACTACAGCCTTGCTCCTCCGAAGTCCACTCCGAGAGAGGGAGGAGAAATTATATGACCAAGAAGGGAGGGCATAAGATCATGACAGGGAAATCCACAGTAAAAGCTGACCCAAGCTCTGGGCACTCACTCACTCTAGACAGACAACTAGGGAGTGGGGAGCTTGCATGGGATCCACCTAATGCCCTCTGCATGTGGGTGTCAGTTACGTAGCTTGGTTTGTGGGGCCCCTAGTAGTGGGAGCAGAATATGTCTGTGGTGCATAAGATGTTTTTTGGGGGGAACCTATTCTCTATGTTGTGATACCTAGCTCAGCTTTGATGCTTTGCAAGAGGTTTTGGTCCTGGCGTCAACTTAATGTGCCAGATTTTGTTGACTCTCCATGGAAGGCCTTACCCTTCCTGCAAAGTGGATGAGAAGGAGTAAAAAGGTGGGGGAAAAAATGGAAGGAAAGAAAGAAGAGAAAACTGTGGTTTGTGGTTAAAATACATTTAAAAAATTAATAAAAAACAATAGGCAGCTCTTACATATATATTAAATGAATGTAAATCAAACAATCATAACATAATACATGAAATAAGTACAATCATGACTAAAGATAGCACAATTTCAGAGGAAGGAGTAACCCTTAGCTGAGTGGTGATCTCACAGAGTTACATGAACTTAGATGGATTTCAATTAGCCAACAGCTCAAAATGCATTTTTGAGGCGACAGCAATAAGAGAGGATATACCAGGCAGAAGGGACAAAAAGAAGACCACATTGTACAAAACGTAGTATGGAGGAGAATGAGTCCTCCTGAGTAAGTGGAGAAATTTTCGGGGAAAATGCATTAGGATTAGATTTAAAAGGCATGGATCATCATTCTGTGCATGTTAGATATTCTGTGCAAAGTCATCTCAGGTCTCCTGGAGTGTTTATTCATTTTTATGTTTTAAAACTGTATATACACATTATATGAAAGAGGCAAAAAGGATTGTCTCTATAGATACTACAACTATATACTCAATTGTTTTATATCTATTATATAAACATACTTATACATAGTTCATTTGTTTACGTATTCCTTAATCAATATTACCTCAACCCATGTTAAATTGTAATCTCCATGAGAAAAGGAAACTTTCTTATTCCCCATAATTCTAATGTCTAGTGTAGTATATGACACATTTTAGGTGTTTCTTAAATAGTGTTGATGAAAAGAAAAGATGAACAGTTGGGAAACTATCAAATTTGTGCTGAGGTAAGAATACATTGACTGGAAGTATTAAAAGAGATAGACACACACTGGCTCTCATCCGTAAGCCTAGCACACACTTAGACAGCAGGCCAGAGAGTTGCCATTCATTTGAGACTAGATCTGTACATTCTAGATAAGAGCAGAGGTTAGAAGTCTGAGTGGAATACCAGTGGGTTACTATCAGCAATCTCCAGATTTTTCTTCTAATATAAGTATTTTCATTGAAAGTTTTTCCTTTAAAAAATAAAGGGAAGAGTTTGGATCATTGCAATAATACTTTATAAACTCAGTAATTTGAGGTTGCTTCTAGTGTAGAACTTGGACAGAGCTGACTGACAGGGTAAAACCCTAAGTTTAAAATAGTTTTACCACATCACATGACTTTGTTTTTATTTTAAAACACCTACTCTCTAATCTATGGTCCTGCTGCTAAATCTAGAGGAAAATAAAATCAAATTAAAACCACAATCAAAGAGCAGCTTTGTCGTTACGATGTAGGTGTTTGCTCTTTGACTTCCCAGGTTCATCTCCTCCCTCATACTGACTCTCTTGCCCTTACACTAACCAATGGGAGGCTCTCAACAGAGTAAAAATATCAGGCAGCAAAGACATCATGGTTGTTTTTTCACATCCACCCATTTTATACTTCATTTCTGACAGCAGCTCTGTCCCTCTTTGGATCACACCACTAATTCTTTCTATAAAACTTCAATTGTTACTAGCTCTAGCTACACTTTTCTTCAGCTCGGGGACTACTGGAGTCCCATGTAGCTAGCTTCTGTTCCCAGCTGTAGCCTAGTTGTCCACTTTGCTCTCTCATAATTCTCTCAATAATCCCGTCTTTTTAAGTTTGAATTATATTTTCAACTTTAACTAAGTATCATTACTGTACAACATTTGAACGTAGTAAAAGAGCAAGACCTAAACTATAGAAAGTAGAAGCACTGGCCAAACATTTTAAGAGTGACGCTGCCTTGTTTGTCATGTTTCCAAATATCAGACCAAGGCATTTTAACAACAACAAAGACAAAAAGACCAAACAAACAAGAAACATTAAGTGCCTAGTTGTTACAGAAGATGGGCAAATCAAAACTACAGATTTTATTTAAAGACTTGAGAATGAAGGTGGAGAAAAGCTTCCTTGTTGTGAAGAAGGCTCAGAACTCCCCATTCTGAACATTTTTGAAAGTACTAGGTGACTAGATCACATAACTCATTTTACCAAGCCAAAAAAAATCCCCCAAAAGAGCCCTAAAAAAGTTCAAAGAGGAGCATTTATCCATGTGCACCTGTGGTCATTTTCTACAGGAAACTGGCATATGTTGTTGTCAGAGGCCTCCGAGCTGAGTCAGTGACTAGCAGCAAAACATTTTCCCCCAGCTCTGTGTTAGTTTCCACCTGTATTTAAGAGAGGATAACTGACAAGCACCTTGATAACCATAGCAAGTATTTACTCTAAAAAGTGTTGTTTAGAGAAACCCCAAAGGGAAGAAAATGACATGAATCTAAATTTTTTAACAAGATAAAAAAGTAAGGAGCATTATTGTATGTTTTGAACATATTCTTGAAAGGAAGTCAGAAAGAGAAAGTTTCCATACAGTCTTTTTTGAAAGCATTGACCAGTTACTTACAATTATTAATTGCCATGTCATTACACAGTTTTCAAAGAAAATGGTATGCTTCTTTATAAGAGGGGGGGGAGAGAGACAGAGAGAGAGAGAGAGAGAGAGAGAGAGAGAGAGAGAGAGAGAGAAAAGAGAAGGAGAAGGAGAAGAAGGAGAAGGAGAAGAAGAAGAAGAAGAAGAAGAAGAAGAAGAAGAAGAAGAAGAAGAAGAGAGAAGGAGGGAGAGAAATGTCTTGTACTGAGTTCCTAAAGAAGTCTTATTTTGACAGAAATGTGCAATAATCCGCTGTAGTACTTTCTTAAAGGAATATCCATAAAAACAAACAGATATTGAAAGCAAAGGCTATCCTTCAGTGATCATGAAGTTAAATAATTAAAACATTCCAATCTCTGATAAGAAAAAGGTTCAACAATAGCAAATTTGCAGAATATACCCTCAAGTTACAAAGACAGCCACTATATTATCTGATTTGCATTTACAGATTTGGCACTAAAACACCAAAATAAACTCAGTAGACAGCTTGTGACAAGTTTGACTTGGTCAAGTAAAGAATCAAAGTATTGAGATAACAGAGTGAAACTATTGCTTCCCCAGAGGTACAGGTAAAATATGACTGTGGTTAATATATGAGCAGCTTTGGCTCACAGTCTACCCACACTAAAGAAAAGACTGTGGTGTCAAAGGTGAGCTTGTCCTTTCTGCCTTTGTATGCCAGCATAACCAAGACTGTATGACATTATGACAGCTGTCATCAAATTCACGTCACGTTGGCTGTCTAAGATACTCAAAAAGAGGTGTGAATAAGAAAAGTAGATGTCCTTCATGAAACAATGTATAAATATTATAAAACGAAATAAAGCTTTTGAGATAGTAAAAGCAGGATGCCATTTTTCAATTAGATCCAACTTTCTTTCTCTTCATCTTACAGTAACAGTTTACTAAATATATATCATAAAATGATTAAGGCTACCGCTTTATGATTTTTCCTAATCATGGCATGTCCCCTATGTATTTATAGTTTGATTCCCACTGTTATAAATCAGTTGAAAATATTCAGAAAACTTTCACCTTCTCTTAGCGACATTCGACAAAGTTTACCACCGTGTCCTCTTTGTGGTTATTGCTGTGGTGTTCTCTCTTAGTTTTATCTTTCCAGCTATACTTTCCTCTAAAAAGCTTCCCCTCTTCATCTACCACATGACAAATGCAGAAAATTTTGTCATCAGACAAATCTTTCAGTTATCACTTAGATGATTCTGAAGTATTTTAAATAAGGAAAAATTAAATGTTTTAATAATATTCTTGCTTTGTCTTTTATAGTACAAAGATTCCTTATAAAATTATATGTTAAGCATTAACATGGGAACTTGATCAGTTAGGAAAAGGACAGTGTTTACACTCTAAATTTTCCAGTGTCTTCCCTGAGTTGAGTAATCATGTGAGATTAGTGACTTATGCTTTCAGAAGAAATTTAACTTAGTACAGCAAAGTACCATAAATATTCTTTTTTTCTCAGCACACAGATACATCTTCAAAGATTTGGTTATGTGCTTTAAAGGAAGTCTTAACTATTGGTTCAAGTCTACACTTAGAATACAAAATATTGCCCTAAATTTTCTATACTGAGTTTAGCGATAGTCATCTATAAACTTATTTATATGCTTTGATAAGTAGTGCAAGTCCTTTCCCTGTTTCCCTGATTTTTAGACATGGAACTCATTTGGGGTTTTTCTATTTTATTGACATCTGATCTTTAATTTCCGAGCGATCAACTGAGTATGTAATAGTAGCTAGGCTGCTAGATTATTATTATTTGGAAACAAATCATGAAGACATAAGTCTCTGAGAGGCTCCGAGATTTGCTGAGCTCAGACTGAGACATCACCTTCTAACACAAAAGTCATAGAGCCATAAAAATGTGTTAAGCTAAGAATATCTAACACAAATGCTTTATGCTATATCAAGTATTGTTTGTATTTTTTTTTTTCGAGACAGGGTTTCTTCATAGCTTTTGGTTCCTGTCCTGGAACTAGCTCTTGTAGACCAGGCTGGCCTCGAACTCACAGTGATCCGCCTGCCTCTGCCTCCCGAGTGCTGGGATTAAAGGCGTGCGCCACCACCTCCCGGCTTGTATTTTATTCTTATGAAGATAGGTAGTAGCAGTTGTTATTATTTTAATAGAAACTACTGGAGAAAACATTGAATTAATAAAAATAAGTGTCCAATTTTTCTAGTCAATAGTGGTCATTTTAAACTTAGCCATGAAACAAATTAATATGACTCAAGAAACAAACTTTTTTGAAAAAGAGCCTGCAAGTACCTACATTATGCCACAGACTAATATCATACCATGTGAAAGATGAAGGAGAATTTTCATGTTACTTTGATTTATAGAAATAAAAAAACAAGGCTCAAATAATTTGAGGGAGTGTCCTGATTATATAAGAATATAGTGACAGAACCGAGATATAAGAATATTATTAGTCATCCTTTTCCCTGCTCATCTATGTCTTGCTTTCTTTCATGGTATTCTCACATCCAAGTAATGTAAAAGGACTTGTCCTTTCTCATGACTAGTCCTTGGTGTTCCCAATCGTCACTAATGAACGGTTTGTTTAGCTGATTTCTGTGTTCTTTACAGAGTTATTCCAACATAAACCTTGTTGAATGAAAAGGAAGGGCTCAGTAATGATATTCAAAATTCTGTGGCTTGAAATGAAGTAGGAGGTCACTATAAACATTTATTATTCAAGAAGCAATAATTTAAGTTGGAGTTATAAATATAATTTAGAAAATCTGATTTCTTGAGATTTTAGTAGCCTTTATTTCCCCGAGTTTTGTGTATTTTGAATATCCCAGGGTTTAATGGGAACCTTCACAGATATATTTACTTGCACTTCTGCCTTTCCTTGAGGCGTTTCTAAGTGCCCAAATCTATTAATAAGGATGAATAAATAGACACAAATGAGCTTCTTTTCAGTCATTTATAATTTGGTCTACTAGGGCTAATCCTGTGCCCTCTGTTAATGAACCACAAACACAGCCTTCCATTGTGCATGAGACATGAGGCATCTGGGGTGGAATTCAGTCAAAATATTAATTTAGACATCGGGAGCCATCATCTTCTTGAGAAAACTATCAGGTAAAATGCATTCATTTTTAGCCAAACTAAATTCCTATGTCCAAGGATTGCACAACCCTGTTAAAGTCAGTAAGTGTCAAAGTCTTGAGCTATGGACTAGACAACATTGCCCAATAACCACAATTAGGTTTTCCAGCGCCTGCTGTTCCTCTTTTGCAAATCTGAATTCTTCTTCCTATGCGATCTTGCATATGCATTATTCATGTTGATGTTGAAATGGTGACAATTTATGAGGGGAGTTCAGCAGTTTTTTTTTTTTTTTTTTTTTTTTTTTTTTTTTGTAGCAATGGAAATCACTGTCCAAACACTAGTGGGGAAACTTAACCTGGGAAATTATCTCATAAACATACTTTAAACACACTTATTAAGATGCGTTTTCAGATTATATAGAATAGTATTTTAATGAAGCTTCTGGTTTGTCCATCACATGGAAACTACCATTGTAGCTATCAGTTTCAAGTTCCTTCACTGACTAGCCCTGATTTTACTTCCCTTTTTGCCTCCACTACCACATCTACCATTTTTCAGTCAAGGCTGCAGATCTGGCTATCCTGGCTCTAACTTCCAGTCACCATTCTTACTTATACCTCTCATCCAGACCTTTCCACTGCCTCTGATTCAGTACTCGTGAGCTATTGGACTTCACTGTAATCAATATCTAAGTATATTAACTATTTCTATTAGCCCTTATAATTTTAGAGAAATAGTCTTTTCCTTTTGGGCTTTAAATGGAACAGTTCATATAACATGAAAACCAGCAATGAAAATAGATATTAGCCTTATGATTTTAAGCCTGAAAGTAACAAACAATAACCCAGTAAGAACTATAAAAAGGAAATTAAAATGAAGTTTTTAAATTCTTTTTTTCCTAGACAGGTTTTTCTCTGTGTAACAGCTCTGGCTATCTTAGAACTCACTCTGTAGACCTGGTTGGCCTCCAACTCACAAAGATCCACCTGCCTCTGCCTCCCAAATGCTGCGATTAAAGGTGTGTGCCACCACACCTGGCTCATGTATTTTCTTTAGTTTAGACAAATTTGAGAATATGTGAAAATTTCAATATTATATCTTTCTTGTTACAAGAATCAATCAAGTTTGTGGATTATTCAAAAGAAAATGAAATGTGATAAGGGCCAATTTTACAGGAAAAGAAATTTAGAGTCAAGCACATCTTAAAATAAACCTTGATACAATTGCTTGTTTTACGCATTCAATCAGTATTTCCATATATTCAGAACTTTTTATGGACAATAAGCCAATTAAAATTTTCATTTTTATTTAATACACTAAAAAATTATTTTTAAGTTTAATACTTTGGAGATCCATGTGAAGATGCAAAATGTATTTTAAGAAGCTAAAGAAGTCAGCAATGCCCTAGGTGCCAAGTTTGTGCTCTTACTTCTAAAGACTTCATGGGAAGGGGCAGGTATAACTCAAGAATGCTAAACAACCACATGAATAACATCAATCTAATTCAGTTTTTTTCTTTGTAAATGTTAGAAATAGATGAATAAAAATCAAGACTTTTGCTAAAAGCATTTAAAACTTTAAAAATATATAAACATTTTATCAAAGATGGTTAACTAAAACTAAAGTTTATTCAAGAACACCAGACTTGCCTTCTCTTTGGACAAAAGGGTTGTCATCTTTTATCTTAAGTATTGTATTCACATCTTCCATCACTCAATGAGTAATAAAAATATTCCATGGATAACCCAATATCTATTACAAAGGCAAAATTAAAAAAAAAGGAAAAATGTGTTTCCCTAAGGTTTGAAATCATGAATCTCTAACTTCAAGAGAAATTGACTAGTTGATTTACTGACTTATTGCTAAGGTCAACTCACTGGAAATCTCTAAAACATTTTAACAGGTTAGTAAAGTTTAGAAGGAATTCTAACTTTTTCATCCATTCCTTCTATGCAGACCACATTTGCTTTCAGGGTAATCCTCCCCCTCCTCACAACAGCTGGGACACTACTTAGTGTCCATTAGTCTAATGCTATTCACAACTAAAACCTGTGAGTTGCCTCTTTGAGAAGCACTAGAGGGGGCCAAAGTGCAAGTCAACGTGGGGTGTTCCATTGGTCTCCCCAACAGCTATCCCTTCCACACTTGTTAAGTCAAACACTTAATCAGATCGTCGACCAACCTCTAAATACAATCTGCTACATGCAAGTAGTTCCGGTTGACACTTTTAGAAAATACAAATAAATGTGTTACTGAAAGAGGATTTACCGTTTCTGCTTTGACTACCCTCAAGCAATAGTCAAGGGTTCATGACATGTAGCAATTTGTAATTTTGCTGAGGCATGAAATTAAATTACATGTGGCAAACAACTGGTCTTTAGCAAGAATCCCTCAGCTGGAGTATGCCTACATAACTGGCCCACATATCTTCTCACAGTGGTTTATATATTTTCTGCTCATGGTCAAGTTACAACATAGTTATTCTCATGACATGATAAAAGTTACTTTCTTTGTAAAAACTGTCCCTGTGACTGAACTGAGCCCCCTGAATGTGGGTGACAGTTACATGGCTTGATCTATTGGGGGAACCCCTAGCAATGGGATCAGGACTTATCTTGGGTGCTTAAACTTGTTTATTGAAGCCTATTCCCTATGGTGGGATACTTTGCTCATCCTTGATACAGAGGCTTGGTTCTGCTTCAACTTAGTATAGGAGAGTTTGTTGACTTCCCAAGAAAAGTCTTACCTCCGCTGAGGAGTGGATGGGAGGTGGGATGGGAGGAGGTCGGGGTAGGACAGGAGAAGCAGACAGATGGGGAACTGTACATTTTTTTTTCAAAAAAAAAATGCTGCTACAAATAAAGTCTCGTGCTAGTTCTGGTGATGAAAGTGAAGTAGCAGTAAAGTCATTCAAGAAAAAAAACGGCACAATCAAGGTGAAGCTTCATGGAAGCAATTCCATGCTGAAGTGGTATTCACAAACTTTGACCTATGTCTGTGAATTTTAGGGTAAAATATCTTTATGAACATTTATAAATGAATGTTACTTTGAGATAATTAGCTTCTCATAACCCTTATTATCTTCAGATCATGACAGATGTGAATGTCATTTCAATAATCTTTTAAGATCAGGACATTTATTTAATTATATTTTGCTAAATGTCATACATAAAATCCCCAAAGTCTGTACTTCTACCATACAAGGTTGGAAATATTAGCTCAAGCTACAGACTGTTCATTTATTTTTTTTTCATGCGTTTATTTGTATATTTGTTTAAGGCACTATGTGTTTAAATAAAGTTAAGAATCATAAAAACATTCATTTCAATTACTTAGGCAGTATATAGTATTAACCTAGGGCAAAACAATCCCATAGGGAAGTGGGTTTAATGTATTTTATCAAGTTGACTTAAACATTTTTTTGTAGGCAGAATAAGTTTAGCGACAGTTTCCTAAGCCTAGAACATTGCGACTATATCATTTCACACAATGAGGAGTGGCATGTCTTGGCCACCTGTCCTCTGTGAAGATCAAGGACCATCATTTTAGCTCATGGCAGCTGCTGTTTTCCATGCCTCTTTTTTCCTGCTAGTGGTTGTGTGCCCTGCCACCACTTGGGTCTCCCAGCCTCACGCTACTATTTGTGGTCCTTGCCCTTGCCAGTTTTACATCATGTGGGCTGTTTTCTCTTTTCTCAGGTAATAAAAACATTGTTTGTAATAAAAATTGGAAATCAAATGATTAATTTCTTGAGAACAAAACCTTCTCTTTTCTTGTGTAAGCACTTAGAACAAGGGAAGAAATGCAGATAATGGAATCTCCTAAAGTTTGCAAAGCTCTTTTGAAAATGAGAATTCTTCATATTTTTAAAACACTCTCTACCCATTAGCCTCAACACTACACTGCTGCTATACTTACACCTCACTCGTTATGTATTTACTTTTTATATAACTAAGCAGCACCCTGTCATAAATGAAATATTCATGCAAAAAAACCTGCTCAAAATGCATTTATAAAAAGAACATATAAAACCTACCATCTGCTCCCACTCCTAGCAAGCCCTTAGATACCCAAGTGTAAGCCCTCTGATTCTACAAGAGGCAAAACAACAAAGTGTCCATAATGTATTCCTGAAAGCCAAAACTTTAGACTTTGAATTAAGATAGATCTATGTGGCCCCAGTCATCTAAATGCTTAGATCAACATTGATGGACTTAGACGTTGCACACAATGAATTTACGTGCTAGGATATTATAAAGGGTAGTCTTACGCGGTCTTATTGTGCTGAAATGAGCTGAAACTCTACTGGGAAGTTGTGAAAGCATTTTGTAGACAAATGATACCATATTTTATAATAAGCCTTGCTTTAAAATAAGTTTTCCAGACAATCCAAGATGAAGTGTTGGCACTTGAATAAATATTGTCTTAGAGTTAGCTCAGAAAGCTAAGTATAATTTGAACATAATATGTGTGTTTCACTGTTCACATGTGGAATATCACCTCTGTTGCACATAAGTTACATCTGATTTTCTGAAGAACAGAGTTCTTACCAATGGCAAATTGTTAATGTAAAAGTTCCACAGGCAATGTAAAAAAATACTCCCCTTCCTTCTTGACCAGCACACTACAGTTTCTAACATCAAGTGCTTTCCATTCTGAACTTTTCAGTTTACTCTCAATATATATCCTACCAACCTTGGATCAAAATGCTTTTAAAACTGTATATATATATATATATATATATATATATATATATATATATATATCACTATCTGATAAATATGGAAACTAGGAAACTATCTATCTAGTATTTATATCATATTAGATATGATGATTAGAGATGGAAGATATGCTTCAGTCACATTTATATACTAATCCATTTATATAAGGAATTTGGTCAAAAAGAGATTTTGACATCTGAAACAGGAATTACATGGATGTCAGTTAGGCTTACTAATTTACTGATTGTTTCTAGGGGTGATTGTGTTAGGGCATGAGTAAAACCAGCATATTCCTATTTCTCATAGTTCTGGAGATAGGCACATGCTAGATCAAGGCACCAGCAGATTCAGGTTGGGACATGCCATTGTTTATGTATGTTAACATCTATGCTGTCTCACATGTTACAAAGCAAAGGAACAAACAGACCTGTATTCTAAGGGTGCCAATGCCATTCACAAGGCTTTAATGGCTTGGTCACCTGCAAAGATCTTAGTTTTTAATAGCAACAGACTAGGAGTTAGATTTTAACATAAAAATTTAGGAATGACACAGACATTCAAGCAATAGCAGCATTATGCCTGTGAATTAGCATTGAAAGGGAGAGCTGAGGTCAAATGGTCCAATTAAACTAGAACAAAATAACACTAATGAGTTGCTTCAAGCCATTTTCATTATTACGGCATCAAAACGGTTCTGAAATATGTTTAAGAGAGATGGACGTCTACTCCCAATGCTCGAATCTAGCTAGGAAGAATCTGCATAGAATCTCTGGTTCATAGTATTTTTATCTACTTCTCTGAGTACTTTGTCACTCTCGTCTGTAACCTGTGACAGTTGACAGCTGTCAGTTGTGAGGATTTGCTCTGGCTGAAGGCCAGCCATAAAGAAAAAGGCCGGATGTGAGAGCCCAAGCTGACAAACTATTTTGGCTTTCTTTGTGAGACACTAGCTTGTAATTATGCTTTAAAATCTCCTCTTCTACAATGGAACCTCACACCAATCCCACCTTTTCTTTGTCACCACATAAGTTGCTTTAATTTTTCAAATATATTCCTGTATAGAAACAATTATTATGTAGTCCATTTTCAGCTTCACAAAATGTGACAGAATCCGTAATTTAGAAAAAAAATATATAGTCATCACATTATGGAAGCTAGAAAGTCCAGTGCAATACAAGGGAACTTAATAGTGAGGACATTCTGGCATATATACCATAGTGGAGGATCAGTGCAACAGAATACAGGAGAGCTTATTCTTGCAACACCTTACCCACTCAATCGTGGTACAATCACGTTCATAAAATCGGGTCTTCTCTGACTAAATCACTCTTCAATGGTACCATTTTGCAATATCATCATTGTGGCAATTCCATTTCAGCGAGTCTCATAGAAGTCATTTAAATGATGGCAATTTACCTACTCAGTACTACCTTACTAGTAAGGAAGAGTCCAAAGGTACTGGCAGTTCAGCGAGAGAAGAACGAATCTGTAGAGGAGTGGTTCATAATAGTTATGAATCTCCCAAAACATACATAAGCAATGTTCTTTGCCATTTTTAAAGTTTCTTTCTCAATGTGAGTTTAGAAGAAGGAGAGTTCCATACCAATTAAGAATATGAATTTTTATAACATAATTTCTGAATTAAAATTCTGACCTAATAATTTTCATAGTTGTGTGATTTTTGACAAATTAACACCCTGTTTTAAAGAAAAGATAATGTAGCAATTACTTCATTAGTACTTAAACATTTATTGAACTAACATATTTTAAATGCCCTAAATAATATCTATTGTATAGTCAGACCTGTTTATGTGTATTCTATTTATAACCTAAAAATAGATATAAGATATAAAACACGTCAGAATGAAAATCTAACGAAGCTCAAGGGGTTCAAACAAACTCATCTTTAGGAACAAATGTCTAAGAGCATATGAGAGAACACTTAAGAGACTGAGGTAAGAGGAAGGTGAGTTAAGGCCAGATTGACAGTGAGGTCCTGTCTCAACAAACAACAGTAAACTTTCCATAGTATTCCTGTCTTTGTGCAATCACTTTTGGCTATGGTCTATGCACACACACTTGAAATGTTAGTCCTAATTCTTTCTCCCCTTTTTGCTCTGCACATCTAAAATCTTCCTTCTCATCCTTCTGTTATTTCCTAAATCAATATCTCTTCATTAATTTTCCAAATAATTCCAATAATATCCCTGATCTGTATGAATGTCTAGAGTCTTCCTATCAAACTTATACAACCTAATATGTATGAATGCCTAGACTCTTCCTATCAAACTCATACAATTAATTACCCATATCAGGTCATGTCAATATTGGATTCTCCATGTGTAAACATTAAGATATCCACTTGAAATTTCAAGAATTTTATAATCTTTCGTCTATCTTTGTATTCTCATCTTGTACTCTTGAATTCAATGTAAAGGAGATACCAAGCTTTACATATTTTATATTAATATTTTGTTCACATGTTTCCATTTAAATGATTTTATGCCCTTCCTTTTCAAAATATTGAAGTCTTTCAATGTCGTCCTTTGTCTATCAAAAGCAGGCTATGTTATTGTAGAAGGGGGCCCTTTCTATATAATCAGAGACTATCAAGAAAAATGCCTCCTTCTTCTGTATCATTTAGTACAAAAGCCATGATTATCTTCTAACTCTCAAAAAGTTCAAGTTTTCCTTAGCAATGACTGATCTTCAGTGCTAATAAGTCTTAAATGTAGTGAAAAAAACCACTACCATCAGTTTATAACTGAAAGATGCAAACATGACTATTGTCATGATTTAGACCCTGCTTTTATAAAATTCAAATCTTACAGATTGAGACTTGTTTCTCACAGTGTCCTTTGCTGTGAAGATCAGATGACATAGAGGTCACTAACAGAATTGTGATATAACATGTACACAGTTGTATCTCGTGGAAATAAGTGACTGAATTAATTAGGCCAAGATATGAATTAGTAACTGGGAGTCTTTAAACAACCATGTAATTACTAAAATATAAATTTTCTTTCTTGCTCACAGGATAATTTAAAGAGGATATTCTTGACCAACAGTTTTGTTTTCAAAACATGGTGATTCAGGAACCTGAGATTCTTTTGTCTAATTAATCCATCATTACAGTGTTTTCATTTTCATTATATTTTTATTCTATCTGCTCTATTCTATTTATTTATTCTATATTTTATTCCAAATGGACAAAATAAGAAATAAATAGAGACTCTTTTCCTTCTGGAAGTATTAGCCTAGGAATGATGTATAGCTCCAGCTCCTAGTCTCCTGGTAAATACTACTCAATGTGTCCACACATTGAGTGGAAGACAAGAAATATAGTTGTTGAAGAAGAGTAAAAAAGTCAACATCACTGGCACTTCTTGAAAAGAAGATGAGCTGGTGGAAAATTATGAGCCTTCTTCTATAGCTTGACTTGAAATTTAAATAGATGTTGAGCACTAAATTCCTCATTCTTTAATTACAGTTTCATATTCAACTAGAAATGGCTAATTTTTGCTGGTTAGCAAAGAAAGGAAGGGAGACCTTGATGAAGACAAGGCCATCTCATTCATGGTAGCTTTCAAACATTTTTGACAATAGAAACTTGTTGACAAAGTTTTGGGTCAATCCCTAATATTTGAGGCAAGTGACAGGTAATCTCTAGAAGAAGGGGAAGTTGGAAACCAAGCGTCCTTTTTACGAAGGCTTCTGCCTTCCCTATGTCCCAAGAAGATATTGGGCTACATTTGTAGAGAACTGGGTCACTTGAAACCCGTTTTACTATGTACTAAAATATGTGCTTATTAGTTTTGATAGGAAAATGAAACAAGAATGGGGAGATGTCCATATATTCATTTAAAATACTTGGTAAAGGCAAGTATGAATGTCAGTGGACATTGAAAAGTATACTAAAGTCAGGGCTTGTGGCCTCTAAACTCTGGTGCTGGAGAACAGGGGGCTGTGTCCAGTGCAGTGTGAAGCATTCTATAAAAGAGACTGTGCCATGTGACTTGAACGCCCAGAGAAGAGATCACTTAAACTTGTCTGAAAGGCAAAGATTTTGCAGAAAAGACTTTATGGAAATGTGACATTTGAGCAAAAAGAAATCTAAGGATGAGTTTGCAAAGGTATAAGAGAGGACATTTTTGCATAAAGCTATAGATAAATGGCAAGTTCAGAGAACTGAAATGGCTTTTGTTTGTTTGCTTCTGGCTACTGTTGTAGAATCTTGTGTTTGTGGAGTGGTTCTGGGGAGGAGAGTAGAGTAAATTGTGAACAGACCTGAAAGTTCTGCAAAATTGCACACTGCCCATTAAGTAACAAGAAGCTAATAAGGCTACCTTTTGGGGTTCTGCTGTTATTGTTTTTTTATTTATTGTTTTAAAATCAAATGATTAACAAAATCTGGAAGAAACTATAGAAAACTTGCACCAATACAAGTAAGGAGTATGTGTGGTGTATGTGTGTGTGTGTGTGTCTGTGTGTGTGTGTGTGTATGTGTGTGTGTGTGGAGAGAGAGAGAGAGAGAGAGAGAGAGAGAAAGAGAGAGAAAGAGAGAGAAAGAGAGACAGAGAGAAACTAAGAAGCAAATATGTTGTAAAAAAAAAAGGTTAAAATAAGGCCATGTTTTTAGAACTAGAGAGGGGAGAAAAAAATTTAGTAATCAGAATATAGGAGGATGGATGCTTATCTAAATTCAAGGGATTAGAAAGAAGTTAGGCACAGCCCAACTTTCTGGCTGAGTAGAAGTCTACCTCTGTGCCAACAGAAATCAAAAGCTACTCACCTTTTCTACTGAACTTAATCTCTGCCTTGTAAGACTGTTTCTTCTGGTCTAATTATTCTCTACCACTCTCTTCCTTTTGCTTATTCTCCAGAGACATGCTCTTTAAAGCTTCCAGTTGGAATGTAAACATCTATCATATTCCCATCATTGTCTCTGTTGCATAAGTAGGCAAGTAGTGGGTCTTACTGTAGCCTTTCAAAGATGGCTACATAACCATCTACAAATCATCATCTACAAGCCAAAAGTATACTGTTAGGTCTCCCTATTTTAAAGATATTCATTTTTGATAGCTTTGCTTTATTTGAAAGAAAATTAGAGTCTTAGAATTTGCAGTCCTCAATAGAAATCAGCAGGAGTTAGGTTGCTTGCTTTGTAAGTCTACTTAGCACTAAAAAAGTTAGAAGTACAAAGTAGGAAGTGTTCTGATACACCAAAACAAAATTTTATTCATCCATAAATAAGAACTCAGTTATGTGACATTCAGAAAAATGGATGATACTATAGATCATGATGCCAACCAAAATAAATTATATTCCAAAAGACAAATACAGCATATTGTTTTTCATATGTAAAATCTAGATAAAAAAATAATGTAATAAGAACATGAAAGTGGGAGGGGACTATTATAGAATAGTCCCAATAGAAAGGAGAGATGGAGCAAGGGAAGATAGTAATTGATAGAGGTGTGCTGATGCTGGAATGTGTGTGTGCATGTGTGTGCGTGTGTGTGCATGTGTGTGTGCACGTGTGTGTACGTGTGTGTGCGCATCTGTGTGCATGTGTGTGTGCGTGCCTGTGTGCCTGTGTGTGTGTGTATGTGAGTGTGTGTGTATGTGCGTGTGTGGGTATGTGCGTGTGTGTTTAACTTGACACAATCTTGGAAGAGGGACCTCAACTGAGAAAATAGCCCCATCAGGTAGTCTTGTTAACAAGTTGATGGGGCATTACATGATTGATTGATATGAATGGACCCTGTCCCACCCTGGCTGAGTAATTCTGGGTCGTATAACAAAGCAGTCTAAGCAACCAAAGAAGCAAGTCACTCAACAGTGTTCACCCTCTCTTCCTGCCTTGCTTGCTTCAGGAGGCCCTGCCCCTACTGCCCTGAGTGATCAACTGTGATCGGGACTTTAAGACAAGTAAATCCTTTCCTCCCCAAGTTGGCTGTGGAGTTTAGTGCAGTAATAAAAAGCAAAGTAGATCAGGAGTGATTATGACCAACGTGTAGCACAGACATATATCAAAATACATGAAATTCCTTTTTTGCAATGAATATTTTAAATTACTATTTTGAAAAGTTAGAAATAATTTAGAGATATATTTATTGTCCTATTTCCCCAACCATATGAAAAAAGAATGCCCTCTTCAATACTTCCCCCTTAGTTAGAAGAAACTGCAGGTAGTTTTGACTCTACGCTGACATGCAATGAGGCTCACTTGCTGAACATGGCACTGTCACCGAATTACCTCAGTCCTGTAGGGTTGGAATGGTAGCTGGGGACATGGTAGGATGGAACATGGAGTTTCACTTTGTTTTCTATTGTAATGCTGTTGCACTTCTTAAGTCCAATTACCAATTTCAGCCAAATGAGTTCACCACTTTCCCTTCCAACCACCGCAGTCCTTTCACTGGGCAAGGCACACTTTGAAATGGCACAACCTCAGTTTCCCATGGCATTCAGAAAAGCTCCCTCTTTCTCCTTTCTTTTCTTTTTTGATTTTTAAAGAGTCTTATTGTAGATTCATAGTTGGGAGCTTGAGATGGGCAAAGAGAGCCATGCTGCTTGAGGAGGTCAGCCACTTGGTGGACAAGCAGACAAATGCCAGGGAGGAGAGCTTTAGAGTAAGCCTTTCTTACAAGAAGCATTAAGAAAATCACTCATGTGTACTTGCAATGTTTCAGTCTTAATTTAGCTACATCAACAATATAAAACTGTTTCCATTATTTAGACATAAAAGGTAAAATGGTAAATCTGTACAAAATAAGGGATTATGGTAGAAAAAACTATTCCATGCCTTAGCCGATTTTTAAATACCTTTGTATCTTGAAAACAATTTATCTGCTTTAAGATGTCTTTAAAATTCAGTCAATGAATATCCAATGTGCTGCTTTTGTGTGAACGAAGGGACAATAAAGGAACAAAGCATGTCAAACATTCTCTTTAACATGATAAGCAGATGTCATGGCAAATATTGACTATGAAAAAGAACTGGAGTGATCCAGAAGACAAGTCTCTGCGTCACACCTATAACGGAGTGACTGACACTGCTCAGGTGACCAAGAATCTGAGACTGATAGCCCAGGGACCGAGGGTAAAAACAATTAATCCTGGTCTAAAAAATGGGGGAAGGGGAGTAGTAATAATATGACTCCTACCAAAATGCTACTATACTCATAGATTAGTGCATTGCTCAGCCGTTATCAGAGATGCTTCCTCCTGCAGTAGATGGAAACAAATGTAGAGACCCACAGTAAGACATTATGCACAGAGTGGGAGACCTTGGAACGTCCAGCCTTAAATGGATGACTCCACCATATCCCTCCCTTCAGAGCTCAGGAAACCCTGTGGAAGAGGAAGCAGAAAGAGTATAATAACCAAAGAGGATGGAAAACACCAAGAAAACATAACTGTAAATCAACATGAGCAAGACTCATATGACCTTAGAGACTGAAGGACCATGCACAGGGCCTGTATGTGTCTGTGACAGGCCCTCTGAGCATATATTATGGATTCCAGTTTAGTATTTCTATGGAATACTGAGTGTATAAACTAGTGGGCTTCAGATTCTCGAGCTTTCTCCTGGGCTTTTTAAATCCCATTGGTTTGTCTTGTATAAATTTGGCATTATGTTTTTGTTATATGTTATTATAGTTTGTTTTGTCATATTTTTCTAAAAATGGATAAATGAATTAATAAAAACCTAGGCACAGGGTAAGTGTTAATAAATGAAATGTCTTCTATACCTGTCAGAAGAAAATGGTTTTTTTTTTTTTTTTTTTTTTTTTTTTTTTTTACAATGAAGTGGCAATAGGTATATCAACTACTCCAGGGTGGAACTGATGTTCAGGAGGAGGTGACCAACAGATATATTACTCCACAGTTTTTTATTTGGTTAAAGTTTGGTGATTTTGTTTTTATTTTTGGATGGTGTTTTTATTTTGCTTTCTTATTTGGAGTTTGTTGTTATATTGAGTTTTTGTTTGTGTTTTGGGAAAGAGCTTAGTTGGGTAGATGGGGAGAGGGAGAGTATCTGAAACTTGGGAAAGGTGAAGAATATGATCAAAATATATTTACTTTGTAAAATTATTTTGAATAACACAAAAATTAAGTTTTTATCATTTTTTATATTGGTTTTCTCTTTTTTTACCTACAGATCCTTTGAGTATATATTCCAGTTAGTGTTCTGAGAGATTCCTGGGTATGCTAATGAGCGGCACTACGCATCTATGTCTGTTTCTTCAACCGTTTCTTGGGCTCTTTTCCTTCTGCCTGTTTGCTGTGTCCTTTTCCAATGTGTTTTGTTTTATATTATTATACTTTATTTTGTTTTATTATTATCTTAGACACAATTTTGTTTCTACTGAGAGACAGAAGGGTACCCCCTTCTGGATGGCAAGGGAGGTTGGAAGGAACAGGGAGGAGTAGAGGGAGGGGAAATCCTAATCAAAAAGATAACATAAAATAATCTATTTTCAATAAAAGAAAAATTAAAACAAATATATGAATGTATGCAGGCATACTTACACATATTGTATGTAGCTTCAGTAAAATAATTAACAATATGATTTCTTAGGGCTTTTCAGAATCCTCGCTCTTATTTACCCTCCTCCCTCCCTCTCCTCCTGTATTAACTTCCTTCCTCTGCTCCTACATGAAGCACCCCTCTCCCTAATTTCCTCTACCCTCTCAAATTATTTAGGTGATTGCACTCTGCATTGCTCTCACTTCCCTAGTCCCCATTTTACTTCTCTGGTTCATGTGGCTACTCTAGATTATAGACTCACCTCTAAAGTTTTGGAGTTAGCATTCACACATGAGAAAGAACATGTGATGTTTGTCTATCTGAATCTTGGTTACCTCACTGTATAGAAGCTTTTCTAGTTCTTCTCATTTGTCAGCAAATTTTTAATTAATTAATTAATTTATTTATTTATTTATTAAAGATTTCTGCCTCCTCCCCACCACCGCCTCCCATTTCCCTCCCCCTACCTCAACCAACTCTCCCTCCCTCATCAGCCCCAAGAGAAATCAGGGTTCCCTGCCCTGTGGGAAGTCCAAGGACCACCCACCTCCTTCCAGGTCTATGGCACTGGTTTTTGATCCTACTGCACGTACTGGCTTTGTGGGAGCCTAGGCAGTTTGGATGCTCACCTTACTAGACCTGTCAGCAAATTTTATAATGTCACTTTTCTTTACTGCATTCCCCCAGTAACATGTTCATTATCAATTTGTTCATTGAAGGCTATATTGGTTGCTTCTATTTCCTCATATTAGGAATAGAGTGACAGCGAGCACAGCTAAGCAAGTATCAGCAAAGGAGGATGCCAAGTCCTCTGGGCATGTGCCAAGGAATGGTGTTTCTGGGTCACATGGGAGGGTTAGTTTGAGTTTCTTGGGAACTCTCCACTCTGATTACCAGAGGGTCTGGCCAGTTTGTAATCCCTCCAATAGCAAACAAAGGTTCCATTTACCCTACATTCTCTTCAACATTTGTTGTCTTTTGTTCTATTGATCTTCATGATACTGACTGGAGTAAGATGAAACCTCAAAGTTGTTTTGATTTGCATTTCTCTGATTGCTAGGAACAATGAACATTTTTAAGGTATTGTTAGCCAATTATATTTCTTCCCTAGCCCAGGTTTAAAATGTGGCATCTTACTAGTTTGTCCTTTATTGTAGTCAGACTTTCTAAATTAAAACTGATTATGTATCTTTATTTTAGTGAAATTTAACAAATTCAAGACAGATTATGGATGTTTGCATTAAAATTTTTATCTTATTTTTGCTAACATTTCCCTGACATTATTAGAAGTACTCTATGTATTTTCTAAGTTTTTCCTACCTGTCATTCAAACACAGGCCCACAGTCTGGTCACAAATTCTTGTGTTCCTGGATCTCAAACAGTTGGCAAAGCTGAGATCAAACATGATAATTCCCCGCAAGTGGTGCCACATGGAAGTGACATAAGTGAGCTGTGGTTTTGACATCTTACACAGCAGAGCAGTTGTCTGGCATCTGAGAATGCCTGCAGCCATGCAGGAAGGCAAGACCATGTGATGGGAAGAGTACCTAGGACTGTCAGCAATTTTAATTAGCGTCTAGAGCTGCAGAATTTCAACATGGAGGAAAGCAAAATTCAATTAAAGAACTGAAACCAAGCAACAACACAGTTGTATAAAGTTGGTGCGAAAACAGTGCCAGTACTAGAAAATACAAAACCTGAATGCTCACAGCCATTTATCGTTTCAGAACATTTTGTCAAGTTTTGATCACAAAACCTATACTCTAGACTCTTTCCCCTTATCATAGTCTATGGGAGAACATCAAGGCAATCCTATGCTCCCACGGTAAGATCAGAATCTCTCCTGCGCAAGAGCAGACCATTAGCCCGGATGCACTGTGCGTTGGCCTGTGTTTACAGAACAGTGGTATATCTCATCCTCTTCTCATTTGCTCCTGTGTTCTACCCTCCAGAAGTTTGCATCAGGTATCTCTTTTTCATTCTTCAATCAATTTCATTTTTAACAACCCTCTAAGATAGCAGTTCTCAACTTGTGAATGGTGACCCCTGTGGGGGTCATATACAGATATCATGCATATCAGATACTTAACATTTTGATTCATAACAGTAGCAGATTACAGTTATGAAGTAAAAATGAAATAATTTTTATCATTGAGGTAGCCACCACATGAGGAATTACATTAAAGGGTCGCAGTAATAGTTAGCTTGAGAACCACTGTTTTAAGGCCTTACAGAGGCAGTTTCTGAAACCCAGCTCTAATGTGAACACTGTCTAGCCTCTTAGATCACTACTCAGAAACCCAGAAGGGGACTTGCTTTTCTGTTTGTTTCCCAGGTCTATTCTTTATTAGCATCACTGAGTCAACTGGTTTTGCCTTGGATAACCTTTCCCGAGTAAAAGAAATATCATTCATTTATTCAGTCATTCATTCTTCATTTAAGTTTAGTTTTCTTTTCTGTGATTCCTTGTTGCTGTTGTTGCTCCTTCTCATCCTCCTTTTCTTCTTCTTTTCTTTTACTTCTACACAGTGTGCTTGTCAGCCCCTGATAAGTTTCATTGTCTCCTGTCTCTACAGTTAGTTTAACTTTCTGAGCAGTAATATTAAAGCACATCATATGACTTGGAATTGGTCAAGTATTTTGTTAGCCTATGAGCAGAATAGATTCTGTGGCCCTACAGACAGACTTGCTGAATTGAAACGTTCATTTCCTAATTCTCTATTCTGTCCTATTCAGTTCTACCAGAAAGTGAGATTAATTTAAAGCAGGCATAACTTCTGCTTTTTTTAGGGCTCTGACTGGTCTTTTTTCTAGGAATTGTGCCATCCCTACATTTCAAATTCATTTGTTCATCATAATCTCTCGCATGTTATTACCTTAAGTAATTTTTGTGTCCTGAGATTAAGAAGACACCCTCAAGACCCAAACAGCATATCTTGTGCATACACCTAGTCACCACTACTATATTTCTGGGATCCACCATGAGCTTTGACAATTTTTGTTTCTGGGATATAGACTTTCATCTTTCCAGACACATGAGCAATCTATCCTCAGTGAAGGGAACACATTAATGCTTATTTTCTGAGATACCTTGTCTTGATGCCTTGAGCCAAAGCCCATGGAAAATCACAGCCGTAACTTGGATGCTATGTATTTTCTTCATTGAATTTTATTGATTTAAACAATGGTAAACCCGAATTGTTGGTTTCTTTTGAAATGATTATACCCTCCTTGGTTCTCCTCGTTACCTAACACAATCTAGTCGATGGGAGAACTTATCAAAGTGCTTCATTTCTGTTGTATAATAACTGGAAGGCTACATGTCAAAAAAATATCCTTGCACCTGCCCTGAATTTAGGGGAAAGCTCGTACCTTTTGTTCTGTGAATTCAAAACTCAAAACCAATTTCAATGCATGTAATATTTGTTGGCTACTTACTCTTTTCCCATTACTGTGTCAACAATGCACTGCATACTTGTTTTTTCTTCTTTTCCTTTTAAGTTTGAGATGAGATCTTTCTACATAAGCCAGTTAATTTTGAATTTATTCATCTCTCTGTATCCAGAAAGTTTGGGTTACAGTTCAGTGCTACAATGTCAATCCCAGCACTAACTTTAGATTTCAAGATACCTGTATGAAAGAGTTAGAATGATAAGTCTGCTTTCTTTTTTTTACAAGAGCACTGAACTTGAAGATATTAAGAGATTAGCTGACTTGGGTATGATTACCAAATAGTAAGCGACGAACTATATGTTGTATGTAGCCTTTTCGTTTCAGTTAACTTCAGTATGGCAAGCCCTGGAAGCATTCTTATTGTCTGTTGTAGCATTTTAAGACTTTTTAAAATGTACATTTACTTTGACACAATCTTGTTCATGTACCAAAGATTTTCCGAGCATCTACTGAGGGCCACTGATTGTCCTAAGCACTGCAAACAGGTCTATTAGCTGAAGAGGTTGGGGGCTACTGAGATCAAGCTGTGCTCTGGCACATACTCAGTCAACTGTTCTGGTTTATGGAGATGCAGTCAGGGTTCTCCATGGCATAGGTGAGCACATTGTATAAGCCGGTCATTTACCACCATTAATATCTTTGTGAATACAATAGAATACTAAATTAACCTAAAGTGAGTGGTTCCTTTTCATGGCTGAGGATTCAAACTCAGTTAAAAGGTGAGCACACATGAGTGCCAGTATTTATGTCTCCCTGTTTCTCTACTGTAAGCATAGTATGATCAGCTACCTCACACACAACCCAATATGCCTTCCCCACCAAGATGGGTTATATCAGTCAGACTATTTGCCAAAAGCTTATGCCCATATGAAAGAGGTAAAGTAGCAACTCTGATTTCTTTTTATACAAGAGCACTGGATTTCGAGAGACTAAGGAATGAAATGACTTGGGTGTGGTTACCAGGTACAACCTTCTGCTTTTAGTTAACATTCAGCGTTGCAAACCCTGAAAGAGTTCTCATTATCTGTTGAGAAAGCTTCCTTCCTGAATGCAGTTGCCAGGTGTTTTGTCATTGCAATTGTAAAAATAGCTAGCACACCCATAGAGCATCTCTTCGAGAATTCTTCAAAGCGGTGTCTCCCAATTAGGCAATGAGAGCTAGGCAGAATAATATAATATATACATAATATGTCTTACTGCATCTACTAGGAACTTAAGGGGTGGGGGATTCCTTTCCAAATGACCCAACTTATTAATCAGCACGTGGTTATTCTAGACACTTGATCCATATCCTACCAGGCGATGTTCTTGTGTTTCCTTTGATATCAAATACACTAGGTTAATGTGACTGAGTTCCATATATCTACCCTATCTCCTCTTAGCAGCCTACCACTTTGGTAGTTCATTCTAGTATGCAATGATCACATCTTGCCTTCCCTACCCAACCCCTCACAGGGTAGAGCTAGTTTCTTCGGCACTTGTTTCTCTTCCGACACACTTGCTTTGTGCTATATTTAACTCTTGAACATTAGCATTAATATCCAGCAGTACAAAGGAGGCTTCTGCAGTGCATTACTTCCACCACATGAGGTGGGGCTTCTTCTGCTGTGCTTGTTGGGGATGAAAAAGCAGGTGTACATACAACAGGAGACAGGCTAAGTCTTCCTTTGGGGATAAAGTGAATCTGAAGCTTTCTGAGGCTTTCTGAGCATGAATTCACATGAGTTCAGATTTTTACTTTTCTGCTACCTTTTGCTTTGGGCTTCGGGTGTCACACAGTAGCTAGGAAAAGGGAAGCTGACAAAATATAAGAATGTTCCCCCAAAAGAGGAAGCTTTGTACATGAAAAGAATCACAGGCAGGCTAGCACAAATATCAGTTTTTATGTCATTCTCAACTGACTAAAATAAGATGCTGTAAAGCGGCACAGTGTGCCCTTCAGGATCTGTGTGGACTGTATTGTAGTTACAGCTGAGTTTAGGTCTAGGTGGAAAATGCCATGACCAGAAAGAGACGCCTGGATACTCGGTGATTTTTCTAGATATTTTTCTTGCTATTGTGGTATTTCCTCCTCTTTTACCTTTGGTCCTTGAATTCCTACCCACTTTGTCCTCTTTCCTTTCGTATGCCCTTTCAGAAACAGATTAAAGTTCTCAGACCACAGTAGGGTTTTTCATTCAGTTATTACAGGTCCTTGTAACTTTAGAAAATAAGCTTTTACGTTCTTCCTCCCTCCATGTAATAGGAAACATCTTCAAATTTTGTTTTGGAGAAAATGAATAACCAAAGCAATATTAACTTGATTCTTAAGTATGAGAATTTACTTAATGAATAAGCTAAATATGCGGAACAGATTATAGTTTTATTCAGTTAAGGAAGAGAAATGGTTTCCAAAGAGAGGAGAAAAATAGAAGCAATGGGAAAGATATGAACACTCATAAGAAACAGAAAAGAAGAGGAGGGAGGGAAAAGGGAAGAGGAGAGGAAAAGGAAGAGGGAAGGGGAGAATGGAGACAGATGGGAGGGGAGAGGGTAGAAAATGGGTAGAAAGCAGCCATCTAACCAACAGCAGGAAAGCTAAGTGCTCAGAAGGAGTAAATCATTTTATGTATTCTATGCACATGCCTGCCAACGTCCTTCCACAGGACCTCACTGGTGGAAGTAGGCCACTGTGTACTGTGTCTGCACCTTTGAAGACTTTTCTCTCTCCCTCCTCCCCTCCATTCCTCTCCCCTCTCCTTCCCCAGCATAAAGTGAGCAGCTTGGTTTCACTATAACTTCCCCTGTGACACAATGCCTCATCATAGGCCTGGGAAAGAAATGGAGTGAACTACCATGGACTGACACCTATGAAAACACGAGCCAAAATGAGATAAAAAAAAAAAAAAGACCTGCTGAAAAATACTTTAGGAGAGGAAAGACAGATACTGGGAAACTTGTAATGTTGACAGTCACAGCATTTAAAAGAATAAACCCCATGTTCCTGAGTTGGATGTGTAGAGTGATTGTCCTGCTTGAGATGGGGTCTATTAAGTAAGAAGAGATGGTCATGACAAGAAGGGAAGAAACTAAGACCTGGTGAGAATGCTGAGAAGCTGTCCCAAGTGAAAAGGGAACTCAGCAGGAAAGAGGGAGGAGTCGGTCAGATGGTTCTGCATAGCCTGAACAGTGCAGTGAAGTGTGGAATACTTCTAAGTGAGACACTGAGTGTATCCTCTCACGTTATGCCTTAAAGACCTTGAAGTAGGCCCCGTGTCGTAACTGGGAGTAGCTAGGACTGGGCTCAAACTGACAGCAAATAAACCAGCTGTCACTTGTTTGAAGATTTGGGGCTATGTGTTCAGCAATGCTGTTTGTCTTGATTATGTCAATGAAGCCAGTACCCAGTACAGAGGGTTTCTCTAATTGCCGGAGGCTACCGTGTTCGGCACCCATCACGACAGCTGCAGAGTCCTCGTCTTCTTTCCTTTGAGTTTATGCCTAAGAGCATTTGTGTTCGTTATTGTACCTCTTTCCTATTCATTCCCACCTATGTCTTTGTCCATAACTGCCCATTCATGAATCATCCCCAGTCTATCTACATGATGCATATTTATATCAAGTACACAATTTTCTGGAATCTTATTAAACCATCATGCACTTCACTAAATTAAAACAATAATAGTATTAGTCATGCTTGGAATTGTTTCTAGTGATACAATCATATGCTCATGTCCCAGTCATATGCCATGTTCTTTCTTCTTGCTGCCGATGCTTGTTTTTAGTGAGAGAAGCAAGAATGTAGCAAATAAAATTATGAATAAATTTGAAAAAAAAAGAAAATTACAAAAATAGTACCTTTTTATGTTCCCCATTTCCCTTAGAATTTTCCTCTTTCCTCACAGTGCCTCAATTAATTTCAGAACATATCCGTATGTTGGTGTATGTGTGTATATAAATCTAGAGTCTACATGCAAGATAAAAACATCAATTTTCATGCAAATGTTAAAATTTAACTCTTCATACCGGACTAAAACTCCATGTACATGTGTAACTTATTTAAGTAATCCATGCACCTTTGAAGAGCATCTATGCTGTTTCTATTTCTTGGCTACTATGAATAATGACGCAATAATCATATATGTGCAAGTGTTATTTCTCTGACATGCTGACTTAGATTCCTTCGGTGTATACCCAGAAGTGACAATAGCTGCTGGGTTATACAGTACTTTTATTTGCTTTTCTCTTTCTTTCTTTCTTTCTTTCTTTCCTCTTTTGTTCTTTCTTTTTTTCTTTTCTTTTTCTTTCTTTTTTTGAGGAACCACCATAGTGGTGATTTATTTCTATAGTGGTATAACCAATTTACATCCCCACTAATAATATATAAGGGTTCTTTTAAAATACATCCTTCCCATCATTTGTTATTTCATTAGTATGTTTTTAGTTGAAATAGAATTATATCACTTTTCTCCTTCATGCTCTCTTAGATACCCTTCCTCACCCCCCTCCCATGCCCCTCCACTCTCAAGTAAGTAACCCATTTCTTTGATGATTATTGTTACGTGAATACATACACATATGTGTATCGAGATACACACACACACACACACACACACACACACACATATATCAGAACTCTACTTATTGAGCTGAGAAAGAATCTCATAGTAGTTTTAATTTATATTTCTCGAGTAGCTAAGGAGATTGAACTTTCTTCTTTTGAGAAATATCTGTTCAATTCATTTCATTAATTATTCTTTGGATAACTTTTGATTTGTAGACTTTTTGATTGTTTGTTTGCTTGCTTTTTGTTTAGTTCTTTATGTATTTTAGATAATAGCTTCCTGGTGATATCTTTTTTCCATTCTATAGGTGGCTTCTTCATTTTGCTGTTTCTTTTCTTTGTTCTGCAAGTGTTTGCATGCACGCTTGTGTGTGTGTGTGTGTGTGTGTGTGTGTGCGTGTCACGTATTTTGTGTGTTCTTGAATGTGTGCATGAGTGTGGGAACATGAGTGCTGCAGAAATGAGTGGAAATCAAAGGGTAACTCGTGTGCCAGTCCTCACCTTTCACCACATTTATGACGGGATCGCTTTGTTGCTTGACAACGCTTATTCTGGGCAAACGTCCCCACTCCACCCCATTCACAGAGTCTGCTTTCACCTCCCAGCTCACTGAAGAAACACTGGGGTTATGGATTACTCTTGCACCTGACTTTACTTGGCTTCTCTGGATTCAAATTCAAGTCCTTACCCACTGTGTTTTCTTTGCAAACTTATTGAGAAGCTTTAATTTTTAAATTTATCGTGGTCTCATTTGTCCATCTGTGGCATTTTTTAATGAGTGACTGCCATTCTTTTCAGAGATTTCCTGATGTTACCTAGCAGCTTCAGAGCTCCATGTAGCTACCTAAACTAAGTCATGGAAAAGCCAACCTATTTTAGCCTCCATCCCTTGTATGAAATGTCTCCATAGCCCTTTTTGTTTACTAGCAGTTGGCAATATCTTGGAAGATTGAGGAGCCTTTAGAAAGTGAGGCCTACTTGACAGAAGCCTTCGCTAAGGCCAGGCAGCTCATTATGGGCTGCAGCCCAAGACTCTGAGCTTCCTGGTCAGCCATGGTGTGAGAACACCACATTCCCCACTGCTGTGAATAACATGCCTTCTTGTTCATGGTGAATGACACTTCCAAATGTGAGCCAAAATAAGCCCTCCTCTCTGTATGCTGTCCTCATTAGGTATTATTACCATAGCAACACAAGAATGACTGATTCACCCAGTTGCTTAGCATTGTGCTTACCCACGTGTGTCACACAGGTGACACTCAGCTTCAGAAAGGCACAAGGTCTCTTACATCTGACCACACATTATTTGCTCAGATTCCAGGTCCCCAGCTTGAAGGATAAAGATAGGCCCAGACCAGAGAAGGGAAAGGACTGTCCCATAACTTTCATGCTGATGAGTCAGGGCGAAGCAGGAGGAGTAGGCTTGGAGCAAAACCACATGGCACACTTAGAGTTGGGAGCTGTGTTACCGCCAGCTGCTTGAATAAACTTCAGAGTCGTGTGCCACAAGGATGTGGAAGGGTTTGGACACAGACTTGTAGTCTTTGATCTGCCTACAAGAACTGTGTGACTCAGAGCATGGCATTTTCCTCTTTAAGTCTGAGCTCCCTCAGCCCCAAGGTTCCTGTATATATCATCATCATATAGCTTATATAACAGAGAGACAGATTTCACAGAATCCGTTGAATAAATGTCTCCCGAGTGCATACTCAACAACTTCCTGTCATTAGTGAATGCCCTTCTCATTGTCCCTCAGCTAGGAAGCCCCCTAGATGATGAGACTTGCGAGCTTATCATAGTGCTTGTGCCTTTTTCTGTCCCATTTTATTCCAGCACAGAATTCTTTTCTCTGTCTTTCTTTCCTTCCTTCTTTCACTTTTCTTGACTTATTGGTAGGTTAGAGAGCTGGCCTTGAGATCACAAGGGAAGAGCTTGCCTTGATGCTCACCTGCAGTTGCTGAGAAAGCAGCCTCGGCTTCCCGTCTGGACAGCACATTAGCACTGACACTGTGGTGTGGCTGCAGGTGACTCAGCCCTAAGGGAATGAGGGCAGGAGAGCTGTCCCTGCACCTCCTTATTGGCCATGTGGTGGCATGAATGAGTGAAAGATTCCCGCCTCCCTCCCTTTGTCACCTGTGGTAAGAGAGAGAGCTGGCCCCTGGGGTCGCAATAGTGAGAGAACCAACTCTGCCCTGTACCAGCTACAGTCCTGTTGTTGAGGGTGCGAGTGAGCCAGCCCTAAGGGCATAAGAGCAGGAGAGCTGACCCCCTCCCCCTCCTCCTATGCCCCCTAAAGCAATCAGAAAAGAGGGCCCAATCCGTTGCCTGAGTAAAATAATACAGTAGGCGCCGGCGATGTGAGTAAGGAGGTCCATCATCTGAGGGCCAGAGAGCAGGAGAACCGGCCTAGCACCTTATCGCAGGCTGCACTGGGTGAGCTAGCTGAGGCAATGCTGGAGCACTCATCCAGAAAGTGATGATGAGAGACAGATAGGGAGCTGACCTACTTACTATCCACCCAGGCCCAGAATCAGGGCTATGAATTGGTTCACCTCAACATCCACCAAATCCATGAGGTGTTGAAGAATGTGAAGCAGACAAACATACAGATCCAAAACAGCAGGATCTCCATGACACGGGACAACAGAATATCCAAGAGGAGCCCCAGTGAGAGCTCCTTATTCATGAGAGTAGCAGAAGGCAGAGGCCTTGGGTCAAACCAATGACTCCTGGCAATGAACACGTCCAAGTTAAGATGGACAGACTGACATGTAACTGTGTATCTCAATAGGCCGCAGTACAACTTCCACGAGATTCTTCTGTTGTTGTTGTTTTGGTTTGGTTTTAGTTTTTCTTTTAAATTTGTTTTGTTTTTGAGGGGAGGTTGCAAGGGCAGAGGGCATATGCGAGGGGATGAGAAGATTAAGAGGGATGGCAATGCATGATGTGAAATCGACAAAGCACAATGATGGTTTGTTTTAAGAGGAAGGAAGAAAAATAAGTATGACCATCCATCTCTTTTTGATCCCTCACAGATATGTAATACGACCTGCTACTTCAATCCCGTGCTGCTGTGACTTCCTGTGGGCCAGAGTAACACTCCTTCCTTAATCTCTGTTTATTATTTTGTTAGACCAACCAGAAACAAAGCCTTCTCACTGTATTTCCTCACCATTCTTTAATATTCCAGGTCTGATTTCTGATTCATTACAAAACTTATGCTTATTTTGAGAAAGAAGCCTGTAGTAGTCACTCGCTTCTTTTCAACAATGTGATTTGAGGAGTCAGTTTACGGGACGGGCGGATTATTCTGGTTTCTAGTTTTAGAAGTTTTCATCCCTGATCATTGAGTTCCACCATTTCTCTGTTGTTATACATTGATTTATTTTCATCTGAGCAGAAACATGGATCATTTGTGGAACAAAGCAGCTATTAGGAAGTGGCCAGGAAACAGAAAGAGTAAGAGAGGAAGTCAATGACCTTCAAGGTGGGGCCTCCAATGACCCACTTCCTCATGCTAGGCCCAACCTCCTACATTCTACCACCTTCCAAAGCCGTCGAATTATGAATCTACCTGTGAGGCTGGTGCCCTCATGATCCAATCACAAAGCTTACCATTTGCCCATTCCATTTCTAGCACTTCAAATTGAACTTGAGACTTAAATGATAACAAGCCAGAAATTAGGACTACTTAAAACCATGGATGTTTGGATAAGTGTCCTAGGTTTCAAACAACCGTCGTCCCAGACTTATTACTTGACCTCTCCAGAGCTCGCTTTACATTATCATTTCTATAATGTACTAAGTGTGATGGGATATGCTGCATTACAATGTCATGAGGATGATGTAATTCACTTCTACACACATTACATATATGGCCGAAAAATGTATCTGGAATATAGGAAGTTCTCAGGTGTATGACTTGTGACTTTCTAGATTAGTAGCTCTATTTATACAGATCCACATAATAGAATTGACAAGGCAAATGCCACAGTCAACAGGAAATGGAATTTCGTGATTACTCCAACAGAACCTGGAATCTCTCCTGCTCCTGTTGTCTCTCTGGAGACTCCTTTTCCACTAGATGTCCACTTCAGAAGAGAGCCCCCAAGAGGAGAATGGATCAAGTGGAGCACTGTGGAAAAGGACTTCACTTTAAACAAGGAATTTGAGAAGAATGGATACTAGTGATGGAGGCCAGCAAAGATTCCTTGAGAACCTGCTGTGCTCAAGAAAATGCTTGGGTGCAACAAGGACAGTTCCTCTTGTTGACTTTTGACCTTTGAATCTTGTTCTAGAAAAGCAAAAACATTTCCCCCGCTTTCAGCTTTCCCCCACTTTGTAACCAGCTCTCTTATCAGCGTGTGTAGGTACTATTGTGAAAGCTGCTATATAAATTCAAGAATAGAGAACAAGAGAGGAGGGGGAGGCAATTAGCTCAATTGTATAAGGCTTTTTTAAGAAGCAGGGAAAAAATTCTCCATAAATTTATTCTTATTTCTAAAGAGGCAGAAAAAAAAAATGTTACAAGAGATGTCCTCACCGCCAGCCATAGTGCGCAGTGTTGACTCCAAAGAATACAAGGTCCATTCAGTTTCCCTACCTGAATCAATCTGATTTTCTAAATCAGTTCATTTTCCTACTGTGTTCTACGTCCATGTAAATAACCTCTTTATGCATGGGAAAAATGGAGAATGAGCCTTTCAAACAGTTGTCATAAATTAGAATAAATTGCATTAATTCAGGATGTAAAAGTAGAAGAGCCAGGGGAACGTGCACCATATTTTCCCCAAATACCACGGAGCGAGAGCAGCACAAATGTATACTCTGGGCATATGTACATCTTTTCTCTGACTGGCAGCCTGGGGGATAGTCCATGTGACTTGTGTGCTGCTGAGGTGGAAACAATCTTTATTTGAATTGGGGAGCAAAGTAACCAAGAATGAATAAAAAATTCAAAAGTTTACAATGCAGTCAGGTTTACAATATATAATTCTCTGCCTTATCAATTAAAGGTCTACGTATCTTTTCTTCTAGGAAATTAGCACATAATCTTCAGCCCAAAGCTTTCCCAACTGTGCTATTTCAACATATATTCTTTACATAAATACATACCAGAAAAACTACAGATGATCAGTAAACTATGTTCAAACCTGAATAATACCACCCAAGTCAAAAACAGTGATGAAAGTTTACCTCTCCTGTTTTTGTATTGTAGAGATGAAGACACGTCTTGCTTTGTGGCAGTGTGCATAATAAAAGAAATTTAAAAACCTTAATGCTCATAAACCAAGATAAAGAAATAAGATGAGAAAGTTGTGTGTGTGTGTGTGTGTGTGTGTGTGTGTGTGAGAGAGAGAGAGAGAGAGAGAGAGAGAGAGAGAGAGAGAGCGAGCTGCACATCCATGCTTATGGGGAGAATGGGTAAAGGGCTTTGACAATTCAAAAGTTGTGTGTGTGTGTGTGTGTGTGTGTGTGTGTGTGCTTATGGGGAGAAGGAGTAAAAGGCTTTGATGATTCAAGAAAGCTTAAAAGGAAAAAGGAAGAGAAAATGATCTCCAGGGACACAAAGGTTAAGGTTAAACTACAATTACTCCTACTTGAATACAGCACACACCTGGGCACCTGCCAAAATTTGCCTTCCCACACAGGCTTTGTTATCTCAATGAATTAATGCCTCAGGTAGCACAAGAAAGGAATATCCTCATCAGCCATCCTCTGTCTCTCAGCAAGGCCCCTTGCCCACTCAGGAAAAAAAGCAAAACAAAATGTTATTCCAGTTGTACATCACCTTAATACACTAATACCAAATTCTAAAGTAGATGAACGATGCCTAAAAATTACTCTTTTATTATTGCTTCTGACAAAAAAAATCCTTTTAATATTCATCATGCCCAATATATTTGACCACAAGATCTATGACTATTCAAAGGTTTAGTTTAGTGTGCTAGAGAGATGAGAGGGCAAACACATAGGTCAGAATATCAGGCTTATCCTTGGTCTTGTAGACTTTTAGGTCTGCTTTGAAATGGTCAGTTATAGCTATCGAGAGAGCTTTTATCTGGACGAATTCCCACAACACAATCAATGTTATATCACTATTTCTTTCCTTGTCCAAAAGAACAGGATGCATGGAAACTAATACACATGTAGCAAGGGCTGAAAGTCTCGTGTGCATAAGAAGTGGACTTCCCAGGCAGCACATCAGGCCAGCAGCCCTCTCTGGTAGAAGTTAGTCACCATTTCTCACACGAGCCATGCTTTCTCTCCCAGGATTTATGTGTCTTCCTCCCCTCTACATAAAGAATTAGCTGAATATAGTAGAAATAAGAGGACGCTGGGGCTGCAGATGGCTGACCAGCTGTTTCTGGGTGACACCCCATGAATCAGTGCCTCATCGAGCTTTACTGCTTCCATGTTTGGGGGGCAAAATATTCTGCATTTTAGAAAACTAGTTCATGGAAAATAATACAGCAAACTAACATTTATAGAAAACCACAGTAATCTTGTAACAAATGTCCTAAATTATGTACTCAAAAGAGGATCCAATTTTACATAAGGTTCTCTTCTAAAGCCTGCAGGACAGAATCCTTCTTCATTTTGTGTTTGTAGCTGCTGCTCCTTTCAACCCCCAAAGTCCACACTGCCAGTGCCAAAAAAAAAAAACGCCACTTTATATAACACACATACAGAAGACAAATTTCAGCATGGGAAAGATGGCCCAAGAAGGGGAATGTTCAGAAAACTTCATTTTTATGCTATTTTTGAGACTCATTATACATATTTTCATTTAGTTTGATGTTAAGATGAATGCTGCTTGTAAAACCTCCTAGTTTCCACTTAAACAATGGGTATTCATCAGTATTTCAGTACATCGCTGGGGGTATGGGCAAAATAAAAGTCAAATGGAAGTTTATGTTCCAGCTGCTGTCTCCCTCTTCTTTAAGGAGCATGCTTCTAGCAAGACAAGGGTTTCACCAAAGCCCTTCCCTAGTTGTTCTCTTCAAGTTCAGATCCTTGTTTGATCTGCAGTGTCTAAGACGGTCATTTTAACAGGCAAAGGAGAAGAGAAAGCCTAAACATCAACGATCAGGAAAAAGCCATGTCTGAGATGGGAGAACAAGAAACCTCGGCGATCATTTTTATTCAATGAAAGCCATTCCTCTGGGTGGGACTGTCCAAGACTTGTCCCCGCACATGCTGCTGCATACCTCACAAGCTGCAGGAATGCAGATTTCTGTATCTGAGAGCAGCTGCTAAGTGAAGTGGAACATCCAACAGATGGCTGCATTGTCATTGTTGGGGGAGGAGGAGAGAGGAGCTATTTTGGTTTTTCTGTTGAGGGTGTATATGTGCGTGAATGCATGTGGGTACTCCATAGACTTCCGTTCTCCACTACCTATGTTCTCCACTGCAGAGGTCTCCTGTTTCCCTCAAAGCCTGGATTTTACTTTGAATATCAGAAAATCACTAGAGGTCTTTGGTTGTTTAAATTTTAACAATAAGAAAAATTAAGGCCCAAGGGCACACAGATTGTTAAAGTTAAAACCAGAACCCTTTCACTCAGCCATGCAACATAAAGATATTAATTAATAAAATAGAAAAGTAAATACAAATCCTACATCGTATTTCCTGAATGGTAGTCTTGATCACCGAAGAAAGAAAACAATCCAGAGTCAGCATTTTAGGCTTTGAAAAATACAGGTACATTTCTTCCTTTAAAGAAATGTGGAGGTGCTTTTCAGTTCTCAGAAGAAAAAAGCGAAGTCTTTATAAACTATTCTATAGCAGTGTTTCAGTATGCAGCTTATTAGATGTTTAAACTGTGTGACTCAGGGAGCTCCAAAATTTTAATCTCATATTCAGAAATAATTGTTTTCTGCATTTCTGCTTGCAGAATACTCATGTAAACTTCAAAGTCAAAGTTATCAAAAGTCACGCATAAAACACAAATAGAAAAACTTTAGATCTCATCATCACATGCTTGCAAAAGGTCCCTGTCACCCTTCTGATGGTAGCATAAAGTCAGGGTATAATCACAAGTCTTGTTCAGTGGTGTGTGTGTGTGTGCGCGCGCGTGCGCGTACACATGCCTTTCCAGAAATAGAATCAATAGAGAACAGACAAACCCACACTGCCAGTTTGTACAGTTCTGTGGTTTCTGCCAGGGCTCCTGACTCGAGAGGGTCCACCAGATAATGAAAGCAAACTATTTCAGTTCCTGTGGGTCTGGAGCGCTTCTGTGAAGTTCTGGTTTGAAATAAATGAATAACAAATTAAAAGACACAGTAAAATAAGAGGGTGGTTAAAATATATTAACTGAAATCAATGTAGGCGAAACACAGTTAAAAACCTTGTGTTCTCAGCAATAGCTTATGATGTATTTGGTTAATCCCTTAAAATTTATGTTAAAAGCCTTTTAGCAGAAAGTCAATACACGTAGGTGGTGGAACAAGTATATAACCCTGCACTGGGGGTTATATTAAATATTCTACATAGGCTCCACTGTCTGCAGGAAATAGGCAGAGGTTCATCCAGCGGAAGTCCAATATCAAGGAGACCTAGTATTCTTCTTTAAACAGTCTGTGGAGCCCTGCTGTGTATCATGCTGTGCTCTGCCTAGGTTTCCCACTGACGTCAGCAGGGTCCTGGAAATGAAGCAGGATCAAAATACCAGAAGCCTAGCCTAATAATAGAGCAAAAATGGAGAGCAGATGGAATATAAAGCTTCACAGATAGAGTGTGACCTCATGTTATAAATTTGTCAAGTGGCATAAACAACAACAACAGCAAAGTATGAAAGGCCTGTGAGCACTCACTGGCGTCAAACTCCCAAAACTTGGCGGAGAGGAAAATTACCTAGATACAGAGTTTCAAAATGGGGAAAAAAAGAAAACATCAGTTTCTGGATGAATTCACTGCTAATTGTGTCTAGGAGCAAAATACACTCAAAATTAAAAGCATAATACTCTAGACATAGATTATGATATCTTCCCATTATTAGTGTATACATTCATCTACACTATTTTCATCTCACTTGGGAAAAGTTATTGTCTATGAGGGAATGTGGCCACAAGTTTGGAGCCTGGTGATAAAATCAGAGAAAAAGCTTGGCCTGAAACAAAATGTTGCAAGGGGTCTGCCACACCCTCAATAATTGGATGAGTTCTTTCATATATGTGTTCTTATCTCGTGTGTGTGTGTGTGTGTGTGGTTAAGTCATCAATGGACACTTTTTGTCTTCATCAGTGTTCTATTGCTCTGAAGAGGCACCATGACCACAACAACTATTATAAAGCAAAAAACCAGGCTAGCTTACAGTTTCAGAAGTTTAATGCATTATTATGGTTGGAAAGGGGACAACATGGAAGCAGATGTGATGCTGGAGTGGTAGCTGGGAGTTCTACACCCAGGTTGGCAGAAATCATGAAAAGACAAATACTGGGCCTGAACTGGGCATTTGAAACCTCAAAGCCCACATCTCAGTGACACACTTTCTCCACCAAGGCCATACCTACTCCAATGAGACCACACCTCCTAATAGTGCCTCTACTTATGGAAGTCTGAAGGCCATTTTTATTCAAATGACCACATTCTACTACATGGCCGCCATAGGCTTGTAGCCATACATAATGAAAAATGCATTTAATCCAACTTAAAAGTCCTCGAGTCTATCACAGTCACAGAAGTGTTTAAAGTCTAAAGTTCAAAGTCTTTTTGGAGACTCATGGAACTCTCTTTACTCTAATACCCTGTAAAATCAAAATGAAAAAAAAAATTCATATATTCCCAAAAATAAAATTGCACAGAATATACATTACCATTCCAAATTGTAAGAAGGGAGCATGGTGAAGAAATACTGGACTAGAAAAAGAACAGAATCCAGCTGGGCAAACTCCAAACATTGCATCTCTATATCTGATGTCAAAGTGCTACTCAGATCTCCATTTCATTTCAGCTTCCTTGACTGCAAAACCCTTTCTCTTGGGCTAGTTCTACTATCTCTTAGCAGCTCTCCTCAGCAGGTATCCCATTGTTGCTATTGAAATTCAGACTTAACTTTCATAGTTTTATGCAATGGCCTCTCTGGGTCTCCATGCAGGGTCATTCCTGACACATTCCTGGCCTCAGCAGCATTAGCTGTGGAGAGAAATTCCACAATGCCTTTTTTGTATCCTTGACTTACCTTTGGCCAGAACCCTGTGGCCAAAGATGCAAAGTTCTGCTTGCTGGGACTAGAACATCGTCCCCCTCAACTCAATCAACTACTTTTTCACCAGCATTTTGTTTTCAGTGGTTTCCTTTAGTGCCTAAGCCTGACTATCCTAAAACTCAATCTGTAGACCAGGTTGACCTTGAACTCAGAGATTCACTTGCCTCTGCTTCCCACGGGCTAAATGCTGAGATTAAAGGTGAATGCCTCCAAGCACCGCCCTAAACATTTCCTTAGTTCTTTTTCACAAGTTAGAAGTTTAGATGTGTTGGGATTTGCCCTCAAGTCACCACACCTTTATTTCATTAGGGATCAGGTTTTTCTTTAATCTGTTTATCTCTTTGAGCACAGAATTTAGTTCTATTATATTACACTTCCTGGTTCCCTCTTTACCTCAAGACATCCATTTTGGGTTTTATTTTTGTTTTTATTTTGTATTTTTGTTTTATTGTTGTTTGTTTTGTTTTGGTCAGTTTGATCCTTTTCATTATAGATTTGCATAAGGCTGGCCACTAATAGCCATGCAACACAGTCAATTTTAGACTGTTTAAAAATCTCCTCTGCCAATGCCATTAATCTAAAATTCTTCAGTTTTTTCTCAGTCACATTTTTTAACAATGCCAGAAAGCAGACACATTCTTTGTCAAAATATCACAAGATCAGACTCTACATCACATACTAATATTCTTCTCCTCTGAAATTTCTGTAACCAGGCTCCCACAGTTCACATCACCCTCCACATCACTTTTTCATGCTCTTACTGAGACAGTCCATTAAGACACTATGACCATGGCAGCTCTCATAAAGGAAAACATTTAATTGGGCTTGGTTTACATTTCTAGAATTTTAGTTCCTTATAGTCATGGCAGAAAGCTTTGTGATATACAGGCAGACAAGATGTTAGAGAGGTGGCTGAGAGTTAAAATGTCATAGTCTAATATTGTGGTTATGTAGATGGGCTGAGAAAGCCTTGTAGACATTTCCTATAAATCTTTACTGAGTATACATTTTGACAGAAAAACCATTTCTAGATCTATTTATTAATTGGACTTACAAACATCTCTCTGTTTTTGATAGAGACAAAGAAAGCTCAGAGAGAGAGAGAGAGAGAGAGATAAAGGTCATCTTGAATCTCTGAACACTTTCTTGTAGGCTGATAATCAAGATGTTCTGTTTGATGGACACTGCATTTTCATTTTAGAGGAATCTCACTGGTGAACAAGGTAAAGACATAAAACTTAAGATTTCAACTGACTTTCTTTTTATTTTAGTTGTTTAACTGATGGGATTAGGGGAACGCCAGATTTTAAAAGATTCCCTTTGAGTTTCCCAAAGGGTGGTTTTTGGTCTCTGACTCATCCCCCCATGAAAAGAAACCACAGTTTTTTTTTAAGGCAACCTTTTAGGTTTGGCCACTTAGCCTCTGCCTCTGCTACCCAAGGCTTTGCTTTGTGTCCTCTTTCCTCCTTTGATTTTGTTTTTGAACTGGATGTTTCAGAACCTCCCTCACTCTTTACATGTAGGACTTCACCATATTTCTTCTTGTTCCTCAATCAGAGATGGAGGGAGTCCTGTGAGCCCCTTCTCAGGATCGTATATGCCCTAGTTTTCTAGGGGAAAGACACTGAATTCACATCTCTGCTACCAAATCAGACCACAGGGAATATTTCCAAAGTGATGAACTTATGCTACAGTGTGAATGCATGAATTAAGGCACATAAAATCACAAATCTTCTAGAGAGCATTCATTTTTAGGAGATAAAAATTACCTTCAGACCTAATATATTAGTCAGAGTTTTGTAGAAGAATAAAATTTATAGACGCTATCTATATCATAGATAGATAGATAGATAGATAGATAGACAGATAGACAGATAAAGATTTATAAATATGGTTTCTCAAAAAAAAAAAAAAAAACAGTGCCAGGTCCATGAATCCAGAAGCAGCTTAATCCACAAGGCTTGATTTCTCAGCTGATCTTCAGTAAAACAGACTCCTAAAGAAGTAGGTTCTAACGTCAGTGAAGGAATGGACTTGCAAGCAAGAACAGTCAAAAAAGAAGCTTCCTTCTTCCATGTCCTTTATCTAGGCTGCCAACAGAAGATGTAACCCAGATCTTCCCATTTTTAAAAATTCAAATTAAAATGGGTCTTCCAATTTCAAGCTATTTAATTAAGAAAAATCCCTCACAGGTGTCCTCAGTCACTTTTAGTTTTAGTTTTTTAATTCCGGATTCAGTCAAATTGACAACCAAGAATAGCCATCAAAACTCCAACTATCAATTGGACATATAGTTATATATCCCTATGTGATGCTTAATTTTCAAAAACAACAACCAGGTCATAAATAAACCTAACATGATATAACCATGCCATGTACAATCAAAAATGTATTATGTTCTTAATCAAGTTATAATTATGCCTAGAATGATATAACTATCCCTTGTACAACTGAAAATGCATCATAAATTTTAGAATATGTAGCAATGTCCATTAAAGATATTCTTTTAGTATCTCAAACTTAAATATAATAACCACTGATAAGGTCTTAATTGATGTTACATTTAATGATGAAGAAATCAAGGAAAGAAAACACAAATATCTGAATAAACACATTTTTAGCAAAATATGACAGAATTGTTCATGTCAATTATAACATTATAATATCCTTGTCTATGTAACTGGTAACATGTTTTAGCTGGTATTTATAACTACCTTTCCCTACTCTCCATTATGTATTTCCTCTACTTTCAACAAGTGCCTCATCAAGTCTTGACTCTTTTCCTGGAGGAGTGACCAATACCTTCATTTTTAAAAGTTGTGTGCCCTTTATCATTATGTCTGGATTATGATGTGGAACACCCCTTTGTGTGTTGCTTTTCTTGGGTGATGAATTAAAAAAAAAAAACTGCCTTGGCCTGTTGATAGTGCAGAACTTAAGTAGGCGGGGAAGACAGAACTGAATGCTGGGAGAAGGAAAGAGTCAGAGAAATGTCATGGGGCTGTCAGAGACCCGATAAACCACTGACATATAGTGAAATACAGATGAATAAAAATGGGTTAAAATAATATAATAGTTAGCCAATAAGAAGTGAGAGCTAATGGGACAAGCATTGTTTTATTTAACACTGCTTTTGTGTGGTTATTTTAGTTCTCGGCAGCCAGGATGAAAACAAGCAGCCTCCTGCTACAATTGGTGCCCAATGAGGGGCTAAATCCACTTAAACCCTGAAAGGGTTTAAAAATAATTCTAGACAAAAATAAAATACAGAGTTTAGCACAGCTTTTTGCTCTTTGCTGGCAGCGTGCAGCAGCTCCTTTAGGAGAGATTTTCCTGACTCAGCAGCAGGAGAAAAAAAGCTATGCCATTTTAAAATGCAGGCTTTCTGGGCTCTGCTGCCAGCTTGGCCTCTGGCTCTTTCAGGAGAGGGAGCATTTGAGTGGGATTTTTGAGCAGACTGCTACAGCTTACTTGATGGTGACATGGATGGGCTGTCTGCCTAGAAGAAGAGTGGTGCACACAGCTCAGAAGCACGAGCAGCTCCGCCATGCTGGACTGGGCGGGGCAAGCAGGCACTGCCATATTACCCCTAGCAATGATGCAGCTTAAGTTTTAAGAAGTGCTTAGCATTATAAGAAGTGTTTCTGGACAGTAAAGAATTATCAATACGCAATAGGACAGACTCAGACATAAACGACCTCTAAATGGGTCGCAGTGTTGGATAAATGTATGTATGCTTGGGAGAGCTCCCACTCTATAACCAAAACTTCTAGGCCAGTAGAACTTAAGGCTGAGTGTGAAATATTCCTTTATACTATGTAATGTATGTAATTGAGATTGATTTAATGAAGAAACTGGCTGGCCAATAACTGGACAGGTAGAGTTAAAGCAGGATTTGAGACAAAAAGAGATGCTGGGAAAAAGAAGGATGGAGTCAGAGGAGTTGCTATCCAGATAGAGAAGAAACAGGAGGTGCAAGATGAAAGAGGGATGATACCATTTGGCAGAATGCAGATTAATGGAAATGGGTTCATTTAGGTTGTAAGAGTTAACTAGTAAAGGCCTGAGCTGTTGACTGGGCATTTATAATTAATAAGACATTTCTATATGATTATTTGGGAGCAACTTGCAAGACACAGAGAAATTCCACCTATATATGGTGGAGAATGTGGGGTACCTACATCCACTTAAGTGCTCAGAAAGCTTAAAAGAAATTCAAATCACCAAAATGGAGATAAAGGTGACTCTCTAGTCTTGTGTCTCTCATGCCAACCACAGTATAGAGACATATGTCTTGGCAGCTACCAATGGGCCATGAGCTAAGACACATGGCAGGTTCCTGCCGGCTTTCTCACTGCCATGGTACACAAAGTGTCTCCCAGCCTCTGTCTGTGGGTCTGAACCACGAATGCAAGTTCTGCCAGTGTGCTTCATAGTGGGTTTGAGGTTTTGTTCATATAGACAGAAAAGGTTACAGATGCTCAGTGAAGACAAATCCAGATGGAAAAAAAAGCTTTCTAAATGGGTTACAGTATGTTTCAAAATGGATAAAGGCTTGGGCGAGACTAGAAAAAGGATATATGTAGTCAGAGTCTGTTCATTCATTCCAAGCAGCCTTGACCCAAAATAGTTTCACAGAAACTGTATTGAAACACTGCTTGGCTTATTAGCTCACGCTTCTTATTGGCTAGTTCTTATATCTTAAATTAACCCATTTCTATTATTTTATATTTTAACACATAGTTCATGGTTTACTAGCAAAGCTCCGGGTGTCTGTTTCCTTTTGCAGCTACATGGTACATGGTGTCTCACTGACTCTGCCTTCTCTCTTTACCTCTGTTTGGTTTTCCCACCTGGCTTTACTCTGTTAAGCCATTGGCCAAAAGCATCTTGTTTATTAACCAATGGTATTCACAGAATACATCACCCCCCCCACATCATGAGATGGCCTTGGATATCAGAACACTATGAAAGCTTTTATTTGGAGACAAGTCTCAACACCAAAGTTTCAGCCTTTCCCTTCTCCAGCTTGAAGATCTTTTTGTCATCACCAAATCATAGTGTCTTCATCTCAGTGCTCTTGGTACTAGATACTTCAAGAAGCCTGCATCAGCTATAGACAGTTATAAAAATATATATAGTTTTAAAGTAATAGTAAAGTCCTTCAAAAGGGAGTAAAGAGATACAAAAACAGCAACATAAAAATTGAAAATACACAGAAAATCTGAATTCTGCATATTTTTGTATTATTTTTAGATTATATGATTACTAATAAAGGAATTACAGCTTCTAAGACACATTAGATTATGAAAATTTCTGAATTAAACAAACCTATATATTTTTTAAATGTATTTATTTCAAAATGGACATAGAAAGATACAGATATACTACTTTGGGAGAGAGGTTTTGCTTTTATTTTCACAGGAAATGTGAGACTGTGAGTTTATTCCAGGTTGAGATGGATCCATGTTTGATCAGGGAAGACCTCCTGAAATCCTGGCTATAGAAATAAAGAAATAAACCTATAAAAGTTACAAAACATGTAATGTATATTACACTTGCTCAAACATAAAACAAAAAAAATTTTAACTGACTTTTACATACTGCATATTCCACACTTATAATGCATGTATGTTACCTACAAAAATTTATATATTTTCAGAGCAGGGAAACAAACACCAATGAAAATGGATGGCCCAGATGCTCAAAGCCTCCACTGCAGTTTCCTTGGAGTTCTGCATCTGGAATTGCTTTAAGGCTGCTGGCTGAGATGGTTCATATTCATCAAGTTTGTCAGTCAACACCTAACAAATATCCTAATTTTTTATGTGTTGCTCCAAAGATTTCAAAGCCCCAAAGCAACAGAAAGTAGTCTGAATAATCGTGTCCCAATTCCAAAAGATGGATTATGAATTATGAATGTCTATTATCATTTAGGAGGTTGGTTACAAATTGTTATTGTTCTTGGTAAGTCCAAAGATTTCTTTCTAAAAAGGGGGGGGGGAGATTATATAGAAATGAGAGGATTAAAGGGTAAATTACTTAATCTGCTTTTAAACTAAAAAGCAGTTACTAACCTCAAAATATTTTACATTGGTATAAATTTTAGTTTTTGACACAAGTTTAAATTTAAGTTTTATATACTGTATTACGTTTCTTCTATTGTTTGGGGTAATATGCTTATGTAACTCAATTAAAATGTAACATAAAATTATGAAATACAGGTTAACAGTCATCTATAACAGTCAAACTTCTAATCATGTTAGGTACATTTTCAAGGTCACATAGAGATATATTTTGGTAGAAAAATGGTCTTCAAACACTTCAAAGACATACAGAATATGGCATTTAATATGTTTAATAGCCTAAGGTTTTTCATAACATTAAGACACATCTGATTCTGACAGTACTAATTTATTTCAAAAAAAGAAAATGGGCTTCAAAGAAACTCCATATGGAGTTGGTTTTCTTTAGGGCAGAAGCTAATCATTTGGGCAAAGAAACTGCCCTTGACTCCATGGTTGTCAGTCTACTCTCCAAACTTTACCAGCAAGACACAAAAGGAAGTTGCTTCCAAATATTGACAAGACAGAGTAATATAGTTCTCAAAATTCCTTGCTACTCAAAAATGTCTATCAGATGTACTAGGCTCGTAAACCAAGCACGGATGCCCAATGTTACAGAAGAACTTTGAGTGACTGGCCAGGCATCCAGATGTCAACATCATTAAGTAACTTTTACCCTTCTGGGACCTTTGATAGAGTTAAAAACTCAATAATTAGACTTAAAGTTTTCCTTAGTTATGCTTAAAAGGTAAATTAGGTATAAAATTTAAGACTTACAAAGATAAGATAGGTAACAGAGCATATTCTCTAAATTTGCCAAATACAAATGGACTGGATATTATAATTGGTATTCCCACTTGAAATATATATATATATATATATATGTGTGTGTGTGTGTGTGTGTGTGTGTGTGTGTAGTTGAATTATATATATATGTGTATATTGTATATAATTTTACTATGTTAAAGCTAAAACCATCATTTTTATTTAGACAAAAGAAGGGAAATGTGGGATATTCCTTTTACTGTGTAAATATTTGTCACTAGATTGATTTAATAAAGAATATGACTGACCAATAACTAGACAGCTATAGGTTAGGCAGGACTTGAGACAAAAAGAGTATGTTGGGAAGGAGAATTGCAGTGTTAGAAGAGTTGCCAGCCAGACACGGAGAGGAAATAGGAGGTGTGAGATGAAAGACAGGAAATGCCATGTAATAGAATGTAGATTAATAGAAAAGGGTTAATTTAAATAAGTTGTTAGAGCTAGTTAATAATAAGCCTGAGCTATTGGCTGAGAATTTATAGTTAACATTAAATTTCGATGTCAATCATTTGAGAGTAATTGCCAAGACAGAGGAAAACTCTTCCTGTAGTTGAGAGACTAGGAAGCAAAAATTTTCCTAGTGGATCACTTGGAGTGATAATGGAACTATTCCCTTTTCCATCCCTTGATTCCTGGATATAGGTGAAACTGTACCACATATTAGATACTGATTCAAAATATACACTGCCTTTTATAAGACCTTACACCAGTCCTCAAGGCTAGTGCCAACTAATTGGTGTTATAACTGTGTCTTTTAAAGGGCTATTTTCATTTTTTCTACCAGACTAGTTGCTTTTGGATGGTGAGGAACACAGCAAGACCAGTAAATTCAATGATTATGGGCCCAGAGTCATACTTCTCTGGCTATGAAATGAGTTCCTTGGTCAGAAACAATACTCTGTGGATTGACATGATGGTGAATAAGGCATTCTGTATGGCCACAGATAATAGTTTTGGCAAAATCATTACTTGTAGGAAAGGTAAATCCATGACCAGAATAAATATCTACTTATGTAAGGACAAAGCATTGTCCTTTCCTTGGAGGAAGTGGTCAAATGTAGTCAACCTGCCACCAGGTTGCTGGATGGGCACCCCATGGAATAGTACCATATCCAAGACTTAGTGTTTGTCTTTACTGTTGACAGATCTGGTACTCAGCAATAGCTGTAGCCAGGTCAGTTTTGCTGTGTGGTGGTCAATGTTGAGTCCATCCATAATCTCCATGTGTGTCACCAGTGCCATTTTGTTCTTGAGCCCATTTGGTAATCATTAGGATAACTTGGGAAAGAGGCTGACAGTCCCCAATATGCATCATTCTATCTATTTGATTATTGAAGTACTCCTCAGTTGAAAATACTTTTTGATGAACATTTACATGGGCAACAGTATCTTTACATCCTTGGCCCATTTTGACAGATATATCTATATACTTGGTGCGGGAGAATTGTCTGTATTCTGTCAATCATATTTGAATAAACACTGATTGGCCAGGCAGGAAGTATAGGTGGGTCAACCAGACAGGAAGGAGAGGCAGGGTGATGAGAACAAAAGAATTCTAGGAAGGAGGAAGTCCATTCCTCCCAGTCCTGTCCAGACCACGGAAGAAGCAAGATATAATCTACCCGACTGAGAAAGGTATTGAGCCATGTGGCTAACGTAGATAAGAACAATGGGTTAATATAAGCCAATCAGTTTTATAACTTATGGAGATCTCTGTGTGTTCTTCATTGGGGCTTGCTGGCTGTGGAATATTGGGCAGGACAGAAACCCCAACAAGCAGGCCTTCATGTTACATATATTATTCTCCAAATGTTTTTCTCACCAATTTTCCAATTTCACTTTTTCCAAATCCATGATCTTCCAGCCAATTCATAGGCTATAGTCAACGAGTCAGTGAAAGAAATTTCATATCTGGCCATTCCTCCATTAAAACAAGATGTATGACCATGTGTACTGCCCAAAGTTCTGCCCTATAATCATTTCCTTCTCCTGTGTCTTTCAGGATTGTCCTATAAAGGGGCTGTAACACTGCAGCTGTTCACTTCTAGTAGTGCCTGCATAACATGGAGAACCATCAGCAAACCAGGTCCTAGCATTCTCTTTCTCAGTCAACTGAGCTAAAAGCACAACCCATGAGGCTATAAGTTCATGCTTTGCAGAAGATGGCATTGTAATAGGAGTCAGAATCATAGGCATTTTGGTGATGTCTTCAAATAAGTTCTTGTGCTTTCAGGAATTGCTTGGACACAATCACATATATACCATTTCCATTTGATAATCGATTGCTGATATGCATATCTTACTTTATAGCTTGGTGGACCATATAACACCCAGCTCATCATAGACAGCCCATGTTACATGGTAGCTTGGTAGTCCATTGTCAAATGTTCAGTTTCCACTAAGGCCCAATGGAGAAACCTTCCAAAGAGAGACTAGTTGTTTATAGATGATGTTCCAAAATCCCAAAGGTCTCTTCAGTGATTCACTTATAGGAGCCTACCAAAAGGCTTAAACCCATCCCAATCTACCACTGACACTAAAAGTACTATCAGGTCTGCTCCATTATATGGTCTAAGTGGTGGAGCAGACTGTATCTGTTAAAGAGCCTTCTCCTGCTCCAGGCCCCACTCAAAGGCAGCAGCTTTCCAAGTCACTCGGTATGTGGGCCAGAGTAGCACACCCAGGTGAGGAATATACTGTCTCCATATTCTAAAGAGCCCTCTAAACATTCTCTTTTGTGGTGGTGGGAGGTCCAGGTACAATAACTTATCCTTCATGTTCCATACCACTGAACTTTAAAGAACTACAATAAGGTAGAAGGCCCTCAAATTTTGGTGAGATTTATTTCCCATCTTCTGAAGTGCATCTGTGCTACCAACAAGTCAAGTCCAAAGTGATTGCCAGTTCCTACTCACTTTGCCCAACCAGCATAATGCCATCAATATAGTGAACCAATGTGATATTCTGTGGAAGTGGAAGATGATCAAGATCCCTTATAATTAAATTAAGACACAGGGTTGGATAATTAATATATCCTTGAGGCAAAACTCTATAGGTATACTGCTGGATTTGCTAATGGAAAGCAAACTTCTCCTGGTGGTCCATATGGACAGGTACCAAGAAAAAGGCATTTGCTAGATCAGTAGCTGCATATGTACCAGGGGATGTGCTCATCTGCTCAACTAAGGACACCATATTTGGTACTGCAATTGGAGTCATTACTTGATTGAGGTTTGATAGTCAGTTGACATTTTCCAAGATCAGTCTGTTCTCTGTACTAGAAGAAGATGGGAGGGTTAATCGGAGATGTGGTTGGTACCACCACCTCTGCAAATTTTTCAAGCCCTTTATGGATGTACTAATCCATCAAGATCCTCCAGGGAATTTATGCTGTTTTTGATTCACTATCTTCCCTAGCAGAGGCAATGCTAAAGGCTTCCATTTAACCCAGTGGTTCTCAACTTGTGGGTCATGATCCCTTTGGCAAACATTTATCTCCAAAAATATTTACATTACTATTTATAACAGTAACATAATCACAGATATTAAGCAGCAAAAAGCATAATTTTTGGTTTTGGGTTACTACAACATGGAAAACTGTGTTGAAGGATTGAAGGTTCAGAATCACTGAGTTAGCCTTTACAACCATACCTCCGTGGGTGAGAGAGTCAATGTAAGAATTGTTTGTCAATTTCTAAGCACATCTATCCTAATTATATATTTTGGCACTGGGGAAACAACCACAGGATGAGTTCAGGGCCTACAATGAGTCCCATTTTAGCCAAAACTCAATTAACCACTTGAAATCCATAAACCCATACTTCAGTTGAAAAAGCACAGTGTTTCTTGGGGTCTCCTAAAATGTGCATCCATTCAGAACCAGTATCCAAGAGATTGTAGGAAGTCCAGTGGTTTCCTTTCCCCTGTTGTAGAGTTACACTTGTAAAAGTCTGGAGGTTCCTCTGGAGAAGCACTGCACAAAGACAAACAGTAAAACTCATTGGTTCCAAGGTCCTTTCTCAGGAGCATCTCTTTTTCCCTTCATTCAAGGGGTCTAAACTGGCTCAACTCTGTAAACTGGTTCACAGTCTGAGATTCCCTTTTACCACATTTCAATTTAGTTTTTATTTATTTATTTATTTATTTGAGAATTTACTCACTTAAATGGACCAAACAAAATGCAGTAGGCCTCTTATCTATTTCATGCCTGGAAATGCCAGGATTGATTAGCCTGTACCAAAGGTCCATATGAGTCATGAGGCAATAAAAATCACTTTGCCTGTGCTAATCAGTATGGATTTAGCCATTGTGAGCATTGCTTTGCCTATGCTGCCCTTATATAACTATGATCACCTTGAGTTTGATGATTCAGTGCTGCTACCTAGTCCTTGCTATTTTGTGACCCAATTAAACTAATTATATTTAATTCGCCAAACTGATCAGCAATATTTCCAAACCTCATGTCTGACACAAGGAGAAGTGAGGCAACAAAGCTTTCCAAATGTGCTAGGGCCACTCTTACTATTCTGTGTTTTACAGGATTAGTGAAGGCATGTCTTCTAGACCTTCCAGTTACAGAGAATTAGGTTTTATACAGGACACCCATTCTAGTATTGCAATTTCCCTAGTCTTAAAAATTCCTTCATCAACACCAAGGGAAGAGATACCAGGTGCCTACAACTCCTTTTCCATAGGCCATCTATTTATAGATGTTTCAACTAACCATTCGAAGAAGTTTTCGACATCATTGTTAACTGTGTAACTTTCCATATTAAATGTGGACTCCACTCAGAGGGCCTATTTCATTAAACTGAGCCTGACCCAGTCTTATGTGCCTTACACCTTTATCCCACACTCTTAAAATCCATTCTTATACATATTCAGCAGATTTCTGATCAAATAAGTTAATTTGTTAATTTCTTTAGTAGTGTAGCACACTTCCTCATAGACTGTACTTTCTACATCCTCTCGTGAAGCCTTATTTGTCTTAGATCTAGTTATAGGTCTAGAAGCAATTATTGGTGAGCTCTGTAGGACATCAGTATTGTCTTTCCTGGTGTCTTCTTCAGAGAAAGTCATTCCTGGTTTAGCAAACAATGAAAGATTAATTTCCTCAGTCAAAGGCAGAAAAAGCAATATTTCATGGGGTGGGGTGGAGGTACATCTTCTGCTGAGGGTGGAGAATTATTTCTTCAGGAGAGATAAACCCTTGAAGACCTGAGGGTTCAAAGTTCTCAGCTTCCCACACATCTCAATACCAAGTTACAGGATTTGATTCTTTACCAATTAATGTTTTTACTTTAGCTTCTAACATACTCAGAGGCTTAGACCTGAATTTTCAGTCAACCTTATTATCAGGGCTTTGTCTTGATTTTCTGCAACTTGAGCTCCAAGGCTACTGGAGAGAAGATTCTCTTCTGGGCACATTTAGAAACATTTAGACTGTTTACGTTCACCTGGTAGTCAGCTTTATTTCTGAGTTCATTGCTGGCCTTCACCATATTTTAAAATGTTAGACGATGGGTTGATTTTATCATGGAGTATCTTCTTTTCCTTTGTCAATTTATCCAGAGATGCTAGAAAAGTCCAACTAGAATTAACATTGTCTTTATTTTTCTACAAGTCGCCAAAAGTTTTATATACAAAATAAACAAATCCATTGACTCTCACAATTAGTGAATCGCTATAATCAAGTGTATTTGTCTCCCTAAGTTTGTGAAATATTTTGTTCCATGTGCTTTCAGTATTCTCAGGCTCTTAGGAGAGACTTCAGTAACTGGGGAGGCATCAGTAACTGTAGTTGATGGGAAATTGGAAAGCCTGTTCCAGAAACTTTAAAAAAAATATCTTATACTTCTGTTGCTCTACATCCACTTCTAGTACCAAAATTAGAAATTAGTAGGAGCTTTTTATAGGAACAGAACTTATGGAACAAATATCTTATGAGCTTTATTATAATGGCTTACAGGTGCAGTCCAGCTAATCCAGCAATGGCTGTCTACCAATAAACGGTCTAAGAATCCAGTGGTTGTTCATTCTATGAAGCTGGAAAGGCCAGATTCCCAAAGAAGTAGGCCATAAGTAAGCGGACTAATGATCTTGCTACCAAGGAGGCAGAAAGCAGGCAATGGAGAGCAAACTTCCTTTTCTATGTCTTTTATATAGGCTGCCAGCAGAAAGTATGATCCAGATAAATGGTGGATCTTTTTTAACTCAAAACATCTAGTTTAAAGGCACATTTTCCCACCTCAAAGGATGTGGATTAAAAGTGGGTCTTCCTGCTTTAAATGACTTAAAAACATTCCTCACTAGCAAGTATACCCAGCCGCCTGGATTTCACTTAATTCCAGATACAGCCAAGCTGACAACCAAGAATAGCCATCACACCTACTTAACAGTCCAATTTTTATATGCTGAGATTGAGTGATGCTAATGTAGACAAAATGCATACTATCACACAGTGTGTGAAAAAAAATCAGTATTTTCTTCCTGGGTAGAATGTTTGAGAGTGGCTCCAGAGATGCTTGTGTTGCTCAAACTGTTTTCAATCTCTTCTTTAAAGTTGTCATTTGAGGTAGTATAGGCTGTCACTGTATAGTCATGTCTTGTACTTTTCAGAATTTGATTTCCAATATATTAGAAGGCAGAAACAGTGTCTGCCTTGCTCCTTGCTCGTGGTATACTACCTGCTATGTAGAAAACACCTAAGACTTATTTGGTCACTGAGTTGTTAAAAAAGAAAAAAAAAAATCTCCTGGTGACTGCCATGGTTGATAGGCAGAGGCTCAAAGGAAACTTTGCAGGAAGAATTTCCCAAATAAAATTATTTTTGAACTGTAATGCTGTTTTTGGAAGAAGCTCAAGGTTATTAATTAGGAGGGACAACATTCATTGTATTTACACGACTGTCTTCTGGCTGACCTGTTTATATTGTTGAATTTATTTTTATCTCCCCTTTCAGAAAATTCAAGCAGATTTTAAAAAGTACAACCAAAAAGAATCCCATAACAACAATAATGCTAACAAAAACACATTGCTATAATCATATGTCAGATATACACAGCAAAAAGAAGCCCACAGGGTGCGTCCCGTATGTGTGGTTAGTTATGGAGTGACAGAAAGTAACACGAAATAGAGAACAAATGAGACTTGCCCAGCCTTAAGCACATGTCTGCATGCCATCTGGCCCCTTGCTCCCCGTTGAGTAAAAGAGTTACAGATAGAAAGAATGCAGTCAGAAGGAAACATTCTGGGGTAACTAGGGTAACAAGATTCCCAGATTGAGAATATGTACACAGGAGGCAGGGCCCTTGCTGGTGTCATGATATCCACATCATTGTAAAGTCCCTTCCAGGGTTCCATGTGCTATGCAAAAGGGTCTTTCCAGCGAGCTGATATTTTCATTTGCTTGAAGATGAAAGAAAGGGCAGAGAGAGAGAGAGAGAGAGAGAGAGAGAGTTAAAGACACACTGATTATAAAACCAAACTCCCCACCATTTCTAAGTGGTAATCAGGGGAACTGAGGGGTAAGAATCATTCGTAGTGTTAAGGTACATTAGGCACACACATACAAAATCCAAACCCAGTGCACATCACGAAAACACATCCTTTCTCTCATAGCACAGTTACTTCTAATCTCAAACATCTTGGCCAGGAAAGGATGACTTTTTACATCTAACAATCATGCTGAGGTCATCATTACCCAGAGAAAATATTCATTTGTTCCTTTCACTGCTTTCTGAAACTCTCAACTAAGGACATTTTCGTAGGTGCAGCTGGAAACATGGCAAAATGTGGTAGCTCACAGACAAAGACAACACCAGGCTTTCCACCAGACCACTGGCTTACCATGGGGAGTCACTCTAATTTTAATAAAACACCATTTTAATAAAATGGGTGTCATTTATGTGATATGAAATCCACACACAAAAATAAAATTTGGATATGGGGGGTACTTATTTATTTGGTTTTAAGAAGATAATAAGTTCTGTAATAAAAATAAAACTGTAAAGTAGCTGGAATGTTGAACTGAACCCTTTAGGTAAGTTAGTAATGGCAAAGGCAAAAGTTCACTAGCCATTTACAAGGGATTTATGGTCTGGCATTACTGAAGTACTATCTGAAGCCCTGGCTCTCTGACTGATCCTACTATAATCTCCAATGCTCCTAGAGTATATTTCAAAACTGAAAATAAAATTTCCTTTCCAAAAATATTGTAATTACCTTTATATATGTGCATTTGTTTGTTTGTGTGTATGTGTGAGAGAGAGAGACAGACAGACAGAGAGAGAAGTGTATTTATGCATATTGAGTTGAGTGTCTTTAGAGTTCAGGAGAGAGCACTGGATTCTCGAAAGCTGGAGTCATGGTGATTGCCATGTGTCTGCTGATGGTGCTGGGAACAAAAGTACATTCTGTACTAGAGAAGCAAGTGCTCTTAACTACTCACCATTTCCCTAGACCCAACTGTCTTTGATGTCACCCATATTACTTACATATTAAGTCTGATTTAGAAGTTCAGCATACAGAGAATTTCAATGAGCTGGCTCTTAGTTTTCTAGCCTTGCCCTCCCAGCCCCTCCGTGTGTGTCCTGACTTCAGCTATACCAGTTTGGAAGAGGATCCAGAACCCAGGTTCTGCAGCATTTCTCGTGCTACTGCTCATATCTGTAGAGGAGACACATTCTCCTACCTACACCTCAATGTTTGCACCTAAGGAAGAAAAAAGTTATTTTCTTACAGATGTGTAGGTTCAAAATCCCATGCTGAAGGTACCAGATGGTTCAGTGTTAGGCAAGGGTGACCTCTCTGGCCTGCTGAACTAAGAGACAGAATTCAGGAAACAACAAAGCTTCTGTTTTATCAATGAAAATTCATATATTTGAAGAATCTTTTTGATTGAATTTTTCTTGACTAGAAATATATTGTTCCAACTAAAATTGTTTTAAAAAGTCTGTTCTCCCTTTGGGCTCACATTGCTTTACCTACTGGGTATGTGAAAGTAGCCAGTTCCCTTTTCTTTCTCTCTGGTGTTACATTCTACAGAGACATTACTCTATCAAATCAAGGCTTTTTATAACTTCATTAACCTAGTAACTCCCATAAGTCCCCACCCACAAATGCAGCCACAACGAAGGATGGAGTTTCTAAGCTTGAATTTTGAGGAAACATTAATGCTTCATCGGTAATGATGAACTAACGCTCCCATTGTCTGAGATAAGTCTTCGAAATAATTACAAACATCCATATTCTTAAATTGAACATAAAGGCTAATATCATTACCTAAACTACCCAGGTGAAATGTATCATGTGCAAGTCCCTATTATAAAAATATATGCTTTTTATTAATAAATTTATAATAAATACGTTGTATAGAAAGTCAAACAAAAAAAACAGGAGGGCCAATTAGAGGTTTTAAAACATGGAGTTATCTATCAAAGAGTTTGGAGTCAGAAAACAGGTTCAAATTTGGCTTCTGCCCTGCCCCGTCTGTGTGAACACACAAGTTGTTCAGGTTTCGAAGCTTTCTGCTCCCGTGTCTAGGGTACTGCAGTGAAACAAACTGAGGACTCAAGGGAGGCAGAGTGGGAACACACACCTTGGAAATGCTGATACCCCAAACATGAGCACATCTGGGGAAAGAGCGCTACCAGGAAGCGCTCTGACAGAGTCCCACATCCCTTTCTTCGTCCCTATTGGAAAAGACAGCACTTCCTGGAGCTTTTCCTTCTGAGCAGTCAAGCCCCACTGCACTAAGCAGTTACACATACCTTACCATCCCTCTCAAGCAAGGACGGTGTTGTATGCTTGGGCACCGCCAGCGAAACAGGAGTTCTTGGTTACTTACTCTTTTCTTTCTTGCATCAGAACCAGCAAAGTTCAAATCTGAATCATAATGAAGTTGCAGCCAAAGCAGAAAGAGAAATTCTGTCCAAGATAATCCCCCGTGGGTCACTCGAAAGCGGCATCCACTGATGTCGGGACACTGAGGCACCAACAATGTTAACGCTCAGGTAGAAATGACCAAGTGAGGTTTGAACATGAAGGCGACTATACAGCGAAAGCTCTTATGAAAGATCTCCGAGCCGGGCGGTGGTGGCGAACGCCTCTAATCCCAGCACTCGGGAGGCAGAGGCAGGCGGATCTCTGTGAGTTCGAGACCAGCCTGGTCTACAAGAGCTAGTTCCGGGACGGGCACCAAAGCTACAGAGAAACCCTGTCTCGAAAAACCAAAACAAAAAACAAAACAAAACAAAACAAAACAAAACAACAACAAAAAAAAAAGATCTCCGAATAGCTCTTCATGTGCTATCAGCAAATAGAGACCTGTCTGCCAACAATGAAGCATTCACTCTGAAGTCAGCACCAGGAGGGAAAACTGACCTCCGTCAACTGCTAATTATTGCGTTACCTTCCAATCAGCCACTATCAGGTGCCACTTCCAAAACGTAAAAAAATGTGTGGTATTTGCAGAGTTTGTGGCAACAAATGGAGACCAGGTGGAGCTACACAGGAAAATCAAGAAAAATGGCTTCTCACCAGAAACAAGAGGGGAACAGGAGAGGACAGATTCAAGCACCCCAGGCTCCTGCATCCCCTGTTGTGAAGTTGTGTCTCATATGTGTGTGCGTGTGTGTGTTTGCATACACTATTTATTTTTATACAGCCTCACTTCATGCTGAATTGACAATGATCTTAACTTTTATTATATGTTGAAAAGAATAAACGGAATGAAAGAAAAGATTTATGTGAACTATCAGTCTAATTAATGGAAAGCTATACATTCATTATTTAATATACAAAATAGCAACAAAACATCCCAGTGCAATAAACTGTCTTGGAAAACATAAATGAAAACAGATCTCAGAAACATCATGGAAAAACAAATGTGGCATTTCTTAGGTTGTTTCTTTTCTTTTTCTTACTTAAATATACAAAGGAGGAAATGTATTAGAAATGAACACTGAAGTTGCTAGCAAAAGACCACAGTGAAACCAGGCAGAGGTATTCTCGGCTATCCAACCTCTGAGCAACTAGCCAATGTTTTCAAATCTCTTAGATAGCCACCTCTCAGCTCTTCACACAGGAGTTCACACAGGCAGAGATTTTTTTTTTTTCTTCTTAATCATGTGCCTTTTAAGATTCATAATTTGGGATGAGCAAAAGGCTCCGCAGGAGGTAGGGATGAATTAAAAACCATAAAATTGATGCTATCACTCTGATTGACATACCAGTAGTGCAGCATACATTTCCTGTTTGTCAGGAATGAAAGGTGCTCACGTTCTGTAATAATACCTAATAATGTTTTGGAAAGACAAACTGTTATCTGACTACATTTTAGCAGGATGGAATTTTTTTTTCCTTCTGTCAGCACAGAAATCAGAAGCAAGAGTATATATTACAGCCCTATATAAAGAGTGACCTAGATAGTTAATAGCTGTAACTATTCCAGTCCACTACTTGGACCTCCCCAGGTCTCCGATGCTATATTCCAGCAAGCTTGAAATCACCATTATAACTTAAGACTAATTCCAGAGAGTGTCCAGGGAGCTAGATGTCCAGGAATGCCATAATAAACTGCAGAGAATGAGGAGCCTTTGCTCCCCGAAGCTGTCTCATCACATTGGCCAACTACCCACTTAGAGCTTTGTCTAATTCGACAGTTTACTTTTGTGCACGGTAGTAAAGAGTGTCTTGTACACAGAAACCAGGAGACCTGAATCTCTACAGAGGCCAGGGCATCACCTACGCGAGCAAGCTGTGGGCAGGCCATCTGACCTGTTTGTGTCTCCAGCTAACCACACAGAATCACAGGGACACTAACCTTGACAATTCAGGAAATTTAAAATTAAAGGTAAAAATGTTACTTTAAAAAATGTATATATCCTGCCACACAGATACAAACTGAAATAATTTGACAAAAGAATAAAGAAGACTCAATGAGGCCTTACATCTTCTGTACCATGGTAACATCAGAAACAAAGAAGAAAAAAAAGCCTATTTACAGTCATTCAAGAATTATTCTTACAGTGAAATTTTAGCCCAAGATGTATCCATCAACTCACAGCCTGGCAATTACCATTATATTCCTACTGAGTACCAAATTTTAGGTACCTTTAGAGTTAAAATTTTGGAGGAAGTAGAGCAAGGGTAAGAAAATGAAATCTATCTGAAAATTCCAGGAAGAAAACGAGAATGTTCGGGTTAAATGTTTTAAAGATGAAAACTTGCATTTTAATGTCTAAGGTTCTGTAATTTCCATAGAAGATATCAAGATAACAAAATTATGAGATCTGTGCTGTAGACACCTCTTAACGATACACACACCAGGCTATAGAGGCCAAGCCTTTCTTTGTCTCTGCACTTACACACAGCCCTGGCTGACCTGGGAAGCTATGGAACAGTGACCCAAATGGAAAAAATAGGAACATTCTGGAGGCTGGAGTCTTGCAACAACAGTGTTCCAAAGGAATCAAAAATGCTTTGTAAAACAATTTACTGCATATTGCTAAATCAGATAAAGGATTTAAGTAGACACAAGTTTCCAGGCTCTTGCTTGTGATGGCACTCTGGGAGTGTGGCATGGCAATGCTAATTCCATTGTGATTTTTAAATTCTGTGATTAGTAAAAGAATAGGCTTTTCTACCAGTTCTTCAAAGGTTCTTTTATAAAATCTGTTTGTTGACACAGGTGCTCACACAAACACCAAAAATGACATTGTATGAAAACAGAAGATCCTCCCTGGTGCACCCCATTGGTCCTTTAAGGCAATGCTCTCAGGACTTGAGTGAAAATGAATCACAGTCTGATTTCATTTTAAAGACACATAAGCAAAACCAGAATTTGCGGCTCATGTTGTTGTAACTTTCAAGTGGCAGCCTAAAGATGCAGAATTTCTTTAGTTAGGTTGACAAGAGCTCAAAAGAAAGCGCTAGAAAAACGCCCTTGCTTCTTATCTGCTAAAATCTAAGTCCTCCAGCAAAATATTATCTGGACTAGACAGGTGGTCATCTTGGTTGTCCTTTATCATAACTTTAAGGATAAGTGCTGTCTCTCCACGTGTTTGCTATGCGCCTGAAATGGGGCTATCAAAGTAATGTTAGGTATTCAGGCCAATGGTATTTATCAGAAGGATATAATTTGCATGGCTATTTACCTCATGGAAAGCCTTGTGGTAGAATATAGGTGCAAATATGCATAAATCATATTTATATACTTTCTATAAAATAAGGCTGGCATTAATTAAATGGCAGGAAAGGCAATGAGAGCATTGTTTGGAGAGTAGCTTGTTCCAAGTTCTGATTATAACTTGCTTCCCAAAGAAGGAGCCGCCCACAGCATAGAAGACAGATGAGAAGATCATCATCACAGATTTGCTGCGAACAGCTCTGCTCAGCTCTGTCCCTGCCAGACTCAGGGCCACACACACCCTTCCAAGATGGCTAAACGAGCCTTTCAAAGAGAGAACCTATTTCTTTCTTTAGCTCTCACAAGGGTTGTGTGTTCTTGCCTCTGGCTGACTTAAATCTTGCCCATAAAACCGAGAACTGCCCTTAAAAAATACAGTTCGCATGCTTCTGCCACCATAACACTGAGTATGCTATATGCTAGATGCCATGAAAGGCTTTGGATGGACCTACACAGGTTCCCAAGAATGCCAGGAAACATGCTGGAATTGTCCAAACTCTCAGAAAAAAGAAATGGCACAACATCATCCTGGTAACAGTTATGGAAACTAACAAAATTAGCCTTGGACTCATCCTTCCCACCTTATAATTAATCTTAGCTCCCACTCTTCACTTTTTAGAATGGGTCACGACATTATAGGAAATGACCCAAAGGGAATTCTTTATATCACTATAAAGCAAAGGTGTGTTTCTAATAAGTCACAATTATAATTTTTTCCAGAATTGCTTGAGTGAGTACTTCCAAAAAACCACTTCCCCATGCGGTTATATTGGATGGTACTACAAGTGACCTTTAGGCAAAGATGTCACTCAACACATTCTAGTCCTCACTATGGCTAGTAGTAATAACAAATGGAATGAAGAATAAAATAAGTTTAAAGATTTATATTACTTAGTAGTAGAGAGATCAAGCCAAAAAATAGTAAAGAAATTACATGGAAAGAAATGATTTTCATATAGGAGTAGAACAGTAGAAGTTGAGAATGACAAAAGACAGGTGTTCCCAACTTGAAAGTCTCACACTGCCAGAGAACTCCTGACTATAAATGACCTTCAAAGACCCCTTCAATGTAACCTCATTTCCCTGTTAGATAAATCTATGGAAAAATCAAGAATATATAAATGAATTAATTCAACATTTTGTCAGTATGATTTTAACACAGGGCCTGAAACCCAGTTAGCATTTAAAATGCTTACAGAATGAAAAGATGGCATCCTAAACAACTCTAGCTATCCCTAGCATCAGCTTAAAGAGCCTTTTCCTGTCTTGCAATCCCTATACAAGAGTGCTTCTATATTCCCCTTTGGCAACATAGCCCTCTTGTCTCTTGTGGAATGGTTGAAGTGAGATTGTCTAAAGCAAATATGAACTATTTTCAAATTCCACTAGAATTAGCTTTAACATGGCTACAATTGCCCATGGTTTGAGCACGTCAGAAAGGGACAGACAGTTTGTGTGTCGGGTGGCTTGGTTTGCAGAGCTTCTTGCTCACATGAGTGCCAGATTGTGACACTGTACCTACAGAGGCTGTGAATTCCCCAGAGTGACCCTTTCAAGAAGAGTGACTTCACCCTTGGGCAGCAGCTAGTAAGAAAGTAAATTGAATTTCCTATCATGTCAGGCCCCAGGTTCCATTCTGCACACTGCTCTGCAAATTAGGTAGCTGGTCTTGGCTTTGAAAAGAAAAATCATTGTGTTTTCCTTTGGGCATAAATTACAACAGCCCTAGTGTGGTGGAAGAAGACTGTCCGTGAGAAGGGGGCAGTGTTGGTGGACTTAGCTTTGTACTCTATATAATAAGAACCTTTTCTTAGGAGGCATCGAACAAAGCCTTGTTGATCTCATTTCAGAAAGGGAATACATAATTCTATCTTATACAAAAATATGGAAATTCCATGATTTAAATTTACTTAGATTTGAAAACTAGCTAAATAACATTGATTCGTTTTCTGTTTCTGAGATTATCATTGTTTTATTCAAGAGGAAGCTGTTGACAAATTAACTATTTAGAAATGCTTTGGATTTTTATCCTTAACATGGGCCTGCCCAAATCATGCTAGGTGCATGTCAATTTCCAGGAAGGAATGGGAACTGAAACTCTGCCTTCACTTTTTGTCAAACTGCATGCTCCACCAAGAGTACCCGTTCACTGGAAGGGCTGTCAATTTTGCTGTCCACACAAGCTCCTTGATGCATACCTCCTAAGTTGCACTTGGCCCATTTGTGACTTCTTTGTCCCTTCTCAAATCATCACTGCTCAGTTGAACATTTTTTTCTGTTGCATGGCAATGCCAGAATACACGGGTAAAAGCACCATGTGATTTCTCCAAGGTTAGCATTCCCCCAGGAATGGTTCTAAGTGGACATAGAAACAAACAATGTAAAACAACAGATATCCTGTCCAAGTTCTCTTTTTATAGTACAAGGCAGCTGTGATAAGTATAAAGCATAGTGAGAATTTAATGCAATGACTGGAAGTAATTTTCATTATTTCAGGTCAAGGACAGAAAATTTTCATATTTAATAGGCAACACTTTTGCCATTGTGGCTTATTTGGAGAGGTAGTGCTCAGCTTACCAAAAATCTTTAAATTGTTCCACCACTGTCCTTAGTAAGCAAGGACTATTTTATTGTTACAAGACCTGTTTGTTGTCTTTTTAAGACATGCTATTAATCATGATTAAATCATATCGTTTGAAAAACAGCTATTACTGTCAAGCAAAAATAAAATCCAATACAGCTTTTAAAATGTTTGTTAAGATTAAAAATTAAAAACCTGGATGAATTCTAAAAAATAGTGATAATTACATTTATGAATTTCTTTTTATGAAGATTTTCATGAATTTAGAGAGAAGAATAAATTGGAGTCCATTTTAAACAAATGTAGGCTTATCTGCATGAAAATCAAGCTAGAATTATCTATCTGATCATTTTAATGGGGTATCTCTGAAGAGTTTCTTGGTGCAGTTGATCATGCTGGTCCTGTCACTTCTCCCTCCCTCTGTAAGACTGGATTTGGATTTAGGGGCTTTGAGCAAGTGGTCAGATGAAGAAAGATTGTTAGGTTAGATCACTGATCTCATGGACCTAGGACCCTCAGAAGGCAAAGAAGAGATCTCAGAGCTCTCCCTCCATTATAGAAGAATGTAGTGAGGTGGGCCAGGAATGCATTCTCCTCAGAATCACAGCATTTTCTCAGTCTAATCTCCGGCCTCTGGCCTCCAAAACTGTAAGAAAATAAGTTACTAGTATTTAACCTACCCAGCCTTTGGGAGTCATTATGAAAGCCCATGCTGACTAATATAGCCCTTCAAGTAACATAATTGGAATTAAAAAAAAACATACTTAGGAAATTAAAGGAAGTGATATTTTGTAAGAATTTTGAGATTTTTATATATGTGAAGATTGGCATCTTTTAAATTCGTCTCATTAATTTGTAAATGCAGTCTGCGGAAATGGGTGTGCATGCACGGCAAGCATGGCTTCAAATAAAACATCTCTGCCATCTTCCAATGGATGTTCTTATATACTTGTCACTTCACATTTGACTACATAAATTTACTTATAAGAGGTTCTGTATAGTTAAAAATTAATAAAAACTCAAATGCTGCTTTTAGCAAGAGAAAGTTTCGCTCTGCTTTAGTGGTTTTCCTTTGTCTTCTCTTCAATCTTCTGGCCAACAGAGCAACAAACATTTTAAAGGGCATTTGACAAGCCATGCTCTTATATCCAAATTGGAGGAACAGTTTTCCATGGTCTTCATCTTGCTATGAGGTACTTGTTAAGAAAAATATTAAGCTAAATAAGAAGGTGAACCCAAAGAATAACATATAGTTATCCTCCTGGATATTGGAAGTGGACAAGATTGCTGGACAGGGGCTGGGAGCATGGGGGTGGGGTGGGGTGGGGATAAGGGGAGATGGGGAGAGAGAAGGGAGAAGGGGAGGATGGGGAGAGCTTGAGGGAATGGGGTGGTTGGGATGGAGGAGATGTGGATATGGGAGCAGGGATGTAGATATCTTTTTTTTTTTTCTTTTTCGAGACAGGGTTTCTCTGTGGTTTTGGAGCCTGTCCTGGAACTAGCTCTTGTAGACCAGGCTGGTCTCGAACTCACAGAGATCTGCCTGCCTCTGCCTCCCAAGTGCTGGGATTAAAGGTTTGTGCCACCACCGCCCGGAAGTAGATATCTTAATTAAGGGAGCCATTTTAGGGTTGGCAAGAGACTTGACTCTGGTGGCGTTCCCAGGTGTCCAAGGAGATGTTCCCAGCTTGTTCTTTGGGGAAGAGGAGAGGGAACCTGAAATGGCCTTATCCTATAGCCACACTGATGAATATCTTGCATATCACCATAGAACCTTCATCTGGCGATGGATGGAGATAGAAAGAGAGACCCACATTGGAGCACCGGACTGAGCTCCCAAGGTCCATATGAAGAGCAGAAGGAGGGAGAACATGAGCAAGGAAGTCAGGACCGCGAGGGGTGTGTCCACCCACTGAGACGGTGGGACTGATATAATGGGAGATCACCAAGGCCAGTTGGACTGGGACTGATGGAGCATGTGATCAAACCGGACTCTCTGAATGTGCCTGACGGTGGAGGCTGACGGAGAAGCCAAGGACAATGGCGCTGGGTTTTGATTCTACTGCATGGACGGGCTTTGTGGGAGCCTAGTCTGTTTGAATGCTCTCCTTCCTGGACCTGGGGGGAGCGGGGAGGACCTTGGACTTCCTATAGGGTAGAGAACCCTGACTGATCCTTGGACTGGAGAAGGAGGGTGAGGGGGAGTGGAAGGAGGGGAGGGAAGTGAGAGGAGGGGAGGAGGTGGAAATTTTCAATAAAAAAAAATTAAAAAAAGAAAAATATTAGTACAAGCCATAACCCCAACACAACGAACTCCAATTAAACCATATTAGACCAAATTAAGTACCAATGTTTAATAAACGGCACACTCCCAGGTGGCCAGGAGCATGACAAGGGGAAGAAAGAGGGAGCACAAATGCAAACCCAAAACCACATGTTCCTTTTTCTGGCGCAAGCCTAAATATCCTATGGGAGTGGTTCTGACCCTTCCTGGGCAGGGGTTAGAGTTTGGCAGGCTGGGAGTTGGAGTTCAAGAACTTGGCAGGCTGGGGTGACAAGTCCAACTCAATATTACATTCCAGCCTTTTGGGATATAGGGGTGTCAGGTGGCTGGGGTCTCACTTTTGACCAAACATCCAAGAGTCCTTGGGTATAGGAGAGTTGGTGTCAATGGTGAAGTCCCAGGAGCTGTTACAAGTGTTTGGCACTATCTGGAGAGTGCTTTGTGAGTTGGTTTTGGCCCAGGCAGCAGGAGTGACCTGAAAATATGCTTGAAACTGGCTGGAATTAGCAAAAGGCTCTGGAGGCTGCTAGTTTTTTGTTTTGTCTTGTTTTGTTTACCAGACCTGATTTTGATACAGCAGTAGAACTTTTCCAGGAACCTGTAAGAGACCTGGAACAGATTTACATCATAGTAAAAGGTTATTGCTTTAGGTTAAAAGGTATGAACATTTTTAAAGACAATTAAAGGAAATTGGGAACTCTGAACCTCTGAAGACATACCCGAAACCTGTTAATCCTGGACTATGAAGCCCGTTAAAGAACAGTACCTTAAGTTGTCAAATACCATTAGACAGAACTTGGAGGGATAAATGAGCAAAAATAAGACAGCTTTTTTAGGTACGCAGGCAATAACCACAGTCTCTCCTAGTCCTTGGAGAACACCAGTCTTAGAAGCAGTGCTTGGTTAACTGTTGATTACAAGAGGTCCAAAGATTTTTCTCTGTGGGGGAAGATTTAATCTACCTGGCATGGCAGGATGAAGAGATCGACTCCCCAAAAGGCATCCACAAAGCTGAAAAGGTGGAAGTCCTCTTTTTGCTGCTGTGTGGGTTTTGTTTTGTCAAACCCAAAGGCAAAGCCTCGAGGCAGAAGGTCTTCTGTGTTCTTGGAGGAGCTAACGGGTGCTGCAAAAGCTGACATATGTCTGTCTTAGAAGCTCTCTTGTTAAAATGCCATAATCTTAGATCCGTAAAGGCACTTGAGAACTAGGTACCATTACCTGTTATTTGAGCTAACTTTAGGCATGTTCTATCCAATTAGTTACAGTTTATCATTAGTTGTATCATTGCTAGTAGATGCAAAAAGATTAAAAAATATTTTAATAAGTCAAAAAATACTAGCAGGCGTGGTTACCCTTAACAAAAATGGTGGACTAGCACACATGGTTACCCTTACCAAAGATGGTGGGCCAGCACAACTGGTTACCCTTACCTAAGATGGCAGTGAGGTTAAAATGGCTGCTACCTAAGTGTTTGTAATTTTCCAGAGTTACTTCAATCTGGAAGCACACATACATACATAAACATACTCACACAGATATATTGTGGCTACATCATTCTAACAGAAAGACAAATAAAGCACTTTTAGAACAAATGCTGTAAGAGCAGGTAGGGGCAAAAGCCAGAAAAGCACAGCAAACAGCTTAGAGAAGTAGGGAGCGGGGAAGGGAGCAGGGTAGGATCACCTATGTAGAAACCATGGGCTTTTGGAGTATTTTTAATTTATGTTAGATAGCCCCAATTTAAAGGGATTTTATTTTATTTTATTTTATTTTATTTGTTAAAAGGCAGCCAAAGGGTATTTAGGAATTGGCTTGAAATAGTAAGAAACCCACTGAAGTACATACCTGTGTAACTCAAGTCTGTCAAAGCATGTCCACAGAGACAGTCCTTGAGCCAAAAAGGGGGCTGTGAATATCAACTGTCAAGCATCCCTGTACAAACAAAATTCACCTTAGTGAAAATTTGTGGCTTCCACGGCATGGGTCAGGCTTCCAGAGCAGGCCCGCAGCATTATCGGAAATCACGAAAAACAAATGAGTCACCCCAAACCCTACAGGGCATGCACTTTAAAAGAGGAACTCACCTGAAGTTGATCTTGCCTGGCAGAGGGCATGCGCAGGAAGGGCATTTTCCAGCACAGTCCTGGGCCCTGGGACCCTGGTGGGAAAAACAGACCCTTTTGGTGGGAGACCTTCATCTGTTAACACAAATCTTAATAAGAGCCACTTTGCCAACACAAATAAACTCCAATTAAATCAGATTAGACCAAATTAATGCCCGTGTTTAATAAATGGCACACTCGTGGGGGGCTGGGAACATGACAGGGGAAAGACAAAGGGAGCACACACGCAAACCCCAAAACATGTGTTCCTTTCCAGGCTCAAGCCTAAACACCCTGTGGGAGTGGTCCTGACCTTCCCTGGGGATCAGAGCTTGGCAGGCTGGGAGTTGGAGTGCAAGCTCTTGTCAGGCTGGGGTGACGTGTCCAACTCAATCTTACATTTCAGCCTCTTTGCATATAGGAGTGTCAGAGGGCTGGGATCTCAGTTTTGACCAAACATCACTCCCCGGGGAGGGATCAGTGCTTGGCAGGCTGGGAGTTAGAGTTCAAGCGCTTGGCAGGCTCAGACCTGGCAGGTTGGGGATGACACTTCTAACTCAATATTACAATACTGTCAACTTGGGTTTTTCTCCATAACCCCAGGAGAAGTGTCTCACCAATTTAAGTACAGGCTCTCCTGAACCAAAACTTTGATGCCAATGAAACTCTGGTATCTCTGAGTATTCCGATGGTACTTTCTGATCTGATCTTATTCCTGGTGCCACTCTCAAAGCATAGATTTGAAGAGAGAATGTATCAAAATTCAGATAAATTTGTTTTAAGTTCTGGTACTGTCATTGATTAGCTGTGCATACTCAAAATTCAGTCTCAATTTCCTCATTGAGTAATGTTCACAATTCAGTCACATCCAAATATATGGAAAAGACAGGAAAGGAAGATCAGCTAAGGGTTAATCTGCATTAGAGATGAAAAATTCTTCAGTGAATGTGGCAGAAGATGACTAAATATATAACTATATTTTTTCTTCCACCCATGAAGACTACATTTCCCAGCATGCTTTGTAGTTACAATTTGAGCCATTTTATAGGTGTTAGATATCACTTCTAGTCATGGACACAAAATGCACCACATGATCATTTTCACTCTGCTTAAAAAACATGTAAGCAACAATACAAGAAAGGAACTCAAAGAAGGTCTTAGAAAATTCCACTACAAGATGTTAGATTTGGGATTCCAGAATAGGAAGGGGCCTACCCCACCAACTGTGTTCTAACCAGAAGAAAAGTTTTTTAAGAGTAAAGTCACCAAAGGTTTAGAGTTTTTCTGTCACATAAACTGGTATGAATTACCTATTAGTCAGGCATTTCAGGAGGTAGGGAATGTAGGGACAAATGCTATGGGTCATCAAACAGAAAAGTTAAAATTTTTGCTCATACAATGATAACTGATAAGCATTGCTCAGAGGATTCTTGGCTCACTATATACCCTCTCCATTGTCACTTTCCCATGTCCAGCTAGTGGGAATGCTACTAACACCTGAGGCAGGGAAATTACAGAGAGCCTTTCCATTCAACTCTCCACGGGGTACTGACAACACAAAACAATGTTGCTCCGAGTTCTGCATTACAGAGGAGAACATGGAAAGTATTTTCCTGCTTTACTAAGCGCTTGGAGAGCACAACAGAGGCGCAATAACATGCCATGAAGACAGAGACTTCATAGCCACCCCCGCTGTTGGCAGCCCAGTGGGAAGTGAGAGGGTACCACAGCAAAAACAAGCCTCCAGAGGACTCAGTCTCCCACAGCCAGACAAGCCACCATCACAAGGGCAGATTGAAGCTAAACCAGCCTGAGTTCTAGTGCCCATTTTCTCCCCTTCCTCATTTCCTTTTCATGTTTTACCTCCCTCATTAAAAGCAACTCAACTCTCTAACCAATGCCTTTGAGTGGCACAAAGACTTTTCTCTGTATAGGAGAATATTGGAATTGCTGTGCTCGGGGCATGCTGAGAGGTGCTGTCCATCCTCCAGTGAACTGCATGACAATCCTGTTAACCTTCCTATCAGGAGGTCATTAAACAATTTTGAAAGCTGTTTCCTCTCACATCAGAGCTGCATGCAGAATCAGATCTTTTTAATGTGAGCCAGTTGACAGCACACAGTCAAATAACAGCCCTCACACATTGGTCTTCGTGTGCTTTTCTTGCTCTTTGTAGCTTTCTCTCAATTTTTGGTATTCCTTGTGTTTTTTTAGTCTTTCCCTTGTTCTGCCTACTAACATAGTCTCCTTTACCAGCACCTTTCCTCTTTTCTAGTTCCTTTCAATACCTTGTCAATCACTTTGGCCAAGGCAGTTTTCATTTCTTCAGCATATTGTCCTCCTGGGCATCAGTCTACTTACATTTTGTGTAGTTGGGGTTTTGTCTGGTACTAATGTTTAGTTACTTAAAAAAAAAAAAAAAAAAAAAAAAAAAAAAAAAACACCTGCTTCTGTTAAGTCTAACTGGTCTCTGCATTTCATTCAAAATCTTTTCCAGTTCCAAGAACATCTTACCGCCCTGCTTTCCTTCTTTCAATCTTTGTCCTTTCCTGCCTTTCTTCCTTGGTTGTTTTCTAACTAAAGCATGCTAACAGTCAGACGATGTCAGAACTTCTGACTGAATGCATTTATAACAAACAAGTTTTCCGTTTTTATCTCCTGATCACTCGTCCTTTTATTCAGCTTGAAAACTCGATTTCCTTTTGGCTTCCTAGAAGCATTAATTTTTACCTCTAGGACATAGAGAACTTACATTTTTAACCACACTTTAAAAAAAAGGGGGGGGGGGGTAAAAACTAAAATATGCTTCTGGTAGTTTGACTAACACAAAATGGATTCCCGGTCTCTAGAGAAGACTCCATAATAAGACCCTAGCACAGAATTAGCAATTCAAGCATCGAGAAATTTGGTTTTCAGGAGTGTCAGGTTTGGAACTTGACATTTTTTTTTTTAAAAGAAATGCCTTTGCAAAATGGGGGCCTAGTTATCATTGGATGAAGGACACTGATTTAATCTCCAGGGGTGGCTGAACCCAATGTCTGGGGTTCTTCCAAACATTTAAAGTCATTTCCAAATGTTTTTGATGCAGTACAACCCAAAAAGATTTTGGCAAGTGTGTTTCCCCCTCATTTTAAAGCCCATGCGTATTTTAAGGGAAATGCAATCCATATGTCTTTGATTCATTTACACTTAAATCATCTAAATGCCATTGTGTAAGAGCTATTTGATGTACAAGAAGCCTGCAAGTCTGTTTTATAAGCCTTTTTAAGCCTTTTCTTTGAATCAGAAAGTCATGTTTTGCCGGCCCTAAACAGAACTTGAACTGAGAAAGGCTCAAGTTCACGTCTAAACTGAAAACCCGCAAAGTTTTGCGCGGCTTCTGTACTTAGCAATATGTTTCCCTTTGCCTGAAGCTCGCAAGCTCCCACCATTTCTCCTCTCTGTCTCACATGTAGTGAGAACGGGGCAAATCAATTTTTGAATCACATTTTACTTGTAAAATTCACATTTTGAACCTCAGTTATCTCCCAGGCACTGCCAGAAGTTAAAATAGCAACACTTGAAAATTAGGCTTTTGCTCTAAAAGGGCAAAACAGTCTATAAAGTACATAAATTACTGCTTCTGTACATTTATTTGTTTGACAGGTTTAAGATATAAGTGTGGCTTACATATGGATTTTCAGGATGCCAGATTGGATGCTCCACGAGCTACAGTCACAAATGTAACCTCTTTTTTTAAGACTTATGTTTGGGAGAATAGAATTGGAACAATCTTGCTGTTCTGTACAAATCTAATTGCTGTGTCAAAACAGCAATAGGGGTGATGAATATTTGCTTTTTTCCATTTACTGCCTTTCTATGGCTTCACACATGCCTGCAAGAGTGGTCAAGAAGATAGCTTTCTGGGTGACTAGTTCCCCTCTTTCGTGAAACTTCCATAAAATTTAATGAATTGTATAGTAATACCATTTTTGAGAAAATTGTGAAATTTGTTGGAGAATTTGAAGGTACTAAAGTGACTAACGCTGATTGCTGTGGACACAGAAACATGTCTTGAGAAAAGATACATCTTTCTCAAGCAAAAGCATTAATTATCTTCAAATGTGAGATTTCTTTGTTTTTATTTAGACACATCTTCTAGGTTGTGATTCAGTAAGAAGGAAGAAATAATGATGGTGTGATTGTATGTGGAAAAGCAATGCTTTAAATTTGCATTTGAAGCTTAGGGGGTGGAGATGAAGTTAAAAAGAAAGAAAGAAATCCAGGTGAATCTAATTATTCCTTCTCTGCTCTCTATAGTTCACATACATGATAGGCTATCATATTTGCGCAATCAAAAGGACTATGAAATTTAAGTTGAAAAAAAGGATTTGCGCACTAAATCTAGCAAACAGTTAATTATGCTGAGATAATTAGATAGCTGAAAGTGTTGGATTTAGTTCTTTTCCATAGTTCATTTTCATTTACTACCAAGTCTTCATGATTCTCTGCAGGCAGAAATTATTAGTATTCTATTCTTAGGTAGAATAGTGAATGACTGACAAACGATTAAAACTTTCAGAAAAATGTGACAGAAACCTTCATGTTGACCTATTCACATATTTTCTTTTAAAAAAAGAAACAATATTTTTTCTTTATTGCAAATTCAACCTAATTTAAAATCTAAATTAAATGCAGAAAAATATCAGTCTAATCATCAAAGCACAAACATATTTTCTAGACCATTTGAAAGCAACACAAAGAATGTGATTTATGACTTTGCTGCTGTTTTATCAAAACAAATCCAAACGTGCTGGTTAGAAGTATGCAATTGTCAGTAGAGCTGACTCTGGTTAAAATAATCAGCATATGTTGTATAAGCCCATATCAGAAAATAATGTGCTTTAATTTGAGATCAGGTGCACCAATAAAACATGATGCAGTGTCGTACCCTGAACAGAGACTTTTCACCTTGTCACAGTCACATTTGCCTCCACTTGTGGAACCTAAGCTTTGCTAACCCTTGCCTGTCAACTCGGAATAACTTGATGACCATTGTTAGAATACACATGACTACAGGCTTTCTTTAGCCATCCTTTGTGGTTAATTGGCTTGCTTTCTACATAAGCAATACATGTTTCAAATCTAAAGAAAATGACCATCACAGCTCCAGAAGGGAATTAAAACTCATGCTGAATACAGGATTTGTATTTCTTCTTATTTTAAAGAGATAAAGAAATACCATGTTCACTTTGAATATACATTTATATGTTGTGAGTACACACTCAGACATTTACATAATCACAATATACACAATCATATTGACAATACATATATGAAAGTCTGTATACAAACATCAGTCTATATACCTATAAAACGATTTCATAGATTATATTACTAAATGAAGTCTTTAGTCCCAAATATACTCAAACCATACATACTGAAAGTTAAAAAGTATTGCTCCAGATAAAATGATGAACATTTTGAACAAAAAGTCCAATTGTTTATTTAATCTAATTGTTGGAGGGAAGACCATTTGTTTCCTGGCCGCCTGACAGCTTAAACCTGAAAAAAATCATACAGAACTATATCATATAAATCACTGCTTGACCCATTAGCTCTAACTTCTTATTGGCTAACTCTTATATCTTAATTTAGTCCATCTCCATTAATCTGTACATCACCACAAGGTTGTGGCCTACCAGCAAAGTTTCAGCATATCTGTCTCTGGGGGCTCCATGACTTCTCTTTGATTCCACCTCCTTTCTTTTAGTATTCAGTTTAGTTTTCTCCACTTATCCAAGTTCTGCCCTACCAACAGGCCAAGGAAGTTTTCATTATTCATTAATGGTAATTACAGCATACACAGAGCACTCCCACATCACTTCCCCTTTTCTGTTTAAATAGATTTTTAACTTTAACACAGAAAAATTACATGTAACAAAACAGTTATAAAGCAAGAATTGCAATTACAATATTTATTTATATTTTATGTTTTATCATAACTAAGGAAAACTATAACGATAAATTCTTCAACTCCCTCAACGACTCCAGAAGTATATAATATTAGCAAAGTAAACCGGAATTGCATTGTAAGCAACTTCCAAAGCTCTAGAAATGACAGAGACACCTTGTTACCTAGACAGTCACCCAGAATTCTTTTGTACTGTTGGGGAATCCGTCTGTCTTCAGCCTACTGGCCCATAGCATCCAGCAGACTTTTTCATGAAGCAGGAAATTTCAAAGAGAGGTCCACCTATATTGGCAGTTTTTCAGTCACTTTCCTCTGTATCCTGCAGATTGTCTGGCAGACTCTTTCATGAAGCAGGAACCCTAAAGGACAGTCTCATCTTTATGCAAGTTTAGCAGTCACTATCAGAAATAATCTCTGTACATCTAGAAAACCTAACTAACATAATGACAATTTTTATTATAGATGACTAGCTATTACACAATACCTTAATCAAGAGCAGAAATATACATATAACAAAATTGACCTTAAATTTATATCAATAAACCAATATCTATACCCATGCAAATCTCTATAGCATATCCCCCTTTAATGTAAATAAACATTTATAAACAACATTTAGGAAAATGGGCATAGTTTTTCTCCAAACTGCTTCCTGCTGCTTATTGGGTGAAGTAATTTTTGTGGTGTTCACAGTGACCTTTCGGGGAGTCGTGGTCCATTAAACCACATTAGTCTAGGAGGATTCCACAGGTTCTTATCCTCTGTGGAAACAAAAGAAGAATCTCTTTTCCAAAGCAACATATCTTTAGATCAATATTTTGAATACAAAATATTTTTAGAGTGTATATCCTGGTTTAGTTTAACAGTCTGTACAATGAAATGTCTCTCTGTACTTAACTCACCCACAGTCAAAAATTTCAAAGAAAACACAATAATATACAGATTCCAGGCTCTCCTTGCATATTCCATCTTCATAAGGATTATTTTTCTTTACTCCTTTTAATCTATGACTGTCTGTACTGTCTCATTAAAGACTTTACCTTTTTATAATACCATTTATGTATTTTTATAACTGTCTATATTCTTTTTCTTCTCTCTCCCAAGCCTACGTACATTTATCCAAAACTGTGACCCATTTAGAGGTCGTTTTCATCTGAATTTGTTTTAATTGCATATTTGTAATTCTTTACTGACTAGAATGACCTCTTAAAATGCTAGGCACTTCTTAAAAAACTTTAGCTGTGGCATATGTATGGTACTGCCTGCTTGTTCCACAGTCCAACATGGTGGAAGTCTGTTCACCACCTCTCCAAGTCTTGCATATTGCTCCAGTTTTAGGCACATAGCAGGTCTATGTTGCCATTAAGCAAGCTGCGGTATGTTGCTTACAAACCCATTTAAATGCTCGGTCTCCAGAAAGAGCTAGAGGTCATGGTAGCAGCCACTGTTTCAAAGCCACTTGGTTTTTCTCTTAAAGCAGCCCGCCCTTGCTTACTGCAAGCCCATTTGCAAAAAGAATTTGTGGCTACCAAAAACCAAGCTTAACTCTGTTCTTTTATGTCTAGAATTTTTTTATGCTTTCTCATGTGGATGTAGTTGCCCATGTTGATGGTGCCAATTGTTGAAAGGAAGACTACTTGTTTCCCAGCCGCCTGGCATCTTAGACCCAAAGGTATTCACACAAAAACTATATTATTTAAATCACTGCTTAGCCCATGAGCTTTCACTTCTTATTGGCTAACTCTTATGTTTATCCCATCTCCATTAATTTTTGTATCACCACAAGGTCATGGTCTCATAGTGAGTTTCAGTGTGCCTGTTTCTGGCAGCACCATTACTTACTTCTCTTTGACTTCATGTCCTTTCTCCCAGCATTGTTCAGTTTTTCCCACCTATCTAAGTTCTGTCCTATCAACAGGCCAAAGCAGTTTTTTTTATTCATTAATGGTAATCATAACATCAAATCTAAACCTATGTATGTGTAGAATTAATTTCCTTTTATATTTTTTATTTTTTTGCATAGAATTAATTACATAAATTGTCTTAAAACTTTCCTCTGAGTCTTACATTTAAAAACAAACAAACATATATACACAGACTTCCATCTTTAAGAGCCCTATGCATTCCCCAAAGTAGCATAGTTTTTCCAGATGCTAACATAAATTAGTTGTTCAAATGGTGACACCCAAGCATAAATTTACAGGAAGATTGGTGACTACTTGTGTCACAGCTTCTCCAGCTCTTCCTGTCCCTTCTCTCTGCTTCCTAACCCCATACAATAAACAGTTGTGTCTTTCCACACACTCATCATACTGTTCTGTCAATCACAGCATCCAACACACAGATATGAGATACTATGGGCTCAAATTATGAGTGATGGTAAATCTTTCTTCCTTCTAAGTTTATCTACCCAAGTATTTTCTATAGAAGCTGACTAAACATATACCAAAGACCAGTTTAGAACTATAAAACTATGGTTTATGGTGGTAATACTATCACTTAGGAGAGAGGCAAAGAATGACAAGTTTAAGGCCAATTATATAGATAATGATATCCAGCCAGAAACATCAACAGCAAATAAATCAGTTTATCACAGCACTTCCCTGCTTTTGTATGGCATCATCTGGCCTCCAGGTGATACTACTTAACCAGTGAGTAGACACTGGATTGTAGATACTTTTCAGAATGCTTATCATTGTCCTAAATACTATAATCCTTTGGAAGAATTCCCTGGTACTCCTCCATATCCATCAACAGTCAACCCCAGTGACCTTATTTCCATTCTTCTTACTCCATGTCTCTTTTCAGCTTTCTTCATGACCTTCCCAAGAACAGAACTTCACCCTAGACATGATACATTAGCTCTTCTCTTCACGCACCGCCTTCTAACTCTGGCAGTCTTTCTCAAGACCAATCTGGGATATCCCATGAATCCATTTCCTCCTTAACTGCCTCATTTACTTCCACATATTTTACATATGTATCATTTTACTATATTTCATTAACCTTGGACTTGTCATACACATTATTTACCCCTTTGGCTCTGTATTTGTGTGATATAGATCTGTAGGTAGATGATATCTTATAATTCACCTTGATTCTTGGGACTGTTCTCATACATTGCATGTCTCTTCAATCAGTTCCCATTCCTGTTTCCTCAGTGGTGATGCAAATCTTGCCACTCTGCTGGAAACAACTACCCACTCCTACTCTCTTTTTTCCCCATACTAAATATTTGACTATTTTTTTAGGCGAAAAATAAGCTCCCATTTTCACTAACTGCCCATTCCAAGAAGACTTCTTGCTCATTCACACAGTCTATTACAATGTATTTTCTTTCTCTCTAATTCCGCACATTTTCTTTTCACAAACCTCCTTCTACATTACCGCTTTGGAATGTTTCTTGGATGTTGAGGATGCCTTGAAGTTTTCCTGCCTCCAACATCAAGTTCTTTCTCCATAATCCAGCAGGAACTTAACTGAATCAGGTCCTTTTGCTTCTGTCTTTGACATTCTTTAATGTGGTTCTCTGTTATCATATAGATATTCAGAACTGGGTTTCTGCACAACTGTTAATTTCCTTTTATTTAACCTTACTCAAATGATATAAGCTCCAACAATAATGATTTACTCATAGACATCTGTGCTTGCCATAGCATTTTTCATACCATTCAATACAAATAAATTTCTTTATTTTTGCTTTTCTTGAAGAAGTAAAACCTTCAGACAGTTTTGAAAAATAATCCCTGTATAAATTTTACTGAGTTCTTTTCTCTCTCCCAAATGTTGTTAAAATGTCGGGGAAAGGAGCAGGCTTTTGAGAGAATGTAGTATTTAAGCTGCGCCTGAATACCTGATCCAATTGTGTAGTTAGAAAAGATGTACATTTGGAGAAATGCTGATTCTAACCTCGGTTATTGAAGGAGCAATTATATATGCTAACTGATTTAGTATTAGAAACTAAGTTAGTAGAATAAATGGATTATCTCCTAGATGTTAAGTTTCTTCCAAGACTCCTACCAAACATTGTATCTACCACAGTAGCATACACAAATAACATGTCCAATAATGCTTCGATAAAGGAATAGGAAAGGTAAGACAACTATAATCCACAAGTATATCCTTTATGCTCAGTTTTAAAAAATATTCTATAAAATACTCTCCTTATAGAACATCCCTAGACTGTATTTCTTATTACTATACAAGGGCAATGATAAAATAAAACATTTGTCAAAAGAAAAAAAGAGTTAAAGGAGTTATAGTAGCAATGCCAGCAATCTCTGAGTGAGAATAAGGCAGATTCATAATTAATTTACTCTATATTTGTGCCATACTAGCTAAGATCTGCTAACTATATGTATATACATAAGATATATAAATACACATACACCGTACGTGTAGAAACACATTTTATATATGTGTGTAGAGTCCAACCTTGTACATAGTGAGAATCATAAAATGTTCTCTTCATAAATAAGTAATTGAAGTCAGCCTTTCCTCCTCCCTGCCAAAAATGAAGCTCTAAGTGATCAAAATACACTAACTGGATTTATGAACTCATGTGTTCATTTCTAATGGTCATATATTCAATTGTAAATAGAGCATACAAGTTTGGTCTATAAAGATTGAAATGCCAAGTCATAAATAATTATTTCAGAAGTAAAGGACTAAAGTAAATTTGATCTGTGGGAGAATTTATGTCTGGAAAACCCAGAATGAACTCATTGAAGAAATTTGAGCCATTCTGGGAATTAGCATAGACAATGTATGGAGGAAAACAGATAATGAAAAGCCATTTTACATGGCTTGTTTGAATTTTCTAGTGTGCCTTAGAATCTATTAGGAATGTGATTAATTTGGGTCAGGGAGTTGTCAGTTGAAGTGATGTGTCAATTCTATGCTATGACATCTAACTCTTAGTGTATAATCCTCCACATGCTTCCCAAACAGCAACAACGAAGACCATGGATGCTCACAGAACCTGGATTCAAGTGCCTCCAAAAAAAACAAAGACACTTCCGCCTAGATGAAAGTACTACATATATTTTTAGAAAATAAATTTTAGTCATTTAAAGAAAGAGATTTTACAATCTCTTATTGTCACACTTTAACCTAGAGAATACAAACAGGCAGAGACACAGTGAGATAGTCCATTTGATAGGCATATGTGACATATTAAATAAAGCAGTAATATGTTTGAAGGGGTAAACAAGTCAGTTTGCAGAGAAGCATGAATTCCATCTTAAAGCAGATAGGATTTATTTTACAGGCAACAGAAAGCTGTTAAAAGCTTTCAAACAGGGAAATATTATGAACAGAATTGTGCGTTAGGAAAATTAATCAAGCAGTATACAGGATGCCTAGGAAGCAGAAAGACACTTAGAAGCAGGAAAACAAGCTCTGCTATTGTAAAGAGCCGAGAAGTCATGGTGTTTAAACTAGGGTAGTAGCAGTGGGAACCAATTTGGCAGAATGAATGGAACAGTAATTTGCAGGTCTTGGCAACTGATGAGGCCCAAGGGACTTATAAATCATTCCAAGCTTTTGAGCCTGAATGATTGTTAAGATGGTGCTGTTGCCAGTTAAATAGGAAGCCGAAAAGGTTGAACAAATTTGAGAGGAAGAAGAGCAGATTTAGGTAAAGTACATTCAGCTGGTTGTGTCCAGTGAACTACTGGAAACAAAATGAATACAGATTTGCATCTCTCAGGATATGTGAGATGGAAGGGTACAATGATGAGGCTTTTTGTATACCTACCTTTAGGCAAAAAAAGGAGAATTAATGATATCAAGACAGGTATACTTCACTGACACAAGGCGAAAGGGAATGTCAAAGAAAATAGCTAACTAAGAGCACTTTCTGTAAAGATGGATTAAATAATATATACATTATTTAATTTATATTAAAAATCTATTGTATTTGGTGATTTCTTATATGGTATTTCAAGTGGTCACTGGAGCAGAAAAACAGAATTGAAAAGAAAAATGTGGGCAGGATAAAACACATTGAAGTATACAATGGAAAGGTACGTAGTAGGTAAAATGAACCAAGTAAATTAGTGCATAAGAAAACATGGTTCATCTAAAAAATAGACTGATTTAAACAGAAAACCTTAAAATTATACAAACAATGTTATTTTACTTATCAAACATATAAATAACATAGACAAATATTTACAAATACATTTCTTATACATATATTGTATATGTACGTTATTTTTCAGTGGCAAATCAAGTTGTGTGTGTGATATTAATGGTGCCTGGAATGGAGACTGTGATGAAGATGTTGAATCTGTAGTGATGATGGTGTTGGCAAACAGAATAACAACAGATTAGTTATTGCAACTATTGTAGAAGGAGAATTACAGCACCAAATTACTTTTGCTTACTCATTACTTGTGCTGTGTGCATACATGTGTGTATGTACATTCCATAGGATATGTGAGGAAGTCAGAGAACAACGTTCAGAAGTATTTCTCTCCTTCAACAAATGCTTTAACATGCCCTCTCGCTAGCACACATAAATTGCTTTAGCCACATGTGTCACACATTAGGTAATTTATAAGAACCTGCCATACACTGCTTTTGCTAGCCATGATTTTTGCTTGTATTCTGCTTTTCTTTTGTGGGCAGGGTAGTGAGGACACTGCCATATAAACCTGATCTTTTACACAGTTGTTCTCATGGCCAATCAAAAGTTCATCACCTAACTGCCTGCACTTCAGTGCTGTACAGTACAGTTTCTGTGAGCAAAATTCTCTAATTAATATCCCCAGATAAGCCATATTTCACAAAAATATTTATATGAATGCATTCACTAAGGTATGGATTAAATGGCTAAGCGCGTACTCTATGTGACAAGCAAATGGTTTTGGGGATACATCAATAGCCAAAACTGCCAGTGTTTCTGCTCTCATAGAAGGTTTTTTGATGCATTGTCAAATCAACAAATTGTATTAAATTTATTAAAGACCTCAATATCAGTCCGAACACACTGAACCTGATAGAAGAGAAAGTGGGAAGTACTCTGCAACACATGGGCACAGGAGACCACTTTCTACATATAACCCCAGCAGCACAGACATTAAGGGCAACATTGAATAAATGGGACCGCCAGAGACTGAGAAGCTTCTGTAAAGCAAAGGACACTGTCACTAAGACAAAAAGGCAACCCACTGACTGGGAGAAGATCTTCACCAACCCCACAACTGACAAAGGTCTGATCTCCAAAATATATAAAGAACTCAAGAAACAAGACCATAAAAGGCTAATCAACCCAATTATAAAATGGGGCACTGAGCTGGACAGAGAATTCTCAACAGAAGAAGTTCAAATGGCCAAAAGACACTTAAGGTCATGCTCAACTTCCTTAGCGATCAGGGAAATGCAAATCAAAACAACTCTGAGATATCATCTTACACCTGTCAGAATGGCTAAAATAAAAAACACCAATGATAGCCTTTGCTGGAGAGGTTGTGGAGAAAGGGGTACACTCATCCATTGCTGGTGGAAATGCAAACTTGTGCAACCACTTTGGAAATCAGTGTGGCAGTTTCTCAGGAAATTCGGGATCAACCTACCCCTGGACCCAGCAATACCACTCTTGGGAATATACCCAAGAGAGGCCTTATAATACAACAAAAGTATATGCTCTACTATGTTCATAGCAGCATTGTTTGTAATAGCCAGAACCGGGAAACAACCTAGATGCCCTTCAATGGAAGAATGGATGAAGAAAGTATGGAATATATACATATTAGAGTACTACTCAGCAGTAAAAAACAAGGACTTCTTGAATTTTGCATGCAAATGGACGGAAATAGAAAACAATATCCTGAGTGAGGTAAGCCAAACCCAAAAAGAGTAACATGGGATGTACTCACTCATATTTGGTTTCTAGCCATAAACAAAGGACATTGGACCTATAATTAGTGATCCTAGAGAAGCTAAATAAGGAGAACCCAAAGAAAAACATATAGGCATCCTCCTGAATATTAACCTTCATCAGGCGATGAAAGGAGACAGAGACAGAGACCCATATAGAAGCACTGGACAGAAATCTCAAGGTCCAAATCAGGAGCAGAAAGAGAGAGAGCAAGAGCAAGGAACTCAAGACCGTGAGGGGTGCACCCACACACTGAGACAATGGGGATGTTCTATCGGGAACTCACCAAGCCCAGCTGGCCTGGGTCTGAAAAAGCCTGGGATAAAACCGGACTGACTCTCTGAACATAGCAGACAATGAGGACTACTGAGAACTCAAGAACAATGGCAATGGGTTTTTGATCCTACTACACGTACTGTCTTTGTGGGAGCCTAGGCAGTTTGGATGCTCACCTTACTAGACCTGGATGGAAGTGGGTGGTCCTTGGACTTCCCACAGGGCAGGGAACCCTGATTGCTCTTTGGGCTGGTGAGGAAGGAGGATTTGATTGGTGGAGGGGGAGGGAAATGGGAGGCGGTGGGGGGGGAAGAGACAGAAATCTTTAATAAATAAATAAATTAAAAAAAATAAATAGTAAACATCCCCATAGTTTCCGACTGTGTGTATTTCTTGAGATTAGCCTCCAATACATACTTTTTTATTATCTCCGTAATTACTATTTTGTTTTCTGCCATCAATTACTCTTCTTTATTCTAAAATTTCATAAAAATATGTTTTGTGTTGTTCAGGATGGTCAGTAGCTCTGGTTCTCCCATGTCAGTGGAGAGTGTGCATGGTCCAGCATATGTTATCACATTTGGGTCTTCTGGGCATTTCTTAATCCAGACAAACTGGTATTACATAATAGAAGACAGAAATAGAAAACTCAAATCAAAGTTTAAAAAATCCAAACCAAAGTATACAAATAATAAAAAGTACAATAGAATGTGATCAAGCACTGTAACTTAAGAATGACATTGGTATCCAAATAATAGATTACAGAAAATACAATCAAGGAAGCTTCCAAATTGACTAAAAACTCACTTAGAACACTAAATAAGTCTCAAACATGACATTCTAGGAAATACAGGAAGAATGGTTGAGTCCTTCACTTAGTGAGTATTCTGAACCAGGAATAAGTCTATATCATCAAATGTTTATTTTTTTTTTCCATTCAAAGAGAGCTTCACAGTCTAACTGGAAGGACAAGCATTAAAGACTTACTCTCTGAAAGAGAGGTTTTCTAATGAAAGAATAAAATTCCATGAAAATATTTGTGTAGCTGGAATATGTTTCATTGTTCGTGTTCATCTTTGTGAAACGGTGGTCTCTTCAGATTGTAGAGTTTCTTATAAAATTTCTTAAAGAATTCATGTACTTTCCAAAGGAATTAAGTTATAACATATGAACTTGGTAGGAACAAAATATTAGGTACGGAAGGTTATTCTCTGATATCTGTAACAAGAATAGATTTATAACCAGTTTCTCAAGCAAAGATAATAGTCAAGGAGTTAGGATATAGTGAAAGAGATGGAAAGAACATCCTGTGAAGAAGACAGGGCTGGGCCCTCACAGCATTGCTTATTGATCCGTTTTGTAGAGATACGAATGGAAATTCAGCTCAGTTTCAATTCAATATAAAAAATGGAACATTGTCAAGATAAAAACATAAACTACACAGACACAGAAAAAGAGAATGTTTTTGGGATCATCTTGCAAACAGTCGGCCTCCATCCACTGAAAAAAACCACTGAACTGTAAGTCCTGACAGTCACCTCTCCCTTCTGGACTAAACTATTTTTGCTTATAGAATACTTTTCTTGAAAATTTTTGATAACTGACCTTCAAGTCCCTCATGCTGTTTCCTGATTCAAGCAATATTTCAGCTTACAAAAATGCAAAATATTTTATTTACTAGGATACTTAACATATCCATGAATTAATAAAACTTAAATGTATAAGGCCAGTCTTCTAGTGTATTTTGTATTGTGCTTTACAAAAAACATGATTGCCATGGGGTAATAACTGTAAATATTTTTCTCTTATGCCACCTACATTCTAGTTACTGATCTACTGAATCCACTGCAATAGGTATTGAGCCTAAAGTGTTTCACCTAGGAAAAAGGGGAAGGATGAGAGGTAGGCATTGCCTCTATATCAAGAATGACTTCTGCCCCTCCTCCCAACTAATAATGACACCAAATTGGAGTCTCTTTCTTCAATTATTCTTTTCTAGAAAGATTTCAATCACATTTTAAAAATAGTTTATTTTTTGCCCTCTCCACCAATATGGAATAAGTGATACATTTCAGAAAATAAAAAAATGATTTAATAAGTAAAGGAAAATCATCCCTAGTCCCTGCTTTAAAGAGTGCACTTAGTCCTTCTGTGTGTTTATTGTGGCACCATAGGCATATGGCCCATATAAGACTCTTGTCAGCCTTGACCACTTTTTCCTTTTTTTACATAAGTTTTGTTTTAGAAAGCTTTTTTTTCCAAGTCATGAGTCTCACACTGTTGAGTTTCATCACATTATGATGACATACCATAATTTATCTGCTATTTTTCTCAATTTTTAATCTGTCCCATTATGTAAATTTGGGTTTCAGTAAAAAGTACCTATTCAATTCTCAAATTTAATCATTTGATTTTCACTTTTTCTATCTTTGAGGATAATTGTGTGTGTTAAAAGAAAAATAGGGCATCCTAAAAATCCTTATTATTTCTGATTTCTTATGAAGATTAGCATTAAGATAGATTGTTTCACTAGCATTTTTCACATAACAATTTATGATTATTATATCTCCATTTAAGCATTTCAGCATGCACATATGCCTCCACTTTTTCTAAGGATGCAAAAAACCACATTTATTCATGCACCATAAACCATTACTTATTTAAAAGTGTGGCTTATTGATAAATCTTGTTTTTATTTTTCTCTATTTTACTGTAGTAAACAGCTTCACAAATAAATATATAGGACAGATTTCCAAAGCTAATTTCTCAGTAAGCTTATAATTGCATATGTAAAGCACATATCCATAGCAAATTCATACTACAATTCGCTCAGACACATCTGCATATAGATACATCTGAGAATGTACAAAACAAAAACTGGTACAAGTTATTAAACTGTGCTAAGAAAAGGCATGGACTATGGAGAAAAATAGCATGAGATTGAATTTTTTGACATTTGAAATAATTTACAACTTTAAATTTGTGTTTTCATTTTGATCTTTGTATTTCACTTATTCAAAGAGTAAATTTTAAATGCTCATTTTTTTTTTACTAGCAAGACTGAGATCTTGTAACAATAATCAAAGAAAACAGCTTCAACTTGGTACCAAATAAGTAGTACATATATGTTAAATCACAGAGTTTGCAGTAGTCAGATCTATACAACTCCCGAGGACACTAGAACTCCTCTTGTGTATGTAGCAATGCTTATTTTGGAAACTGACTGAATCTATCCATGCATGTAAGTGTATTATGTATGTTACAATCATTTGAGGTATATTGTAAGTTCTCAATAGTAAATGATGTGTTTGATCAACTTCAATAAATTAAAGACAAATTTTCAAATATTGGAAGAATATGTCTTTAATTTTTGTGCTATTTACAGTATATAGGATATGAAAAAAGTTAAACTTAAACTGTAGGTTTAAGATTTTATCCAACATTTAATCAAGATTTTGAAGTCAATAAAATAGTAATTCAGTACCAATTACTAGAATTTAGTGATTTTCAGGTTTAAATAACCCTCTAGTGGAAAAAATACATGGTCATTAGTTAAGAAAACACAAACATGAAATGACATTGGCAGCTATTTCTACTGTATGTCACATGAGACATGAGCAACTTCAAAAGCATATGTAATACTATGCTTTGCCATTCAGTAAATTAATCAGGCAATAATATTTTAAAAAGTATTATGCATGTTTTAAATAGCTGTTTCATTTTATGTTTGCATTCTTAGAAATTCTAAAAACAAAGGAAAACCAGCCTATAGTCCACAACCCTGTAAAACGTAGACAACAAAGAGGACCCTAAAACAGAAATACATGGACCAACATAAGAAAGAGAAAAAGACAAGATCTCATGAGTAAATTGGGAGCATGGGAGTCACAGGAGAGGAAAGAAGGGGAAGGGGAAGGAAATGAGGGGAGCAGAGAAAAATGCATAGCTCAAATAAAAGCAATAAAAAACTAAGTATAAGTCTTTAACAAGTGCTTTTTATAAAACTTCTAGGCAGTTTGGATGCTCACCTTACTAAACCTGGATGGAGGTGGGCGGTCCTTGGACTTCCCACAGGTCAGGGAACCTTGATTGCTCTTTGAGCTGATGAGGGAGAGGGACTTGATGGGGGAGGGGGAGGGAAATGAGAGGCGGTGGCGGGGAGGAGGCAGAAATCCTTAATAAATAAATAAATTAAAAAAAGATTCTGATAATTAAAGGTAGTATGATGTACAAAAGAAAAAGGTTAAGAATTTTTTCAATTTCTTAGTAAACAGATTTTCTTAACCTCACCAAATGAGAAGACACATAATATAAAATAGCTTTTAATGCTGTTTATGTTGAATCCTTAATCATAAAGTTTTAGCTAAGTATGAGCTTTTACTCTACAGTAAAGGTGGACGGTTTCAGTGTGCAACACACACACTAACTCACATATACACACAAGCCCACACATATATCCTTTCTTATTTTATGAGCAATCCTGCCTTCATGCTTCTTTAAACTTGAAGCTCTTTCAAAAGCAACATACTGTGCCAAATGCATAGTGATTATATAATGTGGACAAAAGCCCGGGGGAAATGTGTGAAACACACCAAAATCACTCCACTTAAGACCTTTTACAGCCATTTGATCTAATGATGCTCATTCACTAAGGATTGATGGACTAAGATGCAGCCATAGTGGGAACATAAGACAGGTGATGTGTCAGTGAAACCAGCATTATTGTGGTCTCTTGAAGACTATTTTACATACAAAGTAATATGTCTGTACAAAATAAATCACAGGAAAAAAACTATTGGAATTACCCCCATCTTACACTATTTTTTTATAAAAACCCCACCAAGTCTTAGAAAAATTAAAGCAGAATTCTTTATACATATGATAATAATTTGTAAATTATATTGATTACTTAAATGAGAAGTTTGGATCAATTTAGTTTATGCAGGAACATTAGTTTTCTTCTGGTTTGTTGTTGCCACATGTAATTTCATCAGCAGATTCACGGTTGTATAGTTAAAACGGAAACACTTCTCCCTGTTTTTTTACATTATATTCTTAGTTAATTTTTCAATCTCTAACTTGATCACATGTTTCAAGATTCCAATACACATGTGACTAACAATTTAAACTAAGACATGGAAATGAACCTCAGAAAATTTCCCAGATTACAGGCCTATTTAAAACAAAACAAAAAGTGAAGTGTAAAAAAAAAAAAAGTCTCCTCCCAAAAACCTAAGCAAGAAGTTAAGAAATAGATTATACAAAAAAAGAGTTACTATTAGTGTGGGAGGTCTTTCTGTCCTTGTGCAACTTTCATTGGTTAATGAATAAAGAAACAGCTCTGGTCTGTTGATTGGGTAGGCAGAGGAGTGAACTGAATTCTGGGAGGAAGAAAGCTAAGTCAGAGAGCCACCAGAGAGCCGCCAGAGACAGACACTGGGATTTTTACCAAGTAAGCCACTGCCACGTGGCGATACACAGATTAATAAAAATGGGTTAAATTAAGATGTAGGAATTAGTTAATAAGAGACTAGAGCTAATGGGCCAAGCAGTGATTTAATTAATACAGTTTCTGTGTGGTTATTTCGGGGATAAGCTATGGGGTGGGGGGTGGCCGGGACAAACAAGTCGGCCCCCTCCCACAACATACTATTAGAATTTACTCTGGATCCCAGCAACAATCTCAACTCAGGGAAGTTATAAACTTCGTTGATTCCCATATCTCCAGGCTTCAAACCTGCAGATGCACAGCACTAGTCCCCAAACTCTAAGCTACAGCTAACACTAAAGAGCCAGATAGTTCTTTTGGACTTAGATTTTAGTCCTCTTCCAATAGGCTCAGGCTCCAGGCTAATTTTCACAAGCTCAGCTATGGGCATTTCCCAGCATTAGTCGAGTTAAATAAAGATGCAGACATGAAGCTCTTGCTAGAACAAGAACAACCCTGTAAATACAGTGTTTAGGTCTGCTCTATTACTAAACTCATTACTATGACCTCAGGATTCAGGCTAGCTCCAGAAATAAGCTGACTCAAGAGGCCTCGGATGTTGGACCAGTCCTTGAAGATCCAGGCATCTGATTTTCCATCATGGACTGAGGATCCAAGGTCATCCTAATTTTAAGCCACCCTCATAGATTTAGGCCTACAACTGTCTTCAGTATCCCAACACACATCAGTGTTACTGGTCCATGCCACACCATGTGCTCAATACCTTCATATGAACATAGGTTCTATAACAGTGTCCCAGATTCCAGGGTCCAGGTACACTATAGTGCCACCAAGATCCACAAAGCCCCACGTGATTGGTAATTCCTTATAAACCTAAGAGTCAGGACTTCTCCCAGGAAGTCAAGTTCCACTTGACATCAAACCACTCCCAAAGCCCATTTTCTGATCTTATGCTAAAGTCCCAGATACTAGGCCCAATCTAGCACAAGCTTGGTTGCACTAATTGTGCCTAGATTCTAGGCTAGATCATAGATGCTATGACTCCAAGAACATGACAATTTATCAACAGCCACCATAGCAGAGGATTTTAGCACTTTCCCTCAAGACTAAGGAAAAAAGCATGGCAGTTTTGACTCTAGCTTTAGACACCTTCAAAGAGGCCCTAGCAGCATATGTGGCCTCAGTCTTTCGTTGTTGCTGTTGTTTGGGTTTTTTTTGTGTGTGTGTGTGTGTTTTTTTTTTGTTTTTGAATCAGGGTTTCTCTGTGTAGTTTTGGTGCCAGTGCTGGAACTTACTCTGTAGACCAGGCTGGCCTTGAACTCACAGAGCTCTACCTGCCTCTGCCTCACAAGCACTGGGATTAAAGATGTGGCCACCACCACCCAGCTTTGTGGTTTGAGTCTTAAGACCATTCACACAGACCTATATTACTTTACCTAAATACCTGAGCCTATGAAACTGGATTCATCAGGTTTACCATAGAGTACCATGCATCATGCCTGTAATTAAAAACAAAGACTTGCCAGGAAAACCTCTGTGAGTTCGAGAACAACCTGGTCTACAAGAGCTAGTTCCAGGACAGACTTGAAAGCTATAGAAAAACCCTGTCTTGAAACAAACAAACAAACAAACAACCCCCCCCCCAAAAAAAAACCCACACATATATAAAATTAAGACTTCAGTCTGGATCAGATTAAGCTAGACTCTGAATCCACCCATGTGCACTCAAGTGCCAAACCTGTCTTCTAAGATTCATAAACTAAGTGGGGTCCTATTGCCATAGAACAACACCCTCTATCTCACTGAACAAGGGGACAAGCAAGCTCACCAAAGACTCTCAAAGCATTCATTCCTCACCAGCATAACCAATCAGAGTCTTTAACTTACAGGCACGCTGTTAAGTTAAAGCCATTCTGAAACTACATAAAAAAGTTTCCTATGTCTTCCAATGCACAGATGTATGCCAGACCACAAGATCATGAATATGCATGGAAACATGATAGCTCAAAGGAAAAAAAAAATCAAAGTATCACTGTGGATCCCAAAGATAATACAGAGCAATATACTACACAAGGAGAATTTAAAATAAATAGCTTCATCTACTACCTCTGACTCTTACTGTATTTATGTCTCCTCTTCTTGAATGATCTCTGAGCCTTGGGAAGAGGAGGTGTGATATACATGTCCTATTTAGGGCTGAGAATTTCAGCCTCTTCTTTGCTGTACTTTGACCAGTTTTGGTTCACCATGTTAATCACTATTACAAAATGAACCTTCTCTGAATAGGGTTGAGAGATGTGCTAATTTACATGTACTATGATAGTCTTTAGTAGTTGATTTAATATGATGTCCTTTCCAAGGGAATATGACCTAACTACCTTCAGGTTCCTGACCCATACAAGAATGCAATCATAAGCTCCTTCATAATTGAATGAGTCTTAATCTCATCAGCGTGATTGGTTACCTTCATGACATTTATACTATTATTGCAACTGTGGATATATCTTGTCAGGCCAGTAGCTACTGTAGTTCATAGAATTCACAGTTGCTTTTCTCCTCTAGTAGAAAACAGTCCAGTAGGGATGAAACTTTTGGGTCAGTGCAGTTTGGTTTCTTCATGTTCTACAATTTATGTGTGTGGTGTCCTTAGGAGCATGGTCTTACAACCAAGCATTATTATTTTTGGGGGGGTGCAGGGATCTGTAATGTCTGGAGGATTATGGGAAATACTGGCCAATAAATCCCAGGGATTCCCGTTTCTGCTTCTGGGATTTTATTTTTTATCTTATGGTGTCTAGTAAGGGCTTTGTTGTCCTATTTTAGTATAACTCCAGTTGAACTCTTATTTTTGGATATGTATATACTTTAGGAAAGCTCTACTGCAGTAGCTTTCTATATGACTCTTCAAAAATGTCTTTTTCACCCCTTATCCCTCTAAGCATTCCCTCCTCAATCCTGCCCTCACATTCTGTATCCTTTCTAATCCTTTCTTTTCCATTATTCTTCCTTAGCTTTTTGTACTACTGCATTCTGTCTTTCTTCTCTTCAAACTCCCCAGTTCTTCCCCTCTAATTTCCTGGCCACTATAGATATTCCAAATGCAGCACACATAACTGAAGACTCAAGGCTGTCATTGGAAACATTCTCCAGATACAGATTCCTAGATACACATAAGAACTCATAGCAATCACTGCAGTAATGACAGCATATGTAAGATCTATGTAAGCACAAGCCATACACAACCCCAGGATTGAGTAGGAAGGTGTGCATGAAGTCCCATTTCTAGCTAAGACGACTGGAAAATGATAGCTGCTAGGAGAAGACAAGTCTGAGAGATAAAGGCTTTCTTTGATATACACAGGAGCAGGCCACATATGCCAAAAGAAATAAACAGTGAATTTGGAAATAGATCAATAGAGATTTTTAAACCAAAGTCAAATGGAAATGAATAATGAAAATATACAGAACAGGACTATCAAGAACTGTGTGACTTGGGCAGTTTTCATATTTACAAAATTTTAGTGTTAGAAGTAGAAGAGAGTAGAACAAAGTTGGAGAAAACATAATTCCATAATTCTCAGTTTCATAACCTCTTATAAAGTTGAGGCAATCAGAAGAAAGCAATTGATATGTATATTAACAAAGTAGAATTAACAGTGCCAATGTATCTATGACCTGTTCATGTTTATAACAATTGAGAAGGTCATTCACTGGGAGGAACAGCCTCTTCAAAAATATTTTCTGAAAAAGAATGAATACCATATGAAAAATAGCAGATTGCCACAACTCCATATAATGTTCAAAAATCATATCAGGATTAACAAAAGACTTAAATAATAATAAAAATAAGAAAACTCTGTAGATGAAAATCCATGTAGACATCTTCATAATCCTAATTCAAGGAATGGTTTCTTACATATGACACCAAAACCAAAACAACAATTAAAAGTTTTTTCGTACAAAATTTCATGAAAGTTGAAAGTTTTCATTTATTGAAGATGTCATCAAGAAAGGTGACTGGTCAATAGCACAGGACAAAATAATTGAAATTCAGTAATAGGAAATCAATTAAGGAGCTTGCATAGCATATTCTAGCCTGTGTTCAACACCTAGCACTACAGAAACAAGTTATTACAGTTACACAATAAAGGAATAAACAAAGGAATTTAATTAGCCAACTTTTCAAGTAGCTAATAAGCAGACAGAAAAAAAGCTCAACATTATTGACAATTAGGAAACTGAAAGTTAAATATTGCAAATAGTGTCCACTAGAAAGGCTATTGTTAAAAATAAGAGAAAATAGCAAATGAAGTAAAAATGTGGAAAAGTTATAATGCTTATTTGTTGTCAACAGAGTGTAAAGTGGTAAAATTACTACAGAAAATATCTCATCAGTTTTGTAATTCAGCAAATCTACTCCTAGGTATATCCATAAGAGAATTGAAACCGCAGGCTCATTCTAAAGAACTGTTCATGAGCATTCTTTCACAGGAGCAAGATCAACAATAGCTCAGAGGTAGAAATGACATATATATATATATAATAAATCCATAAAACTAAATATCATGAGTTTAAAGAAAGGAATAAAATGCACACTACAGTGTAGATAATTCGTGGAATACTGAAATTGTCAGAATTTTTTTTTTAAAAAAAATGGAGACAGTGTATAATTCCAGACTAGTCTTTGGACATACTTGGAGCAGGGAAAACTCAAGAATGCCTGCTGACTGAAGCTAGTCTCAAAGACCTGAATAGAGGTGGGAGGTCCTTGGGCTTCCCACAGGTCAGGGAACCCTGATTGCTCTTCGAGCAGAAGAGGGAGGGGGACTTGATCGGGGGAGGGGGAGGGAAATGGGAAGCGGTTGCGGGGAGGAGGCAGAAATCCTTAATAAATAAATAAATTAAAAAAAAATAAAGAAAGAAAGAAAGAAAGAAAAAAAAAGAATATTTTAGATTCAGACTGCGGTAGTTTAACAACATTATGAATATACTAAAACCACAAAATGATATACTTAAAATGGTGAGTTCTACAGTATAAATTACTCTTATCTTAACATTTCGATAGCTAGTGAATGATCTAACCGTGGCTAAAGTTCAAGCCTTTAACAGAGTGCTGACAAGGGCAGCAGCAAGCCTAGGGGTAAAGCAGGGTGGAGTCAGTTGCAGTTGTTGGCAGCAGGAAGAACTGCTCCTCCCTCCTGACAGCAAATGTAAAGGGGGCGGGGAGGAATGAGGAGGACCCAAAACTTGGGCACAGCTGCAAATATCCCTGAAATGGAGGGCAACACAAGAGAACTGGATTTTCACAGAGCCTTACTGTTCTTGTGAAACAGCCTGACTAGTGTGGATAGCATCATTTTCCTCTTAACACCAATTGCTTCTCATCAATATCTCCTCTGTGATTCAAGTTCAACATAAACTACAAAGTAAGGGACTTGTCTCAATTCAGTCAATAGACACACGTGCTATCGGGCACAGAAATGGGGGAAGAACCTGTGCTAGTTTATCCAAAAGTGCAGTTTCTAGAGTTAGTATCAGGACAGCAAATGGCATCTGATGGGGAGCAAAAGCAAAGGAAGGAGAGCAGTAGGAAGTGACATCAACAGTCCCAAGAAACAACAGTGTTTCCCTGAGGTAACTGTGAAGGTGTACTGGTAGAGGGAATACTCACAGGTCTTCCTTTATCATTGAAACAAGTATCTAGGAACAAAACCTTTTGTTGATTCACAGACCAGAACTATCAAGTGACTTTATTTCTGACTTTTAAAGTTGGAAATAACCACACTCATTGTACACCCTAAATTGGTATTCTCCAAAGGAAAGCTAAATTGTTTTTAATAAGTTCTCCCAGGCCTTCCTCCGTTTTCTTGAGAATATATTCTTGATTCTGAGCCTTCTCTTGCCAGAAGAGTAAAAAATAGTCAAAGGACATTTTTCTTTTGAAACACAAAGGTGCTCTTTAATAACACTACAATCCAAATCCCTAAGAATAGGAAAAAAATAATGCTCAATTAATTGAATTACTTGACTTACCAAGATTGTTCAGAAAGAAAAGTAATAAATAAGTCAGTCTATTGACAGATAATATGATTATAGTAGTGTCTCTTTAACTGTGAGACTTGGAACACAACGGCCACTATCCCAGCAACCGTCCTGCTTAAAGGTGGTCTCGGGATTCTGTGGGACTTTTGTCCTTCCAGGCTAAAAGAGAATACATTATTCCCAGCTAGATCAACACTGGAAAGGCTTCTCCAATAACATGAGTAATATCACTTATTTGCTATGAAGAGTGCTCTGTTAGGAGTCGTTTTTAAAAGCAATGCACTTGTTTTGTTTCTGATTGTGATTCATAGCATCACATTGTATTCCACATGTAGTTTAACCTTCATATATCACAGTTAACAACTCAGTATAGTAAATAAAGACTTCAGAATGGAAAAAGACAGCTTTTGATTTAACTGGCTTCACATATGGATGGCACATTGTGATATTAGCCAGACATAAAAGGGTTAAGGGAGTCCTGAACACTCCAGAGCAATGTGGGCTGGGCCTTAATTTGGTCACACTAGAAAGTACTTCCTGACTAGTATGGCTCAAGGAATTGTCATACTTGTGGTTTGGATCATGATTCATGACCGCAAATACCTTAGGGACCAAAGATTGTATCTATCAGTGCAAGCTGGAATCATCTTCCCTCAGCCCCATTAGATCTCTTCACACTACAACATGTTAGGATTTGCCATTGCATGATGGGGTAACTAAAAACACATAATGATAAATACAGACAGGGCTACGCTCAGGATATTCATGAATCTAGAATATATTTCCTAGCGTTTATTGATTTAGACAACTAGAGTTGTATCAAACCACCTGCAGTACTTTTCTAACAGGCTAAATCAGAAGATTCAAAGAAATCATACTTTGGCCAAAGGGAGGCTCAAAGATGATCCTAGAGGGTTCCAGAGACATTCGTATATTGTTTCTTTATGTGGGAAGGGGTTGCTGGTTGTTGAATTGGCCCAACAAAGTGAAATAACCCATGCATGACAGTTGTACAGATCTCTCTCTCTCTCTCTCTCTCTCTCTCTCCCTCCCTCTCTCTCTCTCTCTCTCTCTCTCTCTCTCTCTCTCTCTCTCTCTCTCTCTCTCTTGTTTTTGCTTTCTCTGAGTAGCCCTGGCTGTCCTGGAGCTACCTCTGTAGACAAGATTGGTCTCCAACTCATAGAGATTCACCTGCTTCTGCCTCCTTAGTACTGGGATTAAAAGAGTGAGCCACCATTGTTCAGCAACAGTTGATTGCTTTTTATTGAAAAAATCATACAATAAATTTTGATATTTCCTCTCCCCAGTTTTTCCCAAATTCTCCCAAATTCTGATACTCCCAACTTTATGTTCTTTCTCTTTTTCTTTCTAAAGATAAACAAACAAGCAAATAAACAAAAATCAACTCAAGCCAAAAGTAAAAGAAACACACACACACAATCACAAAAGCGCTGATTTATTGGAGGCTTTCATAATCTCCGGCTCTTATAATCTCACTTCCTCATCTTCTGCATAGGTTCCTGAGACTCGAAGGGTGGAATTTTATAAGGACATCACATTTATAACTTATTGCTCCAAAGTTTCCTACTCTCTACACATCCTTCATTTGTGGGTCTCCATGCTAGCTCACCCTTATCACCAAAATAAGCTTCTTTTATAAGTAAAGCATTGATCTATGGAATAGCAGCATATCATTAGGATGTACTACATTGCTGTGTTCCTTTAGGAGGTCCTTGGCCACATTAGTCATGTCAGATATGGGTTCCGTTTCTTGAAATGGGCCTTATATCAAACCAGAAAGCAGTTGTTTATTTCTATAATATCTGTTCCACTTTTGAACCAGTACAGGCATTTCACTGTTTTAGGTCACAGGATTTGTAGCTGAGAGAGACTGGAGAGACTGATGACATCTTCTAGTAGCATTCAGAGTACCTTTTAGTACATTGAATGCTACCCAGCAGGGGTAAAACTTCGAACTATACACCAGCTCAACTTCTTCATCTTAAATGTCATGTGTTAAGAGTTATCTTCAGCAGTAGGACCCTACCCTTACCATCAACTCGTAGAGAGTAATAATAGCCTTGGAAATAGCCTGAGATATGTGGATAGTTTCAGAGGATCCCTTTGACCAAAGACTCAACAAGATATAACACATTGCTGGCACTAAAAGTTTTATTTGGTTGCTTAAGATGTCTAGTTGGGGCATTGCCTCCCTATTATTTGGTGACTCCAATTAGATTTCTTTCATATTCATATATATTCTAGATAGCTTCTATGATACTAAATTTCCATATTTTATATGACCTTTAGTGTTATTTCTTCCTTCACATATTCCTTTTTTTTCCATGATGCTCCTTATTTAATCTTCCTATTCTGGCTTCCTGTTTGTCTCTCCATAGCAATATATTCTATTTTCCCTTACTAGCTAGATCCTCTCTCTTCCCCCAGTCTAGTGCTTCTCAGTTTTCCTAAGCTGCAACCCTTTAATACAGTTCTTCATGACCCCAACCATAAAATTATTTTGTTGTTATGTCATAACTGTAATTTTGCTACTTTTGTGAATCATACTGTAAATGTCTGATGTTCAGGACATCGGATACATGACCCCTGTGAAAGGGCCATTCAGTCCCAAAGTGGTCTTAAACTTCTTCCCTGATCCTGTAGGAGGTACCTAGCATCTGTGGTCATTCAGACTGTAGCACACATATTGAAGACTTAAAAGCTAATATCCAGACATAAGAAAAAAGAGAAACAAACAAATTTGTCTTTTTGACCCTGGGCTACCTTACTCAGGATGATATTTTTCCTTACTTCCACCCACTAATGATGTGGGATTCCCTTCTGTATGCTGTGAATATGCTTTATTTCCATTGGATAATAAGGAAGCTTCTTTGGCCTATGACAGGGCAGAATAGAGTTAGGCAGGAAAACTAAACTGAATGCAGGGAAAAAGAAGGCAAAGTCAGGGTGACACCATGTAGCTGTCAAGGGAGAAAGATGCTAGACACTTACTGGTAGACCATAGCCTTGAGGAGATACATAGATTAATAGAAATGAGTTAATTTAAGATGTAAGAGCTAGATATAAATATGCAAACAGTGTTGCAATTAATATAATTTCTGTGTTATTACTTGGGTCTGGATGTTCAGGAAATGAATGAGCAGTCTCAGTTTGCACACTAACTTATACATTTCAGGATTTTTTTCTCTTAAACAGCTAAATATTCCATTGTGTAAATATTGAACATTTTTCTTATTCATTGATGAGCAACAATGCTGTTTCTAATTTCTGGATATTATGAAAAGAGCAGCAATAAAATATGAATGGGCAATATTTCAGTAGAATGACAGATTCCTTTGCGTATATTCCCAAAAATGGCATAACTATATCTCGAGATAGATAGAATCCTAGCTTCTTCAGGAATTGCCACACTGATTTTCAGAGTGGCTATACAAGTTGCACTCCCACCAGCAATGAAGAAGTGTTCCACTTTCCCAGCATCCATGACATGTACTATCATTCATTGTATTTATCTTGGCCATTCTGACAGATATAATATGAAATCTCAAGGTAGTTTTAGTTTGCATTTTCCTGGTGGATAAGGATGTTAATCATTTCTTTAAGTGTTTCTCAGCCATTTGCATTTCATCTTTTGAGAACTTTCTGCTTAGTTTTGTAACTAATGTTTTAATTGAGTTGTTTTTTTTCCTTCAGTTTGTTTAAATCTTCATATATTTTAGATACTAAATGATCTATCATATGTAGTATTGGAAAATTTATTTTCTCATTTGGTAGCTTGCTGCTTTGCCTGAATGATGGAATTCTTTGCTGTACAAAACCTCTTCAGATTCATAAGCCCCTATTTATTAATTGTTCATCCTTAGTGCCCGTTCTATTAGAGTTCTGTTCAGAATGCCCTTTTATGTTAGCCGGGCAGTGGTGGGCACATGCGCTTAATCCCAGCACTCAGAAGGCAGAGACAGGTAAACCTCTGTGAGTTTGAGGCCAACCTGATCTACAAGATCTAGTTCCAGGACAACTAGGGATGTTACACAGAGAAACCCTGAATCAGAAAACCAAGGGGAGAAAAATGCCCTCTTCTGTGCCTATGAGTTTAAGACTATTCCTCAGCTTTTTTTCCAATTAGATTCAGGTGACTGGTTTTCTGTTAACATCTTGAAACATCTGGAAGTGGTTTTATGTAGGGTAATAAATGTGGATCTCTTTGCACTATTGTAAGTGCCATCAAGCAGTTGGGCAGACACCATTTGTTGAAATTGCTGTCTTTTTTCCAGTGTGTATCTTTGGCTTTTTTATAAAAAAAAAAAACAAAACAAAAACAAAAACAAAAAACAACAACAACAAAAAAAACCAGGTGTATATTGACATGTGAACTTGTCTGTCTTCAATTCCGTTTCTTTGATCAATGTGTCTGTATTTATGCTGATATCATGCTGTTTTTATTACTATACCTCTGTCTTAAAACTTGAAATTTGGGATAATAATACCTCTAGCTAATTTTGATATTATTAATAATTATTATCATTATTATTCAGGATTGTTTTAGCTATGCTTGAATTTTTTGTTTTCTTATACAGTTAAGGATATTTTCCAATTTCAGTGAAGATTGTATTGGAATCTTGATGTGAAGTGCATCTGAGTGTGTGTACTGCTTTGGAGAGGATGTTTGTTGTGTTGGAATTTTGATATGAACTATATTTGAATGTGTGGACTGCTTTGGAGAGGATGTTCATGTTCATAATATTAATCCCATTGGTCCATGATCATGGGGGATCTTTCCATCTTCTGGTGTCTTCTTAAGGTTCTTTCTTCAATATGTCTTAAAATTATACAAGTCTTTTACTTGCTTGTGTAGTAGGAGGGATGGGCTGTGTCCCACTGCCCGGCTAGCTTAACCCCCAAAATAAACACACAGAAATTATATTAATTAAAACACTGCCTGGCCCATTAGCTTTAGCCTCTTATTGGCTAACTCTCACATCTTGATCCAACCCATTTCTAATAATCTGTGTAGCACCACAAGGTTGTGGCTTACCAGGAAAGATTCTAACCTATGTCCGTCTTGGGCCAGAGCTTCATGGCATCTTCCTGACTCTGCTCTTCTACCCAGAATTCTGTTCTGTCTTCCCCGCCTACCTGAGTTTTATCCTATCAACTAGGCCAAGGCAGTGTTTTTTTAATGACCAATGAAAGCAACACAAATACAGAAGGACCTCCAACACCATGCTTGGTTAGAGTTATACCAAAATACTTTGTGTGAGTGTTTCTGTGTGCTTCTATTATGAAAGGTACTGTCTCCCTGATTTCTTCATCAGTCTGTTTGTTGTTTATATATAGGATGGCTACTGATTTTTATATATTACATTTATATCAAGCCACTTTGTTGAAAGTATTTTTCCACTATAGCAGATTTCTGGTAAATTTTTTAGGGTCTTCTGTTTATAAAAATCATATCATCTGCAAGTAAAGATACTTTAACTTCTTGCTTTCTTATTTGTATCTCAGTTGTCTTATTGCTCTAGCTAAGGTTTCAAGTACTGTATTGAATATCTATAGAGATAATTAATATCTTTGTCTTGTTCCTGATTTTAGTGAAAATGCTTTGAGGTTTTTCTCCATTTAGGTGGGCATTTCCTTTTATTATGTTGTGGTATATCCCTTGTATACCTACATTCTCAGGACATTGTCATAAAGGGTGTTGCATTTTGTCATAGGACTCATTCTCACCTCATGGCAAAATCATGTGTTATATTTTTCTTTCAGTCTGTTCATGTGGTGGATTATATTTATTGATTTTAATATGTAAAACCATCCTTTCATCTCTGGGATGAAATAAGTTTGATCATAATAGATGATTCTTTTGATGTGTTCTTGGATTCACTTTGCTAGTATTGTATTGAGAATTTTTTAATCTATGTTCACCAGGGATATTGGTCTATAATTTTGGTTTTTTTTTGGGGGGGTTATGTGGGTTTAGGATCAAGATAACAGTAATCTCACATAAAGAAATAGAAAAATGCTCCTTCAGCTTCTATTTTGTAAAATATTTTGAGGAATATTGTCACTAATTCTTCACTGAAGATCTTTAGAATCCTATGCTTAATCCATCTGGCTTTAGGCTTTTATTTACTTATTTAGATTTGGAAATTTCTTAATTAATGTTTTTATATCACTAGGAGCTATTTTTCTTTTTAAGTTGTTATCGGACATTGATTTAATTATGGTAGGTAACATAAATTTGAAAATTATTCATTTCTTTCAGGTTTCCAGTTGGTGTAGAATACAAATATTTAAAGATGTTTAATATCTTTCTTATTCTTTGAATTTTCTCAGTGTTGTTTGTAATGCCCTATTTGCATCTATAATTTTATTAATCTTAGTCATTTCTCTCCATCTTTTTGTTAATTTGACTTAGCGTTTATTAATCAATATATTGATTTTCTCTTAGAGCCAACTCTTCATTTGATTGATTTGTATTATTTTGTTTGTTTCTTTCTATTTCATTGATTTGATCTGTGAGTTTGATTATTTCTTGGCATCCTCTGGTCATTGTTTTTTCTTCTTGCTCTAGACATTTCAGGTGTTGTTGCTAATTTGTTAATATGATATTTTCCCAATGACTTTATGCAGGCATGTAGAACTTTGAACTTCTCTCTTAGAATTGCATTTATTTTTTCTTATAGGTTTGGGGCATGTTATGCTTTCCTTTCCATTCAATTCTAAAATCTTAAAATCTTGATCCATTTTTAATTAAGTAGTGAGGGTTTTTTTTTCTTCCATGAGTTTGCACACTTTCTGTTGTTGTGGATATCATAATGGTCAATTAGATGCATGGTATTATTTCAGTTTTATTACATCATTTAAGACCTTTTCTATCAAGGATGCAGTCAATTTTGGAGAAAGTTACATGAGCCTCTGAGAAAAAAGAATATTATTTTTGTTTATGTTTTTCACTCCTTATATCTTAATGGGTGTATTTAACCTCTTCAGACTGAAGTCTTCCTTCTATTACTTTGTATAGATTTGTACTGGGGTGGAAAATTCTATAAATTTGGTTTTATTGTTAAATATTTGAGTATTTTTCTTGATAATTGTGATTGATAGTCTTGATGGGTATAGTAGTCTGGGCTGGCATCTGTGGTGTTCTAAAAGTTTGTACAAAATCCATCTAGACTGTTCTGGCTTCCAGAATGTCCCCTGAAAAGTCAAGTGTTATTCTTATGGGCCTGTCTTTATATATTACATGACATTTTTCTCTTGTAACTCATAATATACTTTCTTTGTTCTGTACATTTAGTGTTTTGATTATTATCATGAGGAATTTCCTTTCTGGCCATATTTGATAATCTGTGATTTTTTTTTTTTACTTTGATAGAGGCCTCCTACTTTAGATTAGGGGAACTTCCTTAATTTTTAAAAAATATATTTTCTGTCTCTTTGTTCTACGTTTTTTCTATTTCTTCTATCCCCATTATTTATAAATTTGGTATTTTTATTGTGTCTCAGGTTTCCTGCATGTTTTGTGCCTGGATTATTTTAGGTTTAACATTTCTTTGTCTGGGCTATCCATTTGTTCTTTTACCTTGTCTTCAACACCTGTGATTCTCCCTTCCACTTCCGGTAATCTGTTGGTGAGGCTTACCTCTGAGTTTTGTCTTTGACATTCTAAAATTTTCATTTGCAATTTTATTTAATTTTCTGTGTGCATGTGAGGGGCAGAGATACTATTTCTTTGTTAAATTCTGCTTTCATGTCTTTAATTTTTTCATTATTTTATTCAACTGTTTGTGTTTTCATGGATTTTATTACGGGATTTACTCATGTCCTCTTTGGACATATTCATGGCTGCTTTTTTAAGTCTTTGTCCTATGATGAAGATACATTACATTTCTGAACACCCACTGCAATAGCATTACTGATATGTTCTGGGTGCATATTTTCTTGGAGTTGATAGTTATGTTTTTGTACTGGGATCTAGGTTTCTGGAGTTACGACGTTAGAGAGATCTCTTGGTGTCACTAACTAGCCTTGTCTTTGTCGGGTGGGCATTCTGTCCTTTGGTTTCTGTTGCCTTTTCTGGATCCTAGGACAGTATGGTGGCTGAAAGGTGCACGGTAGAAAGTGCATTTCCACAAGTCAGCACATGATAGAAAAGAATGGAGTTTGGCTAGGAGGGAAGTTCAAGTAAATTTACAGTAAAAATCGAGGACTATTGAGGTCCATATGAAACATCAGATCCCCAGGGAATGAAGGTAGGTTAGAAGAAAGAGTTGTTGTAAGCAAGCTGCTAACCAGAATAAAAATAAATCTGACATGATCTTAATGGAAGACAGCAAGGATAGTAAAATCCATCGAGTCCTAGAGCAGTGTGGCTACTGGGGGTCTGTGCTAGATAGTATAAGTATTTGACACAAAGGAATGGAGACAGGCTAGAAGAAAAATCTAAAAAAGGGGTTGGTGGGTTTTAACTATCATCATGCCATATTATTCCATTCAAGAATTTTCTGATTCTTTCAATATATTATAGTTAAGACATCACATTGAGTCCTAGAAATTGTGAGAAAATTTGACTAATATATTCACTCCTAATATTTACTGGAAAGAAATATATAAGAAAGATGGTGTGTGTGTGTGTGTGTGTGTGTGTGAGAGAGAGAGAGAGAGAGAGAGAGAGAGAGAGAGAGAGAGAGAGAGAGAGGTGAGTGTGGGAGAATAGGAAGAAAGAGAGGGAGATAAGATTTTGATAAAATATATATGTAGATGAGGCTCTCACAGGTAGAAGAAAGCTAAGCACTGGGAGAGAGCATTAATAATCCAGGGAAATAATTTTATTTATAGATAGGTACAAACTTGCCACAAATAGGGCAGCTATAACACAAGGCAAATCCTCCTTTAGCATGCCCCAGTTGACTTGCTTGTGCACATTGCTCCCTTTCACGACCATTGTACCAGTCTGATTTTATTATGCAGCATCTATGCCACATAATCACTGTTAAATATTTGCTGAGGATTTATCACAATGTGATTGATCAGATCCACCCACCAGGACTCCTCCACAATCCATATCCTTCTCCATCTATCCAACTTCGTGTCCTCTTTTTAAAATCTCAACAAGTCCATTTTTGTTTTTACTATCTACTCTTGAATGTGTGACCTTCCATCACTCTCGCCCAATTTTCACACAGCTCTGAGACTCTCCAAATGTGGCTGTTCATTGTGCTTCCCAATTTTGTGTCACTGGTCCAGGGCTGCCAGTGTTATAGAGAACTTACATTGCAAAATTCTGATCACATTTGAGTGCTTCTTAAATGCTTAATGGAAAACAGAAAACCACCGTAATTCTATACTAACTTATGAGTGCTGTGGCTCCAGCCATAGAAATCAGTCCAGCTTCCAGCTGGCACAAGGCCTATAACTCCATCCAAGTCCCAGAGAGAGAAACCCCTGAGAGACAAAAATACAAACTAAAAATCTGACAGAAGAGTTTTAAATTGCCTTCCTTTGATCCACTGAACTACATGAAGTACAGCATGTATAAAGAGTCTTCTAGGAAAAGATTCTCAGTAAATGTTATCATTAAATAATTGTGGTGGAAATCATAAAAACCAAGTGGCCCTAAAGCATAATATTGGAAGACAATGGCACAGTAATGATTGCAATTGAGAGAAAATTGATGTAAGAAAATAGCTTGATGGGCAAGAAAGGAGCACAGAATTAGAGTAAATTTTCATTGCCATAGTCTGAGAAAAAAATCTAATATAATTCACTCAGTCTCCCTTCCACAATCCTGAAAAGGGAAAAACATGGCATTATATAAAGTATACAGGAATACAAAGTACTAGTTCAATTATGAGCTCTAAATTTCAAAAATGGACTTCTTCCTATAGAACACTGAGGAAAATTCTGATATCATCTCAAGGGAAAAAAGAGGAGCATGAGCCCTAGTGTTTGTTTCCACAAAAGAAGGCAGGACAGGAGTCCAGGAGAGTGCTCACCTGAAGTCACAGAGTGGCTACTTAGACATTAATACATTCAAAGTCAGGCTGAACAGAAATCATATTACAAAATTGAGCCTTTCATAGGCCTGTTTGACTGTTGACTCTCTTCTTAACCAATACTATGGATTTCTTCCTTGATCCACTATAATATAATTCTAACTTTCCTTATTATAAAGATATTAACATTTCAAGAAAATCTCTACATCCTCCCATCACTTAGTTCTTTACTTCATGGAACTTTTGGGTTATTTCGACATCCATCATATGAAGTTTTCTGTTGCCCAATCCTCTGCTCTCTGAGCCTTACCAACATCTTTCTTCAGTCTAGTAGCTTAGCCTACTATCTTTTGCTATTTATTGCTTTTCTTCTTCCTTTAGAAGCTTAAATGATTCACTTAAACCAACTGGATTTTTCTCTCAAAAATCTTGTCATTTATATGATCTTCTTAAAGTTTAACATTTAACATGGACCTTAGGTAGAGCTTTCCTTTATAATCTCCTGGTGGAATTTTATTTACTATTCTTGCAAACTTCATGTTTCCATGCAGTCATTCTGGGCACAAACAGACAATAGAGCTACCATTCTTAACTTGCAATTTCGAAACTCAGATGCATAAATGGGTAATAAAGTAAAGTATTATTTGGGATGTTTTGTAATTTTTAATTTTTAAAATGAAATGAAATAAAATTAGTTTAGAAAAAGGTCATATTGAAGTATAGAAGAGTCTGTGAATCTATTTTGTTGAAATATGATGTTATTTTTATTTATGAGCATTGAGACAGATGCATAGTATGTTTTCAGAGTCTTGTGTAAGCCAGGTGTCTAGGAAAGTAGGTATTTAGTGCTCCTTTATGATAAACGTAGAAATTATAACTATTATTAACTTATAGTAAATTGATTTGCAGAGATCTCACAAAAAATCTAACCTTAAACTTGATTTTTGTATTTATAAAAGTGGTACTTCTGTGGTGGCATGCACCTTTAATCCCTGCACTTGGGAGGCAGTGGCAGGAGGACTTTTTGGGTTGGAAGCCAGCCTGACCTACAACACGACAGTTAGGGCTGTTACACAGAGAAACCCTGTCTTGAACAAACAAACACCAAAAATAAAAACAAACAAAAAAATGTAGTACTGTTCATTTAGCTCAAGGCTTCTCAGATTGGGATGCCAAACAATAATTGCATAAGAGTGAAAACTTATTTCCCTCTGTTTTTCAATTTCATGTGAAAATTAATATGAGAAAAGGGGAAAGAGGACATCTCCACTTTCATATGGCCATTGGAAATAACAATATTGACAAGATCAAGTACTGTTTTGATCATTAAATAATTACAGATGCTATAGAAGTTTGCAACAGAATAAAATGCATGTGAATGTCAAAATTCTGTGTTTGTAACTCATTGCCTTAAATATATGGAAATTTAATTTAAGACAAATGCCTGAAAAGCATCTAATCATGGAGACAATTCTAGTACCTAATGCACAGACAGTAGTAGGCAAAAAGAGCAAAAATATGCATAATGCTTAACTGTGTATTACATGAACAAAACCAGATATTTTTACTTCAAAGCATTATTCTCTTGTTTAAGAAGTTTGTAGTAGTGCCAATATAGCTACTTCTGAGAGGAAAACTGTGACTTATAAATCTATGGAAAAAATAAAGTCATAATATTTGCACGTTCTCCACGTGTGTAATAAAACAAACCCCTAGAATTTGCCTCTACCTTTCCAGTTGCAGGATGAACACAGTCGGTAAACGTATTAAACACGTTGTATCAAAGTGAAATGCATGTTTACTGTCACAGTATTGTGCTAGTTAACAAACAAAAAGCATGAGCACACTTTCTGCAGTCATGCATTACACAACTATGTCACAACTATGTTAATTGCTTCAACACACATTCCCCACAAGTAGGACACTATGAATGGTGAGGTTAATTAAAGAATATCAAACAAGAAGCTAATAAAGGAATGTCAATCTTAAGTCATCAGAAGGCTAGTAAGAGTCTCCATGCAGAAAAAGAAATAATACATCATTATGAAAAGGAGAATCACTTATATCCCAGGGAGAACTATGGTTACCATCTCTAAGTATTTTCAAGATCATAATTTCTTCATTTTATGGCAATGACCATGCAGGTGAAAAGGAAATGAATGCAATGTACGTGTGGATGATTTTTAAATAAACATGTGACAAAACTGTTCTATTAAAACTAATTTCTACCAAATGCACATCCAATATACATTTCATTCTCAGGCACACATAAGACCTGTCATCCATAAAATAATATAAACTTAAAATGTTTATCATTGGGAAAATAAATGACCAACCTCACAATGAGATATTAACCACGAGGCAATTAGAAAGATATACAGAAATTGGACAAAAACAAAAGTGGCTCGTGACTTTTGAAAGTATATACTGAGCAAATAATAGATGATTTTATTTTAATAAATACATTAAGATAGTAATTCAATGTCTTCATCTAGAACTGGAGTCATCAATCTATGGCCTTAAACATATTCCCCACACTTGGCTTCTCATACATTTTGTAAAAGTCTTATTGAATCATAGGTACATTCAGTTTATGTAGTCTAAAGCTACCTTTGATCCACAGTAGAGTTGAATTGTGGCAACAGAAACCATATGATCAGCAAAGTCTCAAACAGTTCTAACTAGATATTTATTTTTAAAGGTTATTCATCCTGACATTGAATTAGGAACTTTATAAACTTCAGGGCCAAACATAATCAGATGTCTCTTTCCTCCTCCATCTACTTTCCTTCAATCTGTAAAATGTTGGATTGCTTTCAAGTATTCCTTACTTTCTTCTGCAGGCCATTTCTTCAAAGCCCATCACTCCTAAGTTTCAGAAGGGGACAGAAAGGCCAATGTTCTAGGTTATCTTGGCTGACTTACTGTAACCACTTACTTCCCTTAAAGAAGATGGTAAGTTTTGGAATAAACATGTGGAAATAATTTTTGCCACAGTGCATCACTCAAATAATACAACATGAGTATGAGACTACCCAGAATTCTCAATTCTTTAATGAGCAGAGCAAAAGAGAAGAAATATTTAGATACATCCATAGTGAAGACATATTAAAAATATAAGATGTCTACTAAACTTCAAAATAGGACCAACAATAAACTAGAGACATAATGAAAACATTCAGCATACTTATACGTAAATATGCTTGAGGTCCCATTTACCCATTAAATTATGGTTCCTCAGGCTGCATACTAGTAAAATGTTTTTTGTTAAAGAGGAAATAATTCTTTTTTATTGATTTTTATTGAGCTCTACATTTTTCTGTGCTCCCCTCCCTACCCCTTCCCTCTCCTTCAACCTTCTCCCAAGGTCCCCATGCTCCCAATTTACTCAGGAGATCTTGTCTTTTCTACTTCCCGTGTAGATTAGATTTATGTAAGTCTCTCTTACGGTCCTCATTGTTGTTTAAGTTCCATGGGATTATGACTTGTAGGTTGTTTTTCTTTATTTTATGTTTAAAAACCACTTATGAGTGAGTACATGTAATAATTGTCTTTCTGGGTCTGGGTTACCTCACTCAAAATGATGTTTTCTAGCTCCATCTATTTTCCTGCAAAATTCAAGATGTCATTATTATTAGTTTTTTTTTTCTGTGTAGTACTCCATTGTGTAAATATACCACATTTTCCTTATCCAAACTTTATTCGCTGGACATTTAGGTTGTTTCCAGGTTCTGATTATGACAAACAATGCTGCTATGAATATAGTTGAGCACATATCCTTCTAGCACGGTTTAGCATTCTTTGTATTTATACCCAAAAGTGGAATTACTGGGTTTTGAGGAAGGTTGTTTCCTAATTTTCGAGAAATCACCACACTGACATCCAAAGGGGTTGTACCAGCTTGCATTCCCACCAGCAATGCAGAAATGTTCTCTTTTCCCCACAACCTCTCCAGCATAAGTTGTCATCAGTGCTTTTGATCTTGGTCATTCTTTACAGGTATAAGGTTTCCACCTCAGAGTTGTTTTGATTTGCATTTCTCTGATGACTAAGGATGTTGATCATTTCTTTAAGTGTCTTTCAGCCATTTTAGATTCCTCTGATAAGAGTTCTCTGTTTAGGTCTGCACTCCATTTTTTTTATTAGATTATTTGTATATTTTGGGGATCAGACCTATGTCTGATGTGGGGTTAGTGAAGATCTTTTTCCCATTCTATAGTCTGTCATTTTGTCTTGGTGACCTTTGCTTTACAGAAGCTTTTCAGTTTCAGGAGGTCCCATTTATTAATTGTTTCTCTCAGTGTCTGTGCTACTGCATTTATATTTAGGAAATGGTCTCGTGCTAATGAATTCAAGTGTACTTCCCACTTAAAGAGAAAATATTTGAAAGTGGTTTAGGAAGCTTGATAAGACCCACAGCAGCATGTATGGCCAGACTTCAAGTGGTCACATGGTGTCCTGCAACTCATGATCCCAGAACGAATCAGTTTGACTACTAAACTGGCAGTCACTGCACAAAACTGTGCCTCTAGGGAAACCATTAAACATCTTACAGCCTGGAATCTCACATAGGAATCAATAGAGTCAGTCAGTCTGCCTTCCCACCCTCCAGTCTCCTTACCCTGGGATGCTCAGGAACAGTGGACTTCTTATCACCCAGAGGGCACAGTCTGTCCACTTGCCTAGCCATCAGCCCCTCCACCTATCAGATACACGAGTAGCATGTGGCATTCTGAGATCTCATCCCCGAATAGAGTCACTCGTAGTAGCCTCCATCCCAACAAAAGCCACCTGAGGACTAGGATGAATTCTGTGACTTGAACCAACATATTTTTTCCATTTTTGCTATGACTCTATCCTCTGCCACCAAAAGATTACATTTAGAAACCAGCAAGTCTTTCCTCCACTTCTGAAGACTATCTAGGAGAATATTCTAATTTTACTGAACTTTGCTCCTGAGCTCAGAATTTTCTTCTAACCCAAGCTATGCTGCAACCCATTTCTTTTTTTTTTTTTTTTTTTTTTTTTTTTTTTTTTTTTTTTTTTATTTTCCAAGTCTTTTTTTTTTTTTTTTTTTATTTTTTATTTTTTATTTTAATTTATTTATTTATTAAGAATTTCTGCCTCGTCCCCACAACCGCTTCCCATTTCCCTCCCCCTCCCCCGATCAAGTCCCCCCCCCCTCATCTGCTCGAAGAGCAATCAGGGTTCCCTGACCTGTGGGAAGCCCAAGGACTGCCCACCTCTATCCAGGTCTCCTAAGGTGAGCATTCAAACTGCCTAGGCTCCCACAAAGGACAGAAATCTCAAGGTCCAAATCAGGAGCAGAAGGAGACGGAGCACGAGCAAGGAACTCAGGACCACGAGGGGTGCACCCACACACTAAGACAATGGGGATGTTCTATTGGGATCTCACCAAGGCCAGCTGGCCTAGGTCTGAAAAAGCATGGGATAAATCCAGACTAGCTGAACATAGCGGACAATGAGGAATACTGAGAATGCAACCCATTTCTGATACCCATTCACACAACACAGTTTCCCCTAGATAGAATCCAAAGCACTATTGCCCAATCCACGAATTAATAAAATAGAAATAACTACATTTATATACAAATGCCCAAGCTATCAAGGTAAAAACAGATATCCTTATCAAGAAAGAAAAACAGCCGGGCGGTGGTGGCGCACGCCTTTAATCCCAGCACTCCGGAGGCAGAGGCAGGTGGATCTCTATGAGTTCGAGGCCAGTCTGGTCTACAAGAGCTAGTTCCAGACCAGGAACCAAAAGCCATGGAGAAACCCTGTCTCGAAAATAAAAAAAAAAAAAAAAAAGAAAAAAAGAAAGAAAAACATCAATCTAAGTCTAGATGCCTAGATCTCACTGCAAAAAACACACAACATGTAAAACAAAAACAATATGCTTGTTCTAGAAACAAGAAACATCACTGTAATACCCCACGAGGAAAGAACTTAGTAATAAAGCAATGATTTCAAAATAGTAATTATAAATATATTGAAGAAATTTAAAGTGGATACAACTAATGTCAAGATAAAAAACTCAAGGGCTGGAGAGATGGCTCACTGGTTAAGAGCATTGCCTGCTCTTCCAAAGGTCATGAGTTCAATTCCCAGCAACCACATGGTGGCTCACAACCATCTGTAATGAGATTTAGTGCCCTCTTCTGGCCTGCGGACACACACACACAGAATATTGTATACATAATAAATAAATAAAAAAAAAGATAAAAAACTCAAAATGAAGGTAAATGAAATAGGAACAACAAATCAAGATTTTGAAATTAGAATTAATAATAATTGTAATATCTTTAAAAAAATAAAATAAAGTAAAACTCAAAACAACAACAACATATACCTTATGAAATCAAAGAAAAGCCTTATTAGTAATAGTTGTATCAAGTGAAATAGAGAATATCTGATATTGGAGACATGATAAAAGAATTGGATTACTCAGTCAAAGATGTTAAATCTAAAAGCAAAACAAAAAAAACAAATTACCACCTTGGAAAATGCACGAAATATGAATTACAGGTATAGAAGTGAAAGACACAGGAAATATGGAAAAATGTGGAAGAAAATTTTCTAATCTAAGAGACACCTACTTATGCTTTAAGAGAGAAAAAAGAACACGAAATACACAAGACTTAAAACAAACCTCATAATAATCAAATACTAAATGTACAGAACAAATAATGGACATTTAAAACTGAAAAACTGAAAGATCATGTCATATATAAAAGTAATCACTTCAGAATATCATTTCACTTCAATGGAGATGTTAGAAACCAGAAAATGCTGGGATGGTGTTCTACATGTTCTGATAGAACCACAGATGTCAACCTAGACAATTACGCACAGAAAAAAAGTCAGTTATAATAGAAGAATGAAATTATTTCCATGAAGAAAACAGATATGAGACATTTGTAACTAAGGATCTACAGAGGATACACACTAGAAGGAGCATATCAGTGTGAAGAGAAGATTAAACACACCCACAAGAACACAGACAAAAATAAGCAGTTCCAGAACAGTTAAACAAAAATGATCTTAAAAAGCACCAGCATAATAATATAACAGAAATCAATAAGCATTTTCAATAGTAGTATTTATTGTTAATTGTCCGAACTCCCCAATAATATAACATATGGAGACAAAATAGATGTGGTTATTATTATACCTTCCAAAATAAACTTAAAAGACACACACACAAACACACACACACACACACACACACACTCACACACACACACCAGAAGAGGTTGGGGAAGATCTTTCATATTCTTCAAAAAAATAAAAGAAAGAAAAGAAAAACCAAAAGACCATTTAAACACAGTAGTGCCAAATTTCATCAAAGAGATGCTATTCCATACAAAACCCCATACTAAACTCAAAACAGTGAGGGAGGGTGACACCAATATTCCACTCTCACCAATAGACAGCCAGACAAATGCTAAATAGAGAAAATCTACAGTTAAGTGTCAACATTTTTAAAAAATGATGCAAAAGATACTTACAGAACATTTCATGTAAACCCTAAAGAATACATTTTCTTCTTAGAAGAAAAGGAGCTTTCTCCAAAACAATCCACATATGAGGAAACAAAGTAAATCTCAACAAATGCAAGAAAATTGAATTAACATCCTGAAATTCTGATAACAAATTAACAAATATGAATCTCAACAACAATAGAAACTGCAAAAACTTTATAAATCCTGGAAAAAAATAAGACAGTATTGAAAGAAAATTGGGTCAAGGAAAAACTCAAGATGGAACTTTAAAAATTCCTAGAATTAAGTAAAAATTAAAATACAACATACAAAAATTGACGTGACATAATAAAAATAGAAAGAAAATGTGTAGGACTAAAGACATCTATCAAATTACTTGCAAAATCTAATATTAAGTTACTGATGCCTCTGAAGGCTTAGGAAATAGAAAAATAACAGTTTTCCCAACCAGTACATAAGAAGAGAAACTCAAAATAATGGCTGAAATTAATAAAATTGGAATATAAAAAATAAAAAAAATAAGTGAATTGAAAACTTAGTTCTTTAAAAAGGATGACAAGATTGATAAACCTGCAGTCAAATTAACCAAAAGAAAGAGAGAAAAAACATAAATATATAAAATCCAAAATGAAAAGAAAAACATACAACAAACACTAAGACAATTCAAATACCATAAGGTCAGACTTTAATAAGTTATACTTTAATAATCTATACTAAACTGGAAAATATAAAAGAAGTAGATTAATATCTAAACATAAATTACCTAATTTTTTTTTATTTTTATACTTTTAAATTCCAGCCAGTTTTTCCTTTTACCCTTTCTCCTGTCCCCTCTCACCTTTCTCCTAAATCACACTGCACCAAATCCTCCCAATGAGTAAGGGCTCCCATGGACAGTCAACAAAGTCTGGCACATTAAGTTAGGTCAGGACCAAGACCCTCTCCACTGCATTAAGGTTGAGCTTGGCATCTCACCATAGAGAAAGGGATTTAGCAAACTCACTCAAGCACCAGGAATAGATCCTGGCTCTACTGTCAAGACTGCTTCAGGTAGTCCAAGCTTCACCACTATCTCCCAATATGGAGGACCTAATTCAGTCCCATGGAGACTACACAGCTGTCCATCTAGAGTTCCTGAGTTTCCATGATCTCGGTTCAATTGTCTCTGTAGATTTCTCCATCATGTTCTTTGCCTCCTGAGCTCATATATTCCCTCCTTCCTCTCTTAGATTGGATTTCCAGAGCTTGGCCTGCATCTGGTTCCATCAGTGCTCTGTGGTGATAGATGGGGTATTCACCTATCCAATTCCAGGAGATGGTTAGTTTGGGCACCCCTTCCACTGCTGCTAAGATTCTTGGGAATTTCCTAGTATCAGCTTTCTTCATAACCCTAAGATAAAGTAAATAATTTATAGATATCCATAATCATATATGAAACACAAGCAATAATTGTTTTAAAAATCTGCCAACTAAAAGACATCTAGGGATAGATAGATATAATGGAAAATTCTTCATTACTTCTAATGACAGTTAAGACCAATATTTTTCAAAGCATTTCAGGATTACAAAAGAAAATAACATTTTCAAATTCTTTACATGAATCTAGTATTTCCTAATATTAAAATCATACAAAAAGCCAACAAATTAGAGCAATCTCTTTGTTAAAAGTATATCCAAAATTTCTTAATACATTTTAAAACAAGCTTTTAAAAAATGAGTCTGTAAAATTATAAAATAATATATAATTATAATAAACTTAATAGTATTGAACTTAAAAGAATTGTAAACTGAATTTAAAAATCTCACCCAAAGTATTATTTATAATACTTAATGCCAGAGATGCAAGGATGGTTTAATATTTATAAATACAATCACATGGATTAAAGGCCAGAAACCACACAAAACCTATTCAGATGCAGAAAATGCCTTTGACAAAGTCTACCAACACTTCATGATAAAAGTACAAGATAATCTAAGACTATAAAGGACATACTTTACATAATGCTGAAAATATACAATCCCACATACAACATTAAGGTTAAAAAAAACACAAAGCATTTCCTCTAATATCAGGAACAAGACAAGAATATTCACTCTCTCTATTCCTGTTCAGTGTATAATGCTTGAAGTATTAATAATATGAATAGATTAGTAGATAAAAACATTTAAACAGGAAAGGAATTAGTGAAGGTATCTTTATTTGCATTTAATATGATTCTGTACATAAAAGAGCCAAAAACACTTTATCAGAAATCTCCTGAAGCAGATTAGTATATTCAGCAATGGAGCAAGATACAAAATTTGTAGAAAAAAAATCAATAGCCTTTCTATATATTAATATCAAACATCCCAAGGAAAAAAATGAGGGAAATAATGCCATTCATAATAGCCTAAAGTTTTAAAAAATAAATAAATATAACTAGAGATCTGCAAGATCTGTATAATAAAATTTTAAGACATTAAATAAATATGATATCAGAAGTTGAAAAGGCCTCCCATAGTCATAGATTAGTAGGTTTAACATTACGAAAATGAACATAGTGAAGTGGTTGGATACAAGATTAACTTAAAATAATTATAGTTTACAAATTATAATATACAATATACAAATAATAAATAGGTTGAGAAAGAAACCATGGGAACCACACCCTTCACAATAGCCACAAAAATATACAATATCTTGTGGTAACCAGAACCAAGCAAGTGAAAGACCTTCATGTAACAAAAATTTCAAGTTTTTGAAGAAAGAATTTGGAGAAGATATCAGAAAATGGAGAGCTTTCCTATACTCATGGATCAGTAGGATTAACATAGGAAAAATGGCCATCTTATCAAACACAATCTATACATTCAAAGCAATTCCCACCAAAATTCCAACACAACTCTTTAAAGACATTGAAAGAACAATACTCAACTTCATATGGAAAAACCAAAATACCCATGCTAATTAAAACAATCCTCTATGATAAAAGAACTTCTAGAGAAATCACCATCCTGATTTCAAGTTATACCATAGAACTATAGCAATAAAAACAGCATGTTATTTACATAAAACAGAGAGATGGATAAATAGAATTGAATTGAAGACCCAGTGGTAAAATCCACACACCCAATTTTTGTCAAAGAAGACAATTACAAAATGGAATTAAGGAAGCATTTTTAATGAATGGTGCTGTGTTGTAGGGATTGTTGATGGAGTGAGGGTTTGACCCCGGAAACAATCACAGAAAAATTGTATTAATTAAATCACTGCCTGGCCTATTATCTCTAGCCTCTTATTGGCTAACTCTCACATCTTGATTTAACCCATTTCTAATAATCTGTATATCACCATGAGGTTGTGGCTTACCAGGAAAGATTCAGCATGTATGACCTGGTAGCTCCATGGCTGTTCTCTCACTCTGCTTTCTTTTTCCCAGCATTCAGTTCTGTCTATACCACCTACCTAAGTTCTGTCCTATCAAAAGGCCAAGGCAGTTTCTTTATTCAACCAATAAAAGCAACACACGAACAGAAGGACCTCCTACACCAGTGCTGGTCTAACTGGATGCCAGCATGTAAAATAATGCAAATAGATCCATATCTATCACCCTGCACTAAACTCAAGTCCAAGAGGATCAAAGTCTTTAACATAAACCCAGACACACTGAAGCTGATAGAAGAGAAAATGAGAAGTAACCATAAGTGAATTGTCATAGGAGATAACTTCCTAAATAGAACACCAGCAGCACAAACACTAAGATAGATGATTAATAAATGGGACCTTATAAAACTGAAAAGCTTCTATAAGGCAAAGGACATTATCAGTAGGAACACAATTTCTTCACACAATAGGAAATGATCTCCATCAACTCCACGTCTGACAGAGGGCTAATTTCCAAAATATATAAAGAACTCAGGAAACTAGACATTAACAAACCAAATAATCCAGTTTTTTTTAAAAAAAAATGGGACAGATTTAAAAAGAGAATTCTCAACAGAAGATTCTCAAAAGTCAGAGACTTAGGTAAAAAATGTTCAACATCCTTAGCCCTTAGACAACAGAAAATCAAATGACTTACTCTTGTTAGAATGGCTAAGATCAAGAACACAGTTGACAATTTAAACTGGAGAGGATGCAGAACAAGGGGGCATTCCTCCTTTGCTGGTAGAAGTGCAAACTTATACAGCTACTTGGAAAATCAAAATCATAGGGTTTTTTTGTTTGTTTGTTTTTTTGTTTTTCGAGACAGGGTTTTTCTGTAGCTTGGGAGCCTGTCCTGGAACTAGCTCTTGTAGACCAGGCTGGTCTCGAACTCACAGAGATCCGCCTGCCTCTGCCTCCCGAGTGCTGGAATTAAAGGCGTGAGCCACCACTGCCCGGCTTCAAAATCTTAGTTTTTCAGAAAATTGGAGACCAATCTAGATCAAGATCAAGCTATACAACTCTTGGGCATATATCCAAAGGATGCTCAATCATACCACAGGGACACTTGCTCAACTATGTTCACAGCAGTTTTATTTGTAATAGCCAGAACCTGCAAACAATCTAGGAATAGATAAAGAAAATGTGGTACATTTTCACAATAGAATATTACTTGGATGGTAAAAACAGTGACATCATGAAATTTGAAGGCAAATGGATGGAGTTAGAAAAAAAATCATCCTGAGTAAAGTAACCAAGAGCCAGAGACGAACATGATATATTTTCACTTTTAAGTGGATATTAGCTGATAAGTAAAGAATAACCATGCTACAATCCACAGACCCAGAGAGGCTAAGTAGCAAGGAGGGTTAATGGAGGGGACATAGATTTCCCCTGGAACAGGAAATAAAAGAGACCTTATGGGTGGACTGAAGGCAGGTGGCATGAGAACATGAAAGATCAAATTGGGAGTGGTTCAAGGGGCAGAGTACTGACAGAGATGACTGGAAGAGGTGACATTTCAGAATCAGATAGGAACCGGTAAAAAGGAATCTTCCAGGAATCTATAAGGATGACCTTAACTAAGACTCTTAGCAACAGTGGATACATAACCTGAACTGGCCATCTACTGTGACCAGATAGGTGACTACCTCAATTATCATCAGAGAACATTCATCCAGTAACTTATGGAAACAGATGCCGAGATCCACCGCCAAATACTAGGTTGAGCTCTGGGAATCCTGCTGAAGAGAGTGAGGAGGGATTGTATAAACTAAAGAGGTCAAGGGCATAACAAACCCACAGAAACATCTAACATGGGCTCATAGGAGTTCACAGAGACTGAACTGACTATCAGGGAGACTTCACGGGACTTACCGAGGACCTTCATATATATGTGACAGCCATGCAGCTTGGAAGTGGGACTACTAACAGGTGCAGGGACTGTCCCTAATTCCTTAGCTGACTTTTGAGAACCTAATTCTCATAATGGGTAACCTTGCCCAAGTTTTAGGACAGGGAAAGTGCTTATTCTTACTGCAACTTGATATGCCATGCTTTGTTGATACCCATGAGATATCAGGGTATATTTGGTAAGTAGGGAGATTTGATAACAGGAGGTTGGGTAAGTAGGAAGGTGGCTGGGAATTTGGGTGGAGCTGGAGTAGGGATGAATATGATCAAAATGCATTGCATGGAATTCTGAAAAAAAAACATTGTTTTTTAAAAGGGGACTTGGTCAAGCATGATTAATGTTCATTTGTTTTTTACCGGTTAATTTGATGATTCTTTAATATTTTTATATATTTTGGATTCAAGATCTAACTATATAGCCTGGACAAGTTTCATACTAAAGATCTACCTGGTTCAGGCTCCTGAGTACTGGTACTGCAGGTATGTACCACTGTGTCCTCTAGTTTTTAATCTTTCTCTAATTTTCCTTTCTTTTAAGTGTTTTTTTTTACCTTAGAATATAAAGCAATGAATTTAATTGTGGTATTTCATACCTGTGTATCATTGTGGTCAAACCCAGTTTGCATTCCCCGAAGCACCAAGCTGTGCTGGCCCTCTTCCTTCTAGACAGTGTCCTGGTTTGCTTCAATGTCACATGTGCTCTTCCTCACTCTCATTCTTTCTTCAAACCCCTTCTCATGATACACTTCCTAGTGTTATGACCTATACACATAGAGGCACACTGTGTACAAAATTTGAAATATACAGTCTGCATATAAGAGGAAACATAAAGCATTTGTATTTCCAGCTCAGGCTTATTAAATTTAACATAGTAATGTCCAGTTCCATCTGCTTTTCCTTCTAATGTTATTATTTCACTTTTCCATACAGATGTCTACAAATTCCACTGTGTATATGAAATATTTCTTATTGTTTTGTAGATAAAAAGAATAAACAAAATAGGTGACACATGATTCATAAGTATTTGCTAACTGTAACCTAACACTTGTGAAAGTGTAATAGTTAGTAAAAAGAGGAAACTCGGTTTCTGTTTTTAAGACTTCACAATATAATGAAAATGTCAAGGCAATTAACTGTCTCATTTTGTTGAGTTTTGTAACATAGATTAGTCTGACTCCCTCTTCAGGATGTGATACTCCCCATCTGACAGGCCTAACCAGAATGAAAAGATTCTATGATGTACATACAGTGGTAAAAGATGCTTATTGCCAGCTACTGTGCTAGGTGTACTATTTGTATTAACTCTTTTAAACTCTGCAACACCCTACAAGGGATTAAAATAAAATTGATTAAGGTATTACATGGTGTTAGACATGAAATCATGCTCTACACCACTAACAAACAAATCATATTGCAAGTTAAGTTATTCAATCTTATTACACTTCCCCTGATTTCAGAGATGTTAATTATAAATATATGTGTTTCTTCTTTAATTAATTTAAAAAACTATCTTTTCTCATTTGATATACCAATTCCAGTTCCTGTTCCTTCCCCTCCTCCTATTCCATCTACCTCCCCCAATCTCACCTTCCATCCACCTCAGAGAGGTTAAGGCTTCTCATGGAAAGCCAACAAAGTCTAGCACCTTGATTTGAGGCAGGACCAAGGGTCTCCCCACTATTTCTAGGCTGAACAAGGTATCCCTCTGAAGAGAATAGGTTCCAAAAAGTCAGAACAAGCAGTAGGGATAAATCCTGGTCTCACTGCCAGTGGTCCCAAGTTTCCCCCAGCCATACAACTGTCACCCACATTCAGAGGGACAATTTTGGTCCTATGCTGGCTTCCCCACTGTCAGGTCAGAGTCGAAGAGCTCCCATTAGCTCAGGTAATCTGTTTCAGTGGATATCCCCATCATGGTCTTGACCCCTTTGCTCATATTATTGCTCCTTTCTCTCTCTGACTGGACTTTAAGAGGTCAAGACAGAGTGCTGCTGCTGTGCATCTCTGCATCTGCTTCCATCCGTTGCTGGATGAAGGCTCTCTGGTGACATTTAAGATAGTCATCAATCTGACTACAAGGCAAGGCCAGTTCAGGCCCCCTCTCCACTATTGCTTAGGGTCTTTGCTTGTGTCATCCTTGTGGATTCCTGGGGATTTTCTTGGTGCCAGATCCCCATAATGGCTCGCTCTATCAAGATATCTCTTTCCATGCTCTCCCTCTGTGTCCTTGCCCCGTCTCGACCATCCCATCCCCTCAATGTTTGTGTTTCTTAAGCTCACTTTGTAGGTGAGGCACCTAGAGGGAAAATGGGTGACTCTTCTCATCCTAGTTATTAAACTAGAAGTTCGCAGAATAAAAGTCTAACTTTAAAATACTTAATCTCAAAAACTAAGCTCTCCTAAATATAATGTTTAAAAATTGGAAGAGCGTTTTAAAATTTTATTTCCCAGGAAAAAAATGAAGGTGTTGGTTGTAGGCCAGATGGCAGGAAGCAAAGTTACAGGATTTTAGTAGTTACCACAGAGAACTGATTTTCTTTCTGTGCCCATTGAATTATTTTCTTTAAAAGTTCCAGTTATTTCAACTGTATTTGGGCTTTTCATACTCCATTTTACTGCCTCCTAACCATGAATTGAAAGAGAGGTCAAGTAAGACCAAGAGCAAGAACAGGCCATAACCATGTGTTGATTCAGAATTAATAAGTACCACATTGGCAAAGATATCTTTACAGTAAACATATGTATGGATGGATAAAAACAATAAAATATCCTAGATTTTAAGAGATTCTGCAATATGTTTATATTCTAGAGTGGGATTCATATTTATAAATTCATATTTCAATCCCCTCAAGACTATTTGCAAATGCCTTTGGAAAAAGAATATGAAGTAAGACTGGGAACAGCTTTGTTTGTCCCTAGGACTTAGATTGTTTCCTTTGAGAAAAATAGGAGAGTCCGTGAACACCCTCAGGACCAAAGACAGCGTTGTCTACTCTTTCAGACAATGCTTTCCACAATCTTTCTATGAAGCAAGGAAACGATTCTTTTCACTATCATCATCAAAGCACTTTGTATTATTGGCAAGTCCAAATGTGTTTTGTCTAAAAGTATACTGTTCGAATTAAGAGTTTTGTGAACCAGAATCATTGGAAGAATGTAATCCTTCGCGATTTTCAGTGTAATTGGAACTCAGTGAATCGGACACGATGGAACTTTATGTATTTTAGAGAGCGCTGGCTGTCAGAGACAGATCTACAGTTTATTAACTTTTTTAAGACAGAAGAGCAAGAGATAGGATTTGGAATTTGCAAATATTCATTGTCGACTTTCACTTGATTATTGTTAACCAGGCTCCTTGGATGTCAGATTTTAAGTTATTTTTTAAAACCCACTTTGGATGAAACTAAAGCCACCCAACAGCATATGTTTTGGTTTATCTGGTACCACAGAATTTGAGTCTCAGAATGAAAGTTCTTTGCCCACATCATGCTCAAACTGACTTTAGTTTCCTAAGTTAGAATGTATTTCATTCTAATTGTAATTACTTCATGGATCTCCTCTATAATAGAAGTATCATTTTAAAATGTTAAGAAACTATATGTAAAAAGTCATTGAAAATGAAAAAAAGTAACAATTTGATTACCCATAATTTGTATTTCATATCAAAGTATAAAAAATTTCTATCTGATGTGCTTTGCATGTAATACTAGCAAAGTCTCAGAATGGAAGAAAAGCGGCAAAGGGCAGAGGGAAAAAATGAAGTGTCTGTGTAAAACAGCGATTGTTTACTTTAAATGCAAGGGATATTCCTTTGAAGTGAATATTGTACTAAGTGTTAAGCCAAAACCAAAATTATATGAATGGAAAGAAAGGAAAGGCTTGGAGTCCCAGCGGATTTTTAAAATTCCTGTGGAAAGTTTGATAGGCTGTCTTTCTTCTCATAAATAAACTATTGTGGTTTTAAGACATGTGTTGTGTCTTGGTTTATTTAATTCTGAATAGCAGAAAAAAAGAGTCTCATGATGGGTAATAAACAATATATTGATATTTAAAGCCAATACAGCAGATCGAGTTTAAATTAAAAAGGACCTGCCTCAGAATAATAAACAAAGACATTGTTTTTGTGCAAGAAAAATGTCAAAGACATCATGTTTGTGCAAAAAAAGGAATCCAGCTACTGTAAAAATTATTTAAACTAAATTATGACAAGAGAAACATTCTTCACCACACAGATATAATCAACATTGTTTGATCTGAACATTATTAAACACTTTCACTGTTGTTATAGAGGCAAAATATACAGTTCAAAATCATTAACATGGACATCGAATGTTTTTAGTCCAGTGTATCTTGACCTGATCTGATTCATACACTAAACTGTTCCTAATGGTTTTACTGACATATTCCAAAGAACCTATGACAAAATTGAATATGGAAAAGACATCATTGTTTTCTACTAGGTTGTTTTGCTGAGACTTCATTTTAATTCTACATTAGGTATTTTAAGAATGCTCTTTAAATTTACAGAAAGCAGGTTTTTTTATTTTTACAGTAACTATGTGAAGTCCTCCTAAACATCACTTACACACATTTATCATGTGTATTCATGTATGTGCAGCAGCTAATTGTCCTTCAGTAGTCATTGGGAATGATTCTACCAACAATACTTTACACTAAATGCTATAATATTACATAAATGTTTACCTAGTTTATAACACCCAATTAAATATATTTGCTATATGAATTGCAGTTATTCTGCATTGTTCATGGAATAATGTAACAGAAAAATTCTTATATCTGCTTGGTACAAATACATATTCTCAAATGTTTATTCATATTTATCCATATATGAGAATATATATAGTCTTCTTGTAAAAAAGATACATATGTATATAATATATATATATATATTGTCAAAAGGGAGTGGACTACAACTATAAAATAATGTATATAGACATATTATATAATAAAATAATGTATGAAAACAAGGGTTTCAAATTTCAGAAAAATTATGAAAATTGTAAAAGGTTTGAGTCCCCACTGGATTTTTAAAATTTAACTTGTCTTAATACAATATTTACAAATTTCCAAAAAGATTTATAGTTTAATAAAATAAACATTTTATATGAAATAGAGTACAGGTATAAACATTAAATTTAATAAAGGATTCTTCATATATTTTACTTTAATTCATGGCTTTAAAATGCACTATTCTACTCATTATCTTGAGGGAAGATGTAGTAGCTTCAAAATAGACTGTAAAGCTATAGTAATCAAAAGCATACAGCAAACACAAAAAGTATTAAATAAAAATTATTGCTAGACTCACAGATAAGTGTAGCTCTCAGCTCTCTCAGTACTCATCAAAGGAGCTTCTCTTTGGAGCCAATGGAAAACATTACAGAAAACCACAACAAAACACAATGCAAAGACCAACAGATGCACAACTTCTGTATTCAAAGCTCAGGGAAAATCACAGAAGAGGACTGAGCATGACAAGAACCAGGAAGAATGCTGTGAGCTGTGTCTCCTAGAACTGGTTGTATAAACAAGACATAAGCAATGGCGTTATTAATAAACATGCTAATTCAGAACAGGGAAAGTCTCAAAGAGTTCCACCCCAAGGCAAATAAAAACAAGCAATTAGTGTTTGCTGAGAGAGGGAGAATCACCTTCTTCCAAAGATGGGCCCTGTAATTGGTTATCAAAGGTCAGGCCTAAAATTTTATGTACACAAATAAGAAAAATGAACCCAGAAGATAATATTGATAATTTGTGTACACACGTATGCACACTATGTGTATGCATAACAGTAACCTCAAGAAAAAAGAACCTGTACTGTCTGATTTTGTATGTCTACATGACACAAGTTGTAAAGTCATCAGAGGAAGGAAGAAATGACTCCTTGAGATTCAGCTGTAAGGTAGTTTTTCACTTAGTGACCAATGGGGGAGGCTCAGCCCATGGGGGTGGTGCCATCGCTGGGCTGCTAGTCCTGGGTTCTAGTAGAAAGTGAGTTGAGCAAGTAATGTGAAGCAAGCCAGTAAGATGCTCCCCACCATGGCCTCTGTATCAATTCCTGCCTTCCAGAATCTTGTCCTGTTTAGTTCCTGTTCTGACTCCCTTCAGTAATGAAGAGCATTGGTAAAGTGTAAGTCTCATAAACCCTTTTATCCGCAACATGAGTTTTGGTCATGTTGTTTAATAACAGCAATACAAAGCCTGACTAGAACAGAGGACAGCAGTTGGAGAGGAATGCTACGGAAGAGTACCACAAGGGTTTATACAGCGCCAAATTTTAAGCTTGAAAGATACATAAAATAATACACAGCTGAGCAGGCTGTTTTTGTGTATTTACAGATATGTTTGTGTATACATATATACATGTAACAATTAATTTAAAAAGGGGACATAATTTTAAAAGAGATCAAGGAGCAGTATACGGGAGGGCTTAAAGGGAGAAATGAAGTAAAAGTAAAAATAACAGTGAGCATCAAAACAAATCCATGAACCGACAAGTAGCGACAGGCATGAGCTTGGCAGCCCATGTACTGAAATGTCTCTCTGTACTTAGCTCCTTCACAGTCAAAAATTTTAAAGAAAACACAATGTACATAATCCAGACTCTCTGTGAATTTTCCATTTTTACGTGGCTTATTTTTCTTTATTTCTTTTAATCTATAACTATCTGTACTCTGTCTCTTTAAAGACTTTACCATTTTTTTTTAAACCATTAACTTTATTCTCTATATTCTTTTTCTTCTCTCTCTCAAGCCTATGTACATTCATCCAACAGTGTGACTCATTTAGTGGTCTGAATCTGTCCTATTTTGAATCTGCAATTTTTTACTATCCAGGAGCACTTTTGATTTGCGCCTTTAAATCACTAGGCACTTAAGAATCTAAGCTGTGACATTCCTAGGTCAAAAACAGGTACTGCTTGCTGGCCCCGCCCAGTCCAACATGGCGGAGTCGCTCTTGCCTCTGAGCTGCTGCTGAGCCATTGGCACGGTCTCAGAGCACTCTCCTTTCGATCCCAAGCGGGAAAACAAACATCGAGTCCCATAAAAGCAGTTGAAATGCTTTAAAGCCAGAGTTTGCACTGGCGGCACAGTCCCAAGAAACCGCACTTTAAAATGACACAGCTTTTTTTCTGCTGCTGTTGCCGAATCAGGAAATCTCTCTACAGCATGCCACCAACAAACAGCAAAAATCTGTGTTAAACTCTCTCTCCCTTATTTTTAAGCCTTCTCAGGTTTTTAAGTGGATTTAGTCCATCACGTCTGGGTGCCACTCCTATGTGAAGCTCATTAAGATATGCATTACTAGCAACATGAAGGGAGGTATAACCTATGGGGCATTAGGGTTCTGTTAGGCAGTCGACGGTTCCTGGAGGTAGCACCATTCTGCCATGTGGAGTAATTGCATTGAAACTATTTATAATTAAAAGCCAGCACCTAGGAGAAACAGGTGGTTAGCTCTCTTTGTTTTTGTGGACAGCCTTGTCTACCTGAGTAGTTCCAGAACAGTCAGAGCTACACAATAGAGACCATGTCTCAAAAAAACAAAACAAAAACAAATAGTCCCACCAATTACATATTATTATACATTAAAACTATGCATATTATGTATAGTTGAAGTAAGTTGGCAAGTAATATGTTTCCCCATGAATCTTTAAAACAGTCTTACTGTCAACTATTCCTCCTTCTTTGGTCTTCCTCTCTGTTTTAGGTTCCATCTCTCATTTCCAGGTAAGAGCTTACAGATTTCACATGCTGATTTTATTACTAAGACTCTCTAATTTAACTTTAAATTTGTTATGGTAATTTCTCCAGCTTCTTTTGGTTAGGATTATTATGTCTATCTGAAGACTTCTGTGTTTCAGATGAAGTTTAAAATGTTTTTCTCTATTTCTGTGAAAAGTGTTGTGGGATTTTTTTGGAATTGTATTGACACAGTTTTATTCTTTGGGTAGAATGAACGTTTTCACAATATTAATTCTTCCAATCATGAGCATGGGAGATCTTTCCATCTTCTAATGATTGCTTTAACTTCATTCTTCAGAAATTAAAATTCTTATTGTAGAGGTCTTTCATCTCTTTCTAAGTTTTTTTCTTGGTATTTTGTGGGACTATTTTGAATGAAAGTATTTCCATGATTTTCTTTTTATTATATTTGTTATAAATATATTGAAAAGCTATAATTTTATAGTTAATTTTGTGTTCTGATACTTTACTAGAAGTGATAATCTTTTCTAGAAGTCTTTTGTTGGAACCCTTGGGATTTCTTATGTGTACTATAACATTATCTTCAAATGGGAACCATTTCTTCTTTTCTTGTTTGTGTTCCTTTGATTTATTTTTCTTATCTTATTGCTCTAGTTAAAGCTTTATGCATTGTATTGAAAAACAAGTGAAGATAGTAAAGATACTGTCTTGTCTTGTTCCTGATTTTAATGGACTTAAATTTGGGCTTTCTCCACTAAGGACTATTTCGGGAATGGGTTTGTTATGCATAGGCTTTCTTATATTGAGCTATGCTTCCTGAACCCCTATTGTTTCTAAGCCTTTTGTCATGAAGGCATACTAGATTTTGTGAAATTGTGATTTCTACATCTATTGATATGATAATACAGTTTTGCCTATACGTCTTTATATGCTCTATTTTATTATTGGCTTATATGTGTTAAGCACTCCTGCATCTATGATAAAGAAAACTTGGTTGTGGAGCACAGACACACACACACACACACACACACACACACACACACACACATATATATATATATATATATATATATATATATATGCTTGGATTCAGTTCGGAAGTTCTTTGCTGAGAATGTTGCATCTATTTTTAAAGAAACCCCCAAAACAATATAGGCTATTGTCATTGCCCTCAATTTCCTGCAAGAACAGGAAGGTAAGATGCTATTGTTGAAGATGCTACACACTCTAATTATAGGATATGAATAAATCAAGCTACTATTGAACTAAAAGCCTCCCTGCTGAGGGCTAACTTTCCATGAGGGTTAGTCTGAATGTGCTATGTAAGCTGCCAAGAGAAAGAAGCTGTCAACTATCCTACTCAGCTGTAAATCCTGAGAACAATAATAATGATGTGGCCTATAAGCTATCTCCTATGGTGTAATAGTGGCATTTGTATTTTGGTGGTAACCAACAGCTGTCTCATTGTTATTAAAGCCTGCTAAATTGAATGGAAATAGTGCCCAATGTTGCAAATTGAGCCAAGAATCTTTGGCTTGTTAAATCATAGCTCTTAGAGAAGAACCTACTATTGCTACCGTAGTACTAAGCTAATAGAGTTTCCAACTGGCTTCTAAATATACATCCTTAAATTTACATAGACAAGTGGATCTCTCATATATCATCAACAAGTCTTCTTTTCAAAGCAGATGGAAACTTTTAGAAAAATATGCAACTAGTTAAAATCAGAGAATAAGTGGCTATGGGGTGCCAAGCCCAAATAAGACCTAAATAATAAGCCTTGACCTAAGACTCAAGGAAAATCATGAAATAGTGGATGGAGAGATTATAAGAGCTTGAGGGCTAGGTCATCTGTTGTAAGGCATCATTCGGTACACAGGAATGGGATATTGCTTCTAGGTATCCTCAACAATATAGTTGCTTGAAAAGACCTGCGGTGACCACACACATCAACATGATGTGGCCTATAAGCTATCTCCTATAGATGAAGGAAATTTTGAAAGAGATCTACCCCAGATGATGACCTTTCAAGCAATCAATGGCTGATGAAGGAAAGATAGCCTAGTTTTTGTTTTAGTTTTGTTCTGTTTTGTTTTGTTTCTCAGGGATGAGATTCCCCAAACTTAAGAGCTAAACTGAACTTGATACTTTTTATGTGATGTGTGTGTTTGTATGTGTATGTGTGTGTGTAAAGGTTTATAAAATAAGGTTATTAATTTTAAAGGAGGTGGTAGATGATATATGGGAGAGGTTGAGGGGTAAGGGAAGTTGGAAGAATGTGAATACAGTGCTATAGAATATAAAATCTTCAAATTAAAAATAAATGCATTATTTCATGTATCATTCTGGTGGTGTAAACAGCTACAATTTCTTTTTATACAACATCATATTTTATCATACACTTTGCATGTTTTCATTACTCTGAATTCATGTGTTGGAAGCTGATTGTCAAACCAATAATGTTGGAAGTGCCTAATGTGAGACGTTTGGGTCTTGAGGCCAACACCATCATGAAAGGATGAATGCTGCTATACAAAGAATATTCAGGAATGCTTTAAATTGTTCTGATCTCCCACATGAAAAATAATGTCTCTCTCACACCCTGGAAGATGCACTATCCATCCAGCCGTTGAGTAATGGGAGCCTAAGACCTCATTTCCAAACAGATCTAATAGGGCGTTGATGCTGGGCCTTGCAGTTTGTAGAAGCATCGAAGCGAATGTCTGTTCCTTGTCCATTGCTCTTCCTTTGGTTTTCATTTGCAACAGGACAGAACATACTAAGGAGTCATGCAATGCTCTTTACCATCACTCCTCACCCTTGCAACAGAGATTTCACACTTGCCCTCCAAGATTCATTCTGGTATTCTGGAACTACCCTCTTTCTCACCCTCTCTGCCTCAGCTTTTGTACCCACCATGCTGCCTCATACTTTAATGAGTTCAGCTTTTTTCTAAACGTAAGAATGAGACTGTGTAATGCGACAGGCAGCGAGATGTCTCTGTCATTTCTAGAGTTTTCTTATTTCTTGTTAGGTAGTATTATATCCTTCTGGAGTCTTTGATGGAGTTGAAGAATGAATAGATAGTTATAATTTTACTTAGTTATGATAAAAGATAAAATAGATATAAATATTGTAACTATAATTCTTGCTTGATAACTTTTTGTTATATGTAATTTTACTATGTTAAAGTTAAAGCCTTTCTTTTTTGTTTAAACAGAAAAAGGGGAAGTGATGTGGGAGTGTCATATATCAATCTGTTGATTTCATTGGTTAAGCAATAAAGAAACTGCTAGGCCCATTTGATAGGCCCACCCTTAGGTGGGTGGAGTAAACAGAACAGAAGGCTGGGAGAAAGAAGCTGAGTCAGTGAGTCGCCATGATTCTCACACTCCAGACAGACGCAGGTTAAGATCATTCCTGGTAAGCCAGCTCGTGGGCTACAGCAGATTATTAGAAATGGGCTAGTCCAGGTGCGAGAGCTAGCCTAGAAGAGGCTAGATAGAAATGGGCCAAGCGGTGTTTAAAAGAATACAGTTTCCATGTAATTATTTCGGGTAAAGCTAGCCATGGGGGTGGCCGGGTGCTGGGGACGCAGCCCGCCGCTCCTTATTTCAACATAGGAGTTACCAATGTATATCAAATTTTAAAATGTTTTACAAATAATAAATAAATAATTCAATTAAATAATAAAATGCATTTACATCAAGGATTTCCAAACAAATACTATACTATTTTACATTAACAGTGTTTTAAGCAGGTGAAATATTTAAAGACCTTGAACTTTGGAAACTCTCCTGAGGTTAGAGTAAAGGATAGACTAGAGGTAATATATAAATGGATTGGAAATAATGACAAAAGAAGAAATTTGCGCAGAGCGGTGGTGGCACACACGTTTAATCCCACACTTGGGAGGCAGAGACAGGGGGATCTCTGTGTGGTAGGGGCCAGCCTGGTCTGCAGAGTGAGTCCCAAAAAATAAATTACAAGAAGAGGAGGAGGAGGGAGAAGAAGGGAAATACGACGACTACCTGGAGTGGAGATGGAATTGCCAGAGATTAAAGGTGCAGGCTTGGGACCTCGGCCCAAGGGCTGTGGTTCAAAGGACATATTTAGACTCTGTATCTCAGTTTCCTGGTTAGTAAAACAGGATGAAATTGAAATAGCTACTAAGATTGTGGTGAAATTTGAATGAAATAATATAGGAAAATAATGCTCTGGAGCAATAGCTATTATCATAAAGTGATTTAGAGTAATTCATGTTGGAAACCACTGAGTATTCCAAAGTTGGACTGTAATAAAGTACCACAAACTGTGTGGCTTAAAACAACAACAACAACAACAAAAAAAAAGGATAGACTAGAGGAATATAAGATAGTAGGGGAAATTCATTGAGATCATAAGAGGCCAGCTGAAATGGTGAGGTGGCTAGGGTCCACATATTCTGATCAAACTGATACTCTGCTCCAAATTGCATTCTAAGGTGATTTCAACAGTGTCCATTTCTTTAAATGGCTGCTGTCGGCAGCTTCTAAAATCCAAGCAGCAGCCGCCCTGGAGAAGAACGCCTGAAATGGGACAGCTGCAATGGTTCACATGCCCCTGTCAATCTCATTTGTCATTTTTCATCAAAGACATCTTAGTGCAGCAGGCAGCTCTGTGGTATTCTTAGCTCAGACGACTTAGCTGGCTGCCTCACTGTGACCTTTCTTTTTATGGTAACTACTCACACTGCCCGCTTAGCCAGGGACCTCCTCTTCACACCGCTCTTCTCCAGCCTTACTCTGTCATCTGAAGACAGACATTTCCTGAGTAAGGTCTTACAATACATAAAGTATTCATCTCTTATTTGTAAAGGAACTGCTTTAAGGTAATTTATAATTTGTGTGTACATGTATGTCTGTACACGTACTCATGAGAGTAGCCCTGGTGACTGAATCGTTTTCAAGGAATCTGAATGGTTAATGTCTGGTAAAGACTGAATTAGGCTGTGTCGTTTGTCATTTCATAGCCAGCTGAAGCACAGCAAGTTTATAAGCTCCCTTCACTTGGCAAAGTGTATTTCTATCATTTCTGATTTAGGTCTTTTTTTTTTTTGTTTTTTGTTTTTTGTTTTTTTAACTGCATACCACAGGAAGCCAAAATTACAGCAATTTCCAGGGTCAAATAGGGAGAGAAGTTCTGGATGAAATTTAGAGAGAACCACACACTTTCCTTGCCCAAACCCCCCAAGCTGTGGCCCCTGGGAGAGGCCGTTGACTGAGCAGACCTATCAGTTAAGCGTCGCCTTTGTGGGCAGAGGTGGCTGGGGCTAAGTTTAAAGGTGTGTAAGGAGTGTGGAAGTTTTTACAGCAATTGCCCAAAATTGTGTTTTAATTTCCATATACGCATTTGGAATCTTGTGTTATTTTTAGTTTTTGCTATTACTGTTTAAACAAAGCAGCAGGTTAAAAATTTTCCTCCCAAATCATATGAAAACCTCATGTAACAAACGTCCACTGCTATTTTAGACCAAGTAAATACAGACAAGTAGACCTTAGGCTTCCTCTTGCTTTTTGACTTTGTTTCATTTTGAGGTAAGAGAAGTCTTTCAGAAAAAAAGAAAAAAAATTATAAGTCTTAAAATGAGTCTAAACTTGGGTAAGTTAACCAACAATATTCATGAGCACAGCTGTAAATTCTGTGAGGAACCATCTATATAAGGCGCTAGATATTAGGTATCATCTGCTTTAAATTGTTTCCTTTGTCAAGGAAGTACTTGTGAATATGCACTGAGAGCAAGCTTCGAAATGTAGCCATGGAGACTAATTCTGCGCGTTATTCACATAGCCAGCGAATAATATATTAAAAGATCACGACATATGAGGCCATTGGGTAAGTCGGGAAAAATGTTTTCATTTAGACTTGGATCTCAGCAGCCCATAATCTAGAAGGGAGATCTAACTACACAGTGCTAATGAATGAAAGTGGAAAGTGCCACAGAGACACAGGGCAATGAGCATCTCACCTCACAGAGAGGGGGAAAGTACTCAGCCCTAAAGGGATGTCTCTGTCAAACCTCTCCCTTCAGCACTCAAGGAAGAAGAGATGAAAGAGAATAAAAGCCAGAGGAGATGGAGATCACCAAGGCAATAAAGCACATGTGAACTCACAGAGGCAAAGGCAGCATGCACAGGACCCGTATGGGTCTGCACCAGATGGGGTTCTGAGCTGACTGATCTGACACATGCTCCCATCCCTAACCTAGAAGCTATCTCCAATTGATAGCTACTTGAGACCAAAACTTTATTTTCTTCCAAGGAAGTCTACTTGGTAAACAAACCACCCTTAAATATAGGCTACATGTCCAACAAGTAGATGATCAATAAAAAATGAACACAAAGGAATCTTTGGAGTTTCCCTGTCTCATAATGTGTCTGGGCTTTTCCTTTTTTAATTTTTATCTTTTATTTCTTTATTTTTATTGTATTTTTATTTTATATTTTTCTCTCTTTTTAACCTACAGGTCTTTTGCTTATATCTCAGGGCTTCCAATTTGGTGTTTTTATGGGATTCCTGAGTGTGTGTGTGTGTGTGTGTGTGTGTGTGTGTGTGTGTGAGTCTCTGTTTTTTGTGTCTTCTCTAGGTCTCTTTTCCTTCGGATTTTTTGTTTTATCCAAACTGATGCTAAACTGATGTGTTAGCAGTATAGGGTGGTATGGCATGATATGATATGGTATAGCATATAATAGGATAGTATATTTTGTTATTATCTCATGAAGTCCAGAAAGGGGGCACATTCAGATTGGAGGGCGCAGAGTAGAAAATGGAAAACCTAATCAGAATATATTGTGAGAAACAAATCAATTTTCAATAAAAGCAAAAAAAAAAAAGCAGTTAAATTCTGTTGAGAAGAGGCAAAGGTTAAGTTATGTTGTCTCATCAATGTATTCCAGAAAATAGAAGGCAAGGAATGATAGAAAATAAAACATAAGCTATGTTCTGGATACTCTATTCTGAAAGTTGAATTTTTTCCTGGTGTCATATGAGTATCATGAGCCTTTGTAAAATTTAAGCCATTAAGTAAGAGCTACACAATACTACTAGCAAGTTACCCATAGTGCATAGAAAAAGGACCCTGTAGGGTGAGGAGAAAGAAGAAAGCAGAAACTGTCTATGAGAGAGGACCAGAGGCTTAGCCAACTATTAGAGGCAAAGAGTGAAGGACAAGACTAAAAACTGTAATAAGCCCTAGAATGCTTTCAATGGCAAGTGATAGAAACTCAACTCAAAGTTGACAAAATAATTGACATCCAACCAAGTAGAGTCTGGGTTGGAGGAGCCGCATGAAAGGGGGGAGCGAGTGAATTGACCAGGACATCTCTGCCTTTCTCCGGTTTCTTGAACTCTTCACTTCCACTTGGTACACTTATTATTGATTGGCCATCACAATGGCAAGGCCATAGTCGCTAACCCTGCTTTGGGATACATGCTTTCTGGTGACATACTAGATGAGAGTCATTGTTTAAACATATAGATTTGTAAGCACACGGTCAACAACGTTTCTATAAACATAGCTCTAGGCTAAAGAGTAATCTACCTATTCCTTAAGAAAAATATTTAGTACCTGCCAGACTTGTTGGAGACAAAGATAGATTTGTAAATTTGTAATATTAACTTTTTTGGAAATATAATGCATCAGTATATCAGTTAAAGAATTCTATGTTTCCTCTTAATTTATTTTTAATTTTTTAGATTATAATATAATTACAGCATGTCTCCTTTTCTTTTCCTCCCACCAGATTCTCCCATGTATCTTCCCCATCTCTTTTATGAATTCATGACCTCTTTATTCTGTAACTGTTTATGACCTCTTTGTTCACTGTTATTTTGTGTGTGTGTGTGTGTATATATACATATTTTTCTAAATATTATGTCATGTTCATTCTGTATGTTACTTGTATGCATCTTTTAGGACTGAATATTTGGAACCCTGTAACCAATTAGAATGCTCTAAAGCATCTTATAGTCTAAAAGTGATAGACAATTTTAAAGATGGATAAATTGTTGCTATACTTAAGGTGATCAGGTACAGAGAAAAAGTAGAGAAATTAATTTGTTTACTCAAAAAAGGATTTATTGAGTGCTTACTACATGTTAGGTGGAGCCTTAGATTCTGGGATATGACAATAAACATGACAAATTACTCGAACCCATAAAATTACAATCTTTAACAAATAATACTCAATAAAAATAACCATGGGTTTGAAGATGATAATTAACTTTATGACAGACAAATGAAAAATATAGAGATTGTTATGGTATGGTATACAGTTAGGGGCAGGGCAATATTTTAGAAGGATCAACCAGAGATGACTCCTTGACAGCAGAGTCTGCAATATTGCCTCCCATATATTCACAAACTAAATGTCCTCCCACCTTTACCCCTCCTAGACAGAAAGAGCACTTAAGCTCCCTTCACCATTATCCTTATGAGGGAGATCATAAGAAAATTCTGGAATGATTTTCAGAATCAGTTTAACAGTACAATTGATGAACTGAAGTCCTACAAAATAAAGTTTATTGACTCAGAACTTTAAACATACTGTATTTCTCAGAACATTTTTTTTTAGCTATTAAATGTCTTTTGTGATGAAGTTTAATATCCATGATGCTATTTGAGCAATTATACCAGTTCTGGGTTATGTGAATGATATAATGTTAGTTTAATAAGTGATGTATTTTACTTTGCCCTTTATGAACTCCCAATTTGTTTCCTTTACCATACATTCAATTACCTGCTCAATAATGCTACATTTTTGTTACAAAGAGTTGAATATATATGAACTAAGATGGATATAATGATTAAAATGAAAAGACTGCCTTAATATGCAGTGCATATTGCATTATATTAATTATAAAACTCATCAAACATGTTATCAATCCTTGCTAAATACATTTGGAGATAATCAACAATCAAGATAAATTATAACAATATCTAAGGCTAAATGAAAGATGTTTATCATTTGTCAAAATAAACCCCGCAATTTGTGTTAAGATGGTGGTTCACTAAAATGTTTTTTTTTGTAAAACTACACATTCCCTAAAATTGTACAAATTCCTATAAATACACAGTTTTGTAACTGACTCAATATCAATACTGTTTTATCCAAAATTATGTTTTACCACACCATACATCAAAGTACAGGGCATAACATTACAGATTGATTTCAGATCACAGAAATAATTGTTTTCTAGACATCATGGGTACCTGGTCTAGATATACATTGTTGACATTGTCTAAAAATCATCTGGATTCACACAAAACTACAGAGATTTCTATTCCAGGGTTGATTTCGGAATGCTCTCTAATGATTCTATGTTCTGAGTAACAACTTGTCATGATGAAGTGGCAGCTGGGACAGCTGTCTACAAAATATGTGACCCAAGACTTCTGTGGCATTTGATTTTCTTGACCACACCTTTCTCCATGTGCTCCTTTCCCTTAGTTTCCTTGACAATACTGTGTGTTCTTTTGTAACCTGCTTTTGTTCTCTTATGTTATTTCTCATTCTCAATGGCAAACTTAAACGCTGGTGTTCCATAGAGCTCAGTATAACACTCAATGCTCTTCATTAGCATATTTACCAACAATTTCATATATGAAGACTTTTTGAGGTAAGGCACCAGAGAAAATGAGAAGTAAAATTATAAAACTAGAACTATAAGCTCTTCCTGAGATATTTAGTTACATGGTTAACCAAACTTTCCCTCCCAGGCTTAGTATGTCAGAACTTTTGCATGTATTTATTCAGAAAAAGCAATGTGAAGTGATTATAGTGGAGAAATGGACTTCACAGTGTGACAATCTTCTCAAGAACAAATGCAATGAAATTTCATTGTATTTCTGATTAATGCACAGCATGCTTCTATCTAAAGAATTTTCAAACCCTTGCTGAAGGAAAAAAAAACAAATTTCTACATCATCTTTAAAATTATGAAACTAAAAGATCATTCCAGGGAGAAAAGCTTGATTTGGATTTACACACACACACACACACACACACACACACACACAGAGAGAGAGAGAGAGAGAGAGAGAGAGAGAGAGAGAGAGAGAGAGAGGACAGAGATAGAGACAGAGAGAGAGACTGGCAGGGATAGACACAAACAGACAGAGAGAGAATTAATAAATGCTACCCTTTTTATTGATGAAGTGTGAATAAATCTGACCATATTGCTTGTAGAACATTGAGGATTTTCAGGGACATGAGAGTCGTATTGAAGTATTGAAAGTACAGTTAGTAATTGGCTTCATCTTCTCTGAGGTTTATAAATACTTGATTGTGAAATTCCCCCACCCCATCAAGACATGTCTTTTGTTACTCTCCCTCTCCATCCTGCCTCCTGACCTCACCCAGCCAACCTGCTTTCTCTAGTTCTCATCCCTTCATCCTTCCCAACCCCAGCCTCAGTGTACCCAGGAGTATTGAATGAGGCTGCTTGTTGGTTCCCTGCTGCTCAGTCCTGAAATTATCACACGGAAATTATATTATTTAAATCACTGCTTGGCCCATTAGCTCTAGCTTATTATTGGCTAATTCTTACATCTTAATTTAACCCATTTCTAATAATCTGTGTTTTGCCACGTGGCTGTGGCTTACTGGGTAAAGTTACCAGAATCTGTCTCTGGCATATGCTACATGGCTTCTTCCTAACTTTGCCTCCTTTTCCCCAGCATTCAGTTTAGTTTTCCCAACCTACCTAAGTTCTGCCCTATCAGGCCAAGCCAGTTTCTTTATTCTTTAACCACTAGAAGCAACACATAGACAGAAGAACCTCTCACACCATTTTCCTTTTTCTGTCTAAATAAAAAGGAAGGTTTTAACTCTAACATAGTAAAATTACATATAACAAAACAGATATCAAGCAATAATTACAGTTACAATATTTATATCTACTTTACCTTTTATCATAATTAAGGAAAACTATAACTATAAATTCTTCAACTCTATCAAAGACTCCAGGAGGATATATTACCTAAGTAAACAGAAAGTACATCATAAGCAATTCCAAAACTCCAGAATTGACAGAGACATCCTGCTACCTGAAAAGTCACCTCAAGTTTTTCTGTACTGTTGGGGCACCCATCTTCAGCCTACAGGCCCATAGTATTCCACAGACTTTTCAATGATGCAGAAAATTTCAAAAACAGTTCTGCTTATATTGGCAATTTGTCAGTCACTTTTTTCTGTATCCTTCAGAATGTCTTGAAGACTCTTTCATGAAGCAGGAACCTTGAAAAAAAAATCTCACCTTTAGGCAAGTTCAGCAGTCATTTCTCTGTGGTTCCTGCATGTCCAGTTCTCCAAACAGACCAAGCTAGAGCAGTTTCTTGCCCAAATGGCTAACCAAATCCATAAGGAGCCTCCAGGATGCCCATCTTCCTCTTGAAGTAATTGGTGATGTCAGGAGCAGATGTGTCTCACTGTCATGAAAAGTCCTAAATTCTTAAACAGTTTAAATATCATATTGTGAAGGTCTCTGAAAGATTTGAAAAATACCCATCTATATGAAATACATCTCTGTACATCTAGAGAATCTAAATAACATGACTACAAGCTTGACTATTATAGATGATTATCTATTAACCTATATTTCTTAATTATATATTACATTCTTAAATGAGCTGGACAAATACAATACCTTAATCAAAATTAGAAATACATATACATATAACAAAATTGACCTTAAATTTGTATCAATAAACTAAGATCCATATCAATGAAAATCTCTATAGCATATCCCCCTTTAAATGTAAAGAAACATTTATAAGCAATATTTGGGAATTTGGGTATAGTTCTCTAGACTACTTCCTACTAATTGTAGGTGCTTTTAGTCAGGTCTTTTATGGTATACCCTGTGTGCTAGGTTCATCTCAGTCAGCAGTAGGGCAAAAGAATTTTTGGGGGTGTTCATGGCAACTTTTCAGGGGTCTTGGTTGTTGTAATAAGAGCAGCCGGGCTGCTTCCCGCCACCTGGCTAGCTTTATACACGAAATAATTACACGGAACCTGTATTCTTTTAAACACTGCCTGGCCCATTAGTTCCAGCCTCTAATTGGCTAGCTCTTACATATTGATCTAACCCATTTCTAATAATCTGTGTAGCCCATGAGGTGGCATACCAGGGAATATCTTAACCTGCGACTGTCTGGAGTGGGAGAATCATGGAGACTCCTTGATTCAGCTTCATTCTCCCAGCATTCTGTTCTGTTTACTCTGCCTACCTAATTTTTTGTCTTATCAGAGGCCAAGCAGTTTCTTTATTACTTAACCAATGAAACAACAGATAGAAAGATGACCCTCCTCCATCACTTGATCCATCAAACCATATTAGTCTGGAAGCAATCCATAGGTTTTCAACCTCCATGGAAACAGAAGAACCTCTTTTGAGTAGTACTCCATTGTATAAATGTAATACATTTTCCTTATCCATTCTCTGGTTGAGGGACATCTACATTGTTTCCAGGTTCTGGCTATTACTAATGATGCTGTTATGAGCATAGTTGAGCACATGCCCTTGTAGTATGACTTTACTTCCCTTTGGGTATATTCCTAAAATCGGTATAGCTGGGTCTTTAAGTAGATTGTTTCCCAATTTTCTAAGAAATTGCCATACTGACTTTAAAAGTGACTGTACAAGTTTGCACTCCAACCAGAAATGGAGTGCTTACTCCGCATCCTCTCCAACACAAGCTGTCATCGATGTTTTCTGTCTTAACCACTCAGACAGATATAAGATTGTATTTCAGAGTTGTTTTTATTTAAATTTCCCTGATGACTAAGGATGTTGAACAATGCTTTAACTATATCAACCACTTGTGATTCTCCTGTTGAGAATCTCTGTTTAGATCTATACCCCATTTTTTTCATTGGATTATGTAATATTTTGTTGCTTAGCTTCTTGAGTTCTTTATATATTTTGGAGATCAGTTCTCTGCCCAGATATGAGATTGGTGAGGATTATTTTCTCACTCTTTAGACTGACATTTTGTCTTATTGACAGTATCCTTCACCTTATAAATGCTTTTCAGTTTCAGAGATAATAAAATGTCACAAATTGCCACATCCTTTTTATAGCCCAAGAAAGTGAGCACTCCTCATGCCCTTTCCTCTCATTGACTATCCTGCTACCTTCTGTGTCTTGTCGATCTTATATTCCTTCATTTTCTCTATCTTTTTCTTGCCCATCTATCTTCATACTAACATCAAACTTTTCATCCTACAAGTGATAAAACAGTATATAATTTCTCAAAAAGTATATAACTAGCCAAAACTCAATTGAGTTAAGACTAAAGCTCCCAGAATAAACCAGTGTTTTATTTGTTCACACCAAGAATTGTCTCACCCTCTCACGGATGGCCAGTTTTCCTGCCGTCCATATATAAATGCACACAAACATTTCTGCTGAAATTTTATGACTTTTACAATCAACTTTCCTATAAGAAGAGGAATTCTTACTTCTTGGTACTCAAAAAGACAGAGAAAAATAAAATTGTTGACGATTACACTAGACTAGATCTAGATCGAATATTTAAAGTAAAAGGGTAGGAGTGGAGCACAAGATGATATCATGAAGAGATGAAATTTATAAACTTTAAATATTTGAGGAAAGCTAAGTCAAAAAGTTATAGGAAGGGAGGTTACCTCTAATCTTCCTTCTGCATAACATAAATCTGTACTTCCTGAACCTAGAAATCCATCTGGTAGCCTTAGTACTAAGACAGAGTCAGAACTAGTTTGGTGAAGTAGACAACTCTGAGTAGGTAGCTCTACTGGTGAAGAGTTTGCTGCATAAACATAAAGATGTTAGTTCAATACCCAGCACCTTTAAAAACCTAATGTGGTAGCAAGTACCTCTAATCCTATGACTAGAGAGTCAGAGATGAGTATACCTGAGTCCTGCAGGTCACTCTAGCCAATCAGCAAGCTCCAGGTTAGATGACAGAGGAGAGGTCATGTTTCAAAAAATAAGGTGGAGAACAGTTAAGGAATCTTAATTCAGCATCAGCTTCTGGATCTATATGAAGGCAGACAGACAGGCAGACACACACACGCATGCAAACACGCACACATGCACACACAGACACAAGTGCACGTACACACATGTACATGCATACACACATGCATGCACACATACACATGTGTGCACATAGCATGCACACACATGCATGCACCCACAAGCACGTGCATGCACATGCTCACAAACAAATTGAACAAAGAAAAACCACTAAGGCTTCAAGGCAAAAGAGACATAGTTTCAAATATTAGCAGAGTTACCTCACATAATCTGTGTCATAGGATAATTATAAGCCTTTCTGAAAGGTTTGTTGTGAAACTCAAATTATATATAACTCATATCTATGTATACATCCATAGAGAGAGAGGTGGGGAAAGAAGATGCTATACATATCAGAGCATGAAATATAAATATTTCAGAAATTAAAGATGCTATTTTCCCAATAGAGAATTTAATGTTTTCTTTCCAAATAACATAGTAATGAGCATATAGAACACTATAAATATTTAGGGAAGTTGAAACCTCTTATAGACAAGGTAAGTTGTATTCAGGGTAGTACAGACACAGCCAATGTGAAATATTTCGATTCTAAGTTGAAAGTGAAACATCATTCTTCAAAAACTGTACTTTCAGTAAATCTTTATTGTTCTATTGTATTGTAAAGTCCTAAGCAGAATCTGAAATGTTATTATGTAACTGGTTGCCTTTACTCCAACTTAATATACATCTCTCAATTTGACAGGTCTCTGTAAATTATATATATGATTACATAACTTCTAAGTGTGTGTGTGTGTGTGTGTGTGTGTGTGTGTGTGTGTGTCTGTGTGTGTGTCTGCCATTCTATGGTGAAAATGAAACCATTTTTTTTTCTGGTTTTCAATATGCCTTCAGATGTTTCTTCTTAGTATGTGGTCCATTGTCAATATTAGGTATCGATTATGTAAGTGTACCAGATCATTAGATCGAAGTTTCTGTTGAACATTGTTGACACAAGATAAAGTTTTGCTGTAAGGAGCTGTGCTGTGCACTGTAGGCCATTAGCAGTGTCCCTAGCCTTTTTCACTAGATGCCAGTAGCACACATGTACTTCCAACCCAGTCATAACAATTGAAAATGTTTCTCTACTTTGCCAAATGTCTCTGGGGGAGAGCAAAATTATCCCAAAGTGAGAACCATTGTTTGATACTTTAAATAAGGTTAGAAAAGTCTAAATCTATCATAAACCAGTGTTACTAGGGTAACATATTAGATCAACAACAGAGACACCCACAGAAACAATTTCAACTGGAATTGTAGCATTTTTGAAAACCCTTTCTTCCTTCTCTATCCAGACACAAAGCCACACCAGAAGTTACAGCAAAACATCCTGATTAGATTAGCACCAGCTTCATTGGTGGCCAGCTTTGGCTTCCTAACAGGGTGGAGCAAGCAAAGAAAGTTGCTTGTCTCTTCAGGGACGGCCTCCCTGACTGTCTGCAACAGTCTTTATTTGGACAGTAGCCTGAAGAAACCCATCCTTTCTTGGAAACAGGATTGAAGCAGGTTTATTGTTTTCCTTTGTATAAATCCAGAGAACATGATGTTTATTGTTCATTTCCTCCACACAGTGTAAGTAATGCAGGGTCCAAACGTGGGTTTGGCAACCTCTTGCCTTCAGGCTAAATCTCATGTTAGTATTGGTGAATGCCAGGCCTGGTTTGAAGTTTAAAACTCCCCTTAGCCAAGTCTCATAACATACATGGTTTAACCAGATGTTGGTAGTCATTCTCAGAGACCAAATCCTTCTCTAGACCAAGAGAAAATAGCTTCCACTCTCTGACAGTGCCTGATGACCTTGAAGGCTCTGCCCTCAAGTTTTATTGACATACTACTAAGAATTATGCATTACAGATCGTTATAGCTTCGTATACCACCTAGACAATGGTTTTTCTGCAATACAGCTGATCTAGAAGCATATGGTGACTGAATGTGGACACTATACCTTGATGTCCCATTAGAATATGACCTCTCCACACTTTTTGAGTCCTTTTAAACAATCCTAGAGCAAAATTCATTCATACTCCAGAATGTGCACTTTTTAAAACATATGAATAAATTGACAAGAATCTTATCCATTGCACATCACCCACACATTTCGTGTTCGGCATTTACATTACCAGGGAATCATAAATATGAGTAGTGTGGAATGAAGATGAGATTATCTAAACTATACATACCAGGAAATATTTGAGGTTTTCTCTCAAACTATCCATGCCGCCAGCCCCATCTAATGTTTGTTCAATATTTTAGTTCATCTATTTTGACAATGGAATGAAGGGGTCATGTCATAAACACGGTCTATGTTTATGCTAAGGCTACAGAACCATCCAAAACCAATCTGAGGAATGTGAGTCTTTAGTACCATCCCATGTGTCTGGCTCCAGGCCTCAAAATATCATCTTCAACCAGAAACCAGTTGGCAACTCTATCTTTCAGACATGCTTATGAATACACACCTATATATACCCACATATCACATTTCCCTGCCCAATGAGGTAAGGATGCATTTTTGTCCCTTAAGTCTCTAGTGATAAAGTATGGTGGGCTAAAATGTCATTCAGCTCATTGTTGTATCTACAAGTGCTCAAGTGCTTTCTTCAGGGTTTTGCTTCCAGTTTTGGTCTTTTAAATAGGCTTGCACATTAACGTTCCTATACTGCTGGATGTGAGCTAAGACAAAACAGACATTTACTGTGCCTGTGAACGAGGAGATTGGTAAACTTGTTTTGATGTCAGAATGTCATCTGTACTTGTACACATTTTTTTTCCTCTGAAAATGCATGTTTCTCTTATCTGTGAAAATGTTTGAAATGAATTGAAAATTCTTTTGAAAGGCAACCCTTGTATGATTGACAGTAACAAGCACACATACCTTGAAAACTCCACTGAAATGCTTATACTTAATAAAAGCAAATACCATGGCATCTGAGTAGCCTAGTCAGCCATGCAGTTTTCTACCTGGCATCTTGCAAATTAATCTGGGTGTTTATGCTGTAGATCATTCATGATGAACATATTGCTATAGCAACATGCGTTTCTTCCATTTTTCCCTGCTAATTACACTAGCATCACCATCAGCTACTAAATCTTTGAATTACTAATGAATGTACGTGAAAAGCAATGTCTTGATAACATTTTTTCAATATTCCATCATCCACAAGGTACAAAAAGGAAAAACGCATATAAATTTATTATTACTAATTGATTGTTAAAACCTTTCAATTAATTCTAATCCACTTTCAGATCAATTTATTGCTAAGAGGTGTCTCTGTAGCATATGTTTCTAAGAAGAAAATAAGCCATAATGAGCCTCTGTGAAACCCTTTACTTCAGTGCTCATGAACATAACACTGACATCTTTATATCTACATTAAATTAGAATCCAAAACGGAATCACTATCTTAACCAATGAACTATTCACACTTGTGACTACTCATATCCAACAGCACAGTACACATATTATCTGAGGTATTCCTCAAGATATTGTATGATGAAAATGTTCTAAATTGACTCAAGTGGACATTGATGTTGGGGAAAGCTTTCACTGAAAAGGTAATCACAACCTACTCAGATTGACACGGTAGATATACTTCCCAGGTGTCTGTGACAGAAATGTTTATAGCGCATATGTCTGACCACAGTCTAGGTGTTTAGAAATCCAGAAGCCTTCTTAGAATTTTTAATGAAGCAAAACCATGCTTGTGAAGATTAAAATAGTGTAAAAATGAACCTTTTTGCCTATTTAGTATACCTGAGTTCCATGGAAAGGCAAAAGAAGAACAAAGATGGTAAGAAAGACCACAGGATTTCCCCACCAAAATAAGCCATGCCAATAAAATGAGTGCCCTAGTGTCTGATTGAGCCAGACAGTCCAGACATAAGTTCTTTTTCTGGGTTTTGCTATTCTAGGTTAAGCAGAAGTGAAATGACTATAAACAATGTAGAGGGATTGGTTCATCAGGGCTTTACTGTGCAACCTAAAATTTTAATTTCAAATTTCTTCTCCCTAAATTTGAGAATTTTGATGCAATCCCCTACTTTTATGTATTTGTTTGTGAACATTTGAGTATGTGAAACTATTTCCTTGTATTCTAATCTTCATGTACAGAAATAAGAAAAAATAGATTAAAATGTAGATCTTCAATGTTAATAATAGCAATTTCTAGTGCTTTTATTGTTCTTTATCTGTAATTGATGCTGAACTTTATAAATTAGCCATGTGATATATGCTCTATAACTTTTATTAATTGATGGAAAAATGAATCTAGGGAAGTTATATAATTACAAGTTGTCACCAAGCTCACAAATATGTCAGGGGGAGCTCAAAAACTTTTCCTTTTTCAAAAACTCATGTGACTAAAAAGACTTTGACAATGACACGGGCATATTTAAAGGAGCTTTTATATTGGCTATCTTCCAAGAAAAGGCTACAATAGGAAATAAAAGCACACTTTGGTTTGGCAGGCATGAAATAAAAACTAAAATGTCACTTTCATTATTTATTTCCATACTTATCATTTGATTATTTACTTCTAAGTGTGTTTGGTGTGTGTGTATGTCTGTATGTGTGTCCATACCTACATGCCTGTGGATGTCAGAGAACAACTTTCTGGAGTGAGTTCTCACATTTCATCTTTGAGGCAGACTCTCTTGTTTCTGCTACCGTGCTAGTAATTCTGGATAGCAAAATATGGTTCCTTCAGTCTATTCTACCCTTGTCTCCCGTGTCATTCCCGAGATTGCTAGAAGCAAATCTGTGCCACAATACAGAGTTTTAAGTGTTTGGGTGTTAGTGATCACACTTAGAGACCAGGTTTGCACAGCATGCAATCCCCCTCCCCCTGGTCCTAAACTACTGCTGTGAAGGTTCCTGAATGGATGCAATCTTACCACTTGAGTTTTTGTTTGTTTGTTTTGTTGAGTGTCTTTTCACCAGGCTTATAAAAACACTCCTGGCTTTGAAAAATTAGGACCATAGTATTGTGTGTTTCTTTTTACTGTGTTTCTGGTTGCTCTTATCATTTATATCTTACGTTAACATGTTTTATCTGGGACAACTAAAAATGTAGTATTCAGGCAGTATTGAGTTATGTTATAAAAAGAGACAGAGAGAGGGGGATATAAAATTGGGAGGGGGATGTGAGGAAGGTTGAGGGAAGTTGAAAGATAAAGTAGGTGTTGGATATGATCAACAACTGAGAAATATGTAAAACTTAAATACTAAATAAATAACATAAAACTTAAAGACTAGAATTGATACAATTAACTACATGTATATTTTATTACAATAATTTTCTATACGCAATTAATGAAGGATTGAAAACACTTGAAAGGTCACGGCAGGAGCATGGATATGAGTTCTAAGCCACCACAAGACCTTCTCCCCTTCTCTCAAAAAAGAAGAAACACACAGAAAATAAGTATTTAAATTGGATATAAGTTTATACATTCAAGGCAGTAACTTTTCAGGAAGCTAGAGGAGAGAGTTTATATGAGCATAGAAGTTCAAAGCCAACCTGGACAACATAATGAACCCTCATCTCAATACATGCATATACATTATATATACATATATATTGCATATTTTAAATTATCTTTATTTGCTTAGTGAAGTAATTTTGCAATTAATTTACATATCATTAGGTATCATAGCAATTTAAAGATGGTCTGAAATATATGAAAGGGTGAACATAGGTTATATGCAAATTCTATGCTGTCACCATGTCTGTTTAGTCGTTTTTTTTTAAATCACTTAAATTTTCAAGCTTTCATGCTATTTATTAAATGTTGACCATATTCTCTCTAACACCTCTTCTAACCCCAACATTTCTTCACATCCTCATCATGTTTGCCTCCATTGTCCACTAGAGAGGTGTTTTTGTTTGTTTGGTTTTGGTTTTTCAAGACAGGGTTTCTCTGTAGGTTTGGAGCCTGTCCTAAAATTATCTCTTGTAGACCAGGCTAACCTCAAACTTACCGAGATCTTCCTGCTTCTGCCTCCTGAGTGCTGGAGTTTAAGGCATATGCCACCACTGCCTGGCTCCTCTGGAGAGTTTTAATTCTACCTTCATATCTTCTCTCTCTCTCTCTCTCTCTCTCTCTCTCTCTCTCTCTCTCTTTCATATATATATATATATATATATATATATATATATATATATAATTCTATGCATCTATAGAAAAGCTAGGATCTAGAATAAGAAATGACATAGCTTTGTTTTTCTCTATGTCTAAAAAGAATCCCATTGTCTTTTTCTATCCCTCTCTTGTTATACACCTAGGTCAGCTACTTTTCTTTGTTCTGATGGCCTTTCCTTGACATTGATTACCTTAGGAGTTTTGAGGAGTGCTGGTTAACTCTTTTGTGAAATGCCCCCATAGTGGAATTTGACCAATTTATTTTCTGGTTTTATACTGAAGTTAAAGGGTTGTAAGACTACACAGTGAAGCACTATTCTCATTACAGAAAAACCAGGCCTTATCCTGCTATCTCAGCTTCACTTTGGACACTAAAGTTGACCTCCAGGCTAAGGTGCTTGCTATGATTCTTCACTATAAAAGTATTTCCCTCCATTTCATGCCATAATATTAAAAAATACAGTACATACCTTAATTGCTTTTCTATTGCTGTGAATAAATACTATGAATGACCAAGACAAAAAGAAGGCTTTAACGGGGGGCCTGCTTATAGTTTCAGAAGGTAAATCTGTGATCATCATGATAGGGAGCGTGGCAGCAGACAAGAAGGCCTGGCACTGGAGTAGTGATAAAGGATCATATCTTATCCACTGTCAGGAAGGGGGGGGGGGGGGGGAGGGGGAAGGGAGAGGGAAAGGGAGAGGAGAGAGATTAGACTTGATGTGAAACTTTGAAACCTTACCAATTAGTTCACTGTTTCCTAGCATTAATACTCCTAGTTTGCTAGTATTAATCCTAGCACTCGGGAGGCAGAGGCAGGCAGATCTCTGTGAGTTTGAGACCAGCCTGGTCTACAGAGCTAGTTCTAGGACAGGCTCCAAAGCCACAGAGAAACCCTGTCTCGAAAAAAAAAACAAAACAAAAAAAAAACAAAAAACAAAAAGTGTTTCTGAGGCGGTGGAGGGGAAGAGACAGAAATCTTTAATAAATAAATTAATTAATTAAAAAAAAGTGTGTCTGATCTGGTGATGGATGGAGATAGAGACAGAGACCCCACATTGGAGCACTGTACTAAGTTCCCAAGGTCCAAATGAAGAGCAGAAGGAGGGAGAACATGAACAAGGAAGTCAGGACTGCGAGGGACTAATCTAATGGGAGATCACCAAGGCCAGTTGAACTAGGACTGATGGAGCATGTGATCAAACCAGATTCTCTGAAGGTGGCTGACTGGACAATGCTAACTGGACAACTGGACAAGGACAATGGCATTGGGTTTTGATTCTACTGCACGTACTGGTTTTGTGGGAGCCTAGTCTGTTTGGATGCTCACCTTCCTGGACCTGGGGGGAGGGGAGAGGGGGGAGGACTTTGGACTTCCCATAGGGTAAAGAACCCTGACTGCCCTTTGGACTGGAGAGGAGGGAGAGGGGGAGTGGGGGGAGGGTAGGGAAGTGGGAGGAGGGGAGGAGATGGAAATTTTTAATAAAAAAAAAGTGTGTCTGTCGATGTAGGAGAGAGTGTTTAATATCCCCTTACTATTCCAGAATATAAATAAAACATGCTCATTCATAAGATAAATAATTCGTGCTCAAAAGAATTTTAAATGTTAGAAGAAAAACAAATGTGCATATAAGTCAAATAAATTAAAGAAAATGAAAAAAATTTCAAATTTTCTTTGAGTATCAAATTGTAATTTTGTAGAGAAAATGATTATTATTCTCGTCTGGAGATGTGCTTTTTCCCCAACAGAGTAAAAACCAGGCAGACTCCAGAGGATGAACTTAGTATATATGTTATACAGCTTGAAAATGGTGAAAAGGGAATGTTAAAACACATTGCCAAACAGCAATAAGCATTTTAAGTAATTACCATTAGAATCACTCCACCCTAGGAACTTTGAACATCTGTAACAGATGTTCTCACACTACATTAAAGCCCGTAGCTATCCTCAGTCTCTATAACTCATGAGTTTGTAATTGGACTTAAGATGTGAAGATGACTTTTATGATTCCAATCAGCAGAATTCTGGTATCCTAAACGCAGCTAAACGGAGATGCAGTGGAAACTATGAAAAACAGACTAAAATATTACAAAAAATACAATCAGAAATGTATGACAGTATTTATGCATTCTACACCAAAGATTTTACAAATATGAACTGCTACACTCTACAAAAAGTATTAATACACTTTACATTTCTTTAATTTTTCTCATAACCTTGAGAACAGTATATGGTATTCCTCTCTTCACCATTAACTTTAATGAGGGTAGTAAATGTTTAATGATTAAATCTTAACAAATTAATTCTATAACATCTTTTTTTACAAACCCACTCTCTCCTTTAGAAAATCTCATTTATACCCACACGCCTGTTAATCAGAGATCAATTGTAACTCTAAATCTTTAATCCAAACTTTTTATCTGATCTCTAGTTAAATAACCACTTGGAAACTCAAATTTAAACTCCTAAAGGTACTTCCAACTTTCCAAGTTCAATGTGAAAATTCTATTATACAAAACCTTCTCTTTTATCACTTGTCTCTACTCAGCAAAAGGTGTAGACAGATCATATAGTCTATCCACTCTTTCAGTGAGTCCTTGCCTATTGAGTTTTCCAAGACTTTCCTAATATATTTCCTTCTCTCCATTTGTCATATCAGTATCTAGTTAGAGCAGTAAAGTTTTTCTTATAAACTAGAGTTTCTTATTCTCAACATTATTAATATTTTGGACCATAAAATTCTTTATTGAAGAAGGGTATCTCTATCTCCTATTTCCTGCCCCCTATTTATTTAACTGGCTTTATATATGTGTGTGCACATATGAATGGTATATATTTCTAGGATACAAGTGAAACCTGCTCAGTCTGTATAATGGTACTTGTCTGTATTTATGATTTCAGAGATGAGCACTTGGTATTGGACAACCAACTTGGAGCTCTTGGGGAAGACACTTTTTCATGCTCTTAACATTTCTTAGTTACCTGTAGTTCTTTGTCTATAGCTGAGGCCTCATAATGAGTATTTTCCACTTTATGTAGGCATGTCTACTGGTGTCATTCTTTCACAGTTCTTGCTTAGGCAGCTATGATTTTGAGACTTTTTAGGAATAGCTTCTAGGAGACAAAAATCTCACATCACACTACACATTTCTCTGGCTCTTCTTCAATTACCCTTAAGCTTTAGTTATAGAAGCTGTGTTGTAGATGTATAAATTGGGACTGAACACCACACAAGCTCTTGTTCTCTGGATTTTGATTGCTTGTTATTTACTACAGTGGTCTCCATCTGTTTTTAAATGAAAAGTAAGAACTTCATGTATCTATGTTTAGAAGGATAAATATTTAAAATGTACTTAGGGATTATGTTGGTGGTTGTGAATTTTCTTCCAAGACCCATGACTTCACTAGCCCTGGGAAGAGAGCTAAGTCTCCATATCAGTCATAATTTCCCTTTTGTTACTTAAGCCTTATGTCCAATTAGAGAGTTCTTTGAAGCATGATTATTAAAACTCAGAGATGGAAATAGGGGTTCAACCTGAAGGTCAGAAGAACAAAATATCCAGCCACTGGCTCTTACCTCTACCTCAGTCTTAAATGGTGACCCTGCATTCAGGAATTCCAGAATGAGACTGAGAGCTGTCTCCTCCTGCCTTATAATCCTCTCTAGTTCTGGAATTAAGGGTGTACACCACTATCACCTGGCTTTTATGGCAAACTAGTGTGGCTACTGAGATTAGAGGTGTGTGTCAATGTGGCTACTGGAATTAAAGGTGTGTGTCATTGCTGCCTGGTCCGCAAGGCTGGACATTGTGGCTGTTTTACTTTTCATGTCCTCAGACAAGCTTCATTTATTAAAATACAAATGAAACGTCACTACATTTCCTCTTTTTGTTTAAAGTAAAAAAGGTTATAACTAATATAAGAATAGCTATATAGAATAAGTATAGTAGCTATATACAAGTTATACAGGCAATAAATATATCAATAATATCTAGTCCATTTGCATTTGACAAATTCAGGGAAAATACTCCACATCTATCCTGTCTTGGTGAGTCCAAATTTTTGTACCTAATTTAATTTCTCCCAAAACTTACAGTAGCATCCAAAACTATTGTTTGATTTTGATATCTCTCAACCTTATATACTTTACATTTAATTCGTGAGTTTTATCTCTGAGTCTCATAAACAAGGGAGACTATAACTATATAATCTTCAATGACCTCAGAGGCCCAAGAAGATAATAATATTAACTGTGTAAGCAGAAATTACAAGCAAGCAACTTCCAAAAACTGTGAATAATGATAGAAACAACTGGCTGCCTGGAAAGTCACCTAAGTTCCTCTGCAACATTGGGACATTCATCTTTTGGCTATAGGCCTAGCTCATTTGACGGACTTTTCTGTGAAGCACGATATTCTGAAGGGCTCTTCTTCCTTGTCTTGACAATATTTGGAAGTCAATTTCTTTCGTGCCCTGCTTGTCCAATTAGGATAAAATACTGTCAGCAGTCAAAGAAAAAGCATTTTCTTGCCAGTGGCTTACCTTTGCCACAAAGAAAGTAAACTCCATGTGGAGTTTCTTTAGTGTCCATTATCTTCTCTGAAGTAGATTGGTGCTGCCAGGAATAGATATGTCTCATTGTCATAAAAAATACCTAGGTTATCAAAACATCTTCAATGCTTTATTCTTTAGATCTTTAAAGTATTTGAAGATGACCTGTCTACCTAAAGCATATCTTTGTTTGACCTTGAAAACATAGGTAATATGACAACAAATTTGATTATACTAGGTGACTGAGTACTAACCTATCATCCTAAACAGGTTCCTTATCATCCTAAACAGTTGGTAACTAGAATGTTCAAGAATTAGAAATTTGCAATGCATAATGAAATGAGCTGTGTATAGGTACAATATCTTAAACAAGATTATAAATGTATGTACAGAACATTTTAACAAAATTAGTATCAAATTTGTATTAATATATAAAATTTATAAGGAATATATAAAACACTAATTCATTGTAAAACATTTAAAACTAATAATTGCTTTTTAAAATATTAAATAATTTACCCTTTTATCTTATTTGTATCATCCCTTTTTCTTTTCAGAGTAGATTTGATAATTTACCCTTCTATTTTATTGTATCTAAAATATCCATAATTGATTGAACTACCAAAAACCCAAACCCCACCTCTTAGGAAGGCGGATGTCATATTCTTAAATTTGCTTCGTGTTATCTGGGGGTTACAGTTTCTTTGGGAGATCATGAAAGAAAAATTTGTGTTAATTATTAAGAACTGTGAGAAGTTTATGCATAATGGGAAAGTGTAGGACTTGCCTCAAGTCCTGGCTAGAGTAGTCTGTGAGAGTGGATCAACTCAGCTAGCAGTCTTGAAGCTGTTCTGGATGTAGAACTCAGAGGGCCTGAAACAGAGATGCTCTAAAATGTTGGATTATCTGTACCATCCAGTCCTATAGGAGATTTTTCAGGGGGCCTTCCTTGATCAAACCTTATTCTCACTTCTTGTGGAAACTTCTCCAAAGTAACGTACCTGTTTACTTAAATTGTGAAGTCAATGTATTTTCAAAATATATAAATTGGATTAATCCAGCAGCATTTATAATCAAATGTCTTTTAGCAGCTCTTGTTCCTTCTCCAGCAGTCAAACAATTCAAAGACAACAGAATAATATGCCATATTCAAATTTATCTTTACATGGAAGCCAAGCTGGGGCAGATGGAAGCTGAGAGAGCTAGTTTTTCTCTCAAACCCAGGTGGCTAGGTTGGGGTCCACTATGGCCTGTGCTGGTGGCTAAAACACCTCAGGCAAATGGCTGTTTTATGAATTCATACAACAAAAGTTGGGTGCCAAATGAAGTATGACTATTAAAAACTCAGAGACAGAAATTGGGGCTCAAAGCGAAGGCCAGAAAAGCAAAACAGCCTGCCACTGGCTCTTACCCCTACCTCTGTATGAAATGCCAATCCTGCCTCCAGGAATCTCAGAATGAGACTGAGGGTGAGAGATGTCTCCTCCCATTTTATATTCCTCTCTTGTTCTGGGGTTAAGGGCATGTACCACTACCACCTGGCTTCTATAGCAAACTAGTGTGGCTACTGAGATTAGAGGTATGTGTCATTGTGACTGCTAGTATTAAAGGTATGTTTCATTGATGCCTGGTCTGTAAGGCTGGCCGCTGTAGCTCTTTTGCTTTTCTGATCCTCAGGCAAGCTTTATTTATTAAAATACCAATGAAATGTCACTACCATTCTTGATTATCATCAAGATATATGTGCTGCTATGCCACCTTAGGGTTAATTACCATGCTTGTCTTTTCATAGCATCATAGGTAAAACCACTGATTGCTTCCATTCCCTTGAAGTTTGTGTGGTGTCTTCTGGTGCCATGAAGGTTAGTCCTCATAGAGGAAACTCTCAGGTCAGATCCAACTTGTTGCTGTGACAAAATACAAAGTTTACTGTTTGAGGCAATGTAGTTCATTATGAGGAAGGAGCCTGTATTGGCTAGAGAAGGAGATATCAGGTCACATGCTCCCATAGTCAGAAAGGAAGATCATGCCCATGCTCAGCAATATGTCTCTTTTTCTTCAAACCAGGATCCAGGCCATGGAATGGAACCAACCACAGTTAAGGTTGATCTTCACTCTATAAACATGTACTAGACAGTCCCTCATTGTTTCACCCAAAGGCATATGTCTCTTCAGTGCTACTAGGTCCTGTCAACTTGACAGTGTACACTGTCTAATCTTAACAATAAACTTTAATAAACTCTTTCATGTTCAAAGATGTTCCATCCCTAATATTCAAGAAAATAGCTTTTACTCATCTTTAAGCAGAAATGGATCAGTAATTCTAGGGGAATCTTTCCACAATGTTGTTGATAGGGCCATTTTCCCCAGTTTCTACTTTCAGGGCATAGTTTCTCTGCTCCTGAAAAGATCATTAACTATCATTTTGTTGTTTATTTTGTTAACATCATCTTTCCTTCTGAACCTACTGTTTACACAATGAGAGCAACAACTAGGAAGCTTTCTTTAATATTTGCAATGGGCATTTGTTGTTTTTGCATGCTGAGATTAATCCCTATATATAAGAAAATCACAAGTAGACTGCTATGTTGAGTGCACTCTTATGAGATTTGGATGAAAGGTCTTAAGTTATACCCACACTTCTAATCCATAGAGACCATCAAATTGTGCATTATTTAAGGCATTAAACATGTTATAAATGTAGTAGGAAACAAAACATAACAATTCACCCTTAAAGGTACTATGAATAAATAACATTCATTTTAAACCTATTTTAATATTTCTGTCACTACTAATTTCATCTTTATGGAGATATTTTCTGATAATTTTAAAATATGAATTCATCAAACATGTGCCCTCAACAAGAATTTTTATTTGTTGTCATATGAATGCTAATTAACCTCTTTCTTAAAAAAAATGCTGAGAAGAATCCAGTAGATACTTGCAATGATTAACAATCAAAACATTCAATAACTGCTACTGTGTCCATGAAATTCATCTCCAATGGCTGAAATTAGAAGGAGGTAGAACTGAGCCAGTGGGAGAGGGAAGCATGCAGGATTTATTGCTTTGGGGGTTTCCTCTGCATCCTATATGTTGCCCTCAAAGACAAGGGGGAAGATGATTGAAGAATAAATATTATTGTATAACTTTTAAGGGAAATATCTAAACTTTCATTCAGTTCTTTCATTATTTTTATTTCATTTAAATATATGATATATGTACATTCAGTTTATGAAAAGATAAGCTGCCAAAATGAGTTTCCTTGGCCCATCTATTGGTCTGGGGAGAATACAAGAAATAACAAGAGGAAATGCATAAGACTTTGATTCAAATTCTACTTTTCAAAATACAGAAAAACAAAAATGTGTTTGACATCTTGAGCAACGAGAGAAACAAAAATTGAGACAACTTTGAGATTTCATTCTACCCCAGTGTGAATTGTTATTATCCACAAAATAACTGATAAAAAATACTGTATAGAAAGGGGGAACCCTCTTTCACTATGGTGAATTGCAAACTGGAGCAGCAACTTTAGAAATTAGTATGGGGAATTTTCAAGAAGCTAAGAATAAATCTACCATATGACCCTATCCAGCTGCACCACTCCTGTGCATATGTCCAAAGGACTCTACATCCTACTCCACAGATACTTGCTCAGGAATGTTTATTGCTGTCCTATTCAAGAGAGTTTGGAAATGGGATCATTGTGAATATCTTTCAGGTGATGACTGGATCATAAAAATGTGGTGCATATGCACCATGAGATATTATTCATCTATAAAAATTAAATTTACAGCTAAGTAGAAGGAAGTAGATATTATTATACAATATGAGATAACCCAGAACTAGAAAGACAAATGCAATATGCTTTCTCTAAGGATGCCAGCTCTGAAACTTTAAATGACTGCATACAGCCTGATGTGACAGTAGGTACCAGGAAAGTAAACAGGAGCACAGTGTGGTTGAATGAGGGAGGGACAGGGGCACTAGAGAGGAGAATAGAATAATACAGTTGCTATAAAGGGAGGAATAGAAACACACAGTATGTAGAATTACCTGGGAGTCTGGAAGGAGAGCAACACAGGGAGAGGGACAAAAAGTAGGATAAATAACACTAAAGTTGTTTGATAAGCCACAGGAAATTGAATTATTGTTTCTTTTTTTGGCTATAATTTTGTTGTATTTTTTTTACATGTTTTGCCTTTTTCTTTAAAAAAAAAACTTTCTGTTTTCATTTTACATATCAATCCCAGTTCTAACTCATTCCCCTCCTATGGTTCCTTCAACCTACCACTCCACCCCATCCCCCATCCACTCCTCAGAGAGGGTAAGGCACATTGCTTTGGGAAAAGTCCAAGGCCCTCCTTACTGTATCTAAGCTCAGCAAGGTGTCCATCCAAAGAGAATAGGATCCCAAAATACCAGTAGAAGCAGTAGGGATAAATCCTGGTGCCACTGTCAGTGGGTCCACAGTCTGCCCCAGCCATACATCTGTCACCCAGATTCAGAGGGTCTAGTTTGGTCCTCTGCTGATTCCTTTCCTATATGGCTGGAGTTGGTGGGCTCCCATGAGCTCAGGTAAACTGTTTTCAGTTAGGTGTTCCCATCATGGTACTGACACCTTTGCTCATATTCTCATTCCTCCCTCTCTTCAACTGCACTTTGGGAGCTCAGCCCAGTGCTCCACTGCAGATCTCTGCCTCTGTTTCCATCAGTTGCTGAATGAAGGGTCTTTGGTGACTTTTACAATATTCATCAATGTGATTACAAAGCAAGGCCAGCTTGGGCACCCTCTTCTCTATTGCTTAGAGTCTTAGACTGTCCATTCTCTCCAAATCTATTCAACATAGTTCTTTTTTGTTGATTTTTATTGAGTTCTACATTCTTCTCTGCTCCCCTCCCTGCCTCTCTTCTGCCCTTTAACCCTCCTCCAAGGTCCCCATGCTTTCAATTTACTCAGGAGATCTTGTCATAGTTCTTGAAGTTCTGGCTAGAACAATAAGACAATAAAATGATATCAAGGGGATTCAAATTGAAAAGGAAGAAGTCAAACTTTCACTATTTGCAAATGATATGATAGTATATATAAGTTACTTTGAAAACTCTACTGGGGAACTCCTATAACTGACAAATACCTTCAGTAATGTGGCAGGATACAAGATCAACTCAACCAAATCATAGCCCTCCAATAAATATAATTGTTTCTTAAAATTACATTATATATATATATTTATTTATATTTATTTTATGCATATATATTTGCATATGTGTATCCATATATGCGTGTGCATGTGCGTGTGTATATGTGTGCATAGTTTAATTGCAGTTATGCCTGTTGGGGCACAAATGCCTCTCCCCAAAAAGCTATAGACTATCTAGCAAAAGCTTCAATTTCAGGAATGGAAAATCTCATTTTGAATTATTAGTCAGAGTTATCCAAGAGATCCCCCGCCCCCCGCATAAAATATAAGCTATTGCTATTATCTGTGGTACCTGTAAGAACAGAAAATGGGTAAGATCCTATTGCTGAAGACACCAAATACTTTGGATGTGTGATACGAAGGAATTGGTCTATATCTGAAGTGGGATCCTCCATGCTGAGAACTAGCTCTAATAATAGTCAATGGAGCCATGAAGTTTCTCAAGGGAGTCAAGGGTCAATAGTCATATCCAGTTAGAACACCAAGAAACCACAATAATGAGCACTAGGACAAGATACTTGGAAAGCTATAACAGTGGCATTTATGTCCTGGAAGTGACCAACAGTCACAAAGCTGGACATAAAACCAGCTCAATGGGAGGGAACTCATGCCTGGTGTTGTAAAATGGTCAACTACCCATAGTTGGTTAGGTCATGGAAACTAGAAAAGAACCTACCACTGCACTCTTCTAAACAAGCCTAGTTTTTAACTGTGTTCTTAATATTTGTCCTCATATACTCAGATAAGAGTCGCTCTCACTCATCATCAAAAATGTTTCTTTTGCTGCAGATGAAGATCATTACAGAAAGGCACAAGCAGCCAACTGCAGAGATCAACAGCACAGGCTGCCCACCAAACTCCCATTTAGTGCTTTTACTGCACACTCCCTACACCAGACAGAATCCCATCCTGGAGAAAGCGGGCGGGTGTGACTTCTTCCTCCTCGCTGAGGAGCTGTGGAAACAGAGCTGCTGCATGAGCGCTAGTTAGTTCGGTGCTGCTGTTTAACAGTGTGAGCCACAGTAGGACAGCTGCTGCCAGGGACGCTCACTGACCCGCCCTGTGAAGAAACTAAAAAAGGTGTCCTCTACCCCAGGAGAAAAAACATGCTAGATGTGGAGACAAATGAAACATTTCTTCTTTTACTGGTTTCATGTCACAAATATTCTCTTCAATTACGACTGAAACTTTTCATAAAAGGGAAAAATCCATTACAAACATTACAAAGCAGGGTTTTCTTTTTTTCTTTTTTATTTCGTTTTTTTTTAAAGAAAATTTGTAAAAGAAAATTGCTTTGTAGCTGAGACCATGAATGGCAAGTTGCAGCTGAGAATGAATTTTTAATACTTAGTTAAAAGTACTTGATAATAGAGAATTATTGTACAAATGTTAACAAATCCTTAATTACATCCTTGTCTGGGACAAGTTCCACTACATTATCCCAGTGGTTCGGCACCTTAGAGATACATGTCTGCTTGACTTAATTACACCTCCAACATAATCAATACAGAAAAGACCAAAACAATTAGTGTCCATTGCACACTCTCAACGTTAGTCAGGGAGAAACTTGGAAACTGTTGTTCTTGATAAATCAGATAGGATGGGCTGCCTGTATCAAGGAGGTGTCCAATATGGCCCATACTGCACAGCACTACCCCCCCCGCCAAAAAAAAAGCACAGCAGTTATCACTGTGTGATTCCAGCTCATTCATGCCTGCTCTGCTGTTTCAGTGACTGGAAACCTAATCCAGAGTGCTCTCTTCAGAATGCTCAGTGAGAATGCTCACATGCTGAACTCTTCTAAGGCAACAAGAACTATTAACATGCACTAGAAATGGATTAAAATATTTCTGTATTCCCTTCCTAGAAAATTAGAAACTTGATGCACAGCGATTTGTTCCTTTACTAAATCCAACTAAGGCTTATTCGAACCAGAATTTTTATTGTTCTGTTTTTTTTGGGCGAAAAGCCACTTGTCTCAAACTTGCTCTTACCATATAAACAAATATAATTATTCAAATATTTAAATATGAATAAAATCTCATTAGATATCGGTAATGAAAATCATGGTCCCTTTTAAATGAAAATGTAAAAATGGGTGCCTATTTTAGAAACTGCCAGAAATGTGCCCTCTAAAATGTGATCAGAATTTACAACAGCCAGAGCTCACAGCAGGACAACTCTTCTCAGCTGAAGACATTTAGTTGTGGCTTGGGTTAGGGGCGGCAGAGTGTAAAGAGAATCAATGGCTCCCAGGCTTACAAGCAAGTAGCTATGTAATCCCAGGCAAAGCACTACCTCCAAATAAGGTTTACTTCTCTGTAAATTGTACATATAGATAGTTCTGCTATTACTTCAGAAGAGTACAGGGTGCCTCAAAGAAGACATTTTAAAGGTAGTGGCATGGAACTGATCATTTCGCTTTGTGTCTTGGATTATTTATGCTGTGTTCTCCACTGTAGTCTCTGTCCCTCCTTCTAAAATTGTATCTGCTTATTTTGTGTGTGTGTGTGTGTGTTTGAGTGGGTTGTAGGGATTGAACCCAGGTCCACAGACTTAGAATCAAGCTTCCCTTATGCTCTGAAAGATCTCACCAGCTTGTCTATGCCCTTATGCCTCTACAAGTGTTTCTTTAGGATCAGAAAAAGTGTAGAGTAACAAAATAGCAAATGGCTGGAATGGCTTTTTGGAAGTAAAAAGTTGCATCATTGCACGTTCTGATTATGTTTTGTATTGGCATTGACAAGGTTTAGTATTAAAATAGAAATCCCTCCATGGTGTAGATATTTCACTCAGAAGAATTTTGTATTAAGAATTGATGGGATCTAAAAAGAAGGAAACTGTGGGCTGCATTTGACTCTGAATTTAATTCCATGACCAAGGCCAGTACAAATTTCTGTCTTCTCCAAGGCATCTGCTAATTCAACTTCCCATCTTGCATTGGATGATCTGAGGTAAGTGACATAGACCTGTGCTTAAAATTTTGCAAATAGAAAGTAGTTATTAGGTAAGATACATACCAAACAAAGCTCTGCTAGATTTGAAAAACTGCTTCACCAAAAATAAATAAATAATAAATAGATAGATAAATAAATAAATAAAAATGTTTCATCAGCTCTTCATTCTCAAATACTAGTCAATGAGAAGGGACAAGATGGGAAAGAAAACAAGTCTCATAAATTGCCTACTAAAGAACTGGCAAATACAAGATTTTTGTTCCTTGCACTTGTTCCCACCACGATGAACTTGCTTTCCCCTGATGTTTGTCTGGGTAGCTTCTTGGTACCACTCAGCCCTCACTTAATGGAACTTATTCATACATCTCCCACCACACCATGTTAATTTCTTTGCACCTATAAATTATTTAACCTGAAATCAGAGTATTCATGTACAGGATATTATCTCTTAATTGGAAGGTGAGCACTATGGTGATATACTGCTACAGAGAAAGCATTCAATAAATAATTGTTTGATAGATAAATAGATATATCACTTTGGAAATATGTGCAGTTCTCTACCATTAGATACATTTCATTTTGTATTTTCAGTTCTTCTCTTTTTCTTTTATATAGTTAAATTATTGATATTTTGAAAAGAAATCCATAAGTCGTTTGAGTCTATTAGGATTTTATCACTGACACAGTCCATGTTTTTATGAGAAGCAGGACCTGAAGGAGTGAATAATAGAATCAGTTCTTCCCTTTCAGCAAGAGAAGATATCAAATCTGTAAACTCTAACACAAAATAGGGCAATATGAATGCAACCAGGGTGTGGCAACTAAGATCAGAAAGCAGGCCGATTAGAGAAATGACCAAAAGAACAAGAAGTATTCAAATGTATTCAAAGTTCCAACTGGATAGAACGGATCTGAATGATTTCTAATTTCTAAGTCAAAGAAAATTCCTAAGGAATAATAAAAAATGAACTACCCACTTACAAATGGAATTTCCTCCAAAAATCTCTAAAGCATTTATTAAGGAATCCCATAACACCTTTTGCTTTTCTGTTAGTGAATATATTTTGATGAACTACAATGACTACCTTGACAGTTTCATTTCTCCCTTGTTTTTAAACTCTAAGTTATTAATGCCATTGGCCTTACACTATTTTATACTCAGGGCCTAAGGAAGAAAAAAAAATGGGAGAAGAAAGTAGAAAAAAGGGTATAAAGGACCCCCAAAAAGAGGAAGAATAAAATTAAGTCAATTTCCCACCAATTCCACAGCATTGTGCTCCCCTTTACCAAGAAGAAGTAGGATGGGCACCCTCTGTTCTTCTGCCCACCACTTGAAAGTCTGGATATGGTTCATCAAGTGAATGTATTTGGCAGAATACACTATTAGTAGCACATCAAATGTATCATATTTATAGTAACAAAAAGAAAGCCAGTTTCAACAGTTGTATTTATAGGTTATATCTTTTGCAGCCTTTAATTGAAGAAGCATTTCAAACATTTATCCAGATTTTAAAAGCATGTATTAGTCATTGATTTAATATACACCAATACATGTGTTCAATATTTAGGCAATTTACTATTTTTGTCTTAATTAAGGCTAGTCTTTTTAACTTGTAACAGGCTGAATCACATGTGTGGCCACAGTCAGTATTTCAAATTCGAAACTCCATTTGTTTGAGTAGGAGTTCTATTTGTAAAAGCATTTCTTTAGTGAAGGCATAAGTATATATTTTGCCTTGATGGAAGGGATGCACCCATTCAATAGTCAAATCATAAGCTGAAGGTGGTATAAGAGGCAAGATTTTAGTACATCTAGTATATGTGTGTACATACATACACACTATATATAAATTTGCTTTGGGAGAATGTCATCCAGAGAAATTGAAATGTAAGTATACATATGCTGTAATGTAAGTAATTACACTATAAATGTAAGTAAAATACACTGTCTGCTATTTCTTTTTTAAAAAAAAATTATTTATTTATTAAAGATTTCTGCCTTCTCCCCGCCACCGCCTCCCATTTCCCTCCCCCTCCCCCAATCAAGTCCCCCTCCCTCATCACCTCAAACAGCAATCAGGGTTCCCTGTCCTGTGGGGAGTCCAAGGACCACCCACTTCCGTCCAGGTCTAGTAAGGTGAGCATCCAAACTGCCTAGGCTCCCACAAAGCCAGTATGTGTAGTAGGATTAAAAACCCATTGCCATCGTTCTTGAGTTCTCAGTAGTCCTCATTGTCCTCTATGTTCAGCGAGTCCGGTTTTATCCCATGTTTTTTCAGACCCGGGCCAGCTGGCCTTGGTGAGTTCCCGATAGAACATCCCCATTGTTTCAGTGTGTGGGTGCACCCCTCGCGGTCCTGATTTCCTTGCTCGTGCTCTCTCTCTTTCTGCTCCTGATTTGGACCTTGAGATTTCAGTCCGGTGCTCCAAAATGGGTCTCTGTCTCTGTCTCCTTTCATCGTCTGATGAAGGTTAATATTCAGGAGGGTGCCTATATGTTTTTCTTTGGGTTCTCCTTCTTATTTAGCTTCTCTAGGATCACTAATTATAGGCTCAATGTCCTTTATTTATTGCTAGAAACCAAATATGAGTGAGTACATCCCATGTTCCTCTTTTTGGGTCTGGCTTACCTCACTCAGGATAGTGTTTTCTATTTCCGTCCATTTGTATGCAAAATTCAAGAAGTCCTTGTTTTTTACTGCTGAGTAGTACTCTAATATGTACATATTCCATACTTTCTTCATCCATTCTTCCACTGAAGGGCATCTAGGTTGTTTCCCTGTTCTGGCTATTACAAACAATGCTGCTATGAACATAGTAGAGCATATACTTTTGTTGTATGATAGGGCATCTCTTGGATATATTCCCAAGAGTGGTATTGCTGGGTCCAGGGGTAGGTTGATCCCGAATTTTGTGAGAAACCACCACACTACTTTCCAAAGTGGTTGCACAAGTTTGCATTCCCACCAGCAACGGATGAATGTACCCCTTTCTCCACAACCTCTTCAGCAAAGGCTATCATTGGTGTTTTTTATTTTTGCCATTCTGACAGGTGTAAGATGGTATCTTAACTTCCTTAGCGATCAGGGAAATGCAAATCAAGACAACTTTAAGATACCATCTTACAACTGTCTGTTATTTCTTTATCATGAAAGAAAATAGCATGAAACTGAGTTTCACTGTGAGGAGCAAAGTTCACCTCCACAGTGGTTTCTTGGAAATCACAGACTTGCCAACTGTGTTTATAAATACAGGTATCTACCCAAGACTGTCTATCCAAATTATCAACAATTACACTAAGGAAAGTTGTCTCAGTTTAGAAGAATGTGTCTTTCAAGCGAAAATAACAAATAATATAAACAAATAAATATAGCCTACTGAGGATGCTACTTCACTTACACTTAAGTAATATTCACTTTTAATTTAGAGTTATGTGAACCACTTTGAATGAGGCTCGCTGTCAAGAAAATAAAACATGTCACTTCTAAAGATCTTTCGCAATACAACTGTGCACGTTATGGAGTGTGTGGACTGTCCTGTGTTCAGTCAAGAAAATATAACCCGCCTCCAGGACCTACACTAGAGTCACTGCTTCTTGATGAAATGCATTGATTTGGTGAACAGGTGTTTAGGAAATCTGTTTCTTCTCCTTTACAGAACTGGAAGGAAATATGACTTTATAGGCAGAAGTAGACACAGAATGTGTCTTCAGATCCCCTGATATTGAGCCCTATGTCCATCTTTCACTGCCTGAAAAGTTAGGAATCCTATTTCTCTTTCTGACCTTCAGTCTCTTTGTCATAACACAGATAATAAAGGTCACACTGGTATGACAAGTTTTATCAGTGTTCTGTGAGGATATAATTTAAGGTACTCTGTGCAAAATGCCACGTGAATGATTACTTTTTTTTATTTCCATAATTTAGAAAAAACCCTTGTTTACTTAGGACGTGTTAAATCTTCAGACTGAACCAAGGTGAGTGTTTCTGACATGCTTCCCACTATGAAGTTATTACATGCACCCATACCCAAACAAAGTCACATCGCACAAACCCTGTACACTCAGTATTTTGCTTGACATTGACAAATCTCTGGCTGCCAGACTGTACAGAAGATGAATGCACTTGGAAAAAAATAAGAAAAGAGTAACAGCAGCCTCACCATGGAGAGTGTCTACCAGGTTCCAGACACACTGGCTGGACGGACCCTATCTATGCAGAAAATGAAAGTCTTTTTAGTCAAGAGTTCTGTGGAAAGAAAATTTAGTAGTTCAGTTTTCTCTAAGATAGGTCTTAATGCAATTTCCTTTACCTTTTCACAATAAATAGTGAAAAGTTGGTTCCACTGTCCCTGCTATCTCATACCAAGCCATAAAACAGCCACAAAGTACTATTATCAGGCAAATTTTCTGTAAAGCCCACCCTTTTCTCCACATGCAGTTGTGTTCCATGTGTTGACAGTGTAAGAATACTTCTTCAATGATTTGAATGACTAACTCAGACTTTTAAAACTAGTTTATATGTCTCTAATCCCCTTATTACCACATAGGGGAAAAAATAAGTCTTTTTTTTTCCCCTCAGATAAATCTTGGAGTGTGTTTTCTCCCAGCAGATTTTGGAATTCTCCTAAAATAAATGTATGCAGAACCATGGGAGATGATTGGGATAGCTAGAAGACCCAAGTTGGCACCATTGAACGCCAACTAATACAAGTTTTTACGGAGCAAATATATTCTTTTCTGTTTTTGAAAATGAATCGCAGAAACTGAAATGTACTTCCTTTTTAGGCAATCTTTGTAACTCTAATGAATTTAGAAAAGAGGTCCAAAAAGGCAGAGCTGGCATCTGAGATGCTCCCACCTTCTGCATACACTCCTAGTTTGGAAATGTGTCTGCTTGACTATGTACTTCTTATTTGAAGAGCGTTTGATGGTCATTTTTCTTAATTCCACACAAAAGCGATTAACCAACCATGGTGGCGGCACTGTCACTCGTAGCCCTGCCTTCCACAGGTCTGAATCACTGCGGTGGTTTGAATGTAATTGGCCCCCATAATCTCATATGAGTGGCACCATTAGGAAGTTTGCTTTGTTGGAGGAAGTGTGTTATTGTGGAGGTGGGCTTTGAGGTTTCCAATGCTAGGGTATCTGCCAGATTCTCAGTCAACTTCCTGTACTCTGAAAAATTAACTCTCGACTACCCCAGCACCATGTTTGTCTGCATACTGTCTTGTTCCTCGCCATGATGATAACTGAACTTCTCAAATTGTAAGCAGGCCACCCTAATTAAATGTTTTCTTTATAAGAGTTCCTGCAGCCATTGTCTCTTCAGAGCAATAAGCACCTTAACTAATATAACCATCATGGTTAGACAATATTTTAAATGTGTTTCTCAGAAATTGTTAGAAAGAAATAGAGTGGTAGCAAACTGTTACTATGATAAAACACCATGGAAAAACAAAAAAGACTGAAATTAAGTAAGAGTATATATTGTTTTTATGAGAACAGAAGTAGCTGGCAATAATGTGTAAAATGCTAATATGTGTTTGAGCACTTCTAACATTGTAATCTTGGGTCTGGACAGTTGTACATAATTCATTACTGGTTGTTTTTTATTTTATTGAGCTATACATTTTTCTCTACTCCCCTCTCTGCCTCCCCCTCCCCTTCACCCTTCTCCCATAGTCACCATGCTCCCAATGTACTCATGAAATCTTGTCTTTGAGATTTTGTGTTTTACTGCTTCCCATGTAGATTAGATCCATGTATGTCTCTGACTTTTAACATCTGGTTATTTCATAGTAGTGATCTAATTTTAGATTTCAAGTGTAAACTGACTCTCCTATGCATATGAAAAATGGGGAAAATCTTCTAGATGTTGACAAGAACTCACAGTGTGTTGGTGTCCTCTTGCATGTGCCCTAGTTGTATTTTCTTGTGTATGCCCTCATTGTGTCTTCTCGTATGTGCCCTCATTGTGTTTTCTTGTGTGTGTCCTTGTTGTGTCTTCTTGTATGTGTCCTCATTGTGTCTTCTTGTGTGTGTCTTTGTTGTGTCTTCTTCTGTATGTCTTCATTTTGTTTTGTTGTGTATTTCCCCATTGTGTCTTCTTATGTATGTCTTCATTGTGTCTTCTTGTGCATTTCCCCATTGTGTCTTTTTGTGTATGTCCCCATTGTGTCTTCTTTTATGTGTCCTCATTATGTCTTCTTGTGTAGTCCTCATTGTGTTGTCTTGTGTGTGTTCTTGTTGTGTCTTCTTGTGTATGTCCTTGAAGCTAATACATTGGGTTTGAACTTTTGTTTTTTGTTTTATTTTTTTTTTTACTAGAAATGTATTCATAGTAAAAACTGGTATAAAACTAACTGCAAACCTAATCCTTTCTTTATAGATAATAGAAACACATAGTTAGTATCTTAGTAATTGTCATATTGCTGCAAAGAAATATGACCAAGACAACTTACAAAAGAAAACATTTAATCCAGAGCCTTGCTTACAGTTTCAGACAGTGGATGCACCAACATTGACCATGCAGGGAGCATGGAAGCAAATAAACAGCATGGTGCCGGATCAACAGCTAAGAGCTTTTTGGAAAGCTGGAGGGAGGGGGAGAGAGAGAGAGAGAGAGAGAGAGAGAAACCCGGAATGACAATGGGCTTTTGAAACCTCAAGGCACTAATCCAGTGACACACCTCCTCCAAAAAGACCACATGTCTTACTCCTCCCAAAGAGTTTACCATCTTCTTCTAACCAAGCATTCAAAGCTATTAGCCTGGGGATGGGGTGGGGGTACTCACATTCAAGCCACCATATCTACATTTACCTTCAAAGATGCTACCTTAAGTGGATATTCTCCTGACAGTTAAATAATCTAGAAATTGGGTTAAGTAGTAAAGTCAATTCAAAAGGCAAACTGTGCTCACAGAAACTTCTAAAAATGTTTATGCTGTGGGCCTAAAAGATGGCCTGGCTGTGCTTGCTGCATTCCCTGAGGATCTAAGCTCTGTTCCCAGCACTCACAACCTCCTGCAAATTCAGATCCAGGGGCCAAAATAGACCACTTGTCTTGCACAGGACCACACACACACATGCTTATACACACAGACAAATATTAAAAGATGTAGTAAAATCTTTAAAACATGTATTTATGTATTTGTCTGCAGATTGAGCCATATGTCGACTGATGACTGTATTATGCACACTTGTATCTCATGTGGTCCTACATTAGCATCAAAGATGGAGAAAAGAAGTGAATTTTTATACATACCATTTTTTCGTAAAAATATTTGTGTTTAAGTGAATGGTTTTAAGGATTATTGTGAATATCAGTAAAAGGAAAAAAAAGTGAAGCCAGGACAAAATAAAGGTTTCTTTAGAAATGGTGCAATAATTAAATTTATAATCCAGGCCTTGCTTTTCACTCTAGACTGTTTCAACTTCCTGATCATTTTGTTTCTAACAACGATAGTGGCTTTCACGCGTTCTTCTCTGCTGTGGACTTATAGTCAGGCAGGATACTGCCTACCAGAATTTCCAGGCTTAGAATCCATATGTAAGCATAGCCTCGTACTATTTGCTTATTAGACTGGTAAAATCTGGTCTCCCAAATGTGAAGAAACACTGGGAAAGAAACATGAAGAAAAATGTATAATCAAGTCCATTTATGAGAGAAGATATAGAATGCATACTTGTCTAAGTACAGAATCTAAGATAAATATTGTACTCGAGCTCAATTCAAATAAAATTCCACTGAAAAGAATAAAGTGTTCTCTACCCCATTCTTTCCCTTAAAAAAGAAAAAAATAAAATCATATATTTGGACCTTTCTAAATCTATGGTTATCAACTAAAAAGATGCAATCAGAAAAGAAGCAGGGCAAAGTACTTTGTTTTATATGTAATTCAATCACTGCAAATGAACCCAAGCTATAAGTTGTCTTACTGAAGTAAAACCTAGAGTGAGCTTAAATTTGTCATTATAACAAAAGTTCCCCTTGTATGCATCTTAGCATGTCTTCTCCTGGCTTGGAGATAAGGTAGATTAGACATTCAGAATCCGATGGGCACAGAGTCAAAGTCTAGGTGGCTGTGTCTCTCAGAGGATCAAAGATTTATAAATATTCTCCTAAGCAGGTAGGGAAAGTGGCTTGATGTTTCCCAAGATGTACAAAAAGGTAAGTGCTCATTCATGTAAAGTTTTATTTCACAGAGAAGCAAACTGAAAAGAAAAGAAGTAGAATTTAAATGAATTTAGGTACTCTGGGCAATTAACCTTATGAATCAAGAGGGATTATTTTTTCATAATCGTCTTGCTAGTTATTGTTTAGAATGTAAGACTGAGATAAATTTAAAAGACTTGGAAAGTGATGCATTTATAAGTTCTAGCTTTGTCAGTATTTCTGAAGAAGGATTAGGGAATGACAACCACCCAGCCCCCACCCTGGTGAAATAAGAAAGGGTATTCTTAGGTAAGATATTCCGTAATTTTCGAACTTTTACGACTGTGTACTCTACCTAACATTTTCATATGCTTCCTTAACCAGCAAATGATGTGGTAAAATTGTGGGTAACGGCAGCATGAAGAACAGAACCATTTTAATTTCTCCCATCTGGCACATTAGCATTAATAAAAGATGTTTAAAAGGAGAAGCCTTGAAAAGATTTCACCTCTTGATTTAACAAGATAATAAGGAAATCTTGCAATCTGCCACTCAATATAATCAATAAGAATAAGAGCGAGTAGTGTGATGATCACTGATATTAACCCTGAGGACAATTTTTAAAACCCTGCTGATTATAATACTATGTGTTAATACTAAGATAAATCTGTTGCTGTTACTTTCTATACAAATTTAGTAACAATATTTCCATTTGTAGGACCATGTTCTACATATAATGAAAGAAACAAAACTGAGAAAACACTATCATTTACTTTCTGAACGGACCATAGTTCATAGTTAATCTCATTTTATTTACTTTGATATTACTATTGAATATTTACATGGTTAATTTAGACTAATGTTGATTGTATGCAACGTGTGTGTGTGTGTGTGTGTGTGTGTGTGTGACTATTTCATTCGACTGTGCTGTCAACAAACTCTCACCCTCCTTGTTAACAGCTCATTAGTATCTTCCTATGAATCCCAAGTTTTTGATGGAGTGTGGGAATATTTTGCTTATCCTGGAAGTTTCTCAATTAAAATGGGCTAAAGGAATCATAAACTTCTTAACTGGAAAATTACTTGGATAGTTTTTCCAAGATTTTATGGCTTTATTGGTTAAGCTTTTTCACCACAACTAAAGTTCAACAGAATAGCATAGCTGAATGTTATGGAGAGTAATAAAATGAAGAATTTATAAAGGAAATTAAGAAAAATATATCTCATTTAAATTTCTTGCCAATCCTTAATTTTCATCAAAACACTGACATGACAGTATTAGATTAAGAATTAGTCTGGGAATAAAAAATAATCATAAATATTCTGATTTCTAAAAAAAAATAAAAAAGGCCATTGATCATATCTACTTATTTTGATAGCAAAAAGATATAGCACTAGGAGAACTGCTTTATTCACAAAATTTATAGTCATACTATTTGTGAATTTAAACAAATAAAAAGTTCTGTTTTATTTTTGTTATAAAAAATTATTTGGGTGTATGTAGCTTATAACTTTGAACCAAGATGTAGTATGTCTTTTAATATTGCTATGACAGTATGAAGTATCTATAGGATAAATAATTTGCATAAACAAGGTATCAATTAGCTTATAGTAGGTGCAGGGAAATTTTCAGATCTCAAGCAGATACTATACAAACCTCAACATTGGTATTAGTAGACATAAATAAACCTGTAACAGTAATAAGACACTTGCATCATTGCTGTAATAGTTGTTGCTGTGTATCTCGTTTCTGAAAGTGAGTTCAACTCTGCCGACTTTAGAGTCCAAAGCAGCAAAAGGTGTGCAAAACTGAGTAAAAACAATTAGGATCCTGTGTATTATGAACTGAATGAACCCAAAGGAGCCATGATAAACCCATAGTAACAATAATATGTATTTAATTTTATATATTTTAATCAGAAATGTCAGGTCAAAGGCTAAAACTTCAACAAAACCCTACTGTGTATTTTAACTATAGAATACACAATGTACTTACATCAATGAAAAACAGTACAAAATAAACATCTAAGTTTTCACTCTCAATATGTGGAAAGAGAGAATAGATCTTTCTTGGTATATAGAAATGTTTATCATTTCTTGTATTCCTTGTTTAGTATTACTTCTAGTGATCCCAAAATTAAGTGTGCTTCTTTAGTTCTTCAAAATTCTAAAACAATAAAAACAACAACAATAACAAAACAGAGAATGTTTAAAGCTGGGTTTCCCAGACATATACACTGAATCACATGTATGAACAGTTTTGTTTCCAATAAAAAGAGTTTATCTTCAATTTGAACCATATTTCTGTATATGTGTGTATTTTTGTATATATATATATATATATATATATATATATATATATATGTGTCTTTCTAGCAGTTATTGGTCCCAAATACATCAGCATAATATAGACACAAGTCTAACACATAATCTCAAAAGGTAAAAGCATTAAAAAATAAACTTGATTTAAATTTTGTTTTTAAAAAGTTACTTTCTTTTCAATTTTTTCCAAGCAAGTATCTCGTGTTTCTTATCAATTTGGTCTCTATACTTCTCACACTTTCCACGACTCCATCTCCTCCTCCCTTCTATTTTCATTTGTCTTTTTTTGCCCCACCCTCAAGAGTTTTATCTCTTCCTTTATTTCCTGCATGTGTGTGTGTGTGAGTGAGTGTGTGTGTGTTTCTACAATGTAAGAACTGAGTATGGGAGAAAAAAATATATTTGTTTTTCTGACATTGACCAAATTCCCTTTCTATGGTTATCTCCAGTTGCATTAATTTCTTTAACAAACATCCAGACTTTGTTCTTCTTTATATCTGAAAAATAATTTCGACCTTGCTTTTTATTTTATTTTATTTTATTTTATTTTATTTATTTTTTTTGGGGGGGGGATTTTCGAGACAGGGTTTCTTTGTGTCTTTGGAGCCTGTCCTGGAACTAGCTCTGTAGACCAGGCTGGTCTCGAACTCACAGAGATCCGCCTGCCTCTGCCTCCAGAGTGCTGGGATTAAAGGCGTGCGCCACCACCGCCCGGCTCGACCCTGCTTTTTAAATTCCAAAATAAAAAGGAATGAAGTATTCTTGCACAATTAGCTGACTCAGAGCAGAAGTAAGGGAACTTCAAGACAATCCCAAAACTTTGTGTGGAAGAACAGAAATGATTTAAATGTTTGTAAAGAACAGGGAGGCGGGAGAGAGAAAGAGCCTCCAAAGTCAAAATAGGAAAATTTGAACAGAAGGTGAATAGAGGCAACAAAAAATGAGAGTACTAAATTACACTCAAAGTTCAAAATACATTTTTGTGCCCATCAAGATTGCAGGTACATGATTAAATAATGAAATAAGCAAATGCTTCAAGAAGATTTCACATTACTATAACAGATTGCTTTCCCCAATAGTTGAAACCAACATGGCACCTCCAAGCACAAATTAGAGTTAGTGACTGCTGAGGAGCAGAGGATGATGGGAAAAATAGTAAGTTACACAATCGAGGAACAGTCCTCCTTAATGAAGGATAAAAACTGGCATCACTGGTGGGTACCATGTACCCAGTGCGCTTCAGTTCTGGAGGAACTGAGCTTCCAGAGCAAGTTAGATAGTGAAGAATAAGGACAGACAGGTAAATTGCTACAGGTGAGAGGAAACTGGGAAACAAGATACATGCATGTAAACTGACCATCAAATGTTAGCTTAAAAGATTGTTAAAGGTGACTAATAAAGAATTCAGTTAATAATAATAAACAAATTGTGGTTTATTTTTGGTTTAGGAAATGAATTGTGGTTATGTAAGTATGAGAACTAAAGTTCAGATATCTGGTACACACAAAAACGGCAGGTGGAAGTCGTGGCCTTCTTGTAATTCCGGCATTCAGAGAGGAAGAGAAAGGTGATCCCTGAAGCTGTATGACTACTGAAACTGGGCAAATATGCATTTACAACTGGGTTTTTTATTAGCAACCTCAACATATATGGTAGAGAATAATAAAGGAAGACACAGACATCAATCTGGCTTTCACACACACATGCACACTCACTAACACACCTGCAGAAAACACATATATGCGTGCATATCATGTATACATATGCATGGAAAAATAATTTGAGAAGCTACCCCAAAAATAAACCATTAGAAATAATCAAATGAATTTCAAGAAAATATTAAGATCATTCATTCATTTACAGAAAAGTTTGTCACCTCAATAAATGATGTACAATTTCAGATTCTAAATTGTTGCCTCACACTATGTATAAGAGAAAGACAAAACCTGGAACAAAAGACTAAATACAAGAGATAAAAACCCCAGCACTCGGGAGGCAGAGGCAGGCAGATCTCTGTGAGTTTGAGGCCAGCCTGGTCTACAAGAGCTAGTTCCAGGACAGGAACCAAAAGCTACAGAAAAACCCTGTCTCGAAAATTAAACACACACACACACACACACACACACAACTCTCAGAAGACATAAGGAAAAACCTTCAAGATGTTGAACTTGACAATGTTTTCTTGAAAATGACAGCAAAATGTGAGCAGCAAAAAACCACAATAAATTCAATTTCATCAAAATAAAAATATTTGGTGCATCAAGCGACATTGTCATTGTAATTGACAAAAACATGAAAAGAGAGATAATTGCATAATGAATAAGAGAAATAACTCTATAATATAAATGGTGATGAAAGTCTGCAGTGGACATTTTTCCCAATAAGATAAGCAAATAGATGATGAACACATTAAAGTATGCTCAATGCATTAGCTTAGCAAACAGTTCAACAGTTGCCAATAGTTTTTCTGGATGTAGAGAAATTGAAATCTTTGTGTGTTACTAGCAAGAATACAACACAGTGTAGCACACTGATTTCCAAAACACCTAACACAATATCTTGATATTTCAATCATACTTCTTGTCATCTACCTAAAAGAAATGAAAACAGAGACCAAAGTGGATGTCAATACATTTGTGAACAAATTACCTGTATCCACATAAACCTGTTGTTACTCCTGCTTTTTTTGTTTTTGGCTATCTTGGAACTCAATCCTGTAGACCAGGCTGGCCTCAAACTCACAGAGATGTGCCTGCCTCTGCCTCCCAAGTGCTGGGATTAAAGGCGTGGGCCACCACCTCCCAGCCCTGCGTTTTATTTTTGTAGCAATGAGGCGAGTGGGCAGGCCTGCTTTTCATCCCACCCTTCTCCTGCATAGTTAGCTTTACACCCAAAGTAACAACACACAAATTGTATTCTTTGAAACACGGCCTGGCCCATTAGTTTCAGCCTCTTACTGGCTAACTCTCAAATTTTGATTAACCCATTTCTATTAATGTGTGTAGCACCACGAAGTGGTGGCTTACCGAGAAGATTCTAACCTGTGTCCATCTTGGAGAGGAGAGCTATCGCATCTGACCAACTATGCTTTTCTTTCTCCCAGTATTCTGTCTACTCCACCTATATAAATCCTGCCCTATCAAAAAGCCAAGGCAGTTTCTTTGTTAACCAATGAGAGTAACACATAGACCCTCCTCCATCATATTTTCAAGTATATCTTTTCCTCACCTTCAAGATCAGTTTTTAAAAAGCTACCAAAATTTCATTTGAGGTCTCATTTTTCTATAATGACACCTTTCTGCCTGTCAGCTCTAGCACATAGTTATCAGTGAACATGTTCTTAAGTATTACAGTAAGGTTCTCTTTCACATCAACTGCATGTAGCAGGCTAGTTACCTTCTCTCAGACTGAAAAAAAACTTCAAATGTAACCATTTTAACTATTCTCAAAACAAGCATAATGGCAAATTTCAAAGTTCAACTGAAACAATCAGATTGACACAAAAATATGTTCTCACATGTTTGTCAAATTCATTACACTACAAGTAACTTCTTTTTTAATCCAAAAAGCAATTATAATGTTTGAAATGCAATCTGCAATTTATTACTAAGTTATCAATTAATGCTAAGAATATTTCACATTCGACAATGTTTAAGTTACACATAAGTCCAAAAAAGGAAAAAATGAAAAGTATACATGTGGTTAATGCACTGAGTTAAAGATTTACAATTAAAATTAGACCAGGCTTTAGATACTTAAGCATTTAATTGTAATTTATAATACAATATAATTCTGAAACAGGTTATAAGGATTCTATTATAGAAAATACATTAATGATACATACCTAAATAATGACAACTATTGCCATTCAAATTCTAGTTTTATTTTAATTTTTATTTTTTTTAAAAGAAAGGATTGCTCTTGACTCAGAGACATAATCTCTTAAAACATACCATGTGTGTGTTTCACACATGCAAAAGAGCAGCCTTAATTGGGTTTACTCTATTGTTTGGCTTCTTCGTTGCTGTTTTCTGTATTCTGCCCTGTTCACTATACTTGGTGTAGGTCAGAGATCATGTTTCGGGAAGAAGGCCTGGATGGTCTGTTGTGAGTCCTACTAAACAGTGAACGAGAACCATCACAGTGTGTTTTCCATTCTATGTAGGAAGTGATACAAACTGTCTTAGCTCTTGCTCATAGAATCAATACTCATAAGATATGGTTTTCTAATTTACTGAACAGAGAGCTTATAAAGTATGACGTGAAAAGAAACAGGGAATAGAATCATTGCTTATGATTTATTTTGGTTCAATGACCCAAAATCTTTTTATGTGGGTACCATAAGCCAAAAATAATGGTTGTTTTTCGTTTTAATGAAAGTGGTAATAATGCACTATTTAAAGGATTGGTCAAGCATGTAGACAGAGAATTCTTAGAGAAGTCTAAGGCTGAGGTGCCACAGGAATTCCAAGCCTTATCTTATTCTGAAGACCCAAGTTTCTGGCTCAGGTGCACCAGGAGATTTGAAGTCTTGTTTGATGAATAAAGATGATGCAAAGCACATCAAGCTCATCAGCTTCTGACTTGATAGCCATCATTCTTTTCTCCTCATCCTTGAATTTCATCCTATTATTTTTATTTAAACATAAATGATTCCATTTACTATCAGGCAATTTATTCAACTTGACTTCATGCACAGTTGTGCTTACAACTTGTTTCTTCTTCTCCCTCCCCTGCTTTCATCATCTATACTATAGACCCGAAAAAAGTTCACTTGTCAGAACCATCTTCCCATAAGATTACTGCTATAACTCATTCTTATCAACTATGCCTATGAGAAAGAGTAAAGAAATAAAAATGCAAAATGATGCCAATATACAACTCTTCAATGTTTGTTGTTAGATTCTAATTAAATAGCTATAATCATTTGGGTATAGAGTTTGTTAAAAACACAATTTTTAATCATCTATGTTTTGCCTATGACTTTCATATATTTTGCACTATGCCTGTCCTCAAGGATAACTGAGCTATGCATTAGTCATGAATTTTTAAATACCTTGAGAGGTATTTAAATACCTCACAAGTTTTAGTAAGGAACTGTCTTGACTTTTGTTAGGACTCAAAGGATATTAAGTAGCCACTTCAATTCTCATGCTTAAATGCATTCGAGTACAGCCTTAATCTCTACTTCCTTTCCCTGTCAAAGCATTTTTTATCTCTTATGCCCTTGTTTTCTGGCCTGTCTCAAAACTTTCAATCCCTTCTCAACTTCTACCTATATCTTCTTACTGTCTTTAAAATACATAAACATATAGACACACAGAATCACACACTCAGAGAGATAAACACATATATACACAAAGAAACATACAAAGAGAAATATACACACAAAGGAAACACATACACATCTACACAGAGAAATGCTCACACATACACACAAGAGAGAAACATATGCAGAGAGAAACACAAACACACACACAAAGAAAAAAACACACACATATACACCTACACAGAGAAATGCTCACCCATACTCACACAGAGAAACATACACAGAGAGAAACACAAACAAGGAAACACACATTCCCACCTACACAGAGAAATGCATACACATACGCACACAGAGAGAAATACACACACATGCACACACATGCACACACATACACACAGAGAGAAAAATACAGAGAGGGAGAGAGAGAAATATACACACACATTCACAAATCTGCACACACAGAAAAATACACACACACTTCAACAAGCAGATTGGTGGTATTACACTTTTGTGCTTTCCAATCTGAAGCATTTTAGAATCCTCATTCTATAGCCATTTTGTATGCTGTTAATTGAATCCTTTTCCAGCTTCCAGAAAGGCCAACAGTCACTTCACATCCTTGCCGTCTCCCTTACCCCCTGTCTCTCTTCACATCTCCAGTCTCCAGGAACACACAGGACTATAGGCTACCAAGAGTAGAGTCCTTCCCACAGCGTCTCCTGCCTCCTCAAAGGTTCCTCATCTCCTCAAGCTTCCATGTGTGAACTTATCTATACCAGCACTCTCCTTCCTTCCTTTCCTCAGGTCCTTTATAACGAAATGCTGAGCTGAGCCCCAGCCTACTTCATGGTTTGGATTCCTTTTCACGAACTGTTATTTGTATTTTTCACAGCAACTCTCTGAAATATTTACCCATGATGTCTGCCTTCTGCCCACCACTGCTCAGTCCAATCATTCCATTGCTTGGGTTTCGTTGAGACAATGGCAAGTATCATCTAAAATGATTGCTTGTCCTCACTGTCATTCCATATGCATACTCTCAAACAAACCTGCCTGTGTTGGTCTATCATCTTCTTCAAATATATTTAGCCTCAGAGAAAGATGAAGTTTCTTCTCCTTAAGTTGAATGTCTTTCCAAAATGAAAGGGAATCATCTTTTTCCTGAATACTGAAATGGTTTCTCTGTCTCCTTTCCTTCCCACTCAAATAGTTGAAGATAACCCATCCATCATTATCATTTCACAAAAATAACCGTAAGAACTTTTCATATGAATTCTTGTTTTCAAACTATTGTCATATTTCCATTGTTACATAACAAATTTCTATAGCCATATTTGGACATCATTTTCCTGTACTTATTCAATCTATCATTTTCTTTAGTTTTTATCACAACTTGGTACTTTTGGATATAGCCAAAATGAACAATTCAATAGCTCTCTCTTATTTGAGGTTTATCTTTTCAAGGTTTCAACTACATCTGAACAATTTGGTCCATACCTATTAAATAGAAAAATTCTATTAATAAATCATTCACTAGTTTTAAATTGCATATCATCCTACATAAGTGTAAAGTGATTTCTCATAGTCAGAGTCCATCTTATTGAATGTGAATCATTACTTTTGCTGTAGTATCACATTCTATGCAGTATTGGTATGGTTCTTCTGGTTAGTGTTTTGTCAACTTAATGGAAGCTAGAGTCATCCACAAAAAGTAAACCTAAGTTAGTAAGATGTTTCCATAGATTGATCTGCAGGCAAGTCTGTGCAGGCATTTTTTTTTTTTTTTGATTAGTGATTGATGTGGGAGGGCCTTGCCCAACATACGTATTATCACCACATCTGGGCAGTTGGTCCTGAGCTATAAAAATGCAGGCCAAGCAAGCCATGGTGACCACTATAGACAGTATTCTTTCATGGCTTTTGCTTCAAATTCTGATCCCAGATTCCTTCTTTGGTGGAGGTCCTACTCTGTCTTCCCTTCAAGATAGACTACAATGGAAGTTGATATAAACCCTTCTTCATCCAGTTTCCTTTGGGTATGATATTTATCAGAGCAATGGAAACCCAATCAAGACAGAAATTGATTCCAGGTTCACAGGATCCTGATGTAACAGACCTGACCATGTTGTTTTGGGGAAGACTGTGAAGGATTTTGTAACTTTTGTCTGGAAAAGCCTTTGAGTGTTCAGAGTTTAATGAACTGTTGCAAAAACTTGAAAGATTGTGCTGAGACCAGTGCAGACAATGGAGATTTGACTTGTGAAGTTTCAGAAGGAAAAAAAAAAAAAGACTTACTCAGCCAATCAAGTGATATTTTTATTTAAGAGTATGTGGTTCTGTTTAGCTTGGGCCGAAGAATCAATTGTAATTAAGAAGAGTTGATGTGAAATCTTCTGAGAAGTTTTTTTTTTCAGCTTCATAACAGAAGCTGTGGTTAAGTAAAAGGTCATTTTAGGTGTGCAGTCCAATTTAGTTATGTGTGATAGTTGCACTGTGATGATGGTTTTGAAGGCAAGAAGGGGTCACAGAGAACTGCTTAGCATTGTGTAGCTGGCTTGGAGTCCCAGAAGACTCAGTTGTAGTGGACAACACAGCATACTGGCGATACCAATGCCGTGAGACAACCATGTGGGAGAGCAGTGTATGCGGAACAAGACTCAAATGTTGAATATTTTAAAGACAATGAAAATATTTTAGAGTATTTGAATTTTTAAAGACTGGTATTTTTAAAAGTTGGAATGTTTTATATTGTGATGTGTTGATATTAATTTGAGTCCTTGGCAATAAACAAGAAAAGGAGAGAGTATTGTTCAATAATAAAGTTTAGTTGCTTCAGGTTGACAAGCAGTCAATTTTATTATTAAGGTTTTTGTCAACTTGATAGAAACTAGAGTCTTCTGGAAAGGGGAAATGAAAAATGAGAAATTGACTCTAGTAACTGGCCATTAATATTTATTGAGTAATGGCCAAGCAAACTGTGGGCAATGCCACCTCTTGGCAATTTATTCTGAGTTGTTTTAAAAGAACAAAGGGAAAAAAACAGACTGATCTAGGCATGGGGAACAATCCAGTAACATTCCTCTATGGCATATAATTAAAGTTCTATCTCCCTATTCGTGCATTGAATTCGTGCCCTTACTTCTTTTCATGATGAACTACAATGTGAAATAAACCCCTTCTCCAAGTTGATTTGGTCATGATGTTCATCACAGCAGAAGAAACCAGGTAAATTAGTGGCCATCACTTGGAAATCATCTGAGTCACCAGATCACCTATCACAGTATAACAGTACTCGTGTTCAACTGACTTCATCTGTGTTCCCAGAGTACAGTAGTATTGATGTTTAGATACCAAAGATAGCCTGCAGAGTACTCTTTTTAAGTAAGCATGAAAACAGTTTAGGCTAAATAAGGAAAGGAACAACAGGTAACAGGATTACTAAAGGTTAGAGTTGCTCTGGTTGATCTCTTACTGTGCCTAATGTAGAAATTAAATACCATCACAGGTATGTATGAATAAGGAAAATATCTACATAAAATGTTAAGTATTCTCTGGAGTTCAGGTATTTCCAAGAGACCTGAACCTATCTCTTACAAATAAAGAAAAATGTCACGTGATTCTTTCTCACAAGTCCTTATCTTTACTGTCATCATTACAATTTGTTTTGGCTCTACCTCTATTTATGATCCCATTTTTCTTTTCTTTTTTGTTACTTCGAATTTACCTGCCTATTAAACGTGTATTAAAATCTCACAGAATCTGATCCTTGTTTTAGTCTTTGAAGGGAAGAATTCTGGTATCAATATTTCAGAGTTATTCTTATGTATAACTTGTTTACCTCTACTTTTAAAGTCAAGAACATTTTTTAACATTTCTTTAAAGGTGGTCACTGAATATTACTTTCAACGATCCTTCTGTCTGCCAAGTGAGTGCAATAAAATGGTTTGCTCTAAATATTCAACAAACAAAGATGAGGATGGAAGCATCAAATGTTCAGGCCACTAATCTTTTAGTACCCTTGGTAGTCTTGACAAGCCTCACTACTTGATAATGATTTGAAACCCACTATCTAGCTTTATCTTGCTTTGGCAAACATGGGTACCTCTAGGATATGTTTATAGATACATCCTACTGTCTAAAATCTACAACCCTTATCTTAGAAGATAAGTAGAGGTGGTCTGGATATTTCTTGGATAGACGATTCCCTAATGTTTCCACTATAGAGGAGAATATTCTCCTTTCAGTTAATCCTCCTAGAAATATTCTCACAGAAGCACCGAGAAGTGTGGCTCTTAGTTGATCCCAGATTTCCTAAAGTTAAAAATTAAGGTAACTATACCATTTTACTGTGTTATATGCTTCCTTCTTCAGAGCACCTTTCCCAAATCAGGTTTGGCTGATAGTTCTTAAAATATTTCCTCCTAGTCTTGAGAGTGGGTTCCATTGTTTTGTTTTTTTTTCCCAGCCAACTCTCGAGATCACCTATATAAGTCCTAAGATATAACCACTGCAAAGTATAATGCCCCTAAAGCCTCTGTCATTGGGTGCCTAAGTTGAGTATTACCATTTATATACACTTCCCTGGGGTATCTCTCATACACTTTCGCATTTTCCTCTGCTGTTGAAAACATTTAAGAAATAGTATCTTATTTGCCTTTGGATATCAAATGCAAATCACAGTGCTGACATCTGGTACTCAGAAAATTGTGATGAGGAAACAAAGGCAATCATTATGCACATTTAAATCATACAATTTTCTGATTATAGTCCTTTGAGAAAATGGCAAGTCCATGGAGGAGAAAAGTGAATGTGTGTAAATGGATTTGAATCTAGTGCAATCCTTTGGATTTGCTGGACCTAATGTATGCAGAAAACAAGTTCTTTCAAGCAGATTTTTATTCCACTGCTCTGTTTAGTTAGAATTAACCACTCTTTTCTCTAAAACATTATCTCTGAGTCAATCATTGGAATTTCAACTCCTATTTTAAAAATCCACCAACAGCTCCTAAGCAAACTAAAGAGTTAAAGAAACAGTAGAAGCAGTCTGATTGTTTGCAAGACAAAAAGGCTTCAATATGCCTATGAACTTACCCAAGAAACAAGCCCACTAATCCAAGCTTATGAAAGGCTATAAACAGTAACTGTGCTTCACCATGATGCTGCATGCATTTACATTTTCAGTGTTGCAAAATAGCCTTGATCAACTGTTTTTCCCCCAGAAGGTTCTACTTTAAGACCTCCATATGCTCAGTTTTAATAATCTGCTTCCAAAACTAGGAACCATTCCAAATATGAGCTATGGAAATATTGTGCTTCTTATTAAAAACAACATAAAAAGAAATATCTGAAGCCCAGGTATCAATTTGTGGAACACATAGTGGCAGGTCCATGTGAAACGCTCCGTGTGAAGAATTATTACTTCAAGTCACTTTTACTGTGGCAGCTTAACTTGTTTCACTAGAAGTGAAAATTGCTATGACAAATATGTCACTATGGAGGTCAAATGGTAATTTGCACATGCTAAACAGCTCAGCAGGAAATTACATGTGATCCCTAAAATCACTAGCATTCCCACCAGAAATCGTTTTAGAAGACATGGAGGTCACATGGATTGTGTTAGGGATAAAACTCTTCAAACATATGTTCCACCCTCCCATTGGGGGGAAGAAATTGGAAGGTATAGAGAGCGGTTTGATCAAGGTATTTAAAGTGGAAGAATATTATAATTTAGTGCAGCTAGAGGAAAGGGAACTAAAGAATCTTGTCATCCAAGACCAATAAGGAAAAAAAAAACCCTACTCATCTTACTTGAGTCTTCTAATAGCATCATATTACTCTTTATTTATAAAACCCAGTTATATTTATATATTTTACAAAAAAAATCTTGTGTCCTCAAAAAAATAGTTTGAAAAACTGTCTTTGGGATGATTTAAAATGTCACTTCAGAATGATTTGCTGTGTTATCCTTGCAAATCGTCTTGCTTGAATCTTACTTCCACTGGCAGCAAGACTCACATTGGATTTAGGGTCTTGTGCTCTGGTGATATGGGTGGAATGCAGTGGAAGGGGTTTGGCACATAGGACACCCTTCTCTTAGGTAAACATGTTAAGAAATGGTGTACCTGGTTAAGGATACCAGGCATACAAATTTCAAACATCATCAAAATACTTCCCAGTAGTATTTATGTGATACTTTTTCTCCAGTGATAAGCCCTTGTGAAACTTTCTCTGTCAACAACTCAGGAGACAAGTAGTATTTAATCTCCTTCCCATACACACTGTACTTCCAACACTTCCATCACAACAGTTTCCCTTCTGTCGTCTCACTTTCCTCTGGTGTAGTATAGCATTTCCCATATCTGGAAACATACTGAGTCTATAAGTTCTGTAAACAACATGCATTTTCCAGCAACTATGCAGCATTAGATAAGGGTAATGGGCAACAAACATATTAGTTCTTACTAAGAAGTCTTCGCTTTAATCAGAGGGTATAAATGAGAGTGAAGACACAAAGAGAGGAAGTTTTAATTGCTTAGGAAATAATAAGACATAATTGCCTAGCCTAAGTAAAAGATAAGAAGACACTGGTGACAGAATATCTTTTGGCTAATACACAAAAAAGGTGAGTTTGGAAGAAAAGAGGGAACATTATCTCTCACCACAAACAGAACATGTAATAACCCAGATGTGATATGTACTCCACTTCATTCAAGAACTTCTAAAGCCGAGCATTCATTGAAAAACTGAGTAAGTGCTGGACTGAACAGAGTGGGTAGAACACTTAGAAGTCATAGTCTGTTATCTTAAGTGCAGTGATAAGACTCTAGAAGGATTTTAGGAGTTTGAATAAGCTTTACATTTTAAGACATTTTGATTGTATCATAAATGAGAAGTTGCCAACTCTAGCAGATAAGAGGGCATTAGAAACATGCTTTAGTAATTGGTTGAGGCAGAACTCTAGTAAGAATGGAAGCTGTGGTAGTGAATAGCTATAACCAAGTGTTTTATACACAGAGAGAAACTAATGTTATAAGAGCAAAGCCCTCTTTATGAGTGTGATTGATCTAAGAGATACTTAAAAAAATGAAGCAATTAAAAAAGAAGAAGCTGAAAGAGGCAAGTTCAAATGCCAAGAATACAAAACACCTCAAAAGAACATATGGTAGTATATATGGATTATTCTTGAAATATAAGGTAAAGCACAGAGCACCATTTATTCATGTTTGCTTCATGTACATCAAAAAAACAGATGCAGTGGACTGCACCTCTAATACCATGCTGAAAGGTAGATACAGGCAATTCCTTGAGGCTTTATGTCTAACCAACCCAGCCAAATACAGACTCAATGAGAGATCCTTTTCCAAAAGAGTATGTGCAGAATTACATGAGTGAGAAAAGAAATGGAAACTCTGAGACAAGATTACAAATAATCCCAATTACAGGTGAAGGCAACTCCAATAGAGATAAGGAAGGTTTACTACAATTGAAAGGCATCAGAAGTCAACATATTCATGACGGCTTACTTTTTGTAATGTTGGAGACAGATTTTCTGGGATAGAGGAGGAAAAGGGGGTATCTAATGGAAACTTTGAAAGTATTGGAAACACTGCCATAGAAAACAATCCAGGAAGACAGTTCCCGATTCTTAAATGTATTGTCAGGGCTTGTCAGAGACAAACTGCTTTTGGAGTACATGAATATCTAGCGCCACTGATTTTTTAGTTTGTTTAATTTTCAGAAAGTATGAATATTTGTTGAACTGGGATTGATCCTATAGGAGGAGGGCTTGCTTTTTGTCCCTGTGTCCTGGCTAGCTTAGCCCCGAAATATCCACACCACACAGAAATTGTATTCATCAAAACACTGCTTGGCCCATTAGCTCTAACTTCTTATTGGCTAATTCTTAAATCTTAATTTAACCCATTTCTATATAATCTGTGTATCACCACGTGGCAGTGGTTTACCAGGTAAAATTCCAGCCATCTGTCTCCAGTGGATCCATGGTGTCTCTCTGACTCTGCCTCTTTTCTCCCAGCATGCCAGTTAGTTTTCTCCACCTGCCTAAGTTCTGCCCTATTAAGAGGCCAAAAGCAGTTTCTTTATTAACCAATAAAAGCAACACAAAGACAGAAAGACCTCCTATACCATGATCCAATTAACTTCAGGCCTCATGGGAACTCTTTAGAAAAATATATCAGGAGATTTGCTGGCAATACAGTTAAGGATATCAGTAAGGATATGCAAAGACAAAAGTGTTCTTGCTCATAAGGATAAATGGGAGAGAAATAACAAAGAATACTAAAAACTCTCAGAAATGTTGTGGTGGAAGAAAAGTAAAATGGAAAAATGGGAAGAATAAAACTCTGACATTACAGAGTAGAACAGTTGAATTCAGTACTTTGGAAAAAGTTTGTGGTTATAACAAACCCAGCATGCAGCAATGAAGTAAGAAGGCTGAAGTGGTGAAGAGATAAAGGTCATACTGACAACAAAAGGAAGGACTTGAAAGTCTGGATCTGGGGATAGGAAGTCATCCAAATTGATATCAAAGGTCTCCAGAATGCCACCAGTAATGGGCGTTTAAACATTCAGTAACCAGTTGCAAAAATATTTAAGAAAGAAAGAAAAATCAAAAGATGTTTCCATGATTCCTCAATCATTCAAATAGAAATATATTTTTTTTTAATTTTTCCTCTAGGACAATAAGATAGAAATAGCTCAAACACTTTTGATTTGAGGAAATGTGAGAACACAACAGCATTGTGGTTTCATACCTGCACTTATATTGCTAATAACATAAAATACTATGTTAAAAAATGAGATGATGCACACCTTTAATTCCAGGGCTCAAGAATCAGAGGTTAGTGTTAAATCTTCATGAATTCTACTCCAGCAGAGTATAAGCAGGACATCTGAGGTTCTGTAGAGAAAACCTACCTAAAACCAATGACAGAAAAATTGATGCTAGAGCTAAGATCACAATGTAATAGTGCAGTGTTTATTTAGTATGCAAGAGGCCTCGGGTTTGATACCAAGAGCAGCATAGAAAAGTGTAATAGCAAATTCCTCCAGATCATGAATTTATCGAGTTATAACTTGTTCTTTATGAATATGTGCTCCTTATTTGATAATGGTTATAATGAAGAATGCTGACACTCTAAATCCAAATCACATCAGTCACTAATTCAATCTCTTATGTTAATTAAAGATGACTTGGTATACCCTACTTAGTCTTAATGGTCAATTTGTCAAAATATAGCCAGAATCATCAAGTGAATCCTACACCTATTCAAATCTACCCCTTTAGACACTGCTTTCTTGGTAGAAAAAAATAAAATGGTGTCACTAAACCATAGGTTTCTATATTTAAAAAAACAAGTCAGGTGATTTAACTTTTTCTTCATGTGTTAGGGCTATAATGTGTTCATCAATTATTAAATTTTTGTAAGTGCTTATACTCCCAAACATTGCTAAGATTCCCGAATTGTTGTGTAGTAGAGTTCATTAGCTCTATTTGGCATATATTCAATCAAAATCTCTAAAAGAAGATCTAAAGAAGTCAAGGTCTTAATAAGACTCCTAGACAGTTATTCACAGGGGACTTTAAGCAATACCGTTGGGACATGTAGTCTTTATCCAACATTAAACAGAGCCAAATTATTCCACATTATACAGATCTCAGCTACAAATGATCTTGAATTAAGAACTTTACTACCATGCTGCTGCTGCCAACTACAACTATTTTGATGTCAATATTCTTGTCTCAGATTCTCACAACTAAGTATGCAAATTCTTGCAATGAGGAACAAAATAGCAAAGCTTGCTAGAACTGTAAGTGAAATGAGAATATACTCTAATTAGTGATTGGGCCTTACATCCATAAGTAAAATTATAAGCATGACGTACATAATTTTCTTAGCATTTGTGTGTGTGTACTGTACTCCTCTCCTCCTCCATTTCTTCTGTTTTCCTCACTATTGCTTCCCGAATTATAGATTCTTTTATTTATTTAGATAAATAGATACTGTAGATGGAGAAATAGATAGATCGATACTGTATTTATGTTATTTCCTTCCTCCCTCTTCTTCCAACTCTTAAGTGTCCCTCGATGCTCTTCAAATTCATGGTCTTTTTTCTATATAAACACACAAACACAAAACACACAAACACAGAGACACACACACACACACACAATCAAAATGCATCAAACAACAGACTATGATGGACCGGTCCCCAACCGATAAATCTATAACACCACCTCTTTACCAAAGACTCAGAGAACATTACAGAAGAGAGGCTAGAAAGATGATTGTATTGAACCAGAGGACAATGTGTCTGTGAAGAGATTGTGCTTTCCAAACAGGTAAATAAACCTCAGCAATATGGTTGCCTAAACAAGACCTAAGCAGTAACAACACCAGTTGCCATGCCCACATGGGTGAGGGAAATCTCACTAGGCCCCACCCTTAGATGAAGAACTATAGACAATGACTTTTGAGAGAGGAAGAATCAAATCTTCCCCAGGAATGAACATCCTAATTGGTTATCTAATAACAAATAGGCAGAAAAAAAAAAACCATGTAAACAACATTTGTTGTGCCTCTCCATATTTTATTAACTTAAAAGAACTTTTAGCAGCTACCAGATAGCCTAATCTAATATAAGCAAAACAAAAATCTTGATAACACACCTAAATTTGTTTTGGCTTTGGCACTTTATAGTTACATAGTATTCTCCTACTACATCATAAACACACTTTTTAAATTATAACAACAATAAACTGTATATGATACTGTCTCTACATTATTTAGCAAAGAATAAATCTTATTTTTAGCTGCAAAATTCCCACAGAGAATGTATTAAGTCTAGTTTACTAATCTGATTGTAAAATTTCACAATTTGTCTAAATCTTTCCCATTTGATAGCAGGCCAGTTGTAGTACATAATCTAAGGGGACTGGTAAGAAGGGTAAAAAGAGAAAATGACTTAGAGTATTAAAAAGTTTGAGACATAGTTACTGAGAAAAGAGTCAAATAATCAGCAGCTGGTGAGCAAGGGACATCCCTACCAGAGAGGAATGCTACAAATTACACAAGGCTTTGCTTTCCATCTTGACATTGTCTTATTTGAAAGGTTCCAGGTTCCTGATGCTCCCTGGAAAACTTACATAAAGATATCTATAAGCCCTTTTACATAAAAAGAAAGACCTGAGTATATTTTGAACTCTAATTAAAAATTTCAGCTAGTTGAATTTATCACAATGCTGAGACTCATCCTCCTCCACATTGTTTGTATTCGTTAACCAGGGCCACTGCAACCTGTCCCCTTCTTCCTGGCTGCGCTATGGAAACACAGTAAGAGGACCCTTCGAGCCAACCATCTGGTCTGTAATTAAACTAGCAAGCATTCTCTTTTCAATAATTTACTGTGGGCGTCTTTTTGTTTCCAAGTAACTCTTGGTAAAAATTCATGAATTAATTGGGAAAATAAATAACAAAGACAAAAATTTTAACTTGGAAGATGGAAACTTTTCGAACTGAGGTGTGAGAAGTCTTATGGCATTCTTTGCTATAAAAGTTGGCCCCTTATTTTCCTCAACACTATAATTTAGGTGCTTTCCAAGGAGAGCTTAAGAACAATTGCAGTGGTTGTGACTGTAAGTTAGTATGATGCAAGCTTTACTAATAAATTGGACTGTTTTATAATTACCCGTGAAATAACAACACTTGACCCTGATTTATGTTGTAGGCAGCCTTTTTCTCTCCAAACATGTTGAAGTTGACTTTTCCCCTAAAACCAGATGTTGTAACATTTCAAAGAAGATGGATGGAATGCAAACTTAAAACCAAAACTGTTTTAGGTTTGCATTTCTTATTATTATTATTAGAGAAGGGGCTTGGATTCTACACATACTGGAAATGATCCAAAATTCCAATTGAGATGGCAGTGGCCATCTTAGAATATTCTAACTTACAAACATCACAGTTTCCATTTTTCTATAAACAAGAAAATATAAAAAGTAAATCAGACAATAAAAAAACCTACTCATATTTACATGGAGTGTGAAACAATGACAGACCATTTCACTTTACTTAGAAAGGTCCCTTCAGCTACAATGGGAAGTAAAATACTCTAAAGTTTATTAACAGTAATACCTTTCAACCAATGATTATTTTTTCAGATATTGTGACAATTTTGTTTCATTGTTTCTGACTGGCACTGTTGACAATACCAGAAATTGACAATAACCTGAGACTTAGTAACCTCATTCCCAAGACCTTCCTCCAAATTGAGAAAGGAAAGAGGCTGCTGTTTTGTTCTGATTGCATCCAGCTGGCCTCAGAAAAGCAGCCACACATTCCCATTCCATCCCCCAACTCCCTAGCCCTCCATCCCTGGGCCAGAGCTTCTAGGTAGGGGTTCCAAATGGATAAGGAGAGGGCCAAGGAGTGGAAGATAAGATACAAATGCAAGGGTTCTGCTGATTGGTGCAGTGACAATTATATGGAGGCCTGACAAGGTGGTGTGGAGGTGTGAGTTCTCTTGCAGCAGAGCAGAGCTTGCCCTCCTAAGCAGTGGTAGTTTGTCCTTCTGGACTAGATTAGATTGTTGCTTTGGGGCCTTGCTTCGTTGTGTTTATTTATTTTAAACTGATGACCTTTGCCAACCAACCAAGGCAAATACTTAGAGGAAGTGGATTGACGGGATTTTTCTGATAGTATTTGCACCACTTCAGGTTATAATCACTGGTTTCTAGCTGGCAAATGGCCCCTTGAGGCTTCAAAAGATCGAGCACAACATAGCTGCCTGGAGAGTAGAAGGCAAGATTCACAAACTAATGCAGTGTTTTCTTGTGTTGCTATAGAATCATAGTCGGACAAATTACCCTGAGGAAAAATGTCCTTCAGGGGGGCTTACAAATATTTTATAGAAAATGGAATGCTAAATTAGAAAAGTATTTGATTTTTCATGTACTACCTTTTATAGACAAAGGATGTCACTGGACATTAAAAGTCAGTGATGTATTATTCCTCTGTGCCTTGGATAGGAAGACAAATACAACACCATGTACCTTTAGTGGTAACTTGCACTCCGACATGTAAGGAAAAGGAATATGAGCAGAAAATGGCATTAAGTTTACTGGAATCTAGAAAAGAGAATGGAAGAGTAAGAAATAGGGAAGAGTTGTTTGTAGAAATTCAACAAATATTTGGGTACCTATGATGAGTCAGGGACACTGTTGCAATTGCCATGAATGCCAAAACAGAGGCCACAGCTTCATGGCCTATAGAAATTGAGAAGGGCAATTTTGATAAATGGGAGAGAAAGAAAGAGAGAGGAGAAGAAAAGGAGGGAGGGACGGAGGTGTGAAGTAAAGCTTCAGACTCTAAGATAAGGTGATGGAAGGAAGCTGAGCCATGGGGAGGAAGGCACAGAAAGCTCTCTCCTAATAGGAAACAAGGCTATGCTGGTGGAGAGTTCCATCAGATAGAAGGAACTGAAAAGAAGATGGTGTGGGCCCAGGCTAAAGTGCAGGCAGTGATCTCAAAGACCCAAAAGGCAAGCAGGGAGGGAACAGCTCCTCCCTGACTTGGAAGCAGTTAATGACCGAACCCCAAGAACAGGAAGCCACTGACACCTTTAACTGTAATCAGAAAAATCCAGGCAATACTCTGCAATGTTCTGCTCTTGTCAACAATTCCAAACCCCCAATTTCCTAGAAATGATGGCATTATGCATAATTTCAGATATTCTTTGCAAAGTTTAGTACAGGCTTTCAGTTTAACGAACCTAAAACAACAATTTCTGCTTTTTTCTCCCTACCAGAGAATATTGAAACACAATTCTTAGAGCTGTTATAAAGCAATTTTTCATTAGCTTGACTGTATTAATCAAAGAAACTAAGTAATATACATTATATGAGTGCCTGTACAATTTCGTTACATTTTTTTCTACAGCTCTTTCTAAATTGCAGAGACACGCAAAGGCTTTCCTTTCTTTTGCTGATGCTGAAAGCAAATATTTACAAGACAGACTGTCCAGGAAAGAAACAGAATCCACATATAATCTGTTTTTGTTGCAATGTCTGCTGCTCAATTTTATAAGCAGCTGCTGGCCAAATGTAATTCGAACCCAAACCCAAAATTTTGTGACTTTTTGTTGAAGGGAACAGAATATTTTACTTAAATATGTCAAAGAAACTGTTGAGAGTCATTGAGGGGCTTTGGTTGGGTGGTTTGTTTTTGTTGTTTTTTTTTTTTGGCAATTTAGAAACTCATTTTGAAAGAGTCTACAAAACCATGTAGCAAAATAAGAATATATTGTTATAAAAGCCCAGTACAAGCCTAAATCAGAGACATTCAAGTATGCACCTCCAATTGTGAGTAGGTGGCACAAACATGAGTCCTACTGAGAAATAATGAGATGTGTGTACATATGAGCCGCCTGTGTATCTTTTTCAAAACATATCCCCAAGAGAAAATGACATACAGCAACTTGCAATTAAACTTTATTTGATGCCAGATGAGAAACAAATGTTTTTAAAACTGTAATTTTAATATAATAATTTACTTTGCATGTGCAGACCAGCAGCTTCTTATACTAGGCCAATTCTGTAGTCAACATTTATTTCGAAGTAACACAGAAGAGAGTATTCTATTTTCCCCTTATTTGTCTACTTATTTTGTAATGTTTATTTGTTTTCAGAGGTAAATTATTTCCAGTTAGTGGCAGAGATCATGGACACATAGGCCATCATGTAACTAAATGTCTTAATTACAGATATATCTTAAGCAGAAAAGCAAAACAAAACAAATTCATATATGTGTTTGATCTGTATTTAAGTATTTAATAAATAACAAGCATTTAAATAACCAAAAAATTTTATTTACTAAATTGTGTTTCTTTTAGAATTCATGGCCTGTGAAACAACCATGTACTGTAAAAACCAAGACTCTGTTTTAAAGGTAGACTTCTCCAGGATTTCTACCCATATGGTAATAGGCATATTATAGGTATATATATGTCATATTATGATCAAGGCCTGGAAAAGGACAATTATCAGAAAGTGCTTATCAGTAACAATTTCAACATAATTTGTTCATTTTGTAATAATCATCTTACTTTTTGAAATTATAATATAATTACATTATTCTCAACTTCCCCTTCCTTTCCTCCCACCAACCTCTCCCAAGATGACCCTCTGCACACACTCTCTCAAATTCATTTCTTTCTTTCTTTCTTTCTTTTTTTTTTTTGACCCGCTCAATCTGTGCAGTGCTACTTGTTTTATATATTATCAAAGTTGACCACTTGGTATGTTTTTGTAATCTGAAGTGCTCATGGACATATCAGTCAAACCGCTCTAGTGGTTGCATTCAAAACATACTAGCCATTCATTCTTTAGGAAATGCATTGATTCTGTATAGCCATGGAAAAAGACATTTGCTTTGTTGAAGGATATCTGCAAAGAAAATGTGGGTGGTACAGTCTAGAATAGAGCACAAACCAGATCATAAATGGTCTTGAATGCCAAGCTATGGCCATTTGACCTTATTTAGTGGAAAATCAGGGCTAGTTAGATGTTATTCTTGCTTGGTTTGGTTTTGTGAATTCAGGTATATATTAGTATGAATGCACTATATGACAAGCTACAGGACAATGTTGAAGGTGGTTCCTTTTGGGAAATTATTTTTTTTTTTAATCATAAACTGGTTGGCCTAGTAGCTCAAGCTTCTTATTAACTCTTACAACTTATAGATTGATGAAGATGCAAGACTGTTGTGAGAGTAGGAATGTCAGGAAAGGAAGCTGATGTCAACACAGCAGTGAAACAGCTGACAGGCCATGGAAACAGGAAGTGATTACCCGGAAGTGGGGAGATGGGGGAAAAGAAAGGAACAAAGGCCTTTTGAGAACACCTGACAAAGAGAGCAGTACATCTCGAAGAGACTTAAACAAAAGGAATGTAGGAAGGTTTAGAGACAGAAGAAATGTAAATAAATGACTGGGGAACGATTACCCAGAAATTTCACATTCTGAACGTGTCATGGGGATGGAAGTGCCCAAAAGGCAGCTGGGACTTCTGGTGAAAAGATGACAAAAGTTTAGACTTGGAAATAATTTTGAAAAACTTTGAAGGGAAACACGTAAGTAAATGGCAGGAAAATTGTATATTTTTTTAAAATCTGAAAATTTTCTCTAGAGCTAATTTATAATTTCAAAGGAAAATGAAAACTTCATTAACAACTATTTATATTGTAAAATAATAATTGACATAGTAATACAGAAGCTCACACACAGAGTGAAAAACGGGTAACTTTGAAAAATGTTATTTTGCTTGAAACTTATTTAGTTAAAGAGTTGAGAAATGCAAAACTGTTTCTGCAATGTGTCACTTAACAGGAAGCTACACTATCAGAATGAAGTCTTCCAGGTAAGAAGTTAAGAACCATACCTGGTGTGTGTCCTAGTTGCAATACAGATATGAAAGGCCCATTAACCTTTCTTATCAGCTCCATATTGGTGTCATTTAGAGAATTTGATAGCATGGACCTGAATTTCAAAAGCCTCTAGACAGCATGCTGTTATCAGTCATCTAACCTTTGAGTATAAACAGCCACTTTAAGCAGGTTTTTACTTCTGTTTCTACCAAAAGACCCTGCATTCCTAAACCATTCATCTGAAAGTTAGTAAATCTAAACATCTTTAACATTTTAACCATAATGTTTTAAAAATTTGGTAGCTGCATTTTATGATTAAAAAATAAGTATCATTAAAATAATATTCACAATAGAGTACACCCTACACATTGCTGGTCTCATTATCCAGCAATACTGAAATAAGATAGCAAAGCTTTACAGTGAGCTCTTGGATATTTAAGATGATTGTTAGATCTTAAGTCAGGCAGAATCCCAGCACTAGGGAAGTAGAGGCAGGAGGATCAATGTGAGTTAGATCTTTATTTTTATTATTATTAGTTTCCACAAATGATCAATATTTGTAGCATCTATTTTCTCCTCTGAAATGTCTTGATAACAAATAATGTACAGTTTCCCAGTCCTCTACTTGGTAGGACAAAAGATGAGGAACCTGGAGGTTCTCTAAGTAGCCATGGGTGCTTTCTGAGGATTTGTGGCCAGGGTGGGGAGCTTCAAACTAAATCAGTGGGAAGAATAGAACTGAAATCTATATGGGAAAGATAGGTTAAAAAAAAAACAGGAATAAGTTTCACTGTAAAGACTTACATACTGTTACCATTGTTATTCTAAGAACCTGTGACTAGACCTGTCATAGACCTTCAGGAGAACCTCCTGCCATTATTCTAGTAAATGAACATAGTGTTAAAAAGACTCCTAATAACTAATATTCATTGATCAATGAATCTTTCAACCCTCATCAGAGAAGCCTCAATTTGCAGTAGAAGGTAGTTAACAGGGACCCACATCTGGTCCAAATGATAAAGTAAGAGACTGTGAAATTCTCAACCCTGAGTGGCATGTCTCTGTCATACCTTCTGCCCCCCCTCCCCCCCAGGCTTAGGGCTATCTGCAGAAAAGAATTAAGAAACAGTGTTAAAGCCACGGGGATGACTGCAAGGAAACGTTGACTTCTAGACACAGCAGGGAATCTGCATGTGTGAACTCACAGAAGTGTGACAACATGCCCAAGACCTCTATGAGCTCAACACAGGTCAAATTCCAGCATGGACAAGAAAGGTGATATGAAGTCTTACCCCTAGCTGAGGAAATTTTGGCAACTGTAGCCCCCAAAATTCAACTGTGCTCCAGTTGAACTACTTATATCCAAGAATATAAGGGCAGAGCAAACTGGGCTTGATTAAAGCAAAAGAAGAGAAACAAAAAATAAATAAATAAATAAATAAATAAATAAAATGAAAGAGATGCAAATGTGGGTGAGGTAAGGAAAGAGTGTGGATCTGGGGTGAGAGAGTGAATGTAATCAAAACACATTGTGTGACATTCTCAAAAAACTAAAAAAAAAAAAAAAAAAAAAAAAACCTAAATGGACTAGTGAAAAGTTTGTAAAAAGCCTGTGACAACATTGAGAGGAGAAGCACATAGCATCAATTTGGTGAAAAGTGAATTTTATGATGGAAGTCATAGTATAATCTTGGGGAAGAGAAGGACCTAGATGGTGGTGCATTCGAAGCTCTGTGAATCAGAAGGGCTCTATATCATAGGCTTCCCAGTGTTGAAGATTTAGGAACAAAACAAGTCAAAACAGAAGGACAATTTAACTTTTAAACCAGTGCTTACTTTCCTCTGCATGAATCTACCTAAAGCTTTACAGGCTTTGTAGCATTTATTTTCTACCTCTGAAAACCAGGGCTTACTTTCCTCTGCATGAACCTACCTAAAGCTTCACAGGCTGGATGGAAGTCTGCTTTTCAAGGCTGTAATAAAGTGCTTCCGTTAATTACCTTATAGATAACAATGGCTCATTTTGCCTCACAATTTAGGAAGTCCCAGTGAATGGTTAACACATTGTTTTAGTACTTGTGGCAAGTCAGAACATCAGAGTACCAACTCACAGTAGAGACAAACTTCTTTACCAAATTACTAACAATGATAGAAAAAATAAAACATAAGGGATATGAGCCCCTAATGTTCATTGAAAATCATGACCTCTTGAGTTCGAGGCCAGCCTGGTCTACAAAAGCTAGTTCCAGGACAGGAACCAAAAAGCTACAGAGAAACCAAAAAAAAAAAAAAAAAAAAAAAAAATCATGACCCCTAACCTAGAATCTTCCATTAAGATATCTTCCCCACCTCCTAGGAATTTCCCCTATATCCCAACAGCACCAAGCTAGAAACCAAGTCTTCAATACATAGGTTTTTTTTTTCCTTTTTTCCCCCAAATATGTATGGTTGTTTTGCCCAGATGTATGCCTATGTACAATTTGTATATTTGGTGTTCAGAAGAGGGTATCAGATCCCCTCAAAATGGAGTTAAAGAAGGTTTTCAGCTCTCATATATATGCCAGAAATTAAACCTGGGTCCTCCAGAACTAGTGCTCATAACTGCTGAGTCATCTCTTCTGTCCTGGTTCTTAGGATTTTAAGAGGCATGCATTTCTAAATGACAGCAGGTTAATCTAATTCTGGTGACAAACAAAGTTAGAAAGGATGATCCTGATCTTTCCTTCCGGAGTGAGAAAATGTCACTGTAATGAGTGGCATTTAGTCATGTCTCCATCACAAAATTGTTATCCTGCTTTCGTATTTACTGAATTTCACACATGTTTATTATCTTCAAGAGGATGAATTCTTTAAAGTTTGAAATTGGTTTGATCACTTTTGGATTATATTGCTTATGAATCCCTTAGTACTCATCAGATTTTTAATTAAAGAATATTCCATACATAGATAAAATCCATGATTAAGAGTTGGTAGGCTTATGTATGTAAAAGGACTGTCTGAAAAGTCTTCATTTCTTCACTTCCTTCACCCATGTATCATCCCAGTTTCCCTATATTACATTTTCCAGAAATATGACTCAACATCACAAGCTTTATGTCCTTTAGCCTTAATTAGCTAAATACGTTCTCTTAATTCACATTACAGTTCTTTTCACTACTATGGTAGAACTGTATATTAATCATGCTTTTCGACTTCTCTTGTTGGTATTTAAATTTTCCATCTCAACAACAACAAAAGAACTGGAACCTGTTTTCATTGGTAATATTCTTTTTTTAATTGAACATAGATTCTCCTCTCATGCAATACATCCAACACAGTTTCCCCTCCCTCCACTTCTCCCAGCTACCTACTCAACTCCTCTCCCCCAGTTCCACTCGCCCTCTGTTTCCTTTCAGAAAGGAACAAGCCTCCAAGAGACAACAACCAAACACAGCAAAGCAATACGATAAAACAAGGCAGAAGCCCTAATATGGAGGCTGGATAAGACAACACAATAAAAGGAAAAGAGTCCCAAGAACAGGCAAAAGAGTCAGAGGTACACCTGCTCTATCTGTAATAAGTCCCACAAAACCACCAAGCTAATAACCATAACATATACAAAGAGAACCTGCAGCAAAACCAAAGCCAAAATTTGATCACTCAGTAAATAGGTATATATTTACAAAAAAACATCTGCTGTAAAATCAATGAAGTTCAAAATATTTCAGCATACTATTAAAAAGGCTATTTAGTAAACTTTTAATTATAATGTAATAACTTTTAAAATCCCATTAGCGTTCACCCTACACAACCATTCGATCTTGAGATCCATTTATGTTGATCCTTTACACAGTTGGTGAAATAAAAGATCTTTGACTTTTATAGTTTATCTAATTTCAAATATCTGGGGTCCTCTCCATGGTCGATAGCCTTGTAGTTAAAGATGCTGTGAATTGTTTTTTTATATAATCCTGTAAGTGTGTCTATAGAGAAAACATCTGTAATCATAGGCTGTCATACAAAGTTAATTCTTATCCTGTAGTTTATTCCATGTGAAGTATTGTGCCTTCTACCAGTGGTTGACAGCTGTTGCCCATGCGATTTTGTTTACAGTCAGTGATTCTTTTTTGTCAGTAATACTGATCCAGTGTTTCAAAGTCACTGCAAGTTTGCCCCACTTCTTATAACATTATACATCATATATCTACTCAGTCTGGTGAGGGTTAGACATTGAGTTCTATCATTTCATTTATTTCTTCACCATTTTAAGTGATGCCTTCTGTGGCCTTGAGTAGCTCTGTATTACAACTTCACTAAGCCTAATTTTCTATTTTTAGAAAATGTTCCTCTTTCATAGATAGGATTGAAATACCCATAATTGTGAATATTTAAAGAGTTGATTGAAAATCTCCAGAAGGTTTTAGTTTGAAATCTTCACTTTCTCAGAAACTTAAAACACTTTGTCCCTCACAAATTCTGAAATGTAGTCATTCAACTTAATTAATGGCCTTGGCTGGCTAGCTTCCAGGGTCTCCTTACCATCCTGTCTTTCTAGGTCCCTGCCCCCTCTACAAACTGCGGTAAGGCAACCACAGATGTTATCCACACTCAAGCACCACACCCTCTACCAGTCTACAGTTAGAACTATGAACAGCAAACTAAAATTATCATGAGGCTTTTCTTTCTTTCTCCTTCTCTATTTTTTAAAAATTTGAGCCAAATTAAACTAGTTAAATCTGTATATGAATAAAAAATAAACTTTTCCCTTGTTTGATCATTATACATCTACTTGTTTTCATAATCTCTTTTCTATTGTGATGGGATTATAAATAAGAGTGCCTTTGGTGTGTAATTTTTCTTGATGTTATATTAAACTGTTAGGGCCAAACATAACAGTCACAAACACCATAACTTTTGCTTGTTTGTATTTTTAAACCAGAGAAATTTCTTCTTAAATCTCACTTACCAGTAGAATTTCTTTTAAGGAAATATTCTAAGTGTCTTCTGCAGAATTGGCATTTGTCATGTCAATGTGCTTTCTTTTTCACATATTGTAGAATGAGCTTAATTGGACTTTGAATAAAGTAAATGTCATGATGAAATTATTTTACAAATAAAACTTGCAAATGAATTTGTAATTGGATAACATCCAAAATAAAATATGAAATAACGTAAGATAAAAATCAATGGAATATGTTTTTAGTAAACCTTTCTGTAATCTATTCATTAAAAACATAAATATTTTATAGGGATTTATAACTTAGATATGTTATTGAATCAAATCTATGCAGCACAATTATCTCTTATAAATGTTGAATAATGGCCTTAAAACACATTGCTATAATGAATAGAATTTTTCAAATAATGTATTATATTTCTACTTATCTAAATACACATTGAATATCACCATAAAAATCTTGAGTGGTTGCCCAAGATAAATGTAACTTATAAAAATGGTGACTCTACAATCATGCATAACCATATTCATGTGTAGATTAAAATAAATTAAATCCACCCTTCCTCCATCTCAACCATCCCATTTCTCCCAAGCTCTCCCAAATCCTCCCTTTTTCCCTTCTCTCTCCCCATCTCCCCTTCCCCCCAACCCCTCACCCCCGTGCTCCCAACTCTTGCCCAGTGATCTTGTCTACTTCCAATATCCAGGGGATATGTTTTTCTTTGGGTTCACCTTCTTATTTAACTTCTCTAGGATCATGAATTATAGGCTCAATGTCCTTTATTTATGGCTAGAATCCACTTATGAGTGAGTACATACCATATTCATCTTTTTGGGTCTGGGTTATCTCACTAAGTAAAGTGTTTTCTATTTCGATCCATTTGCATGCAAAATTCAAGATGTCATTGCTTTTTACCGCTTAGTAGAACTCTAAAGTGTATATGTGCCACACCTTCTTTATACATTCTTCTATTGAGGAGCACCTAGGTTGTTTCCAGGTTCTGGCTATTACAAATAGTGATGATATAAAAATAGTTGAACAAATGTTTTTGTTGTATGATTGGGTATCTCTTGGGTATATCCCCAAGAGTAGAATTGTGGGAACCTGAGGTAGGTTGACTCCCAGTTTCCTGAGAAACCGCCACACTGATTTCCAAAGTGGTTGAACAAGTTTGCCTTCCCACCAACAATGGATTATTATTACTCCATATCTTGGCAAGAAACTTGGCTCTAGAGGGGTTCCCAGGTGTTCAAGGGAATTTCCCTAGCTAGGTCCTTGGGCAGCAGAGGAGAAAGTGCCTGAACTGGCCCTCTCCCACAGCCACACTAATGAATATCTTGCATATCACCATAGAACTTTCATCTGGCAATGAATGGACATAGAGACAGAGACCCACATTGGAGCACTGGACTGAGCTTCTACATCCAGATGAAGAGCAGAAGGAGGGAGAACATGAGCAAGGAAGTCAGGACCATGAGGGGTGTGTCCACCCACAGAGATGGTGAAACTGATCCAATGGGAGTAGGCTGTTCTTGAACTCACAGAGATCCACCTGCCTCTGCCTCCCGAGTAATAGGATTAAAGGTGTGTGCCACCACTGCCTGGCTAAGATACTGCTCTTTTAAGTGGCTCTGCCATACAGCAAGCAGTTGAGCAACCACACCCTAGTTAGAAACAACAAGCTAAGTAAAAATGCCTGCCCCAATGTGGGCAGCAACTTCCTAGAGCTGGGGCAGTGTGTGGAGTTCATTCATATAATCAGAAAAAGGTTTGCACATGGTGAAGACAATTTCCAATAAAAAATCTTCTACATAGATTAAAATATATTTGACTACAAAAAGAAAAATGGGAATATACAGTCATAGTAAAAAATAAATAGTTTAGAAATAGTAAATTCAAGACTTTAAAGACTGTGTAAATTAATATGAAGAAAAAGCCATATGAAGATGGGAAATACACATAAAGTCTGGATCCTGTAAGGCGTTGTGTTGATTTTGAATTTGTTTCATGCTAATGAGGGAATGACATCTGACCTTGCTTTATAAAAGGGTCTGCTGAATTAAACCAGACTACATATTTTAGAGATGTTTTAACATTAAAATAGAATTCGGAAAATGTATTGCATTGGGACAGAGTATGCTTTTGTTTCCACAGGAAATGAAAGACTGTGGATTCCTTCAAGGTTAATATAGATCATATTTGTTCAGGGTATACCTTCTGAGAATATTGGCTACAGGCATAAAGAAATAAACTAAGAAAAACTATAAGACAGGTGGTATATATACTGATCCCTCTGCATGGGAACAGTTCTGAGACTGTCCAGCAAATCTTACAGCTAGTTTTCTCAAGACTTGACCATTATCTCATTTTTCTCATGATTACTGAAAGATGCCATTGCCCTGAGACAATAGGACGCAGTCTAGAAAACATAAAATCCACATTCTCAGGAGGTGGGTTGGGTGGTTTTTGGTCATTTACTTGGTTATGGATGTTAGTTATAGTTTAGGGGCTATATAGGAATATAGGATAAAAAGACAACTATTAACTAAAATACTTCAAACTAGTATGGACTTTGTTATATTTATACAAATTTAAAGTTATTTTTGTTATACTGTGTGTTTCTACTTTTGTTTGTGGTATTGTTCTTATACAATTCATTTTAAAATGTAATGTATAGTTAAGACATTCAGGTTAGTAGTCAGTCATATATAATAAACTTGTAGTTATGTTGTATACATAATTTTAAGTAGATAGATAGTCTTCAAAAAACTTCAAAGACCTATTGAATATGACATTTAAGATGTTTTGTTAACAAAGGCCTTATTAAAATAAAAATCGCATGAACATCAAACTAAATGGAGAGAAACTCCCAGAGATCCCACTGAAATCAGGAACAAGACAAGGTTGTCCACTCTCTCCATATCAATTCAATGTGGTTCTTGAGGTCCTAGCTAGAACAACAAGACACCAAAAGTAGATCAAGGCAATACAAATTGGAAAAGAAGAAGTCAAACTCTCACTATTTGCTGATGATATGATAGTTTACATAAGTGACCCCCAAAAAATCTAACTTAGGGCTTTTCATAACAGTGACATATGCCTGCTCCTGGCAGCACCAATCTACTCCGTGAAAGGATAAAGGGTGTCAAAGAACAACCATAAAAGTTTGCTTTAATGTAACAATGTTAGCCATTTGGAGAAGAACTGTCTTTGCTTTGAATACTGACAAAGTGAACATGGAGTACACAAAGGAAAGTGACTGTCAAACTTTGTCAAGACAAGGTAGACAGTCCTTCAAAATTCCTGTTTCATAGACAAGCCTGGCATATATTCTATAGGACACAAAGAAAGTGACTGCCAAACTTTACCAAGAAAAGTGCAGCTTGAAAATTCCTGCTTATAATAAAAATCTTCCAAATATTCTAGGCCCATAAACTAACGAATCTTGGGTGACTTTCCAGGTAGCCAGATGTCTCTGCTGTTTCTATAGTTTTGGAAGTTCCTTGTTCTGCACTTTCTGTTTACTCGGGTACTATTATAACCTTTTGAGGCTTTTGATGGAATTGAAGACTATGTAGTTATAGTTATGTTTTCTTTAGTTATAATAAAAAACAAATTAGGCACAAAACTTTGTACTTACCAAGATAGGATAAATAATGGAGTATTTTCTCTGAATTTGCCAAATATAAAGGAACTGGATATTGTAAATGTAATTCTTTTTGATAATTGTTCTTGTTGTATATTGTCTTACCATGCAAAGCTCTTCTTTTTATTTAAACAAAAGAGGGAAATGTTCTGGACTATTCCTTAACCTCTGTAAAGATGAGTTACATTTGTTTAATGTTGAAAACTATTACTTTTACTATGTTTAGGTTTGTTGCTTTGCTTATGCTGCATTTGTTTAACTAACTAAGAGGAAGAATCAAGCCTCGAGACAGAGACACCCAGAATCAGTCAAGGAGCCAGCCACCAGCCAGCTAGACGTGGAAGAAGCAGTGAAATTAGGAAATACAAAATGAAAGGTAAGAAGCCCTGAAGCAAAATGTAGATGAGGAGAAACTGGTTAATTTAAGCTTAAAAAGCTGGCTAGAAACAAGCCTAAACTAAGGCAAAACATTCATAACTAAAATTAATTTCTGCATCATGATTAGGGGACTGGCAGTTCAAGAAATGAGTTACCACATTGATTATTGTGTTTTATAGTTTTTTATAGTTTTGTTTGATATTTCATAATACCATTTTATTTATGACTGATGATATATAGATAAACATAAGACAAAAACTTAAGGATATGGCTATAGGCCAGAAATTTATGAATAGAACACAAGCAGTCTAAGAAACTTTTCCAACAAGGCACAAAATTATACAAAACCATAAATTTTATTTTATTTTTTAAAACTTAACTTTTCTAATAAAAGACATTACAGATCATATTGGAATCTTAAATTTACACATAAAATACTTAAAATATACATAAAATGAAGATTATCATTCAAATATTTCTGTGATTCTGGGTTGCAAGAAATACATTTCTAATTATTTGTAACTAATATTTTTGACTGAAAGTTGAGGAAATATTTAAAAACAATAAAACTATTAATAATCTCTAAATAAAACAGTTGTATCATAGAACGGAACAATGTATAAACAAGTACACAAATATAGGCATGTATGTATATATATCTATATGTGTGTTTTCTATAGATTATCTTATTTCTTCAGTATTATTAATTTGGATATTTTCTAGGTTGGTTTTACTTTTTGGCTCTTGTGGTGAATGAACACTATTTGCTTTTATGTGAGAGATTACTTACAAAGACATTTTTTTGATGTGACTATGGGAAAATAGGTTTATACACAAGGTAGAGTTAAACAAACAAAATAAATTTCTTGCTGAGAAATGGCATAATAGTGGCCTAAGGCATGTATATACATGCCATTAGTGTTTGTGAAAATATGACAAGACTATAGGGCTTAATGGAAGACCATTATATATTTGATGTGTGATAAACATAAGATTTGGAAACCAGTTTTTAAAATGTAAAATATTATGTGAGAAATTAAAACATCTAAGTTTTAGAAATTTTTTTCTCGTGGTATAGTTACATAAAATACATGGTTAGGGGGTTACTGACAAGACTGAATAACTACTCAATTTCTGTTTTACAGACTTATGCCTACTATTAAATAATTTAATAATCAATTACAAAATCTAGATTATTAAATAGAAAGAATAAGACTTTGCAGAATTTTTAAAGAGCCATATATATATATATATATATCATTATTTTTACATAATGTACAATATTTCTTTAAAAATAAATCTAATATATCAGGAAAGTGATTGAGAAATATAATATATTCTTCATCTTTTTATTTCTTCACCTTAAAAAAAGAAAGCAGACTATATTTTCTATTTTACATGCCAATCCAATTCACACTCCCTCCACTCCTCCCAGCCCCTCCAACTAATCATCCCTCCCTCTACCTCACTCCCCACCCACTCTTCAGAGAGCATAAGGTACATTGCTTTGGTGAAGGTCCAAAGCCTTCCCTACTATATCTAGGCTGAGCAAGGTATTCATACAAAAGTAAGTACAAACAGTAGAAATACATCCTGGTACCACTGCCAAGGTCCCCGTAGTCTGTCCCAGTCATACAACTGTCAACCACATTCTAAAGAACTAGTTTGGACCTTGCTGTTTCCTTCTCTGTCCAGTCTGTGAGCTTCTATTAGCTCAAGAAAACTGTTTCAGTGGGTGTGTGGGTGTCTTCATCATGGTCTGGACCTCTTTGGTCATATTCTCACTCCTCCCACTTTTCAACTGGACTTTGGAAGCTCAGTCCAGTGCTCTGATGCAGGTCTTTGCCACTGTTTCCATCAGTTACTGGATGAAAGTTCTATGGTGATATTCATCAGTCAGACTACAGGACAAGACCAGTTTGGGCACCCTCTTCTCGATAGCTTAGGGTCTTAGCTGGGGTCATCCTAATAGTTTCCTGGAAATATTTCTAGTGCCAGGTTTCTTGCTAGCCCCATCAATCAAGATATCTCTTTCCTTTCATTCATCTCTGTTCTTCCTCCATCTCAACTATTCCATTCTCTCAAGTTCTCCTCCACCCTCCCTTTCTCCCCTTGTCTTCGCCTTCTGCTCTCCCTACTCCCTCAACCCCCATGCTCCCAATTTTGTCAGGCGATCTTATCTATTTCCCCTTTTCAGGTGGATCTATGTATGTTTTTCTTAGAGTTCACCCAATTACTTAGTTTCTCTAGGATCTTGAACTATAAGGCTCAATGTTCTTTTCTTTACAGCTAGTAGCCACTTATAAGTTAATAAATACCATATTCATCTTTCTGGGTCTGGGTTTCTTCACTAGTTTCATCCATTTGCATGTTGCTTTTAGGTTGTTGGATGAATTCTTGCATTGGCACCTACTCATCTTTTCCTTCAATTGATGTCAGCAGTATCTTTGTGACTTGCAGTAGTTGTCTGTGTCTTGGGAACTGTTCTTGGTCTATTCTGTTTTGTAGTAATATGGGGTGGCAGGGCTGCGTCCCCCACACCCGGCCGCCCACATGGCTAGCTTATGTCCCAAAATAATTACACAGACACTGTATTCTTTTAAGCACTGCTTGGCCCTTTAGCTCTAGCACTTACAGGCTAATTCTCACATCCTGATCAACCCATCTCTAATAATCTGTGAGAACCAGTCTTACCGGGAAGATTCTAGCCTAGTCCATCCTGGGTCGGAGCTTCATGCCAGGAGTGGGGCATGGTGTCTCTCTCTGAGGCGTCTGCTCCTGAGAGGAAAGCTGTCGAGACTCTGACCTCACTTCCTCTTCCTCCCAGCATTTTGTTCTGTTTACTCCTCCCACCTATCCTCTAACCAATAAAATGGGCCAGGGCAGTGCCTTTATTAGCCAATGACCTTCCTCCATCATTTCCCCTTTTTCGGTTTAAACAAAAAAAAAAAAGGCTTTAACATAGCAAAATTACATATAACAAAACAGTTATCAAGTAAAAGTTACAATAATCCTTATCATAACTAAGGAAAACTATAACTAACTATTCTTAACTCCATCAAAGACTCAAGAAAGATACAATACTACCTAAGCAAACAAGAAAAAAGCAACTTTTAAAACTCTAGACATGACAGAGACATCTTGCTGCCTGGACAGTCCCCCAAGGTTCCTCTGTACCGTTGGGGCATCCATCTTCAGCCTTCAGGCCCATGGTATCCAGCAGACATTTCCATAAAGCAGGAAAATTCAAAGTCAGTTCAGTCACTATCTGTTGTGTCCTGCAGAATGTCTCGCAGACTCTTTCATGAATCAGGACCCCCAAAAGATCATTTCACCTTAGGCAAGTTCAGTAGTCCTTTCTCTGTGGGTTCTCTGTGTCCAGTTTATGCAATAGTCCAGGTAAGAGCAGTTTCTTGCCCAAATGGCTATCAAACTCCATAAGCATCCTCTTCGATGCCCATCTTCCTCTTGAAGTAGATTGGTGCTGCCAGGAGCAGAGTGTTTCATTGTCATGAAAAGTCCTAAGTTATTAAAACATTTAAAATGCCATATTCTATAATCTTTGAAAAATATGAAGAATGCCTATCTAAAATATATCTACGCACATCTAGAAAATATTAACTAACATGACTACAAACTTTACTATTATCGATTATCCATTAACAACCTATATTTCTTAATTATACCGTACATATTTAAATGAACTACACAATCACAATACCTTAATCAAAATCAGAAACACTTATACATATAACAAAATTGACCTTAAATCTCTATCAATAAAGCAAAATCTATACTAATGCAAATTATTCATATCTATATCATATCCCCCTTTAAATGTAAAAGAACGTTTATAAACCATATTTGGGAACATGGGCGCAGTTTTTTCTCTCCAAACTGCTTCCTGCTGAATGGGGGCGTCGTTAATTAGGTCTTTCATGGTATAACCTGTGTGCTAGTTTCATCTCAGTTGGCAGTTGAGCGAAGCAATTTTCTGAAGGTGTTCACACCAACCCTTCAGGAGGGCGTGGTCCATCACACCAAATCGGAATAGAAGAAATGAACAGCGTCTCATCCTCTGTGAAAACAAAATAAGAAACTCCTTTCCAAAGCATCATGTCCTTAGATCCAAATTTCAAAGTTAAGGCATTTTCAAAGTATCTATGTTGGATTAGTTCAGCAGCATTTATAAACAAATATCTTTTAGCATCTGTTGCTCCTTCCTCAGCATTTAAATAATTTAAAGAGAGCATAATAGCATACAGTATCAAAATTTTCTGTGTATTTTCCATCTTTGTACAGCTTTGTTTTAACCTCGATTTCGTTTATTTTTACTTTTAACTCTTTGCTTTTTGAGACAGGTTCTCTGTGTCTTTGACCTGAAGTAACTCTGTAGACCAGGCTGTCTTTTAACTCTCAGAGATCCGCCTGTCTCTGCCTCCCAGGCATTCGGGATTAAAGGTGTACACTACTACACCTTGAACTCACAGAGATCTGTTTGTCTCTGCCTTCTAGGTACTGGGATTAAAGGCGTGTGCTACCACACGCAACAACTCTCTTCCTTTTTTGTTTTTTACTTTAAGAACTTCAACTTTTAGTCTGCATATATTTTTAACACACTTCAAACCATTTAGAAATTTTCTTTGTCTTTGAATCTCTCTTTACTGCATATATCTCTTTTTCTGACCACACGAGTCTTTAATTTACCAAGCAATATCAGTAGGATTAAAGGCGTGGCTTTGCCAGCTAGATCCAGTCCATTCCTTAGCTTTCCAGCCTCATGGCGGATATACAGGCTGTAGCCATGTTTACTGCAACAACTGTATGGCATTTCAAGGTCCCTGCCAGCAAGTGAGCTACAACAGACAACACTCAAGTCCTCTCTCTCGGTAGCTGGCCCTCCTGCCTCAAACAGTCAGAGTTTGCCCTGGCAGGGTGGCCCAGAAAGCCGGCATTTTTAAACGGCGCAGCTTTTTTCCTGCTACGGCTGAAAACCGAAAAGCATGTGTTCAGCTTTTCGTCAACACCGTTTAAGTGTTTCGTGGCAGGAACTCTTAATGAGCTGCAGGGTTTTGCAGCTAAAGCTGAGTCAGGAAGCCTCTCTTAGATGAGGCGCTTGCTTGCCTCTAACAAGCAGAGCAGACCCGAGAACACAGCGAGTCTAGTTGCCATCAAACAAATCATAGCCCTTTACTCCAAATGCTCTATTCAAAAGCTCTGTCTCCTGCAGGAGCCAGACAGAGATAGCAATGGCGGCACAGCCCCAGGAAGTCACGCTTTAAAATGACACAGCGTTTTTTTCTGCTACTGTTGCCGAATCAGGAAATATCTCTACAGCACGCCACCAACAAACAGCAAAAATCTGTGTTAAACTCTCTTTCCCTTATTTTTAAGCCTTCTCAGGTTTTTTAAATGGGTTTAGTTGTCCACACGTCTGGGCGCCAACTGTAGTAATATGGGGCGGCAGGGCTGCGTCCCCCACACCCGGCTGCCCACATGGCTAGCTTATGTCCCAAAATAATTACACAGACACTGTATTCTTTTAAGCACTGCTTGGCCCTTTAGCTCTAGCACTTACAGGCTAATTCTCACATCCCGATCAACCCTGTTTTGTCACTGTCTAGGTCTCAGGAAACCACTGAGGTCTCTCTTGGTCTTCTCTCTTGGCCTGTTCTTTTGGTCTGCTCTCTTGGTTTGCTCTCTTGGTCCACTCTGTCTAGTAACAGTTTATGCTTCAGAGTTCCTCTCTTGGTCCTTTCTCTTGGTCCTCTCTGTGTAGTCGTAAGCTATGTTTCAGAGTTCCACTGAGGTTGTGGGTGAAGAGATAGGCAAGTTTGGGGGCAGGATGGGACTTGTAGCTTGCACAGTCCGATATATGGGATCGAGGTATTGGAGTAGCATACCTGCAGTATATTAGAAAAGAGGAAATGGAAGAGGAAGGAAGGAAAGGATGGTAGAAAAGGATGGTAGGGATATATAGTTAAATCTACAACTGTAAACTCAAGGCAAGTGATAAACTATGAACGTTGTTCCCACTGAAAAGGTCCTAATAACTCTCATTTCAAGTGCTTATAACCAAGAAATACAGCAGACTATTCTAAGCTATGAAATGGCCATTAGTGCTGCATATATCTTTATTGGGCACTTTCTTTTGGACATTAAGTGCTAAAAGTATCTAAAGGCAAATTACCTAAATATACCAAATCTAAGTAACAAGGTCAAAGTTAGCTAATAGAACAGCCCCAAACGGGGTCCATGCCATGGAATCTACACAGTTGCTTTGGCCTCTACCAAATACTGAAAGGCAAACTCAAAGTTATTGCAATCAGGAAGAAAATCCATTGTTTTCAGTGCCTCTTGTTTTAGTATTAAGTTCATTGAAGGAGTTTTTAATGCATAAATTGTATTCATTTTTATTAGAAAGTAGTTATGAACTGATTTAGATGACAAAAGAGCATCCACTTAAAATGTATGTTAAACTAACATAATACAGAACATTTTACAGTGCATTGATATAAAGGATTTGATTCTGAAAACAAGAAATAACAGATGTCTGTTCCCTCAGCAGGGTGAACACAAGTGCCATTAACACTGAAGGAAACTATGTAACCAGCCTTGAGAATTCAATGGGCCTGCCTTTTCAATAAATGCCTTCCTTTTAATGTCATTTATACCCAGGGATTACCAATATACCTCGATACAAGGACTCATTTGTTTTTCACTCTAGTGTGATATGAAATTGTTCCAAGCCAGGCTATCTTTTAATATTTGGTACATATTTTTAACAAGGTGTTTGTGATTTTGTGGAAGGAATGTAGGGAGACATTGAGGTCTTAGGAATGGAGGCTTAAGAGTCTAAAAAGGCAATGCTTTAAAATTATATAGACCAGTGCAAACAAATCCATATCAAAATACAAAATCTTAATCAAATGAACCTGTTTTGTTTAAGAAATTTTTATTTCTTTTACTTGTTTTTGTATAATACTTCTGCTTCATAAAAAGGATCTTTATTTGCAGAAATTGAGCTTTAAAAAGGAAAATATGACTGAACATCCTTGCCTGTTCATTACAAATTATACTCAATTGCTTAGTACGTAAACAATTTAAACATGAATTAACTTTGAATTTTTCTTTTCCTATAAGAATTTTTAACTATATGGCCAAGGGATGTTTGACCCATTAATTACTACTTTTCTCTGAAAATCCAAATACACAGTTCAAACCAAAAAGGAATCACAGGGTGGCCAATTGAGTCTGACTGTTATGCGAAGATCTAGGAAGTCCCCCCAAAACCAACAAGGAAACCAAGTCCTGTATGTAAAAGCAAAGAGTCTTTATTTTATGCAAGTTTGCAAACTCAGTCTCTCTGCATGCCCAATATATTGGAATAAACGGAGAGTCCCAAGCTCAGTTAGAGTTGGGTTTTTATAGTAGTAAAGATGGGGGTGAGGGATTCTGAGGTTCAGGACCCCTGATTGGCTGACATTTGTCTAGGGGTGTCCTGGTGAGTGTGTTGGCAGGTGATCCTATCTACAAGATTGGAACATTAGGCATTTTCTGTGCACGGGTCTGTTTCAGAGTGGTGCTTGGGTAATCTCAGTTTGTGGTCCTTCCTGCAATCAGGTATTGCTTCAAGGTAAACTACTGAGACTCAGGCCTCCATTAAACTTATCTATGGCTGAGTCCTACAGTGGCAGGTGATAATGGTTGGAAGTAAAGAACTTCCTTTGGGTGGTCTGTTTCTATTTAGCTTATCATAGCTGGCTCCTACTAACCTGTTTAGATGGCTTTACTTGAAGGTTCTTGGGAGACAAATACCTTCAATAAATGTAGATTCCTTTATTTTTTCAAAATTGCAGGATTCCTTTCCTTCAGACTTTTATAAAAATGTTCTGAAGTGTGCTAAAAAAAAGTGAAGAATTGTGATACAGAATACCCCAAAACATTTTCCCTTTTTTATTGATTTTTATTGAGTTCTACATTTTTCTTTGCACCCCTCCCTACCTCTCCCCTCCCCTTCACATCTCCCAAGGTCACCATGCTCTCAGTTTACTCAGGAGAATCTTGTCATTTTCTACTTCCCATGTAGATTAGCTCTATGTATGTCTCTCTTAGGGTCCTCATTGTTGTCTAGGTTCTCTGAAATTGTGATTTGGAGGTTGGCTTTCTTTGCTTTATGTTTAAAAAAACACTTATGAGTGAGTACATGTGATAATTGTCTTTCTGGGTCTGCATTACCTCACTCAAAATGTTTTCTAGCTCCATCCATTTACCTGCAAAATTCAAGATGTCGTTATTTTTTTCTGCTGTGTAGTACTCCATTGTGTAAATATACCACATTTTCCTTATCCATTCTTAGTTAAAGGGGCATTTAGGTTGTTTCCAGATTCTGTCTATGACAAATAATGCTCCTATGAACACAGCTGAGCACACGTCCTTGTGGCACGATTGAGCATCCTTTGGATATATACCCCAAAGTGGTACTACTGGGACATGAGGATATCAACATGTAGGAGAATGAAAATAGATCCTTATCTATCACCATGCACAAAACTAAAGTCCAAATGGATCAAAGACCTCAACATAAAGTCAGCCACACTGAACCTTATACAAGAGAAAGTGGGAAGTACACATTGGCACAGGAGACCACTTCCTAAATATAACCCCCAAACATTTTCATTTGGTTCTTTCTGATCAAGATTGGTTTACTGTGTATAGCTTTCTGATTAACTTCAAAGACTAAGCTTAAACATTGATTGTCTTGAAAACATGAGCTTGTTTAGTTAAAGAACAATGCCCTGGTTTATTGATAATGCCCTAAAACTGCAATCTCAGTTTTGCCTCAAGTACAGAAGGCTTAAGAGTTGCCTAACCAGAATGGCAAGTAGGAGGGCCTGTTTTGGAGCTCTCTGTCATTTCTTTGTCTTTCTGATATAAACAACAAGAAAAGAGAATTCAGTACAAGCTTTAAATAATACTGAGAGTCTCAACGGGTTCTTGGTGGATTGCCTCCATAAGGAGAGTTAAATCAGGTGCAGAGACAGATACTGTGGCCCGAATTATTCACCAAAATATATCTGCTTTCAGAAAATAACTGTAGAGGCTAGGGATGTGTCACAGGTGGTAGAGTGCTTGTATAATAGCATCCATGAAGTCCTGGTTTTGATTCATGCATGAGAGGGCATGTCTGAAATCATAGGAGCTGAAAGATGAAGTCAGAAGGATAAGGCCAGGTCATTCTCAACTATATAGGGAGTTGGATGCCTTTCCAGGACTCAAAAGACCCTCATTTGGAAGAAGAGGAGGAGAAATGCAATCTTTACATAAGACTTGTCAACATATTTTAAGAAAGGACAAGAACTTCTAAACTATTGGACAGGTTTTTTTTTTTTCTATTGGCCAAATTTCTTCTTTATCTATCCTTAAAAAAATATATCAAGATCTTAGAGGTTCAGAGACACCTGAAAGGGTCTTTCTTTATTTTCTGCTACTTTGTCTATTTATCTACTTCTTTACTTCGGTATACCTCCATGGGGAGGGTTGTCTGCGCCATAGTGCAGGGCAGAAGTCACTTCTCTCCTTCTGTTATGTGGATTGCAGACATAGAACTTCAGGCTTGGTAAAATGTGCCTCTGTCCATGAGACATCTAGCTAGTCCCAAAAGGAGCTTCAAACCTGGTCCTAATATGCGGTAGGTGAAGCACAGACTCCTCTAAACTTCCAGGTTAGACGCTAAACTTCACCAGAGACTCCTGAGAGAATTACATCATTTTCAGTGCCTTCATATAAAGCAGACATTGACCTAAACCTGTGATGTTGGATGAGTCAATATAGACAAAGCATTCAGAGCATAGAATGGCATATATCAGGCCCAATGCATGTGATTACTACCAACATTATAGCCATTATCATCATTTTTTTAGGGGACAAATTAAATAATATACATTTTATTATATTATTAGGCTAATTATATAAACATAATAAAATTGGTTTTAAACAGTCATTTCTATTTCAAATATGTTGTGTTCTGAAAGATAAGCATATATGTAAAAGACTAAACCATCATTTAAACAGTATTAGACAACTTTCTGAAGCTTTAGATCATAATAATTCTGGCAATTTTTCTTATGTTGTCTTTGAGGTGGGTAAATAACATTTTGGAGAAAGCGCTTTCAAAAACTTTTAAACAACAGGATTTTAAAAAGGGAAACAGTTTCTAGCTGTTATTAGAGATAATTTAAGTTAAAAAGGTGCCCTGATAAAGATACATGAATTTTGTTGTTTTTGTTTATTGTGAATACAAGTGTCAGTAAAATTCACAACTTGCTTTTGACAGCTTAGAACTGAAAGTTCCTTGGCATTTGTTCACATGGTCAGTACTAAGTACTAAGTAGCTGTCAGGTATTTGCTTTAAGATGTAACTCTAGAAGATACTGTCTTCCAGATAACTGATTGAGACCAGCTGTGATGGAGATAGAGATGCACAAGCCTCCTGATGACAGCTCCCAGGTGAGAGCTGTTCCCATCACTCTCCTAATCCCCTGGCTGTCTCCTCCAGGATATGGCTAAAATACTCTCCTGTGAGGAACAGTTTTAATTTTCTTTTATTCTCGTTTGTATGACACATAAAATAATTTGAGCCATTTCTAGTCAGAACTCAGAGGAATTTCAGAACTAATGGAGAGTATGGTAGAGAACTGGTACATTCTTTGACCGAAAGCTTCTTCCTTGCTGTTCAGCAGTGGGGAGGCAAAGGTGAGTCACAAATATGCATTCTTTGTTAGGATTCGTGCATTATTGGCCCTTTTTCTCTTATAAATAAATAAAAATACACAGTATTTTACACATTCTCCTTTATGGGCAACATAATTTGTAAACTAGTTGTATTGTTCTCTCAAAAAGAAGAAAAAATGTTAGAAGACTTTTAAGAAACTTTTAATTACAATGGGTGATTTTCAAAAATAAAAACATGCATATGAATAACATTGTTTAGACTGAGCAGATTTAATTTAAAAATGTATAGAACACATACATATGTATGAAACAACAATTAATAAAAAAGGAAACCATGAATTTGAACAAGATTAAGAATGGGTATTTGGGAGAGTTTGGAATGAGGAAAGGGAAAGAAGAAACAATGATATAATTATAATCACAAATATGAGGGAAAGAGGAATATTATTTTCATATCTCTCTTCTCCAAGCCATCTAGCTAAAAAGCTATGGGTGATCAAAACATCAACATCATCAGGTCTTGATCAAATTTCGAGTTTACAGAGTTGCTTATATTACATACTTTATACAAACAAACCTCCCCTAGACAGATACACAAAACTATATGCAACTGATTGTGAAGCTAAGAGCATTGATAAAATCTACTGTCATGGAATCCACCCGAGTTTTCATATTATGTGGATGTTTTATGTAAATTTGTATTAAAAACATTCTATAAACACCAGTATTCAAAATGCATCCAGTGAAATTTCAGCTCAAAATAAGTTTTCAAAATATTACTTCTGTGTCAAGTAGGGCATAATGAAGAAAATCAGTAGAACCTGGATGCTTGTTTTTTTTCTCAGCAATTATATGCAATTTTTTTTAGAATCACTGACAATGGAGAACACTATGCAATCTAATTGAATAAAAGAATTGATGTTTCTGTCAGTGTGCAAATTAAAATTACAGAGTGGATAGTTACTCTGAAAACAATATGGTTTGAAAACATGGCGTCTAAAATTAAATCCAAGACAACATTCTGCATCCCCATTTTATAAATGTCTGATCATCCCAAGGGATCTAGTGAACAGCTAATACCCCAAAGCAGGCTGAGTACACTGCCTTTCCATTATAGAAGGGCAGACTCTTTTTTTTATTACTGTGGGCACAGGTTTCGGTGATTCCATGCAAGAAAAGCTTCTGCAATACTTTTGCCTTTGACTTACTAAATGTCTATTCACTCATCATATTTTACACACTATAGGTTTCACTGATCAAGAGTATAACCATAGAAAACTACAAAATCCAAACAGAATTATGCATGGCCCAGACTCATCAGTCATAAAGGTTTGCATCACCTCACAATGTAGAGAAAAGAGTCAACCATTAGAGGTGCTTTCTGGAGCCAAATAATTCAAGAATAGATGGGGCAGAAGGCACATATACAGATCAGCTTCGATTACATGGCCAGTTACACAAACAGACGTAATTGACACAGACATTTTCTGCTTGATTTGTTATGAACCCACTTGCCTGGGTACCATGTAATATAGGGATAACCAACTACATGGAAAACAGTACTTCACACAATTTTAGTTAAATGATGTCAAGGGAATGAATTTAACATCATTGACGTATTTCCTATCAATGTTGTGAGCTCTACAAAAGAGAATCATAATATGCCGTACAGAAGTATAGTCTTTATTTAAAGGTTAGGAATGATTTATAAAGTGGGTATGAATACTAACTTAGAAATAAAAAGACAAAAAATTGATAGGTACTTTTATATGTCAAATTGGCTGAGGTATAAAATAGTAAACTTCCCAGATATTATTCTGTATGCTTCTGCGAGTGTTTTTCTTTTTGTGATCCTGGGGAGAGGCATGGTAGGTAGACACTGCTATCCTGTGTGTTGTGTTTTTGATGACATTGGCATCTGTATTTTTAAACTCTCAGCAAAATCAGTTCTCCTCGATAAATTAGAAAAAGACATCATCAAACCAGATGAAGGCTTGAATAAAAAAAAGTAAAAAAAATTCCTCAGACACACAGGGGGGGGGAGAGGGAGGGAGGAAGAGAGGGAGGGAGGGAGGGAGGGAGGGAGGGAGAGAGAGAGAGACAGAGAGAGAGAGAGAGAGAGAGAGAGAGAGAGAGAAAGAGAGAGAATTCTCTATGCAATGATCTTTAGTGTATATCTACACTATGGACCCTTTCTTGTTCCTTCAGAAAATGGTCTTGGACATAGAAATCTCTAAATTGTCAGTTCATGTACAGATTTTGGATATGACAACCTTTATAATCACACAGACCATACAGAGATGTATGCTAAGCTGCACAGAGATCATACAGGTTGTACTCTTCAGAAAATTATTGACTAGCACAGTGTATTATTTTTTATGACTGGATTAAGGGGTCTTTTCCAAACTTCCATGTTCTCTTGCTCCCTCTACTATACTTCCTCTTCTCTCTCCCTTCTTGCTATTTCCTAAATTCCCAGCATTCATTAAAGAACCTTTACTTGGCAAACTCATTTTCTTGTCAACTTCAATGTATTTCAATAGGAAGTAGTACCTCCAATGACTCAATATATGTTTTTCATCCTGACCTTCCTCTGAAATCCTGATCCTCATCTCCAAGTCACCAATAGTGGAATTCTTCTGGTTTTTGGCCAGGTACACCAATAGTATGATATGATGTTCAAGACCGAATAAAATTTTTATTCTAAAAGCTAACCTGTGTCTATTTTCTATATTTAGTTAATGTAAAACCCTTTCCCCTTGGCTACTCAATTTCAAAATTTATTTTTTTTCCCTTATGGAGCTAGATTCTGAACGCTAGTGAATTCCATTTTCATCTTCAGCATTTCTGTCATCTGTTCCTCCTTTCCACCACACTTGTCATTTGTTTACCTGCCTTTGGCCCAATCCCCAGTTGATGGACCTGCTGGGATTCTACAAGAATCTCCTATTCTGTTTATCTCTCTCCAGCTTTTTCCTTTCAGGCATTTTCCCTGTGATATTGAAATTATATTTGTGAAAAATCATAGAAAACTGTTCAAGAGCACGTAAAAGAAGGACCAAGGATTTTTGGAAAACATTTCTTTGCCAGATTAACAGGCCAAACTGTCATTTTTATTTGGAAAATTTAGTCACCATCACCTCAACCCAAATTTGGAGGCAGCTGTATTGTTTATGGTGTCTAGGTATTAGAATCCACACACAAGGTATACAAGGTAAGATTCAAGAATACAGGATGGAGATGAGATAAATGGCAAATTCTAGACAATACAATGAGTTCAAATAGAAGGGAATCCACAGAGGCTTCAAGAGGTACAGCCAACCAGATTACTAGGGATAAACAACCTATTTCAAGAAATGGCTACTAGATCCCATTACTTGTCTTCAGTCTTGCCTGGTTCTCTTCATATCTTCTGGGTACTCCTCCCTAGCACTGGATGAGACAATTATCTGAGAATGACCTTTGGTCCTATATCTTTGATTGTCAATCCTCCCTGTAGATATTTGGAAAAACAACAAATTATTTTCATAGCTATACTCTCTATTGCATTTGGTTTTTTGCTTTGTTAGCTTTGGTGTCTGAGAAAAACATTGTTCCATGTTATATAATAATCGCATTTGAAATCCTTTCATAAGTGTTTATGTCATACTTTAGGAAGCTTCCACAATAGTAGGCTTCCATATGGTATTTTCAAAGGTGTTTACTGTTAGTTTCGCTTCTAATTCTCTGTCCTTTATTTTACCCTCCCATAACATACCCCCATTAATCCACTGTATTTGATTCTTTTAAAGAGATAACATCAAGGTTGGGTTAGGGACAGAGTTAAGTCAGTAAAGCACGTTATTGTAATCAGGAGGACTTGAATTTGTTTCCTAATATCCACATAAAAAACCACAAGGAGCTTGTTCACTTATAAGTGTAACACTGGGGACATGAAGACAGGACTAATGCCTGCAGATCATTGTAGTAATAGGAGAGGTGGGGCTGCGTTCCTGCCACCCAGCTCGACCGCCTGGCTAGCTTATGCCCCAAAATAACAACACACAAACTGTATTCTTTTAAACACTGCTTGGCCCATTATATCTAGCCCTTACAGGCTAATTCTCATATCCCGATCAACCCATCTCTAATAAACTGTGTAGCATCGGTCTTACCGGGAAAGATTCAGCATGTCTGACCTGGCAGCTTGCTTCATCGCATGCTTCTGCCCAGGAGAGGGAAGCATGGCCTCTTCCTCCCAGCATTCTGTTCTGTTTACTCCTCCCACCTATGTTTTAACCTATGAGGCCAAGCAGTTTCTTTATTACTTAACCAATGACCTTCCTCCATCAGATCATCCACCATCCAATCTAGTCTAGAAGGGGAAGACTTTGTCTCAAAGGAGGGGTTGCCATTCTTAAGAACGATGCCTGAGATTGGTCTCCAGCCACTACATGAACACACACACACACACACACACACACACACACACACACACACACACTTCTTGTCATCATCTTAATACTGAAATACCTAACAAAAAGTACTTTTTTAACAAGAACTTATTAAAAGTTCTTGACTCCACCAAATGGAGCTGATGCTTTAACTATACATTCTAGATTTCTACTCACTATTTGAAATGTCTTTATGTGGCCAGCAGTCCTTTCTCTATCTGTCTATACTATCATTTGTGCTTAGTTCCATTGGCTATCTGAAATGCTATTTACCCAGAGATCTCTTATATCAGTTAAAAGTAGTGAACGTTCCCACTTCACAGACACTATTCCCTGCACTTGATCAGTTGTAGGTTCCTAGGTTAACTACCATTCGCTGCACAAATGACTGACTTCTTCAATGAATTCTAAGATTTGCTTGCATTCATCTATGGGTCTAGAGCTATGAATTTAAACGGGATTTAGCAGAATAATGATAGTTTAGTTCATGCCTTGGATCAATGAAGTCTCTCACTATACATTTTTGCCAGTACTATGGTACTAGGCATTTATTTCCTCTAGTGGATCTGTACATAAATCCAATAAAATTGTGCCCATGCACATATTTTGCCACAGCAATAATTTCTATCTCAAATCGGAAGGACTTCTATGAAATATTAGTTGTCCTATGTATGTTAAATGCAGTATAAGTTTGTTAAATTAATTAATTTCAGTTAAATTTTCAAGTTTTAAAATTCATGATGCATGATCAACTATAGAAAATAAATGTGATAATACAAATAATTTAATTCCACTTATCCTTTTTAAATTGTATAAATTATAATATACAATATAATTATAGTATACAATATAATTATAGGAATCTATTTAATAGGTTTTGAAAAAAAATTATCTAGGAAGCCCTAATAAAGGTATGCATGATCCTCTACTATATATTTTTTTCAGATGACAATTGAAGCCAGACATGAATCATTCTATGAGTGAACTCATTTCTTTCTCACAGACGGTCTTGAAACTCCATAGCAGAATCACAAACTGAATGTCAAAGCTCTTAATGAAAGTGGCCCAAATTCAGGAAGCTGGTGATAAGCACAAACAGGATTCCAGCATCTCTACTCTCAACTCTGTACTTTGAAACCGAACTCCTTTCACATTCTACCAACAATCAGAATAAATGCCGAAATGAATGGGATGCCTGGCTGGACATGTTATCTTCCAGCATCCCCCAGAAGATGACCCTGGAGCCCTTCTCAGGGGTGAATGGGAGGGACTCCCGAGCAAAGAGCACATGATGGATCAAGGCCTCCACTGGGTAGTTTTTAAATGGTATTTGGGTAGAGAAAATTCTAGCAGTACGCCTCCAATGTCATTATCTAAGGCTGTGCTACAGGGAAACATAGAGAATGACGTGTTTTAAGAATGTTGCCTTTGTAGTAGCATCAGAACCAAATTTTCTAAAAAGCAAAGTAAAATGTATGTGAATACTGGAATCCGAACACCCTTATTGCACACATCCTGCTGTGAGTTACTCTTTGAAGAGAATTGCTGCTTAGACTTCAAACCACCACTGTGACCTCAAGAGGTTAGCAGAAAAAGAACTCTTTGGTGCAGAAGCCATAGCATAGGTATGATGCCATTTAAAAGGGACAAGACTTAGAACTGAATGTGGCTCATAGCAAAACGTCAGTCAATGCTTTACTAAAAAAGAGGAGAACTCAATGAAATAAAGTGTGTTTAAATTATAGATTCATACAGACAGACCCAATATAGTAGTAAAATTTTATTTTGTTCATAAAAATATAGTATCCTCTTAAAGATTACTAAGGAAATCATCTTTTTATGATTGACCACATTCATTCTGAACACTATTCAAACTAGTAACAACCCACAGATCTCTACTGGTGCCCTGGAAAAAACATAGTGAAATATAAGCTACATGAAAGCACAGATGTGCGCACACACACACACACACACACACACACACACACACAGTCAGGCCAGAAGCTCCATGCTAACACAATGAGTTTAAAAAACATACATATAGATTCTGTCAATAGAGAATAGAGGTCTTTTAGGAATATGTCTGGCACACAGGTTGAAAATGTCTATATGAGTCTATGAGCAAACTCAAATGCATATTTGAATTCTAAAATATAGGGGATTAAAACATAAATTCCTACTTTGTTTCTCACAGGATTTAATTTTTAAGATGATCTGCTTCCCCAATCCTTAATTAAACAACATTTTTTAGAGTATAACAACAACAAAACAATAAATTGTCCCCCTTCCTTTCCTAAAGTCGGGTCACAGGAATATTAGTAATAATTGCTGCTTCTACTGATACTTTAATAAAGACGGGAAAATGAATGGAATGGAAAGAAAAAGAATAAGGAGATAGAAAAAAGGAAAATAAAATTCCAGCTTATACCATTTCTTATGAAATGCATTGTTACAGCATTCTTTTTCCCTTGGGAAATAAAATGTGTTCATATGGCATCTTGTTATGTTTCTCTAGTGATCTATCCTGATAATGTTCAAATATTCAAGCACAGTGTTTGGTCACTGGAGTATTTTGTACATAATGGGCAAATCTCTGGAACTCTTACTATACCTTTGTTCAACATAATAGATGCTTCTAGATTTCCTTTAATTGAATTATTAATGTAAAATATAACTGCTGATGAGAATTTTTACAATTGTAGTCCCTTCTGCTGAAATATTATTACAGACAGACTTACATGGTACTCACAACCTCGTGTGTTTGACTTTATTGTTGCAAGCTGTTTAAAATAACCAGTCCCATAAAACTTTAATGGCTACCACAATCTCACTTTGTATTTATAGAATAATCTCTTTATTCATTCATAAAATGACACACTACATTCTCAACCACTTGCATTTTTCAATTATTAAATGACACTGGTTTTCTTCTCTGTTAAAAATCTCAAATGTTTCCCAATTGGCTTTACCCTAATGAAACAAACTGGGGTCTTCAGACTTTCTTAGGAAAAGTTTATAGATTGTGTTCAACACTAAGTACAGATAACATTCAAATATTTTTAGAATGTTTCTGGTCAAGATAAATAACCTTTCATACTGCCTTGAATATCATCATACTTCTATAAAGGGTTCAGCTTTTCAAATGAATTTATCATGACTCAAGAAAGTACTGATAGACTCTAAATATCCTCGTAGAATAACCTCATTTTGTTCCTGCAATGCCAGAACCTTCAGTAAGTATAGTAGATAAATATGTATCAGTACTTAAATATACCATCGGTAGAAAAAGCAATGAATACATGCATATATAGTTTCCATACCCTCATAGTTTAGTTATTATTCTTTAGACTTAAGGAATTTATTAGAACTGATTGGGATAAAAACCCGAGTAATGTAACCAATTGATCTTCTATACTAAGAAAAGACCACATCTCAAATTTAAAATAAAACAAAGAGGAAAAGGGCATTTCCTCTGCACAGGTGGTCATAACATTTGTGCCCAATAGTACAGCATTTCTCTACCTACTTGGTATTTTAACCAGGCATTTGGCTGTCAGACTTCCTGCCAATATAGGCTGCTTGGGTTTTAGTGGAGCCTGGTTGGTAATCAAAAAGGTGATTAATTAAAGGTTGTATCTTCCATGTTACCCAGCTGACAGGAAAGTTTAGAAGTGTGATGACATGTTTACCTTTTGTTTACTTGATGAAATTTTTGTATGACTATGCTTTCAGGGGAAGAAAATAATGTCTACTTTCCAAAAGCTATCTACACTGAGAAAATACTTAGTTAAAATAAATTGTGCTTCTTAAGGTATCAGCAAAGTATTCTAGGACACTTGCATGTTTTTTATTCATTTTGATATGCATTCATCAAATCAAAATTAATTCTTTTTTCTGGGACTAAGGAGATATTCTAGCAGTGAAAAAGTTGTTGCTCTCACAGCAAGAGGACAAGGATTCAGTTCCCCAGCACCCATGTCGAGTAGCTCACAGCACGACCCACAGCTTAGTACATATGCCCAGTCCATGCAGAGGTGTGAATACATACTACAGACATATACACACATACACATGAAAAGAACTAAAAATACCATTTGTTCCACAAATATCCTTAATCACCAGTTCTAAAATGGACTGACATTAGAGGCAGATAACAATAAAGCTTTGTAGTTCAAAGTATGATAATAATATATCCATGCTACCTAAAATAATAATCAGGCCACAAAGAGAGAATATTTTAATTGTGGATCCTTTTGCCTTAATATCATACCAGGGAAAGAAAACGCTTAAAAGTAGACTAAATCTTGATATCTATTTGAGAATATCATAGGGAGACATAAGGAAAAATATTTAGCTACTACAAAAATGGAGAAAATTCTGTAACACATATTTTACCATCATACTCCTGGAAGTAATTTGATCTTTTAAGGAGATTTATTATGGCAAATATGGGTTATATCTAATATCCTTATTACCTACAATTCTAGAGCTTTCAGAAAAATAATATATTACTAGTAAGCAAATTAGCTAACAGGGAAAACGGAATCAATATCTTTCTTTTCTGCCTATCTCACAGTCAATCAGATAATAGATGAAATCTCTTCCCTCAAAGACACTCTTGTATTTCCTGGTTTCTCATAAGCACCAGGAAACTTTGGCAAGCTCCCATGTCTTATATGAGCGCATCTAAATGGGACCTTAAATGTTCTTATTCTTGTTTATCTTTTATCAAGAAGGAGCTAGATGTTCTTACATCCCGTCACTTTATGGCTTTCCCATAGTTTGCATTTGAAACACAAACATGGCTGTGAAAGCCACAGTGATTCCAGTTGAAAGATGCAGAGCTGAAAGAGGCACTAGAGATGGATAACAGCCTCTCTGAGAGGAGCTCACCATCCTTCTCTATAGGAAAATACATTGCAACTCTGACCCCAGTCTTCAGTGGTTGACAGATTGAGATGAATGGTACCAAAAACATCCAATGTAGTAAAATCAAATTATTATAAGACAGATGTTCTTTTACAAGCTTTGTTGTACTTTGTTCTTATGACTCAAAATAAGCACTTCTTATCCCTGAGTACACATTAATGACAGGCATTATCTCTTGCTTGCTTTCCTTTGCATTAAAGATTAATTAAGTAATGATAGTCTTGACAAAATTTCTATAAGAAAGGTAAAGAGAGGATTAGATGAGACTTCTGATCACTAGGACAAGCTGAAGGTATGTGATTATAAAAAGCAAGAGCCCAAACCTCAGCTCCAGTTAAATTGATCAAAACAAAGCAGAAAGAATTTAGAAAAAAAATGACTTGTAAATTGCAGTTCCATAAAATTACTGACTGGGAAATTTCATCCATTTTCCTCACCATACCCATAATATACCATAACAGTGTAAAGGACAAACAAATATTGCCCTTGCATATTGAAAACTCTTGTGTAGTAGTCCTCAGAATATTTGGTTGATGAACATTAAGAACCATGCATGAATAAAAAGCTTGATAAACATTTCCACATTAAAATTCTATTAGAATTTACCTCTCCTTCCTTCCCACACCCCCTTATAATGGCAGCCACATAGAAAACATCCCACAAAAACTTACACTAAATTACTAAAAGTCCTAGAGGAAGAGAAACTATCCTCGATTTTTCTCTCACCATCTGAGTGCTTGACTGACACAAATGCTACCTTAGTTCCATCAAATGAAATAAAAGTGATGCCTGTAGTAATACTCAATCTAATACAACATTATTAATTGCTAAATTGGTTGTAATCAGAGACTGCTGTTCATTTCTCAGCTGCGCAGACTCAAATAATCACACAAAGACTATATTAATTACAATACTGTTTAGCCAATAGCTTAGGCATATTCCTAGCTAGCTCTTACACCTTAATTAACCCATTTCTATTAGTTTGTGTATCACCTTGAGACTGTGGCCTACTGGTAAGATTCTGGCAGCATTTTCTCCTTTGGTAGCTACATGGTATCTCTCTTGATTCTGCCTACTCTCTATATATCTCTTACAACCAGGCTATATTCTGCCCTGCCATAGGCCAAAGCAGCTTTATTCATCAACCAATAAAATGAACACATACATAGAAGGAAATCCCACATCATCTCCCCTTTTATGTCTAAATAGAAAGGAAGATTTTAACTTTAACATAGTAAAATTACATATACAAATCATTTCTTAAGCAAGAGTTACATTGACAATATTTCTTTGTAAGTCTAATGTTTCATACCTATTCTTTTATCATAACTAAGGAAAACTTTAATTTTCTATATAAACTATAACTATTCTTCAACTCCATCAAAGACCCCAGAAGTGTATAATATGGCCTAAGTAAACAGGAAGTGAATTGTAAGCAAGTTCCAAAACTCTAGAATTGATGCAGACATCTTGCTACCTGGTCAGTCATTCAAAGTTCCTTTGTAATGTTGGGGCATTCATCTTCAGGCTACAGGTCCATAGTATCTGGCAGACTTTTCCATGAAGCAGGAAGTTTGAAAGGTTGTTTAGCCTATATTGGCAATTTGTCAATCACTTTCTTCTGTGTCCTACACAATGTCTAGCACTCTTTCAAGAAGTAGGAACCCTAAAGGATTATCTCACCTTCTTTAGAAAAGTTCAGCAGTCATTTTTCTGTGGGTCCTTAATGTCCATTTCATACAGCATAACATCAAGCAGTTCAGGCAAGAGCAGTTTCTTGCCTAAATGACTAGCCTTTTAATACTGAAAGCAAATTCTGTAACGAGTTTCTTCAATGTCCATCAACTTCCCTAAAGTAATTGGTGCTGCCAGAAGCAGACATGTCTTACTGTTGAGAAAAGTCTAATTTCTTAAAACATTTAAAAGTCATGTTCCATAGGTTTTTAAAAAGTTTGAAGAATACCTATTCATCTGAAATATATCTTTGTACATCTAGAAAAATCTAACTTGTATGACTATAAGTTTGACTTTTATAGATGTGTATTTATCCATAATTTTTAATTATACATTACATTTTTAAATGAGTTGCATAAACCTAATACCTTACACAAGAGGAGAAATGTGTGTGTGTATGTATATATATATCTATATATATATGTATATATATGGAATAACAAAATTGACCTTAAATTTGAATCAATAGAACAAGATCTATACCAATGCAAAGTATTCATCTCTACATTATATCCTCTTTTTTTAAAAAAAAAAAGAGACTGATTGTGACCATTTAACCATTTATAATCAACACCCTTTAAAAGAAAAGAAACATTTATAAACAATAATTTTGGAAATTCGGGCATTTTTTCTCCAAACTGCTTCCTGTTGTTGGGTGAAGTATTTTTAGGGTTCGTGGAGAACTTTCAGGGAGTCTTGTTCTAACAAATCACATTAGCCTGGAAGGAATCCACACATTCTCATCTTCTGTGGAAATAAAAGCAGTACTTCTTCTCCAAAGCAACATATCCATAGACCCAAATTTTGACGACAAGATATCTTTACATTGGTTTTACTTAGAATCCTCCAGAATCAAATGTCTCTCTGCAGTCAAAAAATTCAAAGAAAACAAAATAATATACCTACACCAGATTTGGTGTATATTCCATCTTTATGTGGCTTATTTTTCTTTACTCCTTTAATCTATGACTGTCTGTACTCTATTATGTTACTTTCACTATCTCTTTAAAGACTTTGTTTTATTTTGTAAACTATTTATTTATTTTTATAACTGTCTATACTCTTTCTTCTCTCTCCCAAGCCTACATACATTTTTTTAAACACACTATGACCCATTCAGAGGATTATTTCTGTCTGAATCTGGCTTTATTGTATATCTTTAATCATTTTCTGACCAGGAATGCTCTTTTTAAAAAAAAACGCTAAGTGGACATGGATAGAACCAACTCCATGACCCTGTCTGTTTGCTCTGTCCAGTCCAGCATGGCAGAGGAATGCTCATCCCTTGTGAAAGCCATGCTCACTACCCCTACTCCAAGCAGCTAGTAGCATAGTGCTCACAAATATCATTTAAGTGCAGGATTTCAAAAGAGTCAGAGCTGTTCCTGCCCTCAGCACAAACCAGGAAGCCATGTACTTTTGTTTTGTTTTTTTATTGGGGGGGTGTTTTTTTGCTGTTAGTCAGGAAGACTTCTCTTAAAAGGGCCACCCCTCTGCTTGTCTCTAACAAACAGAGCCCACCTGAGAAAATGCTGATACCAAGAAATCATGCTTAACTCTGTTCTTTTGTGTCTAGAATTCCTTTCTAAGTTCTCTTAGGTTTTATGTGGATGTACTTCAACCACATTGGTGTCATTTGTAGTCAAAGGCTCCTTGTTTATTTTCCAGTGTTCAAACCCAAATAAACACACAAAACTTTATTAATTACAACACTGTTTAACCAATAGTTAATCATATTCCTACCTGGCTCTTACATCTTGTTTATATTATTAATATTTATTAATATTTCTATTTATCTGTGTATCTCCACTAGGCTGTGACCTCCCAGTAATGTTCTGGTGGTATCTTTCTCCTTTGGCAGCTACATGGCGTCTCCTTTGACTCTGCCTACTCTTTATATATGCCTCTCCAGCCTGGTTTTATTCTACCCTGTGATAGTCCAAAGCAGCTTTATTCATCATCCAATAAAGGCAACAAATATACAAAAGGACATCCCATGCCAGTTGGTAGTTTATTTCTCCTGAATATAGAACTTATTCAGAAGCTGGTGTCAGAAATAAAGTAGCAAAAAATATAAGATAAAGGAAATTGATCTGAACAGCATGAAGTAAGTAGAGGTCTGAAGGAAGTTGAAGAAGTTGGTTAGTAGAGACTTAGAAATTCAATAAAAAGATATTTGGTTGAAAGCTATAAAAATGCTAACACCTAATAATGGAAAAGCTAGTGAGAATGTTACTGGTCAAGTTTTAAGCTAGAGAACATACTTAAGAAACTTGTGGATATTCCAATGCAGAATATTGAGGACATCAATTGATTCTTCTCGGCCTCTTCGGATAAGGTATTGCCCAAAAGAGATGAACTAAAGATAGAATGTGCTGATTTCTAAGTAGAATTCAGAGTTGCAATGTATAATGTAGGACTTTAAGGATGGAGAAAATAAAACATACATTTCAGGTTCTCTATAAATGAAATAAAATCTATGAATTTCACCATAAAATATGTCAGTGAAATTAGTATTAAATTAAAAAATATTAACATATTCTTGTTCCTAAAGCTTCAGAAGACTTTCTAAGCTAGAGAGAATGACAGGCAGCCTCAGGAACACACAAGCTGAGCATTAACCAGATTTCAATCCTGGTTTTTATTTATCTAAGTAAACTACAGTTTGATATAGAGAAAACTTGTCAGTTGTTTAAAGGAGTTGTGTCCTCTAGAGACAGAAACAGTTCAAACTTAAAAGATGCTGCTGGTTCTCCTGAGGACCATTTCTTTTACTGCAAAACTGTCTCTTACAGAAAGTGAAGAACAAATCAGAGAGGAAAGTCAAGAGCTGAGAAGATGGGGCTAAGAATCAAGACCCTGCACCATGTGAATCTAGGGGAGAAGCACGCCTGGGATTCAGAACTAAATTTTAGTACAAGTCTCTGAAGCAAGACCACTAAGAGCTAAATTCATGTCCCGACTGTGCAATTACTCTAAAAATATTATGTGTTTCAAACTTTATTAATGAGAACTTCTGTTGTTATTTTTCTGTATCCTTGTGTAGAAATCTTAAACTTTCAGTTTATAAACTTTGGTACCCACGAAACCAGGACCAAGGAACAATTAAGATAGAAAATGACAACTTATCCGAGAAAACTTGTTTTCACTTAAATTTAACTTAAATGAGTTTTCTAAATATTTTATGGTTTCAGTGTTTGTATTTGTTCTAATATTCAAGATGTAACTCAGTCTCCATTTAGCTGTTTTTAAGAGGTGGACCATTAAAGAACGAATTAAATGATGAGAACATAATTAGTGGAATAATATTCATAAAAGGACTGAAGGAAACTATACTGTGTCCTCTTTACCATTTTGTCCTTATGATAAAATTACATGTGAAACCAAAATATAATTATGCCTTAGAAATCTGGTTAAGTTGTATGCTTTAAAATAGAAGAGCTATGGATTGTTAAGGACCAAGGAATGTATGCTCCATTGACATTTTTCTAATTTAGTTCATTAATTTATGTTCCTGGACTCTGATAGCAGCCATGCAACTTGGTTGGTGAATGAGATATTATCAGTACAAACATTCTGGGTGTGTCTTCTTGTAATTCTACCAAAAAATTAGAGTTAACACATAAATTATGACAATGCTGTGTTGGGAGCCTTGTAAGACTAGAGACAATTTTAGGGCCTCGAGCCCCAGGGTGCTCCTAATTGAATACAGACATAAAAATACCTGAAATTATAGCATAAAGTACAAAAGAAGTAACCTAATGAGTCCAATAATCATAGAAATATAAGAAATAACAAGTTTCAACTGGCTTTATTTTTTTATTCCCTGTGTTTCAGAATGACTTTATTCTGTACTACTGAAAGATGAATGTAGCCACTGCATGGAAAAATTATACATTTTCCCTCAACAATCTTGGTTCTGGTACTGTGCTTTATATATCTATGCCCACCTTCATCATAGGTTGACCAATTTGGTGTGGATGAAAGTGACAGAATTTGTGGTTGTTTGAATAAAAATGGCCACCATAGGCTCATAGGGAGTGGTTGTATTTGAAAGAATCTAGGTCCTTTGGCTTTGTTGGAGTAGTTGTGGCTTTTTGGAGGACGTGTATCATTAGGGTTGGGTTTTGAGGTTTCAGAAGCTCAAGCTAGGCCTGGTGGTTTGCTCTTTCTGCCGCCTGCCATTCCAGATGTAGAAGTTCCAGTTTTTCTCCAACCATGTCTGCCTGAGTGCCGCCATACTTGTCGCCATAACATTAGTGGGTTAACTAATATTATGAGCTGTAAGTCATCCCCAATTAAACATTTTCCTTTATAAGAGTTTCCATGGTCATGGTGTCTCTGCACAGCAATAGAAACCCTAACTAAAATGGTATTAATTTGGGTCTAAGATGTAAGGGCACTGTGTTAGTTTGTTTTTGTTTTTTTTTTTCTGTGATTTATACAAAATAACTTTCAGGAAAAGTCAAGTGAAGAGGAGCCTGTTTTGCTTCATAGTCTTAAAAATTTGTCATCTATCTTGACAGGGATGGCAGCAACACTAGTTACTCTGTCCATGCAGAAAGGGGCATGGAACAGAGGTTCACATGGTATGGATGAAGAATTCAACAACAACAACTAAATACAAAAGCAGGCCAAGCCTTCAAAGGCCATCCTATATTTATTTATTTTCATAGCCAGAAGCTATCTCCAAATTCCTGATCACCTCCACAATAGCACTCAAACGTGGAGAAAGTCGATGGTTCATATTTCCAGTCTCAATATTTCTACTCATCTATTTAGTGGGTTCTGTTTTTTTGAATAATTAGAACATATTTAAGAACCCACTACCTCTTTAGATAGAGATTCATATTCAGTTATCTTAAATAGTTTGCCACAAGGGAAGAGTTTAGGGAATAAAATTTAAGGAAGCTGTTGCTCTTAGCATCATGCAAATTTCTGGCACTGTACTTGTGCAACTTCGAGAGGAGTTTCTTTTAAACTTTATTCCAGTGTTACCTCTGTCACCTCACTCCTGCCCTGTCCTATGCCTGGAGGCATTGGGTGAAGCATGTCCATCCAAGGTGACAAATACTCATAGCAGAACAATTGAAAGCTTGTGATTTTACTGTTGTTAAAATGTCTGTGGCCATTGTTTCTAAGAAAGGAAACAATGCAAAACGAGCCAATTCATGATTTCTCTTTCCTCATAGGGTAGATTATATCAAAGGCAATAGGCTAAAACTCCTTTTATAGATTTAAAAGTAGGTACAGGAAAGAAATGATTAAGAAAATAACAATTGAAAACTCATGAAGACAAGGAGATGTCAGGAGCTGCTTTCTGTCCTCTAACAGAACGGACAAGGACACTAAAAGAAGGTAGCTGAGACCCGCAAGAACAAAACAGGTTTCACCAGAGATCAAAGCCTCATCTTGGCCTTGGAAGTCTCTTTTGAAAAGATTTATTGATGGATTGATTTCCATGTGTGTATATGTATATGCTTGCATTAGTTTACATGCCCTTGTACATGCAGGAGTCTATAGTGGCTGCAGGGGCAAGATTCCCAGGAGGGACTTCCAGATGGTTGTGAACCACCTAATATGGATTCTGGGAACCAAACCAAGTCTCTCTGTAAGAGTACGAGGCACTTCTAGCCATTGAGCCATCTCTCCATTGCTGATATTGGATGTCTTGCCTCTAGAACTGTGAAAGAACTGTTTAGGCCACTAGCTGTAGGGTCATAGCAGCCTTACCTCATTAATGCACGCACCTAGCATGGTGGAGAACTTTGGTTTGACGTTTACTGAACAAGTGAGAGTGTATGATTTCTCCTCTAAACACAAAATTTCACATCTTCACTTTATCTTTAGAAAGATCCCAAAACCTGTATGCAACAATAAAAATTAGCTGCAAGGTAGTCATATACTTCCAATTATACCTGTGAAAACCTTACTCAAACCTAATGGTTCAATACGCAGCAACACGAGAATAAATAATTAAAATTTCAGAGGACTGAATTCATTTGGACTTTTTTTGAAGCACGGACTTTCTGTGAACAAAACGTTTACAGTTAGAACCCATATTCACATCAATGTTCTTTAAAGAATGTCTAAGGAACATTTATATCATCTATTTTTTATATATTTTTCTTCTTTAGAATTACACTAGTAGATTCAACTGTAGATAGACACACTGGTTTCAAAATGTTTCTAAGATTTTGTTATTATAATATAAGCAACATTACTGTTCAAATGGTATGTCCACTGTTGTGTTGGAAAAGATGTATTGAATCAGCAGCTCAACAACCATAAATATGGTTTGTCTGCCAGCCTTGGAAAGGGCATGGAAATTCTATGTCATGGTTCTCCTAATTATGAAAATGAGATGCTGAACTAGTAGTTGTTGAAACCATTTCTTTGTTTTAGGGCTTTGGATTTTATAACTCAAACTCTTGGGGCAAGTAATGGCCTGGTTGTTTGATTTAGATCATGTACTGTCCTCTAATTCTATAGCTTTTCTGTTCAATCTTAAAGGTAGTTCGTATTCTTTCTCTTACTGTGAATATATGGTGTTCACTTAAAGTAAACCTCCAAGTTAAGTATAATTTTTCTCAGAATTTCGGAACTTGAGAAAATGTACACAAGTGCTACATAATTATCATTTATTTTTGTACTATTTAAGAAAGCTACAGATATTCAATTGCCATTGAAATATTTTTTGTAAGCCATGCAACCTTTTACACAAAAGATAATTATGAAATAGCTAACATTCATTTGACCATGACCAATAAATAATTTATGAACTGGGTGTTTGAAATTATGCAAATATTCTAAATACTTTTTGTTGCCTGTACATCTGAGTAAGTATGATTCAGAAGAAAGTGTGCAGTGGATTAATAGATTCAACATTGAAGAGATTTGCATTTCTACAGAGTTCTTTTCTTTGCTGGCTCCTACTATCTTTAGTATCATGGCTCAGAAAACAAGCTTGACAATACTGTCTCTAAATGTATTTGAATATCCTGGCATCCCTATTCATCAGCTCCTTTGATGCTTTAAATGTCTTTTGCTTTCTTTCCAGAACTCTTTATGAAGGCTCAGAGATATGCTTTTAGCAGTGTATCCAACTATCTTATAATACATACTAAATGGAGGGGGAAAGAAGGAGGTCTTTAAATATTTTATGTGTCTGTGATGGCCGCAGAAGAACTCTGTTAGAGTACACTGGGCTCATTACTCTGAGCACACTTCATGTCATATGGGTGTCAGAAGTTGCATCATAGAAGTAACTAGAAATTATTGGCTTCAAGCATTTTTAAACAAAATGGAAAGTTTATTGATATTTATAAACTGGTGGAAAATTAACAAATGTTTGTATTATCTTGGAGTATATTTACATTAGATGAAAAGGGCTTACTTTTAGGGGATTGCAATCGAGTATAAAAAGTCTTTTCATCTTTATCGGATTTCTTTAATATTTTTCTTTAAAACTAATAAGCAATGTGAGTGGGATCATTTATTTTCATTTCCCCCTCTTGGTGTATAGATTGAATCATCAGCCTATGTTTCATAAAAATGTAGAACAACATTGTTCTCTTAAGTTGTATACAAAGAATGAAGCAAAAGAACACAGCCATGCACGTGACATTGTTTTCCGTGGTCCCTAGTCAGTGGTATACTAAGAAAAGCTCCAGTCTTCTAATAGATGTGCTATTGCTTCATCAAACACAGTGATTCCTTCCCAGAGGGTCGCATATCAGATATCCTGCATATCCGATTTTTATGATTCATAACAGTAGCAAAATTACAGACACAAAGTAGCGACAAAATAATTTTATGACTGAGGGTCACCACCACATGAGGAACAGTGTTAAAGGGTCTCAGCGTTAGAGAGATTGAGAACCATTGTTCTTACAGCTGTCATCAATGAGGTGAACAACTGTTCTCTGAACAAATTGCATCAAAGTAATAAATGAAGTGGTAGATGAGCCCCTCTCACTATATTGGAAATCTGGTGAGTATTTAAAGGGTGAGGCTGGAGTGTTACACTGTCCCAAAACCTAGAGACCTGCACAGGGCCTTGAGCATTGTTTCCACCTAAACATTCTGGCAATATTCCATTACCGAAGAGATATTTGGGGTTTTCCATATATCACGAAAAACCATTCCCACCATGTGAATTTATACCTTCAGTAATATTGCTGCTCATTTTCCTGAAGAAAGCAATTTGACTTAATCTTCTTCAGTCTTTCATAAAATAAATAAAAAATCACAGATGTTGAAAAACAATTGTTAAGTTTAACTATTAAGCCAAAGAAGGGGTTTTCCACATCTCACACACTTGGGCATCTTCCCTGTACTCACCCAAAAATTAACCTTTTTAGGTGTTTTACTTGTACCCCTTGCTATTCAGAGACCCCAGGCCCCCAAATCCTGATGAGTAATGTAGACATCTCAATCAATGATATCCTAACAGTTGGCTTTCAAATCTTTATCTAAATGAATCATGTCGATTGTTCTGTGACCAGAGTCACTCATTTACCTCCCCTTGCCCACAAATGGAAATCAAATATTTTTCCTTAATTAAGAGCTAAATCCTGAGAAAAAAAACTGGATAAAAATATTGGAATTTCTCCCTCAGTTTAACAGAGAATTCCACTTACTTAACTCTAAAATGTTCTGTTTTGTTTCAGTACTCCCCTAAGATAACATGAAGGCCAGAGAAGCAGAGACACTGCCCACAAGGTTCCCAGCACTCACATTTTATCAGTAAAGTTATCTATCCCAGAGTTCTTCTCTTTAGAAAATTTTAATGATCTGAGGTCACACCTCTTAAAAAGAATGAGGTCTAGTTTTATATAAGAAGGTCCAACTTGCAGGGTTTTATTTTCTTTTCATGCTCAGACCTCACAAACCGAGGACCACAGTCTTCAAATAGCATTCCTTGTTAAAATTGAACTCAGAAAAGGTTACTCTACTTCAGGATTTTAAATAAAGCCTCTACAACAAAGTTCACTGTTCCAAAGCTTTAAATAAATATGAAATAAAGCAGTACTCCACTAATGTGTTTAAATCAGTTTCCTAATTCCCATACTTTGAACTATGGCCCAGTGTTTAAGGGAGAGCAGTGTAGACCTGGGATTGCATCTCAAAGTGGAGTCTCAGACCACCTGCCTTGCAGTCACACCTGGGGAGTACTAAAGCCGATTTGGGGCTTGACCCAGTCCACCGAAACCAGACTTTCTGCAGGTGGGCCTTGAACCCCTGTACTCTGAACACAGTCCTTGGGTGGTTCTCATGCCTGCTGCTGTCTGCATCCACTGCTGGGCATGCATCATTTCTGTTGAAGGACTGCAGCCAGCATCACATCTTAACCTCCTGAATTATTCAATTTCAGTAGGCTTGGAGCTTTTAAGTTGAACCTTGCCACCACCACCTCTTTGAAGCCAGAATTTTGCTCAGAAGATTAAGGTCTTTCCAGATACTTTTGTCTCCCTGTTGTCAGCCACCAAGTAAGCGGGCACACGCTGATCTCTCAGTAACATTTAGTGCCGGTCAACACACCGTATGGGCTAACATCTGAGCTCAGAATAGGAAAGGCTAGTATAAATAGATTTGAATTGGGGTTGGACAAGAATTTGGCAGGCAAAAAAAAAAAAAAAAAAAAAAAAAAAAAAGACTGTGTGTTGGTGGGGTGGGCAAGGAGGGATGCCAATTGAGGGATCCATGGTTGAGCAGTTTCCTGACCCCCATTCACTTCAGGAACCCAGAAGCGAAAAGTTCTGCTGGCTTTGTGGACTTTGAGCCTTCGGCTATAATTAGGGAGGTTACCGCTTTCCCTGGCTTCTTCCATATGCCTGTTAGTTGTATTTGGCATTAAACAGCAGTATTTGAAGAGTGTCTGGCCCCCACTAGCATTTATTTGAGCCAGTCGGTGGAAAAAATGACAATGCTATCTGGCATACAATTCAGGTGTTAAAATATCTTTATTAAAATAGAGGAAATTACACCTATTAGGAAATGACCCCCAAGCTATCAAAATTTATTAGACTGGTGGGGGGGTACTCCCCTTTAAAACATACTGTAAATTTCCTTATGTCTTTCATGGAGCTGAAGCACAGAAATTGGTAATTTCAGACTTTTAGTCCTATTTTTATGGCAACTTATTTTGTGTCGTATTGGTGAATAGCGAGCTGTGACTTGGCATGTCTCAATGAAACTTTTTATACATATCTAGCTTAAAATTAAAATTTGATGGGGTTCAGGAAAAGAGTCAACACTACTGGCAATTTTTAATTTTCAGTACAGGAGATGAAGCCAAAAATAAGTTTGTGGCATACATTTGGACATGGCACCCACACATAAAAGAAATGATGCTTCTCTTTTCAGTTTCAGGTAGAGAGGAGACTTGGAAGGAATGAGTAAATCCTGTGTCCCTCTGAAATACTTGTCCGCAGCCAGGCCTGATATCACCCATGAAGATGCAGTCAAAGTGAGCCAGGCATGCCATGCAAAACACTTGAAATGACTTTCACGTTCAGCACTAGGGATTCTCCCCCACACTCACAAGAAAAGGCAAACTTCTTGATTAAAAATGTATGGTTTTACTTTATGTCAAAGCAAGAGAGCATTGTTTACAGGATGATCACAGTAACCAACTTAAATGTGTTTCTTATTTCAGGAGATAAAAACACCCTGCAGCTCAGTAAAAGCCATCTCAGTTCTGGGTGCTGGTTTAATGTGGCGCTATCATGCACATTCTGGGTGCTGTTTTCATATAATACTACCATGCACGTTTCAGATGTTGGTTTCATGTAGTGCTACCATGTTCATACCGGGTGCTGGTTTCCTGTAGTGCTACCATGCTCATATTTTATTTTGAAACAGTGATGTATGAAAATCCTCTTCAGCATTTTTGAGAATGAGATTGCACATCCGCCGTCTGAGCTTTGAAGACGGAGAGCCTTGACTTAAGCCTGTTAGTGTTAAAGACAATATCTGGGTATGTCTGTGTGGTAATTCTCCTCCGGCTATTTCGACTTTGAGGGAAAGTAGTTCCTGGGATAATTTCATTCACAAAGTGTTCCCTTAGGAGTAGGGTTAAGGGTCAGGAAAAGACATCGAAGGTAATTTGTAGTCCTGCTGGACAGCTTCTCAAGTCAATTTGATCCTGCCTAGTCAGTCAGGAAGCTGAAGACAGTGTGAGCGTGAATACGACAGACAGAACTTCTCTGCAGGGAATACAGGTGCCACTTTTCTCCCAAGTAGGAGCTATGTTAGAGGGCAGCAGCCTTGGTGGGAACACATCCATTCACACGAATGCCTTTGCACTGCTGGACAGAGGAATAACGACTGCCTGGCTCAGGAACTGACCTTAGTAAGGAACATGCTCTCACCCCGTGCCTCTCGTCTCAAGCAGGGATTAGAGATTACAAACGGATGATATCATGTGAAAAATAGAAAGCAATAAAAATGAACTAAAGAAGAAAAGGAAAAAGAAAAGAAAAAGACCCATTGTTTCTAATAGATAACAAGGCAACTCCTAAATTTCAGCAATATAGTACAGAAAAATATTAAAATGTTTATCTGTTTTTAAATCTTGACTTTGAAAATACTTTGAAGGTTGGAGTCATCCATCAGGATGAGTAAACACTCACATTCTTCTTGATTTTTTTCTATAACTTACCAATTTTTTTAAGCTCATAAAACTAGCATCTTTCCAATCAGTCATTGAAAAGTGGACATCTCAGTTAGCCAAGGACACCTCATTTTTACTAGTTCAGAATGTAAGAATTACTTCTTAGATGCTTAAGATGCAGTCTCAAGTAAAGTAGATTTAATATTAAGATATATGCTACAGCGGACATATTTCTTAAAAATATTTTTCCAGGAATGAAGATTATATAAATATAACACTTGTGTATAAAATTTTAAATAAATATTAATCCAAGATTGAGAATAAACCATTTAAATAATAATTGTGATCATTTTACTTTTATAAAATAAAATGTCCAAATGTGAGCTTTGGAATATTATTTTCTCCTTTTTTATTAGCATGTATGAATTGTATAAAGTAGAATCCTTATGAAAATATTGACAGGAAGTCTTTATTAGTCATAGTATTTGATTAACTGAGTAACACATGGCCCATTCCAGACAATACCCAAACACTCAAGTTGTGATACTGAAGTATGTACCAAACTAAATGAATAGTGAAATTATGAGCCAAGCCATTTATATGTAAAAGTGACTACATGATTCATTTTTATTTATTTAGTCGCTATTATGTGTCTTTCACTTTGTCAGGTATTATAGAGTACTCAAGAAACAAGTATCACTGCTCTTTCCTCAAGAAATATAACATACACGACTTTTTCAACTGAGTGGCTGGAAGGATGCATACTGGAAAATATTACCAGAATATAAAAGTCTGTGCTATGGATTACTTTAAATAGACATAGTCACGCTCCATTTGTTTATGATGCTTTTGTTTAATTGTGTAAAGATGCAGTGCTCTTTTGCCTTGCTTTCCTAAAATACCTGGTCTAATAAAAAGTTATAATGTCTAGAAGCTAGGCAGTAGTGGGTCAGGCAGGGTTAGTAGGCAGAGAGAATAAGTAGGAGGAGAAATGTAGGCTCAAAAGAGAGAACAGAGGGAGAAAGAAAGGGAGATGCCCAGGATCAGCCACCCAGGCAGCTGCCAGACACGGAGCAGGGTATTCAGAATGAAAGGAAGATTAAAACAAAACCCTGAGGTAAAATGTAGATCAAGAGAAACAGGTTAAATTAAGTTATAAGAATGAATAAGAAATAAGCATAATATAAGGCTGAGAATTTATAACTTATAAGTCTCTGTATCATGGTTTGAGGGCTGGTTGGTGGCCCAAAAGAAAGCCTCTTAGAAGTCTATACCAAAAAAGTAAGAGACAGTGTCCCAAGAAAGAAAGGATAAAAATTGTTGTATTATTTCAGCATTTACATCATTATTTACTTTCAAAAAGTAATATTAGCTACTCACAAGTAAGCAACAATAGGTATTCAAGCTATGGGGATGTGTTTCTAAACATTGGGTATTCCCTGTTTGTTGACCTTCAGCATACATTCATGCAGTGAATGACACAGTACTGTGTTAGGGCTACAAATGTTCTGGATGTAAAATATTAGACCTATAAGCATTTTGGAATTAGATAGAAATTGTCTTTAAATTTTTATACCTTCAAAACTCGTAGATATAAACACCATACACTTCAGTCACAAAGAACAGTCAATCTGTTTCTTGGATTGAGTACTGTAGATGTGGAAAATTGCTAGACTATTGGTTTGGAGTATTTCTGGGACTGAAGCTGTGCTACCACAACTGCTACCCAGGCATAATGGGCACTGCTGGTCCTTTAGTTATTGTTATAGCTGCTAGGAGTCTTTTAATAGGTTATTTAGAAAAAAGAAAAGAGGACAATTGGCCCTGGGTGGTTTTCAAATGGTGCTATTACTGGTTTGTTTTCATAGATTGGCAGTACCCTACACGAGGCAGTGCTCAAGAAATAAAATTACAGCTGTATTAGCAGCTTCAAATTAGGGGTATTTTTTCAGATCATTGTGTGGGTTTTAGTGGTACAAGAATGAGTGGTTTTAATTGGTCCTTCTTCCTTACCAGGCCTGAGGAAAACTCTTCACCCCAAGAAGAGGAAGGGAGAGCCAGGATAAGAGCCACATCAATATTTTCTGATCTTTATTTGACAAGGTTTTATCAAGTTATATTCAAAAATTTTAATTTGTGGGATCTGGTCCTTTGCAATAGAGCATATTATGAGGTTTAAGGATCCCACTTTGGTAGAAAACCTCTAGCAATTGAATTGCCCTGGGTTCTTGGATTATGAAATGATCTTCAAAAATTTGACTAGCATATTTTGGCTGTGAGCATCAGAAAATACCACAAACAAAATATTTGTATAGCTTATAAAACACTCAAGCGGAATATTAAAAGCATCTGTTTTCAAGGAATATAATTATAAAGTACTTGAAGTGAATCAGGAGGCAGGATTCATAAAACATTAACTATGCTGTAAACAAGCCACTCGACTCATCCAAATACTATGGGGAATAGATGGACTGCTGATTTACAAAGAAATACTTTCATTGATGATCCTAGCATCAAAAACCATGATAGCAAGGGTCAAATGCTTCCTTAAGTCAGTCTTGGATGACTAAGTACCAGGCTATTTCCTAAAGCATTTTGATATTCATTTTAAAGATACACAGCAACAAATGTAGCCCTTCTGCTTTACCTTTTCAGAAGGTATTTCACCTGTTCAATTATATAGTCAAGATCATTACAACAAAGTGGGTGTTGATGTTGCACATTAGAATGAATCATATACCCATGAACTCTGGCCACATTTAGTCTTTAAAAAGACATTAACTCCACCCCTAGAGCAAAACACTCATGTGTGTTAAAGTGCAAAGTGTCTCTTTTGTTTTTGTTTGGACATATAAAAACAAAGAAGATATCTCATTGTGTGCATTATAAAATCAAATGTAATTCATGCTGGCACCATTGCTTTGTGGGAGAAGAATGGCGAAAATCTCTGTTCTAAGATTCAGTTGAAACTTTCTTTCTTCTTTAACTTAACAAATGTTAAGCTAAAATCATGGGGATACTCTTTTCTCACAGGAATTAGGCTTCTTATTCTTTCTTCCTACAGGCCGGGCTCCTGGGAGTCCCGCATATTCATCAGGAGCAAAACATTGGATTTGACATATGCAGTCTACATGCCTGTTGAGGTTGGCTTGGAAGTAAATACAATTCAGTTTGGTCTTGTTCTCCTGAGGTCCTAGGAAAGAGCTTGTCTTTCTACAGCCTCAAAACTGATAGCAATTTTCAGAAAGGCCATCTGAAAACATTAATCCTCTAGGAATATATCCATTAAAATCATGTTACCACACACACATATTATATTTGTACTACTTATAAGAAGAGAAAGTAAAAGCAAGATAGAAGGGAGAAGAAAGTAAATGAAGAATAACAAGTTTTGGAGGAAATTAGAAAAAGGCCAGGAAAGGTAAAGATTGTTTGCTTCGAAAATCCATGTGATTTTGAGCCTAACACAAGCGGATGCACGTACAAGGAAAGAAGCTAAAGATGTAAGACTCTGGAACAAACACCAACGCTTTGCATTCTTGAACAAAACTACTACTTTCCTCATGTGCTCATTTAATGTTTTTCGTTTGACTTCTGATCAGAGTATTTGCCCCTGACAGTGCTCTTCAGATAGAATGTTAGCCCGAGAACTTTAGCAAGGCACACAAGACTGGTCTTGGGACCATCAACATCTTTGAACTCTGACTCTTTCCTGGAGCTTGATTAGAGGATTTATTCTGACTGCCAAAGGGAAGGGAAACCTTTAATGAGAAATTCAGCTTTGTGCAGGAATCAGTGATACAAGAGGGAAAGGGACGTTGCAAATTAGACACTGACTTGGCTGCAAAGCTACAGAACTGAACAATCCCTTTAAAGACCTGCACCAGCAGAAGTAGCCATATAATTAGGTGTGCTGCAGAAAATGATCCCGAGGCAAATAGAGGATAGTTTTATAGATACTTATCATGTGAATCTGAAATTCCATCATATATGCTTTCCTAGTTCAGATTCACTGTGGCATAAGAGTCGAAACTGAAGAATATTCTAACATTAAAGGTGGAAAAAATATGTATAGTATCTGATTTATTTGATAGTCATTTTAGTAAAGGAACTTTTTAAGTTTTGAAATGTAAGCTGCTGGGGCAGTGTATTTTTATTACTTATATTGCTTTCTTGTATTCTTTTATAATACACAGAATAACTAAAATTTGCCTTATAAAAAGGAGTATAAAGTTATTTTTGTGTGTGAGGCATATCTACTTGACTCAGGAGTATACCATTAGACATGAACATGCATGGGGTAGGGTGCCTATACCACTCTTTCCTGAAAGTCCCTTCTCGAAAAGTTATATATATATATATATATATATATATATATATATATATATATATAAAACGTTCAAATAATCTGATGACTGTTTGTTGTATTATGAGCGGCGGGCTGCGTCCCCGGCACCCGGCCGCCCACACAGCTAGCTTTACCTGAAATAATTACACGGAAACTGTATTCTTTTAAACACTGCTCGGCCCATTATATCTAGCCTTTTCTCGGCTAACTCTCGCACCTGGACTAGCCCATTTCTAATAATCTATGTAGCCCAAGAGCTGGCTTACCAGGAATGATCTTAACCTGCGTCTACCTGGAGTGGGAGAATCATGGCGACTCCTGACTCACATTCTATCTCCCAGCATTCTGTTCTGTTTACTCCACCCACCTATGTTTTAACCTATGAGGGCCAGCCAAGCAGTTTCTTTATTACTTAACCAATGAAATCAACAGATTGATATATGACACTCCCACATCACTTCCCCTTTTTCTGTTTAAACAAAAAAAAAAGGAAGGCTTTAACTTTAACATAGCAAAATTACATATAACAAAACAGTTATCAAGCAAGAATTACAGTTACAATATTTATATCTATTTTATCTTTTATCATAACACTGGAAAACTATAACTACCTATCCATTCTTCAACTCCATCAAAGACTCCAGAAGGATATAATATTACCTAAGTAAACAAGAACTAAGAAACTTCAAACTCTAGAAATGATAAAGACATCTAGCTGCCTGTACAGTCACCCAAAGTTCTTTTGTACCGTTGGGGCATCCATCTTCAGCCTTCAGGCCCATAGTATCCAGCAGACATTTTCATCAAGCAGGAAATTCCAAAGACAGTTCAGTCACTTTCTGCTGTGTCCTGCAGAATGTCTCGCAGACTCTTTCTTGAGTCAGGAACCCCGAAAGACCATCTCACCTTTAGGCAAGTTTAGCAGTCCTCTCTCTGCGGGTTCTCTTTGTCCAGTTTATGCAACAGTCCAGGCAAGAACAGTTTCTTGCCCAAATGGCTATCAAACTCCATAAGGATCTTCTTCAATGCCCATCTTCCTCTCGAAGTAGATTGGTGCCGCCAGGAACAGACATGTCTCATTGTCATGAAAAGTCCTAAGTTATTAAAATATTTTAAATGCCATATTCTGTAGCCTTTGAGAGATATGAAGAATGCCTATCTGAAATATATCTCTATATATCTAGAAAATCTAAGTAACATGACTACAAACTTGACTATTATTTATGATTATCCATCAACAACCTATATTTCCTAATTATACATTACATTTTAAAAATGAACTACACAATCACAACACCTTATTCAAGATCCAAAATACATATACATATAACAAAATTGACCTTAAAATCCATAGCAATGCAAATTATTCATATCTATATCAACTGTTACTCAAAAGCAATAAAGATTTTATCAGAGTATTAATTAAACAAGATTAAAATCTTCAGTAAAGGAGATCTATTAGTCTATTCTATTTGTCTCCATTAAACTTTCCTCACCCAGCCTATACATCTCTTAGATATGATTATATGGATTATCTATATATTCAGAAGCCATGATATTTCAGTCACATTCACAAGTCCCAAAGAACCTACTAATTGCTCAGGAAGACATTTTTTTTTTTGATGGCTGCTAACACAGAAGGTAAACTTAGAAGCACATTAGGTTGTTTTAATCTGTCAGGATTTTAATGCTTTGATGCATTCAGGAAAACAAAGTTCAAAATTTTGTCTGAACTCAGGCCTAGGTCCACAGCCTTCCACAGAACAACCCCATAGGAAATGACTGGATGATGGCAGGTCTCATTCTGACCTGGGCTGTCATTCTGGCCCACTGATTTCCTCCACTGCACCCAAGGGTGCTGTGGGCCCTGCCTCTGCCCTACAGTTTTTACTTTCCTTTTTACTTCCCTGTGTTTTAGCCACTGCATGAAGCACCATGGAGACACTCTCCCTTTACCTTTCTGCTTCTTTGTTCAGGAAACACAGATGGGGTCAGGAACACCATCTACTGTGTTAACTTGTGTGGGCTGAGTTCCTAAATCAAGGAAAACTGTGCCCTAAAACAGATCTGTATTTTATACAGTCTCCACCACTAAAAAATGAAATACAAAAAAAAAATGTTATTTTAAATATTTAGCAGTTACTAGTTACTGAAAACTTAAGGCTCAGAAATAAAAATATAGAGATTTGGAGGTGGATTGAGCTAAACACAATTAATTTTGTTTCAATTATAGTTACGTGTGAGAGTTTTACAATCATATTGAATGGTCCTCAGCATTTCTGTCTAAGTCTACTTTGTTTTAGTGTTTCCAGCATTATTCAGATGATTTTTTTAGCTGTTTGTTTGTCACGGAAGACATGAGCTGTATCTCTTTTAGCTTTAAGTCATATGCAAAAATTTCACAAGCTTTTCACAAGTATTTTTCTATGAGAAAAATATGTTTGTGCAAATGTGTTTATACTCTTGCACATGGGTGCATCTATTGTGAGAGCACTATTTTTGAGATCCTGGACATGATTTACTAGTTTTGTATAATGAGTACAATAAAGATACAAATATTATATATCTTATGTAGGCTTATGAAAGTATTTGGGCTCCAATATTGATGACTTTGTTAAAAGAGTGAGTCCTCTGAGGTTTCTGGAAATTTACCTAGTAGTCCACCTCCATCTATTTTAATATTCCTTCTATCTCCAGCCCCTACATTTTTTCCTCAGAGATTACCCTAACTCCCAGGTTTATTGCAGGAGTGTGTTTGTGTGAACTATTTATTGCTCATGTTCACTTTGCTTTGACTATTCTGAAGAGCATCTGTCTACATTTCTGGAGGGTTGCTTCATTTAGGCCATCTTAAATCCTTAAGAGTTGTCAGTGTTATTATACATATCTGTATTTAAAAGCAATATATATTAGCTTAGTATTCAATTATATGCTTTAATTTCTTATTAACTCACTAATTGTCATTTGAATTTTTTATTTTTACTTACTTTGCTGTCACTTTCATGTGTGTGTGTGTAATTATGTATGTCATCTTGCACATCTATAGTCACACAGGTGTCTGTGTGCACATGTGCATGTATGCACATGCATATAGAGACATGAAATTGATGTTGGAAATCCTCTTTGATCCATCTTCCACATTAGATATTGATGTGTGTTCTTTTAAGCAAACCTAGAGCTCAACAACATGGCTTTCTTTGCAGCTCGTTGTCTCTGCAGTTCCTCTGTCTCCTTTGAGGCTGTCATTACTGATTGTATCCCATTCCTACCTAGTATTTACATGAGTATTAGGGATCCAACACTCCTCTCTTCACCCTTGAACAGAAAGCACATAAGCCCTGAGCCCTCTGTTTGCAGTGTTCTGCACACTATACTTCTGAAATTGAAGCATGTGTAGAAACTGAGAACTCAAATTACATAACAACTATGAAAACCTACACACCACAGACCCAGACAGGTTAGGTAACAAGGAGCACCCAAGGGGGAATGCGTGGATCTTACCTGGAAGGGGATATAGGAGAGATCTCCTGGCTAAACTGGGAGTGGGTGAGAATGGGAACTTGGATCTGGTTGGGGGATGGAAGGATGGAGGAGATTACTGAAAGAGATGACTGGGGGCGGGGCATTTCAGGGTGAGGCAGAAACCTGATGCAAGGGAAACAGCCATGAGTTTACATAGATGACACCAGATAAGACTCTAAGCAAAAGGTAGCCTTGACTGGCCATTCTCTGTGATCAGACTGGTGATTACCCCAATTGTAATTAGAGAACCTTCGTCCAGTAAATGATGAAAACAGATGCAAAGACCCATAGCCAAACATTAGGCTGACCTCAGGGAACCCTGCTGAAGAAAATGAAGAATTGTTAGAGACAGAGGGGTAAAGTTCATCACAATAAAACCCACAGAAACAACTAACCTGGCTCAGGAACTCAGAGTCTGAAACAATAACCAGAGAGCCTGCATGGTACCAGCATAAGCCCTCTACATATTTGTGACAGTTGTGTAGCTTGGTCTACTTGTAAGACAACAATCAATGGGAGCAGGGGCTGTCCCTAACACTTTGGCTGGCTCTTGAGAACATATTGCTCATACTAGATTGACTTGTGCTGCCTTAATCCATCTACTCTGGCTTTTACTATTTTCCTGCCTTTTTTCTGCATCGTTCCATGAGGCAGGGGATTTGGAGTAATCATACCCTTTGAGACTGAGTGTTTCAAAATATTTTAGTCTCTTCAGGGTACCCAGTTGTGGGTCTCTGTGTTCATTTTATTGTAATGAATATGCAAATAAAAACATCATACAGCTAGATTTGGGGTAAGTCAAACAAAATTAATTCTGAGTCCTAAAGTCTATACATTCTTTATTATGACAGGTAGGTGATCCTTGTGTAGGGTTTTACACACTGCTCATCTCCATTTATTGTTCATATTTTTACAAGAGCCAAGAAATGGAAATAACATAGACACCCATATATTGAGTTCCACAGAGTCACATGTCCAAATGCAATAAATAATAAGTAAGTACATTTTTAATTTATTTAAGAATTCATAAAGAGTAGTTTGTTGAAGGTTGTTGAGATTTAATGACATTGTCCTACAACAAGATGACAATGCCTTGAGTAGACATTACATGCTACCAAATAAAAAATGCCTGTATTAGTAATGGGATACTATTATGTATAATATATTATGTCATATAATATCCAAGCATTAGAAGATGTTGCAAATACTTTTGATTTACTTCCAGAAATATTGAAGATACCAACTGTGACTCGAGTCACAGGACAAATTAGCTAGTACTCAACCTGGAAGCTTCTTCACCACTGGCTAACATCCACAGAGCTAGGAGGTACTGTGTGCTGCCAGAAGTGAACAGTAATCCTCAGTCCCACCCAGCTATCCACCTTGTAAGATACAGCAGTGACCAGCTTGACAAGATATGCCCACTGGCATTCCAGTAGCACGAATGTTTTGAGGTAAACAGCCACTTTTTGGTTGTGTCTAAGGCTCACTCCATGAGATCGAACACATATGTGTCATTGCTAAAGAGGTCAAAATTTGTGACTAGCCAGGTCATAGGCCCTAAAGTAGAACCCACTACTATTACTTTGCTAAATGGACATAGTATTAAAATGATTCCTAATGACTCATTACTATATGCATCGATTAGGACATCTCTGAATCTGTATCAAGGAATCTTCTCGGTGCATTGGATTGCAATTAACTCATAGATGCCCCCAACCCCAATAAAAACTGTGGAGTCCTCAGCCCAGAATGGAGTATTTAAATTACCGCTCTCTCAATGGCTCATGGATTTTCAATAAAGAGGAAGCAGAGAGCTTGTAAGAGCTGGAGGTTGTTGATAAAATCAAGTAACCTCTTTTTCAGACACAATAGGGCAGATGTACATAGGAAATCACAGTAATCGGCAGCAGGCACAGGACCCACCCACCATTCAGCTGGCAACCCTCGGCAGAGTGAGATAATGGACAAAAGGAGTTATTGGCATTTGACAGTTGATGAGTGAGGAAAAGTCACGTTTCTTTGTAGGTATGATCAGCCCCAACCCCTATAAGTAGATAATGCTCAAGGGACAGTCCCACTCCCAAGACTAATTGGACATAACTGGACATGTTGGAAAAATAAAGGTCAACTAAGCGGGACTCATAGGGGCTCACAGGGACTGAAGCAGTTGTTACAGAGCCTGTATGAGTCTGTGCTAGGCCCTCTGCATGCATGTTGTGATTCCTTAGCTTGGAGTTTTTGTGGGAGTATAGGTGTCCCTAATTCTTTTTCCTTCTTGTGTGACCCTTTTCTTCCCATTGCTTTGCTTCATCCAGCCTTGAAATGAGAGTTTGTGCCTAATCTTCTTGCATCTTGTTATGCTGGGTTCAGTGGGAGGCCCTGGTCTTTTCTAAAGGGAAACAGAAGGGCAGTGCATCTGTGGGAGAGGGGAGATAGGAAGGCTGGGAGGAAGAGAGGGAAGGAAATCTGGAGTCGGGATGTATATACTATATGAGAGAGGAATAAGAAAATAAAAGAAAGAAGAAGGAATCTCAAAACTGGTTGGAAATGGGGAGGGGACTGTGAGAAGAGTAGTAATGGTTGGAGTTTGGGGAGGAGAGGTGAATATGTTCAAAACACATTGCATGGAATCCTGAAAGAATTAACAAAATATTTCTAAAAATTAAATTTTAACTAGCAAATATATATATATATATGTGTGTGTGTGTGTGTGTGTGTGTGTGTGTGTGTTCTTCAAAAATTAGTGTGCAAAAAGTAGCACAGTAGGGCCTGGAGAGGCCAGAATCAACCATGAGTCTGCCCAGTGTCAGATACAGAAAGGTCAGAAATTATTATGAGAAATGAATACCTGGTGGGGAAATAGAAGAAAGATGAAAACAGAAGAAAAATGATTTATATGCTAGGGAAAATGGTTGATCTGAAGAGTAGAGGGTGCTGAAGAACTGGCTGACACAGATGGCCAGCTTGACACCCAGGGTCATGCTGGTGTCTGGGCCTGGGTTGCTGCCATGGAAGATGACTTGGTCCAGGACCCTGATGCAGCTGTGGTATCTATGCTGTGGTCCAGGGCTCCTATTACCAGTAAGGGTTCTGAAGATGCCCAGAGTCTGGACCATGACCTGCGACTAAGTCAGTGTCCAAGGGATGTGTTCCTACAGGGGTCATACACAGTTAAGAGACCTGGGCTGACATCTGGGAACATGGTGATATCTAAGCCCAAACTGCTGCTGGGGACAACGTCTGTGGACCTACTACAATCCAACTCTAAATTGACGTGGCTCCTATTACCACCAAGGACCCTACTGAGGCCTACAGTCTGGGCCAACCCCTGAGGACAAGCTAGTCTTTTAGTGGTGCAGGAGAATTATCTGTATTCTGTCAATTGTGTATTTTATTTTATTTTATTTTTTTTAATTTATTTATTTATTAAGGATTTCTGCCTCGTCCCCACAACCGCTTCCCATTTCCCTCCCATCCCCCAATCAAGTCCCCCCCCCCTCATCTGCTCGAAGAGCAATCAGGGTTCCCTGACCTGTGGGAAGCCCAAGGACTGCCCACCTCTATCCAGGTCTCGTAAGGTGAGCATTCAAACTGCCTAGGCTCCCACAAAGCCAGTACGTGCAGTAGGATCAAAAACCCACTGCGATTGTTCTTGAATTCTCAGTATTCCTCATTGTCCACTATGTTCAGCTAGTCCGGATTTATCCCATGCTTTTTCAGACCTAGGCCAGCTGGCCTTGGTGAGATCCCAATAGAACATCCCCATTGTCTTAGTGTGTGGGTGCACCCCTCGTGGTCCTGAGTTCCTTGCTCGTGCTCCGTCTCCTTCTGCTCCTGATTTGGACCTTGAGATATCTGTCCGGTGCTCCCGTGTGGGTCTCTGTCTCTGTCTCCTTTCATCGCCTGATGAAGGTTAATATTCCTGAGGATGCCTATGTGTTTGTCTTTGGATTCACCTTCTTATTTAGCTTCTCTAGGAACATGAATTATAGGCTCAATGTCCTTTATTTATGGCTAGAAACCAAATATGAGTGAGTACATCCCATGTTCCTCTTTTTGGGTCTGGCTTACCTCACTCAGGATAGTGTTTTCTATTTCCATCCATTTGTATGCAAAATTCAAGAAGTCCTTGTTTTTTACTGCTGAGTAATACTCTAATATGTATATATTCCATACTTTCTTCATCCATTCTTCCGTTGAAGGGCATCTAGGTTGTTTTCAGGTTCTGGCTATTACAAACAATGCTGCCTTGAACATAGTTGAGCATATACTTTTGTTGTATGATAGGGCCTCTCTTGGGTATATTCCCAAGAGTGGTATTGCTGGATCCAGGGGTAGGTTGATCCCGAATTTCCTGAGAAACCGAAACACTGCTTTCCAGAGTGGTTGCACAAGTTTGCATTCCCACCAGCAATGGGTGAGTGTACCCCTTTCTCCACAACCTCTCCAGCAAAGGCTATCATTGGTGTTTTTTATTTTAGCCATTCTGACAGGTGTAAGGTGGTATCTTAAAGTTGTCTTGATTTGCATTTCCCTGATCGCTAAGGAAGTTGAGCATGACCTTAAGTGTCTTTTGGCCATTTGAAGTTCTTCTGTTGAGAATTCTCTGTTCAGATCAGTGCCCCATTTTATAATTGGGTTGATTAGCCCTTTACGGTCTAGTTTCTTGAGTTCTTTATATATTTTGGAGATCAAACCTTTGTCAGTTGCAGGGTTGGTGAAGATCTTCTCCCAGTCAGTGGGTTGTCTTTTTGTCTTAGTGACAGTGTCCTTTGCTTTACAGAAGCTTCTCCGCCTCAGGGAGTCCCATTTATTCAATGATGCCCTTAGTGTCTGTGCTGCTGGGGTTATACATAGGAAGTGGTCTCCTGTGCCCATGTGCTGTAGAGTACTTCCCACTTTCTCTTCTATCAGGTTCAGTGTGTTCGGACTGATATTGAGGTCTTTAATCCATTTGGATTTGAGTTTTGTGCATGGTGATAGATATGGATCTATTTTCATTCTTCTACAGATTGACATCCAGTTTTGCCAGCACCATTTGTTGAAGATGTTCTCTTTTTTCCATTGTATACTTTTAGCTCCTTTATCGAAGATCAGGTGTTCATAGGTTTGTGGGTTAATGTCATGGTCTTCTATTCGATTCCATTGGTCGACTTCTCTGTTTTTATGCCAGTACCAAGCTGTTTTCAATACTGTAGCTCTGTAATAGAGTTTGAAGTCAGGGATGGTAATGCCTCCAGACAAACCTTTATTGTATAAGATTGTTTTGGCTATCCTGGGTTTTTTGTTTTTCCATATAAAGTTGATTATTGTCTTCTCCAGATCTGTGAAGAATTTTGATGGGATTTTGATGGGGATTGCATTGAATCTATAGATTGCTTTTGGTAGAATTGCCATTTTTACTATGTTGGTCCTCCCAATCCAAGAGCAAGGGAGGTCTTTCCATCTTCTGGTGTCTTCTTCAATTTCTTTCTTCAAAGACTTATAGTTCTTGTCAAGTAGATCTTTCACTTCCTTGGTCAGGGTTACCCCAAGGTATTTTATGCTATTTGTGGCTATCGTGAAAGGTGATGCTTCTCTGATTTCCCTCTCTGCTTCCTTATCCTTGGTGTATAGGAAGGCAACTGATTTTTTGGAGTTGATCTTGTATCCTGCCACGTTACTAAAGCTGTTTATCAGCTGTAGGAGTTCTTTGGTAGAATTTTTGGGGTCGCTTATGTACACTATCATATCATCTGCAAATAACGAAAGCTTAACTTCTTCCTTTCCAATACGAATCCCCTTGATCTCCTTATGTTGTCTTATTGCTATTGCTAGAATTTCAAGCACTATATTGAAGAGGTATGGCGAGAGTGGACATCCTTGTCGTGTTCCTGATTTTAGTGGGATGGCTTTGAGTTTTTCTCCGTTTAATTTAATGTTAGCTGTTGGCTTGCTGTAAATAGCTTTTATTATATTTAGGTAGGACCCTTGTATCCCTATTCTCTCCAAGACCTTTATCATAAAGGGGTGTTGAATTTTGTCGAATGCTTTTTCCGCATCTAGTGAAATGATCATATGGTTTTTTTCTTTCAGTTTATTTATATGGTGGATTACATTGATAGATTTGCGTATGTTGAACCAGCCCTGCATCTCTGGGATGAAGCCTACTTGATCATAATGGATAATTTTTCTTATGTGTTCTTGGATTCGGTTTGCCAGTATTTTATTGAAGATTTTTGCGTCGATGTTCATGAGTGAGATCGGTCTGTAATTCTCTTTCTTGGTTGGGTCTTTTTGTGGTTTTGGTATCAGGGTAACTGTAGCTTCATAAAAGGAATTTGGCAATGACTCTTCTGATTCTATATTGTGAAATACCTTAAGGAGTATAGGTATTAATTCTTCTTGGAAGTTCTGGTAGAATTCTGCATTGAAACCATCTGGTCCTGGGCTTTTTTTCGAAGGGAGATTTTTGATAACCATTTCTAATTCTTCGCGAGAAACCGGTCTATTTAGATCATTCACCTGGTCTTGGTTTAGCTTTGGTATATGATACTTATTTAAAAAAATGTCCATTTCTTTTGTATTTTCCAGTTTTGTGGCATACAGGCTTTTGTAGTAAGATCTAATGATTCTCTGAATTTCCTCTGTGTCTGTGGTTATGTCCCCCTTTTCATTTCTGATATTATTTATTTGCGTGTTCTCTCTCTGTCGTTTAATTAGTTTGGATAGGGGTTTGTCGATCTTGTTGATTTTCTCCAAGAACCAGCTTTTTGTTTCATTGATTCTTTGGACTGTTTTCTGTGTTTCTATTTTGTTGATTTCAGCCCTCAGTTTTATTATTTCCAGTCTTCTACTTCTCCTGGGCGCGTCTGCTTCTTTTTTTTTCTAGAGCTTTCAGGTGTGTTTTTAAGTCCCCAATGTATGCATTCTCCGTTTTCTTTAAGTGGGCACTTAGTGCTATGAACTTTCCTCTTAGCACTGCTTTCATTGTGTCCCATAGGTTTGAGTATGTTGTCCCTTTATTTTCATTAAATTCAAGGAAGACTTTAATTTCTTTCTTGATTTCTTCCTTGACCCAGGTGTGGTTCAGTAGTTGACTGTTCAGTTTCCATGAGTTTGTCGGTTTTTTGGGGGCAGCGTGGTTGTTGCCTTCTAACTTTAATCCGTGATGATCTGATAAGACACAGGTGGACACTGATATTTTTTTGTATCTGTGGAGGTTTCCTTTGTTTCCGAGTACGTGGTCAATTTTTGAGAAGGTTCCATGAGCTGTAGAGAAGAAGGTATATTCTTTCCTATTTGGGTGGAATGTTCTATAGATGTCTGTTAAGTCCATTTGCTTCATTACCTCCAATAATTCTCTTAATTCTCTATTAGGTTTCTGTCTGATTGACCTGTCCCTTGGAGAGAGAGGTGTGTTGAAGTCTCCTACTACTAGTGTGTGTGGTTTGATGTCTGCCTTGAGTTCTAGTAATATTTCTTTTACATAAGTAGGTGCTTTTATATTGGGGGCGTATATATTCAGGATTGAGACGTCCTCCTGATGAATTGTTCCTGTTATGAGTATAAAGTGACCGTCTCGGTCTCTTCTGATTGATTTTAGTTTGAAGTCAGTTTTGTTAGAAATTAGTATGGCCACACCTGCTTTTTTCTTAGGACCATTTGCTTGAAACACCTTTTCCCAACCCTTTACTCTGAGTAGGTGCCTGTCTTTGTGGTTGAGATGTGTTTCTTGCAAACAGCAGAATGTTGGATCCTGTTTTCGTATCCAATCTTTTAGCCTGTGCCTTTTTATAGGTGAATTGAGCCCATTAATATTAAGTGATATTAATGACCAGTGGTTGTTTACTCCGGTTATTCTTATTGCTTTTGGTAGTAGAGATTGTGTGTCTCCTTTCTTTGAGATGTGCTCGTGAAGGGTCATTAGATGCCTGGGTTATTGTAGGCAGTGTTGGCAGTGTTGGATTCCTTGGGTTGCGATTTTCCTTCTATTACTTTCTGTAGGGCTGGATTTGTGGCTACGTATTGTTTAAATTTGTTCTTATCCTGGAATGTCTTGTTTTCTCCGTTGATAGTGAACGATAGCTTGGCTGGGTATAGTAGTTTGGGTTTGCATCCATGGTCTCTTAGCTTCTGCAGAACCTCTATCCAGGACCTTCTGGCTTTCATAGTTTCCATCGAGAAGTCAGGTGTAAGTCTGATCGGTTTACCTTTATAAGTTACTTGCCCTTTTTCTTTTGCAGCTCTTAATATTCTTTCTTTAACCTGTATATTTTGTGTTTTGATTATTATATGGCGAGGAGATGTTTTTCTTTGATCCAGTCTGTTTGGTGTTCTGTATGCTTCTTGAATATTTAAATGAATATCTTTCTTTAAGTTGGGAAAGTTTTCTTCCATAATTTTGTTGAAAATATTTTCTGAGCCTTTGAGCTGTGACTCTTCTCCTTCTTCTATTCCTATTATTCTTAGGTTTGGTTTTTTTATTGTGTCCCATAGTTCCTGAATGTTTTGTGTTGAGAATTTGTTGGCTTTGCTGTTTTCTTTGATCTGTTCGTTTATTTTCTCTATGGTGTCCTCAGCATCTGAGAGTCTTTCTTCTAGCTCTTGTATTCTATTGATTATGCTTGTTTCTGTAGACTCTGCTCGTTGGCCTAGATTTTCCATATCCAGCTGGTCCTCAGTTTGTATTTTCTTCTTTGCCTTCATTTCAGTTTTCAATTCTTGAACTGTTTCCATTACCTGTTTGATGGTTTTTTCTTGGTTTCCCAGGGTATCATGTACGTATTTACTCATTTCTTCAAACTTTTTGTTATACTTCTCATCCATTTCTATAAGGGCATTTTTTACATGTTGTTTAAGGGACTCTATTATCTTCATAAAGTCGATTTTTTCCACTTCTTCTGTGTTAGGTTGTTCAAATACTTCTGTTGTAAGATCATTGGGTTCTGATGTTTTCATGTTGTTTTTCAGATTATTGGGTGAGTTCTTGCCTTGGCGCCTGCCCATCTCCTCCTATTGATCCTATCCAATGGGTCCTTTAGAAACCGGATCAGGTTTCCCTGCTGGCCAAGGGCTCCGCTTACAAAATGCCCTCACTCTCTTTTGTGGTTCCTGCTGCAGGCCAAGAACCCTCTCACCCCTCCGAAGGCTCTTCAGGACAGGACCAGGCTCCCCTTGTGCCAGTGACCTGGCCAACCAAAGGCCTACCTCTTTGATTCAATTGTAGTAGGGCGATCTGCTCTCCTTATTGCATGCCTGTCCCAGCCGCTTGGGTCTGGCCGCCTCTCCGCCGCGTCTGGCGCCGCCGCCGCTGCGCCTCTGTGTGTCTGGCGCTGCTGCCGCTGCGCCTCTGTGCGTCTGGCCTAATTGTGTATTTTAATATAATGCTGATTGGCCAGACAGGAAGTATGGGGGGGGGGAACCAGACAGGACGTAGAGGTGGAAAAAAGAGAACAGGAGTATTCTGGGAAGCAGGAAGCTCCCGCTTCCACTCCAGCCCAGACCACCGAGAAGCAAGTTGTAATCTGCCCTGCTGAAAAAGGTACTGAATCACATGGCTAACATAGATAAGAACAATGGAATAAGAATATAAGCTACAAGAGCTAATAAGTAGCCTGAGCTAATGGGCCAATCAGTTTTATAACTTATGGAGATCTCTGTGTGATTTTCTTTAGGGCTTGCCAGAGGTGGGAACCAAGCAAGACAGAATATTATATTTTATCATGTATATATTATATTATATCATGTTATATTTTAGGGTCAGGCTGCTGCTGGGGCGAGGTATGCAGGTGATCTGTTCCCTATGAACCTGTGTGGGAGATCTGGCTCCACCCATCATCTGCCATATAGTGGGATGGAAAAGGAAATAAAAGATCTCTTCCCTCCTCTACCTGCTGTGTGACAATGGTGTTTTATCCTGTTACTTGTATTATTTTAAATAAAACACAGATTGGCCAGTAGCCAGGCAGGAAGTATAGATGGGGCAATGAGAACAGGAGAATTTTGGGAAGAGGAAAGCTCAGTTTGCAGTCATGACCTAGCCATAGAGGAAGCAAGATGTGACTGCTTTACCGAAAAAGGTACCAAGCCACATGGCTAACTCAGACAAAAATTATGGGTTAATGTAAGTTATAAGAATTAGTTAATAAAAATCCTGAGCTAATGGACCAATCAGTTTATAACTAATATAGACCTCTATGTGATTCTTTGGGACTTAATGGCTGCAGGATGGGGGGATGAAAACATTGGTCAACACCTACCCCTCACTCCCTGTGGAGGGTGGGACAACTGGCCTTGAGGTCATAAGAGTGGGAATGTTGGCACTTCCCCTGGCTCACAGCAACACTTGGGCTAGCAGGTCCTGCACCTCATCCATACAGCGCAGTAGAGCTGACCCTCTTGGCTGGGGCACAGGAGAGCAGGATGGAAAGACTTGAGAGCAGGAGAGCTGATCCCCCATCTTCTGCCATATGTTTATATGGGTAAGAGAAAGATGCCCCTCACTCCTTGACACCTATGTCTGGTAGGAGAGCTGTCCTCAGGGTTACAAAAATGAGAGAGCTGGTCCTATCCCTCTCATGGGAGAGAGAGACCTGAACCTCTCCTGGGGAGCACACTAGAGCTGAACCTGTACGTGGGAGTGCATGTGAGCTGCTCCTGTGGATGTGAGAGAAGACCTGCAACCACCTCTCACTCATATGCTGTGTGGTGGCATGAATAAGGAAAACATGCCCTCCTTCACCTCATCCCTTGCCATCTGTGCCAGTTAGAAGAGCCATTCTCAGGGGCATGAGAGCAGAAGAGCTATCCCTGCCTCTCACCAACAGCTGTGGGCACTGCATCTCACCTGGGTAAAACAGCTGCCCCTGGTGGTGTGAGTGTGGGTGAACTGGACCAGAGGGTGTGAGAGAAAGAGAACTGGCCCCTCCCTTTGCTGCCTGCTGCCTCCTGTGAGCTACCTGGGGCAATGCTGGAGAGCTTGCCCAACTAGCTATAATGAGGAAAAACTGGCAAACTGACAAACCCAGCTACCACCAGTGTCAGAACCAGGGCAATGAGTTAGCCCAGCCCAACATCTACCTCATATATGAACTGCGAGAATATGTAAAGGGATCATACCTGCAGGTCTAAAGCTACAGGATCTCCGTGATACAGGGCAACAACAAGATAGTCAAGAAAAGTCTCACTGAGGGCTTAGTATGGATAGCAGAAGCCAGAGACCTCAAGCCAGACCAATGACTCACTGCAGTGAACACTTACAAGTAAAGATGTGTGAACTAAAGTGTGTGCTGTGTGACTCACTGTGACATATTACAGCATTCACACTGAGATATTTGTTCCTTTGCTTGTTTGGTTTTGGTTTTGTTGGTTTTTTTTTGGGGGGATACTCTTAAATATTGTTTTGTTTGGAGGTAGATTGCATGGAGAAACAGTGGAAGCAACGGGACAGGGATATGAGTGGGATCAGGTTGCATAATGTAAAATTCACAAAGAATTTTTTTTAATTGCACAATAAAAAAAATGACTGGCATCTGTTTTTTATGGTGAGGTATATTAAGTGGTGTTTTGCTCATGAAGAATAAGCAAAGGTAGTCTCTTTGATAACTGTACAGCAGTCTTCTGAGCATTCTCCCTGTCATACAACAAGCAAAATGGGAATGGAGGGCAGAAAAGGAAAATAACTCTCCTTACTCATGGATAATGTAAATATTTATACAACTAATGCTGAAGACTTGGGAGAATATCCACAGAAACTAGCAAATCAACTTAGTAAATCTCATGTTAAAATGTTGAAGCAGAAATATCAATTTTATTTCACCACATTCACAAAAATGATTGAAAGTTTATTCTTTTACCTCACTCAGGATAGTGTTTTCTATTTCCGTCCATTTGTATGCAAAATTCAAGAAGTCATTTTTTTTTACTGCTGAGTATTACTCTAATATGTATATATTCCATACTTTCTTCATCCACTCTTCCATTGAAGGGCATCTAGGTTGTTTCCAGGTTCTGGCTATTACAAACAATGCTGCTATGAACATAGTTGAGCAAATACTTTAAAGTACCTTCTGTTAAAAGTACTACTTGGCAGAGATGAGGGTATGTTTTTAGTGGAATAGAAGCATGCACTCTGCAAACATAAAAATATGAATTTGAATCCTAAGAAGGTGTGTAAAAGAGCCAGGTGTGGATGTGTATGCCTGTGATCTCAGCTCCGGGGAGCAGAGGAAAAGAATACAAGAGCATTCTCACCAATTCAGTAAGAGAATTAAAAAAGGCATGAAGTTATAGAAAAGGACACAGGACACACTACTTCAGTTTGAATATATATATTTCACATGCAAACGTTAATGTGCACACACACCCTAACATAATATACCCCCAAACTCACATATGCACACTTGATTCACACATGATATTTACAATAACAAAATATTTCAGTATCAATTTCACTGCTAAATATAAATGTTCTTGATTTGAGTTAAAGAAAAACTAAGAACCAAAAACAAACCCATGTAGAAAAATATTTAAATTTGAAACAATTCTCCTAAAACTGAAATAAACTTAACAGGATCATAACCACTGGCCCTTTCTATTTTCGCAAGCTTTTTTCTATGTATATGTAAGTGCAAGTAATTACAAACATCCATAGAGACTTGAAAAGGAAATTTAAAAAATCAAGAGAAGACCTATCATTTTAGAATAGATGGAAGACAATGAAATACATGTAGCACAAAAGTCCAATAAGACGACAGTGTGGTGCTAGCATAAAGAAATACAAACAAACTGGTGAAGTTGAACAGTATTCAGCATAGATGCAGTCATACAGATATCTGACTCATCAACCGAGGGATAAAAGCTGCCCAACCAGGGAGAGCCTCCCTAATAAATGGCACCGAAGCCAAGGAGTTAGTATTCTACCCCTCACCAGACATCAACCTGTTTGAGACAGATTTTAAGTTTAATTGGGAAAGATAAACTTATAAGCCTTTTGTTATATTTCTGTAGCCTGAGTGCATAAAAAGATATCACAGAAAGAACACAACCAACCATTCATGTCCTGTGTCAGACTAAATGTTTCTTGTTCTTCAAAAGACACAACTCGGAAAATCAAGTTGAGGGCAAGTATTTGAATAATATAAATCAGACAAGCGATTTGCATCCATGATAATCAGTTTCATATAAAAAAAAAAACACTTACCACTTAGCCTAACCATTCTACTTGTAGGTATTTTTCTAAGAGAAACAAAAGCATTTATGTGTCAGCTCTAAATATTTAAACAAATATAACCCAAACCTCAAACAATACAAATGTTTAGCTAATGGGTCAACATGGGCAGTTCATTTTTGTAAAGAAATACTATTCAGTAATAAAAATGATTTACTGGTAATTCCCAAGAATACTTACTTTATTATTTCATTCATTCCCCCAAACATGAACTTGCTAACCATTGTGCCAACCCTAGAGGTAATATAAACTACTGAAGCAAACAGTTGCAAAGGGTACTGTGAGTTAAGCCAGTCAAGATGAGTGAGGCTGAGGGATTTTTGTAACTTTGATATTCTATGATCATTCTTTTTAATTTGTTTTTAAAATTCAATTTCTTAATCTTTAAATCTGAGGAACTACTAAAGGAATGCATGCAAATTTTTCTGGCAGTCATTATAATTGCAAATGTGACAAATACTTAAGAATATTATTTGTAAAAATCAGTAGGTTGTTTTATGAGAAATCATTTTTAAAAAAAAGCTGAGTGTTAAAGAGTGTTGCCCTTAAACATGACGACTTGTATCATATAGTGACTTCATCAACACATCCATTACACAAAGGTCAAATCAGATCTCAGTAGGAAATGAGAAACAATAATAACCTGTTACCCAGTTCTCTAGCCTGAAGGGAAGTCAGTCATTCCCAGGTGCATCTGGAATTAGTGTTCTATGATGTGTATGCCATCAAATGAGTTACAAATAAAGTCTAAACTCATATAGACATACCTGTCTGCAACTAACAGTATAAGTTGTAAATAGAAGGAATGTTTCAATCATTTTCAGATATTTGAAGATACATGTTTTTGATACTATTCCCAAACTCAAAAAGTAGTGGCTGTTTAAAAATTGGTTCTCAGTGTGGAAACATATTTATCAATGAATATTGTATGCTCTGTTTTGTGTGACTACGTTGGCTTATGTTAAAACAACTAAGCTCTTGGGCCATGAATGATTTTGTAATAAAATGAATTGGCCATCTCATAAAAAAGAAAGAAAGAGAAACTCAGTTCATTGTTATGATTAGGACATCAGAAAGTCTTTGTAGGCAAGCTGTCAAGTTCTAGTGGTGATGGCAAATTCCAAAATTCTCAATTTCTCTTAAGATCACAGATTTTATCACAGTCACCCAATAATTTGAGCTGCTTCTTGCTTGAAGTGACTGCCTCATTTCATTCACTTAAAGTAAAACAGGTGCCAAATGTCCACATCTACTAACTGTGGTGGCTTTGTTGGTCATTTTTTCCCCAGTAAAATGCTCTTTCTTTATTAGTCAACCAAACAATGACACAGATCTGTTTGTTGGCTCGAGCAGAAAGGCCTATGTGTACTTCCCTTTTTGTCACACATAACACTAAAGAGTGTACTCAAGAGTGGAGAAATAATAGAGTCAGCCATTCCCAGTGTTTCCTGGGTGCTGCTGAGGAAACACTGATTTTTCTCCATATAACTGTGGTAGTACCTAGTGTGCAGTTTGATCTCAGTCTTTCTGCTAAGGCTTCAGAAGTTTTTCTCATCATGATTTATACAGCATGTTGCAGAGATTAACACTGAGAAATATGTAAACATGGCTGCTTAAGAATCATGTAAAGGCTGATGTTTAATCTCCACTGTGAGACACTAAGTGTGCAGAAACCTAACCTGAGTGTCTTGCTTAGAGTGAAATCTTTGAGAGATGATTATAATTAGACAAGATCATCAAGTGGAGCCACATGATGAATGTTAGCAGCTTTGTAAGAAATGGAGAAACACCAGGAGCACACGTATATGGTGTCATGGTGCCCTGGACCACCCCAGGATTCTGCTGGTGAGGTTACCAGCAGGTCTGCATCCTTGACTTTAGAAAAGAACTTTAAGCTAACCAAACCATTTTTCCTATAACTTACCTAATCTGTGGTGTTATACAATTTGCAGCACAAAAGTTTAAGAAACTTTGAGTTTTCAGTCATCCAAAAGGTTTAAAAGAACATCCAGTGATTCACAAAACACACTTCCATACCAACAGAATATAAACAATAGATGGTGATGATAATGATTATAGATATATACAAGATAGATAGATAGATAGATAGATAGATAGATAGATAGATAGATAATAAAGAGAGATAGATGATACATAGATAATAAAAAGATATTATTTGAGATGTTGGAAGATCTGTTATACAAAGCTATATATAAATAGCATATAAATGCCAATTCATTCCCATCTAGACTTGTTTCCTATTTTCCTATATACTTTTCTTCATTTCCTCATCCTTTTTTCTTCCCTCATGCCATGACATTCCTATAGTATGCCACATAACACTGTAACATACATGTATTCCTACAGAATGACACATAGTTCTGTAATATGCATGGTATCCCTGTAGTGCACCAAAAAGTACTGTAATATGCATGGTAACCCTACACTGTGTCACACAACATGGTAGTATCTTATAATAGGATGTTGTACCCCCATTGATTTGTTTCATTGTAGTTATGAAAGTGATCATGGGATCTCTGGTAAGCAATGCAATAGTGAATGAATCACTAATACACAACTATCTGAGAATATCTGAGAATAGTGAATGAATCACTAATACACAACTATCTGAGATGAAAATAATATCTTTGTTAGACTCAAAGTTTCCCCTAGCCTTATCTATTCTCTCTTCCCTATGTTTCAACTTCCCAGCTGTATTCTCCTCTGTTCCTTAATATCTCATTATGTGTGCTATTCGAAATTATGTATTTGCTGTGCTTTACTTGCTCCTACTTATTAAACAACATTGGCAAGTCAAAAATAATCTAATCTCTTGGTTTTTATACTTTATTAAAATTTTAATAAAATTTTGACTTTGGGGCATATTTATAAAATTTACCCAAATATATAACAATAGTTTAGAATGATGTCCAATTAATATATTTGGCTCTGGAGTCAGTCTTTCTGAAACTGGATTACAACTCAGCCATGCCCTTGTCTTAGGATCATAGTCAAGTTACTTAACTTTTAAATGATTTTAACTTCTCATGTAAAAGGTTTTCTCATCATGGTCACTCCTTTAAAGAGTTGTTTGCAGATAAAATGAAATAATATTTAGAAAGAACTTATCACAGTAACAGTCAAATAGGAGGAATCATTAAATATTAGTAGCAGTGGTAAATAATTTGCATTTGTCCTGAACACAATCCCTTTGGCTTCTGTATCTTTTTTTTTTTTTTTTTTTTTTGGTTTTTCGAGACAGGGTTTCTCTGTGGCTTTGGAGCCTGTCCTGGAACTAGCTCTGTAGACCAGGCTGGTCTCGAACTCACAGAAATCCGCCTGTATCTTGAACAGTAAAACAAGGGATTTAATCTCTTACCAGCGTCATGTATGCTTGCCACTACTCACACTGCAAGATCCCCTGTGTCTCCACCATCCTAACTGTCCCTTGACTTGGGGTTTGTCAATCTTCATAACTGCTTTTGCTAATCTCTCTCTCTCTCTCTCTCTCTCTCTCTCTCTCTCTCTATATATATATATATATATATATATATATATCACAGAGCTCCACACATCTCTATCATAAATAGATGTAGTATGTGTCTTTATTTCTAATAGTTTCTGCCTCATTAGGCATTTCTGAACAATACAGTTGAGCAAGAGGGAAAATTGTAGAGTGCCTAGTTTGTTCCTGATGGCTTTCAAGAGGGAGATAGAATTGCCAGACAACAACACATTTGTCTAGAGACACCAGAATGCTTGGAAGTCTTCTTTCTTAGGATGTAAATATTGTCAAAATAAATAAATAGACATATATCGTCAGCCAAGCAAGGGCTGTTTAGAGGTCACCAGGACCCCTTGAAGTACTAATTTTTTACTATAGGTTCAGGTGGTTTTCTGAACAAAGATATTCTTTTATATCATCCCATGTCAAGGATTAGAAGAGAGACATTCCAAGAGCTCAAAATGTAATGAAGAGATGTGGGATTCCCCTATGTATGCTGTGAATATCATTGGTTAATAAAGAAACTGCTTTGGACATATAGCATAGCTATAGGGGAACAGAGCTAGGTGAGAAAAACTAAACTGAATGCTGGGAGAAAGGAGGCAGAGTCAGGGAGAAGCCATGGAGCTGCTGCCAGAGACAGATGTGCTGAATCTTTGCTGGTAGGCCATGACCTCCTGGTGATGCACAGATGGAGATGGGTCAAATTAAGATGTAAGTGTTAGCCAATAAGAAGCTTGAGCTAATGGGCCAAGCAGTGATTTAAATAATACAGTTTCTGTGTGACTATTTCGAGGCTAAGCAGCCAGGAACTAACTAGCAGCCTCCTCCAACAGTGAAGAATGCTTTACTTCACTGAATTCAAATGGTGGAAGTCCAGAATAGAGACTGAAAGTGAGACTAGAAAGGAAGAAAGCTTTAGAGATGTGGTGGGAACAGAGATAAGGGATGATGTCTCTCACTGAAGGATAACATCTACAACAAAGCTGGTGGAGGAAGTGTTCCTTCTGCTGCTGCTGAAAAGTGACAGATCTTGAAAGAAGAAAAGCTATAGACATGTAGATATTAAGATAATAAAGTAACAGCCATTAATGGAATAGATACACTTCAACATCAGTGGCCTGAAAAACAGGATTATGGTTAATCATATAAAGTGTTGTATTGAGGTAGGAGCAGGGTAGACAACTTCATCACAGTGATCCAGGGACTAGGGTTTCCTTCTATTGAGATGAAGCTATATCCTGGGGCTTCTGAGTTCTTCACGTTGAGTTAGCAGATAGGAATAGCCTAAATGTCCAAGCAGGAAGTTTTGTATGTACCTAGTACAGAAATATACAGAGTATATTGTATGTGCCTGCATTTGAGTATAATATAGTCATAAGGCAACACTTAACTGTAACCATAGTGCAAAATAGAAAATCTATGTAACAACTAATCAGTTCACCACACTATAGAAATAAGTATTGTCTTTAGAGCCATTTCATTAACTACAAAATGGGAGATTTAGATTTATGCATAGAGTATGTGTATTCAAAAGCATTAAAAACAACTGTTTTCTATATTAATAACTATAGATAAATATGACACATTCATATTGAATCACTCAATTCAAGAAAATGACTTAACAATTTTAAAGACTTTTTATTAGAATTTTCAGGAGGAAATTTGTAGATACTGTGTCATGTTTCTCTTCATTAGATATTTGATCTTGCTCTTGATTTGATGTGTGATTCCTCTCATCATGATGCTATGAATATGTTTTATTACCATTGGATATTAAAGAAACTATTTAGGCCAATGGCTTAGAAAAGTAAATCCAGGTGGGAAACCTGAACAGAGATATAAAGAAAGTGGGCAGAGTCAGGGAGATACCATGTAGCTGCTGAAGGAAAAAGATGACAGCTGCCAGCCAGCACCTTACCAATAAGCCACAACCTCAAGGCAATACACAGATTAATAGAAATAGATTAGCTTAAGATGTAAGAGTTAACTAGATGATACACCATCTAGAAACAATGTTGTAATTAATATAGTTTCTGTGTTATTATTTGAGTCTGGGCTTCTGGAAATTTAAAAAGCAGTTCCTGCCTACATTGATTCATTGCTTTGCTACATTCACTAGAATTATATCATTATTGTTGTTATAGGGAATGCTTTACATTTTTAGGAATTTTTCACTTAACATTTTCATTGATTATTGTGTATGTATATGCATTTGTGTGTATGTATGTTCATATATATAGGACGTGTGTGCATTTGAGTGTGCATACGTGTGTGTGAGTGTGCGTGTGTAGGTGTAGGCTACAGGATAACACTGAGTGTTGTTTCTCATGCACTGTCTACTTTGTGATTTTTTTTATATTTTTATTTTCCCATTAAAATATTTACACTTCCTCCCCTCCTCCCATTCCCCTCCCGCTCCCCCACTCACCCTCCTCTCTCCTCCTCCCTCCTTAAGAGAGGGCAGGGAACCCTGCCCTGTGGGAAATCCAAGGCCCTCCCTTCTACATCCAGGCATAGGAAGGTGAGCACCCAAACAGACTAGGGTCCCAAAAAGCCAGTACATGCAGTAGAAACAAGTCCCAGTGCCATTATCAACGACTTCTCAGTCAGCCCCCATTGTTAGCCACATTCAGAGAGTCCGGTTTGATCACATGCTCATTCAGTTCCAGTCCAGCTGAATTTGGTGAACTCCCATTAGAACAGGCACACTGCTTCAGTGGGTGGACCAACCCCTCGCGGTCCTGACTTCCTTGCTCATCTTTGCAGTTGGAGCTGCGGGGCTGCATTCCGCCACCCAGCTCCCGCCACCGGCTAGCTTTATCCGAAATAACAACACACAAACTGTATTCTTTTAAACACTGCTTGGCCCATTATATCTAGCCTCTTCTCGGCTAACTCTCGCACCTGGACTAGCCCATTTCTAATAATGTGTGTAGCACCCCAAGGTGCGCTTGCCGGGAAGATTCTAGCCTATGTCCATCCTGGGTCGGAGTTCATTGCGTCTGCCCCGGAGAGGGGAGCATGGCCTCTGAGCTCACTTCCTCTTCCTCCCAGCATTCTGTTCTGTTTACTCCACCCACCTATGTTTTAACCTATGAGGGCCAAGCAGTTTATTTATCAATTAACCAATGACCTTCCTCCATCACATCTTCTCCCTCTTTCTGCTCTTCAACTGGACCTTGGGAGCTCAGTCCAGTCAGTGTTTTGTACTTTGTGATTTTTGAGACACAGTGTCTCATCAGTCTGGAAATATCCAGTAGGCTAGCAATCTGCCTGTCTCTACCTGTCCAGGGGTTAAGATTATAGATGCCAACACCAGGCCTGTGTCTTACACAGGTGCTGTGAATTGGGGATGGACCTCTGGTCTTTATGATTGTGCACCAAGAACTTTACGGACTTGAGCTATCTCTACAGCCCTCATAGATTATTTCATAGTATCATAGCACTTAGGTTATTTAAAGCACTTCAGATAGCCTTCTGAATGCAACTAGATTTAATTTAGCATTTGACAAACTTTGAACAACTGTTACAAAGCCACCAGACAGTCCTCATGAAATATTATGACCTCTTTTGGTTAAAAGCCAATCAATCCCATGGATTACTCTAGAAATTATGTCAAAGCTGCTATATTTTAGGCTCTTATACTGAAGTAAAGATTCCTTAGATGAGAATTTTTAGCTGACTATGCAAAAACAGAAGCACCACCTGGCTACTGAGAGCCAACTAAAAACTTAGAACAGGATCCTGAAGAGGGTATGGCAGAGAGGACAACACCACGTGTTTCTGTCTTCTCCTTGGGTTCTTGTAAATAGCACCGTTGCTGCAAAATGAACACTGTCACCGGTTCCAGAGAGACACCTCCCCTGAGGTCTCTCTCCAGCCACTGTGCCTAATCCGGGTGGGGTGATTTTCACCCTTCGTTTACTTTGTCATTATTCTGGCCTCTAGTCCATTCTTCTGCCTATGCTCAGTGAACTGCCACTCTATTATCAGTAGGATTTAAAAATAACTAGCATTGACTATTGTAAACATAGAATAATGATACCATTTTTCTTAAATACAAATTCATATATCATTGTAACTGAGGAAAAGCAAGACTCAAATGACTTTTTAGCAACTAACAAAACACAGATTACATACAATTAATTGGCATCACATTGTCTCTCATTTGTATATTTAATATCATAGATATTCCTTTAATATTGACAGTGGGTGTATACAAAAACGTAATATCAGAGTATTAATTAATGTTGAATAGAATTATGCAAGGACAAATAAAAGATGAGCAGCTCTTTCGTCTTACTTTTTTGCTTTCTCTTCTTCTTAACAAAACAATTATAATTCCGACTTTTCCTGCTTCCTCTCCAAGATTCCAATTTTAAGCCCAATCAAAAGATGCCAACATATTCAAAACTGAGAATGCTTTGGATTCGGTATTCCTCCTGTCTTGCTCGCCTTTAAGGGATTTTAAGTCTTTTTTCTCCCAAGCTGCCAGTTACACCGAATTGTTCTGAAATGTGAAGTGTGTGTGTGTGTGTGTGTGTGTGCACGTGCGCACGAGCATGTGTGTAAATATGAGCTACTATCAACCAGGGCAACAATAAGAACTTCACACTTGTCATTTAGTAAAACCTGCCTTTTGAGCCCTGTCAGTCATGGGTTTCTACATGTGTGCTTTTTGGTTGGAGCAGTGCTATTTTATGGCAGCTTCTGTTTAGGAATTCACGTCGCTGCTTGGCATTTATGTAGTTCAGCTGTTAGAGAGTCAGGGTAAGAAGAAAGGAAATATGCAGGAGTGAAGGTTTTGGGGCAAAGAGGGAAATAAGAAAGGGCTTTAGGTTGTGAAATAACAATAGCAGCCATGTGGCAGCAATAAAGCCCAGGCAGAGCCCCCCTGGTTCAGGCAAGGCACAGCCCAACAGATGCCGCCCACACCCATCCTCATGAGCTGGGTGGCCGAATGCTGGCACAAAGTGCAAGCTGCATGAAATAAATACTAGTCGTTACTGTCAGCGACGGCCTTTGTCACTCTGCAATGCTGAACTCATTACAGTGCGTGCCACTGAGCTCAGATCTGCCTAAAACACAAAAAGATTTAGAGAAGGCATGTGAATAAAAAGAAAAAGGTTTCAGGATCTAAGTGGGCTGACAAACCTGTGCCTGATTCATACTGTAGGTTCAAATATGTTCAGAAGTTCAGATATTTATCCAATATTGTCAACGTAAAACTCTATCCCTTGAATTTTAATAGGAAAATAACAGCAGCGGGATTGTCCTCTCTGGTGTTCTGAAGCACTTTGAGCTTCTTATTTCTCTCGAATCATTAGGAAACCTTGAGTTTAGAATTTGAAGTTCAGAAGCAAGCATTTCTGGAACATATAAATAAAAGTACTGAAATTAAATTTCACTCCTTTCTAAGTAACTCTAGGAAAGGTAACAAAGGTGACATTTTTTACTTAAACTTGCCAGAGAGAATGGATGTTTTTAGAAATTCTCTGGAACATATGGCTTAGGTATATAGAAGGTACATAGGTAAGGGCAAAACAAGAATGGCTCATTGAGATTCAAAATCCTCTCTTTCCACTCTGCTCCACTCTTTAAGGAAGGAACTTGAGGATTTTTGTTGTGAAACTATGCTGGAAATCATAGCTTCAAGTGATAAGAGACCAAAAACATTAACAAAATATCTATGCTTTCTTCTTTAATATTGATGACTTAGTACTTTTTTATTATTATTATAGCAAATCTCTTTGAAACTATAAGTTATATGTGACTAACATCAACTGGCATAATCACATGTGAAGTTATGAGTACAGCATAGCATTTACAACACGTCTACATACTTGGACATGTACATGTATGTTACCTTTCTTTTGTACCTATTCATAGTTTGAAAAGCAAAGTCAGTCTAGAGCTGAAATAGTATATCATCAAAGCTAGAATTATTCATAGTGTGTACACACTGATGATATCCAACAACAAGAAGGGTGTGTAATTGTCTACAATGACAATAATATTAACACTTAAAGGCTGTTCAGGCATCATGGAAATAAATATCCCACAGAAAGTGGAGACGAGAAAACTGCCAGGAGTTTGAGACCAGTCTGGGCTGCATGCCAAGTTCCAGATCAACCTGAAATATAAAGTGAAGTGTTGCCACAAAAACAAAACAAACAATGCAATCTTAGGACATTAAAAAAGAATTCTTTAAAAAAATTCATAAACTAACACACAGTCATACCTTACTTCTGAAAACTGTATAGTTCACTTCAATAATTATCATGCTACCATGGAAACAGTACAGAGAAGATTCACATGACCTCTGCGCAGGGATAACATATAAGTGTGGGAGGTTACCCTCACTTCTGAGAGATGTTAGTGGCTCTGGTATGCATTAAATAAATATTACAACAGGCCAAAAGAAAATTGTGAGGTGGTAATGGTAATGTGTGGTGTCCTGATATTAGCAATAGTATTAGTAATTTAAGTATACACTACTATGAGTTGCTCAAATTGCATGTTTAAATCTAACGAATTTTATCTTAGTTACATCTGAGAAAACTTACAAAAATATTTCAAAATGCTAAAATGAATTCACTGTTAGGATTCGGATTCTTGTGTCTCAGCACAGGAGCACGGGGACTGGCTTTCTGTGCTTTCCACTGTGAGAGTTTCAGTCATGGCAGAAGCTTGTTTGGATATCAGCACCTCCCAGACTTTTTATTAACTTGCCAATCTCTAACAATCACGTAAGACCTCAGCATATTTAGACACCAAAACGAGTGTGTTAATGTAAATAACCTATAAACTAAATAATAAATGACACTAAAGTGAATACACAGGGAAGATGTAACGTGGGATGGTCCCGTACGTGTAATCTACTAATGGGCTGCTTCTCAAAAGAGAAGAAAATACTTTAAGAACCACATGCTTCCTAAGATAAATGTTATCTGACTTTTGATAATAAAATTCAGGTCTTTTTCTGCTACCATTTACTGGGCTAAAATTGAAAACAAACATGCATGCTCATATGTTCCCCAGACAATGGGCGTCTGTGTGTGGGTGTCTGTCTTTAGCATTCACATTCACAGCAACTGAATCCATTGGTATCAGTGCTGCCCAGTGACTTGCTTTTCTCCCCCTCTCAACTTTTTTTTTTTTTTTTTGCCTGTCAATCTGAAGAGGTTGGGAAAATGATGAACAGAAAACAAAACTGAAGGTAAAAGCAATAGAGAAAGATTGATTGACCCCACACTATCATGTAAGTGTCAATAACAAGGAGCTACTGGGTGCCTGCAGTGTTTTTCTCTAAACTTTTAGCCGTCCATCAGTCAAAGCCCAAGATAACAATCCATCATGGAGTCAAAGTGGCGAACAACTGTGTGGTCCTTTGATAAGGGACAGTGTCACAATTCGTCTCCTTCCCTTCCCACAGATCGCCTCAAATAGGGTAAGGCTCTGTTATAACAGCTGCAAAGTGCCCAGAGACATTCTTCAGTGTGGAAAAAATTCTTATGAAATACATATAATAGAGATCTAAGCACCCATTTTAAAAAATACAGCCAGTGATCATTCGTTCAACTTCCATGTTGAATTTATTTGCTCTGTTCTTTCTCAGCATTATCTTTAACAAACGAATTGTTTAATGTAACCAACAGGCAAGATAGTGACTTCTTTTTAAAGTGATTAAAGTAACAATATCCTGAAGGCCACAATGCTGTCTCTGTACAGTCTGAGCAGTATTTTAAATCTGTAGCTGGACTTAATTTTCTTTTATGAATTGAATACAAGGAGGCATTACAGATAATCCATATGTTTACATATTTGATAGAATGTGCTATCCCCATTCATTCTCCAAAATTATACCTCAGTCTGACCGGTCAAGAACGTTTAGTGGCCGAGAAAATGAGCATATCACACTAGAAACTCTTATGACTTAAATATGTTACTGAGGTTCATTTAAGCATTTAAAGACTAGTATGTTTAAAAATATTTAATGGTAAGACACTGTTTCCCCAAGCCTGAAGTTCTTTTCTGAAAAGACAAATTTCTTATACAACATTCTCTAATGCCATGTTGCTTTAAAGATTATGGTGACAAAATCGTTTTAGTGTATCCACTTATAAAAATATTAGGAACAACCATATAAATAAAAACAGGGAGAGTCATTTTCACTGTGTGTGGACAAGGATATGGCACAAGAAGACCCAGGAAAATGAGGCCGTCATTAGAGCAGGGCACCAAAGGGAGCAGGAAGTCACTCATAAGAAAGAAAAGAACCAAACAAGCAAAGTTTGCTTTAAACAGCATCTGATTTGGAGTCAACCCTGTTGGTCCTCGTTAAGTACACTTACAATCAGGCTCTACATTTTGTAAACATTAGGTAATAAAAAAAAGTGCCTACTTTGCCTAAACAGTATATTGCCTTCCTTGCCACAGGGAAGGTATTATATATTTCATGAAAATGTTTTAAGTACTAAAAGAGATAAATATTCTAACTATCTACAAAGTTTCACAAATGTTAGCTACTATATTTTTTGCTACTATATTTTTTTTAAAGTTTTCTTTTGCTTTGTGTTTTAATCCATAAACTAATGTCACATTGTGCTTCCTAAACTGACACTTGCAATGAGCTTTTCCAGCATCTAATTGCTATTTTGTAACAAACGGAAGTCAAGAGTTATTCTCCATAGATTCTTGAGGGTCTGCTTTCTTCACTGATGAGAAGAGCCAAGCCTACTCTACAGATTTCCGGGCAAATTTCAAGGAAACCCCACTTGTATGCTTCTGAGATGAGACATTCAAATTGGCTGTTCTATCCTAATCTGTTATTATATGTAATAAGTTCCCACATGTGGACAGTGTGAGCCTGGAACCACACCCAAAAGCCAGTGAAGAAATGACATCACAAGGCCCCACTGAGTATGGTGAAGAATGTGAAGTGATTCTTTCAGCAAATTGCCCCAAACTAAAGATGTTTTCAACCAGAAAATCTGCTGGAAATGTGCTTCTCATTTAGCAAGACCTGCTCCTCAGACACGACAGCAGGAGTCTCAGCTAGCAGTGCCTTCCACTCCAAGCATATAAACTCATCCGAATTCTGAGTTCCAAATATTCTGGAAAAAGAAGTTGCCAAGGTTAGATAGCAACATAGAATTAGAGCCTATGCTAATTGGAATTTTAAATTTTCATTTATCTTCATTTTGAGTTCTATTTGTTTGAATCAAAATGACCCTAAACAACAATAACACTAATTTTGAGGTGTTGGATCTTTCTGCAAGGCTGGTAGGATTTGTCCTGCTGCTGTACCATTGGGACAAAAGGCTTCACTGTAACCAAAGAGAAAGCTTCTTGCTATTCTAACCAAATGAGAATATTAAATCTATTCTGTAAAGTAATATTCCATAAGCATGTTCTAACAGCATTTTGCCTGCAAATGTTATTTATAAGAATATTTTCAAACATGGATAACTATGAAACTTAGGTCACTTCACCTACCAAACAGAAATTCCTGATATTACAAGAGGGAGAAATAAATTGTGATATCCAGGTCAGAAGCTTTTCCACCTATCCTAAATTATTTCCCACGCATATACACATCCATAAGTCCACACAAGAATGCACAGAGATCACATCTGTTTAGGGTGGGAACTCTGAAATAGATGATAAAGTTTGGCTATTTTAGAAAGCAACTGAACAGTCATGTGTGGTCATCGCATGAGGACCTGCTTAGGATGACACAGTTTGAGAAAACCATGCTTTAAGATCAGATTCTATTTTTAGGCAGGGTTTTTTTTCCTAGTCAGATGTTGAAAACCCATAAAGAGGATTTTAAAATGTTATTACTAGTAAGTTATTGCTCCCTTAATGTGGACTGCACTGTGGTAATAGAAACTCCAGGAAAACATCTTTTCTTTCTGTCTCTTTCTCTCTCTAAACTTTATTTATAGCCTTGCAAAAGACTAGCATTCACATAACCCGTCTGCTCAGGCATGCCAGAAGATTAATGATATCGCAGTGTTCTTGAGAACAAAACTGTGTCTACCACGGTGTTGAATAATCTCCCCTTTCACACATTAGAAGTGAGATGAGGCCTACTTTAGAGAGCAAGGACAGCGTGTCACATGGAGCCGCTTAGCTTACAGACACGCCTGCCTTGCTATCCTGAGTCGCAGAATGTTTTTGTGCATGTTATCCTAGGAAGAAGGAAGCTTTTATCACCATCGCTTTTTCAGAAATTTACATACAGCCTCAAAATCTGACTTTTTCAACATGTTTTTCCCAATCTGTTGCTGGTAAGAATTGAGAATTCACAGAGAGTTGTGCATCATGACCTCTTATCTCAGCTCTTCTCAAATTTAGCTAGGAAGACTGAGTGCTTTTTAAGGAGTTAATATTTTAGGTGGAATTCTTTTCTCTAATTTTCAGTAATGGTAATGACACAGCCCGTATTTACTGAAACAGTCTTCACATCATGGAACAGGCCCAGGGATCGCTGTACTGTATCTTTTCTCAACATCCTCAAAAAGCCTTGCTATTGTTACCCCCAAATTGGGGCTATCAGCTTTAAGAGACCTACAGCTCACTGATGCTCACCCCTCTCAAGGAAGCCATGACTCACAGTCAGGCTCGGAGACTTAAAGCCGTATTCTGAACAACTGAAGCACTGCTTCCCAGGCTGTAAGTATAGTACAAGCTTTTACTGAACCCCATGAAACTTATTGATTGTTTGTAAAGTCTAGACATTTTGTTATCAATATTCACACATTTGGTATATGCCAGTATGTAAAAATTTTAAATTACAAAAATATACAAAACACAGTTCTAACTTCTAAAGAGTAATGGAATCATAATGGAAAATTAAGACCGTGAAGGTCCTAGTCATTTGGAGTTTTGCAAAACTGCATAATGAAATGTAAAATGTTTGAATAAACTTGCATGTCTACACTTAAAATTCATATATGTACATACAGTTTGAGTGACATTTCCCTTAAATTATGTTATAGAAATGTTAATATTAATTTTGATATAGGTTTTATGATTCATAGAACTTACACATATACATATATTTCACAATCCAGACATTTTGTTCTGGTTCTCCACTTAACAGTACATTTAGATTTTAGTGAGAAATATAAAACTCTAAAACAGGGGATGGTGATGTGGCTTAGAAGGCAATGGCTCTACTATTCAAACCTGGTGATCTCAGTACAAATCTTAGAATCCAAAGGTAGAAAGAGAGACCAACTCTTGAAAGCTTTCCTCTGACCATACCCCTCCATATGTACATTCTCATTCTACATGTTAATAAAATGTAATTACAAAAATAAAATAGGTGTGTGATATGAAGTGGTAAGTGGAGAAACCCCCTCCAGCAATCTGGGACTCAAAGGACGTAAGAACAATGAGAATTTGGAGTAAAATAATAACCTGGGTTGTACACAGGCACTCTCTACATAGTAGTAAATAATCAACTGAGTTGTACATGGGTGCTCTCTACATAATAACATTCTCAAGTACAAGTCACTGAGAAACCGAAATGTGTGGATAGCCAAGAAATAGCAAATTTGTGGCTAAGAATCCTTATTTGGGCAGCATAATAAAAAACAAGAAAGATGTGATACAAGGCGATGTCCTTCCATGTTAGATCTACTCCTTTATCTGAAAGAACTCTTGAGTTGCATTGTACTGAAAATTCACTTTCTGAATTATATGGAATGTAGTATATTGGATTTCATTGACATATCATAAATCTGTATTCCATTTTTAATTGGATTATTTGCCTTGTTGGTGTCTAGTTTCTTGAGTTCTTTATATATTTTGTATATTCACAACTGTCAGATGTGGAGTTGCTGAAAATCTTTTCTCATTCTGTAGACTGCCACTTTGTCCTAATGACAGTGTCCTTCGCCTTACAGAAGCTTTTCAGTTTTATGAGGTCCCATTTATTAATTGTCGACCTTAGTGTCTGCAGTAACAGGGTACTGTTCAGGAAGTTGTCTCCTGCGCCAATGGGTTCAAGGCTATTCCCTACTTTCTCTTTTAATAGGTTCAGTGTGTCATGTTTTATGTTGAGGTCTGGATTCACTTGGATTGGAGCTTTGTGCAGGATGATAGATGCAGATCTAACCCCATTCTTCTACATGTTGACATTGTTAGAATGGCACAATTTATTGAAGATACTTTTCTTATTCCATTTCTGGCTTCTTTGTCTAAAAGGATTTATGTCAGGGTCTGCAATTCAATTCCACTAATCAGCTAGTCTGTTTTTATGTCAATACCATGTAGTTTTTATTACTATAACTCTGTAATACAGGCTGAAATCATGGGTGGTGATAGGCTGGAACCTAGCCCAATTGTTCCCAGAGAGACATCATCCAGCAACTGATGGCAGCAAATGCTGACACCCAAAGTCACGTATTAGGTGGAGCTCAAGAAACCCCACAGAATGGGAGGAAGGACTATAGGAGCTAGAGAGATAGAGGACGCCACAAGAATATGGCCCACAGAATCAACGAAGCAGGGCTCTTAGGGGCTCACAGAGACTGAAGTAACAATCATGGAGCCTGTATGGGTCTGAGCTAGGTCATCTACATCTATGTTTTGGTTGTGAGGTTTGGTGTTCTTATGGGACTCCTATGGGAGTGAAGAGCATCTCTAACTCTTTTGCCTGCTCTTAGGATGCTTTTCCTTCCACCTGGTTGCCTTTTCCAGCGTTGATATGAGGGTTTGTGGCTAGTCTTATAACTTGTAAAGCCATGGTTGGTGGATATCCCTGGGAAGCTTGTTCTCTTCTGAAGGGAAACAGAAGATGAGTGGATCTGAGGAAGAGGGGGTGGAGAGGGGTTTGGAAGAGTGGATGCTACAGTTGGGATGCAATATATGAGAGAAGACTAATAAAATGTATATGTATTGTTTTCCTTCTATTGAAAATATTTTTTCTCTCACAGTATAACTTGATTATAGTTTTCCTTTCCTCTACTCCTCTCCTTCCATCCAGATATACACCCTCTCTGTCTCTCTTTAGAAAACAAACAGGCTTCTAAGACATAACAATAAAATAAAATATAATCATATAAGTTAAAATCAAACACATCAGACTAGAACAAGACAATCAAACAGAAGGAAAATGAACCAAGAAACAGATATAAACGCAAAGAACCAATTGTTTCCACACTCACAAATCCCATAAGAACACTAAGCTGAAAGCTAAAACATACATATGCAAAGGACCTGTAGGACAAAGGGAGAGATTAAGAGAATATATATTAATAAAATAAATAAAAATATAATCTTTTTTTAAAAAAGGAAAAGCTCAGACATGGCATTATAAAACAAAGAACCTCCAAAGCCACTGAGGAGTTCATTTTCTGTCAGCCATCTACTGCTTGTCATGCTGTCTTCCCTGAAGAATAGATTGTTTCTCCAGTTAGACAGACTTCCATGAGAAACTAAACTTTCATTAACAAGTAGTTAGCTATTGGATATTGTTTCCAGATTGGGGAAAATGCATGTGTCCACTTTTCCTTTTATCCTAGGACCCTGTGCAGTACAGACCCTGTGAATTTGCCTCAGTCTTTATGGGTTTATATGGAAGGTTGGTCTTGTTGCTTTAGAGGGTCTTGTTTCATTGATGCCTCCATCCCCTCTGACATTTACATTCTCTCCATCCCCTCTTTTGGATGGGAAGGATTTGATGGAGACATCCCAGTTAAGCCTAAGTGTTCCAAGGTCTCTCATTCTCTGCATAATATCTGGCTATGGGTATCTGTATTTGTTCCATCTGATACAGGAGGAAGTTTCTCAAATGATGGCTGAGCAAGATACTAATCTATGAGTCTAGAGAATGTCATTAGGAATATTTTTATTCCTATGTTTTTTAGGAATTTTGTACTTGTTGTTGCTGTTGTTTTAGAACAGTAGCTTTTTGTTTTGTCCTAGGTTCCTGGGATATCAAGTCTCAGATTCCTGGTAAGAATCTGTGTTGTTTGGGGTTCTGATGGGATTTCTTTGACCAACAACTCAGTTGGATGTTACCCATTTTCAATACAGGAAACTTCTCTTAATGATGAGAGATGGCTAGTATGGGGCTCTGTCTCCCAAATTATTTGGAAATTTAATTTAGATAACTTTCACATATATTAGAAAGTTTCTACTGCATTAGGTTTTCTTATTATGCTTTGAATGGCTTTTAATTTTAGCTGTCTCTACTCATATTTCCTCCTTTGTCCTCCTCTTCCCTTCCTCACCCCAATTATTTCTCCAATTCTGGCCCCTCCATCTCTACTCATAGCAATCTACTCTATTTCCCTTTCCTAGGGAAATCTATCTGCTCTGCTTCCACAGTCCTTTAGTCTATACCTAACCTCTATGATTCTACATATTGTAGCTTGGTTATCATTGACTTACAATATAAACTATAGTTTATATCTTTTCAGACTTTATTTTATTACCAGATTTCCAAAGATTAATAAAAAATCAATATCTCTCTGTGTGTATATATGTGTGTATATATATGTATGTATATATATATGTGTATATATATGTATATATATATATATAGAGAGAGAGAGAGAGAGAGTTGATGTACAAATAAGAATTTATAAATTATTGGGACTATATATGTGTGTGTATATATGTATAGTATATAATATGCATATATATGGCTGAAGATACATAGTATTATACTGAGAACTTCCATAGCATTTTGAAGGCCTAATATCCCGTTAATGAAATATATATACATATATAAACATAAAATTTATAGCATCATTATATGTAATACAAACTCACATATGCCAATTTATGATTACAATATTTCTATACATGTACATTTTCATGTATATGCACACACATACATATACCACACTCTAGGATGATATCTACATTGTATCTTTACAGATGTAATACGGTTTGCTTAAACTATAGAACATGCAAAAATAACCAAACTTCATACTCCCTATTAGAGGGACAAAACAAAACAAAAAAAAAAAAACCTTGACAAATGGAAATGAAAAATAATGGAAAGCGTTAAGTGTGAAACTACTTGTAGAACTAAGAAAAAACTGCCTTGTGTTTCCTATAATAGTTCTCTTCAAAATATTTAATGTTTAAAATCTGTCTCATGTGACTTGGTTCAACAGAAAAGGAAAGGAAGTGAGTAGTAAGGTAAAGGGTTTATTGGGAAAATATTCTTTTACAAAACCAGAGTAATGAATTTTTTCAGATGAACAGCTGAAAACTAAAATGGTCAAAATAAAAGACATTGAAATGGTAAACCAACTAAACAGAGAAATGTTACTTATTTAAATCCATGCTGGGTGGGCACCCTTGCTCTAAATAAAAATTAATCACAATGGAATCATGGAGTTATCATTTAAATCATTTTCGTTTTGTGGAGGAATAGCAACAGATTGTGTGTTTCCAATACTCTGATATGTTATGTCGACCATGCTGAAAGGAGATTACATTGTTTGTCCCTGGGACACCCCGAGACTGCTCAAGAGCATCTCTCCAAACCTCCCTGTTCTCCTGACTGGGAAATCTGTCCTGCCTCCTCGGAAAGAGATGATCATTCTCCACCACCATCAAGAGACTTTTGCTTGACTGCAAGCGTTATTTTAGTATTAGATATCTGATTTTCAAAGGTTATCTTTCCCAAATTGAAGGAGAAGCAGACAGCTAAAGTGAGGGCTCCTGTGGGCTGACGCTCTGTACTTACATCAAATGTTTCAAGTTTCTCAATAAGAACAAACCTCTGGGTGATAAAGGGTCAAAATCTGAGTATATTAAAAATGTGGGGACGAGAGATGTAGGTGAGGAGCACATTTTTCCTCATTTTTATTTTCAAAATGTGTTATTACTAGAATATTCTTAAGTGAGGGAATTAAAGTAATAGATTATATTACTGCAATGGTCATAATAATAAAGTGAGCCAAAAATTGTGTTTGAATATTTTTTAGTAATACTTCTAAGCTAGGGAGTTTTTTTCTTTTTTAGTAATTTTCTCATTGTTTATCATTTCTGTCCTCCCTTCAATTTGCCTTAAACTACCTTCCCTTAAATGAAAATGATTTGTTAGTATCTTTGTGTGATCAAATGATATCTTTACTTAAATCCCTTGGGTAAACCCCACTGCAGTGACCCAGTGGGCTGCTACCTTGTACAGCATAGTACTACCAGTCCCTGCTAATGTATTTCTTAAGGGCTCAGCAAGAGTGACCACCTGAACTCACATGCCCATCCTGTTCTCTGACATGTTCTCTTCTGGCTGTAAATATTAGAACCCTAAATTTGTAGACAAGCTGCTGAGGAATGTAAGAGCATGAACTTGAGAATGTGGGATGAAGGATGTCAGCTTCAGACACACAGACTGGGCAGTCAGCTCCCCTGTCACCTGAACTGTATTTGCCTTTGCTGTTAGTGAAAGGGCAATCCCGTGGCAACCTTTTCAGCAATAACCATCAATCTTGTCCATCAGACCTTTTCTTTCAAGATCGTAAATTGGTTTTACTTCTTATAATAAAAGATGGCACGAAGACTGTATTTTTCTAAAAATGACCCATGCAATCAAAAAGAAGGTACCCCAAAGTCTACATTACTCACCCCTTATAGACGATTAATAATCCTTCTTGGTTCACAGCAGCTAAGCGTTCCATCATCAGTTTCATCTTCCATTTTCAAAGCAGGGCCTCTCAAAGACACTGGGAGAGGGCATTGATCATGGCTTCAGAGTCAGCTGATGCTGACTTGATCATAATGGGCATTCTCTGCAGATTCATTACCTATTTTTCTTTTTCTTCCCTGGGTTGCTTTGTCAATTTATATAAAGAAACTATTTTTCAATTGCATTGTACTCTTGACTACAGTAGCAAAATCAATGCCAGAGACTGAAGGGGACTTTGGTGACTTGGCTCTGTGTCTTAACACAAATGTGATTTTTTTTTGTCGTTTTATAAGAAGAATTTTAAAATGTTTAAAGAGCCCATAAAGACAAGCTGATTTACCACTTTTCCTTCACTGCCAAAACACTGTGTTTACAACTGAAGCCACTGGGATCCCAAGGGTTAAATGAGTTTTGAACACCCCTTTGTTGATCATAAAAGGATGCATGCATTCCACAGCTCCACACCACATTCATTTCATATCATTGTCAGTGAAAGTCAAAATCAGAGGCATTTTTGTGCTTTCCATAAGTTTGAAATCTTGGAAAATAACTGCCATCTTCATGTATACATTTTATAATATTATATTACAGTGAAGATAATGTGAACTTTAAACTTCATCTTTTTAAAATAAGATCCAGTTCACAAAATTTTTAAGGTCATATTAGTTAACTTATTCAACTCCCTAAATAATAACTAGTATACTCTAGGCATTGAATAAATAATGGTATTTTAGAAGATTTACCTGCTCTGATGATTTAGGTACTTAAATAATTTTTTTATGAACAAGGTATATTTAGAAAGTCAAATGACTCATATCTCATCAAGTTCTGAGTAGAAAGCACTAAACTGTAGCATAAGGGATAAACATGGCAACATATAGAAGTAACTTTGAGACAGGGGGATATCAATGTGTCATACAAAATAGACTTGCACATAAGAGACCCCTGTGAACTCCCTAGAGACTGAGGATGATGGCAGAAAGTTAAAATTTGACTCCCCTAATATTGTTTCAAGTTTCTGTATTGGACATGAAGTGACCTTCAATAATACACTTCCTCTAACATCAACTGAAGGTGTTCTCTCCAAAAGATGTAACCTCTTCGGTGCACACACAGAAATGGACAACACACAGGGACTGAGGTGCAGCTTATTTGAGAGTAGCATGTGCAATTGCACTGTGACTGACCACCTGTAAGTACCTTGGGTTATGAGTTACAGGTAGCAGAAATAACAAAATGAACAATAATCTCTAATATGATGACCACTTTTATTTAAAAGCCTTTCTAAACAGTGACTTAAAACAACGCAAGTGTAAACTTCCCCAACTGCTTTCAAACTGGAAAGAATAAATGAATCTCATCCAAGAACAAGGACTTTGCATGTCACGGGAGTGAGATTTCATTTGCACAACTTAAACATTTTTATTTTTCGATAAACCAGACCAGAATCATGCCAAAACAATAATTAACCTGGAAATGTAGAAGACTGTTCTCTAAAAACTTCCTTTGGTTATCCCTACTGCATGAACTAGCTTTTTGGGATTCTGCTCTCTTTGGATGTATACCATGCTCAACCTAGATATAGTAGGGAGGGCCTTACTCTCTCTGAGGATTAGATGGGAGTGGGGTGGGAGGGTGTGTGGAGAGAATGGGAGGAGGGGAGGAAGTGGGAAATTGGTTTGGTATTTTTTAAAAAATCTAATAAATTAAAAAAAACTTTCTTTGGCATTATAAACCATCAGATCTTGTGTTCTAAGAATGAAGACTCAGATTGGATCTCTCTGTGCTAGGGTTCATTCACGTCTCCCCCGCGGTTAGGGACACTGCACAGAAGGGGTGCAATGGGGAGCTCTGAAGAAGCACAGTGCTGCTTTCAGCTATATGGACAGGAGCCCTCCTCTCTCTAGGGCCAGCCTAGTAAAGCATCAGATATTGTTTCCAATGAAGTAGCAAGGCTCTATTAGCTGTTTTGCTGTTGCACATTTTACCACAGGCGACTCCTCTTTCAGCTGCCTTCCCATATGTGGCCCAGTGATAAATTTTATCAGTGGTCAGCGGGACAGGGTTGCAGGCTGGGAAGCTGCACAGTGGCTTTTTATCTAGCTTAGTTCCCTCTGTCATGCCCCCTCCCAGCCAAAGCAGCATTTTCTCAGAGTAATTTATGTTGTGGTATTGCTGTCAGTACATGTGGTGTCAGCGATTTGTGTTCCCAGTGGAAGTTTACATGGAAATGAGATACTTAGCCCACAGAATAAAGTCAAGGGTGGAAGAATCCAATAAAAATGCTCTACCTGCTCAGACCTGCGGGAGAAAATGAGGACGGGTGTCTTTTGCTGGGAAAGTGTGTTTTTGAGTGCTCCAGCACTGTCGCAAGTAGAGTGCTCTGTGGGGAGATCAAGGAGCACTGAGTCAGCTCTTACGTGTGACAGTCCTCCAGTCCAGGTCATTATAACTCTGGCACAATGGATTTTTATGTTAATATAGGTCCATTTTTAGAACCTAAAATATTTAAGCAAAAATTGTGGTGCTCATATTGTTGAAAAAATATGAATTCATACGATGAACATTTTGTAAAGTCAAAATATTCAGCTCTGTGTAGGTTGTAATGGAGAATCCATTCTACTGAATAAATACTCTTTGTCCCCATATAACTTACCATAATTTTTAAAAAAAAATTATCCCATTGCAGGATATTGAGAAACTTTAGAAGTAGTGGAATACAACATGAGAAAGGAAATAAAGGCGCTATTTAGATTCCTTAGCCAAAGGCTCCTGGAGTACCTAAAGATCCAGAGCTTGCATAGACTCTTCTCTTCCCCATCTGAAAGGTGCTCCTATAGGACTGGATCTTTCTTCATTCTGAGGGACAAGAGGAATGAAAGGGAACACAATCAGGGCTCTCTTACCCATCAGCAACCTTGTTCCACTTACCCCATTCTTTTTCTCCTAGAGAAAAAAGAAAGAAAGAAAAAAAGAAAGAAAGAAAGAAAGAAAAGAAGAAAGAAAAACTTCCAAAGAAGAGAAGATACACAAAGAGTCCATGAGACTGACAGACAGCTTCACCAGATTGTTATAGGCAGCATCCTGCCACAGCTGCAGTAACAACCTATATCCTCACATGTTGTTAGCACTTACTCTAATGTCTTAATGATGTTTTACTAAGCATTTTTAATATTGTATCTGAGCAGAACTGAAATGATACTGTTTTATACAAAAGATGCTCAGAAAGTGCCATGACTTCCACGGATGATTTCTGAGTTTCTCGGCAATCTTCTAGTCACACTGGAAAAAAATTAAAAACCCTAATATTTCTTACTGGAAACTTTTCACACTTTTGAAACAATTAAGGACCTGTCCTTAGCAATTTGCTTAGAAATTAATGTTTGAAATCCAGTCCCTGTATTCAGTGTGTGCTACCACAATCCTGCTGGGATTTCGAATAGACAGCAGAGCTGTGTGTACTGCTTCCACATACCAGAATGCCAGTATATGTATTCAGCTTTGTAAATATGCCTTTAAAAATACCTTGCCATATTTAGCCACTCCTAAATATGTATTTACACAAGTCTACACACTGTGAGTGTTTACCTGGGAGACAGGAAAGGTCTCTTTGGTAAATAATATGTGTTTTATAGCCTTACATGAAGGATTTTTTTGTTTGCTATGTTAAAACACCAACTCTTCTCAGTAATAATTTAATAAAGAATTTTCCTTGTAAATTTATGGTGTAGCACTTGAGGTAAAACTTGCAATGTTTATTAAAAAGGCAACCCTGATATTAGCTTTGAGTACAGAGGATCTATGAATCATTTTGTTGAAGACTTCAGAAAACGCAAACATGGATGTGATCACTGACTACTGGACAGATAAAAATAACCTGCCAGATAGATTTCAAAGTCCAAGACTAAAGTTAAAAATTCAGAATCTCTAGGAAAATCCAAATATTAATAATGTAAATAGTTTGCTTGTAATCTTATAGAATATTTGCAGTTTATATTACATTGTGGATATTGGTAAAACATTCTCAACTAACTAAGCAAATTATTTAAAAGCAAGATATGAAATTCTCATAAAAAAGTTTATATCCATGCACAAAATTCAAGTACAAATAGATCAAAGGCCTCAACATAAAACCAACCACACTGAACCTCATAGAAGAAAAAGTGGGAAGTACACTTGAATGCATTGGCACAGGAGACCACTTCCTAAATAAAACCCCAGCAGCACAGACACTGAGAGAAACAATTAATAAATGGGACTGCCTGAAACTAAAAAGCTTCTGTAAATCAAAGGATATGGTCAACAAGACAAAACGGCAGCCTACAGAATGGGAAAACATCTTTACCAACTCTATATCAGGCCGAGGACTAATGTCTAAAATATACAGAGAACTTAAGAAACTTGACATCAAAAGAACAAATAAACCAATAAAAAGTAGGCTATAGACCTAAACAGAGAGTTCTCACAAGATGAATCTAAAATAGCTGAAAGACACTTAAGGGAATGCTCAACATCCTTAGCCATCAAAGAAATGTGAATCAAAACAACTCTGAGATTCTATCTTATACCTGTCAGAATGGTCAAGATCGAAAACACTGATGACAACTTATGATGGATAGGATGTGCAGCAATGGAATTACTCCTCCATTACTGATGTGAGTGCAAACTTGTACAGTTGCTTTGGAAATCATTTTGGTGATTTCTCAAAAAATTAGGAAATAACCTATCTCAAGACCCAGCAATACTACTTTGGGGTATATTCCCAAAGGATACTCAATCATACCACAAGGACATCTGCTCAACTAGGTTCATAGCAACATTATTTATAATAGGGAAAACATGGAAACAACCTAGATGCCCCACAACCAAAGAATGGATAAAGAAAATGTGGTACATTTATATAACGGAGTACTACACAGTGGTAAAGAAAATAATGACACCTTGAAATTCATAGGCAAATGAATGGATCTAGAAAAAAAAACACATAGAGTGAAATAACCCAGATCCACAAAGACAAATATAATATGTTCTCACTCATAAGTGGCTTTTAGACATAAAGCCAGGGAAAATCAGCCTACTACAGTCCACAATCTCAGAGAACCTCAATAGCAAAGAGGACCCTAGGAGAGACATACATTGATCTACATAGAAAGAAGAAAAAGACATTATCTTCTGAGTAAATTGGGAGCATGAGGGTCACAGGAGAGGGTAGAAGGGGAGAAAGGAGGAAGGGGATTTGGAAAAAGTGTATACCTCAATAAAAAAACAAAAACTGTAGAAGAGATAATAAAAATGGCTGCCAAGACCATAAAGAAAAGCTTGTTTCCAATCACCCTGGACTAAGGACAGAAAAAAACTTAGTGCATACTCTTGAATGTTAATAAATAATCTTAAGTAATTTGAACATTATTTCTCAATTTATAAGTTAATATATGTTCTGCTAAAGAGTTAATTAATGTTAACTTTATATTCAGAATAAAATTTTGAATATTAATAGAAAAATACTTCTTTTAAAGGTTGTAGTTATCTTTTTGTTCAAAAGTGAAAGTTACAAAGTAAATAAGCAGAAATTTGAAATCAAAGGACTCTTCCGTTATTGATCAGTCCTCGCTGTTGGATCAGCATGGCTACCATGTCTGTGTTCTTCCTACTACATGTTAGAAGTGACTTAACATTAACCAGATACTGCCTTTACTTCTGAGCTGATGTGACATGTCAGGAATGGATATGATTGATGTACTCTCCAAAAGTTCATGAAGGGGAGAACTCTAAAAGAATCATTCTTGTAATTAGCTCAATATCTTATAGAAGGTAAGTGTGTGTGCAGGATTGCCAGAGTGATGTATCTGTAATGACTAAAGAATATTTTACCATTGGTGGACACAGAGACAAAGCCCCATGTGAATTCCAAGGATATTTATTACATCCTATCCTTTCTCTTTATTTTCTGTGTGTTTCAGTCATTTTATCTTTCACCATCTTTCCATGTACGGGTGTTTGTGAAGTGATGATGATACTTCATTTACGAGGAGAAAATAAATCTAAGTAATAAAATCCCATAAGTCAGAGAATTCTCAATTATTTTTCTAATAGCCACACCTATTTTCCCTCTTGGTTCTAATTCCATGGGCATACTTATGATTTGGGTTAAGATGAATAAGTAGGCCAAAAGACAAAACCAAAAGTCATGAAGAAGGAAGAGAGTGGAGCTGTTGCTAGGAAAGGGACAGAGATTTTAAAAAATGATGTTTTGGGGGAGGGATTAGTAACCAATATATATCATACTCATGTATGAAATTATTAAACAACAAAAATGATCAATAAAATAGAAAACCATTGTTACAATTTTAATATAAATGAATTCATGTACACTTTCCCAGCTTGTCTCTAAGTACAGTCGGGTGAGAAAGAAAAATATAAAAGATTGAAAATTCTCACATCTGACATTCAAAATGTAAATCGTTTTCTTCTATTTATTCTTGAGATCTTGAAACATGCATACTGTTATAAAAGATTAAAACAATTCCTTAAAATATGAAATGTGATTTATTTTGTGCTTGGGCATAGTCAAAATTTAAATGCAATGATATGTTCCATAGCATGGAACAGGAGGTTTTGCAGCTGAGTTACTAATTCAAATCTGACTCAGAGAATATTTTTAAAACTTTCAGTCAGATAGTATGAACACCTAAATAATACCTAATTACATTATCAAACAAATTTTACAATTCAAGTACAGTATATTGACTATACTTATACTCTCAAAATCTGTTTTATTATCTTCCAATTCAAAAATGACTTGTAATAAAGTCATTACCATTCTGATACTACTCTAATATATTCTCAAAAGATATACTTGATAAATTCCCTGCCTTCTGAGTGTGATTTAAGATAAAAATAGATTCTTACATACATGTAGTCAAAGCCAGTTAGACAGATCATACCTACATGTAGCATATTCTTCCTCATTACAGTGAATTGTATTCTGGGCACTGAAGAGCTCCTATAAAAGAGCAAGATCTCTAACCTCTGAAAAAACTGCCATCTATCTCTCAGTAGCCATCACTTAACGATATATAATGCTTTCTATACGTTTAATTTAAACAGCCACTCCACATCCTAACCACACTAAGACTTAGGTACAGCAGGGCTAACCCAAGGGACAAATACCTGCAAAAGTTGCCTTTCAAAATTCATGTCTATTTTCTTGAAACAGTTAAGTACATATGAACTTTCTTACCTCAGAGTTATTTTCTGAAGTTGTGATAATAGCTTAGAATTCTAGTTTTGGATAAATCTGAGACCCACAGTTATGGAGTAAGGGGAGGGCAAAGAGTGGGGTTGATTGCAACTAAGTCATGATACTTCAGTGTAATCAACTTATCTTAGTTGGTACTAGTTGAATTGATCCTGTAGATACAGTGCTTGGATTTTAATTCTGAACTGAATAACTATACATCATTCGGGGCCAATTATAGAAGTTATGGTAGAAATACACATATCTTAAGGAATACAGTTGAAAGCAGCAGTTAAATTAAAACAGAGAAAATCCAAATCCTCTTCACAACTCTGAATTAGTTTCAGCCTTACAAGTGCCATCACTTCTGGCTTAACATTCTTCTCAGTCAATGGTCAGTTTGTATACATATAGGCTTAGACCTACTGGCAAATATTACACCTGTATTCATGAAGTAAGTTTTAGCATATGTCAGCCAAAACCACATCAATTGGGCATATTCTCACTTTGGTACTTTCCTATAAATAAGCTAACTTTCCTCAGACGAATGTTATTATTGAAACAGCATGTGTTCTACCGTTAAATACATATCATATCTTCAAGCACCAATAGGCACCTACTGCACAGCCTGCAATTATGTGAAAAGTCCACTCAAAGGAATTGTGGAAAGAATACTCACATTTTGGTAAATTTTAGATTCAGTAAGAGAGGTTATCTATGCCCATCATTTGCTTCTGCAGAGAGTCCTTTTTCCATTAATGATTCACATATTTCTGTTACTCTGCAAAATTAAACAGACCCCTACCATGACATCTAAGCATATAAAATATAATAAATGCAAAAAGTCATAGTGATAAACTTTATCATAATCAGGGAGAGATGGGGGATAGTATTCATAGCAAAAGACATCTCTGAGTAGTTCATTCTAACTGATAATTATGATTTTCTTATCCTTCTAAATTCAAATCACCAAAATATTAAGACATTGGACTTAAGGACAATGAGAATGCCTTGGTCCCTACAAAAGAGATATTTTACATTTTATTTACAAGTCTTAAATTTCCAAACCAAAAGTTCTGCCAGTAGTATATTTATTTTTTACACCTTGATGTGGATGGGTATGACTCAAGCTGCTAAGTTATTAGGCTATAATTGTATATGCTATAATCCTATTTCATAATTTTATGTATAATTCTTTCTGCCTTTAGTCTGTTCTCAGCCAATAAGCTTACATTTGCCATGGCTAGTTCATTGAAAATGTATTCAAAGATTGAGTTTGTCAGTCTGCATCACACATAAGGAACACAAATAGGAAGTTTTATCATCTCTACAGGAACAGTATCAGCATCTTTAGGTTCCTTCTAGCTTTTCAGGATCACTAAATATACATTGAATTAATAGTATTAGTTAGAATTCATACTAAAATAACTTTGCATTTACAAGAGGAAGTGAATCGATTAAAATAAATTATTTTCTTCTAACTTAGATTGGACACTTTAAACACATACCAGAGCTGGATAACATCGCAACAGGTTGAGGTCCTTCAGGAGATTTGATTATAATGTATAATATTGTGTATTACCCAAAATTCTTTGATTCTCAACTTCTGACTAGCTAGCAGTTGAAGTGTACATTGTGGGAATGTAATTCTCCCACTCTAGCACAAGTGAACGTGAAGAGGGTGTCCAAAGCTTTGTAAAGTCCTTGATTTTCCACTCAGCTTTCATGTGACAGTAATTTCTCTGCATGAAAGACAAATGACTTTACCTTGACACAGGGAATCTGCCTTTCCTCCCACACCAATTCCACAAGAGGTTATGACTGAAACAATCTTATGAAGAAATTTCTCCTTCTCCCTATCTGGGAACACAACAGTTCTCAAGGATAATTGGTGGCCATGTCTTGATCCTGACAAGAATTCCACTGCAACCATTTTGAACTAAGCATAATTATACCAAAAGTCCTATGTCAGGAGGCTCAGTGGAGTTCTGGCAATTGTGTGAGTTATTTCCTTTTAGTAGATATGAGTAGGGAACAACATGACATCCATACTATACATACTACAAGAGAATTTGATGAAGACTGTTTCAAAAATGGAACAAAATGAATAATTTGGACTGTTAACAAATTACTTAATATGTAAGTTGTATCTAAAAATAAAAACAAAAGATTTGAGCTATGCTGTGATCTTAGAGAAGGAAGCTTGGTATGATGGCAAGGTTCCTTCCCTTGTCAAGAGTTAGTTGAAAACATGATAACAGTAAATAGAGAAAACTAAAAACTAAGGTTGTGTATTTTAAATGCTTCAATTTTTTTTTTAGTAATTTAAAGACCAGTGACAATGGATAAACCCATAGAATAGTTTCCTAGTGTGTGTCATCAATAAAGGGATGTTCTTTATTCACTATTACTGCTCAGCAAATACCAAACAGGGCACTAAGAACAACAATGACAAGCTAATGCTCTCTCTCTTTCTCTCTCTTACACACACAGGCATCTTGCCACATTTTCTTGGTGCTATTCCTCCAGTGAACAGAGAAAAGGTTAAGGGGGGGGGGGGGGAAGGAAGGAAAGAAACCACAGAAATTTGAGGTAAAACTTTTAAGGAAAGCTTAATTTTACAGAAAATCACCACATTTTTCCCATTTCTCAGTGAAAGGCTCTCTCTCACTCCTTCCTGTCCTCTGGTTAGGTCACTGCTTGGAGATGTGTTCTCATTTTCCTATAAGGGCTGGGTCATTGTTATCCTTTCTTTTTTTTTTTTTTTCTTTTTTTTTTTTTTTTTTTTTTTGAGACAGGGTTTCTCCGTAGCTTTTGGTTCCTGTCCTGGAACTAGCTCTTGTAGACCAGGTTGGCCTCGAACTCACAGAGATCTGCCTGCCGCTGCCTCCAGAGTGCTCGGATTAAAGGCGTGTGCCACCACCGCCCGGCTCTGTCCCTTTTTTATATAACTATCTCTTTAGGTATCGATCTAAGGAAGATCTCACCCCCAGAAGATGTTCCAGTCTTATCTAAGAGCACGCTAGTTTCTTTCTGTGACATATTGTGATTTCCCAGAGGAACCGGGGGCACCTAGTGATCACTGGCACTAGTTACAAGGTACACAACACTGAGAAGTGGAGGACAAAGGTCATGCACTTTTAGCTTTGATACCAAAGGGTCATGCCATTTTATTAGTCATTATCTAATTCATCAAAGACCTAGACTTGTTCCAAAAATACAAGGCAAGTATATAATGTGTGTCTGATTCATCCATGATGGTAAGTACTGCTCCAAAATATGCAAAATTTCTCCTAATATACCAAAATTTTGAAGAAAAATGAATAACCTGTCAATGGGGCTGAAAGTGAACTACTCAAGCTTGCTTGATGTTTATAAATGAGGAAGAGCCAAACCAATAATAATATTGTGGCATTGATTTTTCATGGTCTCAGCCACACCTACCTCATTACTTAATATATTTTTTCTCCTAATATGTGTTCAATCCTTTTTGATGGCCTGGCTCAGAGCTTAGAAAACAGGGCCAAACCAGATCCCTTTGGTTGGACTTGAGTTTGGCTGGACTTTCAGTGACTTCCACATACTAAGAGCTATTCTCAATAAGGGCCAAACAGAATAATAAAGCCAGTGTCCTAGTTGCTTTTCCTCCTAGCTGGGAGCAAATATCTGACAAAGTACAAGCGAAGAGAAGAAGGATTAATTTTGGCTAACAGTTTGAGAAGATGCAGTCCATTATGGCAGGCAATGCACTGGGACGAAAGTGTAGGCAACTGCCCAGAGTGCGGCCACAGTCAGAAACAAGCCGCTGCCCAGAGCGCGGCCACAGTCGGAAAGCAGAGAACGCGAAGCAGGAGCTCGTCAGACTTCTCTGTCTCCCTCTTCTATTTCGCCTGGACACAGAGCCCATTGGACATTTCAGGGTGGGTTTCCTTCCTCGGAGCTCTCTGGAAATGACTGTACTCAGAGGTATGTGTCCTAGATGTTTAGAAACTCATCCTAAACGATAGTGAACCTTAAGCATCTCATACCTAACAAAGGTTAAGTGTCAGCGTCTGCTGAGCATCCCTAGGAGCCGTTCCCTATGCTTAGACCTCCGTGTACAATATGCCACTAAATCTGCTTGGGGCAGTAAGATCAGTTCCATTGCACAGATTTTGCAAAATGACAGTAGTAGGCAGGGGCTGTGGAGTCAGCCAGCCACCTTCCAAGTGTGATAGAACTACAGGGTTCAAGGCTGTTCCTTGAAAATGGACAAGTGAAGATTGACAGTTTGGGACATTTAAGAAGCTTCTGATCCCCACAAATGTGAAGAGCCGTGGGGATTTCCTGCTCACCTTTAGGTGCCACAAGAGGTTCAGTGTTCACAAGCACCAGCCAGTGACCAAACCTCATACTCTCCCATCACCACATCAAAGAGCAGCAAGGGAAAAAAAAATGAGAACGATTGCACATCCATGCTACAAACCCTTCTTTGATTAATAATTTTTTATTTCTTTTTTGATGTAGTCAAGGTAGTCTGATGTCCCCAGTATTACCATACTGAGGCAGAGGTTGTACTAAGTATAAACTAACTCAGGTCAACCCCAAAATAGCTTTGGTCTTCTCACCCCTGGACTTCAAAGTGTTCCCCATTCTCTCTGCTGCTCCTCCTGCTCCTGTGGTGACTCTGCAGTGGTCACAGGCAGAGCAGCCTGGGTGGTCTTCCATGGCCAAGCATTCTCCCAGACTGAGATCAACCGCATATCCTCTTATGGGGTAAGGCAGGCAGGGGAGAAAAAGATAGAGCTGATAAATACACCCTCGCCTTACCAAAGTCCCACTTGGGGAAAGTCAACTATATACAAGTAGTCTGGGCTTATGTGAGGCAGAGCTTTTCAACAGTACAACATTGTCCAACTCTGCCTGGGGTTTTTCCTTCCTCGCTCCACTAGAGTGATGTGAGAGGCCATGAGGCCTCTCCTGGCTAGTTGGAAGATCATGAAACTCTGAAGAAGCGGATTTTACCTCTACCACTCATTATACCCACATCCCTCATCTTCCATATCCATTATCATTCCTCGCTGCATATTTCTCTGGGTGTCGGGCACCGGGGCTTATTTATTGATTTCTTGATGATGCGACAAAGGCAAAGGCTTTCTTCCAAATCTCTTCATTCAGTGACTCTGCTAAAAAAAAAATAATAATAATTAGTCTGCAGCAAGTAAGATTCTGTCCTCACTGGAACACAAGTGGGATCAGCTTTGGCCTCTTCCCAAGAGCAAACAATCCTCTGTTAGTGCTCACACCTACCCTGGCCACACCTCTTCTGGAAAAGAGAAAAGAAAATTAACCTTCAAACCACTTTTCAGCAGAATAAGGAACTGACCAGTAACATTAACGCAGTTGCCCAGCAATTTTAACCTAATTAAAATTACCCAGAAAAGCCAGTAGACATGAGACCACCAGCCTGCACAACTCCTGAGGAAACTACTCTCTTTATGAAATCAACAAAGGAACCAGGACTAGTACTAAAGAGAATATGAAACATTTGCAAAGCCTCTGGAATTTTTAGGAACATAGGTTGAAAGAAGGGGAGCAGGGAACTGTTAAGTTTTGAACTTAGAAAATACCACATCCAACAGACTCAAGGAGCAAATCCCATGTCATTTCCTTCCCCTTACTCCTTTGTCGGAGATGCTTTACCTCCTTCTAACGTTTGCAGCTGCTGATCTCTACTGCAGATCTGCAAAAGCAAACAGACCATCTCCAGGTTACCAGCCAGCATCACATCCTGTGTTAGAGTTGCTGATGAGCATGGGACAGGGCATCCTCCAACACATCTGGAAGCAAGCGCTCCACCCGACCCTCTCAACAGAAACACAATTCCAGCCGAAGCTCGTTTCACCTTTTTGTCTACAGAGTTGAAATTTTGATGTATGCTCTACTCCTGAATCTATAGATTAATATTTTCTTCTGACATTCTTTCTTTGAAAATTTTTGGTGTATGCAAGAATAACTCCCTGTGGGAAATCTGCATAGGCATTAGGCCTCTGCCCCAGGTGTATCATAATTAGCTTTTAAATGTATTTACAAAAAAATAAATAAATAATAACACTCAAGTTGAAGACAGCTAAACAACGAGTAGCTACAGTTTGGCTAATTAAGTCTACGGGTAAAACCCAGTGACAAGACACTGTGGTCTGGGAAGCTATGGTGATGCAGCTATCCATGGTCTCAGCTGCTTTGTTCTTTCAAAGAATTAATCAGCTTTGTAAATGATTAAAAAGTCTGAAAGTATTTTTAGCTCTGATTCTTGTTTTCTCTTTTATGTCTCAATTTATGTATTCTTCATTTCTTCCCAGTAAAACCTTCCAATTGTTGCTTAAAATTAAGGAAAAGAATTTCATCACTTTCTCTCTCCTCCACAGACCTGCAAACATCCACAGAGTGAGGCCACCTCTGTGCAGCTGAATTTGGCATTCTCAAAAGCTAAACCAGACTTAAGATAAGGAAAGAAAGAACATGTTCAAACTTATTCTTAAGACCTCTAAGGACGTTAAGGTGCCCTGGCCACCTCATCTTCTTTGCCTCCTCAGGGGCAAACTGTATCCACTGTGAGCTAATATGCAGTATAAAACAAACCGCACTCATGGGCCTATGATCAATTTTTGTCTGGTCCCAGGAGAGACTGGGGACTAGCCCCTAGAGCTAGCACTGTGACAAATAGCAAGTAGGTCTAGAAAAATTATTAAAAAAAAAAAAGATGTGTTCAACCATACTGCCCTTTCCCACCACTGTGAAAAAGAACCTTCCCTTTCAGGACAGTTCACGTTTTGACCACCTCACAGTTTTCATGGCCGGAGAAAGCTGTCCACAAGACTTAGACAAGAGAAAAACATCTATTTCTTTATGTTGAGGGAAACAAATGTTCACTCAAAAGTCAAAAAAGCTGGCATCGAACTCCTTCTCTGACTAGTTTTGTGGCTTTGGAGAAAACAGTCTCTTCACATAGTGTTAATCCAGAGGAAGCCTGTGGCTCATTCCATCTGCAGGGATTCTGCAAAGGGACTGGGTTCTCTTGTCTGCCCCTTTGAAGACCAGCTGCTACTCTTGTGCTGATGGAAGGTATGGGGATCAGCCTCAAGGAAACTCAGATTTACACCTCAGAAAATGGAAGGGGGTGTGCAAAGACATGTGTCTATCCCTTATGTGGGAGGAATCAAGAGGAAGGGTCAATGTTGGTTATAATAGCTGTGTGAGTGCCATCATTTTCCAGATACATAAATTACTAGTTAGAAGGTTCAGTCAAGCTTCCTTGGTGCAGCAATCAAAGAGCTCTGAAAACTGAACTGAAATGAATATATATGACGACAACAATAGAAACACCAAATGAACATTTTAGTCCTTATTTTGTGCCAGACACTGAGCTGGAGATTTCTGCATGTGTTATCTCAGCTTAGCATTATACACACGCTCTGTCCTCTCGTTCTGTTCTCCAATTATCCCCCCAAGCTGGCCTGCCATCTGCCCACCTCCTGCACAGAGAAGCCGTGGGAGGCAGGACCTTTATACACAGACACCCCAACCAGTCTTTGGCCATACCAAGACATTGCAACATATCTGTCAGCTTCTTCCTGGGAAGAAGAAGAAGAAAAAAAAAAACTCCCTATTAGTTAAAGAGAAATTAAAAAAAAAAAAACAGTCTCAATGCTTATCTGTCTTTTCCTAGTATACTTCCTTTAAATCTCGAGGAGTATTCTGTCTACATAAGGAGGAACACTCCAATGTCTAGATCAATATCTGCAAAAGCTTTTAAGCTATAATAACTATAGTCTTCAGTACTCAATATATTTTGACAAGATGCACCTCTATGCCAAGTGAAATGGGTAACTCTTAGGCAGGACTTTAGAAACCACTCCTTGTCTGTCTAGAAAGTGCTTTTAGTAGAAAAGTCCATAATCATTACACCAAATGCAAGGAGCTAAGTGTTCCCAAGGACACACTTTGAATTCTCTGTAAGTTCAGATAACTTCAACTACATTGTGGTGTTACTACATAATGAGTTAAAATTATTCATTAATCATAGCCCATTCGTCATAATAAAAAAAATGTTTAGACTGACCAACTCTACTCCCCCCTCAAAAAATAAAAATAAAAAGTAAAAACTTGGATTTTGAATAGGCTAAAATTAGATTTTAGCTTTTTCCTTTTGTTGTTATTGTTTTCTTTCAGTTCACCCTTGTTTCTACTTCCTGCTACTGAGTATTTTGTTACAACAAACTACTCTATCCATAGTGGAAGGACTCAGAAGAGATCTGCGAATACAGTCCTGCCTCTCCTTTCACATGTGTCTTTCCCTTCTGAGACTGGAGCAACCACTGACTTCTAGGGAAATCTCTTGAGACTCAATTAAAACTACCAGGCACAGGAACAGGAAGCATGACTCCTCCCTCCTCCCTAGTAAGGGCTGCTTCCGAGATCAGTCTTAGAGTCCTCTTGTGGGCTTGTAGAAGACAGACCATGGATGCCTAACCCCAAACTCACTCCTTTGGCACTGGCATATAACCTCATTTACCTCAGAAATACAAATGTCTAACAGCTAAAACTGGAAGCTCTCTCTCCAAAGTGGGTGTTTCCAGTTTAAAACCTTTCCCACACTCTGGCTTCCTAGATATTGACATTGAGCAAGCATATTAATAGTTTAGCAACCATAATTTTATTGGCATGGCAGAAAGAAGGTGTAAACTCTTCTCAGTTAAGGTCATTGAAAAAGCCATTCCATGCCATCAATTTTCTTCCAATGTTCTGCATTGAACAAGTTTTCACTTAAATTTCAGTATTCTTTCTTCATTCCCCCTCTGCCAAGCCTTTTCGAAAGGCATTGAGAGCTTTCTTTTTCTTTTTCTCAGACTACGTTTCCTTAGAGTCATCTACTACCCCTGGCTCTCAAAGTCCTTCCTTCTCTACCTTCTCCTTCTCTCCTTCTGTATAGATCCCTGAACTGTGAGGGAAGAATGTGATAGAGATTTCATTGAAAGTTGACTGTGCCAAGGTTTCTACCTGATTACATAAGGCCTGAACATTCGGTTGTCGGTCTCTGTGTTAACTGTCATCTGCTGCAAGAGGAAGCTTTTCTGATGACGGCAGGCTAATGCATTGATCTACGGGTATAGCGATGTATCATCAGGAGTCATTTTATTGCTGTGCTCATTTAATAGAATACTAATTGTAGCTTAATGATTTTAACATAAAAGTGCTTCCCTAGTCACAGCTGAAGTTTAAGAATTACCTACTAATTTACTATTCTACATCTTAAAAATATTGCTGATTGTGACAGTGTTCAACTTTAATCTCCTCACTTGGGGGACATATGCAGGTGGATCTATGTGAGTTCCGGATTGATCATAGTGAGACCCTGTCTCAGAAACACTAAAGAAAAGTACATTTTATGCTAGACTCCAAGGAACCATACTCGTGTGTGTGTGTGTGTGTGTGTGTGTGTGTGTGTGTGTGTGCTCACTTACCTCCATTTGTGAGCTTAAACAAAATGGTTTAGGCTTCATCAGTAAACACTATAGAAATAAGTAAAAATAAAATGCCTGCTTTCTAAAATCTAACTGAAGGATGTCAGTTCCAAAAGAAACTACAGCTACCTGACAGCCTGCTGGAAAACTATTACTTAGTAAAGAAATAGGTGACTCAAACACCTTAGAGTGTTGAAACAATCCCTGACTGGCATGGCACAAGAAAGTATCAGAGAGCCAGGAGAACCACTTGACACTATGGGGAAGGCCTAGCACAACAGGAAAGCAGAGTAAGAACATCTTGAAGAAAAAGCCTAGAAATGGTTGCTAAGACCCAGGAGAGCACAAAGCACAGGCAGTGCATTGATTCACAAGCATGCTAAAACCAAACAGGAAGGTTATACTTATGCCGCGCTCACTGGCTGCAGGTCTTAGAATGTCCCATGTGATCTGAATGTGAGTAGGACGCTTCCTCTAGTGTGGCAGTTTGAATGTAATCAACCCTATAATCTCATAAGGAGTGGCACTATTAAGAGGTGTGGCTTTGTTGGAGGGGGTGTGGCCTTGTTGGAGGAAGTATGTCACTGTGTGTAGGGGGAAGAGGTGCTTTGAGGATCCTATGCTCAGGATACCACCCAGTGTGTCAGTTTACTTTCTGTTGCCTACAAGTTGTAGGACTCACAGCTATCTCTGATGTACTATGACTGCCTGCATGCTGCCAAGCTCTCCACCATGATGATAATGGGCTGAACCTCTGAAACTGTAAACAAGTACCCCAATTAAATGTTTTCTTTATAAGAGTTGCCTTAGTAATGGTGTCTCTTCACAGCAATAGACACCCTAACTAAGACACCTAGAAAATGACCTCTGCCTATTAAAAAGTGTTTCATTGAATGGGACCATACTGAGCACCCTGGGGTGCTTGGCTCTTAGGGAAACAAACCCGACTGATTCTTAGTGTCATCCATGAGCAAGGAGGAAGGGGTGGCCTATAAGTCTTCTATCGACCACCCAGGTGATATAAACAATAGGTATCAAGGAGGTCAAGTTTGGTAAAGAATGACATGATAAAAAGAGATGTTTTTCAAAGATTCATTTGGCAACAGATCACAAGATAAGCTTCTAAAAGAGAGTCAAGGAAACTGGTTTGAGGCCTTTGCCAGAAACAGAACACTCACAAAGCTAATATGAAAGAAGAAACAAACTTAAAAGACTGCAAGAACAAATCAATGTATTTAGCATAAATAGCTCTGAAAAATCTTTAAACTGAGCTAAGGTGTTTTGGCTCTTAAAAGTACTATGGAGATCAGCATGTACTTTATCAATTATTAGTTTATTTCATTCATGCTTCTTAGCAGAGAATGCAGTGTAAAGGGATTTGAAATAGAATACAGGTAATCTCTGGCAGATGAAAGTTAAGGAACAGTTTGGAATAACTTCAACAATTAGACACCATGGTTAAATATATATAAACAGAATGAGGTCATTGGCTTAGTGAACAAAGAACTCACTGTAAACAGAAACTTCTGTCGACCCAGTCCGGCAGCCATTCAGTACCAAATAAACACACAGAGGCTTGTAATAATAACAAACTCTTTGGCCTATTGCTCGGGCTTATTACTAACTAGCTCTTATGACTTAAATTCACCCATATATCTTGTCTATATTTAGTCGCATGCCTTGGTACCTTTTCTCAGTAAAGCATTCTCATCTTGCTTCCTCTGTATCTGGCTCTGCCTTTTCTAGTCCCAGAATTCTCCTAGTCTGATTGTCCTGCCTGTTTTTCTAGCCTGGCTGCTGGCCAATCAGCATTGTATTAAACCAATATGAGTAACAGATCTTTACAGTGTACAAGAGCATTCTCCCACAGCAACTCTACACAATCATGAGTCCAGAACTCAAATATCAGTACCCAAGTACAGCAGGCAGTCAAGTGGAGGGGGTCTCCCTAAAATCCCATTGTGCAGAAGGCAGAGACAGGGTCCCTACAACAATCTAGCTAGCTTTACCTCAGGAACAGGTGAGCTGTTGGAGTATAGGACAGAGGAAGAAAAGAACTGTAACTATGTCTGTTGAATAATTTATTTACCCCAAACCCACTAATTATGAAGTTATGAACTAAAATAAATCAAAGTTATATAACTGAGGTACATCCTCCCACATTTTCTGCTTCACCTAGGGTTGTTGTGTATGAGAACTGAGGAACAGGGTTAAAAATGAAGTAGGTTTTGCTCAGCAAATGCCCTTGTGTTGCATTGAGCAGAAATCACCTTGTCTGTTTGCTAGGATGTGATCAGTCACAAATAATAAAGAATCCTAAATTATATGACGTAAAAAATCATATTTAGTGATTTTTCTAAGACAAACTGAAGGTTGAAGGAGAAGAAGAATAAATGAGGAAGACTGCTTGGGGAAGTACTGGCTTAGGCTTATGGGGACTATCCCACAAATATGTTGATTCTGTCTCTTTTACCAGGGCAAGAAAAGACAGTCAAAAATTTTTCTTAGACAATGGACCAATTGAGAGGTCACTTCCTGCAACTTCCCATGGCTTGAGGGGAAATCTCATACTGGTTCCTAACACACAGTAGTGGCTATGTTGAAAGCCAGGCTCTGAATAGATGCCTGGCTGCTAGAGTCATAGGCATCTACTTGAATGTTGAGAGATGAATTAAAGATAGCTATTCATGCTTAAATGTCCAGTCAGATATAATGCGATCTCTAAAGTTTCCAGTTCACAATCATTACAAAATAGTTATAAGTATTTCCTTATACTTCATTTACTCTCTGGGTTTTTATCATCTGAGATACAGAAATTCTTCTCTCCTAAATGAGCAACATTTTGAACCCAGCCCTGACCCTCACATGATAAAAATCTGTGTCACTGAAAAGAAATATAAAGTCTGTTGTTGTTATGTGTTATGTCTTCACTTGAAAGACATCCAAGGGTTGAAACTGCTGCCTGCATTCACAACGAAGACAGCATAGAAAAAACGTGATATTTTAGACAGTGCCTCAAAAAATCCATATAAGGGCAAAGAGAAACATTCGATTCTGAATTCTTCCCTAATTTAAGACATTTTGTGTCCAGTTTTTATTTTGGAAAAAAAAAGACTAAAAAGAATTCCAGGATAAAATCCTCCTGGGATTTTTCTGTGCAAGCTTAACACAGTAATGACTGTTCATTGTCCAAATTGCTGAAGGAACACATGGCAAATGTTTCCTCTCTATGCCTGGTCAGCACCAGTTTATACAAAGACTGTATCCCTTCCCTGACTCTCATCCTCACCTCCTGCCTCCCAACTCAGTTCCATACTCCAACATCCTAAACATAGTGGGCCTATTTCTTGGCAAGGTTACTCCACTGGTACACTGAATAACCTAAAGCAATGCATAGCAAAGAGGAATATCCACACCTGACTCTCCTGGGGTTTCTATTCCAAAACAGATTCTGAAGCTCGGGAGATGACTCTGTGGTTTAAAGTGTATACTGTTCTAGGTTCTAGTTCCGAATTCATGTTCAAGTCCTGGAAATCACAGCAAGCAGATCACAGCCTCCTGTAGCTTCAGTTCCAGGGAACTAAACACACTTGTCTGCCCCTCCCCCAAACATCTGTGCATATGTGGTGCACATAAACTCATGTAGGCACACACATATGCACATAAATAATAATAATAATAAATATTTTTAATATTTTAATGTAAAATTCAAACTCCTGAGTCCTTTCTTGAAATTGACTGTTATATGTGGGAGAAGACTGTGTATCTCCATGCTTAAAGAGACAGTCCTGTGGTCATGATTCATAGGATAAAGAATTCAGAATGTTCAAGTCTGTTCTTAGTTCCAGCGATGAATATTAGTTCCAGACTTTTAGTTTGTCATTTAATTTCTGTATCCCAGCCCTTTCAGTCATAACACTGGAGTATTGTGAGGGAATATGTGGATAAGTACTCATGGGCATTAAAGCAAATACAATGAATATCCCGTTTGAGTGCCCTAGCTAGATAATAAACTCTCAAACACACTAATTAACTAACTTTCAAATAAGCAATACCATATTTATAGTTGAAGTTCTACAAATAAATCATAGTTATTCTATACAGTATAAGAGTTAAAAGCACTTATAGTTAATTCCTAGAGAATTCAGCTAGACAACAGGAGTCCAGAACAGCATTTATTTTGATGACCTTGTCATCACCCAGAACTCAGTTTCCAGTAGTGCATCCATGACCTTCATGCGGGGAGCATGGCAGCAGGCAGGCAGGCATGGCACTAGAGCAGTCTCTCAGAGTTCACATCTTGGTCAACAAGAAGGAGACAGACAGAGAGACACTAAAATGACCTGACGAATTATCAAAGTCAACCCCCAGTGATGCCCCTCCTCCAGCAAAAACACACCTCCTAATTCTGCCAAAAATAGTTGCGCCGACTGAGAACAAAGTGTTCAAATATATGAATCTATGGGAAACATCCTTATTCAAACCACACTCCATAAGCAAGCAAATCCCATGGGCTGCCAGCACCCATAGAGTGTGGGGGTTGCCAATGGACAGAGAGTTCCCACAGAGATTCATTTCTACCTGCTCCTTGACAGACTGATTCCCCTTTTCTAATGGACTATCTATTTCCATAAATGTGGTATGCCTTCATTAAGATTTTGTATATTTATTAGACATACTAACTGGTAGAAGATGGTATCTCAGAGTCATTTTGATTGTATTTTTTGATGGCTAAGGATGTTGAACATTGTGTCTTTTTGCCATTTGAGGTTCTTCTGAAAATTCTCTGTTTAGATCATTACCCCATTTTTAAAATTGGATTATTTGGTATTTTGATGCCTAATTTCTTTAGTTCTTTATATGTTTTAGAGATTAGTTCTTTGTTGGATGTAGGGTTGGTGAAGATCTTTTTCCATTCAGTTGGCTGCCATTTTGTCTTATTGACTGTATCCTTTGCCTTATAGAAGCTTCTCAGGTTCAGGAGGTCCAATTTATTTATTGTTGCTCTCAGCATCTGTACTACTAGTATTATATTTAGGAAGTGGTTTCCTGTGCCCATGCATTCAAGACTACTTCACACTTTCTCTTCCATGGGGTTCAGTGCGGTAGGATTTATGTTGAGATCTTTGATCCATTTGGACTTGAGTTTTGTGCATGGGGATAGACATGGATCTACTTGCATTCTTTCACATGTTAACATCCAGTTATGTCAGTGTCAATTGTTGAAGATGGCTAAGATCAAAAACACGGATGATAGCTTATGCTGGATAGGATGTGGAGTAAGGGAAACACTCCTCCATTGCTAGTGGGATTGCAAACTTGTTCAGCCCCTTTGGAAATCAGTATGGCAGTTTCTTAGAAAATTGAGACTCAATTTCTCAAGAACCAGAAATATCACTCAGGCATTTATCCAAAGGATTCACACTCATACCACACGGACATTTGCTCAACTGTGTTCATAGCAGCATTATTTGTAATAGCCAAAACTTGTAAACATCCTAGATATGCCCTTCAACCAAAGAATGGATAAAGAAAATGTGGTACATTTACACAATAGAGTACTTCAAGAAAATGTGAAATTTTCAGGCAAATAAATGAAACTAGAAAAAAATATCCTGAGTGAGGTAACCCAGACCCAGAAAGACAAATATTGTATATATTGACTCATAAGTAGATATTAGACATAAAGCAAAGGATAACCATCCTATATTCCACAATTCCAGAGAAACTAGGTAACAAAGAGAACCCTAAGAGAAACATACATGGATCCCCCTGGGAAGGCAAAATAGATAAAATATCCTGAGAAAATTAGTAAGGGAAGAAGGGAGGGCATAAGTAAGCAAGAGAAAAGAAGGGGAGGGGGAGGGGAACATGAGAGACTAGGATAGCCAAGATGGGGAAAAGACAGAAAGGGAGAGCAAGAAAAGATATTTTGATTGAGGGAGCTATTCAGGGGCTATCAAGAAACCTGGAACTAGGGAAATTCCCAGAAATCCACAAGGATGACCACAGATAAGTCCCTAAACAATAGTAAAGAGGGTACCTTAACTATTCTTCCCCTGTAGTCAGATTGATGACTACCTTAATTGTCACCATAGAACCTTCAATCTGCAACTGATGGAAACAGAGGTAGAGATTCATAGTGAAGCACTGGGCTGAGCTTCAAAAGCCCAGTTGAAAGAGATGGAAGAGTAAGAATACAAGCAAAGGAGTCAAGACCATGATGGGGATACCCACAGAAACAGCTTACCTGAGCTAGTGGGAACTTAATGACTCCACATTGACAGCAGGGGGAACCAACACAGGATGGAACTGGACCCTCTGAATGTGGGTGACAGTTGTGAGGCTGAGACAGCCTGTGGGACCACTGGCAGTAGGACCAGGACTTATCCCTAGTTCTTGAACTGACTTTTTGAAGCCCATTCTCTTAGGAGGGATAATTTGCTTGGCCTAGATTAAGGGGAGGGTCTTGGTCATGCCTCAAAGTGATATGCCAACCTTTGCTGGCTCCTTACCCTCTCTGAGTGGATGGTGGGGAATAGGGGGAAGGCGAGGGGAGTGGGAGGAAGGTAGGTAGTGGGAACTGGTATTGATGTGTAAAAACAAAGATTGTTTTAAAATAAAAAGAGAGGTAATGATGGTACAAGTAAGGGGGGGAAAATTTTTGTAAACTTTTATCTGCAGTGTGTGGAATTATTTTGTCCTTCAAGGAGAAGGTTTCCACCAGATTACTCTATGTAGTCAAATGATGAACACTATGTTGCACACTTATGTTTAAGTTTGTTATAAAAGTTGTGGAAAGGTCATGTTAAATAATAATTTCAGGGCCTAGATAGATGGCTAAGTGTTTGTCATCTAAGCATGTGGACTTAAATTAGGATGTTTAGCATCATATAAAAAGTTTAATGTTGTAGGCACACATTCTGTAGGGGCCATATTCAAATAAGAAAGTAATTCAGGAAGGTAGCCACGGTCAGTATCTGCTGACCACATGCACAGATACATATATACATACATACATACACACTCACACACATAGAAACATGTCTACACATATGCAGCACACACATACACACACACACACACACATGCACATATACATTTTCAAAACTAATATTCTACACATGAGGTCAAATAATTTTAAGTGGTTATCTGATAGAAAGTGAATTATGTGAAAGACATTAAGATAACATTAGTGCTAGGTGTGTGCTATGGGACAATGGTCTTTTATCCTGTCACTTGTATTATTTTTAATAAAGCACTGATTGGCAATAGCCAGGCAGGAAGTAGAGGCAGGGCAATGAGAATTCTGGGAAGAGGGAAGTTTCAGTCTCTAGTCGTGACCCAGCTGCAGAGGAAGCAAGATGTGACTGCCTCACCGAAAAAGGTACCAAGCCATGTGGCCAACACAGACAAGAATTATGGGCTAATACAGATTATAAAAATTAGTTAGTAAGAATAGCTTGAGATATTGGGCCAATCAGTTTATAATTGATGGAGATATCTGTGTGATCCTTTGGGACTGAATGACAGAAGAACCTGGTGGGACAGAAACCTCTGTCAACAGGTGTGGTAGTGTATGCCTTTAATCCCAGCACTTGGAAGAGAAAGGTACATGGATCTCTGGCAGTTCAAGGCCAGTCTGATCTATAGATCAAGTTCCATAACAGCAAGGGTAGTTACACAGAGAAATCTTGTCTCTACAAAGCAATAAAGAAATAAATAACAATTAGTTATTAAACAGGCATCACCAAAAACTGAAAATATTTCTCTAGTGGTAGAAATTTTGGAAAGATGGCTTGAGACTGACTTTGCACTTCCTTTTGATTCTTTATTAAGTGGCTTTATAGTTAAACCTTGAGAAAGCAATGTTCATGGCTATATTTTCAAGTTCTTCAGGGAATGCTTCAAAGTAGCTCCTCCTGAGCCAAAAATATATATGACTTCATTTGATTTTGAAATGCTGATTATGTGACTCTAAATCATTCTAAATATAAAGAAACTAATAATAACTACTTTTACTATAAACATGAAAGATAAACTATTAAATTTAATATCTTCACGTGTGCTTGTGTTAACTAGCACAGTTCCAGAAGAGTAAATGTCAATATCCCCATTTTTCAGGGGAGTGTGAAGCAGAATGATGACCTATAGCCCCAAACTTACAAAAGATGAAGATTAAAATATATACAAGTGGTGTAGGAGGTCATTCTGTTCTCTATGTGTTGCTTTCATTGGTTGAATAAAGAAACTGCCTTGGCCTTTTGATAGGGCAGCACTTAGGTAGGCAGAGTAGACAGAATTGAATGCTGGGAAGAAGAGCAGAGAGACAGCCACCATGAAGCTGCCAGGTCAGATATGCTGAATCTTTCCCAGTAAGCCACAACCTCATGGTGACATACAGATTATTAGAAATGGGTTGAATCAAGATGTGAGATTTAGCCAATAAGAGGCTAGAGCTTATGGGCCAAGCAGTAATTGAATTAATACAATGTCTGTGTGATTATTTCGGGTGTAAGCTAGCTGGGTGAGATGGAACAAAGGGGCCCCGTGCTCCTCACAACATACAAGATGTTCTAACCATGTTGTCAAATCTGTCAAATGCTCTACATAACAATGTTTCAATGAGTATATGATAATTATAAAGAAGTTAGAAATTGTATCTGTGTGCATTTAAGTAAATTGAACTGCACAACTTTTCAACTGAGCTACTTTTGGAGGGGTTGATACCCCTACCCCATATATTCCCTGTCTCTGAAATCAAGACTGTTTACCCTCGAAATAAAACCTAGTACTATATATATATATATATATATATATATATATATATATATCTCCTGGCTAATGAAGGGCAAGGATCAGTTACATTGTCTTGCCTGAAGCTGAACTGGGGACTTTTAAAAAGAGAACCTGTGAGACATTGCTTTCGAGAAGAAGGTATATAGAATCATTAGAGAAAAGACATTGAAGTGCAGGTGCATGTATTTGTAGCCACAGAAAACAACACACACACACACACATGCATATGCACAGGTAGGCACACTGACATGTGCATGTGTTCAGGAATGTGTGAGAAGGGTGCAAGAACATCCCAAATTTTCTGGAATTTTAGTTAGATCCCCAGGCAAGACCTGGAATGTGGTGTGTTCTTCCTTCCCTTGTACATTGTATAATATTGTTTAATTTACCTAGTCTGATACAGATTTGTGCTATTAAAGCCAACGGTGTTAAGTAAATAATACTGTTGCAATGTTGTAAAGAAATTTTACTTAAAAATTTATTTCCAAAAGTAATCCTGCATCATTCCATGTTATGTGACCGCTTATTAAAGATAAATATAAGACAAACAATTCTGGCTGACTATAGAAGTCAAAGGCAGGCCAGTTGGCTATAATTTCTTTAATTTCTTTGGCAATTGTTTAAATGGCTTTGCAATGGAGAGATAGCTAAGTGAAAATAATATTGCATATCTACCCAAAGGGGCAGAGTAACAAAAAGTGACCTTTGTCTATAAAATAAAATCCAGTTTGTGTCATGCAGCCCTCTCTGAGGACTTTGTCCACATCATCTGTCTTAGTCATTCTTACTACTAACTCCAGAATAATGTTTGGCCCAGTCAAAACTAGAGGCAGATTTATCAACAAAGCATGCCTATTTAAAAACTGCCCCTTACTTAGCACGTGTTAATATGATGTTGCATACCAGAAGAACAAAATGAAATCATCACAAGAGATGACCGCAAAACACACGCACTCTGGATAATTCAAACACAGAACTTTGAGCTGCCTCAAACAATTTGGCTTTGATTTCATACAGCACAAAAGTGAAACATTAAAGAAGACTGCACAGAGCATGTTTTTGTTGTTCATCCATATTCTCCCTTGAGTTTCAAGGGAGGGGGAAGGAAAACATAGCATTTTTTCATTGAATTGATTCTTTTTAAAATGACGCTAGCAATTAAAATCAGATCTTTAAAGCAGGACAAACACATCTGGGTAAAGCACATACATTAAACTTTTTCAGTAGAATGTGGATTAAATTATTGGTTTTAAACTACCCTTAAAAAGAGACACTGACTCTGTAATAGAAAAATCAGTAGATCCAAAGATGAACATTTCAACAGTAAAAAATGAAAGCAACATTAAAATTTGGTGTATGTTATGTTCAAATATTAGAACCCTGGGAAAATTCTAAACATAATGTTTTCTTAGAAAAAAATTCCTTTTATTGGCATTTTTCTTTCATTATTAATGTTAGTACCAGGGATTATACTCAGGGCTCTGTCTGTCAAATTTCAGACCACTAGACTTTAGTTCTAGTCACAACCTTTTCTTAGTCTTTTCTATTAACTAATTATTTCTAGATTATTACAAAACTTCTTCAGTCCAACACTGTTGAAACTGTTAAGTAAATCCACCTGGGTATTAATAGCTAGTTCCTTCCTCTTTATTCTGTCTACATGAAAATTATTCTTTTCAATGTTTCTAAGACTGTCCAAGACAGAAACAACAAAGCTAGACAAGGGGAAAGTCCATTACTCTGTTGGTTGTTGTAAAAGCTGACATATTTTAAAAGATCCAAATATTGGAATTATGAGACATATTTTACAAAATTCATCCTGATAATGATATGTTAGTGTTATCATATTCCATACTGTACATGCTTTTCCAAATACAACATAAAGTCTTTGGTGGAAAAAAAGTACCAGCATAGGTCATTTTGGAAAGGAGAAATTATTTTATTTTTTATTTATTTCTGTATTTATTCTTCCTCATACATTATTACATCAAGATGCAGTTACCCCCTCCCTCCACACCTCACAGTCCCCCTTGAATCTAAGAGTCACTGCTCCTTTATTTCCCATCAGAAAAGAGCAAGCATCCAAGGCTGGACAAGGCAGCTGAGTGGGAAGTCCCAAAAGGAGGCAAAAAAGTCAGAGACATCCTTCACTTCCACTGTTAGGAATCCTACAAGGACACCAAACTACACAGCCATAACATATGCAGAGGACTTAACTTAGACCCAGGCAGGTTCTGTGATTGTCAGTTCAGTTTCTGTGAGCCTCCATGAGCCCAGATTAGTTAATTCTGTGGGCCATTTTCTTATGGTATCCTTGACTCCTCTGGCCCTTACAATATTTCCTCCCCTTCTTCTTCAGGCTTCCTTAAGGTCCACCTAATTTTTGGCAATGGTTCTCTGCATCTACTCCCAGAGATTGCTAGATAAAAGCTCTCTGATGACAACCAGACAAGGCTCTGATCTAGGAGTATAGGAGAATATCCTTAGAAACCATTTCATTGATTTATTTTGTTGTTGTTGTTCAGTCGTGTTTGGTTCTACTCTGGGTTCCTTAACTATTCAGCCTCTGGTTCTTGGCCTTTCACCAGGGCCAGATATGGGCTCATTGGTTGACCATTTCTCTAAGTTCTGTGCCACCATTATTCCAGCACATCTTATAGGCAGGACAACTTGTAGATCAAAAGTTTTGTGGCTAGGTAAATGTCCCAGTCCCACCACAAGACGCCTTTCTTGGTTATAGAATTAGGCCAGTTAGGGCTCTGTATCCCTCATTACTAGGAGTCCTCACTAGGGTCACCCTCATAGATTCCAGGGAGTCTTCGCTGCATTGGGTTTTCACATCACCCCTACAGTGACTCCCAATTCCAGTTGTCACTCCCAGTACTCTCTCTCTCTGAATCCATCCATGTCCTTGTGCCTGATCCCTCCAGTTCCCATTCCAACTCACCTGCAGTCTACCCAGAAAATCTATTCTATTTCCCCTTCCCAGGGAGATCCATGCATCTCTGCTTGAACATGGACTTAACAAATATCTACAGAATGTATCATGCAAATGCATAGTGAGGTTCTGAGAAGTTTTAGAGAACTTTCTCTAAAATTGACCACATACTTGGTCACAAAGCAAGTCTCAACAAATGCAAGAAAACTGAAGTAATCCCCTGCATCCTATCAGACCACTACAGATTAAAACTGGATTTCAATAATGGAAACTAGAGAAAGCCTCCAAGCTCATAGAAACTGGACAACTCTACTGAATCAAGGCAGAAATAAAGAAATTAAAGACTTCCTATAATTCAATGAAAATGAATGCACAACACACCCAAACTCACGGGACACTATGAAAGCTGTGCCAAGAGGAAAGTTCACTGCACTAAGTACCTTCATAAAGAATTTGGAGAGATCTCATATCAGCAACTTAACAAAACACCCAAATGTCTAGAACAACAACAAAAAGAGCTTGCACTTCCAAGATGAATAGTGATACTGAATAATCAAACTGAGGCTAAAATCAATAAAACAGAAACAGAGAGAACAATACAAAGAATCAATGAAACAAAGAGTTGGTTCTTTAAAAAGTCAACAAGATAAACAAATCCTGGCTCATATTACCTAAAGAATCAGACAGATAATATCCAAATTAATAAAAATAAAAAGGGACATAACAATAGACACTGAGGAAATCCAAAGAATCATTAGGTCATACTTCAAAAACTTTTACTCCACAAAATTGGAAAATCTAAAGAAAATGGATAATTTTCTTTTTTTTTAAATTATTTATTAAGGATTTCTGCCTCCTCCCCACCACCGCCTCCCATTTCCCTCCCCCTCCCCCAATCAAGTCCCCCTCCCTCATCTGCTTGAAGAGCAATCAGGGTTCCCTGACCTGTGGGAAGTCCAAGGACCGCCCACCTCTATCCAGGTCTAGTAAGGTGAGCATCCAAACAGCCTAGGCTCCCACAAAGCCAGTACATGCAGTGGGATCAAAAACCCACTGCAATTGTTCGTGAGTTCTCAGTATTCCTCATTGTCTGCTATGTTCAGCTAATCCGGATTTATCCCATGCTTTTTCAGATCCAGGCCAGCTGGCCTTGGTGAATTCCCAATAGAACATCCCCATTGTCTCAGTGTGTGGGTGCACCCCTCACTGTCCTGAGTTCCTTGCTCATGCTCCCTCTCCTTCTGCTCCTGATTTGGACCTTGAGATTTCTGTCCGGTTCTCCAATGTGGGTCTCTGTCTTTGTCTTCTTTCATCGCCTGATGAAGGTTAATATTCAGGAGGATGCCTATGTGTTTGTCTTTGGATTAACCTTCTTATTTAGCTTCTCTAGGAACATGAATTATAAGCTCAATGTCCTTTATTTATGGCTAGAAACCAAATATGAATGAGTACATCCCATGTTCCTCTTTTTTGATCAACCTACCCCTGGATCCACCAATACCACTCTTGGGAATATACCCGAGAGGCCCTATCATACAATAAAAGTATATGCTCAACTATGTTCATAGCAGAATTGTTTGTAATAGCCAGAACCTGGAAACAACCTAGATGCCCTTCAACGGAAGAATGGATGAAGAAAGTATGGAATATATACATATTAGAGAATTACTCAGCAGTAAAAAACAAGGACTTCTTGAATTTTGCATACAAATGGATGGAAATAGAAAACACTATCCTGAGTGAGGTAAGCCAGACCCCAAAAGAGGAACATGGGATGTACTCACTCATATTTGGTTTCTAGCCATAAATAATTTTCTTGATAGAATTATTTTCTAAAGCTTAATATATATATATATATATATATATATATCATAATGAATATTATATATTTATATATATATATATATCATGATGAATCTGTGAGACAGTAAGAATCAGCAATTTTCTATGCAAAATCTACCAAAAATAAAGTCTTCAGGGTTTCCAAAAAATTACTTAGCTGCTGGTTAGTGTGGTGGGAAAGCAGCACCTTCAGCCACTACACAAATTGTTTCTTCTGCCTATGATTCTTCCTCTTTCATATTTTTCTGAGGGAAAATATTTTTTTTTTATTTTTGTCTCAGTTTAAATGTCATCCCTCCTGTGAAATTTTTCTTCATCAACTCTTTCCATTCACCTCGCCTCCACGACCAGAATAAATTCACATGTGTTCCTCTCTGTTTCCATAGCATTGTGTGAAAGCCTACAACATGGTATTCATCAAGTCTTATGATAATTAAGTCTTGGGATAGGGATCTATAACTGTCCCCCTGGAAACTTTTAAAGTGAGCATAACGTGCAATTTCTTCAGTGTTTTGTTTATATATGAAACTTGAAATATCTCTTCACTCGTCTGAAATAAATAAGAAAAATTCTTTTACTAAAAGTTTGCCTATGTATTCATTGTCCAAGCCATATTCATTCACTCATACATATCTGAATTCAAAAGTAGTAATACATAGTATATATTCTGCTCTTATTGGTAGAAAGTGACTTAAAAGTTACTTGAAATGTTTCAAATGCATGATTCTATGTAGTAAAAATGAAACAAAATTCTCCTGCTTAAAATTTTCCCAATAGCTGCTTCTGATGCCAAACATATAACATGTAGTTGATAAAGCACATAACCACTGATAATCATTGCTGGATTGATTGATTGATTGATTGGTTGGTTGGAGTTGAAATTAAACAGGTTTCCTCAGAACAGATAATTAAAGAACCTAGTAAAAATTTCAAAACCGTCAATAAAACTTTCTTATATACAAGTAACCTTATTCAGCCTTGAACAAGTTGTACTTATATACTTATTTATACATATACTTATATTTTCATATATTTGTATGTGTACTTATATATTTACATGTACTTGTATATTTATATACATATATTTATAAATGTTGTATAAATAATATACATATATATTCAACAACCATTAATTTAAAAGAGGCCATGAATTAAAAAAAGAGCAAAGAGAGGTATAAGGGAGGCATTAGAGGGAGGAAAGGGAAGGAGAAAAGATTGTTCTTATATTAAACTCAAAAAAACACAAAACATAAACTTCAAATTTCTTATAAAGACAAGTATATTCTAACAAATAACAAACACACAGAAATTCAGTGTTCCTTTGTATAAACCTTCAAATTTCTTTTTTTAAAAAGTGAAAATAGATTGTTTTCTCATACAGTAGATCCTGGTTATAGTTTCCCCTCTCTTTCTTCCTCCCAGTTTCTCCCCTTCCCTCTAGTTTCACCCCTTTCTGTCTCTCATAAGAAAATAACAAGCTTCTAACGGATAACAACAAAACATGACAAAATAAAATATAAAATAAAGCAAAACCCATCATATCTAAGTTGGACATGGCAACCCAACAGGAGGAACAGTCCCAAGAGCAGGCATAAGATCAAGAGAACCACTTGTTCCCACTCAGTATTCTCATAAAATTATAAACTTAATAACTATAATATATACACAGAGGACGTTATGCAGACCTAGATAGGTCCTGTGCTTGCTTCTTCAGTCTCTGTGAACTCATATATGCCTTCCTTAGTTGAGTTAGGGGGCCTTGTTCTTCTCATGTTTTCCATCCCCTCTGACTCTTTCACTCTTTCTTCCTCCTTGACTGTGGGATCCCATGATCTCTGGGGTAAGGGAATTGATAGAGACATCCCATTTAGACTCTCTCTCTATGCAATATTTGTTTGTGGGTCTCTGGATCTGTTTTCAAAAGCTGCTAAAGGAAATGTTTCTGATGATGACTGAAGAAGTCATTGTTGTATAAGTACAGCGTAAAGTCATGGGGAGTCATTTATTCTTAAGACCAGGAGTGTTTGGTTTTACCATGGGTCTCTAGGATATTTAATCTCCAGCTCTTGATTACCCAGGCAGTGTCAGGCATAGGTTCCTTCTCGTAAAGTAGGCCTTAAATCAAATCGGACATTGACTGGCTACTTCCACAGGTTCTGTTCCACCACTGCTCTAGCATATCTTGCAGGACAGATTGTAGGTCAAAGGTTTTGTGCCGGGATTCATATTTACATTTCTCTCTTGGTATCTGCAGAGTAACTTCCTGCACCAAAGACACTAGAAGGTAGGGGTGAAGTCTCCATATAGGCACCAGTTCAACTTCTCCATGTTCAGTGAGTTGTGTGGGTATTGTCCTCAGCAAGAGGGCACCACTGTCAGTTTGCAGAGAGCAACCTGTCTTATTAACAGCCTGGTTTGTTTGGGGATTTCTACGGGACTCCATAGGTCAATAACTCAAATGAGTATAATCCAGTCCTACTACTAGAAGCCTCCTTTGGTGCCAAGAGATGGCCAATTGGGGCCCTGTACTGTTCATTGTTGGGAGAGCTGATTATCATCACCTCCATATATTTTAAAAAGCTTCCACCATGCTAGTTTTCCACATCATCCCTCAAATGCCCTCAATTCCAGCTGTCCCTCCCTACATTCTCGCCCTCTACCATTATCTCCCCTCTGCCTCCCCACTTTATTCACTCATTTCCATTACTACTCGCCTATCATCAACCCGTAAAATCTATTCTATTTCCCCCTCTCAGAAAGATCCATGCGTCCCCCTTAACCCCTTCCTATAAACATAACCTCTCTGTTTCAATTAGAATGGATGTAATTTATCTAATTTATATTAGGCTAAAATCTACATATAAGCAAGTACATAGTATATTTATCTTTTTGAATCTGCATTACCTTGCTCAGGATGATTTTTTTTTCTAGTTCCATCAATTTGCCTAGAGACTACATGATGTCATTTTTTTAAACAATTGAGTAACTCCGTGGTATAAATACACTACATTTTCTTATCCATTCTTCTGTTTGAAACATTTTGATTGTTTCTAGTTACTGGATATTATGAATAAAGCAGCAATAAACAAGGCTGAGAAACTCCCCTTGTAACAGGATGGAGCATCCTTTGGGTATATGTCCCAGAGGGATATAACTGAATTCTGAGGTAGATTAATTCCCAATTTTTTGGAGAACCACCATCTTGATTTCAATACAGGCTGTGCAAGTTTACACTCTTACCAGCAATGGATGAGTATCCCTTTAATTCCACATCCTTGACAACATGAATTATCCTTTATGTTTTTAATCTCAGCCATTCTGACAGATTTAAAATAGTATCTCAAAAAAATTTTGATTTCACTGATGAATAAGGGTGTTGAACATTTTAAGTTTTTCTTAACCATTTTAATTTCCTCTATCAAGAATTCTTTAAAGAAAGAAATGGAAGAAGACACCAAGAAATGGAAAGATCTCAAATGCTCTTTCATAGGTAGACTAAACATATTAGAAAATGGCAATCTTACCAAAAACAATCTACAGATTCAATGCAATGTCCATCATAATCCCAACAAATTTCTTTACAAACTGTGAAAAAGCAATACTCAACTTCATATAGAAAAGCAAAAAACCAAGGATATCCAAAACAATCCTGTACAATTAAGGAATTTCTTAAGCTCTGACAGCACAATCTCTGACATCAAACTCTACAGAGTAACAGTACTGAAAACAGCCTGGTATTGGCAGAGAAGCAGACAGGAGGACCAATGGAATCAAACTGAAGACCCAGATACCAATCCTCACACTTACAAACACCTGATTTTTGGCAATAAATCAAAAATATATTTAATGGAAAAAATAAAGCATATTCAACAAATGGTGTAGTAGGAAGGTGGCCGCTTGTTGGTTTTGGGCTGCTCAGCTCTGAAAAACTACACAGATACTGTAGTACTTAAATCACTGCTTGGCCTATTAGCTCAAGCTTCTTATTGGATAACTCTTACATATTAATTTAGCCCATTTCTATTAATCTGTGTATTGCCACATGGCTGTGGCTTACCAGCTAAAGTTTTGACCAGCAGCATCTGTCTCTGGCTGCTCCATGGTGTCTCTCTGACTCAGCCCTTCTTTCTCCCAGCATTCAGTTTAGTTTTCCCTGCCTACCTAAGTTAGTCCTTAGGTCCAAAGCAGTTTCTTTATTCATTAATGGTAATCACAGCAAACAGAGGGGACTCCCACATCAAAATGGTGCTGGCATAACTGAATATCACCATGCAGAAGAATGAAATAGATCCATATCTATCTCCATGCACACTGCTCCAGTCCAGATGAATCAAAGACCCCAACATAAAACCAACCACACTGCACCTCATAGAAGAGAAAGTGGGAAGTACACTTTAACACATTGATATAGGAGACCATTTCCTAATACAACCCCACTAGCACAGACACTGAGAGAAACAATTATAAATGAGACCTCCTGAAACTTCTGTCTCTAAAGCAAGGGATATGGTCAACAAAACAAGACAGCGTTTACAGAATGAGTAAAGATCTTCACTAACCCCACATCTAACAAAGGTCTGATCTCCAAAATATACAAAAAACTCAAGAAACTGATCATGCAAAGAACAAATAACCCAATAAAAATGGGATACAGACCTAAATAGAGAACTCTCAACAGATGAACATAAAATGGCTGAAAAATACTTAAGGAAATGTTCAACATCCTCAACCATAGAAATACAAATCAAAACAACTCTGAGATTCCCTTTTATTTATTTATTTGTTTGTTTGTTTATTGGTTTTTCGAGACAGGGTTTCTCTGTGGCTTTGTAGCCTGTCCTGGAACTAGCTCTGTAGACCAGGCTGGTCTCGAACTCACAGAGATCCACCTGCCTCTGCCTCCCGAGTGCTGGGATTAAAGGCATGTGCCACCATCTCCCGGCTATGAGATTTCCTTTTATACCTGTTAGAACAGCCAAGATCAAAAGCACTGATGACAACTTATACTGGAGAGGTTGTGGGGTAAAGGGAACACTCCTCAATTGTTGGTGGAAGTGTAAACTGGTAGAACCCCTCGGGAAAACAATATGGCGATTTCTCAGAAAATTAGGAAACAGCGTACCTCGAGACCAAGCAATACCCCTTCTGAGAATATACCCAAAGGATGCTCAATCATGCCACAAAGATATGTGCTCAACTATGTTCATAACAGCATTATTTGCCATAGCCAGGACCTGAAAACAACCTAAATGGCCCTCGATAGAAGAATGTGGTACATTTACACAATGGAGTACTACACCGTGGTATAAAATAATGACAACTTGAAATTTGCAGGCAAATAGGTAGATCTAGAAAACATCGTATTAAGTGAGATTACCCAGACCCAGAAAGAGAAATGTTAAATGTACTCACTCATAAGTGGCTTTTAAACATAAAGCAAAGAACCTACACTTCAAAGCCCTAGACAACAAAGAGGATTTAATGGATCTAATCTACATGGAAAGTAGAAAAATACAAGATCTCCTGAGTAAATTGGGAACATGGGGATCATGAGAGAGGTTGAAGGGAAGGGGGAGGAAGGGAGGAGAGTGGAGAAAAATATATGGGCTATTTGTCCAAATAGAGGAGGAACCTTGATTGTCCCTGTGGAGACAATGAACTGTCTTACTGCACATGAAAATTCTGAACTCCTTTGTGTGGAGAATTAGGTTTGAGGCTGTGTGATAAGAAACAAGAATGGGCAGGGCGGTGGTGGCACAGGCCTTAATCCCAGCACTAGGGAGGCAGAGGCAGGCGGATCTCTGTGTGTTCGAGACCAGCCTGGTCTACAAGAGCTAGTTCCAGGACAAGCTCCAAAACCACAGAGAAACCCTGCCTTGAAAAACCAAAAAAAAAAAAAAAACAAGAATGGCTCCTTCTGTGAACTCATGGACTTTTGGATTGGGAGCGACTTTGAAAATAATCTATTTCAATTTACCCCCACTGCAAGAAGTCCTTTCCTTTCTTCCTAATGAGTCCCTGACACAACCAGAGGCAAGCATCTTCCTCACAGGAAGCTGTTTCCATTTCATAGGATGTCTAATTCTTCGAAGGCACTTCCATTTATTGAGCCAAAATCAGATTCCCTGAACTTCAAACATTGATCCTGGCTCCAACCTCCAGTGTTTCAAAGATTTAATCTAATCCCTCTTCAAATATTGAAAGGCAGCCATGGTTCCCTCTAGGTATTTTCCTACAGCCTATAAACCTGACTAAATCTGTATCATCCAGCCCACATGTGTCTACTAACCACAAGGACATCATGAGAGATCACTTCAAAGGCCTCACTCGTGTATGAATGCCAGCATTTCTTCAACTACCAATTTAATAAAGGAGAACTGGTCATGATAGCTCCTAAGAAACTCTTGTTGGCTCTTAGCACTCACTGCCTATTTCTGTGTGCACATAACAATCTGTTTAATAATTCAATAGGAACTGTGCTCATTTTGTTTCCAAAATCAATTTTTCTCTCTGTATCAGTCACAGCTAAAGCAGAAGGAGAAAATATTCCACTTCAGCATTTAAACTTTGGGGGACACATAACCCAAGGATCTCATTACACAGAGACAGAACTTACTTGAACAGGGTCCAGAGGGAACAGCAGCAAACCAGTAGCACTGCTGAGGCTAGTGAGGACAAGGAAGAACAGAAGTCAAGGTCACCTAAAAGAGTTGGAAGTTTTGACTTGTATGTGAAATAAGAGTCTTAGCTAGAGGGACGACCACTGGAGACACTGCAAGAAAGCACCTGTGCATTCTGAGATTAACAAGTAACAAAACTTTCCTCTTCTTCTAGCTCTTTATTCTCCCTCATCCTCTTGCTTTTCTATTGGCTGTGCTTACTAGAAGCTATATGGCTCAGAAGCCTGTAAATGAAGCCTATAGAGACAAGGCAGAACCAGAGTAAGAGAGAGAGAGAGAGAGAGAGAGAGAGAGAGAGAGAGAGAGCTATGTGTGCATTCTCACAATTCTCCACAAGTCATCAAGTCTATGAACACATTGAGTGCTTCAGATACCTCATTAGTTTTTGCTTATGTTGCAGAAGTGGCTCCATGTCTAATTCTTCTCCAGATATGAGCAAGCATAGAAGCACATCTTATTGCTGCTCTTATTTACCTCTGTTTAACATTATTGTTGTGAATTCACCCGCCTGTCACACAGGAGAGACTGAATTACAATGATTTGCTTTATTCTAAAAGAATTATTAATCCTCCCTTGCTTAGTGTCTAGTTTCTGCTTAGTCGTATTTCAATTATGATTGTTAGCTGACAGTTGGTGCTAACAGTTAGCTGGAGTTTAAAAATCTTACTTTCTTTGTAGGGAGTTAATTTGAATCATTTACTGACTGTCTTTGAACCACGTGTGCTCAACTTTGATGGAGAGGAACAAGAAATGAATTACAAAAATGTTCAAGTGCACATTTAAATGGTGCATATAAAACGGACTTCGATATTAAATTTGAATTTTTAGAAAAATTTCTTCGTCCTTTTGATATTTGACTAAACGAATGTTTATATAGTGTCTCTGGCACAAACATTTTTACATTTAGCAGCAGGAACTTTGTTAAATCATGTCAGCTGGCTGAGTCCATGGATTTAACTAATCCCAACAAAAAGGCAGGTTTTAACAGTAATTGCCAAAACTGAAGAGCAATCAGACCATTGTGTTGATTCAAGATGCATATACTGCTTTCCCTGAGTATCCAAAGTGAGTATTGTGCCTGCCACTGTACCAAGTTTCAGATGGAGGTGTATGGATCTTTGCTGTATCATGCTAGCCATGGAGAGTGACCAAATTCCTGAGGCATGGTGTATCTGTTTTGACAAATGCTATGAGCATGAATTATAAGACAGGAATTAAAGGCACATTGTTCATATTTTATATTGATTTCTCATTAAAATGTTAAATATTTGTATATATAATTAAATAAAATGTTAATTTTCTCTTACTTCCTGTATGTTTAGCTCCTAGAAAAAAATAATACATTTTTATTGAAATAAAATGACATTACTTTTCTTCTTCCTTTCCTCTATTCACCCATTCCCAGCCATCCTCCCATGTCCTCCCACTCTCAAGTTTATGGCCTCTTTTTATATTATTCTCTTTTTGTATCTTTTATATTATTATTAATCTTACATATAAGTGTATATATATATACATATATATGTATATATCGCTATAGCCTTGTGTATTTAACACTTGTATCTGTGTCTCTCCATTGGACAGGGTCTTGAGCAAATGACAAAGTAGCCATTTGCCAAGACAAACCATTGAAACTAAGGAGAAAGTCATTTCTCCCTTTAATTAGTTTTGTAACTGCAACAGATATCGTGACGGACATTTAAAAGAGAGAAATATATTCTCTTCACTCAGGCAACATTCCCACTGTGCTTCCTAAAAAGTTCTCCTGAGTGAAGCAAATAAGGTTAGGCCCATGATATTTGCTTCATACTAAAACATTTTCTCGTTTCCAAAACTTTTTAGTGTATTGTTGGCTACCAGACTGCAGAAGGATGAAAGAACAATAAAGGAATGATTTCAAACTGTTGTTTTGAAGCCTGTAACTAGTGCTGTCAGCTGCCGGTTCTTTCCTCTTTGTGCAGTTCCATTTCCTGACTGTGGTTTAAGAACACTTCGCTGCGTGGAACTATCAATCATCCTTAACCCAGAAGTGCACTGTACATTAGTAACACTTAATTGACATATTTAAAGCAAATAGCTACTTAGTTTTGTTGTGAAGGTTTTGCATACAAATCTATAATCCCACATGCTTTGTTTGTTTCAATAACAAACATCCCTGTCTGCAGCATTGCCACGTATGACAGTAGATGGGGAGGGAAGCAATTCCACTGAAACAGCCAGAACAGTACATGACAGCCTAAATAGCTTGAGAGCAGATGGGTAGGGATGCAATCCCACTGAAACACCCAGAACACATATGACAGCTTAAATAACTTGCAACATGAAAGAACGAACTCTGCCCACCAAGGGATGCCCATGCATGGAGAAGAACACAATGATGTGAGATAGAAAAGCAAAGTGGAACTTTAGAAGAATGGCCAAGATCAAAGACCTCAATATCAATCTGAACACAATGAACCTGATAGAAGAGAAAGTGGAGAGTACCCTACAACATATGGGCACAGGAGATCGCTTCCTATGTATAACCCCAGCAGCACAGACATTAAGGGCAACATTGAATAAATGGGACCTCCTGAAACTGAGAAGCTTCTGTAAAGCAAAGGACACTGTCACTAAGACAAAAAGGCAACCTACTAGCTGGGCGATGGTGGCACACGCCTTTAATCCCAGCACTTGGGAGGCAGAGGCAGTCGGATCTCTGTGAGTTCGAGACCAGCCTGGTCTACAGAGCTAGTTCCAGGACAGGCTCGAAAGCCACAGAGAAACCCTGTCTCGAAAAAAACAAACAAACAAACAAACAAAAAAGGCAACCTACTGACTGGGAGAAGATCTTCACCAACCCTGCAACAGACAAAGATCTGATCTCCAAAATATATAAAGAACTCAAGAAACTAGACTTTAAAATGATAATTAATCCAATTAAAAAATGGGGCACTGAACTGAACAGAGAATTCTCAACAGAACAAGTTCAAATGGCCAAAAGGTACTTAAGGTCATGCTCAACCTCCTTAGCAATCAGGGAAATGCAAATCAAAACAACTTTGAGATATCATCTTACACCTGTCAGAATGGCTAAAATAAAAAACACTAATGATAGCCTCTGCTGGAGAGGTTGTAGAGGAAGGGGTACACTCATCCATTGCTGGTGGGAATGCAAACATGTGCAACCACTTTGGAAAGCAGTATGGTGGTTTCTCAGGAAATTCGGGATCAACCTACCCCAAGATCCAGCAATACCCAAGAGATGCCCTATCATATTACAAAAGCATTTGTTCAACTATGTTCATAGCAGCATTGTTTGTAATAGCCAGAACCTGGAAACAACCTAGATGTCCTTCAATGGAAGAATGGATGAAGAAAGTGTGGAATATATACACATTAGAGTACTACGCTGCGATAAAAAACAATGACTTCTCGAATTTTGCATGCAAATGGATGGAAATAGAAAACACTGTGAGTGAGGTAACCCAGACCCAAAAAGATGAACATGGGATGTACTCACTCATAATTGGTTTCTAGCCATAAATAAAGGACATTGAGCCTATAATTTGTGATCCTAAAGAAGCTAAATAAGGTGAACCCAAATAAAAATATATAGTTATCCTTCTGAGTATAGGAAGTAGACAAGATTGCCGGGCAAACAATTGGGATCTTGGGGGTGGGGTGGGATGGGGTAAGGGGAGATGGGGAGAGAAAAGTGAGAAGGGGAGGATGGGGGGAACTTGGGGAAATGGGATGGTTGGGATAAAGGAAGGGTGGATATGGGAGCAGGGGAGTATATATCTTAATTAAGGGAGCCATCTTAGGGTTGGAAAGAGAATTGAACCTAGAGGGGCTCCCAGGTGCTCCGGGCGATGTCCCCAGTTAGTTCCTTGGGCAGCTGAGGATAGGGAACCTGAAGTGGCCCTATCCTATAGCCATACTGATGAATATCTTGCATACTACCAAAGAACCCTCATCTCGCGATGGATGCAGATAGAGACAAAGACCCACATTGGAGCACCGGAATGAGCTCCCAAGGTCCCAATGAGGAGCAGAAGGAGGGAGAACATGAGCAAGGAAGTCAGGACCACGAAGGGTGCACCCACCCACTGAGACAGTGGGGCTGATCTATTGGGAGCTCACCAAGGCCAGCTGGACTGGGACTGAAAAAGCATGGGATAAAACCAGACTCTCTGAACATGGAAGACAATGAGGGCTGATGAGAAGCCAAGGACAATGGTACTGGGTTTTGATTCTACTTAATGTTCTGTCTTTGTGGGAGCCTAGCCTGTTTGAATGCTCACCTTCCTAGACATGGACGGAGGGGGGAGGACCTTGGACTTTCCACAGGGCAGGGAACCCTGATTGCTCGTTGGACTGGAGAGGGAGGGAGAGAGGAGTGGGGTGAGGGGGAGAGGAGTGGGAGGAGGGAGAAGGAAATGGGAGGCTGGGAGGAGGTGGAAATTTTTTTCAATAAAGAAGAAGAAGAAGAAGAAGAAGAAGAAGAAGAAGAAGAAGAAGAAGAAGAAGAAGAAGAAAGGGACAAACAATGGAAGTTAAAACTGTGTTTATACTTTTTGTACAAGTTAATGAACTAAAAAAAAAAAAAGAACTTATTTGTCAAGCATTCGTTTGGCCACAGCTACTTACTCAATGGCAGGTTCACATCCAGTAGACAGCAGGATTTCTACAGTTCCGGGAAATACATCATCATTCCCTACTCTTCTCTGGATCCAGTAATAAATAGAATGTGCCTTCTTCACTGTACAACCAGGAATGGGTTAAGTACTTAGTAAAAGAAGATTAAACTGTAAGGCCTTTTTTTCAATTGTGAAATCAAAATATCTATGATACTATCTTTAAAGTAAACAGTTCCTACCATATTTTGGATATAATATTCAGCGTCTCCTGAATCTAAAAGTACAGATTATTAATGGAGTAAAGGCATTTCTTTTGCTACCTGTATCAAGCGGTTGAAAGGGAGCATCCAGAAGCCTTGCATGTTTAGTTTGGTTTTTTGTTTGTTTGTTTGTTATCTCTTGGGGTTTGCTGTTTGGTGTGTGTGTGTGTGTGTGTGTGTGTGTGTGTGTGTGTGTGTGTGCACATGTGCATGCATGCACACTCACATGCATGAAAAGCAACAATGAATAAAAAAATGAAATGCATGCCCTGACAATACTGAAGCATGCATGGGCAGCTTGTATATGGCAGTTCTGTTAAACTTGTCCATATTGGGTTTCATGGTCTAAGTTGACGAGGACTGATGATCAGGTGTCTTCCTCAAAGGGAAGTGGATATCATTACAGATGTTTGTGAGCCACCATGTGGTTGCTGGGAATTGAACTCGGGACCTTTGAAAGAATAGGCAGTGCTCTTAACCACTGAGCCATCTCTCCAGTCACACAGCTATATATAATAGACATCATCATAGTCCATAAAATTCAAGCATGCCCACATTGATGAAAATGTAAATGTAAATGATTGATGTAAAATTAATCAACAGTGTAATTATAATCTGTAATGATAACACAGTTAGCACTAAGAATATTATTATAGCTCTACTAAAAGGTTAATGAAGAAAAGAAGATTTTATGGAAATAATCTGGTGAGTTAACCACCAGTTTCTAATGTTAGTAGTAGAGGAGAAATTTAAATTTTACTTCTTCTTTTATTTAGTAATATCTCTTAGTAATATCATATCATTCTGATTATCATCAGGAATTTACTACATTTATTTTCAGCAAGCTCTAACCAGGGCAGTTCCTCAAAGCTTTGAGAAGTGACCACATGATCCACAAAGGTAGGAGCAGCCAGGCGTTTTCCTTCATCCACTCCCACACACCACCAGCCTTGCACTGAGAAAGGGAAAGTTGCAGGCAGTGTTGTCTCCAGAATTGGAAAATATGAGGAGGATAATTTCTCTTTCTCAGTAAAAGTGTAGGGAAGAGTTTCCCATCTGTTCTAAATTTCTAATATTGAACTCTTCGGTTGAGGCCCACAGTCTTTCATGGTTCACTGTGAATTTGTAAATAGATGTTTTTCCATTGCTAACGCAAAGCTAAAAAGCCAGATTTCTTTTTCTGGCCCTATGCTTTTGAAGCCTTCTTGCTGTTTAAGTTTCTGTGTCTGATCCCATCACCCAGGCCCGGGTGGGTGTGGGGCAATATGTGCTTTCTTGTCATGCAGCCCATTCAGTGTGTGACTTCACTCTGTTCCCTCATACCGCATGGTTGCCAAGATGTACATTCCTCTCCACAACCACCACGAAAGCTCCTGATCACAGTTAAAGCAGAAGTAGATGGTGGCTAGACCCTTTTCTTCCTGGTGGGTTCATTGTCTCTGTTTTAGTCCACCTTCAATGAAATGATGAAATCATAGACTCTACGCCTCAACTATTCTTCTGTAAGAGTGAACAGGGTTTTATTTCACACGGTTCACACTGGGTTGATATTTTGTGAACTAAACACAATGAAGTACTGGGTAAAGGAGCACATGCTTGTCTGTCACAGCTGCTGTGAAAGTTTCCAAATTCTGTTCCTCAAGATTTCTATTGTCTCATCCCCAATCTCTGCCAGTTTTCTAATCACTATCAGTCTCCAGACCACACCCCTAGGAGCACCATTGAGCTGCCCCCTATTTGATCAGATCACACTCCTAGGAACACCAATGAGCTGTTCCCTGTCTGATAACACATCACCCCTAGGAGCACTAATGAGCTGTTCCCTGTCTGATTACACCACACCCCTAACAGCACCAATGAGCTGCTGCCTATCTGATCAGATCACACTCATAGGAGCACCAATGAGCTGCTGCCTGTCTGATCACACCACACCCCTAGGAGCACCAATGAGCTGCCCCCTATCTGATCAGGGTTCTTTTCGGGCCTTTTTATTTACATCATTTCTATTGAAACACTCCCATATTTGCTATGTTCTCAATGATTGGTTTTTTGAAGAAACCTCTTTTCTCTATTATTTTTTGCCTGAAAGCATTTCAAAATCTAGCAGTTACTTGATAAAATTGATAACAAAATATTGATACCTTGATCAAAATATATGGCTGCAGGATATTTGACAACACTGTAGCAAAATCCTATAAAGAAAAAGAAATCACACAGAGAGAGAACAAATGCACACACACACACACACATAGAACAAATGCACACACACACACAGAACAAATGCACACACACACACACACACACTCCTACACTCACATATGTGCACATACACATATACACACCTCATCCAGGAAGCTTCAAAAAACACTTAAAATGTTCTGCAAAAGGGCCCTAGCTGTACCCACATTTTTATCACTAAGACCACCAACTAGTATCAAAACTTAATGGAGGGATAAAGTTTGAGTACTTTTCTCTTTGCTGATACTTTTTCATACCATTGAAATATTTTGTGCTATATCAACAAAATACCCAGATGAATTCCTAAAATTTTACTGTATTTACTGATGGTAGTATGTTGCAGAGACACAAAGAGAAATATCAGCAAGATGCCGATACCTCAGCATGTCATTTGTTTAACAGACGAGAACGTAGATCGCATTGCCCTCATCCACAGCCCCAAAGGTTGATAATAAACCCTTCCTTCTGGGTTCCATTGCTTCAGCCAGCTTACTTTTCATACTGTTTCTTCGTATACTTTGCAACACGATCGCATCACATTTTTCTTCAAAACTCTGGCAGATTGTTTGGGCTAGAGATAGATGGAGACAAGAGGCACCATCTGGTGCAAGATCTTTATTCCTTGTTAGCACTACAGGAGTTCTGGTATTTTACATGGTTCAAGCAGTAGCAAAGATGGGTTTTTTTAATACATAAATGAAAAGGAATAATATGGTCAAATGGCCCTTGGCACTGTTTGGTCATATCTAGGGTTTTGCTGGTTTAGAGTTGAGGGTGTTTGGGGAGGGGTTTTTTTTTTCTTCTCCTTCAAGTCAGACTACCAGTGGCATATGGTTTCATGATTCACAAAGATGATCCTGGACCATAGATTTGACGATCTCAACATAACTTCCAGGCTTGCCAGGGCTGTTCCCGCAGAGCGAGCAAATAACTCATGATATTTCTCCTGTGATGAGTAAGCTCCAAACTCCTAAGCTTAAATCTGGTCTGAAAATGAGAGAAAGGAGCCATGTCCTTTAATGCCAATGTCAGTGCTTTCTCTTTTTCAGATGAGAGTATGGACTTCTGCACTACTGGCCAGTGGCTTTTTGGAAGCTCACAGAGGATTAAACAATGCCTAGCTCAATTTTCTTGACTCACACTTAATGTGAACTTGGACTGCTTTTCTTATCTTTCTACTTTTTGTACATTCACGCCATTTCTGAACCATAACTGTTGTTCTAATAATTTGGTGTTTTTACATTAAACATTAAATGGAATGTAATTTTTCCTAATGGTCATGTTTCATAATTAAAGTCAACAGTGTCTAAGAGAATTCACTGAGCATTGGGAACTAGACTTTCCTGGTGATGCTGAGAAGTTAATTCTGCTACTTTGCTGGGAGAAGTGAACAATGAATTGGAATAGAGTTTTGGCATTCTCCTGCTCCCAGCTACCTCTGTTCTTTCTACACCCAGTATTTTTTCCTTCTACTTTAATATTACATATGTTATGCCATACCACCTGGGCCTCAAGATGGATGTTCACACATGCAAACACACACCCACACACATATGTGCCCACATACAGGCAAACATGCATATACATACACGTGCCCACATGAAAACTTAAAATACAAGTTGTTTTATTATTTTAAAAAAATGATCTATAGTATTGATCCCATCAGAACTGACAGCAAAAATAAAACATGCCCACTGTTTCCCAATGGGAAAATTCTAAAATCAAGCCTGGTTTATATGCTCCCAGTTAAAATCGAAATGAAGCATTTTCTTGAGTAATAGAGACAATGGAGTATTCTAGAAAGAATTAAAGAAAGCAAACCAAGAAATAAATGATGGGAAAATATAGTACAAATAATAAAAACCTAGAAACAGAAATAGGGGTTCAACCCGAAAACCAGAAAACCAAAGTAACCAAGCCACTGGAGAAGTCTTACCTCTACCAAGGCTAGGCGACCATAAACAAAGAAACTAAGCTTCTCCTTCATTTTATATTTGCTCTAGTGCTGGGATTAAAGGCATGTGTCTACCTAGGACTGGGATTAAAGGAGTGAGCCACCACCAGCTGGATTTGTTTCTGTGTTGATCTTGTGAAGCCCAGAGTACCTTTGAACTCACAGAGATCAGCCTCTGTCTCCCAAATCCTGGAATGAAAGGTGTGTGTCACCATTGCCTGAACTCTAGTGGTTTTAGCTTTGTCTTTGGTCTTCAGGCAAGATTTAGTTATTAAAATATAAATAATGGACCACTAAAGAAAGACAAATACTTAACTATTCCCAAATTTGTACAAGCTGAAATGTGACGTCTACATAAAAATCTTGCAGGAATTCCTTATGCCATGGCATCTTTCTCCATTCAGCCAAATATTTATTAATTCAGTCAGTCAACCCATTGCATGGACTTTTCTTCCTCAGTTGAGTACTTGATTGGCCTGATGCATTCTTGGGTATCAGAGACTCTGTGTGTATCTTAAAGAAGATCTCACTCTATTTCTCTTTCAAAAACAAATCAAGAAATCAAAGCAGACATAACCCAATAAGACAAAAATATGTCAAAAACAAAAGCAAATGAATACAAGGAAAACTGGACTTCTCTTTGTGTTGAAAACTACTCCTGTGCATGGAACCTGGCCTGGAGTGGAATAGTATTTGAGCATGCCTTTGGGGAAAACTACGTTTTCGCTTCCCAGGAGGCATCAGTTGGGAGTTCATAGCTCCACAGCCATTCTCTAGGTTTCAGGTAACACAGCCTTGTGAGTGACCACCAGCTCCAACAAAGGTGTTTGCTCCCCTCCACAGGGCAGGGATGCTTCTGGAAGGTAAGTGTTCAGCCTAAGACTCCACTTTCCTGTCCTTGCCTTTACAAGCAAGGTGAGTAGTCCTTGCCAAAGAGAACTGAGTTTAAACTGGACATTGGCAAACATGTAGGCATACATACATACATACAAGCTTAAGTAGTGTGAGTTATTTGGGGATAAAATGGCTAGAAAAGCTCACTTCCAAAATTCCTCTGCTCCTGTGTGCCTACATCACTGATGTTGGAAGAGATCCCACTCAAAGAGAATATTTCCTACCCAAATCTCACATTTCTTTCTTTCTTTTTCTCCACTCAAGTCTTAACAGGAAGCCTAGCTTTTTAAAAAAAAGGTAATTATCTGGTGAGAACTGGGACCACTAACCATTAGGAACAATTCAAGATTTGATTTTAATAACAGCGATGATGATACTGATGATAGGAAAGGATGATGTTTGTTTTGGGGAAAAACATTTAATTTAAAATTTTTAAGAAATATCATGTTTTAATAGCTACTCATTTTAGTCTTTCCAAGGAGAAGAAAAAGTAAGCAATACAGACCTAAGCTGAATTCAGGAAATCTCTCTACAGCCAGAAAATAAAGATTCTTAAAACTTATTACAATTTTTCCCCTCAAGGTGTTCATTGTAAAGGGCTTCAGGGCATTAGTGTAGTCTGGTTTAAACTTACTGGCTTGAAGAAGAGTCCATCCAAGTCAGCCTGCTGCAGAGCCCGTTCTATTGTGTGGGGCAATGAACGGCATTGTCTTCCTAAAGATCTAATTTAGAGTGAATATATGTGCATTCTTATCTGTCCTGTAGTCTCCTAGAAGTGGCAAGATCACCCAGGAGCTGGACTGGAGAATAGTCTAGAGTCAAGATATGAATTGGAAATAGGGAGTCAAACTTAATGTGCCCAAAAGGTCTTAGAAATTAGGCACAATTTGCCTGATTGTTTTACAGTTTCTTTAACTGTTTGCTAATATTAGCACTTTCGGTGGAAACTAAGCAGTGACATAAAATAAAATCTCGCTATTTTAAACACACACCACTTCCCTTGGCTTAGATCTGATTTTTTTTCCTCCCCCAACTTGTGCTAATATTTGGGGTTCATAAATACAGTGAAGTTTCTGGACATTCTTAATTGCACCTTAATGGGTGTTAAGCATGCGGATGTGTCTCCTAGCCTTTGACTGTTCCTTGCCTCTGGCCTCTGTCAAGGAGGCTTGCTAACTGCATCTCAGGGGAGCAATCACATAGCTTGACTCAGCCTGTGACTCTGACGATTGGGACTTCCTGAAGTCACAACCACTTTGGCGCCCAGAACTGGGGCATCGTGCGTCTACTCTTCATAAAATGCAGAGGTTGTAGGGAAGTGGGAAGTGTGGGAGCTGATTAGGGATGCACCTTAAATGGTATCAGGGGAGCCTGTTAGCATTGCAAAATATGAGCTAATATAAACATAACGTTCACTGCCTGCCAGTTGTTCACTCGAGTGAGCACCACAGAAAACAAAACAGGGGGTCAAAAAACCACAAAGGTGATCCGCCACAAATGCAAGACGTCTTCAAAGATAATTTTGCATAAAAATTCAGCTTTGCCGACAAAATACATAATAAAATGACACGGAAGGCCATGCTGGCAGAAGATGATATATCCATTTGTCTTTTTGTTATTTGCATATTTTTCCTTGTTCTAATGGGTATATCTTCTCGTTTTATAGACACACTGTTTCTTTATTACTAATTATTGATTGGCAGAATTTACAGCAGAATTATGCAATTCTTTTGGCTCTCTTGAACTTTCTATGACTATAGTAGAGTGGATTTACGTTTTAGTTGGTTAAAAGGTTAAAGTAATTTTTAATTTGGAAGGTTTTTTTTTTAATCCCTGGTTTTTAAGGAACACAACTTCACAGCTAGCAGAGAATTGTTTTTTTGCTTGATATTCTCATACAGCTATTCTCCTGTCAACCTAGGCTTTCCCAGAGAAGAGGGGAAAAAAAAGCCTTTCTAAAAGCCTTGGCCTAATTAACACGAATGAACTAGATTTTATGATGAAGAATTTATAGGCAGTTAATAGAGCTCATATACGGTAGCCAGGAGCTAGATAATTTATCATAAAAGGAATCTCACTTACACTCTAATCCCTGTTCTCTTAGCATTGCAGCCAACTGTATTCACAATCGCCAGTTTTCCAAGCTTTGAGTTACTGACTAGTGATGCTTTATATTTTACAGTCAAAACAAAGCTTATAAACACAATAAATACTAATATCTGTGTCCATTTGCTTCAAAGTACTTGCCAAATAATTTGCTCTTCTAAATTGTTTTCTCTAGACAAACACAATTTTCAAAGATTTCCTAGGACTTTTCATTCCTACTACAAATGAAAATAAAAACAATAGCAACATTGTTTATTAACCACTCTAAGTATTTGTTGAGAAGAAACCGACTTACCCCGAAGAACCAGCAGCTGTGTAATCAGCTATGAATGGGGAGGGTAAATACATCTCTAAATCGTGAGATAAAGCAGAAAATATCCCAAAGAAATCTTTTAAAGGGAAAAAAATTTCAACTGTGTCTTAGCAGTTAGTATCCGACTGTTCTTCCCATCTTAAAGCTGGGAGAAATTAGAACACACCTTGGATAGGGCAGCATCTAGGGCTGAGCATCTGTGGCCATCACTGCACTATAGCTCATACATCCATTCCTTTCCAGTAAAAGTGGGGCCTTCAATATTGTCTTCTCTAAGAAGGTGCACTTGACCACTTTCATCCTTCTCAAATGACTGTAATGCTTGTATTCTTCTCCCTACTTCAAATCCACACACAACTGGGTTGAAATCACATGGTTACCATTCATACCCAGATTGACTATGAACTCTGCAACAGAAAAGGCCTCTCTATTGCCAGCCGAGTTCAGCATATGATGGTGTTCCACTTTCCAAGGCTGTTAATGGAATAACAAAGTCATCCTGGAGGGAAGTTTGACCCAGCAATACATTTGCTTGTGGGAAAAGATGGAGAACTAGTATCATTTTAAAGCATATAAAATTAATTCACAAGTCAAGAATTGTTCAATTTCTTTCTTACCGCCAACTTTATAAATACTTTTAAACATTATGTTCATTTTAGGTTTTTCACAAGTTAAAATGAGCATTTTGGAGCAAAATACAGATAAATAAATAGAGTTAAGATAAAATTTCAGATGAAAAGCTCAGAGAGACAAAACTATTTAGCCCAAAGCAGATATGTAAACTATTACATGTATCGTGATCTCTGAGGACATGCCAAATTGTTGCTCATTTCTTGGAGATACAGACCCATGGGCCATTGTCAAATTGTACGGCCCCAGAAGTAACAGCTTCCTTACCTAGCATTCACTCAATGTGAGAGTATGGCTACAGGTCCACTAAGCAGACCAGTTTCCAAGAGATTAGGGATTTAGAGATGATCAAATTATAGCAGTGTGGTCAAGCTATTTTATCATCCACTTTTCACAAATAACAAATGCATTTCTCTTTCACCCAAAGTTTCTTACCTAAAAGTTATAAAGATGAATTACACTGTCTTTTTTTTTTTTGGATAGAAAAATACTTTTCTGGTTAAAAAAAAAGATAAGAAACAAAACTGTTCCTTTCCCCCTTCAGATTGTCCCCACAGTGACAGAAAGGTTAAGTCCCCAACAGCTGTACAAGATAGTCATACTCTTGACTGCCAAATGCATCCTCAGCATGCCCAGAATGGCTAGCAGGAAGATGCACAGGAGGATGTGATATTTCTCTGACACTTTCTCTATTTATCTTAATGCCATAAAATACAGGGGTACAAGCAGAAGATGCTTTCAGCAAAGTCTACCAAAGATGCCACCCCAGCAGGGTCGTACTAGCCCCTCACCCCTTGAAGCAGATGGAATGAACAACACTGAGCTCTGAACCAGAGATAAAGTTTGAGAATGCTGTTCCTGTGACTCCTAATTTCAGCTAAAAATAGCAGAGGTAGGTATTTGACACCTAGGCTTCACCTGGGTGGCTTTCCCTAATCATTCATATCCCCTGGAGTGCCTTTTTTTCCAAATAGAATTGGTCATTGACATGTGCATGTACTCTTAATAGCAAAATAAAAATATTCCCTGCCTGAAGCATTATAATAACATTGTCTTTTTGCATTTCATTGTCCCAGAGCATTTAATCAATTATGTCAAATGCCTGGGATAGCTCAAAAGGGGCCACCTTATATTGCAACATATAATTGCAATAGTCAATAACTTGAATCTTCATTGAGCATGCAACACAAAAAAATTAATTAACTTAAATAGAAAAATCTGTACAAAATAAGTAAAGTGATATTAGATACTTAAAGCTTGTGTCAATTTAAAAACATTCTAGCCCTACAGATAATATTTGTTGTTCTTAATTCCTGCGGGTTAGACGAGGGTTACACGAGGAAAGACACAGACACGCAGCGGTCCCACGTGGTACACTTTTAATGGGAGGGGGAAGGGTAATAACAGGTAAGGGAGAATGTGCAGACACACTAGGAAAAGCAGAAGGAAGGGGCAAAAAAGGGGCAAGAAGGGGTGAACTCGTGGCTTGTCCTTGCTTTTAACGGGGAATGCAAAGGCTTCTGGGAAATGTGTCCCGTGCTTGCGTGCGCTGGAGTCCAGAGGGATGTTGGGAGTTGTAGTGTTGCAAGAGAACAACATTTCACCCTTTTGGTTTGATTAAAAAAAATTGGGGGACCTTAAAGGGTAGGGAATGGGGGCGTAGTCCAGTCTCTCATGGCTGCTTCCTGCTGGCTTTGGGCATTGAGGGGTCCAGGGAATGTCCGATTATCTTGGCAATGTCCCATTGGCGTTTGTGGTCGCTGGTGTAGTTGGTCAATGATGTCCAGGGTTGCTGGCTGGTGTAGTTGGTCAATGATGTCCAGGGTTGCTGGCTGGTGTAGTTGGTCACTGATGTTTGAAGTCCTGGCTGTCGTCTGAGGCGGCTGATTGAAGAAATCTGTGTGGCTTTTCCTGAGTAGCTGGGTCATCATTAAGATGCTGGAAGGCAAAAGTTGCATTAGTAAAAGAAAAAAAAATTAAAAGAAGGGGGGGAATTTTGGGGGAGCTGGGGTGAAGGGGGGGGAGAGGGTCTTAGGATGTCCGGGGTTAAGAAATGATAAAAAAATTAAGTGATACTTATTCCTTTGTGTTTGATCCGTTGGGCTGGCATCTTGAAGCTTAAGGAAACTGTATTAAAAGGAATAGATTCTAACCATACATCTCTTAACATTTCAGGGGCCACTGCTGCAGTCAGCAGCTGGCCTGTTATGTTAAAGAGCTTTGTAGAGGAGAATCTGCTTACCACTTGACTTCGTATTTGATGGGGGTACCTGTAACGACAGCTAGACGGTTATTTATGAATTTAAAGAAGGGAGGGTGTGTTAACACAGCGACGGATCGGGACCATTGTTTTCCTTAGACTGTAGTAGGGGGGCTGAATCCGGCGTCCTTTGGAACTTAAGAGTACAGGGTCCCGTTTGAGTCACCGTGTATGAAGGATTATCTTGAGGAATAAGAAGTTCCACAGCTGACAAGGCCCGTATGCAGGGTGCCCAGCCCCGAGTGGTGAGGACCATCTTCTTTGACAGGTAAGCTACAGGTGCGAAGGAAGGTCCCAGTTGATGGCCTAGAACTCCCAGGGCATAGCCCTCTTTTTCTGCTACGTAAAGAGAAAAAGGGTGGGTTAAATCCGGAAGATGGAGAGCTGGGGCCTGGGTAAGGGCCTGTTGGAGTCTCCGGAAAGGTTTGGTGATGGGGTGAAGCAGGGGCTCATGCATAGAGCTGAGGGCTGCTTCGTATAGGGGGCGGGCGAGGAGAGAGAATGAGGGAATCCAGGGTCGCAGGAAACCGGCCACTCCCAGGAATGACAGAACCTCTTCTTTGGTGGAGGGAACTGCAAGAGATTGAATTAGTCTCTTTCTGTCTAAGGTGATAGCCTTTTGTGTTGGGGTTATAGTTAACCCCAAGTACGTTACCTGAGTGGTGGACAATTGAGCCTTCGAAGGCGAGACTCTGTAGCCCTTTTTGGATAAAAAATTTAATAAGGTGGCGGTGTCAGTCCTGCTAGTCTCCAAAGAGGGGCTACATAGCAGGATGTCATCGACGTAGAGTACCAGTTTTGATTTAAGGAGGGAGAGTGAGAGCAGATCAGAGGCCAGAGCCTGGCCAAAGAGGTGTGGGCTATCCCGAAATCCCTGAGGGAGGACGGTCCAGGTTAGTTGTGTGGAGAAATTAGTATCAGGATCTGTCCAGGTGAAGGCAAAGATGTTCTGAGACTGAGGGCTGAGAGGAATAGAGAAAAAGGCATCCTTTAGGTCTAAGACTGAAAAGTAGGAGGTCCCTGAAGGAATGTTAGACAGAAGTGTGAGAGGATTGGGTACCACTGGGTGTAGGGGAACGACAGCAGAATTAATGAGCCGGAGGTCCTGAACCAAACGATAAGTTCCGTTAGATTTTTTGACAGCCAGTATAGGAGTGTTAAAGGGGGATGAGATGGGGCGGAGCAGCCCCTTCCTCAAGAGATCAGAGATTATAGGTTTTAGTCCTTTGAGGCTTTGGGAAGGAAGCGGGTACTGGGCTTGAGTGATATACCCAGTAGGGTTTTTTAACTGAATAACAGTGGGGGGGTGGTGTTTAGCGACAGCTGGGTTTTGGATGTCCCACACGAGAGGGTTCACCTGGGAAGCTGGGAGGGGAAAAGACATGTTAGTATCAGAGGGTCGCGGAGCCAGGAGAAGCAGAAGCTGTGTCACCGACGGATCTGAAACGAAACGGGTGGGGGGGGGGGGCAAAAGAAATGGAAGCTCCCAGCTTGGTCAGAAGATCCCTTCCCAAGAGTGGGACTGGACAGGTTGGTAGAACTAGGAATGAATGAGTGAGAAAGATACCTTTAAATATGCAATTGAGAGGTGGAGTTTGGAGAGGTAGATAAGGCTGTCCCCCTACCCCGACAATAGGGGAACGTGAGGGGGAGGTTGGCCCCCAAAATTCCCTTAGAACCGAGTATGTTGCTCCGGTGTCCAAGAGAAAGGAGATGAGGCGTCCCGACACTGTAAGAAGTACCCGCGGCTCCTGGTTGCAGATGGGCGTAGCAGTCGGGTTGTCGGTGGAGGAGCCCGGGAACCTTCAGTCTTCCAGAGCCAGACCCAATAGGTCAACCTGGGGGTCCTCTGGGGCAGCTGCCCCAGTGTCACCGAATGCACGAGGGCAGTCTGTGGACCAATGACCCTCCCTGTGACACTTTGGGCAGGGGCCCCTTGGGTTGTGATGGGGATTGGGGCACGCCTTTGACCAGTGACCTGTCTTACCACACTTGAAGCATGGGCCGGGGGGCGGGGGAGCCGCGCGCGGATGGCGGGCAGTGGAGTCCATCACCTCGGCTGGCCTGGCGGGTGCGGTGATCACGTGGCAATGACTTCTGGCCTTGTCATTCCTTGAGTGGTAGATCTTGAAGGCCATCTCCAGGATCTGTGCCTGTGGAGTTAAGGGACCCTTCTCCAAACGTCTGAGCTTCGCCTTGATGTCTGAGTAGGACTGGTTGACAAAGTGGGACATCAGGAGCTGTCTGCCCTCGGTGGATTCTGGATCCATGTTTGTGAACTGTAGCATAGCTTTGGTGAGACGGTCAAGGAATGCGGAAGGATTCTCCTTTGTATCCTGAAATATTTCTGCAAGTTTAGAATAATTGACTGGTTTGAGAGCCGCCTTTCTTAATCCCACCAGGAGGCAGGTTAAGAATCGGTCTCTGGCCAGAATGCCCCCGGGGGAGTTGTAATCCCAGTGGGGTTCCTGTTCGGGCACCGCCTCTGCACTGGGTGGATGAGAAGGCTGGGTCTGGTGTACTTCGTCAGCATGCAGTCTCGCCTGCTCCCAGACCCGTCGGTGTTCCTCAGGAAGCAAGTTGTTAAAGAGAATCATATAAATATCATGATAAGTTAGGCTGTAAAATTGGGTTAAATATTGAAACTCTTTTGTGAAATTAGTGGGGTTAGCCGTATACGACCCTAGGCGCAATACCTAGGCCGTATACCCACCGTAGGCGCAAGGCGGCAGCGGGTGGGGTTAGCGCCTGAGGGGGTCTTGGAAGACCGAGGCAGAGGGGTGGGGCGGGGAGGTGAGACGGAAGAATCCGAAGTCAATTCGGCCAGGCTGCTGCACCTCCTGTGACGGGAAGAAATTGTTAATTGTCTTTGCAGTCGAGTCCTGCTGCGAGAGAAGTTAGGTGAAGCTGGATCGGAAAGGCTGGGATATATGAGACAGGGGGAATGAGATTTTTTTTGGAGGATTCAGAGGAACGGGAAGGCGACCCAGAAGGATGTTTACGCGGAACTCCTGGAGACCTAGGAATGAAGCGTTTAGAGGCGTGGGGAGAAGGTGTAGGCGACTCCTTTTTGTACCTAAAAGAAACTTTTGAAGGAGGGGGAATAGAGGAGGTGGCCCCCGATTGGGCAGGGCGGGAAGGAGTGGTCCCACGAGGTCGGGGAGGCGGGGGGTCGTCAGCGGGGTCCATGGTCGGAGCGGAGGGTTCCTGGAGGGAGGGTAGAGCCAAAAACATGTGAGCCGGTGAACAGTGTGACGAGGTAGATGGATCAGTTTTTAGAGCCATATAAAAGAAGGCCATCACGTACATTAATTCCTTCCATTTAGCTAACCGGTGACAAAAATTTGCCAGCTCCCGCAGAGTGTCAGGGTCAAATGATCCCTGGGAAGGCCAGCGGATAGAACCTTGTAAATTGTATTTAGGCCAAGTCTTGGAACAAAGCCGTGTTAACTTGGAAAGTTTTATGGAGGGAATGAGGGCGTGAGGTTCGAGAGCTTCCAGAAGCTGCCCGAGCGGGGAAGATGGAGGGATTGGTTTAGAATTTTTTGAGCCCATGGCCGAAGTGTAGCCCAGCAGCAAAAAGGTACCAACAGAGTACCGCGAACACGGCAAGCCAAAAATGCAGGCGTCCGAGCGAATTTGGGGCGTGTTAACACTTAACTGCCCCAACCCAGCAACCGTACGGGAGAGAAAGCCCCGGCTGGGAGGAGACGATTAAGCTCTTTAGGAGGTGCCGCAAGGAGCGGCCCGAAAAGGGACAGGAAAACGTTAGAAAAAAAGGAAGAAAAGAAAAAAAGAGAAAAAGCCCAGAGCACCGAACTCCGGGTGCGCGGACTGAGCGTTTCGGCCGAGGGCAAAAACCGGGGGAGGCAGATTAGCAACCTAGCCCTAGCCCGGGGTGAGCAAAGAAAGCCGGCCGGACAGTCTTTGAATGCCCGGGGGGTAAGGAAGCCAACTCAGGGACTCACGGATCAGGATGAAGTAGTGGAAATGGCCGTGGAGAACAGGTGGCGGTGAGTGAAGGCTGTCGGTTCTTTAGACCTTGTCGGTGAAACCCAGAGGCAAAAGCCTCAGGCACCAGACGGAGAGGTCTCCGGGTCGAGGACGGCACCAAAATGTGGTTCTTAATTCCTGCGGGTTAGACGAGGGTTACACGAGGAAAGACACAGACACGCGGTGGTCCCACATGGTACACTTTTAATGGGAGGGGGAAGGGTAATAACAGGTAAGGGAGAATGTGCAGACACACTAGGAAAAGTGGAAGTAAGGGGCAAAAAAGGGGCAAGAAGGGGCGAACTCGTGGCTTGTCCTTGCTTTTAACGGGGAATGCAAAGGCTTCTGGAAAATGTGTCCCGCGCTTGCGTGCGCTGGAGTCCAGAGGGATGTTGGGAGTTGTAGTGTTGCAAGAGAACAACAATATTAAAATTGAAAAATTGAACTAAATTAAAAAAAAAAAAACTGGACTTCCACTTCAGAGTTTTCTACCACCACCTAATTTCAGGTTTCTAAGATCTTTCATGAAACTCTCATCTAAGTTTAAAATTAAATGACAAGTTGAAGTATGCTTATTATAATCAGAAACAGGCACATATTCAAAACTCAAAGTCTATTGGCTCCCTTTACTTTTCTAACTCAGGAAACAATCTATTATCAGTTGTTTTCAAATCTATGAAAGCATCGACCACAATTTAACTATATAGAGTATTTTATCTTTTCCAGTTATAAAGCATAGGTTAACCTCCACATGAAAGAAATCATATGTGATGTATGTGGATATGTGTTCAGATGGCCATTTGAGGAGGGAGAAGTAGACATGCATATACAATTAAAGTTATTTAGCTGACACACATAGTTACTAGCTTCACCCAGAAATAAAACCAACCTTGCTTGGCTCCTTGGCTCTCCAGTCTGGGTCTAGGCAGGGTCTTGCTTCCCTGTCTTTATCTCTGCAGTTAACAGCAGGAGGCTGACGGCCCTATCTCAGTTTTGACAGCAGCCAGCCTTTTACTGACAGTGTAAGGGTTGTCTCAGGCAGACAACGGGAAGGAGATAACTGTTAAAAGAGCTTAATTCCAAACATGGAAATGAATTAGCTAAACTGCTTTGACAATGATTTTCCCAGATAACAAACAGTATGAAGAGAGGCATTCCATAGTATAAAGGTTTATGTAGCAAGTTCATTCACTTAACCTCTCTTTCTTACGTTGTGACTGATGGGCTATTTTTTTAAAAAATACTGCCTTCATCTTATTGTGAACTGGTTGTATTTCAAATATGTGAGAACATACCAGACAGGATTCCTCCACCCAAGCACCACAAACTATTATTATAAATAAGAGCTGAGTTGGAGAATCTGCATTCCACATTGCTTTTCCCACTAAGTTATGAACTATGTGAACACGTGCATTCACATGAAAATTCCTTGCTGAACATAAGTACACTCATAAGACCACCACTTCTTTCTCTTTTATGTAGGCAGAGAATCTATTTAAGCAAGACCTAAATTCTATGCACCGTTCAGGGCATATCTGAATGGCACACCCTCTCCACAGAAAGTGGGCCACTCAACCAGGCATCCTAGTATTTTGACACAGTCCCTGTCAAGTAGAAGGTTCCATGCTACCAGATACACTTCTTTTGAAAATGCCATCCAAGGTATAAATTGATTTTCTGTCTGTCTCAAATGCAGCTGCTACTCTGAACTACATTTCTATCCTATTAGAAGTGCCCCATTCCACTGTCACACAGACACAGAGAAAATGATGGAATTGACATATGTGTAGAATGCTAAGTCTCAGTGGTTCATTCATTTATTCAAATACTTTGCACAAATCACTATTCTAGAATCTGGGAATGCTAGTGAAGAGGATGACAAAGATTCCACTCTTACTGCATTAATTGCTAATAGAAAACAAATAATAATAAAGAGGATTTTAGAGCATGTATTTTGAAAATAATGAATGAAACAACAGAAAATTTTATCAACAGACTCTTCGGTTTGAACAGCCAATGAAAAATTTCCCAATGCCATATGTTCTTAAATCATATATAATAAACCTGAGAGAAAATACACACAATTTTGAGAAAGGACCCCAGTTCTTCTTCTTCTTCTTCTTCTTCTTCTTCTTCTTCTTCTTCTTCTTCTTCTTCTTCTTCTTCCTCTTCTTCTTTTTTAATAATTAAGCAAGTATTCAAAAGCCTTCTGCTTTTAAGGTTGAATGGGTAGCCTATTGGAACATTTTCAGTATCTGTTAAAAGGTTCACACTGGCTCAACTTGATTAACCTTTTCCATTATGATATTTATATCATGACTACACCCCCACTACATCCACCTTTTTAAATATGAAGATTCTAAATCAATGGCTTTCAGCTCTCTGTGCGTAGAAGTCACCAAAAATTCCTTGCAGAAAATATCCCTATAATTTCAGTTCACTCTGGAGTTGAGAGGAGAAAGTGAGCATTGCCTGTTTTAATAAGAGTGGCGGGCTGCGTCCCCAGCACCCCAGCCGCCTGCTAGCTTATGCCCCGAAATAATTACATGAACACTGTATTCTTTTAAACATTGCTTGGCCCATTCTGCTTGGCCCATTAGCTCTAGCCCTTACTGACTAATTCTGATATCCCGATCAACCCATCTCTAATAAACTTTGTAGCTCCGGTCTTACTGGGAAAGATTCAGCATGTCTGACCTGGAGGCTTGCTTCATTGTGTGCGTCTGCCCGGGAGAGTGGAGCATGGCCTCTCTGCTCCAGAGAGCAGAGCTGTTGAGTCTGAGCTCACTTCCTCTTCCTCCCAGCATTCTGTTCTGTTTACTCCTCCCACCTATGTTTTAACCTATGAGGGCCAAGCTGTTTCTTTATTGCTTAACCAATGAAATCAACAAATTGATATATGACACTCCCACATCACTTCCCCTTTTTCTGTTTCTGCTATTGATTAAGATATTGTGGTTGTGTAGTTCATTAAAAAAATGTAATGTATAATTAAGAAATATAGATTAATGGATAATCATCAGTAATAGTCAAGCTTGTAGTCATGTTAGTTAGATTTTCTAGATATATAGAGATACATTTCAGTTAGATATATATTCTTCATATCTTTCAAAGACTGCAGAATATGGCATTTAAGGTTTTAATAACTTAGGACTTTTCATGACAATGAGACACTCTGCTCCTGTCAGCACCAATCTACTTCCAAAAGAAGATGGGCATCGAAGAGGATCCTTATGGAGTTTGATAGTCATTTGGGCAAGAAACTGCTCTTGCCTGGACTATTGCATAAACTGGACACAGAGAACCCGCAGAGAGAGGACTACTGAACTTGCCTAAAGGTGAGATGATCTTTCGGGGTTCCTGATTCATGAAGGAGTCTGCGAGACATTCTGCAGGACACAACAGACAGTGACTGAACTGACTTTGAATTATCCTGCTTCATGGAAATGTCTGCTGGATACCATGGGCCTGAAGGCTGAAGATGGATGCCCCAACAGTACAGAGGAACTTTGGGTGACTGTCCAGGCAGCAAGATGTCTCTGTCATTTCTAGAGTTTTGTAAGTTGCTTTTTTCTTATTTGCTTAGGTAATATTGTATCTTTCTGGAGTCTTTGATGGAGTTAAAGAATATTTAGTTATAGTTGTGGTTTTGCTTAGTTATGATAAAGTTTGTAATTTTTACTTGATAACTGTTTTTGTTATATGTAATTTTGCTATGTTAAAGTTAAAGCCTTCCTTTTTTGTTTAAACAGAAAAAGGGGAAGTGATGTGGAAGTGTCATATATCAATCTGTTGATTTCATTGGTTAAGCAATAAAGAAACTGCTTGGCCCTCATAGGTTAAAACATAGGTGGGAGGAGTAAACAGAACAGAATGCTGGGAGGAAGAGGAAGTGAGCTCAGACTCAACAGCTCTGCTCTCTGGAGCAGAGACACTATGCTCCCCTCTCCCGGAGACATGCGATGAAGCTCCGACCCAGGATGGACGTAGGCTAGAATCTCCCTGGTAAGCCACCTCGTGGGCTACATAGATTATTAGAAATGGGCTAAATTAATATGTAAGAATTAGCCTAGAAGAGGCTAGATAGAAATGGGCGAAGCAGTGTTTAAATGAATACGGTTTGTGTGTTGTTATTTCGGGGCATAAGCTAGCCAGGCGGCCGGGGTGCTGGGGACGCAGCCCTGCCACTCCTATTACAACAATTGCCATTTCCTCAAGTTATTTGAATGTTATCATTGAGGCATTGCTCTACAAGTGGAGAAAAGGTTAATTATGAGGAAAGTCTTGCAGGCTCAATTCATGGACAGCTAGAGAGAGGGCAAGAGGGCAGAGACCATTCCTAAGTTGTAAAGAGCAGTTGTTTCTAGATGTTCCCCTCTCTTACATAAAGTAGCCTGTATAAACAAAGAGAAAGAAGAGAAACAAGCAAACAGTAAGCTCAAAGATGATTTACTCTAGATAATTAAGAAAAAGATATCTGTATCAGGAGTTAGAAATTCTACAGTATTAATATCAAGCAGATTCAGACTGAAAGTGATATGCAGGTTTGTATTGTTCATGGTGACCTCTCTTTTTCAAGTTACACAGTAGAAATCACACCCTCTTGGAGTTAGATACTACCCTACTGACTTCAAGAGATCTTAAATGGCACACCTCCACCCCCATATCAAATTAGGCAAAGCTGATGGAGGAGGGTGTCTGAGGTTAGAATCACTGTCTTGCCCAAGTTTTTACTTGCACTACCCATAACTAGTGTCTTTAACTTTCTACCTGTGCTGCACTAAATTTCAGACATTAAAATGTGTTCAGGCTGTTCTAAGTCTTGCACTGAACTACATGGTGACTGGTATTTGGAAGGACCAAGACTAAATTAAAACTTGAGTCAGGTACACATCGGTAAACAAAATACCTGCAAGTGAGCGTCTTCACTCCAGGGCTTTCTCATTGTCTGGTACCAAGCACCCATTTATTTCTCCAAACTCAATTCTATCTAATTTTCAAGGTCTTATTCTTTCTCGTTTATCCACTCCACTAACCTTGTAGGGTATAAAATTTTCTATCAAAGACACATGCTATTTTTCTAATTGCTTTATATTTCATGTGACTGAAGTTTTAGGCCCCCAAGAAAAAGTACTTAAAAGCCTATCTTCTGCCATCCCCTAGTAAGCTCCTAGCAATTAGGCTAGGGTTTGAAGCACACACATACTTGGAAAATAAGCAATAAATGGAACTGATTTCCAAAATATCTTCATGCTGGGAGGTTTAGGATTGGAGTTTTATTTAAATCACGGGTTCCCCAATAGAAGCAGAAGAAAAAGCTGAAGCCTCAGCAGCCATAACTGGACTTCTAAAGCTGAGCACAGAAAGATAACCATTGCATAATCTTTATTAGATGTGAAACCTAAGAAGTAAAATTCATAAAATGAGAAGGTAGACTAGTAGTTGTCAGGCAGTTAAAAACTGCTGAGAGAAGGGGAATCGGTTTTTTCTAGGGATGAGCCTCATTGTGTGTGTACGTGTGTATGCGTGTGCGTGTGTGTGTGTGTGTGTGTGTGTGTGTGTGTATGTGTGTTTTGCAGACTGGTGTGGTCTGCCTAGTGCAATATTGGCTGTTTCCCAATAGAAAAGCCAAGAATCTGGTGTTATTCAGCCCGGGCTGAATGGCTCAGGTGGTTTCAGTGTACCATGGAAACCTGAAAAAGTAAATTCTAACCAGCAAAAGAGTGCCTCAGCGTCAGGATAGATGAACTTGCCTGCAAGAGAGAGGACAAGCAAGCCGAAAAGCAAGTTTCCTTCTTCCATGTCCTTTTATGAAGGCTGCCAGCAGAAGGTGTTGCTCAGATTAGGGTAAGTCTTCTAAACTAAAGTGATTCAATCAAGAAAAATCCCAAACAGGTGTGCTCACATGCCTGGGTTTTTAGTTGATACCAGATGTTTTCAAGTGGGCAATCATGATTAAGATAATACATAGACTCATATATACATATGCATTATATACTTGTATTATATACAAATATGTCCATTAGTCATGTATGAAATATTTAAATAAAATTTTAAATTAAAAAAATAAATAAAACAAAATTAATTTTTAAAAAAAGGAGATGAAGGAGAAGGTCTGGATTTCAGTTTCTTCGAGGAACAACTTCTGATGACATAACCACAGCTCAGTAGATCTAAACTCCTCAAATTCCAACGACCTCACAATTCTAGCACAGGTCGGGAAACACAACTTCAAGTTGTCGTGCACATTAGGAGAACATTTAAGATCGAAATTCTCAGACTTACTGATACTTTCTCTTTGTGACAAGCTAAGGAAGGCAGTAAAAAAAAAAAAGTTGATCAACACTGATTTGATTCTCAACACTTATTATAAACAAATAGCCATGAAAGACAGGGACATAAGACAAACTGATATGAGAGAACAAAGCTTCAAGCGCCGCTGCTCTATGGGACTGCAGCACACTTCACTGAGCCACTCTGGGGGCTTTGCTTCTAGCTCAGTGGAGAGAGGTCAACCCTGCATTCTGTTTTCAGCACCAAGAACCTAACAAATGAATGAGACGACACTCAAGGACAGCTCTGCCATACACAGCAGTCCCTCCAAGAGTCAGCCCATGAGCTTCTCCTGCTTGTCATTTCAAGGCAGCTTCAAAATTATGGAACCTTCCCATTCTTATTGCATAGGCCTGCTGGCATTGGTTCAGCTATTTGGAACCCAGGCCATTCCCTAACAAGCCGGACCTCCTCTGTTCAGACTCCCGTTCATACCTCCAAACAGGCCGCCACCCTCACTCTTCCTTCTGCTACACATTTCTCCCAACCAATTACGACGATCTTAAATGTCACGTTTTTCCATGAAGCCTTTTCAAACTCTTCAAACTGTTAAATTTCCACATTTGGTTTTCCATTTTATTTCATTAGTTCTTTCCTCCAGCAACTGTAGAATCTACCTAGACGTTTTGTTTCTTCTGCTAGTTATCAACTAGGTTTTGGCTCTTTTCCTTACATGGCCTTCAGTCATTTTCCTACAGTGGATATTTGTTGTTTAAAGGCTGGTTTCATCAATAGAGACGTGGTTGCTAATGTTTACACATTGCACACTTTTGTCTTGATTCAGACAAGACAACTCTTAATGAAAAGGAGGAGCATCAAGAGTCAGAGATCAATGAACCTACATGCATTTATGGCAATCATATATTTGTGTTTAACTCACCTCTCTTAGTGGGTTTTGTTTGCAAAGCTAATGAACATAAGCTCAACAAAGCATTAAAATGGGAGGCATGGGTCATTCCCCTTCATCTAGTTCAAACTGACGTGTAAAGTATTTACAGTTCTGCAAAAGTGGCCAACAGCCCGGATCTCATGGAAACTAGATTGAAAGATGTCAATCTGCTAGTAACAGCATTTCCTGTTTCTGACAGTGCATTCTAAAGGTGATACTAAACTCTCGATTGCTGAAAAAGCATGTGTCACATGTTCTGGGAATCATGCAGATACATGATAAACTCTGCTTCAGTGCCTGCCCCTTAGTTTTTTCATTTGATGTCCCTCTCCCCCTATTAGCCCTCGACCCACAGTAACTGATCACCCTTTGTGTTCACGGAGGCCATGATCTTCAGGTAGTGAGCCTTCTGGGGTTCCTGGTTTATAGAAATCCTCAATAGGGTTCCTTTCGGTTTGACTATGGAACCCTGGCTCAGAATTTCTTTCAACCTCCCACCTTAAACGAGCACTGGTACCACTGTGTTAAAAACCTTTTTGTTATTTATTCTTGTTTATCAGTGCCTAAGATGTATCACATAGTGTACACTATGAATTAGCCAATTGAACTAGTCAGTTGTGGGTTTGTGATTAAAAAATAAAAAAAAGAAGATGAAGAAAAAAAAATCCAGGCTAGAGAGTACTAGGGACTGAGGGCCAGGGACATACATACTCCTTTTTAAATTTTACAAGGGTCTTTTAGTGACTAAGAAAACTTTTTGAGTAAGGATCCATGAAACACAAAGCTGGTTTTGGTGTCAAATCCCTCTCTCCTAAAAGCAAGAACAAACTAATTCAAGCTCTGCCTGACAAGGCATAATGAAGCCTCTGGCCTGTCTTTTTCTTGAATTTGCAGTCATCTATCAGAGAAAACTATTAAACAGATTAATAAGTGTTATAGCCCTCTAGTAAAAATCATGTTACAGAAAATAAATTTTTATCATTAATATACTTGTATCACTCACCTTCTAAAACCTGGTTCAGAACAATTCCCCCTTAGATATTTCAGTACTGAAATGTGAAAACATATCATTTCTAACACCAATAAGCTCAAGCGGAAATATAATGGATTTTTAATTTTCCTTTCCCATTTTTCCTTTTGGATTATAGATTATGGAATATTTTATGCAGCAGTTGGTGACAAAATATATTTCTTATTAATGTGTAATATTTGCTACATTAATAATTTTATGTCATTAATTATTGATGCAAATTTAATTGTGCCCCATGTCCTTTTTCCGTGCAGCTCAATAAAAACTATATATTTCTTTAATTAGGCTTCACTTGAAAACTGGAAAACAATATAGAAGTGGCATTTGCTAGTTCACCTATATAGAGCCCACAAAGAAACGAAATTAGTGTCTTGAATGTGATTTAGCAAGGAAGCATCGAGATATTCAGAAATTGTGGCTTTTTCAAAATTAACCTCACCCAGAGGCCAGGAACATGAAGACCACCAAAACCCAGCACTGTGGTAGGAGAAGCTTTTCTCCCTCCTGACCTGCAGAGATATCCCATTGATCTCAATGGAGACGGAAGGAGAAAACTGGAGTTAGCTACAAGGCTAGAACAGCAGCTTCTCTCTTTACACTCCGTTTCACTAGATATGCAACTCAGCCTTTCCTGCTTGATTTCAATATGCTGTTGTGTTCCACTGAAAATCTCTGGGAATGTTGTAGCCACTTTTTGTCTGTTTCTAAATGTTCTGCTACAAAATAGCATCTGTTAAGCATCTAGCCCAGGTTAAACAATGTGTTTCTAATAGTTTTTTTTTTCTTTCCTATTTTAAGATGTCAAGATGATGAAGAAAAAACACACTGGGCTTGAGAGATGAAGAACCCTTTGAGCTCCATCTTTTATTTTCTACCATTGACGGAGAAAATAATAACAACAACAAAAAAAAAAGGCTTTCCCAGTAGAAAAATAACAGGACAGCACAAACATCAATCTGTACAGTGTCAGGCCAGTCCCAGGGAGCAAGGGGTCTGTGTTAAAGATGTGTGCCACACCCACACGACGTTCCCACCCAACCATGGTGCCATCAAAGAACATCGACTTTATAAGGCATATCTCAAATGAATAAACAAGATGGCAAAGTTGGGTTTGTGTGAATTTTCTTCTTTTTGAATGATTGTTTTAAATTTTCTTAAAACAATACAAAACATAGCTACAGTTGTAAATGACCTGTACTATTAGTCTGATATTATTTCTGTAGCAAATTTAACAACTAAAATTCATAGTTATATTTTACCGTATTTCAACCATCCAACAACTTCTGTTAGATCTATTTTAAAAGTACCATGGATTTAATCTTTAAGGGCGAAAGTTCTTAAACATGGTTTCCTTTAGGAAAAGTTTCTGAACACTGTTTTTTTTTTTGCTTTCTAAAAATTATTCTTAAAGTTATATATATTTTTAGAATATCGAAAATGGAGAAGAAAAAAAGTAAAATAAATCACCATAACCCTGTAGTGCAAGCACAATCACTATAAACAGTTATACATTCCCATCCAGGATTTAGTGTTTTATTTGTATCTTGTGATATTTAAATCACACAAAGACACGATTCTGCATAAGTCTTTTCCCTTAACTATATTATGTATCACTACATATGACTTGCTGTTAAATATGTTTAAATATATTTATACCATGTCACTGAAATTTTGTACTAGTATACTAAATCAATGTGATTTAAGTTTTATATTTGAAAGTAAATCTAAATGTTGCAAAACACATTTTTTGCATAAAATCTTTATATGTTAAATTTTAGCTATAGACTTTAAAAATATAATGTGCTGCTATTTATCCACATATCCAAGTAATGGCTATCGAATATCAAGTCACTTTTGTCAAGAACATGTTACATATTGGCACTGGAGAACACCAGTCTCCCCAGGTGAAATGTATCTTTTCAACAAAGTTCAAGTTTGCAGTTTTTCATTATCGTATGAAAAGAGTCAAAAGTCTTTTCAATGCTAATTGAAAAAACTTGATATCCACTCAGTTGATTCTTCACTTACTAATTAGATTTTTATTCCTGATTAGTTTTCTATGAACATGATTGATCTTATTTTGGAGGAAATGGTCTATGAGTGATAAGGTGTGCATGAGAGTTGGTCCCATACAATTCAATGCAAGTTTTGGTTCACAGAGATGTTCTGTGCAATTATTTCTCTTCTCAAGACTGTTGTAATTTAATAGAAAGATCCAAGACAACTACACCATCTCTATCTGTGATGAAAATAAGGATACAAAGATAAAGAACTATAGATGAAATTTATAGCACTGATTATCAAAACCATGGTACCTACTGAGAAATTCTTATGTTATTTCATACACATAAAAATCAGATGAGATGAAGGAAAGCTTGGAGGAAAGACAGTAATTCACTTGCCTTCTGGATAAATAACAGATGAAGCACTTGTATTTGTGTGTGTATGTGTACACATGCATGCATAACAGAATAAGAACATTTTGTCTAATATTTTCCCCATTAGCTTCACATAAGGCCTCATTTTTACAACCAGTCAACTGCTACTTTTGACTTTGCTGATTCTCTATGATGTGTACTTGTTATTCAAAATTCTTACCTGGAGCTCTCCAAAGAAGTTGCGTGCCAGTGAGCCACAAAAGGATCGTCCCATCTCCACTCCCCCAGTGCTGGGAACACAAGCATGCTCCACACCCACTTTTTTTCAACACTAGCTACGAAAAACACAATACTTTACCAACTGAGGCTCCCTAGACTATGTTTTTTCTTTGACTTTACAACTTCTCTGTCCATAGGCAAACAATAATCGTTGCAGATTTTAATGCCAAAAGCTAAGTATCTTGCAACAACACAATTTACTATCTAGCAAATGCCTTTCTCTGGGGTTCGAACCCAAGTTAGTCTGTCCCAGGTATATAGGCAGACTTTTTGTTATACCAGCCAGCTCCCCAATAACCACACAAAGACTTACTATTCCTTATGAATGCTTGGTCAATAGCTTAGGCTTATTAACTAGCTCTTGCATTTTAAATTAACCTCTTTCTATCCCTTTACTTGCTGCCTGTGGCTCCTGGCTTGTTACCTCATTTTGAACTGTGCTGCTTCCTTTGTGTCCAGACTGTGGCTGACAACTCCTGAGATTCTACCCTTCTTCCCAACATTTTTCTGGTCCAGTTTTTCCACCCAGTCTCTTCCTTCCAGCTATAGGTCACTCAGCACTTTTTCACCAATGATAGTAATCCATATTTACAGTGTACAAAGCTTATTTCACAGTACCCAGCTCTTACCTTGAGTACTAACAAGGGCTACAAAGCACATTCCCTGTTCTAGGAGTCCCTTTTAACTCACTAGTTGACAGTAAAGTCTAATTCCTGTGGTTTTATAAGGAGACCCTTAGAAGCATATTCAGCTTCCAAAAATTATCATCTAGGCCTTGTCCTGTGGTCCTTACCATACACATTCTCATCACACAGCAGTTTGCTTGTTCCAGGCAATCAGGCTATCAAGAGAATTATTCCTATTGCTTCCCATATCTCTACCTATGTTGGGAGCCCACCCAACTAGGGTGGATTCATTCACATATACCTCCCTCTCCATCACATCAGTGTGAGGCAATTAGAGACTTGCAAAGTGCAACACACATTACAATAGTTTCCACCATCATACTCACTATTCCTATCCCCAGTCAAAGAGAGGTGATGATACACAGAGGATGGGAATCTTGCAGCTCTCCCAGGATTCTACCTCCTGTAGCTGCTTTCCTCAGGTTTCCACTAAGACATTGGGTTCCTCTGAAAACAAGAGACTGAATAGACTCACTTTCCTAACTGCCTTTCAATTTCTACAAATGTTTTGACCTCTTGGTGCTGTCTTATATATGATCTGATTGGTCCAGTGTTATCTACATGCAATGCCTGGCAGTATTTTTAAAGTGTCAGTGTAGGGGCCATTTTCCTGTCACTTGATAAGTATAATAAATACTTGTCACAAATGAAACTTGCACAAAAGCCAACTGTGTGATGTCAATAACAGGCAGAGTTTTTGTAGCAGTAATGTAAATTGATTTTTGAAATCTTAAATTTATTGTTAGTACATGCTATTCAGAGGGTCTTAACTCTTGGTATATATAGAAAACTCAAACTTCAAAGCATTTTAGAAAAATGACAGGCATCTGAGAGTCCTACTTTTTATTCCAATGAAAATACCTTTTACCAAGAAGTCAAAATTTCCCACAAAATGTAAAAGGACTAAAGAAAATAAAGGCAATGAAAGTGCTATTATTCTCAGTAAGACACCCATAAGCCTGTTGATTTAGGAAAATCTTTGAGCCTTTACCCTCACAGTTGCAAGGAAGGTTCAGTTCTCACAGTGCAAAGAAAAGCTCTGAAGAGTTGTCTGGGGCTTCTTCTCAGTTTGTTTCCTTCTCTGCCAAGGATCTTATTTCATATGACATTTTAATACTCTTCCTAAGGATATAAGAAATATTTAGGTCTGGAGAAGAAAACCACCCATAAGAATTCAAATTTAATTTTACCATCAAACAAACATCCCAATCAATAAAATCAGTGATTTCCTGGGTCCTTTTAAAAAATGAATAAAAACTAAAACTAGCTAGTTCTGCTGTCTCATTGGCTGTTTGGATGCTGATGAGTGAGGCGCCGGCAATTTAGAGAGCAGTTGCTTATTTTATGTCCTACAAATTATAGTACAATATTTTGTGATATAGAGAAGAACCACTGAGCAACAGTAGTATTTTCCTCCTTACAGTAGCAGTAGCTAGGACACTATTCACCTCTTTAGAGTAACAGTTGAAACAATCAGCTCACTTGATGCACGGGAGCCATTTCTCCAAGTACTTCCTCTTCAATAAATCTTTAATCAGATAAATGATGAGTTTATTTTTAAGAGAAAATTTTCACACTTCCAAAACTATCACTGATGAACCTCTTGTTTATAATTTAGAAATTATTTGCGTAACTGGTCAGCACAAAATTGACTAGCTTATGCTTTAGTATCACATTGATTTACTAGATCAATTACATCAAATAACAGTATTTCACCCTGCTTTCTTTTCTGCACAGTGTGCTGTTTTGAAACCTTGTAGAGAAATGTTTTTGTAGATATGACTTGCAACACTGAGAGCCTACAAGGTTATACAAAAAATATAACTTAACCTGAATTCTTGATGAGGAAACCAATCCTTCTTCTACATGCTTGTTGTGCCACTGACATGCCCAAATATCTGAGTGTCTTACGAATAACTTTATTTTTTTATTAAAGGGACTAAGGAGACTTTTCCAGTAGTATCTTAGATCTACAGAAAAACAGACGTATGATGGGAAGCAAAGTTGTCAGTTAGAAACTTCAACAACCATTTATTTCATTCACTTTTGCCCATTGACTGTCACTTCCAAAATTGTCAGAGCGTGAGAGTAAAGCTAGGGTAAGGTGCTTGTGGAAGAACAGTATTTTAATTTTGCATACTTTCCACTTTATTCAAACTCATGTAGATGCCACAGTTCAACTCTACAATTACAATATGAACATTCAAATCTTCCCAACATTGGTTCCCACCAGATAATTTATGAAATATTAATTTCTCTAATTAATTTTTATCTCTTGTCTCACCTGCTTCTCAGTAGTTTTCAACACAGCTGTTTCTAGAAGCTTCGTTTTCGGGGTCCTACAGGAAGAAAGTAGATGTTTATACAAAACACCAAGAGCCCAGAATTTGTAACCCTGAAAATGGGGCAGTTTTTCAGTATTTTCTCCTTCAGTTTTCAGAGGGCTGGATTATTCAACTGCATTTAATCAGAGGGACTGAAAATAAGAAAGTCGATAAAGGAGTGCTGGGAGCTTTCTGTAAGGCAGGCCTGCCATTTGCTTCTCAGAGTGTCCCCAAATGCAAAGGGAAGTGCTACCACAAGAGCTTCCTGAAAAAATCCAGGACTTCGAAATCATCATTTAAATACAACAGCTCCCGTCTGTAGTGATTTATCCAAATTTCCCTGATATTCATGATACCCATTTTCACAATTATGGATCCTGGATCAGTCAACAACTCTTGAACAAGGCCTATTTTTTCTTTTTAGAATATTATTTAATAAATGGTGAGTCTCAAGCAAGAAACCTTTCAGTAATGATAAAATATATAATGTGGTCCACTGACAAATATAAAACCCTACAATAGCACAATAAACTAATTTTGAAGTTGATCCTTAATATTGGTTCATATACCTTCAAGGCCTTCTTTACCATAACATATGAGAATAAACAGAAAAAAAAATGTACTGTTGTAGCATGAATTCTAATTGGTCTTAACAATACAAGCCCAGAGTCAGATGTTACAGGATGAAAGCTGAAGTATCAGAGAAACAGTGCAGCCAGCCACTAGAAAGACCTTTACCTCTATTAATGCTCAGACAGAAGGGTCGATCCTGTCCTCAGACTGTCTCCTCAGACTTTGTCCTCAGACTGCAGCTCTCTCCACCAAACCTCAGACTGTACTGAGTTCCTGTCTCCTGCCTTGTCGTTCACTCTCTTCCCAGCCATATTATTCCTGTCTCCGCCGCAGTAGTGTTGGGATTAAAGGCATGGGAACCCAAGTGCTAGTATCACCTTTGTGTGCACTCTGTTTCTCTTTTAGAAAGACTCAGTATTGTGTAGTCCAGGGTGGCCTTGAACTAACAGAGATCCCTCTGTCTCCTGAGTCCTAGGATTAAAGTGGTGTGCCACCGCTCCCTGGCCTCTAATGGCTTAGCTCTGCACTCTGATCTTCAAGCAAGCTTGATTTGTTAAAACAAAAACAAAATATCACTACATACTGTTAGTGAGCTTAGCTATTGGACATTAGACCCTATGATTGAGAGCATGCAGGATGCTTCTCTAGGTTAAATTTGATATCTCTAAGTGGGAGAGATTTTATTTGTTATTTATAATAACACTTGCATGTGTTTATACATGTGCATAAATATATACAGCTTCCAAGTAATTCAGAGTTCTTTAGAAACCTTAAGATCATATTCATAATATGACAACCAATGTTTTTACTAAGTATGAATTATTACATGTGATTAAATGGTGACGGGAGAAGAAATACTTTCCACTAGAAGGCTCTGTGTGACCCACTTTGCCTCATAATCAGGGAGCTTCCAAGCTCAACTTCTTTCCTAACATGATTAAGTCAAATGGTTCTAACTAGGGCTAAAATTGACTATTTTGGCACTAAAGGAAACTTCAAGATTATCTAGAACATCTGACTCATTGTATAGCCAGGGGGAATGAAATCCAAAAAAGGGAATCATATGCCTTGCCCAAGTTACACATTAATTAGTGACAGAATTCTGAGTCATCCCAGTACTTCTTTTGTCCAGTGTAACATTCCTTTCATAAGACAGAAGATTGGTCATTTCTTGAAATATGAATAAAATACTGCAGTTCTAAGAACGCTTACTAGAACCTAAACAATGAATCTTTGAGAAATCAGGACTCAGTTTTACTACAATATATCTGCTTGTTCTTGGCGGTTCTCTCATCATCAAGTATATATATATATATTACAAGTATATATATATATATATATATTTATATATACTTGTAATATATATTTACAAGTTGTATATATATTACAAACTTTCCACAACAAATCTGAGAGTATGTGCATTAAATATTCAAATTTTAAATAGTCAAGGAACGTGGTTTTGGTTTTATGTGTTTGCTCTGAGACAGTATCTTCCTATGTCTTCCAGGCTAGCCTGGTACTCAAGACAATCCTCCTGCTATGGCATCTTGAACATTGTAATTATAAGCATACACCACATGCTCAGACTTGAAGGTGGTCTTCATAAAATAGAATTTAATCTCAGATTTATAGTCAGAAATATCCAGATCATTTCATTTCATTCCCCAATTTTGGAGAGGAGAAAGAGTCTCTAAGACGGTAAAATGAGCCATTCAATGCCAATTATCACCTGGTAAAGACCGGAGCACGGATATTTCCTGTTTACTGCTATTTCATGACATTAGGAGTATCATCGTAAATTATATCTAGGCAATAGAAAAGTGAAGTTACTTAGGACAGTGTGCCTATGAGAAACATTTGAAATAAGATAATGGCATTAGTGAGATCTGTCGTCATAGGCATCAATTTCTTTATCTTCACCCCTTTCACTGTCCTCCATTTTGGCTCTATCAAAATATACTATTAGGAAAGACTAATTTTGCAATTTTTACTTAATTATCATCCTCTATAGCATACCATTTGCTTATATTAAGTATTAGTCCCATCAGTTTAGTTGCAAAACTGTGAAGGCTGCTTCTGGATTGAATTACATGGTCACACCTGCATTGTTCAGAGGTAGTCCATAAAGACCCAAGGCCACACTGAGAAGTACTTTTCTTAAAACACTTCAAATTGAGGGATATGTGGAAGTATGTTGGAAATAGAATGTGCATCATGCATGTAGTCTCATATTAACTTAGTCAAACATCTGTGAGGACTTGGATTGAATACCCATTATTGCAAAGAATAGTAAATAGGTAGATAGGTAAATAGATAGACGGATGGATGCAGAGGTAGATATAGATAGATGAAAGATAGATAGATGATAGATAGATAGATAGATAGATAGATAGATAGATAGATGATGGATAGATAGACAGATAGATGATAGATGATAGATAAATGGATGGATGGATGGATAGATAGATAGATAGATAGATAGATAGATAGATAGATAGATAGACAACATAATGTCCACATGAAAAGAAATGCAATTAGAAGAGAACAAGAGAGGGACAAAGAGGAGAGAGGTGGAAATAAGGATGCTGAGATCATGGAGCCAGCCCAGTACAATAAAATTATAAAGGATCCTTTGCACAGGCCCTACTGTGAAGGACCTGATGACTTAAGTTAGCCATTGTTACATCCTATTTCTTCAGAATATACCGTATATGCATGCAGTGTGTGGTGTCAATCTCAACTGCTTGACCAGTGGAATAGTTGGTGGTGCTTGCCCTCAGATATCTGTGGTCAGTTTCAGTCAGTTATTGTTAATAATTTATCTCAAAATTTCCTTCTTAGAAAACATAAGCACTTACTCATTAGGAGAAAGAGTTGTACTTCAAGACTTTTAAAGTGGGAATATATTACACTTAGAGAGAAAATATATTTCAAATGAAAATCTTCAAAAGTTGATAATACATTTCACTTTTAACATCTTCAGTAATTTGTTTTTGTTGTTTTGTTTCATTGTTTGAGACAGTCTTGCTGTGTGGCTCTGACTAACCTACACCTCTCTATGTAGACCAAACTGGCCTTGAACTCACGATCTACATGCTTCTCCTTCCCAAGTGCTGGCATTGAAGGCATACCCAGTTTCAGTAACTTATTTTAGTAAAAGCTTCCTATCAATGCCACGTGGGAAATTTATCTAGTATCCAAAAAAATAGAATTGTACTATTTCTTTTTCAGTAAATTTAGAAAGATTCTGCTACAGCTCCAAATGAAAATATTTGACTACAACTTAGTTTCCCTTTCATTCTATATCATTAACAGCTATGATCCAAAAAAATCCTTATTTTCTTAATAATTTCAAACCTCACAAAGGAGACAGATTAAGATTGGAAGTACTTTGTAGCAACCCCACACCAGTTTTCTTCAGGAGTGGGCTACCCAGGCATTATCTGTTGTACTCTTTTAAATATGCCAGCCGAGGTAGAAGAACCTAAGCCCCATGTTAAAATCCACATCTGCTTATGCTAGAATGAAAACCCATCTGAGAATCAATGAAGCACGTGGAGAGGGTCTAATTAAATCCCCATGCCATTTCCTTTAAAACTGTCAAATTGAAATTGTAATCGTGTATTCATTCACCCCCAATGGTGTAGTGGTAATTTTAGAAGTGGGAATATTTAAGCAATGAGACCCAACAGTGTGTATTTTGCTTGGATATCAACATTGGTGAATATTTCTTGGGTATTCAGCCAGTAGTCTGGAAAGAAACCTCTCCTAAATAGCGAACCACAAAACCTTTTCCAAGTATACACCCACACTAATAAAAAACACAGAATTCTGTGTGGAGAATAAGAATTCAAAGTAAATGTATTTATTAAGCAATAACAAAATAAACCTAAACTAATAAAAATATAGCAAGGGTTTGGCACATTAAGTTAAAGTGGCAATACATACAACAAATCAAAACTCAAGCTGAAGATTTCTTGCATTGCAGCCATACTAGCGCACCAAAATCTTACTCTGTCTGCTGTCCTTTGTCATCTAATCTTTTTCTTGCTTTGAATGGCTCTCAACTAAAACCTAACTGAGGAAGTATAGGAGCGTTGCTGTGTTCACTGATATTGTGTCTTCTGCCTTATTTAGAGGGTGGCAAATGCTTAAAAATTGGAATATGAATCGCAATAGCAGTATTTCCTTTACACTTACATAAAACTCAGTCCTGTAATTGTCTAAAGCTCTCTTAAATAACAAGCAATAGACAACAGCCATCAAATGACGCAGTGAATTCACTGGCTGTATTTAGTCACACCCTAACTTTAGAGACAAGCATTGTTCTACTTTTTAAGAGAAACTCTTTATCTTCTTACTTCTAAGATACAGTATAACTTACATTGCCTAAAGCCAAAGGCAAAATATACTCCTGCTGAAATTGGAAAGCATCTCCCCTTACTACACTTGCTAACTGAAGGACTGAAGAGAATCAAGACTTATAAGGAGAGAATGGTGGCATTCCAAGCACTTATGTGTAAAAATGTCATGCTTTTATTTACCTCCTGCCATTTTAAACACTCCTATCCCACTCTCTTCTATAGGAATAAGAGTCTGTCTGTTCTACAGATATGGCCCAGGTGGGAAAGGTTATTGCATTTGAGCATCAACAGAAAATAATGCACACAGGGAGCGGGCTTTGAGCCAGTGCCTGCCCATCTCTATGCCGGTGCCCACTCCACACAAGTGCCTCTCAACAAGCTCTCCTCGGGCAAACTAGGCCATCCTTCAAGGTCACCATGTGAAAATGCAGCAACAACAAAGACAACATAGGGAAGTTCCATTGTCCTGTATATGCAGGGTGACCTTCAGGGGAGAATCGAGAAAAGTAAAGTTGACAATGAAAAAAGTAAAACTAAATATCACTTCTCTGTAAAGTTGTATAGAAAATGGAGTAGACTAAGGGTTCATACAAACCAAGGGAGTAACTAGGCAACATGAAGGTACGTTTCCCAGATTCATCTCTGCTTTGTTTACCCCTGTTCCTCTTTGGTGGTTGGGGATAGGAGTTGGGATGTGGGCAATCAGGAGAATGAAAGCAGTCCACTACTTTCACTAAATTAATGTTTCCTCTCTCATCCCTCGTGATACATGAAGACCAGTCATACCAGGAGAAAAAAGACATGATAGTGAGTCACATGTTACATTCTGTACCCTACTCTCTAGCATCATCCCCATAAAGAGCGGCAGAATTTAAAGACGGGATAATGAAATGTGAAACTCATGAGTCATTGGTAAGAACTGAAAACCACTGAAATACTAGGACAATCCATAAACTGCATCTCTCCACAATAAATAATCAGACTCCAACACAGGGAAACACAAATACAAAGTTACAAGAAAGTTCCAATGTTAAACCCTGGTGAAAGGTAAAAAGATGAAGAAAGCATAAATATTATGGGATGTTTTAAGCTAAGGTCAACATTCAAATTATAAAAAATTAGTCTCTGGGTACCTATGTGCCTGATTCTATTTTCTTCTTCTATTTAGTAAAGCAATTGTTTTAATAGGCACATACTTCCATTCTTCCAGGTCATTGATAAATTTCTAAAATCTTGCAAAAACTTGCACAACCGTTATTGACTGTGCTCATTGAAATAACTGCAGAATTATCCAATATTTATTAGTGATGCCAAATACATAAACCAAAATTAAAGTAATGATTATCTTACAGCTTTATTTCCAAATGATAATTGAATTTCACAGATGTGAAAGTGTTATCCCTCAAACAAGCACCAACTTAGTGTGTGTTTTTATTTTTATTTTCTGTTTTGTAGTGTTATGCTCCAATCCAAGGGCTCCATGGCTGTTAGATATGTGCTTGCTGCTGAATAACCAACCCTACCACGTTAATTTTTTAAAGACCCACCTAAGAAGGTTATAGAAGCATTTTCTGTTTTTATCATTGTATAACATTTGTTTTCATTTTTGCATATAATATCATAACACCTACAGTGAAAGAGGTGTGTCTCCATTAAAATAAATATGTTGGTTACCCCCAAACTGAAGAGACAGCGACTTTATAACACTCAGATGAGTCATTCTTGCATATATATACTGAACTAGAACATTTGTAAGGATGAAGTATTATTGCCAGCCTAAAATGGGTGCTTTTGCTATAATATAAGCAGGTCAATAACGGAAAATATCTGCTATAATATAAGCAGGTCAATATTGGAAAATATCTATTTCGTTGGTCTTCGTCCAGATAAGAGAAATATAAAAGATACACTATTCTAAGTATTTCGGATAACTCCTTACTTACCTTGATAGAAGAATGAAGCAAAAACTTGTTAAAATGGCCTCTGTTTCAATTAGAGATGTGGTATCCTGAAATACTTGCTATTTGCTTTCTTTCTTTTCTATTTGTGGAAAAATCCCTTTCTAATCCTGTTGGTGCTCATATAGTGAAGTAAAATTATGGCTTTCTCGTCAGCACTTTGACAGGTAGAACAATGGCTTAAATAGGGAATAATGATCCAAACTCTCCTAGTTTAAAAATTACTAAGAAATGTATGTAAGGTGTTCTGTTCACTGTGGGTTTTGTCATACCTGTGGTATCTGTGCTACAAGCAAGCTGAGATCTCAAAGGTGGGCTCATATGAAAAATATGTCTGTTAGGATCCGGTAAAACAAGGCTAGAAAATTAGCCTAACGGTAGATGGAATTCAAATGGTATGTTTTAAGAGGGAGCTGCTGTTTATTTGCAAGAGGGACAGAGCTGTTTGAGGGAGCCCAGGCTCAGTAGCAGGCAGGACTGGCAGAGGAACTGCACAGAAAGCATCCAGGAGGTGAGCCTCCACCAGCAGTGGATGAAAGAACACACTACAGTGAGAGATAGCTACAGTTCGGCTTCTTCACACACGAACCTGCCCATGTGCACAACAGTTTCAGGATGCAAAAGCTAGTACTAAATCCCTGTTCTGATGGAGAGGTGACTCACATTTCTCTTCCAGTTTTAGTTCTTACCGGCTTTAACCTGCACAAACATGTGACTACAAAGCACAGGTTTGCAATAACTGAGATAAAGCTAAAGAACTTAAAACCTACCTTTCGGTGTTATTTCCCATGCATGAACATACGCAGTATACAACTACAGTCATATACTTTTTATTAATCCATTATGAATGATTTTTCTCCAATTCAGGCTTTTTATTGATAGAAATTTAATGCTATGAAGTCTTAAAATATGGCAAATCGGCCATACAGTGGTTTATGCCTATAATTCCAGCACTTTGGAGCATGAGGCGACAAAAAACAATCTGCAATACAAGTCCAGCTTGGTCTACACAGTTAGTTCCAAGTCCCTGTGTGCTGTAAGTGGGACACTTTCTCAAAATCATGGCAAATAATAGCTCATACTAAAAAAACAGAAATTTTATTATTTCTGATCTTTGGCATTAAGTATATTATCTTAAATGCATTAAATGAATAATCTCACTGAAGGGATTGATGAACTTTTATCATAGATCGTGAAAGTTAGTGAGAAAATATGGAATAACCCAAGAGAATATACATATTTCCAAATCTGGTTTTTCTAATTTTAAGCTCTTTAGCTCTTGATTTAGGAAATGCAAACTCTGAAGTTCTTCAGTGGTAATTTTCTTAAACACAAATGTAGAAAGAATTGTGTATATTTCCCATTGTTTCATTTACTCAGGAAACAGATGGAAGGAACAATGATGCTGACTTTCAGAGGACTGAGGGACATACAGTGTGCATGACATCTGTGTCCCTGAGGACTCTGACACAAATTCACTTTCATATACTTGTGCTCCCTGTTACTTTAAATGCTCTCTACTTAAAAGAAAAGTATGTTCCAGGTTTCAAAAAAAAGAAAAGAAAAAAAAAACGTAAATCCTTGCTCTTAGAAGGAACAGCAGTTTAGGGGCTAGCCTTCAAGCAGGAAAGCATGCAAATAAGCATGCTTTCTTAACAGCCCAATTTTTCAAAAATTATATATAAGTATTTCATAAACCTTCCAAAAATATAAGTCTTCATTATTATTTAAGAGTTAACAAAGTCAAAAATACCAGGGTTTGAAAGTCAGCAGATAAAAGATCAGCATCCTTAAGTTCCAATTGTTGACATAAAATGTTTAAGGAATTAATCCTTGGGAAAACTATTTGGATTCCAGAAGGATGTCCTAGAATCTTACACACACTGACACAAAAACTACAAATGAGACAGGAGTGCCACTGCCCACACTCCACCAGCTGCCTTGCCACCTTTGCCCTTTTGTGTAATTGCATTTATTTTAAAACATACAGATACTTCCATGACTCTCATTTAGTATTCATATTAGTGCTTTTCTAATTGGTGAAAGAAAATACCGGACAAGGAATAGCTTAGGAGAGAGATGGTTTGCTTTGTCTGACAGCTCCAAGAAGTATCCTGTCATGGTGAAAAAACTGTGGTAGCAGGACCTTGAGTCAAATGAACACGTTGCTGCCACAGTCAGGAAGCAAGTGGTGCTTTCTGATACATAGCTTATTTTCTCCTTTGATTTCAGTCCAGAATAGGAAGCCTATGATACCACTCAAGTGAACACAGTCTCACCACCTCAACTAAAATTGTCCACGGGTCTCTCTCAGACACACACAGGGACAGTCCTCATAGACATACACAAAGGTTTGTGTGCTGGATTCTAGACCTGTCAAGAATACATGATATATTAGCTATTACAGTATCTGATTAAATGATAATCAAATTACAAAGTTTGCCACCCCCCAAGTAAAACGCTATATTGAAAGAATGTAAGAGTCTCTGACATACTAAAATTTGGTACAAGAGTATGAGAACAGAATTATCAAAGATACATTAAAATTATCACATCTCACAGGTAGGAGAGATAAAATCACTTTTTTCATTTTATCTTTTGTATGAGAAAACAATAGTCAAATGTTACTCTGTAACCTGAGACCTGAAATATTTCAAATCCTTACAATGGTAATGAACATTTCTTGAAGGGTCTATGCCAGACCCACTTGTAAACATATGCAATCCGCAGGAGTTAAGGGAAAAAAAAAAACACAGTCTTAAAATAATAGATTCAGACCTTTAACTGAAGTGTCCTCATGTACTTAGACAAAATAAAAATACTTTAAAATCTGCTGCCGAGTGAATTAAGCTAAGCGCATTTATTTGATAAGTTATTGTGGTGGTTTGAAAGAAAATGCCCCCGAAAGGGACTGATGCTTTAGGTGTGGCTCTTTTGGAAGAAATGTGTCACAGTGGGGGTGGGCTTTGAGGCCTCTTGCCTTGCTCAGTGTGACACTCATCAACTTCCTGTTGCCTGCAAGATGTAGGGCACTCAGCTCTTCCTCCAGCACTGAATCTCCCTGCTTGCTGCCAAGCTTCCCACCATGAGGATAAACAAACTGAACCTCTGAAACTCTGAGTGCCTCCTCAATTAAAAATTTTATTTTATAAGAATTGTCATGGTCATGATGTCTCTTCACAGCAATTAAAAGCCCTAACTGAGATAGTTATATACACACATTTAATTATCTCAACTTGCTTGGAGAATTAGAATTAAAATTTTCATCTCTTACAGTAGATTTTCCTCCTAAACATGGAAACTCTAGGCTGAGAAGATGGCTCAGTCGATGAAGGACAATACCGGAAAGAACAACTGAAGATATTTTCCTCAAGTTATTACATAAAAATACACTTTCTGTGTTAACATTGATATGAGCATGAGACTTAAAGAGATTTTTAAAAGTTAGCTTTGAAAAAGATTTTAAAAAATAAAGTTAGCATAGAACTTCAGACCCACTCAACAAGAAAATCAAGCTTGGTACTAGATATTTGGGGATCTGGCAATCAAATCCCCAGGACTAGTGAAGTCCTTGGAGAACTCACAACCAGCTCTTTACTAAACCAACATAATCCCCAACGATACTCTAAGTATGTGTCCTTATTCCCAAAGATAAGCTGAACAAATCAATAGGCATTTCAAACTGAAAGGGAGAAGGTCCACGAGGAACTATGGGCCTCTAAGGAGTGCTGAGAGTGGGAGAAGCAGCTTTCCTCAGGGAAGAGCATAACAACTGGGTATCCAACACTAAAATTAGTCCGAAAACAAGTAACGTACGGGCTGAGCAGGTTTACTTATGGATTTATAAATACATATGTATGAACATATATATGTGTATGTGTGTGTGTGTGTGTGTAACAACTGTTAATGAAAAAGAAGTCATGAATTTGAAAAAGAGGAAGTAGGGTATATGGGAGAAAAGAGAGGGAACATAATACAACTATATTATAATCTCAAAATATTAAAAAACTTTTTAAGTATTTTATTGTTTGTATTAAGCTATATATTTTCTCTGCTCCCCTCTCTTCCTCCTCCCTCTCCTTCTATTTTCTCCCACGGTCCCCATGCTCACAATTTACTCAAGAGATATTGTCTTTTCCTACTTCCCATGTAGATTAGATCCATGTAAGTCTCTCTTAGTGTCCTCATTGTTGTGTAGGTTCTCTGGAATTGTGAACTGTAGGCTGATTTTTCTTTGCTTTATGTCTAAAAGTCACTTATGAGTGAGTACATGTGATATTTGTCTTTCTTGATCTGGGTTACCTCACTCAGTATGATGTTTTTTAGTTCCATCCATTTGCCCACAAATTTCAAGATGTCATTATTTTTTTCTGCTGTGTAGTACTCCATTGTGTAAATGTACCACATTTTATTTATCCATTTTTCGCTGGGGGGGGGGCATTAAGTTGTTTCTAGGTTCTGGCTATGACAAACAATGCTGCTATGAACATAACTAAGCACATGTCCTTCTGGTATGATTTAGCATCCTTTGGATATATACCCAAAAGAGGTATTCCTGGGTCTTGAGGAAAGTTGTTTCCTAATTATCTGAGAAATCACCACACTGTCATCCAAAGGAGCTCTACTAGTTTGCACTCCCACCAGCAATGAAGGAGTTTTTCCTTTATTCTTAAGCATATGTTGTTTCATATATACGTGTGTGTGTATATATGTATGTATGTAGGCGTGTGTGTATATATATATACATATATATATATATATATATGTCTTAGTGTCCTACACATTGTGACAATTCTTTAAGAAAAATTTCTATGATAATAACTGCAGCAGGAAAACAGACCTAGCCTGGGCAACTTAATGAACATAATGGTAGCCTGTCACAAAATCAAAAGATAATAAGGTTAAAGCAAACTGGGGGTGTGGATCACTTACCTTGCATTCATAAGACCTTAGGTTCTATCTCCACTACTATAAATCAAAATAAAAGGCTTTATTTTTACAAAATTTTAGTTGTTTATATATATTAAAAGCACACTATTTCAAATGTACTGACTAAACATATGTAATGTATCAGATCAAGTATCCAGATTGTGACAAGCTAGATTCCTGATTCATCAGTATCATTTCCAAATGTAAATTAAGTACCAGTTGAAGTCAATCAGTAGAGTATAATTTATTAAGCTTTTGCTGCATTAATGCAACTTCCAAAGGTGACTCCCTATCGGTGAGTTGGTTAGTACCTAGAAGAACCTGACTCATTATATTCAGTTAAGACTGCTTCAAAACTTAAACACCAGAAGCTAATGCTGACCTCAGGGGAGATTGGGACCTCCTGAATTTAATTATATTTTAAATCTACAGAAATCAAAGTAACTCATTCCCCACTGGTACTAATGCAGGTAACTGTATTAAAAGTTATATGGCCTTTAACTCTCTTGGTTTGCAAACATGCATATGGCAGAATCATAGGGAGAGCTTATTTTGCTCTGGCATTCTTGTCCCATTATGACACTATCCAATATGTTATGGCAATTGTAATATTTTGTAGACCGGTGGAAAATACATCTAAAAATATCTGTAGCATTTCTGAGCCAAAGCAGAGGTAATTGATGTTTCCTAGAAAAATGATCCCACCTGGCTTTGTAGAAGATCTGTGTGAGCGCTTCAGTGCCGGTGGACCCCGAGGAGAGCCCTGTCCTCGGTATCATGGCAATTCTCTGAAGCCCCAAAGCAAGGTTCATACAGTTTCTGTAGAATGCTCCACTTGAAACTCAGATTACACTATTTAAGTGGCCTGTGGCGTTCTCTATTAAAGGCTCCCTGCTGCTCAGGCATTTTCCCCATTATAATGCATTGCTGTAGATATAACATTGTGGATGCTCTGTCATTTATCTAATGCAGCTCAAAAGGTTTCCATCACTGTGGATGCCTCTAAATTATGTCATTACAAACATCCATACTACTGAAAGGCTGCTTGTTTAGCAAAGACATTATGTGGCGTATCAGCACTAAAGTACTTGTTCTGTATTTCAAGTTCATCCATAATATAGGTGCTGAACAGAGAAGCATTAGATATTTTACAAATATAAGCAGTTTTGTCAGCAAGTTCGTTTGTAAATGCACATTTGTAAGCTTAAGTGCACTGCCATGCTCCAGCTTACACCCTTCTGAAAGCAGATCTTTAAATATTAGTGAAGAGGGGGTCTCAGTACTCAGCTTCTCCGGTTTCCCTTACCCGAAATTGGCGATCAGCCACTAGGATGTTTGTCCTTGTTGTATGTGACCTGTAAAGAAGGCATATGAAGCAATTCAAGCAAGACAAATTTCAGAAGAGACTAAACTGTACATCCTATGCTTACATTGCTTGAAGATTTTTTTTTCCAGCTCTCCTCTGAAAACAGGGTTAGGGCATATGCTGAAGCTGAAGATGACTTGAGAGAAAGTTGCTTCCCAGGCAGTTTCCTCTCCTTCGTCATAGCTGAGAGCCCTTACCCACTCTTCTTTGAAAAGTGTATTAATTGTTAGGGCTTTAGAATGAGAGAGGCCTGGGTTCAGACTTGGCCTAACGTTGTGTCTTATAAACTCTTCGATAAACTGTCTGATTAAAACTGCTCATCAGTTTTCCCTTGTCTATGGCATATTAATCCTTGGGGTTCAAGTTAATAGCTTTTTGAGCTAGAGAATGCATATATTTTAGCCATATTCTGCAAGGAAGGAAATCAACACTCGATGAACTTGGGATACTAGTGCTATCTTAAACAGAACTATAACAGAATCATAGACTCCATGACCTCTGGCTTCCGACGGCCAGCTATTTCTATTCCAATATTCAGAATTGTCAACATGCTTTTTTTGTTGAGAATTCTAACCTTACTAATGCAAAGAGTTATTTTCATTTTTAACCCAAACATATCTTTATTTAATCCAGGCATGTGAAGAGGAAAAATATGTCAAACATCTCGTCAGGTCAAATATACCTTAAATCTGTTATTTTGAAACTTTGTCCCTAGTTCTCCCAAATTGTTTCTACTTTTCTCCAATTCTTCTTACATTTCATTTCTGAGCTGAAGAGATTTGCCTCCTGTTCATCTCTAGGACTGCAGGAGTACCTTGGAGTAAGTACAGGATGATGAATGCTCTCCGTAAGTACAACTCTTGGGTCCTCTAATGTAGTCTAGGAAATGTGTTGAATGACATATACTTACCACAATTTTTTCTGCAAATAATTTGATGATCTAAAAATTATAGAACTTACAGTGAAATATACATCTACAAATTATTTATAAAATTTTAAATGCAGATTGTATTCACTTCAATCATAATATGTCATAATGTATAAGTTATGTTTCTCTCTTCACTCGCACCTCTCAGTAGAAACAAAATACAGAAATCAGTCAAGTACTGTGCTGGTTCTAATTACTCATTAATACTTAGAAAAAGTGCCAAGAATATTAACACTTAATAGATATCTGTTATATGAATAAACGGATGCTTCCTTGGACTAAACTACATCTCTTCACCTTCCTGTATTGTTACACCCTGTCTTCCTATCAGTATGAATTCCCACCTAACGCCAATGAAGCCACTTTTAATTTTTTTTTTGAAGGTACTTTTTTTTCCCTCCCCTCCTCCCATTCTCCTCCCACTCCCCCACTCACCCTCCTCCCTCCTCCTCCCTCCTTAAGAGAGGGCAGGGAACCCTGCCCTGTGGGAAATCCAAGGCCCTCCCTCTACATCCAGGCATAGGAAGGTGAGCACCCAAACAGACCTGGGTCCCAAAAAGCCAGACATGCAGTAGAAACAAGTCCCAGTGTCTTTATCAATGGCTTCTCAGTCAGCCCCCATTGTCAGCCACAATCAGAGAGTCTGGTTTGATCACATGCTCACTCAGTCCCAGTCTAGCTGGATTTGGTGAGCTCCCATTAGAACAGGCACACTGTCTCAGTGGGTGGACCAACCCCTCGCCGTCCAGACTTCCTTACTCATCTTCTCCCTCCTTCTGCTCTTCAACTGGACCTTGGGAGCTCAGTCCATTGATGAAGCCACTTTTATACTGTATTGTTCTTTCTCAACTATATTATAAGAATCATGCCTAGTTAAGGCACGATTTCCCCCTCTAATGCCTATACCACCTGTCATATCATCAAATTATTCCCATTGTCATACAATAGTGCTTTAATATCTATCAATATTTAAAAAAAAAACTTGATCCCATAGATTCCTCCAACTTAATCTTCCTTTCTCTAGCTTCTCCTTTTTCAATGGAAAAATAATTTTTTTATAAAATGCATTTTGATTGCTTTCCCTCCCCCAACTTGTCACAGATCCCCCCCATCTCCATACCAACCCAACTTCATTTTTTATCTCTTGTGTCTCTTTTTTCCTAACTTAATTTTTTTTTATTCTTTGTGGATTTCACATCATGCCTTTCAATCTCACTCATCCTTCTGTCCGTTCTCATCTGCCCTCTGCCCTTTCAACCATTGCACAAGACAAAAGGAAACAAGAGTTAAGAGAAAAGTAAAAACACAAATTTCTCATTGGGGAAGTAATAGTGTGCCATGCGAGTCACACAGTATATGCTTCCTATACATCTTTACTTGTAAATGTTCATTGAAATGAGGTTTTGTCTGGTTTAAAGCATCTGTTTTCTGATATACAATCAATACTTGGCCCTCACTGGGACTCCTCTTGGATATTCAGTTGGTGTCCTGTGTTATAAAGATCCTGAAACTTTGAATCTATAGGATCAACTCCTTAATATCTTCCAACAGTTTACAGATGAGGTGGATGTTGGGGTGGGCCAATGCATACCCAGGACCTGGGCCTGGGTGGTAGCTGGATTAGTCAACCTGCCAGCTCTCCCTTATCCTCAACACCAAGGTGAGCTCTCCAGCACTTTCAGGCTTGTTCACCCTATACAGCAAGAGGCAAAGGGCAGGCCAGTTCTCCTGCTTTCAGAAGGCCTGATCACCCGCACCTACACCACCAGGATTGTTGGGCCAAAATTATCTCAGGGCCTGTACTTTGAGGCCTATAGGACAGAAAAAAGCCTGGCTCAAGTACTTCAAGGCCTGTAGGACAGAAAAAAGCCTGGCTCGAGTTTGAGTGAGAATAAGACACAGAAATTAGGTAGATGCCCTTCCAGCCAGAGGGTTTGGCTGCCTCTCATTGGATGGAGGTACCCCCACATCACAGCATGTCACTTAACTTATATAAGCTGATGTTCACAGTAATAAACTGAGTTCCTGCTTGACTTGATTCCCTATCTCGTCTGATTGTCTTGCTTCATGGGGCTGTGGATTGGGCAGATAGCGAACTTACCTTTCCCTGGGGAATAAGGAGGCCTAGCAACTACTAGGTGAATAGAGAGGATCAAGAAGCTTGGCAATCGGAGGCTCAAAGAAGCCAACACAGGGGCCGCTCTACTATGTTGCAAAGAGAGGTGCGGTGGCCACACTGCCATTTCTCTCTCTTTCTGAAAGACAAACAAATGAATTTTTAAAAAGAAAGAAAACAAAGAACATATACATACATATCTCACAAAAATAGAAATAAAAATATGCAAAAAAGCAAATACAATAAAAAAAAGAAATCAAAAATCTACAAAATAGCATTAAATTCATTTTGTGTTGGCTAATATTTCCCAAATACATGCAACAAAAATCATGCTACTTAAGAAATTTAATGAAAGAAATTAATGCTGTGATCACAGTCTGAAATCATTCATTCCAGTGTTAAAATAGCACACTTCCTTCCTTTTGTCTTCTAGCTTTCCTTTTTTCTTTTTGTGTCATGAAGATTTTCTAAAGTATAAAGTCAACCAAAAATCACTAGACTCTCTACCATGCAACAATAAATGAAAGAAGTATTCTATTTTTGGAAATAATAAAAAAAACACCCTGCAGTTTTCATGGAAACAAGAAAGAAAACAAGATCCAGCTTAGAGTTCCAGCAATATATTATTTTATATGGCCACCCTTGAATTATTATTTTTTCCAGGTTCTTTTTGTTTCATTAGAGCATATTTCCTTCTTAAAACACAAGTTTCATTTAAGATGAACTTAATTATTATTTAAAGGGCTGTTCAAATGCCAGTTCAGATTGCACCTGTTTCCTCCCTTCCAAGAATCCTGCTTAGATGTGAGGTGACACAATTGTGGATGTTCTTTCCCTAATGTAATGTGTATTTTCTGCACTCCGTTGTAGTTTTTCATGTGATGTACTTCATGTGGATGTACTCAGTCACCACTTGAGACCCATATTTTACCTTCTCTCATTTGCTTTTCAAATTGATTATAATTTTCTTATTTCATACCAAAATAATCATTTGCCTTAAATACACGTTTTTCTCACTACCTTGTCATCTGAAATATATGATCTCTAATAAATCTTGACTAGACGACTTCAATTCATCATACGTTATCTAGCACACTGAAATATTTTTAATGTTTTGGAAAGAAATGCCAACATTGTAGATTCATTCTCTGGTGAATTCCAATTCTTGCTTTATCATATTTTATTAATCCAAGTCAAGATTTTATATTTTAGATATTATATATTTGTATATCGAACCACAATCAAGAAAGAAAATTTAAACAATAATGGAATCCCATTTTATACCTCTTTTTGATGAAAGCAGTATCAAACAGTAAGCATCCTTAGTACAGAAAGAGCCATTTAGAGGAATGAATTGGTAATGTGTAGTTAAACTCCTGGTAGAAAAAGGATGCATTCTAGGATAAAGGCATTCTACTTTCTAGTTGATTTACTTTGTACTACTTAATAACAGCATAGACTGGGTGGGCTGAATAACAGACATTTGTTAATTTTTATTATCATTTTATAGTTCTGAAAACTAGAAAAGCCACCTACCAGGTCATTACCTGGATTTGGTTCTAGATGAAGGCTTTCTTTCTGGCTTGTCCATAGTTCACACCTCATTGGATAGGCATCTAACCTTCTTTTCTAAAGGAAGGGTGGAGGAAGGTAGGGAGGGAGGGGGAAAGGAGAAAGAAAGAGGGAAAGAAGAAAGGCCTTTTTGTACAATTTTTTAATTTATTAATTAAATTATTTCAATTATTTTACATTCCAATAACAGCTTTCTTTACCCCCTCCTCCCCTTTACTTCCCTCACCTCCCCTCTGCCCTCTTTCCACCCTTCGTCCACCTTTGTTTAGAAAAGTGCAGGTCTTCCATTGGTGCAACAAAACATGGCATAACAAGCTGAGGGAGGACTAAGATCCTCTCCTTGTATTAAGTTTGGGCAAGGCAGTCCAGCATTAGGAACAAATTTGCAAAAGCTAGTCAAAGCATTACGAACGGGTCCCGCTCCCAGTCCCAGGAGTCCCAGAAGTAGACTAAGACAGACAGCCATCAGACATATACAGTGGGCCTAGGTTGGTCCCATGAAATCTCCCTAGCCTTTGGTCCAAGTCTGTGACCTTGCATGAACAGGCCAGTTGTTTCTGTGGGTTCCCTTGTAATGACCTGGAGTCCCCTGGCTCATAAAATCCCTCCTCCCTTTTCTCAATGGGATTCCCCCAGCTCAGCCCAGTGCTAGGCTGTGAATCTCTGCTTCTGTTTTCATCAGTTACTGGGCAAATGCTCTCCAATAACAATTGGAGTAGTTATCAATCTGAGTACAAGAGATAGCCAGTTCAAGTTGCCTGTTAACTATTGCTAGGAGTCTTAGCTGGGGTCATCCTTGTGGATTCCTTGGGGTTTCCCTTTCATTAGGATACTACCTGACCCCAAAAGTCCCCCATCATGTCATCTCTTTCATTATTCCCCTTTCCATCCTCCCCTCAACCTGATCCCTCACCTGCCCCTAGTCTACCCAGGAGTTCTCTTCTGTTTCCTCTTCCCAGGAAAGTCCATGAACCCTCCTTGTTATGTATCCTCACTGGGGCTGTGGATTGTAGCCTGATTATTCTTTTCTTTACAGCTAATATCCAGTTATGAGTGAGTATATACCCTGTTTGTCTTCCTGGGTCTGGGTTACCTCTCTCAGGAAGATTATTTTCTAGTTCCATCCATTGGCCTTCAAAATTCCTGACGCCATTGTTTTTAGCAGCTGTATAATATTCCATTGTATAAATGTACCACATTTTCTTTATCTATTCTTCAGTGAGGGGTATCTAGGTTGTTTTCAGCTTTCCAATGTATTTTATTTACTGTTAGTTTTAACAATGGAAGATATATTTTGTTTTTGTTAAATTTCACTTTATAATTAATTTAAAGAATTATTGAAATTTTAGAATTTAGAAAATTTACCATTACATGAAGGTTGAAAATTTTTAAAAAGCCAAGAGTATTTTAAAGAAATATTCACCCAACTTAGATATTGACAAGACATTTACAAATACAGAAAATTTGTGAAAATGTACACTGTACTGTACTAAGACTACTCAAATGGAAAAGGATACTATTTGCATTAGTTGCAATATGAGTAAAAACTAGAGTACTCATTACCTATACTGAAAAACCTAAGGGAAGATTATTATACTTCTGGAAAAAGACAAGGTAGGCAAGAACTCCACACTAAACTTATAACTTAGCCAATTTTGTATTTCAAAACAAGTTGAACTAACATCAGGACACTTTGCAGCAAAATAAAAAGAATAACAGAATGTGAGAAATCTTCATATAGATGAAGTATTTTTCCAAAACATTTATTGTAGTAATATTTCATTTGTATTTTAATACATAAAGCTGACCTGAACATCAGAGAGTAAAACAGCCCCATTGGTCAGCTTTACAGACCAAGCAGTGGTGATACACACCTTTAACCACAGTAGCCACCTAGTTTGTCATAGAAATGGGGTGGTAGTGGTATGCACTTGAATCCCAGTCATAGAGACGAATGTAAGATGGGAGGAGACAGCTCTCAGTCTCATTCAGAAGATTCCTGGAGGCAGGATCACCATATCAGACTGAGGTAGAAGTAAGAGATAGTAGCTGGCTGTTTTGCTTTTCTGACCTTCAGGTTGAACCCCAATATCTGTCTTTGGGTTTTTATTAATTGTGTTATAATTTATAGTGATTGGTGATACTCTGAATTATTATTATTTGAAGGACAGTTCAATCGTCATTTCAAACCACACCGGTTTCCTTTTCCAGGGCAGTAGTTAGAACTAATGCTAAGGGAGGTGTTCTTCTAAAACTGACTTTTCTTTCACAACCCACAACTTTATGTCTCTAAGCAGGTCTGAGTTGTTTATTATCTCAGGCTGTCCTGGAACTCTCTTTGTAGACCAGGTTGGCCTCAAACACACAGAGATCCACCTACCTCTGTCCCTTGAGTGCTGGGGTTAAAGGTGTATGTCACTATGCCTAACTGACCCTTGATTTTTAATGTGTGAAATTATCCCATATTCGAAAATGGGACATTTAGATGACGTTGTCATCTCCCTCATCTTTAAGAGAGGCTTTAAAATCATTTCTCATGAGGTTTGATTATTATTCTATAATTATGGAGGAGAGATGAACATAAGTCTCCTTCTTGGGAGCTTTACTCCCACTGACAATCCAACAGAAGCTTATGTGTTCATAGACCTAATGGGAACCTATTACAAAGGGGCTCGCTCTAGGGTCCTTTGTAAATGACTTTTTTATCTGCTTTAGGGGAATGGTTACCTGAGCACCGAGACAATATAGACTGTGCTAAAGAAGCTGAAGAACTCCACCACAACAAACCCTCAGAAGGGAGAATGGTGGCTCTGATGAGAGAATCTCAAATGGAGGTCCAGAAGTGACTCATTTGTCTGATCTATGCACACAAGCTAGCACATGTCACAAGCCCACCTTCCGCTCTTTCTGCTCTCCTTCTTCACCAAAGGTTACTGGAACAGTCTGGGGAGATGACTCAGCCAGATTGTTGTAGTCAAATTTTTCTGTGGGCCACCAGCTCACAAAACAGACACAAGGACTTGTTACTAATTATAAAAACTTGGCCTTTGATTTAGCTTGTTTCTAACTAGCTCTTATAACTTGAAATATAGCCTCTAGGCAGAGGCTACTTACTCATTCCCCAGCCTCCCAGACCCAAATAATGACACAGAAAGTATATTAACTACAACACTGCTTGGCCTATTAGACTTCTTATTACCTAACTCTTACATCTTTAAATAATCCATAATTCTTGTCTGTGTTAGCCATGTGGTTTGGTACCTTTTGTCAGTAAAGCATTCTCATCTTGCTTCCTTTCCCTCTCAGTGACAACTACAAACTGAGCTTTTCATCTTCCCAGAATTTTCCTATTCTTCCTATACTTATAGTCACCCCACCTATACTTCCTGCCTAGCTACTGGCCAATTAGCATTTTATTAAACCAGTACAAGTAACAAATCTTTACAGAGTACAAGACCATTGTCCCACAGCATTAACCCATTTATATTATGTTCTATCCTGTGGCAGTACCTCCCTTCCATCTTACAACTCATGTTTCTTCTCCTTGTATCCTGGAATCTCCCCTGTGCCTCCTGCTTCCTCCCTCTCCCAGATGTCCCACCTATACCTACTGCCTAGCTATTGGCCATTCAGCTTTTTATTATACTAATCACAGCAATATTATCTTCACACAGTGTACAAACATCCCACAACAGTTGAGAAAGTGCCTGCAACACAAGCATCATGACCTGAGTTCATATTCTCATGAAAAAAGAGGTTATGATATAAATGATATAAGAGTATCTGAATGAAGGAAATGGAAAGGAAAATGATGTAATTATAATATTAAAAAGTAAAAAAAAAAATTATTAAGTAAGAATTTTCGGTCAATTCCCAAAAAGATTACCTGTATTTTTTTTTTATTTCTCATTCAATCATTTTTAAAAGAATGAAGACTTAGATTTTCTCATATTTTTTATTTCCCTTGAATAAGATGTAATAGGAAACACTTAAGTCACTTTTTCTGCAACACCATCCACAAGAACCACAATCGCTGAAGCCTGAAATACAAAGTGCGTTAAAACACCAAGTGTGAGGTAGCTGAGGCCTAAGTGCGTACGAGGCCTTGATGGTCTACAGCCGCACATACACGGTTTAAATTTTCACCCTGGAGGTAATGAGGAAGAACTTCAGAAATTTTAGGAACTGAGAGTCTTGATCAGATTGATGTTTCAGAAAAATCGTTTAGGCTACAGTTCAAAGGAGTTGGGAGAAGCAGCTAATGGGCCGTTGTAGTTAAAGGTGAGATAAAGAACCATGGAAATGAATCTGTTTGGGAAAGGAAATGATGGGGTCAGTTTGGGCCAAGTTGAAATCGCTCTGAAAAATTGATGAAAACACACTTCTTATAAATCTTTTCCTCCTAGGCCTTGGAAAACCAACTACATTTTTTTTCTTTAAATTGCATATTCTCACCGTATGGTCACAGAAATAGTAAATAACCAGCAGTAAGCTAAGCTATTCCTAACTCCAGAGTCTGTGTAGCTTTTCATTATAAACCTGGCTGATAGAGCTGGTTCTATGCATGAACTATCCACAGAGTAAAATTTGCTTTTAAAATTTCATTTGCTTTTGATTTAGCCTTGAGTTACAAAAAGCGGAAATATACTAATGTAGAACCTTTACAAAATATGCACATATGTATGTATATCTATGCATACAAACACACACATGTGTCAACTTTCATCAGAAAAAAAGCCTTTTATTTCAGTAGATAGTGACTAACACAGAAACATGTAATTGATAAGGATACAGAAACCAAGAGACCTCAGAATGCTCATCTGTATGAGACATCTATATCATTCCTCACCACCTATGACTCAGGAATCATGGTGAACTAGGGGGCAGAAGCTGTACTAGCCATAGCTTGTGATGACTGCAAGGAAACTGTGTTCTGGACACAGCTAGGCAGTTGCACAGTGTGTTCACTGTGGTTGTGACAGGATGCACAAGACCAGCCTGAATTGCAGAAGGGGTGTGAGCATGAAGTCCACCCATAACTAAGGAGCAGAGGATTACTGCTGGGAAAGACAGAGTCTAGCTTTTAAAAGTGTGGCCCCTGTTGGGTAGACCACTCTCCAGTGAAATCCATGCATCCCAAAGAATAGACAACATAAACTACATGATGGAATTTTTAAAATTGGACACAGACTTTGGTGGATAGGAAAGAGGATGAAATAGGAGAAATACATTCAAAATGCATAGTTAAAAAATCTCAAACAATAAAAATAATTTTTTTAAAAAGCAAAGCAATAAATTAGAGGAAAACAAAACTTTTCAACAAATACTCCAATTGTTTGCTTACTGGGAAATTTGGAGCAGAAGACTGTGTGTTCATTGGCCAGCATCCCTCAGAGCACAAGAAGGTAGGACAAGAGCAACAGGAGCTAATCTGCTATGATGAGTGCCCTGAGACTCATTATGGTCCATGATGTTTTTATGGTCTGCTAATCTTAGGAAAATTCACAGGTAACTACTGGTTTTGAAAATGATGTTATAAAGTCCTTTGTCATTCTCTCTTAGAGAAAAAAAAATACTTTTATGTTTTAAGCACTTATCCTATTAGTAATATGTCACAGCATTACACTTCATGTTTCTTCAAACTGAAAGGAAGATCCAAGCTATTAACAGAACTGCTTTACTATAACTCAAACAACACAGTAAGAAATATCTTTTCTCTTCACACATGTTAAAGAAATGTCACATTTAAATGTTGTATATCTATGTACCATGTACATATGTGTGACCATATATGTATAAATATGTAGAGGCCAAAGGTCAATGTCCAGTGTTCTCCCTATTTTGAGGGGGGAGGGGAACAGGGTCTGCCAGTGAATCTGGAGCTCACTAACTCAGTGAGACTACCTAGACAACAAGCACCTGGGCCCTGGGATCCTTCTTCCTCTTTCAGGAACACTGTGACTACAGACAGATATTGCCATTCCTGGCCTTGTTGTGAGTACTGGATATTTAACAAATATTTGCAAGCTATTTTTTCCAACTGTCCAGCTTCCCAGCTCCTTCTTTCTCTATTTCAGAAATGAATGACCAGAAGCTTGAAAGATGTCTCAGTGGTTAAAAGCACTGACTGCTCTTCCAGAGGACCCTGGTTCAATTCCTAGCACCTGCATAGTGGCTGAAACTGCCTGCAATTCTAATCACAGAGATCTGGTGCCCTCTTCTAGTATGTATAGGCAATGCATGCACATGGTGCCCAGACATACATTGAGGCAGACACTCGCATGCATAAAGGAATAATAAATAAAATCTCAAAAATTGGATAGCTAAAATACACAAATTGATATAAGTGCCAGACATTCAAAATAAGGGACTAAATATGAGTGAGTACATCCCATGTTCCTCTTTTGGGGTCTGGCTTACCTCACTCAGGATAGTGTTTTCTATTTCCATCCATTTGTATGCAAAATTCAAGAAGTCCTTGTTTTTTACTGCTGAGTAATACACTAATATGTATATATTTCATACTTTCTTCATCCATTCTTCCATTGAAGGGCATCTAGGTTGTTTCCATGTTCTGGCTATTACAAACAATGCTGCTATGAACATAGTTGAGCATATACTTTTGTTATATGATAGGACCTCTCCTGGGTATATTCCCAAGAGTGGTATTGCTGGGTATAAATAAAGGACATTGAGCTTAGAATTCACGATCCTAGAGAAGCTAAATAAGAAGGTGAATCCAAAGACAAACACATAGGCATCCTCCTGAATATTAACCTTCATCAGGCGATGAAAGGAGACAGAGACCCACATTGGAGCACCGGACAGAAATCTCAAGGTCCAAATCAGGAGCAGAAGGAGAGGGAGCACGAGCAAGGAACTCAGAACAGTGAGGGGTGCACCCACACACTGAGACAATGGGGATGTTCTATCAGGAACTCACCAAGGCCAGCTGGCCTGGGTCTGAAAAAGCATGGGATAAAATCGGACTTGCTGAACATAGCGGACAATGAGGACTACTGAGAACTCAAGAACAATGGCAATGGGTTTTTGATCCTACTGCACGTACTGGCTTTAGGGGAGCCTAGGCAGTTTGGATGCTCACCTTACTAAACCTGGATGGTGGTGGGAGGTCCTTGGATTTCCCACAGGTCAGGGAACCCTGATTGCTCTTCGAGCTGATGAGGGAGAGGGACTTGATCGGGGGAGGGGGAGGGAAATGGGAGGCAGTGGTGGGGAGGAGGCAGAAATCCTTAATAAATAAATAAATTAAAAAAAATAAATAAACATAGAGTAGCAAAAAAAAAAACAAAATAAGGGACTAAATAATTAAGCAAGCATACTGGGCTTTTATTCAATGATGAAAATCCAAACTTCTTTAATATACCTATTTATTTAAATGGGCATAAAATTGCAATAAATTTGAAAACTTTAAAACATTTAAAATATGATGAACTCCAAAGCTTGTAATTTCAGAAAAAGGAAATATTTCATTAAGCTTTGATTTATCTAGTAAATTTGAAGTGAGAAAATTTTGTAAACCTAACTTCTCAGAATATTAAGAATTAGCTAAGAAAAATAAGCTTTTATTTTCAATGTTTTCTCCATTTTATATACATTATATGGTGTTGTTCAAGTCATGTTTAATATTTCACTGATATCCTGTTATTATGATCTTTGAAACAAACATTATTACTACTCATATGTCCTATGTGTAGCATTACAAAAATGATTTAAGCATTAGGTAGGTTTTTTAAAAAGCAATACATCCACATCATAAGCCAAAAACATTATAAGAAAAATGCAAAAATTAAAATTATAAGTTTCTGAGAATTTTGCAAGAGCCTCACACCATTTTTGTATTTTGAAAAGAATGTAAGAAACAAAACAAAGACTTGGGCAAATAAACAATAATAAAGGAATAGTAAATCAAAAAAGAACAAAGTTTTGAAAGTCTGCTTCATATATAGCTACAGCAGAGACTAGAAGTATAAGTGACACCACATGGTTTCTCAGAACAATTAGGGTTCTGTCTTGGCTGTAATGATGACGCATGAACCATCACAGTCAGGGAGACTCTCAGAATGTCTTTGACTGCATCAAGCCTTCAGAGCAACCATTGCCACATTCACTTGCGACAGTTTTTAGTCCATCAGTGTTGAGTAGCATACAGTACCATTTCCTTGAACAAACTGCCTCACAACTTGGTGGGGGGTTGGGGTGATTACAAGTTACTAGTAGAGTCAGTATGAAATGCAGATAAATTTACTACAGATCATAACAGCAGGTTTGAGAGTAGAACCTCCTCCTAACCAGTTCTGGATTTTAATTGGCTACCTCATACTAGTTCAGATGTAGTTAGCCAATAAATAGGTAAGGGGCCATCACAGCACGTAAAGCAAGGCATTGTCTTTTGGGCATGGGCTTTAGCTGTTTTATTTGAAACTCTGAGAAGGATTTATTTGCTATAAGACTTGTAGCAGAGATGGTTCCTTGCCTCCATGATTTTTCGTTTACTCTTTCTGCCTTGCCAGCAGAAACCAACTTAGAATAGAGTTTCAATGTGTTGGACTTAAAACTGTTTCTCAGCCTCCCTGAAACGTGATCAGCCAATGACTGCAGTCTACCAATGAAATGTAAGCAGCCGTGGTTGCATAGGGGCATCTAGCATGTACATTGGTCACTTCCTTCTCCTTATTTGTTCTGCCTACTTTGGACATGATTTACTCAGAATTCCACCCGTTACTGTGAGCAGAAATAGAGAAGACCCTGAGGCACAGAGTGGCATTTAGTAAATATCATTCCAGCCTAGATCATCATGCTTTCCTTGCTTGGTGGATTCTAGTTGCAACCCTTCCTGAAATACTTTGATACTGAAGCAAACAGCTAATTGTTGAATTAGGAGCCGCGGGCTGCGTCCCCAACACCCGGCCGTCCGCACAGCTAGCTTTACCTGAAATAATTATACGGAAACTGTATTCTTTTAAACACTGCTTGGCCCATTATATCTAGCCTTTTCTCGGCTAACTCTGGCACCTGGACTAGCCCATTTCTTATAATCTATGTAGCCCAAGATCTGGCTTACCAGGAATGATCTTAACCTGCATCTGCCTGGAGTGGAAGAATCATGGTGACTCCTCCACTCAGCTTCTTTCTCCCAGAATTCCGTTCTGTTTACTCCGCTACCTAAGGGTTGACCTATCAAATGGGCCTAGCAGTTTCTTTATTGCTTAATCAATGAAATCAACAGATTGATATATGACACTCCCACATCACTTCCCCTTTTTCTGTTTAAACAAAAAAAAGGAAGGCTTTAATTTTAACATAGTAAAATTAAATATAGCAAAACAGTTATCAAGCAAGAATTACAGTTACAATATTTATATCTATTTTATCTTTTGTCATAACTAAGTAAAATTATAACAATCTATTCATTCTTCAACTCCATCAAAGACACCAGAAGGATATAATACTACCTAAGTAAACAAGAAATAAGAAAACTCTAGAAATGACAAAGACATCTCGCTGCCTGGACAGTCACCCAAAGTTCTCTTGTACCGTTGGGGCATCCATCTTCAGCCTTCAGGCACATAGTATCCAGCAGACATTTTCATCAAGCAGGAAATTCCAAAGACAGTTCAGTCACTATCTGCTGTGTCCTGCAGAATGTCTCGCAGACTCTTTCATGAGTCATGAACCCCAAAAGACCGTCTCACCTTTAGGCAAGTTCAGCAGTCCTCTCTCTGCGGGTTCTCTTTGTCCAGTTAATGCAGCAGTCCAGGCAAGAACAGTTTCTTGCCCAAATGGCTATCAGACTCCATAAGGATCCTCTTCGATGCCCATCTTCCTCTCGAAGTAGATTGCTGCTGCCAGGAGCAGAGTGTCTCATTGTCATGAAAAGCCCTAAGTTATTAAAACATTTAAAATGCCATATTCTGCAGTTTTTGAAAGATATGAAGAATGCCTATTTAACTGAAATATATCTCTATTATCTAGAAAATCTAACTAACATGACTACAAGCTTGACTATTATTTATGATTATCCATCAACAACCTATATTTCCTAATTATACATTACATTTTAAATGAACTACACAATCACAATACCTTAATCAAGATCAGAAATACATATACATATAACAAAATTGACCTTAAAATCCACACCAATGCAAATTATTCATACCTATATCATTTCCCCCTTTAAATGTAAAAGAACATTTATAAACAATATTTTGGGAATATGGGCGCAGTTTTTTCACTCCAAACTGCTTCCTGCTGAATGGGGGCGTTGTTAATTAGGTCTTTCATGGTATAACCTGTGTGCCAAGGTAATCTTAGTTGGCAGTTGAGCGAAGCAATTTTCTGAAGATGTTCACAACAACCTTTCAGGAGGGCGTGGTCTATCATACCAAATCGGAATAGAAGAAATCCACAGGGTCTGGTCCTCTGTGAAAACAAAGGAAGACCCTCTCCAAAGCATCATATCCTTAGACCCAAATTTTGAAATCGTAATACCCTTATATCCATTCTGGTTTAGCTTGGCAGCCCATGTAATGAAATGTCTCTCTGTACTTAGCTCCTTCACAGTCAAAAATTTTAAAGAAAACACAATGTACATAATCCAGACTCTCTGTGAATTTTCCATTTTTACGTGGCTTATTTTTCTTTATTTCTTATAATCTCTTAACTATCTGTACTCTGTCTCTTTAAAGACTTTACCTTTTTTTTTAAACCATTAACTTTATTCTCTATATTCTTTTTCTTCTCTCTCTCAAGCCTACGTACATTCATCCAACAGTGTGTTCTTTTATGTCTGAATCTGTCGTATTGTGAATCTGTAATTTTTTTACTATCCAGGAGCATTTCTTAAAATGTTAAGCACTTCTTAAAAACTTAAGTTGTGCCACATAGGGGTAATATGGTACCGCCTGTTTCCTGCTGAGTCTAAACCTTAACTGCGCTATTATTATGGTAATTACGGCAGTTCCTGCCTGAGGTCAGCACAGTTCAGCATGGAGCAGCTGCTCCTGCCTCAGATCCATTGGTGCCCCTGAGCTGAGCACAGTTCCAGGCACACAGCAAGTCCACATTGGAGTCACACTCAGCAGTTTAATTTTGAGACTGAGTGTGCAGCACAGAAACTCTTTTTATCCAAGTTACAACCAAATCTGACACACAGAGCACTGCGCAGTCTGAAAACACGTCTCTTCCGCCATGCTTTTCCGCCTGCCTAAGCCTGATTCTGCAGTCTGCCCAGGTGCAGGCGGGGAGCCCTGAGAGCACTCTCCTTCCGATCCCAAGCAGGAACACAAACATCCAGTCCCATAAAATCCATTGAAATGCTTTAAAGCCAGAGTTTGCAGTGGCAGCACAGTCCCAAGAAGCCGCAATTTAAAATGACGCAGCTTTTTTTCTGTTGCTGTTGCCGAATCAGGAAATCTCTCTACAGCACGCCAACAACAAACAGCAAAAATCTGTATTAAATTCTTTCTCCCTTATTTTTAAGCCTTCTCAAGTTTTTAAGTGGATTTAGTCCATCACGTAGGGAATGATCCATTAATTTCCCCCATAGTTCATAAGTAGAACAACAGACAATGTGCAAAGGAGAATTTATGATTCACCAGTTGTAAATTTGAATGGTCGACTCGTGATTGAAAAAAGATCCCAAATTCTGGGTGTGACCATAGAACCAATGCTTCTGCTTGGTTCGTTAAAAGTACATGTGTTGGAAATTCCTGTTTGAAAAAAATCTTTGTAATATAAGTTTCAGTCACTTTACACAAAGTGGAAATAGTGTAGTACTCCACAGTTCTGATTATAAGTTAAGTCTGAAAGAAAACAATTTATTTTTCTAAAGATAGCATCTATTTTAATAGCAAACACTATAAAATTTTGTTCTTTCATGTTAATTAAATATATAAATCATATGCAATCAGAGCACTGAGCAAACCTTGATGATCCTCTAGCCCAGGATCTCCTGTTACAATAGGACTGACAAAGAAAAAACAGGAGGAGTTAAGAGGGTTCAGGATTCCTTCCGAAACTATACAGCTTCATAGAGGAGAGAAGAACAGGCTTTGTAGCATTTGCTTGGCTTCTCCCTTTATACTTACCTCAAGACAACCTTGTCTAGGATACATTCCTTCTCCCCCATTTAACCTACCAAACCTGAGAGGTATGAGCCAAGACTCAGCTACAGACTCATCCAGAAAGCTGCCCTGGCTTGACCTTGCTCTCAGCATGCCCATCCTTGGCACAGTGAGGACCTGCTCTCCTTCCCTGTATCCACACTGTATGAACCAGCCCTTCACTCTTAAACTAGATATGATGGCAGTTTGTGATTGTCAAAGGGACTCTTATCAAGAATGAACTACAATCCAGAAGTGGAGGGTGAATCCACTTTTAGTCTGGACCTTTGAGGCAAGAAGACACACAAGTTCTGGATCTTGAGGCAGGATAACTCGTGCCTTTAATGCAGATCTTGAAGTGGGAAGACACACCTTCAATTTGTGCTAAACTTTCTGTTGGAGGCCTATATAAGGAGATGGAAGAAGGAGGATTTCATTATTTGTCTGCTAACCCTCACCTTGCTAGCACATCTCTTCCTTTCCTGGCACTGGAGCCTACTTCTTAGGGATTCCAGCATATACTGAAGAAATTCTGATACACCCAGCCTTGTGGGACTAAGCAGCTACCACACTCTTGGGCTTTCTGTTCACAGGTAGCCATTGTTGGATTAGTTGAACTAAAACCTGAAAGTCATACCAATAAATTTCCTTTTAATTTATACATAGAGAGAGTCATTCCACAATTTCTATGACTAGAGAACCCTGAATAATAGTCCAGACAAGGGCAAGAGTCACTGTGCAATGCGAGAACTTGGAAAATATACTTGTCTGATACTTACTGCTCAGAACCTATACACCAACGAAACTTAGTGGACCATGGACAGAACTTGAGTCTGGGATTTTAGTTAGTTCTCTACTGTATTTTGAACCCTCTTCCTGAAGTCAAATGTGATTAAAGTAATCTCACACTAGCTCAGAATTGAGTATAATGAAGGGGTTCCTTATTTAGGGAAACTCACAGATCACAACCCTCAGCACAAACGGGGAACAGGAACGGAATCCAACATCCAGGTGTGAGAACGAAGAAAGAGAACAACCCGCCAGGTGCACACTTTTTTGGTATCCAAGGCCATGCCCAACCTGGTCCAGCCTCTCAGAGGCCATTGACTCAAGGAGGGTCCCCAACATCCTCCTACTGATTTTGTCAAGCAGATTTTCATAATCTTGGGCCAACTAGATCCAAAAGCAATGAAAAGAGTTGTGAACCCTAGAAAAAAAATAAATAACCCATTTTAAGGTGCAGTAGAAGATTCAAAGGACATAATTTTACCATTTCAAATGGCACAAATTTTCAGGTCTAAGGAGCACATAAGGGCAGAGTGACCTGGATCATATCATTTATACAAATCTCTGGTTGCTTAGGATTGATTTCCTGGCATGTTGCACTAGATATGGATTTTGAAATTAATAGGTTAATCTATGATTAAGGAAAGAGGGTATAACAACGGAAACAGTGGTGATGCAACCACCGGAAACAAACCATTGTAAGATTGCCCAGAACAGAGAGATAGAAAGCCCCAATGCCTCATTGGTATTTTTTAGCATACTAATGTTCTTTACAAGATCAACTACCATTTGGCAATTTTAGTTTTAGATAATTCTAAATGAGAGATTTCTAATATTTCCCCTACTTCTTCTAAATGACTTCTTTTCCATTCATCATCTTTTAAAGGGTTCTATAAATAGTTTTTATGCTAAAATACAGTTTTCTTTGCATAATAACATAAATTTGAGGTCTTATATAAAAGATCCTACAGTGTGAAATATTAGAAAATAACTTAAGGAAATAATTGATACAGCCATTTTAATTTCCACCTTGTTATCTCTGACCTAGTTTTCTTGGAGTTCTTATGGAGCCTGATTCTCTAACTTACAGGGGAATGTTAGATTTAGAATGGATGCAAGACTATGTTGATACCTTCTCTCTTTTGCTAAATTAACAATATTTCTTTAAAAACAAATCAAACTAGCCAAACTCATTGTGGAAATGGTTTTCTTAACAGCAAGTATATATTAAATTAGCTTTAATAAAGAAGAAAAGCAGGTTTTCCTATAATTATGATTTCCTATAGAGTATTTATATCATCGAAGACAGGAGCAAAAGCTGTCTTAAGTTCCACTACACTGCTACTGCACCCAATTGAAGCAAATGAAGCAGAAGTTACTGTGCAGACCAGAGCAAGTCTGAGCTCTTTTAGATAGTGCATGAAGGGATTTGTACCCTGATTTTCTTTTTCCTATAGTAAACTTTGATTGCAAACTCTTCCCTAAAGACCAGTCACTGTGAGTCACCTCAAGTAACCAAGACATGACATAGCACTCATGTGTCATAAAAAGTGTCCCAGTTGCATAAATCCCATTTGTAGGATATATAAATGTCTGAGTGGAAGCAATTATGAATTGTAAAGTGGTTACAATTTACAGGTATTCAGAATATTTTCATGGACAATGGTGGGAATAATTTTAAAAAATTGATGATGGCCAAACCTAAACACAGAAAACAAGTTTCTATAAGACACTCATATGCAGGGGCGTCTTGGCACAATGCATATGTGCCCATGACATAATTCCAGTGCAAACTTTCTCAGTAGAGCAGTTAGATCAGACCCCTCAGATGACAGCATTGAGTCAGAGATAAAAAAAAAACACCTCTCCAGAAAGAGTAAATATTCATTCTGATCTTCAATGTTATGTTCATTTCTGAGGTGTCCGCATATACATACCCCAGAGACTTATACATAAAGTAAAATAGCAAAGCCACTTTAGAAGTTAAACACTTAGAAAAAATATTTAGAAATTAAGGCAGACCTTCAGAAAACAGCACTACACGTGCTCACAAAGGCTGTCTTATGAAACACACTGCATGAAACTTCAGTATTCTTCTTTGGGCATAATTCTTAGATTTCTGGCTTGCCAACTGTCTTTTCTTAGCATTGCTGCTAAGAAATTATTCAACATTGTTATTAAATTCACCTCTAGCCTTATATTTCTACTTACCTTGGTCTTCATTCTGACTATGTGGTATCTTTATAAATATGCCAAAATCATTTTTGTTCCTTTTGTGATGTAGGATTCCCCTCTATATGTTGTGGTTGCCATTAATGAATAAAGAAAACTGGCTTGGCCTGATGAGGTAGAACAGAGCTAGGTGGGGAAAATTAAACTGAATGCTGGGAGAAGGAAGGCAGAGTCAGAGGAGAAGCCACCAAAACCGCACAGAACTTTACCTGGTAAACCACAGCCACATGGCGATACACAGATAACTAAAAATGGGTTAAATTAAGATGTAAGAGTTAACCAATAAGAAGGTAGAGCTAATGAGCCAGGAAGTGATTTAAATAATATAGTTTCTGTGTGGTTATTTCAGAACTGAGTTCCAAGCCGCTGGGAAACAAACAATCAGGCCTCCTTACTACAGTTTTGTTGTGTTTCTTGTGTGAAACATTTGACTATGACAGACAAGTTGGTGGAAGAGTAGACTATAGGTGTGAAGAAGAAAGACCAAGTCAACCCTGTGCCCTGGACCTTGGAAGATGCACTTATTAGTCTTTACTGTCCACTTGATACTATGAAGAGTTGCTGGGAAGCAGAAATCTAAATTGAGCAATTATTCAGGTCAAATTAGCCTGTGGCCATGTCTGTGGGGAATTGTCTTGATTGCCAATTGATGTGGCGGCCCACTGTGGGTGGTGTCACTTGTGGACTGCTTGATTTGGATTGTTTAATAAGGTGGTTGAGCAAAAACACATTCGAATGCAGCGTTTCTCCATAGTTCCTTTCCAAGATTCTTACTCTGACGTCCCTCAATAATGAATTGACCTGAGAGTTGAAAGACGAAACAAATTCTTTGCTTCCTAAGTTTTGTGGGTCATTATGTTTATCACAGTACCAAAAGGCAAATTAGAACAGAGCACAGTGAGATCTATCCTAAGATTTTATTAGTTCCTAGCTTTTTAAAATCTCACTTTGGAAAAAAAATTCACTTTGGATATGTCTGTCCTATGAATAACTTAACCTCTCTGAGCCTCAATTTCATCTAAAAGGGGGGAATATAAGCATATACCTAGCTGAATAAAGGGTCAATCATGCAATGTTCGACTCTTAGTACTATTTCTGTCAATGCATGAATTCTGTGTTGATGTTCTAGTACAAACATAAAAGCATGCATATATGTGTGTGTATGTATATAATGCAAATATATGCACAAGTTTTCTCCAACAAGCACACACACACACACACACACACACACACACCTGTTTTCTTTTTATTTTTCTAGTACGGATACCTCATTCAGAAAGTCTCTATTAAAATTTCCAAAGCACTTCTATGTGAGAAGGGTTAGGAAACTCACCTGTTTTTCACAGAAAATGCTACTTTGCTTTTTGTCACCATTATCATACACAAAATATAATGAAAATATATCTAGGAACTGAATCATTTTACAAAGGCAATTTGGGTAATCTATGTATTTAATAGAAGCCCAAGAGGAATTTCTCCCTATGAGTTCCCCAGCCACCCTTGGTGATTTACTCTGCCTGTCTGTTACAATAATCGTCGCCAGGGTACACAGTATTCACCAATGACCTATTGTAGACAGTTAATCAAGAGCAGAGAGACCAGCTTTCACAGTACAAGTAGTTACTTGTTCTCAACTTTTTAAAGTTCATAATTCAGTCTTACTGTCATTTCTTTCCACTTGCCGGTGCTTTTATGAAGGGTAAAGCAGAACAGAAAGAAAACCAGAGTCATTAACTGCTTGAAAGTTTAATGTGCTACCAAACCAGAATTAGATGTGATAATGAAATTTCCACTGCTGAAAGCAGACTCTGCTAGCTGATGTATGTAGTGAGAAGGTGGTCTCATAACCAATGAATGAAGAAAATACTTAATTTTTTTTCTATTTCTCATTCAAGTTTTTGTCTACAAAGGCCAAACATCAAGTTAAACTTCAGTTAGACTTCTTTAAAAAGAATATGTAGTAAAATTTCGTGTTCCTTTTAGAAAAGACATTGCAAATATATAGATGTCAGTCAAATCCCTTTCCATCTAGAGGCATTCTGGAGCAACAGATACGGTTTAACACTTCACATTTCTATGCTTTATTCATTTCTTCTGAGGGAGCATTCCAAAATCACCAGTGTCCCTTCCGCAAGGCCTAACACAGCCCTAAATCCAGCATTCATGGAATATCTAAATAAAATTCTGAATGTTCTAACTACAGATGGTTCCAAATTGTAAATTGTTGCATTTACAATTTCCCAGCTTCGCCATGGAAGTTTCTTTTGAGCCTTAGCTTTCTCCTTCAGGCTGTGAGGTATGAGGTACGATACTCCTCGAAGATTCCAGGCGGCAGCAGCAAAACTGTCCTCTTAGTCAGCATGTGCTCATGGGTGCAAAGAGCCTCTACTCTACAAAGCACTGTTACTGAGTAGGGTAGGATGTTCAGCGGGTTAGTGTAGTAAATACATTCTCAACTAATTGTCAACTAACAAAACATACCAACCACTGTATTGGGACATAATTCCATTTTAAATCAAGGAATATCAATACTTCAACTTCTGTCTCTAGACTTAATATTTATTGTCAGATGGATCATGTACTCATCTCCAAACACAATACAATCTTGCCTGCCTTTTTTGTCTTTGCATATGTAACTTTCTCACCCTAAAGTTCTGGAGCAGAGCTGCTTCTACTTGCTTCCTGCCTCTAGGTAGCAACTGTGTCTTTCTTCCCACCACTTCCACTCAGGGACCTGTTATAGATCACCATCTGGTGAAATTCATTTTAAATTCATTTAACCTACCCCTCTCGAGAAAAGTTTCCTTCTTGCCCACCCCAAACTGACCTGATCTCTTTCTCCTCTCCATGCAACAGTCACATTGATTTATAACTTATATATCAATTCTCTTTATCTGTTGCACATGGTAGGAGTTCATTCATTGTGTGATCAGTGACTTTGGGTGATACTGCACTTTTATTTACCCCCAGTCTCCTCCTGGTCCTGTGCAGATAAATTTCTTAGTCATCAAAGGGATGGGTGGAAGGCGAATGCTTATTAATCTTCATAACATTTCATTATCTAATAGGTTCATTGCACATAATGCAGGCTTGATAAATACTTCTTGAATTGCATGACTAAACTGGGTCAGTCAGCCTCAGCTAGAAGTACTTCAGTGTTTTAGATTTATCAGGAGCAATGCTAGTGATCCAAAACACTATTGTCTTTGCTGAATCATAACTAAATTTATACCACACTACATTTTGGAATGTACCACCTTTTGAGTTAAATACAAAACAATAATCTTTTTGTATGTTACATTTTGCATTCTCTTGGCTTCTTTCAGGCATGAGGACATCTCTGTAAGGTGTTGACCTAAATTTCTGCTGACCTAATTTCCTTGTTGCAAAAGGATTTCGGTGCAGCCAGTCCCCACTGCGGAAAGGTTTTGTTCTACATCACTGTCAAATTTCAATGACAAATGGAATGAACTTTGTTAGTCCTTTTGAGATTTCAGAATAGCTCAGGACATTCCCCTTTAATATCTAAGAGGATTTCAGTGATTTGTCCTACTGGCTACAGAGTGTAAAGGGGCCTCCCTAGTTCCCATACACTTACTCTAAGCTGTCAGGCATGTCCCATGGAAGCAGTAGACACTACCTGTAAATAGTTCTACTGTGGAGTAGCAGGAGAAAGTTGCTAATGAAATGGAGATGGATACAAGTGGGAAAATGGATGTATTGGGTTCTTGAGTCAGATTTACATGTGTTTCCAGCACTAATGGATTCTGCTTTGGTACTGGTCCCGTGTATTTTGAAACAAACAGAAGATAACCGCTGTTAGAATCACATATTTGCATTTAGTCTTAATATGGGATATATTGATTTCAAGGTTGAGAATTTTAACAGATTTCAATGATATGATGAAAGTGCCTCCAACTCTTTAAACTCTCTAGAGTCCTCTTATTTCTGATCACAAATTACAGAGCAGCAATGGTATTCCAGTGTTTCCACTGCAGTGAAGTCTCTTGAATGACCCTGGGCAGTCAGAGATATGGTCAGCAAAGTGGAGAGGAGGCAAAAAAAAAAAAAAAAAAAACCAGCTGTCTCAGCAACTTAGACTGAACTTAAGTTGTAATATAAAATAATACAAAAAGAGAAAGCAAAGCTAGCAAGGAAAAGAAACAGCTATTCTCAAGAGAGAAAAGATATACGAAAATCAGCTGCAGGTGAGGAGTTATTTTTAATAAGAACAATATTAGACAAAATTAATAAAGAAAAAATGGTAAAAATCAAACCCTGTTGAATATATTTTTGAAAAGTATTCTGGATGTTAAAAAAAGTAAAAGACATATCTTTTACTCTTTAATAATCAGGTTATGTGAAAAAAAGCCAAATAAATGTCCTTCATCACCAAGAATCTATTAGGGGCAGATGCTGATCCAATTTCAGCAAAAGTAGTGACTCAGACTGGCAAACTCATCACGAATGCATCGCTGCACAATGACTAGGTGGACTTACGGCCAGAGGAACTGATAATCTAGAATTGAGTACTTTCCAGTAACTGGTGTGCTGGTTTAAACCAAAAGCAGAAAGGAAGATAGAGTGTAAGACCAGAAGGGGAAAAAGGTGGAAGAAGACAGGGGGAAAGGAGAGGGAACATCAGGGGAAGAGGACAAAATATATGAGAGACAGTGCACCCCATGGCTGGTTCTTCAGCTGCGGTGTTGATATGGCTATCTACTACAGAGGAGATAGTCCCTACATAGTATTTGCCAGAATCTCTAAAGATGTTTATTAAGAAGAGAAATCCACAGGGTTTCCTCACAAAATCAGTGGTCATAGTCATTCCAAAAGATTTGTTTGAGAGAAAGGAATATTTTGTAATATTTCTGTGACAGCAGCAAGGGTAACCTATGAAGCAAGATTTGAGAAGCTACTGCATCCCCTAAAACGTCTCAGTACACAATGGCCTAGAAGGGTTTACATGCATGCTAGAGATTTTGTTTTTGTCTCTCAAATCTCTTTATTATCCCCTAATTAAGGAGCCTGTGCAACCTCCATCTTGGTTTGTCCAGGAGACAGTAAAACTTTCAAGATCCAAGTCAACTGATAACTGAAAACATGTGTATCCAAACTCCGCGGAGAAGTTGAAAGTCGTTTCTTCCGATGAGAACTAGTTTTCCATGACCATCTATTGCAGAAACTATTTGAAGAACAAATAGCCTCTGGCTGCCGGGCTTTATTGACCCAGTGCTGTCACCTGACAGCATCACCAAACACCTGCTGCTCCCGGGTCTCTTGGTCAAACGCAGGAAAAGGAGAGCAACTTCTAAAACTCATTTTTACTTTATCAGGAACAAAGATGACAACTGAAGCAAAAGTCAGGTCAAATCCAGCTTTTCATAAAGTTGGCTGAGCCTGTTTCTGTTCAAGCACACTCCTTGTTGAACCTTCACTTTCAGAAGCCGCAAAAGATTGAACAATCAGGGTGTTCTAAAAAGCCATCATTCCCACAAGGATTTGTGAAGTGCTCAGTCTCTGGCATATGGGTGTTCTGAATAAAGGACTTTGCCAGGAATTTTGAGATCAGAGATTCACAATTAATTCTGACTGCTTGGATCAATAAAAATTGTTTTCCTTTGAAACAGAGCACCTATAAAGTTATATAATTTGAGGTATAGGAAAATCATTGCTGAACAAGCAAAGAGGGCTTAGCTGCCCACAGAATCCATTTGGTAATAATTTCAGCATGAAAATTAATACCATTATTTTGATGGGACAAATGCATTTGAAAGTCATGAAAGATTATATCAGTGAAAAAAATCTATTTGAATAAAATATATTCTCAGCGCAAACTTACTCAGGTGTAGTACTATTCACAGCATAAGTGCAGCGCATGGCGTTCTTTCCTAAAGGAAAGCACATGTGAGAACTCAGGTTATTTTGTCCAGCACAGCTGCTACTTGTTCTGCAGAAGCAGGCATGCGGCTGATGACAAGGTAGAATGGAACGTGACACCTCCGTTGGCAACCAGCCAAGGATACAGAATGTTTTAGCCGGTCTGTGGCATGTGATCCATTTCTTAATTGTTGATAACATATAATTAGGACAATCTTAGCCGAGTTTAATGAATGCAGTAAGTTAAACTGCAGTGCTTGAGTATACTTGGATAGACGTTGTTAGTCTTGGAGCATGGAACTGCAGAGCAACATTTTATAAACAGTACAAAATGGAATCTTCCCTTTACAAACTATCAGCCTGGAATTATGGCCAACATCCTAACCCGCAGTATAAATTCTGTGCACTGTATAAATGTCAACTGATACTCATGGCCAATGTGCCCAAAATAAATTTTCCCTTTGAAGATTTTAAAGGTAAGATTTATGTGAAGAAATTGGGCACATATTTAAAAATGACAGACTACAGTCTTTGCTAATCAGTTATCAACCTGATTTATTCTGACAGCTTCTCTCTCAGATGATAGAGCTCAGTTTGTGGACTACATTGTTTTGTTTTACTTTGAATGCAATTACTTCCTTGAAAATAATTTATTTATTATTGCCTTTTCATTAAAATTACTTCTGTGAACTTATTTTCCACACTCATATTACTTAGCATTACACTGTTCAATGCTGTCATTATAAAGGATACTAACATCTTTATGTAGGCCCTAAATAAATTCAACTAAAATTTTCACATTTCTTACAAAAGATTAATTTTTTTAGAGGGAAATCCTATCAATCTATGAAATAACACAGAAATTTTAAAAACCGAGAAATGCATTCCGCCTTTAATCTAAAACAAAATAACAAAGCAAAAGCTTGCGGAAAGGGAAGTCATGTTTGTCCGTAGCACTCACACTTTCCCTAATGTTTTCTTTCTTTTTTGTCTTTAAATTCGTTCTAATGTTAAAAGAATCAATTTTTAGTTTCAGTCATCCCAAAGGAGCTGTCTTGAGTGGAGCTCTTATCGGGAAATTGTAATGAAGAATCAGCTCACAGTACTGTTACTATGGTGCTCACATATCTGAAGAAAATTCTAGTGGAAACAAAATTCCAAAGCACTAAATTTAGAGGTATTTCGTTTCCTAGTAAGAGGCATAAAAATAGCATTACTAGATACAATTTAAATTCCGAGAGGGGGATATTTATTCCTGCATGGTGTTCAAATGTGTACATTTTACCAAGCCAGTTTCTTTCCACCGTCCTCGAGACAAATTAGAAATCATGCTACCTAAGTCTAGCCTCGCCTTTGAAGGACAGTGCCTAAGAATGGAGACCTTCATTTTTCCCTTTAGTGATGGTTTCATGCAGGAATATTAACGATGAAAGCATGGCTGTTGGAGGCTATACTTTTATGTACTAAGAAAAATGTTGTCATAATATGTATTTATGGTTGGGCACTAAGTTGTTTATTCTGTCTCAGAGACAGAGAAAGACAGAGGGCATCATTGATATCCTGATATGATGATTAGAAATCTCAGTCTAAACTCTATTTTTTATTGAAAACATTAATATTTTAGTATGCACAAATCAACAAAATTCTATTTGCCAAAAGTAAGAGTAGTAAAAAGTTTCAGAAATTATTACAAAGTATATTTCTAAAATTAAAATTACTCCCTCACATTGAATATAATTTAAATATACCTCTGTCCACTGTTCAAAATGATGTCCAGTTCCTCAGTTCAGGTCTACTTTCCAGAAGCATTGTCTCAGAGTCTGCAGGAAGAAGGAAGTTTTAAAATTCTATTTCAATTTTCACTTCATTTCGTGTTTTCTGTGATTAAGAAAAAAAAAACAGAAAACATCTACAATAGCTTTTCATATTTTATCACATCTGAATTTTTAAGCAGAAAGAGAAATTTTTAACTTTCACAAAACATAACTTAATCACCCCTTAATTTTCTATGAATGAGTGATACAATGTAAATACTGAAGATGGGGACCAAGGAGGCTTGCTGTTTTCTATACATTGCCTTCAAGTTTATAATCAATTCTTGCGTATGTAAAATTCGAGAGTACTTTCTAAAGAGAAAGGTTTGTGAGCGTGGTGTGTGACACTGAGAGCAAGGGGGTGGTTGTTCTCTGTGTCCTACAAATTGTCCTTAATGGAACAGTTCGGAAAGCAGTCATTGCTCCAGCCTCGAAACCAGAACATGCACTTTTCACTAGCATGATGACATGTGCCCATGATTTCAGAGACTATTTTAGGGAGTGTGGTCATTATGTGCACTCCTTTTTATCATGAATTTTAGATTTGGGAAAAATGTCAGCTCAAAATTTAAAAAGAACGGCAAGACTTTGTGAGAGCTGGAGATGATACTACAATGTTTGAGTGAGCGATCCGCTTTAAACCGAGGTCTAACTCAGTACTTCCAATTATCCATTTGCACCATGAACGCAATACTCTTTCACACATTAAAAATACAGAGGTTTTTCAAATTTCGCATTATTTTCTACACGTGTTTCCCATTTTATGATAGTTTGATTTCATTTCTATTTGAAAAGGCCTGTTACAGATTCTGAAATCTAATTGGAAAAGAAATATAAAGGAGGAAATTTCATTTTGCTAACACATAAAACAGGAACACCATAGCATTCATAAAATAAAATTTACTGATCCTTTTTTTTTTCTTTGACAACACATTTCGGTGACATTGTTTTTTGTTTTTTTAAAAAATGACATTTTAAACTGTGGAGGAACACTGCGCTGTAGACGTCACCCTTGTTCATCATGTATTGACAAAAGAAGTGTTTTATGATTTTTGTCTGTAATTATTTTTCCCTTTTTAGAGTCTTTATACTAAATATATTCTACTAGTTTGTATTCATTTTTAGTTCACAGCAAACCCTACCTCCACCTTTGCTACTCGCTAGACAAAGTGCATTAGAAGTGATTCTCATATTAACTTCACGAGGAGATACAGTTCCTTCAGCCACACATTTGCAGGCTTTGACCAATACAGGAAATGGATTTTGTGGATACTAAGACAATGTATCTCAAAACATCCCCTAAATCACATTTCTTTAAAGGGTGACCCAGAAATCTCACTGCTACAGATGAGGAAAAGATAAGCATTTGACTCAAATGCAAGGCATTTGGGAAAGTATACAAATTTGTTAAATGCTGCTAGAACCTGCATGATGTTATAGAAATTTAACCTGGAAACTTCACTATACGTCCCTCATTATGAAAGTCGAGTTCCTTCTACCTATGAGCTCCCTAGGCCTTGTGATTGTTGTATCAGGATGAGAGGGAGGGCTGTGTACAGAGACAGGAGAGCCTTGCCACTGTGAGACCGCATCTCAGTTTCCCTTGCAGTTTTCACTCTGCTTGGTTATTGAGTGAAGAAAGGCTCAAAAGAAAGGCAAATTCAACTTTGACACCTGAGTCCAGAAGGAAATTGGCCAGAGCTAGCTATACAGCAAGCTCAAGAGTACTCATCTAGTAACAGTGGCTCTCCTAGACTCCTCTTGGTTTCAATGTGCACAGGTATCAACAAGGAGTTCCCATAGCACCCCACTCTCAAACCCAAGGATAGCTGAGGAGGCAGCAGTGTTGAGACTTGGCAAAGGAAAGGCCTCTGTAGGAGAGACCCAATCTGGGCTTCCTCCAAGAAGTTACAGTGAAATAAAACAGAGAACGAGCTCTTGTAAACCCAAGTCAAGCCAATTTGCTGGCGAGCAGACCAAGTCAAGATAAGCAGTCCCCACATCATCTGTAGTACCTGCAAGCCCAAGAGACAAGGGACCTCATCATGAAACTGAGAGGATCCGTAAAACCCAGGACCCAATAATGCCAGCTCTTCCCTACCACTCTTAAGGCTGTAAAAGCACCAGACACTAACTTGAAGGAGAGCCCAGAAGTGGACAGAAGGCTGAAAAATCTGGGAGACTAAGCATGTTTTCCTAAACAGACAGCATTACCTAAAAGGAAGGCTTTAATTATTGGATTGGAATGAATTTGAAAATGCACAAGACTTTAAATTTATAAGAGAACCAGAATAGTTATAGACAAAATAATCGAACTGTTTTCCAGGGACATCCAAGTTGTTGTGTTCATGAAATCAATGTTCTGTAACCAACACAATGAAAGAAGTTTCTGCAGTGAAAATGCCCACCTCCCAAGTATATCTTACTCACCTACAAGACCACTGCATGGCATTTGGCTACAAATAGGAGGAGCTTTTGTGATCCATCTTCTCTGTATGTGATGACTATGCTAACTAACAGACCAAACGGTCAACTTTTTTTTTTTTTGCTTTTCCATAATGTATGAAGTAGAATTATAATGTCATGCTGTTATTAACACACAAATAGTGGGTTTCCTAATGACATTTTATACATATATATTATTGTACTTTTCTCATGTTCATCTCTTCCATTGCCTTTTCTACTCTTTTTTAGGATGGTTGTGTGTGTGTGTGTGTGTGTGTGTGTGTGTGTGTGCGATGCTGTGGATGGACCCCAGGACTCTGTATATACCAAGCAAGCACTATATCATCAAATCACACCCCAGTCCTAAGAATGTCACAAACATTATTTTTAATTAAAGAAAGACCCTGACATAGGGCAAAGCCTCTAACTGTAGACCTGAAAGTGATTCCAATAAGGAAGATTGATCTCATCTTATGTAAAACAATAATCAGATTGCCGGGCATCCTGAGCTCTAAGAAGAAAACTAAGTTTCTGTGAGGTTAATTAAATAGTCGTGGATTACATATCTAACAAACAGCAATGGCAGAGCTCAGACGCAGTTTCTCCTGTCTCTCATCACGGCTCTAATTAGATTCAATTGATTGACTAACTGAAAGTAATTAATTACAAGCAGCTTCAGCCTGTGTCACCAAAGTATGTTCTTCCCTTCAGTATCATGAGACCCATGTTGATATATTATATTGTCCTCTTTATCTACTATAAGCAAATAGACAGAGGAAGTGATAAAGGAAGAAAGGGGTTAGGTAGTACACATGAATTATATGTATTTCTGAGTTAAGATTTTTTTCTAAGAGAAAAGTTTGAGCAGATTGCTCAGGACTTTTGGGGTATAAAAGATCCTTAAGGGCTACCATGTATCTGCAAAACATGGACAAAATCCATAGCAAACAGGTGTGGGTTGTTGGCCACCATTTTGTGACGTTGATGGAAGCTCTGAAAGGTGGAGGAAGGAGAGAACACGAATCAAGCATGCATTTCTGACGTAAGCTACCTGTGCACTTACCACCTGCCACTCAAGAGGCATTGCCACATCTGCTAAGCCAGCTTGTGATTATATTTTCTCTTATTTGCAAGCCAAATAATGAACTGATATATGGGAGCACTCAAAAGCAAGAGCAGGAGCCGTTTACACTTACATGTTTCAGTAGTAGTGCAAAGTCATTGAAATGGTGTTGGCATTTAAATTGTTTAAGCGTAAAAATACATGAGACCTTTTGGATCTCAGAAATACCAAATCCAACCTGCAAGGAGTAGATTCTGAGGTCTCAGTCACACACAATAGTAGATGGCTTTTCAATGGTTGGAGGAGACACAATCACCCACCCTCTTGTCCTATACATCTTAGTGTGACAGTGGCTAGTCCATCTGCTTTACAGGTGTCAGCACCAGAAAACTGGGCGAAGAAATCAGTCCAGAAGGGAATCTGTAAGTGGAACATGCTCTGAACAGGTCTCCTGTGCTCAAGAGGAAAGGGGGAGTTTTCTACCCACACATTGGACTTTCTGTTTCTGTTTTGTATCCTGTACCCCATCTTAGCCCCCCTTCTCCACTGAAAGGCAATGGGAAAAATAGACTTCACCAAAGCACAAGATAGAAAGGCCCACAGTGCAGTTCTGGAAGACAGCCAGTTCCCCAGCATTGATGTGGTCTCACTTAACTCCTCTGGGGTGGACGCATGTCGAGGCTTAGTGACAGCAAGCTATTGCAGCAGCTGGCATACAGGGAACTGAACTGGAGTCACTGCAAGAAGGGTGGGCAGAAGAAACACTCCAGAAAATGCTGAAGCATGATTTCAAGCAATGCCGCACTGTTTGGGAATGTGGGAAACCACAGGGGTAAACAGATCAAGCTGGCATGCAGCAGGCAACAGAAAGGCAGGACGTTTTTAATGTGACCTAACAGAAAAACCAGATCAAAGATCTGAAGGAGTTAGCATGAAACGCCTGTTCTACAATATTGATTTATTCTGTGAACAGCTTGGTGCATACCTACTATGTGTCATATTCTGACGCTGGAATCCAAAGAAGAAGGTATAATTCTGTCCTTGATGCACACACACACACACACACACACACACACACACACACACACACAAAACCAATGCCATCAGACACAGATGTCCAAAATATAGATAACTAAACATTTTTCTACATCACAGTGTGTTTATTTGAAGTCCCCATTCACATAATAGCAGAAATAAGGCCTCCTTTTAGCCTACTTTCCAATAGGTTGCCTATAACTTCCAAGGATTTAAAGTACCAGGGAACTGGACTAGGTGGGCGGAGAAGGAACTCTGGCCTCTTCATTAATATCCTGCCAGCACCCTGCACCCCTTGTTTGCTCATCCCCATAGGTCCTTCTTGGCTGTGAAGTGGGATTCTCCGAGTCCTGTGCTCCCATGTCTGGTTTCAGCATCTCACTCTTCTCCTCTGTCTCACCATTCCTGGCATCACTTGGACTCAGGGTTGAGCAGCTGCCAGCATCTGTATTATCTTCTTTCCTGGCCATTTAGCATTTGCTGGACTAATGACATTTTATCATACCTAGATTGAGGAGGGTAAGATGGAAGCACCACTTTAATTTTTTCAAAACCGTTTTCAAACTTCGGGTCTTGAGTTGTCAAAAAGTAGTCATCTATTTCCTGTTGTTGTCTTCTTTGTTGCGTGCCTTGAATTGGTCCAGCTTTCTGAATACAGAGAAAGAGCAGTGGTTATGGGAAACAGAGGCACAAAAACATCAGTTCATGTTTCCAGAGACCACTTCACTGTGTAAGCTGTGTTCATCTTTGGAAATGGAAGAAAATCTCCTTAAATAGTTATCATATGAGCCCAATCTTGAAAGCGGGTAAATGTTCATCAAAATAAGACAGTAAAAGGGGTTCAAAGGTCTGAGAGAGGCTTTGCTATAAAACATTAACTTAGCAGCCTTTCATATCAAGGTAGCATAAAACAATACAACAGCATAGAATGTCACAGAATGTGAAGGTTCAATGCCATTTATGTGATGATGTGCCCACAGGTAGACAAACTAAATGATGTTCTATTTATATAGATATAAGACTTTTTTATTGAAAGTAGATTCCCCTCTCATGCAATAAATCCTGATCACAATTTCCTCTCCCTCCATCCCTCCCAGCTCTCCTCCCACTTCCCAACTCAATCAGATCCACTCCTCCTCTGTTCTTCTTCAGAAAATAAGACCCCCAAGAGTGAACGGCCAAGCAGAAAGAAGATATATACAAGGGGACAAGACAAAAAGTCCTCATATTGAGGGTGGACAAGGCAAATCAATAGGAGGAGAAGTATCTCAATATCAGATAAAATGTGTCAAGAAATACACCGGCTACTACTCTTAGGAGTCCCACAAAACACCAAGCTAACAGTCATAAAGTATACGCAGAGGACCTATTTAAATTCCATATTATTTCTCTCATGTTTAAAGTTAAGGACATTGAATGATTAAGGAAAACATAGTCCCAAAGCAAAAGTCAGGTACAAAATGACAAATACTCTTCTATTATACTTTAGCAAGCGCCTATTTGTGTACAAACTTCCATTACAACAATTGAGTGACCATTGTGTGTGAAAGGGTCCCCCAGCAACACTTCTTCCAGCTCAGAATTTAAGTTTCATTGTTTCAAAACTGATTTTAAAATCTTTTTGTTAAAGCATATGGAGTCACAACAAGCAGACAGTGTTTGCCATCATGAGTGTTAGATTTCTCGCAGCAGTTTGCCTTGCAAGTTCTACTACACAGGTGAGGCTCCCTTTGCCCCTTTAACCACTATGTAGTCAGTCTATGTGCCCCAGAGAAGAAAATCCCGAAGACGCACATCACTCTTCCCAACTCGCATTCAGAATTCTGAAGCTGAGCATGCTCAGTGGGTCTAACAGGGGTTGCTACTGAGGACTTGACTCTAAATAAATAGTTTAAAATAAAAAGTTGTATAAATATCAGACTGTGCCAAGGATGCGGTTTGAGAGGGAGTGCTATAAACACAAAGTAAATTAAAAGGGATCTGCTTTTGTGGGGTAGAGGGCTACTTAGACTGGTTATTATAGAGAAAATTGTGTTGCGTGGTGCGACAGCACGTACCCATGTGGCTAACCTACAACTGGTAGAAGAAACAAATCCCACCCATACCTAGGACTGGTGCCACGGCCAGACCACAATTCCTGTGGGGATGAACTTAATTTGCTGAAAATGAAGGCCAGGCTCTGTTGCAGCTCATTAGCTGGTCACAGACACACTGCAAGGGAAGAAAGTGGAATTTGCTCGATGTTCCAACTTCTACATGTGCTGTGAATAAAACAGACTATTGTTTTTTTGATAAAGAAGTATTGTTTTGAATGTGCAGATTGGCTAAGTGAAGCCAGCAGAATTTTTTGGCCAAATATAGTCTCTTGCTCACTCCTAAAAATCCTAGCTTTCAAATTAGGAGCTGAAGTCATTGAAAAAAAAAAAGTTTACATTCCTGCAGCCTGCTGCAGCAAAGCCAAACAAATGTTTGGCTTAAAGTTCACTTACATTGCTTTCATGAGCCTTTTCTTTAATGTGGAAGTCTGAAAAATACCATTTCTTTTTATCAAGCCATTTAATATCCCGCACTTGTGAGTGAGTGAATGAGTGTGTGTGTGTGTGTGTGTGTGTGTGTGTGCATTTGTACTCATTAACAATATTACAGGGTCAGTGTAGTAGTGTAAACCATGTGGGTCATACTTGAACTTAAAGAAAACCATGACTTTATAGCTTCTGGCATAATTTAGGTCACAGTCACAAACTGTGATTTTTTTTAAGCATCATTAACCACTGAATGGACAAGGAGTATGTTATTTTCAAGAAGTTTCTTTGGTGCCAGTTCAGGCAATAAAAACCTATAGAAGGGGTCAATCTGCGAGAGTAGTTTAATACTCAGTTGGCTTTTCAAAACCATAAAAATGACATGATTTTCAACATTGAATTCAAGCACTAACTGGATAATATGGAATGGGAACATCGGTTTGCTCTAGGAAAACATCTTGATGGTCAGTTCCTGTACAGTCCATCAGATTAGTGTTATGACACTATGAAACACCCATAAAGATGACCAAATTGATGATTCATGTGCAATGATCAGTATTTTTAGAATTACTGGTACGTTCTCATGATACCCTTTACAGGTTACCCAATTTTTTCTATATACAAGTCATTTTACTATTCAAATTATCTGTCAAGAAGCAGAAATAAAATAGCTCAAATCTATTGTTTTATCTTTTATAACCCTTTAAACAGTGACAACATATGCTCAGATCTGAGGAAAGGGCATGAAGGCAGCCTTGTGCACATAATTCTCATAGCTTACTCTTTGTTCTCCACTGGCCCTGGAAACAGGTTCCAGTATTTTGTTTGCAGAAGCACTTTGCAATTTTTCCAAATGCAAAGGTTTGAAAGAAAACTAAAGATGTCAGACAATCAAACTGTAGAATCACGAGCCACTGAAGCTCTGCTTAGATCAGTTCTAGTTCCTTTCTCACTTTCTTTTTGTTAATTGTTTTCATTGAGCTATATATTTTTCTCTGCTCCCCTTGCTTCCTCGCCCCTCCCCTTCTACCCTCTGCCATGATCCCCATGTTCAAAATTTACTCAGGAGATCTTGTCCTTTTCTACTTCCCATGTAGATTAGATCCATGTATGTCTCTCTTAGGGTCCTCTTTTCTGTCTAGGTTCTCTAGGATTCTGAACTGTAGGCTGGTTTTTCTTTGCTCTATGTCTAAAAGCCAATTATGAGTGAGTACCTATGATATTTGTCTCTCTGGGTCTGGGTTACCTCAGTCATTGATGTTTTCTAGATTCACCCATTTGCCCTCAAATTTTAAGATGTCTTTATTTTTCCCACTGTGTAAGTGTACCACATTTTCCTGATCCATTCTTCAGTCGAGGAACATTTAGGTTGTTTCCAGGTTCTTGCTATGGCTAATAATGCTGCTATGAACATAGAGAGTTGAGCACATGTCCTTATGGTATGATTGAGCATTCTTTGGGTATATATCCAAAAGTGGTATTCCTGGGTCTTCAGGTAGGTTGTTTTCTAATTTTCTGAGAAATCGCCATACTGATACCCAAAAGTGCTGTACCAGCTTGCACTTCCACCAGCAATGCAGGAGTGTTCCTTTTACCCCACTTCCTCTCCATGATAAGTTGTCATCGGTGTTTTTTTATCTTTGCCATTCTTACAGGTATAAGATAGAATCTCAGAGTTGTTTTGATTTGCATTTCTCTGATGGCTAAGCATGTTGAGCATTTCCTTAAATGTCTTTCACCCATTTTAGATTCATCTGCTGAGAGTTCTCTGTTCTCTGCTTAGGTCTGTACTCCAATTTTTTACTGGATTATTTGTTCTCTTGATGACCAATTTCTTGAGTTCTTTGTATATTCTGGAGATCAGTGCTCTCTCTGATATGAGGTTGATGAAGATAATTACCCATTCTGTAAGCGCTGTTTTGTCTTGTTGATGGAGTCCTTTGCTTTACAGAAGCTTTTCAGTTTTAGGGGCTTCCATTTATTAATTGTTTCTTTCAGTATCTGTGCTACTCAGGTTATATTTAGGAAGTGATCTCCTGTGCCAATGTGTTCAAGAGTATTTCTGACTTTCTCTTCTATGAGGTGCAGTGTGGTTGGGTTTATGTTGAGGTCTTTGATCCACTTGGACTTGAATTTTGTGCATGGCAGCAGATATGAATCTATTTTCATTCTACATGTTGATAACCAGTTATGCCAGCACTATTTGTTGAAGATACTTCCTTTTTTCCATTTTATATTTTTTATTTCTTTGTCAAAAATCAGGTAATCATAGGTAGGTGTGTGAATTAATATCCGGGTCTTCGATTTGGTTCGATTCTACCTTCTGTCTGTTTTTATGCCAATACCAGGCTGTTTCAGTCCTGTAGCTCTGTAATAGAGTTTGATGTCAGGAATTGTGATGCCTCTAGAAGTTTCTTCATTGTACAGGATTGTTTTGGCTATCCTGGATTTTCTGCTTTTCCATATGAAGTTGAGTATTGTTCTTTCGAAATCTGTGAAGAATTTTGCTGGGATTTTGATGGGCATTGCATTGAATCTGTAGATTGCTTTTGGTAAGATTGTCATTTTTACTAATTTATTTCTAACTACCCAAGTTCATGAAAGAGCTTCCCATATTCTGTTTTTTTTTTCAATTTTTTTCAAAGATATAAAGCTCTTTTAATACAGGTCTTCCACTGATTTACTCCATGATATTTTATGTTATTTATGGCTATTGTGAAGGGTTATAGTTATCTGATTTTTTTCTCAGCCCATTTATCATCTGTATAAAGAAGAGGTACTGTTTTTTTTTTTTAATTAATCTTGTATCCTGCTACATTATTGAAGGCGTTTATGAGTTGTAGATGTTCTTGGGTAGAATTTTGGAGGTCACTTATGTAAACTATCATATTATCAGCAAATAATGAGAGTTTGACTTCTTTTCTGATTTGTATCCCATTGATCTCCTTTTGGTGTCTTATCGCTCTAGCTAGAACCTCAAGAACTATGTATTGAATAGATATGGAGAGATTGGACAACCTTGTCTTGTTCCTGATTTCAGTGGGATTGCTTAAGTTACTCTTCATTTAGTTTGATATAGGCTGTTGGCTTGCTATATATTGCCCTTATTATGTTTATGTATGTTCCTTGTATCCCTGCTCTCTCCAAGACCTTTAACATGAAGGGATGTTGTTTTTTGTCAAAAGATTTTTCAGCATCTAATGAGATGATCATATAGCTTTTTGTTTTCCAGTTTGTTTATATGGTGTATTACAGTGACAGATTTTTGTATCTTGAGCCATCTCTGCATCTCTAGGATGAAGCCAACTTGATCATGATGGATGATTTTTCTGATGTGTTCTTGAATTCAGTTTGCCAGTATTTTTATTATTTTTGCATCAATGTTCAAGAGTGAGATTGGTCTGTAAGCCTCTTAATAGAGGACAGTTGTCATGTGAAAAGAATAAAATGAACCATATATCATAACATTATTTATATAGTAACTTCTATCAATGAAACATCAAAATCCTGATTTTAACTCTATCTAAAAATCCCCTAAACTCTCTCTTTAGAAGCTATGTTTTCATGTTTAATTATTTTAATAGAATTTTACCTATATTATGTTATCATTATCATAGTGACTATAATAGCAATGTGTGTTTAATTTTGTGCTTATTGTCTACTTTTTATGTATTGTCCCATATGTAAATCCTTGTGCAGTTGGTGTTTTAATATATTGCAAACTACCAACAATAATTTTTGTTTATATATTAAAAACCTCTTAGGATTAAGTCTAGAAAGGCCATAGACCCTATGGCATAAAGAAATAAAGAAGGTCATCTTTTAAAACAATGGCTAAACACAGCCATGAATTCTAAACACAGAACCACTGTTTTAGTGATCTATACTCAGACATGAATTTTCAAAATAAGTATTTTATAGGCCCATATTTCAGGCCAGGTTCTCTGGCCAGGCTTGGTTTCCAAGGGCAGCTGCTACCTGCCAGACCACCTGTGGCTACCTAACAAAGGATCAGGAGGGACTGCTCCTTCTCTTTGTTATTATTTATATTGCCTGGGAAGAGGTGTGGATTCCAAGCTAGTGCCTGAGTTGCAGGTGTGAAAGTACTCCCTTGTCCCCAGGAAAGAGAATATTAATGAGTTTTCACCTTGGTTTACCTGCGGGAATAAAAGGTGTTTGGTAATAAACTCAGGTGATCTTCAGGAATGAATGAATGCTGAAATGCCCTTCTGATATTGCTGTGTGAACTGTGTCTCACTATTTCCCGCACCTCCATATTGGTCCAGTTATGGAAAAGTAGTTTTTATGTTGGGGCTTCGAACCCTGGCAGTATTTGTTGGATACATAAACTAATAAAGAGATTTAGTTTAAGCAATTCTGCTAGTTCCTAAGATGTGTCTGTTCTTATCTCTATAAAGATGAATTTTAGAATGTAAATCAACCTTTTCTACCATGACATTCCTGTGAATATTCACTGCTGTCTCATGTCTATATATCATGACATTACTGTGGATATTCACTGCTGTCTCATGTCTGTATACCATGGCATTACTGTGGATATCCACTGCTGTCTCATGTCTGTATATCATGACATTACTGTGGATATTCACTGCTGTCTTGTGTCTGTATATCTTGACATTACTGTGGATATCCACTGCTGTCTCATGTCTGTATACCATGACATTACTGTGGATATCCACTGCTGTCTCATGTCTCTATACCATGACATTACTGTGGATATCCACTGCTGTCTCATGTCTGTATACCATGACATTACTGTGGATATCCACTGCTGTCTCATGTCTCTATACCATGACATTACTGTGGATATCCACTGCTGTCTCATGTCTGTATACCATGGCATTACTGTGGATATCCACTGCTGTCTGTATACCATGGCATTACTGTGGATATCCACTGCTGTCTCATGTCTGTATATCATGACATTACTGTGGATATCCACTGCTGTCTTGTGTCTGTATATCTTGACATTACTGTGGATATCCACTGCTGTCTCATGTCTCTATACCATGACATTGCTGTGGAAATCCACTGCTGTCTCATGTCTCTATACCATGACATTACTGTGGATATCCACTGCTGTCTCATGTCTGTATGCCATGACATTACTGTGGATATCCACTGCTGTCTCATGTCTCTATACCATGACATTACTGTGGATATCCACTGCTGTCTCATGTCTCTATACCATGACATTACTGTGGATATCCACTGCTGTCTCATGTCTGTATAACATGACATTACTGTGGATATCCACTGTTGTCTCGTGTCTGTATACCATGGCATTACTGTGGATATCCACTGTTGTCTATATACCATGACATTACTGTGGATATCCACTGCTGTCTCCTGTCTGTATAACACGACATTACTGTGGACATCCACTGCCATGTCACATGTCTGTATACCATGACATTACTGTGGATATCCACTGCTGTCTCATGTCTGTATGCCATGACATTACTGTAGATATCCACTCCATGTCTCATGTCTGTATACCATGACATTACTGTGGATATCCACTGTTGTCTGCTGTCTGTATACCATGGCAATACTGTGGATATCCACTGCTGTCTCATGTCTGTATAACATGACATTACTGTGGATATCCACTGTTGTCTCTATACCATGACATTACTGTAGATATCCACTGTTGTCTTGTGTCTGTATACCATGACATTACTGTGGATATCCACTGCTGTCTCATGTCTGTATACCATGACATTACTGTGGATATCCACTGCTGTCTCATGTCTGTATAACATGACATTACTGTGGATATCCACTGTTGTCTCTATACCATGACATTACTGTGGATATCCACTGCTGTCTCATGTCTGTATAACATGACATTACTGTGGATATCCACTGCTGTCTCTTGTCTGGATACCATGGCATTACTGTGGATATCCACTCCATGTCTCATGTCTGTATACCATGACATTACTGTGGATATCCACTCCATGTCACATGTCTGCACCTCGTCTGCGTGCATTCTCTTTCTAGGCTGGGTTCTCAGCTGAGATTTGCTATTGCTATGCCAGTGTCTACTGGTATTTCACATTTTTTCTTTCAATCTGCTCTTAGATAGAAAAGGAGATCTAAGTCTGTAAAGAGTTTATGTTAACAGCAATCGATACGATTCTGGCTGGAAACAGTTATTTATGTCCCCCACTACATTTTCTGCCAGAGAATTCAATTCAGAAACTTTAGTGCTCAGGCAAGTAAGGGGGTTAGTACAAAGTACAAGGCCTCACCACCTCTACACTATTTCAAAAAGCCAAAAGATATGTATTGAAACAGAAATTCAAGCTGACCACCAAATGAACTTCCCTTGAAAACATTTCCATTTAGACACTAGTTTTTATCTTCAGCATCTAAAATGTAATCTTTTTAAATTTATTTATTTAAAAAAAATCAGTCTTTTCTCATTTTGCATACCAATCCCAGTTCCCACTACATCCTCTCCTTTTTCTTCCTACTACTCCTACCTTCCCCCTCCCCCACTCCGTGTCCATTCCTCAGAGAGGGTATGGCTTCCCATGTGGAGTCAACAAAGTCTGTCACATCACTTTGAAGCAAGACCAGCAGGACCAATCCACTTTTTCTAGGCTGAGCAAGGTATCCCTCCAAAGAGAATGTGCTCCAAAACGTCAGTTCAAGCACTAAGGATAAATCCTGGCCCCACTGCCGATGGCCTCACAGACTGCCTCAGCCATACTGTCACCCACATTTAGAGGGCTTAGTTTGGTCCTATACTGGTTCCTCCCACTGTCAGTCCAGAGTTAGTAAGCCCCCACTAGCTCAGGTCAACTGTTTCCGTGAGTATCCCCATCATGGTCTTCGCCCCTTTGCTCATATTATCGCTCCTCCCTCTTGTCAGCCCAGTGCTTTGCTGTGGATCTGTGCATCATTAAACGTTATTTTACAAAGCTCAAATAACTTCCACGTAGACTTGCTATTTTTCGTTTCTCCTTTATTACCAAAATACACTTAGCTCCTTTAGGTAACAATGAACAAAAGTTTATTTCTTCTAGTATAATTTATTATACACTATTATAGGGGAATCAGAAACAACATCAGCCTTACATCAAACTCCCTAAACATTAAATATTACTCAAAGAATGGGGGATTGTTTGGACTACCAAATTATGACAAAAACAGCTTTTCCTATTGCATCTCAGAATGTTTCTGCCTTTGTCATGGCTTCAACATCAACTTACTGAATGTTAAAATATAAAAATAATAAAAAATTTTCAGTACTATATACATTGTCTCATACATTAAATAATCTAAAAAAAGTGCCCACTCACATGCATACATGGTGATCCACCAATAAAAGTAACAGGGATTTGAGTGTGAAGCATTTCAAATAATCCACAGTATGAATCTCTAGTTGCTGTTGACCTCAATTCTAAAAAAACAAAAAAAAAAAAACAAAAAGAGAGAGAGAGAGAGAGAGAGAGAGAGAGAGAGTTGCAATCTTGTCCCAGCTGTTATGAAGACCTGAGCAGGCTCTTGTCCTTGGTACTTTCACCCAGGATAGACAGCCTTTCATAACAGAAACACCCTAAAGGTTTCAAACAAAAACCCACAAAGGTTAAGGAGGGACATATAGATGTGACAGAGAAACATTAGCCCTACGTAGTCCTCAGATGAGGAAATGTACAGGCATCAGTTCACTGGCTTCCTGAGCATGCTCACTCCCGTGAAACACTCGTCTTAGTATCTTAAGTAAAGGAGCAACTCAGAAGGAAGAGTGGTGGAAATTTCCAAAATACATAGAGTCTGTTTGGTCAAAAACAGTGAAGACAGGCTTCTATATTTAATGACAGGGCCTGGGCTGCCGGCCTTCTGTGATCACTGGCTCTGTGTGGTAGACTCTGGTGACTATGGTGGTGTAGCTCACCCAGCCAGTGAAGCACTCCTTCCTTTCAGTGCTGTTTATTCTTAGCTTATGCACACAAAGAGGGAAGAAAGTTGTCAACAACACATCCAGTTTATACACTGAAAGCTGCTAGGAGCCAGGGGACTTAAGTGAACCAAGAAGCCCTTATAGCCTGAGAGTCTTTCCTTCATTCGTTCACTACACAAATATTGACTTGGACCTACTGTGTGCCAGGCATGACAACAGAAGAGGTTAGCTGGGGAAACAAGTAGAAGAGGCCACAGAAGAAGCCAAGAAGACAGGAAAGAGGGGAGAACACTTTGTTTTGTATTAATTTAACAAGAGTGCTCATTCATATTAAATATGCTCCTTTCTAATTTAACCCATAATAATCTGAGGGACATTATTCAAACTGGAATCCTCATAGGAGCTTAAAAATGCATGTACATCCATTTTTCTAAGTGTTTTTTTTAAAGAACATAGAACTCTATAAGCATATCTAAGGCAGAAAATTATGCATAACTTAAGGAGATACGCTGTTTGTGAAAATAAAGATAAATTACAGATTATAAAGCCATTTGTGTGTTTATTTTACAGTGGGGAATCAAACAGATTAAAGCGAGTATTGTAGCAGCACTGAATTGGTAATAGCATTGAGATAACTGTTTGGGAGAACTGGAGGGAAATGGAAGACAAGTGTTTTTGTCTGGAATTCGGTGAAGTTACAGATCCCAGCATTTCTTGTAAAATGAATCCCTGTCCTTGGGAGGTGGGATTTAGGAGCTCTGGCCCATGGCAGGGTGTTTTAATATCACTCTGCGAATTGGGACAACAGAAATAACACTTGTTCCGTAAGTGTTTCCAAGTCATGATTTCTCAAAGTCGCCTCACTTATCACTATGTCCGAATATTTTTCTCCAGTCCGTTAAAAAGCAGGCTTTGCCTTTATGCTGCTTTCAAAGATTCCGAAGGTTCACTCCCAATGTCAGACTACAATAAAACTCAGTGTAATGTGAACCACTCTATGATATTGCCTTTCCTTATTGCCTTTCAGTAACACCATTCTAAATGCAATAAAGGAGAAGTCACTCTGAATGGGACAGAGAGAGAAATAAGGATCGTTCTCTGAGTTGAAAAGTCACAAACTGTAATAGGCTACCAGCTTCAAGGAGAATTTCCTATATTGATGCCTGGTTATGCGTGTTTCAACATCTGAGTCGCCTAAAACACATACAGGATTGCCTATTTCAAGTCATGATGGTTTGTATTCGGCATGCATTCCACAATGGGCAATAAAGCGGTGCCCTAGCCAGCTGCAAGTGCATCAGTGTGAGAGTGCAAACCCCAGGCTAAAATGTGCTTGTAGGAAAGGAGACATAACAGACCTGTAAAACCGAGACTCCTTTTTGATATGGAGCCTGACTCTCAACAACAGGTCAGAGCTATTGAGGGGGCTGTAAACCTAGGAATGTTCGGAGATGCCAGTTGAGGTCGAAATGATGGCAAGCAGTTTATGTGCAATCTTGGCATCAAACAGCCTGTAGCTCCCTGTGGACACACTCAGAGGTAAGTTTCTTGCCTGGAAAACAGGAATTAATACATGATGCAACCTAGGTTTTTCGGGTACCTTTCATGGACTCATGAGGAGCTTGCGGGTGATAGCACTGGGTTTTTGGATGACGGTAGGAGCATTCTAAACATAAAAGAGCTAAACTGTTCTGAGCATTTCAATGGTGACTTTACATATGGTCATCTGTTTATTTTAAGATGAAAAGAAGGACCGCCAGACAATCCAGCCTATAAATACCGCTGTCCCTAGTCATTATTTTAAGTGTTTCCTTCACCCGCAAAGAAAGAAAGAAAAGAGAAGAGTAAAGGAGCTCTAAGATTTCAAGGGTAATTATATTTTGAAGTAGCATCTAAAGAATATGGATGATTCCTGTCCAGGTCACATCTTGGGTAGTTTTCGTGCCAAATTCCCACTAATGATCCCTTTGCCTAGGACCTAAAATAAACCCCTCTTTCTCCCGTAAGGAAAATAGCAAAACTCTCAATGCTTGCAGGGAAATGATGCCCTGCAACATGAGTGAGTCATGCCAGCCACTGCAGCAAAGGCTGCCTTCTTTGAAAACATGATGCCTTCCATCGAGGGAACCACCTCCCTGACATCTGATGGAGAGCACAGAGCAGGACTTTGTGTCATGCACGAGACAAGGTCCAAAGAAGTTCTGTTTAATGTAAATGCTTGGATGTAATTCAGTTGCCTGTGAAGTTAGACCTATTGATAGAGCCATGGGGAGAAAAATTGTTCGAAACATTTGTAATCTCACTTACGAGTTCCACGAGCTTTTAGTTTTTGGTTGTTTGTTTTTTTATTTCATTTGTGCAAAATAGAAAATCTGATTCCTATGACTTATTCAAAGCATATATTCCAAAATATTGTGTTTGAATTCTTTTTTTTTTTTTTTTTTTTTTTTTTTTTATTTTAATTTATTTATTTATTAAGAATTTCTGCCTCGTCCCCACAACCGCTTCCCATTTCCCTCCCCCTCCCCCGATCAAGTCCCCCCCCCCCCTCATCTGCTCGAAGAGCAATCAGGGTTCCCTGACCTGTGGGAAGCCCAAGGACTGCCCACCTCTATCCAGGTCTCCTAAGGTGAGCATTCAAACTGCCTAGGCTCCCACAAAGCCAGTACGTGCAGTAGGATCAAAAACCCACTGCAATTGTTCTTGAGTTCTCAGTATTCCTCATTGTCCGCTATGTTCAGCTAGTCTGGATTTATCCCATGCTTTTTCAGACCTAGGCCAGCTGGCCTTGGTGAGATCCCAATAGAACATCCCCATTGTCTTAGTGTGTGGGTGCACCCCTCGTGGTCCTGAGTTCCTTGCTCGTGCTCCGTCTCCTTCTGCTCCTGATTTGGACCTTGAGATTTCTGTCCGGTGCTCCCGTGTGGGTCTCTGTCTCTGTCTCCTTTCATCGCCTGATGAAGGTTAATATTCCTGAGGATGCCTATGTGTTTGTCTTTGGATTCACCTTATTTAGCTTCTCTAGGAACATGAATTATAGGCTCAATGTCCTTTATTTATGGCTAGAAACCAAATATGAGTGAGTACATCCCATGTTCCTCTTTTTGGGTCTGGCTTACCTCACTCAGGATAGTGTTTTCTATTTCCATCCATTTGTATGCAAAATTCAAGAAGTCCTTGTTTTTTACTGCTGAGTAATACTCTAATATGTATATATTCCATACTTTCTTCATCCATTCTTCCGTTGAAGGGCATCTAGGTTGTTTCCAGGTTCTGGCTATTACAAACAATGCTGTGTTTGAATTCTATGTCGCCTACAGTGGCCCTTTATTATTAAGAAGTCACACTGACTGAGCCAACTCTTTAACTGCTTAGCAATTATTCTTTGTTACAGATTTATTTCATAATGAATTTTCATAAATAAAAATGTTATTGATTAGAATCTGTTTTATTAGCTGATTTATACATAATTACTTGCTTAGCACTTTATTTTCTATATTCTATTGCAGTTACTAAATTGTTAAGAACTACAAGGTTGAGGATTCTAAGATCTCTACAAGCAAAGTACTCAAGTTCAATAGTTAATTTCTTAAACTGAATCTTTCCTATTATAAAAACATAGCAAAAAATCCACTTTTAAATATATACTTTATATCAGTGAAATTTACTATAATTATAAAATTAATTTATTTGGTTATAAATTTTACACTTTTCTTTATTGAGATTCTAATGTTCTCAATGTTTTTAGCGATTTCACAGTTATTAGAAAAAGAAAGTGACTCTTCCATGAAAGCAAAGAAAGAACATTGAGGTACATATACTGCTATTTAAAATCAAGACTCTGGTCTACTTAGTTCTAGGAAGTATATTTTTGGAAGAATTTAAGAAATGAATATAATCATCTTTAAAATTTTATAAATACAATAGAGGCAAAGGCAAGAGAATTTACATATGATGCCACATGCTGAGACAAATATATTTAATTAAATCTTAACTCCTGCCACAATGAGAAAGCAGTGTGCTACAAGGTTATCTGGGTGGGATCGACACCTCTGATTGAGGCAACCACACCATCAGCCTCAAAGATAAGCTGTCACTTCAGTACCACCATTCTAATGAGACACAGCAGCCGAAGTCCCAAGACAGTTCCTAAGAAAGAAATGCAGATAGCAGCTGAAGGATTTAGGGCCGAAAGCAGCATGAAAAAACACTGGTGATGAAGTTACCTACTTTTGAGGAATAAAGGAATTAGAAACCTATGGTATCAAATTTAGTACATTTATGTATTTGGCGGCCTGGGGGGCGACATGGCAAACAAGTGGAAGTCAGAGGGGAACTTGAGGGTCCTGACTCTTCATCCTGCAGGTCCAGAGAGAGAACTCAGCCTGTCAGGCTTGGGGACTAAGACCTTTATCCATAGAATCATCTTGCAAGTATCAGTGTATCTTTAAAATTTTTAAGTAATTATTTTAACTGATACACAGTAAAATAAATGTATCATATTTATTGGTAGCCCTGTGTGATTTGATACATATATGCTTTATATAATGCTTCAGTCAGGTTAGATGCATTTATTTTGTTAAACATTGTTCATCTCTTACCCTGAAAACACACAGCACTCTTTCTCCTAGTTCTTTGAGTGAGTGAACAGTGCATTGGAATCTCTGGTCATCCTACTGTATGGCAACATTAGAAATTCTTAATCCCTCTAGGAATAATCTAGAACCCTTTGAACAACCTCACACTATTCTCATCTATCTCTCTCCTCTACCACACTCTCTGGTAACCACCGCTGTAACTTCCATACAAACAATATTTTTAATCTGATGGGTGAGTGAGATCATGCCATATTTGTATTCCTGAGCCTGTCTTATCACTTATATGATAGTTTCAATCTCTGCTTCTATCATTTGGTATGCGACAGAACAGTATTTCATTGTGTATGTGTATAATTGCTGATTTCATTCTCCTGCAAGTTCCTTTTCTGTTTTCCCAGAAACAATTAATGAAGGCTATCCTTTCTCTACTATGTTCTTAGCATCTTTGTAAAAAATCAGTGGTCTATATGGGTCCAGTTTTAGGCTTTCTCTGATTCCCATTGCTATGTGTGTCTATTTTTACATCAGGTTTCATGTTTCTTGATTACAGTTTTATAGTGTTAAGTGAAATCAAGTATAATGCCACTTGCATGTTCATTGTTGTTGTTATTGTTCAAGACTACTTTGGCTGTTAGGGATTTTTTGCTTTGATCTATACAAATTTTAAGTTTTTATGTCTCTGAATAATGTCACTGGTATTTTAACAGAGATCGCACTGAATTTGTAGATTAATTTGAGTAGTTTAGACATTCTAATAATATTGATTCTTGCAATTCAAGAACACAGAGACAATTGCAAATTTTATTTTAAAGACATTTTAAATTAAAATGTGTAGGGGGTGAACATGCATACAAGTTCTCATGGAGGTCAAAAGAAGATGTCCAACCCATTGGTTGTGAACCATCCAGCATAGATTTGGGAACCAACTTAGGCCTCCCACAAAAAAAAAAAAAAATCCTTTAACCACTGAGTCACCTTTTTAGTTCTCATTCTACGTTGTAAGTTTTTTTTATGTATAATATCTCTCATTATAGACAACTTTCACCTTGCACTTCTCAAATGTTGCATTTAGTTTGTTAACATTTTGTTGAAGGCTTTTGCTTCTATGTTTATCAGTGATATTGACAATGATTCCCTTTTCTGCTATACCTTTGCTTTGATATTAGGATTTTGTAAATATCATAGACTGCATTAGATACCTTTGTCTTTTTTAAATCTGGATTACAGGGATTAAAATTCTAGTTAGAAGAATATGGGCATGATAGCACAAAGAAGGAGGGTGATGATTTCACCCTTCATCCTACATCACAATTTCTGGGTCAGCATCAACTTTACTGTGAGACCTTGTCTCAAAAAAATAACAAAAACTCTACAAGAAAACAAATGAGCAATAATGTTAGGTATGATCAGAGTAACATAGAATCTAGACTAAATTATTTTCAGCTACACTGCATGTAAGATAGAACAAAAATCCATTCTGATTGACAAGTAGAGAGTTATCTCTAAGTTTATAACAGACCCAGGCACCATCTCTCCAAAATCCCTTCAAATGCTCCTTTCCCAACCTTGTGCTTCCCTCAAACACTGGCCCAAGTTAGTGCTGCTAAATTTCTGAGTGACCTGTAGATCTCAGGGACCATCTCTGTGCATTGCCTTGTCTTCTTGGGTGTTCAGCAAAATGTGACCACTACATTCTTCCACGCATTTCATCTTCTATCCCCTCAGCTTAAGGACTTCGTCTCCCTTCAGTTAGTTGTTGTTGCTGTGTGCTGTGTGACCACAGGATTCAAAAATCTATGTTCTCACCCCTCCTGAACGACTGTCGTTCCTTCATGTATAACGTTTCATGTCCTGAAACCCACTGCTATGTCCTCACCCCTCCTGAATGACTGCCGTTCCTTCATGTATAATGTTCCATGTCCTGAAACCCACTGCTATGTCCTCACCCCTCCTGAGCGACTGCCGTTCCTCCATGTATAACGTCCCATTTCTGAAACACACTGCTTTTGTGCATTTGATTTTTCTGAGTTAGTTTTTGGTTGTGTTGCTGTCGAAGATTTTTCGAGATGAAGATTTCAAGTTTTTCAAACTGTTTAAGAAGAGTTGGTATCAGTTACACCGTCGACATCAAGTGTAACACTGCAATAAATCCACATGGTCTGGACGCTGTCTTGATGGGAATGATACTTTTTATGATTATAAACAAAATTGTTGATCTTTTTATCACTTTAAAATTTAAATTCTCTCTACTCAAAAACAAATTAATCATAAAATTGGGTTTTAGACATTCTTGTAATTTTGATAATGAACTTTAGAGCGTCAAGTGCTGGCTTTTGAAGTTATGTTTCCTACATTTTGCTGCCATTTCTAATCAATACCTTCACACCTTGCTTTATCGAGCCTGCTTGGCCGTATTTAAAGCTCTCACTGTAGCAGTGTAGCATGCTATCTCTGAAGCAGGTGCTTCCATGTGTTGTGCAGCCGTTTCTTCCAGTGTAAACAATTTCTTCATGGGGGAAGTAAAGAAGCTCATACGAATCAAAACATAAATAATGCTACAAGTCTCGTGGAGCAAGTTATAAGATTATAGGACACTCCCGACCAAGGTTGCAAAAGTAGTAAACGATGATCAAGGAAATGAGCCTTTCTGAATAGCTGAGCCGCCTTCAGCTAGTTCAGGGAGCATCGGGGGATGCCCGTCTTATAAACCATCACTTATGCTAGGCTGAGCTTTCCATGGCTTAACTGCCTTTGAGTCATCTATGCTCCTGTCAGTAGCCCCTCACCTCTGCTCCAGTAAGTAACCCTAGTAAACTCAATGGATCATTACATTTGACTTAGTGGAGTAATTTCCTTAGTCATCAATATCCCTTCCTGAAGTGAGTAGACATTTGCTTGTGCCTTCCCATGAAGTCACAGAGCACAATTGCTACCTGAACAAGCACAGACAGAACTAATGATGGGCTGTGGAGGAGTGGTTGTAAGACCCAAGCAATGGATGCTAAGACAAGGAACTGGGGCTGATCAGCATCAAATGCCAATATTTGTGTGGTGACCTTTCCCTATGTCTGCTTGATGCAGTGTGGATGAATGATCCTTATAATGAATCAGATGGCATACAACCATCTCCAAGTCTTCTGAGAATAATTGGTCTTTAGTGGAATCCAAGTCATCCATCTTCTTCTACTTTGCCTAGGGTGACATACCTCCTAGGCAAATACAGTCAACCATAACATACAGAAATGTCTCCAAAACTACAGAAGAACTAGAGAATTTGTTGCAATCTCTGAAGAAAGTGCATCTGTGACAGGACTGTAAGTAAGGCTTGGCATCAGCTGCATACCTTTGTTGAGGTCAATGAGAGATGCAACTGAGGCTTAACCATTTTTCCAGAAATAATGGACCCATTTATGGAAGAATAACAAAGACAAAAAGAAAGCATGAAGGTACTATCTACTGTCATAGCCCTTCACAGGAACAGTCAGGAAAGATGAGCATGAGATGGAGGTGGAGTCTTGCTTTCTTACTGTTGACAGGATGTAAGGAAAGAGTGCAAATTACAGCTACACTAGTAGGTCCTTCCTAGGATACAAAAGTCTGGAACCCATGGGAAAGGGGAAAGAAGGAGATAGACATGATAGACAGGTCCAGCCTCAGTGCAGAGTAAAGGAGATTCTGTGACTCGTCATGTAGATAGGAGCCTTAGTAATGGCTAAGAATACAAAAACTGATAACAGTGAGTAGATAATCTGTATCCAAAGTGCTTGAATTGAGGACATGTTTTAAACAGGTAATGAAAAGACATCTCACAGACTAGCTTGTGATGTGGACTGGGACCTGGGAGTCTTTGAGATCAGTCTGGGTTCTGTGAAAAAAGAGAGACTAATCACAGAATTGCTCATTCTTTCTTGAGATAAAATCTATGATACAAGGGAAACCAGTCTCTGATGTACTGGCTCATATGAGCCACTAAGAATGCATAATCCTCACCAGCTGAGTTTCCCATGAATATCAGGGACAAGAAGACAACAGAGAAGGAGAGGCTTTATTTGGAGAGACTGAGCATGAGAGGTGGTATGAAATCCCTAGTTTTCTGGAGTAGATATCCTATTCTATTTGGATGCATACCTTCCTAAGCCTGGATGGAGGGGGGAGGACCTTGGACTTCCCACAGGGCAGGGTACCCAGTCCTCTGTTAGGACTGGAGGGGGAGGGGAGTGGGGGAGCAGAAGGGAAGTGGGAGGAGGGAAGGAAGTGGAAATTTTGATTCCTATTATTTATAAAGTAATAAAAAAACTATCTTCACAAGAGACTAAGAGGTTGATTGAACAGGAACCATGAGATGGGTGTCATGTCTTAGTGACTTTAATGAACCCCTGGTGAGCATGATCTATGTGAAATAGGAAAGGCTCTGTCACAGCTGAATAATTTTGAATGGCATACAATGTATGTTCATAAAGGGCAAAAAACATCCAGAGAAGATGACAGAACAGAAAACAGAATCTGTCTGAGTCACTGCAAAGCAATGTGGTAAGACTTGTGTTGGGCTAAAGGTCGTAGGGGAAGTCATCTGCTATGCTAGTAAGTTTCTAGAAGACTCTAGAAGTGTCTGAACAATCGTCATGGAAAACATGAATGATAAACAGTACAGGTGAAGAAACCTAAGCTTCATCTGAGAGCACAGTCATTCCCTCGAGAATGTGCTCTCCAGTTCTCTCCTGCAAGAAACTATATTTGAGGTAGAGGTTGTACACATTGACTAAAGGCCTGTAAGTAGTCAAAAATGACTTCCAGAAAGACAAGAGCTATAGTGTTGACCAGAGCCTGTCAGAACTATCAATGGCTACAATATGCTAGAACAGGGTCTTCCTCCCCTGAGGCCAACCCAGGCCAACCAACACAAGCTCCATCAACCTGAGAGCAGCAGCAACCCAGGCTAACGTTGGATGATTCCCCAAAAAATGAACATGGATTATGAAAGACTACCTATTACAACATCTCCCATCCATGTTGACAAGCCCAGAATTACTCTTGATGAAACAGTTCAAACAAATTATAGGATCTTTTCATGCTGTATTGGACCTTGTTATTTCCTCTTGCAGTATCCCTTCAGCCATCCAAGACCAACAGACACTTGCTGGCAGAGGAAAGTAATGAACTTCTACAGATCCTGCCACTCTCTGTCAAAAGGTTTCTTTATACAATGCTGTCCGTTGAGTGTTTTAGAGCATATGGAAGAAAAATTAGGTTTAAAGGAAGGCACTCTGTGCATATGCAAGGGCACTCCTAGGAACCATAAGGTGGTTGGTTGAAAATCCCAATAGCAGAGGTGAGCTCTCCAAGTATGACTTGTTAAACAGTAAGAACACTGAGGTCGTCCAACAATCAGGCTATTGTTATTACTGTTGGTGGCATGCCTGGGGTAGACAGTAAAGTCCCATTTGCTGGAGAAACAATGTTCTTTGGTTACAGAACATGAAGAAATCAAACTGGGCCTTCCTCCCTACTTTTGTGATGCCAGACGTTACCATGAAGGCTGCTAAAGGATATTTTCTCCATCAGTCCTGCTCATATATGGAACTGTGTATTATGATGCAAACACGATGGGCAAAATATGTTCACAATTGCATCATGGGTGCTTGGGTGCATCCAACTATTTTTTAGCTGACTTTAGAGCAAACTACACAGGAGTTAACTCTTATCTAATACTATGAGTCAGATCAAGGTCACACAGCCCAGTGGACAGGCCACCTATGCTATTTTGTCAAATGGGTTTGTATGATGTGAACATCACACTATCTTCTAAACATTTTTTTATGACCATGCATTTCTCTGTTGTTAGTCTTGGCCAGTCTTAAAAGCATACTTCTTTTTTCAACAGGAAGTATTATCACAGATATTCATACAATAAGAAGTGATTGTTGCTGTGGCATAGTGGTTCAATGCTTAGATACTCAGTCACAGAAGGAAGAAAATAATTAAACTCCTGTACCACCCCCTTCAAGGCTCCAGAAAAATTTCAGGATACTGGAAGAATATGAGTTGGAAGAAAGGGTGGGATGTTGTGCAATTATTCCCCTCAAATTAAAGCACTTCTTCCTGGAGGGAGATTCATAAGACTTAGGAAGCACTAGAAAATTCAAGGCCCAGGGAACTCACTACAGTTTTAAGGTTCAGAAAATTGCAAGATTTGCTACATCCTTCCCTAAGCCTATGAACACAATGAACATTAACTGGGAAGAAAGATATTCCCTCACTAGCTAAACTTCCTGCAACTTGTACAGGGATCCTCAGGACTGAGGTTCTGTCAGTCATCACCATGTTGAGGCAAATTTTCCAGTGATAAAAATGCCTTAGAGTCACCTGGCTCTTACAAACAAATTTTGGCCTGTAACCAAGACCCAACCAGAGTGAATAAATATGTGTTCACACTTCCTCAAGAAAGTCATACAGTATCATTGAAAACATAAGGCACCTAAAACCCTAAACAAGGGGGGGGGGGAACAAAAAAAAACCCTAAACAACAGCTATAAGAATGTCAGATAGTTCACAAATAATAATAAGAGTAATATTTAGCTTCCACAGAGTTTCAAATGTAGCGCTCTGGCCAGGATTCTTGTGACTGCCCTGTCAGCAGTCAAGATGGCCATTGGATCTAAAAAGAACAACAGAGTTCCATTAGGATGGATCAGTCTTTAATTGCCTACATCATAGAGTTGTTAAATGATAATAAATAATACTTAGAGAAAGGCGCCATTACTTTCCAAAGCAACATTTACGATGCAACTTTCTGGGAAAGGGGGAAGAGAAGGTGGAAAGTGTGCCTTCCCCAATGAACATAAGCATTTTACTAATTAAGCAGTGTGCTGTGATTTTATCTAAGCAGGAAGGAATGCCCATAAAAGTGCCTAAACTGTACTGTAAGAGCTTGACCTAAAACAAAAACATGGATTAGAATAGTAAGCTATCACTAAAGGGGAGTAGTAATAATAGTGCTTTAAAATCCGTAGTCATCAAAACTATACCACACCAGCTACAGCCTCCGGAATCATTCTCACTGGGGTGGCAGAGCCGATATGGAAGCATGCATTTCACACTGAAGACGTCTGCTTGTCGAAGATTATGACAATCCGAGACAAATCATGGAAGTCACAGCACAGCGTTTCTTAAAGAGAAAGCCATTTGTCAGATGGGGAAAGTTTGTCCATGTAGTTCATAAAAATTTTGTAACTTTTGTGACAGTTCTGGATACCCTCCTGAACTTCAAAAGCTATTGATATTGTGGAGATTCCACAGACCTGGTAGGACTGGTACTTACATCAAAGGTACAGTTAAATTAGCTAGAACCAAATTTAAAAATACCATAAACAAGTTAATCCTTACTTAAAACAAAGTTCTTTTTCTAGAATTCTAGAATCATTAACTATTTTCTTTCTTTTATATAATTTTCTACAAGTCCTGTAACTATAAATTTGAGTAATTTTTAATCTTCAGGTAGTAAGTAAATAAATAAATTTTTGCTGTAACTATATGTAAAACAAAAAAGGAGTTGAGCCTGCACCCAAGAAAGAAGGGTCTACTTACCATTATTGACACGATGCGCATTCACCGTCTACATTTCATGGTAGTTTGGGTTCTTTCTTGGCTTCCACATATGGCCTCAATGTTTGAGACAGTGGCTATTTGCCATGGGAGGGTTCAGTATTTCCTAACGTATTCTTCATTCCCCTTCCATCTTCAATTTTTAAATAAAACGGTGACATGTGGCATTTTACTTCTTTGTGAGTTGTGATACACTTGAATTAGCCCTCCTTTATGAAGTGTGATGTACTAAGCAATGATGATGGCTCCCAAACTGAACTTAACATAAAAGCAAACACGCTATGTAAAGTAAATGAAGCTTGTAAGGACTCTTGAATGTCAATCATATAAACGGAAAGTATTTTGATTACAGACATATTCTTTAGCATACCTAGCATGAGAGTCGGCTGAAAATTAGACTCTTGCTAAGCAAGCCAAACCTAGGTCAGAGTTATTACAAATAGACTCATCTCCTTCAGCAAATATTTATGTAGTATCTATCATAAGCCAGACACATACAAAGTCCAAGGAATCCGAAATGACTAAGATAGAATCTCTATATGGTCCCTTGATCCTGGTTGGGAAGCAAACTTATTCTCAAGTACTATATTGTGTGATAGCATGTATATAAATACCCAGGCTCAGAGCAACTTCATTTGACTTCTGGGGGCTATCTTAGAAGATGCCAGGTGGATGTCTATGGGTAAGAGTAAGTACTTGTTACTGGGGGACATAACCCTGAAATGCTTTCCTGACACAGAACATTCCAGCTATGAGCAAAGTATGGTTAAGAGCTGATTATTCATCATTGCTGGGTTCTGAAAGTAGCTGTGACAAAGAGTATGAAATATATACCGTGCAAAGCACAGTAGGAAGCAAAGAGATACTGTGTAAAGTTTGTGTTACATAAAGAAACTAGACCACATCTTTTAGGGACATCATGCTACTATGAATTATTCCTGGCAACCTGGTAGAAATATTAAAATATACAAATTTTAGGGGTTTTAAGCTATTTATTATTCTCACTTCTCCTCCAAGCACCTATATAGTAACATCTCAAGAAACATGGTCAGAGTGGCAATGAACCTGAAATCAAAGGGGGATTGGGTACTGTAGATAAGTATGCCCATGTATTCATATGGACACATATCCAGTTTTATTCCCAAACCTGACAGAACCCACAAACAACATAAAAACCAGACAACTAGTGAAATAGTTCTCGATTCTCTAAAAATATTAACTAAAAAGAATTTCATTTTCCTCATCTCAGAAAAAAAAAAGAACGCTTTCATGTAAGAATTTACATTTAACTGATAACATCCCCTTTGTCTCATGAAAGTCTCAGTATTGTGGGAAACTCCAAAAGCAAATGAGAAGACTTTATACCCTCCAGTAAATCTATTCACTAGCAAAGTGGAGTATTCTGGCGATGAAGGATATGGCACAATAGGAAAAACTATTTTTTGAACTATTTCCAAGATAATATTTCTGTTATTCAAAATAACTCCATGAAGGACACCTGAAGTATCCTTATTTCTAAACAGTAACTGTGTCAGGGAATAAATTCAAAATGTTTATTGAAGAATTTAGTTGTTGTGCGCATACACTGAGAGACAGGAAGTTCTCTAAATTTAAATATATGAATAATGGTTTGTTTTTCTTACACTTTTGTATATCAGTGACATAAATTATGAAATAAGGACTGGAGATACTGAGAGAGGATCTGACATTGTACTTCAGGAATTGAAAACAAAGCCAATATCAAGAAAAATATTAGGGCCAAAGTTCATAAATTTTGTGTATTATCGATAATCATCTAATGTTCAATATTTTTCCAGTATAAAAGGCTTGTCTATATGGCCTTAATGACATGTCACCAAATGAAAATTTAAAGAACTTACTGAAATAAAATTAGTAGCAAAAAAAAAATGGAGTTCAGCTGTGTTATTCCTGCCTGTGGATTGTCCTACCAATGTACATTTTGCTTTTCAAGTTTACTTTAAGTCTTTCTTTTTAGAAGCTATTCATTTTTTAAAACCAGTTGCTTAATCAGAAGACCTGGACACTGCATGTGAAAACTCTCCTTTCTTCTTGTCTAATATAGAAAAATAAAAATGCTAGCTGTTGTGAATATTCCACAAGGATTTTTGCTTCCTAAAGGGATGGTTGACAGTGGGAACAGACAGATGCTAAAGGTTATCACAATTATGTTGACTCTCACTTTATTTCCATTAGCTTCTTTTTGTTATCTTACCAATTACGCATTGTTACCTTGACCCATTTTTAGATGTCTCAATGGATCTGAAAGGCAGTAATTTGGGACCTAAAATTTGAGCTTTCAATTGCTATATTTTTAGTACAACCGTAAGGTGTGCACAGGAAATTGCGAATATGGATTAGACAACACAGAGCTGTTCCGTGAGAGCACGAAATAATTCCATTCACAACTTCTTTCATTCTGATGATTCCAAAGCTAATGTCTTTAAATAATTGCTTGCTCACAGCCATTGGATTAATTTTTCATGAGTGGGTTTTCAAACTGTGTCCCTCTGCTAGGTATTAGAGTGAAAATATTTAAAATTAGGTATGCTGACTTGACAGTATAAATGTGCACTTTTTATTATAATTCGCAGTAACAAAGGCTTCAGACATTGTACATGGTATTCCAATTCCTATGAGAAATATTTGAAATTCAGGAATCATGAACTATGCCTGAGTTCTTGGAAACTATGTGTCTGCTTTGGAGGCTGTTGGCTCCCGTGAATGGAAAAAAGTGCCACGAGAATTTCAACCAACATGAAGCAACTGTTCTCAAGAATGTGGCTTAAGATTTTCAAAGAGAAGCCAGACAGTTAATGCATGCAGCTGTACTAGAAGGTGACCAAGAGTGAGAAGAGACGCATCAAATTACAAATGCTTTACCATGAGGCAGGTTCAGCTTCTTGGGAGTAACTTGACTTCTTTATTTTTATCTGAACAGTGCTCATATTTCAAAAGAAACATAGTAGAATACAGACAGAGAATAAATTTTCTAAATAAGCAGCGGCAAATAAAATGGTAGACACGCCACTGTCCAAATTCAAAGAAATTAGAGATTATCAAAGTTACCTTGACAACAAGAAATACCTAAACCCTGCATGTTCTTTTGAGGATAGCACATTTGACAATTTTAAATCACACTAAAATTCAACTATAAAATTCTTCCAGAATAAATTAGCTTCCAAAAATCAAACATTTTCAGAGAGCCTATAAAAAAAGATAAGTGTGAAATGTAGGCCTTCTGTGGAATCACCAAGATCTCTTAGCTCTTTATTCTTCTTTCTAAAAAGTTTCTCTTGTGAAATATAATTTAGAGAGTGAGCAGGAAATAAATTTAGGGTGGGCCAAAAAGTATGAGACCCAGAGCTCCTGCGACAACTTCAAAAATATAGTTGTTCAGCTTCAACCTATCTCCTCTTGGTGAGCAGATTTCGTCCTTTTCATAAGGAAGTGAGTTTTGACTAATAGCATTGTGAATTACTTACACAAATTAAATATGCTGCTTCTATAGGAAACTTTAGGTCAGCAGCAGATGTTGGTGAATTCCTACAGAAATGCATGCCCAGAGAATGTTTTTTTTTTTTTTTAAATGGCAGAAATCTGCTAGCTATTCCTGCCTTATCTACAACAGCTGAGCAATCTCTCAGTGCCGTGCGGAGACGGGAAACTTGGCTCAGATAGAGCGTGGACAAGCTTGCCTTAATCACATTGCTCTTTTACATGTGCAGAAGGACATCAACATTGACAGTACAGAGGAAAGCAGCCATTTGCTGAAAACAACTGTCAACGTTGTCAAGATTTTGGAAGCTCTTATGATGTGATTTGTATGACAAATCTTGTGGCATTTTGTTTGTCTGCAACAGTAGTGAATTTCCATGTATCTGGGAAGGAAGGGAGTCTGTTCAGAAGTAGAGTGGCTTCTTTTCACAGGCTGCACTGAAGGGAAACAGTTATTAATTTCAAACTGACACATTTCAACCAGAACTAGATTTTTTTTTTCAAGCGAAAATTCATTTCATACACCACGCAAGTGTGTGCCCCCAACTTTTGGCTCAGAGCTTGAAAAATTACACTCATCTTTCAATTTTCCTTTGTTGCTTTTTAAATTTCAAAGCCGTTACTATAGAAATATTAATATTTCCAGAGATGAATCTGTAGTAGTAATGAGTGGGGTTCTTGATGGCAGTAGCAGGTTCAATCATTTCCTCAAGAATCAGCTTGCATTTCCAGAAAGCTCGTGAAAATTGGCTTTAGTAAGCTATACCTAAGCTACTGCACATGGGCAATGTTATTGAGCAATGTTTCTTTCAAAGGGAAACACAGATATTCTTGACCATGGCTTTTTCATTGTGTCCTTACTTCTCTCACACAACTGTTCTTTAATGTGCTCTGCCCTAAGTCCTCAGCCAAGGTCTTCCCTTTATGGGTGGAGTCATCTTGGACATGTTTGTATTGCGGACCACAAATAGTGCCCCTCTGTGCTTATGACATAATGTCTTTGAATGCTTGACACTAGACAGGAACTCAACCAAGAAAATCTCAGGTTCTCATCCACACTAACTGTGGTTCCTCGGGCAGATTTGCCAAAGTCAAATGAGAAGACTTCTGTCTTCATGCTTCTCCTCATGCATATCTAGTGAGAGAACTCTGGCTATGGACTTCAATCCTCAGTTCCATATAACACATAGAACCGCCTTCATAAATACTATTATTATTATTTGGTGGGGATTGGACATGAGAGATAAAATTGATAGAGACCCCTTATAACGGAAGTTCAAACACTTTGCTTCAAACTTTGTAGTACCCAGATCTCCCTTTGTTCTTTTTATGTATTTGTTTTCTGGGAAATAATGACTGACATGCTCAGTGTAGCTACAGAAATAAAATGCAAACTCTAAATGCAAAACACGAAAGTCATTTTAATTTTCCTGTTAACCATGTTAAACAGCAAATGCAAGCAGATGAAATTAATTTCAGCAAAGTATTTTATTTAACCCAACGTATCCATAATGTAATTAGTATTAAAATTTAGTAATGACATATTTTGCATCCCTTTTTATTTACATTTTATCTTTGAAAACTGGTGTAGTTTTCACACTTACAGCACATCTCAAATATGACTAGGAACATTTCCAGCACTCAATAGCCCAGTGTGGACCCGTTTCTGACAGACTGAACATTAGAGTACTAGGAATCATAACTCCAAGACACTTTGTCTACATGGAAGACTTGTTTTCCGTAGTACGAGCATTTAAACAGTTTCTGTCCCTTTGAAACTGCAGCTTGTATCACATGGAAAAACACATTTAGAATTTGTTTGAAGCAGGATGTTCTCTGAAGTTTAAACTTTTCGTTCCTAGTTCCCCTTCTCCAAAATTCCTATACTTTACATGTGTCTTAAAAGATTAAAGGGGTGCACCCACACACTAAGACAATGGGGATGTTCTATTGGGATCTCACCAAGGCCAGCTGGCCTAGGTCTGAAAAAGCATGGGATAAATCCGGACTAGCTGAACATAGCGGACAATGAGGAATACTGAGAATTCAAGAACAATTGCAGTGGGTTTTTGATCCTACTGCACGTACTGGCTTTGTGGGAGCCTAGGCAGTTTGAATGCTCACCTTACGAGACCTGGATAGAGGTGGGCAGTCCTTGGGCTTCCCACAGGTCAGGGAACCCTGATTGCTCTTCTAGCAGTTGAGGGGGGGGGGGGGACTTGATCGGGGGAGGGGGAGGGAAATGGGAAGCGGTTGTGGGGACGAGGCAGAAATCCTTAATAAATAAATAAATTAAAAAAAAAGATTAAAGTCTTCAAAGCTTGTTAGAACTATGTATAGCAAAGCATGATGTATTTAATGACTTTAAAGACTATTATAAAGTCAGGTGGTTGATGCCCATGTTTAACCCCAGTACTCCGGAGGCAGAGGCAGATGGATCTCTGAGTTCAAGGCTGGCCTGCTCAAACGGTGAGTTCGTGTTAAGCCAGGGATGCACAGAGAAACCCTTTTAAAAGCTGTGGAGTGCTTACAGTCTTTTCTTTTTCTGCATGGCAATTTACCTTCATAAATTCTACGCAGGATATCAACAGCTTGCCTTTTCTTTGCTAGTCTGTTTCTGAAGAAACTCAGTTTCTGTAGTTGACTGGCGCAAGACTAATGTATACTTGTGTTTAAAGGATACATAGAAATGAAAAAGCAAGCTCTCTGTACCCTGATTTAAACATTTGGCTTATTTATAAAAATAGCCAAAGCTGATAACACATGTATATGGTCTAACTTTCAGAAGGTATATTTTCAGCACAATTTTAAATGTGCTCATGTGGGTAGGTGGATCTCAACTGGAAAATAATCTTGTGAACACAAGTGCCTAAGCCTCTTTTCATCCCCAATTTTTCCTAAAATGAATTTTTTGCTAATACTTTCAGCAAATTACTTACTAATGGGTAGGAAATTCTAACTCTACGAGCATGTTTCTTCAAACTGGAAATCCTCTTTTCCATACAATGATTTTTACTGCCTTATTTTCTTTTCGATTATTCTTAGCCGCCCCTTTTCTTTCCATCTCGTCCTTGCTCTTGCCCCCTCCACCTCTTAACCAAAGACGCTTTCAACCTAAGCTCATCTGCCTCCTCCTTCCATCTGCCTGCCTTTTCTCCCATATTCTCCTTGTAGTCACTGTATGGCTGTCAGTGATTGTGGCAAAACAACTCTTCTATATACCTGACACTTACACAATTTACACTTTGCATATAATGAATACTGACATAATTTAAAAGAAAAGATAAAATGCATGCAAAATATATTGCCATAAAGTATCTCGCAAATTAATCCAACAGAATCTAGATGTGCCCAAATCACTATCTTTGCAAAACAGCAATCTATTTGAAAAGAATCCGAAATGTCATGGGGTTTTTAAAATGCTTTTGAATACAATCTTAATCACCATTTCCAGTGGTATGTCTACATCCCAGCTGCAGAGTAGCTGATTAGAACATCAATACCAATTGATTTTCTAACTCGCACTTGTAATGTCTATTGTATCTCATTGCTCACTGTACACTATTGGTATTTAGCCAAAGCTAAGAGCAAAAGAGACTTTGTGTACAGAACACATGAGTGCCTGAGAGTTTCCTCATTCCCAGGAGAACATAGGAATCAGGTACTCAATGTCAGATTAAATGGTTTCTTACACTTAATGTGTTTGGTGGCCACAGTCTCAAATAATTCTCATGTCCAGAGCCAGGGTTACTCAGCTGTATAATAACCTCTAAAGTCTCTCCTTCAGAAGGGGTGCAGGATTCATGGCTTTAATTTTGCCACTGATAATATGAAAGTATACTCCGTATATGACTGAGCAAGCATTCGCCCTCAGCTCCCACTCTAATGAAATTCTAATTGTTTCGAAAGTTTAGGAAGGATAAAATGGTTAATCTCCATGATGACAAAAGGAAGCCAGGAAAATAAAGTGACACACTTGAATGAACTGTGAGGAAATAAAGTGCACAACATGCGATAATGCCATGACTCCGTGTTATTGCGCATTTCTGGGCTGAAAAGATACGGCTTGATGGGTAATTTGTCATGCTGTGCAATAGAGAACAACAGTAAAGAGACTTCAGACAGAAGAAAATTACACAAATAGTAGGGTGGAAAGGTATAATTGAAGATGGCAAAAGATTGAAAGAAAGACATTTAAAATTACTGTACTGACCTACTAAATGCACTTGGGCGTGGAATCCTGGCCTCACAAGAAGAGGCATTAAATGAGCGCGGGCTGTGACACTACTGCAGAGTAATGCCAATCTCCTGAGTTTACCGAGAAGAAAAACACCACGCACAGCCTTATGGAGCAGCCTCAACCTGCTTTCTTAAAGAGAGCTGCCTGGGATTCTGGTGAACTCTGCTAGGGAAAGGGTCCTAAACAAGCCTGCTTGTTTCTTTAAATTACAAGTACAGCCTAGTATTTTGAGAATTTAACTAACTCCTTGATCTTTCTTAAGTCAATCAATTTCCACCCTAAAGAACTGTAAGAACAGTGTAATAATATTTTTAACAATAAATCCATGCAAAGAAAATTTCTTCTCACATCAGTTTAAGATTCATTAAAGGCTGAAGGCTTCCAGGGAGTAACATAATATTGTGCCTGTACTGGATAGGTTTATGTCAACTTGATACAAGCTAGAGTCATCTGAAAAGAAGAAACCCCAATTGTGAAAATGCCTTCATAAAATCTGGTTGTAGGGCATTTTCTTAATTAATGATTGATGGGGGAAGGCCCATGGTAGGAAGTACCATCCCTGGGTTGGCAGTTCTGGGTACTATAAGAAAGCAGGCTGAACAAACCATGAGGGGCAAGCCAGTAAGCAGCACTTCTACATGACCTCTGCATCAGCTCCTGGCTCAAGATTCCTGTTGAATTCTTGTTCTGGCTTCCTTCAATGGTGGAGTACAATCCAGAAGTGTAAGCCAAATAAACCCTTTTCTTCTAAACTTACTATTTGGTCATGGTGTTTCATTGCAGCATTTGAAACCCTAAAACAATGTCAAACAAATTCAACACAGGCCCAAGTAGCAGCCCCACTTCTCTGTGTACTTATTAATCATGCATGAATCCAGAAGGTTCCTAAACTTCACAAAGCTCAAGTCCCCTTTTTGATAAATAGAGACCAGATACTTTCTTAAGATTTGTTCCAAGCCCAGCTGTTTGCCTGCAAACAATAGACTCTCTGAAGTACTTCTTCTCCATGCACGTTATTTGCTTCTTCACAGGACTTTAAAAACGGCACACATCTCAAATGAGCATGCTTTGCACTGGTTCAAATCACCAATCTACCTTGTTCCCGTAAATTGAATGTGTGTGTGTGTGTGTGTGTGTGTGTGTGTGTGTGTGTGTGTGTATGTGCTTGCATGCACACACACCTTCTGGCTATCTCTATATTTCACTAGAACCATAAAATTCCTTGACTTTCAAATTATTGTGAAGATCGTTCCACTCCTTGCCAAAAAAAAAAAAAAAACAAAAAAACAAAAAACAAAACCTGAATCATCATCACAACTTAAAAGCTAGCTGTAATCACAACAAACAACTTGTTATACTAATAGGACATCTTAAAAATACTTATTATTGTGTGAATATGTGTATGTATATTTATGGATATGTAGATTCTATGGCATGTGTCAAAAGAAAACTTTTGAGCATCAATTATCTCCTTCAGCTGTAGACCATGGAAGCATTATATTATCACAGTTGTTGAATAAATGCTTCTACATGCCGAGCCATCTTGCCAGTCCAGAATACAACCTCTTAGAAAAAGGGAACTTCCAGGCGGTAAGGGTGGTGTCTTTAATCCCAGCACTCAGAAGGCAGACACAGGCAGATTTCTGTGAGTTTGAGGTCAACCTGGTCTACAAGAGCTAGTTTCAGGACAGACTCCAAAGCTACAGAGAAACCCTCTCTGGAAAAAAAAAAAAAACAAGAAAGAAGGAAGGAAGGAAGGGAAAAGGGAAAGAAAGAAAGAAAGAAAGAAAGAAAGAAACTGCAGGGCTAGAGAGAATGCTCAATGATTAAGAGCACTGGCTCCTCCCCTAAAGGACACAGGTTCATTTCCCAGCACCCACATGGAAGCTCATAAATGTCTGTAACTCCAAGGTCTTACACCTCACACAGACATACATGTAGTCAAAACACCGATGCACATAAAATAAAAATAAATAATTTTTTAGAAAGGAAATCAAGGAGGGAACTGCTTCCCTTGGTGATGACAATGCGTTGAAATTGAAATGGCATCATCGTTTGCAATTCTTATTAGTAGCACAATGTCTGCATTATCCCATAATTTCTCCTAAAGAAGTAGAAAGCAAAAGGTTATCTTTGTGATGTTGAATGAATCACTCAAAAATATCTTTCATTAGGAAGTGTTTCAGTCTTACTACAGGTAGTGTTTTAAAAGAGCCATAAAAATAGTTATAAAAAGATTTTCTTTTTTATTTAAAAAATGAAAACAAATTATCTTTTTTCATTTTACACACCAATCCCAGTTCCCACTCCCTTCTCTCCTCCCATTCCCTCCACCCCCCACATCCACTCCTCAGAAAGTGTAAGCCACATTGCTTTGGGGAAGGTCCAAAACCTGGCCTACTGTAGCTAGGCTGAGCAAGGTATCCATCCAAAGAAAATAGGTTCCAGTACAAGCAGTAGGAACAAATCCTGGTGCTGCTGCCAGTGGCCCAGGAGGCTTCCACAACAATACAACTGTCACCACATTCATAGGGCACAGTTTGGTCCTCTGCTGGTTCCTTCCCTGTCCAGCTGGAGCTGGTGAGATCCCATTATCTCAGGCAGACTGTATCAGTGGGTGTCCCCATCATGGTCTTGACCTCTTTGCTCATATTCTCACTCCTTCCACTCTTCAATTGGACTTTGGGAGCTCAGCCCAGTGCTCCACTGCATGTCTCTGTCTCTGTTTCCATCAGTTGTTAGATGAAGGTTACATGGTCACATTAAAAATGGGGTACACAATGAAACAGAGAACTCTCAACAGAAGAATCTCAAATGGCCAAAAGACACTTAAGGAAATGTTCAACATCCTTAGACATCAGGGAAATGCAAATCAAAACAATTCTGAGATACCATCTTATACCAATAAGAATGGCTAAGATCTAAAACACCAATGACAGCATATGCTGGAGAGGATGAGGAGTAAGAGGAACACCCCTCCATTGCTGGTGGGAATGCAAACTTGTTCAACCACTCTGGAAATCAGTATGGTGGTTTCTCAGAAAATTGGGACTCAACTTACCTTAGGACCCAGCAATACCACTCTTGGGCATATACCCAAAGAATGTTCAATCCTACTACATGGACATTTGTTCAACTATGTTCATAGCCACACTAATTGTAATAGCCAGAACCTCAAAACAACCTAGATGCCCCTCAATCAAAGAATGGAGAAAGAAATGTGGTACATTTACACAATGGTAAAAACACAATGAGAGCTTGAAATTTGCATGCAAATGGATGGAACAAAAAAAAAAAAACATCCTGAGTGAGATAACCCAGACCCAGAAAGATGAACATGGTATGCACTCACTCATAAGTGGATACTAGCTGTAAAACAAATGATAACAAGCCCCTTGTCCAAGACCCTAGAGAACCTAAGAAAAACATATATAGATCCACCTGGGAAGGCAAAATAGACAAGATCTCCTGACAAAATTCAGAGCATGGGGGTGAGGGAGAAGGTAGGATGGAAGTAGAAAAGAGGTGGAGAAGGTCATGGGGGAGGAGAACTTGAGGGAACAGGATAGTAGAGAGGGAGAGCAAGGAAAAAGAAATTTTGATTGAGGGAGCCATTATGGGTTCAGCAAGAAACTTGATACTAGAGAGATCCCCAGGAATCCACAAGGATAACCTCAGATAAGACCCTAGGCAATAGTCAAGAGGGTGCCCAATGAGATGATTCTTAACATGAAACTGATTTTTACAACTTCATCAAAGTTGGATATGCTAAAAATTAAATCTTACTAAAACCATTATGTTTAGATACTGCTACAAAGACTACATTAAATTAATAGATATCATCTTTGTAGTGGTAAATAAATTCTAAAAATGTTTAAAGACAACACAAGGAAGATTCTTAGAGAAACATCTGCACAGGTGTTAGAGAGTTTTCAAGGCACACTGGACAACTGTTTTGTACCAGGAAGGAACTCAAAGTCACAGAACTGGAGATTAAATTGCATCTTAAGATATCAATATATTTTCTCACATTATTATATTGCTTCTCTAAGTAAATGTTTCAAATTCCCAATATTCTCCAAATGTCATATTTGTAACATTGACAGTAGTGAACATTGGGTACTATATACGATGTTCTCCAAAAATGTGTTTTAATTATTTTTCTTTTATTACTAATATTGGTAAAACCAACTGTTGAAATACGGAGCGGCGGGCTGTGTCCTGCCACCCGGCTAGCTTTACCCAAAATAATTACACGGAAACTGTATTCTTTTAAACACTGCCTGACCCATTAGTTTCAGTTTCTTATTGGCTAGCTTTTACATATTGATCTAACCCATTTCTAATAATCTGTGTAGCCCACGAGCTGGCTTACCAGGAATGATCTTAACCTGCGTCTGTCTGGAGTGGGAGAATCATGGCGACTCATTGACTCAGCTTCTTTTTCCCAGCATTCCGTTCTGTTTACTCCGCCTACCTAAGGGTTGGCCTATCAAATGGGTCTAGGCAGTTTCTTTATTAACAAGAAATCACTCCCACATCATTTCCCCTTTTTCTGTTTAAACAAAAAAGAAAGGCTTTAACTTTAACATAGTAAAATTACATATAGCAAAACAGTTATCAAGCAAGAATTACAGTTACTATATTTATATCTATTTTATCTTTTATCATAACTAAGGAAAACTACAACTATCTATTCATTCTTCAACTCCATCAAAGACTCCAGAAGGATATAATACTACCTAAGTAAATAAGAAATAAGAAAACTCTAGAAATGACAGAGACATCTTGCTGCCTGGACAGTCACCCAAAGTTCTTTTGTATGGTTGGGGCATCCATCTTCAGCCTTCAGGCTCATAGTATCCAGCAGACATTTCCATGAAGCAGGAAATTTCAAAGACAGTTCAGTCACTATCTGCTGTGTCCTGCAGAATGTCTCGCAGACTCTTTCATGAGTCATGAACCCCAAAAGACCGTCTCACCTTTAGGCAAGTTCAGCAGTCCTCTCTCTGTGGGTTCTCAGTGTCCATTTTATGCAACAGTCCAGGCAAGAGCAGTTTCTTGCCCAAATGGCTATCCAACTCCATAAGGATCCTCTTTGATGCCCATCTTCCTCTCGAAGTAGATTGGTGCCACCAGGAGCAGATATGTCTCATTGTCATGAAAAGTCCTAAGTTATTAAAACATTAAATGCCATATTCTGCAGTCTTTGAAAGATATGAAGAATGTCTATCTAACTGAAATGTATCTCTATATATCTAGAAAATCTAACTAACATGACTACAAGCTTGACTATTATTGATGATTAACCATTAACCTATATTTCTTAATTATACATTACATTTTTAAATGAACTACACAATCACAATACCTTAATCAAGATCAGAAATACATATACATATAACAAAATTGACTGTAAAATCCACACCAATGCAAATTACTCATACCTATATCATTTCCCCCTTTAAATGTAAAAGAACATTTACAAACAATATTTTGGGAACATGGGCGCAGTTTTTTCTCTCCAAACTGCTTCCTGCTGAATGGGGGCGCTGTTAATCAGATCATTTAGGGTGTAACCTGTGTGTCAGGTTTATCTCAGTTGCCAGTTGAGTAAAGTAATTTTTTGATGGTGTTCACAGGAACTTTTCAGGAGGTCGTGGTCTATCATACCATATTGGGATAGATGCAATCCACAGGGTCTGGTCTTCTGTGAAAACAAAAGAAGACCCTTTCCAAAGCATCATATCCTTAGGCCCAAATTCTGAAGTCATACCCTCATGATATCCATTTTGGTTCCATTTGGCAGCCCATAGAATGAAATGTCTCTCTGTACTTAGCTCCTTCACAGTCAAAAATTTTAAAGAAAACAGAATGTACATAATCCAGACTCTCTGTGAATTTTCCATTTTTACGTGGCTTATTTTTCTTTATTTCTTTTAATCTCTTAACTATCTGTACTCTGTCTCTTTAAAGACTTTATCTTTTTTTTTTAAACCATTAACTTTATTCTCTATATTCTTTTTTTCTCTCTCTCAAGCCTACGTACATTCATCCAACAGTGTGGTATTTTATGTCTGAATCTGTTTTATTGTGAATCTCTAACATGTTTTTACTATCCAGGAGCATTTCTTAAAATGTTAAGCAGTTCTTAAAAACTTAAGTTGCACCATGTACAGGTAATATGGTACTGCCTGTGTCCTGCCCAGTTGAAACCTTAAATGTGCTGTTTTTATGGTAATTACGGTAGTTTCTGCCTGAGACCAGCACAGTTCAGCATGGCAGAGCTGAGCCAAGCCGCTCCTGCCTCAGAACCATTTGGTGACCCTGAGCAACACAGAGTTCCAGGCACACAGCAGTCCACATTGCCATCAAGCAAGCCGTAGAGCTTTACTCCAAATGCTCCATTCAAAAGCTCTGTCTCCCACAGGAGCCAGACAGAGATCGCAATGGCGGCACAGCCCAGAAAGCCGGCATTTTAAAATGACGCAGCTTTTTTTCTGCTGCTGTTGCTGAATCAGGAACTCTCTCTACAGCAAGCCACCAACAAACAGCCAAAAGCTGTGTTAAACTCTGTTTTTTTCTGTGATAAAAATTAAGCTCTCTCAGGTTTTACGTGGAGTTCATTAGCACGTTGGGTGCCACTCTGTTGAAATACGGATCGGCGGGCTGTGTCCCGCCACCCGGCTAGCTTTACCCAAAATAATTACACGGAAACTGTATTCTTTTAAACACTGCCTGACCCATTAGTTTCAGTTTCTTATTGGCTAGCTTTTACATATTGATCTAACCCATTTCTAATAATCTGTGTAGCCCACGAGCTGGCTTACCAGGAATGATCTTAACCTGCGTCTGTCTGGAGTGGGAGAATCATGGCGACTCATTGACTCAGCTTCTTTTTCCCAGCATTCCGTTCTGTTTACTCCGCCTACCTAAGGGTTGGCCTATCAAATGGGTCTAGGCAGTTTCTTTATTAATAAGAAATCACTCCCACATCAACCAACTACTGGCTAGTCAATTAAAATTTTCAAAGATCATTCAACCCAAAGAGATATTAGAATATAACATTAATTGAAGCTTCCTGAGTATGATATTGATCCTCTAAAGAACATGGACAGCAAAGATTAAGTCCTTCCCAACACATACAAACATAGTCATCTAATAAGAAGTATTGGTGATATTCAATGTCTCTTCATGCTCTGGGGCTTGCATAGTACATGAAAACACATAATTATTCTTGAAAAATTATATTCAAAATAGTTGATCAGATCTGAGTCAAAAATTCTGATATGAGAGTTAAAGATCCCTTAAGACTGTTTCATGGACCTCCTTTTAGTGACTATTTATAAGAAGTATAATCAGAGTCGTGGACTTATATTCATTCCTTTAAACCAGGCCTAAATATGGATAACTATTAAAATAATCAGTCACTCATGCATTTATAAATTTGATTAACTTATATTAACTATCTAATTATGTTCCAAAATAAAAGAGAATTAAAGAGACATGGGCTCTCACAGGGTCTGCGGGATACTGATGTGAAATAGAATTAACAAGAATCAAGAGAGATGAGAGTAGAGATGTCAAAGTGAAGAGAAGAATGCAAACAGAGAAAGGATCTATTACGTCTCCAAGGGGAGATGGGTAAGCTGTGACCTGGAAATGAGTCAGGCAGGGCTTTTATGCGAGTGCACTCTTGTTCCATGTTTCTGAACAAGACACTCACTCCCTACAATAACTTTCTTTTCCTCCCTGCACTACTACCAAACTCATAAATGCATGCATGATCCATCTCCTATCTCCTGAAGTATCTTGTTCTCTTTGGCTACTAAAGCCCTCAAAGATTTTATGAAGCTTCTGGGAAAGTACTCTGCCTCTTCAAGGAAACTTTGAGACATGCATTTTTCACTCAAGTGCTACTTCCCTTCTAACCATCAATGAAGTTGAGCCACAAGAACAAGCAATGGGAGGAAAACTAAGCCACACTTCAACCTTGACTTCCCTCTTACCTGTACTCTCAATGGAGTGAGCTAGCACACTTCCTTCTAGCCAGAACCTTCTGATCTTGTGTTTTCTGCTAATTGTAGATGAGAACACAGTGACTATTAAAACATTATGCATAGAAACTCTGTGTCTTTTTTCTGCCACTCCAACACACTATATAGCATACAGTAGTTGTTAAAAATGTTTCATGAATAAATGAACATCACAATTCAAAAAATATTTAGCAACAAAAGCATCAACTTTATACCTGTGCAAAACTGAAAGTGAATTCAGTTTTTAATCAAGAATTTTGAAAGGTATTTAAAAACAGTATTTACAAAGTGTGTATTTACAAATCGTCATGCATAAGTTCTATAGAGTTGATCAGTAGGGTAGGATTTAAGACCATACATCTTACATGTAACATTATTTGAGAAATTTATTTCTGTTTTCTCAACATTGAGCATCAATTGCAGATAAAATAGACATCTGTGGGTCTAATAGCCTGATTCCTCTGTACACCAGGGAAACTCCAGATATTGCCATCCATGCCCAGACCAACAGCATGGCATCAAGCTGCTTTTATATAATTTTCCTAGAAACAAATATATCAGTAATTTGTGGACCGTTTCTGTCAAGGCACATTTGTACCTCCGAAGAGTCCTAGCTACAGAGCTTATCAATGACTTAGAATTTAAGATGATGTTTTGCATCCAACTTGGAGTAACACCACAATTACAGTAAGCATCTGTATTTAAAAATGCCTCTACTTCCAAAGTTCATCAGTATGTGTTACAATTAATACTTGGTTTATCACAAAGTTGAAAAAAAAAAAAAACCTGGATTCTTCATCCTCTACCTTAAACACGGAAAAAAACTAAACTCTATAAACAAATAAAAAATGTTTCTCTCCATGAATGTTCCCATTTCAAGCAATTGAAAGCTGTTTTGATTACCTGGTTTTGCAAATAAGGTTTTCCAGAGTCGCCTTTATTGCCAAACAGAAATGCATTCCATTGCACACCTCAACAGAGTTGCTTGTGTGTCCTTAATACCTTTCCAAGTGGTTGTACAGAGTCAGCACCATATACATTACGGAAGAACGGATGTATGCACTATGAGCTTCTTATAATAGAATGAACATCATAATCAGACCATTTCTTAATTTTGCTTACTTTTATGTAGCTTCATTAATACTACATTGTCAGACAAAGACAAAAGTGAACACGAGACATGAGACCTGAGTAAAGAAAAAAAAATAGTAGGAAAAAAAATAATGTAGTCATCCAAGGATCAAGTGCTGAACTTGTGAAAAAAAATGAAACAAAACAGCTCCCATTTTATTAAATAATTGTGTTCCTGAAGGGATGTCTGAAGTGCTCTGTAAGGCTAATTAGGACAGATCAATGTACACTTACCTCTCCTGAAGGCTGAAAGGTGTGTAGTGACTATGTGCCATTAAAAATTTACTTGACCATGGGCATCAAATGTCCATGAGAGAATGACCCTGGCAAGGCACTCTAAGCTTCCATTTGACTCATGTCATCCTCAATGCATCAAAACTGCCACAACACCATTACTCTCACACAGAAGCTGATGTGCTATCTATATTTGAGAGGGTGGTATCAATTAGCTATATTATCTATGAAACCATACTTGCAATTACTACCACTTTACAATTTATCATTAACACATTTGGCAGATTTTTTTTGCAAAGTAACATTTATTTAAAGGTTAATCAAAATCCTTAGAACAGCATTTATTATAATGTGATTTTTGATAATTGACTAAATCAGTGGCTCTTAATAACGCCCTTGCCTCAGTCCTGCTCCGTATACACCACATTGGCTTTTGGGGAGAAGCGATACATATTAGGAATGTTCCTTTCAGACCTCGTCATGGAAGATCATATATTAATGTAATCAGGTGATACATTTACATGCTCATTAGTAATCCATCATTAGTCCAAATGCTCACTATTAGGAATAAACGTACAACGAGTTATTCAGAATACCCAGAAATAGTATTTCTTATTTAAACATTCAGAAGAAGCTGACTGAAATAAGTGCACACCTTGAATTTGAACTTTCAAGGCAGATCACTAAAGTCAATCAGTTATGTCAGCACATTCTACAGTAATAATCTCAATTATAAAACTCCTGCCCCCCAACGCAGGAGATGGATGTACCTTCAATATTTAAATCTTTCTAAATCACTGTAGCTGCAAAAATTCCTGAAGAATCGTGTATTTAAATTGTATGCTTTAATACAGAGCATGCCACGGAAGCACATTAGTTATGCTATATGCTGTTTAATCTTATGTCAAAATCTGTTCTAGCATGCTAAGGTAATATAACTACAATTAATCAATCAAGGAAATAAATAAAATGTTACAAATGCCAAATAACGTAACTTCTACAAAACAGCAAACTACTACCTACACATTTACTCTAAATATACTACCAGTCATCATTATAAAAGAAAAGCAACTTAAGAATTAGTTGTTACTAAGTCTTTTCCTCTAAAATAAGATTATGAATGTTTTTCATTGGTCTTCACGTGTTTGGATGGGCCTTTCTAACTTGGGAGTCACACTTCTTTTTATAACCTGTGCCCAATACCATGACTTAATTCTCAGGCATGCTCAGTGTGCTGAATGAGGAAAGTCAAATAATTCAAACATCCATGTGCAACTGGACTCCTTGTGATGGATTTTAGCACCAATAGCACCAGTCACACATTTATGGTAAACTAACTAAACATGCTTTCTTGGTATTAAACAAAAATGGTAGCACTCATCAATTCTAGAGTCAATTGAGACTAAGCAATACATATTTGTAGATATGTTTTCATGTGTTCCTCCAGAAGATTATGATTTTTTCATGTTTTAACAGTTTGTTAGGTAAAGTTTGGGATTGAAATCAGAGAGTCTGATATTAAGTCTTCTCAGAACTAGTCAATAAGAATTCATAAACACCAACTGGATATCACACACTATGTTGGCATTTTAAAAAATGACAAAAGAAAAACACATGTTCTTGATTTCCAGATCTAAACCAGAGGCAAAGACAGAGCCATCTTGATTTAATGAACACATTACTGACTATAGTCTACTCCAATCCCTCTGAAAGGTAAGGATGGCCAAGAGGTCCTGGCCCTCAGCAAGGACCTAAAAGTAACAAGTGCTTGTAGTCAAGCAGCCAGTCATGACTATCATGGAAGCTCACAAACCTCTTCCACTGGAACCTCAAGGGGAAAGTTGCCAAGGTCATGAGGAAGACGAGTGTCATTAAAACCCTTCAGGAATCTCACAGATAACATATTTTGGTGCATTCACTAATGGTGAGGGTTCAAAAGTTTCTAGAATAAGTTGCTTGTTTTCTGGAAAATGATTATTTGTTTTCATCAAATTACCTTTGAGTATTAAAAAATGTAAATTAATGGCCAGCAGTATAAGGAACAAGGAAAATGGTTGTTCTCATAGCTAATGGTAGCAATAATAGTTAAAGATTGTCATGACTGAAAGTATCCTAAGGATGTTACATCAAACGGGAGTTGCCTACTCCCCTCTCCACCATCCGCCACACTGTCCAAGACCACCCCATCCTGCCATATAGTCAGCCTAGACCACCTGTGTCTGCTGAACATTGAACACTAGTTCTGCTGCAAATGTAAAATACAAGAAAGGGCTTCAAATTCTTACTGAAATACTTGTTAAAATGTTAAAAAATTTATTTTACTTTTTAATCTAATAATATTTTCATGTATTGGATGGAAAACACACTAAATTATTTTACCCATGTCTTTTTTCCATTACACTGCAGATATTAGAATTTTTTAATTAGAGTTGTGGCTCACACTGTATTTCTATTAGACAATGATAACCTCAAGGCACTATTAAGAAGAATAATATTTTAGTATATCCTTGTAGGAAGTAATGATAATATTCAGAAAGAATGCTGATGTTTTAATATCACTCTATGATAAACAATTTTATGTTATAAGCCAATTGGTTTATGATGCTCCAAAGTCAGGAAAAGCTGAAACACAGCTCTTGGGCAACTGGGATCTGTTAGCACACACTGGTCTATAAGAGGCATCACTGCCTACATCACCTTTCTTCTGACTGGAATAAACTGTCATCCTAAGGTTCAGACAATTCAGCTCAACTTAACTGCTAGGCTTTGTGGAGGGTCTTGGCTTCCTGATTCAATTTTATCTTATTTTCATCACTTGATTTGTCTCTCTGTTTTAATAGTTCTATTGTTTAAATTGTAAAGCTAAAGGGACTGGTGAACTATAAGTTAGTGAGTGAAAAGATTAGTTAGACTTTTTCATGATTCAACTAATGAGTCATCTGTAGACCATGCTGGCCTTGAACTCGAAGAGATTTGCTCACTTCCAAGTGCTGGAATTAAAGATGTGCACCACCACCCCCTGGCTAGAACTGTGTTTTAATGGATAAAGAATACAAGCAATCAGCTCTTACTTCATAAAGTACAAATTAATAAAATTTTAAAAGGTAAACTTGTGTACAATAGGTCATCATGTTAAAAAATAAAGGAATGTTTCCAGTTCCTATTAAATGTTAAATATTTTAACAACCTTTTAAAACTTCTTCCAGATCCTTCTAGCTCATCAGAGGCCTCCTCTATCTGAATAGTGAATTAAGTAACAACTTTCACAATGCAGATTTAAATCATTTTGAATTGGTTACTAAAACTGGTGAGAATGAAGCTCACAGGCAAAAACACCTATGCATGTGTTATAATCTCCTATCTGGGAGATTCCTGCCAGGCTAAATGCTCCAAAAAGATCTTCTCAGTTAGCTGATCAACCACACAGAAGAACAGGCTCCCACACCGTTAATTCTCAACCCATAGTAGCTGTAACGTGGAGAAGGGAGGATGAGTTCAGAAAGAAAATAAATTTTAAAGTTGCCAGCGTGCAAATTACAAGCACAAGTATACGTGGTTTTGTGAAACTTAGAAAGAGCCTAATAAAACTCAGAGGCAACAAACTGAGTTGTTACGGTGTGAGAAGAGCATGAATTCATATTGCTCTTTTCCATTGCTTGCCACTAACACCAACAAAACCCAAATCAAAATCTCCTACAACAGTCAGAAATAATATGATTTTTATTGAGTTCCTGAAAAGAAAAACTTGTAACTAAGGAAAACTTATATGTGACATTCTGTCAGCCAATTAAATCAGCTGCAGTACACATGACAACATATGTCCATGGCATGGATGTGTTCATCTCTGCGCACAAAGGCCATTGCTAAGCAGGAGAGAGCAAAGCTTTGGCTGGTTCATACTAGGGGTAGAATAGGACCTAAATGAGCAAGACTTCTGTGTGTAACCCCTGACTTACTGATATATGAAACTGGACTGGATCTTTGTACTTGCATTTGATCATGTTGTGAGAACACAAGCCTCCAGTTAGCTTTCCATGCACCTTCTTATGACTTCATGTGCCTTGGGAGGCTGAAGTATTCTGGGCATGGAGAATTAGGGCTTGTCACTTGTGTTGGGAGAGTAGAGTCGGTGTAGTCAATGTAGTCTGGTGCTGAGACTACAGCTCTCTTAGTCAGAAGCACAGCCTAGTGGGAAGTTTGAAGTGACAAAAGTGCTTATGTACTTGGAAATGTATGTGTGTGTGTATGCGTATGAATGTGTGTGTGCGCCTGTGTGTGTGGGTATGTGCACATGTGCATGTGTGCACGCATGTGTGTGCCCATGCGTATGCACCCACGTGTGTGTGTCTATGTGTGTGCAAGCACATGTGCATGTGTGAGCATTTGTGTATGCATGTGTGTGTGAGTGTGTGTGTGCGTGAGTGCATGCATGTGTATGTATGTCTGTGTGTGCTTGTGTGTCAGTTCATGGAAAAGAGGCCATGAATTTGAAAAAGAGCAAGAACGGGTAAATGGGAGGGTTTGGAGAAAGTAAAGGGAAGGGAGGAATGATGTGATTATATTATAATCTGAAAAACAAAAGAAACAACTTTATAATTAAAAAGGGCAGAGATAGAATCTACATGGAAATAGGATATTTGTTCAAACTTGGGTATGTGCTATTTCCTGGAGGTTCCTGTTTGGGAAGCTTTATCTCTAGTGTGATAATTTTGAAAGAACTTTAAAAATATAGGCCTGGGACACTCTAAGATCACAAGGACTACAACATTCTATGTGGATTAATATGTTTTGTTAGGGAGCAGCTGAGGTCAGTTATCAGTTAATACCCAAGAGAGCGTTGCTATGAAAGAGTGAGCCAATTTCTCACTGCTTTCTGGCCTCCTGCCTCCATACCTACACTTCTTCATGTAATGGTTTTATTTCTACCTCTTTGTCCCATTGCCAAGATGCCAGAGGTTCACTGTCATAATCCTTTGCCCACCAAAGTCATGCCCCTGATAAGCATCATTATAAGGTCCGTAGCAGTAGGTATTTTGTTATAGCAACACAAAACAAAGACAGTAGTCTTTACACGTATTCTATTCACTACTTCTTAGCTATTATTGGGGAGCATCGTGATTGTCAGTGCAGTTCTGTCAAAAATTATAATTTTTGATAGATGATTATTCCATACAATTAAAATTTTTAGAACACAAAATAAATGTGTACCCTAGTCTGGTTTTCCAAAATTAGTATCTTGCAAATATTCAGACCAGAACTTGAAACTGGTTTAAGCCAATAAGCAAACTCAGCCTTCTCCAGTTGGGCATCCTCCTATTTGTACTGGCGTATATATGCGGAGCTCTGTGTAATTTGATCACATGCCTAGTTCCGAGCAACAGCTGGCCTAATCCAAACACTTAACTGAATCATTACTTCAAATTTCCTAACTCTATCTACCACCAATTCTACCCCATTACCTCCCTTCTTCCAAATGACCACTAATGTTCTCCATCCCTATAAGTATGTTACTCCACAATCATTGTACTACATTAAAACATGTTAGCTTGAATACATATTAAGTTGAAGTAATACTGTAAATTTTTGATGTATTTATATCAATGATTAATAAGAAGGGTTAGAGGTGTGGTTCAGGGGTATTAAGCTTGCCAGACATTTGTGAGGACCCAGGTTTCATCTGAACATTGCAAAGATAAAACTGTAAAAGCACATGAATTCCAGCTATTTCCCTTAAAAATACCTAAACTAAGTGCCATGCCAACTACAAAAGGCTCCCCATCACTTCAAGAATATCATTTTGAGGGGCCATTTCCAAGACAAATAATTACAACTTCGTGGATTGTTAACTGATTATGGGTTTGGTAAGAGGGAATGTTCAACGTAACCATGTCAAATTTTATCATTTGGGGTAACATAGGAGCTTTCAAAAACTTTTTCCTTCAAAGACACAAACAAGAGAACTCAGACAAAACCAAAGATGAGACAACTGTAACCTCTATCCCCAATGGACTGACTGTCCAGAAGGACATTTTGAGACACTGGCCACCATCAGAGGACATCGAGAGTAGTTCATTATACACAGAACAAGCTTTTTAAAGGCAGGGGAACAAAATAAATATTCACTTTTTTTCTAGAAATTAAATCTTCAAGAAAAGCCTTTTTATCTTCCTGGAAAAATTCCTTCTAATAAACTAAGAAGAAACAGAAAGAATTATATCAGTATTTTGCAAACCTTAAGGGATACGTGTACAGAAGTAGTGACTATTAACATCTGACATCACAAAGTCATATTAGATGTATGTATGAAAATATCATGATTAAAACCAATTTGTAAAATTAATAAGTGCTAATAGAAATTACAAAAAGGAATATATATCTTTCCTACTCTGCCCCAAATTAATATGATCGAGTTTTCAGCATCTTAATTACCACTGAAAGATATAGCAGAAAACAAAGGAGCTTCTTCAACAACGTCACAGAAATACATCAGCGTGAAATTCTCAACAGCATCAAACAATGCTCTTTTTCTCAGCAAATAAAAAGATAAATATATACCTGTAGACTAAAGTAAAAGAGGTAAACCAGCCAATTATAAGATATAGACCATATTTGAGTTTTGTTTTAAGAGGTAGAAAATATTTTTTAAAAAATCATAACAAAAGTAAATGTGAAATGTAGTGTAACATATTTGAGAATAACAAAGACATAATGACTTTAGATATAACCAACATTTTAGATATGGTTAATTTTATAGTTAAAAGGTACTAATCGTTAAAAAGTTGCCTACCAAATTATTAACAGATGAAAATATATTATATTTGAGATCAGCTTCCAAACAGCTTACGGTGACTACTAAACAGAGAATAATGAAGCAAAATGTGAGCTGGTAGTTGATGAAGATAGATGATGTATCTTACTCAAGGTCGTTACACCAATACCTCTAATTGCTAGTGTTCTTGGGATTGTTGTAGCAAAAGGATAAAGTTATTCCTGTGTAAATCAATACATGATAAATTGAGAAGGCCTTTGAGGAATCAGAAGTCATAAGTGCATATTTTTCTGAATGAAACAGTTCTTTCAGACATTTTTATAAAAAATTTTACTAAATATTGAATATGGATTCCCTTAAATGAAGCCACCCTTTCTCCACACAGAACGACTGGTGGGTAAGATTAGGCCTTCTTGTGAGAAAACAGATTAATCAGTAAAGTAGGTGGGGCCAATAAAAGACACAGACATGTAAAAAGATAATTTTAAAAATTGTGTCTACAGCTGGGCAGTGGTGGCACATGCCTTTAATCCCAGCACTCGGGAGGCAGAAGCAGGCGGATCTCTGGGAGTTCGAGGCCAGCCTGGTCTACAAGAGCTAGTTCCGGGACAGGCACCAAAGCTACAGAGAAACCCTGTCTCGAAAAAAAAAATTGTGTCTACAAATATGGTTGCTAGGTGTCTTTATTTTCTACAAGGCCCGATTTATGAGAAATCTAATAGAGAATATGCATGCTATTAAACAGTCTCCTTGAAATATTTGTATAATTCAATTTTCCATTCTTGATAGTTTTTTGGTATTACCTTCACTTTCAACTCACACACTTTAGTTTGAGTATTGAGCCTAGACAGACAGATCTTTGGAAATATTCACAAATGTTTTAGGGTAGGGGAAGTGACTTAATGGATAAATTGCTTGTGAAACAAAAATGAGGTCCAAAGTTTGGATACCTGGAACATACTTAAATGCAAGGATTCAAGACAGCCCCGCTGTCATCTAGAGGCAGAGGTAGGATTCCTGGCACACTGTTGACCCAGACTTGTCATAACTGATCATCTTCATTTGCCAATTGTCCAGCCTCAGGAAGTGAAGTGGAAAAAGTCAAGGAAGACAAAGTCAAGGCTTTGGACCTCCACAAACATGCACACATATTATATATTGTATTACTTACAATATCACATTGTATATCACATGATATCATATATTGTATTACTTACAGTAAATACTCAAAGGTCCATGGAGATTTAAACCTTGATGCGTGGTTTGAGAGCAGAATCAGCTATGGAGGAGCTAGGCGGTCAGCATCTTTGTAGACTGGTTACATATATGAAATTCTTTACACAGGATGTATTGCAGAAATTGTATCTGAACTTCGCCAAATATTTATCACCATAGCTAGAATGTTTATTAGAGTATCTTTCTGGTATAATAGTGCTCATAATGGTCACTTTAAAATCTGCTACCCAGGCTTATAAAGGATTATTACAATGTCTTTCCATCAACAATATTAAAAACATTCATCTGTGGTAAATGTTATAAAGAAATTTAACTATAATGCTGATCTAAATACTTAAGTAAATTGAAGAAATAGTGTTATACGACAGACTACCAAAGATTTAAAAATCTTTACAAAGGGGTATTTCTTTAATCAATCGCCTGATAATATTTCTTAAAATTCAACTAAATAAATATCAGCGTACATTTCTCTGTTACTCATTAATGGTTTTTGTCATGGTTCCTGGTAGTTGGCAATGCATTTTATATGACATGAACTAGAACTGTACTGTCCAATATTATAGCTGCTCGTCATGTGGACTCTGCAAGTACAATAAAATACATGCAAAATTTGCTTCCTCTGTTCCATAGCCAGAAGTCACCAATGGCCACCTTATTACAAAGTGAAGATACAAAGGATTTGAAGCATTGCTGAAATTTCTGTTGAACAGCATTAGTTCACATTAGTGAGATCACTACTGATGAACAGAAACTGTGAAATGTGGGCTTTCTCTAAGTTTCTTTGATGTTAATATAGAAGTCTAGGAACACATACATTAAAACTGCATGCATAGCATCTTAGTGTCAGGGCCTTTTCTCTTCTGTCTGTGAATGTATCTAAAAACATTCCTTCTTTTCTAGAAAATGAAATATTCCCTCTCCTCAGCCAGTCTTCAATGGTTTGTTCAACACAATGATCTAGGCTAACTTTTTCTGCCTCACACTTTATGTAAGCTTATTCTGAAGCTAGAATTTCTGTTTCAGACATCAAGATCACTGACCTCAGACTTTGTACTTGTAAATTTTTTCACTAGAACAAAAAACTAACATCAAAGTTGTTTCATAGGTTCAAAATTATTTAGGTTTCTTCAAAATTCCAGCAACTTCTTTATGCTAACATAACTGTTTCCATTTCTTAATTCAGAAAGGTGAATTTTGTTACATTTTAAAAGATAATATAAAAATGTATAAAGAGTATATTTTGATATAATTTTATAATAAACTGAACACCACTATAAAAACAGTGTGGAAAACTCAACCATAAGGGCTAAAATGGGTACGTTTAAATGGAACTCCTGAAAGCCTTGAATAAAAAATAGCATATCTGTATTTAAAGAATTACATAAGTCATATAGTTAGATCTATAAGATAACAGATTCTATAATTACATTTTATTTTAAATTTTAAGTATTTTCATGAAAATTGTAATGTATAATATTATATATAATTATATATACATAAATATAACTAAAATATCAGAGTATAGTTGTATAGTTATGTCACATTAAAAACAATATTATTTTAAAAACAGATAGTACTTGTTTTAATTTTGGTGCTTATTTTAAATATAGATACCCACAATTTTTAAGATACTGAAACCCATACAAAGAAATGGTTAGTAGAAGTTTCATCTTCTCTTCAAGTATTTTAGTAATGACTCTTTCTTCAGACTAACAATGTGCTTATTATTGGGGAAATAAATTTCCCCATTAGATTTCACAGCTCTTAAGAAATTAGCACACTACATTATCTACAGACATATTTGCAAAGAAAGAGAGGAAGGTGGGGGCACTGGAGGAAAAGGAAGGAGAGAGGCAAGGAGGAGGGAAGGAGGGAGGGAGGGCAGAGAACGGAAATAGAGACATACTAACTTCCCAACATTTCTCCAAATAGGTAGTTATTTCTTAGAAATTGCGCTTACTTTCAAGATTCTCTGGTGGAGTTAAATATATAACCTCATTTTGTTCACTTGCTCATTTCTCAACCAAGGCTGAAGCCAAATAAACAGCCGTTAGAATTCACCAGCAAAACATTGCTGCAAACTTTCTTCATTTTGAAACTTTAAGAATGTTTCACTCCACTTTGGTAACTGCTCCTGACACAAGGCCTTTGAAACATGGCTTAATAAACGCTAATGGGTCATGGAGAACTTTGAAATGCAGATTCATTAAGATTCTGAGGAGCTGTGTTGTGCGTCGGAATGAGAACTGATGGAGAGGTTGGGGCTAAACACATAATTTTATGAAATATGAGGAAACATAAGGGGTTTGTTATGACGCACATAACAATCAAGGACCTGTTTCTTTTTAGCAAGCTCCTAAAAAGTCCCACCCGTATAATTATTAAATAAAAACACTCACTTATTCAGTACTCAGCTAGCTTTTAAACTCTGAATAAGAGAAGTACACAGTGAGAGAGGTACTTAGATGGTTTCCTTGGATACTGGATGATGCCATTCAGGTCTATGTTTTATCTGAAAGTGGTGCCCTGCAGAGAAATGAGGCTTGTTGAGTGACTGTTTATACATAGTAAGTAAATAGGAACCTTGTTTATTTTACAAAGCATTTTTTATTTTGACCCAGATTTTTTTTTTTTTATCATCACACCCAAGCCTTGTAAACAGCAATAATGGTAGAACAGGTACATTGCCCAACTCCCATTAAGGGCACTAAAGAAGTCATGATTGTCAAAGTGGAAGGTCCGAAGGGTTTGTCCAAACATGCTCCTCCTTAGCGTGCTTCCTACAGCTGGACTGTTATGTTTGTGCCAAATAAATCTGTGAGCACTGCCTGTCTTTTCCTTACAGCGGGATTTACTCTAAGCCCTGAAGCAGAAATGAGTCTAGAAATTTATCTTCCAACAAACGATAAATGTCCTTACCTTAACTAATCAGGAAAGAACTACAGCCATAGTGAGCTTCACACAGGAAGGGTGTCTACAGGCATGCGTTTCCATTCGAAGTGCTTTTTAACTGCCATGACCACCTAGCTTGACTCCAAGGTTCCTGGAGCCTCATGCTTTCTAACTTGGGAGGGTGACTAATCCTGCCTATGTGATAAGTTCTAACCTTCTAATATTTCTTTGGACTGAAGAGAGAAAATGACCTGTGGTAAAGAACGGCAACTATAGTGCTTAACACAGCTTAATAACCTGAAATGAAGTAAGCGTGTGCTATGTTTCCATTAAAAAACTTTCCAGCCACAATTAATTGAACAAAACCTTGTCTTGTTCCAAGATTATTCTTGGAAATGTAATTTTAAAGCCTGTGTGAAATGAGGAAAGTTAACTTTTTTATACCATATGAAAGCAATTTCATTTTTTTAGGAATGATTTTGGATAGACTTCCGATTGAATATTTTCCACTGGAACTAACAGTGTAGAAGGTTGTGGTGGGGGGAGCGCAGTTCTGTGTTCTTTTGCCAGCACTGACAAGGGTCTGGTTGTCAATGATACCTTTACAGCTAAATTTACCCCAGAGTGACATGAGCAGGTGCACTTGGGCCTGCCAGACACTTGTGCAGAGGGATCACGCATCTCACCGCTTGACGATCAAGGGGGCAAAGCCTCCGTCTTCATAGAAAAGGAGAGGAGGCAAACACAGCCCAAACTGGGGGGTTTCTCTTCAAAGCCAGCTGGTCTGGCTTTATTCTACAGGAATTTTTTTACCTGCCAGAGTTTGGACAACAAAGCCCTCAGCAGGTGCTGAAGGGCACAACTTCCTGGGGAAGCAGAACGGCACTGGTGAGTTTTGATTGCCAAAATATAATTTTTTTAATCTCTAAAAGTTGGTTCTGTTATCTTAGAGGAGACACTGCTAAGGTACCTATGTTCACAAAGCTGATGAGGGCTGTGCAATCAGACCCAACTACCCAACTGTAGGTTTGCTTGGTGCACATAAACAGCTTTTAACATTTGATGATTTTTGAAATTATACAATGATAATTTGTAAAAAGAATAATTTATGGTTTCAATATTTCTCTCTGATTACTACTCTGGATGTGTGAAGACAGAGAGTGTATCACACATGCTATGTGAGGCTACATCATAGCACTTTAGTTTCGCTTGAATCTACTTCTCATAATCTTCTTTGAGTAAAATGTAAGTTTTCAAAAAATTTTCCATAATCAAATTGTGAAATGGTACACGTTCTTCTCAAAAACTCCCATGTGTTATTATTTAAATGTGTGCATATCATAGGAATATGATTGGAATATAGAGCTAGTTTTATTTAATATGCAGTAAAATCAACTAAGTGAACAGAAAAATTAATAATTAAAAGGAACAACATTTTTCATTATTTTAGCAGGCTTTTTATAAGAATAAAATCTTTAGGATAAATGATCAAGAGAATAATAAAGAGAGTTTTACATCATTTATTTCCAAAATTAGAACATTTATATATTTTGGTATTTTTTATTTTGTGAATTCAAAAGTTGGGTAAAAATATTTTTTCAGAACAGGATTTTAATTAATGCAAAAGAAGGAAAAATGAGACCACATGTTAGGACATATTTTTAAAAAGTGATTCTATTTCAAGGACTCATTCTTTTAACTATGCTTCACAGCATTTCTCTACAAATTGTTGTATTATAGCAAATTGAAAACATTTATTTAAGCAAGGAAGGAGCTCAAAGCTAGGGACTATACATAGCAAACATATGAAACCATTTTAATAAGTAAATTCCATATTCACAAGCAACATGGGCTAATGAATGTAAAAGACACAACAGCATACATTGATCAAGAATGCTATAAATTATTATGCATTAAAATCAATTTTCTGGGCTGTGGGGGGTAGGATTGGTACTTAAGAAGAGAAAAGCTTCTACAAATATAAATTACTAAGACTATGAAGTAAATGTTTTATTCTGATGGTGCCATAAATAATTTTCAATCTACATGTTTAATACATATTTGTAAAGTGGGAAAAATATAAAATCTGGCTTTTGTTAATGATTATCTTATCTAAAACATTTTTAAATCAAATGTGGTTGGACATGATATAAATTTATAAATACTTTTTAAGCAGGCATGATTTCCCTTTAAAAATATGAAAAATTGTTTTAAATTACCAAAAATGGTCTATGTAACCAAAAGCCAAATACTTAAAAAAACAGACTCACCTAAAAACATTTTTGAATACATATTTTTTAGAAATTAAAACTCAGGTTTACTTTAACTATCAAGTATTGCATATGGACTGTTCTTCTGGTTATCAGAGCATATTTTTATTTAGGTGGAGAGTGTTTTGTGAGCTGCTGCCACAGGGGCTTTGTCATAGTTTGTTGTTGATTCTGACACAGGACTTACCAAATCCATTAAATTTTTAAAAATCTTCCCAGCCTCTTAAAGGAGACATGTGAAAAGAGGTCATTTTCCTGGTTTGTTAAATGCTATGTCCTTAAAGAACCAAAGCACTTGATTTTGAAAATGAAAACTATTACAACTCATAAGCCATGTAGGTATGCTTCAGAATTACACTTAATAAGTTTTCGTGTACATTACAATTGGAAAAATTTACCCCATTGTCGTTAACAAACACTCAAACAGGAATAAAGAAACAAAAACTTCTGCCAAACTACTGTTTATAACTTTCTATGGAGAGTTCAAGCTATTTAAAAAAATGTTAGATAGAGTCTGACTATCCAAACAGTCTAAAACTTATCATTTGCATTGGGCCAGGAATTAAAGCTTTGAAAATTTCATGTTTTCTTTGAATTATTAGGAGCCATACGTTCCTATTACCATGCAGTAATATGTGTGTCCTTCCTAACAAATCTTCAACACTAGGTCACAAGAAACCCATGCTAACTCTTTTCATCTGTCTGAATTGGTTCCTTTAGCAAACCTTAGCGACAAATTTTGGATTAAAATGGCAGTGACTCATACCTGCCCTATGCATTTAAGGGATTCCTTGAAATACATCTTCATAATTATAAAGATAATTCTTTCAGTGGTGGAAAATTCATCATTCACCTGTTTGAGTGGCTACTCAAAAGGCTTTTTGTTCATTTTCTGTATTTATAAGAAGGATACTGATTCTTCCAGTAATTAACAATAATTAGTAAACTGCATGGTGCCTGACCATCTATTTAAGTAAAAGAGTTTACTTGTAATAATTTAAAGAAACAAAAAATATGTTGGCAGCTTTATACGTATATCCTCATTGACCAGACACCTGACCGACAGCTGTCATCTGTCCATGGGCCAGATGTAACTCAATAAAGATAAAAATGGCATATTACTCATCCCTGTTGATAATACCTGGTGCCAGGAAGTTTGCAAATCCAAATACCTGGACTACAGACAGGACAAATAAAAGAGGATCACCCCTCTGCCTAGCAGGCTGCTTCCATCACAGGTTTATTTTCAATTCCTTCTTACTTGCCCAATTTCTCTACATGTCTATACATGCTTCACATGTGGAGAGAGTTAATTTCCTTAAAGGAACTTTCAGAGGTATGTACACACCAATCAAAACACTAAGCACGCAGGCAATGCTATCCCTCTATCAAAGATAGGTGTCTCTCCTTGAATCACATTCCTTTTGAGCTCAAGAATTAAGTTCATAAAAGTCACAAGAGGAAGACTTTGAAGCTCCAATTTCTCATTTTAAAGAAATTCCATAAAAAAATAGAATTGAAACTAACTCAGTCTCAGTGTGAGTAAGTGAACACAAATTTGGACTTGTCTCTCAGTTCCAAGTTCAGTTTTCTTTGACTTCAAAAATGTGGACAATCACATACCAAACAAAAAGAATCACATGGGAAAGTTGCGTGAGTATAGCTACTTTCTAAGCCTTTTTCAGTAAGTAGAAATATCTATACAGGAATGTATATATATAGTTTACCAAAGTATGGTACAATATGCTGTAAAGCATTAAGAACATTAACACATTGAAACATGCCCATTTTGAGCTCCTTTAGAATCTTTTCATCATTCAAGTGGATTTGCAAACTAGAAATACCAATGTATTTGAAATAACAGAATTTTTTAAAGCACAATCATAGGCTTTAGAAAAATAACATAGAAATCAAAAGTTTAGTCTGGTCTTTCTGAAAGATTGGAGAAGAATTAAAAATACTAAATATACCATAATATAAGCATACATATAGTACACAATGCAGCATACTAAAAAACTGACTCAACAGTTAACTAACATATGTGTGAGAGTGCTAACTAACAAACCATAGTGTAGATCAATGGCTGCATCATCGCAGTCTCAGAGGTCATACTATTCAATAACATCTTATTAATGTAAGTATTTGACATCAAGTCCAATAGTATTGATTATATCAACTACTATTGATATATTTTTTGATAATCCCATACAAGAAACTGGCCCAAGATTTAAAAATCTAAATATTCAAACAAATATTCATTTTCTGCCCTCTAGAAAGGAAATCATTTCAATTAAACAATACTTTCTGATTTTAAGGAATGTATCTTATCCTTGAACTTCATTTTTTTAAATTTATTTTTTTTGATGTTTCATAGTCTTTTTTTATTTTTTTAACTTTATTTATTTATTAAGGATTTCTGCCTCGTCCCCACAACCGCTTCCCATTTCCCTCCCCCTCCCTCATCTGCTCGAAGAGCAATCAGGGTTCCCTGTTTATTTATTAAAGATTTATGTCTCTTCCCCACCACCACTTCCCATTTCCCTCCCCCTCCCCCAATCAATTCCCCCTCCCTTGAACTTTAAACCAGTATTCACAGGTAGGAAGTAGAGCTTTGACATATAGACAGATAAATTACAAAAACAAAATTGGGGGGAAACAAAATATAGATATAAGATATGGATAAAAATGGTGGCTACTATTTCTCTTCAAAAGATTGTTTTAGAGTAATCAATAATGGGGCCATTTAAACTAAATTTTATATATTTATAATTTATAAATGTTATTTGCTTGTTTTATTATGTTAATCAACAGATCATTTGACAATATGCAATAACAGCATACAAATCAATTGCAAAAATATTATTCTGCATACAACATCCATTTGAAGCTACTGTTGAAAACCGGGGTATCGAAAGAAAATACACAAAATTGTATCTTGCATCTTAAAGAAGTTTTTACGGAAGTGAATTGTCCCTTGTCTGCTTCGAAAGGATAACAAGTATTTCTCTCTAGAGCTGATGAATATGGTTCAAAGAACACCAGGACGGAAGTGGAAGATCAGAGTCCTCGGCTCTGTTTCACTGCTATGTACTTTTGTGACTGAAAAGAAGTCACTTAATCTCTGTGACACAACTAAATGGATTAGGGCTTTTGGGTTAGTTACACACAAACCCTAAGGAAAGAACTTACAGCTAACCAGGAGAGTATTCTCTCAGCTTCACGGGAGGTGTCCCAAAAGGACTATGGGCCATTGTGGAAATCTTAGCTACAATGGCATGTCCTGTCTTCTCCATGAAAGTACTCCTAATAAAGGAAATCCCAGACCAGCACTGAGCTGCGAAGTTAAAGGGCAAAATGAAACAATTCTGCAGAGCATATTACTGAGTAAAGCACCTACGAGGGTGCCCTTTTTACATAACATGACAGTTCACATCCTCAACATCACATTACTACATGGAGCTCTGAACTTCAGTGTGTATGCCCACAGCTAAGTTGGATGGAAATCCAATGGATATTTAATATTTTCAGTTTCATGAAATGGAAGGAACAATTTAAATTAAAAAATATTTATGATACATAAATGCTGTAAGTGAACATAATGCTCATTTTGTAAGACAAAAACAAAGAAAAAGACATTGCAGCAAGAAACAGGGACATCAAAGAACTCCCATTCTGATGTACTACAGATGTCTGAACTTAAGAGAAACTAATGGCACAGTTAGATATGAAGGGAGGTTGGAGAGATTAATAGCAGCAGTTACGTAGGGAGGAAGATTGATGACCAACCTGTTGCAGAAGTTGGTGATGTTCTGAAGGTCTTTTGTGGTTTCTGGACAGGCAGAGTTAATTACCAAAGCCATACGAGCATCTGAAAGTCGTTTTACTGAGAGACTCTGTGTACTCAAGTCACTGGAGACAAGTGTTCGTCTTATTTTCAGGAAAAAAAAAAAAACTGGCAGTAGCCAAAGCATGCACACCTGTGTGCGGCTCATCAGTAATGTTAAATATCCCTAAATTAGATGCCCACTTCACATTTTTTGAGTGCCCCATTTTCCATTCAAGAAAAGATTAGGGTTTTCAGTCGGATATACTAAAAAATAGAATGAACCCTAAGTAAATTGGATCCCCATTTGCTACCAAGAGGTCAGCCTTGAAAACATGCATACAAGTCACATCATACAGACTGAGACAGGTGATATTTAGAAAGATGCTGTGCGTGTGTGTATATGTGCACATGAATGTGTGTGTGTTCATGTGTGCATGCTGCACATGTGTGTGTACATATATGCATGCAGCAATAATTAAATAAAAAGAGGCTATGAATATAAGAAAGGGATCCATGGGAAGGCTGGTGGAAGAAAAAGAAGAGGGGAAATGAAGTGATTATGTTTCAGAAAATAGCAACTAGATACATAGATACACACATTTGTAGATACATAGATAGAAAGAAAAAAAATGAAGTTCCGGTGCTGCTTAATTGGCTTCTTAGTGAGCAGTTTACAATGAGCATTGTATGTGTAGGATGTCTTTTGCTTGTTTACAGTTTGAACCAAACTGGGTGTTTTGAGGCAGGCTCTTGCTAAGCAGTCCTGACTGGCCTCAAACTCCAAGTAATACTCTTGCCTCAGCCTTCAAAATGCTTGGATAATAGGCAAATCCCATCATACCTGATTTTTGAGACTTTTAAAATGAAGATTCCTACACTGGGCACAACAGTTCCCAGTTACAAACCCAGCACCCTGGAGGCTGAGACAGACCTCTGTCAGTGTATGAGGGCAATTTGTTCTACAGCAAGTTCTAACCCAGCCAGGAATACATAATGAGACTGTCTCAAGTTTTGTGCTTTTAAAAGGAAGAAAGGAAGGAAGGAGGAAGGAAGGAAGGAAGGAAGGAAGGAAAGAAGGAACAAAGAAAGATTAAGTAAATGCTAAAAGGCAGTTTCCTGAGAGAGTGGACTCATGGACCAGGATTGGTTCAGACAGTCAAGTTTCAACCCTTGCTGATTCTGAGGCCCTTGAACAAAACTGTGATCTTAGCTGGTCATTATCCTCTTAGCCTTCTCTAGTGCAATGTTAGTTCTCATGTTCCAAAGCAGCAAGAAAATCATACATGGTGATCCCATATACTTAGAGGCCAATAGGAACATATGGCTATAGCTACAAACATAACTTTTGTTTTTAATCATTGTCTAATAAGTTAAGCATATAGTGCTTAAGTAGTTGACTCACCTTTTTATTTGAATTGGCAAATGATAACTGTCCCCCAAGTTAGCAAAGCCTTGGTCTTACTCAAGATCCTAAATAATAGAGAATTAAGTATGACCAAGTGACTTCTGCTGATTCTTCAAGAAAGTTATTTTGGGAAAATAGGATAGACAGTGATTACTCTAAGTACGCATCCACTAACCATAAGCAAATTCAGTTAATCATTGCTGATCTGGAGAAACTACAGGCTTAATTCTCCTCTGAGTGAGCTATTTAATAGCCCTAGGCTACACAGACCAGACTCTCACAGCTATGTGAAGTTGAGTTAGGAGTGTATGGATGGTGAATATAAATCTTTCGCAGACAATTATTTCACAAGCATGGTTTTTGTTCATTGTGAATCATCAGTATACTTATGAATAACAAAGATAATCATATAATGTATATGATTTATGTATAAAATTTTTATGTATAACGTATAAGTTCTTTGTAGTGGCAATTAATTCTGTGGTGATTTTTGAAATAATGAAAAAAATTGCTAGTAGTAGTATCCCACAGTTCTAAGAGAAACATCTGATTTTACACAGAAAAAAAAAATGATTAACTGTTAACCTGAAAGCAGCTTTATTGTATAGACAACTGAAAAGGAATCTACAACAGAAAATGAAGGATGCAGTAACAAGGATCAAAGGGATGAAGTGGGAGAGGGTGGAAAGAGAAGAAAAGGTAGAAAATAGGGAAATTATCAGTTGATCATCTATTGCTAAAGACATTAAAAGGAACAAGAAAGTTGCAAAAAGTTTCTCATGTAGTGCTCAGAAACTTTTTCTTCAAACATCCCCCTTGCCTTTCTGAAATTCTTCAGAAAGATGAATATTGCTATTGTTACAAAACCCATTCATATGACATAACTCTGTTTAGTTACAGGTGTGTGAGCATACAAGGTTGCAAAGTATATGTTCTTGCTTCCTCTTCTGATATAGAAAGTTATCTGTGATTTTTATAGAGGAGATAGAGAAAAGGTAGCACAAACTTTGTCCTCTAATCCGAAAACACTCCCAAATGCCATGTCCTTCATTCAAGAAGAAATACATACTATCTTAAAGGGAGTTCTTAAAATCCCTCCAAGATATTACTGAGCAAATTGTAATTTTACTTCTGGTGGCTTTTAATATAAGGGAATGCACATGAAGAAAGCTGAATGGCAACATAGACACTAAGGCCCAAGAGGCACGAATATTTGTTCAGTTGGTGTCAAACTCACACACAAAAATAAAATGAGGCCAAAGCAACAGGTAGGGGAATTTGCAGAATCTGGGGGGAAACCCATGAATTTTCAAAGAACTGACAACGAACTCGTCTTCCAACCCAACATTTTCAGAAGCAATAAAATTTCTTCAAGTCAGAGCCAGCCTTCCCATGCACTTTCCCTTACTTCTGTGTGTACAATTAAGTGGCTGGGAGTGGGTGGGACTTGAGGCACACACAAAGCTTGCCCTAAAAACACCTCTAGAAACACAGCAGGAAACTTATGGACTCTGCTAGAGACTCTTTTACATTAAAAAGAAAAAAAAAGAACGAAACATTTTTTTTCCTCTTAAAAGTTTAAAAATATTCACTTAAAGAGGTAGCATACATCGAGGGGATGTTGTGGATAAGGCGGGGAAGCAGCAGACTCTCATAAAAGGCAATCTGTGAGAATTCTGGGGCTTAAGGGGATGCTGCAGGATGAAAGGACCTTGTAAGTCCCTTCAGTAGAAGGCCAAGAGGAAATAGAGGCACTCACGAAGGAGCTGTTATTGATTTTCAAATTGCTGCTGGGGAGCCAAGGTGAAAGAAGGGCAAGTTGAAGGTGGGTGAAGGGAAGGACGTTAGGGGAAGACAAGTCTCAGTGACATCACAAAGCTGCCTGCACACAAGTGTGATCCCTGACTCCTAGGGAGACCAAAGCATAGACTGACGGACGAACAGTCACTCATCCTATGCACTTAGGCTCAGACACATAAGTTTAAATGTTAATAAGCAATTTACAAGATTTCTGAGATAACCAAAGTATATAATCATGGATCCTTACTCTAGACAAATACCATCACTTCCAAATATCTAAAAAAATCCAGTATGAATACAAATGAAAACTCTCTGTGAAAATTAATTTCTCCAGAACATTGACAAATATGTTACCACCCAGAAAGTATAAAGTATCTTGGTATAATACATGTTGATTTTCCTCAACATAGTAGCATGGATATGTTTTACTTCACATATTTAATTATAAAATAACTTTTTTGAAGTATGAAATGAGAGAAAAGAATACCTGCTTTAAAATATCATTAAGTAACTGATAGCAATGTGCTTTTCAGGGACTTGTGGAACAGGAACACTTGAAACTGAAATAATAAAAGTATGTACTTTCTTGAGGATTTCCTATAGGATAGGTAGAACTATAACTTCATATCCTTCTCTCAGCAAACTGCCTGTTGGGAGTCCGGCCCTCTTCTCGGGACCCTGTGATCTAATCCACAGTCCACTCACCTTTCTCTGCCTTTGGCACACCTCCCATAATATGCAATCATTAAGCAGCAGCACCGACCTGTAAACATTTTCAGTGCCGGTGCCCCACATCAAAGCTTTGTCTTCAAGGCCTGTGTATTTCTATCAGGAATGTGCATGAAGCTATAATTTTCTGACTGTAGTTAATGTCTGTTTATTGTCCAAATATCAAATATTTCAGGTTTAATAATCAAATTTTAGTTTCCACCTTGTTTACTACCTGTGGTTTGGATTTACTACTATTTTATATTTTTCTGTGTTTGTTTACTTTTACATCCCAACCGTAGTTTCCCTTCCTACCTCTCTTCCTAGTCCCCCCCCCCACCTCCCTTCTTCCTCCCCCATCCACTCCTCCTCTGTTTCTCTTCAGAAAAGGGTAGGCTGCCCGTGGATATCAACTCATCATGTCATATCAAGTCACAGTAAATCTAGGCATATCGTCTCCTATCAAGGCTGGATGAGGCAATCAGGTAGGAGGAAAGAGTCGCAATTGCAGGTAACAGAGACAGAGACAGCCCCTCTTCTCATTGATAGAAGCCCCCCACACAACTGTAACATACGTGGCTAGGTCATGGCCCTGCAGGCTCTCTGGTTGTCAGTTCAGTCTCTGTGAGCCCCAATTAACCCCGGGTTATTTGATTCTGTGGGTTTTCTTTGGATTTACCTTTAACAAAAAATGTTCAGACTTAACAATAAAGACTCTCCAACACCAAGATGCTTCTTAGAATTACTAAGCAAATATCCAAGGCAACATCTAATAACTTCGAGCAAAAACATCTGTGAGGGGCTAGTGCCCTGGCATAACCTCTGTGAAGTAGGTAACCGGCAAGTAAACTTAATTCTCTGAAATTTATTCCAGTTGTATGATTTTATCACTCCCTGCTGAGTCCAACTATAAAGGTGTATCAAAGCTAAGAACAGAGTTTTAGGAATGAATTAAGTCTGATGTTGTGTCCTTTGATGTTTGTGGGCTATCTGGACAGACAAATTCATCTGAGCTTTCGTTTTTAATATCTATAAAATGGAGATAATAACAAAAGCCCTATAAGAAGTTGTTGCTTGGATAAAAGGAATAATGTTCATAAACTAATCAGTTTTGAAATATCAAGTGACGAAGAAATATGAACTACTTTGAACATGCTTATTTGTATATATATTCTAAGAATACCGATATTTTGCATATATCACAAGTATTACACTTAGATTATAAATACAATTGATTTTAAAGAGTCAAACATAAATTTAGCAAAGTAATATGCAATCATGTTCATTGGTTTGGGTCTTTGGCTCAATGAATAACCCAACAAGCAGACTACTTTTAATCACTGGTTCAAGTTTTATTTTCCTCCTTTTGTTGCTATTTTAGTTTTCATTCTCACCCTATTCAAAATAATTTAGAAAATTGTCACCCCACACAAGGTGAATTTTCTTTCTTTTTGGAAAGTAAGAATATTAGCATAATTATGGATGTACTTATTTTAAATCTTTATAGAATTATTATATATTGAAAACATATTTTTGTGTATTTCTTTCCAACTTAACAAATAATTTTAATCTGCTTAACTTAAATTTTTAGACTATAAATAAAGTATTTTAAAATAATGTAAGCTTTCCTTTAAATAGAACAACAATGATTGAAAATTACATAGAAAGACAGAGTACGCTATATTTTATCACCACTATTCCCTCCTCTCTAGACATCTTTGTGTGATCTTAATAACTAATGTTATGATGAACACCACATACAAAGCCAATTTTTATATATATTACTAAAAAATATAGTCTATTCCAGCTTTTACTAAAAGTCCAAAGTGACTATCTTTCTGTTTTTCATGTTCCATTGCCTGCCCCATAATGCAGTAGTAACATCTACCACACATGCAACAGAACACTGACTCTAGGTCCCTCTTGAACAGAATGCTCGATCAAACATTCCATGAGTTCCCCTTTCCCTGGAGGCCTGAGCCCAGCCCAGTTGCCATAGATGGCCATCAGACATTTGGAATGACATCAGGAGACAATCTGAGCAGGCACTGCCCTAAAGAATTCTGCTAGCAGGAGACTGGGATATCAATGTCTTCTTGGCCGACAACTGCATTCCAAAGGTCAGCTGAGGTGACGAGAGGATGGACTTGGAGTGTCCAGTGCCTTTTCAGCAGCCAGGCAGCGACTAAGCAGAAAGCAGTCCACATGAGGGCTAAAAGTAGCCTAGAGACCACACACCTGTGAAAAAGTCAACATGACCCAGTAAAACAGAATTTTATGTCTAAAGAGATTTCCACTTCTTCAGAGGTAAAATTCAAGACCTGTTCTTATCCTGAATCAATCCTCTTGTCTCTGATGACCTACTTCTTTCTCTATGACAGCCACAGTGGGGGTGAATAGGGAACTTAATCCTGGGGAAGAAGGAATTTTTCACACAGAATTGCACAATTTGTTTCTCATTCCTGGTGCTTATTGCATGGAGGATTCTCATTCCTAGCAGGAATACATGGAGAATATCACATTAAACTCAACATTTTATGTATAAGGAAGCTCAAAATGTGATCAGTTCCCCTATGGTACTGGCAGTTGGCTTGGGGCTGCACTCTCCTCGGGATCTCACCATATACAGGGAGGCTGAGGCCTTCTGCTCCGTCTACAATGAACTGAGATATTTCTTGTAGGGCCTTGGATTTCGAGTCACATGAGAAGAATTCTTTCAAACATGAGCAAATGGTAAATAGACAAGAGAAACAGATGATGACTCAATGGTGGATCAATCCAACATTCAAAATTATTATTTTAAAATTAGTTCCCATTTGTGAATATGCTGATGCAAACAAAAAAACACTTTTATTAAGGTTAATTACCATTAATGGGCAGGATTAATATCAAAACTAATCTCAACTAACAGCAAAAAATGTAGGGAGCAAGTGCATCAAAATAAATCACCTCACTACTTACCAAAGCACCAAGTGATGCTCAGCCTAAAATGCCGTAGCACCTGCTGCTCATTTTCTCACCCTACGTAGCAATACTTGTGATTTCATTCTGTTTATGGCATTAACATTTCTGAGCAAATCCTATCTTGTGAAATCAGTGAATTCAATTTCTTATCAAATTTGAGGAAGATTATACTTTGTTAGCAAGTCTCACCTCAGAGAACATCTTTTTCTTGGACTTCAATATTCCTTCTTATCTCTTATTCTAAAAGTATAATGCTAGTTCTGCATAAGTTTTAAGTACAAGTAGGCAGAGTATTAAATCCCAATAGCTCTCTTTGAAAAGCATCATGTGCTTGTTTGATAATATCAGTAATACAGTTTAAGTTTGGGAGACAGTATTATTCCTCATGCAGCTCATTCTGTATTAAATGGAATTTTCTTAGGGATGAATCCTCAGAAGCATTCTCTCTTGTAAAAGGATAATTCTGCTTAAAATCTGTCAAGACACCTTTGTACATAGTCAGTTTGCCGGACCAAACCAGACACGGTGTACTAGCCAGTAGCAAGGATCCTGGGCTCTATCAGAGGCTTAAGCTTCTTTCTAAATTTACAGATATGGATCACTTGGTTAGCTTCTCTGTTGTTGACTTGCCTTCCTTACTGAAAAACAACAAAACGACGTATACGTTAGGTGTTTCCCAGAATCTTTCTCAACATAAAAGACATTAAAATTCAGACTTGAAAACTATTTTGCACAACAACTATGTAACAGAAATGCAGAATGTCTTAAAATTTGGCTAGTATCAAGCACAAAATATTTTGTTTTGTTTATTTGTTTTTGAGACAGGATTTCTCTGTGTGGCCCTAGCTGTTCTGGAACTCCCTCCGTAAACCCCGTTGGCCTCGAGCTCAGAGATTTGCTTGCCTCTGCCTCCCAGGTGCGGGGATTAAATGCATGCACTACCACCGTCCAGCAAACAGAAGGTTTTTTAAAGCCTGTAGTCTAGTTAAAAACTTTACTGCCGTACTCTCAGTATGACTCCATGTAGTAGTGGTGAATATAAATATATCCCTACCTCAAAGTTTCCACTGAGCACGTGGGCCTTGGTGATCAAGCAGTTAAAATATGGATAAGGTTGAGTTTTCATTAACTTGAAAAGCCACATGTGTCTAGCAGCTACCCTATTCAAAGCAGTCCTCGAGAAGAGGACATACACGTTTACACTTTAGAGGTATACAGACAGTGAGCTACAAAGTTTTTGATGTGCTCTTCCTACCACATTTACCACACTTCCTACCACACTTACAGCACCCTAGACAGACAAAGAACATCACCAGAATCTCCATTTCCCAACGGCTGTTTTTGCAGAACATCCAACACTGATTCCAAGTGGTAACACATGAAAGTTGTGCAAGGAGAAGGAAGTTTTCTTGTTTGGGTTTACTGTTCATTTTCTTTAGCATCCCACTTCTCTCTCTACTTGGTGAGCTTTACTATGCCAAGACAGAGGTAGCTTAACCGCTGAAGTTAGTGGTTGGCTTTTAGTTTTTGTTTTGTTTTTTTATACTTCTGTAGATCCTGAGTGCTTAGGGTTTAAATCCAATTCTGGACCCTGATCCTTTCTTATTGGTCTATTAGATTTGTTTAAAAAAAAAAAAAATCCGGGACGCTATAGGACAGGGAGGCCGGACCTGCCCAAAGCCCCTATTTCTCTCCCAGGATTGCAAAATGCTAGATGCGCATCGAGTAACCAGAAACGCCGACCTCGTGCCAGCACTTTGTGTTCTTTGTGGGTGGTGGGCTCCTTTTGCTGAACCCCAGTGACTGTGGAGATCGGATAGAGCTCATCTCCAGCTCCTTGGAAGAAATATTCTTGGGATCCTAAAATCCAGACCAGCAGAGAAACTCCACCAGCGCCGCCACCGCACGTTTCCAAAGCGCACCCACTGTCTTGGCGCCCTCCTCCATTCCTTGGAACCCATCAAACCCCATCTTTATCAGCAAGCCACCGGTCTCTTTCCTCCTAGCCGAGACAACTCCTCTCAGCCGAACGCAGGCCGGCACACCCCTTCCTGTCCCGGGCACAGATAGTAAGCCCAACCCCCTGTGCAGCCAGGCCCAGCAGGTCCGTCGGAGGGCCCGGCCTCCTACGGCCAGTCCGTGGCGCACTCACGTGGCACACTCGAGCACCCCACCCCCCCAACACACACACACTAGCAGCCTGGCTGCTCTGAAAACTCGCGGGGCAAAGAGTCCCCACCCCCTCAGCTCCATCGACCACGAGAAAAGTGGGTGGGAGGAAATAGCGACCCGCGGAGAAAGAGCGGATAGGATCGAAAGCCTTGTCGGAGGGGAGGACCAAGCAGTAACTGGGTGGCGTTGCGGCTGTTGCGCCTCTCCAGTCCGCCCAGCCAGCGGGTCCGCTTTCAACACAAATCAGCCAGAGGGATTGCTGCTCCCTGCAATCAATAACTCGGCCGAGTGAGCTGCTGAAACCAGAGGCGTCCCTCGTCTGCTCTTTAAGGGGCCCTGCGGCAGACTGAATCCCAGCCCTCTGCTTCCCAAACAAAGAAGTGGGTACCAAAATGCCGGGTGAAATTTTTAACCCCAAACTTTCACCGCATCCCCTATTAAGGATCTCGTAAAATGAAAGAGCACAGACCTAGTGAAAACTCTAGAAGAAACAGTTAAAAGGGGAAGTGTGTATACCCACTCCTTAAATTTCAAGTCTCTTGTGATATTTCAAGAAATGGAGTAGAACCAGTGTTTCAATAAGCATCTAACAATGGCGAGAGTAAACGTAAAGTCCCATTAAATTTAGCTGTCTCTGTGGATTCTTTCGGATGAGCCACACACTTAGAAGCAAATTACCTAGCAAGCCTTATTTGGACTTACTGATAAAAGAAATGTATCTCACTTTGTAGAGAGAGTTCGGGTGTTTTGTTTGTTTGTCTGCGTATCTTTCAGATTTTGTTTCATGAAGTGTAGAGTGGCGAGGTCCTGGGAGATATGTGCATCATGACCCCCACTTAATATACATTACAGTGGAGCAGAGCTGAGAGAGAGCCACTAGCCAGAGAACTTGGCACTGTCTGAGAACCGGACGAGTTGAGATTTAGGCATAGTGGGCCTGGGTTTGAAGGCCGCAAATTCGATGAGCACAGCCCTCAAACAAATCCTGTCCGAATTCTTCATTTCTCTGGCTGACTCCGACACGATATGATCAAAATAAACCATGTGATGGCAACCCAGAAGAATAGTTTTCTAAATGACTCCTCACTGTGCGCTCAGATACATGGGAAAAGGCCCTTGTGATCTGCTTTGTCATAGTTGGTCCTTTGGGGGGACTGCTCCTGTTCTGAAGCCAAGGAAAGAATCATTGGCGTACCACAGTGATGGAAAGCTAGTCTGAGACAGAGTACCATGTAGCTAAACACAGCTTGGAAGAATAAGGTGTTGCTGTAGAATCCATGCACAGGCCTGAACCCACATCAGTAATCTCAAAGCATTTGACATGGCCCTTGAAGCAATACCTAGAATGAGCCTTTTCACCAATTTAGATGTTGTTACAAGTATCTCCGAATTTGACAGATTTTGTTATCATCAGAAATGGTGGGTTTTTATTTTACTTTTGTTCTTGTGATTCTTCATCAGATATAAAATCAAAGATACAGACGTGAAGATAAATATAGGCTCACTGTCTATGAGAAGAGGCATATAACAAACCCTTGTTTGGTAAACCAGATCCTATGTGACACTCAGTGCACATGCTGTATGGTCTGCTTGGGTAAAGCTGTCCTAGTGAATTTGTAAAATTTAGAGGTGTGCCATCATTTTATTTTTAAAAAAAAATTATGGGCACTATCACAGTGGATCATTTAAAGTCTTTTCTAGCTAATGCAAATTATTTGAGTTTAAAATAATAAGTTTCCTTCCTTTAAAAGTTTTTAAACCATACCTACCTGAATCTACTTTATTGTCAACTTTAAAGAAAATAACTTTTTTTTCTACACTTACACGTTTTTAAGGTGCCAAAAAAAGAGCTGAAAACTGTGAAGTAACCTCTGAGGAGATGAAGCGGAGCATGGACGGCAAATGGCTGTGGCAGTAAAGAAGGTGTAGGTGGTGAGTGGTCACGTTTATCTTTTACCACACACTTCCCATAAAAGTAAAAGCACCAGTTTCTGTATGTTAAAGTATTTAAAATCTTGGCGCACGTGGCAGTGGTGCAGTAGGCCATTCTTGTCCTCGGAGCATCAGCATGCTGCCTAAGGCACGTCAGCATCCGAGGCCCACCTTTGCAAGTCTCTACCGCAGCTAGTCTGCCTCCTGGCAGTGACACACACCATCGCAGGACAACTACAAAGAGGTTAAAATATGTTTTGTGTTGTAGAATTTAAATCTTACCATGCTTCTCTGATTTTTCTAAACTTTCATGTTCAATTATATTTGTGTTGAAAGTATTCTGGCTGAAGAACAAATACTGTACACTTGAATGATCTTAAGGGGTAGATTAATCTATATCCTTTCTTCATCTCAGGGTAGGTTGCTGTGGCAACCGCCCCAGCTCACTTTAAAATAATTTTTTAAAGCTCACTTCAAGAGCTACACCCAGCGTGGGCCAGGCTTAAAAGCAGGCAGACCCAGTGCACAGGGCTCTCCTAGAGTGAGTGCTGCTTTAATGTAGGGAAGCAGAAGAAAAGAGGGTGGAGTAAGATGGCACAAACCAGGAATTGGAATGTTAGCTTTTTCTAGAGCTGAAACAATCGCCATGCTCTATGTAACTTTAGTTGTTTAAATATATTGTTAAATAAGTCCTTGGAGAGGTAGCTAATGTGTATTTATATTTAATATAAAGCACTTATAATAATTAATGTAAGGAAAATTGGTGATTATACACACACACACAGAGAGAGAGAGAGAGAGAGAGAGAGAGAGAGAGAGAGAGAGAGAGGAAAGAGAGAGGAGGGGATTCAACAGCACACCAATTCCAGCCATCATGTCACTCTTCTTTCCTAAAGGAAAGTTGCCTTTTATTAACTAGACAAATCCCTATGTTCATCCTGATATAAATGATATAATATTTTTCTTTTGTTTTTCAAGCACAGAACTAAATTGGAGAGCACGTATAACCACACAGACAGAAGTCTAGAAAGGATTTATCTTTTAGTAAGACAGTTTTTGTATTTTCTTGTTGGATATCAAACCATAAGCAAAGAACTGGTGCGTGCTGGGGGTGTTAGTGTCCTGCCACTGAGACACAGCACCTACACAAATTTTGAAATTGGATTAGAGAATTGTGAGTCTCCCAGTACCTAGACCAACCTACTTCCTATTCAAGAAAATATTCTGATCCTCCCCAAGTCCCATTCGGAAACAGGAAAGCCCAGTTCGAGAAAATTTATGTAAATAAATAGTGTAAGTCTGAGGTGATTTAAAGACAAATACAAAATGCACTCTGGATCAACCACCTCATGGATTACCATTAAGTTTAAAGCTCAGGTAACCATCTACTGGTTATTTTCATGCAACTTTTTCCCTTCCCCTTGAGTTACACAGGCTTATGTGAAGGTAACTAATGCTAGTATTAACATAAGTCACACATAATTAAGAAGCTAAATATACTGAGAGGGGAAATCTTCTATTTTAATACCTTCCAGCCCTAAAGTTTCAAATCATCCTCACTTTAGCTTAGCATTTTTTGAATGTTTATCCTATTGTTGATAAACATGAATTTGTTATAATATTTATTACTAAATAACTCATTGGCATGTAAAAGGGTCAAATAAAAGTTTCATTTTGAAGGAAAATAAATCTAAAACTGAAATAGACTGTGATAAATAGAAATATCCTCTATAATGAACTATAATATCATAATTGAAATTCATGTATTGACTGTATCTGCTTTGTCCTGTAACATAGGCCATTTCAGTTCATTACATTAATTTAAAGTACTATGGCAGTACATTCCCATGGTCCTTCACAAGGTTTGTTCAGTGAGCATCTTTGGAAACCTCAGAAATGATCTAAATTTCATTTACATCACCCTGTCTAGATCCGCCTCAGTATTGAGCATCCTTAAACATCAGAGGCTGTACCTTTAAAGAGGCTTTGCCATACTCACGATAGTCACACACTTGCTATATGAATGGCCAGCACAGTAGAGTATAGGTACTAATTTGCAAAAACAACAAACAAACAAAAAGCCACTATGTTCCACTTTGTGACAGTTTGTCATGCTTTCCTGGGATAAAAGTAGCTCTACTAATTAATAGTCACACTCTAAGGAGCCATACACTTGAAGAGAGTTCAGATGTAGCTTAACTTTCAAGTGTAGCCTTTGGGGGTGTCTAGATGTTGGAGCCCACTCTTGTAGAGAAACCAGGGGCTTCAAACAGCCTGCACAGTGAGACCGGAGCCCTTTTGAGCCCACATTGTCCTCCTGCAGTTAAAACAGTCCTCTGTAGGCCTGCTGAAGAACTTACCAGGAAATGCAGCCTCCTAGGGTTAAACACACAGTGTTGAAAGGATGGTTTTTTGAGAGGAGGGTTTTTGGTTGTTCATTTTGTTTTGGGTTGGTTTTTTTGTTTTTTGTTTTGTGTTTTTTTTTTTTTTGAGAAAATACCTTTAGTTAGCTAGCTATTTCACCGTGCTACCGTTGTATATCTTGTATTTTCTGTGTTATGGTCCTCTGTGAGCTTTCTCTTCCTCCAGTCATAATATTAAAAAAAAATAATTTGTTTTGAACGTTTAAAAAAATCGACCCTACCCCGGCATGCAATCTTGTCTTGTTTGTTTGCTTTGGTGTGTGTGTGTGTGTGCGTGTGTGTGTGTGTGTGTGTGTGTGTGTGTGTGTGTGATACCAGGATACATTTCATCTTTAGCTTTTTGAGTGTGCTGTAGTTGACTAGGGTAGGGACGAACCCAATTCCTTTTTTCCTAAGTATCAGTTGTTTGTTAACCTATGTTTTCGCTATGGAAAAATATCGAGCAGCCTTAACCCTTAACACAAGTATTCTTATCAGTCTCTGTTGCTACTTCCTGTGCAGCTGAAACTCTTCAGGATAAGTGAAGTCATCCGCTATCAGCCAGGGTAGCCTAATGCATTTGGGAAGTTGGTTTGGTTTACATGTTAATGACCTGGATAAAGTCCAGTAAGGTGTGGAGGAGACGCTTGAGGGAAGTGGAGGGGGTTGTCCGAGGAATCTGTCCCCCTCGATAAATATGTTCAGACTGATTCGAAAGTTCATGGCCCTGCGATAAAGTCGAGATTTTAAATACTTGTAATTATTTTATTACTAATATCGGAGAATCCTTTCGGCTAACTTTCTAGCCTACCTCTCCGGGTCTCAAGACCAAAAGCTTTGTACATTCTGGGAGGGCAGGAAGCGCACACTGGGATCAAGACTAGCAGACATCCTGGATCGTGGCTTTTACGCGTGAGTAACGGAGGCGCGCGCGGACCGGAGCAAGAATGAAGTGGCTACCGCGAATCCAAAGCGGGGAGGGGGGAGTCACCAGAGCAGCTCTTAGGGTCGAGCTCCTATTGGTCAGAGGGAAGATCCCGACTTCAGAAGGACTTTCCTGCTGGCTGGCTCGCAGTCTCCTGGGGGAACAAGCGCGCGGCAGTCGAGCGTCCCCTCCAAGCGTCCTCCGCAGCGTCGGGGACAGAGGCAGGGAGCCGCCGCTCCCCGTGTTGTCTTCCCTTTCATGCAATAAAGAATTGTCATTAGGTTTGCGTATGGCATGTGCCATTACCCCACCGTAAAACTAAAATTAGCAAAATGTCAGGAATGGAAAGATTGATTCACCAAGATGCAATTATCATTTAAAAGTGCTTGATTGAGGTACTGATGTTCAGTGATTTATTCTGCATACCATATACATAATTAAAGTAGTGTAGTGGAGTAATTTATCAATCTAGTTGAGACTGGAGGGGTGAGGAGGGAGCTGCAGTATGTTTGTTTTATTAAAATGCTGCGAGATCTAGTCCCGCCCCCCTTTTGCAAGAGTGAAACTGATGATTTCCCCAGCTCGCGAGGAGAGGCAACGGTTTGGGCTCGTAGGGATAGAGAAACGGAAAGGAAAAGGCAGCGCAGGCAAAGGCAAGAATAAAATGAAATGGGGGGGGGGGTGCGCACTGCCGCGTACGTGCTGCTTAGAACCCCAGCCCCGTGTGCTCGGTGTTGCTTGCCACCCCCGCGTCCCCTCCCAGTATCCTTACATCCCCCCCACTCCCTCTCCACCCACCCCCCGCCAGCTCTTTTACGCGACGTTTCTAAGCCTGTGTGCTGCTCTCCTTTTTCCATTCGTCTTCTGTCACTTCCTTCCTGGATGCAGTTTTCTGGACGAGTCTGGCTACTTTTAATCCCACCGGCCACAGAGAGCCACTTTCTCCTCCTCCTCCTTCTTCGCTTCCTCCACCTTCCTCCTCCTCTTTCTCCTCCTTCTCTTCCAGCGGCTTCAGTGCGCGCGCGAATGCGCGATCCCGTGCGCGCCTCCCCCTCGCCCCCCCCCCCCCCCGCTCCGCGCGCATACACGCACACTTCGTCTCCAGCTCTCTGCTCGCTCGGCTCGCAGTCACAGACACTTGAGCACACGCGTACACCCAGACATCTTCGGGCTGCTATTGGATTGACTTTGAAGGTTCTGTGTGGGTCGCCGTGCCTGCAGCTTTGAATCAGGTGGAGAAGCACTGCAAGGCTGGATGAAGTAAAGATTATCGTTATTTTTTTTTCTCTTTCTCTCTTCCTCTTTTAAGAAAGGAAAATATTCCAAGGACTAATCTGGTCGAGTCTTCCTTCATGTAAGTACCTCTGACATTTCTCGAAAAGAATAGAAATAGCCGGGGTATTGTCTCTAAAATCTGCACCAGCCTCCTCCAGGCAGTGGGTCTATCCCAACTCCGTTTTGGAAGGCTTAAGTTGAGGCTTGTTGTGCATTCTTTTCTTTAGATTCTATGATTTCCTTGTGTGGCTGAAAATAACTTTTTAGATAGTAGTATCTGTTTGCCATCCGTTATTGAAATCACATCTGACTCGTTCCTGTCAAATCAGTTTGTTTAAAGTTTCATGAAGTTAGTTCACGTCATTAGTATGCTCGATAGGGTGGAGAACGTGGAGCCTGGTGGATTTTAGAATTTCACAGACTGTTCTGTGACCTTGAAGTAGATGTCTTAAAATTTAGCAGTTAGTTCTCTGTGGAAAGATGGTCCTGTGAGTTGCCCCCAAGATTGATTTTTTTCTGAGTTGGGATTCTGAGCCACTAGTTCTCGGGATGGCTTTCAGCTCCAGCAGGGCTGTCTGCCAGAGGCCACCTTTTTGCATCCTCTTGCCTACCAAAGTGCTGGCTTGAGAAAGCTTAATTGGTGGGGACCAGAAGCAGTGCCCTGGCCATGGTAGTCTATGCATTTCACAGTTTGTGTTTGTATTTCAGCATGTGCTCTGTTGTTTAGATCAAGGGAAATATTAAGCTATTTAAAAACAAACAGGACTAAGTTCCTTAGCCTGCCTTCTGTTTGGACTTCGGATGAAAGTTACCAAACTAAGTGACAAAGTTAGCCATAAAGGAAGTCTGTAGAGACAGGCACATTGTTTATTGTATGATTATGTATTATGCAAGTGTTTGAGTTCAATGCTAATGTTGTTTCCTCTCCAGAGCAAGGCCACTAATTCTTAAGGGAAATTTCATACCTGAACCATTTTGTACTATTCTAGATGCTACAGTCATTCTTTGGGGAAAGGCTTTTCCTCACATTTTTGAAGCGGATGTCCTATAAAAAATACTTTGTATGTAAATGCTGACCCTGTAAGTAGAATCAGGCTCTCTGCCGGTTCTGTAACTGGTCCTCGGTGGAGAATTCATTGCTTTGACACAAAGTGTGTTTTACTATTGCTAACCTGATAGTAACTCTAACAGTAACTGTTCTAAGGAAATACTTGATGACTGCACACGTTTTCTTCACGCTGTAAAGAAAACTCCAGTTGCCGTTCCATGCCAGTCCAGAAGAGTGAACAGGCTCTCTGTCAGTGGCACCTTGCAATGAAATTGTGGTTACAAAGTAAAGATATTTATGTGGGGATTAATAATTCCCCTCCCTGGAGACTTGCTAGAACATGAAACGTGGCCCCCTGTGAGCCAAGCTTAACCTTGTAGACATACCAATTTTAGCCTGAAGTGGCTCAGCAATTTTCAGTTTACGGCTAAACTATCTCATTTAATTTTTAAAATAATGTCAGCTTGGGCTAGTCTTAAAAAGCAGTTCACTATGTATCAGTATGGCACAAGTGGAGTTTTGTGCCCTATTGATTCAATTATAGAAAATGCAGCAACAAACCTCATTATCATCCTCTAGTATAAGGATGAAATTAATCATTAAGTTTAGAAGTAGTCCCAAAGCAAGTGCATGGTTGGTAAAATGAGATGTCCCTATGTCCTGTCTTAGGAAACAATTCCTTAAGTCAATGAGCTTTGTACTACTTTAATCCTGAATCAGATTCCAATCTTGATTCTAAAATTATCCATCAAAACATACTTTACACATAATTTTTTGTTTAAAATTTGATTTCCCAGTCAAGTAAAAGGGCCAATAGCTGGAAGTTATCTTTGCTCCAAGCTGTGCTGAACTTTATTTTTTTAAAAAATTGCTGTTCTTACTAATATGGTTTACATCGCTTTGGAATGTGTTGTGCAGTTCTCATATGCTTTATTAAAAACTGTATTTTACTTCATTCATTAATTACGCTATTTCCATCCTGGTTGTGGTGCATGTGAATGTATCGGAGGATAATGCTAAGATATGCCATTTATTTCATCCTAATGTTTTTTCATATTTGTTGATTTAACAAATGGCCATATCATAATAAGAAACAACTTTCCTCCCTTTAAGGTTAATCATGGGCCTTAACTTTCCGGGACACAGATACTAAATAACCAGAGGAAACTTCACTCACAAAGGCTTGTTGTAACTTGTCTCATTTTTTCAGGCTTATTTTACAAAATTTTGGGAAATTTATTCATCCCTATAAGAAAGTAACCAATGATTCCTGAAAATTGATTCCTGAAAAACAGTATATTCTATAGATTTCAAATACCTTTTCAGTTTTCTCCTTGGCCTTCACCTTACTCAGTGAATAAGCTGAATGGCATACAATTATGTATTTTTAATAAATTATTCATGTATATACATTTCTTTAATAGAAAACTATACTATATCACTCTTTGGTAAAGGTTAGCATTATCTTTTAAAACTTTCTTTTGTTTATTTCTGTGTATTTTGTGGTTTTTATTTCCCAACTTTAAGCAATATATTTTAGCCTATGAAATCTCAGAAAGTGACAGAAATGGGGAAACAGCTTTACAGTAATAACTGTACTACATAACAAAAAATAGTTATTAAGCAGAGAACCAAGGTTTTCACGGCATGATTCAAAGCAACGTGGAGAAATTTAATGTGCAGTTAAGGTTTGCAAAGTGGACTGCAAAAGGATTACTAATTAATTTTTAACTTTTTAAATAGCTTCTTTTAAGAAAATGCTTGTCTAATGAATGTTTAGCTTAGAACAGCATGCGTATTTCTTTTACACACGTAGAGTAATGGTTTGAACCGAATGAGAGGCTTTCGTTCCTGTCTCTGGTGCTTAGCCAGTATGCTACATGGAGAAGAAGAGCTGACTCTGACCTCATTGTCAGTACTGTCCCTAGATCCCATGGACTCATTCAGGGAAGCTTAACTCGTCGCTGAGATCTGTTACCTTCGAGAAATCCAATCAGATTACAGAGGCGAGTCACAAAACCGAAGCATCAACAGGGTACACCTTACAAAAGGCAGATTACACAGTTCACGTGCTATTCTCATAGGGCAGAGATAAAAGCCGACTGCTGAGGAACGGCGAGACCCTCTGATTCCAAGTTATTGCTAGATAAGTATGCCACAGCCCTGTTGCTTCGTCGTTATAAAGAGCAATTCCAGCAGTGGAAAATTCGGTTTTTAAGTAATAGGCTTTCAATAGTGCAGGAAAAGAAAGTACGTTCCTTTGCGTGCTTTCTTGTTGCTTAAATTTTAATTTCCATCAGTTCTCTATGAACAGGCATCAAGTCGTCTTGGTTGTGTGAAGGTTACCATAAAGCTTAAATGCATTAAGCGATTTCAGAAGAGTTGTGCAGAAGGTAAAGCGGAATTGGCTAGAAATAAAACACCCTCATGCTACTGAACAATTGATCAGAAAATGCATAATTGCCAATATCCAATATGTTTGTTGTTCTGTTACCAAGTATATTCTTAATCAAAATGAATAGTTATGTAGTTATGAACCAATACATCCAAAATGTATCTCTATGGGTGTTTATTGGTGAAATAATCTATATGTTATATATGTCTATTTTATAAATGTTATATAAACATCATTCTTTATGACAAAATATAATGGTTTAAGACTTTGTTAGCATATAGTTTTGTTTTACCTGTAGCATTTTTAGAACTCAAACTTCACACACATCCAACACTTCAGTAATTTCTTCTTTCTTTTAAAATTGAAGTCCTTTTACCCTTCTGATGCCTCCTAGTGTTTCACACAATAAAACACTAATGAGTCATCCATAAGTGTAAACATTGTGTTTTCATTGCCTACATATTCTGTGATACATAAAATCAATATTTATGTGTTTAATTTTCTGTGCATTACTATAATAAGATCGGATGCTGTAGTGAATGAGATGTTTCATCTGTGGACTTGTGACACATATTGGTTTACTTTGACTTTAACAACATTCTGCTAAGTGTAGTAAGTTTATACCTTCAGTTACAAGTCATGTAACCTTTTCTTATATTCACTATTATTGCACATGAAAAAATAGTAGGTCTCCCATTTTGTGGACCTGAAAATTATATAGCTGAGTTCATCATCAAAAAGCTGATAAAAGGATGGTAAAAGAATTCATCATTTCATTTAAGCAAAAACTCCCTCAAGAGATCTTAACTTTTGTGAACTCCATGTATTCACATGTGAATTTTTATTGTGAATGATGCATCAGAAAGATTTTTAAAAATAAGAGTAAAGATTAGTACACAAACTTCCACAAATGTGGAGTATTATTTCTCTTAAAATAGCAATAGGAAAACTTGATCAGGGAATAAATGGCTCTGTGTGATAGAAGGGAGGCTAATTAGGACATAATTTCTCATGGCTCACAAAGTGCTTTCATGAGACAGACAGCAGTGGACAGCAACTTCAGAGCAAGTTTTCCATCCTTAGAATCAGAGCAAAGACTAGCGATACTCTTGCATAACTGTGCCTTCTGGCAGCTCTGATTCTACCTAAGACAATTGGTATTTGAATTTGTGATATTTTTTTCCTTTAATACGATTAAGAAAGGGGACATTCCCCTTACAGTTCTAAATTCAAGTTCAAAAGCTTGTAGCATCTATGGGCCTGCTCCTTAGCTGTCACAGTGCATGTGTACACACCATATTCACTAATACTCACTGTTCGGAGGACCAAAGGGTAAATGCTAGATCTGAGATTAGTTAATTCTGTTACACACACACACACACACACACACACACACACACACACGAGAGAGAGAAAGAGAGAGAGAGAGAGAGAGAGAGAGAGAAGGGGGAGGTGGGAAAGGGAGGGGGAGTTCTGCTTTAAAAATACACAGAATATTAGCAAATTTTGCTTATGGATTATTTTGTTTTAGTTAGTGATACAGTGTTATTCCAATTCTTTGCTTGTTGGAAAATGTTCAAAGAATGTAAGGGGGTGTGCTCCTTTCATTTAGGGAAGCAAACATCTAGGAAGGGGTGGGCCTTTCCCACAGGAGCCGTATTGCTTCCCCTGGAGAATTTAAGTGAACATGCGGTATGTAAGAGAATGGCACGTGAGAAATGGAATGATTTGTTCTAGTTAGTGAGCAAAGGAAACCATCAAGATTCTTCTCCCCTGAAAACCAGCTCCTGTTGCTGGTTTAATGTCCAGTGCTTCAGCGTAGAGGACCATGAAACAAAAAAACTGACATTTCCAGTGTTCATGCTCACAACTCTGAAGTATACTTAGATAATTTTGACAACTATCATATTGTGCGCAGTACGAAGATATAAAGATAAAGGGTGCTGAGACAGATATTCCCGAGCCCCACTGGGAGAGTATATAGATAGCACCAGTGTGCCCATATTCTTTCTGTCTGTTAAGAAACATAATGTTAATGACAAATAATACCATAGTAAAATGTAAGAAAATTGAAAGATAATATGACATAATATTATTTTACACTTACTTGCTCTCACTGCGCAAAAAGGGCACATTCATAGTGAGGAAGGAATTTATGCTCCCGGATATATAAATCTACAGTTTAGATTCATTGGCAAAACAAGTGACATTTGCTGTCACTGTTATATATCTGCTATACATTGCTGTTTAATTCCAGAAATCCAACCTCAGGCTTTATTTTATTTTTAAAATGCAACCATTGTAAACAAAATTCAGAGTACACATGAATATAATTTTCTGAGGCCACATTGTACAGCAAGTCAGCGATATGACAAGAAATAAATGCAATAAACTTATTTTAAAGAAAAGCTGTAGGAATAAGTACTCTTTAATAATGTACACATTTGAGAGACTTGATTAATTCTTAATGCAGAAAATTTGAAATGAATGAAGCAGTGGTGTTTATCCTGCCTACTGAATGACAGTGCGAGTCTCCAGTGATGATTTAAATAAAGTCCCTTTAACTTGTTTTAGTGACTGAAGGAAGCAACCTTTGAAGCAGTCCCTAGTGAGAGCCTTCTTTCCCCAGATTGCATCCTGAGCATCACGGATTGTCTTCCTGCATCCTGTGATAGATAACATACATACGAAGACGTTGCACTTTGTTTTAGTATATTGTGGGCTTCTAGCATGTTGAATTTTAAGTGTTAGGCATGGCCCTTTGTTAGAGGATGTGAAGTGCTTAAAAGAAATAAGCCTAAAACTACATTTTTAAAAAATGTGTCTGTAGTATTTTCAGCAAGTTAAAATGGAAACAATAGAAAGCATCCATTCCTCAAACCCTAAATATTGGTACCTTTACCTTAAATATGCTTAGTTTTTATGAAATTAGACAATATATTTGTTAATATAAGTAACTAGGAGAAAATAAGGAAATTTTCCTGGTAGGTAATAAACTTGACTTCCATTTCTTATCTCCTAATTAATTGTTGACCTTGTGTAAGGTATATAACAATCTATTTCTATTCTCGAAAGCAGATGTTATTTTTTTAATGCAACAAGATGGATTGGGATTTCTTAATAATAATTTTAAAGGTGTGGTTATTTAGCTGAAATATTCAGTGGAACATTTTATTTTTAGAAATCATGGTCACACAAGGAAGGCTTTATAGGACCGACTACCTAATTGCAGTCAAAGATCTCTTTAATGAATGAACACACACAGAAGAACGCATATTTTCAGAATATAATGGCCCTATATTTCTTTAAATTGCCACACTTTTTATATCAGAACAAAACATATGTGTCTGAGCAGATGTTTTAAGTTATATCCATCGTGTAGGTGAGTCTGTAAATGTACAATTTGACTTAAATGCCTTTGTGGGAAGGTAGTTTGAGGAGTTTAAAAAGAAAAAAAAATGGAAGCCTCCAGTTACTATAGTTTCAGCTCTTTCTTTTTTAAAAACAGTAATTACACTCAGGATAAAGAAAGGGAAATAAACTCTCTTTTAGTTCTTTTTAACATCCACACAGTTCCTGAGGTAGAGCTGGTATATTTTTGTTCTTGTGTGCGCAGGGCAGGTACTGGCAACCAGGCTAAGAAATGAGAAGTTTCTGGGTGCAGGACCAGATACAGTGCACAGCGCCACACCACATGCTCCCCTCCTCTGTCTCAGAGTGATTTCAGCCCTAAGCCATGTCCTTTTCCTCCAGCGTAGGCTGACGGCAGAGGGCCTCCTTCCTGAGCAGTGGCTCTGGAGCGGACACGCACAAGTTTTCCCTTCTTCAACTTGCAAACTCTGCCTCTTAAAATCACTACAATGTGAACTGCAATGTGGATTCAGTATGATTCCTTTTTGTTTGCATCTAGCAGTTTAGAATGCATAAAACAATAAGTGTGCATTAGAAAATGGGACTGCCTCCTTACTCCCTGCTTACGTAGTGTTTGCTGGCCTGATCAGATACCTGTGGGAGTTTTTGTTGTTGTACAAGGAAAAATATAATGTTTCTTTTCAGTGAAGCTTATGCCTGAGATTACTGATAGGCCAGATCATTTTGTGATTCAAACTAAGATCAAAGACTTTATTTCTGCTCATGTCAGGAAATAGCAATGCTCCACCACAATATGTGATGCTGCTGTGATTTTTATTGATAAACATTAACATTTTAAATAATGATTAGATCAAAATACAGAGTACAAGAGGGAACATATGTGTAGGTAATTTTACTAATCTCATGTGAAGTAAGTGGATTTCTAAATATCTGTGTTTCTAATCCTTGCCCTTGAAACTGGTCTGAAACGTCTACTTCTCTTTGGCACATCAAGTAACAAATGTTTAAAAGTAGCTTTTAATTGCCAGTTACACTTTGAACACTTACCAATGGGCTTCTTTTCTTTAAATCCTATTAAAAATAATTTCTAGCTGCCAGAGTAGTGAATTCTCATTTGTGAGAGGTGGGGTCTGATTATTGCCAGCACACCTTTCTAAAACAAGCCTTCACCTTTGGAAATATTAAATGGGACCCTTCAGGAGAAATTGGTGCTACATAATAGATATTTGTTCCACTTTTATTTTTAAACTAAATTATTGCTTTCACAATGTTCTAACAGGGTATAAATCTTAATTTAGTCAGTAACAAACTAAACCAATTATTAATTTTCTAAATAACATTGACTGAACATTCCAATAAGGAACTATAACTTTATGTTCCTTTAAAAATAGATAAATCAGATTATTTTCATTTTAGTTAAATATCAAGAGCAACTGTTTTTCTGTCAATATCAATACACACACGTTTTAAACAAAGTGTTAAAAGATTTATGTAATAGATCTTTTCAGAAAACCAAGAAAAATCTGATGAAAATATTTGTGGGCTAAGCCCTCTAACAAAAGAGAAAATAGGTTGAACTTTGATGCATATATTATGACTATAAACAGGAGTAAAAATGATATTTATTGTGTTAAGAATTAGACATCCCATTGAAAATTGTGTGAACCTTTCACTTCGATTTAAGTTAAAATATAATAGATTTCTTTGTTTTCTTAGGATAGTCCAAAATGGTATGAAAGTTTAAATCACCTTCCCTGATAAACATTGTCCACCCACTGTCAAGTTTCACATATGGAGATTTTAAAGTATACTATTTTGCAAACTATTCTTGATTTTAACGCCTGAACCTCTTTAGAGTTGCTTCTATCAAGTAGTCTGGTCAAGCATTTTAGGGATTTTAAGTTATATTAACCAAGAACTTCTTCAAGGTGCCTGATTTCCATCCATATTTGAGGAGACTTCCTAAGCCGGTGGTCTTTTTGTAAAGGTTTCTGTGATCAAGGACACACAATCTACATTGTAATCCTCTCCCCTTCTTTGTTAACTGTTTAAGTTAACAAAGGAAATAAGTTAACACCTGAAACAATCTACAGTTCTTACAATTGTTACCTTTGTTACAATTCTTACATTTGCTAAATTGAAATGTATAAATTCATCTGGATTATCTTCTTTCCCTAAGCGAAAGTAGCAAGTCTGGCTGTTTGAAAAAGCCAAAGTGTCCAGGATTTGACTTACCGGATTTATTGGAAGCCCAATAAGTTTGTATAGGTTAGTGGTTAAGGAAATAGTTACCTACATTTTTCTCTCACACTTATACTTTTCTCTCTTTTTGTGAACTAAGAACAATTTCCACAGAGATGTGCATCGATTTCCAAGGGCCTGCCTGAGTTTCTCAGTTCCCAGAGCTGGTTGCTTGTGGCTCATTGGTCCAAACAGACGGACAATGTCTCTTGATTTGGCCAGAGTAAGAGAGAGCACTGTGAGCCATCTCCTTCTTTTCTTTCATCTACAAACTTAAACAGTCTTAAGAATTCCTTGCTTGACCCTTTTTTCCCCTTTTTACATATTTATTATTTTTGGACCTTGTCTGATCATCCTTATCAAAAAAATCAATCTTTTGGTATTGTGGAAGCTCGTGCACTTTGAACTTGCTTTGACTACCCATGTGTGACTGTAAAATAGGTTCAGGTGTTAACTTATTTCCTTACACTTGAAGCACTGGTGTGGTTCATACACTGGTGGGTTCAACACAGGACAATATGATGTTACAAAAGAGCTCCACGTACTGAACTTGAAAAAGTAAGGACTACAGGATAGGATCTCTGTCAGAAACTACTGTGGTTTTAAAGTCAGTGGATGGCACGTTCACAACAACAATGAACACGTTCTTGAGCTCTCAGAAGAGGCTACATTTATGTATGAGCTAAAACAATTTAACTGCTTCTGTGAGACTCGATGAAGCCTTTGGTCAGATCTCAGGTGTGTGTGCATGTGTGCACACATGTGTTTATGAAGTAGAAAGTGGAGGTGAATGAGAGCAGATTAAATCAGAGGCACGAAGCATGAGAGGAATGGTGATGAATCTGAAAGAAAGAGAAAATTATTTAAGCGAACACAAAGCGTTTAAAGAACAGCAATGCTTATTTGCTGTTCCGTAATTACACACGCGCCATTACATACATTGTGTGCCTATAAACTGTGGAGCATGATGATGTAGAGCAACAGCCCCAACTGGGTTCCAAATCTGTCTGACAGTTCACTGGCTGTAGTTTAAAGCAGGTTATCTCACCTCCAGAAAACCCCAGGCCAGCATCTGTAAAATGGGAGTGATTACACACAGCTCATGAAGGGTCTTTGAAGGCCCTGTGCATAGAAACATTATGCAAACATATAATGAATGCCCAGTAATTATTAAATTGCTTCAGTACCACTCTATTTTAACAATTTTATATCCGACTAATGAGAATCTCTCAGAAATGTTTGGACGAATAGTGTTTGTTTTTTTTTGTTGTTGTTGTTGTTGTTTGTTTTTTACTTTTTTCCCCCTGCAATATCTTTAGATCATTGAGTTACTGTCAGGTCAAATGTTTTGTCTGGACTCTATGTTGGGTCAAATTTAATGACTACTAAATAAAATATACCTCTTCCTCCAGGAAAACCAGAATCTTCACATATCAGATATTATTTTCAGAACGTAAAATGGGACTACAGGAATAAAAGTAACTCCATCCTTGACTGTTATAAGGCATTTATTGCAAGTTTTGACTTTAGATAGATTATTGCTTAACAGTACTGGTTTCAAAAGGATTTCAATCCAGAAAAAGTGGCTGATGCACAGAGTTGAAGGTGCTCTAAGAATTTTGTAGTTTTCCGTTTGTTTAAGCCAGCACTTGCCTTTAGGGCTCTATCAGCATTTGTTTACCTTCCTTTATAATTTGGCTGTGTGTGGTAATAGAATTCTTTACGAAGAATAAACGAGTGGTATTGAAGTCATCTTTATGTTCTTTCACAAGCATGCTTACATATAGTATGTATCATACAGAACCGGGTGAATAAATGTTTACTCATAAAGATGAAATGTACTTTTATTTGACTAGTTAAAGATAAGTAAATACATTTCTATATTATTATTTCCTTGAGTGACTATTAATTCTGAATACAGCTTACCTACTTTAAGGCAATGAACAAATGAACTTAATTTAGGTATTTTCACTCATGTAAGAAGAGATATAAAGCACAAGAAAATGCAGAATTTTACCAAGGACTTTAGCATTTGACATATAAAAGACACATTTAGGAAATTTTGATAAATCTCTGAATATTTCTGGTGCAAGAAACTGCTTGCTCTCTTTTGTTGTTTTAGTATTCACTTATTTGCTCAAAAAAATCATATTTGATAGTAGGTACTGTTGACAAAGACTTCCCAATATATACAGCCAGGGGAGTTACGTCTGCTTGAAGCAGTTCTCCCGCTTTTGAATAATGACCCTCTGGTGTGCACCTTGCATTTCAGCTTTCTTTCCTAACCTTGTTTTAATGCCTGGATAAAAGAGTGCTCAGCGCAAGGAAGGCTTGCAGAGTGGACTTCCCTGTGGTAAAACAGCATGGACAGCTCCCAACACTGCAATCAAGGACGCTTCTAAAAGCTTTAATTTAAAAATAATAATAATAATAATAAGTCTGCATGAAGATGATGGAGCCCTCTAAGGCATATGGGCTTAGAGAATTATTCCCATCTGCAACCCCCTCCCCCTGCTTAGTAGCCCTTTCCAGGGTTATGATTACTGGAAAATGGCTGTTAATCACCAGAATTTTTTTTTGACTGCAGCTGCTTCAGTCAGACTCCTAATCTATTAAACAACTTTGTCTCCAGTTTAAAATTTGCATTGTATACTGTATAGAATAAATTTTCATTGTAATCAGAGCATCCAAGAGAACTTCCAGATATGATTTATTGCTAGCGATGCGTTTGTTTGTGTGTATGGAGTTCTCTTCTGCCATTGAGCCAACTGTTCAAACAATACTGGGGTTGATCAGCGTAAGATGGAATATTACCGTACCACTTACAATAGTCACTTTTACTGAATATTTGAGTGCAGGCATACTTGGCACTTGACAGTATAATACGCACACAATTTAAAAACTTAACTCAGATATTAAAATTTTCACTTGAACCTGAAAGGCTTTTTGAAGCTCAATGTTCCTGTAACGAACCACTCTGTGTCTTTTGCAACCCTTGTGCTTATTACATTTAACATAATTTTAATAAGTAATCCAATGCCAGAGTCAATATTTAGTACTACGAAAGGACAAAATAGCCCTAATTTATAAAGGATCCTTTTTAAAGCACATTTGTACATGTAAAATTGACAGGCTACAAGAAGTGGTTGGACGATGTTCATCATGTTGGAAAGAATGTTTCAATTAAAGTTGAGCACTTTCTCTTCCAGGTCTTTTTTTCTCCATTTTTTATTTGCTGTGCCAAGGTATCCATGTGCGTTTTTCCACTGTCATCTGGCTGGCTCCCAGCAGATGCACACAATCTGTCCCGCTGTCACACACAGGGCTCGCTTTATGAGAAGAATGTGTCAGAACATGCCACTAGAGTCACTTTTGCAGGGTTTTTTAAAGAGTAACTGAGAATATATGCATTGCCCTAGTTTTATTGTACTCATCCCTTAAGATTTCTAAGAAACTTTTAGACTAGACTAAAGGCTTTCTTTCAGACATTTTTTAACCAAATATTTACTTTCTATTAAAAAGAAAATCTTAGAAGTCCACAAATATCTTTAATGATTAAATGTAAGAGGAGATATTAATAGGAATGTTTCAAATAAACCAAAGATGATTTTGGCAGAATTATCAAATTTCCAATTATGTTATTTCCTGCATACTTAAATACAAATCTACTGACATACTAGCCTTGGGTCTACAATTCTAATAAGTAATAGCTTTGTTTAAATTATTCTTTGATAAAATAATAAAGAGACAGTAATAAATACCAACTGTTTGATCTAACAGATAACATCATTAAATTAATCTCAAGTAGTTAAACTATCAAATAAATCCCCAACTTTAAAGAGACTCATCTTGCAAAGACCATTGTGATATTTTGTTTTATATACACTCACATTTTAAATATATAATAAGCAATCTTTTTCTGAGAACAACTCTTGTTCATTAAGGATTTTTACCTTCATCCTTTATAAAAAAAAATCAGGTTTATGTAGTCTTTACCGAAAATAATTTCTCTACTTTCATATAAATTCTTAAAACTTGAGTAATGGGCATTGCGTACATTCCTAAATTAATGAACTTAATTATATAATAGGACTTTAAGTTTTATGTGTGTATGCTACATATACATTCATATGCAAATAATTCTAGACATATTTACATTTTTAAAGATTTTATGATACTAAGTATATTTCATAATTAAACACTCAGTGTAGCTTGAATGCTAACTTTAAGTTATTAAAATAATTTTTGACTTGAGTAACAACTCAAATCTTAGGGAAATCAAACTTTAAAATTTACATGACCTAAACATACAGATTAAAACTGTATAAAGGAATGATAATATAGACATGTGTTGATAAAATACATATTTAGAAAAGCTTTCTCTAGGTCTCTTGCACAGGAAATTTTAGAAAGTACACTTCAGGTGTACTGTGTCAGAAGTCTTGTGTATGACAAAACTGATTCCATTCCATAGATAACTCATGAGGTATAAACTACAATGTTTTAAAACAGTTTTGCACATTTTAACAAGAAAATAACTTATAGTTGGAACTCATTGGCACTGCTGGTGCAGCATATAAATTAATTGCTAAATTATCTCTGTAGAATTAAACTACACAACTGTTACGTTTTCTCAATTCTTAAAGTAAAAGGAATCCTAGGATAAGATTTTTAAAATGATGATGTATACAAGTCTATCCTAAATTGATTGTATAATGTTTTTGGTGAGCAAGCACATAGATTTGAGCTGAATCATAAAAGCCAGGCACAGGGACACATGCATGCTATTCAGAGGTGAGGCAAAGGATCTCAATTTCAAGATCAGCCTGGGCTACAGAGCAAGACCCTGTCACGTGAGTCATTTGTTTTTCCCTTCTAACATTTTAATTTATCCATAGTTGTACATACCACATAATCTCTAATTAATTTGTGGGCACTTGCGTTTGGGGGGTTTTGGTTGCCCTGGTATTTGTGTTGGCACAGAGAGCTGAGAATCACAGGAAGCTGATGAGACGACTTGCACTGAGTCCTACTGCCTTTCTCCACACCTGTTGACAGTGGGATGGAGACCTGAGGGTAGACTAGCTTGACAACCTACTGTTGGTGTTAAGGAAGGGGTTGTGTGGACACAGGCTAACCACAATCTTTCATCTTGGTTCAGTCTGAAAAACAAAATTATTTCAAGACCAAACTCCATTTGCAAATTAAGTCATCCAGAATTGTTAATCCTAAAATCTTCTACACATCACTCACTGCATAGAAACAATCTTAAATGTCATTAAGGAGAAAAAGTTTACTGCTTTTAACACGATTCACAGAAGTTGAATACTCACAAATAGTTTTCGCCTTGTGAAATACTGGATTTTCCAAAAGAGATAAGCCTTCCTTTGAAAAATTAATGCCTTCCTTATAAAGAAGTAATCCGATTTCTAATCTTACTTGATTTTTAAAAACTAAAGCAAATATACTTTCCAATGTAAATTTCTTTCTGGTTACTGGGGAGATGAGCTTTGGAAGCATTTCATCTTAAAAACACTTAGAGTTTTGTGAGTTGCTTCAAGTTCCAACAAGGATGAGTCCTCAACCTTTTAAAAAGATGTGAAGATGGTCTTCCCAATGGGGATAGGGATACCTTTCTTTGTGGTTAGGATGTGATTCTTTATTTGCATTTGCTTAGTCATGTGTCTTTTTAGAGCAAAGATAGATCATTTTATGAAACTGCCCCCAAAATATGTATTATTCATAGAGTAAGAAAGTTATCAAAGTCTCTCCCATTGCATACATGCATCAAAGACTCTTGCTGCATGGATAATGGTGCACTGGACAGCAGTGACCAGAAGGCTTTCCACTCAGCTCTCTTTCAAGAACGTCAAGACAGTTGCATTTTTTTTCCATCTGCACTGACATATGTTGCCCAGTTGGTTTTCAATACTTGTTGGCTTGGTTGTATGAAGTAGGACTGATCTATAAATATAACTGATACTTTCAACTGTGACTTAGGAATTCTGCCTCTACTTTTCTCCACTGTCCCTACCCAACATATCTCTAATAACTCATATAACATTCAGGATATGTGTCAACAGTTTGCATTGTTAATTTATGAGAACCATGTATTGCAGTTGTTGTTGGTAGTAAATATAGTCGCTGACAATTTTGGAGACCTTACTCTTAGGAACTGTAATAAGATCTTAAAACGTTGTAAGTTTATTAGTTTATTTATTCCTCAAAACTTAATACATTCTATTATATTGTACATTTATCATACTTAGGTGAAGAAATAGGGACGAAACCATTTTAAGTAACTTACCTAAAATTTCCCAATAAGGGCTACTCATGAAACTCCACCCCATATGTTCTCCAGAGCCTATTCTCTTCCACACTGAGCTAAAACCTTACACACACCATATCTGTTAGGTAACAAGGAAGGACTCAACTATTCCTTCTGAATTTTCCATGCGTGGTTATGGAAAAGTATTTGGTAATTTGAGAATAACATAATACATATGTTTGTGTTCTTTCTGAACAGAACAGAGACGAGCATTAGTTGGATGTATCATTCTATATTGGTAATCTAAAGGGAGAAAATTACTGAATATTTGATAGGCAAGTAGTATCTTATTACTGTTTGTAAAGTGCACTTTCCGGTCATAGTGTGAAGCTAACTAAGGTGTGAGCAGGCAGTTTTTCATCATTGTCTGCTGATTTCTATTTTGGTTTTCATCCATTGAGCTGTTTCCCTTTTAACCTTCATTTGTATGAATTACTGTCATCTATATAGTTTTTATTAAGGGATTTGAGTTAATAAACAAAGTTTTACTGGATTTTAAATGAACTTCAGGAATCATTTAGTTAATTTAATTACTGCGGGGCATATTCTGGAAAGTTCAAGCATACCTTCTAAGTTTTTCTTTGTAGCTCAAATCCTGAAACCAGTGAGACAAAGTGATGGCTTAAGATAGGCGCTGCAATATATAAAAGCTAATGCATATACTTTATTCATCAAATGTGGCTTTTAGATTTTAAATTAAGTATTTCTGGGCTCAATAAAAAAGCTTTAAAAATGGAAAAGGAGCCTGTTTAGATTTTGTTTTGTTTTGTTTTTCATTGTTAGCGAACAGTATTAATTTTCTTTCCTCTCACAGAGTTTCTTTGCAAAGTATTGTCATAATTTTGAATGGAAGCGGGGACAGAGCCTGGTAGAGGTCAAGTGGCACTCAGAAATCTTGAAACTACCAAATGTATGAGCTTGGGACTCATAATTAATAGCTACCATACTTTTAATGCCATGTGTTGCCTGCCAGATTCCCACATCCCCCATTAGCAACTAGATTTTATTCTCCTTTGTTTCTGTATTGAAGAGAAAGAAGTGCTTGTTTGGATTACACTAAATAACCAAATAACCTATGTCCTTTGTATTTTAGGATGCTTTTATTAAAAATGTCTTTTGGCTATTGTGTATTATTTGGGATTAACTTGCTACAGTAATAAATAGCCTCCTCCATCACTCCGATGCCTGCTGACAAGAGGAATTCAGCCTTCTGTGTGGTACTGCCTCTCTGGTCAGCACTCACTCTTTACAGCAAAACCAATAAGGCCTGTAGTTGCCTCTGTTTCCTAACACAATTTGGCGTATAGGATTTGACTTCATCTTTTTTAGAACTTCCCAACTATAATAGACACTCTTACGGGGCCATAGAGCATCAAACCTATTTTATAATTTATTTGAATTCTAAATATATAGAAAATAGGTATTTATCATAAATGTCTTACATTATTTAAACCTTGAGGAGATAGCCATGATGTTGGAAAAGTTTATAAAAGAAATTTATGTTATTAGTAATACTTCCAGAAGCAGACTGAGATATGCATTAATAAAGACCTTTTAAAAGTATTTTCATAACGTTTAATCATTCAGGGAGTAAAACCAACAATTTCTCACAAACAGAGTCATTCAAAATCTGTGTGACAGAGTTAGTCTTGGATGTATGTTAAGTAACAAAGGCAGAACATTGAGTTTTCCTTGTGTAGTTCATTTAAGTAATAGGGTTTCAACCTTGACTAGAGGAGAAGCTTTTCAAACATGTGATACTCAGATCCCACCTCCAGATTTGGATTAAGCTGAGCTGCCATCTGGGCATTGTGGGTTTGGAAAGCTGCTTGGGTGCTTTTCATGTAAAGACTGGCTTAAGAATTCCTAGTTAAAGGATAAATGTGGATTTTAAGCATAGGCATGCAACGCTTTCCATCCTGAGATTTACATAAAAAAATAAACATGGTCATTTGGTCTCTGCCCTTAAAATTGTATTCTTCAGCACTTGCTCATAAATGCCAACTTTGAACGTCTTGGTCAGTCTGTGCATTCAGAGGTGAGTGGGGTATTAGAGATACAGATGTGGCCGAGGACAACTCTGCCCCCGAGAAAGTCAATCTCATGAGCAAATGAAAATGCCAAGTGAAGTTATAAATTCGATGTGCTCAACACTGTAGTGCAGGTTACATGAAAAGTGAAGTCAGTGCTGATGTGATGAAGTGTTCGATGCTTTCTCTCAGGGTAGTCTTCCGTAGAGAAAGAGACACCTAATGTCAGATTTAAAAGATGAAACCAAGCCCTGGCGGTTTACTGGAAAAGGGAGTGTGGGCAGCTAGTGCCCTCTGAGAAAGCAAAGGATTTCTCGTGGTTTTCATGGTAGGCCATATTCTCAATTATGATTTTCCATTTTGAAAAAACTGCTCGGGCATTTGAAATTTCAGGGAACTAATGAAACTGTGAAGAAGGACCAGAAGTAGGACAAGCTAGGCTAATCCCTTTCCATTCTCTGGTATGCCACAAAACCTCCCTGTTGGGGATCTGGAGCTAACTTGGAGGACTGGCTCCTCGCCTCCCACTCATGCCCTATTTCCTAGACACAGCTGAAAGGAAGGATGCCGAGCCTGGTCCTCCTCTGCAATCCCTGCGTCGTCAAAGGATATAGAACAGGTTATGAATAAGAGAGAGGAGCACCAACAGAGAGATGCCCCAAGGATTCTTTATAGAAAGAAACGCAACTTTTATCTCATACAAAAGTAATTTAAAAAAAAAAAAACTTCAGCCAACATTTTCCTTTTTCTTTCCTGTTCTAAAGAAATAAATAAAGTACTTGAAGGATATCTTTGGGGAAAGGAATCTTGTGTAATTTAATAGAAAGCTATTGAAAATATGCTGATGGAAGGGAGTATGTCCTTTTTTTTAAGTTAATTCAATTTATTGATGTTAGATATTCTTTTTAATTTTTTGAGATTATAGTATAATTTTTTTAATTCCCCTTTCCTTTTCTCCCTCTGAAACCTCTCATGTACATGTTCTAGCTATCTTTCAAATTCTTAGCCTCTTTTTCTTTCTCTATTGAGATGTATTATATATTTGCTATTAGTCTGCTACATATTCCTAGATATATAAATACACTGTGCTCACTCTGTGCACATTGGCATTGGATAATCAGTTGGTGTGCTCCTCCCTAGGGAAGATCTTTTCTCTTGCTCTCAGCATTCCTTAGTTGCCTCAGGTCCTTTGCAGAGGGTTGAGGCCTTGTGGGCTTCTCCCTAAAATGTTAGCGTGTCTATGATGTCATTCCTGTTCAGAACAGGTTTATGCAGGGATAATGAGGAGACTTCATGGGTGGGAATAAATCTTTAACAGCAAACTGTGGGCCTTAAAATATACAACGAATCTGATGAACTGGACTTGCTTAATACATATAACCAAATATAAATTCAAAGTATATAAGCACATACATGTAACATACAAACACAATAATGTTGTGTAGGTCAAATGAAAATACTTCACAACAAGTTTACACAGAAATGTTTTATTGTGTTATAATATTACCACAAAACAGACCTGTTTGGAGTTAAGACAGGCTGGTTGCCATATACAGAGGAGCAAAATATCATCACCACACACAAGATACAAGATACCCATTATATAAATCCATTTACGACTGGGAGAGAAGTGAGGAGTTCAGTAGCACCCCCTGATGGTTGCATTTTTCTGAGACTGTAGTAGAGAATCAAACTACTTTTAAAAGACTGAGAAAATGTTATGTCTTTTTTGGAGAACATAAAAGGTAGTGAATTTGGTCTCAGGTAGATGATACACTAATATCATATATGTAATCAGGAAGTCATCTCCTTGAACAAATTAAGTATACAGCCTGAAATCAAATTACCGTATTATTAGCGATTTACAGGTTGGTAAATATCCTAAGATAAGATTTATTTTTTAATATTGTTGGAAATCCCCCAAAGATTCAATATGATCCAACTGAAAACAATTCATTCTGAAGCAACTGACAAGGTCCTGTGGCTGGCTGTGCGGCAAGGGGCATACTCATTAGGACTCTACGGAGAAAGTCAGGGCTCTCCATCCTTGTCACTTACAAGTCCATTCAGAATCCGTGACACTCTCCAAGTGGACTGTATCTCTCATCACATACAAAAGCTGAAAAACTCTTCCAGGTGCATCAGCTCACAAATGAATAGACTAATGACTTTCTCCGTTCTGGGGAGATACTGCAAAACCATGCCAGCCGTCAGCTGCTGTCTTCCTAAGCAAGGTAATACTAAAGATTTCAGAGCCAGCTTCATGTCTGGCTACCTGGGAAAGCTCTTACGAATCTTCAGATCCAGGGCTGGAGAGATAGCTCAGCTGTTAAGAGCACTGGCTAATTTTCCAGAGTACCCAGGTTTGATTCCCAGCACCTGCATGGCAGTTACATGGCTGTAACTCAAGTTCAGTGGATCTCATTCTCTTATACAGACATTCCTGAAGGCTAAACACCAGTGTGCATTAAAAGGATAAAGCACTATCAGGAACTACAATTCTGAATGCATTGATCTCAGATAAGTCTATGAATCATTATTTTTTTTTAAAGTGACAAATTAGAATACAAAGGCAGAGTTAAGTACTTTGTTAATAGATCTTTCAAGATCTCTAAAATGTTGAAGCATCTTTGAACCATAAAATGAAATACGTTTGGGACAGTAGTATTACTTCCCTTTAACTGTGGAATTTGGAAGAAAATAAAATGACTTCTTAATTTATAACAGGAGAATTAGCCGTTCCATAGAATTTTCCCTTCCCAAGTTTATGAGACCAGCTGCACCAATCTAGATTCTAAATTATTGGCATTTCTAAAGATGAAGTAACAGGGGAAGTGATGAACTTTATAAATAGACTGCCTAAAATATTTGCCATGAGGGGTCAAGATGTAGGCGAAGCTGGAAAAAGACTTTAGCTTGGGGATTAGCCAGAGGCCAACAGTTGTTAAATTCTCTAAATTTCCTTAAGAAAGAGAGTAAGAATCCCTTTAAAAACATTTTTTTCTCTCTCTCTCTCCATTGAATAGTCAGTGAAACTGAGAAGCAGGGTCGGGGTGGGGTAAAAAAAACTATACCTTTAGAGCCAAAATTTGATCATCCCTACCACAGCAGATTGGAAAGTCCACTTCCATTGTAGTCGTGCAGGGTTGCCCTGGATCATCTTGATGTCACGCACATGGTGAGACTCACATCTCCAGACCGTGGCTGCTGGCTCTGTTGTGCAGACCTCTTCTGCTGTCTGCATCTGACTGTCCAGCCTGGCTGCACAGACATAGCCCGGGGCTGTGTCTGGAAGGTATGCTGTAGACCAAGGCATGTGAAAAATACAAACAAAACTTCCTGTGTTTTGGCAGTTTCTAAGAACAAAACAACAAAGCACATTTCACTTTGCGTTCTGATGCTGGTGTCACTTTAAAGGATCTGGGGAACAGATCGGGTAGCACAATGATGAACAGGCAGCATTGCTTTCTAGAGCAAGGCTAGCGAAAACCCATCTCCTCTCCCCAAAGGAAGAAACAGAGACACCTAGGGACTCAGTTCAGTCATGTACTCACCTGCCATGTGATCAGATGGGGTGCTTCTTTCTGCAGCTATAAGAATAGGGAAGACAGGAGGAACTTCACAGCCTCAGAATGTTGGGTCCACTGTAAAAAGCATGGTTTCTCATTTATGTAAAGAAGCTGTTTCCCTGTTTCCTACCTACAGAACACATTCACTGGTATTTTTGTCGTCGTTATAGTTTTGCAGTGGCCATAGTGCATTGCTGTTACATAAAGGAAATTCTTATTTTTTTCCTACTTGCAGAAGGAATTTAACAAAACGTTAAGACCTATATGGTTTTTAAAAAAACTTTATCATAACATTGCCTTTCAGAACATTATTATTGGACTTATTCCTAAAGAAACAAATTCCTTTACAGCTTAGGGTCTTGTTTATAAATACCCATTAGCTAACATATCTGCGGCATATCTCTCAAGAGAACATCTCTCCCATGTATATGACTGATTATCAGTAAAGTTTCCATTATTGGCTTTTCATGAAATAAGGTGTCTGTGGTTGCATAACATCTACCTGCTGCTTGCTGGGACTTAAGAGAGTAAGCAGCAACTTTGCGAGAGAGAAAACTGAAGTTGTCGTTACTTAGCACAGGATGTGCAAACAGTGTTATCCTCTGGTTTTCTTATATGCCAGTTCTAAATTCTTGAAAATCAGAAATTTAAAAGCCTGTTGTGTACTGAATGAGGACCCAGGAGTGCATATCCAAGCCAGGTCTTAGGATTCTTTGTGTGACTTATGTTGTCATTTTAATGTCAATAGTGTGAAGTATGGACTGGACTGGACCACTGTGTACCAAGCAATACAGTCACAGCCCAAATGATAAATACATTGTGTCATACAATATTTTATAATTAATGTGGTATATGTGGAATTTATTTTTCTTGGAAACAATTTTTAAATGGATGATATGATTTTATATGTGCACCCTAGAAACCTCATGTACACCTCAAATAAAAGCTCAAAACACAACAGGGGCCATTCTAGTTCATTAATATAAATAGCTGAATATATTATTCAGATTTGCTTTCGTTGATGCTTTTAGTCAGAGATCTCGGACACAAGTGAGTGGCTGGAAAGAGGACAGTTTCTAGATTTCCAAAGTGCACTGTGTGGACCCCAAACTCAGAGAGCTCCTCCTCCTTCGGAGCACTAATCTCTTAATATGACATTCCCACCAGAGCGTTCTGCCTGGTGCGCAGGTAATGCCTCCGGGAGTCTGACTATGGCTGCTAAGGGATTCGAGTCCTCTTGGTTGATAATGCTTTTTGTGTTTCTTAGAGCAGACGTACAGTGGTCGTTACTCTAAAGGTTTACTGGTTATCCTTAGTTGACTTGTCAGACACATGATGAAAAGAAAGGGGACCAGTGATGGGATGAGCATGTGCCTGAGAAGGGTGGAACTTACCTGCTCTCAGGTAACTTCAGCATCCTTCTCTACCGTAGTCTGCTGCCTTATCTGTGCCAAATAATTTCCTGACCCAGTCCTCCAAAATGTCCCAGGTAGATTTTGAGATTCATTGCCCATAGGCCACAAATTTAAACTCTGCCATGCACATGGTAGATACACAATCAATGAGTGAGCAAATAAGTTGCAATGCCCTCTTTCTAAGCTCTGTGGATTTTTATTCGTACTGGTCTCCAGAACACTTTAGGAAGGTGATGTGGCTGCATGGGCATATCACTGTGAAATGAACTGAACGAGATAAAAACAGGCTTAAGAGGAACTTTGATTTAGAAATGCTTGCAGGGGGTTAGAAAGTGATTTGTGTATGGATGGAGTGATTTGCTTAAGTAGAGCCATGGATGGAAGACTGAGATCATGACTTGCAGGGACCGATATGTGAATGTTAAGTTGACTTGAATATTCGGTGCTCACGTGTTGGATTTTATTATCAGGAAATGTCTCCATTTGCTGAAATTGAGCAAATAGGAAAACAGTATTTTGTTGAATAGGTTATGAGTCTAAAAGCAGCACTTCGTGAGCTTAACCAAAACGCTCTTATTAGTGTTTGATTAACTTATTTTTAATGGATCTTTAAGACTTTTTTCTTTGCACTATATTGCTTGAACCATTTGAACATGCTCTCAACCACTTCACAGGAAATCTGAAAGAAAGGAATAAAAATCCATATGATGGGAAGTGCCTTTTTATTTACTGGCTTTTAAGTTACTCATCACCCCAAAATATTTTATTCTTTTGTATTGAAAAATCATCCATGAACAGCTAATAGAAAAACCAAAAATTAATAAAAAGAAATATATAATTTTTATAACTGCTGCCACTTCCTTAATAATGGCGATGATGTTTATCTGAAACATGAAGTAATTTCTGAAGGAAATAAAATATTTTCCAATTACTAAACTTGAAGACTGGAAATATTTTAAATTCTTTTAAAGTCTTCTATATTGTATTTTCAAACATTAGTTAAAAATGGGATCCTAAGTCTGAGGAAGGGTTTGTTCAAAGGTTTTGTTTGACTTTGTGTGGTCTTCAGGGTTCCTCAGCAATGACAAGGCCAGGCCACAGTTCTCCCCAGGAGCCTCCCACCCTTCTCAGTTCCTTCCTGCTCCTTGAGCCACTTGGGGGAGTGGTTCATAAGCTATTCTAGAATGCCTCAGTCCGTTCACATGGATACTAAAATTAGAATCAATCTCAGTTTTCTATAGCACAAAAGCAAAGCCCTGAAGACAGTTGTGATTCATTGTGCTCCCTTTTCATATCACAGGAGAAATAATGTCACGTTCTGGAGCTTCAGTAACCATGATACTTAAGGATTGCGTGAAATGGTCTATATACTGTAGCACGACAAAAGGAAAAGGCAGTTTAATGAACATTGTTCTTAACCCCTATTGTATTGCCAGCTCTTTCAGCTTGGGGATTACACCTTATTCATCTTTGTTTTCTCTCCCATCTAAATGAGCCTGTTATACATAATAGTTGTTCTGTAATTGTTAAGTTAAGTTGAAGCAAATGAATGAAGGATAATAAATGTCCTAATTCAAAAGAGAGAGGCCTGGAAGAGCAATTGAAATCCTTCTGTTATGAGCCTTTTCCCCGTGGAGTTGGATTTCCCACATCTAACTTTGGCAAGATTTTGTGTACACCTATTATATGGTGCTTACTGACTTATAACTAGTATTAAAATTAGTTTTTAAAGTGCCTTTATCAGCTCTTTGGAGCACAGAGGTTGGGTTATATTCATTTTCTTATTCAGGTTATACAAACTGGTAGGTTAATAATCTCTCCGCTAATAAACTATCTTTTGCACCAGCTCTAAACACCTGGCAGGCTGAACAATTTTTATCGCAACTGCTCTGAGAACTTGTAGCAATGAAGACCATGACATACCCTTAAAAATCGCTCATAGACTACAACAAAATGTGGTTCTTTTCTGATTACAAAAAGCTGCTAAATCACTTGTAATCACATGGTAGATATTGCTTCTACACGTATCTTGAATAATGATTTTGCATTTTTTTCCTCAGAATTTCCTCTGCTTAAAAACATGACTTTTGTTTATGTCGCTAATAAAAGTCATGAGATTATAGATGATAGATACATGATAGATAGATAGATAGATAGATAGATAGATAGATAGAGTCATTTAAAAACATGTTGCCCCCCCCCCAGGAGTTTAAACTTTGTCAAATCTTTTAATGTAAGTTGCTTTTTATGTTTTGTGTTGATTATCAAAATTAAGGAATTCCAGTACAAAGAAGGAGGGCTTGTGTCTCTTGTAAATCATGCCCTCTGTGTATTCCACTGTTAGCATCTGCAGATGGTGAGAAGAAAGCTCAAAATGATAATTAAATCTTGAAGTCTTACTCTTCACTAGAAATCTTTATGGCACATTTGTTTTAAAGATGTTGTTCCCTAAAATTATCATCACTTGTAATTTTCATAAATTTCATTTATTCAGGCAGTTTCCAGTTACCTGCTCTCATTTATATACTAACTTACTATTGTTTTGAAAGTGTTGCATTGTGTATCTAGGTATTATGTAACTAACAGAATATTTCTTCTTATTAGTTCTGATGGGAGATAAGTTAGTTACCACATCAATGAAAGTGAGTTCAGTACGTGTCTCTTGTTCACCAGGAACAAGTCCAACTCAGAAACATTATCAGCAGATACTGCTGTCAGCTACTTGAGAACAGCGTACATACTCTTATTATCACTTGGGAAATTCAATGATTAGATTAAAGTCTTTGTTTAAAATTTTTTCTTGTTGTATAGTATACTTATTTCAGATAATGGATAACAGCCAAAATCCAGTGCTCACATAAGCTGAACATTCTCTCAAACTATCTTGTGCAGAAAAAGACATTAAAGCAGGATAGTACTTTCTTTAACCAGCCTGTTCATGTTCTGTATGTCAACTTCCATCTCTGCTACTGATACTTTAGACCTGTGTTTTTCTTGTATTTTTTAATAGAAGTAGATTTAAAATTACTCTTCTGTATAGAAAAGAATTAAAGTATAAGGTTAAAGGACATGAGTTTTAACTGTTAACCAGTATTGAACATACACTTTAATATACAGATCTAAAATTGCTTTAGTCATAATTTTCTATCTAAGATGATAACAATGTAAGCTATTTTTATCTTTAATATTTTAATGCTCAGAATGTAGAACATTCCATATATATTAATGCCCATATTTCACTTTCAGTGATTTAATTCCTACTTGTCATTATGGAATGTTACAACTTAAACTGTAAATGTATTTGGATAACTTGCTTTTATTAAAAATACTTAAAGCATTTATGGATTGTGTCTGATTATATTGATTGCATTATAGAGCTTCAATTAATAATCATCTCAGTACATTTGGGCGTAATAAAAACTTTAGTCTATTTGAGATACTTAAAATAGATTTCATAATATCAAGTACTTGTGGCAAATATTATATTCTATTCACATAATGTAAATATCTCGAATTTTTTTAATGTATGAAATATAAACGTTTATGTTTCTAAATATTGATGTTTTATGCTTTAAAGTTGCCAGCTTTAAATGGAAATGTTTTTGAAAATAATGGCTCATAGAAATGCTTCATATTTTTAAACAATAATGATTAACAGGTAGAGTTCACAAATAGAAAATTTCAACCAATTCTGGAGATGGATGTTTACACCAAGAAAATTCACTGAATCTGTAAAATCCAGCATAGGCTGTTCCACAGAGGGAAGTTATGGGAGTACCGAATGAAGCCGATGGACATCAGTAGATGATAAAATAAAGCCATGGCACTTCATAGCAAAGAGAGAGAGGGAGGGAGAGAGGGAGGGAGGGAGAGAGGGAGAGAGAGAGGGAGGGAGAGAGAGAGAGAGGGAGGGAGAAAGAGAGGGAGGGAGAGAAAGAGGGAGGGAGGGAGAGAGAGAGGGAGGGAGAGAGAGAGGGAGGGAGAGAGGGAGGGAGGGAGAGAGGGAGGGAGAGAGAAGAGGTATCAGATACTCCGAAACTGGAGTTACCTCACTCAAAATAATGTTTTCTAGCTCCATTCATTTACCTGCAAAATTCAAGATGTCATTTTTTTTGTGCTGTGTAGTACTCCTTTGTGTAAAGGTACCACATATTCCTTATCCATTCTTTGGTTGAGGGACATTTAGGTTGTTTCCAGGTTCTGGCCATGACAAACAATGCTTCTATGAACATAGTTGAGCACATGTCCTTGTGGCACAATTGATAAATATATATTCCCAAAAGTGGTATTACTGGATCTTGAGGAGGGTTGTTACAGTCTTTGCTGGGCACACTCAGTATTTTCAATATGATACAAGGGAGTGGCAGATTTGGTACTCTCTGGAGGGCAAAGAAGGGAGTCATGAGGTTGTGGCCTGCCTGAGCAACATTTCTCTATCCTGCCTTTAAAAGCAGAAGTTTGGCCTCCAAACACAGGTCATTAGCTTTAAATCAGACAGATCATGTCAATCACCTCTTTGAAAATGTCTTATTAATGGCAAATTATTCTGTCTTTGTAAAAGTTTTGATAATAAAGGAATAAAAATCTTACATAAAGAATCCAAGGTTGACTTCAGTTGCCTCACTCTCTGACTCATACAAATCAATAGCTTTAATTTATGAAATGGGATTTATTTGTAGGATTAGTTCTTAACCATATATGTTGTGTATGCAATTTATTTGAATCAAATTTTTGTAATTTAGACAACCTTTGTTTATATTGAAACCAGATTTGAGAAACTCTTTTGGAGTGCTTGTGCGAGCTAACATTATCAAAACAAAGTATAAGTGTAGCTTACCAGCAGAGCGGAAGTAGTGATCTGAAGTGAGGTACGGATGCCACCTGATCACGTCTTCTAACTAACTAGATTTCTCCAGAGCCTGCTCAAGTTCTAACGAGAGGTCCTGAGATTCTTTTTGAAACACATTTGTTTTAGAAATGAGTTGCCAAATGAGAAGAAGAAAAACAGTAACAGAGGAAGTTGGCATGGAGAATTATTGCTGCACTCCGCGCTTTTGATCTTTTTCTAAATATAGCTTTAAAATGCTGTCCAGGCCAGCTGATGTCAGCAGGGGCCTTTCCTTCCCAGTCATTTCAGCCACAGTTTCAATGAATGTGTGTGGTACCAAGCAACGGTATTCCAATAGCAAATCAGGAGTTAAAGTTGCCAGTCCCCCAAATATTTTTTAACATAGTGCTAATCTCAAGCCAGGACTAAACTGGTATTTTAGGGCTGGGGCAGTGAATTTTTAATAGCGATGTCTCTTTCTATCATGTCGTATTATAACGTACTAGAATATCAGTTATTCTTTGATGGAACGATTTATTCCATTCAAATATAAGCCCTGAAAAGGAGATGTGTTCATCTATTTTCCCTCTAAGAACATAAATATGTCTGTTATACTCTAGTCAGTAAATGAATTCAGAAGCCAATATGCCTACATGCTCAAATTTCTTCTGTAAATGACGAATAATATTGATAAATGAAAATTACAAATCTGCAATAGAGCCTAACTATTGAATACTGAATCATTCTGTTACTAACTCCGTGTTGCAATGACATTTTCTAGATTTAAAAAAAGAGTTACTCCCATATTTTAAAATATTTTGTGTCTTTGCAGCAATGTAAGCAAATATGAAATTGAGGAAAAGTTCACAATGCAGCCACTTATAATTCCCCTTAGGAATCAAAACCCCTTTTTCAAAAATAGTTCAATGTTTAAAATGCATTATTTAAGATTTTCTTTCCTGCCAGACTACATACAGTCCACATGCTTGTTACAATCAAAATAGAAGAGCAATGGTAAGGAATTCTTCCATCCACACTTTTAAAAAACACCTTCATTCACCTTGATTGTCAGTGCGCATTACGAAGCTGGTCATTATGCAGAAAAGACAGGAAGGCAGCTCTAACTCACGTGACTGACACACACCAAACGTGGCCATTAATACAAGTTGGCAGTGACCTTGGAGGCAGCACAAGCAGTCTCCTTGCAGGAATAAACTGTAATATTTCTCCCATGTTGGAGTCTTCTTAGAACTTTACTGATTAATTTTCTTTAGTTCTATCGCAAACATTTATAAAGTTATCCCCATACTGATTTTCTTCTCTCCTTGTTGCCTCGTCTGACAGCTTCCTGGAGTACACCGCTGCTCTCGTTTTTCTGTCTTGTGGGGAAGTGTCATTTGTATTTGGTGACACTTTCCAAAGAGGAGAGTTATAGATCTACAACCAAATATTTTTGTGCCCTTCATAATCAAAGTTCCAAAGATTAGAGAGCACACATGGGAAAGACATAGACAAATAATTTAATATAATAAAACAATTACTGTTATAAGCTTAACGTTTACCTGATAAAAATTCTTAACACTGAGGGCTGGGAAGATGGTTCAGTCAGTGAAGTTCTTGCTTCCCAAGCCTGACAACCTGAGTTTGAGCCACGGGCCACATGGAAACTAACTCAGGCATGTAATCCCAGCACTGGGAAGCACAAATAGGCAGAGCCTGGAGCCTGCTGATCAGCCAGACTAGTTTAATGGGGGGAGGTAGGCCAGTAGAGATCATCTCTGAAAAGTGGGGGGGGGCGTATTTTTCTGAGTATAACGCATGCATGCACACTCACACACATCTTGATAATTTATCACTCCAGGATTTAAGTTATGTAACATATGTTTTCTCAAACTTTTGAGATGTTTGCAGTAAAATGTCTAAATACATTTTCTGTTTCAGATGAATATATCGCATAGGCCTAGCATTGTGATGCACAAAAGACTCGGACAATAATGTCATCTTTTTAAATATACCACAACACACAAGTTAGTAATAGGTCAGTGCTGAAAGACCTGCATCATAAATGATGGTTTAAGTAAAAAGACTGAGCAACTTATGGCTTCTTACTGTTGTTTGTATGTCCTATTTCTATTACAGGAAATGATCAGTGACTATAAAGGGGGAATTGTCCCACCAGTGTGGTTCCATTTAAAATCTACTCCTTCCTGAGTCATGGGGGTTGTTTAGTATTTTGAGCCAGGTGTTGACATAACATTTACAGGTGCCACTACATTGGAGAGTAAGATAATTGTTCATTCCAAATTTTGGCATGCTTTCAAATTAATCAATTGGTACAATTAAAGCAAAGTCACTGGTCACTGACATATTTTAGTATTTTATGTATCAGAGTGAGTTTTGCAATTAGTGGGTCATTTCAGGTGCACCATGTGAATTATTTTAACAGAGTACCCTCGAGAATTATTTGTTAAGAGAGAGACAGAAGTAGATCGACTCAGCATCTTACAGCTCTTGTTTAAAGTCCTCTGTGAAGATAGGCTGAACAGTCTTACTATGCTTCAATTGCTACGATACACGCTGAATAGAAGGTTGGAGATATTTTATCCCTGGATATGAATTCCAAGTAAATGAAGATGACTATATAGCTTATAACTATAACCCTATGGCTAGAGTGATGATGCATGACTGTAATCCCAGGAGACGAAAGCAAGAGAAGGCCAGCTTGGTTTGCACACTGATTTTGAGGCTAGCCTGAACTACAAGGCATGACCCTGCCTTTAAATGGATGCCTGGAAGGAGACACCACTCCCTATAACACTTTAAAACCATGTACCACAGGAAAAAAGAGTTGACTTGAATAGGCTGTATTGTATTCAGGAATTCCATTTAAACCATAGAAAAAGCTGAATTTACTTGGATATTTTGGTATGTTCTGTTTAAAATACAAATAAAACAGGAGCTGAATCCAATTTCAAAACCATGTTTAAAAAGAAACCTAAAACTAAATAGAAAACCCCCCTGATCTACTGAGAACCAAGCTTTGAGTTTTCCTCTCAGACAGAAGCACAGATTACAGGTTCACTTGAATTTGATATCCGTCACTTTTAACTGACTGAGACCTTTGACACGTAGATTTTAAGTACAACATCAGAACACACATCCTGACTTGGAGCAGCATAGCAGAAAAAAAGAACCATGAACTCATTAGGCTTCCTCACCTCAGGAGCCAGATTTTAGTATCTCTGGGGTGAAAAGGCGGACAGGTTGTATACTGTCTCCATGCTTCTTGTTCTTCAACAGAAAATGCTAAATAGTATGAAGTGGCCATACGAATTTACCCAGATATCATATCTAATTATAATAATAGAAAGTGTCCTGGGGATATGATCATTCAGTGTGAACACTACAGCAAGGATGAAGAAGAATTGTTTCAGAGAAATAAATCATCAAGCACAAATTAGGACAAAAATGGACAAATCCTATTCTTCTTTCCTGCTTGTGCTTTTAATCTGAACTTGGATTTCTTAACATAACAGTCTAGTGCAGAAAGACATGGATATTTGGCAACAGATCATAAATCATGATATCTTTACTTAGAAACCTGTATATTACCTAGTTAATATCGTGCAACTTATAATAAAGAGATTGAGTGCTAGAAAAGCATTAAATTCTCAAACTGAATTTTGGAATTAAGGAAATCACAACTTTAGTATAATTGAATACCAGTTTTCTGTCTAATAGATAATTGATTCTCTTGGAATGTGTCAATAGAATTCAAGAAATAGAATTTGCTTTCTTTTTTAGGTAAATTCTAAAATATAGGGTTTCACGGGGGGGGAAGGTTTTTAAAGTTAAATAGTATATGCATTTGCCGTATTTTTAGGGGATAGTGAACCTGTTTCTGTTTAGGTGTGTGAGCAAAGAGTAGACTTAGAGGCTTAGGAAATGGCAAAGGGCTGATAAAACAAGAAATTCAAATGAGACTCCTTTCTTATTGTTAAGACACACACACACACACACACACACACACACACACACACGGAAAACACACTGGAGAGCTTTTGCAAAATAAAGGGTCTAAATTTTAATAAGCTGAGATCGATGTCTTAACACCACATGAATTGGGAGCTTGTGAAATACTGGTATATGCTCTATCTCCATAATGCCCTCTCCTAGGTAGGGCAAGTGAAGGACATCATTTGCTTTGAACATTGGCCACAGTGAGCATCGTCATGTGTACAGTCCAGTCCAGATGCCTCACTGTCAGAATTCTACACACCAGTAATTTCAGTACTTCTGGGAAAAGAATCTCTAATAATGCGGGAATTTTTTTCACTTATTTTCATGCTATTCTCTTTAAAAATTCAAGGCATTTTGTCCCATAATTCCATGCAGTTCACACAATTATACTGTGCCATGATGTAGCCATAGTATGAGGTCATTTCACTGCCTTAAAAGGTGAAAAGAAAGTCAAGTAAACTTGACTTATTAGATTCAATGGAGATTGTAACTTGGAATATCACTTTTTTCTAAAACGATTATTATTATTTAGACTCCCATATACAATATGAAAACTTTATCTAGACACATGACACTCTGATAAACACCCAGCTCCACAGATATTTTCTGTTTTATCTCACTGTTTCATCCTCCTGAGAGTTTTCCCAACACATTTAATAAAAACTAAAATTCTGACAAAGAAATCATCACTGTATTTCCCACTTCTTTATTTACTGTAATTTCACAGCTTATTCTGTATTCATAAATTCTCAGAAAGGATTTTTCTCATTGTGTATCTTTTACCTTATTTTTATGTGATTGATGTCTGAAATTGCACTCAATTGCAATCCACTATCTCTTATTATATGATAGTGATTGATCACTAGCTCTCATCTGAATATAATAGAAATATTTAAATATTATTGTCACAGATCACTCAGTTACACAACATCAGGAAACATGAAGTCACATAGTCCTTCTTCATGTATCTCTCTCTCTCTCCCTCTCTCTCTCTTTCTGTCTCCCTCTCAATGAAGCTGAGACAAATAGTTTGCATTAATAAGTTTTCATCAAACCTGGTGGTTAGCCAAGGTTTCCCAATATTCTAGGTTCCGAGTCCAGGCACAGTTAGAGCTGTGAAGACCCGGGCTGCACAAAAGATGCACTTTAAGAGAATAGACTTCGGGATTTCAGTGTATTACAGGATGCCCTTAGAAAACTTAGTGCGGAGAGTAAAAACTGTCAGAGAGGCCTGAGGAAACTATAGATTAGATCAGAATTTGCAAAGAAAGGAGCTGTTGGGTTTCTGGGGTTAGAACTGAATGGAAGCGGAAATAAAATAGAATTGCGAGAAAGGGAAGAATTAACATGCGGGAGGTGCATATTCTAAGACATAGTAAAGGCTTGAATTCAGGTAGAAACGGGAAAATGAAAATACTTTTTATAAATGTACTTAGTTTTACCCAACGCACCAACAACGTAAAGTGTTTTCCTCTTTATCATGGACGGGAAATAAGCATAGGGAGCACAAGAACTGTGAATTCCATGAGAGCATAAACCTCTGCCCGTTCAATCGTTCATGCATCATAAAGAACAATAATTACTCTAAATATATCACTGAATTATGGAATGAATAAAGTGTTGCTTTGATTTTTTTTTAACCTTTATTCCTCAGTAACACGAACTTGTGTTCGTGGTGACATGAAATCTAATGTGTGACCAGTATTGAGAAGCTAGTGGCACTAAGAAATGATGAGCTCATGGAATTCCTCCTGGGCAGCTTAGGTTAAGGTTATCTAGTTGCTGAAATTTTTGCTATTACAGCTATTGCAAGTCTACAAGCTACCGGCTAAAGAAGTTTAGTAATTAACTATCATAGCGTATCGTATCTTTTTTTTTCAATAAAATAAAAGATGACCCAGTCAGTAGGTCTCTTCTTTCTAAAACTAAATCCAGTTTGTGATTTCCATCCTAAGAACTCAGAGCATGAGCACAAAATGAATACAGAATCATTTGATAATAATAATTGCTAGGTGGGAAGATTTTCTTTATTAATAATATAGAGGAAAAGTAATAGATATAATCTCAGTTTTTCAAGATTTTGTTCTGGATGACAACCTCATTCATCAGTGGGGAAAAGACGTCCCAAACACCCAAATTTTAGCGGGAGTTACAGAAATAGTGAAATCAGTACTTTAAGGGATAACTTTAAATGGCTAAAGAATCCTATGCAATTAGAGTGTCTTGAAAGAGGGAAGGGAGAAGTTGGCTGAAGACAAGCCTGGCAAGGGTAGCAAGACAAAATTAAAATGGGTGAGATAATCAATAGTGCTTAAGTAGTCGGGGAAGGGTTTTGAGGCAGTGCCTTGCTGTGTAGCCTCAGCTGGCCTGAGACTTCATGCCTCCACCCCCTGACATGCTGGAATTACAGGCATGCACCACCACACCCAGCCTGAACATCTTTCTTTTATGACTATGTATATTTTTGGATTCTCAGACTAAAGGCAAGTACATAATTTGAAAGGAAGAACTTTGACAATGGGGGAAAAGAAAGCGAAGTAAGGAAAGGATTAAGAGAATAGGTGAAATTTATTCCAGTCTTCAAGTGTAGGAAAGAAGGACATGTCTGCCAGATATTGTTCTCTGCACAGGGGGATAGAAAAGAGGAACGAAGGCCAAGTATTCTTTGAGGGATTAACTGAGGGGAAGAATTTCCTGGGTCAGAGCTGTGAAATATCAAAATAGTTTGCTAAGGAAGGTTGTGTTGCTCCTTTTCCGGAAAGTCTTAAAAATAGGAGAGGTAGAATCTTTGTGAAATAATTGCTGTATGGCATCATCTGAAGGCGGGGAAGATGATCTGACTGAGTCCGGCAGCAGTCAATTTTAATACCCAGTGTGTATGTCTCTCACCTTGGCTAGGAAGCACAAATATATAATTGTATTTCCACTAGGAAGAAAAGACACCCTTCCCTAATTCTTTGTCTTGCTAGGCAAATTTTTCTTTTTTGTAAAGATCCATTTTAAGAAAAGAGAAAAACTAGAGCCTGTCTTCAAATTCTCCCTGGTAATTTAGGGAATATTATTATCAACTAATTTTACAAAGGAATTGATAAGTGTTACAATATTTGTTGTTTCTCTAGTTTATGACACAAAAAAGATAACCCCTTTATATAATCTTGAATTTTAGAATCCTCAAGGATGTAGACAATTAGCGATTATGTCAACTAGTTACTTAATGATAATGTACATTTTCCTCATGTCTAAGGTAATTAACACTTGTCAGTGTTTCCCCTTCTGAAACACTTCTGTTACTTAGATGTCCCCATAGGCCAGGGCGTTGATGTAAAATTATTACAGGGTTTCCTTCACTTTGAAAGGCAATGTCTGCCAGCTGGACCTAGAAATATAAAGATATCTTGTTTACTGAAAGTTCTCCTAAATCACACGGAATAAAGAGCCACCATTTTGATCTTTAAGTTAACAGCTACATTAAGTTCAGCCTTGGATGTAATATACTAGTATCACCTATAGAGTTTTCCAATGGCCTTGACACATTGTTGCCTTTAATTTTTACAATAACACATGTAAATATATGAATGGAAAAATAAAAAGTCGTCCTATCACCTACCTGTTAAAATAGCGAAAAGGCTGACACATGCTGAAAATATAAAGACTCTTGCTTCACATTGAAAACACAAGACTGCATAATATACTATAGGAAGCACACTTGTAACTCACCAAAGTGTGAGTTTACAATAATGTAAGATCAGAGTGCCAAATATACCAACTGGTGTCAGTTAATTTTTATAACAAGTATGTGTAGCATAAAGCTGAGAGCTGTAAAATTACATCTAAAATAACATTATTGTAAATGTGCTAGAAATACCTAACTAGATTCAGAGTTCTCAAACCCGTAGAATTGAAGAAATGGACGAATGTATAAATTCTGAGGTAGTAACTCCAATGCAAAGAGGAGGAGTATTTTAGCAGTGATTGGAAGAGATAAAGACAAAGGAAACACAGAGACAGCTGAGGGAAAAGCGAGATAAGCATTAAGGGGTCAGGCGTGAGGCGGAGGAATGTGAGAGTTGATTAAATCAGATCTGGTTTAGAAGTCCACTCAAGGTGCTCTATAAGAGAACCAGATACCTGCTCAAGCCTTGGAGACATGATGTTTCTCATAATCCTTGGAATTCTCGTCATCATCAGAAGTCAAAAAACTCTATCATTCCATTGTCAGTATGTCTCATCATTCTAGATTTTCTTCTGTGCCAAATGCTTGCTCATTTGCGTATCTTTACTTGTCTTTCGTGGTGAGCAACCTCCTTCATTTGCCAAAGTGGAAACATCCAATGCTGCTGACCTTGTGATTCCTAATAATGAAAGAAAATATCGAACTCAAATGTCATTCTGTTTCCCTGCTGGTATAGTGAGTAACCTCATTTTTTTTTTTATCAAGAAAAAAAGAATATTAGTTGAATTTAAGAACATCACACCGTCTGTGCTGACTTTAACTTTATAAATACTCTTGACCACTGGGCATGGAAGCATGTGTCTTTAATCCCAGCATTTGAGAGGCAGATGCAGGTGGGTCTCTATGAGATGGAGGCCAGTCTGGTCCACATAGAGAGTTTCAGTTCATCCATAACTACCTTGAAAATTGCTTTGCCAGCTGGACTGGGAAGGAATAAGCATAGGACCAAACTAATCCCTCTGAATATGGTTGACAGTTGTTTGGCTGGGGCTGACTGAGGGGCCACTGGCAGTGGCACTAGGATTTGTCTCTACTGCATGTATTGGCTTTTGGGGATCCTATTCTCTTTGGATAGATACCTTGCTCAGCCTAGATAATAGGGAGGGCCTTGGACCTTCCACAAAGCAAAGTGCCTTACCCTCTCTTAGGATTGGAGGGGCGTGGGGTGGGAGGGTGTGTGTAGGGAATGGGAGGAGAGGAGGGAGTGGGAATTTGGATTGGTATTTTTTTTTACAAAAAAAAATAATAAAAATTAAAAAAAATTCAAAAGAAAGAAAATTGCTTTTGCAACATGATGAAGTGGAGTGTCGCTCAAGCATTGACTCCGAGACTAGATTTTATATATAAGCTGAAATTAAACTTCAAATGCTGTGTGGAAATCTACAAAATGCTCAGCCTCTCTGCCCTCCTGCTTTTTGACTGTAGAATGCAAATAGTGCCTACTCTGTAGGCCGCTGTGAGCATCAGAGTTCAGGTAAGCCTTAGTGCCTTAGCATTTGGAAGTTCCTCAGCTGTTGCCTACTTATTAAAACTTTAAAGGGTGATTAGTTGCCTCAAGTGCAGGCTGCAACCTTGGTCTGAACTACTATTGATACTTGCGACAGAAGTGTACGAACATTTAGTAGAAAAAAAAAGTAAGAAAATAGAGATTTGTCCAGAAATTAACCTTACTGGCAATCTATTGTTTTCTGCCCTTTTAAGAGGTCATCCCAGCCTCATGTCTTACACTGTTTTTTTAATTTGTGCCATTTGGGAACTTGAAAGGCATCTTAGAAATTGAGCTTGTTGTCTTGTGTGCCTGTAGAAAATGATACTTGAAGTTGCCGCCGGCAGAAGAGGCATGACGCTAGTGGGTAGTAGAAGCCTAGTGAATGCTACATAGCCTTTCCTTCCCCAAAAAAACTGCAGCTTTGTGTTGAGTTCGTCAGGGTTTAGAAACTAATTACAATCTTTGATTGCTCAATATCCATTTATATATTTGGTTTAAATAATCAGCTATTTCCTGTATGTATCTCAAAAATGTGCTTTAAAAAAAAACCTAGAAGAATGATTCTCCATTCTTTTTGCATTTCTTCATTATGATGAAGACTCCTATGCTGGCCTCCAGCTCAGTATCATTTTTCAGTGTGAGCTACTCTCCTTCAGAGGGAGGAAGCTTGCCTTTATGTAGAGACAGTGTTACCAGAAGCTCACCCAAACAAACTGGGAAATGCTCCATATTCTGAGATTCAAGACAGAGAAATTAGGCAGGGCATAGAGCGACTGGACAGTTGTCTTAGGAGTTCATTTTAGGAAGAGTGTGTAAATTTGTTGAGATCTCTAGGGAGAGTCATGAACTTGCCTATACCTGTGAGTATTTTATTCTGAATTCCAAGTTAAAAAGAATCATCAGGCTGAAATAACGGCTCAATTTAGTAATTTCTGATATCTACTAACAGATTTTTTTTCTTCAGGAGAAGTACTGTAATACTTTCCAGTTACTGTTATCTGCCAAGGATGGCTTGAGCTATCCTTGAAAACAGCCTGGGACAGAATGTGTAGACATGCAGAGATAAGGAGCCTCCTGCCAGGCCTTGGACTCCAGGGGCTGTCTCCTCTCAGTTCTGGCCCAGGCGCCCTTCCTTCCCAGTGTGCTTGCACTATCCCTGCCTGCGTATTATACAGGAAGCATTTTGCTTGTCTGAGGACACCTCTATTCCTAGCTCTTTGACAGTTTCACTGGCCGCATCCCCTCAGTTCTAAACATGTGGAAAAGGAGATAACGAAAGGTGATGAAATGGAAACCTGGAGCGGGAGTGCATCAAGTCCGAGACAAAACTCTTTTGCATGCCTGTTTTGTATGAAGTTGTGAGCGGGTTTTGAGCACACTGTAAATGTACAGCAAAGGTCATTTTAGTAGACAGGGAGGAGAAGAGAAAAACGCAGTATAAATAGTGCTTAGCATTAAGCATAAAGTTAAATGTTTTAAGTTTTTCCTATAAAAAAAACATTATTTTATGATGGGGGAGAAAAAAAATACAGTTTTTGTTACTTAAGAACTTCTCTAAGTTTGTGATTCTTCTTAGGCCCTTGACCTTACAATGAGTGTTAATTTAGGCTCTATGGCAAGGTGTATAACTTTGATTGAAACTCATCATGTTCTTGAGATAAGAAAGTGGTCTTCAATAAAGCATCAAGTTTGTGCAACTACCTCCAAAAATTGAGGTGGAGGGCAGTAAAGTCACAGTACACAGGAAAAATTTGTATTCATCTGCTACAATAATGTAGTTCTTTCTTGGGCATCTCTGTGTCACTGTTCTTTCATGAAAGGGAATCATTTCCCTTCACTCTAACTCCATACTTACCAAGCTAGTCATAATCCTTTAATTTGTTCTTTTTCCTTCCCATTAAAATGCTTTGATTTAAAAAGTAGTGGAAATTCAATTTGTCTTTTCATTTGTAGTTGGAAATTAATCTGTTTGGCTTTAGGCTATATAACATCTCTCATTAGAGGGGCGACCCAAAGCTACATGAGTATTTTCAGTGCAGGAGACTCTAGGATTTTAAGATATTACTGAGAACTTAATCAAAACTCTGCTGATTGCATCCATGGTAGGTCTTTTGAAAGAAAAATGAATCAACTCAGCAAATGACTAAGTTATACAGGTAATTTTTAAGCCTGTTTACTCACAAAGGAAACAATTTTATTCAGTGCTGTGATATGCATTTGCAGAAACCTGGAGCATATTGTCATACTGTTCATGGTGCTTTCCATACTTACCACTAGAAAATAACGGGATGTTCCCCGGAACGGTTTCAACCAGTTGGCAGTGTTCTCGTAAAACAACTGCATACTGAGGAAAAAGAAGTGTCTTTGAAGTCACTGATATCAATTTAGAGTCCATGACTTCACAGTTTTCTTGTTGCTTTAAAGTAGTATATGTTTCTTAAAATGACATTTCACAGTCATAAAAAAGTTTACACAAAGAAGTTATTCTACTTAATTTCATTAAAATGAATTTTATAAGTGAGTATGGCTCTATTTTATGTGATAGAATGAATAAATTATTGTTTCCACCATTTAGATGAGATACCAAAGTTCAGGAGACTAATTTGATAGAGTTTGCAACACCTGTGACAGGAAAGGACGGGTGTGATCCTCGTCACGTACACCTCACTCCAAGTGGTGCACATCTTCCTGCGTCTTCTAAAGTAACAGCGTCCTAGCAGCCTCTGCAGCAACTCACCCCAGCCTACTGTATGGTACTGTACTGTACTAATACTTCCTCCAGAGGAGCTCTCTACCTAAGTCATCATGATTGTTGGGTTTGTGCATTGATGCTTGCACCTGTAGATGTAAGTATAAGCCTCAAGGAGCCCATAAGCTCTTTGCTGTATTCCCAGTGATATCCCAGGCATTGAGCTATCATGATTTATGCCTATTGGTCTCTGTTGACAGGGCCCACAGGTATGGGTCCATTCTATCTTGACTAAGGTCAGAGAGCTGGACCTTAGTTTGTTCCTTCAAGGTTATTGTCTGTTTCTACCTCAAAGGAAGGTCCTACTTTGATTTAGGTTACAGAGTTTTGCTTGCTCAAGGTTATTGTCAACAGGTGTGGCTAATATCCAGACCTGGTATTTCAGGTATTAAGAAGTAGATCTGTTTCTACCTCAAACAGGAGTCTAAGGACCCAACTAAATTCCTACTCCCTTTGGGAGATAACAATGGATTTCACCCAGGGAGTGGTTTGCCTACAGAATGTTTTGGTCTAGGGTGTGAGCATTACTTGTCTTGTTCTGGCAACAGAATGTTTAACTACGAATGTAGCCTGCAGTCAGTCCTTGTGTTAGTCTGCTTATTTCCTTGTGTCGTGTTAATGCAGTTTGTATCTTACTCCTACCTTTGGGTTTGGAGTATTTTAAGCAAATGGAAATTAAACATGGATGATTTCAGTATTCACAGGAACTCTCTACTGATACTATCCTGATACTCGCGTCTTCATTCTCTTTACTTGTTTTTCTAGTCCCCAAGCCCTTACTCTGGCAAGTGGTATCCTTGTCAAAGCTGGTCTCCAACACTCTGTGACTAACAACCAGACATTTGCATGTATTCTTAAGCACTATGATTTTGACCCATCTATCCCATGCATAATAACAATTAAACTAGAATTTAATTTTTTCATGCGGTCCAAGCTAAAAGTCTAGTTTACAATGTGCTATCAGAATGGACCAAATGTGTTACGGCAGTCAGCCTTCTCCAGATCTCTGGCTGAGGGCTGGAACTGCATCTTCCTGTAAGGTTTCTACTGCCTGCTGCTCCTTAAGCTCACTCCTAAAGTCTGCTGATGCCCTTGCGGACCACCAAACCTGACAAAAGCTCTGAAGTGTTAAATGTGTGTGTTACACAGCCCCGCCGTGTTCTGCAGTGCCGAGAATCTGGTCGTCCTGGAGCTTTGCACAGATAAAGGAAGGATACAGCTCTGTGAGGAATGCAGTAACTACAAAGTACATCCTGAAGGCCATTGAGCTCACAATGAAGGTCTGTGTTTTAAAATAGCTCTATAACAAAGTAACTACAGAGTTTTGGCAAGAGCTCCAACTATTTATAGAACTGAGTAAGGCGTGGTAAATACTGCCAGGGTACCCAGCTCTCCCTCGCCATAACCCCAAACTTAGAAGAAGTACTGTAATTATATTTCTCTACTTTGAAAAAAAAATCATAGTAGCCATTATCAGTTTAACCATACGGAAGCTTGGGCTGAGATTTCTTTTTTAAATGCATAGTTTTGATTTTCAACAGCTGCACTGGGTCTTTAATCATATATTATCTTTATGAAGCCTTTTTCTAACATATGTTAATTGGCTGTTTTCTGTGACAAATTATGAGCTCTTACTTTGATGAGGTTCAATTGCAATCATGTTGGAGTCGAGTACGTCAAGTTCCCACCCCTGCTGGCTCCTCAAACCACTACAAACATCCGCGCGTCACTGCCTTGCTGAGTAATGGCAGGATTGAGGCTGGCTGATTTTGCTACAGATTTTTTTTTTTTTCCACAGGATATTTTCAGCTTCTTTGTACTAAATCTGTTGCAGGGTTTGCCCTTTTTAGCAGACACATGCTCTAAAATTAACATCAAATCTTATTGGAGATTACTGTAATAGAGTGAGGAATATTTCATAGTACTGCTCTCCAGAGTCTGTTTTGCTTCACTGAAATTTCAGAACGTTTATTACACGTTTTAAGTCAGACAGTTGTAAATGTGACTGGTATTTTCTACATCATCAGCATTTTGTAACAGACATTTTGGATGTTCCTCTTTTGAGGAAAGTAAGTTATATAAGGGACGATGAGATAGCTATTTGGCTGTTTATGAAGAAATTGTGCTTATGTGCCCTTCTCGGTGTTGATAACTATACTGAAATGTTGAAAATTGTGTTGTTTGTTAGCTTTCCTTTTTTCTTCAGCATAATTTCTATGGGTGAAGTAATAAAAATGACATATTCATCAAGGTTAACGTCCTATGAGATGTATAACAGCCATAACAGTTCTCTTTCCTACTGTCAACGTTGAATGTACGATTTGGATGGGCAGAACTGTTCTCATCCATCTGCTCGGAGAACTGTGACAGATAGCTTGTATCAAATACCAACAGATGATCAGTGATAGCTATAATTAGAACAGATACAAAAATGCAGTGCCTTTGTCTTGAAATTAGTCAAGGTAATTGATTAAGGTCTTCGGTGCCTGCGTCAAACATCAACCACTGATGGGATTAATTTAACTGTTTCGGCCTCAACATCTCACATAAAGAGCTCTCGAGAAACTGCAGTTCTCCAAACCCAAAGCCAGAGGTCGATTTCCATATTAGCCATATAGGAGTTTAGATAAGATGAGCCAGATGTTAACAGAGCCAGATGTGAGTAGGCACTGCTCTTTTCTCCTTGGGAGGCTGTTTTTAATCAGCTATTTCCCTGGGGTAATGCACAGCCAATGAGCTCTAAATCCTGAGGCTACCTGCGTTCACAGGAAGGACTGGGAACATCATTACAGGGCTTACAACTGAGCATATGTGAAAAAATTAGAGCAGAAATTAAGGGTAAGAAAGGTTAACTTCGTAAATGTTACTTCACTGTTGCTTAAAAAAAAAGGACAGAAATAAAAAAGATAATTTTAAATGTTTAAAAATAGAGAGTCAGCCCCTACTTGCAAATACAGATACAAATAAAAAGCTACTATTGGCTAATGTTAGCCAGACCTGTATAAGGGTGTGTGTTACTTTGAGAGTGGGCATTGGGAGTCATCTACAGCACAAGTAAGTAATCTCAAAGTGTCGCTGTGGCCTGTGCTATCTATCACATCTAGAGAGGTTGGCTTCGCGAGCCCTGTGTAGTCCTACAGTGGGACTGTGAAGTCAGTCTACACACTCTGTCTTGAGCCAGCTTACACAAGGAAATTTAGTTCCACTTGATAAGACACATACTTAATTGGCTTTAAGAAAATAAGCCAAGGTAAAGAACAATGTGTAAATGAAACAGAGAGCTTGGCACTTGGCTGTAAGGAAGCCCGCGAGCCATGTGGCTTAATTGGGGCCAGTTGGGATCATTTAATGATTGCTGTCAGAAGATCAGATGTAATAGAAGACCACAGTGGGGTAGAGTTAAACAAATTGTCATCAGGCGTTTCAGATGAACAAAACCTTAATTAGGTTGATTAGGATGCTGTAAAGGACATGAAGCGACAGAGAAAAATTGATGAATCACTGAATTCCATATTGAGCCATATATAATATTGTCACAAGTATCATCTATATTTTAAGGGACCTTTATGGCAGTTTGAAAACCACACATATTCACCTGTAAATTTTAATAATTATCTAGAGTTTAATTACAAATTAAAAATAGGAGACAATCAGTTTAAATACCAGATGATTTATTAAGTATTTTTTACTTAAAATTCAAGATGAACGTCATCTGGAGAGTAATATATCTTCCCATTGTAAAGGCATCTTTAAGAGTTGAATTGTTTGAGAAAGTAATAGCAGTAGCAACTTATTTTTCAAGGACACAATTTTGATTATTTAATGTAATATGTGGCTAAGGAGTGGACCACGATCTTCACTTAGACTGTCATGTTTCATTCATGTTACAATTGCTGGTTTTTTACTGGCAAGATTACTCAGGTATCTTAAAACACACTGTTTTATCTGTTTTTAAAATTCTAACTTGTGTTCTTCCACATACTGTGCATGCATGTGTGCACACACATACACACTAATAATTCTGAAAAATGTGCTCAACACATACAAGCTTCCAAGAGGAAAACATTTATAGCATATTTCCATTTTAATCATTAAATACAATACAATAAAGATTGAGAAAAATAACATTTTTTCCTAAGAGAACATAAGATGCTTTGGAATTTGAATTTTACCCTAATAAGATGGAAATGTATGTTAGCGACATGTAGCACTTCAGGCAGAACTGACTTTGGAGACGGACAACTTAGTTTCACTGCTGGTGGAGGATGGTGCTTCTCTTGCTTTGTTCAGTAACACCAGCAAAGCTATCCAGCTGCATGTGCTGGGTAGCGCTGGAGCAGAGACCCCAGTGTGTGATGCTGCATGGTAGCTCACACAGCTCTACCTTCCTGCAAAACCTTGCCAGAGCCCTAAGTGGCTTTCGGAGTTTAGGAAAACAAAGACATGGTAGAAGCCTGCTGCGTTAATTACATAATCTGTCTGATATGGAAATACTAAAAGCTGTCACGTCGTTGAAGAGTATGAGGTTTTTGACATATTTAGACCATTCGGAATTTATTTTGGCTTGGAGAATGCAGGATGCCATTTTAACTACAGTAGGGGAAAATGTCCAAGGCAGAATATGGCATGGATAATTGTGACAGGGAAGCTGTGTTTCCTTATGTTTGTTAAATTGTTTGTAACGCTGTGCAGTTGTCTGGAGGTATGTTGCTCCTAGATTCTGACGTTGTGTAAATATGCTGATTTGCGTAAGGGCGAACAGCAGGTTAGGCCCCCCATATTAAATTAATTGCAGGGGTTTTCAAAGCGAGCTCCGTTTTAGCCTTATTATATTTCTGACATACATTTCATCTCCTTTCGTCCTTGGGGATAGATACTGAAGTAGGACTAGAAGCTCTCACATGGAGTCTCCAGCCGCTGTGGTCACTGGGAAATTGATGTATTTCCCTAGTTAGTTCTACACTTGCAGCCTGAAGCTCTTCCAGGGCAGATCCTTAAGAGAACGTCTCAGGTCTGCACGACACTGTATGTTTATTTTCCTTCATTGAACACTTGCTGTTAGCAATGTAAATGGGAAGTGAGATCTCCATGCCGTGTGTATGGAGATGACATCTCTACTAACCTTAATCCAAACATGTGCATGAAAACCAATTTACAAGTGTAGGCGATCCACGTTCCTGGCACCACTACACACCCTACACTTTTAGAGTGTCGTATTTAATGTGGCTAAAACCATTTTGCAAATAAAAACGTGTTTTCCCAGTTTGAGGTAGGACATGAAAACTCTTAGGTGCAGGATTTGATCATCATGCCGCAGTTACCTGGTGTCTAAGTGCCCCCAGTTTCCTAACTCACAGATTAATTCAGCTTTCACTGTTGTGTAATGTATTCTTATTCTATCTATGAGATACTGTACAGCATGATGAAGGTTACCAAGGTTTAACCAGGGTTGCCAGTTGTTTTTTATACATATGCAAAATAAGAGGAAAAAGTTCTCAGTACTAGTTATTAAAAATAGCTAGTAAATACCTCAGATGAGAGTACAGATGTTGATAAAGAGAGTTCAGTTAAGTAAGTGGTAATGATTAGTTCCTAATGTTTACCTGATGCTAAGATAGAGCCTGGGACTACAAAATTAACATTTGATTCCTCCCTCCTTCCCCTAATGGCAAGGAGAGTGACTTGGTGCTTTGAGAGTTTATCCAAAGGAAACACTTAGGATGCTGGAACTGAGACCTGAGACAGAAGAAGAGTTGAGTATACACGGAAGGGAGGGAGCATTCCAGACAGAAGGAATTGCAAATACCCTGTGGTAGGAAGGACAGAGAAGTAAGAACTTGTTTTGTTTTAAGCCAACTGTATTTGCTATTTACATGTGTAATACTGACAGTGACTCTTGAAGACGATTCAGAATTTATCATATTGATACTAAATTCGATCAGGTGAGAAATGAATGTCTGGCACAGTGGTATTTATCTAGAGAAAAAAAAAACAGCCCTTCTATACTCTCAGGAAGATGTGCTTCAGCTATGTGGCTTTAAAATTAACTGCACTCTGTTCTTTAAAATATATGGGGAACTTAGAGAAAAATAGAGTAATTTTCAGGACCAAAGAAATACTTCTCATCACACAGTCAAGCATTGCTAAGAATAATAATTGGGTTATTTCATTTGAAGCTCTTAAGGGAAAATAGGTACGTTCTGCTAGTTCTTTTTAACCAAAGTATAATTGCACGCCTCATATGTCTTTCAAACAAATCATAAAGTAGAAAGTTTAATGTATCTAAACGCAAGGAATGAGCGAAGCTTCCCACTTGAAATGGTAGTGGATCACTGAATCACTTGAGTCAGTTACAAACACAGGCTTGCAGAGACAGGGCATGCATTACTCTCGCCTCTTGCTGTACATGGGCCTTTCGTTGACTTAACAATGCTATTTCTTGTATAACACAGCATGCCTAATTTACAGCCTTAAGTTTTACAAAACAAGGTCTTCAGATGGAGAGGCAAATGTGAGTCAGTGGAAATGGTACTTGCCAATCTGAATAAAAGAAATCCAGAATTCTTTCCTTGCAGATTGACCTTGCATATTCTAATGTTTTAGCCTTGTCCATAGGCTGTTTTGGTTAAGTGAGTGCACTGTACTTATTGGAACAAAAATACATGCTTTGCAAAGGTAATTTTAGCAGCAGAGAATTAATTTCTTCCCACATATTTTAATGTGGCATGGGAGCCTCACTCTATGATCAAAACACGTAACTGAAGGTTATGTTTAATTTCTAAATCAAAGTGTTGTGGGAAGGCGATTGAAATTTGATGATGACTCAGATCCAGTTGCTATGTGGTTTTCTTCCTACAGAAACTTTAGGGTAGACTGCCATTTCTATGTTAGAAGGAGCCAAGCAGTGATGAGATTAAAATAGTTTCACCATAGACTGAAAGTTCGTGTTAGTTTCTTTGATTGCTAATTGGATCTTTTTTAAGGTACCCTGAGTCTCAGTAACAGGAACTATTTTCTTACACCCTGATCTTTCTTTTTAGGTGTGGGCCTAAATAAATTATCAATGCGTATTACCAACAAACATTGTTTACTGCCATCCTGATTCATTTAGTTCCCCAAAGTCGTAATTCTTGTGTTTTGTTTTTTTCCTTGTGTAGAAATCTTCATTTGCTTCAAAGTGTAAATTCAAAGTCTGTGGCGACATTTACTAGCTAATGTGATTTGGGTAAGATGTGGTCGATGGCACTGGGTGTGTATCTGCTTTCCCCATGTCGACTTAGTCTATTTATTTTCTCATATTGATTTCTTAAGTCAGTCACAACAAAACATTGACCTAGAACTGGAATGCCTTTTTCTCAGGTGTTGGAAAGACAGAAATTAGACACTTTGTACCTCTGCTCTGCCTTTCCCTGCTGTCCTTTATCTGAGCCACCCCAAAGCCCGAATGTGGGGTGTGCTGCATACCAGCCTGCTCTGCTCGGAGAAGGAAGTGGAGAGTTTTGGTTCCCATTTTACACTTGAGGAGCAGTTTAGGGAAGGAAGCACCTTTGCACCTTTTATTGTTTGCGGTCGCTGACATCACATCCTTCCCTGCCCAGTCTGTGCGTGTTTCCTGCCATTCTGTCAAGATTCTTCTGTTACTGGGAGGGATTTGCTGAAGGGAAGGAGGGAGGAAGGGAAGAGGGCAAGACAGAGTGGGAGAAGGAAGAAGGGGGAGGTGCATGTCAATCAAGCCGGCTTGTTTGAAAATGAGGGGGCCTGCAAGAGAAGTACTCTCTGCGAGGGTCTCAAACCACTCTGCCTTCATCTGTCTGCTTATGGCAATCTCCAATTGAGCAGAAGCCTGCCGAACCGAAGTTCCCCTTTTTAGTAAGCAGATGGATTTTACCTTTTTATTTAAGCTGGCAAAAGAGGAGAAAGTACAACCTGTAACTCCATAGAGGGTTCTTTTTCTTTCCTTCTTGTTCAAAGTTTTGACTGTTTCTCCGTAACTATCATTTTCCAAGAGCGGTTCCTTCATATGAAAACTGTAGTGTCCAGAATAAGCCTGAGATTGATAATATATAGTGAAAGTTCTTGCTGAGACTGAAATGCTGCTATATGTAGTTAAATTATTAATATTTTTTTTTCACATTTCTGTGAGACAACCAAACAGGTTACTGTGGTAATAATCATCTTTTTTTCTCTAGCCCTCCTAAAATTAATACTAGAAACAACCATGCAGTGTGTTTTTTATGTAAAAATCAGGTTAATAAATAGTTATGCTAAAGAATAAAAATTACAAAAGTTGTGTGCTGGTGCTGACCTTCCTAGTTCTTTGGATTCTAACTGATAGCCTGGAAATGTGGAGACGTCTTCCACAGAGTGCTACAGCATCGCTGTCTTGCTATTCTGCATGTGGACTTTATACAGTGCTACATTTTAAGAATGCTCAGAAAGCAACACTGCAGTTAGTAAGTTGAATATTGCCCTTTACAGCAAGCAAAATAAAAGTTGAGTTAGCTTTAAATTTCCATCTTTCTCCATACCAGGCATATTTCAACAAGGGGCCTATTTTCAGTGGCATGTTCCCCAATCATTTCATATATGTGTGTAAGCATGCACATGTAAGCATGTTAGTACATTTATAGATGTATTTCTAAAAGAATATTCCCCATTGTGTTTTAAGAATAAAAGCAAACAAACAAACCAACATGTCACTTGGCTCCTTCTAAACAGTGTCTTCTAAGTAAAAATGCTGGGTGGTGATGTGGAGGGGTGGTTTTTGCATTTGGTGGTCAGGAACACAGCCTGGCTCTAAGGAGAGTCTTTGTCAGGAGTGTCTCCCCACATGCTTGGTTATAAGTGTTTTGAATCAAGGTCTGTAGCCGCTGACCTCCTCTCCCCCGCGCCTCTGCACTCTAATCTGTTTGCCCTGACCTTCCACCTAATGTGAGTAAGCGCTTAGGCAGGCACAGCCCAGTAAGCCGATAGCAACACTGGCCTCTGCTAAGAGAAGGGAAGGGGGATGTGCCCATAGGGCTTTAACTGGGGTTGATGGATAGTTTTTTTCTGTGATGGAGAAAGCCTGATTGTCTCTTTGGTGTCTTGCACATGCATGGGAAATAGCATTTTGGACTGCTGCCTTCTTCTTGGGTAAGACAATAGGGAATGCAGAAAAGGTTCCCAGCTGTGTGATCTTTAGGGCCATTTCTAGGACTAAATGGGTAGACTGTTCAGCGCTGTTGAAAGTCTGATGTATTGTGCTCTGTAGGTTCTTCGTGGATGTGATCTTGGTGTCTTACAGCAGTGTCTTCAGGTTGTGAGCGTTTCATACAGTCAGTATGTGTTTATATGAAGTTCAAAACTTTAGAACTGCTGCTGACGTTGAAAACTGGCTGGAGTTATCATCTGTGAGAAGCACAGGCTGATCGTGGAGCTGCTCACATGTGTATGCCAAGAGGCTGAAGTGAGCTGCCTGCCGTTCAGTACAAAGACACTGGGCAAAGGAGAGTGGGTAGTCTCAGTGATTAAGCAGTGCTTAATCCAGCAGAACTAATTATATCATAATAGCCTCCGCAATTAGATAATTACCTAAACTTATATTTTTAAAAAATGTACTTAAGGTGACGAGGAATAAAGAAATTTAAAGGCAGCTAAGAATCAGACCAAGTATCTAACAGCCTTTTCTGTCCCAAGAACCTTGAACTCAAGCCAAATAACCTAATAAGTAGCCAGGACAGTGGTTTAGCGTTACATAATACATGTGGGATTTTTTTCAGGTCCGCTGTCACAGACTAACCAGCGTCAACAGAGAAGTTCAGAGCAGTGTGTAAAGTAGTTGTAGCCACTGCCATGAGAGGAGACAAAATAACTGAAGCTGCCGCTTGCAAATGAAGGAGGCATTGTGGGATGCTCCCTAGTCAACTTCCATTTCAGAGCAATTCACTTTCATTATGTGCAAATATTTTTAGACGTCATTTTAAACAGAGTAAAATATAGACTTTTAATATTCTGTGCTCTTTGGGTTTGCCATGTAATTGATAATCATTATTTTAATTTTAATTCATGACCTAGAGCTCTCTGGTATATAATATCAAGCTTCTGTAATTTTTGTCTGACTCCCTAAGGAGATATGATATGTCTCTTTTAAACATTTAAATTTAGAGGGCTGATGGTCTATTATTAAAAAGTATATAGTTACAAATGAAATAATAATCTTAATTTTTGCACCACTTATTTTTTTTATCAGTAACCATCATTTTTGAGTATTGTTTTAATGGACAGTGTAAAGGTTTCCCAGAGGAAATGCTCTCACTGCTAAGCGATGCTTGAACATAAGACGAAACATCCCATATTACTTTTCCTGTGTTCTCTGTAGTGATCTTTGTAAAATAAGATTAAAGGATTTAGTTTTAAATTAGTTGACATTTACATATATCAAAGAGCACTTTCATAATTGTCCATCCTATTTGCATAACTAGGGACGTTATCACCTCTGCTGTCAAAACACGAGATTGTTTTCCATTCAGAAATGAATTAGATGCCCTACTTAGCATACACAGGTATATAAAGGTTCATTAACTCTCTGATTTAGGTAATTTTTCATAACAGAGGGGTGAAAATTGTCACCTAATTTCATTAAAAATATTAAGAAGCTCTTTACAAAAAATACAGTTCATTTCAAGTGTTGGGTTTTAAAACACGGTTTTCATCATTTAAATGACTTCTTAAATTACTTATGAGCTTGTTTTAATTATAAAAGCAATTCACCCCTGTGTATATGCTCCTGTATGTGATGTGCCATATGCTTTTAACAAACAGTTATTTTTCATTTCTTTTATTGCTTTGCTTCATTGCAGCCTATTTCCTTGCTGAAGTTGGAAGACCATGTTAGTTCTTATGACACTGACTTGCTGTGGAACTGTTTAGTGGCCTGCGCGGAACTACTGTTGAGTAGGCTGCGTGGAACTACTGTTTAGTGGCTTGCGTGGAACTTCTGTTCAGTGGCTTGTGCCGAACTACTGTTTAGTGGCTTGCGTGGAACTTCTGTTCAGTGGTTTGTGCTGAACTACTGTTTAGTGGCTTGCGTGGAACTACTGTTCAGTGGCTTGCGTGGAACTTCTGTTCAGTGGCTTGCGTGGAACTACTGTTTAGTGGCTTGCGTGGAACTACTGTTTACTGGCTTTCATTTTGTTCAGCAGGAACGAATGCAAGGATTTGGGAACTGAGCTGTGCACGTGCTGAAGAAGGAAACGTGTTTGAAGGAAACAGGAAAGAGAAAGAAAAGGAAGGAAAAAATACATAATTTCAGGGACGAGAGAGAGAAGAAACACGGGGACTATGGGGAGAAAAAAGATTCAGATCACGAGGATTATGGATGAGCGTAACAGACAGGTGAGTGAGAGGCGGCCCTTTGTGTCCTTTCCTAGTGTTCAAGGTGCTAGAAAGATCTTGAACTTATCAACATCCATCAACAGAAGCTCTGTGAGCTCAATGAATCCAGTTTAAGTGTTGAGATTTTCATCTCTTGCCAACAGCAGAGAAAAGAAAAATCACATTAACCATTAGAAGTATAGATTTGTGATTGTTCACTTTGCACTGCCTCAAGATGTAAATGAAAGTTGTAATTGTATGACAAGAACAGCTTAATAAGTGTAGAATTGCTACACTGCACACGTCATCAAACAAAGATATTCTTACACTCATGGGAACTAGTCCTTTTGTGATCATCTGCTTTACAGTTCGTAGTATTACCTAAATATCCTCTCTGCAAAGTGGCTTGCTTTCTGTTCATCACAAAGGAGAGACTGAAGTCAACTTCAAACATTTCCAGACACTTCTGACAACAACAACAAAAAACACCTACATGAGATATTAGCTGCACAAAGCATATAGACAAGAACATCTTGTTAACTCGTATTTTCTCTAAATTCCGAATTTTATAACATGGTACTCTCGTTTTTTCCTACAACTCCAGTGATAATGTCTGTAAGGCACAGTCTGTTCTAAAGACTTCCTATATGTGCATCATGAGTGCCTGCAGTCTGACTTTTTCCTTATGCTGGAAAGTGGGCTGGGGCTTTGGGAGGGTAGCCAGCCAGTTTGGACACAATGCTTTGTTGACAATCAGGTGACAGTCCTTGAGAGGAATTATAGTGGTCCTGGCACCCACAGTAGCATTCACACAATGGAACCTATTCCATGGCCTTAAGAGAGGAGAGATCAGTCCCTCAACACACACACCCCACTCCCATGCTGCCTGTTTATGGTCCGGAATAGGTTCAACATGCTACCGAATAATGACACTCACTTTCTGTTAGGTCCCTGTTACCTCCTGTAACACGAGAGTAAATTCAATTTTAAAACACAATATTGCACGCACTTACAGATTATAATGAATAGAAATTATTATTTTTTATTATGTCATCTGTATAGATGGCCTCTTTATAAAAAAGCCAATGGGCTTCCAAGAACTAGGAAGATTTTTCTATTTTTTTTAAATTATACTTTTTCCTAAACTAGAATTCTGTCTTCTAAGGTTCACAGGACTTGAATCGCTTTGAACTTAACATTGAATTAAATGATGAAAAATATACAATTCACGAAGGAATCTATCAATGTTTTCATATAGATTGTCTATTGTTGTAGGCCAAGACAAAAAGCAATATCCATGTTAGAATTAAACCCCAATTTTGTATTTGTTTATAGCTTGAAACTGAAATTAAAGCTGCAGTATTGAACATCTCATACCATTGACAGTGAGGGCCTTGTCATTTGGACTACAATCTGTTTTGGTTAGAGGAAAAAAAAAATCCATGAATTAGTATTTGTAGTTTATTAAGAAAATGACCTATTTTTTAGCTTTGTGAGCTTCATTCTATCTTCTTTTTACATACAAAGAAGAACAACTGTGGGGTTTACTTGTGTGGGCTTTTACTATTCTTCTTAAGGGAAAAAACATCCATAGAGATACAAGAATTATCACATTCTATTCCTGAGAGAACAAGTTTAAATATTTCCATAGAGTTGCACTGATCTATACTTATAGATACTCTTACCTATAATAGAAGTCATAATATTTTTAGAAAGGGAAAAAGTATTTAAATTCAGCTTAGTTTGATTTTTTTTAGAAAGTATTGCGGATTGATTTCCTCATTTTCTTCTGTAAAATTTGGAGTCGACATATTATTTTCCTCAATCTGTGTGTACAACAGACCTTTTAATTCAACACTGTTGAAATAAATTAATAAAAATGACATTGCTGTGTTCTAAGCTATGTCTCAGTGGTTGCGTAAGATGACTATTGATGGTGTTAAAGAGCTGTCATTCATGGTAATGTTGGTCCTGCTCATCTCTCATTTTTGTGAGAGTGGTCAAAAGAGCGACTTGGAAAAGGGCATAAAGTATGTAGGTCACTTCTGATAATGAAAACCAGCAAATGTGCGGAGGGACCCCTAACCTGTGCTCTCTTTAAATTGTGTGTTCACATGTTGAAAAGAAAAATGTCAGCAGCTTTGCTCTTTCTGAAGCTGCCCCACTGAGGTGGCCTGGTAGGACCTCGCACGGAGGCTCACTGCTGTTTCTTCTTGAAAGCAGTGAGCACTGTTCTTTCTGCCTTTGCGTTTGTGTATTTGACCACATACAGAATAGTGTGGGCTTCTGCAGGAAAAGAAATGCTAACCCAACGTGAGCCCTGAAATACCACAGAACTTATTAGTACACTGTGCTTCAGAAAGATGAAGCTGTCTTAAGACAGAGGCCATTTACACTGAGTTCTGCCTTTCCTGTCTCCTTTACAAGTAGACAAAGACTAAAACTCCAAACCCAACTTAGAAACATAAAATAGTGTAATAAGGCTAGAAATTGAAAAAGGACAAAAATTCAAAATCTTTTTGTACTTTACATTTTTCAGTTTCTAATTTTATAAAGTCAATTTCTTAAGTTTCTCAAGTTAATACGTACAACAAACTCATGAGTTGCCAATTGATCTTACAGATACATTCAGACAGCTTGGTGAAAGTCATAACCAATTAGTTTCCAAGGATGGAATGTAAATTATTCCATTTAGTCCTTAGTAATCCTATTTTATAGCTGGATGTTATTTATTTATTTATTAAGTCAACAAGTTTTATTGAACTGCACCCTTCCCAAAAGAAAATATTCACTTGAGAATAGCAGTCTCATCCAGGGATGGGCAACATGTACTGTAAACAACCAGGCTGCAAATACTACCTGGTTGTTTGTGTTATGAGCCTATGCCATCTCTGATTCAGCCTTGGCGCTCTTCTTTGGTAGACTAAAATGGACATGAACTATGGAAATATAAAACGCACATGTCACTTATGGGCTGAGAATGAACGCAGCAGGGTATTATGAAAGAGCAGCTCGGGTACTTTATTTACCTCTCAGGCTTGGAATATGGCTTCTCCAAACAGGTGGGAGCTATACCATTCTAGAAAGACCAGAATTTCTAAGGCTTGAGATATGAAAAGACTTGGCTGAGGATTTAGAACACAGTTAGCAGGACCTGAGCCTGGTGTGTGACTTTATAGTCATGAGGGGCTCCACACTGTAGGACATCCCGAACAGCTTAGAGAATCCTCTTCAGTTCAGGATAACTGGCCAAGATTCTACAGTAAAGAGCAGAAAATGCACAAGATCCAGTCTCAAATTCCTCATATTCAAAACAAAACATACATCGTTCAATGATATTAGGAAACTAAATATCTATCATAACTAAATTGTTAAAAGAGCAAGACTTTACTTCATGTCTTTTTGTAGTCATATCATATTGCATCCTATAACATATAATAGACAGGAGCCCAACGTTTAGCAATATACAAACCTGTTTCTAGTCGCAGCCTTACACTTAGTAATATTACTTTCCAGTTCCAGTAGCTTAATAGATATGATAGTATATTACACACACTACAATAGGATAACTCCTGGGCAGATTATGCAGCCTCTCTGAACTTAATGAGCAGAGCGAGGATGAACTAATGGTAGCCAGCATGTCCCGGTGCTAAGATATGAAGCAATGTATCTGAGGGTCCTAGGATACAAAGTGATCAGTAAATGCACACGTTTGCTCTTCCCATTAGGACTCATGTCCTCTAAGCCTCTCTTTCTCACAGCCATCGTGATTCCCATGTAAAGAGCTCCTGTCGTATGAAAGAAAAGTTGCTGGGTCGTCACTCCAAGGGAGCTCCACCATAAAAGAATGGGCTCCCCTGCTGAGAGCTGCTAGCCAGCCATCCAGAGCAATGTGGCTGCAGACAGTATGCTCTGTGGGCAGGGAAGGAAGAGCACACAAGCCGCGTACAATTCAGGTCTTATGACCAGGGTGGGTGGAAGTCGTTTCCTAACCCCTGTGCATGTGATAACACAATTTTCAAGTGTATGCTGCTGGCTGAATAGTTTTTAAAACACTTTTCACCATTTTTATCACTTCTTCCTTCAAGCTTATGGTAACCTCGTTTTCAGTCTCTCCCTCTTCGTTTTTCCTCTTTTGAGCCTTTGATTCTCACTGATTAGGCAGCCATATAGTCTTGGTCTTTTTCATATGTTACACATTTTGAATTTAGTGCTTGAAACAATTGGAATTTTAATTAGTTTTTATATGACTCACTTTTACAAAAAATATACTTAGAAATCTGTCCCATCAGGAAGAACCATGTATAGAAATGCTGAATGCTAAGTAAGCATTTGTTCATATTTTTGTACTGAATTTTTTAGATTTCCTACTTTGAAAGGGTTAAAATAAATAAATTCCAATATTTTTATGCAACTTGTTATTAAAAGACATCTAAATACATGAATAACTACAAGAGGGAAATATTTGCATATAGCACATCTAGGGCCTAAAATAATAAGTCTGTATATATATTTAAATGCCTCAACTTTCAAATGCTTCCTTTGGATCTGGTGCTCTGTTTTTTGTCACCGAAGAACATTCCACATAATTATCAGTGCAACAACTTGAATCCATGGTAAAGACAGTTAGTATCATTCCCCTTTAATAAGAAAGGAGAATCCTACAAAGTAAAATGGCTCGGGGTTCTTAAATTTTCTAGCATCCCTTTTTTGGACTTCTAGCTGTTTCTTTCCTGACCCATGCTACATGCAGTGAGTTGGGGAAGGCCTGCAGAAGTGTACTCAGTGTGGATACTGCCTCTGGTCATGTGTACAAAATGACTTTTTTTTAATTTTTCCAGCTGAATTTGGTATATTTTGCACTGAACTGAGCAATAAAAATTATAACAATTCCCTCAGGTGATAAAAAAGGAAAGAAGGAAGAAAGAAAATAAAACAAAAAAGATAAAATTCGCCTTTACCTATTTTCTGTTCTTAAAAATTTAGCTCAAGTTTCACAGGAACTTTTAGTGTGACTTCACTTTGAGATGGTATTCAGAATATGAACAACAACAAAAAAGAAAAAGAAAAAGGGCTGGCTACAATTCGAAATTTGGAGATTAGATTTATTTTCCTAAATAAAGCTTGCTGAAATCGTGATAGATTCACTTTTCAAATGTAGAGAAACACATAGTTGAGAAATGTAAACTGATTGCTTTGGCAAAGTTTCTTAGTGACTTCTCTAGTCTGTCTTGGAGAGTAGAGTCCTGTTGGAAACCCATTTCCTCCCATGTCACCAGAAACAGCATTTTCATCCTTGCCAGTGTTAGCTGAGACTGCGCAACTGAGATCCTCTTCTTCAATGAGGACTCCTCACCCTGCTCAGAGCTTGTGAATAGGAGGGTCAATGAAAAGAAAAACTTGATTTTTTTTCTGTCTCAGGCCGAGTAAGTTTGTATATGTCTCATAAAAATGATTATTTTCCTTTTTTCCTTATAAAATATTTTAGCAGATCATAATCTTCCCTGAACTTGTATAAAAATTATGATGAGGTCACTCTGTGTAAAAGAAATGAGGGCACATCATGGCTATGGTAAGAAAGGTATTGATCAGATCTGAGTTTAGGCTACACTGAGGCAGACTGGAATTATCTACGGGATAATTCCCCTATACATCCTTATTCTTTCGCTAGTTAATCTCAGAATAATGAAGGAAACAAATCTTCTATTAGATTGTCCCAACTGTTTTCCATCTTTCTTAAATTTTGTAGAAAATCCAAGAGAGGCTAAATTCTCAACTGGAAAATGATCTCCATGTGAGAAATAAGTGCTTTCTCTACCTGCCAGGGTTGTTCCTTGTTCATTGTCTCATTTCTAGTTTCTGTATCTGACATCATTTCTCTTCAGAGGGAAACATCTTAAAAGTTGTAAGGCTAATTTAGTGCACCTCAGATATTCCAAGGTTTTTGTAGAAAGCGGCAATGAGTGGCCTGTTGGTCTCTGCGAACACGTGCTCACACAGTTTCTTTTTCAAGTCACCCCGTGCTTTGCGCATGCACACACCAAATGCGACATAGTTTTACTGAGAAACTAACACTAAAAAAAACGGACATTGCAAATAGACCCCATAAACTAAGGAAGCTCTTCTGACCTGTGAATTACAAAGAAACATTGGTAAAAATTTTAAAAGCCATGTCCTTTGCAGACAAAACTCGGTTTAGCTGCATAATTTATTCATTTAAAATGCAATTCTTTCAGCCTTTTGGTAAGAGCATTATTCTAAAGTTTATAACCCATTGTACTTTTTGAAAAATATTTATAAGCTATTGTTTTTTTCCAAAAGTAATGGCTACAGCAAAAAATAAAATAAATAACAAAATTAAACGGAAGATTAAAAATTCCCCATTTGTAGTGTGTATTTGTGTTGCTCTTGAAATATGTTAGACCATCTAATGAGAATAAGAGAAACCAATTTAGATGTTTGGAAATTCAACTTTTAATTTTAATTTGGAACACTTTAGCATAAGAAATCACTAACATTTAAATAACATTTCAACAACTGTAAGTGTTTGGAAACTAGAGCTGAGGCAGCCTCCTGCCTTCTGTGTTGCAGGGATTGGTTTGGAAGGCCCTCAGGGAGAAAATATTGGACTTGGGAGGTAAAACTGAAGCCATTGTGGGAAGGAAGAAGTTACTCTCTTCCTGTTATGACAGGAAAGCATAGACAAATGTGCTTCCTGAGTTTGCTCAGCAGGGAATGAAGGAGTCTGTGACCTTTAACTTACGCACATTTTGGCTCTGTAGAACTAGTAAACATGCTTTTGTGCTCCTTCCCCCAATATTAATCGGGATTATTTGATTCTTCTCCACTTCAAATTATGTCTCTTCGAAAGACGAAAGCCTGTAACTGCTGCTGGAGAGGTACTTACTAAAGGTCAGCTCTTTAAGAAATGTTCGGACCTGGACAGCACATGTCTAAAGTATTGAATGATAGTATTCTTTTCTACAATGTAGAACATTGCTATACCTTGCAATTGGCCACTCTTTTAAGCCCTGACAAATTGAATGATTGATACTGCCTTCCCTTTCCTTAAATAAACAAATGTATCAGAAGGCCACAGAAACAACTTTTAAAGCCTACGGTCTTCAATGGGCACATGGTTATTTGTGATATAAACTCCTATTTATTATCCACCCACAAAATACCAATGCAAACGATTTAAATTTTTATCTTGAGATCGTGGGTGTTGACTTAGGATAAGGAGCTGGTAGAGTCCTCTATTCTGTACACTGAGCCCTGTATTTTAATTGGTTTATTGTGTTGGGGAGGTTAGGGACCACTGCTAAAAATCCTGTGGAAATGCTGGTGTCTTTCACTGAAACAGGCTCAGTTTGCTGGAGGCTAAGGAGGACAATGGTCTCCTTTGCAACAGAACACACTGCTGTCTCATCATTGCAAGTGGTGCTGGAGGGTTGGAAGCACATGGTAGCAGTCTGCTTAAAAGAAGCCCTCGCTGCTCTTTAAAGAGCCTTTCATTAGGATGGCAGGCCCGGGCATTGTATAAAGGAGCGCTTGTCTAGAGCACAAGTCTGCTATGGCATTGCTTCCTCCCACTGAGAGTAATCATCAGGCCTAGAGCTCGGAGCCCTTCTAATGACAGACTGAATTAAACAAAATAAAACTAAAGAGGAATACTCAGAACAGTTGTGCCATTACTTACTGACAGGAGCAAGGGAGGGCAAAATGGAGCATTTAGAAGGCCGTTTCCCTTTTTTCAATTAGAGATTGTCGTTACAGACTCTCGACTCCATCCCTAACCCGTTAAACACATGGGAAGACCCAGTGGCTCATGGATTATTACAGACTACATTGTCTCTATGAACTGCTCCTCTTGTCACTCATTACTCATTCATCTCCCTCAACTTAGGAAAGTGGAGACTATCTTGGTACAGACGAGGGATGATATACTTCCATATAAAGAAGTTATATTAATAATTTGGAATATGGGAAAATGTAAAAACATTAAAAATAGAGTTAATCGGGTATTTCCTAATGTATTCTAAAATAAACAATTACTTTATTACTTTATGAGTTAAAAATCTGATTGCAGGATTGATTTGTGCAGTGGTAGAATGCTTACCCATTTAAAGAAAGCTCTCGTTTTGATACAAGCACGGGGAAAAAGAAGGCAGGAAGGAATGGAGGAAAGAAAGAAGGAAGGAAGGAAGGCAGGAAGAAAGGAAGGGAGGAAAGAAAGAAGGAAGGAAGGAAGGAAGGGAGGGAGGGAGGAGGGAAGGAGGGAAGAGAGGAGGAAGGGAGAAAAGAAGAAAAAAGAATGGAAGAAAGGAAGGAAAGAAGGAAAGAAAGAATGGAGGGGTGAAAAAAAGTTTGGGAGAGGGAAGGAATGGAGGAGGGTGGGTGGGAAGGAGGGTGGATGGGTTAAAATTGACTTCATTCATTGAATAAAAAATAGTTTCATCAGGATTAGGCTTCAGGTACTGTGATTTCAGAATCTGTACGTTAGTGTTGCATCCCTTTGAGATAGTCTTAAACTCAAGGTTTGGGCCTCCAAAATTCTTAGGTGTGTGGTAGTTATTGTTTGCAAAGTTCTGTCTCCTTCATTCCTTCAGAACTTTTTCCAATAAGGTACAAGGATTCCCTTTGTTAACACAGAGCTGAGTTCTTCGGAGATGTCTCAGAATGTGAAGGGAAGAGGGACAAGTGCATGGAAGGCAAAGATCACACGGTATGCTTTCCAAGGTACCATCTACCAAGCTCATTTCCCTGCCATGGGGGAAAATACATAGACCAGTCCTCTGCTTTTAAAACTTGGTATTTAAACTGCCTGTGTAGCAATGTCTATGTGGAAACCAGAGTTCCATTATTTTTATTTTAGCTGTGAGCAGAGATATATTTGCTGCCAGCCAAAGTACTTCCCATTTTGGGAAACTGAAACATCTATAAATATAGAAATAGTATGTGCCTACTCATGCTTGTATGTGGTTCTCACCAGCTTTCGTGGGAATGGCTTGAGTGTCTAAGAGCAGCCATGGCTACAGGACCACACAAAGGCATATCTGGTTTATTGGCGGAACCAGAAGCCACTGATTTTCAGTTTAATATTGGTAGCATTGTTTTATTTAACTTAGGAAACTACCTTTATATGCATATGCTCTTTGTGAGAGTTCTCAGGAGAGTGTCTGACGATCATTAAAGACAATAAAAATTGTGCGTTTACACATTCTGCTGACACTCAGCTGAGTCTAGGCCATGGGAGCTCCTGCCTAGAAGAGGGAAAGATGATGAGAAACACACACTGTGTATGGAAAGGCATCATTGCTAGCTTATCCGGGGACTTAGGTGTATCGCTTTACATAAGGCCACTGTATGTACAGAATCCACCTGAGAAAGGGAGGTAATAAGCTGCCTACTACAGCCTACTGGAGATGCTATTTAATGTTGTCAAACAGCCTTTGACCATTTTTTAAAAAAATTCAGCAATACCAATGTTCTTGTCTAAAACAATTACATGTTATAGAATATGCTCCGATTTCATCAACAAACTGAAACAGAATATGACGCCATTCGGGTTTTCTATTTGGCTCAATTTCAGGGAATGTATATTTTTACTGTAAGTTAGAATGACAAAAGCATAGAACTATGTGAACGTGTCCCCTGTTGGTGGTAAGCTTACTTTTCATTTACTCTGAGTGTATATGAAAGTTAATTTTAAAAACTCCATCTTATAAAGAATACATGAACAGTTCCCATGCATCTTGCCATTCATCCAATAAATATTAGTTATTATTTTTTTAAAAAAATATTTATTTATTTATTTATTATGCATACAATATTCTGTCTGTGTGTATGTTTGCAGGCCAGAAGAGGACACCAGACCTCATTACAGATGGTTGTGAGCCACCATGTGGTTGCCGGGAATTGAACTCAGGACCTTTGGAAGAGCAGGCAATGCTCTTAACCCCTGAGCTATCTCTCCAGCCCTTAGTTATTATTTTTGTTCTTTAAATTACAATGATGAATGGAAGATGTCTCCATCTTTCAAGGAAACCATGAAATAGTTGAGACACTCTAAACAAAAGTGAATAGAGGTAGCAAAAGTGGATGGATCCTAACGACAAAATCCCAATGACATTTTACTTCTTGGTATATGGAAGTTATAAGTGATGATTGTGATGAACTGATAAGCTTAAGTTTCTAAAGCGTAAGTGCTACAGAGGTGAAACTACAACAGAGGGAACTTGTTTTGAACATTATTACAAATCACTCATATTGTTCTCTACACAAAATTCGGCACCTCTTAGGCGTGAAATCTGCAGAAGGGTTGTAGACCAGGTTCTTGGTCAGCCTGGAAACACGTTGTTTGAACATCAACATCAAGCTGTACTAGAACAAGACCAAGAATGAAGGCATTAAGTTGAGTGCCACTTTCTCTCTCATTACTTCTCATTCTCTTGAGTGGGTGATATCCAGCAGTACTTTCCTTCCTAGAACCAGACAAGATGCACCTGCTTCATCATCTGGGCACGGAACTTCTGGCCTGGGAAAATGTTCAGTATTTGGCTTCTGGCATTCTGAAATATCTGTAGCAAAAATCTTCAATGGCTTTTCCCCCAGAATTAGTTGCAGGCCCTCACATCAACCTTTTCCTCATTCTATCAATGGCCTGATTTTTGTCAACATCTGCTAAAGTATAACTTATAGCACATGATATAGTCACCAAAGATTACTCTAACAGGTCAGTAAAGATAATTTATTCCCACTGTGGGAAGTTATAAACTTAGATCCTTTCCCAAAACCCATCTATCATGTTTCTCAAAGTGATCATTTAAAAAAAAAATCTATGAATGAAAATTTCAGAATCACCTGTTTGATTCAGTTCATTTGTAACTCAACTTCTTAAAGTCTGTAGAAGCTCTGCCATGTATAGAGTTATCTCTGCCTTCTGCATCTATGTTACATGCAGATCTAATAATCACGTCTTCAATTTTCACTTAAAGCCTTATTAAACATGGTTCCTAGGATAAGAAAGTGACTGAATTCCACAACTCTTTCTAGTGACTCCTTCATGCTTACTGTTCATTATTTAATTAATCTTTTCAGTAAAATTCTTCAGCTAGACAGCAATTCTCAAATGCACAAATACATATTTATTAAAAGCCAGAACTCATCAGAAGGTGCAATGAATGTTTGCTTGACAAATATAGTCGCTCAAAACCCTAGATCTTTCTCTGCATGTGTGGATAGGAGGAAATAAATATTTCTGTGTATGCATGTATGTGTGGGCACATGCTCACGCATGGGAAGGCTCTAAGTCTGTTTTCTGTGTCTTCCTTAGTCCTCCCCACCACATTTCTTAATACCAAGTTTCCCACTGAACCTGTAGCTCACTGATTGTTTAGGCTCTCTGGCCAGTAAGCTCACTGATTGGTTAGGCTCTCTGACCAGTAAGCTCCAGGAACCCACCTGACTCTACACCCCTATCCCTGGCCACAAATGAGTACCACATCTGCCCTTATGTGGGTGCTGGGAACCCACACTTGGGTCCTTACATTTGCTCAATGGGCAGTTTATGGACTGAGTCATCTTTCCCCATCTTTCAATCATTTTTTTTCTGTGTCTATGACCATAAATATAAACATCTATCTTCATACATTTTTTACCCTTCATGATGCATCATCAAGGCACAGAGTCAAAAACACTTTTCATTGAACTTTTCTTAAAGTATGGAGAATCTATGCATATGTATTCTGTTATGGGAATTCTCTGCTTTCCATAATATAAATTTCAAAATGGAAAAAAAGTCATAATTGCTTTCTCTCAAGATTCGTGACAGTAACTTGTTAGAATATTTACATATTTATAAGTCCAGAATCATCTTATCTCTAAGAGGTTAAATTGCCAAAAGCCAAGTAAAGGAAGTATCTACTTTTAACGGAAAATTATACTGAGGCAGTCAACACTATTTAAAATAGGGTATTTCTATTCTGTAATTTATTATTCAGCAACCACACACGGTAGCCACAAGTTAGTTGTGTGGAGGCAGCTCAGGGTCTTGGGAGCAGAAAAGCCAGCAAGAAGGACAAACCCATAAGCAATCAGCTCTATGATGTTAGAATGCTTTGGAAAACAAAAACTCGTATGCATTATTGGAGTAATCACAAAAATTGGAAGGCTGGAATAAGAAGGGCCAGTGCCAACACAGAGAGACCATGCCTCATCAATCAACTGATAAATCATATAACACTGGAAAACTCAACTGAGGAAAGAAAGATTTTTTTATCTGAATATGGCATTGAAAGCAGCTTAGACATGATGATTTCAGCTAAACTTTGCAGTGTGCTCGGAGGCTGCCAGTGGCCATAAGCAAAGGGAGATGTCACAGCACCGCTAGCAGTTTTAACCAATTACAACATGAGAAATAATTTCAGGAGAGTAAACCTTATTTTGTAATTATCTCAATTGGTTTAATATCTGTCAGTTTGCTTTTTCACTCTGGAGAAATTTGGCCTAAAAACAAAAGCTAAAGGTAAACAGCTAGATAATAATGCTACTCCAAATCATCAGGCATGAGAAGAAATAGAAATTTATTGTCCAAATGATGTATGTTGTTCTTAAGGAAAAAAAAAATTCCCTTAAACATTGAAGCATTTGGTGATTTTCTCCTCCAGCCATAGAAATGGCATGAACTAAAAGAATACTGTTTTCTGTAATAGAAATTATAAGATCCAGCACAAATGTATGACATGAAGAAGAATAACTAATATTCAATAGTTATTGTACCTCATAAATTGGACATGTAGAAAAGTTCTCAGCAAAAACTGTCTCTGACAAAATTTTCAAAATTTCTTTACAAGTGGATTATATAAAGCGGCAATATATTGCAGATATATTACAATATATATACTGCAGTATATATTACTGCTTTATTTCAGATTCCAATTTCAAATTCTCATTTCCCCTTAATAAAGTTGACTTAAAATATATGATATCTGCCAGGCAGTGGTGGCGCACGCCTTTAATCCCAGCACTAGGGAGGAAGAGTCAGGCGGATCTCTGTGAGTTCGAGGCCAGCCTGGTCTACAAGAGCTAGTTCCAGAACAGGAACCAAAAGCTACAGAGAAACCCTGTCTTGAAAATAAAAAAAAAAAGTGACATCTATACATATGCTAGGACTTAAAACTTAGGGTTATTATAAAATCTAGTGTTGAAATATCTTCATAAATCATGATCATTGAATGTGGGGCTATTGAAAGATTCAATGGGAAAATAAAATTGCCAAAGCTTACAGTGTAGTTCTTCTTGTCATGCAAATGTATTTATTAAATCTCCTTAATTCTGAAAACTAGATGTTGAATGACCGTGCCCACTTAGATAATATTGCCTTTATTCTTTCCGATGCATCCTGAATGATGGAAACACTTGGAAAGAGCATCTTTTCTTAACTGCTGTAAAATCAGCATTCTGTATCACCTAAGGTCAAAATATGCTATTGAAATAGAAATATGGACTTGTCCCCATTACAAACTATTGTCAGGTTATGAAAAATGTAATCATTACAATGCATTATTATATTTAAGTATAAAAGCTCTGAATTGCAATCTTTGTCATTGAGTGGCATATTTTAAATGAAGAGTAATATCTCAGATCTCTTTGGAAAGCTTAATGCTTAAAAACAATTTTATCTAGCTATGAACAATGGGGAAAGGCATTATAAAATACATTTTGAGTATGCATGAAGAATATGAACATAATACAGAATTAAATTTAGAGCAACTAAGAGTAGATTTTGAAGATGTTTTCTTAACTACTTTAATACAGTCATCATTTCAAATTGCACTTTCAATGAAAAGAAGCTGCATGCACTAACTTTTTTTGACAGGTATTATTAAATTAGTATGCATTATCCAGCACCTATTTTGCTACACAAAAGTTGAGAAGCATCTGAGAGTAAACACAAATAGTAGTTTTAATGATATTCTGTCCTGAATATACTATGGTGATGATTTTTATAATATGCCAAATTCTGAGATTTGAGTACAACAGAAACCATACCATGTTGAGACATTCTACCTATACTGAGTGATCAATAAAAGCGGTTCCATATATGTGAAACTGTTTTATATCATGCTTCTATATTTAATACATTTTAGCCTATTTCATTGAATAAAACACAAATATGGAGTTAAATCCATGCCTAAAATTGCATCTCAAATAAATGTTAAAATATATTTTAATAGATCACTATAATTAATGATTATACTTACTTATCAATTTCAGTGGAAAAGTCTCCTGCCCATCCTAATGTCAGTCATAACTCATCCAAATGAACCAGAATAAAATTTCCTTAAGTAATATAATAATCATGCTGGGCAGTGGTGACACACGCTTTCAATGCCAGCACTCAGGAGGCAGAGCAGACAGATTTCTGAGTTCGAGGTTAGCCTGGTCTACAAGAGCTCATTTCAAGACAGGCACCAAAACTACAGAGAAATCTTGTCTTGAAAAAACAACAACAAAAAAAACCATAATAAAACAATCAGATATGAAAATAGAATGCTAGGTTATTCTATAAGATGCACATTAGAAAAATGATAAAACAAAGAAATAGATGGTAAGGCATTGATAGTTACTGTGGAGCAAACTTGCCCAAGTTAAAATGTAGATAGCATCAAAGTAGGGATTGGAACCTAGATTTGGGAGTTGCGAACAAATGGAAATCAAAAGTGAACTGACTTGTGCAAGACCCATTGCATTAAGAAAAGAAAAGCCAAATAAACTGTCAGAGACTCCCAAAGTATGAAAAACCTAGTTCCAAAAAATAATATCTGCTTGTCAAATAAATAAATAAGAAAACGAGCACATGGCACTGTCGGCCATAGAACTGGAAGTAACTTGTTGCTTAAAGTTTCCTCGGTCTTTGATACTCTACCCTACCTGCTTTCACCTCAAACTGTACAGCTTTTCTTGGAAGTCTTTTCTGGGAATGATATGGTATACACTTGCTTGGAAACACTGGACCATATATGGGTTTATGATATATGATATTTATGCCTTTGGGTGGGTTAGTAGGCAGGACAAGCTGAAGTTTAAAGAACACTGAAATGTCAGAGTGAAATACATGCTTTCAGATCCGATGGGATTGGCAAGTAAAATAACATAGACAACTGGAAACAGGAGCTGTTGGAAACAGTTCCCGAGGGAAAGGAGTGTCGGTGAGGTTCTGCAGAATGGGATGAATTGAGGAGGCAGTGATTTTAAATGGGGACACATCAGCAGGGCAGGAAGCCACCAGGTGACGTGATGAGAACGTGAGTGATAGAGCCGTCTGGGAAACAGGCAAGCCTTAACTTGACAAACATTTGTAGGGAAGGAATTATGGACTTGTTCATAGATTAGACTAGAAGAAGACAAGGTCAAAGGCAAAGCTACCGACTTGAGAGAAAAAACTAGGAAGCAGAAGAAGGAATGACACTGATACTCTGTGTATTCCCCTGGCCGGCTGAGGTGCTGGAGAGTGAGGCTTCTGCCTAGAAGTCACACCCACCAGCCTCCAAGTGCTCTCAATTAAGTGGCACAAGACTAAACAATTTTATGTGTGTGTTGTTTTCACATAAATCTAAAATTCCAAGTTTATAATGTCACGCACAGTTTTCAAATGATTAAAAAACAAATCAACTTCTTGATTTATAATTGGGAAAATTGTTAACCATGCTGACATTACAATCTTAAGATACTCAAAGAAACACAATTGTTTCTCCCATCATCTTCATTTCAACGCCCTGAGTTAAATCTTGTATCTACAGTTTACCGTTCTCCCACTAGCTAGAGATCACAGCTTTTTGAATTCTAGGCAGAAATTACTTTTAGATTATTTGCTTTGTCTTGGAACGTGGTTAGCACCCAAGGATCTGGCAATTCCACACCATTGTTTTAAAAAAGAAAAAAAAAGTGGTGTGAAAACATACAGCACACATGCATAAGTGTTTTGCTTTTAAAAAATACTTTCTTCTTCCAGGTGACATTTACAAAGAGGAAATTTGGACTGATGAAGAAGGCTTACGAGCTGAGCGTGCTGTGTGACTGTGAGATCGCGCTGATCATCTTCAACAGCACCAACAAGCTGTTCCAGTACGCCAGCACCGACATGGACAAGGTGCTGCTCAAGTACACGGAGTACAACGAGCCGCACGAGAGCCGGACGAACTCAGACATTGTGGAGGTGAGCATGCACGCCGTGAGCCTGCGATTCAGCAGAGCCTCGTGGTGTGGGCCTGGCCCAGGAGCTTCTTTTCCTATCTTCCTACTCCTGTACAGAGTCTCAGAATTTTTCTCCCAGCTATGACTGCACCACCCTGGTTAACGCCTCCCAAAATGAAGTTAAAGTGACAGCTTGAGGAGTGAGCCATGTAGGATCTAGAAATCAAGTTCCAGGGTCACATGAGTGGGCTGCTCGTTTCATGAGCAGGCAGTATCCTCCACCGGTGTGTCTGAACACCAGAGTTGGGAACTGTGATCAGATGATATGTCATCCAAATGGTAAACTCTTGCATACTAACAATTTACTTTAAGTATGTAATAGTTTCCCTACAGAATCAAAGTATTTTTTTCAAGTGAATGCGTTCCAACCGTATAATCTTTCCACGCGTCACTTCTTTCTAACTCTCTCTTTTAAAGGCTCTCTCACTGAGAAAGTGAAAAACAACTATTAGAAAAAGGTTGTTTTTCCTTGGGTCTGGTGGCCCTGGGGAGACAGAGGCAGGTGGATCTCTGTGAGTTAGAAGCCAGCCTGGTCTACAAAGCGAGTTCCAGGACTACCAGGATTTTTACACAGAAAAATCCTGTCTCTAATCCCCCTAAAAAGATTTCCCTCAAAATGATATCATTATAGCACTGAAAACTGTAAATATTTCTTTGCTTTTATTTGAAGTTTTCAAAAGCATTGAAAATATTGGTTTTATTTTCACTTGGTAAATTGACCCGATAATAACAAACGCAATTTCAGTGGAAAAAGTTCAGTGAAACCTATGTTTGGTATGTGAAGATACTCTCTCCTTGTCGCTTTTCATTGACTAGTGATTTGAGCCATACACTTTCCTGAATCCTCAGATTTAAGATTGGTACTGAAAATTTCCTCCCTTTAGAAGAGTTCTTTTTATACCTATATATAAACTGAAAAATGAAAACCAAACATAAAAGAACTGGTTAGTTGTGAAGCTCCAAGGGCTTCTGTGTATGTGAACTTCACACACAAAAGGCTGTCTCATACCAAAACTCTAACATGATATATTCCAAGATAGCAAACTGAGTTAAAATATGACAATGGACTTGATGTCCTTGGACTAGACAGCTCTTCATATAATGTGGAGCAATAGAACTTTACTGGATAGATGAGAAAATATGTTGACTTTTAAATTCTGCTTTTGTGAGTTTATAATTTAGAAGATTCATATACTGAGTTTTGCGGAGGAGTGTGCCGCATGACTTGGGTGACTTGCAGTTTGGCACCCCATATGATATTTTCATAGTGCTGTACGGAGGGACATCTGAGAGTTAGATTTCTATAAAGGCTGTGATATGAACACTGGGCCAAGAGTCTGAGATTTGCAGGATCACGTTATGTGGCAAGTTGGCTCTTTCTCCTGCTGAAGGTTTCTCATCTCAAAAAAAAAAACAAAAAAACAAAAACGAAGGGGGCTAAGGATTTCAATTCAATGGTAGAGCATCTCCTGAATATGGGAAACTCTGGGTCTTATTTCCAGTGCTCCAGAAATAGTTTGAAAATCCTTTGCAACAATATAATTTCTGAAAGAACCATTCAAGACCGTAGTAAAGCTCTCATTTCATGGCCTTGTATGAGATATAAGCAGAATAAAGCTCTGAATTGCTCTAAGCTTCTAACTCTCCAGCAAAATCAAGAGTCCGAGGCTCAGTATTTTGGGTGAATACAAAATATAAATCTAACACATTATAAGCGTATCCTGATGGGTTATCTCAATAACATTCATTCTTCATGATTTGACCTTCCTGGATTTTAGAAATGACTGGTGAGGGAGAGGATTTTAAGGCAGAGTCTCTAACTGATAAAGTTTTATATCATTATCACATATGCCACTTTTCACAACATAGAGCCTTGAAATCAGAACAGTTGAGAGAAGACATTCAAGTGGAAAGTGTATATAACGTGTCCCCTCAAATAATTAGGTATGCCAGATTTCAAACTTTTGTAGTAGCCATCACTTAGAGTGCAGTCGGAAGAAGTTTAGAACAGGTCTTGCAGACTAAGACTCTGCCGTCAGAAGTCACACTTAGAACAGGTCTAACACAAAGTTTACAGTGAAGATAGCTTACTACTCCTGGGTGAAATTTTGAATCCTATTTATTTTAATTTAATGGAATACATTTAACTGGGTAAGTCTAATGAGGAGAATAATATGTTCCATGAAGGGTCATTAGTTTTGCATTTCCCATTTGGACCATTGCCTCTCGCCCTTAACCCTCTACAAACAGTTACTCCCAAGCAGGAAAGGTTGGAGAGAGAGAGAGAATAGAACGGTGTCTAACATGGGGACCTAAGTGCAGATTCCTGGGCCACGCTCGAGCAGGGTTGGTTAGAGGGTCACAGGAAAGTGTGCAGTGCGTGGGTGTTGAAAAGAGATTTCTCCTTTTAGCAAAAAGCTCTGTGTAATTACCATGTCTTTGCTTGATAATTAGCACCACTGTTACAATGGCACAGAGACACACAAAGGCTTAGCAGATAGACTGAGATAGTTTTTTCCCCATTGTATCATAATGCAGCTTGAATATCTGTTTAGATAAACTATATAAATATGCCAGATTTAGTAAATGTGTTAAAAATTGTAATCCATTGTTTAAAAAGGAAACAAAAACAGCTATTGTATTTAAAATACTTCCTTTGAAGAAAGTCCATTTTATTTGGCTCTGGAATACAAAAACTAAATATTTGCCCAAGTGCTGGCTTACGAGGCTCTAAAGTTCAGGTAGTGTGAAGAACAACTGCCCGTCATCACTGGTCCCCTGATAGAAGAGACTCTGGAAGTTTCTCTCGGGCTGCATTCCTGAAGAAGTATTTGTTAAATACCTGAGAATGACCTGAAGAATACAGATCCTACAGGATTAGTGCCCAGCAAGGTGATGTCTGCATTCTGAACAGAATCAAGTAGGCGTTCTTGTTAAAGATGGAAAACCTATATGCAGAAACTGCCTTGGGAACAATTAGAAGGCAAAGGAGCAATGCCCCAGAAATACCACATAAACTGCTGAAAGGAAAGTGTGTACTCACAGTACAACAGCACTACATGACAGCACATGCATCCTGCAGGAATATTGCAAGTGGTAATTGGACTAATGGGAACCGCCATACCCATTTCAGGACTACTAAACATAACATGAAGCCCAAATGTGAGTGTAGTTAGCCCCTGTAGTTAGCCAACAAAGGACCTCCTGTCATTCTGCTATTCTGTGGAAGGGTGATCCTGTCTGGGTCAAATGCCCAACTGTTATGTTTAAAGAGGAGAAAAATGCAAGGTCCTTCACTGTTCCCTTGGAAATACAGAAATGAATACAACACCTATTAGATAAGAAACCCTAGTACCACAGCTGTGTCAGTAGAAGATATTGGCTTTTATTTTTAGTTGCAAGACTGATCAATGAGTCTCCCCTTCTCTCTCTCTCTCTCTCTCTCTCTCTCTCTCTCTCTCTCTGTGTGTGTGTGTGTGTGTGTGTGTGTGTATGTGTGTGTGAGAGAGAGACAGACAGACAGACAGACAGACAGAGACAGACAGACAGATGGAAGTAGGGAGGAGAACTTAGCTAAAGGTTTATTTTCTGTCACCTGAGTCCTGCTTGGCTTTAAAGACATTGTTGCATTAAAGTCTTTCTTTGCCCACTAAGTGCAGTAATGGCTAAGGCCTAAATTAGGACTTACAAGGCCTTAAAATAGCTTTTAACCTTTGCTGCCTCTCAGTACTGCTGGAAGGTTATACCCAGTCTTTAACTGCTCTTGCAGAGTTGGCTAGATATTGCTGAGTTCAATTTCTGTTGAAGAACAATTGTAGGAAAAGGTAGAACTGAAACTCTTTACAGATCAGTATTACAGAATTGGAAGTTGGGTGCAAGATATGAAAACTACCTGTTTACTTGACCCTCTACTATAGCCAAACCAATATAATTCATAATTACAGAATATAGATCTATTAGCTTCCATGTACCCTAACTTATATTACACACGAACACTTAGCAGAAAGCACACTCACGGACTTGTTCGGTAGTTTCTGGATTACCATTTCTTCAATCATTTACCCAGCAAAGATTTGCCAAATTCCTGCTGTGTACCACATGCCAGGGAATGCTTGAAGTGCAAATATAACCAAAGCAACTTGAGAACTCATTCTTAAAGTAGCTCACAAAGCCATGTGGCCCTGCCATTGCCCTTTTGCCTTTGCTTGTCGCCCAGCTGACCTTGTCCTGACACGTTGCATCCTGTGCTTCAGACACACAACACATATTCCCCCCACACAACCTCTCTATACTCTTATTTGCTTCTTCATCATGGTTTAGTACTAGGTCTTTGACTTTTACTTATCCTTACATTAAGTAAAGTCCCAAATTGTGAGCCATTAGAGGTTACCCTTGTATTAAGTGCTTTCCTCATAGCCTAGTCATCTTGTGCTCTGTCTTCCACCTCCACCTCAGAGAGCTATTGGGATGATTACCTACTTAATGCTTACACACTAGATTTGAAACTTGTTGAGGGACAGGGACTGAGCATCAGCACCAGCGTTCATAAGGTTTGAAGAGCAGTAGGTGCTCAGAATGCGTTTAATGGAATAAGCAGACAGGAAATAAACACACATTACCCAGTCATTGCCAGAGAATAATATTACTCACTTAAATTTTAAAAACAATATTTTCATATCCCAGTGAAATGGCTTAAGACAGAGAGAATTAGTCACAATTAGTCACAAATGCAGGGAACAACTGACCATAGAGTACCAAGCCCCAACTGATAACATCTACAATAAAACCAACCCCTTAGGGGACATCACAGAAGACGAAGATGGTTAGAGTCAGAAGACCAAGACATCTCCTATGAGCTTCTGTCCTCTATATGTGACAGGGAAGCTGACCCCATGAAATCGCAATACTACAGTTGCTTAAATAAGACCTGAAGAGTGTCAGTGATTGACATGTCAAAAGAAATGAGGGAAATGGCACAAAGCTCAGCCCGTAGGTGAAGAGCAATCCACAATTAATGACTTTTGAAAGAGGGAGAATCGGTCCTCCTGAAGAATTAGCCCTCAAGTGTGTTATTCAATATGAAATGGTCAACTCTAAAAATGTATACATACAAGTCACAAGAGATGAGCTCAGTAGGCTGTATTTCTGTGTTTATTCATATATGTGTGTATGTGTATGTGACAATAATTGAAGGAAGAGATGCCATAAATTTTATAAGGGGAGTGACATAGGATGAGTTGGGGGGAGGAAAAGAATAATATACATACAATACTCAAATATTTCTAAGTCTTTTTTAAAAAACCACTATCTAGCTCCGTCACCCCACTCTGTCGACCACTAGCCACATGGGGCTCTTCACGTTAAGTGAAACAAAGCTCACTGAATTTTATGATTCATTTCCTCAACAGCAGTAGCCACATCTCTGTGCTCTGTGGCCATCTGTGGGCCAGTGGCTACTGCATTGACAGGGAAGATCCTGACCCATTGGTTATCACAAAAGGTCCGTGAGACCACACTGGTCTGTAGTGAAATATAAAGATGGACTCTTTTAACTTGCTGTACCCTCAAACTAACACCAGGATGGATTCTTCAGTTTCTCATAATCTTATCCTTCAACATGAAGCGTGAGGGGTGCATTTCAGGAGTGCAAGTGATGTCAAGTCCCAGCGTTATAGCTTTAGAATGCAGAGTGCAAGCATTCTTCTACAAGACACCGGTCTGGAGCTCAGTACTTGGTAATACTAGACACACATCTTACCTCAGGCCAGTAACCACAGTCAATCAGTAACCTCACTGATTAGTTTGATTAGGAAATACCCGAGAGTGGTCTAGACTGTAGGGGAGCGCCAACCATGTGGTTGGGGTTGTGGTGCGGGGTTATTCTTTAGCTTTAGCTTGAAGATGCTTAATGGGGAGGTGGGAGATATTTTATGTTACCATTTTAAATTTGCTTCAAGCAACATTTGACTACTGCTTAACTTTGTACTTAGCAATTTCCATCGAATAAGTCCTCTTTATGAATAAATACAAAGAACTATTCTTTATTTACATTACAAATATTTCCTAGATTTATGACAAAATATATTTGAAATAGTTCACGTAGCTAATGACTCAAGAAACCTCTGCTGCAGTGTGGAAAATCAAGTGTAGACTTGTTTTCAATAGATTACTTGAATTAACAAAATATTAGCATATCCCATAAATATTTAAACATTTTATGTTGAACTTCCCAAGGACACAGAGGTAAACTGAATTTTTTAAGAATTTTTATTGTATTTTAACTTGTGTGTGTGTATCTTTAAAGACTTTACTAAGACCTGAAAATTATATCTGTGTTTGTCCTACCTAATAAGAGAGACTACAATTTCAGATGGACTCTCATTTCTCATAAGTATACTACAATGGTTTCTGTTTGTTTGTTTGGCTGGTTGGTTGGTTGGCTTGTTAGTTGGTTAGTTAGCCAGTTGGTTGGTTGGTTGGTTGGTTGGCTGGCTGGCTGGCTGGCTGGTTGGTTGGTTGGTTGGTTGGTTTTTCAAGACAGGGTTTCTCTATGTATCCCTGGCTCTCCTAGAACTCACTCTGTAGACCAGGCTGGCTTTAAACGGACAGAGATCCTCCTGTCTCTTCCTCCCGAGTGCTGGGATTAAAGGTGTGCACCGCCATCCCATGGCTGACTACAATGATTTTTTTCTGAAAAGCCACTCCTTTTCGAAAACATTGCTTTTGTTTCATTTGCATATGTTTTATGAACATAAAAATCTGCTTTGCATCTCATTTATTAAGAAAATAATTTTTGAACAGAAGTGTGCATGCTAGATTGTTTCACTTCTGTGCACGAAGCAGCAAGACTGAGTTTCCTCTGCTCTCTTACTTCACAGCTCTGCTGGCTTTACAGCCTCAGTACTGGCAGCCATCAGAGAATCAAGAATAGTCAGCGCAGAAAGCATGGTGCGTTTGAAAGCACAGCCTTTGCCAAGACGAACTTCATCAGTATTAATCAGTACTATTTTGTCATTGGGACTCTTTCAACTGAACTTCCTTAAACTGTGACAAAGCAAAACCCTAATATCTTTTTTTTTCTCTTAATATCTATAATCAAGGTGGGTGGACACTTAGCCTAGATCAGGATCACCCATTTTTGGTGATATTCACAGTTTATAGCATGTAGGATCTGATAGTTGTGACCTCTTTGAATCAAGGAGAGTGTGCTAGCTGTTGGTAACAGGCAAATAATGCTCATTACTTTATAAGTTATAAAAGTGTCAAATAAAATAACAAAAGGTGGAACAAATTTGTTACCCAATCAAAAGTGAAGTATTTGAAATAATTCTCATTCTGACTAAAATCAGGAAAAAAGACAATGGCTCCTCTCATAACGGAAAAGTTTGTTATTCTAATACATGGATTATGTCACTGGAGTGTTTTGGTGTTTTGTTTTTATTTGTTTTTTAAAATTACAACTAGATTTCCTCTGACTGAGGGTTATGACAATAGCACACCATAGGAGTTCTGTGTACATCAACTTCTGATGATCATTGTAGTATAATTAAAGTGTATAAAGACTTTCTGTTTGTATTTGACCTGCTCTAATAATAAAAGTGACTTCTTCAAGTGAGCTAGAGAGAATAAAAGTTGTTGTTCCATCAGAGAACCAAATGTGGGCTGGGAAGATGACCCCAGAATGTTTGTTGTGCAAGAACGCATACCTGAGTTCGATTTCTAGCACCCACTTAGGAGAGGATCCCTAGAGCTTCCTTGCGAACAAACCCAAATCTCAGCGTAAAACCTTCTTCCCAAAACAAGCTGAAACTTGGGAAATAGCAGTCAAATTTTATTTGTATTCTTCACATGTACATTGTGCATGTGTGCCCTACACACAGACAATGACAAAACATACATCCACTTAGATGCATACTGATACTTAAAAGATATAGAAGACCTGGGAGAAATACTGTTTCTAGCTCTGGCAAGAAAACCAAAATGGCCTCTAGGCCCAGGTCCACTGATTACTAGAGAAGAATAAATTTCAGGGACTTTATCTGGCTTTAGCAAGAAGGATCAATGGTTCAATTTGCCTCTGGCTCAGTCTTGCATAACTGGCAGTGCCTTTCAAAAATGTTGGTTTCAGTGTTTGGAATAGGTCTGCGTGTGACACTGGACTGTGTATTTTTAACATGCTTCCCGTTGATGCTGATCTTTGTGAACACTGGCTTCTGAATTTTAACTGTGCATCATTTCTTCTTTGTAGTTTGAGTGGTCAGGGTCATGCTATACCAAAGAATCTCAGCAGAGTGTCAGTAATATTTCTTTAAACTGATAGTCAACAAAACTAATTCTTCAAGCAAGAGAGTTGACTTTTCTAGGCAGTGCCATTGTAGACGCCCATTATGCCTCAGCAGAAAAACCACACTTAGGACAAGCAAGGCATTTAGGTATTGCCCTATGTCCCCTTCCTCACTGAGTAGTCATTTGGTTGTGGCTTCTTAGAGCAGATGAAGAGGTTCCTTGGTCCAAGCTCAAACTAGTTGGGGAAATGTAATGTGACTGGTTGGGGTGTTTTAGGAGTGCAGGTTACATCTCTCCACCTCTCCCACTGCTTTCATGGTCCTCGTGGTTGTAAGAATCCTTAGGACAGTCTGGAAAAGATAATGAAACCCAATCATTAAAAGAACTGTAGTTTTCCCAAAGAATCAATAAAAATCATGTTAAAAAAGAACCGTAATTACATTGGTGGCGCATGCACACACCACAGAGAGATGGGCAGCCTATGCTATCAGAAACACTGTATCTTACCAGTAGCTTCCTATTTGCCACATTTTTCAGTTACACCTCACTGGTGTTCCCAGCATGTTTCATGTTACACTGAAATTCAGCCACTTCAGAGGGACTGAAGAAGGAAAAGAAACTTTCTGTCAATTATCTCTAAAGGTCATAGAGTTAATGACTAACTGGGAGGTTAATTAGATTCTGAAAGCCTCTTCATATCAATTAAATCTCTTATCTTTATGTTTTAGTAAATAGACTTGGTGACTACTTGGGGCTACTGCTCTAAGGGAGGAAGCATTATAAACAGTAACTATAAATGAGTGTTTGTTTATTCTCATAAAAAAATTACTACCAAAGACTGGCTATATGAGTTAATAATGGTAACTCCTCAGTTTCTGAATTATGTGCCATATTTGTCAAAACAATGTGCAAATCTCCCCTTATTTGGAAACAAATGTCATGTCTATAATAGCAAGAAGACCATTTCATGGAGAGGAAAACTGAGGTTATAGTGACCCTAGGAATAGCTACTAACTGAAAACCAATCCATGTTATTCTTTTAGTTTCTGAAACACAATGTTTCTCAAACTTGTTATATGTGGTTTTTGTTTTTTTGTTTTGTGTGTGTGTGTGTGTGTGTGTGTGTGTTGTTGTTGTTGATGATGATGATGATGATGAAAGAGTCCAATTCCAGAATCTTGTTCTTTCTGGTAAAGTACCCTCCTACTGGAGGCAGATGGGCCTGGAGAGATGGCTCAGTGGCAAAGAACACTGCCTGCTCTTCCAAAGGTCCTGAGTTCAATTCCCAGAAACAACATGGTGGTTCACCATTATCTGTAATGAGATCTGGTGCCCTCTTGAGGAAGAGACCTGGTCAGTTGTCTTCATCAACTTAAAGGTGATGAGACGCAATATGGACAAGTTCAACTGAGTTGCCATATACGAGCTGCCCATGCATGCTTCTGCATTACCAAGGCAAAATTTTCATTCATTTTCACTCTCTAATTGAGTTACAACCTTTGTTCTAATGTATACACTTTTAAATAAACTCTGCATTTAGCATCTATGATATGATGATAAATGAAGTCATTTCTGTCATTAATGTGAATTGTCCTAGATAGAACCAGATTTTAGATAAGCTGAAATAGGTCAGCAATCAATATTAAATGAAGCCACTAACCTTATATACTTATATACATTGACATTAAATAAAAGCTCAGATCTTCTATCTCATTGTCTGGATGTATTTCCAAGTACTCACAAATCAAATGTAATTAGTGACCTCATACATAGCCATGCATCATCAAGACTTCCTATGGACAGTAGGAAGTGTACTAGTGGGCTAGCACTTGTCCATTGAGATAGCTGGGATTATGGTGACAGGACACAAAGACACCAGAGGCTTCTCCTTAATTATGGTTGCTCTGAGTTCATGTCATATAAAAAAACAGAAGCTGGATGGTCACTTTTTTATTCTGGAGCATTTTTAAAAATTGCATCTTTTGATTTTAATTTTCAGAAGTAGAAATTCTAAAGCCCGACAAATTGGGAATAAAGATAAAAGTTTAAAACTAATTTCAAGGGGATGTAGTTCAGTGTTAGACTATATGTCTACCATGGATGAGGTGATGAGGTAGTGGGTTTGATCCCCAGCACCCAAAAACACTGTTAGAGAAAGCTAACACACTCATTGTCTGACTGGAGACAAATAATGTAACCTCTAGGCTGCAGGCACCTCCCTTGAGTTAGTATTCGTCCCACTGTGTTCTCCCTGTGCCTGTCAGTTGGATTGTGGGTTGTAAAAAATGTCAGAGCACATTGTAAACTGTTCAGTTATAAAACTTGGTTGTTCTTTGAGAGTCAAGGAGAAAGTTTAGGGAATAAAAAAAACAATAATAAACAAGTTCTTAGCTTGAAGAAACATAATATTTTATGCTAATAATACATCTAGCATAAAGAGCTATTTCATAAAAAAATCAGACATTTAAACAGAACTCAACGTATTGTTTATTTTTTGCAAATATTTAAAAATAAATATGCAAGACATGGTGCAATAAAATGATTGTGGGAAATAAAGTGATTGTGACATGTTCGCTGTCCCACCCAGAACTGATAGCCTAGTTGAACAAAACACACACAAGTGCTTGCTGTTTCACTCAGCAGGTAATAGTGAAGCTGAAGTCTACTTGCCAAGCATGTGGCTGGCTACTGGAGATGCAATTGTGACTACGGTGAAGCCCAGTGACCTGAGCTTAGGGAAGCATTACTACAAACAGGGTGGGCTAGCTGAGGGCGAAGAAATTACGACTGTGAGCACCTGAAAGTGTGTTAGAGTGGATATTATTAAAAGTTTATGCTTTTAAAAAGTGAATGATAGAGGTTTTTGTTTTTCAATTGTGTGTTTCTGGAGTGGTGATGTGTGTGTGTGATGAATTCCCTGGAACTGGAGTTACAGGATGTTCTGAGCCACCAGATGTGGCTGCTGGAAACCAAACATGAGTCCCCGCAAAGCAGCAGCTTAACTGCTGGTTGAGCTATCTTTCCAGCCCCTCGCGGTAGATTTTAGATGAAAGTGGGACCTTGAGTGATAAGTAGAATGATAAGTTGATGTGCTAAACACGGCTGTAAGTCATTTATTCCCATTTAAAGTAAACATGCGACTAATAATTTACAGACATTAGATACATGTTTAACTATTAAGTGAATACATAAATGCTATGACACAGAGGCATAAAATGTATTTGTACATCACGTTAATCCATGGTATGGATATATAAGGGTCTGATTTCCCATTTTGGTTAGCAATTTCAATATGGAATTTCTCTGTAAACAGGTGGTTACCATTTTAGAAAAGTATCATAGAGTACATTAGCAAACTGCAGTGTGTATCTGTCTTAAGTCGGATTAAGAAGTTCAGCTTTATATTGTATCCCACACCCTTGTTTTAACTTGACAGAGGAGTCGCCACCCCTAATTTTAAAATAGGATGCTTTGGCCGAGGGGCTGGAAAACTGTTGCAGACTTGTGTAGCATTCCTATACCTTAATCGCTCCTCAACTTTTTCTCTTAGTTTAATCATTGGAGAATGTTCTTTGTTTCTATAGTCACTGCTCCACATAGTAACAGCTTGTTGTATTATGGTCTGTTAGCCAGAGGGTAGGTTTATTTTTAAAACCCTGAACTCTGAATTTCTCTTTATTTTCCCAGATTGAAAGCAGCTGAAATGCCTAGAGTTGCAGGTTGAAGGCTGCTTCACAATATGTGGGGTGAGGCTCCGTTCCCTCCTCCGTGTGTGTGTGTGTGTGTGTGTGTGTGTGTCTGTGTGTCTGTGTGTGTGTCTGTGTGTGTGTGTGTGTCTGTGTGTGTGTTTAAATTTTTTTCCCTAACAAATGTCTTCTAACTGCCAGTTGCCTAAAAATAGAAAACTGCTTAACTAAAAATAGCCTGGCTCTCTGTCGTGCCAAAGAAAATGGAGAGGAATAGGCGTGGAATAGAAGGCTGAGTAATCCAGTTCTATTCATTCAGAGCAACCTTTGGGAACACAGGCCATGCTAAAGTGCCCTCCAGAAACCACAGGCCAGCTCTCTCTTCGGACTCTGAGGTGCCAGTAAACAGTTTAGCCCGGGGATACTTTTTTTCCCCCTTCATAGATTGTAAACATTTTCTAAAAGACAAGGCTTTGTTTCACAGAACCTGACAAGCTGCCAGAAGTAACTTTTTTAAGGTCTTAAAAAATTCATAATTGTAAGTTTTTTAAAAAGAAAAATGATTCTTAAAGGAAAATGTTGTAAAATAATGTACATCATGTAATAATTAACAGGAAACTCTGTTATAATAAAAACCCTACTTACGGCTTGCAATTAAACTCCAAACTTGAAAAGTTTCACGGAAAGCAATTGCTTCTGTGATTCACTGGAGCTGGAGAGCAGCTCATGCACTTTGCTTTAGCCCCTGGTGTAGGACACTCTTGGAGGACCATATCCCCCGACAGAGCCTATTTAATCACTTTCTTAGAGTTAGCTTAACCCAAGCAGATTTCTTTTTCTTTTCGTTTTTAAAATGGAATAGAACCACCTAAAAAAATAAATAAATAAATAACATCTTTAGAGGATGGCTTTCTGCCTTAAGTGAACGGCATTCTGAGTAAGCTGTTTTTTAAAACAAATATACAGACTGTTTTTGCTATGGTGGTGCCTACACACACACACACACACACACACACACACACACACACACCATTTTCTTTTGCTTAAGTAATCTGAATAACCAGGGCAAACATAGCAACAGGGTGTGGAAATGTCAGCACAGGTCAGGGGTGCTGTGGCTCCGAGCATTGTTGTTTTCTGTTCCTGTAATGCTGCTAAGACTCCTGAGACACCCGACGCCAACTGATGGGATGAGGCTTAAGTCACTGCTAGAAGAACCAGGGTCCTTGTATCTGTGTACATCCACTCTTCTGGTCTCCTTCCGTCTCGTAGAGCATTTTGCCGTTTTGCATGTTGGCCCCCTACCGCTCTTTGTAATGGATGCAGACCACAAGTGATTCCTTTATGCAGCATACAGGGTGTAATTGTGTCTGTGTGGTGTATTAGTAATTACCAAGCTGAATTCCCATATTGTATCTTTACTGCAGGCATGGAAAAATAGGACATACAATCCTGCACAGCCGTTTTCAACCTAGATAGTGAGCCACTCAGAGCTGTATCCTAGGGACAAAGCTTTTCCACAGATACTTTAAAACAAAATTGTCATTGTTAGTCATTGTGCTACGCAGGGCAAACTCAGCTTTAGCAGTGATTATCTTTGACATTATAGTATTCATTTTTTTCATTATTCGACAAAGTCTTTGCAATGTGGAAAATATTCTCTTTTTAATTGTTGGCATAAAAGCTTTAATATTGCTAGATACTATAATGATATTAGCTGTATTCACTACACTAGAGTGCCTGAGCTTCTATGCACAGTAGCTTATGTGACATTCATAGACATCATAAAATATAATTGTTAGCTGCATTTTGCCCTTAAACAGTCGTATTTTCATATATAATTTATCAATCTTGACTCAAGCATTGTTAAACCAGAAAGAGCTGACAACAAATTTTTGTTACAGTAAACAGATTTGAATTAATTATTAATTTCTTTGCTATAAAATTTGCATCCATCCTTTATGTATTATGTAGGTGTTATTGATTTGACTGCCTCCTAATCTGTAGGGACTTGAAACAACTTTAGAACTATATTTATAACAGAAGTTAAAATAAAGCAAGCAGGTTGGTTTACACAACAGAAATTCCACTTTTGTGTGCAGATACTTATAAAGACAATAGAGTACTGTTAACTACAGTAATAAATAAAGCAATATGACCATTTTTATTAGGGATAATCATTAAATTTGGTTTATTTTGTGGATAATTAATGTATTGGTAATTTTAATTACATTTTACTATCTAATCTAAAAATGACCTTTTGGTGTATATGTTTAAATTTTTACTTTTGACTGTAGATGTTTTTATTCAAGCAGTAATTATTAGACACAGAGCAAGCTCAGAAATCAGCAACACAAGGAGAGAGACATTTATGCAGCCTAGTCCGTGACTCCACAAAACCATCTTGCTAATACTGAAAATATACACAGGAATCAATGGACAAACACTAGAGAAAGAGCTGTGGAATATTGGGAGGGCAGCATAGCCTGCGTGAGAGCACAAGTTCTGAAACCAGCCTTTGTTCTTAGCTTCTCTCTGCTGCTGTTTGTCCCTGAGAAGACTGGTAAAGTCCTGTGTCCCAAAGTCATTGTTTGCAAATGGGATTCATAATGACAATTCACGCGATGACTATTGTGATGAGCATTTTTAGTACTTGGAACAGGTGTCTGGCTCATAGTAAAGTTTATAATAGAGATGACAGTAATGTCGATGATATATGTGATAAACCAGTATCTAGTAGGAAGCAGAATATTCAGACCTAAAAATGTCATGGATTTTAATTGTAAGCCCAAGAAAAGTAGAATTCAGAAAGGAGCTATGAGCTGATGAGGAAGTTGTAAGGAAGACTTTTCAAAAGATGGGTGGTCTAGTGCATCATGGGAAGGGGGGAAGTCAGACAAAGGTTTAGCATGCAATGCGTGCAGTATTCACATAGAGGAAGAGACCGAAAAATGGTTGTAAGGGAGAGCAGTCAGACACAAGGAACACAAAGTGTTTCATGTGGAGTTAGAAGTGATGCAAACAGGTCTGGAAAAGACACTGTGGACTCAAACAAGAGAATAGCATAAAAAAAAAAAAACTTAAGGAAGGTTTGACTAAAATCAACTATCTTAAAAATAGAAATGGTAGAATTATTTTTAAAAATGCTAAACTAGTTTAATCTGTATAAATAATATGTGTAGGCATGTTAGAAAATCTAAGGCCTTTTCCTGTATATGTATATTGCAAGCTATTTCAGTCACCCTGTAAAGATCTATGACTGTACATAATACATTTAATGCACATGACTTCAATTTACAATGATAATGTACAATGCATTTCTCTGAAGTCTATTTATCACATTTAGTAGAGAAAAATTATAGAGACTACAGGTCATATATTTTTAAGTTCTTTAAGCACCATACATTAAATTGGAGATATTGGAATTTCCTAGGAAAGGCTGTGCACTTTTAATGACAACACAAACAGATCCGGACCCCATACATCCTGTCAGAAATGAGAAGCCTTAAGCTTTCTGAATTATGGGAAATCTGCAGTGTGAAAGCCCAGTGTTCTCACTACTACACTGGTTGGTGTAAGATGAGAGGCGAGTCACACAAACCGTGCTTCTCTACTTGCATAAACTGTGACCTTGGCATGTTTCAAATTCTCCACGGATATTCTGCTTTCTAACTCATCACCTCATATTCGGTCTTTCTGTGTAATTAGCAAGTAATATACATGGTCATTAGCATATGCAGGTCCATGATCGTCAGACATGTGTACCGTTTCTTTTCCTGCTGCTCCTCCTTAGTCATGTCAACTTAGGCAACTTTTAAAATCTCTCTCTCTCTCTCTCTCTCTCCCTCTCTCTCTCTCTCTCTCTCTCCCTCCCCCCCCCCTCTCTCTCTCTCTCCCTCTCTCTCTCTCTCTCCCTCTCTCTCTCTCTCACACACACACACACACGCACTGAAATCTACAGTATATTTTGTTTTTATATCCTAAAGTTGTCCTCTTGTGAACGAATGTAGTTCAGTGGTAGCCTACCCACCCTACTGTGTTCAGGACCTGAGCTGAATTCTCGGCATAGGAAATGAAGTCATTTTGAGAAGTACTATAGATGAATAAATGTTATGTAATAAAATCCCTCAGGCAGATAGTTTACTGACATTTAAACTGGGATAATACATACAAAAGAAAAGCTAATTCTGTTAAAGACCATCAAAATGTTGAAAAAGAAGTAAGTAGAACTCTCACAAACAGAATACCTAAACCAGTTTCTGTTAGGAAACTTTGTTAAAGTTACCATCCAAGCCCTGCTTTGCCTTTCTAATTATGTGCATCCAAGGAAGAGTCATACTGGAGTGAGAAAGAGGGGGTGGAAGGCAAAAAGACTGAAAGTAATCGGCAAAGCTGAGACATAGTACCCCTCCTATGCTGTCGATTCTTTTCTGTTTCAAAAATAATTAATCTCATTCAAATCCTATCCAGGCAATGGTGCTTAGTGTGGTGATCCTGCTAGTGATAAAAATACATGTGTACCCTGATTGCTTCTGGTGAAACTTTCAAGTATCTCTATGCCAGCTCCCTCCATATTTTGATGGAAGTATGATACATACTGCTGGAAATGAACCAAGCATGTGCTAATGTATTATACATTTGGCTCAGTTCCAGGACAGCAGGTGTCTTAAATATTCCAGTCACACACTCACAATATATATTACCACTAGAGGAAAAGTAGTTTTTTTAAATCACTGATGTTAGTTCTGAACCAAGCCTATCTTGTGCCATACGGACAGCATAGATAGATGGCGGTGGGGGAAGGGCCTTTCTCTGACTGGAGGTGCAGCAAACAAGCAGTTCTGAAGTCTACACTTGACCACTGGCTCCCAGATCCAGGCATTGGTTATTCAATCATCAGAAAACAAATTCTTGAAACCCAAAGAAACAGTTCAACACTTTCCATAACCGAGTTCCTGCAAATAGGAGAAATTCTCCTTATATTAGAAAAAACAGTAGTAAATTGTCTGATAATAAATCGGTAGGTTGTGATTAGGGGAAGAAATCTGTGTGTCATTAGAATCCACCATTCAGTTTGCAAACAACCTAACATGAAACAACCTGGCTTTCCTGGGGTTCTAATTACTAAATTGAACTATTTCCTTTTAGAGGAAAAAAGGGCAATAATAGCTATATGGAGATACGCCGGGTGATGGTGGTGCATGCCTTTAATCCCAGCACTCTGGGGGCATAGGAAATACATCTACAGAGAAATCATTTAGGAGATTATTAAGTTTTATCTTCCTGCTGCATCCATACATGTGTGCACCTAAACGCCCGTGCACACACACAGGCACAAACACACACAGGCACACAGAGACACACACACAGAGACACACACACAGACACACATACACACACACACACACAGAGACACACACACAGACACACATACACACACACACACACACACACACACACAGCTTCTGCTGCTTTCATAAATGGATGAAACCTGCAGCTCTAAGCAATTGAACTCAGGTACACAGCTTCCATTTCACTAAGCACGAGTTCCTGCATCAGATCAACAAACTTGCATTGATCTTTGTCTAACCCTTTGGCTTCAGCAATAAAATAATGCAAGGCTGGAGAAAGGTTTCTGACTGCCCCCAGCCACCTGCCGTAACCTCATGCCGCCTTTCAGTATAGACAGGACCTCTTTGATGATTAGTCAATAATGCGCATTACCTCATGGAAACGGGCTTTGAACCCTGTTCTACTTCCTCTTTTAATGGTGCTGTTTCCCCTCATCTTTCAGCAGTGATCTTTAAAAAGAAGTGAGATGCTATTCAAAGCAACAGCGATGGCAGGCTGAGGCATTTCGAAACCGTTAAGTGGTTAATATTATTTATCCACCAGAATAGTGCTGTTAAACCCGTGCAGAACTCCAAGCATGCTCACTTTAAACTCCTTTAACTATTATACAGCACGGCTTCCTTTCAGTTTTCACAAAATCCGGTTTCCCGTCGGAGAGGCTTGAGTATTCCTTGCTGTGGAGGCCTCCAGAGAAAAGAGGGGAGCTCACAACTGTGAGACAGTCGGTGACTGTGGGTGGCATTTCTCTGCTGAGTCAGGTCCCCAGGCTTTACCAACAGTGCAGATTCTCTGACAAGATGCAAAAGCCCAAGTCTGTCTGTGCTTCTTGAAGCTCTTCTGTAATTTTCCCCTTTCCCTAGCAACTTTGGGAAATTTTGACTTAAGATCGTGTATTTTTTTTTTTTTGTCCTCTCTTCCTCTTAACTGTTAAAAGAAAACTGAGAAGTTTTCCACCGAATTCCTTTACTTTTCCTATCACCCGGCCTAGAAGGTAAAGCAGTATTATCTGCATTTGTGTGAAAATGAGGAAAAGGAACAGCTTATGTCACTATGACTAGGAAATGAACTGTTAGGATGCATGCAAGATTTCTCCGAGACACACAGCACAGCACAGAGATCAATAATTGTTTGTTCATAAAAGTATACAATTTTCTCTTCTCTCCACCAATTCTCTCAAACCTAGAAAAGGGGCAAATTTAAAATCACCTGTCCAGGCCAACTGAAGCAGAGAACTAAGCAGTTAGATTAATCAGTTCAGTACACTTTCTCCCAAAATAAATCATTAAAACCTGTTTTTCTTGGCAACTGAGACTTGGGGTTCTTCCTAGGAGTGTCATAATTATTACAGTAGACCTGCGCTTGGATGTACCCAGAGGTTCAGCCTGTGTCATAAAACAGAATCCCACCAGCCTTTGGAGGTGAGAGAAATGCAACTGTCTTTCTTTCCCTTCCTTTCCCACTTCATTTTAATGAGAACCATGTTACAGAGATGCAATAGAAGAGGCTGTCATATATCCACTGGTCATGGTAGTATTGACAGGAAGTATCCTACGTACGAGTAATTGTCAGAAAATAAATTTCATTATAGACATTTCCCTCTGTGGAAAAAATTATCAGACAAATTGGTCAAAAGGTATATACACAGAAAATTCACATTTTTTGTGTGTTTGGTGGACGGATTCAATCTAGGTCCTTGCACTTCAAAGAGTTACACTCTACCTTTGAGCTCCATTCCCAGCCCCTAGGTAATCTTTATTATCAGACAAGCTCGCATAAACAGCAGAGTTCTGAAATTTAATAATAATAACCACTCAATTCTAGTGTAGCTCACATGTAGTTCATAAGCTTGATTATGTGCTAACCAATCCAAAATTTGAGGGATTTCCTCAACCAAACTGTGCCTCTTTATTGGCATCCATGGCATAGCAATCATAATAGATGTATGGTTGTATAGATTTAAAAAAAAATCCATTCAAGGTTTAGTCTTGACACAGATACATGCTCCATAAATGGTATGTTTTATTGATAATATTTAGATAAAATATTAAGAAAATTAATATTTTGATAGTGAAGGAAGACTGGTTTAATGTCCTCTTTATGCCATAGAAGCAGATATAGTTTTATAATTACCTGGTAAAGTAAGTGGAAGAAATGATTATGCAAATGAAAATGTCTAGATTCACCAATAAACTTATAAAAGTCACTAAAATTTCATAAGTTATGAAAATTGTAATGTCCATCTTAAAAGTCAGATTGCAGAGTATTTCCATGGATGATGCCTAAGATTCCCAAAGCCATCGTGTCTAAAACAGACAATCAAAGCCTGCAGGGACAGAAACCTGATTCTCAGAGACTTGTCAGAGAAGGCCCTTCTAGGGCCAGAGAACAGAGTGCTCCATGGGGCTCTGTGGAGCTCCGTGGGGCTCACAGCCCACTTTTCTTGCTCTGAGTTAGAGAACAGATGCGAGTGAAGGTCAGGACGAGCGGCACTGGATGGCTTGTGACAGAGCTGTGGTAGATTGGACAGCGCAAAGCCAACCCCACACAAGCCAGCTGACAGACTAAGCAGCACTTAGTGGGCTTGCTTAAACTTCTCCCTCGGCACGATCATCCATTCTTTTCTCTTCTCCACCCCAGTATCTGTCTACTGTGCATCAACTGTCATCTTCTCTGTAATCTCCATTGTTGCTATTTCACTTTTTCAGAGTTGTCTCTCTGTACCTTTCTCCTATAAATTCCCCAGCATTCTTTCTAAATTTTGTAGCATTGTTTTAAGATGAAGGTAACTGAATGGAAACTTAGTTTTACTGTCTGTGTGAAAGTATGAATTATGGAAGTACAACTTTGTGAACTGTGACTTGTCTAAAATTTTGAAACCTTTGGAGATGATATATATATATATATATATATATATATATATATATAGAGAGAGAGAGAGAGAGAGAAAGAGAGAGAGAATAATCTTTAGCTAAAGTAAATAAATTGAAATAATTTTATTTCAATTATTAACTAATTAATTTGAAAATAAAATGTTATAAAAATTTAAAATTTAAACTTGTTCACTAATTAATAGCAGTCATTAGTCTATTTAGGTCTTGTTCAGGATATATTAGTAATACCACCAGGCTTTGTAAAACACCTTTTAATAAAATGTGTTTCTATTTGTAAGTATTTCATCTAAAAGAGAAGTTTCCAGTTTCTACAAGAAATGCATTAGATGTTTTCAGACTCTTTTGTTCTATAATTTCATCATATTTATGCTAATCCTTATACGCAATTTACAATTGTCTGTGCTAATAAAACCTGGCTCTCTACATTAATACTGTTAAAATAACAGGAACTAGAGAATGAATCTTAGAGACAGGAGCCACCAAATAACAAATGAGCCAGCCAACCTCAGGGCTAGTCCCTGTGGGAATCTGCGCTGAGGGTCCTAACTGAGAAATGCTGCTGGCGCTTTTGATGCTGGCCCTAGAAGCACTGCACAGCTATTTAACTCATACCAGATGGAAGTCATTGTGTTGTTATGAAAGCAAGTAGTGACCTTTATTAATGAACTCTTAAAATCTGCATTAATTCATAAAAATCTAAGGGACCAAGTCTTTCCCAGATACTAGGAATACTCAGTGAAAAGGTGCAGCTGTGCCCTCGGGAAGCTGGGTTTGGAATGTAAACTGAGGCAGGAGTTTGCTGGCAGTCCGGGTGGAAAAGCCGTGGTAGTGTCACAGGGAGAAGGTGGAGGCAATGAGGGCGACAGTGCCGATGCACTTAGTAAGCACAGCTCACGCTCTAAGAGGGAGGCTGAGACTTGAGCCTCTGTCTGGGGATTTGGAGCATATTCATTTTTAAGCACCTTTTATGTACTCGATGCCCCTTGATCACTAAATAATAGAGCCCTATAATGTGTCCTTCTACTAGAGACCTACTCGAGACCACTGAACATAAAATCCAGCACTTATTCTTGATCCACATAATAGATTTGTGGTAATGAGATAAAGCCGTAGGGTGCAGGCTTGACTCTGAGTTTCCTGAGTTCAGATCCTGTGGTTTACAATGTGCTTAGACAGACACAAGGTGGAAGCCAGTCTAACTTATGCAGAAAAGAAAGAAGGGGCGTTCTATCTCTCCTGCTTGATTTTCAGAGGCCTGCGGTGGAAATCCCTGTTGCCTAATATGGGAGTGGATAAATGGAGTTCTGTTCATTCACCTACTGACAACAACCCTAGAAACCTAGGTCACTATTTCCAGGTCAATACTCTGAGCCTAAATCTGTGAATGGCCTTTTCCTCAGATCTGAGTTCTAACTAGCCTCTCCAGGTTTTTTTGGTTGTTGTTTTGTTTTTTGTTGTTTTTGTTTTTGATCACGGAGAAACATTGCTGTGGTTTCCAGCTCATAGACCAGTCTGCTGGAGTCCAACATGCTCTGTCTACCTAATTAACGGCCGGGCTAACCAACCAGCAGCGGCTGTTACAAAAAGTTAGAGAGTGCACTAGGCAATATGATGAGCAAGCTAATGCTATATTAACAGAGTCCTAGGAGATGTCTTATGTTGAAAATAATGATGATAGTGATGATGGTGGTGGTAATGGTGGTGATAAGGCAGAAGATTGAGTCTGCTGACTTTTGACACATAGCATGACCTCCTCTGAAAGGAAAGTTCTTTGTTGTATTGAGGAACAACGCTGGGCTTCTAGCCACCAGCTTCTTCTTAGCCTGTCTGAGACTCCTCGCTGTATGTTGTCAGGCTGTCATTAGCAGTTTTTGTCTATAGAACGCCTGTCCAGAAGAGTTAGCCGATCTCTTGCAACATCCTACTGTCAGATCCTCAGCTAATTGCCAAGAACAGACAGCCCTCTAGAGACTTCCTGTCTGCATTAATCTTACAATCTAAAAACAACACAAAAAGTAAGTAAGAGCAATAATGGAGATAGCATACAGATATGAAATAAATGTTAATTATACAACTGTAGAGAAACATAAAAAATATTAACTATTTTTCCAGGGTATTTCTAAAGCTAATCAAGCTCTATTCCTTGCCCTCCATTAACTCCAGGCTACTCTGTTCTTCCTTTTCCCTTTCTAAATTTTAAATTTGGCATGAGAATAAATAGGAGATCCTGGAGTTATGAGGTGGCCATTGCTAGAGGTAAAAGGAATAAATAGCCTGCATTCAAATCTAATAAGTTTCTCTGTGTGTTTTCAGGTCCCATCGTAACTCACTTTAAATAAGTACCATTGTTACTGAAGCCTTAGATCCCATTATTCTTTCATTAACACTATTTGCTGAATGGTATCCATGTATTGGACACAATCACATTGCACAGATACTGTGACTTGTTCTCACACATGTTGACTTCCTTCCTTGGGTATCCATAGAAACTAGCTCACAGGCTATCCTGACACCATCCTTGTGATACTACATATTCTATTCCTCAGACTACATGTTCCTTTCTAACATGTCAGGAAAAAGGGTGGTGAGCACTGCTAGTCTGTGCTTAGAGTTGTTAATACTAGTCTCGGGGATGCTATAATTCAGACTCAGAATTAGGACGTAGAGAGTTTTCAGGCTGTACTCACTGGAGAGGTGGTGCATAAGAGGCCATTTTCCACCTTTGCCATCAAATCACTGCAGAATAACCAAACAGAAAACAAAATTTAGTAGAGACTGGATTGTGACCAGTGGATGGCAATGGGCTGGTTTATGAAGTGGAAGTGATCAAGTGGTAGGAGGAAGAGGGTGAAGACACCGTAAGTGAAGTCTGTCTTCAGAATCTAGAGTTGGCCTTAGACTCCTCTGTGTCTGCCAGTTAAGAACTCAAAAAATGGGAAAGAACTTGGGGAATAAGTCATTTCTGTTTCAGTTACTGGCTCATGTTGGGCCTGTAACTGGAGACATAAAACTATATTTTGGATGAAGGGCAAAGAGAGGAATTTCCCATTGGTAGGAAAAATGTGCCAAGGTCAAGTCCATTAGGGCTTCTTAATTCTCTTTAGCCTTCAGAGGGCCCAGTGGAAGAGCATTTTTGGCAATGATATAATGGAGCTTCTAAATTTTGGGAGTCTCTGATTGCCTTAGAAATAGAGTTTTATAAGTCTCCTTCTGATGTAGTAACAAGTGAATCCAATCCATTGCTAGCCTCAAATCTTTGTTGTTGTTGCTTCATAAAAAAAAAATAAATAAATAAAACTGTGTATCCTCTACCTTTTGAAAAGCCAGTGGTAGAGTAGAGATCCAACCAACGGAGTGCTTCCTATATACATCAAGGACAGCACTTTGTTCCCGGGGAAACCTAAAATAAGGACACAAAGATACCTGTTGCAATACTTTGGTTCTTCAAAAATATTTTTGTTCTCCTTGTTGTAATTCCAGGTAGCAGTAGCCCCCAAAATCTCAGGAACAAGAAAGATACAAGCACTAAGGGTAGCACTTCTGAGATGGATGGCTATGGTCTCCAAAGCAGAGAGGGAAATCAAGGACATCCCAGACAGGGATGAATAGCACAGGTCAAGACTGTCTGACAACTTGCTACAGACTTGGGAAATTACAGGAAGACTTCCCCTTGGTCAAAGCACGGTACTCTGGAAGAGAAGGGGAAACAGGCCAGAAAAGCAGGTGGAGAATCTGCTCTACAAGCTTGTGTGTGACATGACTGTTGGCAGCCAACATGGTTAGTAAAGAGAACAATGATGCAATTAGATTTTCATTTTAATTCAACCCTGCCAGATGCATAAAGGAGGCTGGTGTCGAAAGTGGGCTCAGAAACCTTAGAGACTGAGAACTGGAGGCAGAAGAGCAAAGTGGAGGACAGCTGGAAGGAGGGGATGAAAATGAGGATGATTGCTGGGCTTCTGGCTACAATAAGTTACAATATTTTCTGACAGAGGGCTAGAATAAGGGGTAAACTGGAATCAAGGAACAAAATGAGAATAGAAATAAACAGAGATCCTTCTGACCCCTGTAGAAATTGGGGCACATCGTGACGGTGACAGCTTTGCAGTGCCACGGAAGAGAGTGTGGGAGACAGGCCACTCTCCTTTCAAATGATGTCATGCGTTGACCATGCTTATGAATGAAAGAGTAGACAAGAAACTACACGGAAACAAAAGTCACATTTCTTCCTTAGTGTGATTACTGAAGCGAGCATATGCAGCGACTTTTGTTAATAGGTTTATAAGAGACGACGCACTGAGGAATTATTTTTAAAGCTCCAGTGCCTCTGGATTCAGACTTTCCCCTGTAACAGATTTGCAGCGGAAGTGCCACAGTCGAGAAGATTCAGATATGGAGTCACATTCACGTTTCATGCGCTCACAAAACCTGCTTCCTGATCTTTGTTAATTTATTCCTTTCCTCTCTTTCTCGGTGTTGTTGAATTCATGCTGGCTTGCTTTTTTTTTTCTTCCCTTTTCGAGAAATCATCAACATCAGCTATTTTTCAGATTCATCTTGAATTTGACTGACTTTATGAACATATCAGGCCCACATCATACTTGCTGTTAAATATTCAGCTTTAGGTTGATCCTCGAGTCAGGATGTCAGGGAGTGTTTCATGGCTGAAGTGTGTCAGACTTCCCAGCTCAGTGCTATTCTACACCAAGCCAGTGATACCTGGACACCAGAAGACCCTTGAGGACTCTAAGCTGCTCCCCTGCCCTAAGGAAGTCTGTATTGTCTTATTGATTCTGGATTCACTCACATTTGCAAATTCTCCCCCAGGTTGAGGTGCTTCTCCTGAGCCTAGAAGAGTGGGGTGGTGCAGAACAGCTCCCAACACTTCTGGGGAAGCAAAGGCGAGCTGTGCCCAGGACTGCAGAAGCATGCTAACTGAGCATGTGTGCATTCACGCATTCACAGACCTTCTCCCATGCTCTTTCCTATGATGTGTTTGTTTAGCTTTGTTTACGATTTACATTCTGCTTTAAGTGCCTCTCCCTTTCCCCCTTTTCTACAATGAATTTCATTTTCCTTTTCCTTCTGCCTTAAGAGAAACTAGCGCCTCACAACTTCTTCCACAGTCTTCCAAGCATCGTCACCTCTCCTGAGGTTTAAATGTCAATCAAACCACTAATTTTTAAGCAATGGGATAAAGGATGAAATGCCTGAGTTGCAAGAAAGTATAAATTATGAATTTTGAACAATTTTGTATTGTTTTCTGCCTTAAAAACTATACACTTCAAAAATAGTAAATTTGTAATGATTACTTTAAAATAATGAGATGCTAAGTGTTAAAAATAATATGAAACAGTAAATAAAAGAGTAAAAATAGGGAAATTCCCATAAAGAAACCATTGCACTGAGGCTGATTTTCTTCCTCCTGTCACTTGGATGTTCTTTTCTGCTCTGTTTTTTTTTTTTCCATTTAAGTCTGTTCTTTATGCTCCAAACGTCTAATAAGCTCTTGCCACGTCCCAGGTTTCATGCTACGTCCTGGCAATCCAGCATGACAAGTAAACAGCCCTGTGCTATAAGAGGCTCCCAAGAGCAGCAAGAAACATGTAGTAATTTGAACCATATAGTCAGAAAACCGATTCACATCTGGAGGACCAGAGGCAACACCCAAGACAGAGTAGCAGTTGGCAAGTGTACATTAAGTGGTCTGGATCCCACTGCTGTCTCCGCCTCATAGCTGGCAGCTTCAGTCCAGTTGGGAAAGCTCAGCAAACGTTACCACGGAAGAGGAAATGTGTGTCCCTTTCATCTCCACAGCATTTGCTGAGTTGAGCACCTAAAGGATGTCAGACTGTTGCATGCAGAATTCCAAAGAAAATACAGGGAAAGCTTTTGTTAAAGGGCCTCGTAATGCATCCAAGGGGGCAGACACACAAATGACGAATAATGGGTGACTGAGGCTATAAGAGAAAATGTGTGAAGTCGGTGTGATGCGAGCAGTTCAACGATGACATGGTGGCATGGCAGCTCACTTCAGAGGAGGACTAGTGACTGCTTGATTTACTCCTAGGGCCCAGCTGGAGGAGCGGCTCTGCCATGCTTGTGCACTATGATTCTTTACCTTCTGGGAGAGAGGAGGCGAGCCACAAGACCCTGGGCTCATGCTCACTGCAGTCCAAGTGACTTCAGGAGTTGTCATATCTAAATGCTTGCATGAAATGTCATATCTAAATGCTTTCTGTGACCGTTAGAAAGCATGGGATGATATTTGGTAAATTAAAAACTATTCAAATCCTTAAATAATATCTTCTACATTACTACAAAACAATTTACTGGAAAAATCCTTCAACTACACTATTTTTTAAGCTTTACTTTATTTATTTGTATGTATTAGGAGACAGGAGAGACAAGCATTTGAGTGCATGTTTTAGCAGAGGCCAGTGGCTCAGATCCTGGGGATCTAGAGTTATAGAAGGTTGTAAGTCACCCAACTCTGGTGCTGAGAACCAAACCCAGGTCCTATGGAAAAGCTGTATACATTCCTGCCTTCTGAGTCATCTCTCTAGTCCTTCTAATCAACCTGTTAAAGAAAGTTTGGTCCCTTAATATGTCTAAGTTCAGCTCCCAGAGAGCCAACATCCTCTTCTGACTCTGTGGGCACTGCATCCCCATACTCAGACCCACATACAGAAATATAGCTGTCAACATAATCAAAAATAAAATCCACAATGGTCTCCTTTTGTTATAAAAAATAAGCTGTTTTTATTGTTTTTCTTTATTTTTGAGATTGTAATGCATCCTTTCCCTCTTTCCTTTCCTCCTTCTAAGCCCCTCCTTATTTTTCTAATGTCATCACTGCGTATCTATGTATATAAATGTACTATGCTTTTCTAAATATAAGTTGTTTGCTCTGTGTACTGTTGCTTGTATGTGTGTTTTCAGAGCTGACCATTTGGTATTGGATGACCACTTGGTGAGCTCTTCCCTGTGGAAGGCTCTTCCTCCCTCTCCCGGTCTTTAGTTGCCTGTGTTTCTTAGTGTAGCGTTGAGGCCCCATGGACATTTGCCCATCCACTCTGACAGGTCTCTTGTTTGTGCCCTTATCAGCTCATGTTGGTGAGACTTTATAGGTATAACTTCTGACATTTCTAGGAGTCACAATTGCCTAGAAAATTCCTTGATCCTCTGGACCTTATCATCTTTAGGTCCCATTTTCTCAAATGTTTCCTGAGACTTAGGTGAAGGGGTTGTTTTGTAAATTATCCAGTGGTACTGAACCCCACAACTCTGCATTTTTATTAAGAGAGATATCTTTAATGAGGGGCGGTAGCTGCACTTACCTGAAGGTATAAGGGTAAGATTTAGAACGGAGTAAGGAATTAGGCTATCTAGCAAAGTGTTGTTAGTAGATTCTTTACCAAGGTCACTAGCCCCCGGAATTTAGGTTTCTATTACCAGGTATGACTTCCCTGCTATTAAGCGGACCTTAAGAGACAGTTCTGGTTGCCACAAACATGTAAGTGCCACTTATTGCACCTTTATTCACGTCTTACCATGATGGTCTCTGTCATGCTTCGTGGACGTTACAGCTGTAGAGGACTAGAGTGCTTCCTCCCTTGGCAGTTTGCTCAGTATTTTCTGAAACCACAGAAGTTAAATCCTAGAAAACAGGCTTTTAGGTTAGGTCTGCCTTGAATTACCGAGTGCTTTGTTCTAAGTGTGTGCTGTCTTTAGTAATAGCGGCTTGCTTTCAGTCTATGGGAGGCAACCAAGGGCTACATCAGTAGTCTATAATGGACAACCTTGACCAACCATATGAAAGGAAGTTTTTCACATACGGTACTGGGGTTTTTGTTAGCCTATGACTGTTATGAGAAGCATTGTCAGCCCAAAGGGCATAACTTCCTTTGAGGTGTGTGTGTGTGTGTGTGTGTGTGTGTGTGTGTAAAAATAATCAAAGAAAAAAAGCTATCAATTCGAGAAGGATACATGGGAAGGGTGGGAGGAAGAGCACAGAAGAAGGAAAAAAGGGGAAAGTGTACCTCTGTTTTAATTAAAAATTTACTTAAAAATTAAAATAACAGAAAAAATAAAATCTTAAAACAAAACAAACAAAAAACACTGTAATTTGTAGTCCCTTGCACATGCGCGCGCGCGCACACACACACACACACACACACACACACCTTTCATCAGAAGAAGAAAAGATATGTTTAGAATTAATATTAATCTAGAGATAAACAGTGTGATAGTTTTATATTTTCAACTTTTTCAGATTTTCGTCACAAATAATTTGTTATGATTTAATTTTTCATGTATTTGGTTCACTCCTCTGATTAAGACTGAAGTGCTGATTATACTAAATTCACAGTATATTGACGTGTCTTTTATTCCTGGAGTAAGAACAAAAGAGAATTGTGGAATACATAAATGTGACACAGACGATGCTTACAGTTTTGATTATTAAAACTTGTAGAGAAATTTCTTGGCACTTAGTCATCCCCTGCCCAAGAGCTCTGTTAGAAATCATAACATAATTATATGTTGCATATTAGTGTGTCCCCATTTGGACATTGTTACTTTGACTTTATAGACCTAACTCCAGGTTTCAAGGAGCATCTTAGGGTGGCCCCTTCCAGACGGCAACGTGTCCTGAGCCTGGAGTCCCTTCACCCAGCCTTCATTTCATTTACAACTACATGACTTCCTGTGCGTAAGCCTGCTGAGCTTGTCCTCACCAGGCCCAGAAGCCTTAAAATCAGAAGAATTCTGCCTTTCCTAAGTCAATGGGTTTTCTTCCTTGCTTTTGTGTGAACGCGATATCCATGCAACTATCAGTAATATTGCCTGCATGTGTTCCTGATACATGAACACCCTAAAGTCGGGGAAGCAACCATTATGGAAGTAAGCATGATTACTTGGATTTTAACAAAGGTTAATGAGAGTAATTTGGGGGTTTTCACAAAAGGGTTTTAAATTTCAGCTGTATAGTTAGGAGCAGATAAAAATTAGAAGACAATGCAAACATACGTTATTCAGAACTGAAACTGCAGACAGGGAGGAAGTTGGCTGGATTGAGCTCTTTCTATGAGATAGTAGTTATTTGAAAGAAATGTTGAATCCTACTTAAATAGCCTTAAGATGAGATCTATAGCTTCATACAATTGAAAAGGGCCAATAATTTAGGTACCTCTTTTGTACTAAAAAGAGATTTTTTTTAAAAGAAAACTAAGAATTTAAAACAATGCATAGCTAAAAAGGAAAAGTCAGTTTAAATCATTGCATAGGGAAGAGATTGTCACGTTGATAACATAATGCATAAGACAAGAAATAAGGCTCCATGTGGCTTTCTTTTTCATTTATATTCCTTTCAGTAATGAAATAGAATCTGTTACCCTACATCTATTTCATTAGAATTTTTGAAGCACCTGTCAGCTATCATCGGTTTATACATATTTCAGGTTTTCCTGGTGAACACATGCAATGATGCAGGTCCATATGTCCACATATCTGGGCGTAGAGATACCACATAATTGTTGGATTACCTGCCTGGACTTCTCCCATGTATTGTTTGGGGATGTCACCTTCTGTCAGTCTAATTACTTCTCTAGAAGCGGCTGCTCTCTGCTCACTGTGTGACAATCACGACTTTGTGAATACACCCCAGAAGCCTCTGCAGTCAATTCATCTAGCCCAAAAGTGTCACTCTTTTGTGGCAAGCTGGCTTCGGTATACAGGCTCCCTGAAGACTTGCAGAGTCTCTCGGGGGGAGGGGGCAGAGTCTCTTTAGATGCAGTAAGGAGTTGGAGTTGGTGGTTTGACTAGATACCTTGCCTTCTCTTGGCACACAGGGAAAGATTTCTTCATAATATTATTTGAAGAACACCATACATAATACAAGTCCCATCTATGGCTTCTATCTCTGTTAAAGAATGGCTGTCGGAATGCCTACATTACCTGACCAGAGACACTTATAAAAAGATCAGAGACACTCTCGAGGCCAACAGTAGGGAGTTTGATTTTGCTGGAAAAGTCCTATAGGAATACGCTTTGAATCCATTTAGTAAGCCCTTTCGTTCATATTGACTATTCATTACTGTGAATAGACAGACTTGGCTGGGGCTAACAGTAGCTCCTTTGTCATCATTAAACAGCTGTAGATTTTAATATAATAAAGATAAAACCGTTCCTCTAGTTCTGCATTCACACTATGGTATTCAAGTTTGTGCCACCACTTCCATTTTCCAAGCTTTATAATTCCACCATAATCATTTGTTCTTGGCAGAAATATGTTATGCAAGCACTCAGCTGAGGATAATATTTTTGAACAATTTTTCCAGTGTTCTGGTTATGTGATTATGGGCATTTAGAGCTCGATATTAATTTACTCTCAGATTTTGTGTTTCTAGGTCTCAAAAAGCTCTTTTTTTGAAAATCACACAATTTAGCTTAAATCATTACTTCCATACCAGTCATGTTTATTGCAAGAAGAATTTATTGGGAGAAAATCAGCTGCTGGTTTCCCCCTGTTCATTGCATTTCCATGCTGCAAACTTTGTCTGCCTTACTAATTCACATCATGCTTCAGGTAGGAAGTGACTAGGGATTCTTTTGGTTCCTTAATCCATAAATTAAGTGTTTGGTTGACCATCAGACACTTCAGCTCTTGACTAAAAGTTGATAGCATAGCTTAGTTGGTAGAGGTCTTGCCTCCCAAGGAAAGAGGTCTGGGTTTTATCCACAACGCAATATAGACCAAAAATGATAACACATGCCTGTAATCCTAGCACCTGGAAGGTAGAGGCAGAAGAATCAGAAGTCCAAGGTCATTTCAGCTATAGAGCAATTTCAATGTCAGCCCGGACTACTTAAAACCTCGTCTGAAAAAAAAAATGATGTCTAGGAATTGTTGTCATCCTTAAATTTTTCCCCAAACATAATTCATTAAATTTTCAACCTAATATTTACGAGTGTTGAGTGAACTGCTGAAGTTGAACTTGAGTCAAACAGAGAAGGTCATGTTTCTCATTTCTTAAAAGCAGAAAACTTCAACAGGGAGAAGTCAGTCACTCCTCTTTGTCCCCAAGCAGTGACCAAAACTTTAGCTACTATGGTTGGCAGTACTAGTTTGAGATCTGTCATATGTTTCCTAAGTTCGTCATGAAGCACTTGTGAGACAGAATGAGTTAATATTTGTAGAGGTATTTTGCTAAAATATAAGCAATGTTTGAATTTTTATAAACCACAGTATCTACCCACCCCAAGCTTTGGGAGAATATTTAGCACACACGTATGTGCCAGATGGATTGTAATGACAGTTGATAGGCCTCTTCTAACCCTTGCGTTCTGTTGTCAGAAATCTGCATATCAAAACAACGATATTTTTTAGAATAAGATTTATTGTATAAACCACACATTGAAAAAATCTACTGTCTATTAAGACTCTAAATTAACATCACACGAGGCTTTAAGCTAAAGGTTTTCATAAGAATATCTTAACATGCCTAATACAATATAAATAATTAGCTTTTGAAAGCTACTAAATATTTTCTTGATCTTATCTACTTTTCTCCATAATGTGAATTATTTTTTAAAACTGTATATGTGAGTTGTTGTGTATGTTCTATGTGTGTCTAATGTTAAATGATTGTAAGTGTGGGTATGTGAAGGTGTACATGTGGGCGTGGATGAATGTGTGTACATGAGCACGTGAAAGCCACAGGTCTGATCTCCTTTCTGGACAACACCCCACCTTTAATAATGGAGGCATGGCCTCTCACTGAAGCTGAAGCTTACTTATTCAAGATAGATTAACTGGCCAATTTGCTCCAGGGATCTGCCTTCTCCACCCTCTGTCTCAGGGTGAGGATTTGTGGGTACACACCATCAAGCCCAGCTCTTTTACATTAGTTTGGCTTAGAACAACTTTGTCCTCCTGCTTATGTGGCAATGAGATATTTCTCCAATCCTGTAAGTGAATTATGAACAACAACAACAACAACAACAACAACAACACACACACACACACACACACACAGAATGTAATGCAGGACACTCTGTTTCCTTAAGAGCTCAAGAATCCATAGAGGTCAAAGCAAAAACACACAATAATTCATACCACAAGTAGAGTGTTTGTTTGGTTAATATAATACTAACAAAAGAGTTTTAAATGTAAGAAGTTAGTAAATGAATTTTCATCCCCGTGTTTTATGATATTCTCTCTAGTGTTATTGTGGGAATTCTTGATGAGTTCTTGTTCTAGACCAAAATCTATGGTTATAAACTCATGAGAGGGGGGCAGGTGGCCCCACCAATTAAAAATTCCCCAAGATTAAAATGTATATTTTACCATCTTATGTCAAAGTATTCATTTTAATATTCAAACATCTTACCACATAATAAACTGTAACCATATGTTTGTTATATTATACCACTATAACATTAATAAATATTTACAGATATGCATTATACCCTAGATGTATGAGACATGATAGCTCTCAGTTCCATTTTAAGTACAAGCCTTCGATGCCTCAAGAATTAATTTTAAGTAACATTGTTGAACACTGATCAAAATCAATGCATTTGAATTTTTAAGCTGGACATTCCCTTGGAAAATGGCATCATTTATTTTCCCCAAATGCATCAATTAGAGAAGGATTATTATCTTGGTTTTCAGACCTTTGACTAGGTGCTTCAGTTTTTGCTTTTTTTATATCTGAGTTCTGTATTTAACACGGATCAGTGCTGCAGAACTTCCCATTAGTGAAAGACAGATAACTGTGCATCTCTTTGTAACCAACCCTTGTATTACCAAGAAAAATAAGAAATAGCATGTGTAATATTCTTAATTATTAACATGTCAGGGTATGTGATTAATCAAAAGTTTTGTGATCTTCAAAACCACAATAATATTTCTGTCTACAGGATTGTACATAGTTTCATGGAAAACCATGTTTTTTTAAAAAAGAATAAAATTCAGAACTCCTGACTCATACTTTTCCAAATGGTTCTGCTGTTTTATTAGTATTTATTCCTTAGTGACAGCTGAAACTAGAGCAGACGACATCAGGAGACAGGAGGCTGGCACTAAGCCACTAGCTTCACTCTCACGTGTCGGAAGACTCTCAGGCTGATCCCTAGTCAGCTGAAACCAGACGTCTTTGCTGTTTGATAACTAGACTTGGTTGCCTATATAATCCTGTCTTCCTTACTCAGCCCAGGATAATGAAGTCCTAAGTTGCTCAGCCATCCAAATGTTGCTTCTAGCTCCTGTTTGGAAAGATAATTTCTCAATATTAGAAATTTCAATACAGAATCTCACACTTACACAGAACTCTAACAAGCAAAAATAATTCTTCCAAATGAGCTTCTTCCTTGTAAGTGCTTCATGATTAGCTGGCTTTCCTTATGCCCTTTTGCTGTAGAGTGCCAGGGGTGGAAAGGAAAAATGATGTCAACCACAACGCTAAATCCAGAAACAGTGTTTGCAACCTTTCTGCTTTTTTCATCTCAAAATCTGAATTCACTGTGCAACATCCTGACTGCTTATATTTCTGTGGGAAAAGATTATTGTAGTGCATTGCACCTCGCACATTGTATTGGGTTGTAATTGTTTTTCATTATATATGTCTGTCTTAACTCCGTATCAACAGATTTCACCTTCTTTGTTCATTAACTGAATTTAGCCACAAACAAGATGGTTTCTTGTTCCTTTTTTAAACTATTAATGAACACTCTGTTGAAATGATTCAATCTCTCCTTGTGATTTCTTTTCATAAATATTGTATAACATATATAATAATCTTAAATGCTAGACAGATTGACTTTATATAATATCCCTAAATGTCTCTTACAGCCTTTGTCGAGGTTTGAACTTTCCACATTATGTATTTCAGACTTTGAGAAAGAAGGGCCTTAATGGCTGTGACAGCCCAGATCCCGATGCGGACGATTCAGTAGGTCACAGCCCTGAGTCTGAGGACAAGTACAGGAAAATTAACGAAGATATTGATCTAATGATCAGCAGGCAAAGATTGTGTGTAAGTACTCAAAGCACCCTTCATTTTTGTTTACTCTTGATTTCTCTGAACCTGGCAGGCATTGAACAAGAAGGAAAACAAAGGCTCTGAAAGCCCCGATCCTGACTCCTCTTATGCCCTCACCCCACGCACTGAAGAAAAATACAAAAAAATTAATGAAGAATTTGATAATATGATCAAGAGTCATAAAATTCCTGTAAGTACCAAAGGTAGATGGCTGATGTGCTGGTAACCGCTACAGTAACATACCTTAACCCTCTCAGTGATGGCTTGCTCTAAGAAGCACTGCAAAGTCAGACAGATAAAATGGCCATCTCATCCCACAGGCAATGCGTTTAGAAAGCAACCCCTATGGGATACTAAAATTACATTATCTCAAAGAGTTGCCATGGAGAAGTTCACTCCGAGGTAGAAGAGTTCACAAGAGAAAGAGAGAAATCTATGTGACATGCCCTGAATTTACACGGCCTTTGCAACATGCAAGAAGTTCTCACACAGATCACAGTACAGGAAAACAACACAAGAATTGCCTTCCACACAAGTTTTGTATGCAGAGACCAGATACATGAGTGGAACTCTTTCCGTCATGTACAGAGAGTCCTGACCTTAGTAAAGGCTGGTTTCTGAGTGACACATCAGCCCCTCCCCATGCACATGAAATCCAACAACAGCACTGAAGGGCTAAAGCTAATGAGCTGCAGGAGGCAGAGTGCATGAAACCTAACGGTAAGACTTCAACATCTGTGTGATTTTAAAGCTTTTGTTAGAATGATATCTGCTTTGCCCACACCAGCGTTTTCCATGCTTTAACTTTTGGCTAAATTTTGTCTTAACCGATTCAGAAATTTTCTAACAATCAATGCCTTGCCAGATAGTTAAGAAAAATAGCTGTGCATGTATAATTTTGTTTGTTCAGATGTATAGGGGAAAATGACTATTGTTAGATTTGGTTATCAATCAAGCACTATTAATTCTGTAGCATAAAAGGGATATACTCAAGGCTCTCATGATATGACTAATGTTAGTACCTGAATCCTAATTTGTATACAGGCTTCTCAGTACATAATTAATTTTTTTTTCAGAAAAGTGTATTTCTGGTAAGTTAGCAAAGCAGCTCAAACCTGAGTATTAAAAACCGATCTGCAGTGAAAGTGGGCTTTGTTAAATAACATACAGATATTTGAGGTGAAAAGCTGTAAACATATCCAGACTATACTCACAAACTAACTGATTCATTGCCACAGTCAGCACAGACACAGCCTTTGCTGGTTTAAATGAACCCTTTAAAATTTATTTGCAAAATTGTGCTTAGTAGAAACTCTGTCTTCATGACGCCTTACTTTTCCTTTTACTAAATGAAATATTATCAGCAATACAGCTGTTTTTTAAGCTTTACGTTTGAGATCATAATGTAATTATGTCATTTCCCCTGTCCCTTTTCTTCCTCAAAAGCCTCCCATATGCCCTCCTAGTCTTAAAGGTCTTGCTTCGTTCCAGTACTCCACACATGTTCACAGTATTTTACCCATCAAAAAAATCCATATATGCTTGATAAGTGTATGCAAAATTCTCAAATGATAAAATGTCCATCCAAATTTATTTTACCCAGAAAAGTGAAATAAGCAGCTTCTTTGGATCAACATCCAGTTCTTCGAGCCTGAGTTTCTTTGGCTATATATAGAAAAGACTGGTTTAATGCTCTGTGCACAAAGGTTTAAATGTAGGACTATAGGCAGTGCCTTCAGTAATGAGGTCAAAAGAATCATCTGCATAGATCAGAAAAAGGCAAATACCTTCCAGACTGCTGATAATCTTCAGCAAAGCTAAACCTAAATATGGAGAAAAAATGAACCCCCAAAGTTTTAGAGGGAGGGTATTCAGGGATCAGTTTCCCTATATTTAAAGGGAAAGAAGATGCAATACCTAGATTCCCCAAGATCTTTCACCCTGTCATGTGAAAAGCCCCAAAATCAAGATACATAACTTGTTAATAGGTACAAGAATGTGTTGCAGAAGGTAAAAAACACATGAGAGTCTATGGGCAGAGCACTAAAGAGAAGCCACAGGCCTCTAGCTGGGCTATGGTCTTCATGTCTTACCGAGTGGCTCAGCTTCTGCGATGAAAAGCCCAGTTTTCACACATTGCTCTCAGTGGCTGGAAGTCCATACCGTTGAACATTTTCACAGCTGCTAAAATATCTACAGCAAGGCAAGGACACTCTGCCCTTTGTGTGTAGAGTGTCTTGGACTCTTAAAAACATTACAAGACTGTTTCCCTATTTCAAAGAACCAGTGGGTAGCATTTCCCTTTTAAAACAGAAAATTTAATACTGAAGTCACCTGTTGGAGTAATATAATTTATGCCCATATCCCTCAATTACACAAAATAATTCATGGGTGATTTGGAATCTTGTCGACCAGCATTTCCTCCCGCTGGGTTTGCTACAGCTCATGCTGGGAGTCATGACAAGCAAAACAGCTTCAGTAGAGGACCTGGGGATTAGCAAAATGGCTGAAAGAATGAGATGTAGAAGCAAACTTGTTTTAGAGGAAATGAGAAAAGAGAAAATAAAAAGAAATGTCCATATTTTCTTCCAAATGATGTACTTTGATGAGAGAGACTTGATGTTGTACCTAGAATCAACAACAGAATTAATGTGCAAATCGGTTGAAATGATTTACATGCAAAGTAAAAATACTTAAAAAAAAAAAAAAAAGGAAAAGATTGAACACATAGGTCTGATGGGGACAGCATGGTAAAGTTCAAGGAAGAGGATGGAAAACTAACAGAGATGATGAAGTCATAGCAGGGTTGAAGTGAATAGAGAGAAGTTAGGTGGGGTGACCGGGTATCACCCGTACTTAATTGAATCCAGGGCAAGTGAGGGCAGATACTCAGATAGTGATGAAAGTCTGCACACTGAGTATATACAGGGAATGAACAGGTGTATGCTGTACCTACTAGGAAGTCATGAAAAAATTGGGATACGGGCAGTTGGTAGTCACTGGTCATTAGACTTGAATTACATTATTTTCTCTACTAGGAGATCTGAAGCTTGGCAATAAGAATTCAATTAGTAGCAAAGCAACAACAAAACAGAGGATTCAGTTCAGCTGTTCACATGAATAAAAGAAGGTCCATTAACTAAAAGAAATATCTTACCAAAGATTACTATGTGATTTTTATCAGAATTTTTTGGGTGGAGCTTTTGAGGATATTAAGAGTTCAGATGCCCTTTTTCCTGGGATATCACACATGAAGAGCCCTGTCTACTCTTCAGAGACAGTAGCCTCAAGCTAAGCAGCCACCCTCTCTGCATCACTAGGACAAGGACAACCTGCTTGCTGCCACTCTTAAGTCCTTCACATTCTTAAAGCAGCAGCTCAGCTCCCTCTTCTTCGAGTTTCTGGGTTAGAAAGACAAGCCTATCCACAGCACTTTGATCGCCCAAATTCCGCTTTCCAGAACTGAGTATTCTAAACTTTTAGAGGCTGCTAAAATGATATAATTACCTTTAGGGGACTTCTGTTTTTGAACCCACAAGTTTTAATATAAATCTCTTAAAGGTTCCTAATTTTGAAAATCAAAAAGGAAAAGAATAAGGCAGATTTCTTCCAAACATTTGGGTTACATTACCCTCTACATTACTTCCCAAGTATTCAGAAATGCTCATTATCTTTATCTGTGCAATCATCTCGTCACACGGATAAGGAAATCAGGGCCAAGGAGTACTAAATGGCTCCCTGGTTAGTTGGCAACTCATTATCCAAGTGGGCTGCAGCTGAGATGTCTTTGGAAAAGGCTAATCTTGATTTGCTAAGACATCATATCAGTGTGGTCATGTTAAGCTTATAATCTACTTTCAAATTACTGTTGATAGTTCCTGACATGGCTTGAAGCAATGAAACAAACAACAGAGTCCACCAGTGATGTTGGTGTCTATTGTGAGTTCAAAGCTGTTTAGGTATGCTCTGATACTGGGATGTGTCTGCTTCTGCTTAGCCAATCCTAAATGGTTGTATAGTGATCCTCTTCAAGTTGTTATGGTCCAGTGTGCTAGAAACTCAGTGATTCTTCAGGGTGATGCTTAGAAGAGAAAAGGAGTTTGGTGACTTTCACTGAACTGGTTGGTAGGATACCTCAGTTCATTGCCTACCTCCTGTATTGTGAATGTACCTATCTCTTAGGGGAAGAGAGATAAACTTGGCCCTCTAGTGAGTCAAAGTCAATATTCTATTCAATATGAGGGGAGACTGAGCTCTGTAGTGATGCTTAGGGACCTAGTGAAAATGGAATATTTATAAATAGGAACAATAAGCACATATTAAAAGATTTGAAATCAATAGCAGTTTTAAAAGTATGGACTTTTGAGTAATATTGAAGAAGGGAGTCTTTAAAATTCATTTTCCCAAGGCTTCAATTGTATAAGTTTGTTAATCATGTGGCCCACAGATGGTAGTTTACTAATACCCAATATGTGTAAATAATATGATCTCTGACTACAAAATTTTATTTGCTCCAAAATACTAATCTGTACTGCATAGTGATCTAGGATCAAAACCAGAATCAATCACTAGTTCAATGGCATTGGGCCATTTTCTCAATCTTACTGTTTTGAAAAAGAAAGACATTATGCACAATGAAGGAATAATGACAGGGTTAAATTGCATCAAGTATGGAAATTACACACCCTAGTGCCTATCAACAGAATATATGTAGGAACTGGAAATCTTATGCTTTTAATATTAATACAGTATATTCAAAAATCTCCTTTGCAGAGAAATATTCAAACATATAATAAGAAGAGTACATTTTGAATTGCTTAGAGTAACAGACCTTGAGTACTTTGGTGAACTGGACCATTTCTAACCAACATCAAAATCTTTTTAAATTGTAAGAGACGAGAAATACATCTAAGATGGGCGTAAGGAGTAAGCAAGGTGACAGATGAAATAGAATAGTTAAGGTGGACTTCTTAGAGATTGCAGGTCTTTGAGAAGAAATTTATGTGTGGTACTGGAATTAATCGTGGTATTTGGTCAAGAATGAGAAATTTGGGCAAGGGTGGGCTGACAAGCATGGGATAGTGGAGGTTAGTAAATGCCCAAATTTGGAGGATATCTAGGCCTTTGGAGGAAGTGGAACTTTTACTTTAAGTAGAATGGGCACACTGGTGGGGGTGAGCAGAAGGATGCTGGGGAGAAGCAAAGGGATGCTGGGGGCAAGCAAAGGGATACTGGGGGCAAGCAGAGGGATGCTGGGAGCGAGCAGAGGGATGCTGGGGGTGAGCAGAGGGATGCTGGGGGCGAGCAGAGGGATGCTGAGGGCGAGCAGGGGATGCTGGGGGTAAGCAGGAGATGCTGGGGGCCAGAAGAGGGATGCTGGGGATGAGTAGAGGGATGCTGGGATAGAGCAGAGGGATTCTGGGGGCGAGCAGGGGATACTGGGGGAGAACAGAGGGATACTGGGGGCGAGCAGGGGATACTGGGGGCGAGCAGAGGGATGCTGGGAGCGAGCAGAGAGATGCTGGGGGCAAGCAGGCGGATGCTGGGTGTGAACAAGGGGATGCTGGGGCGAACAGAGGGATGCTGGGGGCGAGTAGAGGGATGCTGGGAGCGAGCAAAGGGATGGATGCTATGGGTGAGCAGAGGGATGCTGGGGGTGAGCAAAAGGATACTGGGGGCAAGCAGGAGGATGCTTGGGCGAGCAGGAGGATGCTTGGGCGAGCAGAGGGATGCTGGGGGCAAGTAGAGGGATCCTGGGAGCGAGCAGAGAGATGCTGAGGCGAACAGGGGGATGCTAGGGGTGAGCAGGGGGGTGCTGGGGCTGAGCAGAGGGATGCTGGGGATGAGCAGGGGGATGCTGGAGATGAGCAGGGGGATGCTGGGCGAGCAGAGGGATGCTGGGGGCGAGTAGAGGGATGCTGGGAGAGAGCAGAGGGATGCTGGGGGTGAGCAGAGAGATGCTGGGGGTGAGCAGGGGATTCTGGGGGCTGAGCAGAGGGATCCTGGGGACAAGCAGAGGGATGCTGGGGGCGAGCAGGGGGATACTGGGGGCAAGCAGAGGGATGCTTTCATATAAGGTGTGCTTCAAAGGGTCAAAATCCTGATGGTTTTGTGTTAATAGTAAAAAGCAGGAAGATGAGGCCCAGCACCGTTAGATATGTCAAGAAGCAACTACAGGAATCACCATAGTGGTGCTGGGAATGAGGGAGTTCGCACGTCTACCCAGAATTCCAAATTGTGCTCACCCCAAATCTGTAGAACTAATATCATGATCTAAGGTCAAAGCCAGAAACAAGTACCAAACTCAAGAGTATAGCTGAAGATAGATAGATAGATAGATAGATAGATAGATAGATAGATAGATAGACAGACAGAATTAAAGGAAGCATGAGAGAGAACTGAGGTATGTTAGGATTTGGAACCTACAAGCTGTTACCTGCAGGCCTAATGGAAGTGGAGCAAGAAATGACGACAGCAGGGCAAGAGAGCCACTCAAAGGTATGTCATCCTGTGGATGAAAGCAGCCCTGCAATACAGCTGCGGCCTAGCGAGAAGGATGCTGCTTCAAAACATGCACTGGCCTCTCTACTCCACGCTGGGCTGTTGCTGCTGCCACTGCCTACACCAGTGGCCAAAAAGCCTGGTTGACTTATCTGGAGCCCAGGGCAGAGAGAAAAAGATTGAATGATCGTGGCTGCTTAGCACTATTATTGTACTGTCTTCACAGGTGACTTCTGTTTTCATTTGGCATTTCAGGAAAGGGATATGTTTACCACTCTACGGACACTTATGCCTTACAAGTACATTAATATTTTTTCTTGTTTAACAGGGCTTTGGATATTTAGGTATATGTTCATGCTTTGGTATGTTATCATGCATTATATTCCATTGTCATAGAGTTTGTCCGAAAGTCATTTTCTGTTAGCTTGTGTACAACCCACAAATGACCTAAAACACAGATATATTAGGATGTCACTTGAGCATTTTTATTTCCCTTAAAAACAGTAAAAAAAAAATCATTTGAAAGAAAGTTGTGAAATCTTTGCTTTTATCAGTATTTGTAAAACTATGAGAGCATAAACATCAACAGAGAACTCACTATAGGTGTCAACAACATAAGCAGATGCAGGCCAGCCAGTCAAGCAATCACAGATAGTTGATGTTAACTCTAAAGAAAAAAAAACTAATAAAACTGAAAGCAATAACAGCAAACCAGCTGAGCCAGGAATAAACATGCGTGCAAACTTGGACAACTTCTTACTGATAACCTTAGAGGGCTTGTAGGTATCCTTGTGTGTATACACACACGAGCAATATTTCATTCTAAATGTTGTGTGCCTTGGTACCAGGAGTCCTCTGGCATGTATTTGGACAGTATTTTCATTTGTAATGCTGACAAAAGGAGAAAGACAAGAGTGTTTACAACTACGATGAGTTCCTGCAAGCAGAAACAGAAACAGAATTTTGCTTAAATTGCCAAAATAATAGCAAAAAATCAATAATTGGAACCTAGATCACTCTAATTAGACAACCACACAGCTTCAGCTCCCTAAATATTTGCCAACTCTCTCATTTGAGATATAGATCTTGCCATGTGGCAAGGGCAGTACCTATACAGGAAAATGTGAAAGTTTCCATATTTTCTGAGCTATCCCTTTAAAATGCGAGCTAGTGAATGATACACACTTTTCTGAAACCTGTACCTTAAAACGCCTATTATCTTTTGAGTGCTAATAAAAGGCAGACTTTTAAAAATAATAATTAAACTATATGTGCTATTCACAGGCCTGAAGATGATTTTATATCATTAAACTTCTGCATAAATATGCTTCAATAAGCAATTAAACCAAAGGATCTGGTTTGCATTTTAATCCCCCCTTTTCTCTGGGAAGTCATCACAGTCATGTACCTTTGATCTTACAGTCATTTCTGGCACCAGATTCAGATATCACAAATGAATAATTATTGCTTCATAGAATGGAATTCAAAGACAATGGAGTCTAATGAAATGGGGCTTTGTTTCGCACAGAAGTGAAATATTTTCTAAGAGTCGCAAAGAAAGAGTTCTAAGCACGGTGCAGAAATCCATTTATGATTGTACATCCTGAGATCCCTTCTTGATGGTAATCTACAGATTGTACAGTTTGGAATCTGACGTTTTTCTTGGAGAAATTAATGTTGTTTGCTACTTGAATGCCCTGTTAGTACCTTTCCATCGTACTTACACGGCTTTTCCCTTGTTTCTGCTCCACAGGCTGTTCCACCTCCCAACTTTGAAATGCCGGTTTCCATCCCAGTGTCGAGCCATAACAGTTTGGTATACAGTAACCCGGTCAGCTCGCTGGGAAACCCCAACCTTCTGCCACTGGCCCACCCTTCTCTGCAGAGGAATAGTATGTCTCCTGGTGTAACACATAGACCTCCAAGTGCAGGTAACACAGGTATGTCCTTCACAGGACAAAATGTAACAAGTTGTTGGAAGGGCCCTCTTCTAGCCAGAGCTTTCTCACCTAGGCGATGCACTTTGGTCTCCCATTTAGATCTTTTTATCGCTTAACAGCCACCTTTTACCAGGCTCACTGTGTGACACAGTCTAAGCTCTTCAGAGTATCGTTCAAAATATTTCGTAACCCATACTTCATTTTTTTGACTGTCAAGTATCTCCTCCAGTGGCTATATTTTAACCACATTCTTTCTCAAACAGTGTGTCAAATATCTAGTCTGCATACTTTTGTTCCCTCTCTCATCTGCATAAAGTATCATCTTCTCTCTTCTGCTTACGGAAAAGTCACCTCTTACGTGAAACCATTCTCTGCCCTCCAATTGCATCTGCCCATATATGTAATTGTCTGGATCAAGTGGTTTTTGAAACAAATTATCCCAGAATGAATATAAGGTAGGAAAGAACTGTGTGGTCCACTGGCACAACCTGTGAGGGGTGTGAAATAAGAACTCAGCTGAGTCAGAAATTCCATCAAAAGCACGTCACATGCTCACAGACACTCACCACAGATGTGCCTCGGTGTTATAAAAGATCCTCAATTCACAATGTCCTAGAGACATGAAATTACTGCTCAGGAAAAAAAAAGAGCCATTCTTAGTATGTGAATCAGGCTAAATATGTTATGATGTACTGTATTGAATGTGTCCTTTTCTCCACTGGACTTGAAGCATCTTGAAAGGAAGAAAATGCCCATTTGATTTCCCAAGCTCACAGTGGGAGCTAAGTCAGTGTGTACTGATATAACTAAGCCATTCCTTCATAGTTCCAGAAGCAGCATCAAAAATAATTTTATTTCTAATCTCGTGCAACAGTGTATTGTGTACTTCTATTCTGGTTTTCAGGAAGCACTCCACAGGGTACTTTCAATAACTAAGGCACATTTAGCTGTGCTTAGGTGAGCTTATTTATGGAAGAACTTTTCTTCAAGAAGATTTTATAAATCATGAGCCAGGGAAGTGTATACAAAAGACTTCACTGTGCCATTCTCTCTTTTAGAATATGGTTGAAATTTTATATAAATTTTAATAGCCATATAAATTCCTTTCAAATCATATTTAGATGTATTTGAATGACCTATTTGATAACTCATATTCATTTATTATTTCAAATTTGACACTGTCGTCAAAATTATACTTGGTGGGAAATAACAATTTTCTAAAATATAGTAAACATCTTTCCTGATTCTGAAACCTGGAACCAAGTAATTACAATAAAGTACCACTAAGGAACAACTAAGAAATCTCAATAAAATGTTATTGCCACTATTTTTCTAGATCCTGTATTTTAAAATTTTTAAAAGAATCGTTATATTCAGTCTTACTGAAAGTCCACAACTGTCATTAAGAAACATAGTCATTCATTTATTTGCTAATTTTGATGGAGGCATGCAAGTGTCACTGCCCATCTGTGGCCACAGGATGATAGTGTGCAGGAATTCATTCTCTTCCATTGTGTGGGTCCAGGAGATGGAACACAGGCCACCATGCTTGGTGAAGGAACTACCATACCTACTGAACCATCTTGCCAGCCCAAGGTTTTATATTGTCTCTTAAATTAACAACAAATTAGCATGTTTTTAAACCTGTGGCAAAGAAAACTTATTTATCATGTCATTAAGTAAAATTCAACTAGAAATATTCGTCAACTTCTGAGAAAATAATATTTCTCGTCAATAAGTGTTACACTAATTTTATAAAATATATTTAGGAAGAAACTAGACGTCAGACAGATGGATATCAAGGCAGAGAGTGGAAATAAAGTGGGGTTTTCTTTTTATTTACTGTAAGGTGCCTCTTTAGGGGAAAACTAGACTTGAAAATAATAATGCAGAGACTATTCACAGACAACAGTTTTCTAATGTAATCATTCCTAGAGAAAAAAATCTGCGAAATGTCAGTGAGTGAATGTATTTTTAACATTTGAGCACAGCATGTCACAATAAAACAAATGTCAGCCCTCCAACATAGGTAGAACTATTTAAGATTGTCTCTCAGGAGAGGACAATGGCTGAGTACTGAAGGCACTGTGCTCGGTTCCATTTCCCCTTAGCCTTTCTCCTTTTCATCTTCCTCTTTACTCCATAGGTGGTCTAATGGGTGGAGACCTCACATCCGGTGCAGGCACCAGCGCAGGTAAGCACAGACAGCAGCTCTGGAGCAAGCATGTGGCATTGGCCACAGTCTGTGGGTGGTTTTGAAGGAGGGGTGGTTGAACGCTATACAAAGGAACTATGGACTAACCGCAGTCTTCGTTGGTACAGCTTTAGCCAAGGCGAAGCAGTCATCAACCTGAACTGCCGTGTTCTTTGTTAATGAAAACAATGTACTTATATCATTTCTGCAGTTAGGGAAGACTAAGAAAAAAAAATAAAATAACTTCATCCGGTCTGCAGACAACTGTAGATGCTGATCCAGTCACCTCAGTCCCTGATACCACTCTTAGACATCAATAGACTATGTTGCCATGGAAAACCTTTAAATATATTTCATCTCTTAAGAATATCCTCAACAGTGACTAGTTGTCTCATAATCACATTTATTCGGGTTCCTAAATTAATTTATAATATTGGGATTATGAAGATGTTGCTTTACTTTTCAATGAAGATAAATAATATAGCACAGAACTTTTAAGTGCCAACTCTAGTTTACTATCAGTGTAAAAAGTAGCCTTGGTAATTTCTACAGCTGGAACATGCTATCAATTTAAAATAGGAGGCAGGCATGAATGACACAAGGTTATATTTGAAGTGTCAAAAAAATCAAGTTTTATTGAAATATGCATGGACAGCCTAATTAAAACAGTTTGCTCAGGTCAAATATAATAGCCTGCTAATTATAAGAAAGAAGATAAGGAAAATTGGCATACAAAAACATTTTTATACATACATCAATTGGAGGTGGTGTCTCTTCTGGGTACTGAGTTTTTATTACTTCAGTGAGTGATGCAGAAATATCAGAATCACATGGACAGTAGATAGAAAGGAGGGATAACTGTAGCTCCCTACCTTAAAATTTTCAAAGGTTAGGTGGAGGCAAACTAGTAAGTAGATTCAGTAGTATTTTTTTTAGAAAATGAATTTGTCATACTTGTTTTTTTTTTTCTGCAGAAAATACTTTGTAATTAGTAACATCAAAATTCAAAAACCAGAAAAAGTCCAGACAGGTATTTCCTAGATCGAAGATCACACACTGGTTAGAGTCAGTGGTGGGCTGATAGGATAGTCACAAGGACCAAATCATAACCTAAGGAAAGGAGTACAGATGCTATGACTTAGCCAGTATTTCACTACGCCACCTTGATTACTATTAAAGAAACAGTCAGTCATAGAAGTAAATATTAAGAAAAATGCGTTTTTGTTTTTGTTTTGTAAATGTGTGTGGGTGGGGGGGGAAATCCTTGGGTTACTAAACTTTGATGCAAATGGTCTCTTGCCACTATTTAATAGCAGTGACGCTTTAGAATCCAATGTTGACAATAAGAAGTGTTTGATTATTCAGTTCTGCTGTTATTGTTAATTGCCTGACAGCCTGCTAAATTTAATCATTCTCCAAGAATAAAGGAGATATTCAGTCTTCTAAATATAAAAGGTTGCCATATACAGAGTATAGAACCATTAAAAAAAAATCTTAGGAGTTAAACCAACTCATCCTACTACCTCAGAACGTATGCCACAGGCACATGACGCCTTTTATCTAGAAATAGAAGATATTAGGCTGGCAATATGGTGCAGTGGGCAAGTGTTTGTCAGGCTGGGGACTCAGCTCAGAGAGTAAGTGCTTGCCATTGGTTCCTAGCAGTCTGAGCATGGAGGCTCTGTGATCATGCTGTGTTCCTGTGGAGGATCTGAAGCAGACAGAGAGCATCATCCTAATGCTCCTGGACCAGTTAGCCCAGCATTCACAGCAAATAGCAGAAAACCCTGTTTCAAACATGTGGAAGGCACAGCCCAGTTCTCCAGGATGTTCCCCCCACATTGAGTGTGGTACTGACCCCATGCCTAAGCATCCATACGTATATACATTACACTAACACAGAGATGGAAAGAGAAGGAACAAAAGGGAAAACTATCGCGGTACCTTATTACTAAATATAATTTCTATGTATGTCAGAATCACACACTATAATTTTTATAATTTCTACACTTGTATTAAAGTTGCTTAGCCTTATTTTTAAATAGAGAAGCAGCCCTTTCTGACCCTGGTCCCAAGGAACACCTGTTGTAAATGCCATTTAGTCTTGAGCACAGCCATGTACTGCTTGTAAGCTCACTCATCTTAGCCTTCTTTTTCATGCCAGCTGGTATCACATGTCAAGGCTGAATATATCTGTGCTGATGTCAGAGAGTCACATAGCACCAAAGGGGAAGCAAGGCCAGCCAGAAAGTCTCTGCATTCTCAATGAGGAAAACTAAAGCAAACTTACCAAAAGATATCTTCCAAATAGTTAACATTGTCATTTGAAACTCAGGGTCTCAGAATTAGATCCTTTAACACCAAATGCCAAGGTGGCACCCAAATTAAATAGTTGAAGCCTTTGTTCTTTGCTTTTCAAAATCAAGCTAGTTACACACACCAAACAAACAAACAAAAGAACAAAAAAGACAGCAAAAACATAGTTTCACTAGGCGAGGCAGTAACATTTATTGTAACTTACTGTGTGACTTAAAAATAGAATCAAATAGAAAAGCATTCTCTTTCTCAGTTCAGCTTGGTTTCCCAACTAGCGCGAGAACTATCATGTGGTCATCTGGTGAGCACTTAGTCCTACTGACTCTGTCTCCACCTCCACGGTACTTCCTAGGGTAACTTTTCTTCCTCCATAACTATCCTAGCTCTATCTCCACGGTACTTCCTAGGCTAACCTCTCTCCCTCCACAGCTATCCTAGCAGCTTGAATCAGACTCACGGCTTTTCCCCAGACTGTTTCCAGAGCTTCCTTGCCCATCTTTCTGTTCCACATCACATTCCCTGATAGTCTTTCTCCAAGCCTCACACTAATTACATGCCATCATTTACATAAGACTCAATAATAAGTCCCAAGCTCTTTCCCAGTTAACCACGAGCCTCTCATCTGTGGCCGATCCTGCGCTCTAGGCTTCCACTCTTCCTGCCATTGCCCTCAAAAGCATCCTGGGCTTCAACTTTAGCAATAACAAACGCTCGGATAGCTTACAATAGGCATCTTCTACAAAATAAAAAAGGTAACTCAACCAACCTTATACCTGTCTTTGAAAGTAAATGCTCCCATTGTGCCATCTCTACATATGGGTAAACTGAGGCATGGAGAAGTTATTTAATGAACTAAAGTAGAACCCAAGAAGTCTGTCTCCAGAGTCTGTTCTTCTAACTGTCTCGCTATACTGTCCCTTTTAGGGCAGTGTCTAGGCCTCCTCTCCTTCTGCCTGTAGATTCCTGGCCCTTCTTTCTCACCCGTTTTCTGCTCTGGAGCAGTCTGTCTTTGTTCAGAATCCAGTTCAGCCATGTAGAGTCCTGCACCTTCCCTCTGTGCTCCCAGGACAGCCTGCACGGACATTAAATGTCCCTTTGCACAATGATTACAGTCTCTGGGCACATCTCTTCTGGACACTGCCATTTGGAGCAAACCAGACATAGTTTGTGTCTCAGCTCAGTACATAAAAGTTAGCACACAGCAGACGTTCAGTAAGTGTTTGTTCTCCAAATAAAACACCCATCTCTGAGATAGGAGGCCTTTAATAGTAATAATAAAGCCTTAATAAACTAGAAAGTGAGAATATTTAAAAACTGTAATTTTAAATACAAAAACCCTTGTTCTGCACTTTTCAAAGAAAATGTATTCATTTCAGACTGTATAGAGTAAATGTCTAGTTGATAAAAATGGTTGAGTACTGATGACTGATAAAGCAGGGTTTTACTACATTCTTTAATACAGTTTATGAAAAACTAAACTGCAGAAAGTGAAAATGAGAACTGGTATCTCACACCATCACAAATCCCTGCCTAAAACAATGAACCCCTTATCATCACTTAGATTGAAATGATTACCAAGAAGAAGGCAAGTCGTACGGAAGAAGTGATGAAATGGGCTTGGGCGCTTGCTGTGGGGGATATACACAACAAGTCATTAGAATGCGTTAGTAACGGTGACAGTTCTAGCCAGTTCTCATCCACAACCAAAATGAAACGTCACTGCTTTTAAAATTACATTTTGTCATGTCTCTGTGCATTAATACTTTTAACATCTTAATCTACATGGTTATTGGTGATTGTAAGATCAAGTTCAATTTAGTTTTCTTGTAATTATTACATCTAATGGAAATAACCATTAGCACAGCAATACCTTGTGCTGCTGGATCAGGCACTATCAAAAGATTAACTTCTGGGTTTTTGTTGTTGTTGTTGTTGTTGTTGTTGTTGTTGTTGTTGTTAATATACTTACCTTTACAGAGCAGAAGGCACACTTTTTAACTGATTCATGGTTAAGATTTAATCACAGTAAGGGGGAGAACTTTAGAAATCATTTTGAAAAATTAAGGAAATTTGACAATCTGCATAGCTATTTGAGTATAAGACATATTTGAGAGGAGGATTTATGCATATTGGTTAATAATTTTAATTGGCATTCATTGTAAATTACATACCATTTTATATAAAAAGAAGCTAACAGCTGTTTCTTTATTTTGATTGTCAATTGTTTACTATTTTATGCATTTGGTTGTTAAGCATTGCCACTTCTGGAATGCTTAATTTACATCAGCTAAATAGGTGGAGCCGTGTGGTTCACTCTGTACTACCAAGGATGCACACAACAGACAAATAAGAGGACTTGCTTTCCAGGCGTAGACAGACTTCGCCAAACCTTCGCTCACGACTCAGCACCTTCAGCTGAGTCCTTGTGCTCCAGATAAGATACAATTAGCATCACAATCCATTTGCAGGAAATGTTTTGTGATCACATCATCACAAAACTCTACACTTTTTAAAATTCAAGTAGCAGTGAAAAGAAAAACAGCATACTACAGAACCAAGTCAGAAGAGGCAAGGAATGCACTGCTTAAACGCTTGTACATCTCTTATTCAATAATTAAAAAAAAATATTGGTGAAGTGACTAAAGTTTCAATTTATGAAGATGACTTAGTATTTTAGCATTTTGCTTTTAAAAAGTTCAAATTGCAGCATTTTAGAAAGAAAATATTACCAGTTGATTGCTTTCAAATAAGTAAACTAATTTTAGTAGAAAAATAAAATTTGCATGTCACTTTGTTTTGATGGTTGAGGTGGATGTACCTCAGTCCCCAGGCAGATTTTTATGTTAAAAACATTATTAAGTAAGATATGAGGACAACTATGCTAATTCTTGGATCCGGCTATCAAAGTATAATTCTATTAGTCTAGTATTGTTCAGAAGAAAGAAAGAAAAAAGGAAGAGAAAGAAACTCTAATTCATTTTCAGTTTTATCTTAGAAGTTCCCAAAGCATAATAAAGATCCTGTAGCCTTGTTTTATTATTTTCTAGGAAACCAAACAACAGTGATATTTTTAACTTAAACCGAGGTTACCGGGATTTATTAAGGGGGGAAAAGATAGTCTTTTAATTGGATCTTGTAGAGTACATGGTACACAATCACTATCACAAAAAGCAGTTTCCCTTTCCATGTACAAAATCTGGCAGATTACAGACAAGGCAGAGCCCCACCCCACTTCTCTAGGGGATGACGGTAGTCTGGGGAAGGCAGCTCTAAAGTAAGACTTAAGCCGACATGCCACAAGCTAGACCCACCTTGAGCGTCTGGGCTTTGCCTTAACTCCTAAGGACTTTGATTTCCAGAGAGAAAAAAGGAAAATCTCAGGGCATAACTTCCTGGAGCAGTGATTCTCAACCTTTCTATCTCTGCAACCTTTAAATAGAGTTCTTCATGTTGTGATGACTCCCAACCATAAAATTATATTTGTTCCTACTTCATCACTGTAATTTTGCTACTGTTGTGGATTATAATGTAAATATCTGACATGTAGATGGTCTTAGGCAACCCCTGTGAAAGGGTTGTTTGCCGCCCAGAAGGGTTGCAGCCCACAGGTTGAGAACCGCTGTCCTAAAGAGTCTTCAAGCCGCTGGTGGAGCCTTTCTTTAATCACTAGTTCTGACTCCTCAAATTGTGTTTGTTTATTTGTTTGTGATGGTTTTACTGCTGCCCATGAAAGACTAGAACCTATGCACTCAAGTGTTTGCCACTGCTGGTCTTTTTTCTGAGTAGCTGGGGCTACAGGCGTACATCTCCCACTGCACTGGGCTTTCATGTTTTCTGAGTAGCTGGGGCTACGGGTGTAGATCTCCCACTGCACTGGGCTTTCGTGTTTTCTGAGTAGCTGGGGCTACAGGCGTACATCTCCCACTGCATTGGGCTTTCGTGTTTTCTGAGTAGCTGGGGCTACAGGCGTACATCTCCCACTGCACTGGGCTTTCATGTTTTCTGAGTAGCTGGGGCTACAGGCGTGGATGTCCCACTGCACTGGGCTTTCATGTTTTCTGAGTAGCTGGGGCTACGGGTGTAGATCTCCCACTGCACTGGGCTTTCGTGTTTTCTGAGTAGCTGGGGCTACAGGCGTACATCTCCCACTGCACTGGGCTTTCGTGTTTTCTGAGTAGCTGGGGCTACAGGCGTACATCTCCCACTGCACTGGGCTTTCATGTTTTCTGAGTAGCTGGGGCTACAGGCGTGGATGTCCCACTGCACTGGGCTTTCATGTTTTCTGAGTAGCTGGGGCTACGGGTGTAGATCTCCCACTGCACTGGGCTTTCGTGTTTTCTGAGTAGCTGGGGCTACAGGCGTACATCTCCCACTGCACTGGGCTTTCGTGTTTTCTGAGTAGCTGGGGCTGCAGGCGTGGATGTCCCACTGCACTGGGCTTTCGTGTTTTCTGAGTAGCTGGGGCTACAGGCGTACATCTCCCACTGCACTGGGCTTTCGTGTTTTTTGAGTAGCTGGGGCTGCAGGCGTGGATGTCCCACTGCACTGGGCTTTCACGCTTCTTTAGTCACTGCATAGCAATCATGTGTAGTAAAGCCATGTGAAAATTTTATCTTCATTCATATCCTATAAACTTGCTATAAGAATGGGGACTGCTAATAAAACTTGGGAATTTTGAATTTTAAGTTTTAACAGTTAATATGTCTCCCCCACACACACATTGGTCCTAAGGGCCTTTTAGTTTCCTGCTGCACCCCTACCCCCTTCCCCTGGTTCTCTTGGACATCTGGTTTTGACATCATCATAAGATTTTTAAAACTCTTTCCTCGCCATAGCCTGTCTTTAGTTTTTTTTTTTAAATAATTTTTTAACATTTATTTAACTTCATTTTATGTGCATTGATATGAAGGTGTCAGACCTTGTGGAATTGCATTTTCGGACAGTTGTGAGCTGCCATGTGGATACTGGGAATTGAACCCAGGTCCTCTGGAAGAGCAGTCATCTCTCCAGCCCCTGGCTTTAGTTTTTGTAAATTTTACTGCAATTATTTATTTACTGTGTGCATTAGGGGTATGCCATGACACTTGACTGAGTGATAGAGGACAATGTGAAGCCATTGAGTCTCTTCTTCCCCAGTGTCAGTCCCAGAGACTGAACTTAAGTGGGCAAGCTTAGCAGCAGGCACCTTTATCCTCCACACCGTCTCACCAGCCCGTCACTTAAGACTTTATTTGTAGATAGCACAGGGAAAAAATGGATGACCATGAGGAACATGAAGTGACACATAAGCAGACAGCAGTTGCTGAAGGAGGACCCCCTTGAATCAACTGCTTACCTCCCATGAACCTTCCCGTTTGAGACTGTGGGGCTTCTGGCCAAGAACGTGCTTTTCTACTTTTAGATAATTTTTGCCAATAACTTAAATTTTGGAATTAGACTTACATAATATATTTTCATTGAATTCCAATTCAGTGAGTGTGTTATCGTATCAGTTCCTGTTTGGAAGACAGTAGTTATTTTTTTAATATTTACTTATTTATTATGTATACAATATTCTGTCTGTGCCAGAACAGAGCACCAAGCCTCATTACAGATGGTTGTGAGCCACCATGTGGTTTCTGGGAATTGAACTCGTGACCTTTGGAAGAGCAGCCAATACTCTTAACCACTAAGCTATCTCTCTAGCCCCCGACAGTAGTTATTTTAAAGACTAAGGACTGGGGATACTAACATGTTGAGCAGGAGTTTCAGTTTGTGTAGAGAAGTGTCCGTGAGCGCTAAGGATTCACAAGCTTTATTTATTACGGCACCACTTCGATTGTTTGAACTCTGTACTGAAGTGTTTGACTGTCTTCCTCAACACCGTGTCCTTCCTTTACAGTTTCTCACCCACATCATGCCAAAGAACAGATTCTGGTTTTTCTGATCTAGGAGAAGGAGAACCTGGACTAGCACAGCTATTACAGCAATAGAAGTGAATCTGTCTATGCCTAATTTACATATTCAAACATGATAGTACTAATTTACATAGCAAACATGAAATAACAATTTCTTGTTAGACTAGAATTAAGTCTAGTGAAAGCAATAAAGTCATAGAGCAAAGTTTTTACCTTTGGAATTACTTGCTTTGACAAAATATGCCATTGACATGCATTGAAAATAACAAAATAACCCAGAAAACATCTGATACACAAGCTCCTTTAGAGTTGCCATCCTTGTCTTTAAAAGGTGTGAAGTTTTGTTGTACAGGATTGGCGTAGGAATCGCATGACAGAGCCGGCACAGATCACCTAGCACAGTTGCACCCTAGAGAGTAAGTGCTTCTTAATGAATGGTAGTTTTTGTCAGTGTTGCAGTTATTATATCTTTGGTTTTCTAACCAAAAGAAAAGTGTGGCTTGATTTTGCTCTGGTACTATTAACTAACTGCGCTCCACAGCTCTAGCGACGTGGTGGTCCTCGCAGACATCGGATCTGGGCTGCCCTGCAGACTGTGAGGGAGGCAAGTGTGTTCATAAATCTGAGGCAGCCTGTGAGCACAGCAAGCGCCGGCCTCATGTGAGCACAGCAAGCACCGCGCCACGCATCTCACTTTGAACATTATGAACTTCGTATGTGTTCAAAGCCGTTGTGTAAATGTTAAAACCACAAGTCATTATTCCTTCTCTTCTGTCACGTTCTCCCTAATTTATACTGTCTCAATATTTTTGTTTAGAAAAATGACTGAAAGAATGAGCGAGTGTGTCAATAATGAAGACACCCCCTCATTTTTATCAAAGAGACAGCCCCAAAAGTCTCAAGAAGTGAACAATTAAGTGAGTCATAAATCTATCATTCACGGTTAAATGGAGTTTTTTTTTTTAAGATAGTAAGGTTTGATGCCATTTTTATGGTGCCATTAAAAGCTATCCTTTAAGTAAGTCAGTACCTAAAGCATGCAGACATTCTAAGAGCCTATGTGTGTGGAAAAATCAGATTGTCAGATTGTCCTCCTCTTCCTTCCTTGTGAATGAGGACTTTTTCAGAGATGGGGGAGAGCATAAGGCACGCTAAATTTCAAACATCTGGTCTTTGTAGCCATGTAATGGAGGCCTGTCTTTGGATGTGTATCAAAGCTCTCACATTTGCTGCGCGAGTGATTGCAGAAGCCCTCCTTAGCTTCAGTTTCCTCATTCCTGAAACATTGGGTGACAAAGTGTGGCTCCCGTGATGATGAGGACAAAGGAGAGAGCAAAGGCTGCTTCAACATGGACGCCCTTGCCTTGGGGAAGCTGCTTTTTATAAGTGGAAGCCCTCTGCTTCTGCTTCACGGTGGAGTGAACAGCACACGCTTTCTGAAAGCCAGTAACTGCTTGACTCATAAGCCATACCTTTACAGGTGTGTAGCCCACAGTCCCATGCTAGGGACAAGGCTCAGTCAATAATGTTTGTCACCCACTCATGAGTAGCTGAGGTAGAACCCCAGAACCTATGTAAAGGTCAGGCTTGGTAGTGCATGCCTGTAACCCCAGTGTTTGTTTGGGAAACAGAGATGGGAGGATCCCTGGACATTCCTGGTGACCTACAGGTTCAAACAGAAACAAGGACAGAAACCGGAAGGCAACCGCTGCCCTCTCCACACACACCTGAAAACAAGTAACAGTTGGCAAACATCAAAATCAAGCCAACTAGATGTGAAACCTGAGATTCTGCCTATCTGTGGATGCAATGAAGCAGAGACAAGTCTGTTAGGAATATTCGCTGCCCACAAGGGGATACATCCCAGACTAGTCTCCTAACATTACAGAGGGAACAAGGCCTCACTGGGGTTTCCTCACAGTCTAGGGTTATGCGTGATTTATACATCCACTGAGATGCCCTGGATTCTGAGGATAGGAATCTGTAATCTGGAGTCTCCAGTAAAACAAGAACCAGAGATCTGATTTAATCCATCTACAATAGGCATGCTGAAAATGTCATCATTGCCAGACTTCTGACCAAAATGTCACATGGTTGCCTCTTCTCTTAGAGCCATCCATTAAAAAAAAAAAAAAAGCACTTTTTTTTTTTTTAAATTTTTAACTGTGTTTCAGGCATGCGATGCAGGGTTATGTAAGACTGCAATCTAGGAAGTCAGAACATAATCTAGAAAGGTGTATGCAGGTTTGAGACACGAAATAATACCTTTGCTTAAAGAACTAACTTGCGGTCTTAAAACTTTTTAAAAGTCAAATGTAAAATTAGTTGATGAGGGTGACAGTGTTTACATAAATATGGCAGCTCCTATTTAACAAAGCAATGTATGGAAAGTATTTTCAAAACGGTTCTAATAAAAGAAAAAATTAAGGAGCTATGGGCATAGCTCAGTGGAAAAGCATGTGCTTAGCATCTGGAAGATCTTGGGTTCAATCATCAGCATAAAAAAATTAAAATTACAAGAAGTCTAAGTGGGAAAAACACTTAGCTGAAGTAAAAGCAACAAATCAATACATGAAACGTTTAGCTGGGTCTTCATCTTAATGTTTTCCTGTGGCAATGTGCCCCAAACTGTCCAGGATCAGATGACACTGACAAATCCCCACACAAAGCAATTCTCATACACCTCTAAGATAGAAATTGTTTTCCAAACAACTAATAGATACCATAAAATACTAGAAACTCTTCTGTTGTGTTAAAAAAAAAGGGGGGGGGCTCTCATAGAAGCTTGTCTTTTTAATTGATGGTAAACAAGTAAACAACTTTACCCTTGATTTAAATTTTACAAAATCGTATCTTAAAGTACGTCTAATCGCTTACCCTAAATAGTGCACCACAGTGGCTGTTCCAGCTCCTCGTGCATCTAAACCCATCATATCCTCGTCATCAGAAACACTGTCCGGGAGACGAGTAATATGCTTGACACACCACCATTCTGTACCTTCTTACATAAACTGTCATCCAAACTAGTCTCAGTATACCTAATTTTGCTTTGCCTTATTTTGATTTTGCCTAATTTTAGTTTACTTAATTTTAATTAATTTAATTTTGATTAATTTAGTTTGAGGTGGAAATGATTGGACCCAGGGCTTCTCCAGTTCCAGGCGAGAGCTCTATAACTAGGCCACACTGCCCAGCGTCATTCTTGCTATTTGTGATGCCCAGTAATGTGATCTTCAGATTTCCACATCACCTTTAGCTCGAGAGAAGCTGGGAGTCGCCTGTCTTTACTCTCACAGTTTTCTGCCTTCACACTCTTTGATTTTGGGATGCGACAGTGTGTTAAGGCCTTTCGAATCTAGAACACAGTTTTCAGAGAAGAATGCAGCATGCGCTTGGGACCTGGACACGCTGCTTGAGTTCACATTATGTCTCTACAAGTGATGGCTTTTTTGATGTGAAGCAAGTTACTAGGCCTCCCTGTTATTTTCCTGTTATCATGCAACATAATGAGATACTTTTAGTATCTCACAGGGTTATTCTTGTGAGGACTAAATGTCTTTTCTGTCCATGTTCGATATCACCTACCTGACACTGCTGTGGAGGCTGGGGGGAGGCGGAGACAGAGAAAATGTGCGTGTTTGGTGTCCCCTGATTGGCAGATAATGCTGCAAGGTATGTGCTGTTGTTTTATGCTGAGAAGGCAACAGCTTTACCCAGTGAAGGAACTTTGATAAATGCACCATTAGAACCTAAATTGACCTGCTTTGGCCTCCTTTATGCCCACCTCCTGACTGCCAGTGTAATCTCTCCTGTGTCATCTAGACCTCATTTAGAATGTTCTGTGTGGTGAATGCACCTTTACTAGCTTCCATTGTAGCAGTCCAAGTATTTGTTTCATGACAAACCAGGTTAACAGTGCTAACCACTCAAGAGCTTCCCTATGTGTTAGCTAATTCTACTTTTCCAAATACTGAATGCTACATATTATAAAACAGTCAGTATTTTACCTTCATGGAACACTTTCGTTCTCAAATAGTCAGGGTTCATTAAACCTCACTGTTTTGTACTCCCTGTCTCTGAAAAGTCTTTCTTAACCTTCAGAAAAAACCTTAGTGGGCACTGCCCACCATTTTTTTTTAAATTAAATTTCACTTAAGTACATTTTTGAGAGTTACATTAACAGACCCCCTGACAATAAACATTTGTCAGTATGAGAGTACTGGAGTTTTGTCTCACTGGGGGATATGTCCACCTATTTGATCCTCTCAAGAGTAGCACATTGCTATGTGCTGTAAAATGCTTGACAGGTAAGAGAAGCTAAAAAGTGGGTTCCGTTAACTCCTATAAACAAATTTAATAGATGGGCAGCTACATGGTTTCTGGGCTGATACAATTTATTTTATTGGTATACTTGGCCTTCAAAATATAATGTTGAACCAAATATAAGAGCTTTGTAGGTAGTATAAAGAGGAGAGACTCTTGGTGTTATTTCAAGTTATCCCTTCCATTTTCAGTCATCACCTCGTGTTCCCCAGCAACTCGTCTCGTAGTGCCATTTCTGACTAATTCCTAGTCCTCTGGCTTACTCTGTTTTTTTTAATGTGTGAAGCACGATACGAGCGAGCAGTCACGGAGTGTTGCTGCCCCTAATTGCAGTGACAATTTTGAGAAGAGTCAGTTCAGTATGGACAGAAGTCATCTGAAAGGCGTCATGAAAGAGTCACCACTGTAGCTGATTCTTAAAAGACAAATTAGAATTAAAGAGAAGAATGAACACCGGCAGTTACTGAACTAACAGAGCAAGGACTCAGGCATATTCAGAGCATGTGAGCCTTCTGTGGCCATTGGGATTAGGTTAAACAGTGGGGGGGTCAACTCTACACAGTCCTGGGAGACAGGCAGGGCATGGACCCAACTGTGTTAAACAGTATATGGGAAAAAAGAATAGGACAGAAAGGGCAGCTCCGAATGATGTCCCCAGGTGTGCTGGCCAACATCACACATTTACACAGAAGTTTGCATACAGCCCAAACCTTTCTGAAACTCAATTTAGGACATGGAGAGGAATCCTTCAGCTAGAGAGTAAAAGAATACGTGGAGGATTTTGAAGACTAAGTCAAATGGGAATTGAAGCCTGTATAAGAATGATGGCAATAAACAAATGCATATAGGCAATTTTTTTTGAGAAAATTGGAAACAATTTGGTTTCTTGTATAAAATAGAGATAGAGATAGAGGGACCAAAAGGTCAAAGTTGAAAATTTGGAAGATAAGACTGTCTTACAATAATTAGCCCCAGATCCTACAATGGATTTCAGCTTTGTGCTTAATGTTATGTGCTTTTATTTATAAATGAAAGATTAAAGAAAAAACAAATGAGAGACTCGTAATACCTAAATGTCCAAATAAAAGAAAGTTGTGGAGCTGTGGACTCCAAGAGTGCATGCTCAGTTGGGCTCTGTGCGCATGGCCAAGTGCCTGCCTCATAACTGTCCAGCTAGGAGTGTGCCCTCTGAATTTACAACTTCCTAAAATAGGAGCAAGTAAAAAGAAAGGAAGTAGAAAACGCAGAACAATGTTTTTAAGTTAACTGTGGGGAAAACTTAACACCGTATTTCAAATCTTGATTTATTTATATACTTGCAGCAATGGAGGGAGATCTGTTATTCTTAACTTAAGTTACATCATGAAAACTTAAATTGTTTTATAAGAAACAATATTTTCATCAAATGAAACTATAAAAACTTCACTGGACTCTAAAGTTGGTCTGTACCTCATTTTCCTCTAATCTATAATCAGGAAATCCATTTGCCATACTTTATAATTTTTGTCCTTTTAAGTGGTCAGAAGAATGTGACATCTGCATACAGTCACGTCTAAATTGATAATCGTTCGAGCGGAGTATAATTTTAAAACATAGCATCAAGAAAGTTGAATCTGTATATTAGAAGGTTGTTGAGAGGTGGTGTTTCCCACCTCCTGGGCCCCTGAATTTAAATGTGACCATGCTCTCTGGGGAATTTCTCTTAAGGTGGGACAACAGCTTCCACACAGGCTAAAGCATTCTGAGTGAGGAGGAGGCTGTGGTTTCCCAGCCAACTTAAATGCAGGCTCTTCCTAGCCATAAACCACACACATGTATTCATCATTGATTTCCAAATGATAGGTTTCAGTATCACTGGTCTAGGGTCCACAGTCTCACATTCCTGAATCTATATTATGCCAAAAGAATAACAATTTGGTGGCTGGAAACAGAAATGGTTATTATACGGCTCCAAAATGCTAGCTGGCACAATATGCTAAAAATAGCAGAAACTCACTCATAAAAAAATAGAATTTATTTGTTCATAAAAATAACTTAATGCCCTAAAAATATAAATGTAAAAAATGTCATCATAGCCGAAAATATTTTGCATTCCGTGTGTAAACACCTTAAAGAATATGTAACTAATCTTCTAAAGTGGTGTAATTTCCAAATAACAGGAGACATTTCAAGAGAGAGACGTAGAGCACTTTTCAATTCAGTGTTTGACTTCTGAGGTGTTTACTGAGTGAAGACCCATGGATGTGTGTTCTCTTCTTCCCTCCCCACTGCTACCTCAAGTTGCTGTTTTAAAATGTGGGCAGAGAGACGTAGGTTTTTTTGGAATGTCTCTGAGTTCACCATAGGAAATGTTTCTGAAGAGACGTTTTGGGGCCTCTGTGAAGCCGCTCCATTTTCTCACACAGCCCCGTGTTTGTTGTATCTCAGGACAGCACATTGCGCGAGGCGGTTTTACTTCCTTTTAGCAGAATTACTCCTCCATGCAAACCAGCATCGCCTTCTACCCAGGCAGGGTTTTAGTTTCTTCTCATCTGTTCAGGCTTCGCTGCACTGCTTAACTGACAGTTCTTCTTCTTCTTTTGAAATTACTAGGCTAATTTTCCATTTGCTTGTTTATTTAAAGCAGATCTCACTCAGGGTTAGCATGGACGTGGCACATGTAACTCGGTGTTTCTGTCTCAACTTCAGTGAATGGGAATGCATGCTGAAATGTCTTGGTTTTCACATTTTCTTTTCATCCCTTGTACAGTTCAGTCTAAGACCCTATAGAGAATAATGATCCAGGAGATTGTACAGTTCAGTCTAAAGCCCTATGCAGAATAATCCAGGAGATTGTACAGTTCCATCTAAGGCCCTATACAGAATAATGATTCAGGAGACACATTAAATACAAAATTTCTCCGAGTATCCTCACTTATGCATATTTTTTCTTAGGAATATAATTTGTTTATTTTTCTCCTAGTGAGAAAAGGTAAATGTATTATTTCATATAAGAAATTTTACTACCAAATGCTGTCAAAATTAACCATACAGATAATTGGGTTTTGATATTTTTAACCAGCTATAATTTAGCAACTTTTCTTGATGTTTTATTATAGAAGATTAATCTATATTCAGATTCAGTGCAAATTACTTAAGGAACTGCTTGGTAGTTGGCAAATGCGCTGGGGGTGTTTCATTTGTTTTATTTTAGTTTTGCCTCAAGTAATTTGTTAATTTTTATCCATAATCCAATTGCAATATTTAATCTTGAAGTTTTCATATATTCAGCCTTTTCATTTATTCATGAAACAAAACAGGTAAATGAATTGTATATCAAGAACAAATGTATTTTTGGATCATATGTTCCAACTAGATTTTTATCCAGAAAGTATTGCCAGGGGGATAATTTGAGAAGAAAGGAGCCAATATGGGGTGGAAGGGACAAGAGACAGTGAATATATCAAGGTATATTGTATACATGTTTGAGCATGTCAAATGAAACCATTACTTTGTACAATTAATATTCACTTAGTGAAAGTTCTCGTAAGAGTCTTCTTTTTTTTATTAAGAAAAGAAGAAAAAAAAACATAAACAAAAAGCAAGTTTCCACCTCCTCCCAGCCTCCCATTTCCCTCCCCCTCCTCCCACCCTTCTCCCCCTCCTCCCACCCTTCTCCCCCTCCCCCCACTCCTCTCCCCCTCCCTCTCCAGTCCACAGAGCAGTCCGGGTTCCCTGCCCTGTGGTAAGTCCTAGGTCCTCCCCCCTCCGTCCATATCTAGGAAGGTGAACATCCAAACTGGCTAGGCTTCCACAAAGCCAGCACATGAAGTAGGATCAAAACCCCGTGCCATTGTCCTTGGCGTCTCATCAGCCCTCATTGTTCGCCATGTTCAGAGAGTCCGGTTTTATCCCATGGTTTTTCGGTCACAGTCCAGCTGGCCTTGGTGAGCTCCCAGTAGATCAGCTCCACTGTCTCAGTGGGTGGGTGCACGCCTCGTGGTCCCGACTTCTTTGCTCATGTTCTCCCTCCTTCTGCTCCTCATTGGGACCTTGGGAGTTCAGTCCAGTGCTCATGTGTGGGTCTTTGTCTCTTCTTGAAATAGTCCTGTCTTTCCCTTTGCAACGTCTTGTCTCTCCCTGAATCCATTACAGCAGTGTCAAGAAAGATCCACACACCAGGGCTTTCCCATGTCCAGGCTTTACAGTGCCTGGACTCTGACCACTCAGGGGCCAGTTTTATCTCTGTACTCAAACTTGGGTGGTCTCCATTTCTACCACATTAACAGAGTTTGAGACTACCACAGACCAACTTCCAGATCCTCCATGGAACATTCCCTTTTCATTGGCTCCTTTGTAAGCAGATTCCTCTGAGTTTTCCTAAGGATGGTAAAATCCATTCTCAGCCCTCCCCCTACCCAGTCACGCAAAGACACAGACTTAACTACTTCTTCTCTTTTGTTGAAAAGCAAATTAGTCTCTGAATCTACATTAGGCAAAAAAAAAAAAAAAACAAAGTTGACTAAAGTATAATCTATATTATTCTTATATTATTCTCCAGGCATCTTGCCCTAGGTAGTTTTGTTAGTACACAAGTGTGGATTGCTTTACTAGAAAGGAATTTCAGAGCCTTCCAAGGCTGTAGCCTTGTCTTTGCATTCTCACAGAGTAACACTTGGTCTCCTCCTTCGAAGTGTAATAGATACTTGTCTTTTGTGAAGATGACAATAACCAAAGTTTAACTGCCTCCTGAAAGCCACCCTCAGAAAACGACTGGTTTTCTAGAGCGTATTGTTGAATCCGGCAGTGGGATTCTCTTCTCCATCAAGAAAGCTGCAAATAGCTGTTTGAGTTAGCTCTTACTTCACTTCAGGCTGCCTTTCCACCCATGTCCTTAGCTGTTTCTATCACGGGTAGTGTGTTTTAACTGAGGGAAAAAGAAGCTTTGAAATGCCCACTTTGTTAGTAGGAAGCGAAATATCAGGTCCTAAATGAACCCAATGTCTTCACAATTAGTGTCTTTTCCTGTGTCTGGATGACTCAGCACTCAGGCATCATAGCTTCAGTGCCTGAGGAATGTCACTTTTGAAGATTTTCCTGAGCAGGAAAGAGTGCGAGGCTTCAGGCTGTGTGCTGAACTTGGGGAGAAGGGTAAACCAGATGCAAGAAAGGCTATGGAGAGCTTTCCCTTAGAGCTGAGGGAGAGTGAACAGCAAGATGTGTATGCAGCTTCCCCTCCTCCCGCCTGCCCTAGAAATTACAGCTTGCAGCCTTGTCCCTTCTTCATCGAAGGATACACAGTCACACAGAAGAAAACCCAAACCAACCGAAAGAGTGAGTCACTCCGGCCCCGCCTCCGCCAAACTCATCAATTAAAGTGCAGGACCAATTCTGTGCTTTTCTTAGATCCTGAACTGGCTGTCTGACTTTCTTCCGGGGGTGGGAGGTGGGAACTTAAAAGAAAAAAAAAAGCATACGATATGCAGATTTCTGATCAAGCTAACAAAGATTCGTTCTCTTCTCACAGAAAAAGTTTTTAATATTCCTTCAGAGATATATGAAACAATTAACTGGGTTGCTGCCTTTCATGCAGAGGTTAAGTCAGTCAGCCTTTGAGCTCTTATATGTTCGTATAGAGATGTCTCACAGTTAAACTTTCCCTTTTATTCTCCTACAGGCTGTGCTCAATTCTAGATTTCTCCCTGAGTTCTGTCACTGCTTTGTATTAACAGGGAACGGATATGGCAACCCCCGAAACTCACCAGGTCTGCTGGTCTCACCTGGTAACTTGAACAAGAACATTCAAGCCAAATCTCCTCCCCCTATGAATCTAGGGATGAACAACCGTAAACCAGATCTCCGAGTTCTTATTCCACCAGGCAGCAAGAACACGATGCCATCAGTGGTAATGCTCAACTCTGTCTTTAATACGTGTTGATGATAGCTTATCCAGATGTGTTTTTCTATTTTAGTATTTTTCTACATATGAATTTATGTCGTCCCAGAAAATTAACTCTGTTGACTAATTTTTTATTACTATTGATGGGACTGTAGTAAGTGATTTTGCATTTTCATGTTCTATATTAAAAGAATCATAATAAACTCTTTTTCAGGATTATTTTTCTGGAAGAAGAAAAACCATTCTTCCTAAGGCTCTCCATTTATAGTTAGAAAAACAGTTCTACCACCGATCAAATCATATCCCATAGGATGAGTAATTACGAAGTGCTTCATAAAAGTATCTTCACATTGTCGAGCTATTTATATTCTCAGAATGCTGACAGGGAAAAATACTTTCCCTGATTCCTAAATGAAATTTCTTATATTAATTGGAAATTCCTTTCTTATATATCACTTCTTTAATATCTAATAGACCATATGCTTTGCATGGCCTCAGTTCATCTTTGACAATACGTTCCTTATGAAAATTACTAACTCTCAAAAGCAAACTGTATTAAACCACAAACATTTGAGAGTCAACATTACATTTTATATCAAAAAGGTTGTGACATAATTTTAAGAGAAAATATAGAATTATAAAATATAGTCTTAAACATACATAAAATTCTCATGTTGTATCATTTTCTTGTTCATAAGATTCATGCTTAAGATGTAAAAAATATTGTGCTATCAAGCTCAAGACAAAGATGATAGAAAGAGAGAGAGAGATTAAATAAAGTGTTCTTCAACTCAGCAGCACTTACCAATGAGAAATTTATAGCAAAGATTTAGTAGGCAGATTTAAATTATTCTACAAATATTTCTTTCTTTCTGTTCTTTAGAATTCTCTACTCTGTGGCATGCTTAGGAGTAAAATAGTCCTGTGAACCAATTGGTTTATTATTATATTCATTTTGAGTATCTAGGCAAAATCAAATAATATGTGACATTACCTTTAGAAAAGACTGGGTCTAATAAATAAAACCTCCCACGGTGATGCAGTCGGTGTGGGCCAGGCATGGCAAACAGTGACTCTCAGTAAATTTATTCCACATCCCTTAAAACTGATGCAATCCCATGGATTCTGCAAGTGGCAGGCCGTGTCTCTCTCTGGTTGTCAGGTGTGACACCCTCTTCCCCTAGCAAGTAGGGTTTAAGATACAATCCTTATATTTTTTTTATCAAAATATGGTGATGAAATAATGACCATGGAGACACCGATGTGTGCTGAAACCCAGCTATAAAGAAATACTGCCTTCGCATTCGGAACCAGCACCTCGCTAGGGAAACAAAGGATGCCTTTGTTAAGGGTTGCCTTTGGAATCTGCTGTATAAAACTGCTTAAATTGTTGTGTCTATCAGGGGGTGCTTCTCCTTTTGCTGAAAAGATTTTCACAGTGATAAATATTTACAGACACTAATTAATAAACTCCTTCCCCATGCTCTCAGTCTGAGGATGTGGACCTGCTGTTGGTAAGTGGTAAGAATGTTTCTCTTGGAGGGCATGTTCAGGAAGAAAGAAAAACTAATTTAGTGTAAGGTGCTAGCTGTGATCAAATGGAAAGACTTTAAAACTGACCTTGCTGAATGAGGATAATGATTAGCTTAAGCATCCTGAGTTTTTAGGGTCACTGACAGGTGGAAAAGAACACCTGATTTTTGTGGGTCTTTTCCCATGTCCCCACCTTTTAACTAGAGGCCATATTCTCAGTATTTTAAGACTGAACTTTCTCTAAAATCCAAACACAAAAATTATTTCTTTAGGTATTAAAGCGTAAAATGCTTACTTTTCAAGATTTAAAATACCATTATTCTAAGCAAATGCATCTTTTACCTCCTTGTTCTAAGGAGTTAATTACAGGCATTAGCTACTTTGCCATCTATACAAGGAAGTTTAGAAGCTGAAGAAAGTGGTCAGAGCACCACCTGCTGGTCAGAATATAGCATGAACCCATATCTGTCAGCTCAGCTGTATATAGAACTAACTGATCATAAAACCCATCACGGTTGATTTTAATTTTTTAATTTGCATTTGAATAAAAACTGAAACAATAGCAGTACAGTATACATATTTCATCAGTTCTCAACATAGTCTGTTTTTACCCGTAATAAAGCTTTGGTACTTGTTACTAGTTCAGTTGCCTAGGAGATACTGATGTAATGGGTTACTATGGCAACAGCTGGTCTCTTGAAGGATTGTAAATGATAGGGTTGGCAGAGTTCATAGAGACACATGTTAAATGATTAATTTCATGAGCATTGTACCAACTTATTTCTTTATGTGAAAAACTAATACTGAGACCTAATATTTTTAACTTTTTAAAATTTGCCATCAATAATGTCCTTTTATTTACTTTAAAAGAATCAAAGGATAAATAACTCCCAGTCGGCTCAGTCATTGGCTACCCCAGTGGTTTCCGTAGCAACACCTACTTTACCAGGACAAGGAATGGGAGGATATCCATCAGCCATTTCAACAACATATGGTACTGGTGAGTAGCTTTGCTATGTGCAAATATTACAGTAAACACTTCTTTAAAAAGCAGATTTTAAAAGTTGTTTTCTCTACCCTGTAGGGAGCTCATGTGGTGCCCGTGTCCACAGTGCACTGCACCATTACGTAGGCTCTGCTAAGGCAAAGTGATTGTCTAGACGTACTCTTTCTTTAAGTCTCTGGAAGTTTTATTCGCCCAAAGTGAATTCAAATGTCAAGGAAACTGAGCTACTATTTTTTTTAGTGTAATAGAAAGCTCACTTTATGGAGATTTTTAAATGAAAAAAAAATTCTAAACCATAAAACATGTGCATACTTTATACTTTAAACAAAGTGAGTATAATAAGCTATAATTGCAGGATCTATTCCTTTTAATCGTTTGTGAAATCCTTACTTGGGTGAATAATATTTTTCTTTCTAAATTAAAATTATCCCTGGTGTTTTATTTTCTTCTCTTCTCAAATCAAAACCTTTGACTCAAGCATGTTTTAGAAATTGAAACTGTTTAATTTTGTTTACTATTTGACAGTTTCCAAATTAAGTGTTTTCCTTGCTGCTACCCTCATTTCTTCCTCTAGAGTACTCTCTGAGTAGCGCTGACCTGTCATCTCTGTCTGGCTTCAACACTGCCAGTGCGCTTCACCTTGGCTCAGTCACTGGCTGGCAACAGCAGCACCTCCATAACATGCCACCATCTGCCCTCAGTCAATTGGGGTAAGCAATATTTATGTCTTCCAATCGTAACCGGAGACTGTGTTTTTAAATGATAAAGGCCTGTCCTTAACTTTGTGCTTTCATATCCATGAAAGGACATAAAATCTGATTTCTGTGAAAGACACTTTCAGATCACACGTTTCAAGCAGTTTAGTTTCAACTTCTCTCGTGTGTTTTTTATGTGAATGGGGAGCACTAATAGGTACAGTCTTTCCTCAATGTGAGAGACTCTCTTTCCTTCTAATGTTGCCAGGGATGAAGCTTCGGGTTAGATTTCTTTAAGGTTACTTTTTTGAACACTTTGAAAGTATTTATAGTTATTATTCTTTACATTTTTGAGCTGAGGTTCTCACTTAACACAAACTACGTAATTTCCTCTAATATGAACCTAATGCTTATAAAATCAACTGTTGAATTTCTATACAGACTTTAAATATGTATAGTATTCATTCATAGTATAGTTGCCTAGTTATATCCATTGTATTAAAATATATGCACAAATACCAATTACACATGCAATACTAATTACTGAATTTGAGTATAAAATAACTTTTGTTGTTCTCTGGTCAAAGTATGTATCTTTCTGCCCCCTTGTGGTTGCTTTGAGATGCATCTTTGTCATGGAAATGCCTTATGTCTATGAAGAAACCCGAACTATAAAATGCCCTGAATCTACAATTCACACTCTATCTTATAATAACTAAATCAGACACCTCACTTTAATCTGAAATAATAATTGCAGAATTCAGTTAATCTTAAAAAACAAATAGGACACAACTACTTAAAGATGATTTTAGAAACATCCTACATCCCCACCCCTCTTTCAGTTTTCTATTGAGCCATTTTAGTTACAAGATAGTAATATTAGTTAACAAGTTTTGTGCCTAGGAAAGTCTATTGATTCAAGTGAAAGTCGCTAATTGGTACTATAGCTTCATTGTTCTTGCCTTCTCCTCTCCACTCCCCCACTGAACTTCAATGGGTACTGATGTAACATAGGTCAGAGTTCTAACACACCCCTCAATGGGTACTGATGTAACATAGACCAGAGTTCTAACACACCCTTCAATGGGTACCGATGTAACATAGACCAGAGTTCTAACACACCATTCAATGGGTACTGATGTAACATAGGTCAGGGTTCTAACACACCATTCATTGGGTACTGATGTAACATAGGTCAGGGTTCTAATACACCATTCAAGAGTCTTTTGCTATGGCTACTCCACTGAGAAATCACTCTCGTTGGAAATCTAGCCTTCCATGTGCACAATAAAGCAAATTACCATGGCATTAGCTGTGCTTTCTTCAAAGAGCGCTGCCATTGAAGATGTATGAAATGTTGATCAACAATGTTCTTTTTCAGATATTTAAATTTTCAGTCCAGTGCTAATTATGCAAGTAGATTCTAATTACAATGATTTTTTTCTAGAAATCATCACTAAGTACAGAATACTATCCAGACACTTTTGCGTATATCTGCACAGCATTGCACTGACCTACTTCTCAATAAGGGGAACTATTCGTTTCTGATTTTTCACAAAAGTCATCCATCATGGCACCAAATTCAACCCCCCACACACAATATATTATTCATGTCAAAAAGCCTTGTAATGATCAGCCAGATGGCTCAGTGCCTAAAGGTCCTTGTGACAAAGGCTCGTTAACAACCTTGACAACCTGACTTTGATTACTGGGACCCACAGGTGGAAAGAGAACCAAGGTGTAGATGCACCCACAGTCACAGAGTAAGTACAGAATACAGTTTGAAGCCATGCCATTTCATTTGAATGCCACTTTTCTTTGATTGTGGATAATACCAGATCATTATTAATTATGAGGGCATACACATATTTGTTACTTTGACCATACACAGAATTGGAAAACCTATTACATGGGAAAACATAATTCTCTACTACGTTTAAGTGAGAAGGGAATTAGTGTTACCCCAAGACTAAAGGAAAACTCAGTTCCAGCAACCAACGGTCCATCCCCCTTTTCTTTCAAAAATAAGTCTTCTTGTGCATAATTTGAATTTTGTCTATGAGGTACAGTTGCCCTTAATTGCTGCCCTTCTACCTCAAACTGGGAGAACAACCAATCATTACAACTTTCTAGTCAGCACCACCTCCCGCCTCTCTCCTCCTCCTCCATCACCATATACCTTCTCGCTCATCCTATTTCATAGTAGTTATTCATAAGCTATCTTCAGATAAGCTGACTCACTCTTACACACTGTTTTGTAGAAAACCCCAACTTTTATTGCTTATGTAAAATAAGGTATATAATTTGTTAGAGCAGCGACTCTCAACCTGTGGGTCAAAACTCCTTTGTGGGGTCATGTGTCAGACATCCTGTATATCAGATAGTTATATTATGATTCATAACAGGAGAAAAATTGCAATTATAAAATAACAACAAAAATATTTTATGGTTGGGGGTCACCACATCATGAGGAACTGTATTAAAGAGTCAGCAGCAGGAGGGTTGAAAATCACAGCCTTAGCAAATGAAACAGCTAAAAGGACTGATATGTTTTCAAATGAAAGGGTCTCACAGATTTGTGCTTAGGGCTCCCTTTTTAGGTGGGTACTGTATTTTAAGCAAAGATTGGAACAGATTTTAGCTGCAACAAAGTGAATCCTAAAATGGCTACTGTAATTCTCTGACAAAATTGCCAAGTATAATAGAATTCTCCCTATTTGTCCAAGAAAACAAAAATGTCTGCTTTGTCCTTTACAGCATTGTCCGCAAGGCTAGGCTTGAGAAACTGAGTAGTATCTATTTTATATAATGAAGTTAGACAAAAAGCATGCACCAATTTTATGTAGGAAGAGACATTCCTGGTGAGGGGATTCACCACTTTAGAGCCCGACCCTTGACTTTTAGGTACTCTTTTGATTGCTGTCTAGAAAATGACAACCTGTTTTCTGGAAGTCGGTCCACTCAATGTCTTTGTTATGAGAATACTCAGTACATACTGAGAGAGGGAGAAAGGGAGAGTGAATAGAGATTACTTTTAAAAGTTAGGCTTTATGGCCGCGTGGTTCTAGTCTTGGTCTGGTCTACATAGTAAGTCCCTGTCAATCAGGGCTACATAGTGAAACCCAGCCCCCCCCCCCAAAAAAAAAGAAAGAGAAAAAAGCAAAGAAAATGAAAAACTGAGGCTCGGGGAGTGGAGAGATGGTGGTTCGGGAGCTGATAGCTTTTACTGGTCTTGCAGAAGACCCAGGACACCCATGGCATGTGATTTACAGCTACCTGTAAGTCTAGCTCCAGACATTATCCAACATCCTCCTCTGGCTTCTCCATACCTGCACACATATGCACAGACTCACACAGAGACATACACATACATACATAAATAAAAATAAATCAATCTTTAAAAACAACTAGGCTCAGCTGAGTCTGATGTGCACACCGATAGTCCCAGCACCTAGGAGACCGAGACAGGAGGACTAGAAGTTTCAGGCCAGCCTCCAATGAGACTGTCTCATGGAGAGGGGGAAAAGATAAATGTATTAGGTAAACCTAATTTTCTCTAGGTGGTAGAGTGAGATGAACTTACGAAAAAAATCCATATTTTATTTCTGAATGATTTGGAGGAAGGGAAGTTTGCTTTGCTTAAAGTCGGAACTAGTGCAGAGGACCTCACAAGGTACCCTACACACCTGGTCCCCGCCCACCCCTCCTCCTACCTCTTTCTTTACCCTCTTACACCTGTAGCACTCACAGCTGTCTATGGCTATATTTTGCTCTCAAGAAAAGACTAGTCTATATACACTTAAATGAGGTGGATACTGCGTTTTCTTGTTGAGAAAGTACTTCTTTGACAGCAGAGGTTAGCCACTCTATGCTGCATCCTGCACTACAGGGAAATGATGTGGAGATGAAGAGACCATTGATATCTCTTTACTGTAGATTTAGTCCTCACAATGACACAGCTCAGAATAAACTTGTATATATGTTTAGTGGCAAATGAAATCCCACTACCGGATAAATGGTTCTAGTTAAAGAAAAGAATTGCCAAAAGTTACTTTACCTGCAAGATGCAGCTTGATGTCCACACAGCCATTTATAATGGGAACTGAAGCAAATAAAAGGGTAGTTCAGCTTTCAGATGTCATTAGAAAACATCATTTTGCTCATACTTCTCTTAATTTATATATACACACATATATGTGTATGTATATGTGTATATATATATATATATAAACTATGTGACCAGCTTACCAATTTTTTTTAGAAATTTCCCAATCTACTATGCTTAGAGAAAAGCAAGTTAAATGTCAATGAGTGAAGAAAGGTATCTATTGATGTGCTGTGTCATTTCTAGGCTCCTAATTGACATTCCTTATTAAGCACTTGTATGATTCACAGCAGAAGCATTTAATTAAATGTTAGTGAAAAGATTTTTCTTACCCAGAGCCAGGAAAACTCTTTCTTCCAGAAATCAAAAGAGGATTTCCTCGAACATCAAAATGAATCATTAAGTAACTTCGAACCAGTATAAAATAATCCACCATTATGGTGCCTTTGAAATTCAGGTGTTTTCCTGCCCCTACCTCAATATATTCATGATTTAAAATAACTAAATGTCTTAGGAAATTAGAGAACTAAATAAACTAAAATAACAAGTTTCAGGTAAAATAGTTGCACAAATAAACAGAGATAAAACCTGTGTGCACTGGGATTGTCTGCGTGCTCAGACTGCCAAAGAATGAAGGGCTCATTAAAGGAGCAAAGAATTCCCTTTATATTGTCCTCCATGTTAGCTCATCTATTAATAAAAGGAAAGTAATTCCTTGCCAGTAGGTGGTGCTTTTGTATAAAACATTACTCAAAGATAAACTCATTCCCGACTAATTTTATATCTCTGTGCACCCTACTCCTCTACCACATCTCCCAAAAGGCCAGCCCCAAGTTAGTCCAGTTTTCTCTGAAATATACTCATATTGTTTCCCTGCTTAGAAAGGCACATGTGGTTCTCCCCATTAGGAAGCAGCAAGCTTACACACATGAATAGGTAGGCTAACTTGTGGTTAAATTCGTGTGTCTGTATAGATGATTATTTTCTGTGAGAATCCCTCAGTTAAAGCGACTCCTGTACTTTCTTGACAGTGTAGTTGGGTCAGCTAGGCTCTGGAGGTGGATGTCAATGCAATCAGAATACAGGAACAACAACAAAAATGTCTTAAAGTTGATGCAAGGTGACCACAGTTTGCCCTGCTCAAAGTCACTGATTGCCAAGCTACACTTGAAGACTTAATGTGTCTCTCTCTCCAGAATATCATGTCTAAAGTCTCCCAGAACACACTCTTGAAATCAGTGAGGATTAGAAGTATAGTAATAGAATACTCCCTCGTTCTTTGCCACGTCATTTTCTTAGGAATCACTAGATTCACCAAATAATATGAGTTAATTTATAACTCTATTAAAAGAGGACTGTGGTCCTAAGTCCCCTGTCATCACTACTGCTTAGCCAGAGTGTGGCTAGCAGAATCAGGAACTGCAGATAAGGCTTTCACCCCACACACCTACAGAAGATAATGTTCAGTTATGCATCAGTTTTAGTGAGATGTTTTTAAATCGATATTTAAATTTTCTGCAGACACTGTTAAGTCCTCTTCCCCTCCTTCCCCTCCCAAGCTTTGCATCGGAGATATATATATATATATGTATATATATATACATATATATATATATACACTTGAAATGTTCTGTTCATTTGAAATTCAAACTGTTCACTTCCCCTTATTCACTAACTCTACTTGTATGGGCATATGAAATGAAAGGAGAGAAAGCTTAAAATAATTTTCAGTGCAGGAATTAGTAAACCAAGAGAGGCTGGCCCAAATCCAAACACCATTCCCCAAGGTTTAGAAAATGAAAGATTGGAATCGTACAGGGAAAATTCCGTGAACATAGAATGACTTTTGTATCATGTCTTAAACCTTTATGAAAAGGTAATCAATATGGTTTTGGAGTCTCTTGGGGCCTATAGATCATCCAGGAATCCTGGGCCTGTTCAGTAGAGCGTTTCCCACCAGGCAGAGGTATTCTCAACCAACCTCACTAGGCAGCGACACCCCTCGGTGCTGAGATGCGCTTCTCTCTGGGCGTGCACTAGAGTCTATGCAAGTCGTTACGCTGATATGTTTGTAATGTGAGTTCCTGGGGCCTGCAGGCCTCCTCCATCTGTAACTGGGTTTCCTTTCCTCCTACAGAGCTTGCACTAGCACTCATTTATCTCAGAGTTCAAATCTCTCCCTGCCTTCTACTCAAAGCCTCAACATCAAGTCAGAACCTGTTTCTCCTCCTAGAGACCGTACCACCACCCCTTCGAGATACCCACAACACACGCGCCACGAGGCGGGGAGGTCTCCTGTTGATAGCTTGAGCAGCTGTAGCAGTTCCTACGATGGGAGCGACCGAGAGGATCACCGGAACGAATTCCACTCCCCCATTGGACTCACCAGACCTTCGCCGGACGAAAGGGAAAGTCCCTCAGTCAAGCGCATGCGACTCTCTGAAGGATGGGCAACATGATCACATTATTACTTAATAGTTTTTTTTTCTTGCAGTGTGTGTGTGTGTGTGCTATACCTTAATGGGGAAGGGGGGTCGATATGCATTATATGTGCCGTGTGTGGAAAAAAAAAAAACCGTCAGGTACTCTGTTTTGTAAAAGTACTTTTAAATTGCCTCAGTGATACAGTATAAAGATAAACAGAAATGCTGAGATAAGCTTAGCACTCGAGTTGTACAACAGAACACTTGTACAAAATAGATTTTAAGGCTAACTTCTCTTCACTGTTGTGCTCCTTTGCAAAATGTATGTTACAATAGATAGTGTCATGTTGCAGGTTCAACGTTATTTACATGTAAATAGACAAAAGGAAACATTTGCCAAAAGCGGCAGATCTTTACTGAAAGAGAGCAGCTGTTATGCAACATATAGAAAAATGTATAGAAGTTTGGACAGACCCGGAAAGGGGTGGCCATTGGTAAATGTTAGGAACATGCCCGGTCACCTAATGTCCCGAGCACGCTCACAAACCTGCAGGCAAATCATTGGCGTATGGCACTCATTCAAAAGGATCAGAAACCATTCAAAGAGGACCATACCTACTTTAAAAGAAAAGAAAAGAAAAAAAAGCAAAAACAGAAAAAAAAATAATAAAAACAAAAAAGTGTGGCGTTTGAGAGCTAACGTATTTAATTAAATAAATAAATCTGGGTCTGCATCTCTTATTAAATAAAAAAATATAAAAATATGTACATTACATTTTGCTTATTTTCATATAAAAGGTAAGAAAGAGTTTGCAAAGCATTTGTGGCTTTTTGTAGTTTACTTAAGCCAAAATGTGTTTTTTCCCCTCAATAGCTTCGCTAATATTTTAAACAGTCCTGTAAAAACCCACAGAGGACTTTTTGTATAGAAAGCACTACCTTAAGCCATGAGGAACTCCATGCTTTGCTAACCAAGATAACTGTTTTCTCTTTGTAGAAGTTTTGTTTTTGAAATGTGTATTTCTAATTATATAAAATATTAAGAATCTTTTAAAAATCTGTGAAATTAACATGCTTGTGTATAGCTTTCTAATATATATAATATTATGGTAATGGCAGAAGTTTTGTTTTCTTAATAGCGGGAGGGGGGTATATTTGTGCAGTTGCACACTTGAGTAACTATTTTCTTTCTGATTTCTTTTACTCTGCATACATTTTATAAGTTCAAGGTCAGCTGTCAAAAGGATAACCTGTGGGGTTAGAACATAATACATTGCAACATCCTAAATCATTTTTAAAACATCAACAAATTATTGGGTCAACTGACATCCATTGTATATACTAATTGGTTTCTTTCAAACTATCTTGTTTTGTTTCTTTGCATTTTATCAAAAGCAGGGCCCCTTTAAGATCTCTCCATTTCACCACGCATCTTGGAATTCAGTAAGTTCATATCCTAACTTGCCCATATTTTAAATTTACATAGTTCATGTTCAGCCTTGAATTTGATGTTTCTTAGACGTATTCCCAGAGTAAGAAGCTGTGTGGGGTTACATGTCCTGCAAGTTGGGCCCTAGGAATAAGAGACGTGAGGGCTTTTGTTTTGTTTTGTTTTTTTGTTTTTGTTTTGCTTTTTTTGTTTTGTTTTTTGTTTTTTGTTTTTTGTTTTTTTTTTTTGGTGGATAAGTTACAGATCTCTGTAGAAGAAAAAATGTGGAAGAGTGGGTGCTAGAAAGGAGCGTAACGGTGGAAGAACAGTTGCTTGTCGTCCACCCTCATGATTTTAACTGACTCGTAACAATCTTGTCAGCAGTGTAGGACTGTTGGACAACCTGGTCTACAGTACCCCCAATGTCACTTCTGCATAAAGCATGTATGTCATCTATTTTTCCTTCAATAAAGAGATTTAATAGCCATTTCAAGAAATCCCATTTAAAAAAATACTTTCTCTATGTCCCTTTTTTATTTTAAATAATTTAAATCTTGTCTAATATTCATGTGTAAGGGATTAATTATTAGACCCTTTAAAAGTGAGGGCCATTAAGAATCAGTATATAGTGTTGAAGTGATATTTCAGGCTAGGAAATGGTTTCCTTCTCTGGAAAGGGCAGACGATTAGTTCATCTCCAGTCACCAGTCCTGACATGAGGAGCCAAGAATACGGTGATCTCAGTCTGCTAGATCATATGTAGAACATGTTCATCCAGTTTTTTATTTCCTTTTACCTGCATAGTTACTATGTGTTTCTCACTGTAAAAGGCTGCCGCTGGGTGGCAGAAGCCAAAAGACCTTTAACGAGGCTATATTTTTCTTAACTTGATCTGCAATCCATAATTAGACCACGATGCACCTTTGGTTGTATCTATATAGGATGCTAGCCTGCCTTGTACTAATGTTTTATATATTAAAAACAAAATAAAGATATCAATCATTTCATATATATCCCACTACTAAAGGTATCCATGGAACATGAAGACTAGTATTTATGCAGAAGAAAAACAGGAAATTAACCCCTACAAATACCGTTATCTATACACCTGTTTGCATGTTCGCGTATGTACACAAACATGCAGTTGAAGTGAAAAAGAAAATCAGTCCATTATTTCACACTAGACTTAATTCCATCCTGACGATTCATGTTTATAACTTAATATGTATTAAATATGCAAGCATATCACAAATATTCTCTGTCATTTCAAAATGCATTTGTTTATCAGTATCAATAGAATCTTGCCAGTGGGTGGGAAAGGGTCATATAAAAATACGAAGAAATAGCCATATTAAATTTTTACCTGCCATTTGCCTCCGCAACAAAGCAAACTTGAGTTTCTAATGCTAAAGATAGAATAAGCTAATGCACCAGCAGGGGCATCTGCTATTTATAGCAGCTCTGACAATAGGTTTTTACAAACTCAAGAACAGACTCACTTGAAAACGGACTCCAGTCACCTACTTCCCACTACTGAATTCAAAGCAGTAGCAGATAGCGAAGGGATAATCTAAGGATTCTTAAAGATGATTTTATGAGAAGCACAATCTTTATTGTGACCGGTAACATTCTCTGAACAGTCACACCTGTCTGTCTTTACCCTCCTGCTCTTCTGTAACTCACAGCTTGCTGTATTGGAAAACCAAGTATGGTTTTTAATCACAGAAAGTCCTTTGTATCCAGGAGTCCGGGGCAGAGCTCTGAGGGTCTATTATTTTACATTACCTGGCCTAGAGTGGCATTTTAGACAACATTCATCCTTGCAAGTAGGAGAACTGTAAGTGGCATTTTACATGGCTGCAAGTATTGTTATACCTAATCCTATTTGAAAAGAATTTTGGTAACAGTAAGCTGAAAACCGGTAGCGGTGTCGCAGCGCATGCAAGCTGCGCACCTGTAGACTGTTCGCACTGACGTGTGGAGGCTGTTTGTTTCAACCTTTTTTAAAATTGTGTTTTTTAGTAAGATGGCTTATTTTTTCCCAAAGGTGGAGTTTAACGTTTTGTAATGATGAATATAAAAATGCCTGTCATCTTTAGATCATTTAAAGGTTAACTAAAGTGAGAATTGCAAAACAAATCCCAATACACTTTTGAAAAGCATGTCTGCCCTCTCTCACCTCTGTTTTTTGACACACATACTCTTTATCTTAGAGATACCATTTGCTCCCTCGATCCCCTTCGCTTGTTTTCTCCCCAGAGAGTAAATGCTTTGTATTTCTTTTTTTTTTAATTTTTTTTTTTTTTGAAGAAGAAGCCACTTGAGCCTTAATAAAGGCTGTTGCCTAAGCATGGCACACTTCATCTGTCCTCATTTGTGCCATCTGCTCTGCTGTCGTCACTTGTATGGCGTTAATTTCCTGCCACTACAGATCTTTGAAGATTGCTTGACTACTGGTGTTTGTTAGAATGCTCCAGACTACAGATGTAATTAAAGGCTTTTCTCACTATGTTTTAACCAAAGATGTGGAGCGATCCAAGCCACATATCTTCGCCATTAAATTTGTCCATTTTGGTTATTTTCATAATCGGGTATTGCATTTTGCCTTCTCTGTTCATACCTCAAATTGATTCATACCTCAGTTTAATCCAAGGAGGTTGGCTAAGGGATAGATCCTGCTGTGGTTTGCATGCAGCAGCCGACTCGGAGCAGACAGACCCGGGTCACGGTAGGCACAGGACTTGGATTGCTTCAGATGGTTTGCTGTATCAGTTTCTTTCTTTTTCCTTTTCTGAGGACTTGTTTCCATTCAACGAGAGTAATTACAATGGCTTGTAAGTGAGGGCGTACAAGCATTTGCAACAAGTATCCAAATAGAGGCTCACAGCGGCATAAGCTGGACTTTGTCGCCACTAGATGACAAGATGTTATACCGAGTTCAACCACATCTGTGTATCTCAAAGGACTTAAATTCAGCTGTCTGTAGTGAATTAAAGTGGGGAATTTTCAAAAGTTTCTCCTGCTGGAAATAAGGTATAATTTGTATTTTGCAGACAATTCAGTAAAGTTACTGGCTTTCTTAGTGATGAAGTCTCTGTGGTGCGTTCTTTTAATTAATGTTTTGCTGTTCAAATTTATTCCACTTTATTATGTTTTTTTAAAGCAACTTATCCCCAAGCACAAATGAGCTTTCTCAGTTTTGAGCTCAAAATATATGAAAAGATGGATATGTGTGGGAAGGTGTGAACTGGGTAACAGCTCTTAAGATAAGGGAGTATTCAGTCAGTGTGGGAAGTCGAAGCTTTTTACTGACTGGGGCAACTTCTTTCTCCAAGCGGCTCCAAAGAGATCTTGATTTGTCTGGTGACAGGATTTCCCAGGGTCCTTATGAAAGGCATTACCAGGAAATAAATTATCATTTTAACTAAAATGTATAGAAAGTATTTTTCAGAAGCCTTCCTTTTTTAATCAAAAGAGCTTTTCTAAAAGTTGGAAATATAAGCTTATATCTAAGTATTTGAGTAAACCAGTGAAATCATATCTTCTTGAAACCACAAATTATATGCATTACCATAATCCAATCATAATTCTAATATGAGTGTTCTTAGAAGATCAATATGAGTCCATGTAGCAACTGAAAGGGGGAAAGGGGCTCGCTGCCAGCAATTAGACACTTTGGACTTTTGCATTAACAGTGATTCTTGATCTGAAAAATGAAAGAAAGATGCCTCGTGGACATTCTGCACATGACTTCAAAATGAGCATTGCTCTCTTTAATTGATTTCAGCAAACATTTATTCAGCAATAATCGTCTGTGGCTCTTGTGGTAGCTTCCATGATGCAGGAAGATGGGTTCCCTGCTTTCAGAAACTAATGGGAGACAGAAAGTGTTTTCAGAGGAGCCTTGGAGAGGAAAGCTTTGACCATCTAGGAAGGCAGAGACAGGCCCAGAGTGTAGAAGCTTTAAAATCTGGTTAGCTAGCAAAGCCTTGCCTTTCCTTTTGAAAGGTGGGCAGGATTAAGAAAGGCTCAGAAAGATCAAGCAGGCTGACTTCATGGCCCATGATCCTGCCCTGTGTTGACAGTAGTGCTCTCTTCTCACTATCTTGGAATATACTAATGTTACCTGTGAACTTGTGTTCTGTAGGCAAAGTACAGTGGGACAGTAGACTGTGTGTGTAAACTGAAGACACACACAGGAAAAGGGGAAAGGCTTCGCACTGATCCCTTTAACAGAAGATAGCATTTCCTGCTTCTGTGACAAGGAACCCCACTTTGTCACTTCCCTCTGGGTTCACAGCCTGATTCCAGCCCCAGGTAAGGATGTTCAACAAAGGAGCAGTAAATGAGAAAACACTCAGCTGAGGGAGCAGAGTACAGCTGCACAAGAATTGTAGACCTTTCTATTTCGACTAACGGAAACCATGAGTAAAAAAGAAAAAAAGAACGAGAAATAAGAGGGGGAGAATTAGCTAAGGGCTTGATTGGATCATGTCTGGGTTTAAGGACTCAATTAACACTGGGTGATAGTGGCACATGCGTTTGATCCCAGCACTTAGGAGGAAGAGAAAGGCAGGTGAATCTTGAGACCAGCCTGGTCTACATAGTGACTTCCAAGACAGCCAGGGCTGCACAGAGAATCCCTGTCTCAAAAAAAAGTTAACTATGGATGTAGATCCCTGTGCCTCTAAATTTCAGCACTCCAAGGGGCAGAAGCAAGACGAGATCACTGTCAGTCTGAGGTTAGCCTGTTCTACTTGGTTATTTCCAGACCAGTCAGGGATACATAGTAAGACCATGTCTCTAAAAAGAAAATAAAAAAGTTGATTAATATATAAAAGAGAGTTATCAGAATTCAAAAAAAATGTTAGATTAATGGTTGGCTCAACATTGCACTAAGAATCATAAAAGTTTACTTATTGAACTTAAATTATTAAGATCCTGATAATCACAAACAGAGGAGCCATCTCTCTGTGGCACAGTAGTGTTCAATAGGTTGAGTTAGACTTATATCCATGAGAATATTATAAATATGAGCTTAACCTCAGGGTATCAGTTAGTGCAAAAGAGAATTTGGGTTGTTCCAGAAGAGATAAAGTGAAGCCACACCAGTAAGTAAGCTTCTTGAGGAGAATGGAGAAGAATGGAGTAGCTTAGAAGAGGAAGTAGCAGAGAGGAGACCTGCAGAAATGAAAATCAACAGTGAAGAACTCAAGAATGAGCAGTCAGACAAAATGGAAACTGAAGCTGTCATGGTCAGAGAGGATCCAAGTAATAATACACACACAGCTATGTCAAGGACTGCACTAGGGTCACTGAGCAAGAGGACAGAAAAAAACATCTTGCTTGCTGTGAGAAATAACTTAGACTGCCTTTTCTACAAGCTGTTGTGGGAGGCAATAGAGGCCAAAAGGGATTAGCTGGTAGGTATTACCAAATTTCAGGCAGCAAATATGAACTAAACTCAAAAAGTTTTGGTAACTAAAATAAAAGCTAGCTTGAATGCCAGACATGACTGCACACACATTTAATCCCAGCACTCACAAGACAGAAGCAGGTGGGTCTATGTGAGTTCCATACCGACCTGGTCTATATAACAAATTCCAGGTCACTATTGCATAGTGAAACCCTATCTCAAAAGCAAAGAAAAAGAAAAGATAGGTCGAGTGGCTAGCAAAGTCAAAGACCAAAGGTAGGCCTTTAGCACAGCAGATGTCTACGTAATGTACAGGACAGAAGACAGAAGAGAGAGGACACAGGAGCCATCTTTACCAATGGCTAGAAACTAAAGTACTGTGTGCCCCCAAAGCCCAAACAGGATGTAGTTTCTCTATGCCAATGATTTTGGGGTACCTTGGTTAAATATCATTACTTGTATTGGCCGTGGAAACCTATCTGGCACAGAATATCTGAATCTTTATTTTTTAAAATTTAAAACATCCTTTTTCCAATTTCACTTGAATATTACTCTGTCATTTTCTTATGGTTACCCTTACAGACTGACTTCTAATCAAGGTGCAGTGATAAAAGAAGGAAGGCAACTTCCCTTCCTTATTCTGTATCTCCCACAGACTTCTAATTGTCTCTACTTCCTGAAGTAAATATCTTCCTCCCCAAAATTGGGTCTACTCTTTAACCTTCCCATTCCAGGCTCTTCTTAGGCATTTTTGATTAAGAAGCAAGGGCTAAGAAAGCATATAAGAAAATGCGTGAGGTTCATAATTTGGGGCCCTCACGTGCAGTTTCTGGGTTTGATGCAGCCTTGATGCCAGGTCAGCATCACCCCGCCCTTGACTAGCAGACTAGAGAAGAATCCACAGCCCTGATATGGCCCATTCCTGGTAGATGACTTTTTTTCTTGGCCAGATAGAAATGATAATAACCGTTACTGCAAATACCAGACTGAAAGTTGGGTAACACTGAGGAGCAGTGGGACAATCCCAAGCTAAACAGAGGGTGACTAGGAGAGCCCTTGCTCACGCACTACAAAGCACAGGGCCATCATCAGATCCCATGTCTGGCCCTCCCTTTCACAAAAGGAAATCAAGTTCATCCCTGGAGTTGCAGTGGCAGGGGCAGCCTGGGAAAACAGAAGAGATGCTGGGGGTAGTAATACTTTAAGTTACTTCTTCTCTTTATCCTGGTTTTCTGTGACTCACGGGGGTCTGTCATTGACTCCCATAAATAACTCTGAAGCTCAAGTAATAGCATTTTGGGAGCTAATCACTAAAAAGATCAGGAGCTCTACTCTTCTCATACACCACTCATCCCACCCGATAGAACACTGGTGAAAGTAGCCCGACTTTTCCTACAGTGACTACAGTCTGCTCTTTTTTATTTCCTTGGGGATACTGCATTTATTCTCCAAAAATCATTCGGTATGCCCCTGCTATATTGATGTTCAAAACCTAATTCTTCTGCTCATGGAGAAAGTCATGTTGTATAGGTGTCAAAGCTCCCTGTGGATGGTTCTAAATGCATTACACACACAATCATTCCTAGAAGTATTCTGAGTTTCTCTGTTTATGAATAAAATTTCTGCTTCATATACAAACTACTTTGTTTCTTAAAGTTTGAATATGTACTAATTTTGTTTAGAGTATAGGGAAGGGGCCCGTCTGTAAAGGATGTTGAAGTAAATTGTGATATAGCTATATGATGGAGTAATCTGCAGTTTGAGGCAGGGAGATAAAACCTCTAGTTGTTGATATGCAAAATTACCAAACATTTTACTAGATCTTTTTTCTTTTGTTTTTCTTTTTGTCCTGGAATTTGCCTTGTGGATCAGACTGACCTCAAACTCAGAGATTCTCTCTCTTCTGCCTCTTGAGTGGTGGAATTAAAGTAGCATGCCGCCATGCCTGGCAGGTTTTATTTTTTTTTTTCAACAATGAAACAGCATATAGAGTATGCTGCATTTTAGACAAGAAGGGAAAGAGGAAGCTACTGAATAAAGAAGAAAAAAAGCTACACACACACACACACACACACACACACAAAACCATATAGTATTTACCAAAGTGGAAGGGTGGGGTGGGGGAAAGATTGATTGGGGAGTAAGATTGATGATGTATACTGTTAAGTATAGCTTTTATTTTTTTAACTACTTATTTTGAGTGAGAAAAAAGAAAAAAACCATCCCCAAATCCACAAACTACCCAATCCAGTAAAAGCCCTCACACCGGAAAGGGTTTTTATTAATTGCCTTGCTTTCAGCAAAGCTCTCTAGTGGTAGCTTGTTTGCCTTCTGAAATCTCAGAAGTCTTCAGCTGTCATCTGAGGTGGACGGCATCCCGCCCTCAAGACTGGGAGTTTGACTCTTTACTAACTATACTAACTGGCTCAAGAACCTCTGCTAATCTGCCTCCTGGTTAATGCACAAATGTTTTCTCTGACATTTCCCAATTACCTATCTGCAGTTTTAAAACCTGGATTCAGAACTTATCTTGTGAGGTTTAATTACTCCGACTACACAAGAATCTATTCATCCTATCTAGATACATAATATTAAGAATTTAAAACATAAGGCCTGAGTTAAGTCTCTTGGAACTTACAGCTGCCATTTTTATTACCACTGCAACTTGTTCCTGTCGGCAACGGATTCAGCTTTCCTAATTGAACATTAAAAACTTATCATCTAAAAAAAAAAAAACATATCATCTTCTCCAACTTCTGTATCTCTATCATTGGCTAAAATAATAGGGAGATGATGTTGCTGTCTGACACTTCTCGGTTCACCCTTCACGTTTCCAAAGTTTAGAAGGCTCAAAGTTGTGTTTCATTCTTACTCACTGTCCCGTCCTCCACATGGTCCATTCTGGATTTTGCACTTTGTGTGTACAAATTTTGACCTTTTTTTAAAAATTATTTATTTAATTATTTATTCATTTATTATATATACAGTGTTCTGTCTGCATGTGCACCTGCAGGCCAGACGAGGGCACCAGATCTCATTACAGATGGTTGTGAGCCACCATGTGGTTGCTTGGAATTGAACTCAGGACCTCTGGAAGAACAGCCAGTGCTCTTAACCTCTGAGCCATCTCTCCAGCCCCAAATTTTGACCTTTAAAACACATTAATGAACTTACTTGACCAAATCAAAAGATATTTTATTTTCATCAGAATTCGGCAAAAAATAAACAATATATCTGCCTTCCCTTCCCTGAAATCATCAACTGGTGATGGCATTTGCTTTGAGTGTGATCATTAACAAATGACTCATGAAAATGATTTCATCTTTTTAATAGTATGTCCTCTACAGGGTCTACTTTGATATACGCAACAAACCTGAGACTTCATCTAATTTAATAAAACCCAGATTTTTCTTGTCTTCAGTAACACATTTTATGCACACGTAAAAGAAGTTGTTACTGTGAAACGTAGATTTAAAAGATGAGAGACATGTTTTATTGTGTTTCAGCTTTATCATTTCACAAAATTATAACTTTATATGCAAAAATAGAATCTAGAATTTAAAATCTATATGTGACTAGTTGCATATGTCAAAATGTAACTACTAGGGTGCTAATTGTGATTATAATTATTAAGTCACCCACCCACTTAGTTCACATAAGAGCTATGCTGAGTTAGTGAATGGGAGTCAGATACTATGAGAATCTACTTCATGGTTCAATGTGTATGAACTCAAGAACACACAAAACTAGTCTATATTCACAGACATCAGAGCATGGATGCCTGTGGAGTGGGGATCTAGCAGAAGAAGCACAAAAAAAATTTCCTATTAACTTAATTGAGCATTTAAGATCTCTACATTTGTCTCTATGATTTTTTTGTAGTTAATAACATATGAGCTAGGTGGAGGTAGCACAAGCCTTTAATCTCAGCACTTGGGAAACAGAGACAGGATGATCTCTGTGAGTTCGAGGCAGCCTGGTCTACAAGGGCGAGTTCCAGGACAGCCAGGTGGTTACACAGAAACCCTGTCTCAAAGAGCCAAACACACACACACACACACACACACACACACACACACACACACACAGGCTGGATAGATGACTCAGTAGTTAAGAGCACTGGCTGCTTTTTTCAGAGGACCTGGGTTTGAGTCCCAGCACCCACATGATGACTTGCAATCATGTAACTCTATGATTGAAAGAGGAGGCTTTGCTTCTTCTGGCCTCTGTGGGCACCAGCCACACATATGGTGAGAGATATACATGCTGACAAAATACCCATTCACATAAAGAACAAAATTTAGAAAATAATTTTAAATCATATATGAAGAAGTAATGGATACGTGCATAAAACATGTTCAATACTGAAGATATAAATCTTACTGTGAGACTCTACAGCATTCATTTCTAGCACCAATTCTAGAACTGTATGGAAGTTTACTGAGTTGTATCAACTTTGAGTTTGGTTAATTTGGATGTGTGAAGGTTCTGTTTATTTGCAAGTTTTTAATAATAACGCTCATAAAATTAAAATTAGGAATTATACAACTTGGTAGCAAATGGATAAATGGAGACTAACATGCAAAGTAGAATAAATCACCCAAGCCTCCTCCACACCCCCAAATAATCCACCCAAGCCTCCTCCACACCCCTCAAATAATCCATCCAAGCATCCTCCACACCCCCAAATAATCCACCCAAGCCTCCTCCACACCCCCAAATAATCCACCCAAGCCTCCTCCACACCCCTCAAATAATCCATCCAAGCATCCTCCACACCCCCAAATAATCCACCCAAGCCTCCTCCACACCCCCAAATAATCCATCCAAGCATCCTCCACACCCCCAAATAATCCACCCAAGCCTCCTCCACACCCCTCAAATAATCCATCCAAGCATCCTTCACACCCCCAAATAAATCACCCAAGCCTCCTCCACATCCCTCAAATAATCCATCCAAGCCTCCTCCACACCCCCATATAATCCACCCAAGCTTCCTCCACACCCCTCGAATAATCCATCCAAGCCTCCTCCACACCCCCAAATAATCCACTTAAGCCTCCTGCACACCCAACAAATAATCCATCCAAGCCTCCTCCACACCCCCATATAATCCACCCAAGCCTCCTCCACACCCCCAAATAATCCACTTCAGCCTCCTCCACACCCCCAAATAATCGACCCAAGCCTCCTCCACACCCCCCAAATAATCCATCCAAGCCTCCTCCACACCCCCATATAATCCACCCAAGCCTCCTCCACACCCCCAAATAATCCACTTAAGCCTCCTCCACACCCCCAAATAATCCACCCAAGCCTCCTCCCCACCCCAAGCAACACATGTTCTCCAGCATGTCTTTAAGGTAAGCAGAAAGAAAGAAGAATGATGAAATATTAAAGGGGAAATTACAAAGAGCATAGAAAGAGGAATATAAGAAAGAGTAATAAACAAGATGCTTGTGATCATAATACATTATATAAATGTATAGAAATGTAATGAAACTCTTTACACAATTCCCATGCATCAATAAAGAGAAGATTCTTGTAAAAGCATGAGTTCTCTTAAATGCTTTGGAAATACTCCCATAATACATTGTGTTCTTTTTATTTATTTTTTTCCATAAATGAAAAGTATTTCAGTTCATTCCCAGTCAAATTATCAGAAACACTAAAACAGTACAGGTAAATTAATACAATTACATTGAAACTGATGGTGTCATATAATGACGTACATGAAATAAATCAACAATTTCAAGGACGATTATTACTCCAGGACACTCAATGAGTTTTGAATATTGTACAATTGAAGCTCTTAGACCACATTCTTATAATTCTATGCAACATTATGTTTTACTTCAAAATATAAAAGAGAATGAGAAAATGAGAATTCTTATCTTTTGCCTATAGATTCCCAAATAAATAAATATCTTATTTTTCTTCCTGGGGAAATTAAGTAAAGCTTCAAATTATGCAATACCAAAAGTGACAATTATTGCAGACAGGTACACTTTCTTACAAAATTGGCCATCCATCCATCTCTCCATGATGGTTAAATGTAGGACAGCACAAATAAAACTAAAGGGCTCAGGTGCGTAGTGAGTAAAATTTCACTTAGTGAAATTAGATACAAGAGTTCTCTGCTTAAGTACTCTGAACTCCAGTAGAGTTTCACGAAGGTATAAATCTTAGGGGGCAAGTACACACGATCAATTGAGACTAATATTCTCGAGTTAAAGAAAAGTCAACATTTAAATATTTTAAATAATTTGGTAATTATGACATGCAGTATTTTTAGAAACTATCTACATCTGTCTTCTTAAGCATTTAAATAAGTGCATGCATAGTGAGTGCTAACTAATACTAAGTGTTCACACACACATAATATGTGTATCTCATGTTCATGAGTCAGAATGATACAGAAACAGTAGGAAAGATCCATTGGTTTAGGTCAACGGGTTTCCCTGTCTCAGAAAGCAAACTATGAGCAAAAGATTTCCTACCTTGAATTTCGCTCCTCTGCAGTCTATCACCACCTCGTGGCTCTGTATACCCAAGCAAGCTAGTAGTATGTGACGCCAGACAGAAGATCTGAAGAAATCTTCATTCTGCAAATAAGTATTGGAGCCTAAATTATAAGATCCTCAGATTAATATTTTATTTTTTAGCAGCATCAAAAAATGACTCATATGGCTCCCAGTGCTTTTTAATGCTTAAAAGAGAGGGAAAAGGTGTGTGTGTGTGTGTGTGTGTGTGTGTGTGTGTGTGTGTGTAGGAAAGGCATGCAACGGGTCTCATAAAGATCTTTTTATTCAGGCTACCTTCTCACAGCTCACTAGCCCACTTCTACCCCCTGGAATACCCCCCTCTCTCTCCTGCCTCTATTTCTAGCACACACAGAAAGAGACAGCCTATTCACTTTATTCCAAAGTGTTATATAGATTACAGTAGTCTCTAGTCTTGTGCTTCTGCTTGTATCCTGTAGCAAGGTCTCAAATCCTTAGTAAGTAATGATTCTTAATTGTTCATTAAGAAGATCTTAACTTGCCAGGCATAGTGGTGCAAGACTTTAATCCCAGCACTCAGTAGGCAGAGGAAAGCAAAATCTGAGTGTGAGGCCAGCATGGTCTGCATGACAAGCTCCTGGACAGCCAGGGTTATGTAAAGAGACCCTGTCTCAAAAAAGAGAAGGGAAAAAAAAAGAGAGAAGGGAAAAAAAGAAAAGAAAATGGCTTAACTGGATAACCATCATTGCAACCATGAACTACAACGATTGTGGTTATCTGCTCTGGGCAGATCACTGGCAACATCTAGCTTTGGAAGGGACAGAGGGTCACAGAGCATTACTCCTTATTGATAACTATTGCTTATTGATGATTTCTGCAAGCAGGGGAATCTTGATCCAGTTATATACCCTCTCCTCATCTCACCACACACCAACAGATAACTCTGAACCAATGGTTACTTAGATAACCCCACTTAAACTCAGTGAGTCACAAACAAAACAAACAGACAAGAGTGAGGGAAAGGAAATTGTAGGGAGGAGGGGCATTAGATAAAAGTAGGAAGGAGCTAGAAAAGTAGGGAGAAGGAGTGGTCTGTCACCATTACATACACGTGGGAAGTTGCCCAATACCAGATTCAATGAATAAGAAATTATTTTTATTTTTTTTTATTTTTTAAATTTATTTATTTATTAAGGATTTCTGCCTCGTCCCCACAACCGTTTCCCATTTCCCTCCCCCTCCCCCGATCAAGTCCCCCCCCCTCATCTGCTCGAAGAGCAATCAGGGTTCCCTGACCTGTGGGAAGCCCAAGGACTGCCCACCTCTATCCAGGTCTTTTTTAAAAGAAATGTCTTGGGCTGGAGAGATGGCTCAGAGGTTAAGAGCATTGCCTGCTCTTCCAAAGGTCCTGAGTTCAATTCCCAGCAACCACATGGTGGCTCACAACCTTCTGTAATAGGGTCTGGTGCCCTCTTCCAGTCTGCAGGTATGCACACAGACAGAATATTTTATACATAATAAACAAATAAATAAATATTTTAGAAAAATGTCTTAAATTTTTATACTGTCATTTACAAGATGTGAACAATAGTAAAATAAAAATGCAATACCATCAAAAGATTAGCATTTGAAATCTGTGTACTGGGGATATTACTCAGTTAGGAGAATACATGCCTCACATGTGAAAAGAGGAACAGAAGGAACATGAGAGTCAGCAAAGGAGAAGAGAACTGGACATGACATGCTTCTTACCTGAACAAGATAAAACCAGTCCAAACTCCAGAATGAGTCTACAAGGAGCTGTGGGTCACTAGAGCATGGGGAAGGGGTCACTCTCCTTTGGAACATGGCAACAGGTCACTCATGCCCACATCATTAACTGGACTTGGTGTTATTAATAAAAAGTTCTTTAAAAGAGGATGTGAAGCCGGGTAGTGGTGGCGCACACCTTTAATCCCAGCACTCGGGAGGCAGAGACAGGCGGATCTCTGTGAGTTCGAGACCAGCCTGGGCTACGAGAGCTAGTTCAAGGACAGGCTCCAAAACTACAGAGAAACCCTGTCTCGAAAAAAAACAAAAACAAACAAACAAACAAAAAACTTAATCCTATCACTTAGGATACAGAGGCAGGTGGATTTCTATTATTTCAAGGCCAACCTGGTGTACAAAATAAGTCTCAGGCTAGTAAGAGCCACATAGTGAGATCCTACGTCAAAAAAAATAAAATAAAATAAAGAGGAAGTTGATGAGGAAATGGGACAGGAGCACTACGAAGAGGGACGTATTGGTAGATGAACATGATCATTAAACATTACATAAATGTATTAAACTTTCAAAGAATAAAGTCTCTTTTGACTTCACATGAGAAATGTAACAACCACGTTTTGGACAGCTTGCTATCTTGGATTCTGCTACACAAAGCAAAATTAATAAGTCAACAGAACCTTCTTCACACAGCCTCTCCTAAATGTATGGACCGAGCTCGCTGGTGAGATAGCCATCTTCACAGTTGTAATACACACACTGGGAAGTAGCAGCTGTTTACAGTCAATGAAAGACTGGCAGAGCCTGTTTAGGACCCATCACCACCATGATCTGTGCTGGAAGGCATTGTCCTTCCTTCAGTCCACAGTTCTAAAGACCAGGTGAGATGTGTTTTTACTGATTCTTCATTTTAAGTCAATAGCCTAAGCATCTGGCCTTCTCAACAACAGGCTGTCAAGAATAAAGATAGTACTATTTGGGGACAGCAAACTGAAAAAGAAAAAAGAAATTGATTACTGGTAAGATAGTCCACACCTGCAGAGAGATGGTACCTGGGAGGGGACCACACCCACCAGCATGTACTGGGGTAACGCAGGATTGATGCTGATGCCATAGTTACTGACAAAAGTTGGTCCCTGTCATCTTGGTTAGTGATAAAGAACAGATGAGAGATCATACATGCCTATTCTATAACTTCAGAATCTGCCCCCTCTCCTGAGTAAGGCTCTCCATTCCTTGAGTTAACAACACCTATGCCCTGCCCTCATGGGCGCAGGCCCCAGAGAAACTACCCAAAACCAAGCTTTCTCTGTTTTGTTTCCTGCTGCATCCAACACTGCTAGAATGGAACAGAATAAATTTTCACCAAGTAATGCCTTCAATTAGTCAGCCAGCGACAGGAGTGAACTAGAATGCACTGTAGCCGTTGAATGGTTTTAAAATATGCTTCTGTGCTTCCATCTATTCATTTACATTAATACCTGAGATGACTCCTCAAAGAAGCAAATATGCTTTCATTTCATCTGCAACGATTGTCACTTTTTATGTGACAGCATGGAAAAATTCCCTCATGGTGGTGCCACACATCTTTAATCCCAGCACTCAGAAGGCAGAGGGAGGTGGATCTCTGTGAATCTGAGTCCAGCTTTGTTTACAGAATGAACTCCAGGACAGCCAGGCTACATAGAGAAACCCTATTTTGAAAAACAAACAAAGGAGCAAGAATCTTCATGGAGAGCACATCCACAATAAGTTGGAAGGCAAAGCCAGGCAAATCCACTAGAAGCACATACATAGTTCAAGTATCCTAGAGGCAACACAACCCAGAAACAAGGGGAAGACAAGAAACAATGCCTGGAGTTGACCTCTGCACAGACACAAGGATCTGCACAAGCAAGCCCAATTCATTCCCTCACTCTCCCCTCTGCCTGCCTCTCACTCCTCTCTCTTTTTTCCTCACACAAATGAATAAATTTTAATTCTAAATAGTAAACAAATATATCAAGTGAAAGTACCTAGATAAATATATATGCTGTAAATTCGTAAAAATATAGTGTTGGAGATTAGTTTCGACAAAAATACCACTTACCAGGGTAGGGGCATGGGGATCAGAAATGTAGTAAAGAATAAGAAGACACAAATAAAAATAATAAAATAGAAACATAGGGTAGTATTGGGAGGGAGTTCCAGTGAATATTGAAAATTCCATATTTAATTTTCTATACACTTTTACACCCCAATACAAAGGGGAGAAGGCAACAAAAGACTTCTTTAACATGATACAAAGAACAACTCGAAGAGTTAATTGCTTCAATACTGAGACATCAAGTCATTAGCATTCTGTTGTTTAGGCAGTAAAGCCACCCTAGACCAAGTCTTCTGCAGGCAACCACTGCCCAGATTAAACTTCCAATTACAAAAGAAGGAGCAGAAGTATGCTTGCATATCCTGATCATCCCTCAGGGTTGAGTGGATCTACCTCTTCGGGCCATCTTAATGTCAAGAAAATCAAGTCATCACATCCTCGATCAAGATGTGTAGTTCTGGTTGTTGTCAACAATTTTGAGCAAGCTCAAACTCTCTGAGCATCAGACAAGGTGAAAATAGGCTCACATTTTTGGGCCTCCACAATATAGTAAAATAGTTCCAAAATAAACAGCTCTATACCTTTGAAAGGTTATAACTTCTAAAAAGAGAGATAATTTTTAACAATTTTATTTCCAAAAGAGAAGCAAGTAATATATTTTGAATATGAATGGTGGTTGTAAAGATTTCTGTTATTTTCTTTACTTCCTTGCATAATTTAAAGTTTTATATGCAAAACTGAAAACTAATTTTAAATTATGGAAATATCATCTGGATTTGAACAAGCTCCTTGACTTTTACTGGAAACTAAAACTTCAGATCTGCCTAATTAACAGACTAGTATTATGCTTTCATTTATATTCAAGTTCAGTCATTTCAAATGTTATAGTATTCATGTTTATATGTGCTGAAATAAAATGAAATTGAAATGATCAAATTTTGCTATTCTTCTAGTTGTACTGCAAGCAACAGGATATAAGGTTAGAATTTCTCATCTCTATTCTTTGACAGGCAAATAATGGCCCACCTCTATTAATCTGTATAATATTTCTAAATAATCTTATATATACAAATGTACTGATGGTTAACCTACATAAGGATTTACTTACATTTCAGGGATTTTTTTATTTATGTTTAGATTTATTTATCTTTGGGTGGCATGTACATGCACGGAGTGTATGAATGCTGCTACCATTGGAGGCCAGAAGAGAATGACGATCCAGAAACTGCAGCTATAGATGGTTGTGAGACACTGTGGGTGCTGGGAAGTGTACCTAGGTCTTCTGCAGGAACAAGTGCTCTGAGCTGCTGAGACATCTCCCCAGGTCTCTATCTCTTACTCTTGGCACAATAAATTAAATCTTCCACAGCCATGATCCTTCTCTACTGCTTTGCACATAACTCAAATGATTTAGGTATCAGGGATTCTAATTTATTTGCCAATCCAAGTTCTTGTATACATCTTATTTCATCTAGTTCCCTCTGTGACTTCTCTGAGGGAGTCTTGGCTGTTCTAATAATGCTTGTCTACCATGGCTGTAAGAACTCACATATACAAGCAAAATGCAGCCAGAGTTCTTAAGTTGGCTTTTAAAAATAGCTAACATGTTCAAGTGTCTGAAATGGAAGGCCAGGTACTAGCTGGCTATGAACATACATCTAAGGACTAAGAACAGGAAACTGTAAATGTGTTTCCTTGTGTGTTTATTTGTAGTTTTCTATTTCTAGATCAATATCCTCCAATGGAGAATTTCAAGGATTTTAAATAATGGTCTAATAAGTTTCTTATTTTTCACCACAAAATGTATTTATTCAAGATAGAGGGCCAAACTAATGCAAAATGTCAAGAAAGCTTTTGCAACTTTTTCAGGTAACTGGGTATGTAAATGTCTTTATACTTTGATTGTATGTGTTTCTTCACTGAAGAAGATGATAACTGAACTGTAGAAAATGGTGTTTTCAGTCACTGGGACCAAAAGCCATGACTGAAGGCTAGCTGGCACAGCCTGTGTCTCTGTACTAAACAGATACTTTTTAAGCCCTAAAAGCACAACAGTATATTTTGTGCTTTAGAAAATAAAATAATTTTTTCTAAAGTGTAGCCATTGTTGTCAAGGCATTTTCAAATTAAAATGTCATGAAGACATACAAATACCATCTGGTGTGGTAAATAACCAAGTTGCCAGTTCCCATAGTACAAATTCAACCAGACATCACTGCTGGCCCACTCCAATCTTCTGCTATCTGAACCCAGCAATCAGTGTGGTGACAATATTAGCAATATTGTCATAAATAATACCATAAAAGTGGTATGCTTTTTAAAAAAGAAATATACTACCAAAAACGAAAAAAACAGATCAAAGCCAGAAGAACTGAGGGATTTTATATAAACTTCTAAAGACCATGTTGCTTATCACAATTAAATGTGGAGTGGTTTTTTGAGAAAATGATATAAGTCCAAGGAAATATTACCTACTATTTGCTAATGGCTATGTGATTGTTGGTTTTTTACATTTTAGATTTTATGTTTAGATTCTCATTTAATTGGTTTCTTTTTAATTTAGCATTAATAAATGCATTTTAAATTGCAGCAGTATTGACTTAGACATTAATAAAGCAATATATTCCTGAAATGGAATGCGGTGTTTACCCTGGGAACTTTTTTGTTGTTGTTTCTTTGAGACAGGGTCTCTCCATGTTACCCTGGTTGTCCTGGAGCTTGCTATGTAGACCAGATTGGCTTTGAACTCAGAGACCTGCCTTCCTCTGCCTCTGCCTCCCAGTGCTGGGATTTAGGGCCTACACTATCACACTTAACCTGACAACAGGAATTTACCAAGTGGAGATCTAAAGGTTATTTAAAATGCAGCTTGCAGTCTGGAACCACTAGGGACACCTGCTGTATTCTTTCTGCTCAAAGTAAATACCAGGGTTTCCTTCTTTCAAGGAAAAATGTCAAAAGGAAGAGAGGGAGGTGTCTACTGGCACTCGCTCTCTAGTGACCCAATAGCAAATTCCTTGGCTTGTGGTTTCTGGAGTTCATAACAATGTAGAATGATGCCCTGTATTTTTTCTCTACTATTCTTTCTGAAGTCATTGTATGTGCACATTGGCACAAATGATGACACAGAAACAGATGAGTCCTTTTCTTATTGTCTTGATAAAGATTAATCCTGAACCTGCTTTTCTTGCTTATTGAAGACTTGGGACAACTATCATTACAGTTCCTGACCAAAGTGTCATAGTTCAATAGTATTTTGACAAAAATTAAAAAAAGGAAAGTGTGAGAGTCAAGGTTTGGACAATTGATATAAAAATATGGATTCAATATGGCAGAAGGTGGGAGAAAGTGACAACCTCTCCTGCAAATACAATGTGCTTGGTGAGAGGATATTCCGTGTGGGCATGCCACAGTCAGTCTAATCTGAAAACCTAACCATCAAGTGCCAGATGAAGAGCCCCAAAATGCCAAGAAACACAGCAAGAGGTAAAGGGATTCAATTTTCAAAACTCCCATCTTGTGGCAGTTTTATGAAAAGATTCTATATGGAAATCAATGGTTAATAATGAGAGCACACAAATTACTGCAGAAAATGATGATTAGTGATAATAATTGTTCAAGAAAACATGTGTGTCACTTGCCTATGAATGATAATTTAGTTCTAGTGACTAATGAATAATTCAAATTCACAACCTTTGGGCCAACCCTGTTGTCACTATTTCTCAAGTAAGAATAAAGAGAAAGATTAGCAACTGGACAGACTCCAAACTGATCTGTCCCCTACAAGCTATTTCTTCAGTGTCATACTGAGACCTGAAACCAGCTTTCCTTCTCTTCCTTATGCTTGCACTTCTTGATAGCTGCTTGATTTCCAGCAACACAAGAAACTGTAAGAATGAACAAGTAAAAGGAGGAGGATCAGGATAAGAAGAAAGGGATGTGAAAGGGGGGAAAAAAAATAAGAGAGATCGACAGGTGAGAAAGTGGCCCCTCTCCAGATGTTGAATGTCCTAAAGAAATTTTTACTCAATTTTAGAAGTGGCTAAGGAGTCTCACTAATTAGAACATAAAGAAAATCCTTTTATTGGCTCTAGAAGGGTTCCCAGATGTCCATGGGGATGTCCCCAGATAGGTCCTTGGGCAGTAGAGGAGAGGGTGCCTGAACTGGCCTTGTCCTATAGTCACACTGATGAATATCTTGAATATCACCATAGAACCTTTGTCCGGCGAAACCCACATTGGAGCACTGGACTGAGCTCCCAAGGTCCAGTTGAAGAGCAGAAGGAGGGAGAAGATGAGCAAGCAAGTCAGGATCCCGAAAGGTTGGTCCACCCACTGAGACAGTGTACCTGAGCTAATGGAAGCTCACCAAACCCAGCTGGACTAGGACTGAATAAGCATGTGATCAAATCAGATTTTCTAAATGTGGTTGAAAGTGGGGGCTGACTGAGAAGCCAATAATAATGGCACTGGGATTTGTCTCTACTGTATGTACTGGCTTTTTGAGATCCTAGTCTGTTTGGATGCTGACCTTCCTAGACCTGGATGGAGGACTAAGGGCCTTAGACTTCCCACAGGGCAGGGTATGCTGCTCTCTCTTAGGACTGGAGGGGGAGGAGAGAGGAATGTGAGTGGGAGGGAAATGGGAGGAAGGGAGGAAGTAGAAATTTTGAATGGTATTATTTATAAAGCAATAAAAAATAAAAAAAATAAAAAAATAAAATCCTTTTAGTTGCTTATTGTTAACTCCTTAAAGTTTGTGAAATAAATGAGCAAATTAAGCAGTACTTAGACAATGTGATTAAAGGAACATTGACTTCAGAAATAATAATGATTTAAGTTTAAATTTAATGTATGTGTTTTTGCCTGAGTGTGTGTATATATATATATATATATATATATATATATATATATGCAGTTCACGTGTACAGTAGCTTAGAGAGGTCAGAAGAGGTCAGATTATTAGAACTAGAGTTACAGAGGTTGTGAACTGCCACGCTGGACCTGAGCGTGGGCCCTCTGCAAGGGCGTGAAGTACTCTTCACCTCTGAGCCGTCTCTCTGGGTGACTTCAAAAGTAATTTCATCTTCTCTATTTGGTCTGGCAATACAATAGGAAACCTTCCCTTTGCTTGACCATTTGGCAAATTTCTCTAGAAAACAGACAAAATAAATCTTTTATCTTTAGTTTGATGCTATGTCAAATAAACACTGAGTATTGAGGGTTGAATACAGGGTTTTTTCCATGCTAAAGATGTACCTCACCACTAAGCCATAGTCTCTGCCAGGTCATATACTTTTCTTCACAATACTGAAGAATCAAGAAAACCCAGACACAAGAAGGCTTAAGAAATGAGAAGAAAGTTAAAAGAAATAGAGAAGCTGGGTGGTGGTGGCACACACTTTTAATCCCACTTGGGGAACAGGGAGACAGATCTCTGTAAATTCAATGCCTGTCTGATCTACAGAGTGAGCTTCGGGAGAGGCTCCAAAGCTACAAAGAAACCCTGTCTTAAAAACAAAACAACAACAAAAAAAAATAGAGAAAAGAAAAAAAGAGATAAAAATAGAGAGACGGATGGATGGATGGATGGATGGATGGACGGACGGAAACATAGAAAGGACTAAATGTTCTACAGTTAATTTTCCCTAAATGCAGAAGATTTTAAATTATTTTTTGACAATCTCTGAGCCTTGGGAGGTGTGTTTGATATAGATGTCCCATGTAGGGCAAAGAGCTCACAGTTGCTTATTTTCAGCAATTTGAACAGTTAAGAGTCTCTCTATTAACCTCTACCCATACAATAAGAAGTTTCCCTCACTATTAATGAAGCAGCACAAGTCTATAGATGCACACACTGCGTGAAACTTTTGTGTGCTTAATATGGAGTGTGGAAGCCAGGAAACTAGAAAGAGGTCATTGGAAGGAGGCACTAGGGAGAAGAGATGACAAGAATACAGGAAAAGGTGAAGAGGGAGAATATTGGGGGCAGAAAGATTCAAATAGGTAATGGAGTAGTAGGGATGGGAATACAAAGGGGCTAGGGAAGGGTTAACCAAAATGAAGTGTGTATGAAGGAGCTAGAGTGACATATGATCTTGTGATCTAAGTACAAAGGTGAAAGAAGAGGAGACAGTAGAACACATGTGATAAGAAAGAAGGGGTAGGGATGCTAGGAACTAAAGGTTTAAGCAGAAATGGAAATCAGTGGAATGTGGGGAAGGAGAGGTAGGACTTTGTTAACCGTAACTAAAGGTGTGTAAGGAAGCTTTTTGAAACCCCACTAATTTATAAGCTAATTTTACTTTTATTCCTAAGTGTCTGACCACCTTTCATTGTTTGTTTGTTTGAAATGTAGTCTCTATACATAACCTGACTGTCCTGGAACTCACTATGTAGACCAGGCTGGCCTCAAACTGGTAGATCTACCTGCCTTTGTCTCCTAAGTGCTGAGATTAAAGGCATGTACCACCATGCCCAGCCTAAGTGTGACCATCTTAAATAGTCTTTCTGGTGTATTTTCACATAGAAATAGATGTTGCCATACTACAATAGAATATGAGATAACAAAACAGTTGTATGTTCCTGTTTAAAATTACATTATATTTTCTTTGTGTGTGCTTTATAATTGTATGTCATTGTCGATTGCATATTATTAGATTGTGTTTTGCTTGGATTAAAGGTGATTGCCAGAGGGGCTCGAGAGCTACCTCAGCAGTAAGAACTGGCTGCTCTTCCAAAGAACCTAGGTTCAATTCCCAGTAAACACAAAGGGTCCACAACTGTCTATAACTCCAATTCCAGGCCATCTGACCCCTTTCTTTCTGGCTTTAGTGGCCACCAGGCATGAATTGATGCCCAGACAAACATGCAGGCAAAACACCCATACAATAAAAAAAAAATGGCATGGTTGCAGAGAGATGGCTCAGTGAGTAAAGTGCTTTCTGTACATGATAAGGACTTAAACTCAGACCCCCAAGCATCCAAATAAATATCAGGTAGCAATGCAACATGCACCACCTGTAATATCAGCTCTTGTAGTGTTGAGAAAGGCAGGGCACAGAGGCTTAACGACCAGCAAGCCAGTTACTGAATAAGTGAGCTCCACATTCAGTGATAGATCTTGTCTTCAAAAAATAAAGTTGAGAGAGAAAAATGAAGATACTCAAGTCAACTTTTGGCTTCCAGAGACCCAGTGCACATGGAGATCTCTTGCACTCAAGTGCACATGTGCGTGAGTGCCCCACACACAATTAATTGCCATGATAAAAACATTATAGTGGAGTTTTTAGAATGCTTATTATGTTATTATCTACTTTGACTTGATAATTTTATAATTCTACTCTTACTATAAGAAAGATCTTCAAAACAAAACTAACAAAACCATAGTTTTCAAGGAAGACCTTCATTGTAATGGTACACATTGCTCTGAATGTTTGACAGCCAGGGGGAATGGTATTCGAGTTGATAAACCGTTCTCAATTGAAAATATCTCTTGACTTTTGTTTTTAGGTTTTCTTTTTTTTTCTTTTTCGTTTTTTTTAAAAAAATTTTATTGAGAAAAAGAGAAAAAAAAGTTTCCGCCTCTTCCCAGCCTTCCATTTCCCTCCCCTTCCTCCTATCCTTCTCCCCCTCCCCCCACTCCTCTCCCCCTCCCTCTCCAGTCCAAAGAGCAGTCAGGGTTCCCTGCCCTGTGGAAAGTCAAAGGCCCTCCCCACTCTGTCCATGTCTAGGAAGATGAACATCCAAACTGGCTAGGCTCCCACAAAGCCAGAACATGAAGTAGGATCAAAACCCCGTGCCATCATTGTTCGCCATGTTCAGAGAGTCCGGTTTTATCCCATACTTTTTCAGTCACAGTCCAGCTGGCCTTGGTGAGCTCCCAATAGATCAGCTCCACTGTCTCAGTGGATGGGTGCACCCCTCGTGGTCTTGACTTCCTTGCTCATATTCTCCCTCCTTCCGCTCCTCATTGGGACCTTGGGAGCTCAGTCCAGTGCTCCAGTGTGGGTCTCTGTCTCTATCTCCATCCATCACCAGATGAATGTTCTATGATGATATGCAACATATTCGTCAGTATTGCTATATGGCACGAGGTTTTGACCCTACTTCATGTTCTGGCTTTGTGGGAGCCTAGCCAGTTTGGATGTTCACCTTTCTAGACATGGACGGAGGGGGGGGGGGGGGGGGCGGACCTTGGACTTTCCACAGGGCAGGGAACCCTGACTGCTCTTTGGACTGGAGAGGGAGGGGGAGAGGAGTGGGGGGAGGAGGAGAAGGGTGGGAAGAGGCGGAGGGAAATGGGAGGCTAGGAGGAGGCAGATACTTTTTTTTTTCCATTTTCTCAATAAAAAAAAAAAAAAAAAAAAAACCATGCCATTTTCCTTGGCTTCTCATCAGCCCTCATTGTTCGCCATGTTCAGAGAGTCCGGTTTTATCCCATGCTTTTTCGGTCACAGTCCAGCTAGCCTTGGTGAGCTCCCAATAGATCAGCCCCACTGTCTCAGTGGGTGGGTGCACCCCTCGTGGTCCCGACTTCTTTGCTCATGTTCTCCCTCCTTCTGCTCCTCATTGGGACCTTGGGAGCTCAGTCCGGTGTTCCAGTGTGGGTCTCTGTCTCTATCTCCATCCATCACCAGATGAAGGTTCTATGGTGATATGCAAGATATTCGTCAGTATTGTTATAGGATAGGGTCATTTCAGGTTCCCTATCCTCAGCTGCCCAAGGAACTAACTGGGGACATCGCCTTGGGTTCCTAAGATCCACTCTAGGTTCAAGTCTCTTGCCAACCCTAAGGTGGCTCCCTTAACTAAGATTTGTGCTTCTCTGCTCCCCTATCCAACTTTCCTTTATCCCAATCATCCTGTTTCCCCAAGTTCCCCCCATCCTCCCCGTCTCACTTTTCTCTCTTCATCTCCCCTTACCCCCATCCCACCCCACCCCCAAGATCCCAATTTTTTGTTTTTAGGTTTTCTATATGTACAGAGATTTATTTTATTTTGTTTGTTATTACTTTAAAAATAATACCAATCAAAATTCCCACTTCCTAAATTTCAATAGTTATATATTAGAAAGAGAACCAGAAAAAATATATATCTGAAGTGAAACTCAAGTGACAATTGCTCAGGAAACAGATTCTGAGTATAGAATTTTCTTGTGAAGGAGAATGTTCTAAGTCATTTTCAAACATTTGATATAATCTCTGAATGTCCTTTGAGACTCTTCAAGGGAAATCTAATTAGTGAAAGCAAATAAAATTCAAAACCTGTGCAAAAAAATAAAAAAGAAAAAGAAAATATCTCTTGATGGGTGGTGGTGGTTCACACCTTTAATCCCAGCACCTGGGAGGGAGAAACAGATCTCTGTGAATTCAAGGCCAGGCTGGTCTACCAGTGAGTTCCAGGACAGCCAGAGATATACAGAGAAACCTGTTGAGAACACAGCATGAAGGTCCTTGTGCCCTCAGATCTCCAGAGAAACTAGAATGTTAAGCATACAGGATTGTCTTCCAATGGAAAAGATGAAAATTCTGTTCTTCCATCCAGAAAACTGAGAAATAGAAATGACTGACTGCCTTGTGATCTGTGTTATCTGGTGGGCCAGGCCATATCAAGAGTTTACAATCAAGACAGAAGGTGGCTTGGAATCCAAATGACCTCTGATAGCTGGAGGCTCCCCCAAACTCCCACAACTAGGACCAGAGGTAGTCATAGCCCAATTGAACTCCATGTTTTCTATATGACTAAAACTAGGCCTTACCCTTAGGCCCTTAAGCTATACAGGTAGCTATCTTTAGAACCCATCTTCTTGGAGGAAATGACATCTACCCTGAGTTGAGTTTCAATGTAATTATGCTTCTTTGTGCAGTGGGGATTGTATTACACTGGGAAACTTTTTTTCAAATTGTGCTGGGCTTAAATACATTGGGAATAAACTACCTGCTATTAGATTTCCCAAAGTCTGGTCCAGGTTGTCGAAGTCAAGCTGCACTGGGTTTTCATTCTTATCTCTTTGCGGGGTTCACTTCCCTGTATGACACCTGCAGGGACCTCCTCAACAACCCTGTCTTGAAAAGAAAAAGAAAAGAAAGAAAGAAAATATGAAAATATCTCTTGAGGTTCAAAAATACAATTATGTGAGAATAAATAGACAATTGAAGTTAATTCTCCCATGCTCACAAGGACAAAATGAATGGGAAAATGAAAAGAGGGGAACAAAAGTGAAGCATGAGCCCAGAATCCCAGGCAGAGGCAGGCGGATCTCTGTGAATTTGAGGTCAGCCTCATCTACAGAACTAGTTTGAGGGTAGTCAGAACTGTTACACATAGAGAAACCTTGTCTCAAAAGACCAAAAGAAGAAAGAAAGAAAAAGAAAGAAAGAAAGAAAAAGAAGGAAGCATGAGAGAGAAAAAGGAAGAAGGAATGGAGAAAGAATCCAAATATATTGTTGGAAATGATTTTATTCAAATTAAGTATGTAGCCGACCAGATGAATACTTTGCATATTTCAACACATTTACTTAAAATTTAAATTTTTACTTTATTATCATGTCATGATGTATAACTAGAGGATGGATACTTTTTAATGCTATCCCTTTTGTCTTAAATTTAAAAATCTCCATATAAAAACTAACCAGATTCATCTTCAAAATAAAATCTTACTAAACTATTTTAAGACTCACTCTTAGCTCAACCTGACTTAGAATTTGTCTGTGCTGCCCAGACCGTCCTTCGACTTAGAGCTGTTCTGCTGTGTTTGCCTCTACAGCCTCCTGACTCAGGGTTAGAAGCACAAACCATAAAACCCAGGGTTGCTGTTGCTGCTGCTCCTCCTCCTCTTTCTTCTTCTTCTTTGCCTTTTTCTTAAATGTGTGTGTGTGTGTGTGTGTGTGTGTGTGTGTTTGTCAACATAATTGGTGTATTGTTTTAAATGTATGTGTTTGGCATAATCAATAATTTTGAAAAAAATTTCCCTATATTCCTTAGTCCCTGTATTCGACTTCACTTTCAACACTGTTCTAGTGTTTTCCATAATCCTAAAGTTTGATATTTTTTTAAAAAAGTCAATGAGCATGAAAAACAGTTTGAATTTCTTTTTTTTTTCCTTTTATCAGTTGCACCGCGTAGCTCTGGCTAACTTGGAACTCCCTGTTTAGACAAGGTTGGCCTTGAATTCCAATTCTGCTTCTGCATCCTGAGTGCTAGGATTAAAGGTGTGCACCACCAGGCCCAGCTTGAATTTCTTCTAAAGGCGTGAAAGCATGAGACAGACATTATTAACAGTATCTAGGGGAATCAGTTGGCAAGATCAACTGTCAAGATCTTTGGCTTCAATGCAAATAAAAATCTGTGCCAAGGCTTCCAACACTGGTGGTTAGCTGTATCCAGTATACTCATAGCATCTGGTCTCCTTTTTAAGCGAGGTTTTCTTTTTTAATGGACAGCCATGAATCCCCGGTGTACTGCACAGAGTTCTCCTCACTTGAGCTTCCACTCAGAAGTGTCACAGATGTGTTCACTGCTAGTTCTCTTGGAGGCAGGAGGATCAGAAGGAGTTCAAGACTAGCAGCTACATAAAGAACTGAGAGTAGCCTGGACTGCATGTCAGAAAAGGAGAGGCTCCTAAATTCATGTAAAACTTACTGAGAAAAAAAAAACAAAAACAAAATGCATTTAGTCTGATGCCTAGTGCTTAAACGTTATTAAATAAAAGACAAATGCTTTGCCTAGTTCATGAGCCAGATACCTTTCTGGTGACTTCATTATACTAACTGAAATAAAGATAGCCAAAGAAGTTTTTTCCTAGCAGCAAGAGTGTACAGACAGGTGAACTCTATACTATGCACTGTTTTGTGGTTCTTTAAATTTAAGGCTTAAATAAAAAAAAATAGTGTTTTAGAGATTGAGAAAAAGATCTAAGTGAGGGGAAATCACCTAGAGTAGATAGATGGTCAGCAGGACACAATCACTCCCTCAGGCTCACAGGGGTGATGGCCAGTGGTCTCACAACCTCACCTTAGCTGGAGACCTCTTTTTGGCCTGGGGCCATTGGTCCATGCGTCCTAGCTCCTGAGTTCTTTTGAAGTCTGGACCCAAACTTCAAGTCCCTACCCACCGAGGGGAGGGCGGAACATCTTAAATATGCCTTGGAACCTCACAGTAGAACAACCTTTCTTCAAGTTTCCCTCAGAGGTACCCCAGAGATGTGCTGTCTGCCAAAGAGAGGGAATGCCACTGGAGGAAGGGGGAAGGTCGATGTGGCTGGGTTCTACACTGGCCACTTTTCTGAAACAGTCTCTCTCTCTCTCTCTCTCTCTCTCTCTCTCTCTCTCTCTCTCTCTGTGTGTGTGTGTGTGTGTGTATGTGTGTGTGTGAGAGAGTGTGTGTGTGTCTCCTCTCTCTTTTCCTCCCTCTCTTCCTTTCTCTCTCTCTCTGTCTTATTCTTGCTCCCTCCCTCCATCCCTTTCTCTCCCCCTTGTCTTCTAGTTATTAAAGTCCCAACGACTGTATGAAGTCCTTGACATTTTCTCCCTCAATCAAAAGTTTAAGATCCAGAATCTAAGCCAATGAGGATTTGACTTCCAAGTCGCACTAGGGAGCAACCAAAGAAACTGTCTCGCTCAGATCCTCGTCGTCGTTTCAGGTAGAATAAGAGTAAAGTATAAAACTGGGAGCAATTTTTATTCTCCCCAGGTTTGGGTGGAGGACCCGCCCCCTCCGTCTGCAGTTTGAGTCATTTCAGGAATGCAGGGCGGGAAGTTTGAGTCATTTCGGGAATGCAGGGCGGGAGGCGTGGAGAGTAAAAGTCCTGAGAAAATAGAACAAGGGGCTTTTCAGGATATATATGCATATATATGTACATATGTATTAACTTAAGTAGTCCAAGTGTGTTTTTTTCTAAATCTCCCCGCACATAAAATCTGTAACTCAAGTCCAAAATAGGAAAGAAAGAAATCAATATATGAGTCAGAATAAGGCAGTGCCAGATGTCAGAGCCAGGCGCAGGTGTCAGCATCTGGCTTGGAGTAGCCTGCACACTTTCCCAAGGTTTGGTGAGGCTGCGACTGCCACAGATCTCCAGGGAAGTTCATCATTTACTGCCCTGGACATCGGGATCCCCCACCCCCACCCTGGCACATTTTCCAACTAACACGTTTGGAACCTTCAAAAAATAGGTAGGATGGACGGGTGCCCTGATTTATGACGTTGGAAGTTAACTATCCAGACCTTTCTAAATCTCTCTATACTGGAGGAATTCTCAGTACGATCTTTCAGAAAGGCAGTCCCTTCAACATCAGTGCCGCGTTTTGCTACGTGTTGCAAATTGAGAGATCAACCCTATGACTTCCTTTCTGGCACAGCTCTTTAGTGCCAGGGTATAGCAACCTGGAGCAGAGGACCACTGTGACGAACGCTCATAACTGACTGCTTTCAACCATTATTTGGTCGGAACCACCCTATTGTCTCGAGAAAGGCTGGTAGTGGCCTCAGCATGAGTGGTCTGTTCTAGTCTGAGAAAGGACTCTATGGAGCCAGCTGACTCACGGCAGCCCTTGCCAAGTTCTAACTTATAGAGAAAGGGTACTCACTTAGCCTCCGGTCGAGGACATAGAAAGGGCAGCCTAGCAGGCGCTAGACATCCCCAAGGTCTTCAGAGCCGGAAGACCCAGGGGACTCCATTTTGTAGGCTAGCAAATAGGATCTGGGCATCGCTGGATCTCAATTTTTAGTTACCCAGCCTTAGGTGTGCTGTTACCAATACAGTAAGACCAACCTATGTGCCCCAAGTGGTACCTAGAGCGACTCCAGTCCCCTTCCTTCTTTGGGCACAGAGGCTGAAACGGCAGGAATTTCAAACTATCTCTGCTTGAAAGCCTCGGGATTTTTGTTGTCGTTGTTTGCTTCTGTAGTCATATAGGTTTGTCTACTATGGGGTTGCAGGGCTTCTGGGTGCTATTGGCAAAAAGGTCCGTCTATATGTTTTAAAATCGAGTTGATTTTTGATTAATTTACTGATGATTTCTTTTTACAGTCCAGTTTTATCTTGCATTTGTGATTTGTTGAAACATAGATTTAACCGTGGAACTTTCTCGCGATGTTCCGCCTCAGCAGCTCTCAATCCTTCGTTGGTCTGCAAAGAAATACAGCTCTTGAAAAACGTTCGGTGTCTGTGGGTTCATCTTTATCCCGCTCCTCTTGTTTTGTCGGGGTGTAGATCTGCCCGTCCCTAGGAAAAGCTACATACACTCTGGCCTTTCGCTGGAGCTCCCCATCCTTTAGGGTGAAGGAGTGCCTGATCGCCGGAGTTCAGCCCCTCCTCCCCCGTTTCCGTAGCTGGTGTTCCGAACACCTACAACCTGAAGTTCCGCTGCTCCTCTGGTCTGTGCAACTCGGTCAAAGCAGAGAGAAGTTTAGAGAAAAAAAAAGTGCTGTCTAGTCTTACCTAATCCTCGGCTATTTTCTTCCCTCTCCAGCGGCCAGACTGTAAACTCTCCACTCGAGATGTCCCCTGGCTGGCTCGTGATTGTTCCCAAACAGGGCCTAAACAAGATTCCGGCAGTCTATTCAAGGGCATCTTTATCCAGACCTCCTTAGTGCCTGAGGTGTGAAAACGTTCCCAAGAAGCAAGAGTCACCGCCTAGGAAGAGTAACCTCTTCACACCCTGGTCTTTATCATATTGAACATGACTTGCCTACCCACGGAACTTTCCAGATTCCTAGGGCCTTGGAAAGACCACTAAATCACACTTCAGCACGGGGAGAAAGGTTGCCCAAGGAGGAAAACCTGGGGCATCCTCAAAAACTCCGTAAGCCGGAAATTGAAGTGAGCTCCACTGCAAAACCTCAAGTGGGGTCAGAGCAACAGTCTGGCTTGGGGGCTTTGAGCTGTGCCGCTGGGAGACTTCGGCTTGATTTTCCGGGATGGGGGGCAGGCCACCTTCTGCCTTCTGTTGCAGTCTGAGGAATAGGAAAGCCAAAATGGAAAGTTCGTTTATTTAGGGTTTTTTTTTTTAAACAGAGTTCAGAATTACCGAGGTTCATGGTTTGTTTTCAACTTGTGTAGTGCCAGGACAATCTTTTCCAAAATAACTGATGAAATACGCGGAGAAAGAGAAACAGATCACTGTGAAATGTATTTTTAAGTCAGTTTGATGTTTCAGTCTCTCCCATCTTGTCCAGCCCTGCTTGACTGAGGGAAAGAACTTAGAAAAACAAAACGTTGTTCCTTCTTTTACTTTCTCTTGTTAAGCCAGTTAAGCTTTTCGGAGCAGTCTCTGAAAGCAAGAGCAGATGTAGTGAACTTTCTCCAACAGGAGCTTTGAAATCAGCTCTGTTTTTCTCTAGGTTCAGAAACGAAAGGTTTTAATATTCGCTTTCTAAACCCCTTCTGCATACATTCTATCGTTTGTCTTAAAAAACGGTGAAGGCGTGTGTGTGTGTGTGTGTGTGTGTGTGTGTGTGTGTGAACTGTATTCACTTAAATTTTAGATGATTCAGAAGAGCGTATATCCATGTTCTACATCCCTTGCTGACATCTCTTTGCCCTTAAATAGTGCACTTGTGTTGACCGCTGACGTTAGATTGGGAGGAATTCGGAGCAGCAACTCGGTTTTCTCTTTTATCCAGGCTGGCGCACCGGCTCACTCGCGTTGCATATCCCCTGTTGTCCACTAGAGGTCACTGGCCCCTCGTGGCTCGCCTCTCGACCTGCAGTCTCTGACTGCTAGAGCTCAAATTAGCCTCGCGTTAATTAACACCCGAGTCCATCAAGGCGGGTTCCTTCGTAGAATACTTGCAGCAGGGCTTATATAGACAACTCACACCCAGCCAAAGCAAACTTCCCCAAACCCAACACTTCCAGCATATCTAAACTGGGAGACAGGCGCCAGAGTAACCCAGGGGCAAGGTATAGTGTCATCATACTTTAACTTTTGTTGGGTGGGGCTTGCTAAGTTGCTGTGGTGAAGAAGGCGTTCTTCGAGAACGCAGATTCTGCGGGGCCGGCTTCACTCCGCTGTCGCAGGCTGGGCAGCATGCTTTCTGGCCCCGCCGGCATTCTGGTCCTTAGGGAGACTTCTTACAGCGCTTGTCGCTATGCAGAAGATGGTGGCGGGTGTACTCTGTTCTAGGCGCACACGAATGTACAAAGAGGAGATTTATTTAGGGCGTAGTGCACAAAGACATTGCTAAAGGTCTTTGAAATTGGTAGAGGAAAGAAATGTACGCTGCGGCGGTTCTCGTGTCTTTTGACAGAGAACGAGAACGAGAAGAGGCGGGTAATGATTGGGGTGCATACCACAATTCGACCCTGGTTTTAGTGTGTGAACGAGAGGGTCTGAAGTGTCCTGCGAAATTTTCTGGCTCTTGCTACCCGCGCATTTTTTGCTTTTTGAGATCTTCAGGAAATCTTAGGGATAGCTTTAAAGTATTTTCCAACCAGAGTCCCCAAAGATTTCCTTCTACGGCCGGGGTGGGGTGGGGAGGACTAAGTCATAGCTCCAGGCCTCAACGAAATTCTTAAGAACAGCTTGAAACGAAGCCCGGGTGTGCTCCAACATATCTCTCCAACTTAGTCATATTTGTAAACCGTCATGACATGTTTCTTTGCCAGGCTGTTCCAGTAGGTGGGTCACCTCTGGTGTTCTTAATTCCTTCGGCATAAAATACTGGAAATCTTAATTCAGATCTAAGTCATTATCTCACTTGTCCTTGTCTTACTTGCCTTTTGAGGTGCTGGAGAGAAGGTATGGGGGAGGGGCGGCCTGTGAACGCCCTTGTAGTTGGGGGATTGGATTTTCTTTATCTGGTTCCCCAAAGACGTGGCCATTCAACCTGTGTGAGAGTGGGTTTGCGAGCGGTCACTCACTGAGCTACCTTTCTGCAAACTACTGAGGCATGGGCGGCCAGGAAGCGACGCGCGCATTTGTGGTGGGAAGGGGGCCTCTGTTGGACTCGTTAATAATGGTCAGTACGTTAATGAAGCATTGTGACGCCTTCAGGGGAAAGGGGAGCTCCAGTCGGGCTACTGACTACATCTACGTGCTAGGCCATGAGCACCAACAAAGTGCACATCAACAGTATCCGGGGGTGGGCAGGAGGAGGCAGATTAGAGATCTTGGGAGATGTCCCACAGCTTATGAAAAGTCCACTTTTCTTGAAAATGGGAGGGGGCGCTCCCGAAGTTTGCCGAAGCTCGAACACCCAGGGATTTCGAACACCCCTTAAGTGAATTCCGGGGTTTTGAAATAACATTTTATGTTTCACAACCCTAAATTTGGGGAAGGAGGGCCCTTGAAACATGTCCCTCCGAGATCCAGTTCAACCTTAACCACGAAAGAGAACCTACCTACAGTCCAAACTTTTGTTCAGCCACCGCCTGCTCTTGCCGATCATGCTACTGTCCCAGCACAGGCTCTGCAACCCGACCCTTCTCCGGGGCGAGCACAGGTGTCAGCTTGAGCTGGAATTATGTAATGGATTTGGCGGCCTGGGCTCCTACCAAAGGGAATTAGAGAGCGTGAGGCATTCTCTTTTCTTTTCCTTTTGACTACATCTGGTATCAGGTGTACCGGTTCTGTGGCAGCAGGTGTGATTTGAAGGAAAAGAACAAGCGAAATGGCGGCCAAGGTCAAAGTGCTTCGGAAAACTGGCAACGAGCCTGGCATCTCCTCAGCCGCTCACCTGAGGACGGCTCACAGCTCGGGAGGCCTGCATTCCAAGCAGGAAAGGCAAAAACTGGGCCGCCCTCCCTCTTGTAGAAGCCGGGAGGGTTCTATCCTGATGCCTTTTGTTAGCCTTTTGATCCCCTTAGCGTGGCTGAATGTGAGTATAAATGCAAAATCATATACCAATTCACTCACACACACACATATGAAAATCACACATACGTATATATGCTTATATATACATATATATGGCCAGTGACAGAGAGACCCCTCCTTTAAGAGTAATAAAACTTTTGACAAGCCGCGCAGAAGGCAGATTCTAAATTTAAACCCAAGAGCCCATTCAAGACCTTTTCTCGGAGTCAAGGCCACAGGAGCACTCCCTACGTGGAATTCATTTCTCCAGTTTTGGTAACTGTAGAAGGGGAATTTCAAACAGCGACAACCTGCATTTCATTCGGCAGGAAGGAAAGAGACTTTAAGAATAAATGACCTCAGCTCAACTATTGTCAATGTGTTTCCGATGCCACATTGTTGCCATCCTGAAATTTGACTACAGATATCTGAAGCCTTAGATAACTAAAGGAACCATTTGAGCCTTTAAAAAGTCACGTGCTGAATTTGGGGAGTGGTCTTAATGTTTTAATGATAAAACAGAATCGCATTTAAGAGACGGATATGAAGTCTAAATTTGAATTTCCCTCTTGATTCCTGAAAGGCGTATTCATTCAAGGTGACCAAAAAGAAAGTTTAAAAATGTACACACACACACACACACACACACACAGAGAGAGAGAGAGAGAGAGAGAGAGAGAGAGAGAGAGAGAGAGGGGGGGGGGGAGAGAGAGAGAGAAACTATAGCAGAAGCTCTGTAGTGGTCAGGCCAGAGGTGAGCTGTAGATCCTGGCTCCTTAATTCAGACTGGTGAATTTAGACAAGAACTTACAGGCTAGAAATACTTGAGTCCAAGTTACACAAATGAAGCTCCATCTCTGTAGACTATTGCCCATTTACAGAGTTCCTTGAAATCTGGCATCCTCTTTATATTGTTATTTATATGACCCCAGAATGCCCTTGAGCGCCTGTGATAATTATAGGAAGAACTAGCAGCAATGACTACCTGTAAACAACATTTTTACAGTCTGTGAGAGATAGCCAGGAAAAATAGAAACACAATTGGGGGGGGGTGCAAATGGACCCATTAATATGTCATAATCAATGTTGTATGGTGTTGCGTTTTCTTGCCTTCCTGGTTATTGCCAAAGCTGTTTTTTGTTTGTTTGTTTGTTTTGTTTTTTTTTTTTTTTTTTTTTTACAGGAACACTCATTGAAAAAGAATCATGCTGCTGCCCTTGTTTTGGGGAACACGTGTGAGCTTTTTCCATGAATCCCTATTGTAAATCTCTAGGCCAGCCATACCTTGAGAGAATAGTCCAGCTTAAAGCTGTCTCCTCCCTGACAGAACTGGGAGAGAGAAATCCTCCTCTTCTCCCCAGATTCAGGTCAGATTTCCAAGTCCCTCATTCAAGCCACGCACACAGTGCCGGCAGCACAAATCAAGCTGTAGCTTGGAGCTTTACTGATTTCCTCCTGAAAAGTTCCCCACCTTGCAGGAAGGCTAGCTGTGTGTCTGTGGGGTGTCAGTGGCTATCTGTCACCCACTTAAAGATCCCTGGGCTCATTTTGTAAGTTCATATGAGCAAATCTGACAATAGAGATACATTTTAAAAGGAAAACTGGAGTGCAATTTATGAAGTTATCTGTCTCAAGTATAAAGGGAAGTTTTTATAAGCTGCTGAGATCTTCTTCCGCAAAGCATTGTGCTTCCTCTAAGTACCAGACATCTGAAGTCTAAAGCTGTGATTGGCACACCCTCTACCTCCTCTGACAGTGTCTCCTAATTTCGGACAAAGATAGCCAAACATCTAAAAATAGTATAAACCAAGCAAGCCTGCTTAATCACTGTGCAGCTGTTAAATGCTGAAAAACGATACAAGTCCTGTCCCTGCCATGTCACTATCACTGTACTTTAGCCTGTGTGCTGCCCTGATACAAACACTGTCTTCGGATGAGTGGGGGATGCACTGAGACGGAGACCTTTCATCCTTTTTTTTTTTTTTTTTTTTTTTTTTTTTTTTTTTTTTTTTTGGTTTTTCGAGATAGGGTTTCTCTGTGGCTTTGGAGCCTGTCCTGGAACTAGCTCTTGTAGACCAGGCGGTCTCGAACTCACAGAGATCCACCTGCCTCTGCCTCCCGAGTGCTGGGATTAAAGGCCTGCGCCACCATCGCCCAGCACCTTTCATCCTGAGACAGTCCCTACCAGTGCAGCTTTGTAAATTTGGGAGACATTGGTTCTTGGCACAGTGATCCAATGGTGAAGGTTGGCCTCTGATCTTTGGGCTTTTCATTTGGTTTCCTATTGCTGCTCTCTGGGAGAATCTTGAAAATCCCAATCAGGTTGGTGAAATTCTTTAATATAGTTCATAGGCAGTCTGTTCTGCTCAAAGGAAGTGTTTTTATTTGCTTTTAACTAATATAGTTTTTCAAAGAACACCTTCATTTTCCATTTTACTTCAGATCCATGGTAGTCATAAATTGACAACATTTTATCATTGTTATTCTAAAATAAGATCTAGCAGATAAATGAGTTCTTATGCCAGATGTCAAACAAGCTAATGTCCAGGAAATTCTTCCTGTCACCGGGTATATATATATACAACACAACAATTATATATATATAACAACACAACAATAGTAGACTCTCAACTAAGTAAGCAAAATCCTCAGTGCGGGGAACCATTTGGTAGTCTTGCTGCAATGGGAGAAGGGAGATGGTTTCCGCGACACCATTGCTATTATTGAAATTAAACAGCTTTGGGAGAATAAAATTGCTAATAAAAGGCTTCTTCTCCACGCCCCTCATGATTCCCCTCCCCACATTCTATGACATGCTATTCAGATGTATGTAAGTAGAATTACGTGGAACCTAGTGGTCTACTGTACAAGGTCTCATCTATAGGCCAGCAAGGAAATGAAGATGGGGGTGACCTCACTATATTTAGGGGATTGTTGTCTGAGAAAACACATTCACGTGTTTTGATATCGATGTTTAAACTTTTCCTCTTTATGAATGCGTCACAATTTTTCAAACCAACCGCGCTCACCCTCTAGGGTACCGCCGTGTTTGTGCGTTAAAGGCGGCCATGAAATCATTGCATGGGGCTGGTTTAATGCGTTTAACAGAGAGCTAATGGGTTGTCTGTGTCAGAAAGCATGCTCCCATTTCTAATCTCGTCACGTACTGAAGCGGGTTTTGTGGGATTCTCTAGCTTCCACCTTTATCTATCCTGGACGCTCCTACTCAGGAAAATCTTTCCAAACGCTTCCAGCTTCTCTGACAGCTGCCAAAAGTGTCCTGCTTTCTGCCCTCCTCATTTTCGGCCCATTTTCGTCATAGTTAACAATAATAAATGGTCCTAGCAGTTTAAAACCTCACTTGAAATGATCTGGTGAGCTTCTGCCTTGTTTCTTGCTTTGAACTGTAATCTCAATTAACTCAGTATGTTTAACTTGCTCAGCTCTCCAAGCTGGAGGAGACCAAAGCTACTTTTGTGCTGAATTTTACATTTTTCCTCCCAGAGTGTGCGTTGTGAGCATATATACATATGCACTCGTGCATGAGCACGAACACACACACGCGCGCGCGCGCACACACACACACACACACACACACACACACACACACACAGAGGGGGAAGAGAGAGAGAGAGAGAGAGAGAGAGAGAGAGAGAGAGAGAGAAACTCCGCAAGAAAGAAGCCGGGATGCCCTGTGAATAACGGAGACTTGGGGCTCAGTCTTAACCCCTGCGCGGGGAATCGGGGGTTGGGGTGCGGGCGGGTGCACGAGCCCACCTACAGCCGCCTCTCTGACCAGGGAGCCGACAGCCAGAGTGAGGACGCGAGGATGCCCCGTGGGCCCCTGCATTAGTGTGTCACAAAACAGAATGACTAGGCTCCCGTGATGAAGTAAAAGTTCCGGATCGCTTGAGGGCCCGGCACCGCCACCTTGCCCAAGCGAGGCGCTGGCTGGTGGAGCCGCCTCTAGGGCTGGCTGGACTGGGTGGAAGCCCTCGCAGGGGGTCCTGCGGCACTAGCTTTTGTACTGCCCCTCCTAGGCCAGTTGGGAGCTGACGTACCGGCTCCCCAGAGACGCTGGGGGCGTCGCACTGCAGCTGGGTGGGGAGCAATTTATTCCTGGCGGTCACATCCCACCCCATCTTCTGTTACTCCACCCTACCCCTCCCATCCCTCCACCTCTTCCTCCTCCTCTTCTACCAACGCCCGCACTATCTTCTGATTCCCCTGGTCTTCACCCTCCATTCTCTTTCTCTCCCTTTCTTTTCCTCTCTCCCTTCCCCACCCCCCACTCTTCCACATCCCTCCCCCTCCTCTGAAAAACCAAGCTTTTGCCTCTAAAAGTCACAAGATGAGAGAGAGAGAGAGAGAGAGAGAGAGAGAGAGAGAGGCCTGCGGTGACTGGAAGACAGGAGGGCATCTGGTACATCTGGGAGTGGAAACTTGATGCCTCTGGGCCAAGATTTGTCAGGGCCACCGCCTAAGGTGAGTACACTGGGGGCCCAGGAGTTCCCACTTGGTAGGGTCCAAACCCTGCCCAAACCTAAAAGACCTGCGGTAGTCAAAGAGCGGTTAAAACTGGGATGGGGTGAGGGTCGGGGAAGGGCTATAAAAAGGTCCCTGGCCAAATGGGTGCTGTAAGCCTGCTTCGTGGCTCCTAGCTCAGGCTCTTGCCCAAGGCTGCTTCCCAGCCCGCGTGGGGAATCTGCGAAGGCTGTGCCTTCCTTCCAGCGTCTTCTCCCAATGCCGACCTTCCCGCAGCTGCCCTCCTCACACATCCGCGTTCAAGGGACGCTCTGGCGTCAGGAAGTAAGGAAGTGTGCGTCTCTCAAACCTTGAAAGGGGAAAGTTTGGCAAAGCGGGCACTCTCTGGTTCTACCGTTCCCTCGAACCTAACCTAAGATTCCTAGATGGTGCAGAATATTATTTTCCCTTTAAAAAAGAATGACTTTAACGAAAATTCCTATGTAGTCAAAAAGATTATTGGACACCATGACTGATCAGCTGCTGCTGACCTACCAATAAGCGTTTTTAAATACACACGTACATTCATGCGTGCCCCTCTACACGCAAACACACTCGGGGGGCTCTGAGTAATGAGTAAGAGAGCTCTAAGTTAGCAAGAATTAAGAGGGACTCTAAAGGGCTTTTAAATGTTCTGTATGTATGCTCCATTTGTGTGCAGCTGGGAGGTGGCGCTGAAGGAGCACTCGTTGGCCGGGCATTTTCTCTGTGCCTGTGTGTTGCGTGTGTTGTCAGCTGGCTCTGGTTTCTAAGCACTGAGTGTTGCCAAAGGCTGGGGCCAGCATCCACCATCCACCTCGGCACCCTAGTGGCAGAACAGGACTCATTTGTTTGGTGCAGAGCGGTGAGGACCTGGAAGAGACTGGAGTGTAGTTAGGTCGGCCCCCTGCCATCTAATACACCTGCGGCAGATGGCTCAAGGGGTAGAACGGTTTTGTTTGCCAGGATCAAGAAAGGAGGGGGAGGGGGAGGGAATTCAGCCTCGCCCCACTCAAAAGAAGTGCCATAAAGAGCCAGGAAAATGAAAGTAGCCACGTCCATACTATCAAAAGCAACAATGTTGTCCCCTCCCCTGAGTTATCCGGGTTAGTTAGTGACCTTGATGCCTGGTCCCAACAGATAACTTGGCAGAATTTTATGAATATATTTTTTGATGAAATTTTTGCTCTTCACACACACACACACACACACACACACACACACGCCTCTCCAAGTAGACACAGGTGTCCTTGAAGCTCCTTTCCAAGAAGCTGAAGGAAACACCACTCGAAATCCAGAAACCATCCTCTCTTCCAGAGATCTTCATCCACTTAGACTGCCAACTTCCACAGAAAGGCTTCCTCCGCAGACAGTCAGCTAGCTGGGATCAGAAGGCTTCAAAATGTATCTCTCTCATTCTCACATCCAGTAATGTTCCTTTCTGATCAATATTCTCATCCTCGCATCCTTCTCTTCCATGCTACTCAACAAGCGGGGAAAGAAGCAAGCACACCGGGCCTGGTGACTGTAGAGCACAGGCAGATGTGACAAAGAACACAGACCCAGTCTAATGAGCTCAGCCTGTTCTCAATTGTTTAATTCTACACTGAACCTGAGGCTGAAGCGAGAACAAACCAGGGGACACCAAAGCACACAAGAGACTTGCCTCCACCCTTGCTCCGCACACATCGCTATTCCCATACACACCTATGTTTTCATAGCAAGTATTTTCATGGTTCTTATGAAATAAATGATTATGTTGATCTAATTTTCTGTCCTAAATCAAGTTAATTTCCTTTACCCAGGATATACTATGCTAGCTTGGAGGGGCTGGTTGTTACGTAGATGCAGAGAAATTCCACCATTTTGAAGCACACATTCTATTTTTCTGTATTTTTCACATTAAGGCCAAATAATATTTCGAGTTGTACTAAAAACAATTAAACAAGAATTCATTCTAGTTATGATTTGGGGGGTCACAAATAAGACACAATCTAAAACCCCCACGTAGAAAGGGGGAAAAACAAACCAAAAACAAAACCCACCATTTTCCAAGGTGCTTCCAATACCTGAAGAGCCCTGTGAACTGGGTTGCTTTGGCTGCATGCTTATGTGCAGTGCATAATTTAATTGTTCTGCGATCATTTTCCTTCCCTATGAGGTTTTCATTTTTCAAGGAGAAACTACATTCAGCAAGCTATAATACTCATTGGGAAGGATATAAGAATAGCGTTGTCTTTTATGCAGTGTTAGTAATATGAGTTTATGCACAAAACATACAAATTGCTAAGGTGAGTCCATATGTTACCAAACTCACTCCTATCCACTTGACAGGAAAATTAGAACAAGAAAGTTGCAATTATAAAAATGAGGTAAGGCTTTTTAAACTTCTCATAGATTTTTGTTTTATTTAATAGAAAAGGAAATTGAAAGACAGCTATTTTAAAACCTGCTTTTAGGGACACTAGGAACATCCTGTTTTATGTAAAGAAGAAAGGAATTAGCAAACTTTTTCATTTCTGCAGAATAGACAATAACTTAGCCCGACCAAAGCTTCTTTCCCACCCTGTCCTTTTCCTGAGTTAACCATGTAGACCCTGGTTCCAACCAGTGTTCTAAAGCTAAGAATGAGAATTTTCAATATGAACTCTTGACCTTCGAATTAACAGGTGAATTTATTGTTTTTTAAAAAACACCTGGGATTTGTTAATAGGCGACATTTTAAACTGAAACCTTGAAGACTCCAAATGCTAGTTCAAATGCTCCAGTATTTTAAGGGGGAGAAATCTGCCTTAATATTTGAACAGGTTAGTCCTGAATCCCAGTAAGGTTTCAGAGGCCCCGCTGACCTAGGACCTGGCACGTGTAAAGGAAACATGTAGAAAAGAGGGGATGCTGGGTCCCCTCCCTCCTCTACTCGCTGCTGGGACCACCTACATCACATGTTTTCATATGAAATGCCTATTTGACTTTACAGAAAGACTCATGAGACAAAACCTAGAATACCCAAATTGTGCTCAGACGTACTTTTTATAAAATAGACATACTTTAACCTATCTACTTTGAAATACTCTGTCTCTGTCTCTCTGTCTCTCTCTGTCTCTCTGCGTGCTCTCTCTCTGTCTCTCTGTCCCTGTCTCTCTGTCACTGTCTCTCTGTCTGTCTCTGTCTCTGTCTCTGTCTCTGTCTCTCTCTCTCTCTCTCTCTGTGTGTGTGTGTGTGTGTGTGTGTGTGTGTGTGTCTAGCCTTAGGTCTCAAAAGCATCACCATCATTCCATGTTTTCTGAATGCAGTGCCCGGGGGTAAAGGTGACAAAGCCATCCAGTACCCAGAAGGACTTAACCATTTTACAGGCCTATGGCGCCAGGCATTTTAAAAGATACACTCTTCAACTGGCGCTGAAATAGGTGTGGTGGTGGAAAAGACTATATTATAAGCCCAAGCCCAAGTCAATTAGGATTTCGACATTTTCTTGGGCCATAGAAAACCGAAGGAAGGACTGTGGTCAGCTGCATTTGCAGGTCCCTAGGGTTCCCAGAAGAAAGGACTTTCGGCTTGTGGGTTTGTGTGTTGCCTGTGTGATCAAGCCCCTTCTGGAGGCCCCTAAAGTCCTGTAGAAATTATAGTTTTGCCTTTCCTGGAGCATCAATGGCTAGGGAGGTCCCAAGAGCCTTAAACACAAAGCTCTTGAATCTCCCCAAGACCAGAGAATGCAGGTTCTCCAGGTCAGGGCCACCCCGACGGCCCAAGTGCGGAGCTCAAGGGGCCAGTAGGTGTCGCTGTTTCCCTGCTGGCAGGAGCCTGGAGCCCGACGTTGGCCCCTAGCACCACTCAGCTTTTGGCCCAGGATGCTCTCCCAGCCTCCTCTGAGATTCAAGGATGTGATGGTCCCTCATTTGTTTCCCCTTAAACTCTGCCCTGGCTCACCTGGCCATGGCCGCAGTAATCGACCTAAGAAAATATCTATGGAGAGAGAAAGGAGAGACGAATTTGGTGGAGTCAAAAGGCCGCCCCTACGGAATAGGCTGAAAGTCTTCTTCATCTGCCACCCACGCCCCCTTCTTTCTCTTCACAAGCCGAGGGTGGTGGAGGGCGTGGGCTGTCGGGAGCACCCTGGTAAAACCCAAAATTGAAGAATTCAGACATGGTTCTGATTTAACTTTGAAAATAAACAAGAGGTTCAAAACCAGCTTCCCGGGAACTAGCCACAGAAAGAGTTTTTATATCCTTGTCTCAAAAGACAAGGAAAAAAAAGGAGATGGGGGAGGGGCAAAACTCTAAGCTTGGACCCTGAGCTACCTATGATTTTTGACCACATGCCTGTAAGCAGAATGTCGGGTGAACGCATAGGCCACCCCTTGCTCTGGCCCAGAAAGGAAATTTTGAAATACACTTGTCTCCTCTGCTTCCCTCTCCAAAGCATTGTTTACTAAGTGTTAATCTCCTCTGGATAGGGTTAGCTCATCTTTGGAATCTGTGTTAAGATTCTAGGTATTGAGAATTCTGCTCCTTTCTCTGGCATCATGTGGGCCCCTGGCTTTGGCTCAATATGCAGCATAAGCGATTATTAATCAGAGGCGTTCTTTTTGTGTCTTTCAAAAGGGGATAGCATTTGGCTTGCAGATTCCAAGAGAGACACTTAACAATGGTTATATCCTATTGATGGCTGGAGGTTATTACAATCCTGATTTCTTTGCATAGGGCCCTCACTTCTCTGATTAGAAGGTGGCAGGGGAAGATGGCATGAAACACCCTAAATTCAGTCTTGTGCAGTCGCAAGGGGTACGGTGAAAATGGAACTAGCTCTGTATTTAATTTGAGTCTAAGAAGAATATCTTCAGTCATGAGTTAGCTGTATTTGTTTTTAAGGACCCATACTGCTGTGGTTCGTGTAAAAGTAAAACATTCGTAAAGAGGAATACCATAACAAACAGAAAAGTAGAAAACAGGAAAAAAAATTCTCACCTAAAGTCCCAAGAACACTGGGATAATTTTGTTGTGTTGTCTAAGCTGAGGCATCCCCTCTCAGGACGGCAGCGCAAGAGGCTGCGTATTCAAAGAGAGGCTGGATTTTTAGCCAGAGTTGGCAAATACCTTCATTAAATGTCACAACCTTTGCTATGTTTCATAAAATTAGCTCCTTCATTTAAAGTCTTATGCCTGTTATGCAATTTTAAATAATCATTTTTATCGAGACAGCAGATTTATCTCTGGAGGTGGGGTAGGACGGACACGTGTCTAATTGTAGGTTGTGAAGTTCAGTGAGGTGGTATTTTTAGCTTGAAATGCTCGGATTTATATATTTGGATATTTCTTCCGGTCTCATCCTTTCCGTTTCTCCCTGTTTCACTCAACCTTTTCTCTCATTTTCTGCTTCTTCTTGCCTCTGTCTTCTTGCTCCCCTCTACAGCGCCTCTCGCCCCTTCCTTTCACTTCTATTTCTCGCCTCTTTTCTTTCTCTTTCCCTCTCCCTTTCTTGTATAATTTATTGTCTGATTCTATCAGTCAAGTTAATATGAAACTAGCAAGAGGAGGCCCATCACTCTTATCTGGCCCTCTCCATGAGGCGCGTAAGAGACTTTAGGTGTCGGTAGCAGCCAGGTTATGGGCCAGCACGGTGCCCTAGGTGCAGAGGACAACGCTTGTGGAGGAGTTGGGGTCCGACTGGGGTTGCGGGGCTTATTCAAATACCGCCCGCTGCTGCTGTGATTCGCGGGGACTCGGCCTCCATATGGTAATGCAGGGCGGGGGTGGGGGGTGGAGGGAGGCGCAGAGGGGAGGGGAAGAGAAGATGGGGGGTGAGGGCGGGAGGGAGAGGGCTCCGACACCGCGCGCTCTGCTGCCGTGCTGGGACAGAGCACCCGGACCGGCGGCAGCAGCGACAGCGGCGCTACCCACCCTCAACTGCAACACCCACCAAGCCAGGAAGCCACCAAGCCGTGGGCCCTCGGGGTAAGCCACAGCGCGCACACCGCAGTGTTGGTGAAACCAAAGAGGGAGATTAGAAACAGAAAAGATTACAGAGAGATCAGAGATAAGAGGTGTACCTCTCTCTGTCCCTTGTCACACAGCGCGCGTGCACATGCATCTGTACACACATGCATACTCAGACAGCAATACATTCCACATTCCTTGCTACTTCCATCTAAATACTTGCACCGACACTCTATGCCCTGCAACGTGGCCAGAGTGTTTGTCCTGATCCTGCATAAAAGCGGGCAGGTATGTGCCAAGAAGCTCAGGCAAGAACAAACAGCCACACACAATTGAATTGCAGCCAAACTCAGACATTCAGCTTGCTGAATTGATTCATTGGGCCTGGTGCCTCCTACCCCAGCCGGAATTCTGTAACTAGTTACGGAATCCTGCAATTATACATAAAACGTGCTGAAATTTTACCTCAGGAAACGTAATCTTGCTATATATGGCAAGGTAAGGGTAAACCAGGACGATGGATGTGTTTCCATTTTTTTTTTAATGTTTTACGCATAGCCATCTGACCACTTTTTATTGGGTGACATATCATATGAGCTTGGAAAAACTGTAGCCAGAGGTAAGCTGGAAAATGCCATAAGAATTAAGGGTGCTGAAAATGGATGCTAGACGGTCCAACATTAAAGATGGCATACAGTGTAGGTTTGAAATGGGAGGAATTACTTGTGAATATTTATACACAAAAACCACTGGGGAGTCTGAGTCTCGCCTTGTGTATCTTTACAGGTAAGTCATTCATAGGAAAACTAATTACCTGTGCATGTACTCGGACTTGTTTAATTGAAAAAGCTGCATGTGTGCACATTTTCTGTTCTTTGTGGTTATACAATTATGGATTGGGTCTTTTTTATATGATAGCTTTAGGGAATGTTAATATATGATTTAAATATACATATATTCAATAGTCATTGTGCTGAAGAGTTATGCTGCCAGGAAGGAAAAATCCTATCCTATAAACAAGATTGCTAATGCTTGAAATCCAACTCAAGGCCTGGATACGATAAGGCACACCAACTGGATTAATATAGTTAACTGTTTTGTTTGTGTGTTTTTACTTCAAAGTCTGGAATTAAGGATGCTTTGCAATCAAGATAATGTGTTTCCATCCATATTGAGATAAACTAAAACTCAGTACATTTGAAATGCTGCAGACACGACACAACACACAACATGGTTGAAAATGTCTTCCTTGCAGAAGGCTGTCCATTGCTGTGTCTACACATTTTAAAATAGATTTTTTTTTTACAAGAAATGCTAGAAAGCAATAGTGGTGAATACCGCATTCCCCCAGTTAATCAGCACAGTTCCTTAGAAATCTGGAATCCCTTCACTCACACGGACTTTTCTCAAATGTATTGGCTCCAACCTGTGTTTCTACTTATATGAAGTTAATCAGACAATCAAACTTTGAGCCTCTAAACGGTAGGCATTATAGGCAATGGAGGGGTATGGAAAGAAAGAGAAAAGAAATGTGTTTCTTTTATGATCAAACTAGGCTGTTCTCCAGGTGGCATGGCATACATAACACATATGCATACTTGTAATCTTACGTAAACAAAAGAAGGGAGGCAACTGTGTATATAATCTAGCTAGAGATAGCAGCAGACACTAGCCAAAAAAAAAAAAAAAGACAGAAAGGACAACAGAAGCAGATAGACATATAAAATAGGAAGAAAAAGGGAGGGGGAGGGGAATCAACAAAACTGCAGAACCAGAAATTTTCAAGGAATTTTTTTGAAAATGCAAATATATCTTTACATATGCATCAGTATTAAAAATAATATAGGCTGGACCCAAGAGGAGCAGGAGGAGGAGGAAGAGGAGGAGGAAAGGTGGAGGAGTGGAGGAGGAGGAGGAGAAGGAGGAGGAGAAGGAGGAGGAGGAGGAAAGAATGGAGGCGCCGCGGAGCCCTGATTATGCATGGGCCGGAGCTGCCTCCTCTAACCTGTTCTCGGTGCAGGGCAGCCGGCGGTCCTCAGCCGCCCACAGAACAGGAGCCGAGACAACCGTTCCCGAAGGCTACAGCGTTTATTTTTCTCTTTTGGGGGATTTTGGCGGTTGTTTCAGGGGCTAGCCAACTGGCCCCTTTAATTAAAAGCTTCAATAAAAGGCGATCGCTCCAGGAATGCACCCGCTCCTCTTCGCGCAGGATTTGCATATTTTTTTAATGCCCTAATTTCCTTGATGTATGTAAATGTAGCCGGACGTAGAGGGAGACAGGGAGCTGACGTCAATGGACGTGACCTCGCAGCTAAACCTTGAACGTGAAGCCGGGCTGGGGGAAAACACGGAGCGGCAACCGATGGAGCCCGAAAGCCTGTGTGGCTGTATCTATCGGTGGCCGAGCCTGAGCGGAGGTGCCACGAGCGCCCTTGCCAGTCCCAGGGGAGGACAAGCCGCTGCCTCGTTTCTGCCCGCGGCAGTTGCCCGCCTCGCCAGCCTTCCCTTCGTAGACACAGACTCTAGTTCTGCGCTTTCAGCCCCACCAAATACAAGTTCTTTTCTTTCCTCAGGAAAAAAAGAGAAACAAACAGACTCACAGACACACACACACCTAAAACAACAAACCAAAAGCAACAAATAACAAACAAAACGAATCCCAAGTGTTTTAGAACAACGCTCGCTCGGGTCGTTTGTCAGAAAGAAGATTGACAATGGGACAGTCTTTTTTTTTTTTCCTTCTTCTCTCCACAAGAAGAGGAAAGGGAGACTACAGACACCAGCAAAGCACTCCTAAAACACGCTGTGCTTGCTACACATGTTCCTAGTAGGGAAAGGTAAATTGCCCAGTCAAATGGTGAGGGCTTCTCTTTTTGGTACCTGTTTACCTGTGAACAAATTATGCATGTCAGCCGCATTAATAGCAAGCAGTGCCAGGAGCGAGTGTTTTACTGTAGTGGGAGTGACGTGTCTGTGTGTGTGTGTGTGTGTGTGTGTGTGTGTGTGCTGTGTATTGGAAGGAGCTTAGGTTGGTGAGCACAGAGGGAGGCGACGTGGGTGCAAAGACCACTCTTTGCAAGGCCAGGTCTGGTGACTAATCTGGGGAGTTATCCGGCCAAGGCTGCGGGGCTGGGGCTCGAGTTTTCCCCTCTGAAGAGATAAGCCCACAAGGCTTCCCCTGGACAGCCAGGCCCTTCCTGTGGCATTGTTTGAAGACGGGGACTTGAGGTGGGAGCCATCCCTTTGGCTGCGGCTTGGATTAGGCCTGGTGTTTTCTTCTAAGAGCTCAGCAGCTTCTGCGTGGAGGCGGCAGTGCTGGGAGACCGGGAGGCCTGCGGGCTGGGCTCGCGTGTGCCCGCGCACCGGGCGGGGGGCCGCTGGCACCTCCCAGGGCACACAGGCTCCCGCCTGCGATCGCCACCCGCTCGGAGCCGCGAGGGTTGGGTCCTCGGCCTCAGCAGGGCTAAGGGCACAAACCTGCCAGTAGGCTAGGAAGAGGCGCTAGAGGCCGCGGTCTCAGCCTCCCAGGGCTGCCGTTTCGGATTCCACCTCGCAGCCCAGCTTTGTTTTCCTGACCTGCTCGCCGCCACTGGGCCGCGTGCCTGCGAGGGGAGTGTGTGCGTGTGCGTGTGCGCGGGGACGTGCGTGTGCGCGGAGGCCGCGTGCGCGCGCGGCGGGCGGGGACCCTCCCGCAAAGGACACGCTTGGCTGGCTGTCCTCCGGCTGCGCTGGGCGGGAAAGCTGGGGGCCGGCGGTGGGACAGGGCGTCCGCGACTCTCAGGACAGCCTCCCTTCTCCCCGGGTCACTTAGACAGACCCGCGGCCGTCGAATTTTTACAGATCACAGCCCCCTCCTCGCCTGGGGTCGCGCAGGCTCTAACTACGGCCCCGGGCTCTAGGTAACCGCGCCAAGGCTGCCTCCTGCTCCTGGCGCGCAAATAGGCCCAAGGGAGCACACGGCCCTCGTCGGGACAGATTCCTGCACCGCCTCCCCCTCCTTCCACGCGCCCGCACCCCTGACAGCCTCCTGCTGGTGTTGCAGGATACCCACCTACCCTGAAAGCCCTCACCTTTCTCTTTACACACTTCCAGCCCCTCCTCCTGCACCTCCGCACCTCAGCCCCTACACACACACACACACACACACACACACACACACACACACACACAAGCTTTTCTTCCTTCACAACCTCTATCATGCATGCCTGGTACCTTTTCAATAAAACTGGAATTTAGAAAAGAGAAATCCTTATAATGTATTCCTTGTCTTTAGCGAAACACACTAACAATCAGAATGGGGGGAGGAGGCCTTGAACCAAAAGACTTTTCATAAGAAAAAAAAAAGAAAGAAACTCTGCAAGTCAAAAGGTCATTTTCCAAGTTTGTAAATAATATTGCAAAGGGGACCCCGAAAGAAAGGAAAGAGAAAAAGGAGAAAGGAGGAAGGGAGGCAGAAAGGCCCACAAGTTAATAAAATGGTCCACTGGGAAAACAAGACAGGGATTCTTTTTAAAATGTGTCTAAGAAACCAAGAGGAGAAAAGCTGGGGTAAAGAGAAAAAAAAAGAAGAAAATAAAAGGTAGAAAAGGCAAAATAAGTTTCCAAAGAAACGTGTGCTTTGCATCCTACAATAGGAAAATGTAACCATTGCCCCTCCTTGAGACGAGACATTTCTAATTTGTTCCGTCTGTCAGGAGGGGACTATGAGAGGTTTGGGTGCAAATTCATTATCTCTGGCAACGCAGAACGTAGTGTGGGGACTGAAAAAGACCGTGGCAATGGATGAACAATAGGGCTTCAGTTCATCAGTAACAAAAGCAGTGGGGAAATTGGTTGAGTTTCAGAGCACGTCCTCCTCGGCAGAGGGGGCTGGACTAGACCTTGGACAGCCCCCCCAAAAACTTGCCGAGCCTCGCACACACCACTTCACTCTGCACTCCGAGGCTCAGGGAGCAAGTCCTTGGAGTGGGGGGAAAGTTGGCTTTTTCCCCCTCCTTGGTCTTTTGCGCCCTTCTCTCTCCCTCAGAAGAGAAGAGCAGCGTAAACTATTTTAGACGCAATCGAGGAAGAATCGCCCACCATGTGGAATTGAGCGGCAGTTTTAAATGTACTGATCTGAAAAAAAAAATTTTTTTCCCTTCTTTTTTGGAGACGCCTAAAGGAGCCTGCTTGTGTGCTGTGGCCATGTTCTGCTGTGACTGGATCTTGTCTTCTGCCTGGAGCCTCAATTTCGGTTCTTCTGGATTTGGGGAACAACACTGCCTGGCGCAAGGACATCAAGTGAGTATCTCGGCTCTGTAAAGACTGCAAGCCCCGGCTGCGCTAGGCCCGCTTGCCGGTAGTTGTCCGGTACCCACACCAAGAGTCTGCCAAGGGCCGCTCCGATGGCCAGTCCGGGGCTTTGCTTTAGCTAATTGATTGTGTGTCTCCCTTGCCAAACCTGTTGATCTTGTGAGTTGTCCGAGCCAGGACTGTTAATTATCCTTCGGGCTGACCCCTAATCGCAGAGAGATGCCAGGAAAAATTCACGCAGGGAAAAGAAATTTTGTATGTAAATTTGTGGTGTCGGTAGCTGGTCTTCTCTTAGATGTAGTGCTAAATACAATTGTGCTTTGCGTTCTTGAATTCTGGGATCTCATTTTGAATAATTTGCCTATTCTGAATCGCCCCAAAGTTTCAGTTACCTGACACAGAAACCACTGTTAGATTAGATCCTGGTGTAAAACTTGTGTAATAGCTAACTACATATGGGGAATTTTCTCCTTTTCCGCTGCTTTCTGGATTTTGGAGGGGAGAGACGACTTTACAGGGCTATCCCGAGTCTAGCTTTACCCGAAATGCAACCTTTATGGTTAGTTACTGGGACTTGGAGCTCCTCTGCTTCAGACACCTCTGGAATCCGAGCGAAGACTGACCTTCGTTTGCTTAGAGCCCAAAATCAAGTGAAGGCAAGACCTTCTTTCGGTGGTTAGGGAGTATATCCATAAAATCCGGAGCGAGGAGAACCATAGCAATGCATTTTTACATTAGGATCTGCGGCGTTTTCCTCTTGCAAATATGCCGACGGTGACTGAATGGAGTACTGTCTGAAGGGGTCAGAGCAATTCAGTATGGAATCGATCAGAAGTTAGACCTCAGGCCTGTCAAGTCACGGCCACGGCTGTGGGGTGGGGTGAGGGTTTAGAGCTGTGTCTGCCTTGGGCCCACAAGGATGAAGTCAGACCATTTTCTCCCTCTCTTGGTGCCCACACCTGCCCACCACCTCTCTCTCCACCTTGGCACCAGTAACTAGGGCGATGGCAGGAAAGAGCCACTGTAGTCAGCATAATTGAACCGACGCAGTACTTTCATTTCGCAAAAACAACAACTCCACCCCTACAGTCCAAAATAATAGTAAGCATCAAAAAAATCACTTTTAAAAACCCAACCTATTTTCAGGAGTATGTAAGACTTCCTAATATTGGCTTGTAAGGGTCGGGGTGGGGGAAGGGTATAAAATCCACCACTTTGCAGCAATCAGGTTTTACATTATTCATTGATTTACTGAAGGAAAGAACCAATCAGGAGCCATGAATGCACATCTCACTGTGCTGTGTGGCCTTACAGTAAACTATTTGCATCTTTTTAATGGATTAGACATTTATCCTGGGATTCCCATTGTCTGGAAGGCCAGGAAATTCAGTCCCTTAAACATTTAGAAAATAAGACTTTGTTCCAGACTTAAAATCCTTGCATGGTGGGGCTCTCTCTTCTCTTTTGTATGGCAGGTTACAAGGTTCAAATCCCTAATGTTTCTTAAGTCTCTCTTCTTTCCAAGCTAAAAATAAAAGGAGAAAGAAAAATTAATTTCCCAAACCCCTCTAGATTCTGCACATTTTGCATTTCCATTATCATGCACGTCTCCATTTAAATGCAAATTAGCATATTTAACCCTGTAGGTGCTAAGGTCCAAGATACACAGTACTGGTGTTTTATATAATCTTTTGGTATTTTAAGGAATCACAGTAATTGTAATACTTTAAGATAATCTATATATGACATATATATGTATATAGACTGTGATCATTTGTTTTATTGCCTATTTTTCAGATGAGACTTCAAAGAAGCATAGAATGAATAGACCAATCAAACAAAGGTAATTTAAGATTTTTTACTTGATAAAATATGACTGATGTACAAAACCAAAATAGTGCATTGTTTACTGGCAGACAGGTCTGCAGTGTATTACGTGTTTCCCCTTGCAACAGATAGAATTCCAGAAACATCTAAGTTTCAGTGTGTTCAGTTGTTTCTCCTGCAGGAGCCTTTGTGAATATGTATTAGTATATACATATATGTATATGCATAAAGCATAATACACATATAGCCTGCAACAACCTATAAGAAAGAAGCTCATATTCAGAAGAAAGAGTGAGATACTTTTATTGCAATGCAAGTAATGTAAGTACATTATTTGAACCATGGACATTGCTATAAATAAAATGGCTTTTTATAAAGACAATAGTAGTATTGACTGTACTAATAGACCACAGTTTGCACACCTATAATTCTTACAAACTAAATATTTAAAAAGGGCTGGTGTTAGACTAGTTCTTATGTATTTTGCATTAATGTAAATGGGACTTAGAGATGTTCTAAATATTGATCATAAACCAAATGTATTTGAATTAATTAAATAGACTAATTCTGACTCGAATATGGGGAAATAATAACTTTTTATTTTTAACCAGCAGAGATTGTTTATTCCCAAGCAAACCAAAATGCTTTGAGCCATGTTTCAGAAATTTGGAGACCTATAAAATGATCAGAACAAGCATGCTAGTCACATTCTAATCTACTAGCTACTATTGTAAATTTATTAGAGAATGGACAGGAAGGCCCTTTGAATTCATATATCCTTCAGTACACTGATTTTCAAGTGAATATTCTGTAGCTCAGCAGATAGCTTTCTAAAAGCAAAAATACCTGACTTAAAGGTGTGTTTGTTGTTGAGAGCTTCTCTTCACATGTGACATTGCTAGGATTCCGTGGAGCTGTGTGATTGTAACATATTGTGAGGTGTATATGATAATACATATAAAAAACCATGTTGTAAACCTTTGCAATATTATAAATAATCAGGCACTCAGGTTTAATCTTAGTGTATTTAATTTTCTTCTGAGAGTCGAGGTTGATAGAAAAATAAAATATTTAATTTGCAACATGGCTAACAAACAGAAGGCCCATAATCCTTATCTTGGCTCATTTCACTTATTGGGGTTCCCATGATGAATCTGTTTTGAATACCAAACATGGAGACCAGGCTTAGAGTAAGTTGACATGACTACATAGCCTTTCCTGAGAAGATGCTATTTGAAGACAGCATCCTATGCAGTTCTGAATGGCAGAAGCATCCAAACATTCAGTGTGTTAACTCTCGTTGTAGATGCTGTTTCTAAAATCACATGTCATTGTTAAGTATGGGAATACAGTCATAATAATTTTCAAACTAAAAAAAAAATGAGGATAATACACACCCACCCACAGATCAATATATAGCTTGCCCTAGACATATGGGAAGCAAAGGGGATCCTCAAAGCATTCTTGATTTCTTGGGCTTTGACTTACAGAGTGGAGTAGATTTGATCATTTGCTTGCTTTATATAATACCTGCCAGATCACTAATTGCCCTGCTGCTAGTTCTTGGAAAGCAAGGCCATAGTGCTCCTTAATCTTCCAAGCTTCCAGGCTCATTAGGACTTTACACAATGTCAGAAGTGGCATGTGCTTCTGTTTATGTTGTGACCATATGGTTTAAGAAGGAACAAAAATTCCATGAACGTGTTTTAAAAATTGGATTGTAGTTGACGTGTGCGTTTTATATCTGACTTCTTGTTAATGATTTGATAAGAAATATAGGTAAGTTCTTTACACATCTTAATATTTTCTAAATAACTAGTAAAAGAATGCTTAAGATAAAAGTAAACAAATTAATCTAAGGAGAAATTGGAACCTCTGATACTCAGCTATATCTTAATTGGTGTGATATTATGTTTAAAACTCTTCACTGGAGATTTTTCTTGAATAAAAAAACTTGTCAGTCTCTTTTACAGGGTTTATATTTGTGTGCTCTGTATGTGATTGAATAAGCATTCACGTCTTAAATGAATAAATTAGTGAATTACTGAGAAAAATGTATGTTCCAAAAAATGTAAATCTAAAAGTGTTTAGTCTTTGTGGAAAATAGATACATCATGGAATTGAGAGTATAGTGACACCCTGGTGATTTCTGCAATGGATATTAAGAATTATTAATGCTCTTTTAGTATGTAACTGAAAGAAAAGCAACACCACCAAAAATAATTAGTAATTTTGAATCACACTTCATAATGTTATCTACTGAAGAAATGCCTCTTACATAGATTACCACGGATGTTTTGTGAAGACACATCTGAATGTTAGGTATTACAGATGTGCTAGACAAATCATCTATTATAAAGGATAGAAAAGAAAAGGCCCCTTTGAAGTGATTTTAAAGTCACACTTTAAAAACTTCTAAGGCAATGAATGAAGCCAATTAGCATATTAAATTCTGCTTCTAGATAGGGAGAAATATGAGTGGGTGGGGCAAGAAGGGCACCATGCTCCTCACATCCAGCTGTTTTATCTGCATTTTCAGGAGACAATAACTTTGTCATAATTTCATAAGCAAGTCTAAGGCATATTTTAACGGTATGAAATCTGATGTTTAAAACAGTGGACAAAGGCTCCGCATTTTTACTACAACAGAGTTGTGTACATTAATAACTATTGCTGCAATGTTTGCCTGTGCTGCACTCTAACGTGCACACCCTTTACATGCAGTCATTACAAAAAATATGACCCTCGTCTGCTTAGATCGTTCCGTTTGAACTTGCAGAATATTTTGTCCTATCGTCATGGTACGCAGATAGAAACATGACGGAGCTGTGAAGCCATTAAAAAGCACAACACCAACGCAAATTGTCAATGTAATCACACACCAACTCACTGTGTGTTACAGTGCTGATTCCCAGCCCCAGAAACGAGGCCCTGCTTTAAGCAATAGTAAAGTGCCTTCCATTCGCCTGCCTATGCAATCTGCCAGAAGAGAAATGCAGGCAAAGACGTTCCCCAGACCTGAAATGCTTTTATCTGTCCTTAGAGAGAGATTTCCTCCAGTCTTTGGATATTAGAGCGATCTACACTAGCGCCGAAGAGGTAAAAGGCCGTGGGTTGCTTTTCCAGGAACAGTCGGGAGAGCTAGTGGATGAAATGATGATTGAGAAAATAGGGCTTGTTGCAAAACTGCTGCTGCGTCGTCACCACCGCTGCTGCAGCCGCTGCAGCAACCTCCGCTACTCCTGGCAGCAGGCTGGGGCAGTAGGCTGATCACTGATGCATATCAATAACCATGTACTTGAGATTTCTCATGACATCATCATTACCTTGGTCTCCCGCGGTCTCAAACCTTTGACCTTGCCCGGCTGGTCCACAATTTGGCAGTGAAAGCCCTTCCAATGATGGCCCTTTTCTCCTTCTTTCAGACCGGGGGCAGCAGTACGCCAGCAAGACAGCATCTTCTCCCGAGCCTAGAAGTCCTGAGAAACCGAGGATCTCCACCTAAAACATTCACATACAAGATATGTGCAATCAAGCTGCCAGCACTTGGTAAAAGCTCATGATGCCTAACCCAATGATCCGGAGCAGATCTTTGAATCAGCTGTCACTTCTATAGAATGGGATTTCCCCCCTCTTCCTCTTTAACCAGCGCTGGAAACTGCCGATGGCTTTACACATTTCAGTAGAGGAAGGCTAAAGAATCTTCCGTGAGAATGAAGCAATTTACAATGCAAATAGAGCCCTGCAAAGGGCTGGACGCTGCTGCTCAGTGGAACAGCTTGCTGCTTCTTACTTTCTGATATTAATAGATGAATTGCTGGCTAACGCGGCTGGAGATTACTTGCTGGAAGGGAAAAAAGTTTGGAATAAACTCTGAATGCAACAGATCTTATTTGGATGTTTTAGCCGCAGACACTCAGACAGAAACCAGGTCATGTTTGCATGAAAGGAGGAATCTTAAATGCGGCAAATATCCTGGAGGAGTACGCTTGTGTAAATCCAGAGTGGATCGGGATCTGGAGTCCAACCAGAGGAAGACAGCCTTGTGAGGGAAGCGAGTTGTTATCTTTGGTTATCTAGCTGTATGAGTGTATTGGTCTTCATAAAGCTAGATAACCGAAAGTAAAAACTCCTTCAAGATCACCGAGAGCTGCCAAGAATGAAAGACTACAACCAAGAGACAGTAAAAACGAGAAAGGTCAGGAATGCTTATTGAATCTAACTTTTTTTGTTCTTATGATTAAAAGCGGGATGCAAGGAAATTAAGGGACACACATTCTGAAATTGAAAGGGGCCAGGTTTTGAGAGGGGCGGTACACTTAGAGGAGAATTGTGTTGTGTTTTTATGAGTGAAGATGCATGTACTTCTCTATATTGTTCTATTTTGAAACAAACATTTACATAAGAGAATGTTTTCCTTAGAAAGCTGTTACAGTGATGCCTGATACCTCGTTTAAAAATGATTCCATAATCATGTCGAGTTGGGCAGTTCCCTTCTGAGGCCCCTCCCTCAAGTTTGAAGTTTGTGCTTGGAAACTTTCTATGTATTTGGGGCTGAACATTAAATTCTATGAAGTTAGACTTGCAGTAACGCTTATACTGGAAGGTTAATAATTTATATCTCCTGAGGCCTTAGAGCTAGCAGGGAAAACGGAGAGGGGGGACGTCTGATTTTTATTCTTCTATTCAAAATACAAGGACAGATGCTTCTCTGTTCCGAGAGGGTTTCCTTGAGGAAGCTACTGAAGCAGAAAGACATGATGGAGACGAGATCGCCTCCCCTCTTGTCAAAGTGTTAAAAAAATGTTCTGTCTTACTCTGCGCCTGGCATTGGAAATGAAAGTGACATTTACGCCACAACCCACGTGTGCGCCTCCTCTCTTTTTGTTTAAGGATGATCAGGTCTATCCAGGAAACAGCTCTGGCATCCCAAACTGAAATAATTAGGACGTATATAGACCTGACAAAAATGGAAAGGGGGTGGGGAATCTGAGGGTCTGTCTTGCCTAATTGATTCCGCTAAACGGAAAGCAGGAGATGTGAACGGCAGGACGCTCCGATTCCCACGCTCGGGGGCAAGTGGTAAAGCCTAGTCGGCAGCCTATGACAGACAGCCCTGTTGGGGGGCAGGGGTATGAAAAAAAAACCATCAAGCACACACACCATACTCATCTCCATCGCTTAAGAAAGTAAAGGCATTTCCCACCCACAGCCATCTGCAGCCTCCCAAATGGCAACACCAACTGACTGCTAGTTGCTACGTACTCTTTCTGTGAATTTTTAAACCACTGTTTAATCTGGCCATGATTAAATTTGGCTTTCTCCTTGGGTTGAAATTTTCATTATCTAAGGAAAGCAGGTGGAAAGGGATGCCAAGAACGTCCGTCAGAGAAATCCTCAGCCTGTGGCTAAGGCCTGGTGGTTACCTTTTGACTTTTGTTTGGGCTGTGCTATATTTTAAAGTCAGTCTCATAACACTCATTATGACTTTGTCGAGTTGTTTACTTCTTTCTGTGACACAGGAACTTGGCCTACTTATGCTAATCTACATCCTGGAAAAAAAGCTGTGAAGCCATCAGCTTGTAGAAAGTTGATCACAATCACAATGTGTTTAAAACTAGTTTTAGGACAGTCCTAGCACGATGTGGTCTACACAGTATTTTCTTTTCTTTCTGACTTTACCTAAAAGTAATTACTCCTACCATAAACTTTGAGGTTTTGGAGAAATCCATTATAATCCTTTTCTAAAATTCCTTATATTTTGTTACATGTTGTCAGGCAAACATTTTTATAGGCGTTTGCACATAAATACAATCATTGCAATAAAAAATGTCTAAAATTGCCTGTTATCTTCCACATGGCCTAAATTAGTGTTACTTCCAAATACATAATTTTTCTTCAGGGACAGTGCATTTTTTCTTTACTGCTTCATCTTCTTATAAGATTGAGATTGGAAAAGTCTGTAAAACCCCTGTTAGCTTCACTTAGAAAAGCTGAGACTTTAATAACGCAATTTCTCAGTTTGGCTGCTGAACACGTGCCGAAGTTTTACTGTGGTAGTGACTGTTGAGAAGACTCATGTTTATTTACCTTTGAAGCAGTGTTTGTGCAAACAAGCTTTCATTGTAAAGGGCCTGTGCTCCTTTCATTTGCCCCGTGTCCAGGGGTGCTATTTACCTAGAACCATTGTCTACTACAATTTACATTTACATTACAAAGTGTGTGGTTTTCTTTCTCAAGGAGGTTCAATTAAGGCAATAAGATGTTTGCTGGGGAAACCTATTGTTTACTCAAAGCACTCAATGGAGTCAAATTACTGAAGTTTTTGCCTACATCTTGGTTGTTTATGTAAATATGTTAACTATAACATCTAAGGAAAATAAACAATATTAAAATTATGTGTTTGCCATTGTCATATCAAACTTGCTTTGTATCATACTAATGTTACATAACTTATCGATCAATAAAAATACATTTCAATGTTATTTTCATTTTATTTTTTGCTGTTCCACTGCTCTGGCTGCAACATGTCCCAAATTTTCTTTTTTCTATTACACATCAAACTTCTGACATTTTGTTTTATTTTTGTGTGTTGAAGGACCTTCCATATCTGAGCATGAGTCTAAAGGGTGTCCAAGATACTCTCTACAATGGCCTTATCATAAGGTGATATTTCTTTGAAATCTGCAGTATTTTGCAGGCATGCACATTTAAGTCAAAAGAAGTGTAAATATCAGTTAAGTAGTTCTTTGAAAGCTAGTTTTACCATTGGCAGGAACCGGATCAGGTTTATTTAGCATACCACTGCATTGTAAACCAGTTGGAGTGAAGTTGCGGGCTGCGTGAGTATGCAAGTTAACTAGTGGGAACCAAGGCAGCCTTTGTGAAAGACGAGCAGCAGATTGCTGTGCAAGGCCAATGTTAAAAAGGCAGCTGAATTTAACACCATCTGGAAGAAAAGATCCCTTCACGACTTTCTCACACCGTCAGACAAAACTAGTGTCTCTTGTTCCGAGCCCTTGTCTATGCAACCATACAATACTGAGTCATTATACTTTTGCTGAGAGAAAATTTGAGAACACAATATGGGTAACCAGTGAATGACCAAGTTTCATTGTGCCCGTCTAAGTCGATTGAAATCTATGTCTAGAGCTATGAATGGTTGTATTGTTTTCCTCACCAGGGCTGTACTAAATGTCAGCACAGTGTAAAGAAAAACTTGAAGTCTGCAAATAACTTACCAGATCTCAATTATAATATTTTCCCACACTAGAACTAATATCATTGCAAGGGGGCTGCATTGCAGAAAATACAAAGAGAAATGAGAGGAAATAAAAGAGTTCATTACAAAGTTATTTTATCTAGATGAACATTTTAATTTTCAGTTGTGAAATTTAGGATGCAGGCCTAGTTGTGGAGTGGAATTCATTTCTTGGATGCAGAAGTTACAAAAATGCTTCTTGTGCAATTAAAATAGATTAAAAACAAATTTCGACCTCTACCTGAAACTCTAATTATGCATAAATGGTCTCCACTTGGATTTTATTGCTATAGTTCTGCTTCGAATTGTCAGTGTGACTCTAACTTAAATTTTGCTTTGAGTTTTAGCATCCTGCTCTGTCAGAGTTTGCCACTATGACTGACCCTGTAAAGGAACACCATAGAAGTATGTGTCCCAAAATGCACAGGAGTAGACTGGTGGATTCTAGTGCCCTCAAAAGAGGTTTCCTCTTTGTACTTGCCAGCTTGTTTTTACACACGCATATCAATCACTTACCTTCAAGGTTAAGGTTTGCGTGTTCTATTTGATTGTAAACAGTTCGCAAAGTAACAAAACAATTCAGAAAGAGGAAAAGAAGGCAATTGTGTATATTTTATTGAGATGTCTATTTTAAATATAATTGACTTTGCTATTTTGTTATTGTGTCACTAGATGTCACATAGTTCTTAATGTGTAAGTGCAAAACAATGAGTAATTGCTGTTTTGCTGATCACACATCTGAGTTGCCCATGTCAAAGGTATCATTTTGTGTATTCTTAAATAGGAACATTAACTGCCATTTTTGACACTTGGGATCTTTTCATGAAATTCTTAGCATGAGGATGATACAATGATACCTTTAAAAGTAAATACAAAGCTATAAGCAACTTATTTTTCTTGTCTTATTTAATGATACTAGAAATTAGTAATAAAAAGTCAATAATCAACTTATAAGGGATATAACATTAAACACATATAAAAATCCAACACAGCAGCAAAAATGGAAATTGAATAGAAGTTAAAACACAAATACGTAAGAAGACTTCTAAAATATCTTGACAAAATATGCATGAGTATAATTTAGTGTCTTTCTCTCACTGAATATGAATAATAATGAGGTAACTGCATAATTTACATTCAAAATGCAATATTTTTTCAAAATAGCTCTTCAAGTCTTCTTAAAGAATTAAATTTTGTAATAGTAGTGCTCTTTATGCTTATTTTAAAAATTAAAATATTTTTTCTTACTTGGAAAAATGTAAAATTGTAATTTGATTTTGTTTTGTTTGATGAAATTCAAAAGTCATTTAAATAATGAGATGAGGCTGAGTAAATTTCAGGTTCAAAACCCCTCTATTCACCCACTGCACAGACATTTTAGGGCAGGCCATCATTTTAAGGATTTTGATTTTTAAAAAGGATTTATTTATTTACTCATTCATTCATTCATTCATTCTTACAGTGTCTAGATAAAGCAATGGAGAGATGACTCACTGGTTAAGATCACTTGTTGCTTTTCCAGAGGACCTGCGTTCAATTCCCAGCACCCACATGGCAGTTCACAACCGTTTGTGATTCCAGTTCCACCAAATCTGATGCTTTTTTCTGGCTTCCTTGGGCACCAGGCACAGACATGGTTCTCAGACAAGCATGCAAACAAGCACACAAGCAGAACAAAATACGCACAACTTAAAGACAAATGAAGTCACTAGATACTAAATGAGATGTATCTACCTAGGTATTTTCCTATGGGTAACCCGTGGAGATGCCATTGTGGCTTAAGAATATTGATACCCATGACACACACACACAAACACACACACACGTGTGTGTGTGTATATATATATATGTATATATATATATACATATATATATATAATTTTTGACACAAGGTTTCTCTGTGTAGCTCTAGCTGTCCTGTAACTCACTCTGTAGACCAGGTTGGTCTAGAATTCAGACATCCACCTGCCTCTGCCTCCTGGCATTAAAGGCATGTACTATCACACGTGGAGGTCATTTTGCATCTTTCTGTGGCTTATATTTTTCCTAAATTTGCTAAAGTAAATACCTTGTTATGTTGCATTAAGGTAGATGGTGTCTGAGTAGTGATGGTAGGATGGACAACAAAGAACAAGTGTCCCTTGTGATGAAGAATCAGAATTCCAGTTGTAGAGTAAAAGATATTTGTAATACTGGGTCAATTGTCTTCCCAGTACTTTGAGACTTTAAATAGATCTTACAGCAATGGAGCATAGAAGGCAGTTAGTTCTTCAGTGTCTCTGGATTAAAGGATGGCTTTGTTATCCTATTCTGCACCCCCTCCCCACACCCAAGTTAAACAAACTATTGCAGAAATTCATTCCTATTTGCCTAGAGAACCTATTTCATCCCTTCTGGGAATTATTCGACTTTCCTGTGGAATTAATCCTAAAATGGTGAATGAAAATGCAAGAATACAGTTATTATAGCTGCTAAGGAATATCTGCCTGCTCTCAGAGTCTCGGCAGGGCAGGAGTTAGTGTGCTTCCTTAGAAATGTGATGGCCATCTTTTGAGGTAGAAACATGTGGCTTTCTGCTTTGCAGCCAACTGCCAGACCACGGGGGGTAGAGTTTAAAATATGCAGATAATCGACTTTATTCAGAGAAATAGGGGGTTCTGAGAGCCATATCAGTTCAAAGAGAAGCACATCCCTGTGCTTGCTGGTTTGACTTGGTTCTATCGAGGCGTCTGCACAACGCAGTCTAGAGATCTAAAAATAGCCAGGCTTCGCCTCGCAAGGTGCTTGGTGTGGGTGGTGTGACTGGCTGCAGAAGTGGCTGGGCCAGGCAGTGGCAGTGGCTGAGGCTGCCGGTCTGCCGCTGGGCATCACAAGGCCCGCCAGCACCGGCCAACAGCCGGAGTCCTCCCTCAGATGCGGCGGCTCGCGACGGGTGACAGAAAGCGGGCGTCTGATTGGTGTTTCCCGGGAGACCGACTGCCGGAGCTGGGGGAGCTGGTGCGCCGGCGCGCGCGCTCCTGGCTGGTGCGCGCCAGAGAGGCTAGGGAAACACTGCAGCGCGGGTGCAGGGTTGGGGGCCTCCTGGGTTGGTGGAGCTCACGTGCTCGCGCTCGGCCGCCTGGAGGCTGAGGGCCCCCGCAAGGCCGTGTTGCCCAGGCCGCCCCTCCTCTGCCCAGCGGGCTGAGTGCATCCAGGAGTGCTGATGAATGTGCTTTGCCTATCCCTCGGCGGGGTACCAGTGACCTGGCCTGCTGGTGCCTCTGCGAACAGCTTTGCTCAGGAATCTCCGAGCTTGCGGACGGGGTGGCCTTGAGGGTTAGTCTCTTTTAGACAAAGGTTTCTGGCAGGCGGGTTAGGTGTTCTCTTCTGAGTTTTTTCTAGCCCTGCCCCCCCCCCCCCCCACGAAATGATGTCTCCTCCTCCTCCTCCTCCTCCTCCTCCTCCTCCTCCTCCTCCTCCTCCTCCTCCTCCTCCTTCTCTTCTCCCCTCTTTAAGATAGTGAGTTGCTGCTAACAGAAAAGAATCCTCCACCCCTCCAGCAGGAAAACTCCTCGTGTGGGGCGTTCTTGAACTTGGGTCCACCCACTTGGTCTCCAGGAGTAGCACCCACCTCTACTCCTGTGGTCCACTGGAGTTCGTGTATCTTCACTCCATCAGATTTGCTGGAACTATTAATCTCCTTGTTGGGTGGATACAGTAGAACTTGTTCAGAGATTAGTTAAAAAAAAGAAAAAGAAAGATCTGGGTCTTAAGCACTTACTAAAGCCAGTTAATAACATCATGCATGGACATTTAAACTTGTTGTAAATTTTAGACGGGATTAACGGGAAGTCACGCTGTGCACAGCTAATGATACCATCTTAACTCTAACTGGCCTAAATCCACCTCCTCTGGCTCATGTCCGGGTCTTAGTAGAGAGGGGAGCCTTGGATGAGTGAGCTGAGCAGAAACTTCAGTAGCATCTTTAGCTCTTACTTTAGCCATTATCCTGGGAGTCTATGATGGGTCCTGCTGGACATGATCACCAGGAGGAAGTCCTTGCCATCATAGTGTACACAGACATGTGACGATAACGACAGTCTCTGAAGGGTATTGGCCAACATGTAGGGCTTTCTTAATTTATTTATTTATTTATTTATTAAGATGGGAAGGGTGTTGGATGCTCAGGAGTCTTTCACTTTCCGGAGTTGGTGGCTTTCTAATTGCTAGTCTATTTTTATTGCTAAGGACGGTTACTTTCTGGTCTACGTTGAAAAAAAGTATTACTAACAACCTCTTGTCATAAGTTTCAAACTGATCGCTGTTTTATAGGAGTTTGTGACTATTTTATGACAGGGCCAATTAGAAATAACCCTGGGAAAATGTTTCAAAAATGCTGTATTATTAAAACCCCTAACAATATCCATTCTGGCTCTGTTATTGGGTAGCTATCTGGCAGATTTCTTGTGTTTATGCGTTTCTTTTCATAGTCGTTTTCTTGGGAAAGCAAGTTATCAGGACAATGTTAACTGGAGCTTAGATCTGAGCCTTTTTTTTTTTTTAAATTTAAACCCATACATGACAAGGTTAAAATGTTTATGTCTTTTATCATTAATAGCTAGTGTGAGATTGAAAATAACTTTAGTTACTGATCAGTGTAAAAGCTGGTGAAAACCTGCAAATTGATTGCTAAGGAATCACTTGAGATGCAGGTTGTGTGGAAAATATCAAAACAGCAAACTAACAATCATTTTATTACCTTTTATTCATTAAGTTACAAGAAACACTTGCAGAAAATGAATCATAATATTTCTTAAATCTTTGTCTTTTAAAGAAAAAAATTTCACCAAGTATGCGAATAAAATTTATTAGAATATATGAATTACTGACATATATGATAAGAAATATTTTCACTGAATAAATATCTCAAACACTTTATATATTTATCAAGCCCATTCTAATGAAAAAAACTCATCTATAATCTATTTGAAATTAATGCCTCCATGAAGACAATAACAGATTTAATATCATTGAAATTCAGATTCTACCAAGCAGCTTCCTGTGAAGGCTAAATTCCTTGTCTAGTAATAATAAAAGTGTACTTACTTCTCATTTTTAATTCAGTGAGTATTATGAAGGAACCTGAAACAGTTGCATGAATATAACAGTATTGAGGAAGAGTCACATGATACATTTAGGCCTTATATTCTCAAAAGCAGATTTTTATAGACATTAGTTGTTTAAAATTATTTTAACTTATCACATTATCCTTAAAATACATGATGTATATGCAGTGTTAAATTATCACTGGCTGGTACCAGGCATCTGAAGTTGACAATGTAGAACAATGTGTGAGATAGTTGGAAAGCTGCTTAGGAGCTTGAAATATGAAGCTATGGCCATTACTAGTTGATGGCAAATTGGTCTGGGAAGAATAAGAAAAAATGTTTTTTTTTTGAATCAAGATCTCACTTTGTAGCCTATTATGGCTTGGAATTCATTATGTAGCCTAGTTTGCCTGAAACAGAAATCCTCCTGACTCAGCCTCTGAAGTGATGGGATTACATTTGTAAGTCACCATTCCCAAATAAAAAACCAAACAAACAAGTAAGCAAAACACAAGGTCTTTTTCCTTAAAGTTTGTGGTAGATGCCCCTTGAATGATATTAATAGTGAAAATATCTAGACAGCAAAGAAATAGGAATTAACAAATTATTATTTGTTATATATTGACTTATAAAATGACTTCACAATTTGTGCTCATTTATGTTAATACAAGAAATGAATAGCTCAGTTATTCTAGAATCATATTAGAAATTGCTATGTAGCTGACGTTTTCCTGCTGAAGACTTATGTTCAATTATAGCTTGAAGTCTTAGCTTGCAGATATGACAAGGGATTCCAGTGACTCAAACAGCAGGGTACAAATACTGTTATCTATTTCTACCAATTTGTCTCAGATGAACTAGCTGCTAAGGAAGAATCCATATCAGGACTGAGTTAACTGGAAGCATGCTTCCTCTCCAATAGGTGATCCTGTCTCCATCAGTATGCTATACTCATGGGCAGGAAAGAGGACTTGAATTTCTGCCCTTCAAGACTTTAGTCTTATGGTCTATGCTACCATGCTGGAATATATGAAATGAAAAATATTTGTGTACCAATTACTATTGACTAAATTATTTTCTTACCACTGGAAATTGAAATTTGACTTTGTTTGTTAAAAGTTAATACTCAACTAGCTCTATTTCATTACAGATTGTCTAATTTAATTTTGATTTTTCCAATTGCATTTTATATAATAAAAAGCTCTTCTGCCGAAAGTGCAACATGAAATGGGGAACTATTTATGCTTCTATTGTTACAAGTGATCAAATGCTGCAGTGCTAGATATTAGACTATCCCGTGTGCCACTACATTATTAACTTAATGTCATGCTCAGAGTCATTACCACATTCATGGGTGTCTTTCTGATATCTCTCCAGTCCACTGGATTTTGAAGTGTGATTATGTAAATTTTCTACTGATAAATAAATGACTATAATTGTACTTGAAATACCACTCAAATTCTTAAGACCATAGATTCTAAATAATATATTATGCATTCCTTAATTATTTATCAAGACTAATTCAAAATAACTGTAGGGCAAAGCATACATTTATTTTTAAAAAGCCATCCCCTTCCCCAATTTTTTCAGATTAAAAAGTATACCAGATGGTGAAAACATGGGGGACGATAGAAGGTTGATGAGTGGAGTAAGCTTATTCTTCAAGAAGACATGTTTGGCTCGCCCAGTAATACTCTTACCTTGATACTATTTTTATAGTATGCGACCTTAATGCCATTTTCATAAGAGTATTTTGGTAGTAAGAAGAGAAAACATTTTTAAATGAGGGTATCAGAAAATTTCTCATCATACTATGACAAAGAAATTAGGAAATGACAGCATTTTACCCATGGTTATTTTTGAACATTCTTTTATAATCACAATGAGGAAATTGTAAAATTTGAGTAAGAGTTCTATCAATCAAATGGGACTAAATTTCAAGTGTGGCTTTCTTTCATTTAATTTTGAATACAGAAAATCGCGTTAATTGAACGATGTCTTTTCATTGTTCAACACTGCTAGGCTGTTTTCAGAAGTCTGGTTGCACTGTGCCTTTAAATAAAGTGTGTGTGTGTTTTACCTACATAAATCCTAATTGCAGAGTCTACTCTAATCACTATGTAGAAATCACTTGAAGCCTTAAGTTCATGAGCTACACACTTTTCCTTTTATTCTGCAGACCACACCTTATCTGGTTGCTAATGAAATACAGGAGATTGATTGCAGAAAATCTTCAAGGGAATATTTGCTGTAGCACATATAGTAAGCTCCATTTGGGGCATTAGCATTTAGCCATTTTATGCAAATTTAGAGAAAATGACTCATGTATATGATTTAATATGCATCAGCGATAACTCATACCACCCTTATAAGAAAAAAGAAATTAAAAATTCATTAGAAAACTAGACTAGTGTCCCTCCATGGTTAGAGCGTTATTAAAGCATATTTCAATGTTTTGCTTACACTACTGTTCTCGTCACGGTGCCACCATCTCATGACAAAGGCCGTAGAGGAGAAAACATTCAACTTAAAATGTCTGCTGGCACACATCGCTGGGTTTGTGTGTCACTAAACAATGAGCGAGCATAGCCTTGAATACCAACTATTTAATTAGCACTTTTGGAAGCCATGCATAGAGAATAGCTCATTTACATGCATCTGCTTAGCGATTAGTACCATAAAAAGCCACCATTTTTGTTGTTGTTGTTGTTTAATATTGTGAGCGTTTTACCATTCGGCCATGAAAAAAAATCAAAACATATGTTATTATTTTCAAATCCTGAAATTCAGATATTTAATTAAAAAAGGCAAAAGTCTTCATATTTCTTTTCAAGATATATTTAAATTACTTAACCTTAAGTGTGTCATAAAAGGCTCGATACAAGTAATAATTAAGAACTTCAAAGGGCAACAGAAAGCCTTTAAGAGCCAGTCCTTGGTTTAATTAAAGGCTATTATTGGAAAGCTCTCAAATATACAGTTATGTTTAATGACAAATAATGACTAGTAAAAGCAGGGTTTGAAAGTTATGAATATCTTATTTTAAATATTACTGATATCCTCTAGTAAGTATTTTTTATTATTCCATTTGAAAGCAAACGACATACATTTTCTGCAAAATCAAACCGGTAACACTAACAGCCTGTGTGCTTAAGATGCTTTTCATTAATTCTTGAGTCTACATGTACCTGTCATTATTACAAACTAATTGTATGCTTTTTAAAAATCATTTCTGCCAACTTAGATACCTTTAAGAGGGCATGATTTTCTGATACAGTGGGGTATTTATGAAGACACATATACAAATGTGCAAGGACGCATTAATAACAAGAAGGGCTCTCTTCAGCCGTTCGGGAAGATGGCATTCTCTTTTTTAATGCAAATTGATATTTACTATTACCATAATAAATTGCTTTAGGGTTTTGTATTATTTATCACATTTTTGTCAGACAGAAAAAAAAGAAATGATTCTAAATACACAATGTATAAACTAGGAATGCACATTTATGTAAATTTTGTTTTGTTCTAAGGATTTATATTTATACTTATTGGACTACTGAGCTTTATGTATTTTTTTTGTGTGAGAAATGCACACAAAATTGTATACAATTTAGGGATGATGAGTGAATGGCGTATTTGTAGAATTTTTTTTTCTTTTCTTTTTTTTAAAGATAGTATCTCACTATGTAGCCTAGCCTGAACTTTACTGTGTGTACCAGGCTGGCCTTGAACTTACAGAAATCCACCTGCTTCTGCCATCTGAGTGCTGGAGTTCAGGGCTTATGACATCGTGCCTATCCGTATACATACATTCTTAAGTGAACTTGGAAAGTATGTTTCACTGATCCTGTTTGTTAATTATCTTTCATAATTAACTTGTAAGCACATCTATAATTCAAAAATCACCTATTATGCATGCAAAATTTTACTTTTATGGGTAATTTGTTTTTTTCCAGATGTGACACTATTTTCTCTGCTCACTCATGAGCCAGTGAATACCATAGGATGTATGAACTTAAAGAAAGATTGTTTATATTAAATATATGGATATGAATTTATCTAGCTTATATTGTGAGCTATCTGGAATATGTGTGTGTGTATTCCATTGTGAAAAGTGTGTTCCTTATGTGCTTTTTATATAGCATACTGTTTATCTATCTATCTATCTATCTATCTATCTATCTACCTATCATCTATCTATCTATCTATTTATCTATCTATCTATCTACCAATCTGATTTCTTTTTTAAAATTTATTAGATTTAAAAAAAAATACCAATCCAAGTTTCCACTGTAGGGTTTATCTGTGTAGTACTGGCTACTCTGAAACTTACTGTGTAGACAAGGTTGACTCTGAACTTAGGGATAGCTCTGCCTCTGCCTCCTGATTGCTGTGATTAAAGGCATATGCCACCACCACCAGGCTAACAGCATGCTGTTTAATTTTATTTCACTACAGTTACCTATGATATTCTCCTTAAGCCAGCAGCCACTGCTATTTTTGAAGCAAGGTCCCCCAGGTTAGTTTGGGATTCATTCAGGAAGGACCTAAGCTTGCAGTTGTCCTAGCTGAGTCTCTCAGTGCTGGTGCTGGACCAGCACACCCAGCTAAAATCAGCATTGTTTTTTATTTCCTGACTATTCTTCCAACGGTCCTTCCTTAAACAGTGTGCAGAATAACCATAAACTTTTAAGGGTGTGGAACCTACTTGTCATGCAGAGTGGCAAATATTTTGTATCTGGAACAGCAATGGCAAACAGTGCATGTTTCTGTTGATAAATGAATTTAATTTTAATAAAAGCCTGCTCTTGCTGAAATAGCTCTTGCCATTATTGGCTAAGGGTTGACTTGGAGAGAAGTGATCCTCCAACAGAGAGGTCTCATGAAGCTGCCCACATGCTGAGACTGTATTTCCTAGCAAAAATAGTTCCTTGGAAATAACTCTTAAGTAAACTTTCCAATCTATTTGTAGAACATTTTTGAGATCCCTTGCTACAAATGGGGAACAGTCAGTGGCTATAGGATGAGGACTGTTTAATTAACTGGACAACTTGGACCTGAATCCTAAAAATCTACAAACAAGTCAGGTGATGTTGGCACACACCCTTAATCCCTGTACTCAGGAGGCAGAAGCAGGAGGATATGAGTTCTAGGCCAGTCTGGTCTACAGAGCAAGTTCTAGGACAACCAGGATTACACAAAGAAAGCTGTCTCAAAAACAAACAAAAAAAATAAAGTAAGATTCTAAAACACTTATATAAACACATTTCAAACAAAATATTTTGGATTTAATTTTCTGCTTTATTTCACTTTGATTAAAATATCAAATTCACTGAAGTACATTGCTCATGAAAGTGACTGAAATGCTTACAAATTTAGCTTCTGTCCAGAGAAATAAATGAAGGCCAGCATCCTTCAGATCTAGCCTCCTTGACTAAATTAGTATTGTCTTTCAGTAGCGCTGAAAACAAACTCAGAACCTTTTCATACAGTAGGCAAAGTGCCCTAAAAAAAGAGCTATTCCTCCAGAACCTAGTGTGCACATTCTTAGGTGTGGGTACAGGTGTGTAAGGGTACACGTGAGGCCTGAGTCTGACGTTGGGTTCTTTCCTCTGACACTTTTTGCCTCATATTGAGCAGGGTCTGTCAGGTCAATGCAGAGCTCAAGCATTCAGCTGGTCTAGTTAAGCAGATTGCTTAGAGAGTCTTTTTCCCAAGCTCTGAGATTACAGGCAGGCCTTTATGCCCGACCAGCCTTTATACAGTCTCAGAAGGGCTGATGTGAACTCCTGTCCCCACAATTGTGTGACAAATGCTTTGTCCACTGAACTGTGTCCCAAGCCCCTAGGACCAGTTTTGAAAGCTTCATTGGTTACCTTAGGACACTAGAAAGTATGATAAAAATACAGCTGGTAAATGGTACTCCTATGATTTAACAACTTGTCTTTCTGAGTACCTAACCTATACTCAAACAACTACATGGAGAGTTTAAGCCATTGATTCTGTTTTTATGCAGAAAATACTTCATACAGAGACAGCAAAGACTGACTTCTCACACTTTTACAGAATAGGCCTTCAAATTAACTGCAGAGAGACTGGAGAGATGGCTCAGCAGTTTAGAACACTGGCTGCTCTTCTAGAGGTTCAATTCCCAGTGCCGACATTGTGACTAACAACCATGGGATCTTACAGAGGTTCCAGGAGACCTCTTCTAGTCTTCAAAAGAACCAGGCACACATATGATGCACAGATTTAGCAAGCAAAACACCAATACAATAAAATATTTTTAAAAATTAAGACAAAAATTCAAGAGAAAAATGGGAAACTCAATCCAGTGAAATGTTAATTTAGGGTTATATTCTACCTAGTGGCTCCATGGCTCTTTGAAAGCAAGCACTTGATGATTGTGTTAAGAAGCAGCACCCAGGGAACTAGAAAGATGGCTTAGTGGTTAAGAGCACTAACTGCTTTCCTAGAAGACTTGGGTTCAATTCCCAGCATTCATATGCTGTAACTCTAGTTCCCTGAGATCTGACACTCTCACAGAGATATACATGCAAGCAAAACATCAATAAAATAGACGATTTTTGTTGTTGTTGCTATTTTTGAGACAGGCTTTCTCTATGTAGCTTTGGTGTCTGTTCTGGAATTTGCTCTGTAGACCAGGCTGGCCTCGAACTCAGAGCTCTGCCTGCCTCTGACTCTCGAGTGCTAGGATTAAAAGCATGCTCCATCATTGCCTGGCTAAAATAAACAAATATTTTAAAATAGTTTTAAAAAGAAGAAACATCCTTATATGTTCACAAGATTGAGTTGTAGACCAATCATCAGAAACCAGAGCTGATTCCAATTCATATACAATTAAGAGTAAATGTTTTTGACTTGGGTTAAATATTTGACTACTAAATTTTCAATGTTATCAACATACTATTTTCACCTATGAATAGCCTTTTTCAAATGTAATTATTTCTGCTTTTGGGCCAAAAGAGACCAGATGATAATCTAGGATATATAATGGGAGTTCCAATTTATGTGTTTTGATCATCATGACTAACTTGGAACAATGGTAAAATTTGGACTGATACTGTCATTATACTTTATCATACAGCAGAGTAGAAAATTCAGATGAGGTGTTTTGTCTGTATCAATTCATGATTTGAGTTTATAAATTTTATATATTTCTTTATAGACATGGTCTCACCATGCAGCACTTGCTACCCTGAAACTTGCTCTGTAGAGCAGACTGCTCTTCAGCTCATAGAGCCACCCACTGCCACTCCACGCTTTTTGACTTTTAATGACAAAAAAAATTTCCAACACACATACTGCTCCTTCCTACATTAAAGGTAAAGCTAAATCTGTTAACTGGCTAGTATTTATGGAGTAATTTATAAGCGTATAAAATGCTAGAGGATTTTTGTGTGGTTGTGAATATAGGGTTGAGAGACAGATAGCTTGGAATGAGAACCACAGGAGAAGGATAAGAGGTGAATAGAATAAGTGAGTTATAAGAATTGAAGCTCTGGTTAAAGAAAGAAGATTAATAAACAAGAAAAAATAGTCAACACACGCTTAAAATTGCACAATTACTAATACTATAGAAATCACAGTAAATATAAATCAACATAGAAATGTGATATCAGCAGCTTTGGGTTAGAATAGAGAAAGAGTTATGGAATTAAGAGAGAGAGAAATAGGAGCATTATAGAAAAAAAATGATTAGTGATAACCTAGATGCATGAATAAGCAAGGCATATTTTTTTCTTTTTTTATTGAGAAAAGGAGAAAAAAAAACTAGTTTCCACCTCCTCCCAGCCTCCCATTTCCCTCCCCCTCCTCCCCCCCGACGCCCCCTCCTCTCCCCGTTCTCCCCCTCCCCCCATTCCTTCCCCCCCCCCTCTCCAGTCCAAAGAGCAGTCAGGGTTTTCTGCCCTGTGGTAAGACCTAGGACCTCCCACCTCCGTCCATTTCTAGGAAGGTGAACATCCAAACTGGCTGGGCTCCCACAAAGCCATCACCTTACGTAGGATCAAACCCCCGTGCCATTGTTCTTTGCGTCTCATCAGCCCTCATTGTTCCCCATGTTCAGAGAGTCCAGTTTTATCCCATGCTTTTTCAGTCACAGTCCAGCTGGTCTTGGTGAGCTCTCAATAGATCAGCTCCACTGTCTCAGTGGGTGGGTGCATCCCTCGTGGTCCCGACTTCTTTGCTCATGTTCTCCCTCCGTCTGCTCCTCATTTGGACTTTGGGAGCTCAGTCCAGTGCTCCAGTGTGGGTCTCTGTCTCAATCTCCATCCATCACCAGATGAAGGTTCTATGATGATATGCAAGATATTCGTCTGTATTGCTCAAGGATAGGGTCATTTCAGGTTCCCTATTCTCAACTGCCCAAGGAACTAACTGGGGACCACAGCTTGGGCACCTGGATGCCCCTCTAGGGTCAGGTCTCTTGCCAACCCTAAAGTGGTTCCCTTAACTAAGAATTGTGGTTCCGTGCTCCCCTGTCCAACCTTCCTTTATCCCAATCCTCCTGCTTTCCCAAGGCCCGACCTCCTTCCCTGCTAACTTTTCTCTCCCCATCTCCCCTTACCCCCAACCCACCCCACCCCAAGATCCCAATTTTCTCCCCGGCAATTTTGTCTACTTCCCTTAGCCAAGAGGATAACTATATGTTTTTCCTTGGGTTCCCCTTCTTACTTAGCTTCTTTAGATTCACCTATTGTAGACTCCGTGACCCTTATTTATGGCTAGAAACCAATTATGAGTGAGTACATCCCATGTTCATCTTTTTGGGTCTGGGATACCTCACTCAGGATAGTGTTTTCTATTTCCATCCATTTGCATGTAAAATTCGAGAAGTCATTGTTTTTTACCGCTGAGTAGTACTCTAATGTGTATATATTCCATACTTTCTTCATCCATTCTTCCATTGAAGGGCATCTAGGTTGTTTCCAGGTTCTGGCTATTACAAATAATACTGCTATGAACATAGTTGAACAAATGCTTTTGTCATATGATAGGGCATCTCTTGGGTATATTCCCAAGAGTGGTATTGCTGGGTCCAGGGGTAGGTTGATCCCGAATTTCCTAAGCAACCGAAACACTGACTTCCATAGTGGTTGCACAAGATTGCATTCCCACCAGCAATGGATGAGGGTACCCCTTCCTCCACAACCTCTCCAGCAAAGGTTATCGTTGGTGTTTTTGACTTTAGACATTCTCACAGGTGTAAGATGATATCTCAAAGTTGTTTTGATTTGCATTTCCCTGATTGCTAAGGAAGTTGAGCATGACCTTAAGTGTCTTTTTGGCCATTTGAACTTCTTCTGTTGAGAATTCTCTGTTCAGATCAGTGCCCCATTTTTTAATTGGGTTAATTAGCATTTTAAAGTCTAGTTTCTTGAGTTCTCTATATATTTTGGAGATCAGACCTTTGTCTGTTGCGGGGTTGGTGAAGATCTTCTCCCAGTCAGTAGGTTGCCTTTGTGTCTTAGTGACAGTGTCCTTTGCTTTGCAGAAGCTTCTCAGTTTTAGTAGGTCCCATTTATTCAATGTTGCCCTTAATGTCTGTGCTTCTGGGGTTATACATAGGAAGCGATCTCCTGTGCCCATCTGTTGTAGGGTATTTCCATATTTTTAAGAGTGAAAAGGGAAAATGACTCTATACTTAGTAATGGTGATTAATATTTGTAGACAGGTGGGATAAGCAAAATTATTAAATTCTTGAAACATATCTTTGGAGATTGACATGATAATAGAAATTATGTTTTTCCATTTCAAGTTGTTTTTTTTTAATTTTATTCAGTGTTAGAGACAGAACCCACAGCCTCAGTTATGCTAGGCAATTGTTCTACCATTTCTCTCCACACCTATTCCTAGTATTTTTGCTTGATATATTCAACAAATATTTATTGAGGATATACTATATTTAAAATACTTGGTTACCACTGGAAATACAACCAGACCAAATTAATTATTATTTAACATTATGAAATATATATTGCAGTGGGAAGTTAGACTTAAAACAAATAACTGCACAACTGACTAACTCTATATGTAAATTCTACAATGGAGACGTACAGAGACAAGTCAGCAGTGGGAGACATGATTCAAAAGCTGCTGTGGGACAATGGTCTTGTACCCCATAAAGATTTGCTACTTGTATTAGTTTAATAAAATGCTGATTGGCCAGTGGCCAGACAGGAAGTATTGTCAGGGCTACAGAACAGGAGAATTCTGGGAAGAGAAAAGGCTCAGTCTGAAGTTGTCTCCTAGACCAATAGGAAGCAAGATGAAAATGCCTCACTGATAAAAGGTACCAAGCCATGTGGCTAACACAGACAAAAATTAGGGGTTAATGCAACATGTAAGAATTAGTTAATAAGAAGCCAGAGCAAATAGGCCAACGAGTTTATAATTAATATAGGCCTTTGGGACTGATCAGCGGTGGGACTAGGCAGGACAGAAACCTCTATCAACGGAAAGTTTTGATTTAGAAAATAATGCTTGAAAAGTGAAATTGAAGGAGGAGTGGAAGATGACTTAGTGAAGGAGAGCAGGTCATCTGGATTTGCAGATGGAGAAACAACACGTGTCAAGTCCCTCATGCAGGAGGAGTGCAAAGTTAGTGTGAACAAGGTAAAGAAATAGACATCAGAGCAATATGCTCTAGAAAAGGCTGGTGTCAAAGGCAGACATTGTTGGCAGGTTTCGTCATTTACATAAGTGTGATAGAAGAGCACTAAATGGGTTGAAACTAAGAGGGGGTATACTTGGTTTTACATCTCCAAGAAATTCTGTCTTTATGATGGGGTGAAGTAAAAACTCATGAATCTGTGGTTCAGTTGAGAAAAATAGCATTTTTAAAGAAGGCTTCTCTTGTCAGTTTTCAAGTAGATCAAAGTGAGCCACCAGTTAGAGACTTAGAACATTCTGAAAAGGTGATGGTTTTTGAAATTGGGAAGAAAACAAGATATGTGTTAAATACATATAAAGAAGAACAATGTTGTAGGCAATCTTACAGCCAGTGGTTACCCACCTACTGGGTCTGGCCTCTTATACTATATAAGCCCATGTCGAGCATGTGTCTGCTCTCTTTCCGGTTGCTGGATTCAGTTTCTGTATCCGTTCAAGCAGAGGATTCTGATTTGTGAGTTTACCCCTAAATAAATAACCATCTATTTCTTAATTCTGAGCTAGTGTGGGATTTCTTTTAAGCATCCTTCCACATTTGGCACCAGATTTTAGATTTCAGTGTGTGTGTGTGTCTTCATTTTTATTAGTCTCATTGACTATAAGGGAGTCAATGGTGGGGGGGGGGAGAAGCTTAAAGAAAAGGTAGAAGAGGGAAAAGGAGGCAAATAGAATACACATAGCAGATGTGTAAAAGGAAGCACTGAAGGGGCAGAGGGGAGTAACAGGAGGGAACAGGGGCACAGAAGAGAGGAATAGGGGAAGAGAATCAGCAACAAATACATATGATATGCCATAATGTCATTAACCTATTACTTTAAAAAAAATAAAGAGCAAAAAAAAATAAAAAAAATAAAATAAAAAATAAAGAGCTACTAATAATGTTTTGCCTTGGTGTGGTAGCCTTCCAGTACTGTAACAGATACTTGCGATTCATAAACTTAGAAACAAAAGATTAGTTGGTTCACAGTTTTGGAGGGTTCAGTCTGTGCTCAGAAGAACTTATTCCTTTTGTGTCTGTGGTAAGGCAGCATTGTGCAGTAGAGTGAGCTGCTTACCTCTTGGTTATACAGATCCTAAAGAATAAGAGGAAGCGTGTGTCTCACAACCCCCTAAGGGGGCACTTCCTCATAACCTAAAGCCTGTCAATATACCACACTTCCTAAGGTCTCCACTGTCTTACAACAGTGCCACATTGAAGACTATAGACACCTCCAACATGTGGGTCTTGAGAGGACATGTCAAATCCAATGTCACAGCACTTGTTACATTAATGGCTTTAGTGACTATAAGAAGTAGACTAGAAAGGAAAATTGACTCATTACAGAAGTCCTGAGTTTACAGTGTTAAGAAAGCTAATAAGAAAAATATGGAAAGATAGTTTTAAAGATCAAGGGCTTGCTATGCAAGCGTGAGGACCTGAGTTCAGATCCCCAGAACATACGTGATCATAATTACAACACTGAGGAGGCAGAGACAGGAAGATCCCTAATGCTTAGTGGCCAAACCGTCTAGCTAAATCTGTTATTTCTAGGTTCAGTGAGAAACTTGGTCACTGATCATATGACAATAAGATAGGGAACAGTAGAGGAAGGTACCTGATGTCCTTCTCTGGCCTCTGCATACACAAGCTTGCACTCACATACTTACATGCGTGTGCCATACCCACACACTCCCCTACATACAAATAGAGAAGCAACTATAGAAGACACCCAAGTTAATCTCCAGCCTTCATATACACATGTATACACATGGATATACATTTGCATAAATGTGCACACGTGAATATGTATACATATAAACTGCACAAAACACATACACATGAAGGCAAAAAGCTGATAAGAAAGTGGATGCTTGGGTGGGTATAAATAGAGATTAGTGATTGGATTCATGTAACAAAGTATATGGATTTTTCTAAGGAAGCAAAAACAGGTAGCAAACAGTAGCAAAGGCCTGATTCTGAAAGTTTTAGAAGGAATAGCAGGTGTCACCCATGCATTAACTTACATTTGGTAACCCAGTCATTCTCAGTAACTCCATACTTAAGGCAACTTACATTTCAGCAGTTTTCTTTCACTTACTGAAACAAGTGAAGCCCTTTAAGCATGGCTATAATTTTTGTACTTAGAATATGTAATGACCTGAGCACCATGTAGCAAGTCAATAAACCTAGCTTCAAAAACCAAGGCTGGAAGATTGCAAGTTCTAGACCATTCTGGACTACGTGGTGAGATTATGTGCCCCAAAATAGAAAGTGAGAAGTGACGAGGCACATGTTCATATAATTCTAAAAACAGTTAGAAGCTAAACCATGTTCCATGAATATTAATTAAAATGATTATCAAGTTATCCAAATATACTCAAGTTCATAGAAATGTTTCTCAGAAAAAAGGCCAATTTTTATATCTAGTGAATATTCAAAGCATTTGGCACTGAATATTCACATTTGGCACTGGTTTTGGTCTATAAATTTCAGTCCTGATTAAGAATTTATATTGTAGAGAGGAAAAATTGTCCAATAAATAGATAAAGGAAAGCATTAAGATAGTTTGTTAGGACAAATAAAGCACACATGGGGAGCTATGGTGCTTGAGAATAGCCAGACAAACTTGGGGAAATAAGTTTCTAAGTATTTCATTATGTAGCTCATGCTGGCCTCAAAATGAGTATTCTCCTGCCTCAGCCTCCTGTTTCCCAGGATTAATAACTTGTATCACTATGTCCAGCTATTATTTACGTGCTTGAACTTTATAACAGATGCATATACTTATGTAAGGGTACTGAAAATTTTGTTTAATAGAAACAAACTTTCTGTCACTTTTGGTTCTCTTGAAAGTGCCATGGAAGACAGAAGGATGCAGAGGAAACCACGACAGAAATGCAGCAACTCTAGTTCGCCTTCATTTCTCTAACTATGCATTCAAGGTCAAAGAAAAAATACAGGAACCAATCTCTTGCCTGTATATCTTGCCCATGAACTTTAGCATCCAGTTTTTTTCAAACGATTTTAAAAATAGGATGATATTTTGATGGATACTTTTGTGTTGTACCATGATAAAATATTAAGAAAACAGAACTGCCACTGTTAGCTGCTTAATCAGAGATTTATATTTATGTTTAAAGAATTGTAAATTGTTGTGTGTCATAGGATGTATGGGAAGAGGTGTTAATGTCACAGTGCAAATGTGGAGGGCATAAGCCAACCGTATGGAGTCTGTGCCCTCCACCCACCTTCACGTGGACTCTGCAGAGTAAACTTAGACTGTTGGGCTTGTGGGGAAAGTACTTCTCTATTCAGCCATCTTCTTGACCCCCAAAACTTATTTTTTGTAATACTAGTGTTGCTATTGATAGGGGTAGAGTTATTTGCAAGCAATAATTGGTATTAGAAATAAAGATTTTCAAGTTCACCATTATTTAAGTAATAAGCCAGAAGCAAAAGATTAGGATTATTAGTGACAACAGTTTATATTTAGTTATAAATTTGACAGTGATTGTTTTCTCTACACCTACTTAATGCTGATATTTGTAAGTTGATGTGTTATGAAAATTTTATTCTCTTAAGTACATTTTACTTTTCTAGGCTTGTCTTAATTGTCTACATCATAGTTTTCAGAAATACTGATATTATTTTTTCTGATCACAAGTTCTCGGTGTAGTTTTTAGAATTCACATTCAGTCTTAAAACTATTGTTTAACAAATGTAATCCCTCACTTAAAAATAGGCACAGAAAGATATGCTATTTGAAGTTCAAGTTGGACAGAGAAAATATGACAAAAATAAGCTTGCTAGTTCCTTTAGTTCCCCTTTTCAGGCGTGTCTTAATGACTGCCTATTGCTGTGAGGAGACACATGACCAAGGCAACTTAGTATCAAAAAGTACTTAACTGGGGTCTTTCTTACAGTTTCAGAAGCTTAGTCCATTATCACCATGGTGGGGAGCATGGCGGAAGGCAAGAAAGCCTGGCACTGGGGGGCTGTCTTGGGTTTCTGAAACCTTAGATCCAACCCCCAGTGATACATTTCTTCTGACAAGACCACCCCTCCTAATCCTTTTCAGAACAGTCCACAAACTAGTTACCAAGCATTAAAATATATGACCCAATGGGGGCTGTTTTCATTCAAATCGCCACAAGGGGTAACGGAGCATAATTAATAAAAACCTGGAGACAGATTTTGGGGTTCAATCTGAAAATCAGAAAAGCAAAACAGCAGCCACTAGTTCTTACCTCTTCCTCAGTCCAAAATGACCATCCTGCCTCCAGGAATCTCAGAATGAGACGGCGTGTGAGAGCTGTCTCCTCCTGTCACATATTTCTCTCTAGGGCTGGGGTTAAAGGTGTGCACCATTACTGCCTGGTTTCTGTGGCAAACTAGTGTGACAACTGGGATTAAAGGTGTGTGTCACCACTGCCTGGTCTGTAAGGCTGAAGAGTGGGGCTGTTTTACTCTCCGATCTTCAGGCAAGCCTTATTTGTTAAAATACAAATGAAATTAAGTGCATTCCCTCACCAGCTTTCTCCATTCCCCTTGCCAGGGGTAACTACATTTCCCCGAGCTTTGGAAATGGTTCTAATCTTGAAGTTGAAATCACTTTGCTTATATGAAAGATTCACAATCCATAGGTATATTGGGCTTTGAAACATTTTTCTGCTATTTCATATCTTTATGTACCTATGATATCAAAGGTACGCCAAGCCTGAATTCAAACATAAATCATGTGTACGTCAGAATCATTTGAGCTATCTTTGGTGGAAACTAGGCACAAATTAATATTGTTAATTTGTGAGAAATTCATATTAGGAGACATAAAGGAAAGTTTTGAATAGTTTCTCTCACAGAGAACTCATAATAGTGGGTTAGCCATAGCCTTTCCCTCTGAAAACCTCGTGCACTTCACCAAGTGTCAAAATCTCAAGGTAACTAGCTGTTTTCCACTCTAAATGAGATAATATCCAATTCTTAGCTTCTCCTATAATCAGAAACTCTAAAAAAGCAAAAACAAACTTCTAAACACTATGAGCCGTTAAGAGGCTCAGAACAGCAGAGTGTGGCACACAGCGCACACCTTTAATCCTAGAACTCAGGAGGCAGAGGCAGACAGATCTCTGAGTTTGAGGCCAGCCTGGCTTGTATAGCTAGCTCCAAGATGTCCAGGACTACATAGACAGATCCTGTAAGACACATCTTATATATTGTAACATAGTAGAATGGAGGTGGAGCATTATGTAGTTAGGTAAGATTAGAACCATTTCCAAAGCTCAAGAAAAATAAAAGATTATTTTTAAAACTCAGAAAATCAAATATAGTGTTGATCAATGCTGAACCTGAGGATTGAGTTGCAGATGGGATGGGCCAGATAGCTCTTCCTCAAAACTGCCAATTCGTGCAACTGTTCTAGAGCTGACAAGGAAAAGAGAGGTAAGAAGAAAAAATTACTACTGAAGAGTTTCACAGAATCCCAATGAAGTTCTGTGTTTTGTTTTGGCCTCATTTCTCAAAGGTAGAAACTGAGGCATAACAAGTGTGGAGGAAGCAGAAAAAAGAAAGGATGATGGGGAAGTACCAAGTTCAGAATAAGCTTATGACCAAGTCAGAAAACAAAAGGTTCATTTTAAGAATATTATAGTTTATTTGGCTACCTCGTTACTTAAGGAAACCTTCAAGCCAGTAAAACCTCAGCCTTATTAAATCATACTTTATTAGGTTAGCAGATTATTCAAGGCAGAAATAGAATATCACTGAATAGAGAGGTGTGGAAAGAAATTAATGTCTATAAAATAAACAGACCATTTCTTTTTAGGATCAGATGCTGTGGTATATTTAGGTGTAATTTATAAACACACATTTGCCATTTCAAATTTACATATTTAGAAATTTACATTTATAACTATTTCAACAGTGACTTGAATATCTTAATAAAAAGAATCGTTTTTATATGTCAAATTTTATCTCTAACTGCATAGAAAGAAAAATGCATTCAAATAATGTTTACTGTCTGATGTTATGGCTATCTAAACATATTAATTCTAGCGTAAATAAGTGATAATTTTCTTTACCATCTATTTAAGTGAGTGTGTGGAGAAGTGTCTTTGATGATAAAAAGAAAGTTAAAATTAATGTAACCCATGTTTGGTATGCAGGCATTACTTCAGTCACATATACATTACCATTTCCCCCCTTAAGCCTCTGAATTTAAACACAAAAATAAATTATTAGTTCTGCGTGCTCTGCAGAATAGCTGAGGAGGCTGTGTTGCTGCGGCTGATGTTGCCTCGGTGCATGGAAGGCAGACTGACTCGTTGCGAATGAAGGCTGTTGCTATCTTGTATTTGGGAATAAATCCTTTGCCCTCCGAGCTTTCTACCTTCACAGTTATTTCTCTTTCCACGTTCTTCCTCCTTGAGCAATTTCTTCTTGTTTGTTCCTCCACTCTCTTCATCCGGGTGCTGGGGACAGAACTGAAAGTAACTAATTCCTAAGGTGAAAATAGTTCTAGGGTTCAGCGTCTGTCTCAGTTTATTCCCATTGCTGTTACCAAATACTTTATGTGGGTATTGTAAGTAGCTGTTTTCCCGGCCCCATTCTTGTTATGGAAGGTGAAAGGTACAAGGTCTAGGGGCGACTATTGTAGCCCTGATGTTGTCCCTGGTGTCCGTGTGTGCACTGTGGATCCTCCAGGATCCTCTTCTATAAGGGCCTTGTTTTCATTCATGATGGCAGAGCTCTTAGAATTTAATCATTTCACTCAATGCTTCCTCTCCTTATACTGTTGCACTGGTGATAAAATTCCACACTGAATCTTACAGGGATTCTCATTGTAAGCAGTATCTTCTTTTCTTTTTCTTTTTTTTTAAAAAAACATAATGGAGCTTCGAAGAATAGAATTGTTTCATTTAATAAATATTCACTCACTGTTTTGCATACTCTATCGACGTTAACTAGCTTAATCCTCAGTAACCTATGAGGTAGACTTATGATTGTGGAATTTCAGGAGAGTCAATGGCAAGATTCAATTCAAACCTCACCACAGGGATTTGTAGGACATATTCAAGTAGAAATGCTTACATCTCAATGTGACAAATTTGGTGAAGAAATGTGAATTCTTGATTTTCTGTAAGTGTTCCTAAAATTGAAATATTATCACTTTTGCTATCAATAATATCAAAATTTTATAAGTAACCTTTAAATATATTGACAGCAAATTTTCTTACTTTTAAAATAACACAGTGTGATTCCACTTCTAAAGTTTCCTCTACTGAGCATTCCTTTTCATTTTAAACAATGCTTTTCAGAGAAGAAATTATTTCGAAGAATAAAAACAAACTATGTGCATTCTTCTTAAATGGTGCTATGAAGCAGTGAGAATATATTTCAAGGATATCATGAGTTGTTTTTATTTTACATTTACTTACTTTTTGAATATATGACAATACTTAAATGTGAAATACATTATCTTTATGACTACTGAGCAATACTATATCACATTCTCTAAAAACACTTGTAAATCTATAAAAGACTTAGAGGATTATAATTTACATAGTACATAACTGATTAGTATATAATCTGTCAAACTTTCTTACAGCATGTAGAATTACTAAGAAAAATGCAAATAGTGAAAGCAACAAGGAAGAGAAAGTGGTAACAAGAGTAGACTAATTTAATTAGGGAATGTCCAACTTGAATGTAAATTGCAAAAATTGTTTATGTTTGTCAAATCTCACAGGACAAATTGACTGACAAGAAATACAGTAACTCGAGCAATGGTGATGCACGCCTTTAATCCTAGCACTTGGGAGGCAGAGGCAGGCGAATCTCTGTGAGTTTGAGGTCAACCTGGTCTACCCCCGGTCTACAGATCGAGTTTCAGGATAGGCTCCAAAGCTATAGAGAACCCTTGTCTTGAAAAAAATAAAAATAAAAAACGAACAAACAAACAAGAAACATGGCAATTCTAAAGCTTCTTATTACACAAAAACTCCAGCTGACTTCTCAGAGAAGCCTGAGCAAATGGTACCACTGTGTTTCTTAAATCATGAACAACAGAGATAGCTCTGCCTAAAATAGCAATTCTCAGCCTTGGCTTTGCATTAGAATCAGTTAAGAAACTTCTAGAAATAACCAGTGTTTGAGCTCATGTCCCACAGTTTCTGATTTAGATGGGATCTAGGCAGTAACAAATAAACAAAGCAAACTAAACAAAACATACACATCAAATATCTACAGAGTTCCACCAACAGCTCATGCAATTCAACCGCTCACTAGAAAACGCCCATACTATTATTTATATCACACAATTCTGTTTTATAAATGGGTTTTCTGCCCTTAGACATTAAAAGTTTAGTGTTTGATAAAGTGTAAACTTAGGTGCTGTAGTCTATCTGGGTTTGAATCATTATACTTAAAATTAAAAATGTTTCATAAAATCTATTATACTAAACTTGATAAAGTTTAATATATAACTTTATACAATGAAAGTGAATCTATAAGTTAGAGGTTAACTATTGCTATCTACTCTAGCAATAATTAAAAAAGTCAGATTTAAAAATTGTGCAACTCAACTTGTCATTATTAATTTAAATAACTGAAGTGTATTCAAGGAGACATTTTGTTAATTTGTTGATATTCTGCCATTAATGTCTGATAGCCACCTAGAACTACAGCAGCTCTAGATTCCAGAACAAATTCTATATGGATGACTTCAGCTTCTCTTCTGAGCATGGCTTAAATCCAGAAATTCCTTCTTCTGTCCCGCTGCCTCACTTTGCCATTCATAAGTCTAGTTTGAGCACTCAATTTTACTACTCTGATGTCTTTTAACAAAAGTAGAATTCTATTTACTTCCCCCTTTTAGCCCCACTTACCATGAGAACTCATAAATAAGAAAAACAAAAATTAAACCCGTTACTGTACATTGGTAGCTTATAGGCCCATTTACTTTGTCTAAAGTAACTCCAAATTGGTGGTCAAAAAGATGGTTCAGAGATTAAAGTGCTGACTGCACAAGTGTAAGGACTTGAGTTCAGATCCCCAGGGCTGGGAAATAAGTAACAGAGGCAAGAGATCCCAGAGGTCCATGGACCAGTTAATCTACCCATGATGGTGAACTCTAGGCTCACTGAAAGGTCCTGTCTCAAAAAAGAAGGTAGAAAGTGGTAAAAGACGCCCATTGTTGACTCTGGATTCTGAATGAGCACACAAGGGCACACTACATCCCTCATGCATATACCACACACAAGCATGCATGCTATAAATTTAGAGCATTTAAAATAATTTGTGCAAAATTGAGCTTGAAATGATGGTCACTTTTTCCAAAGAAATTTAGAAAATAGGTCTGAAACCTACCTTTAACGCATCAAAAATTCAAAATAAGCAAATCCATAGTCTTGTTACCTAGAAATTCCTTGAGAGGCAGCTTTCAACTCTTGGTTTGAAATAAACATTATGTTATTACCTATAAAGCAGTTCCCAGTTATTGGAACATATTCTAGGAATGGAGTCTTGTGAGAATTCTGAGTGCCTGTGAGAAAACTTTAAGAAAACAAGACAAGAGTCTTGTGATCTCCACTTTTTGAAAAAAAGAATTGCTCTTGGAATGTGTTTCTGTACTCCTCGCAGGGGTATTCAAGAGTGAGTTCACTTCAGCTGCTGTTTTTCACATGCCTCGATGGAAAAGCAGGTTTATGCTATGTGTGTCTCGTACTCGTGATTGAATGTCTTACACATATGATTTTCCTTAACTCTCAGAGTGTAAATTGTCTGATGCTCTGAATAAAGTTGCCTAGTGCATGAGACGTTAGTCTCATGTTTTAGGCCCTGCTCTCCCAGGTTCATGCTGTCAACTAGAAAAATAAACACCCAATCACTATGATAGATTTATTGCAATGCAAGGAAGCTACTTTTCAAGTTATTGACAGAAGAGTTTATGATATTTCAAAATATTTTTGTGGTTTATTATCAGCTTACCCTTCCCTATACAGTTGGGTACCAACCAATCACATTTTAGATATCATAACATAATTTGGATACATACCAAATAAAATCTAGGCAGAATAGAGTGATCACTGATATATTTGAAAAAGATGAACTTAGGTGTTGAAGTGGACTTTTTCCTTGGACTTAAATAAAATGCTGAACTCTGTGACAACAGAATATGAGATGGAAGTAATCCATAGCATAAAGTAGCATTAGAAATAATGCATCTATTGTATCACTGCTAAGTGTCTTCCTTTTTAAATTTAACTTAATTTATTTTTTAAAAAGAAAACAAGCTATTTTTTTATTTTACATATCAATTCCAGTTCCCACTCTTTCCCCTCCTCCCAGTCCCTCCAACTACACCCTCACCCCACCCCCATTGACTCCTCAGAGAGGGATAAGGCACATTGCTTTGGGGAAGGTTCAAGGCCCTCCCTACTATATCTAGGCTGAGCAAGGTATCCATCCAAAGAGAATGGGTTTCCAAAAACTCAGTATAAGCAGTAGGGAAAAATCCTGGTGCTACTGCCAGTGGTCCTGCAGTTTGCCCCAGTCATACAAACTGTCACCCACATTCAGAGGGTCTAGTTTAGTCCTATTCTGGATCCTTCCCTGTCTAGCTAGAGTAGGTGAGCTTCCATTTCCTCAGGTAGACTGTTTCAGTGGGTGTCCCCATCATGGTCTTGACCTCTTTCCTCATATTCTCAGTTCTCCACTTTTCAACTGGACTTTGGGAACAAAGCCCAGTGCTCTGTTGCAGCTCTCTGCCTCTGTTTCCATCAGTTGCTGGATGAAGGTTCTATGGTGACATGTAAGATATTCATCAGTCTGATTATAGGACAAGGCCAGTTTGGGTACCTTCTCCTCTATTACTTAGGGCCTTAGCTGGGGTTGTCCTTGTGGATTTCTGGAAATTTCTCTAGTGCCAGGTTTCTTGCTAGCCCCATAATAGCTCCCTCCATCAAAATATCTTTCTTTGCTCTCATCTCTGTCCTTCCTTCATCTTGACTATCCATTTCCTTCAAGTTTTCCTCCCCTTCCCTTTCTTGTCCTCTTTCTTTCTTCTGCCCTCCCTTCTCCCCCCAACCCCATGCTCCCAATTTTGTCAGGTGATCTTGTCTATTTACCCTTTCCAGGTGGATCTTTGTATGTTTTTCTTAGGGTTCCATCTTGTTGCTTAGCTTTTCTAGGATCATGGACTATATAGGCTTGTTATCCTTTGTTTTACAACTGGTATCCACTTATGCGTGAGTACACACCATATTCATCTCTCTGGATCTGGGTTACCTCACTCAGGATGCTTTTTTCCCCTAGTTCTATCCATTTGCATGCAAATTACAAGACGTCATTGTTTTTTTTTTTCTGCTGAGTACTACTTCATTGTGTAAATGTACCACATTTTCTTTATCCATTCTTTGGTTGAGGGGCATCTAAATTGTTTCCAGGTTTATTACAAATGATGCTACTATGCACATAGTTGAACAAAGTCTCTGTAGTATGATTGAACAACCTTTGGGTATATGTCCAATAGTAGTATTGCTGGGTCCTGAGGTAGGTTGATGCCCAATTTTCTGAGAAACCACCATATTGATTTCAAGTGGTTGTACATGTTTGCATTTGCACAAGCAATGAATGAGTACTCCCCTTCACATTCTTTCTAGCATAAGCTATCATTGGTGTTTTTGATCTTAGTTATTCTGACTGGTGTAAGATGGTATCTCAGAGTTGTTTTGACTTGCATTTCTCTGATAGCTAAGGATGTCGAACATTTCCTTAAATATCTTTGTTCCATTTAAGACTTTTCTGTTGAGAATTCTCTGTTTAGCTCTTTAATTGGATTATTTGGAATTTTGATGTCTAATTTCTTTAGTTCTTTATGTATTTTGGAGATCCGTCCTCTGTGTGATGTGGGTTGGTAAAAATTTTTTCCCATTCATTTGGCTGTCTTTTTGTCTTATTGACCATGTTCTTTGGTTTATAGACGCTTCTCAGTTTCATCAGGTCCCATTTCTTTATTGCTACTCTCAGTGTCTGTGCTACTGGTGTTATATTTAGGTCTCCTGTGCCCTTGCATTGAAGACTACTTCCCACTTTCTCTTCTATCAGGTTCAGTGTGGTCAGATATATATTGAGGCCTTTAATCCATTTGGACTTGAGTTTTGTGTATGGGGATAGATATGAATCTATTTGCATTCTTCTACATGTTGACATCTGGTTATGCCAGCACCATTTGTTGAAGGTACTTTCTTTTTTTCCATTGTATAATGTTAAAATTCTACCAAAAACAATTTATAGATTCCCCATCAAATCCAAACACAATTTTCACAGACCTTGAAAGAACAATAATCATATCTATATGGAAAATCAAAAACAAAGCACCCCAACCCCAGTATATCCAAAACAATCCTGTACAATAAAAGAACTTCTGGAGGCATCACCATCCCTAATATCAAGCTCTATTATAGAGCTATAGTAGTGAAAACAGCTTGGTATTAGCATCAAAACAGACAGGCTGACCAATGAAATTTAATTGAAGACCCGGATATTAATCCACACACCTATGAACACGTGATTTTTGACAAAGAAGCTAAGTGTCTTCTGAAATAAGTGCTTTAAGTATCTGAGCAGAGTCAGATGCAATAGCACATATTTTTAATCCCAGCACTCAGAAGGTACAGGCAGGTAGATCTCTAAGTTTGAGGCCAGTCTAGTGTATACACTACATAGTTAGCTTTGGGATAGCCAGTATTACGTAGAGAATTCTGTTTAGAAAAGAAAAAAATAAAAGAGAGAATCTGAACATATCTATTCTTGACCAACAAAGCTGTATTAATTGCTTAAAAAGCCATGACATGAGAGTAAATTTTTTTCCCAACAAGTCAGAACATATAAAGAAAGGAAATAAGAAGCATGGTTTGAACTTTCAGTTTAAAATATGGCCAAGGAAGCCAAGAACTTCTATACTAGCCTAAAACAATCTCTTGTTTTTCATAGTGATAGTATTAGTATTATGGAGATTAGACATCAAATTGAATTGTGCAGACTATGAAATTCTAGCATGAGTTTCATTCACAGGCCCAAGTCATGTAAATGAGTGTCACTTGGAAGATATGGATCTGTGAACATTTAACATAGGCACCGTTGATGGAAATAGCTTATCTTTTCAGGTCTCAGGAGACTATTCTCCCCTGTGTTTGAAAGCCCACGTATACCTTTACCAAGTACAGGTCCTTGCAGAGGAAGAGCCGTGCTCCTCAAGTTGCACCTCAAGCATGATTTTTTATAACTAGACTCAATAGTAGGGCCGTATCTCTGTGTCACGTAAATCCAAATACAAAGTCTTGCTCAGTAGAAATAATTTGTGTGCAGAATGCTGGAATTTTGACAATGCATGACAGAATAAAATTTAAGGATATTGGACCACGAAGAATGTAATATAATATCATTTCAGCCCATATTCACTGATCGATATGGGAGCACTTACCAAAGGTTCTCAATTTAATGTATTAGCTGTGCAGCTAGAAGGGAGGGGAAACGTTTTCTTGTTTGGTTGAATGAAGGTTAAATTCAGTGACAACCTATACATGCTGAGTGAAGATGCCAGAACTCCTTGGAATAATAGAACCCTGGAGGTATGGAGTTGGGATATTGGAGTGTATTTACCATACATGACATGTGTGACCACTACACACATCTCCTGTGCCAGCCTAGACACTCTACAGTAAGGGGAGCACAAGCTTTCTTGAAGAGCTCTATTTTGACTGCCCTCTTTAAAATAAATGGTAGCATTTATTTTCCCAAAGCAGGAAGGTCCTACTTAGACATGCAGCAGAGACTAAGTATTAATTGAAATGTTTCCACCTACAGGGATATTTAAGGAAAAGGGATTCATCTCGGACACAGAATTTCATGCTGTGTATGTATTCAAACAATATATGTTTGACTATCTATTGTTTCCAGTTTGAGAAATGAGTAGATAATTAGGGCTAGTATAATAAAGTACTACTGGTTATACTAAAAAATAAAAATAAAAACAAAAATTAAAAAAAAACTACCTTGTTTCTTCTCAGTTCTGAGAAGTAGAACTTTAAGATCAGTGTATAGGACTGTTGGTTTCTCCTCAGGTTCCTCTCTTCAATGTTTCTTGGTCCATCTCCCCCTCTTCTTTCACACAGATTTTCCATCTTGCTTGGCTGCTTTATTCTCATCTTACAAGAACTGTATTAAGGCCTACACATGGTCTTAATCACCCTTTTGAGAAACTGTATCTTAAAATACAGATTTATTCCAAAGCACTAGGACTTCATATACGAATTTGAGGTAGTACTAGCCTGTAACATCTATACTGATTTATGAGAAACTGACTATGGTTTTATCAAATGATGGAAGACTTTGGATAAATTAGAATTGGAAGACAAGGAAGAGGAGCATTAATGCCCAATTCAGAATAGTCACAAAGTATAAAGATAATTATGTCCCTCCTGAATGTCCATGAAAAATCATTTGGCGCAGAGGACACTGCATAGTTAGGTGGGTAAGTGTATACACCCCTGTATGGATACTAGAAGGCCTCATTCCTTTATTAGTTATCGCAGTACATGCGATAACTAATAAAATAAATATAAATAAATTGTAAGATAAAGTAATGATAGTATAAACATTATAAATTATAAAATTATAAATATAATAAACTATAAAAATAAATAATAAAATTGAACAAATGATAATAAATAAAAATCAGTTGAAAGAGGCCATGTAACAGAGAACTAAACTCTTCATGAGCTTAACAGCTTCCTCATTCAAAGGCTCAGCTGCCGACCACTGATATCTCTTGTTTCATGTGCCAACATCAGATAACAGCAGGAACCTATGGAGAGTCAGTAAGCCTTGTTGTATTGGTCAGTGACTGAATATGACTATCAAAGGTTGGGTGGAGTTTAGAACTCACTGGATTGGAAATACGTTCTGCAATAGATTTACTTCTCCTGCCTATGCCAATCTTCATTCCTCTGGATGCCTTGATGGTATTCATGATCATAATATACTGTTCTTTTCACTTTTTAGATATATTTATTTTATTTTATGCATATGAGCATTTTACCTACACTACATACACCAAATGCATGCTAGTGCTTGAGGAGATAGAGAAGAGGGCATTCTCCACCCTTCTCTGGATTCTTTGAAACTGAGTTAAGGATTATTGAGAGCTACCGTGTGGGTGCTTGGAATTGAACCCAGGTTATCTGTAAGAGCAATAAGTGTTCTCAACCATCGAGCTATCTCTCCATCCCTGTACATTTCTCTGTATGCAGAAGAATTTCAGAGATGGGTTTATGTCTAGGAATCAAATAGTCTTATCATGTATGTTATCACCCAGAAATAACTGGCCTTCTAAAGACTCAGTTCAGACCTGATACAGTGGCACATGTCTTTAAACAGTGTTTGGGGGGGCAGAGGCAAGTGGATCTCTGCTAGCTTAAGGCCAGACTTGTATATACAGTGAGTATCAGGCCAGCCAGGGTTACAGTTAGACTTCCATCTTTAAAGAAAATAAAACAAAACAAAACCAAAGGAAAATTAGGTTTAGACTGTAGTAAAAGCAACTCCCTAAAGAGCTGATGCTTTACTTTGGAGGACATAGTACATGACTTCATACAGAGATCAAAATAAGATGTGTTATCTTATGTAACAAAATTATATACATCTAGGAATCCAGAGGTAGAGGAGTAGCTTTTCTCTTTCTATAACTTAGTTATTTTTATTAATTCTTTGAGGATTTCATACAATATATTGTGATCGTGTTGATCATATTTGTTTCCCATTCATCCCCTGGACTCCTTGCAAATCCACCCTCTTCTCTATCCCTTTGAATTTCATTCTCTCTCTCTCTCTCTCTCTCTCTCTCTCTCTCTCTCTCATAGCCCACCAAGTCCATTTTGTGGTGCTCATACGCTCAAGTGTCTGGGACCACTTGAGGGGGATCGTGGTCCACCAGGAGCCACACCCGTAAAGAAAACTGATTCGTTCTCCCCCAGAAGCCATCAGCCACTGTCGCTCCTCAGTTACAGGCAGAAACTCATGAGACCCTCCGCCTTCCATACTGGAATTCTGATTGGCTTGTTCAGGTTGTGTGCCGGCAACCACAGCTGCTTTGGGTCTATGAGTGCAAGATGGCCCATGATTTTCAGCCATTCTGATAAGTGTGTAGTTACAGTTCATTGTGGTTTTCACGCGCGTTTCTTTAATGATTAATGAGACCACAAGCACAATCAAGCTAATGGCACATCTATCACCTTAGAAAATGTCCTTTATGTGTGCTTCTTTTCCATTCACCTATCATTTTTTTCCTTTGGAAAAAGTATGATTATTAAAATCTTTTGCCTATTTTTTTAAAATTAAATTGTTCTGTTAAGGAGTTTTGAATTATTTACTCTGAATGCAGGTTCTTAACCAGATGTATGATTATAAAAATTTTCTCCTAGCTTGTGGCTTTTACTTTCATCATTTCAACCATAACTTAACACTTTCATATTTATCTGTTTTTTTTTATGTGGAAGGGTGTTTTGCTTGACATGTGTCTGTGTATTCATTTGTGAACAGTGCTAGTGGGGCCAGAAAAGGATGCTGAGTCCGCTGTAATGGGAGTTACAGACGGGTTGTTAGTCCCTTGTGGTGCTGAGACCGAACCTGGCCCTTCTGCGAGAACAAGTACTCTTTATGTCTACACCATTGCATCGGCTTCTCAGGCATATCTTTTGAAGGATGAAATCCCACTGTGCAGGGATCCAGATCACCAATTCTTTGATTAGTGGATTATGCTTTTATATATAAAACATCATTGTGTAACTCAATATCAGTGTATTTCTTAAATTTTTTCTAACTTTAGTCCTATATTTGAGCTTGTCTATGTGAATTAATGATTACTCAGTCAGTTACGAGAGACAACAAGCTAATAGTTAAAAACTGCAACATACTCAAAGCCATTCTAGGTTTGAACATATCTAAAACAATCGAACTCTTTCTTTTGCAACTTACCTAACATTCATTTGCTGTCTTCTATCAAAGAGAGAAAAATCGACTAATACTGACTTCCAGTGATGGCTGAAGTGTCAACACACAGGTACAACACCTAGCATGAATCCCAAACCTCATTTCAGATCACAGACTAAAGGCGGGGTTGACAAATGGACTGCTCAGAAATAGAAACCATTCTAAAGGTGACGCTTTGACTGTTAGTCTTTCTCACGTCAAAAGATATAAAACTAACTTTTTTTTTTGTATTGCTTCTGCCCAAGGAAGACCCTCCAGACAGAATGCTGCCATTAACCTTACTCTGTGTTCTACAGAGCATTTTTAAAAGGAGGTAAAAACATATCATGGGCGCAAACATGACTGAGGCTAGGAAAAGATTGGAAGAATGTTACCATTATTTCTTTTTAACAATAAGCAGACACTGAAAATTTCATCCACAATATTATTCTGAAATTAGTTTTGTATACAGGGATTTCTGGAGTAAATAGGGCTGACGTACAGCTCATTGTAGTTTTGGATCTGTGTGACTCAAAACTTTACCTACTTTCCTACAATTTAACAACTTAATTTTAAGTAAAAAACTTCATTCTAGAATGATTTTAATTTAGACAGTTGAATTATTCAGTATATTTTATTTATATATTCTTTCATAACATCTGGAATATCCTGTGAATTATATGAAGATACTTTTTCAAAATTGTAAAATATCTACATTTTATTACTTTTCTCGTTAACTTTGTTTGTATTATCAAGAAACAAACAAATTAGCAGTTTGTAATAAAATGACAGCGATCAAAATATCACCTCCCAAACTACCAGAAAGTTCATTTCCAAATCTTTTTATTTGTCTAAGGGACAGTCCAAAAAAAGTTTATCTTTGATATAAATGCACCTCAGGTTGTGCCATTTAAGCACGAGCACAGGATCTTGTACATTTCCGTGTAGCTGAAATAATCCCCTGCTGTGCTGACCAGTTGTCAGTGTGGAAAGCTGCAGTAAATATCTATATCATATAAAGAGAATTGAAAATAGGGAAGACCAACTGAAAAAGCTGACACAGCCCCAAATACTTTTCATGCACAGCCTCACTTAATTCTCGTGATTATCTCAAAGCAATAAAACAATTTATCGAGCTCTCAGAGCTGAACAGTGGTCACAACTGACACTGTTTCTCATCAAGGTTGCCTGGTTCCCACTCTGCTGAATTACTTCTTACGCAAGTATCAGTTCACAGTCATTGGTTAGTTAGATGGAAAAGCGGAAGCTGTATCTGAGTAGAATTCTAATACCATGGAATATATTGACTACTCAGGAAAAGTTACATATCTCTTAAAATCTTTAAAATGATTTTGTTAGTTTAGGTTAGCATACAGAGCAATGAGTTTCATTGTTGCATTTCCATGTATAAGTGGTGTTAAACTTTGTTGCCATTTGTTCTGGCTTCTGCTGCCTTAGGTCCCACTCTGCCTGATTCCCTTCCTCCCCCCAGACCGTTCCTTGCTTCTGCTTTCTTTGCACATGAATTCCACTATCATCTTGTTCTCTCCCCTAAGATCTTTTTAGCCCTCTCCTGATCTCCTTTCTACTTTCACAGCACTGCCCACATAACTCTATATAAACACACACACATCTGTAATTTAAAATTTATGTTGTGTTTACAACAGAAAATGTGGTATTTGTCTTTCTGAATCTGAATTATTTTACTTAACATAATAATTTGAACTCAGGTCATCATGTTTGTGTGGTAGGGACTCTACTGATGGACCCATCTCTCAAACCTCTAGACATTTTAAAACGTATTCCATAAACACATTGGTGTTTTCACTAATTTTTAATATGTCAATATTATTTTAAAATTCACTTTTTTTTTGAGAAAGAGGGTTTCCTTGTGTGATCCTAGATCTCCTTGGAACTCACTATGCAGTCCAGTTTGACTTAGATTTTCACAGAAATTCTAGTCAGGCAGTGGTGGCACACTCCTTTAATCCCAGCACTTGGAAGGGCAGGGGCAGGTGGATCTTTGTGAGTTTATTACGTTGGTCTACAAAGCGAATTCTACGACAGTCAGGGACACAGAGAAATGCTGTATTGAAAAGAAAATGAACTCACAGGAATCCCAAGTGACTTTAAGGCATTTACCCTCACAGTCAGTTAAAAATTTATATTTCTTGGGAGCTCAGTCCAGTGCTCCTGTGTGGGTCTCTGTCTCTATCTCTATCCATCACCAGATGAAGATTCTATGATGATATGCAAGATATTCGTCAGTATTGCTCTAGGATAGGGTCATTTCAGGTTCCCAATCCTCAGCTGCCCAAGGAACTAACTGGGAACCTCATCTTGGGCACTAGGGAGCCCCTCTAGGGTCAAGTCTCTTGCCCACCCTAAAATGGCTCCCTTAACTAAGAATTGTGGTTCCGTGCTCCCCTATCCACCTTTCCTTTATCCCAATTCTCCTGTTTCCCAGGTCCCCCCTCCTTCCCTTCTACCTTTTCTCTCCCCATCTCCCTTTACCCCCATCCCACCCCATCCCCAAGATCCCATTTTCTCCCCGGAAATTTGGTCTACATCCCTTAGCCAAGAGGACAACTATATGTTTTTCCTTGGGTTCACCTTCTTACTTAGCTTCTTTAGGTTCACCTATTGTAGACTCCGTGGTCCTTATTTATGGCTAGAAACCAATTATGAGTGAGTACATCCCATATTCATCTTTTTGGGTCCGGGACACCTCACTCAGGATAGTGTTTTCTATTTCCATCCATTTGCATGCAAAATTCGAGAAGTCATTGTTTTTTACCGCAGCATAGTACTCTAGCGTGTATATATTCCATACTTTCTTCATCCATTCTTCCATTGAAGGGCATCTAGGTTGTTTCCAGGTTCTGGCTATTACAAATAATACTGCTATGAACATAGTTGGTCCCAAGGAGGAGCAGAAGGAGGGAGAACATGAGCAAAGAATTCGGGACCACGAGGCGTGCATCCACCCACTGAGACAGTGGAGCTGATCTACTGGGAGCTCACCAAGGCCAGCTGGACTGTGACCGAAAAAGCATGGGATAAAACCGGACTCTCTGAACATGGCGAACAATGAGGGCTGATGAGACACCAAGGACAATGGCAGGGGGTTTTGATCCTACTTAATGTGCTGGCTTTGTGGGAACCTAGCCAGTTTGGATGTTCACCTTCCTAGATATGGACGGAGGGGGGAGGACCTAGGACTTACCACAGGGCAGGGAACCCGGACTGCTCTGTGGACTGGAGAGGGAGGGGGGGGGGAGAGGAGTGGGGGGAGGGGGAGAAGGGTGGGAGGAGGGGGAGAAGGGTGGGAGGAGGGGGAGAAGGGTGGGAGGAGGGGAAGGGAAATGGGAGGCTGGGAGGAGGTGGAAACTTGTTTTTTGTTTATGTTTTTCTTCTTTTCGCAATAAAAAAAAATTAAAAAAAATTTATATTTCTGTGTTACAGGGTTTTTGTTTCATTGTGATTTTTCATTTTTTTTCTTAAATTAAATCACTGCTTGGCCAATTAGTTCTAGCTTCTTATTGGCACTTACATTAATTTAATCAATTATTATTGATCTGTTTATTGCCACGTGGCAGTGGCTTATCAGCAAAGTTTCAGCATGTCTGACTCTGGCGGTGGCTCCATAGCATTCCTTAAGTGTCTTTCAGCCATTTACATTCCTCTGTTGAGAGTTCTCTGTTTAGGTCTGGACTCCATTTTTTTTTTTATTGGATTAATGTTTTTTTTCCGGGCAGTGGTGGCACATGCCTTTTATCCCAGCACTCGGGAGGCAGAGGCAGGCAGATCTCTGTGAGTTTGAGGTCAGCCTGGTCTACAAGAGCTAGTTCCAGGACAGGCTCCAAAGCTACAGAGAAACCCTGTTTCGAAAATAAAAATAAAGATTTTCATTCATTTCTATAAAATTTATAATATTTTATTCGTTATTAATAATTAAATAAATATAATACTTAATAATAATTTGTTATTATTTTTAGACATGAGTGAATTTATGAGGCTAAATACCTAGTAAAGCAAGGAATTTTTATGAAACGAAATCATTCAGGAGCTGAATTATCTGTAAATTTGTACACATGCTTGGCAATTATGGTATCTTGTTTGCTTTGTATTCTTTTTATTGACGGTCTTTGAAATGTAAAAAATTGGGGAGGTTTTATATTTAACTCAGTAATAACAATAAACTAAATCATTGTAGGTAGACTTAAATTCAATAAAAATTCCATAAGGGTTGCGACAGGAATTTTGTGTGCAATTGTGTATTTAGCTATTACAATTTTTGAAGAATTCCTTTACAAATTTTAGGAGCAAAATTTCAGCATAGGTTCAGCTGTATGTTGATGAAGGATATATAACTCAGTAGTTTGTTACTTACATCGGGTCCTGGTAACTGGCATTGGACAAAGCTCCCAGATGTTGCAATTCTTTTTCTACTAGTAGTATTGAGAGAACTTCTAATTCCATCATTTGACTCTAAAATCCATCAGCAGAATCTTTCCACACTCTGGGCACCCTGAGAATAGATTAGCCTACGACTACAATCTCATGGAGAAAGGGTGGAGAGCTGTGTTTGTTTTCTATGAAATTTCATGAACACACAACTAGAGCTATAGAGGGATCTTGGTTCTTTGGGAAAGTGGTTACAGGATTCATAACTTCTTTTCCATAAAATGCTATACTTTTTTCAACCTATGCAATCCTCCCATATACATTAGTCATCTCTAGTCCATTATAATACACAATATATTCTGGGTGATATATAAATAGCTGTTGCTCTGTATTATTTAAGGAATAATAAAAGTTTCCAAAGCTTAGGGTCAGTATTAAGTGAACAACACAATGGGCTGACAGTCATAGATTATATCCATTATGGTCAATTTAGTGCAAACAATACTGGAAGAATCTGGAAGAGAGGATACATTATCTCAAGCTCTTTAGAGTTAGTTATACACTACTTTTGTTACAGTCAGGATTAAATAGAGTATAAGGTACGATTTGTTTTGTTTTTGTTTTTTTGAGAATGAACTCAAATTTCTTTTGGCATATAAAGAACTTCATACTATCAGCTCAGTTTGGGGTGTTTTGAAGAGTTCAAAAAGAAGAGAACAGATTAAATAACTCGGGGATACATTGGCACCATTATAAGGACAAGTTTTTTGGTGGAATGTTCTGAATGGAGCAATCCTAACATTTCTGCTTTTGAATCAAGGTCCACGAGACTGTTGGCTAATGCAATTGTGGAGATAGTCTCATGAGCACTTTCTCAAAAGTCTTTTCATGGGTGAAAGTAGACGATTTAGCATTTTCAGAAAAAGACAAACATTTGTTAGTAATTCTTTTATTAGAAGAAAAATTCGTTTACTAAATACTATTTTTAAATACTTGTATTGAATTTACAATTGATTCTACAAAATTAGGCTCTTAAAAAATGCTTATCTTTGACTAGGCAGTGTTGGCACACACCTTTAATCCCAGCACTCAAGATGTAGGGGCAGGTGGAGATTTGTGAGTTCAAGGCCAGCCTGGATTACAGAGCAAGTTTCAGTCAGTAAGGACTTAAGGACTGTACAGAGAAGAAAAACCCTGACTTAAACAAAAACAAAAGCAAAAAAAAAAAAAGAAAGAAAGAAAAGAAAAAAGGAAAATGCCCATCTTCAGTCATCCCTTTCATTACTAATATTTTTCTAACTGAAAAAAATGCAATGTATGTTACAGACAACCTATCCCTATCATATCTGATTTATTTCCTAGAAAATTTGCTTTCTTTCCCTGGGGAGATTTCAGGTCACAAGTTTTTAAATTGATACTGAAGAACTAACTGATAAATATAAATCACTTAGGTCAAATTTGATTATTTTCTGAGTTCATCTCACGATTTGGTCCAAATGGAAGTGCTAATTTTCCAACCTATACTTTAGGGTACCTTAAATTTCTTTCCTCACAGAAATAACTTTAGACCTTTAAATTTGTAATGACATTTTCACACGTTTATTTTTAAAGAAAATAATTTCTCATTTCTTCATGCCAATGAACTGAATAAGATCTGTAATTAAAATCAAATCTAAAAAAAGAGTATATTTCAAAGGAAGTATTTATTTCCCCCAAACAAAAACAGTACTGAGATACTGACAAATATCTGATCCTTAAGATATAACCCTGATTCTCCCAACCTGACCTGCGGTGACGCAGGGAACCTGTAGGAGACAGGGAGTGATGTCAAGTTTGTTTTATTGAAGGTGAATTAACAAGGCCTGAAGAGAAAGCCGAGCTCTGAGAGCTCGGCCAAGGCTTTTGCATGAAGAAGCAGCAAGGAAAATATGAGATGCATAAAGACTCTGCACAGAAGCTTTAGAGCTTTGATAAAATATAAAATGTCTTTAACCCCTTGCTGTTCTTGCAAACGCCTGCAATTCAAGAATTTTATTATTCTGGGGCTAACGTATTTTAAACCTCAATAACTGAATGTTTCCTTTGGGATACCTTCAGGCAAACTGTATATTGATTTTCTCAGAATGCACTGTATTTTTCATTAGTACCAAGGTTTGGTGGATATCTAGTCATTTGTTCACCAAATTCCTCTGAAAATTAAAATGGACCACTCTATTTTGGCTGCAGAGCCTTCGGTGCATGGGTGGGTTTTTCCTTCCTCCACACAACACTACCAGAGCATCCTATTGAACAGTCATGGGTGGGTTTTCCTTCCTCCACACAACAACAGAGCATCCTATTGAACAGTCATGGGTGGGTTTTCCTTCCTCCACACAACACTACCAGAGCATCCTATTGAACAGTCATCTTGTCCAGATTATGTCACACCAAGTCATGATCTTAACTTGGTCCACCATTTCCCTCTAAACACTATTCCTTTTTGGCCATTTGATTTTCATGACTTATTGGCTGTAGTCAAGACTAAGAATGTTTTTCTGACCTCCCTCTGACCTTTAAGCTATAAAGTTACACATATAATATATGATACAAACAAAAATAAGATCTCTATTTAAACCTTCATTTGAATTACCTAGGAAAGTTAGGTTATCAAAAAATAAAAAGCAATCTATGTTGGATTAGTTCAGCAGCATTTATAAATAAAAAAAAATAAAAAGCAATCACACTGCCTCTGTTCTGCATTTACTGTTTCATACTTTCGAAGATGATAGATAACTGATTCTCATAGTTGAAAGAAATCCCTAAATGATTTTGTTGTGATTCCAGTCTCATCCTTTATGAACTACTTCTAGTTGAGGAGAGCTCCACTTTCCCTTCCAGTGTTCACTGCTCAGCGGGCAGGGTACATAGGCAAGAGGCCCTGTTGTCCAGGAATCTTACATATTATTTATTGCATGGTATTGAGACAGTTTATATTCTATGAGCCACCTTCTTCTTCCCCAACAAAGAAACAATTTGACGTATTTAAATCATTCCTCATGTGGTTTGCTATTCATATTTTATTCTCCCAACAACCTTCCACGTAAGTGGATAGCCGTGCATCAGCGTTATAAACAAGAATCTGCCAAAGTTTTCAATAATTTTAGAAGACTTTAGGTAAATTCCCTGGAAATGTCAAGCACTTATTATGATGTGGTGGTTTAAATAGGAATGGCCCCCATAAACTCATATATTTGAATGCCTGGTCATTAGGGACTGGAACTACTTGACAGGGATTAGGAGGTGTGGCCTTGTTAGAGAAAGTGTACTGCTGCAGATGGCCTTTGGGGTTTTCAAATGCTCAAGCTAGACCTAGTAATCGCTATCTTCCTGCTGCATGCCAGTCTGGATGTACAACTCTGAGCTACCTCTCCAGCATCATGTCTGTGTGCTTGCTACCATGCTTACTGATGTTATGGACTATGATAATGGACTAAGCCTCTGAAACTGTAAGCCAGTCCCAATTAAATGCTTTTTTTTAAGAGTTGCCACGATCATGATATCTCCTCACAGCAATAGAACATTGACTAAGACAGATTTCAGAGTAATAATCTGAAGGACTGAGGTAGGAGTCATTTTAAACACACACTGTGCCACATTTCCTGTTTGTGTCCTTAAGGATTTTGAATTCCTTCTTTGAGCAGACAACTTTTCTAATTATGGAAGAGTCAAATGTGAGTATTACTGGAATCACACTTCCAGTTACAGAACATACGTCTTCTTAAGGAAGAAGGTGAGAGTAGTCAAAACAAATGGAACCAACAAAATGAATGTGAATTCAGGTAATTGGTTAAGATTAAATTTAATTGTTGTTCAATCATTTAGATGCCCCTATATGTTGATGTTTCTTTTTCCACAACTGTAAAAAATTGTATGATAATATTTTAACAGTCGCTGTATAAAAAATTTTTCTAAATATTTCAATTAATTTTCTTCAGAGAAATTCCTAAAAGGAGAAATAAAATACAAATCTTGTATCAGTTAGAGATAATTTCATCTGTAAGAAGCAATAACCCTTAACTAAAAACATCTTTGACCATCTTCAATTACAATCAAATAGTAACTATTTTATGAATTGTTTGAAATATTAATGATAAAATTTATAGTATCAGAAGAAGGAAAAACAGTGTTAGAATTTAGAACTGTTTTCACTCACTGAGGTGGCAGAATGATGGCTCTTTGTCCTCCTGGGGACTTCTCATTCTCAGTGTCTCCCATTTGCTGTTAGGCTTGTGTCCTCATTGGTTGCAATGTTACTTTTTCTGAGCATCTATGCCATTATCTAGGTCACCAGAGGCAGTGAGTTCTCATATTAATCAGTTTAAAAATTATTATCATCATTATTTAATATTATTATTACATAAGACCTACTCTTTCAACAATGTTCAAGCATAGAGTACATTAATGTTAGCTATGGTCATCATTGTATCAAGTGTGTTTCCATCTTGAGTAAGTTGGTACCATTTGAAATTTTTTTTCTACTTCATTATCTCTGCATATTCCTTAGGTTGGATTTTTTTCTATTTCTAAAATTATATGGCTCATATTTTTTCTCTAGATCTCTTTAAACTGTAAACAGGCAAATCAAATTTGCATTTTGTTTCTTCCCCAATTTTGCCATTAGTATGTTAATTTAACACCACATCATCCCACAATGGCAGCAGAAGCAGGGCTCTATTTTTGCCAAAATAGAAGATAACTTTTAGAAGTCTAGAGATACCAAGTTTGACTATCCACTATGAAACAAACAGTTTCTGAAGCTAGAAGGTGTATTGGTGAAAAAAAAAATTATTCTAGTGAAGAGACAATGTAAATGGATGGTATATAAGGTCAGTCAATTTTATAAACAAAAATGGAATTGAGTTATGGAATAGAGTGATGGACAGTGCTGTTTTATAAGAAATGCTCAGAGAAGTCTCATAGTAGGTGAGTTTTTATAGGGATCTGAAAAGGGCAGGCAGCTAACTACACGGAGAATGCCTGGAAATGCTTGGTGAGCTGGAAAAACAGCAGGGAACTGGCATGCCTGCACACACTGAGTAAGGCCAGAATGAGGAGGGAGGGGAGGACACACCACATTCCCTTCTCAGCTTGGACAGGGCTTTGCCGGTCCCTTTTCTGTTCCTTTTCTTCCCCGTTCTTGTAGACCCGGTACTCCAGTGAAAAATTTTGTTTTCATTCTCCTGATAATGACTGTAGGTATTCTTCCCTCCCTCCCTCCCTCTCTCCTTCCCTCCCTCCCTCTCTCCCTCCCTCCCTCCCTCCTTCCCTCTCTCCGTCCCTATCTCCCTCCTTCCCTATCTCCCTCTGTCTATCTCTCTCTTTCTTCCTTTCATTTTTTTCTTTTGTTGCTTGGTGTTGCGTTTGACTCTGGGACCTAATATTTCTGAGATAAGCGATCTATCACTGGACCAAATTCCAACATTTAAACTTCATTTCTGAAGAAAAATTTGACTAAGTATAGATTCCTGAATTGATGGCTTTTATTTCGTATATTAAAAAGAACACTGTAACACTTCACTTTGACTTCTGCAATTCCCGATGAATAAATTCTCTGTCATTGCAACAGCAGGGAACTATTTTTTTTCTGCTTTGGGTACTGTATTTTTTTCCTGTAGTCATTATTGGGATCGTAGCTTTTAGTCTGTATCAATTTGATTATCCTGTGCTTGAGGTTAGATTTCCTTGACTTTATCTTGTTAGGGCTTTGCTCAGGTTTTGAATTTGTTGGTTTTTGTGTTATATTTGGGGAAGTTTTAATCTATATATGTGTGTGGACACATGCCCATGCATACACACAGACACACACAGAAACACACAAACATGCACACACAGAGACGCACACAGAGACACACACAAATATGCACATACACTCATGTGCACACACACACACAAATACACACACACACCACATGCACACACACACACACAGGGTCTTACATTTTCCCCTCTCAAGAACACAAATGACACAAATATTCTTTTATCATTTTTTTTCTTGTAGGTCTCTGAGCTCTGTTCGTTTTTCAATGTATTTTATCTCTATTGTTGAAATTGGATAATTTCAGTCCAGTGCTTAGATGTGGGTCTCTGTCTCTATTTCTTTCTGTCGCCATATGAAGGTTCTATGGTGATATTTAAGATAGTCATCAATCTGACTATGGGACAAGGCCAGTTCAGGCACCCTCTCCTCCACTGCCCAGGGTCCTAGCTTGGGTCATCCCCATGGACTCCTGGGAACCCCTCTATAGCCAAGCCTCTTGCCAACCCAAAAATGGTTCCCTCAATTAAGATATCTCCTTCCCTGCTCCCATATCCGTCATTCCTCCACCTCATCCATCTCACTCCCCCAAGCCCTCCCCAACCCTCCCCTTATCCCTTCTCTCTCCCCCCTCCTCTTCCCCCACCCCTGTAGTAATAGGGGTGGCGGGGCTGTGTCCCCAGCACCCCGGCTGCCTGCTCGGCTAGCTTATGCCCCGAAATAACAACACACAAACTGTATTCATTTAAACACTGCTTGGCCCATTTCTAATCATCTGTGTGTAGCACCCCAAGGTGCGCTTACCGGGGAGATTCTAGCCTAGTCCATCCTGGGTCGGAGCTTCATGGCATGTGTCTGCCCGGGAGCGGGGCATGGCGTCTCTGCTGAGGCATCTGCTCAGGAGAGCAGAGCTGTGGAGTCTCTGAGCTCACTTCCTCTTCCTCCCAGCATTTTGTTCTGTTTACTCCTCCCACCTATCCTCTAACCAATAAAATGGGCCAGGGCAGTGCCTTTATTAGCCAATGACCTTCCTCCATCATTTCCCCTTTTTCGGTTTAAACAAAAAAAAAGGCTTTAACATAGTAAAATTACATATAACAAAACAGTTATCAAGTAAAAGTTACAATAATCTTTATCATAACTAAGAAAAACTATAACTAACTATTCTTAACTCCATCAAAGACTCCAGAAAGATACAATACTACATAAGCAAACAAGAAAAAAACAACTTTTAAAACTCTAGAAATGACAGAGACATCTCGCTGCCTGGACAGTCACCCAAAGTTCCTCTGTACCGTTGGGGCATCCATCTTCAGCCTTCAGGCCCATGGTATCCAGCAGACATTTCCATAAAGCAGGAAAATTCAAAGTCAGTTCAGTCACTATCTGTTGTGTCCTGCAGAATGTCTCGTGGACTCTTTCACGAATCAGGAACCCCGAAAGATCATCTCACCTTAGACAAGTTCAGTAGTCCTCTCTCTGTGGGTTCTCTGTGTCCAGTTTATGCAATAGTCCAGGCAAGAGCAGTTTCTTGCCCAAATGGCTATCAAACTCCATAACGAGCCTCTTCGATGCCCATCTTCCTCTGGAAGTAGATTGGTGCTGCCAGGAGCAGAGTGTCTCATTGTCATGAAAAGTCCTAAATTATTAAAACATTTAAAATGCCATATTCTATAATCTTTGAAAAATATGAAGAATGCCTATCTAAAATATATCTATGTACATCTAGAAAATCTTAACTAACATGACTACAAACTTGACTATTATTATGATTATCTATTAACAATTTATATTTCCTAATTATACATTACATTTTTAATAATGAACTACACAATCACAACACCTTAATTAAAATCAGAAACACTTATACATATAACAAAATTGACCTTAAATCTATATCAATAAAGCAAAATCCATATTAATGCAAATTATTCATATCTATATCATATCCCCCTTTAAATGTAAAAGAACACTTATAAACATTTTTTGGGAATATGGGCGTAGTTATTTCTCTCCAAACTGCTTCCTGCTGAATGGGGGCATCGTTAATTAGGTCTTTCATGGTATAACCTGTGTGCTAGTTTCATCTCAGTTGGCAGTTGAGCGAAGCAATTTTTTGAAGGCGTTCACACCAACCCTTCAGGAGGGCGTGGTCCATCATACCATATCGGAATAGAAGAAATGAACAGCGTCTCATCCTCTGTGAAAACAAAATAAGAAACTCCTTTTCCAAAGTATCATATCCTTAGATTCAAATTCAAAATATCTATGTTGGATTAGTTCAGCAGCATTTATAAATAAATATCTTTTAGCAGCTGTTGCTCCTTCCTCAGCATTCAAATAATTCAAAGAGAGCATAATAGCATACAGTATCAAAATTCTCTGTGTATTTTCCATCTTTGTGCAGCTTTGTTTTAACCTCTATTTTGTTTATTTTTACTTTTAACTCTTTGCTTTTTGAGACAGGTTCTCTGTATCTTTGACCTGAAGTAACTCTGTAGACCAGGCTGTCTTTGAACTCTCAGAGATCCGCCTGTCTCTGCCTCCCAGGCATTAGGATTAAAGGTGTAAGCTACTACACCTTGAACTCACAGAGATCTGTTTGCCTCTGCCTTCTAGGCACTGGGATTAAAGGCGTGTGCTACCACACACAACAACTCTCTTCCTTTTTTTTTTTTACTTTAAGAACTTCAACTTTTAGTCTGCATACATTTTTAACACGCTTTAAACCATTCAGAAATTTTCTCTGTCTTTGAATCTCTCTTTACTGTATATCTCTCTTTTTCTGACCACATGAATCTTTAATTTACCAAGCAATCTCAGTAGGATTAAAGGTGTGGCTTTGCCGGCTGGATCCAGACCATTCCTTAGCTTTCCAGCCTCGTGGCTGAGGTACTGGCTGTAGCCATGTTTACTGTGACAACTCTATGGCATTTCAAGGTCCTTGCCAGCAAGCGAGCTTCAGCAGCCTGTGCTTGCAAACCGCACAAACCACCTGCGTAAAAGAGTCAGAGTTTGCCCTGGCAGGGCAGCCCAGAAAGCCGGCATTTTTAAATGGCGCAGCTTTTTTTCTGCTATGGCTGAAAACCGAAAAGCATGCGTTCAGCTTTTCGTCAACAGCATTTAAGTGTTTCGTGGCAGGACCTCTTAATGAGCTGCAGGCTTTGCAGCTAAAGCTGAGTCAGGAAGCCTCTCTTAGATGAGGTGCTTGCTTTCCTCTAGCAAGCAGAGTAGAACCGAGAAATTGCTGCTACCAAGAAACCAGGCACAATGCTTTCATTTTGTTCTAGAATTACTTCCCAAGCTGTCTCAGGCTTTATGTGGAAGCAGTTGTCCACGTGGGCGCCATATGTAGTAATAGGGGTGGCGGGGCTGTGTCCCCAGCACCCCGGCTGCCTGCTCGGCTAGCTTATGCCCCGAAATAACAACACACAAACTGTATTCATTTAAACACTGCTTGGCCCATTTCTAATCATCTGTGTGTAGCACCCCAATGTGCGCTTACCGGGGAGATTCTAGCCTAGTCCATCCTGGGTCGGAGCTTCATGGCATGTGTCTGCCCGGGAGTGGGGCATTGCGTCTCTGCTGAGGCATCTGCTCAGGAGAGCAGAGCTGTGGAGTCTCTGAGCTCACTTCCTCTTCCTCCCAGCATTTTGTTCTGTTTACTCCTCCCACCTATCCTCTAACCAATAAAATGGGCCAGTGCAGTGCCTTTATTAGCCAATGACCTTCCTCCATCACACCCCCACCTCCCATGCCCCCAACTTTTGCCTGGCAATCTTGTCTGCTTCTGATTTCCAGGAGGATCAGTATATGTTTTTCTTTGGGTTCACCTTATTATTTAGCTTCTCTAGCTTGCGAACTATGGGCTTAATGTCCTTTGTTTGTGGCTAGAATCCACTGATGAGAGTACATACCATATTCATCTTTTTGGGTCTGGGTTATCTCACTCAGGATACTACTTCCATCTACTTCCATCCATTTGCATGCAAAATTCAAGATGTCATTGTTTTTTACCACTGAGTACAACTCTAATGTGTAGATGTGCCTCACTTTCTTTATCCATTCTTCCGTTGAGGGGTGTCTAGGTTGTTTCCAGGTTCTGGCTATTACAAATAATGTAGGTATGAATATAGTTGAACAAGTGCTTTTGTAGTATGATTGGGCATCTCTTGGGTATATTCCGAAGAGTTGTATTGCTGGATCCTGAGGTAGGTTGCTCCCAAGGTCCAGTTGAAGAGCAGAAGGAGGGAGAAGATAAGCAAGGAGGTCAGGTCCGTGAGGGATTGGTCCACCCATTGAGACAGTGTGCCTGAGCTAATGGGAGCTCACCAACTCCAGCTGGACTGGGACTGACGGAGCATGGAAACAAACTGGACCCTCTGAATGTGGCAGACAATTGTGTTAGACTGAGGGGCCAATGATAATGGCACTGGGATTTGTCTCTACTGCAGGTACTGGCTTTTTGGGATGCCATTCTATTTGAATGCATAGTTTCCTAAGCCTGGATGGAGTGGGGAGGGCTTTGGACTTCCCACAGGGCAGGGCACCCTACCCTCTTTTAGGACTGGAGGGGGTGGGAAGAGGAGAGGAGGAAGTAGAAATTTTGATTGGTATTATTTATAAAGTAATAAAAATAAAATAAAAGGAAATACCTATTTCCCAATTTAAATAAAAAAAGAAATTGGATAATTTCTATTTTTGTATCTCCAAAGGCACTGGCCCCTTCCCCATTTTTTACATTGACTTATTTTCTAATAAAATTATTAACTACGTTTAGTTAGCAGGTGAAGTAATGGGTTTTACTATGGTATTTCTATGTATTTGTGTGTGTATAAAATTCACCATACTCTCTTCTTGCTCATCCCACCTCTGCCTTCTTTCAATATCTTCCCCTCTTGTGCTGGTTTTTTCTTCCTTTCAAACAGTCCTTCTTCCTGCCTCATGTCACATCTTTTCCGTTACCCTTTCTCGTTCCTCCCTCCACTCCCTGTAGACCTAACTCTTCAATCCCTCTTATCATCTTCCCATCTTTTAATTATTTTTTAAGTTAGCACATGAGCTGAGCTCACATACATGTATCTTCACACTTGTCTTATATTCCCCTCCTTCTGATGGACATCCCCTGAAGTACACTGACTTTTTAACTCTTTCATCTCCAGATTACTCATGAGTCTATCCATTTTTAATCTCATTAATTACAGTTTTCCGGTCTAAAACCTCCGTTTGAATTTTTTTTTCTGTTTTCTATCTCTTTGCTAAGCCTCTTACTTCTTTGATTGAAGAGAATTTACAGTTTTATAGTAATATTTTATTGTGGCTACTTTACATTTGTTACAGGAGAATTCTAACACATGGGACCTCTAAATAAAGTTGTTTTATCTGTTTTCCTTACTCAAGTTGAGATTTTTCATGATTTTGCTACAATGAATAGTTTTATATTTCATCCTGAGCATTTGAGTACTAAATATAGGACTCTGTTTTCTATTTAAACCTTCTATTTAGTAAAGATTCAGCAGTTAAATTAAAAATGTGCATTCTAGCATAGCTCTGTAGGCTGTGGCTCAGATGTTAGTTTGGTTCTCAAAGTCTTCACAGTGTTGTTCTAGCTTAGTCCAAGTTTTTGCTTTCCAGAGAACAGAGCAATTATAAAAAGTATTCCAAATTCATTTAAATTTCTACTTTCTGCAGTGTTCATCCTGAAGGTATGCATAGGCTGCCAGCCACAGCACATATAGCTCATCTCATAGGCCCAGGACAGCTCCACTCCACACTTGCTCCCGTCCTTGGTAGTCATCCCATGATCCTGGTATTTTTAATACCTTGGAGTCTCTATTGCAACTGAAGTTGCACCTTTACTAGTGGTTTACTGGCCTTTTTGCAGGGACTCAAGCCTTGCCAGTCTTGCTTCTTTCTATCACCTCTTCATTCTTGCAGCTTTCATGCTTCCAAAGCCACTACTATGTAGGATCCTCTTAAGCATTGCCATGTTCAGTTGCAAGCTTGAGATACAGTCTTGCCCTCAACCCCATACACCAACCATCACTAGGCCACATCTTCTGTGTCCTGACTCAGAGGGAACACCTCCATGAAGATTTTGTTTCAATGATGCTGGTCTCTTACTAATCACAACTGATTTTTCAGCCCCAGATAACTGGCATCAGTCTCCCCTGTATGTAAAGCAAAGGATCTACGAGGGGTGTTCTTCAGCCTCAACTGACCTGAAATGATACATTCTTAATTAAAATATATCATTTGATCAGTCCTCTTAGTATTTGCTTCCCACAAAATCTTCATAAGACAGGCCTCTACCATCTAATTTCTCCAATACTTATATGTCTCCCCTGAACAGTCTATTAAGAATTGAGCTGTCAATGACTTTTCTAGTTCAACATTCCAAATACTTCAAAATCCTCCCGAAAACAGGATGACCAGGCTTGTCACATCTATAGCCCGTTCTCTACTACGAATTTCTGTTTCAATTTGCTTATCTGTTACGATAATAAAGTGCTGACCAAAAATAAGTTAGGGGAGGAAAACATTTATTTGGCTTATACTTCCATGCGACAGTCCTTCATTAAAGGAAGTTAGGGCAGGAATTCAAGGCAGTAATCTGGAGAACAGAAGCAGAGACCTTGGAGGCATGTTATTTACAGGCTTGCTCTCCATGGCTTTTTCAGCTAGCTTCTTGTACAACTTAGGACCACCTCCCCACCAGATGTGGCATTGATTCATTAGGCTAGGCATTCTCCATATTTAATGAGAATAAAACATTTCACAGATAGAATGAGTCTTACTAACATTCTGCTATACTCACAGATCAGTGCCTTATTAAGCCATCATCAGAAAAGCTTTCTTCTGCAGCAGATGGGAACAAATACAGAGCCCCACAGACAAATGTTATGCAAAGTATGAGAGAGACCTTGCAACAATTAGTCTTAATTGGAATGTCTTCATGAAAACCTTCCACTCAGGGCTCAGGGAATTTCTCCAAAGAGGAAGCAAATAAAGTGAAAGAGCTAGAGGTGATGGAAGACACCAAGGAAAGAAGGCTTTCTGAAGCCGCATGCTCTAAGATCATATGAACTTACAGAGACTGAGGCAGCAAGTACAGGGCCAGCATGGGTCTGCACTAGGTCCTCTCAGTATAGAGTATAGCTTCCAGGTTAGTGTTTTTATGGTATTCCTGAGTGTGTGAATGAGTGAGTGTAGTGGCATTTCAACTGTATTTTAATAAATAGACTACCTAAAGGTTTGAGAGTAAAACACTGGTCAGCCTCACAGACCAGGTTATGGTAACACACAGCTTTAATCCCAGTAGCCACACTAGTTGCCATAGAAACCAGGCTGTGCATGCCTTTAATCACATTGGTGCACGCCTTTAATCCCAGCCCTAGAGAGGATTATAAAATGGGAGGAAACAGCTCTCAACACAGTCTCATTTTGAGATTCCTAGAGACAGGATCAGCATTTTGGTCTGAATTCAAGGTAAGAGCCAGTGGCTGACTGTTTTACTTTCCAGATCTTCAGGTTGAACCTCAATTTCTGACCCGGAGTTTTTATTAATTGTACTTCAAGTGGATCTCTGTTTCTTGTGACTTCTCTTGGGCTCCTTTTCTTATGTTTGTTTGTCTTGTCAGACTCTGATGTGATAGTTTTTGTTTGATCTCATATTCTAGGTTTTAATATATTTTATTATCTCTTTGAAGCCTGTTTTTTCTTTTTACTTTTTTTGCCTGTTTTTTTTTTTTCCCTAACGAGAGATGGGGAGTGGATCTGGATGAGAGGGGATGTGGGGACAAACTGGATGGGAGAGAAGGAGGGGAAATCTTAATTAGGATATAGTATGTGGAAAAGAATCTATTTTGGCACATGACTTTAATCCCAGCACTCAGGAGGCAGAGGCAGGTGGATATCTGTGAGTTCGAGGCCAGCCTGGACTACAAGAGCTAGTTCCAGGACAGGCTCCAAAGCTACAGAGAAACCCTCTCTCGAAAAACCAAAAACCAAACCCAAACCCCAAAAACAAACAAAAAGAATCTATTTTCAATAAAAAGAAAAAGAAAATACCCTACAGTCTTGAAGGACAGTCTGATGGAAATGATTTCTGAGCTGAGGTTTCCTCCTCTTAGTGTCTCCAAGTTGTGTGAAGTAGGGAAAAGCTAAACAGTGTATCGTTGAAAGTAACAAGGTTTATGGCTCCCTAAACTCACCCAAACTAAAATTTGATGTAGTTCATCTTTGCCTTGACTTAAAACACATTTCTTCCTTGTTTTCTTGACATCATTTGCTTTCTTGTGTTTTCCTGACTTATAAGTCTGTCTTTTCTTAGTTTTATTGGCAAATGAACTATTGGCAGAGAACTATTGGAACTTTATAAAATAAAACCAATGAACAATCATCAGAACTCAGTTTGAAAGCACTCACTCTAATAAGATTCAGGATAATAGCAAGACAATAATAATTGTATCAGATTCAAACAAAGTAGCCTAAACAAATAACTAAGGTACTTATGTTATGATAGAAGCCCCTCTGGCTCGTGGATCCTTTCCAGGGCTATTAGCAATCTAGACCATGTGAGGGCTGATATACAAAAGAGCTTTATCTACACTCAGAAAAGAGCTACTGTGGCAAAATTCCCCTTAGAGAAAAACACCATCAATAAATTTGAAAGAAATAAGAAAATGCCAACATTTAAGAATCTATAATGACATGATGAACTTAGGAAATGATAATAGATGGTGACTAAAAAATTAAGTCAACAATGACTAACTCCATATATCCAGCACTAAAAGACACTCACCAGATAAAGTGTGGCTTCTGACAACCCCTAGCCATGTGGTAGCCATGGACTGTCTGAAATGTTAAATTCTTTAATGCTACACTGTACATCTTAAAGACAAATAAAAGAAAGTAAAATATTTCATTGTTGTTTGGAAATACTGATTAATATTGAAATGTTAAAATTTGGACACATTTAGATACACAAAATATTAAACCAAATTTTCCCCTATTATTATTATATCTTTTTTACTTTTAGGAAGTGTAGGTTGTGTAAAATTATGTGTATATGCTTGTACTATACTTCTGATTGTTCATGAATGGATAAATCTTCATTGTCCAGAACATTGTTTCAAACTCTGGCTGCATCAAATAGTTCTGTGCTGTGTAAATGAATAAAATTGCTAACACATAAACGAGTTGAATCATTTACATGATTTCATGTACTGAGAAACCAGATCTAATTGAGGCAGTACCATGGTGAGTGAGAGAGGTGGAAATCATGGGGATTACAAAGAGGGTTTAAGGGAAAGCATGGGAACACATGCCTTCTGCTATCCGAAGTGCTGATCATTCGTAATGTGATTTAAATATGTACAAAAAAATCCACTCAAATTAATGCTTTTTCTGGGCTCATCTTTTCTCTTAATATCCTTCAAGCTTTTGGACTTTTAATTTTTGCTTTGTTGTTTATTTGGCTTTAAAACTCTGCTGAATCAACAGCTAAAAATGCATGTAACTTGAAATGAAAAGAAACCTTGTCACTAAATGCGTCGAGAAATTAGAAGTTTATTAGCATATAGTAATTATACAAAATAATGATGTCATGATATTTTCATACATTCTTGAAACATAATTTGAATACATTTGCCTCCTTGTCCCTATATTCTTTCCTCCCAGATCCTTTCTTTCCCCTAATACTCTCCACTCTTGTGACCCTTTCCCCCTGTGTTATGGATATGAAAGAAAACATTTTAATTTGGGGGAGGGGGAGTACAATTGAATGAATATTTATAGCCATATGTTGGAATGTTTGTCCCCTTGTAATAGCAGTAGCAGGAGGAAGAATTGAGAGATGACTAAATTTGGAATGCAAAGTATCTAAGTAGGGTTGTGTCCTTTATGAAAAGATCTTTACAGTCTTCATAACCCCTCTTTGCCACAGCAAGAAAATAAGTTTCTAAATCTGCTTTGCTTCATGGTGATATCCAGTTTACCCACTTTCATTCTTTTTTATGGTTGAATAATATTCCATTTATAATATTTACATCATATTTTATTTCTTCATCCTTTAGAGGGTAACTAGAACATTTTTATAACTTTGTTATTGTGATTGGTGTCACAGTAAGCATGGGTGTCCAGGTACAAAAATAGGGGTTGTATTTTTGCTGGACTCTCTTTTTAACATTTTTTTCTGAGAGTATCATACATGGATACTGTATTTACATCATTTTCACTGTACATTGTATTCCTTCTATGTTCCGTCACCTCCCTCTCATCTTTACATCTTATTTAATTATTATTCTCTCTCTCTCTCTCTCTCTCTCTCTCTCTCTCTCTCTCTCTCTCTCACACACACACACACACACACAGTTAAATGTTGTAAATAATCTTTCTTGTGCATTGTGAAGATGTTTCTTTGCCAAGGTGCTTTCTGATTGGTTTAATAAAGAGCTGAATGGCCAAAAGGCCAGGCAGAAAGAGGCTAGGCAGTTAGGTGAGACTTCCAGGCAGAGGGAGAAGGGGAGACATAAATCTAGGTGGGGGAGAGATGCCAGAGGACACAGAGAGGATATGAGAGGTGCAAGATGGAAGAACGATTAAAAAAGTCACGAGGCAAAATGTAGATTAATATGAATGGGTTAATTTATATTATAAGAGCTAGTGGGACAAGTATAAGCTATCGACTAAGCTTTCTTTTCTTTTTTTTGAGACTGAGCTTTTATAATTAATTATAAGTCTCTGTGTCATTTTTGGTGAACTAGTGACACTAAGAAAAATCTATATACAGTTGCAGATATATATATATATGTATACATACATATATATATTTGCATGTGTATATGATATCTATCTATCTGTCTGTATGTCTGTCTGTGTCTATATCAATATATATCTATTGAGTATATGTCCACATGTATATCTATTTCTGGAAGAAAATTTGGGTTGGGTAACATATCAGGAACACATTCTTGAAGCAGATCAACTCTCCTCTTAGCAACCATTACTTTTCTGTATCTCTTTATCTAGGAATGGGTCCCTGGAAGATTTGCCGTATCTCTGCTGGTATGCCAACTGATGTCATTGGGCAGGTCTTGTTTAACAATAGTTAATATTTCATGGATGTAGCACCCTGTCATATATAGAAGGCATTTTCATGCAGCAGACATCCTGAGCCTCTGACTCTTTATACCTCAGCTGTTATTTTTCACGCAACTAAGATCTTGGAGCTGTTTTGTGGCTGTATAAATTGAAGATAGGCACCTTAAGATGAGTGGTTCACTGTATTTTGACCAGTTGTAGGTTTCTGTGATGGTCTATTGTTGCTGCAAAAAAACCCTTTTGTGATGAGGGGTAAGAGATACACTAATCTGTGTTTATAAGGATGGGTATTTAGAATAAAGTTAGAAATTACATTCACTTAAGGATGTGGCTATAATAGTTGTCTTCTAGTGTTCAGGACTTTATTAGTCACAGCGAGTTAGCTAGGTTTACAGTACCAGGCATGAATTCTTTCCTATTGATTGGGCTTAAGTACAATCATATAACTGTTAGTTAACCGCAAGATAGAGGATGCTACTGATTCAATCTTGGCTATGTCTTGTCATGATGATCATATTTGCAGGTTGTAAGTTTTATAGCTGCCTAGAACTTTTAATTGGTTTACTCACTTTAAAGCTTGCATAGCACATTCAGGTACTAAGAATTATTTTTTAGAAAGGAAGTTTTCGGTTTGGTTCTAGCTGAACACCTCCAGGTCCTATGTCTGAAATAGATAGTGTCTTCAGCAATAACTTCTTATCTTAAAGTTCTGGAAAGCAACTAATGGCAATGGCAATAGCCTATTTTGTTTTGGAAGTCTTTTGGATTCCCTCAAGGGAACATTATTATCCAAAGTTGCATGACTTTACTTAAATTAATTAAATATTTATACACACATACATACATGCACACCCATGTGTTTTATGGCCTTTTTAGTCATCCTTGGTCTTATTAATTCTTTCTCCTCTCCTCTCTCTTAGTATCAACTCCCCCCTTCCCTTGATAAAGTCCTCTTTCATGTTTTTCCTATTTTTCCTTCCATAGCACCCGTGTTCTGCTATTCCTCTTCTAGACCTCCTTCTCCTACAACCCCTACTGTCTCCCTTTACTTTTATAGTTTCTGTTGTTGTTCAAGATGTCAGACTCTCATCTAAATCCTTTGAGTATAACCTAGGCTGATTTGTAGGATTTTACAGTAGTTATAGTTGCTGTATTTTTAATTTATTTAGGAGCCTCTCTTCTGCCTAGGACATTGGGTGTATCAAGTTATATTCCTATTTAGTAGCTAGCCATAACTGAATCCTCTCTGCTTCAGTCTATTTAGGGTCCTGGAAGAGACTGTTATATCCTGGGTGGCTTATCAACAGTAAAGTTTGACTTTTCAGTTTTTTAATCTGGAAAATCATGGATCAATTCAATAAATGTAGTGTCTGGTAAGTACTTTTCTTCTGGATCATAAACATGTCCTCTTTCTTTTGTTTTCACATTGTAGAAGGGACAAAGGAGCCCCTGAGGTCTCTTCAATCAGGACACCATCCTTCTTAGTGCTTCACTCTCATGCCTAGCAGCTTCCCAATACTTTCATCTGTGATTGAACATTCCAAGTTTTCTCACTCTCTGTACATTGTCAGGCTGTGGTTACGACCTATTGCAGAAGGAAGCTTCTCTGACGGTGACTGAGCAAGGTAGCTATCTATTAGTATAGCAGAATGTCATTAGGAGTCAGTTTATTGCTATGTTCTTTTAGCAGAACAGTAGTATTTGATTTTCTCCTAGGTTCCTGTCCTATATAGTCTTGTGTTTTTGGCTGTACAGTGTAGGTGATAGAATTCATGCTTGTGGAAGGCTATTAGACCCACAACCTCACAGGGAGTGGCATTATTATGAGGTGTGGCTTTGTTGGAGTAGGTATGTCCTTGTTGGAGGAAGTGTTTCACAATGAGGGTGGGTTTTGAGGTTTCCTGTGCTAAGCAAAATGTCTCAGTTTACTTCCCGTTACCTGTGGATCAAGATGTAGGACTATCAGCTCCTTATCCAGCACCATGTGTCCCTTGTATGGCTCCATATCCCACCATGATGATAATGGACTAATTCTCTCTTACATGATAAATCTTGAAAGTTTTGCTTGAAAACCAACTGTATAGTTAACTTGTTCTTAATGTTGGTACTTACATGTCATATATAAGAAAATTATTTTTTTTAACAACAGTTTTTAAATAGTTTTCCCATCTCATATAACGTATCAATATCAAATTATTATTGGTGAGAGAGGTAATTTAAATTGCCTTAAATTTTACTCCAGATGTTCACAGGGACTTGTGGTTTGAGTAACTTATGTCTCCTGTTTTTATCTGCTTCTGCCATATTCCCATTCAAGAAAACAATTATACCTGAGGAAATAAAGCGGCAACTTGGCTGTAGAGATTATGGTATGGGTGGACTGAGATATGCCAATGTTTGACTGCTTTAATTTATACTTGGTGTGTGTCACTTAATTTCTTTATAATTCTAGGAAAATTATTTTCCAGTCTCAAACCTTAACCACACCTATAAAATTTATGAAGTGATAATATTTATCCCATAAGTTTCTGTAAGCAATTCAGCAAGTTAACATCTGCTTGATGTTGAAAATAGTTAAGGTCTTTGGTGTTTAGTTAGTATTGGGTATTACTTCTTGACAAATAACAGTAGGATGTGTGTGGACTTTTTTCTGGCTACACTCAGATATAATGAATCCATTTGTTCATGTCATATAATAGTAAGTTAGAAGCAGTTGTAAACTTAATTTAAATCAGGTATGATTCACATTAAAAATGTTGGCTAGGTATTTAGCTATAGTTTTCCATACTATTGTAAAGAATTGAAAGAAAGATTATATCTGGATTGTAATAACATGAAAGTGTTACAAGTTATTAAAATCCATCTATTTCAAGAGATAAATATTTGAAATAAATTTTCTTTTTTTTCTTTTTTTTATTGAGAAAAGAAGAAAGAAAACATAAACAAAAAACAAGTTTCCACCTGCTCCCAGCCTCCCATTTCCCCCCCCCCCTTCTCCCCCTCCTCCTACCCTTCTCCCCCTCCCCCCCCCTCCTCTCCCCCTCCCTCTCCAGTCCACAGAGCAGTCCGGGTTCCCTGCCCTGTGGTAAGTCCTAGGTCCTCCCCCCTCCGTCCATATCTAGGAAGGTGAACATCCAAACTGGCTAGGCTCCCACAAAGCCAGCACATGAAGTAGGATCAAAACCCCGTGCCATTATCCTTGGCTTCTCATCAGCCCTCATTGTTCACCATGTTCAGAGAGTCAGGTTTTATCCCATGCTTTTTCGGTCACAGTCCAGCTGGCCTTGGTGAGCTCCCAGTAGATCAGTTCCACTGTCTCAGTGGGTGGGTGCACGCCTCGTGGTCCCGACTTCTTTGCTCATGTTCTCCCTCCTTCTGCTCCTCATTGGGACCTTGGGAGCTCAGTCCAGTGCTCCTGTGTGGGTCTCTGTCTCTATCTCTATCCATCACCAGATGAAGGTTCTATGATGATATGCAAGATATTCGTCATTATTGCTCTAGGATAGGGTCATTTCAGGTTCCCAATCCTCAGCTGCCCAAGGAACTAACTGGGAACCTCATCTTGGGCACTTGGGAGCCCCTCTAGGGTCAAGTCTCTTGCCCACCCTAAAGTGGCTCCCTTAACTAAGAATTGTGGTTCCGTGCTCCCCTATCCACCTTTCCTTTATCCCAATTCTCCTGTTTCCCCAAGTCCCCCCTCCTTCCCTTCTACCTTTTCTCTCCCCATGAAATAAATTTTCTTTATGAATTTGTGAACTAAATGTGTGGAACTCTATTCTGTAGGAAGAAATCATCCTAAACAAAAAAGTTCATAAATAGGTAAGAAGAAAAGCTCCTTGTGTATAATTACTCTTTTTATGACAGAAACAACTGGATATAGTTCTCCTATTGTGCTTTATACCTGAGGAATACCTGAGTTACTCAGATTTGAACTGGTCAGTGTGCTGGTTAGTTTTATGTCAACTGAACCCAAGCTAGAGTCATCTGACCTGAGGGAGCCTCAGCTGAGAAATGCCTCCATAAGATCTGGATGCTAGGAAGACTGTAGGATATTTTCTTATTTAGTGAGTGATGTGGGAGGGCAGTCCATCATGGATGGGGGCCACCTTTGGTGATCCTGTGTTCTATAAGAAAGGAGTCTGAGCAAGCTAGGGGGAGAAGTAACACCCAACCACAGCGTCTACATCAGTTCCTGTTTCTAGGTTCTTCACCTGTTTGAACTCTTATCCCTATGTTCTTTGATGATGAACAGTGCTCTGAGAGAAAGCCAAATGAACCTTTTCTTCCTCAAGCTGCTTTAGTCATGGTGTTTTACCACAGCCATAGGGACCCGAATTAAAACATCAAGCAACCAAAATGCATGTCATGTTGGCATCAACCTAAAATAAATGTCTTGTTTGTTCACATTGTGCAGAACCCAAGGGCCAGGCTTCAAGTACAACTGTTGTGCTGTCTTTCAACCCTTCTCATTTCTATTTGTACTTCATGATTCATAGAGCTGTCCTAAACTGAGGCAAGAGACCTAGGGTTTTCAACTCTGTTGATCACTTTTTGGGTGAAAACTGTCATCAAGGAAGAATAGCCTTTGAAGACAACCTCCATTTTAAGATTTATTTTATCATTATTTTTACATATTTTTGAGTGTATGTGTATGTACGTGTGAGTGCTTGTGTCTTCAAAGGCCAGAGGATCCCTGAGCTAGAAATACAAGAGGTCATAACTCAGGTTGTCTGGAAGAGCATTGCATTGTCTTAACCACTGTTCCACCTCTCTAGCCCTAGACAAGTTCCATTTGACAAAGAACAGTCCATGCGAAAACATTCCACACTCCAGACAGTTGGAGTCCTAGGTATACTTGGTCAGGACAGGTGAGTGGTACTAGCCAAATTACTTTAAGGTTATAAACACTGAACAATGTGTTTCTCTTAACAGTTATTTGTTTATTTGTTCTGCCTTCCTTTAATATCTTGACTGTTATTTACAATGAGACAGTCAGCAAGTGTGAAGAGAAGTTGGTCGAGAGTCTGCTGAAGTTTGTTCCCATCAAATTTAGCATTAGATACTCCATAGGCAGCTATATTTCTTTGGGAAATTAGGCATTATTTAGCTTTTGGGCTGTGGTAGCCACAGTAGAGTTCTTATATAACACTTGTAAGACTCTGGGTTCAATTCCCAGCACCTTACATTTATACAGAATTATTGACTAGAAGAAAAAAACAATAAGACTTTAAAAGTTATTTATATATTTTATTTCATTTTTTTTAAGATAGAGTTTCTCTGTGAAGCTCTGGTTGCCCTGGAACTCTTTCTCTGAACTAGGCTGGCCTTGAACTCATGAAGTCTTATCTGCTTCTACTTCCCTGGTGCTGGGATTAAAGGCATGCACCATTACAACCTGGTCAATAAGACCTTTGAAGGACAGTAGGACAACAAAAAAAAAGTGGTTAAAAAAATAAAAGACAGGAATCAAGGTATGTGGGGCTGGTAAAACCAAGCTATTCACGGAGTTCAGTGGTGCATGGGTAGTAGAGGCTACAGTTGCAAAATAAGGTCTTGACAAGGTTCTTCAATGTTCACTAAACTTTAGCTGGAATGCCAACCATCAGAGTGATGGCTGCATGACAAACGGCATATTAAAGGTTTCTTTCCCAAACATCATTGCTTCATCTCAGAATAAGACTTTCTTAGGTAGCAAATTCTACCAGCACATTATTATCAATAAACATAATTCTGTGCAGAAAGAGAATGGCTACAAACTAAATAGCATTTATAAAGCATAACAAACTATAACTTTAAAACTAGAAGCATCCATCTAAGCACGTGACAAGTGTTAAAAAATTCTTATGCACTTCACCACAGAAGTTAGCTGTAGCCTTTAGACTTGGCAAGTTAGACCATCAGGCTTGGGTGAGGCTCTGAAGATCCACCAGCTCAACCATACTTGTTCTTTAAATGAAGAGAGGGCAAAAACACACAGAGAGCAGTTACATGACTGAGGTCAAGGCAGCCAGTGGGAAAGCCTTAGAATAGATGTGGATCAAAACATCTCTCACATAAGCTGAATACTTGTCACCAAGAGCAATAGAGGCAAAATTGTGCCCCAACTGTTCTTGTACCTTTGGGGATTTGTCAGGGCAAATCATTGTGTTCCCAATATGACTACTGTAGCTTAAGAACGGAAGGAAGGACTGATTTGGATGTGGGGCTATTACGAGCGTATCTGTGTTTTTGATGTAATAAGTATGCTCTCCAGCCTTCTGCCTCCTTTGACCTATGTCTGGGAATAGAATTCCCTAACCTTAAAAGTATTGAGGACTATAGCTGAATTTAGAGTTTCGAATGATCATTTCTTTTCCTTGTGGATTCTTAGAACTGAGAATTCATTCAAATGATTCTTCCACATTGGGGTTTCCAGCTTTGATGTTGCTGGAGAAACACACTGATTTGGAGATGTGTTAATGCTAAGTAAAGTAGCCAAATTTTCTAGTAGGAACATTCTGAAGGTAAACCTGAGAAAAGAGAAGACAGGTTGTGTTTAATATTGACATGTTTTTATGCATGTGTGTTTAAAAATTAAGGAAGAGGAGGTCAAGAATTTGAAAGGGAACAAGGGTGTGGTATTTGGGATGAGTTGAAAGAACAAAAGGAAAAAGGGGATGGGAACGAAAGGGGAAGTAAGGTAATTTTATTTTAAATACAGTTATAATTTTTTGTTGTAAGTGAAATTTAAATGTTATAAAAATCTGTTTCTTTGGAATTTATTTGTTAATTGAAAAAAATATTAGTGCAAAGCAAAAGATGCTAACACAGAATGTAGTAGGTGAAATAGACATACCCACCCTTTCTCAGCTCATATCTCCCTATCGTGTGTGACACAAGGAACAAAAGAGAAACTAAACATGTAATGTGTTGGGTCATAGCAAGTATGGTATGAAGGGAATAAGTGTTTTGGAAGGGAAACTACTGATTTAAATAATGTACTGAGACCTCATTGAGAAGATGGCCCTTAAGGAACATCAAAAGAGGTGAGGCAGCCAATCAATAGCCTTCTAAGGAAGCAGTGTGCTTGAAGGAAGCAGTGTGCTTGAAGGAAGCAAGCACCAAGTGCAAGGCCCTGAGTGGAAGTATGCTTAACGTGTTGAGAAGTCTGTGTAGCTGGGGCTGATCACATATGGGGGTAAAGCTGGAGAATAGATGAGTCTTACAACATACATACATACTCACTCTCTCTCACACACATACACACACACACTCACACACATACGAAATCATTGGAGGGTATTGGACAGGACAGGGTTATAATCTGGCAGACACACTTTTGGAGGATAGCTAACTATGGCTAACATGTTGAGAATGTTCTGGAGCAGAGATGGGACACTGGAGATGGCAGGTAGGAGGGGGAAGGGCATCTTGATGTCACCCGTAATCCCTGAGCTTGCTAGGGATCCCAACACTCTCTGTGAATATACCTAACTTGTTTCACAGCGAGATCTGACAGAGAGGGCGAGCAAAGGAAGGACCTGGGATGACTAGGAAACCTTTACCTGAAGCTGCTGTAAGATAGAAGCTGCCCTTTGATGAGACAAAGCACTAGGAAAGGCAATTTGGGAAGAAGGAAGACCAGGAGTTTGGTGTTAAACCTGATTAACTGTCACTGGTTGTCAGTGTAACTGAGACGCTCTCTCTCTCCGTCTCTCCTTCTCTGAATGTGTGTGTGTGTGTGTGTGTGTGTGGTGAAATTAGGAATTTTAACAACAGTTGACTTCACCTTCAATTTGGGGCATCAAAAACTTTTATGTCTGAAAAATTTTACAAAGGATTTGATTTTAATGTTTATTAGTAATAGTACTTATATTTTAATGGAAAGATACATACTTTACATAAATAAAGAATATAGTTGAATGCCAGGACAAAATAAAATATTTTTGCTAATGAGAAGATGAGTGAAGTATTAGTGAATAATAATAAAAGATCATTTTATTGTATTATTTTAATAATACAGGTAAATCTCAGATAATAGCTTCTTTATCCATAAGTGATCTTCGAGAAATGTTTTTCTGAAGAGTATATCTGATCCATTTATATATCTAGCTTTAGCTTCCAACAACAACCCACTAAGTACTGTATGGAGGCCTTGACTGTCTATGCTGCTGGTGTAACAGTTCTCTCAAGCAACTCCTAAGAGGTCCGTTAAGTGACAGTAACAAAGACAATTCTTCAGTGAGATTATCTTACACATATTAAATAAAACACTTCCTTTCTCTATTCACTCTTGTGTGAAGTATCTAGGTTTTATTGCCATATTTGTGTAAACACAGGTTCTGTACCTCTGAGAAAGGGCAGCGACTACGCACCTAATTGAAATGCGGGTCAGCCAAGTTCTGCAAATGAAATCAACTAAGGACTTTCTAGGGAGATTAAAATATTTTAATATTCTGTTTAAGAAAGCAAGAGATTTTAAGTGATCTAAATAGAAGTCACTAGATCAGCTATGTTTTGAAAATATCTAAGTGGAAATGAATATTTTACAATTACACCAGAGACCACCTAAGAAATGTTTCTTTATAAGTGCATGATTAACATGTATTTGTCTCAGCTGCTTCTAGATTTTAGCCTTAGATTATCATCATATTGATAATGCTTACAGTATAAATGTATTTTAACCAAATATACCCCCAAAGCAAATGGTGAAGGAAGAAAAGCATAGACTCATTTATTCTCAGATCCTTCAAACTGGTCTTTGTGGTACATCAAGGGTTGATTTTGGAAAGTTAGTCATAAGCTTGAAGGTCTGTGTGCCATGAGGGTTCATCTAGTTCATCATGTTACCCTAAGGAGTATTAAATATCACCAAATACAAAACTGCTTATAACAGGCTGAAGTGTGCACTGGAAGAACTCTTCTGAAGGCAGCATCTCCCTTTAAAAGATATTGCAAATAGGTTTCTCCCTCATCTCCCTCTGTGGAGTTCCCAACAGTAGAAATGTGTTCTATAGGATTGTCTGACAATACCTCAAACCCTTAACAGAGAACTTAAACTTTGAATAATCTTTTTGCATGGTCTTTTGGTGCTCCTAAAATAATGGTCCTTTGTTTAAAGGAAATCAGAGGGAAACTTGTGTATTAAGTGATTAATGTAAAATCTCATTATTGTGTTTCCCCTGCTACTTCATCTCTGATCTTTCAACTATGACCTTGGCTTTTGATCCATTTCCAAAGTATGAAAACATAACTGCTGTGTAGAACCGTCTTTGTGCCAATAGAAACCATCAAGGCCCTTGGCTACTCCCCATCATTCAGGTTTTTTGTTTTGATTCTACCTGGGTATTCTTCATTCCCCTGTTTTATATTGTATCAGTGGTGAGGAAGATTTCTTATTCAGTATCTAATTTCTTTTAATAGCAAAATCATAAAAATATTCCAAACAGTGGTAAGGTTTTCACAACTATGCCTATGGGAGGAAGTAAACAGAAACTAAAAAAAATGTTAGGACAAAGGATGATTAGTCACAAAATACTCTAGAAAATTGTTGTTGGAGCAATAAGAACCAATACAAGCATAATAATACATAAACATTTATAATGTATTACATTCTCACTTATATTTAAATCTGAGCTAATAATGATATTTCAAAGGGTGCTTTTTGGATAACTCTTAGGAACCAAGTCATTAGTCTTAAAACTAAAGAACATAAAATGTTGTTGAATTTCTGACAGTAAGAAATGTCTTCTCAGTTTCTCCCAAACTCTAAAGAATGCCTTTTTCTTCCATTGTTAGCATTCCAAACACATTTTATGTCTACTACCAATGTAGCTCTCTGGGTTTTAGAAGACCAATTTTGGAGCACTTGCAGACTAATTAAGTATACTTTTTTGTCAGTGATACATTTCAATAATAAAATTAATGGTAGCATTTACATGAACTAATGAAGATGTTTTCTTCCTCCCCCTTCTTGTTCCCTCCCTGTCTCCCTCCCTTTCTCTCTTCCTTCCCTCCCTTCTCCTTGCTCCTTTCCTGTTCTCTCTCTCTCTCTCTCTCTCTCTCTCTCTCTCTCTCTCTCTCTCTCCTCTCTGTCTCTCACAGAACATTATGTAGTTCATACTGGCCTTGATCTCTTGAACTCCCAGTGTACTCAAGAAAGAATGACTTTGACCCTCCTGCCTATACCTCATAACTGGACTTTGATTCGGGGGTCAAATCCAGTTTTTCGTTTGTTCATTTGTTGGTAGACAAATACTCTACCAATTGAGTTACTTTCTCAGCCAGGCAGGCATCTTTTTTAAAACTTGAATCATTAGAGATATTAGTGGATAAAACTATAGGGCCAAAGGAGAGTGAGTCAAGGTTTCTGTAGTGTTCTCTCAGTGGCAGGAGATCCCCTGGAAGCCTTCATTTCAGAGAACCTTTCAGGAAATCTCAGAACCCCAGTGTCTCATGGAGGAATGCTCTTTTACTGAAGCTTCTTACACACTCTGAGGCATTAACTGAGGGGCTCTGGATTTTCATAGCTTCAGGTCATTGCTCTGTACTTTCTCACTTCTGCAGAGGTGATGAGGGATGCCTCTTCCTCAAGATCAAGTCTGTCTTATGATGAACACAGATTTAAAGTAACTCTCTTGCTCCTCACTGCCTAGACGTTGCCTTACTCTTCTCCTTGTGGAGTTAAGCTCTCAGATCAACAGAGTTTCAAGGGCTAACCTCTCCCAGGACCTCCTTCTCTGGAAGGAACAGACAATCCTGCTCTGCTGACCCTGGCTGTGTGTACACGTTCACTCACGTTGAGCAAATGTACCCACTAAGTTCATTCACTGATGCAAACATTCAGATGCAGCTTTCAAGACGTCCTCCTCCAGGTCCTCAGATGAAGGCCAGAGCTCCATTATTCTGGGCAGACATGGGCTTTACAGCGCAGTTCTGGGCTTTCAAGCCTGCTCCTCACTGGAGGGTGTGTATCTCACTGGATGAGAACTTCTCAGAAGATTGACTTATTTATTTTTCTAACCTAATCCTGACCCTTTGTAACCATTCCCTAAACACTGAAAGAGCAAAAGAACTGACAAATGAGTAGCCTTTAATCCCATCACTCAGGAGTAAGAGGTAGGCAGATCTCTGAGTTCAAGCCAGCCTGGACTTAGGGAGTGAGTTTCAGTACAGCCAAAGCTACACACACAAACCCTGTCTTGAAAAACTAACAACCAAAAACAAGTCCATTGATACTTAGGGAAGTTAATGATCAGTGACTACTTGTTCTTGCTATTTTTGTTTTTGTTGTTGGTGGTGGTATTGTGTGCTTGGTTATCTTCTTTCGGATTTGCTAGTGTGATATTATTTATTGCCTGTGTTTTTGTGGGTGCACCTAATTTCCTTGGATTGGCATTTTCCTTGTAGTACTTTCTGTAGGGCTGGATTTATGGATATGTATTGCTTAAATATGCTCTTGTCATGGAATATCATTTTTGCCATCTATGTTGATTGAAAATTTTGCTGGATATAGTAGGCTGGGTTAGCATCCGTGGTCTCTGTCTGCATAATGCCTGACCAGGTCCTTCTGCTTTTCATTATTTCCATGGAGAAGCCAGGTATAATTCTGATAGGTATGATTTATATGTTACTTGGCCATTTTCCTTTGCAATTCCTAATATTCTTTATTTATTCTGTGTGATTTGTGTTTTGTTTATTGTGTGGTGAGGGGACTTTTTCTTGTTCAAGTCTATTTGGTATTCTGTAAGTTTCTTGTATTTTCATAGGCATTGCCTTCTTTAGGCTGGGAAAGTTTTCTTTAATTTTGTTGGATATATTTTATGTGCCTTTGAGCTGGACTTTTTCTCTTTCTTTAATTCCTATTATTCTTAAATTTTGTCTCGTTATGGTATCCCATGTTTCCTGGATATTTTATGTTAGGAATCTTTTGGATTTACCATTTTCTTTGACCAATGAATCTATTTTCTGTATTGTATTTTCATTTGTAGTTCTTCATCACTTACCCAAAGTTTCCATTTTGATAATTCTCTTGGTTTGTGTTTTCTTTATTGCTTCTATTTCAATTTTGAAGTATTGAACCAATTCCTTCACCTTTTTGATTGTCTTTTTGCTTGGCTTTTTAAAAGGGTTTATTGATTTCTTTCAATTTTTTCTTTGTCTTTTCCTTGATTTTTTTTTTTTTTTTTGGTTTTTCGAGACAGGGTTTCTCTGTGGTTTTGGAGCCTGTCCTGGAACTAGCTTTTGTAGACCAGGCTGGTCTCGAACTCACAGAGATCCACCTGCCTCTGCCTCCCAAGTGCTGGGATTAAAGGCGTGCGTCACCACCGCCCGGCTATTTCCTTGATTTTTTAAGAGAATTTTTTAATTCCTTTTTAGAGCCTCTATCATCTTCCTAAAGTCATTTTTAATGTTTTATTTATGATGGAGGAAGGTCATTGGCTAATAAAGGAACTGCCTTGGCCCATTTTATTGGTTAGAAGATAGGTGGGAGGAGTAAACAGAATAGAACGCTGGGAGGAAGAGGAAGTGAGCTCAGACTCTACAGCTCTCCTCTCGGGAGCAGACGCCTCAGAGAGACGCCATGCTCCCGCTCTCCCGGGCAGAGATGCACGCGATGAAGCAAGCCGCCAGGTTAGACATGCTGAATCTTTCCTGGTAAGACTGGTGCTCACAGATTATTAGAGATGGGTTGATCGGGGTGTGAGAATTAGCCAGTAAGGGCTAGAGCTAAAGGGCCAAGCAGTGTTTAAATGAATACAGTTTGTGTGTTGTTATTTCCGGTAAAGCTAGAGCTAGCCGCATGGGCGGCCGGGTGCCGGGGACGCCCCGCCACCCTTATTACTACGTATTTGTACCACCTGCGTTGGGATGTTCAGGTCTTACTGTCATAAGATTGCAGTGTTCTGGTGGTGCTATATTGCCCTTTCTGTTATTGGAAGTATTCTTATGCTGGCATTTACTTATCTGGATTTAGGATAATTAATGGTCTGGGTGTTGATTTTTGTGTTTATCTTTATTGGGTGAGTTGTTCCTTTTTTTAACAATCTGTTTTCTATATTATCTTCTGGCCTGAATAACCAAGAGTTCTGTTGATTGGCAGGTCTTCAATTATGGTTGGATATCTCAGCTGAGGTTTGGGTGCCTGCCTAGGTCCAGTCTCTCCTCTTCTTCTTCTGACTTGTGTGTGTTGTACCTGTGCCTATAGAGTCTGCTGGAGTTGTGAGGAAGGGCTGGCCATAGAGAGAATGATGAGGTAGGTGGAGTTTGGTGGTGGAATTGGTCTTGGGATAACAGAATTCAGTGGGTGGTGGCAGTTGTGGTCCAACCTTCAGGCAGGTCTCTCCTCTGCTGTCTGGTTTGTTAGGGACTACCTGGTAATGGATTTTTTAAAAAATAATGATGTTGTGATAGATAAAGAGTAAAGATTTTATGAATTTGAGAGCAGAGGAGCCTTATAGAAACAGAGAAAGTTAATATCCTCTGTTTTATTTGTTTGATTTTTGTTTTCTTTTTAATTTAATTTGAGTGATTAAGATAGTTTCTTGACACGCTGACTTGCAATTTATTCTCTGTCTAATTTAGATGTTTGTGAGTACGGCCCTACCACTTTCCTTTATATTCCATGTGTCCTGACTTCCTGATAGATCGCACACGAGTGTTTTCTGACACTTACTGGTGACATTAAAAGAAGCCTTCCTCAAGAAGAAAGGTGAAATTCAAGAGAACTTATTGAAAATGTATAGAATTTTAGGATTTATCACTTAATCCCTTTTGTAACAAGGACAAACGCTCTAAAAGGTTTTTTTTTAAACTGTGCACAAGACAATTTGCACTAAGACAGATGAAGAACACTTGGTTTCCTTGTTGCACAGCAACGTTATTGCACACCAGAGGCTTGGAGTCACAAAACTTTGTTCTCCTAGCATCTCCCTGGTATTAACATTCCAGTGTTGTACTCACATGACAAAGACTAATAAGAGAAAACGGCACACCCTGGATCTATTTTAGTGATAAAGATAGGAGTGGGAAATGGTGAAACCTACCTTGTCCTCATTACCACAGTACTAAAACTGCCATCAATTATAATCACCCTCCATCTCTCTAGCATGAGACTTTGTTGCTAACGTCCCTTCAACAGGGACTCTATCTCCTTTAATCCAGTCTGTCTTTGGAACGTGTATGGAAATATATTGATAGTGCTTGCATTGATAGCATTCTCTCCTCTTATAAAAGCCCATGTTGGAAAAGAGGTGATGTCAGCACATAACAGCAGATTCCTATGGACAGACATTTCTGTTTTATGGCCTATCATCTTATAGGCAAAATAGAAAGTGTTCCAAGCATTTAACTTGACCTATATTTCAGACATAGTTAGCGATGCTGAACGTTTCTTTTGTCTTTGCCAAATGTGCAAAAATGATCATGTTCTTACCTTTGCCTGTGGCCTTATATTTAGCACACAAACCTGTCCTGTGGATTGAACCTAGGGTTTCATACATGGGAAGCAAGTCCTCTACCTCTTAGCTCAAGCTGTTACTTCTGTTTAGTGCAATTCTCCTCTTCGTTCTTTAATCTACCTTCATTGTTCTCCTCCATTGATTCTTTTTTCCACAAACAATTATTATATCCATGATGCTCTAGATTTGGAAAATAAGACACCTATTCAATGATAGGGAAGACATAAACAATATGAAACATGCTCATGGTTTAGACAGTTGCATCACTGAAAGCAGCAAGAGAATAGTACACCAGAGTAACAAGCACTCCGTGTAACAAGTACACTAGAGTAACAAGAATTCCCACTGAACTACCATTGTTATGATCTCATAAAACGCTCCTTGGGTATTCCTTAGTGTTTGATAATCATCCCAAACTGTAGTGCCTTAGACAATAGTGAGCTATGATTTGTTATAATTAAACAACCTGTTCTTGCCTTAACTAAGGGCTTCTTCTCTCACACATTTACCTTAAGTAGCTAGAGTAGGTGGCATCTGGACCTCTCCACCATCCTCTCCTTTCCTGGACACTGTCTGGACATCCCTGATTATGTATCTCTAAGAGAGAGGGAGAGGAAAGAGAGAGAGAGAGAGAGAGAGAGAGAGAGAGAGAGAGAGAAAGAGAGAGAGAGGGATAGAGAGAGAGAGGGAGGGAGGGAGGAATAGAGAGAGAGAGAGAGGGAGGGAGGGAGGGAAAGAGAGAGAGAGAGCGCATGTCAAGAGGCTGAGTCCTGGTGTGGAGGCTCTTTCAGAGCTGCTGTTGTCACACTTGCCTATGTTCCATAGCTAAAACAAGTTAGCATGAGAGGTGCAGACTGTGCCAATACTGATTCACTGGGAAACACCGAAGTAAAGAAAGCCCTTGGAATGTAAAGTTTGAGTGTGGACACTAGGAAACCCATTGATCCATACATTACAGCAGAAGAGGTTAATAAAACCCAAGGGACCACATATGACAGCAGAATAGATTCCCTGAGAGACCTAGCCCCATCCATGAGAGTGTGAAATGAGAATATGATCACTAGGCAGATTAAATAATTTTTGGGGGGAAGGAAACTGGGACATGAGCGAAGCCTGGTGTTCTAAATGCTGACAGAGGGGATGGGAATATTGTCAGATGAATGAAGAAATCAGCTTCAAGGTTATGTCTTCTAGATATGACAAGGAAGTTGCACCCATGCAATCTCAACAATGTGACTGTCCTTGCAAGACTCAAACAATGACAATACCAATTGGTATGCCAACGTGAATGAGGAAAATTTCGCCAGGCCCCATCCCTAGAGAAACAGGCAACTAAGAACTGGAGAGAGGAATAACCAGACCTAAAAATGTTCAAATTTAAGTAATTCCTATACAGACTCAGTAAGTTCCAGTCATGTATCTCTTTGCACACACATGCGCACACACATACAAACTGAGAGAAAAGAAGGTCACAACTTTGGAGGGATAGGGAACGAGGGAAGACATGGAAGGCAATGGAAGGAAGAGAAGAATGACGTAATTTCATTTAATTAAATAAAAACTAAAAACCAGTATAAACGGCCAACAGCAGATCCAATGGCTAAAGCAGCAGGAGTGGGTGCGATCTGAGGAAGAAAGCTGCCCCATGAGCTTTCTAGTGAATTTCAGGCCGTACTGGAGGACACATTCCTTTCATAGTTTGTGAGAGTGTTAGATGTAGCTTTTGTATCTCTAATTGAATTCAGCTCTCACTTGAACATATTTGAAAGAGTCATAGTTCATGAGTCATAGTTCAGCATTCACTGTGGACTTTGACCGGCACTTGAAGCTACTGACTTTCAAATGTGCACTTATTAACAATAACACATGTCTTTGAGGCGTGTTCATGGTCCTTCAGCAGGGTAGAATCATTGCAAGAGAGAATAAATTCACAGTGTAACCCAAGTGAAAGCAGGTTTCCTTTGCCTAGCACTAATACTGTGTCATGCTGTCCTGTTTCTGGAAACAACAAAGGTGTACAAAACTTGGCTTCCGTGGTGAGTCAGTTCTTTTTGAAACGCATCCTAAAATTACACTGGATAAGACAAACCCACACAAAACAGTTTAGTACAAGTCTTTTCTTGGTATTCACTGATGCAGTGAAGACAGTTTACAGAGGAAGTGAGTAGTTTTCTAAGAACCCATTGTACACTGAGAGACATTGGTTGGGGAAGTGCATGCATTGCCTCAGCTCTCCGGGTAACCTCACTGTCCCAGGCAATGTGACATCCAGATCTTAGCAGTCACGGGCAAGCTATGAAAGTCTGGCAAGCATTAGAGATAACAGGAATATCAGAAACCAAGTCCGTTATCTATACCTAGACATCTGTTTTGAGAGCACATTGTGAAAGCTGAGAATGCAGTCAAAATAAAATGAAGCAATTATCCAAATTAGTTCACAGTGCCATTGGCTCATTCTCTTTGACTTCGAGATGATTTTGGGAACAATGGTAGGGCAAATACATACTCATCTTTAAGAATATTGAGATGGTAAAAATGTGACTCTAAATTTATATACACTCCATAGTAATTCATTAAGTATGTGACTTGTGCCCTTTACTTTGTAGAAATGTTAATATAGGTATATGTCAAGTAGGTCGTGTGTTCCCTAGCACAGTACATGTGACAATAGAAACAGCTGACATTTATTGAGTTTCTATTGCTGAGTATTTTCTGTCTTCTACCTTATTTGAGGCTCACTGCAGTTTGATGAGGTAGACACTATTAGGTGCTTTCTTTGGATACTAGGGAGCTGAGACCCAGAGAGCTTCCATGAGCTAGCCAAGGCCACACAGGAGAATTTTAAAGGCATTTGAGTATTTGCAGCCAGGGATTTTAACTATTATTCAGGCAGCAGATATCTTATGAGCTTTTCCACTTTATATTGTACCGTAAAAAAAAAAAACTTGAACTGTGAAATTTGAGAAAAATTTGGCCAATGGAGAAAGGACATATTACACAATATTTTCTTGCTGTTTTCTCCGCATATTAGAAATAGGCCACATGTATTTTCAAAAGATATTTTCTATTAATAAATATACAGTGCTAGCTGTGAGCAACAATTTTTTAAGTTTTAATTATTTTATTTAAGTTTTTCTTATGAATGCATATTAAACACTGAACACATTCCCTGTAACATACCTTCTACTCACCCTTTCTTGTCCTTCCCTGCTCCTATTAATCACATTTGTTTCCCCAGATGGTGGTTCTCACTTCTCCTTTCACATCACATATACCTATTTTGTAAATCAATCTGTGATGGTTGATCTTGCTTCTCTACCTGACACAGGGAAGAGGACCCTCACCTGAAGAACTGTACCTATCATATGGACCTTTGCGAATGTCTGTGGGTCTTTATGTTTTTATTTCTAGTTAATGGAGGAGAACACAGTTCATGAGGGCAGTACCATCTTTAGGATAGGCAGATGGATTTTGTCTGTGTAAGTAAAATAGCTGACTGAAGTCATTTTCAGAGAATCCTTGCCTGTGACTGTATCAGAAAGCTCCCCATCCCCCTGCTTTTTCCTCTAACAGTTTCAGAATTTCAGGTTTTATATTAGTTTTTGAACTCTTTGGAATTGATTTTCATGTAGTGTAAAAGATGGCAGTAAAATTTCATTGTTACATACGGGGGTAGTTAATTTTCCCTGAACCATTGGTTTAAGAAGTGGTAGTTTTGCCAATGTGTATTTTTGGAATCTTTGAGAAAAATCAGGTGGCTGTACATCTGTCCTGTTCTTTGAAGTGTATTCCCTGTCTTAGTTAATTATTGCATCTCTGTGAAACAGGCACTCTCGATATCTTCCTTTTGCAAATAAGACAATATGGATAAATTAGTGACATTCCTGAGGCCACCCAGGTATTTGGGTCCAGATCCCAGAAGACTGACCTAATCTTCATGTCTAGTTACTATATACCTCATCGCTCCAGTTTTTATTTGCTTCTTGTTTTTGTTTTTTTAAAAGCTGTGCCTTCTTTTTGTCGTTTAGTTTTTGCAGTTTTTCTTGACCCTTGCTTAGTGTGTGTCTACATACCTGCTTGAGGCTAGACTGAGAGTCCTTCCTACCAAGGCAGATGGATGTTTGAGCTTAGCCTAAATATCATTTGAACAAAATATTCTCTTGATTCTACGTGAAAACAACATTGCAGTTAGAGTGCTCCATGAATCACCACATTTAGCGATATAAAATAGAGTTGGCCTTTGATTTCCCATGTCATTCTGCACTAGAGAGTTGCTCTGAGGAAAATTATTTCATGTTCACACATGGGCCTGTTCATATGACACTCCCAACTATTTAATCACAATTTAAAGCTGCATATTTTAAAGAAAAGAATCCTTATTGACTTTTATTCCACAAAGGGACTTATCAAAATTTTCCCTGGAGCAGAAAGAGTTGCTCCTTTGCTCAGGTCAAGTGACATGATGGGAGGAAAAAGTGTCCATAGAATATGCCTAGTAAGACTTCATGTTGATCTTGTCTATCCAGCAGTTCCAAAGTCCCAGCCCTAAAATCAGAGAGCACAAGCCTGGAGATGTCATCTTCCTACCAGACACTGTAATCATCCATTTCAATAACTCTCTTTTAAGATTTCTTTTTTTTTCCTTCTTTTTTTGTTTTTTCGAGACAGAGTAGCCTTGACTGTCATGCAACTAGCTCTGTAGATCAGGCTGGTCTCAAACTCACAGAGATCTGCCTATCTCTAACGCCCAAGTGCTGAAATCAAAGGTGTGTGCCATCACCTCCCAATTTTTTTAAATTAATTTTTGTCCATTCAAAAATTTACACTTTTTCCCCTCCTCCCATTCTCCTCCTGCTTCCCCATTCACCCTTGTAGTGACTAGACAAGCAGGCCTGCTTTTCATCCCACCTGGCTCTCGCATGGCTAACTTTACACCCGAAATAACAACACACAAACTGTATTCATTTATACACTGGCCCATTATATCTAGCTTCTTCTTGGCTAACTCTCATATCTTGTTTCGTGGCTTACCAGGAAGATTCTAACCCACGTCCATCTTGGGCTGGAGTTTCATGGTGGTTGCCTGACTCTGCCTTTTTTCTCCCAGCATTCTGTTCTGTCTTCCCTGCCTACCTATGTTCTGAATTATCAGGCCAAGCAGTTTTCTTTATTAATTAACCAATGAAACAACAAATAGAAGACTCTCCTATATCACAGCCTCCTCCCTCCCCCTCCCTCCTTAAGAGAGGGCAGGGAACCCTGCCCCGTGGGAAGTCCAAGGCCCTCCTCCTACATCCAGGCCTAGGAAGCATTGTATCCAAATAGACTAGGGTCCCAAAAAGCCAGTACATGCAGTAGAAACAAATCCCAGTGCCTTTATCAATGGCTTTTCAGTCAGCCACCATTGTCAGCCATATTCAGAGAGTCCGGTTTGATTGCATGCTCATTCAGTCCCAGGCAAGCTGGATTTGGTGAGCTCTCATTAGAACAGGCACACTGTCTCAATTTAAAATTTCTTTCGAAATTTAAGAATTTCGAAAGAAATTTTAGTCAGTAGAATATAAAATTCACGACTTTCCTCATGATCACCCATGAGAAATAGAATTCATTGGTGATTATTTATGACTTCTATCACACACAAAGTTTTCTTTAATGTTAAAATGTAAAGACTAAAATGTAAAGGCTGTCATGTATTTTACTTAAGAAATAACAGAAGAAGCTGCAGAGATGATTCAGTACATTCAAAGCCTGTACTGTTCTTTATAGGATGCAACGCTAACATCTGCTGGGAACTCTACCTCCAGGGGAAGCTGATGCCTGTGTCCCCCTTTATTATAGGTACTCACGTGCACATGTTCAAACACAGACACACACGCACACAGCTAATTAATTAAAATTAATAAAAATAAAAATGAAATTCATACTCATTATGCTATACTATTGGATCATATCTTTTGCATTATCACTTGAGTCTTGACTTTCAAAATAATTTTTATAACATTTCAATTATCACTAAAATTGATATGTGCTTGTAAAATTATCTCAAAGATAGTGTAATACATTTTGAACCCACAGGATATAAAATATAGTGAATCAAGACAACAATACCTACAATACTTACAATATTTCTGGGCATAAATTTCTTTCAGTTTTCAAATAAATTGAGCTTCCAATGAACTATTAACATAAAATGACTTTAATTGTTACTTTAAAATTTTTAGCAACTCAAATAATAAATTATTTGTATTTTAAAAATACCCAGGACTATGAAATATAGAGCAACTGATAGTATCTACAAGTGGTAATTAGATATGTATTTTTAATAATTACATTTGCAAATAACAGTAGATATATAACACTAGTGTATCTTTTCATCTTAAGAGGAGTGGTAATACATGAGGCTTTAGCATCATAACTCTGAAGATTCGTTGGTATTTTTGCTATGCACGAACTAATGAATAACTAAATAACCATTAGTTACAGACTTTCATTCAGTGAGTATAGAATTTAGGAACATTCTGTATAGGAATGTGAACAATGAAAAAGGAAGATTTCTGAGCTGCTCTGTGTATCCCCATAGTGACAGCAGGTATTAAATTACAGCTAGAAGGAGATTCCTTACTTCATATGGTCTTCAAATAATTCTAAACCATCTAAATTCTCTTCAAGCTCAAATTTCCTTTGTTTCAATAACCCTGGGCTTCTTTTTGTTAAGCTTGTTATCACAGAGTATGTGCTTTTAGACATAGTTCTTTATTTAAGTCATAAAATACAACCTACCCCTGCTGTAGCGTGGATATTGCCCGACTTTGGGTTTAACATAAGCCAAGCTTCTCTCAGATAACACTTCTGTTGGAATGGGGTTCCCACAAAAATCACAAAAGGTGAGACTTGCATTTAATAGGAAATGTTACTAAATGTCCCAACAATGGAGGGAAGGTTTTACTGTTTTATAGTGAACCCAAGTGAGCAGAATTCATTAGGCAGCATCAACTTAAGGTTAGTGACCAGGGAATGGCTGGAAAGGTTAATAATAGACATGAGTTGTGGCCTGCACCAGCACTGGAAAAAAGTCAACATGTTTATTTGCATATATTTTTTAATGCAAGGGTAATTTTATTCTGACTTAATGATTCAGTTTCCACTTAAGTTAGTACACAAAACCAATGTATGCATAGTCTTATGTCTATGTTAAATTTATAGCAATATTCCTTTGTAGCAGTCTATAGACGAGGCCAAGTGTTCGTAGAAGAATATATGCAAACCTATCCATTCATCCACTTACCTATTCTTTCAGTCCATTCACTAAACCTTGGTTTCCGTTTTAGGTGCTGTAGTTATCTTAAAACATATTGATAAATAAAGATAGTGTAAAAATTTTAAATAAACACATGATTTTTTCTTACTCTTATGAAGATTCAGATATATGGGGGAGGCAAACATTAATTACAATATCTCACTAATAAAAGTAGAATTAAAGTTGTTACTTTGTGAAGCTATTCAGTATAAGATAACAACCACATTTTGGGATTAGGCAGCAGTGCCAAGGAAGGCTCTGGCGAGGTCTGAATAAGATGAAGCATGAGGGGTCTTGCAATGTAAGAAGAATTGTTTGCAAAGGCTTCAGGGAGGAGGAAGAGAGGGAGAAATCTGAAGACCACCAGATTTGAAGGGGTTCAGAGTGAAGCTGAGAGAGAAATGGACAGATAGACCAAAGACCAAATGCTTAATAGTTTTTTAGGCCACCTATAAACTTAAGTCTTTGTTCTTTTTGTTTGTTTGAATATTTGATATTTAAGACAGTCTTACTTTATAACCCTGACTGACCTGAAACACCCAATGTAGACCAGGTGGTCAGAAACATATAAGATACCCCACTGAATGCTAGGATTTCAGGCTTGCATAACTAGGAAAGCTCGAAGGATTGTTTCCTGACTACTGCGTTTCTAGTACCATCTTAATTCCTGATGATTGTGGAGCTTGAAGAGATAAAATAATGCCCTTCCAGAGGTTATAAAGTAAGAAGTAAGTAAGGAATAAGTGCATTCCGCCAAAGAGAAACTCCTATTGTTGAGAACAGTCTTACTCAGTATTGGATCCTAAGTCATTATACTGAATTTGCTTCAAACAGTTGATCAAGAAGTGAGCACAAGAGAAGCATGTATACAATTCTCTCGATATAATGGCTTTATGAAAGGGAAAGTTCCCAATAGTCTTCTCTAGGGATGAAATGGGAACATATATGGTTTAGATGTCATGGTGATACTCACATGCAAACAAGATAGCAAAAATTATTTTCTCTACCTTTTAAATGAGAGGACCAGACAAACTGGTACATTATACTTCTAATACTCACAATAGGTTGAGGATTTCTTTTATTCTTCCATATCATAGTCTTGTGAAGAATGGCCTTTAAGATGGGGGAAATGATATCCTTGAACTCCCTGGCTTGTACAGACCTTCTTTCCTTACTTCAGCAGGATTCCCTGACCTTGGCCCAGTTTTTGGCTGTGTTTCTCTGCATCTTTTTTTTTGTCAGTTATCGTGTGAAGCCTCTCTGATGACAATTAGGGTAGTAACCAATCTATGAATATAGCAGAATATTGTTAAGCATCGTTACATTGACTTTTTTTTCTCCAATCATGTTTGGTCCTATCCTGGGTCATCCCTCTGGGTCTTGGCACTCTAGGCAGTGTCAAGGGTGGAATTACTCTCATAGTATGTGTCTGAGGCTGAATCAGTCATTGACTGTTCACTCATGAAGTCTCTGTGCCACCCTTAATACAATCCCCACAACACATCTCACAGGCAGGATAGACTGTAGGTCAAATATTATGTGGCTGGGTTGATGTCCCAATTCCTCTACTGGAAGTCTTTCCTGATCATAAGAGATAGCCAGTTCAGGCTATGTCTCCACTGTTTGTAGGAGTCTTAGCTGGGCTTAACCTTATAGCTTTCTGGGAGTTTCCCTTTCACCCACCCCTTCTAGTCATCTCTTTGAGTATCCTTCCCTTCCACCCATCCCCAAACCAAGTCTTCATTTTCCAATCTCCACCCATTCCCAGTCCACCCATAAGATCTTTTTTATTTCTTCTTCCCAGGGATATTTAAGCATCCCCCTTGGGCCCTCCTTACAACCTAGCCTCTCTGGGTCTGTGAATTGCAGCATGATTATCCTTTATTTTGTAACTAATATTCACTTATATGTGAGTATGTGCCATGTTTGTCTTTCTGGGACTGTGCTGTGAGATAGTACTCTTATATACTGCAACGAATAGTCACTCTTATTAGTTTAAATAAATGGTGATTGGTCAGTATCCAGGCAGGAAGTATAGGTAGGGCAATCTGACTAGGAAAATTCTGGGAAGAGGAAAGGCAGAGATTCAGTCACCAGCCAGATGAACAGGAAGAAAGATGAGAATGCCTCATTGATAAAAGGTACCAAGACATGTGACTAAACATATACAAGAATTATGGGTTAATTTAAGTTTTAAGAGCTAGTTAATAATAATCCCTAGCTAATAGCCAAGCAGTTTATAATTAACATTAGCCTCTGTGTATTTCTTTGGAACTGAACGGCTGTGGGACTGGGTGGAAAAGAAACTTCTGTCTACAGATGTGGGTTACTTCACTCCAGATGATTTCTTTTTATTCTACAAATTTGACTTTGAATTTCATGATGTCATTATTTTTAACATCTGAGTAATACTCCACTGTGTATTACGATGGAAACCATATAAACAACTAACCTGGGCTCACAGATCTCACAGAGTGTGGACCAATAGCCAGGGAGCTTGCATGGAACTAACTTAGGCCCTCTACATATATGTGACAGCTGTATAGGTTGGTCTACTTGTGAGACTCCTAACAGTGGAAGTAGGGGCTATCTCTAGTGCTTTGATTGGTGTGGTTACTTGAAAGATAATGATCCCCAAAGGGTGTGGTACTATTAGGAGCTGTGGTCTTGTTGAAGAAAGTGTGTCACTGTGGGGGTGGGCTTTGAGATCTTTTTTGCTCAAGCTTCCCTCAGTGTGACAGTCAATTGACTTTCTGTTGTTTGCAAGGTGTAGCACTCTCAGCTCCAGTACCACATCTGCCTGTATACCGCCATGCTCCCTGTCATGATGATAACAGACTGAAACTTTGAAATTGTGGGTGAGTTACCCCAATTAAATGTTTCCTTTATGAGAGTTGATGTGGTCATGGTGTGTCTTCACAGAAATAAAACCCTAAGTAAGAACTCTGAATTTGGGAATATGCTCCTCGTATTGGGTTGCCTTGTCCAGTCTTAATACAAGGGAAGAAGCTTAGTTCTACCAAAACTTGATATGCCATGCTTTGTTGATATATAGTAGAGGCCTTCTCTTTTCTGAACCAAAATCTAGGAGGAATGGATGGGGTGGTGGTGGAGTGAGGTGGGGAATGGGATGTGAGAAAAGGAAGGAGTGAAAACTGTGGTTGGGATGTAAAATAAGTGGATAAATTTAATTAATATAAAAAGATGTGGTAAGTGTACATGATTGATTATTACTCAACCATTAAGAATAAAATAATGTTTTTAGGAGAATGGATGGAACCAGAGGTCATCATGTTAAGCAGAGTAAAACAGACTAAGAATGAGAAATATCGCACATGTGTTTTCTGTAACATGTAGTATCTAGATGAAAACAATAACAAGAAACCACAAAAATAAAAGGGGAACTGTTAGGATAAGGAAAGAAACCTGTGGGAGAGAGAAGAGAAACAAGAGACAGTAAGGTCATGAACATCATCAAAGTACACCCTACACATGAAGGAAAATGCCATATCAAACCCATTACTGTACACAATTCATATGTGATAATGGCTCTGGCTATAAACCTTGTTCCACTGCTCATATACCACCATAATCATATTTTAAAAAAATTCTTTCAAAGTATCTGTTTTGTAACTCACTTTGAAGACTAATAAAACCAAATCTGTTTGTCAAGTATGCAACATAGGGCTAGGGAGATGACCCAGAAATGAAGGTGCAGTGGCACACAACTGAAATGACAATCCACCAGCTGCAGGATGGGATGTGGACAGAAGGGATGCAGTCAGAAGATGGTGGGCCAAGTTGCAACAGAGACTCTGCCCGAACAAGATGGAGGGCAAGAACAACTTCCAGAAAGTTGTTCTATGATCTCTACAGCTACACACACACACCACACACACACACACACACACACACACACACACACACACACCGTCAGACAAATGAATGTTAAAAGTATGTAATTCATTCCTTAAATGCAATAGGAGCTGAATAAATGATGTCAGTTTTTATGGTTATTTTGATAGTATTAGGTCTAGGTACAGCAGGGCTGACACACGTATGGGCTGACAGAGACTAGGGCAGCATGCACAGGGCCTGTGCAGTCTGAGCCAGATGAGGTCCCAATGCTGAGAGGAGAAGTGGACACAAGACCACACACCTAACCAGAATCTATCTCTAACTGAATCACTTGCAAAGGAATGATTAGTTTTTTCCACTGGAGTCTCACTGGGTATGCAAACTATACTTAATATAACTAACCCCATGACCAGTAATAGATGAAAAACACAAAACAAATTCAATGGTATTTTGGGTTTGTTTGTTTGCTTGCTTGCTTGCTTATTTCTTTATCTGGGCTTTTTTTAAACCTCACAAGTCTTTTTAAAAAATTAAGTTTTTTTTTTAATACTCTACATTTTCTCGTTTTATCTACCAATCCCAGTTCTCACTCCCTCCACTCCTCCTACTCCCTCCACCTTCCTCCTATCCCACCCCCCCCACTCCTCAGAAAGGCTTCTCATGAGGGAGTCAACAAAGTCTAGCACATTGTTTTGAGGCGCCGTCCTGCCTACTATATCTAGGCTGAGCAAGGTACCCCTCCAAAGAGAATGGGTTCCAAAAAGCCAGAACATGTAGAAGGATAGTTCCTGGTCTCACTGCCAGTGGCGCTACAGTCTGCTGCAATCATTCACCCACATTCAGAGGACCTGGTTCCCTTGCTCTCAGGCCGGAGTTCGTGGGCTCCTATTAGCTCAGGCAAGCTGTTTCATTGGGTATCTCCATGTGGTCTTGACTTCTTTGTTCATATTCTCACTCTTCCCACTCTCAACTGGACTTTGGGAGATCAGCCCAGTGCTCTGGTGTGAATCACTGTATTTGCTTGATGTAGGAGGGTCTTCTGTTTTGTGTTGATTTCATTGGTTAAATAAAGAAACTTCCTTAGCTTTTTGATAGGGCAAAAATTAGGTAGGCAGAATAGACAGAACAGGATGCTGGGTAGAAGACAGTGAGACAGATGCCATGAAGCTCCAGCCCAAGATGGACATAGGTTAGACTCATCCCAGTAAGCCACAGTCACATGGTGATACAGAGATTATTAGAAATGGGTTAATTAAAATATGAGAGTTAGCCAAGAAGAGGCTAGATAAAATGGGCCAGGAAGTGTTTAAATGAATACAGTTTCTGTGTTAATTTTTAGGGGGTAAGCTAGCCGGATCCAGGCAGAAATGCATCCTGCCATTCCTTCTTTACTACATTTGCTTCCATCAGTTGCTGGATGAAGCTTCTATGATGACATTAAAGATAGTTATGAATCTGACTACAGGGCAAAGCCAGTTCATGCATATTCTCCACTATTGCTTAGGGTCTTGGCTGGGGTCATCCCTGTGGATTCCTGGGAATTTCTTTAGTACCAGGTTTCTTGCTAGCCCCATAATGACTCCCTCAATCAAGATATCTCTTTCCTTGCTTTCCACCTCTGTCCTTCTTCCATCTCGACCATCCTGTTTCCTCTACTTCTCCTCCTTCCTCTCTTTCTGCCCTTCCTTCTTTCCCTAACCCAATGCTCCCAATTTTCTCAGGTGATCTTGTCTATTTCTTTTTCCCAGGGGAATCCATGTATATTTCTCTTTGGGTTCCCTCGCAGGTCCTTTGCTTATATTTTCTGGTTTTGTTTTAGGGGCTTTTTGTGTCAAGGAATGTGCATGTGTTTCAGTGTTAGTATATGTTTCTTATAGTTTTCCTTTGACTCATCTTTTTTGCTTGCTTGTTTTTTATTCTTTTTGTTGTTTTTTTATTGAGAAAAGGAAATAAACAAGTTTCTGCCTCCTCCCAGCCTCCCATTTCCCTCCCCCTCCTCCCACCCTTCTCCCACTCTCCCCACTCCTCTCCCCCTTCCTCTCCAGTCCAAAGAGCAGTCAGGGTTCCCTGCCCTGTGGAAAGTCCAAGGTCCTCCCCCCTCCATCCATATCTAGGAAGGTGAACATCCAAACTGGCTAGGCTCCCACAAAGCCAGAACATGAAGTAGGATCAAAACCCCATGCCATTGTCCTTGGCTTCTCATCAGCCCTCATTGTTCACCATGTTCAGAGAGTCCGGTTTTATCCCATGCTTTTTCAGTCACAGTCCAGCTGGCCTTGGTGAGCTCCCAATAGACCAGCCCCACTGTCTCCGTGGGTGGGTGCACCCCTTGTGGTCCTGACTTCCTTGTTCATGTTCTCCCTCCTTCTGCTCCTCTTTGGGACCTTGGGAGCTTTGGAAATCAGTGTTTCGGTTTCTCAGGAAATTAGGATCAACCTACCCCTGGACCCAGCAATACCACTCTTGGGAATATATCCAAGAGATACCCTATCATATGACAAGATCATTTGTTCAACTATGTTCATAGCAGTATTATTTGTAATAGCCAGAACCTGGAAACAACCTAGATGCCCTTCAATAGAAGAATGGATGAAGAAAGTGTGGAATATATACACATTAGAGTACTACGTTTGGTAAAAAACAATGACTTCTCTAAATTTGCATGCAAATGGATGGAAATAGAAAACACTACCCTGAGTGAGATAATCCAGACCCAAAAAGATGAACATGGGATGTATTCACTCATAATTGGTTTCTAGCCACAAATAAGGGTCACGGAGTCTACAATAGGTGAACCTAAAGAAGCTAAATAAGAAGGTGAACCCAAGGAAAAACATACAGTTATCCTCTTGGCTATGGGAAGTAGACAAAATTGCAGGGAAAAAAATTGGGATCTTGGGGGTGGGGTGGGATGGGGGTAAGGGGAGATGGGGAGAAAAAAGGGAGAAGGGGAGGATGGGGGAAAATTGGGGAAACAGGATGATTGGGATAAAGGAAGGTTGGATAGGGGAGCAGGGAAGCACAAATCTTAGTTAAGGGAGCCACCTTAGGGTTGGCAGGAGACTTGAACCTAGAGTGGCTCCCAGGAGCCCAAGGCGATGTCCCCAGTTAGTTCCTTGGGCAGCTGAGGATAGGGAACCTGAAATGACCCTATCCTATAGCAATACTGACGAATATCTTGCATATCACCATAGAACCTTCATCTGGAGATGGATGGAAATAGAGACAGAGACCCACACTGGAGCACTGGACTGGGCTCCCAAGGTCCCTTTTTGTTGTTTTTTAAAGGTACCTCTTTGTTTTCTAATGAGCGAGAAAAAGAAACAGTGTGACATTTGGTGGATGGGGAATATCTGGGAGGAGTTGGGGAAGGAAAACCATATTTAGAATATGTTATATGAAAAAGCAATATATATTCAATAAAAAAGAGTATTTAAAGCATCATTTTAGGTATCTATGAAAAAGTTGGCATTGTGTGACTATTTTTTTCACTGTCTAGAAACAAGTGTGGAAAGGTATATGCATTTGAGGACTCACAGTGTAACTGCTTCAAAGGAGAAAGTGAGGGAGAGATCAAAGAGAATTTGGAATGGTGAAGATCTTCAGGACATTCAGATAGCTCAATTCTGTCCTACTAAATGTGTTTAGGGAAAAGAACGTCTATGTGTGCCTAAATAACATATCACAAAATCTTTTGGGTGGTCAGCTTACATATCTGTTAATTACACATATTTAAAACAAATCTTCCTGGCTGTGTCTTAGGTGCCTCTGGAAGCTAAATTTTCTTCATTCCTTTCATGGAGCTTTCTTTCATGCACTAGTGTTTGCTCAACTTAAGACTAAGGACTGTTCTAGCAGCTGAGCACATTCCTTCACTCGCCTCCTTGGAGGGACTGTGTACTGTGGGCCCTCTGTATCCTGGTGTTCCAGAGTATCAGAGTCAAGCAATTGCAGATGGCAATACATATAAAAATTTCATAAACTTCTAAATAGCAAAAATGAATTTTATATGAGCTGAGTATCACTGTAATCTGTGATGTGCAGGCACACCATGCTGTAGCCTCCTGCCGCTTCATAGCTCAGATTGTCACCAGCAATGAAGCATCCTTCCTGCTGTATTATGTTATATACAGTTAGGCCTGTACGACTGTGTTTCTACAGAGTGTATATGGATATATTTTCCTCATCATTATTTCTTGAACAATACAGAATAACATCTTTTCACATAGCGTTGGCAATATATTAGGTATCAAAAGTAATCTACACATGGATTTAGAGTATATGAGACGATGTGTGTAGGATATATGCAAGCATTACAGCATTTTACAGAAGGGACTTGAACATCTGTGGATTTGGGTGTCATCAGGGGGTCTCAGAATCAAGCCACTGTGGATACGAAGGGACAACTGTATTTCTGTCAAGATCCAATTATTTTAAACAGTGTTTGAAAATCACCTAGATTCATATTTTTTCATATTTTATCTGAGAAGTGCATGATGTTTACTTATGAAATGGAAATGAATTTTAGTATTGCACTTACTGCTGTGGGGTGTAGAGTTGACTTCATCCCATTAAATGCATGGGTGAATTAGTGTATTTATTTGCATGTATGATATATCTGTATTTCAAAGCAAACATTTCAAAGGATCATAGAAATATGTATGTAAAGTTTGCATTTGCCTCCTAGTGATGTTCTTAGAGAGGATAAGCACTACATAGGTCTGCTTTCATAAGAAAAATTGGACTGTTTGGAATTCCATTACTCAATTTTCATGGGCATAGATGTAGGCAGTCTTCTAGATGCAAAACTTTCAAGTGTTTATGACATAATTTAAAAATATGGCAATAAATACGTAAGATCAAATTCTACCCACAGGTAACTTAGTGTGAGTCCAAGCAATGGCTCTTGTCTTCTGTGTTTATAAGAGTCAAGACACAGGGTTAAGCATAGTTTTGAGATACAGTTCTAAGTCACACACATTTCATTCTATAATGTGGGTGCTTTCCAGTAAATAACCTGAGATGGGGCATGTATTGGAAACAGTGCTGGGGGCCACTAAGCTGGTTTAGTGATCCGCAGATGTGAACTGCTTTAATTAAACACAACATGGTCCCATGTTTTCCTATACAGCTTCTTTTGGAATTTTAGTTCTTACATTTTATTTCATCATGAATAGATTTTAATCATGATTTAAACATGCATGAGCCAGTTTTCACTTTGATGTAGGTAGATTTGATTCCCATGGAAGTTAATGGGGGTTATGAATGAATGCAGAGGGAAAATGTACCCACAGCATACAAAACAAATTTAGAACAACTTATAATGCCCTGCAGTAGCAAAAAGCTAGTTTAAGGGGTCAATAAGAGGGTAAATACATATTTTAAAGACTATTTTTGTGAAAAATTCTTGTGCTTTTATGACCCTAGGGAAGAATAAATGGGTGCTACCATCTCCAAAACCAAAATAATAAGTAAATGAATAAATAAATAAGTAAGGATAACAATTATGCCTAAGGTAAAGTGTAAATTATGGTTTGCCTTTGCAGGAAGCACGTGACTGCTTGCATTCTTTAGGAGTGCCACTTCTATTTCCAAGAGGGTTGTAACCAATCCTTAATTCTCACAGTGCCCTTGTGAGGTGTGCATTTCTTACTAAGCAGCCTCCATAACAGTCACATAGGGACACATCTATCATTCGGTCACCAGGACTTAATATTCTAAATGATCAACTTAGCTTCCATCAGTATGCACCCATTGAAATGAAGACAGTGGTGGGTAACAGGCCAGAAGCTCTCTTTGGCCACTTGAGTGGTTGGATTTCACAAGGAACCCATCTGCTGTGTGTCTAAATGTACAGAGCATCATACTCTTTAATAGACACAAGCAAATATTAATAAGATCACCAAAACTGAATACAGTATTTTACTCATACTTCCTCGAAGGCGGGATAACAAGAACGCTGGAATGTCAACCCCAATCCCATCATACAGTCAGGTAGAACACCTATGAGATAGCATTATGCAGTGTAAAACCAACCATTGCACTAGAGTCATAGGATGTGACTTCTTTTCCAGTGTTTGCAACTTGAGCTGCTAATTGGAAAAATATAATGAGCTTAAAAAGGTACAGATTCTAGGGACTGGAGAAAAGCTTAAAAGCACTTGCTGCCCAAGCATGAGAATGGGAGTTTGAAAGACAGCACCCATGTAAAAGCCAGGAAAGCCCTTTTACAGGCACATAATCTAGCACTGAGCAACACAGAGACAGGAACATTGCTGCGGCTTACAGTACAGGCTGACAGCCTTGAGAAAAAAACATGAATTTCATGAGCAAGAGATCCTGCCTCAAAGAAATAAGGCGGAGTACAATGGAGGACAGTCAACTACTTCCTTTAGAACTCTGAACATGCACACCCCACATTGCACATATGTGTGTGCACACCTTACACACATATACCACATACATGAAGGTGTCTGGAAAAACTGTTATGAGAGCTTTGAAGAGTGAGTAGTAAAAGCTGCTAAATAAAAGGGAAATGAACCAAAGCAAATTATAGTTTATTCTTAACAAAAGACAGAAAGCTATTTTAAGGGATAAATTTGTGACAGGCCTCTGCTAACACCTATAAAAAGGAGACATTGCTAATACCTACAAGAATTACTAGGAACAGACACTGGCAGACAAGTAGATCAAATTATAATACAGGGCCTTGAACAAAGAATTTTCAGACCCCCCCCCTTTTTATCATTCTTCAGAATTCTGCAGGGCAGAAATGCAGACCATAGGAATGTGGTCAGGCTAGGCATTCGAGAAGCTATAAAGTATGAATGGACTGAGTCTTGAGGGATACACAGAAGTAGGTCAGTTGGAGGAAGGAGATGGGTCCTCCAGGCAGAGAGAATGCAGGAGAAGTGCGGGTGCACAGCACACTCAGAAACCTGCAGGATGCTCATATCACTGCCTTTGCGAATTCATGCGGTGAGCTAGTGGAAGATGAGTGAGGATTCAGGTAGCCAAGGCCAAATATGAGTGGGTTTATAATTCATTACTAAGGCCATGGGGAGATTATATTTTCTTTTGGGCAGGAGCAGATTGGACTGCTGTTTTTGAAAATACATTCCAGTAACCTTTGGGAAGGGACAGAAGCCAGAATGGTTCATTACAGCTTTGTCATGGCAAAGATGATTAAAGATTGAACTAACAGTGGAACAACAAGGAGTGATGTCATAGACTGAGCCACTTTGGAGAGTAGAATAAAAATGTTTAGCACAAATATGCAATACTCATTTTAATTTTCAAAATAAAGCCAATGACGAGAGGCAGCATGTTAAAATGGAGGCGTGGTGGGCTGAATAATGACTCCCAAATCTATATCCCAGCCTATAAATCCTGTGGATATTTTGCTTTGGTGGCAGAGGGGTTTTGCAGATATGGTACACTATTTTTGAGAAAAAGGTTGGCAGTTTAAACGTAATTGGCCCCCATAAGCTCTTAGGGAGTGGCACTATTAGGAGGTGTGACTTTGTTGGAGTAGGTCTGACCTTGTTGGAAGAAGTGTGTCACTGTAGGGGTGGCCTTTGAGGTCTCACATATCCCCAAGTCATGCCCATGTCCACAGTCCACTTCCTGTTGCCTTCTGATCAAGATGTAGCCAGCATCACATGTGCCTGCATGTTACCTTGCTTCCCACCATGATGACAAAGGACTGAGCCTCTGAACTGTAAGCAAGCACCCCAAATAAATGGTTTTCATTGTAAGAGTTGCCTTGGTCATGGTGTCTCTTCATAGCAATATAACCCCTAGTGAAAATAAGAAATTATCCTGAATTATGGAGGTAGTATAATTTTAAGGGTTTTTGGAAGAGGAAAATGACAAAGATGAGGCAGAATAGAGATGTGACAATAGAAGCAAAAAGTGAAGTAGCACGCCCAAGTTATCCAGACCTAAGGATTGATTGTGGGCTGTGTCTGGAAACCAAGAAGGTAAAATGTGAGGCCAAGTCTTATGAAGGATGTTATAAAAACATCACTCATAGCCTTTAAGGTTTACTGGATAGGGGAAGAAAGGTGGGTAGTGAACTGTCAATCATTCCCAATGTGGAGGTGTCTCTCAGTTTCAGCATGGTTTCCTGGAAAGGGGTTCTCCTTAGGGTAGAAGAGATAAGAGAAAGCCAGACAACCCTTTCTGGAGTATCCATCTTCTGCTCATGGCATGACCAGAGACATGTTTGGTTTTAACACTTGTAGCAATAGGATGCCTTTCTCCCTTTTTATTAAAAGTAGATTATTTTCCCAGACACTATAACCTGATTATAATTTCCTCTCCCTATTTTTTTCCAGTTACTTTCTATATCCTTTCTCATCTGGATCCACTCTCTTTCCATCTCTCATTAACGAAAAGAACAGACTTCTAAATGATAACAACAAATCTAACAAAATAAAATAGGATAAGATAAAACCAAAAATCACATCGAAAAACCAACAGAAGGAATATAGCCCCCACAGCAAGCACAAGAAAGCTCAAAGCTATAATATTTACAGAGAGGATTTGGTGCAGAACAGTGTAGGGCTGTGCTTGATGCTTCAGTTTGATGTAGGTAGGTCTTCTATCTGTTGCTTTCATTGGTTAATTAATAAAGAAAACTGCTTGGCCTGATAGGCAAGAACATAGGTAGGTGGGGAAGACAGAACAGAATGCTGGGAGGAAGAAGGCAGTGAGGTAGACGCCATGATTCTCTGACCCGAGATGGACCCAGGTTAGGATCTTTCCCGGTAAGCTACCACCTCGTGGTGCTACATAGATTAATAAATATGGGTTAAAGCAAGATGTGAGAATTAGCCAATTGGAGGCTGGAACTAATGGGACAAGCAGTGTTTAAATGAATACAATTTGTGTGTTGTTATTTCAGGCATAAGCTAGCTAGGTGTCCGGGAGCCGGGTGGCAGGAATGCAGCCCACTGTTCCTCACTACAAATGGTGCCTGCTAGCAGCTCCTACTACATCAGTCTCTATGAGTTGACTTAGTGGTCCTTGTTTTCCTGGTATACCCCTGGTATACACTCTGGCCCCAACACTCTTTCTGCCTCCTCTTCCATGAGGATTCCTGAGCTATGAAGGAGGGGTATGGTGATATCTCATTAAGAGCTGTGTGGTTCAAGGTCTCTCTGCAATGTCTGACTGTGAACAAAAATAATGTCTATATTTGTTCCCATCTGCTGCAGGAGGAAGTCTCTCTGATGATGGCTGACCAAGAACTAGATAGCACAGAGGCCTAAAGTAAAACTAAATAGTACTAGCCTTTAAAAGGTAGCAATAAAATGACCTCAAATGATATTCTGCTATACACATAAATTCAGCCATCATCAGTCAATTTGTGAGGAGTGACCTATTCTGACAATAGCTCAGATGAGAACTTCCATGGAATGCCTTTGACCAACAACTTAATTCAATATAGTCCAATTCCTGTACTGAAAACTTTATTTGTTGATAAGAGATGTCCAGTTGGGGCTCCATCTCTTTCATTATTTGGAGACTTCATTAAGACCACCTTCATATATTTAAGAAAGTTTCCACTACACTATGTTTCCCTAACACCCCTCAAATACCCTCAATTCTAGCTATCTTTCTCTTCATTCCTTCCCTTCCACATCTGATTTTACAATTCTCAGCTACTCCTGCCACTATCCCCCCATAAAATATATTCTATGTCCCCTTTCCAGGGTGATCTATATGTTCCCCCCATCAACACATCCCATTTCTTAGCCTAACATCTGTGGTTCTACAGGTTGCAAATTGGTTACCATTTATTTAACAGATAGCATCCATATATAGCCAAGTACATACTATATTTATCAGTTTGGGTCTGGGTTACCTCACTTGAGATAATTTTGTTCATTTGTCTGAAAATTGAATTATGTCATTTTTTAAACAGCTGAGTAATGCTCCATTGTATAAATATTTTCTTTATCAATTCTTCTGTTGAGGGACATATAGTCCATCCCCCAATTTCTGGTTATTATGGTACAGCATCAATGAGCATGGTTCATCAAGTGTCCTTTTGGTAGAATTAAGCATCCTTTGGGTATATACCCAAGCTGGGTCATGAGGTTGATGGATTCCCTCACTTCTGAGGAACTGCCATATTAATTCCCAAAGTGGAAGAACAAGTTTTCACTTCCATCAGTAATGGAGGAGTATTCTCTCATTGCTTTATATTCTCCTCACCAGCATGAACTGCAACTTAATTTATTAAACTTAACCATTCTGACAGGTATAATAATTTCATCTTATACCTTATATCAAAGTAGTTTTGATTTGAATTTCCCTGATTTCTTTTTTTTTTATTTTAAATTTTTTTTTAAATTTATTTATTTATTAAGGATTTCTGCCTCGTCCCCACAACCGCTTCCCATTTCCCTCCCCCTCCCCCGATCAAGTCCCCCTCCCTCATCTGCTCGAAGAGCAATCAGGGTTCCCTGACCTGTGGGAAGCCCAAGGACTGCCCACCTCTATCCAGGTCTCGTAAGGTGAGCATTCAAACTGCCTAGGCTCCCACAAAGCCAGTACGTGCAGTAGGATCAAAAACCCACTGCTAAATAAGGTGAATCCAAAGATAAACACATAGGCATAGTCAGGAATATTAACCTTCATCAGGCGATGAAAGGAGACAGAGACAGAGACCCACACGGGAGCACCGGACAGAAATCTCAAGGTCCAAATCAGGAGCAGAAGGAGACAGAGCACGAGCAAGGAACTCAGGACCACGAGGGGTGCACCCACACACTAAGACAATGGGGATGTTCTATTGGGATCTCACCAAGGCCAGCAGGCCTAGGTCTGAAAAAGCATGGAATAAATCCGGACTAGCTGAACATAGCAGACAATGAGGAATACTGAGAATTATTTTAAATTTTTTTATTGAGAAAAGAAGAAAGAAAACATAAACAAAAAAACAAGTTTCCACCTCCTCCCAGCCTCCCATTTCCCTCTCCCTCCTCCCACCCTTCTCCCCCTCCTCCCACCCTTCTCCCCCTCCTCCCACCCTTCTCCCCCTCCCCCCACTCCTCTCCCCCTCCCTCTCCAGTCCACAGAGCAGTCCGGGTTCCCTGCCCTGTGGTAAGTCCTAGGTCCTCCCCCCTCCGTCCATATCTAGGAAGGTGAACATCCAAACTGGCTAGGCTCCCACAAAGCCAGCACATTAAGTAGGATCAAAACCCCGTGCCATTATCATTGGCGTCTCATCAGCCCTCATTGTTCACCATGTTCAGAGAGTCCGGTTTTATCCATGCTTTTTTGGTCACAGTCCAGCTGGCCTTGGTGAGCTCCCAGTAGATCAGTTCCACTGTCTCAGTGGGTGGGTGCACGCCTCGTGGTCCCGACTTCTTTGCTCATGTTCTCCCTCCTTCTGCTCCTCATTGGGACCTTGGGAGCTCAGTCCAGTGCTCCTGTGTGGGTCTCTGTCTCTATCTCTATCCATCACCAGATGAAGGTTCTATGATGATATGCAAGATATTCGTCATTATTGCTCTAGGATAGCTGGGAACCTCATCTTGGGCACTTGGGGGCCCCTCTAGGGTCAAGTCTCTTGCCCACCCTAAAGTGGCTCCCTTAACTAAGAATTGTGGTTCCGTGCTCCCCTATCCACCTTTCCTTTATCCCAATTCTCCTGTTTCCCCAAGTCCCCCCTCCTTCCCTTCTACCTTTTCTCTCCCCATCTCCCCTTACCCCCATCCTACCAGCAATACCACTCCTGGGAATATACCCAAGAGATGCACTATCATATGACAAAAGCATTTGTTCAACTATGTTTAAAGCAGTATTATTTGTAATAGCCAGAACCTGGAAACAACCTAGATGCCCTTCAATGGAAGAATGGATGAAGAAAGTATGGAATATATACACGCTAGAGTACTACGCTGCGGTAAAAGACAATGACTTCTCGAATATTGCATGCAAATGGATGGAAATAGAAAACACTATCCTGAGTGAGGTGTCCCAGACCCAAAAAGATGAACATGGGATGTACTCGCTCATAATTGGTTTCTAGCCATAAATAAGGGCCACGGAGTCTACAATAGGTGAACCTAAAGAAGCTAAGTAAGAAGATGAACCCAAGGAAAAACATATAGTTATCCTCTTGGCTAAGGGAAGTAGACCAAATTTCCGGGGAGAAAATTGAATTTCCCTGATTTCTAAGGAACCTAAATATTTATTTAAGTGTTTCTCATCCATTTGAGTTTTTTTCTATTAAGAATTCTCTTATATTCCCTGTCTCGAAAAACCAAAAAAAAAAAAAATTCTCTGTTAGGTCTGTATCCCATTTTAAAATGAACAATTGGGATTTTTGATATTTAGTTTCTCGAGTTCTTTTTATATTTTGGATATTGGCACTCTATCAGATATGGAGTAGGTAAAAATCTTTTCACATTCTGTAGACTGCTGTTTTGTCCAATTGATGGTGTTCTTTACCTTACAGAAGCTTTTCAGTTTCTCAAGGCGCCATTTATTATTTGTGGATCTTAGTGTCTGTTCTAATGGTGCTCTGTTCAGAAAGTCTTCTCCTTATGCCAATGAGTTCAAGGCTGTTCCCCAGTTTTTCCTTGATCAGGTTCTGTATATTTGGTTTTATGTTGAGGTCTTTGATTCATTTCGAGGTGAGTTTTGTGACAGGTGATCTATTTGAATTCTTCTATTTATAGACATCCAGTTTGACCAGCACCATTTGTTAAAGATGCTGTCCGTTTTCCAGTGTGTATTTCTGGCTTCTTTATAAAAAACTCAAGTCCAAATGGATCAACGACCTCAATATCAGTCCGAATACACTGAACCTGATAAAAGAGAAAGTGGGAAGTACCCTACAACAGATGGGCACAGGAGATCGCTTCCTATGTATAACCCCAGAAGCACAGACATTAAGGGCAACACTGAATAAATGGGACCTACTAAAACTGAGAAGCTTCTGTAAAGCAAAGGACACTGTCACTAAGACAAAAAGGCAACCTACTGACTGGAAGAAGATCTTCACCAACCCTGCAACAGACAAAGGTCTGATCTCCAAAATATATAGAGAACTCAAGAAACTAGACTTTAAAATGCTAATTAACCCAATTAAAAAATGGGGCACTGAACTGAACAGAGAATTCTCAACAGAAGAAGTTCAAATGGCCAAAAGACACTTAAGGTCATGCTCAACCTCCTTAGCAATCAGGGAAATGCACATCAAAACAACTTTGAGATATCATCTTACACCTGTCAGAATGGTTAAAATCAAAAACACCAATGATAGCCTTTGCTGGAGAGGTTGTGGAGGAAGGGGTACCCTCATCCATTGCTGGTGGGAATGCAAACTTGTGCAACCACTTTGGAAATCAGTGTGGCAGTTTCTCAGGAAATTCAGGATCAACCTACCCCTGGACCCAGCAATACCACTCTTGGGAATATACCCAAAAGATGCCCGATCATATGACAAAAGCATTTGTTCAGCTATGTTCATAGCAGTTTTATTTGGAATAGCCAGAACCTGAAAACAACCTAGATGTCTTTCAATGGAAGAATGGATGAAGAAAGTGTGGAATATATACACATTAGAGTACTACGCTGCATTAAAAAACAATGACTTCTCGAATTTTGCATGTAAAAGGATGGAAATAGAAAACACTACCCTGAGTGAGGTAAGCCAGACCCAAAAAGATGAACATGGGATGTACTCACTCATAATTGGTTTCTAGCCTTAAATAAAGGTCATGGAGTCTATAGTTGGTGATCCTAAAGAAGCTAAATAAGAAGGTGAACCCAAAGAAAAACATATAGTTATCCTCCTGGCTATGGGAAGTAGACAAAATTGCAGGGAAAAAAATGGGATCTTGGGGGTGGGGTGGGATGGGGGTAAGGGGAGATGGGGAGAGAAAAGTGAGAAGGGGAGGGTGGGGAGAACTTGGGGAAACAGGATGATTGGGATAAAGGAAGGTTGGATAGGGGAGCAGGGAAGCACAAATCTTAGTTAAGGGAGCCACCTTAGGGTTGGCAAGAGACTTGAACCTAGAGTGGCTCCCAGGAGCCCAAGGCGATGTCCCCAGTTAGTTCCTTGGGCAGCTGAGGATAGGGAATCTGAAATGACCCTATCCTATAGCATTACTGACGAATATCTTGCATATCACCATAGAACCTTCATCTGGTGATGGATGGAGATAGAGACAGAGGCCCACACTGGAGCACGGGACTGAGCTCTCAAGGTCCCGATGAGGAGCAGAAGGAGGGAGAAGATGAGCAAGGAAGTCAGGACCACGAGGGGTGCACCCACCCACTGAGACAGTGAGGCAGATCTATTGGGAGCTCACCAAGGCCAGCTGGACTGTGACTGAAAAAGCATGGGATAAAAACCGGATTCTCTGAACATGGCGAACAATGAGGGTTGATGAGAAGCCAAGGACAATGGCACTGGGTTTTGATCCTAATTCATGTTCTGGCTTTGTGGGAGCCTAGCCAGTTTGGATGTTCACCTTCTTAGACATGGACGGAGGGGGGAGGACCTTGGACTTTCCTCAGAGCAGGGAACCCTGACTGCTCTTTGGACTGGAAAGGGAGGGGGAGAGGAGTGGGGGGAGGGGGAGAAGAGTGGGAGGAGGGGGAAGGAAATGGGAGCCTGGGGGAGGCGGAAACTTTTTTTTCTTTTTCTCAATAAAAAAAAAAATTAAAAAAAAGGATAGCATAGACAATTGATAGGGCATGCCAACATAGTTATAATTAAAACAAGGGTAAATTGCAAAATGTAAAATTTAAGGAGAAAGGGAGCATCAAAAAGTGGAATGGAACTGAGTCTTGTGTTCAAGGAGATAAACAGAATAAGAAATGGAATAAAGGGAGTGGAGACTTCAGGGCAAGATACCACTCAGTTAAGTTTCCAGCTTGTGAAAAAAAAAAAACTAAAGAAAAGTTTAGAACCAGATGTGGTTGTGCTCATCTTTAATCGTAGCAGTCAGAAGGCAGAGACTTGCAGATTTCTGAGTTTGAGGCCAGCCTGGTCTACAGTTCAAGTTTCAGGACAGCTTCACTTAGGCAGTGAAAAACCGAAAGCTGTCGAAGATGTAATGGAACAAGGGATCCATATTCCAGTCCCAGCAAACAGCAGAACTTGGTAGCTTTGGTTTGGCAGTTCTGGCTTTAGAGTTAAAGATATAAGAAAGGGGATATAGAATTTGTCTCAGAGGCCAGGCATGTGTCAGGGCTCTCTCTGAATGGAGGCCTAGAGAGGCTACGGTGTGATGCTGTGAAATTGAAACCTGGATTACCTTGGAAACCCCAAGATGTTTAGAGATGCCAGAGCCATAGGATACCTGCCAAGAAAGCTGCTTACACGAGTAGAACCAGTCTAAGGGAAAGAAGTGTGTTACAGTCAACAAGGCTGAAAGGAACTGGAGATCTCAAGAGCCTTTTGACATCAGAAATGGAGATGCAGAGTTTGGAGTTTACCCAGATGCCTTAGTTCAGTATTTCGTCATTATGCTCCCTTCCCTATATTTTGGGACAGTAATATACATCCTGTGCCATTGTATGTGGGAAGTATGCAACCTGATTTTTTATTTTGATCTTATAGGGGATTATAGTTAAGAGATTGCAAGAATCTCAGAAGAGATTTTGAATGTTGGACTTTAAAACATTGTTGGGACTGGGACAGACTATGGAAACTTTTGAAGTGGAACTTAATGCATTTTTACATTATGATACAGATATAAGTCTTTGGGGACCAGGGAGTGGAATGTAGTCGTTTGAAAGAAAATAGTCCCAAATGGAGTGGCATTATTGGTCTTGTTGGAGTAGGTGTGGTCTTGTTGGAAGAAGTGTCTCACTGTGGAGGTGGGTTCTGAGGTCTCATATATGCTCAAGATACTGCCTAGTGGCTCAGACCTCTTTTTATTGCCTGCAAGATGTAGGACTCTCTGCATTATCTCTGCCTATATGCCATCATGTCCCACCATGATGATAATGGACTGAACCTCTGAAACTGTCCCAATTAAATGTTTGCCTTTATAAGAATTGCCATAGTCATGGTGTATCTTCACATTAATATAAACCCAACGACAAGGATCTCCCTACTATCCCTAATCTCTCCAACAATTTTATAAATTGTTTTCTTAATCTCCAGTTTTGAATGTTTGATCCCATTTGTTTCTTATCATTCTCCCCTCATTTTTCCCCGTTTTTATTTTTGTTCTTGTATGTTTCTGTGTTGTGCCTATGTGTACATGTTTTGCCTATTTGTGGGTACACAGGTATGCATATAAGATACTTGAGGTTGATGTCTGGATTCATCTTTCATTATTCTTCTACCTTATCCACTAAGGTTGTGTCTCGTAATCATGCTCGATGCTAACAGATATAACTTACCTTCTAGTCAGTTTGCTCTTAGGATCCTTCTAAGGGTAGAATTGAGGCAAGCTGAATTACCTACCTGCATTTACATCCATTCTGTGGATCTGAATTTGGCTCCTCACACTTTCATGGCAAGTATCCATGAGCCCGTCTCCAAACCTGTCAATCTGTTACTAAAAATGAAGTAGGATGTTGGAGATTTGGGAACAATTTATAGGCAACTTTGTATATATGACTGGAATACAAATCTAGGTAGGAATTATTATTAATTATTATGTTCAGGCAAAAATTACCATTCTTAAATGTTTGTGTGATGACAGTCTTGTTCTAAGATCTTGCTGTGTTTGTTAGTTAAGTTTCAAGATTTCTTTAGAAAGCAATCATCTGCTTTTAAATCAAGGCTAGGAGTTTACATGCTAATTCTGCATTCTGTGTGCTGTGTGCATCTGTGTGTGCTTCTGTACGAAGAGCCTTACATGGCTGTCTAAACTGGTTTGCCGAAAAATAACATGGGATCCTTGTTTAAAATCCAGAGTTTTATTTTTGGTGTGTGTGTGTGTGTGGGGGGGGTGAGTTATACTGTCACAGTCTTTGAGCTCTGATGTGTTTAAGGAGAGTTCCTGTTTATCTCTCAAATATGCCAAGATTGTTAACACAGTCTTCAGTCACCCTACTGCTCCCAATCACCACCTTGGGCTTTTCTTCCCGAATCTCTCTGGCTACACAAATAAGAACAGGCTAGTCTTTATGCCATCAGTTTCTGTTTGAATAACATGGAGTGTTTTACTTTTTTTGCTTATTGATATGAAAGCTTCCAGCTATTTCTCATGTTACAGAAAGTCTTCAAACTCTCTGACTCCCTATTTTGGGTCTTTTATGAGTTCTTCCCTTTTGCACTTATTTACTATCTCCCCCAACAATGGTCTTTATAAAGAGATAACATAAACATATATACTTGAAATACCCCCTTGAATCAGTCCTCAATTATCACGCTTTGAAAAACTCTCCTGAGCTAGGCAATTGGTAATGTGCAACGTGACAGATTGGATATGGGGATAAGGGAGATAGGGCAGTCTTCGATAATCCCCTACTGACTGGCCTTATAAATTGGGCAAATTTTTATATGTTGCACTGAGAGAAGAATTGAAAGGGAAGGAACTGTTTTGCTAGGGAAAGTTAATGCATTTAGTTTTTTACATATCCTGTTCTCTATGAAAACCAAGGGAAGAGCTCTAACTTGGAAGCATCCCACTGTGAGCCATTCATTCATTGGCTTATTCGTCAATCTTCTTTTATGAAGCACCTTTTAACCATGTGTCAGGATGCAAAAATGGTAATATTTTATAGAGAATAGAAACAAATATCAAGCAGGTGTTATAAGACATGGTAAGTACAATGACAGGCGACATTCAGAGTGCTATGAGAACTCATAGGACAGCCACCAGTCCCAGACATAAGTGATCAAGGGAGGAGTTGACATTTATGCTGCAATTTAAGCATGAATTGGATGAGTCTGTCCAAGGAGCCTAGAGAGCGAAGTTATTTCAAAAAGAATGAAGAGTTACTATGAAGGCTGAGTCAAAAGGAAACACTGCTGGTAATGTCTGTATCACTGGTTTCTGGTAGGAAAGAATTCAGGAGCAAAGGCTGAACAGGCAAACAAGGGTGGTATAGTATAGAGTCTTATACATAGGGAGACTTTAAGCAACCAACTTCAAAGAAGATTTGAAACTGGTTGTAGTGGTGAGAGCGAGAGTGGTCCCTGCAGGCTCACGTAGTTGGGGACAAGTTGGTGGAGCTGTTTTGTGAAGGAAAGAATGTGTGCCATTGCCAGACACACATCCTCCGTCTGTCTGGAGTTTGTCGTCTGTCAGTCTGTCTGTCTGTCATCTGTCTCTGTCTGTCATCCGTTTGTCATCTGTCTGTTGTCTGTCCATAGCCTGTCTGTTGTCTGTCGTCTCCCTTTCCCTGCCTGGCAGCTGTTGTCTTAACATGTCAGCACCAAGCCTACCTGCCTGCATCCACACTCCTCGCCATGATGGTCATGGACTTATCCTCTGAAATTGTAAGCAATCCCCCAATTAAATGCTTTGTTTTATAAGTTGCCTTGGTTGCTGTATCTCTTCACAGAAATAGAGAGGCATCTAAAACATTGGTGACAGATGATGTCCTCAGTATCCTCTACCTTTGGCCAGCATCAGAATCACCCATGAAACATATTTAAAATGTCCCTACTATACCCAGCACAGCATATATTTTTCCTCAGTATATTATCCCTTAAACCTCATAGTCTTGGAAAGTTAATTTATACTTCCAAAGTGATACTGCTGTTAAAAGCTTGTAGTAACTTAAGGTTAGAGAAGAGATTTCAGATGAAATTTTAAAACAGAAAAATCTGAAAATGAGAAAAAACAGCTAGAAAAAATGGAAATTAACTTCAAAACGGTACACACTGGATTCAATCTTATCATAACCATAATGGTTATAGCAAAGAAAACAAATTAAGACAAATGTTCACAATGATGTAGGATAAAAACAATCTTTACACACTAATGGTGGAAATGCAAATAGATTCTGTCTCCTTTCTTCCTTTCCTTCTTCTCTCTCAACACCACACACACACACACACACACACACACACACACACACACCTACCACATGGCCCACATAGACAACTTCTGGATAAACCATCATATCACAGAAACATGCATATTCACACTCATTCCAGCAATTTTCTCATTAAGTAAGACATGGAGCCAAACTATATGCCTACTAACAGATGAATGGATAAAGAGAAGATGGCATATTGTTGGAGGAGACCACTCATTAGTTTTCTGTCTGCCCAGACCTTAAATAATCACACAGAAACTATATCAATTACAATACTGTTTGGCCAATAGCTTAAGCATATTTATAGCTAACTCTTATATCTTAAATTAACCCATTTTTATCAATCTGTGTATTGCCACATGGTTGTGTTTTTCTCCTCCGTTAACCGTCTCATTGACTCTGTGTACTCTCTCCTCTATCTGCTTGGAATTCCTGCCTTGCCCTATTCTGCACTGCAATAGCCCAAAGCAGGTTCTTTATTAACCAGTGGTTTTCAGATCATACAGAGGGGACTCCCACATCTGCGTATATACATGATGGAGATACAATCAGCTATAAAAAGTAAAATTATGGTTTTTTTTTGCTGAAAAATTGATGCGACTCAATTTTATCAAATGGTAGAAGTAGAGGAACACACAAGTTATTCTTTAACTTCTACACTTATGCTGTGATAGCATTAAAAATTAAGAAAATGAAGATGACACTCGGGGAAGGAAGGGGACTATTAGGAAAGGAGAGGAGGTTGGAGAAGAAGGGGAGGGTATTGGTGTGAATATGATCAAAGTACATGATACCCTTGAAGACACTATCTTTAGGGACCTAGCACTATATAAAATGAGTACATGCTAATGAACTTCTAAAGGACTACTAATGTAGAAAAGAGAATTGGAGTGACCAGCAATATGTCATAGAGCACACAGAAGATGATTGAAACTACCCTCAGCTGGTGAAGAACAAGAGGCTGCATGAAGTGGGATGGATAGAGCAGTTGGTGAGACACTATACTATGGATTTTGAGGTGTAGGTATTAACAGTACCTGGAGCAGGTTTCTTTGACTCATATATTCTTGTCAGATAAAAGAGTGTCCTGAAAATTGTCAGACACTTCTGTGGTAAACTAGAGTTTGATTTCTAACTTCGTGAGAGTATGGAGGAATAATGGCAGGGTGTTCTGGAATGGATGTCTCCATTGACCCTTCCCATGCTGTCTCCAGGGCCAGCTCAGTCTTTGGAGAGGACCAACCACTCTGGAAAGTTTGTGTGTTTGTAGTTTCTTAAAATATCAAACTGTATATAAAAAAGGAGAAATATGCTCTTGTGTTGACCACTACTAGAAAAAGGCAAAAATAATTTACTATTCTATTGCCTTTATTAATAATGAAATAGAGAAATTGCTCTCTATTCTTCATCTGGGTTAGGGGTTTTTAACTTACTTCTTAGATAATTTAGTCCAAACTAATATTAGTAATTTACTAGAAAATTTAACTAGAAAAGCTTATTAATAATTTTATTGTTTTATTTCCTCATTTGACACTGTGCTAAGTTTTCTACACACTTTAATTTTTTTAGGTCCAGAGACATAAATGAATTAATCATTGTGTTAACAATCACTGTCAGCCAACACACTGGAAATCTTAAGATAAGCATTAGTATAATATTCTTTTGTTTTAATTTTAAGACGTGTAAGCATGCCTAGGTTATTTCCAAAGAAACCCATTTGAGTTATTTTGCACTTGTACCTTATTCAGGTTTATAAATGGAGCTATTTTTAAATGAAGAAAATTTAATTAAGGATCAAGATAAAGAATCAAATGAAAAATAAACATTTTGAGGTTTAGAAATTTTCTCATGAATATATGCAAAATTCCAATCATCTATATTTACAGCAGAAATATTCACCTATGCCCTTCTTCACTCATGATGTGGAAAAACAATTAGTTTGTCTATATAATCCAATTTAACAATCATTTGAGGGAAGCCATGCTAGCATCCATATTATAATAACAATACACCTTTTCTGGTAGGTCATATCGTAATAGATTTTAAAGATTTGATTCGAAGAATTTGATTCTGAGTTTAAATTCTCTTTTATTAATTAGTAGATACATGTTTGTGAGCAAATATCCTAACCTAGCAGACATTTAAATTTTTTATGTGTAAAATAGATGAAGCTTAACACTTATAATTTGTATGAATTAGGTATATAGTGCAGATAATGTACATGAACCTCTGTATAAAAATAGTCCTAAAGCTCTGTTTTAGATGTTTATCTGAATTCATAGGGATAAGTTAGTGTTTTAATAATTTTAGAACAAATATCTTATATTTTAAAATAATTTGCTTATAGGAGTTTCTACAATGGGCATCTGAAGTGGCCACTTGTTAAAATGAACTTTCTCCTCTACTGAATCTGAAATAGATCACAGTCTGCTCAGGAATTGTGCTGGGTGGCAGGGATGTTTCTTCCATGTCAGCAAATTCAAAAGAAGATGTCATTATTACCTTTAAGAAGCTTATGATCTAGTTGAAAGAATGCACATCAACACTATAAGCAATGGAAAACTCGTTTATGGAGCACCAGAAAGAGAAAATGGATAAAGACTCCACTGGCCTGAAATAAAGATGATGGACCTGGACATTTTCAATGCAGATTGTTCTCTGCATGTTTGGCCAAGTAGACTGTATGTGAACAGTTGACAAAAGTGTGATTTCGAACCTTCTTGTCACACAATCCAACTCTATTCTATATTCTATTATTACTTGAGCCTTTTAAATTGGACAGATTTTATATTTATATAGTGACTTATGGGAAACCTCACATATTTTCATACTTATTGTAAGAAATTACATTTATTCCTTCAAAATAAATAAGGAGAACACTCTGTCAAATGCTGCCAAAGAGACAGTGTACTACGTCGACATTAATTATTAGTAGAGTTTTATTAGGCAGTAACTCTGCTTTTGTTATACAACAAGAACATTTCCATTTGATTCTATTATATAACTACATAATATAAATGGCTGTGATGGTAGCTTTATGCTTATAATTTCTTTTCAGATAGTTCCACAGATGACAGGGTTTAATTAGTGCTAATAAGCTATTCCTTGTGGACAAGGTCAGGACAAGACAGACTAACAATTCTTAATCTGTGGTGTTTTTTCTTTTCTTTTTCTCTATTCGGGGAGGGGTTGAATCTTGGGCCTCCTGTATGCTGGTCAAGTACTCTGCCAGTGAGTTACATTCATCAGCACTTGGGCTTTTATACTTTAATAATTATTGGCTGGTGGAGGAGCTGGGTGCCCACCTCCCCTCTCCATGCTGGGGTTTGATCTGGTTTGATCTTGGATAGGTCTCATGAATGTTGATGTAAACACTGAGTTCATATGTATAGATGTCAGGTTGTGTCCTGAAGATATCATTTCCTTCTACTCATGCTCTGCCTCTCACATTCATTCGGAGTCCTCTCTCGCCATGGTCCCTGAGCCCTGGGTGTCCCATTTGATATGGATGTTCCATTTAGAGTTGAGCTCTCCACAGTCTCCTATTCTCTGCATCTTGACAAATTGTGGGTCTGTGTTAACTATTATCCACTGCAAATATAAATTTCCTTGGTGAGGGTTGAGAGATGCCTTATTCTACTGGTATAATGATATGCTGTTAAGAACTGGTTTGATACAATTTCCATTTAGTAGAGAGTAGCAGTGCTGCTACTACTAATGGCAGAAGGCCTATGAGCCTTCATAGGCCTAGGGCCTATGAGCTGTCTGGTCATAGGATCTTGGCCTGATAGCTGTGCCAGGTATGGGTTTCATTTTGTGAAGCAATCCTTAAATCCAATCAGAAAGTGATGGATTATCCCTATAAAGTTTGTGCCACCAGTGGGCATGGTTTGCCAGGCCAGTCACTATTGTAGTTTGCAGTATTCACAGCTGACTAAGACTTATGATTACTTTTTCCTCCAGCAGTGTGAGCAGCACCTCTAGCACTAGGTTAGCTGCCAGCAGAGATGAAACTTCTGGGTCATTACCAGCTTGTTTTCTCCTTGTTCTAGGACTCAAGTATGTGTTGTCTTCAGCAAAAGCATCTTTCCAAGCCGGGCGGTGGTGGCGCACGCCTTTAATCCCAGCACTTGGGAGGCAGAGGCAGGCGGATCTCTGTGAGTTCGAGACCAGCCTGGTCTACAGAGCTAGTTCCAGGACAGGCTCCAAAACCACAGAGAAACCCTGTCTCGAAACCCTCCCCCACCCCCCAAAAAAGCATCTTTCCATGAAGTTCTTGAGGGCAACAAACAACATTGGAGGTAGCTTGTGTAGTTTCTGGGAGAAGGATGTTTACTAAGAGTAGAAGCACTGATATGTTGGTTGACCTCACCCCAGTGGAAGGCTGCATATCCAAAATAAATAAAGAACTCAAGAAACTAGAGATCAACAAACCAAATAATTCAATTAAAAACAGGGTACAGATCTAAATAGAATTCTCAACAAAGGCATCTCAAATGGCTGAGAAATGACTCAGATGCCATTCTACACCTCTCAGAAAGGCTAAGAGAGGATGTGGAGCAAGGGAAACACTCCTCCATTGCTGGTGGGAGTGGTATCTTGTGCAATCACTTTGGAACTCAATATGGCAGCTTCTCAAAAAACTGAGAATACATCTACCTCAAAATGCAGCAATACCAATCTTGGACATACACCCAAAGGATGCTTCATCCTTCCACAAGGACACTTGCTCAGGTATGTTCATCGCAGCTTTATTTGTGATACCCAGACACTGGAAACAGCATAGATATTTATCAATCGAAGACTAGATAAAGAAAATGTACTATATTGACACAATGGAGAATTATTCAGCTGTTAAAAAATAACATCATGAAATTTATAGTCAAATGGATGGAAATAGAAAAAAATCATCTTGAGTGATGCAGAAAGATCTATTCACAAGTGGATATTAACTGTAAAGTAAAGGATAACCATGCTACAATCTACAGCCCCAGAGAGGCTAAGTTGCAAGGAAGGCTCAAAGAAAGATGCATGAATTTTCCTAGGAAGGGAAATAGAATATATTTTATGGATGGACTGCTGGTGGGGATGAGAACAGGAGGGATCAGGTGGGAAGGGAAGGCTAGTATAGGGAGAGAAGATTGGAACTGGGGAGGCATTGTGGGGGTGAGGTAGAAACCTAGTACAATGGAAGCTCTCAGGAATTTGTGAGGGTGACCCTAGCTAATACTTCTGTATTGAGTCTGAACTGGTGATCTTCTGTAATCATGTAAAGGTTTCCTTCTAGTGAAGGGATTGGGACCCAAAATCCGGCCACTTCGACCTACAATTTGTCCTGCCTGCAAGATGTGTCGGGGTAAAGATGGTAGAAAACTTGTGGTAGTGGTCAACTCATGACTGGTCCAACCCAAGACCTATGCCAGGGGAGCAAAACCACACCTGTCACTGCCTGGAGGTCCAGGAACCAGAAGCTGTAAAGCCAAGACTGGCAAAAATCAGTAAGCCAGCCAGCCAGCTAGTCAGACAGTCAATGAAATCAATGAAATGATTGCTAGTCATAGTCTGCTATTCTTGCAGACCTGAGCCTAGCATAATTGTCATCAGAGAGGCTTCATCCAGAAACGGATGGAAGCAGATGCCCATAGCCAAACATTAGACACAGCTCTCAGACTCATTTGGAAGAGGGGGAAGAAGGATTTTTGAAGTCAGAGGAAACAAGACCACCACAAGAAAACCCACAGAATCAACTAACCAGGCCTCTCAGGGACTCAGAGAGACTGACCCTCCAACCACAGACCCTATATTCTTCTGTGCAAGGTCCTCTGCATGTATGTTATAGTTATGTAGCTTGGTGTTCTTGTGGGATTCCTAACAGTGGCAGTAGGGACTGTCTCCGATTCTTTTTGCTTCCTCTTGGGACCCTTTCCCTCATACTGTGCTGCCCTGACCAGTCTTAATATAGAGGGGGGTGGGCCATCTCTAGTCTTATTACAAGTAGACATGCCATGTTTGGTTGATATTCCTGGGGAGTCTGCCATTTTCTGAAGGAAATGGAAGAAGAATGGATTTTTGGAGAGGGGAGGTAGGGAAAGGGGCTGGGTAAGGAGGAGGGAGGGGAAAGTGTAGCTGGGATGTAATATATGAGAGAATAAAGAAGAAACAGAAAATAGGGAAGAGTGTGAAATATGGTCTCCTAAGCAGGAAATAGTCTATGTGGGCATGATCCAACAGCAGCTGTGGCTGTCCATAATGGTCCTATACATTACTGGGCAGAGCAACAGACCATTGTGGACAGGAGAGGAGATTAGGGCCCCCTATTTCTTCCTGCTGAACTACTTTGGATATTGATGGATTCTGGGAAAGGGGTTGCCATTGTTTTTGTCCTCAAATACCAAAACACTAGGGCTTATGTCTTCAAAATATGCATATATGAACATTAATAGCCAATTTATAATATAACTCAGATCTTTTAATTTATTACAATAGAATGCACATACAGCATAGCATTTAAAAGGAATGAAAGAAAAAGGAAAATAACAATCTTCATAGAATGAAAGTAATTTTTATTTTGTGGATTCCAGCTTACAGCTTTAGGAAAGCCAGGGGTTCACAAAGCACACCCAGAGAACCATGGAGCTTTTATACAAACACAAAATCTTCAAGTCCTAGTGACTTAAGGGCAAGGATTTTTCTTTTTTTCTCATTAAACTCACACTGTGAGTCAGTTGAAGCATATTCTTTAACTCGTTGCAGCCCTTGATTTATGATTGAGTTTCATGGACCAGATACTATCTAGAACACGGGTGACTATGGCAAAGGAAGACAAAAGCATGGCATTTTGGACTGATTCTGAAATCTTCTCCTCAAGTCTGCAAAACACCTGTTATGCCTGCTTACATTTTATGAAACAAACAATTCATACATATATCTTTGCCTGAGCTCATAAAGGCAGAGTTTTAACTCTTCTCGGGAAGAGCCATACAATATTACTTGACAGTAGTACCATTCACCCTCCCAACAAACATCAATATGCATGTCTAATTATGTTGTGCTAAGTCATGAGACTTTCAGATCCTGTTCAGAGTTTGGTAAAGTTATCTCTGTATTTAACTATAGACCAACTTGTTTTCTGGTTTTTAGAATTAAATAAGATGATGTCACATATTCAGTAATGAATGAACACTCATTAAAGGGACACACATGGAATACTTGATAAAATGTGTTTTAGATTTGTGCATGATACTGATGTGTCACAGATTCCAAGAAGTGTGATCAAATGTTACAAGGCTAAATTGGATCAAGAAAAGAATCATTTTAGGTAATCCAGCCAAAGCACAAATATACAAAATAATACCATCTTAACCCTAAAAATGGCAATAAAGTTACATATGTTCAGATAATATTTTGGAAATGACATTGAGATGGAGTCATCTTCTAAATTAACCTAGTTAAACACTCAAATAATAACATTTTAAACAGTTTTTTTTGCATTAGAGGGGCATGTTAGCTAATAAATAAAATATCTAGTACTAAAAAAAATCAAAATATTCTTAGATAACTACAGATATGAATCTTTGTTACCATTTCCCTTGAGAGACAACTCTGGTAAGAACACTCTTCCCTGAATTTCTCATCTTCCTACATACAGCACTCACTATAACTGCTGCTGTATTGACTACTTTTACTGCAAAAGCCATTTTCCAAAACCAATTATGCTTACAGAAATATCTTGCAGATGATAACAAGATTATATGATATAAATTGTCAAGATGTGGATGATTGCTCCTACCTCCAAGAAACACAACTAAGCATTTATATTTTATTTTTATTAATTTTAGGATCAAAGTCCCAAACTTTAGAAACGATATTGGCTGAACACATAAAAAGATGCAGCGCTGCATTTTCTCTCGGTGTAGTAAAAATTAATCAATAGAAAAGGAAGTTTGCCTTCATAAGACACTTCCTTCCTAAGAGTAATATTTTATTCTAATTAAACTTTGCAAAATCTCAGTAGGGGTATATAATGGACAAATATTCCCTTTTCATAGATGAAAAAAATAAAGGCATAAACAGGTTAGGGGAGAAGCTCGAGGTCACACAATGAGTCATTAACAGAGCCAAGAAGGCATAATTCTGTTCTTTTTTTCAAATATGGCCCCAGATGTGCATCCATTGTGATCATGAGTATATATTTGTAACTATAGCAAAATCCGGAAAAACATCTTGGTCAGAACATATAAAAGAAATTAAATAAAATTTTACTTACGACAAGTACCTTGGTTGGGAATGACAAAAACATGCTCACTAAGATTTAATTTTTTCTTACACTTAAAAACATCTGTTGTCCAACCACAAATAAGTGCAAATATAACTGAGATACAAAGTAACATTCTCGCCACCATCCCATTAAAACCCTCATGTGTGAATGGGTGTTTAATTAGGCTGTATTAGATTAATCCCGTGTCTCTATTGGTTGTAACAAATGAAAAGATAGTGTGCACTGTCATGGGGATAGACATTTAAAGCTCAATGTAACTTTCATATTTTTCCGTGTGATCGGTCAGCTAGGACTTTCCTTTAATGAAAATTTGCTTTGTAAATCAGAAACTCTTCTAATTGCAAGGAATGCAAAGCAGGAATCCTTTTTTTTTTTTAAAGGATTGATGTTACCTTTGTTGTTTGATATGTTAAAATAAGATTCATAAGGGGCTGATCTAAACAATAAAGTTAGTATAAAATAGATAAAAGCTTGCTTCTTGGGCCTATATAGTGATCCAAGCAAGCTTGGGAAGAACAACCTAATGCTTTTAATATGGTAATATTGCCTATGTAGCAGTAGAATATTTGTTATAAAAGGTCTTAAATGTCATTTCTTAATGACATTTTCAGGTAATTTTAACCACTTTAAAAATCATTGCACATATATTATAATTATCACATACGAAAAATCTCACCTCCAATTTAAACAATGTTGGGGAATTAAATGTAAATTTAAGTACTGGAACCTAATTTTTAAATCAGAAAAATTATTCCAGCTGACACGTGAGTTTTGCTTTGTCACTGTACTGTATCCTGTTCAGTAGAACAAAGACCAGATGCATAATGAGTCAATGTAAATGAAGTCAAATCAGCAAAACAGAGTGGGGGAGGGGAAGGTGTAAAATATGACAGTCGTGTAATGACCAGGAGTCGAGAATTTAAATGTTTAATGCCTGCACATTTGGATTCATTTTCTGTCATCTCTTTGAATGGGTAGACTGAGGTTCTTGGCAGACCAGAATGAAACATCATCCTCTAGACTAAAATAATCACTAATGTTATTTAGGTATGGATGCGATCTGCACTTCTAATCATCCTTTTCCTATCAGTTTCCACTCCCAGTGCTCCGTTGTGGTAGGGGCTTAGTAAGAAAGGTGGCCATAATTAGAGATAATTAGGGAAAATGCTCTAAGTATTTATTTGGAGCTTTCTGTCTTACCCTTCCGCACTGCATGCCAGCTTCCCATCTCCCAGCCATGATGGAAGCTCAGAACACAATAGAAACACAGCAACAATATGAATTGCAAATGCATGTATATCTTTCGGCACAACCTATCTTATTGACTCTTAATAAAATGAGTATCTGCTAAAAAATATCTTGAGCTGTAAATTGCTTTGCTGTTGATGACGGGCTTTGGAAAAACACTACACACATGCCTTACAATCAACTAGACAGAGTTGTGTTAAACAGAATAGCTTAGTGTTTGTCTGTAATTTCTCCCCTCCCTTTCCAAAAAAGGGAATGAATCTTCTTAATAATCTATGCTGCTTAGCATGTGCTATAACTGCATGTGAAAATGTAGTATTTTATATACCCCACACTTTAGGACTATAACAAGCCTTTATCATAATGCTCTCATATTTAACATTTTCTCTCCCTAGAGTATGAATTGTCAAGAATATTAGCATTGAGACCATTGAATGCAATGTCCTCATCACCCCATTTTTTCTCTAATGCAGTTCCAAAATATTGCTGTCTCAAAACATATCCATAAATTCATTTCACTGTCCAGGTGGCTTAACACATAGTAATTAAATTGGAGCTATAAACAGTAAAGCATACACATGGGCTTCTCTGATTTCAGTGTTTGTTATATTACAGTAGTGAACATTAATCTCTAAAAACAAATGCATTGATAATTCAAGGAGAAATTCTTTTTCTTTGTTGGGGGAGTGTATCTATGGGAGGAAAATTATTGTAAAATAAGTTAAATTTCTGGTTAGGGTGCTAATTAAATTATTCAAAAGAATTTTTATTCTTGTCAAAAAGGAATGAAAAGAAAGAAAACATATTTTCTGACACTTGCAGCATGCACTAGAGGGCTTCTGTTAGATGGGCTGCAAGCAGGGGATGTGTCTGGTCTCTATGCTGAGGGCTGGAGTAACGGGCTTGATTACTCCTTGCTCTGTAAATATTTAAGTGTTGTAGAGGAGGTACAAAATGCTAAACTTTTACCTTTGAACCTTTCTGTGAGATATCCTCATGTTATCAAATGTGAATAAAATGAGCTTAATCAATAAAAGATTTATGAACTTCTTTTCTAAATGTATTTACATTTACATATACACAAGTGCATACATGTCCATAAATTTCTTTTATTACATACATTTTACACAACCTGAGCCTTTAACAGTTAAAGTTTTAATAAAGCCAATCAAAATACTCTTTATATATCCTTAAGTCCGTAAACCTCTTTACATTTTTTCTTTTAAGGAAACAGCTCAATTATGGAGAAGCAGCCGGCATTACAGATCATTTGCCAGGTATATCTTGATTCTTATTTGAAATTCCCACAAGAATACAGGCACGACAGTAATATAAACCACAGAAAGCAGCGAAAAAAGTAGAACACAGGGACTTGTAAATAAATCCATGAATATCAAGAAGCACAGATGCCAAGATTATACATTTTCACCAGGATGGTTCTGTGCTTGTAAACTGTAAGGCCAGAATTTGCAACGTTTGGTATAGCAGACCCTGCTGAAGGAGGGAGAGGAAAGAGAAATTTAGAGAAGCTTGGGAGGAGGGAATAAGGAAGAAAAAGAGGGAGGAAATTAGAGAGAGAGAGAGTGGGAGAGAGAGAGAGATAGCCAGACACAATACTGCATAATAATGGTAACATTCCTGCATGTCTAATGGCTTAAATATGTTCAGTGCCTCATCCTAGCCCCATTCCACAGCTGATGTCAAAGAACCATTTCATATTTTATCAACAGTACTTCTTTAAACCACAAATATGTGTGTGTACCCATATATATTTATACAGTATATATATTTATATATTTTTGTGTAAAGCATCCAGCGTTTTCCAAGTATGAGAAAAATGAAATAAATCCCTTGAATGGCAAAATTTTAAGACACAGAACATTTGTAAGTATCCCATATTTAGCAAGATTCACACCATTTTCCAGTGAGTCTTACATTATTTACATGTTAGAAACATCAACACGTCCTATTTACCAAAGAAACATAAACTCACATTTTATCTTCTTATTAAATGATAGGAATGTATAACTTTATATATTAATGTAAATCCAATCCCTGTTTGAATTATTATTATAATACCAATTGAACGTCTAGGTAGTTAGTGTAGAAACATTGTTTTCTTGTTTGACGGATAGTCTGCTTGTAACAAAGAATGACTGAATTGTCTTAACAAAGAAGATGAAGGCTGTATATGTTGGTTACAATAGAATAACCACCTTCCAGATCTCTTAAATCCACAATATATGTAGTGTGAGTCCTGAGTGGCTTTTGTTTTCAATGTCTTTTGTAAGCTTTTAGGGTTTTTTCTGCATCAAATGCCAAGTTAATTTACAGGGCGCTATTACTGATATGTTTCCTTGGTTTGTGGTTTTCTGTGAAAGGCAGGCAGCTGAGACCAAGTCTTAGGCTAGGGGGAGGGGCAGCCGAGCCCATAACACATACACTGTGCCAGGGTCTGTAAATTGGCTGCCTGTATGACAGCAGGCCCAGGGAAACCTCTAGTCTTCATTTGCATGCTGAAGAATATCCAGGATTAAACCGGACTGATTTTCATACAGGATTTAGACCTGACATTTATTATTCGGTTCACAGACCTCTTGAAGGAAAGTTTGTTTTCCACTCATAGATGAAAAATCTTCCAAGATAAATAAAGACTGGCTTAGCAGTAACAGGAAATAAATATCTTTCCTGTATTCCTTATGAATTTATCTTATATGATTAACAGACAGATGTTTGCCACCAAATTGTTATATTTTGCTCTTTAGCATTTCCAAAAGAAAATATCTATCAAGCCTCCTCTCAGTGTTTATATAAAATGTATTCACTTAATTCTGGAAGTTGAGTTTTCATAAATAAATTTAAAGACAGACATTTGATTCTCAGAACAAATTAAAACAACACTGGAGACTGGAGCAGTAAAATACTGTGAGACGCTTAATTTTGCATCTTCTCCGTGTGTTTCTGTGGGTAGAGGAATTCCAGTCTACTGTAAGCCTCAGTTGCATACTCTTAAACAAAACATGGAAATGCTGCCCATGAGCCCTATCTGCTATGTTTATAACCTACGTTCACTTCATTGCTAACACATTTACAAAATATTTTGATGTCTTTTTACCATTTAGGTATTAATTGTTGTTGAAGAGAAACACTTGTAATCCAACATGATGGTGCTATTTTAACTGAACCAAGATTTAATTTCTAATACTGAACAAAACATTTTCTGATAGAGTACCAGCAATGAAGAAGCATGCCACAGATGCTTTCCTCTTTCCGGAATGCTTTTCTGTGTGGCTAGGAAAAGACTGAAAGCAGTGATCAGGCAAGCCCAGAGGAAGGCTGAGTCCTCGTGGATTAATACACAGAGTAGAGTTTTCAAATGGATTGAAAATAGACTTCACACATTTAATAAGCATAAGGGAGAATAATATAAATGCTGGCAATTAAATAATATTATTGTGTCTGTCAGCGCATGTGGAGGAACAGTATAAAACCCGACACATATTTGAATTTTTAATGTGTCAATGAAACTTTTGAAAGTGGGTTCTGGTATTTGATTTCTTTGTGGGTGTTATACTAAATGTATAAAATCTTAAATGTGCACAATATAGAAAATCTCTGGAAAATTTTCTGTTTATTTTAACATTGCTTTTATCATAAATGTACACAAATCAATTTTTGATTATAGTTAGAAGTGTTTATTGTTATATTTTAGACAGACATATCAATGAATTTTTAAGGTAACTATCTGTATCATATGTATGAATCTATTTATTAACTGCAGTTAATAAATGAGCATGATGAGTCTGTCTTGTTTTCACTCAAGAACACACACAGACACAAACACACACACACACACACACACACACAATCTAAGTCAACTAAATATAAGTATAACCAAAGAATATCAATTAATGTTGTAAGTCAATCTCAGTCGTCTTTTGTGGAGAAATACTTCAGAATTATATATGTATAAGTTTCCAGTGTTGACATAAATATTATTGTAAACTATGTCTACATAGGCAAAATGAAGAAAGTCTAAATGGTCATTTGAAAAATTCGTGCTAAATCTTTCACTTTTCCTTGCAGTAAATAGTTGAGGCCTATGTGTTCACCCTTGAATTTCCTGAATGATTCCACCATCCTCCATTTGTGTTTATCTGTCTAGACATAACAATTGTGTGTCTGACAAAAGCGGCACTTTAAAAAATATTCAAAGATGAAAGTGCATCCATTTACAACACTGCTGTCTTATGTTCTACTATACCACAAAATTTGTTTATTAATCGAAGGGCAAAAGTTTAATGTATTTTCTTAAGTAATTATTTCTAAATCAGTAAATGGTGACATATTGAGATGTAACATACAAAGTGGGTTCCTGCAGCCTACTCTGGAGCAATATCCTAGTATCCACCCTTGCCATTTTCATTAGCAGTCTATTTCCACAGTAGGCCCTGCTAATTGTATGGAGAGTATTCATGGTGTGCGTATCTAACATAGTACTGAACAATATTTAATTGTGAAGGTTTGATCTCCAACCTGAAATCACGAAAGCATATACCTGAAGAAAAAAAAGAGTTTTAAATCTAGTTGTTAGGAATGGGCAGCATCATTTTCAAACAAGTCAACTTTTAGTGACTTTATTGGGGATACACTGAAAATATGGCTGATATAATGACTTGAGTGAACACAGGTATTGCTGTTTTTAGTGATAGCATGAGAATTGGCTAATAATTGCTCCACTATTTAAAATTCTTGATACAGTTCTCATTCACTCACGTTGAACTTAAGATGCCTCTCAATCATACTGTGGGAGTCTTCATATCTTCAACGTAATTAGTGCTGTACAGTATTCATGACAAATAGTCTGGACAAGAAAAAGGATTCCTACTTGATAATCACTGTAAATATGAAATTGTCAAGCTACTCCTAATTAGTCACTGAGATAAAGATAATATGCAAGTCTCTAAGAGAGGCAGCTCACTTAGAACAAAATTCAAATATGCTACAAATAGATTATTGTTTCAAATGCCTGTGCTTAGTAAACTTGGTGGATCATGTTTGCTAAATAATTCTATCAGGAGACCAATCACAGTTTAAAAAGCAATTAAGCAATTTATTCTCATCTTAAAATGCCATATGCAAAGTCCATGCTTTTGTGAGTTTTAAACGTGTGAGACACTTGACAAAAGTATTGTTTAATAAAAAATCCATATAGTGTACTTTTTATACTTCAACAGGTAGAGAATCATTGTAAAAATTGTCTTTCAAAAACATATAGTAAAACATTTGATTGTTTAGCATTTTTTATTATTCAAGTTCTTACCATTTCATAATACTCCCTGGAGAGGGACTGAGGAAATATTCAAAATACTATAAAAATATAAAGGATAAGATATTTGTCACTCTCGTTTAAATTGATGTATGCTGCTGTCCTATAAACGTCACATCAGATAACCCTGAAAAATTACCATGAATCTCCATAATTACGCATATTCATGATGGTGTTTTGCATACTGCTAACAGGCGACTGCATGTGGGGTGGGACATGAAGGGAGTAAGAGTGATTTGACGGATTAAAATTATTACCAGTATCATGGAAATAGGCAGCAATAGTACCATTTTGTTAAGGCTTAGAAAACAAAAGCATATGGAATTGCTTGATAATTAAATAAGTAGGCATTTTTTCTTTTACATATTTCACCATAAGATGTTAGTAAGGATAACCTGACTAGAAATGTCATTCTTCCATGAAATATGCTCGTATTTGTCCTAAGCTCCTAGGTATAAGACTGTATCTACTGTGTGCTTTTAAACTTTCTTTTGGGGGAAGGAATGGGATGAGGGTGGACTTTCCAGCTCCCTGAAATATATGAGTTTCTTACGTGGTTGGCGAGCTCTTGATGTTCTGAGTGCAAATCATCTAGATGTAGCTCTTTTCTTCTGATAAATATGAGTCATGTCAAGTAAACTGTTAAAATGCTTTAAGGGACAGAAAAGTTGTCTGCTGTCTATCTCAATAGCTATTTTGGGTTGAGGCAGAGAGCAGGGTTAATCAGGGACTCTAGAAGTAATTATCGACGGAGTTTGGGTAATACAAATGCTTGGGTAAACAGCGACTGTTCTTTCCACAAGATTGCCAGGAGAAACAACAATACTGGTATTGTCCTCCACGTCTCATTAGGGGAACTTGGGAGGGGGCACTGCACTGTGAGGCGGATGGGAAACTGACAGGCAAACCGTGCTGGGAACGACTCTCTCGATCCCACTACCACAGGCTCTGGCTTTTGGCATCAGGAGTGCCAGCTGCGTGAGGAGAAGCCAAGCCTGTCATACCGTCTTCCCATCAAACCTTCAGGGTACGAGAGCTAGAGCAGTTAGAGCTTAATGAAGAAACACACACAAAGGGGAAGATTAGGCCTTGTTAACACTCGCATTCATTTCCTCCTGAAGCACTGCTCTGGGAAGGGTGTCCTATACAACTCATTCAGCAGAAAGTTACAAGGATGGATTTTTATATTGTAAAGGGTCGGGCGGGGAGGAAATCTTTCAGTTCTCCTGTAACTCTCAGCCAGCAAATTGTGTTGTCAAAAATGCCACATGAAAGAGCGATGCCCATGACAACTGTCAAAATTGGTAAATAAATACTTTTGAATCTTTATATTAATAATATTGGACTCTCTGCCATGTAAGACGTTGTGGTACCAATACATCTCTTTGAAACACTAGGATGCGAAATTCTGCCCATTGTTAAGGGACAACAGTCTCCTCATCAGGGTGAAGTACTCACGTTTTGTAGCACGACACCACTTTTCAAATGAGTGGGAGGTGAGAGAGAGGAATCATATTTTGGAAGTTCACTGTAGTATCCAGAAAGTTTGACAGCAGAATGCTACAATTATTTCTTATTGTTGTAAGCAGTCAGTCAACTGCACAAAGGTGCATTGTGTACAGCTGCAATGCAAAACCTGTTTTTGTTTATGCTATCTGTCAACCGCTTAATATGCTAAGGTACCTTTTCATTGATACTGTTCTAAAGGGAGTGCAAATACTTAATGGAATAATGTACTCTCTACCCCACACTTTGTGTGTAGGGCCTACTCAGGAAAGAGACATCTATGGTTCTTAAACTCGGGAATATGTTGAAGGAAGGCAGGTTATTTATTAAGGGTCTCAGAGGTGGATACACATTGCTGTATTGGAAGCAAAATACTTGATTTTTTTTTCTTTTTACAAATTCTTACTTGTCTTACAAGCTCAACAAGAAGACCTTGTATGTACTTTGCTTGGCCTATGACGGAAAGAAGTAGAAATATGGAGAGCCAGGTATTGCTTCAGGAAGAAACATCATAGAATGACTTCCTGTAGCCACATAAAAATATAGATCCAAACAATATAATCTTATTGCTAAATAGGCTTACCCTATAAGAAAAGCATTTAAATAACACTACAGGAATAGCTGAAAGAGAAGTCATTTTCTATGCACACTATGTCAGCCCCAGTACACGCTCATATCTGTTCCCATCCCACATAACAACAACAAACCAGTGTGGGGTTTGCTGTATAAAAAAGCCCAGCTTTGTAGTCCTCATTGTCCGCCATGTTCAGAGAGTCCGGTTTTATCCCAGGCTTTTCCAGACCCAGGCCAGCTGGCCTTTGTGAGTGGCAGTTTGGATGCTCAACTTACTAGACCTGGATGGAGGTGGGGGTTCCTTGGACTTCCCACAGGACAGGGAACCCTGATTGCTTTTCGGGCTGAGGATGGGGGGGGACTTAATTGGGGGAGGGGGAGGGAAATAGGAGGTGGTGGCGGGGAAGAGACAGAACTCTTTAATAAATAAATGAATTTAAAAAAAAGCCCAGCTTTGTATACAGTAGGATGTCACAACTCAGATTCTAAGATCAAATTATCCCTCAATTTTTGAGGAACATTATTTGAATTTTCATTGGTTTAGTATAAATACATTCTTCTCTCTCTACTTTTTTCTACTATATGACTAAAAAACCCCCAATATTCCAGTATTACAGAAATGATATCTACTGTTTTGTTGGTATCTGAAGATATCGTTAAATATGTTGCTTTGTACTGATGTAATTTTGCTGTTTGCCATTATTATATTTGTATGACCTGATTTGGTTCATGCTATATGCATATGAAATGCTTACATATTTTATAAATTTCTTAATTCACATACTTCTCAGCTTTCTAATATCATGGATATTATCTGCACAGTGTGGCTGCTTCTTAAAATGTGTGGTCATGTTTTAAAAAGCTGACCTCATCAAAAACACTTCTCCGATAAAAATGTTGCAATGAACTCATTATTCAAATGATGGTTGGTGTTTATCAGCATTAATTCTCCTGCATTTTCAGACCAAGGACAGTTGCATATTGACTATTCCTGCCTTTTGCTTATTAATTTTATTAGTGGCCACCTTAGTAGTTCATAATTAAACGTGACAAGCAAATTCGTATAGTGTCCCCAAATGTGTTTGCCATACTGTTAAAGCAATCTTGTCACAACAAGTGACATGAGACTTTTCCCTGAACAATAGAACTCCGTTAAATATTTTATTAATAATCACTTCAGCACTTATGTCTGGGATTAATTTCTAAGACTGCCCACTAACATCAGCAGCTGCTGTCACTAGGGTAGGAAAAATCTCTCCTGCCAGGAGAGTATTTAGAAGACAATCTCTGCCTCTGTGACCCATTGCATTTTAAGTAGGTGATTGTAAAATGCATATAACATGCATAGCTTATCACATGTTTAATACATTCATATAATACATATAATAACACTAGACCAATACCCATGAGAACATTTCACATGACACAGTAGTAGAAAAAAGTAAGTTCACCTGGAGAAGAAAAACACCATGGATAAAACAGGCAGAATATCTGTCATTGTCCTGTAATTATCGCATGTTAGCAACCCAGGCATTAAATATTTGCCAGGCAACAACTGACGCTAGTGACTTTTCTGTTTTTAAATGTATCACGGGACTGAAATGGGAGTCTTCTGAGGGTAGCTAGCTCTCTGCGTGTCAAAGATACACATATTTAACCAAGTCACCTGGCCCCGTTTTATACCACAAGACATCCTGCAAAGAAGAATATGCTTTTTTGGGTAATACTTAGTCATAATTTATAAAACATGAAAACTTAGGTGAGTCAAAACAAAAGATAAAATATGCCTTAATTTATTTCCTCAGCTATACTCCATGAATTTAATTAAAACTTCCCCTAATGTGAGTTGATTTCTGTGTAGAAAATGAAGAATCAAACTTTCCTTTTAAAGCACTGAAAAATTTTGTCCAGTGAAAATAATTTAAATATTAATGAAAAGCAAATATGTAATACCGCTGCACATTTGGGCAGTGGACAAACTTCTTCAACCTCCCTGTTTTCACTGTCAGGGTTCTGGGGAAAGGTACCTGCCACTTTGCTCTTCCTGCCATGCAGTCTCCAGGTTCTGGACTGCAGATCAGAGAAAGGAGGCCGTGGAGAATAGAAGGAACCAGAGCCTCAGCTGGAGCAACCTAACTTCACCTTTGCTAAAATGAGAGCAGAAAGGATCTCTTCTGGGCTCCTGGCAAAGCCGTAAAACGAAGTCTTTTTTTCTCACCCTTTTCTTTCTTTCTTTCTTTCTTTCTTTTCTCTCTCTCTCTCTCTCTCTCTCTCTCTCCCTCTTCTTCTCCCTCTTCCTCTCTCTGTCCCTCTGTCCCTCCGTCCCTCCTTCCCTCCCTCTCTTCCTTCCTTCCTTCCTTCCTTCTTTCCTTTCTTTCATTCTTTCTTATTTTCTTTCTTTCTTTCTTTCCCTACCCTTTTTTGTGAGTCAGGGGAAAGAAATGACTGAACTGGGATGGGGACTGTCAAGTTTATTTTAACCTCAGCCATGGTTTGTATGCCTTCGATATGTTTGTCTTTCTTCACTTTCTTTTCAAAACAACTCTTTATAGGGACCTTTAAAATACTCTAGACTAAATTCTAGTTTGACTTCACCTCACTGTGAGTGGAAATGGCTTTGCTTTTTGAATCAGTTGGTTATTTTGTTGCAGTGATTCCCTAAGAGCTGACTTAGGAGGAGACAGTATCAGAACTACAGTTTCTCATCACATAGAGCCAATGGCATCGTCTTATTGAGGTTCAGGATTATTACCTTCTGCTGTGACTTTAAAGATTACTGAAAAGATCATGTTACAAAATAACAAAGATTTGGTTTAGAGCACAAGAGGTGTCTCAGCTTAGTGACCAAGTAATGTTTAATATAAACTGACTGGTTGCTTAAGAGTGGATGTCTGAACTTAAGAGGTGTGTGCAGGGATGAGGGAGTCCCAGACCTTTAAGGGGTGGTGCTGTGTGCAGTCACCGATTCTTAGATCAGGCTCTCACACTTCGCTGAGAACTTTGTCATAATGTAGGCAAGACTTGAAAATTCTAGGTCTTAGCAATTGAAAAGAATGAAATTGATACAGAAAGTTTTTTCTCTTCTTTTTATTATGGAAACTACACATAATAAACTAGATAATGATTTACTGAATAAGATTAATTTTAAATATGTGTGCTACAGAGATTTGAAAAATAAGTTATTTTCAGCTCACTTCCAAATATTTTCTTGAAAACCAAAAGTGAAGGAGAGTTTAAGAGAGTATAATACCGTCTTTATGATTATATATAGTGAGAAACTCTTTGTCATCCATCTTGAGAAAATGTACCTTGAAGTAACAATGTCTCATCACTTACTTATAGACACTCTTTGGGTGTCTTGTCCCCCCACAAGCATAAATCCTGTCATATTCTTAATACTTATTACACAATAGTCTATCATTTTTCCACAGATCAGCACTTATTCAGATTGTTCTCTTAACCAGAATATCCTAATGTTTTCCTAAGTAGCCAATTATCTATTTCCCAGAGAAGACTGTGTTTTTAGGTGTCATTTCCTACGTTTGTGTTTAATCAAGATAGCTGATGTATATGGGTCAACAAATAACAAAGGTTCTGCTATAGACATTATTTTGACCTGTTAACATGAATTTCATTTCTGACTACTTTTGTAATTAAACTTATATTCCATAACCTGCATATGTATTGGGGAATGATTCTTGTCTGAGAATTGCACCGTACTTAAAACTAACTGTAGCAGCAAAAGTAGGTGTTCATTCTAACCACTGACATTTTGTTCATTCTTTGACATCTTTGTGCATGTATACAATGTATTTTGATCAGGTTAACTTGAAATACCATCCCAGCTTCTTCCAGACCCTTCACTAAATTTTTCTAAAGTCTTGGAGCTTGTATGATTGACAGTGCTTCACAGCGGAGTGAAGGGGTGACACGACCATGAGACCAGGAGTGCACGGAGATTTATTCCATGATGGACTGGAGCTTCAGCACAACCCTTCATTCCTTGGCGTGGGTGAAAATTAGCCTACAGTTTCTTACAGTTTAAGGGCTAATACAATTATGAAAACTTTCTAAATATTTTCCTCATGAGTATAATTGGCAACTCTCAATTACTGAAAATAAAATTGATACTGCTAATATTTTCAAGACATAAAACTTGCATATTAAAAATAAGGGCAGTCTTAAGATAAAATAGCATATGAGTGTGGTCTCTTAGCTGCTAACTGGTGGACCTTGCCTATTTGTAAATGATAATATTTATGTAAAAGAGTGTACATAAATGTTCAATAAAACTACATCTACAAAGATGAGAAAGAAAATTATCATTCTATCTATTAATCAAAGGATTCCTTCCAAGAAACTTACAAATAAAATCAAATGAAACAAAATAATTCTATTTTATCTATATCATTGCACACTGTCTTTAAGTCTCCAAACCCTTTCTTTATGTAGTATGCAAAGTTGACTTTTATTCCATTTTTTTTGTCATCTGGAAGTTGATAATTATTTTAGGTCATTATTTGAGCATCTGTTTTAGTGCTCAGTTGGTTATTTTTTGATAATTTGATAATCCTAATGTGATTTTCACAGAATGAGCCTTTTAATTGAAGTATGAGGTCAAGATGATGGTGTTTATGACCTTTGTTTCCCTAGGACCATATAGCCTGATAAAGTACACTTCTAGGTACCGTTATAGCAAATGTAAGCAAATAGTAAATTTTCATGCAATGCTACTTGGACAATAACTATTTCTCAGAGTAGTATGCTAATTTTAAAGGAAATTCCACTGCATTAAGACACAGGTGACTTTATACTTTTTGAAAAACTTTAAAATATTTGCCAATATTTAACTTTTTTAAAGTAAGAGGCACAGACATCACCTCCAAGCATATTTATCCTCCATGTGTTTTAAAGATATCGTATAAAGACTTGGGGTGAGAACATGGGACACACTGAGTATACAAACCACACTAAAAGGCAGGCCCCATGCCCAGCAGTAGATGACCAATACAAATGGACTCAGTGGCAGTTTTTGAGTTGTTTGTGTCTCATGCTTTGTTTGGGCGTTTCATTTACCTTATAAGTCTTTTTCTTAGATATTATGGTTCTTGGTTACGTGAGATTTTTAAAATAGGTTTTGTATGTTGGTCATGCTTTTCCTTTGTTTTTTTTTTCCTGTTTGTTTTATCCTAGTTTCCCCCTTTTGTTTTCTAAAGAGAGAAAGGAAGAAGGTATGGAGTTGGAAGGGCAGAGCACAGTTGATGTGTGGAAGATTTGGGTGGGGTGAGGGAGGGAAAACTGGGACCAGAATATTTTGTATGGAAAGTTTTATTTTCAATAAAAGTATAAAAAATAATCATACCTCTGAAAGACGATGAGATAACTGCACATGGACCAGGAGGTAAGTGTGCCTAAGTTTTATTTTGGGAAGTAACACACCACATAAGAGGTTTTTTCTTTTTATTGATACTGGAATTTAAAGATGTGCTAATTAAATGAAGTTACTATATCATTTCTCCTATCTATTCACAGTTACTTTCTGATAATAAATTTACATTTTTTTACATCTTGATATTTAAATTTTTTTAAATTTTCTTTTGTTTCTAGAAGATGCTAGTTTTCTAACAAGGAATTGCAATCTTTTGGCACTACTACAATGTTATTACTGTATTTTTTGACACCACAAATATGCTAGACGTGCTTCCTGCAGTGCATGAACACTCATTTTTACTTTTGATCCTTGCTACATGTGGATGGTTCTATGTGTCCTACTATATTCCCTTTTCTCTTTTTAATATACAGCTCTTTCTTTCTCTGTTCACTATTTTCCTTTTCTCCTCTATTTTCTTCACCCTTTCATTCTGCCCCCGAACTTTTCTTTCCTTCCTGCCGTCAGTACACATTAAGAAGATTCAGTTATGGTTGGACTTTTAACATTGTTCTACTTCAGCATTAGCAAAGGGATTCTGTTTCTTGAATTCATTAATAGTGTTTTGCCACAAAAGGCTTTATAGTTCTCTCCTGAATATTGAGCCTAGCTTAATAATATCCCATTTATGTTAAAGACACATTTAATCTACAAATGTGACCTTTAGAAAACTTCTTTTGTTTTTCATTAAAGAAATACTACATTACAAATATTAATTATTCTTTGATGCAGTATTTTAATTAACTAATCATGTGCTATTTGCAGCAATAAAGAATGTAGTAATGTATGTACAGTAAAGCCATGCAATGCAAGATCAATATCAAATAACCTATTTCTGCAGAAAAGATATGTTTGGATATCCTCTCTGGATGCAGTTTCTTTTATGAAATATTCAGTCTAGAATAGTGCTTTCTTTTGCTTTTTGTTTTGTATTTTGAAATGGCTATGCAAGCCTGTTTAAAATGCTGAACATATCGTTAGCCCCATCGTTAATAAGTGAACGTTCACTGATGCATATTAGCAGGCTCTCACAATGTGGTGAAATTGTCACTGAAGTGTTTGGAATCTGAACACAGAAAATGACAGGCAATGCCGAAGGTCCGGCTCCACTGCACGTCTTCACTGTGGCTGGAGTCACTGGATTGGTGAAACCAGTTTAGGTTCAAGGTCGCTGCTGACATTCAGCTGTCATGGCTGCATTGTCCGCTGGCCTTCTCTCCATTGACACATTCAAGAGTACTTTACAGCAACGACAAAGAGCCAGTCAATTGATACCATTACACTTCATGCACACACAAACCACAAGCCTGTTCAGTACTGTTGATACAGTCTAACATTTATTCATTAACGGATCTATTGAAAATGCAACTTACCCAGCCCCACTCTTAACAGCATAGACTTACTTGTTTAGTCCAAACATTTAACTTCGTCTTTTTCAAGTTTTGCACAGCATTCTCTAATTGAGGTAACATTATCTGCATTTTAATGCTACACCATTTATGTCCAATGAAAGATTACCTGAAGAACCCTGCCATTACCACGCTAGTTTAAATACAGGCAGTTGTATAGAAAAAAATATACACAAAAGATGTAAGCAGGGGGAAAGGGAGATATTTATTTGTTCTGGGAATGCCACGGAAATCCAGTTGCTTAGAAATGAAATAAGAGTCTTGGAGTGAAAGGAGGGAAACCTAAGCTTGGGTCAGGGAAGAGGCAGTGATTAGCTCCATTGTTAGGGGCTCTTTGAGCTTCGTTGGTTGTAAAGAAAAACCCACTAATGAATCTATTGAAGCTTGCCAGAACTTTGTGTTGAAGACAACATAAGTTATGGTGTTGATCTAAAAAAAAAAAAATGGTAGTAAGGCGTGTGGATACATAAAACAGCACATATGTCTCTTTATTAACAGCTTGCTCGTAAAAACAAAAAAAGTTATTTAAAAATTGTATGTTGCACAAATGGCCTATTTAACATCATATGTTTGAATCAATATTCTCAGGTCTTGAAAAAAATTCTTTATGATGAAATGTAAGACAGTATGTCCTATTTAATAGTTAAAGATCAGGAAATCAGGGAAATGCAATGTAGTTAATGGCTTCTTGGTTCCCCACGAATATTTGTAAAAGAAAGATAAGTTAAATTAAAAGGTTGTTTAATATTTTGCATATCTTAAACATGCAAAAATATTTCATTAAGGAATACAATCAAATGACATTAAAAGTTACAGACTTTTAGGGAAAATGGCCAATATGACGATGCACTGTGGATAGTAAAAATACGCTTGCTGTTCTTACATGGTATGTGGTGTTTCTATAGAATTGAATCTATTTTTCAGTCTGATATAATATTCAATTACAGGAGTCTAATAATGCACAAATAATATTATATTCTAAAACAAGGCTATAGACAATGTTAAAAATTCAATTAGCAATTCGTATAGAAGAAAAAATAACTTGAGTCAATTACTTGATCAAAGTCATTGCTAGTGCTGGAAAACATACACCATGTAATAAGCAGCGTTGTTACATATTGTTCCGAAAGTGCTATTCTGAAGTTTTGCTAAATTCTCAAGTATTACATTGGTAAAGCAAAATTCAAACACTTAAGGAAAGTCCTCAGACACCACAGCTCTCCATCCATATACATAACAACTTTTGCACAATAATGAAGCTTGCTACTTGGGAAGTGTAATACTCCCTCCCTCCCTCTCTCTTTGACAATGGGTTTGCTCATATTTTATTTGTATATGAAAATATTATTCCTTCAAAGCCTTCTATTTCAGGACAACAAGATCAACTGCTAAGCAGAATTCTTTCCGGCAATGCTAAAGGTCTGTTGACTGACATCTAAGACTTCTAAGGCCCTGGCAGACCTTTTGTGGATTTTATCTATTAGTTGTCAAACAATTCTCTTCTTAATTTATGTTGACATATGGGAAGATAGTAGATATACAGAAGATAAGAACGTTTTTCACATAGTTACTTACTTCATTTCAGTAATCAAACTGATACGAACAAAATCATAACCAAAATCATAACTAAAATCAACCAGCAACAAAGACCTACTTAGACGGCTCTAGTTTCTCTCAGGTCCACAATACCAGGAATCCATTAATACCAACATTTTTCTTACCAATTTTTTTCATTATATATTTAAAAGCCACATTTAAAAGTTTTTATTGCATGTGTACATGGGTGTCTGTGCATGTGCATGCATGTGTGCACGCATGGAGGTCAGAGAGAACTTGCAGGAGCTGGTGTTCTCCTTCCACTACGTGGGTTACAGGGATCAAACTCAGGACAGCGGGTTTTAATTTTCTGTGCCTTTATCCACTGAATCATCTCATTCCCACCCACTCCTTCTGCATAATATTTTAGGTTAGGAAACTTGGCTTACTCATTGAGAGATTTTGGAGCTAGAATTGTAAAAACAAGTACAAAACATTCAAGAGCTAAAGAGAATCGACACAGAGCAACTTCATAGAGTAAGTGCTATGTGCAAGAGTTTTGACTGAATGCTTTATGTGCGCCAGTTGGTCCCTGTAACTATCCTGTATATCCTGCAAGTGTTATTTCTTTTCATGAATGAGGGTCTCTACCATCCTACCTTAGTGTGCAAAGCAAGAAAGGTGGAAGCTTCAGCTTGAGCCAAGGACAATATTCTTTTGATACTTATACTGTCTTGACCACCTATTCCAGCAAGACAAAAGATCTGGGTAAGATTTGGCTAAAGTTGCTGGCAAAGTTTATGGAAAATGCTGCCTTCTTTCTGTATTCCATCCCTCATTTCTCTCCAAGTCATCTCCATATGCAATTTGTCCTTTTTGTCCCCTTTTCCCTTTTCTCTTAGAGAGCTGTCCTAAGGATTGGCCATTTTCTACATGGATATCTTTCATATTAGTCATTGTTCATGAGAGCTCCATCGAAGTGGTTTCACTGACAATATCTACTTATTCAGGCTTATTCACACTGTATCTTCCCTGGATACACAAACTTGGGGGTCTCTAAAAATCTATTTTTTATAATTTTATTATATACAATCCCCAGAGTTTCTTGTTAATATTTCCCTTTGTTTCTTATTATTAGGAGACAACCTTTTATGGCAAATTTCCCATGTTTCCACTAGAGAGCCCAGATGCATCTGCATGTACCAAGTTTTACAGTGCTGTCTGGACATGTGTGTTTCTTCACACACATGTGAATTTCTCTTTCTAACATTTAATCATTCTCTCTTGACACAGCTCTTGAATAGACAAAGTTTTATATGGTTCTGACACATTTCTTCCAGAAAAATACAAGGCAATTTTCGAGCATATATTATCAGTTAAAGAGTTTTGTGCATTTAGGGGCACTTGCCCATTTGAATGTCAAAGAGATCGTCCCACTTGAAAATTAGAAAAGAACTTTTATTACATGTGTGTTCATTATCTTTCTTAATTCAATTTTTGTCTGTCTTTTCAAAAGTTCTTAAAGTGTTTATTTATAAAAATGCCTTAGTGAAAGTGACACCAAATTATATTAAAATAACAACAAGAGGTGAGAAATGACGAGGGTCAAGAATTCAGATGCTAACTAAAAATGAATACAGCTTTCTCTCTTTTTTCTGATATAACTTGATTAAAAAGATTTATGATTATGTTAAATTTTACATGTGGTAGAGATTTCTTCCATGGTACAATGTCAATTTTTTTTTTACTTTTTTTATTAAACCACAGTTAAAGTAAATATTATATGACATGATGACTCACTATTTTACCCTTTTGTAAAAATGTATAAATCTTACAAATAACTTCCCTAAAATATGGACCTTTAGAAGAGTGAAGAGTGCTTTTGCTCAGTACTCTCAGTTATTTCTAAGCTACAAGGAGATGTATTTGATGGTCACAGCCTATAATTAGTGAGGTCAGTAATCAGTGATTTATTTTCTTACAAGAACCAAGAATGTGGGGACATCTGGCTCAGGCGACTGAGATGGTCAAACATAAGTGTGCTTAAATTTGCTTTGCTGTCTGGTTCTCCTTAGGGAGATGAGAAATACATATCCCTCATGAAAACATTTCTGCAGCATCAAAACTGATTAATCTTTACTTCATGGCAACAGAACTGTATGTCACAGGCAGTCGGGTAGATGCCAATGAGTACTAAACACCAATTGATAGGATATACCCATGTGCACACACATGTTTTCATGGTGGCATGGAGTGGTTGAGAAATTACCTATTGGGGCTATTAAAAGATCTGTCACTGTTTAGGTCAGAGGAAGATTTTGGGGAGATGCATCTCCCAGTAGCAAGCTCTCTTGTCCACGGTGGTGTGTGACAGTTGTTGTTGTTTGGCTTGTTCCTGATGCTTAGCCAAGGAGACACTTCCTTTCAGATCCTGTCTTCCAAACCCCAGGGCTCTGTTCTGGGCAGTTCAGCCTAATGGAATTAAGCCTGACATGTTTCAACTCTATTTCTTTATAAAATAAACATAAAACAATGGCTTAGATTTCTAATAAAACTCTTGAAGCACGGGGAACTGCAACTTTCCCTGTTCTTTACACATCTGTAAATACAGCACATAAAAGCGGAACACAACAGGATAAATCAACATAAATTTGAAATCCACCGCAGCATATTAAATGGTGCAGTCTCAGTCAAAGGGAGGCTGACCCCAGGCTTCGTGCATTTTGAAGCTAATTGTTTTCGTCAGGATGGGAACGGCTGAAAGTCCAGGGCTGTGTCCCACCAGTAAGGCTCCAGTAACTGAGCTGGCCCACAGAGAATGGGCCCACTTTGTAGCGACACAGCGGGCCCAGACACCACCTATTCTGCTCTCCAAACTGTCATGCATAACAACTTTATTGTGCTAAATTGAACTTGAAAGCAACCAAAGGCTATGAGAAGGAGAGGCTATGAGAAAAGCGTGCTGTCAGCGCTGGCAAAGGCTGACCTGGCAAGTAGGCTCAGGGACGGCGAATAAAAGACCAGGCCCCATGAACACAGCATATTGTTTCATTTTAAAGTATGATTCCCATACCAGAGAAAGTAGCAAATGTGATGTAAATTTATTTAAATAGATTCGACCGCTTAAAAGTTTTTCAGCCGCTCTTATCCAACTTTCCCAGCTCTCTGATTCGTTGCTTACAGTGGGAATATAATGACATATAGTCATCATTGTAACAGCTTCTTTGCAGGGGCACAATGATGATTAATAGCCAGCAGCAAATTTTCACATGGGCTCTGAAGCACTATGGCATTAAGCAGCCAAACAGTCCCAAATCCCCCTTTTCTGTTCCACTGAAAAGTCCCTCCTTGTACCTTGCAGATAGGAACAAAGCTTATCTTAATTCCAATCAGCTTTTCCCCATTCAAAGGGACCTTCTCTCTTTCATAATTGATTCATGTGCATTTTTTAGGGTTCTACTGAGCTGAAGCCACTTTTCTCCTTTTCTGTCCCCACACCAGTACCCCTCTTTTTTTGAGAGAGTAAAGAGTGGGTAACATTCAACAAGAACAACACCACCACCAACAACAAAAGATCTGTGGCCTTCTTTTTTTTATGACTAAAATTTTTGGCTGAATAGATTTCTCAATTAGTTTTTGTGCATGCTTTATGTTTAAGGTTGTATGACAAAAGTAACTCCTGGATGTCTCCATCATGAGTTTTAGTTACTAAAAATATGAACTGAAATGTCGAGTGTAGAAAGCCTGCATAGACACACTGTTCCTGAGGAGAACTCTGAGCAGCTTTGGCTACTGTGAACAACTCACAGCTGGGGCGAGAACAGAGCCCTGGCTCCAGGTGCATGCTTTATTTTCTCCCTATGCTGGTAGCCGAGAGAGAAGGTACAAATGAGCAAAATCGGAGGCAGCACATTGAAAGCTCTGCCCCATGGTACCCCTAGTAAGTATCCTTTCACCCCATGACGGTCTTACACCATAACTACTAGCAAATGCCCTGTGCTGTCTCAAGAAGTGCCCCTCATTTAGTCTCCACCCCTTGTGATGGGAGCACAGATGACATCATCCAGTGCTGTCCTGGGAAGAGATGGCCACAGCTAACCCACTTGTTCCTCTGTGGTACCATAGTAACCGCTTCATACACAGCATTAATGGATATGTTTGAATATTTGTTTACATTTCGTACAACTCTGCCCTGTTTTTTTTCTATGGGTAGTGTGTGTATCCCTGTTTTCTAGGGATGCATCTCATTCTTGCCTGTTATCCTCACATAAGCACTGACACTGATCTCTCTCCGCCTATAAGTGTCCAGATCTGAACAATTTGAAAACCCCATGCCTTTACTTTGGAAATGGCTCCAAATAACTTAAACAAATCAAAGGGCAGGTCATGTCATACCTGACTGACTGTGGATTGTCTTACATTTTCACAGTTTAGGGGGAATGAACCAAATTTGGAAGCTCTGCTGCTGGTGGTGGCACCAACTTGTGTTTCTCTCTGTTCAGAGGTCAGTTGACCCTACATAGCTTCTCTGATTTGTGGCAAAAGGAGACCATTTACTGAAAGACATATTAGAAGCCACACTTTAAATGTGACACCATCCTGTGGCTGGGTCACAGTTCTTGCTGTGAATCAGAGCAAATACTTGACTGGTCAGATAAAAATACTCCGTCATGCTGCAGAACAATGGCTTTTCCTATGGTTTAGTGTCTCCGAAAGTAAGCAAAGAATATATCAAACAGATGGAAGAAATTGTGGTGATCATTTTCACACCAATGCTTTTTTTTTTTTTTTTTTTTTTTTTTTTTTTTTTTTTTTAGCAAAAAGCAACCCTTGAAAGTGGTTATCTTATATTATCTTATATTGTGTCTGTCATAGTTTTCCTCCACGGATTTTAAACAAGTAATGCCAGTCCAGTGTTGTGCTACAGAATCAGAATTTCCTAGTGACTGTGACAAACTCATACATTCAATGCCTCTGGATACTGGACTTGTGGTGTTGATTATGGAATTGGCAGAGAAGTATAGTATGTGTCTCCACAGAATCCCTTACAGCAGGGTCATTACAAAGACTTGTATGAGTGTCAACTCCAGAAAGCTATGGAATAGATGGACTCTTGATGTGTTACATTCAGAACAACTACAACAAACCCACAAGCTTCTTTCTGTGTGCAAAAACATAGTCTGTGTTCAAGCTCTGCAAAGACAGTTATCTGAGATTTATGACTGCCCTTTTTACCACAGTCCTGCCATGCATTCGTCTTCCTTCACCTAATTTGGGCCTGCCCATAACAATAGGCATGAGTCATTCCTCCAATAGATAATTATTTCAGAAATGAAACAAGTGCAGTAAAGATGTTATCTGATTAGTCTTTAAAAAATTAAAAAAAATTCTGTTGTGAGTTTATTTGTGAAGTGAATGAATAGTCTTCATGCCAATTCTACCATTCTGTATTGTGGTAGCAATCTGTTGTCTTCAGAAGAATAATAAGATGGATCCTCACCAAATTCCAACTTTTAGAAATTCCTGGCTGGAAGCTCCACAGGTTTGTAAGTCTCTGGGAATCTTACAAGAAAGTTGTCTTCCTTAAGTTTTTCTGTCATCTTTCTTGTATCCATTCTCAAAACTTTTGCCTGATTCTGTTGAGTCTTTCACATAGAGGCACACATTTACTAAAATGAAGAGCAAAGAGAGTGTTTGTCCTTGAATAGTAGGGTAAGTCTGAGTTGTGCTACATTTGATTTGAACACACTAAATAAGATGTTTTTTTAATTTAGTTTTCTGTTCTCACCCATACTAATATTATGAGAAATGCAATTGAAAGGTTGGTATGAGTCCCAAGATTGAGTGGGTAACATTCATTTATATTACTATGGTAGGTGTGGCTTTGAACACCCTACAGTCACTGTTGCTGGATTACTATGGTAGGTGTGACCATGAACATCCTACATGGTAGGCATGGCCATGAACACCCTACATGATAGGCATGGCCATGAACACCCTACATTCATTGTTGCTGAATCAGGGGACGATTCAACGCAACAAGTTGTGTTTCAAACCTGAGGTTCTTAGAGTGACTTCTAGGGACATATAGAAGGACTAAAGAATCCTTTGCTGATCTAGTTCTCTGACACCACATGAGTGCCTCCTTAGATTTGAGATGAGATTATAATGTTACCTTCTACTACACTCTCATGAGAACCACTTCAGCTGCTTCATCACTCAGTAGTATATCTTAAATATCAGGAAAATTAAAAAAATTCTTTCTACTGGTTACTTAACAATATTTTTTTTAACCGCTATCAGCTGTTGTTATCCTACTATGCTGTACTGCAGAGCTTGGGGACCTACTTCATGTCCAATTGAGCTGACACAATTAAAAGATTTGATCTTTCTAAATATAAATACCTTGTATTAGTGAGTAATCACCTTGGCCTTGATGATCTTGGACTACGGTAAATATAGTGTATGGACACAAAGTAAGAAACTCAAGCACCTAGGCAAAATTAGGTTTTTGCAGCAAAGGGTTTGACATTGTCTCTGGAAGAATAATGAGCCTTGTTTGCATTCTTTGCACTCAGAAGTTTTTCTCCTGTGAGAAAGAAGTCCTATAGGATTGGGATGATAACACTGAGTAAAGTTGGCATCCCATAGAGTATTAATCAATAATGAAAAAGAAAATACCATGCCTGCATATAACAGTTTTTCAGTTTAAGAAAACTTCATTAAAAGGAAACTACAAAGTCCAAATGTCACATACTGTTTGATTGCATCAATGAATACTTGTCAAAAGACAAAATTATAAAATGGTGACTACACCAATGCTTTCTAGAAGTTAGACATTATCTTGTAACAATTTCTCCTCTGATTGAAACGTTCCATCCTTCAGGGAAGCTCTTTAAGCACAGAGATCAACAATTAAAAATAGCTTCTAGAAGTCCCTGAAACAGACCGATTTACTAGTCCCCTTTCTGCCATAGTAAGCCATAAAGACTGCTGAGAGTCACCATCAGACAAACCAAATTAAAGAAGACTCTCACATGAGCCCAGATCAGCTGTCTGAAGGAAGTAGAAACCAGCTGAGCTGTCTGGAAATGAACCGAGTTACCTGGAAGAAACACTCTTCAACATGTTGAGCTATCTGCACTTTGTGCCCTGTGCATCAGGTTCCCAGCCATGTGAGATATCGTCAGTGCTGGGGTGGCCTTGGTGATTCAGCTGTGTTGAAATCATTTCAGTTCCTATAAGTAACCTCTCACCCATACTCCTGTAAATAACCCTAGTAAAACCCACTGGTTCATCAAGTTGTACTTTGGTGGAATCTGGACTTTTGTCTGTCATGTGCTCTCTATCTAAGGTGAATAAACTTGTGTGCACTGTCTCCCTATAAAAGGTTTTGTCATACAACAGAGACAGTGACAGAAATTGCGTAGGTGGTGGGCATGAATAAAATGAGGGACCATAACAGAAAAACCAACTGGGGGCAGATTATATGAAAACACTGCTATTTTTGCACTTCTATGAATATACAATTATCTCAAATTTTATTTTCAAAAGAATTTAAAAATCCAACCATAATATTGGCTGTGGTTTACTGTTGCAACACGTCTTTGAAAGAAACATATTTGATAGAGAAATTTTATATTAAATATATAAGGAATTCTTGAAACTCATAAATAATTATTTTAAAAAACCCTAATTTTTAAAATGGGCAATGTAACTGGAAGTTTTTCTTTGTCCTTCTGGGCCCACTGGACCAGTTTCTCTCCTGCTTCCCAGTTTTTAAATAACGATTCTGAGGCTTTATATTAATTACAAACTGTTTAACCTGTTATCTCAGGCTTATAATGAACCAGCTCTTACAAATTAAATTAACCCATTTCTATTATTTTATATTTTACTACAAGGCTCATGACTTGTTATCTCACACCTTGCTTCTCCTGATGGCATCTTCCTGACTCTGCCCCTTTTCTTCCTGGAACTGTGTTTGGATTTCCTGCCTGGTTCTATTCTGCCCGACTATTGGGCAAAACAGCTTCTTTACTAACCAATTGTAATAAAACATATTCATAGCAAACAGAGAGATATCCCATATCATTTCTTCTTTTATATTTTATAAAAAAGGAAAGTTTTAGTCAGATGGTGGTGGCACACACTTTTAATCCCAGCACTTGGAGGCAAAGGCAGGCAGATCCCTGTGTGTTCCAGGCCAGCCTGATCTACAAGAGCTAGTTACAGGACAGGCTCCAAAGCTACAGAGAAACCCTGTCCTGCAAAACCAAAAAAAGGAAGAAAGGTTTGACTTTAACATAGTAATATTACATATAACAAAACAAGTTTCAAACAAGAATTACAGTTATAATATTTAGTCTATTTGTATTTAACAAAATTAAAAAAATATTTTATCATTTATTCTATCTTTGTGAGTCTAAAGTTTTATAACTAATTTATCTTTTATCATAACTAAAGAAAACTATATTTATAACTATCTAATCTTCAGCTCTATCAAAGATCCCAGAAGGATATAAAATTACCTGAGTAAACAGGAAGTGCATTGTAAGCAACTATCAAAACTCTAAAAATAACAGAGACATCTGGCTGCCTGGACAGTCACCCAAAGTTCTTCTGTACTATTGGAGCATCCATCTTCAGCCTATAGTCCCAAAGTATCTGGCAGACTTTTCAATGAAGCAGGAAATTTGAAATTCACTTACATTGGCAGTTTATCAGTCACATTCCTTTGTGTCCTACAGATTGTCTGGCAGTTTCTTCTATGAAATAGAAAATGGAAGGACTGTCTTAACTTGTTTTGGCAAAGTTTTGTGGTCCTGCATGTCCAGTCTTTAATACATTCTGTCAAGTAGTCCAGGCAAAACCAATTTTTTGTCCAAGTGACTAGACTTACCACACTGAAAGCAAACTCCATAATGAGTTTCTTCAATACTCATCATTCTCTTACAGTTATTGGTGTTGTCAGGAGTAGATGTCTCACGTCAAGAAAAGTTTAAATACTTAAAACATATAAATACCATATTCTGTATGTCTCTGAAGTGTTTGAAGATTACCTATTCATCTGAAATATATCTCTGTATATTTAGAAAAACCTAAGAAACATGATTATAAGTTTGACTATTATAGATGACTATTAATTTGTATTTCTTAACTACACATTAGATTTTTTAATGAGCTGCATAAATAAAATACCTTAAACAAGAATAGAAATATATATATATAGTATAACAAAATTGACCTTAAATTTGTATCAATATATAAAAATCCTTTAAACAAGAACAGAAACATATATATTAACAAATTTAACTTAAATCTATGGCACTGTAAATTATCTGAGATGAACAGTTGTCTTTTTAGCCTACATTTTTTATATTACCTTAAATATAGCAAGCATTCATAACCCACCAAATAATCAAATGCCATCCATACCCTCCAGCTCTTGGGAATGTTTTCTTTAAACTGTTTCCTTCTGTCTGTGGGCAAAGTATCTTTAGGGTACCTGAGAAAATCAGGGATAATTACCAAGTCCTAGGAAAACCAGGTAGAACCTATGTTGATAGGTATTACCTGTCAAGCTTCAGGAGGTTTTCCTTGGTCAAATCTGGTCCATTTTAATCTGGAACAAATCTACGGTCTCCTTTTTTCCTGTGGAAACAAAAGCAAAACCACTTCTCCAAAGCAATGTACCTTTTAAGTTCCATTTTACAAATATGTTTTTTTTACTTTTCTTTTAAAATTAATGCACTTTTAAAAATATTTAGGGTGGTATATTTTATAAGTATCTCTTTTAATCTCATGCCTCTCAGCAGCTGTCTTTTGTTTTTCAGCAACCAAAAAATTCAAAATCAACAAAATACTACACAGGATCCAAACTCCCTGTGTATTTGTCATCTTTATGTGACTTTTTATATTACTTTTACTATCTCTTTAAATATTTTTTATATTTTTTTTAACTATTTATTTCTATAATTGTGTATACCCATTTTTGTTCTTTTTAAAGCTTACACACATTTCTTAAATACATTGTGACCCATTTAGAGGTTATTTTATTGTTCTAAATCTGTCTTTATTGCCTACTTGTAATCATTTTCTGACAAGAAAATAATTTAAAATGTAGGCATAGCTAGGATCAAAGCAGTGGCATTGGCTATTGCCTCTGCCCCATTCAGCTTTCTAATATGGCAGAGGTAGGCTCACTGCCAGCTCTGGGATCCATGCCCACCACCCCAACTCTGAGTAGCAGTGGGTCTATGCCACCAGCAAGCAGTTTGTACCATGCTACCCATAAACCTTTTTTGCCATATAACAAAAGAAAAAAAACTGCCCTGCAGAGTGCTCTGAGGCTTGGAGATGCCTCTGTGTACCACAGTAGGAATCCACCATGATATGCTCAAGCCTGAAAGCTGTGGTGTCTCTGTACTGTGGCCTGCATGAGAGACTCAACCAGGAAGCTGTCTTTGGCTCAGGTCTTATGTGGAAACTCGAGAGCCCCACCCTGTGCACCAAATATAGCCGGAAGCTTTTCTCTATCTTGTCTGCTCCCACTGGACCAGTTTCTCTCCCACCCATCACCCAACCAGTTCCCAAATAACTATTCTGAGACTTTATATTAATTAAAAACTCTGCCGGGGAGAAAATTGAGATCTTGGGGGTGGGGTGGGATGGGGGTAAGGGGAGATGGGGAGAGAAAAGGGAGAAGGGGAGAATGGGGGGAACTTGGGGAAAAAGGAGGATTGGGATAAAGGAAGGTTAGATAGGGGAGCACGGAAGCACAATTCTTAGTTAAGGGAGCCACCTTAGAGTTGGCAAGAGACTTGAACCTAGAGTGGCTCCCAGATGCCCAAGCCGAGGTCCCCAGTTAGTTCCTTGGGCAGCTGAGGATAGGGAACCTGAAATGACCCTATCCTATAGCAATACTGACGAATATCTTGCATATCATCATAGAACCTTCATCTGGTGATGGATGGAGATAGAGACAGAGACCCACACTGGAGCACTGGACTGAGCTCCCAAGGTCCCAATGAGGAACAGAAGGAGGGAGAACATGAGCAAAGAAGTCGGGACCACGAGGGGAGCACCCACCCACTGAGACAGTGGAGCTGATCTATTGGGAGCTCACCAAGGCCAGCTGGACTGTGACTGAAAAAGCATGGGATAAAACTGGACTCTCTGAACATGGCGAACAATGAGGGCTGATGAGAAGCCAAGGACAATGGCACGGGGTTTTGAACCTACGTAATGTGCTGGCTTTGTGGGAGCCTAGCCAGTTTGGATGTTCACCTTCCTAGGAATGGACGGAGAGGGGAGGACCTAGGACTTACCACAGGGCAGGGAACCCTGATTGCTCTGTGGACTGGAGAGGGAGGGAGAGAGGAGTGGGGGGAGTGGGAGAAGGGTGGGAGGAGGGGAGAAGGGTGGGAGGAGGGGAAGGGAAATGGGAGGCTGGGAGGAGGTGGAAACTTGTTGTTTTTTTTCTCCTTTTCTCAATAAAAAAATGAAAAAAAAAAGAACAGGACAGAACAACAACAAAAAAAATTCTTTGGTCTATTAGTTCAAATTATTATTAACTAGCTCTTGTAACTTAAATTAACCCATTTCTATTATGTTTTGCTACAAGGCTCATGGCTTGTTACCTCACATTTTGCTTCTCTGACAGCTGCAGGCATCTTCCTTACTCTGCCATTTTTCTTCTTGTAAATCAGTTTAGATTTCCTGCTTGACTCTATTCTGCCTGGCTATTGGCCAGATTAGCTTCTTTATTAACCAATGCTAATAAAACATATTCATAGCATTTAGAGAGACATCCCCCACCAAGACAAGATTCAAGCAAACATTTCATCAGAATGTTTATATTGATACATTAAAGTACATCCAAGAATGGCTGGCTATATTAATCCAAAGGACATGAATCTATAACAAGAATGAGAAACTACTGCATGACTATTGCTAGAAATTTGACCACAGCAAGTACCACTCAGAATACAAAGACATAAGAACTGCAATATTTTGGTGGCAACATAAAATGGTATTGCCACTCAGGAAAACAGAGGAACTGTTTCTTAAAAAGATAAATATGCACATAGCATAAGGGTCAGCTAATCCACTTATAGGTAAAATATAAATTATAGGTACCTATAATATATTATAAGTAAAATAAATGTGTATAGCTGTTGAAAGTTTTGTTTCTGTGTTCTTGTAGAATCTTTATTAGTAAGATCTAGCAATAACTAGCAATAACTCAAATACATCTAGTGTCTGAAAAAGCAAACAGTTTGGGGAAGTCTACATAAAGGTTACCTATTTCAAAGTAGCATAGAAGAACTGCTGAGCCCACAATATGTACAAACTCAAAAATAACATCGTAGAAAGAAACAGAAGAACCTATCTTTTAGGATTTGGTATTTATAAAATCTAAGAATTTAAGGCAATTATGTTGATAGAAAGCAGGACAGTAGATGTGTGGAGTTGGAGAGGAAGACAAAGGAGGAATATTACTGAGGGATGTGAGAACAGTTTTGGAGTGATTAGTAGTTATTTTGTCATCGTGATTTCTTGGCACACACCAGACTTTTCATTTATTATCTTCTAGTTATTCTTTGAGCTAAATATGCTAAGGAACTAAGATGGAACTGACTTCCCTCCTCCTTGGAGCTTTTTCAGCTAGGAAAACACACAGAGTTGAGGTTCCATCATCTCTGGTCTTTGTAAGGAAATTCCAAAGAACTTTTTTCCTTTTGTTGAACAAAACTGACTTTGAGAGCTCCAAGCTGCTGTGTGAGAAGTGTGGCTGTCTGGGATCTGCTATTGTGGAGAGATCTAGTAGCAAGGCCACATGGCGAGGCTGACAGAAGTATGTCCAGGGGCCAGCAGTCTGAGCTGAAGCTGTCTTCTGATGGTAGCTCCTTTATACCATTAGGTATTGGCAATAGATGATCAGAATGGCACTCACTCTCTGTTCTTCAGGTTATTAGTATAACTTGTTCTTTTCAGAAAAGACAGCATGTAAATGAGTTAATAAATGTCATTTATGTGGTGTGTGTGTGTGTGTGTGTGTGTGTGTGAATGTGTGGTGTATGTATGTGTGTAACATTTGGTGAACTTCTCTACCAGTCTCTCTTAGTGTTTGTTACATAATTTCACACTCAACCTGAAGCTAAGCTAATGCCCAACCTAGTGATCTCCTCTTCTGCCCTGCTCTTACAATCCTGGGGTCCAGGATTGTGCTCCATAATCCAGGTGTGTACAACTATATACACTCAGGTTTTTCATGAGTGCAGGCCTTGCTGCTTGCCCAAAAGCCAACTTACCCACAGGGCCAGCTCTCCAGCTCCATCATTTGCTCTTGATGCAATGCTTCATTCTGCCTTCTAATAAGCATATACATTAGAAAGCTGTGTTCTATTGTCTGCGCTTTAACTTTGAGTATAGAAAATAAACTAACCATGTCTAAAGATGAAGAGAATCAATTGATTCAGTTTAACTCTTTCAGTGAAAGAATTCTGACTTTCCAAAGGATGTAAGAGACATCTGACATGCCATGTCTCTAGGTGTATTCTGTAACATGTCTTTATGATAAATGATATATATGACAGATATGTATTGTGTAGATTCAGTCTATACATTATACGCCACATGTATCAGTAGTTTTGATTTTGATGATGATTATTGTTGATTTTGAATGACTTCCTTCATTAGTGCTAAAGGAATATTTTGTGTGGCTGCATGATTATATTACTAATATTGACTGCCACAAGCATTACACAAAAAGCCCTTCTTCCTCCCCTGACACATATGTTGTAAAAGGAGCGGTGGGCCTGCTTTTATTCCTCCCAGCTCCTGCACGGCTAGCTTTATATCTGAAATAATAACACACAAATTGTATTCATTTAAACACTGCCTGGCCCATTAGCTCTAGCTTCTTCCTGTCTAACTCTCACATCTTGATTAACCCATTTCTAATAATCTGTGTAGCACCACAAAGTAGTGACTTACCAGGAAGATTCTAACCACCTTCAGTCTTGGATAGGAGAAGTATGGCATCTGCCTGACTCTGCTTTCTTCCTCCCAGAATTCTGTTCTGTCTACTCCGCCCACCTAAGGGCTGGCCTATCAAAAGGTCAAGGCAGTTTCTTTATTAACCAATGAAAGTAACACATAGACAGATAACCCTCCTACATCACACATACATAATTTGTCTGCTACCTTTCACTTGGATTGTTGTGGCATGTATATATTTCAACTATTTTGTAGTTTAAAATAATCTTAGCAATGGTACCATGTGAAGATAAAGCTACATAGTTTTTAGTGCTCTCATGTTGAAAGTTGATGGATTTAGTGTAAAGGCACATCCTTGATAAAATACCCAGACTATGTAATTAGGTAATCAGATAATTCATACCCTTTGCAGGGAGCAAATAAATGAAGAGGGATTTGTAGTAAGGAGAGAGCTGCTTGTTGGTTCCCGGATGCTCAGCACCAAAATAATCACACAGAAACTGTGCTAATTAAATAACCTTCTTGGCCCATTAGCTCTAGCTTCTTATTGGCTAACTTGTACATATTAATTTAACCCATTTCTGTTCATCTGTGTATGGCCACATGGCTGTGGCTTACTGACAAAAGTTCTCAACATCTGTTTCTGGTAGGCTCCATGGGTTCTCTCTGACTCCGCCCTTCTTTCTCTCAGCATTCAGCCTAGTTTTCCCTGCCTACCTAAGTTTTGCCCTGCTATATGTCCAAAGCAGTTTCTTTATTCATTAATGGTAATCACAGCAAACAGAGGTGACTTCCACATCAGGGATTCCCTAAAACTTAGGGGTGAAATAAATTATTGGTTCTAAAGCCCATTTCATGCGGTTCAATACATTTTTATGCTTGTGTCTACTGAGTTCAGTGTTGAATGTGTGGTGAAATTTGCTCATACTGCCTCACCTGAGCCAACTACTATTACCTCTTTCCAATTCCTTATCCTGCCACATATTATTGGAAATTTAAATTTAGCTGGGATGGTAGTGTTTATATCACAAAATGGAAAATTTTGCAAGTCAAGCCTCCATCCTACATCTGTTCTTTAACATCCCAGAACATAACTTAGAGCCAACATAGTTATCATCAGGGAGGCTTCATCCAGCAACTGATGGGAACAGATGCAGAGACCTACAGCCAAAAATTTATCAGAGCTCTCAGAATTGTTGGGAAGAGGGGAAGAAGGATCATAGGTGCCAAAGAAGTCAAGGATACCACAAGAAAACCCACATAATCAACTAACCAGGGCTCACAGGCACTCAGAGAGATTGAACCAACAATCAGGGACCCTGCATGGGTTTGTGCAAGGTCCTCTGCATATTTGTTATGATTGTGTAGCTTGGTGTTCTTGTGGGATTTTTAACAGTGGAAGCAGGGGTTGTCCCTGACTCTTTTGATTTCATTTGGGACCCCTTTTCTCCTACTGAGTTGTCTTGCCCAGCGTTAATATGTGGCGAGGTTTCTAAACACCCGACAGGAGCAAAGAGACTAGCTCTGCCAGGATGTGACCAGCACCCTTCCTTCTCAGATACCCCCAAAGACAAAGGACACAAATAAGCAGGAAGAAGTCTTGAGAATCTGCCACCTTAATTCTTTTAACCTGTGGTGACTAACCTCCTGCCTTTTTATTATAAAAAAAGTTATGGGAAAGTAATGATCTGTTTTGTTTCTTTAAGAGACAAGTCATGCCCACTCCCTCCCCCACCCCATCTGCTGAGACAGGCTGATCTTCAGCTTCCAGCCTGAGTTCCTTCTCTTTTCTGTCTCCTTCTTAAAGAGGCATTGTCTGCCTCTTCCCACTTCTCCCCTTCCCGCTTCTGACTCTCACTTCTCTCTTTCTCTGTCTCTCTCTGTCTCTGTGCCTCTCTCTTTCTCTCTGTCTCTGCTCTTCTCCCCACCTCCCTTGCCCCCTCCATAACCCACTGAATAAATATCCAACCTCACTCTGCATGGCATGCCTATCCATGTCTCTGTCTCTTGCTCACTACCACATGTCTCCCTACCCAGGACCAGTCACTACTCTGGGACCTGCAGCCATCCCTTCCTGGAACTGGCTGCTCTCAGGGTCTGCTGCCTGCCTCCACATGGTCCACTGACACTGCTTGGGGACCTGCAGTGGTTTTGCTCCCTGCTGCCATCAGGGATCTGCAGCATTTTTATTAATCCATTTCACCAAGTTTGTTTTATATCCTTGGAAGGCCTGCACTTTTCTGAAGGGAAATAAAGGAAGAGAGGATCTAGGAAGAGGTGAGGTGGCAGGAGAGAAGGAGAGGAAAGAAAATTGTGGTCAGGATGTTATATATGAGAAAAGAATAAATAGACAGACAGACAGATGGATGGATGGATAAATGGATGGATAGACAGACAGATAGATGGTAGAATTATAGTAGCCGTAGGTTTTTATAGATTCTATTAATACAACAGAAAATGCATTCCCATTTCTGTTTAATTAATTCTGTTTTATAATTAGAAATTGATACAGGATTTTTTTAAATCTTTTTTCTAAGCATACAGAAATGATTTTTATTTGTCTGTTAATGCAATATGTTACCTTAACTGCTATTAAAAACTTGCTTGCTTTTAATTAAAATAAAATCCCAGTACACATTGTCAAAATTTACTAGCACTACCTTACTTATACTTCTGAGTACTCAGATACAAGTCAATTTTGTTAGATTTATCTGAACTGAGACTTATTTGAAGCATGGTTTATTGTATTAGTAGGTGAGATTAATGCCAAATGGGGGGAGTCTGGGTGAATACTGGAAAGGAAAATTCACAAGCAATCACTTATTAATAAGTATGGCACACATGTATCTATTTCTTGCCTCCAATATTCTATGAATCCCCATGGAAAAAAATGAGATTTCCCTGCCTCTCCAGGAGAGGAAGAAGAAAGAGTGAGGAGGTGAGAAATTTTGTGACACCACCTGTCAGAGTACAGAAGAGACGAGTTGAGTTCTGGGTGGCAAGTGCCAGGCAGAAGACAGACTTAGACTCCCCTGCCCCAATAGCCTATCAGAGCAGAAAGGAAGGAGCCTGCCTTCCTCCTTGGGGACACTCAACACCACGAGGCTGCAGGAAGATTTCTGTGGAGAGAAAGCTAGCAAATGTTATGTTACAGACAAGGGAGAGTTATTGCAAACAGCATGAGTGCAGTTTCTATTTGATGTTACTTTAAAAACATTAATACATTAATAAACATCCATACATTACTAGTTTAGAAAAAGTCAATCATTAATAGAGAATACTCATTTTGGAAAACAGTGTTTGACTCTGAATCCTCTGATAATTTGTGAAAGCAGCATATTCACAACTGGTGAGATGAACTAATACTATGTGCAAGGAATCTAGTGACCTTAGGAATGAAGGCAGACCTACACTGAGTGCCGTATGATTTAAAAAAACATCAAATCGACCTGATTATAGAGTATAATGTCATCATTTGATGTGGGATTCTCCTCTGTATGCCGTGAATACCATTGGTTAATAAAGAAGCATGTTTGGGCCTATTGCAGTGCAGAATAAGGCAAGGTGGAAATTCCCAGCAGATAGAGGAGGAGAGAATAGGTGGAGTCAGGGAGATGCCAAGTAGGCACTGCAGGAGGCAGATGTGCTCAAACCTTGCTGGTAAATGATGAGTTTCATGGTAAAATATAAAGTGATAGAAATGGGTTAATTTAAATGTAAGAGATAGCTAGAAATACATTTAAGCTGTTGGCCAAACAGTATTGCAAATAATATAGTTTCTGTGTGATTATTTTGGGTCTGGGCAGTCCAGAAAACGAACAAGAGGTCTCTGCCAGCAATCATTTGAGGAAGCAATATTTTGTCAGCAAATTAGGTTAAAAGAAAATGAAAGATTTGAGAGAACTGTAGCTGTTTGGTATTTTCTCTACGTTCTGACGGTGCCCCTGCAAGCAATCACTATGGTCAGATTTTTAAGATACAAAACCTAATGGTGTGCATTGCACTGCTGTCCAGCCCTCTCTTACCTGGTTACTTATTAATGATTATATTCCCCCAGCCCTATTGCACAAGTGAAATCCATTAATCCCCATAAGTGCTAAATAAGAATAATAAGAAAAATCAGTTACTTGATCATGAAATTACATACAATGTAATAACAAACCTGCAAAAGTATGCATGCAGTCAGAGGACCCTTAGGTACAGTTGGTGGACCAAGTAGACCTTAGACAACTTGTGTGTTATGTTTTCCCCAGCAGAGCTTCACTTACAAATGTGTGCTGCCCCTCCATACCTCTGCACTATTTCTTCCTCTTATTGCATTTACAGCTCCCAGGTTTGTGTCACTTATGGATTCCTTCATGTGTCATTTACCCTTTGTTCCCCAAACGATTCAATTGGAAATTGAATCAGAGATTGCTCAAACTGCTTGTCACTTGGATAAATTATAGATCATGGCTTATTTGGCCAATCAGCATCTAGCAGTGACTACCTTCTACAAGGCATCCCGCTTTAGTAGTTGGCTTCTCAGGTAGCCAGCACCAAGGAAGACTAATTCATGGTTTGCCATTTCAACTATAATGTTCTTTCTCCCTATTGTTGTTTGTGTGGTGTAAAAGAGTATTATCATCCTCTTATTTAATATGACTGGTCAGCATTATCATTTGAAGCATTAAGGTAGAAAATACCTTCACTAATTTTGCCAGCTTTTAGTATACCAGTCATGCATCACTTAACAACAGGAATACATTTTGAGAAATATGTCATTAGGCAATTGCATCATTGTGCAAACATAATAGTCTACTTTCACAGCCTAGATACGATAGGCCAATCACTTGACTTGAAGCAATCAAGTCAGTCAGTAAATATGTGAGGTTATTGCCAGGAAATATATAATATGGTCCACAGTGAATGTTTTTCATAAGTAGATACATAAAATAATAATAGAAAGTACTGTGTAGAAAGTATGCAAACCATTAGTACAGTCATTCTTCATCATTATCTAATTTCTGTATGGGTTATGCTGGCTTTATTCTCCCGGGATTGGCAGACAGAGGTTTCTTTGGACTAGCACCACCACAAACATGTGAACAATGCCTTACACTGTGACAGTGGGACAGTCGATATATCATGAGGCAGTAAGAAAATCTTTGCTCCATTCTAAATTTATGAGATTATTGTTGTATGTGCCCCCCCCCCCACTGACTCTAATGTGGTTATATGACACATAAAGGAAATACGGTCATTCCTACAGGCTTCACCTTTGTGAACAGTTTAACTGTTAGCATTCAGGTGATTAACAATTTTACCTGTTATATTTAATATTCTTCATCAGGAACTTGTCTAAATTTCTAAGTATGGGACCATTGGCTAACTGCTATATCTCCAATACTAAGCATTCTTTGATGCAGCTGAAACTCCATCAGTATTAATGTAGATATGAACAGAGTTGACACATGTCTTTCACTGTTGATAAAATTAGTGCATGTTTCATGATGGAAAGAAGCCTGTTTATATTTAAGACAGCCACACACGTTTTAACAGAGTGCCTTGAAAATATAGCATGTATTCCATCAACAGGAGTCATGTTTGAAATTCCTATAGAAACCATCCACAGAATGTGTGTCTGCCAATCTTAGTGTGAGCTCCCAGCAATTACACGGACAGATATCAGAATCACTACCATTGTTTTCAAGGTATTTCCTCATACAGAAATTCTAAATAAAAACTTTAGCTGCTAATAGACCCATATCTATCACCATGCACAAGTCCAAATGGATTAAAGACCTCAATATCAGCCTGAACACACTGACCCTGATAGGAGAGAAAGTGGGAAGTACCCTACAACAGATGGGCACAGGAGATTGCTTCCTATGTATATCCCCAGCAGCACAGACATTAAGGGCAACATTAAATAAATGGGACCTACTAAAACTGAGAAGCTTCTGTAAAGCAAAGGACACTGTCACTAAGACAAAAAGGCAACCTACTGACTGGGAGAAGATCTTCATCAACCCCGCAACAGACAAAGGTCTGATCTCCAAAATATATAGAGAACTCAAGAAACTAGACTTTAAAATGCTAATTAACCCAATTAAAAAATGGGGCACTGAACTGAACAGAGAATTCTCAACAGAAGAAGTTCAAATGGCCAAAAGACACTTAAGGTCATGCTCAACCTCCTTAGCAATCAGGGAAATGCACATCAAAACAACGTTGAGATATCATCTTACATCTGTCAGAATGGCTAAAGTCAAAAACACCAATGATAGCCTTTGCTGGAGAGGCTGTGGAGGAAGGGGTACCCTCATCCATTGCTGGTGGGAATGCAATCTTGTGCAACCACTTTGGAAATCAGTGTTTCGGTTTCTCAGGAAATTCGGGATCAACCTACCCCTGGACCCAGCAATACCACTCTTGGGAACATACCCAAAAGATGCCCGATCATATGACAAAAGTTCAACTATGTTCATAGCAGTATTATTTGTAATAGCCAGAACCTGGAAACAACCTAGATGCCCTTCAATGGAAGAATGGATGAAGAAAGTGTGGAATACATACACATTAGAGTACTACGCTGCGGTAAAAAACAATGACTTCTCGAATTTTGCATGCAAATGGATGGAAATAGAAAAGACTATCCTGAGTGAGGTATCCCAGACTCAAAAAGATGAACATGGGATGGGATGTACTCACTCATAATTGGTTTCTAGCCATAAATAAGGGTCACGGAGACTACAATTGGTGAACCTAAAGAAGCTAAATAAGAAGGTGAACCCAAGGAAAAACATATAGTTATCCTCTTGTCTATGGGAAGTAGACAAAATTGCTGGGGAGAAAATTGGGATCTTGGGGGTGGGGTGGGATAGGGGTAAGGGGAGATGGGGAGAGTAAAGTGAGAAGGGAAGGAGCGGGGGAACTTGGGGAAACAGGAGGACTGGGATAAAGGAAGGTTGGACAGGGGAGCAGGGAAGCACAAATCTTAGTTAAGGGATCCACCTTAGGGTTGGCAAGAGACTTGACCCTAGAGCGGCTCCCAGGAGCCCATGGTGATGTCCCCAGTTAATCCCTCGGGCAGCTGAGGATAGGGAATGACCCTATCCTATAGCAATACTGACGAATATCTTGCATATCACCATAGAACCTTCATCTGGTAATGGATGGAGATAGAGACAGAGACCCACACTGGAGCACTGGACTGAGCTCCCAAGGTCCCAATGAGGAGCAGAAGGAGGGAGAAGATGAGCAAGGAAGTCAGGATCACGAGGGGTACACCCACCCACTGAGACAATGGGGCTGATCTATTGGGAGCTCACCAAGGCCAGCTGGACTGTGACTGAAAAAGCATGGGATAAAATCGGACTCTCTGAGCATGGCGAACAATGAGGGCTGATGAGAAGCCAAGGACAATGGCACTGGGTTTTGACCCTACTTCATGCTCTGGCTTTGTGGGAGCCTAGCCAGTTTGGATGTTCACCTTCCTAGATATGGACGGGGTGGGGCGGACCTTGGACTTTCCACAGGGCTAGGAACTTGACTGCTCTTTGGACTGGAGAGGGAGGGGGAGAGGAGTGGGGGAAGGGAGAGAGGGTGGGAGGAGGGGGAGGGAAATGGGAGGCTGGGAGGAGGCGGATAATGTTTTTTCCTTTTCTGTTTTTTTTAACTTTTTTTTATTGAGAAAAGAAAAAAAAACAAATTTCCTCCTCCTCCCAGCCTCCCATTTCCCTCCCTCTCCTCCCACCCTTCTCCCCCTCCTCCCACCCTTCTCCCCCTCCCCCACTCCTCTCCCTCTCCCTCTCCAGTCCACAGAGCAGTCCAGGTTCCCTGCCCTGTGGTAAGTCCTAGGTTCTCCCCCCTCCGTCCATTTCTAGGAAGGTGAACATCCAAACTGGCTAGGCTCCCACAAAGCCAGCAATTACGTAGGTTCAAAACCCCGTGCCATTGTCCTTGGCTTCTCATCAGCCCTCATTGTTCGCCATGCTCAGAGAGTCCAGTTTTATCCCATGTTTTTTCAGTCACAGTCCAGCTGGCCTTGGTGAGCTCCCAATAGATCAGCTCCACTGTCTCAGTGGGTGGGTGCTCCCCTCGTGGTCCCGACTTCTTTGCTCATGTTCTCCCTCCTTCTGCTCCTCATTGGGACCTTGGGAGCTCAGTCCAGTGCTCCAGTGTGGGTCTCTGTCTTTGTCTCCATCCATCACCAGATGAAGGTTCTATGATGATATGCAAGATATTCGTCAGTATTGCTCTAGGATAGGGTCATTTCAGGTTCCCCATCCTCAGCTGCCCAAGGAACTAACTGGGGACCTCGGCTTGGGCATCTGGGAGCCACTCTAGGGTCAAGTCTCTTGCCAACCCTAAGGTGGCTCCCTTAACTAAGAACCGTGCTTCCGTGCTCCCCCATCCAACCTTCCTTCATCCCAAACCTCCCCCTTCCCCAAGCTCCCCCCAATCCCCCCCTCTCCCCGCTCTCTCCCCATCTCCCCTTACCCCCATCCCACCCCACCCCCAAGATCTCAATTTTCTCCCCGCCAATTTTGTCTACTTCCCGTAGCCATGAGGACAAAAAAACCCTTAGCTGCTAAGAGTCTAGCTTTAAGCAATCCAAAGAAACATGTCTTAAAAATCCTCTCTTATTTTTGGCATTCGTGCAAATATTGCTTTACATTTTACAATTACTTTGTATGTTTATTACCATAAATATAAAAGTAGGGGCCGTGGAGATGCTTCTGAGATAACACACTTGCTGTGTGATCATTAGGAAGACGATGGCAACCCCAGAGTTCACACAACAGCTGGGCTCATGAGGTGGTCCACCTGCAATCATAGTGATGCCTAGGTGGACACAGGGATCTCTGGGATAAGCTGTGTGGTCAGGGTAGCCAGGCTCTCTGAATAGGCCTGCTCTTGGTCAGCTGAGAGATCCTGTCTCCGTGAGTACAGAGGAATTCAGCTGTGGCAGATACCACACACTTGCACGTGCATTTACACACCCTCGCACCTCCTGGAAAACATCTGTGTACACACAGCCATATAAAATTAATGAATTTAAAAACGTAATCAACACAGTTTCTTGCTACTTTATCACTCATTCCTCCCAATTCCAAATGTTCGGCGTGCTCAGTATTAAGGGAAATTACCAACATACCCCATGACATCAATATCTATGGTCCACCATCAACTCCAAAGGACCAAAGTCTGAAGAAAGTTTACTTGCTGAATCCACAATAGTGACTTAAAGATCCCATGTTGAGATTTTTAGAGCACTCCTCTCCTTATTAGCATATCATTTGTACAGTTTTCTGAGTAAGTTCTTGTGCACCATCGTGACTATTTTTGTAGTTTGAATTTCTAAAAATAAATTGCTTAGTATAAGGAGAAACAAAACTTTAAGATTTTTAAGAATGTAAATGTTTGGAAATCCACATTCTTCTCAAAGCTACTTTACTTGAGCCACGATTAGATTGTTTTTTAATTTCTAAGCAGTACTAGTAATTCAGAAATTTTATCTCATTTAAATAATTTCAAAACTATTTACATATAAATTATTTTTATATGTTTATTGTCATAATATTTTCTTCCTTTCTCTAGTGAATTGTGTGCTCAATTACTTCATTAATTTAATTTGAAATTGATTTACATGATACACTAAAAAATTAGCTTAATTTTTCATTATTCAGTTTGCTAATGCTTCCCTCTTAACATGGTTTCTATGTCATTTTTGTATATGGTATTAAAAATTTTACTTCATGTAAACTTAGTCCATGAGCAAAAGCTGAAAGAACTCATACAAATTCCATTCATTCACCACCAGCTTTAACAATGATCTCCTCACATCTAACTCTGTTCCACTCAGTTTTCCAAGATCTTTGCAGCTCCCTGCTCTTCTGAAGATAAATCCATACATGTCGCACATCTCAGCTCTTGATCTGTGAACATTTGATTAGGTAGTGATAAATGACAATGGCTTTTCTTTATCTTTATGCATGCCCTCCACCTTTGGCTTTTCAAGGCATGTTTTCTCAGTGTAGCCTTGTCTGTCCTGGAACTGTCTCTGTTATCCAGGCCTGACTAGGCTGGTCTTGAACTCAGAGATCTACTTGTTTCTGTCTCCCAAGTGCTGGGATTAAAGACATAAACCGTCACACACCAAAATATCTCTCTTTATTTAAATGTACTCTCAAAACGAAAGTTGTAGCTAGTGGTGGCGCTGTACTGGTTAGTTTTGTGTCTACTTGACACAAGCTAGAATGTTTTGGTAAGAGGGAAACTTAATTGTGAAAATGGCTCCAGCAGCTTGGCCTATAGGAAAGCGTTTTCTTGATTGATGATTGATGTGGGTAGTGCAAGCCATGGATTGGTGGTCCTATAGTAGAAAGCAGGATGACAAATCATGAAAAGTTGGCCTTCCAGAGGCTACAGAGCAAGCATTCCATTATGGCCTCTGTTGCAGTTGATGTCTCCTGGTGCCTGCCTTGAGTTCCTGCCCTGACTACCCTTCATTATGTACTGTGATAGGGACATGTAAGCTGAAACGAACCCCTTTCTTCCCAGGTTGCTTTGGGTGATGGTGTTTTACCCTAACTAAGACAGTAGGATATACAGGAGAAGTTAACTTTTAAATAACTATTTTTTTCCTTCATTTTTTCTGTTATTGTTATCCTCAGAGAAACTTTCCATACCTTATAGTGTTGTAAAATCCAAGTATTTTGTTTTAATTATATCAGCAATATATAACTTTTATAGGATGATCTGAAAATTTAATTGCATAAAAGCCATTGAATTTCATCTGACTAATATACACCACATTCAAAACTTTAGAGTATAGATTGCATTCTGGAAACATTTTTATGATTCTTATTTTCAAAATTAGAATCACACTTTTCTCTAATTTGATATTTAACTTATTGTAAAAGTCACCCCATGCCAATAAAATACAGATAGGCACTGTTATTTCATACAGTGCTAAGCATTCTATTGTAAAACTGTAGAATAGATTGTTTTATCCAATGCCTTAATGATAGCTAGGTAAGACTGTCAATAATCAATTAAATGTATATTGAATCCATGTAAGATGCCAGACATGCTCTTTAACACAGCAGAGATGAGGTGAAGGAAACAAAGAGATCAGGATACTGCTTCCTGCATGTAACTCACCGTTGCTGGGAACTCTTCCCCAACTGCTTCCTTTTTCTTTAAACACAACTTTCAATTGCTTCCTTTGAATAAATTTCTGAAAGTGAAAACTATTCTTAGAAGAATGATTTTTATAAACACTACCACATTCTACTAAAGAAACTTTGTGTCTCCTGTCTAAGTACAGTACAGTGTATTGCTGTTAACATTATGACTACGTATCATTGCTCCTTTCAGTCTTCAGGGGCGAGAGGGGAAATGTTTTGCCAGTGCTGTTAGTGCTTCCACTTCTTGCTGCTGCTGCTGCTCCTTGCTCACATCTTGTTAAGCTTTTCTATTATTTCTTTAGTGAATGCCTGTTCATTCTCTTTTGTGCATTTTTTTTCTCATTCAGGTGTCTGCTTTTTGGAGTCATCAAAAATGGCTCTATGTAGCTCATATGTGAAAAATTTCTAAAAATCTTTGGCTAGGGAAATTATTGTAATCTTTAAAATGTGAAGTCCAGGAGTTATGAAAGTATCAACTGACTTGTAGTCTTTTCTGCATTATCCAACACCACTGCAGCACTCTACTGGAGGCATTAATCAGTGAACACATCAAATGGTCTTTAGAGTTCAATGTAAAATAATCCTGGCTTTATGTTGGAAAGCAGGAGAGAAGGGCCATCAGGGATTGTGGGATGGGCTATAAAGTCTCACTGTCCAAAAATCGTAGTGTTGCCAGTGGCAAAAGTCATCATACATGCCAGCAGTTAAATTACACAAAATGATGTGGAAACTCAAAATAACTCTCCACGTAAACATAACAAGGCACATCAACACAATTAGCACCCTTATGGACAATCTCCAGAGAAAAGTCAATGACTAAATCATTATGGATTATAAATGCATTCTTACTGGTGAGACAAACTAGTTTGGAAACATGAACATTCCTAGATTACACTGTCTGTAGTTTGTGAATAGGGAACCGATTTCAATTTCTGGGATCATTAATCTCATACCTTTTATGGGCTGTAAATTACCTTTAAATTAAGACAAACAAACAGGAAACCCATCAGAGTACGTTTCAGTATAAACACAGGCTCTTAGAAAATAGTAATTAGGACCACTACCTTGACCTACTTGAAATGTCAACTAGGAAGACAACACCCATTTTCTCTTTCAAAGAGAAAAAATAGCTTAAAAAATTGGAAGAATGTAGCTATAACTGATTGGTATATTGTTTGCCTGGAAAATGTCAAAGTCTGAGTTCAGTTTCCAGCCCAGAAAAAAAAAAGCTGATGTTTATTTTTTCTTTATGTGGTAAACCACACATTGATTTTTATTCAGTTATAATAGTTTGACATCCATTGTGTTTATGGCATATTTTTGTTTTTAATTTAATTACAGTATTGAAGATGGAAATGATGGCCTGGGATGCCAAATGTAGCTCAGAAGTTTCATGTATGATGCTCTGACCTCAGTGTTTATAAGGACATTAAAGAGAGAGAAAGAAAGAACTAAAGGAAGAGAGAACAAAAAAGAGAAATCACTATCATTCTTATTTTCTTGTGTATGAAGTCAATTCTGCCACCTTTCAACCACATTAATTACCAACTCGAATGAATAATGTCTCCATAGTACTTTGAGAATCAGAGAAGAAGAGGGAGAAATATATCAAATAATCCATAACTAGCCATTATTTTTGAGCATAGAATTTTTCCTACCACAGAGCTCACTCTGATTTATATTTGGAAACCTTCTTAAGCTAACATTGACACAAGAACAAATTGAGAAAACTTCTCGTCTTAAACAAAGTGGTCAGTCTGAAAGTGACAAGAAGGAGAGACGAGTCAAAGAGACTTACTGAGACATCTAGCTAGGATGTCAGAAGGTTGGTGATTTGGGGTTGATCATCTTGATACACACTTATCTTCCACAAAAGTTTTTATGCACATTTGTATTATAAAATAATATGAATCTTTCTAAACAGTACTAACCATCTGACAGGACATGGGAATTACTGTTTTGTTGAACCACCACCCAATATGGGCTCAGTGTTGCACATTGTGTGTGTGTGTTGCTGATGCTTTTGTAGATAAAGGTATATATGATTTATAAATGAGAGTATTCATCCTTAAAAACTTCCTATTATAAAGGGAATATTATTTTAGGAACTATCATTCAATATACACAAGAAAAAATCTCCACTGTATCTTTAAAATGTCAGTAGACAGCAAGAGTTTATAAGCTTCTTTTAAAATGGAGTGTGAGTACAACTGCAGAAACCAGGAGAGTATAGAGGGAACATTGTAAGGGGTGGGGAGAGGAGGAATACAGAGGGAATAACAGCAGACATGTTATCTGAAGGGGGCCATGGGAAAAATGGATGAGCTTTACTTAGGAATGAGGAAGAAGATAAATATAAACGAAGCATGAAAATAACATCAAGAAAGCCTGAAAAAGTCACAAGAAATCCATTATTTATTTGTCTAAAATAACTACAATACATGTAAATACATAAACAAATATTGTTTAAATGAAAATTCCCCATCTGAGCTGACAGTGCATCTCCCAAGAGCCATAGACTATCTAACAAAAACCCAGCACCAGGCATAAACTGTCATCATTTGAGTCATTAGTCAGGGTTCTCCAAGAGACTTTCAAAATATTATAAGCTATTGCTCCTATCCTTTGTTGCCCCTTGTTATGGAGGTGGAAGGTTAGTCTCTATTACTGAAGACACCATTGGACACAAGACTCAGAGGACCAAGTTGGATATGACCTGAGAGCTTCCTCTCTGAGGACTAGCTTTCGGAAGGTGGCATGCATGCTTCCAGAAGAAGAAAGTAATCAATGACCCAGCTATGAGTCCTTTGAAATATGACATCTACCAGCATGGTATAACAGCCCTGGAAGTGATGTGGCATGTATTCACTGGCAATAACCAATAGCTTTTAAATTGAAGGTAAGACTTTCCCAACAAGAGGGAACTCATGCCTGGTCATGGAAACCTGGGACTAATGAAACCACGGATTTTTGGAGAACATATAACCACCAATTGAGTAAACCAGCATTATCCTAATCCATTCTAAATATTTGTCCTTATACCTTCAGATAGTATAGTTATTACTTCCATCAAGGACATTTCTCTTTTCAAAAGATGTAGAGACCATTACAAAAACCCACAACTGATCAAAAGGCAGAGAACAACTGACCATGGAGTGCTCACCCCCAGCTGACACATCTGAAACACAACTCCTATAACTAAGGCTCAGGGATCATCATAGAAGAGAGGAAGGAAAGCTTGTAAGAGTCAGAGGAACAGGAAGTCTGCTGTGAGGTCATGTCTCCTAGAATTGTTAGGGAAGACACATTCCTAAAATTTCACCAACATGGTCATCTGAACAAGACCTGAATGAGGACCACACCAATGTACATGCTATCTTAGTTAGGGTTTCTATTGCTGAAACACCATGACCAAAGGCAAGTTAGGAAGAAGAGAATTTGTATGTCCACATCATAGACCATTACTAAAGGAGGTCAGACCAGGAGCTCAAGCAGAGCTGCAACCTGGAACATGAGTTGACACAGAGCTTCTCACTGGCTTGTTCTTCATGGCTTGATCTCAGCCTTACAGAAACCAAGACCACCTTCCCAGGGGTGACTCTGCCCATAATGAGCCAGGCCCTCCCACATCAGTCACGAAGAAAATGTTCTACAGGCTTGTCTATAGCCCAGTCTTATGAAGGCATTTTATTAACACAGGCTTCTTCTCTTCAACTACTCTAGCTTGTGCTAAGTTGACATAAAACTAGCCAACACACATGCTAACATGGATGGAAGTCAAGTGGAACCCACAAGATCTCAGCCCTAGACAAAGAACTTTAGGCAACTAAGAAATACTGAGAGTATGAGAAATAGTCTTCCTTAGGGAAAAGTATATCAATTGGTTATTAAATAACAAATAGTCAGCAGCCCTGAAATCATATATATACAAGTAACATTTTGTGAATTGAGCAAGATATACATATGTGTGTATATATGCATATAATATACTATAGTACTTTATTGTATAATATGTGTGTGTTTGTATCAAGGAAAAAAAAGGCCAGCATTTGAAAGAGGGATTACATGTGGGGTGAGGGGGGATTGAAAAGGGAAAGTAATGATCAAAACGATTTAATTATAATCTCAAAAAATTAAAAATATAGGTAACTTTTGGCCTATAAATACTGGATATTTTTAATGATTTATTTCTTTTAGATGTATGAGTATTTTTTCTTTGTGTATTTCTGTCTACCATGTGTATGGCTGATGCCCATGGAGGCCAGAAGAGGGTATTGCAGACTCTGGAGCTGGAGGTTCAGGCATCTGGAAGATACTGTGTAGGTGCTAAAAGTGAACTTGGTTACTCTGGAAGAACATCAAGTGTATTTAACTGTTGAGCCATCTCTCCAGCTCTATAGAGTTTTTTCTTTCAGATTGTTTCTCCATATAAAAGCTGTGAGGTCTAGAATTAATAATGGACAGTCCGGGCGGAGGTGGTGCACACCTTTAATCCCAGCACTTGGGAGGCAGAGGCAGGCAGATCTCTGGGAAAAACAAAAAAAAAGAATTAATAATGGATGCTTTAGTAAGCAGAAGAAGTCGAATGAACACAAGACAGCCCCATCAATAACTAAAGAACTTTCTTCTGGAATCAGTTCTGTCCTTACCAAGAATGGGTTAACACTAACGGAAAGCTCTTTTTAAAAAAAAAATGAATCTTTGAAATAGAGGTTGTGGTTTTAGTGTCTTTTCCTGAACTCTTTAGGGTGAAGCAAGTTTTAATTATTCCTGATGGAAAATATAACAGAAAAGATGGTGGAAAAACTCCCTCATTCTTATTTAATTATAGAATGATAATTGCAGATAATTAAAAAAAACTATTTTGGCTACTTAGTTAAGGCAAATCAAAGAGATACAAATTGGAAACAAAGATGTCAAAGCATCGCCATTCACATATAAGATAGTATAGATAAAAGACCCCAAATATTATACCAGGAAATGCCTACAGTTGATAAACACCTTCAGCTAAGTGGCTGGATGCAATATTAACTCAAAAAAAATTTCAGTAGCCCTCCTATATGCAAAAGATAAATGGCCTGTGAAAGAAATCAGGGAAACAATACCTTTCATAACAGCCACAACTGTGGAATAACCTAACAAAGTGAGTGGAAGACTTGTATGACAAAACCTTCAAGTCTTCAAGGAAAGAAATTGAAGAAGATATCAGAAGATGGAAAAACATTCCATGCTCATGAATCGGTAGTATTAACATAATAAAAACAGCAATTTTACCAAAATCAATCTACAGATTTAATGCATTCCCCACCAAAATTTCTACACAATTCTTTACAGGTCTTGAAAGAACAATATTCAACTTCAAATGGAAAAACAAAACCCCAGGATAACTAAAACAATCCCAAACAATAAAAGAACTTCCAAAAGAATAACCATCCCTTATTTTGAGCTCGGCTACATAACTACAGTAATAAAAACTGCATGATATTGGCATAAAAATCAGACAGGTGGATCAATGAAATCAAATCAAAGACCCAGAAGTAAATCCGCACACCTAGGAACACGTGATTCTAGATAAAGAAACCAGATATATACAGTGGGGAAAAAAAGCATCTTCAACAAATGATGTTAGTCTAACTGGATGTCAGCATGTAGAATAATGCAAATAAATCCATATCTATCATCCTGCACAAAACTCATGTCCAAACGAATCAAAGTCCTCAACATAAAACCAGATACACTGGCCTAGCAGTGGTGGCACACACCCCTAATCCCAGCCCTCAGTAGGCAGAGGCAGCACATCTCTGTGAATTCGAGGTTAGCCTTGTCTACAAAGCAAGTTCCAGGACAACTAGGGCTGTTACCCAGAGAAACCCTGACTCAAAAAATCAACCAACCAACCAAACAAACAAAATAAAACAAAAACCCAAGAGATCAATCAATCAAACAAACAAAAAATCTGCATACACTCAATCTCATAGAGAAGAAAGTGGGAATAACCTTAAACTCAATGACACAAAAGGCAACATTCTAAACAGAACACCAATAGCACAGGCACTCAAATCAACAATTAATAAATAGGACCTCATGAAACTTGAATCTTCTGAATGGCCGCCTGTAGAATAGGAAACACTTTTTACCAACTCTATATCTGAAGGACTAAAACTTGAAATGTATAAAGAACTCAAGAAATTTGACATAAAAACCAAATAAATCCAATTAAAAAAACAAGTAACAGATCTAAACAAAGAATTCTCAAAGGAGGCATTTCAAATGGCCATTGCTTGAGGGAGCGCAAACTTGTATAGCTACTATGAAAATCAATATGGCAGTTTCTCAGAGATTTGGAATTTGATCTCAAGACTCATTTATACTACTCCTGGGAAAATACCCAAAGGATGCTCCAACATACCTAACAAAGATAATTGCTCAATTGTATAACACAATTTAAAACATACAGAGCAAAACATAAGTTAAATCTTTTCAGGAAAAATGTGCTTATTTGTAGAAGAGTGGGTCAACCTGTAGGTCATGACCCCCTTGGGGTCATATAGCAGATATCCTGAATATCAGACATTTGCATTATGATTCATAACAGTAGCAAAACTACAGTTATGAAGTAGCAATGCAATAATTTTATGGTTGGGGGTCACCACAACGTGAGGAACTGTATTAAAGGGTTGCAACATTAGGACTATTGAGGACCACTGCTATAAAGACAAGAATATATTTTTGTAACTTATCAGTGAGACATAAGTATCAACTCAGCAGTTATTTTTGTTTGTTTTATAACAAAACTATAGGATAAATAAAGACTTTTGTGTTCTTAGGATGAAATAAATATATTTTACATTTGAGATAGATGTGAGTTTTGAGGGACCACAAGATAGAATTTTATGGACTTAATGTGCATGTTCTATCAAAGTTCATAGTCAAATGACTTATGGCCAATATCATGTTGACCTTGAGAGATAATTGTGTTGCAAGGGTGTAGCTCTCGTGAATAGTTCTCATTAATGTAATGTCCTCTTAATAACAAAGGGGAAAGCTTTTTCTCCTCCCGTTTTCATGTGAGGAAACCATAAGATGACTATTTGCAATCCTGGACTTGGGGTTTGGCCACATGATGGATCTGCAAAGACTTTGATTTTGGTCGTCAAGCTTATGCAATTGTGAAAAGTAGATGTCTATCATTAAGTCACTCAGTCTATTACAGATTATTTTAGCATCACAAAAAAAATTGATCTTAGATGGAGAGTTTTGCTGGGAGAGTGGCCCGTTGGGTCCAAGTCTTTGTTCCCCTTCATAAAAAATTTATAGATGTTCACAGAAGGCCGGAATGTGAAAATTTTGTTTAGAAGAGGAAATACTTGAGGAAAAGAAAACATATATATTGTATGTTGCAGCAGCCCAGGTGGCTTCTGCAGTGGTGACACAGTGGGGTTCGTGGGTATTTATTTTGTTCGACTCACAGATGTTGAGGGACAGTGTTTATTGGGGACTGTCTGGTTGGTTTTACCTTTCAGGATAGTTGAGTTATATATACACTTATAGAACCACACCTTGAGCACATCCACATTATTGATTTGAAGCTTCAGGGCATGCTCTGTGAGAACATTTTTTCTTTATATTGGTGGCAAAACAGTGGTCACATATTGGTCATCTGGTATGCTGGTAGTCAATCAGTGCCCACACTCTGATCATTTAGCCACATTTAGGCTTTGTGGTTGACAAGGACCTTAAGGTTCTGGGAAAGAGTTTGGTAGTGTCATTTTCTTTCTCAATTAAAAAAGGCTACTGTTGCATCATTTTCTTCCTGATTGGATGAGGGGGGATGCATAGCTTGTCTTTTGAATATAAAATGGGATAATGATTTTGGCATCATCTGAGATATCTGATTGTCTTTTAATAACTATTTCTTACTCAGATGTTGCCCATTAGAAAGTGAATCACAGATGCAAAAAGTACATTTAAATTATTATGTTCCCGATAGAACATCCCCATTGTCTCAGTGTGTGGGTGGACCCTTTGCGGTCCTGGGTTCCTTGCCCGTGCTCTCTCTCCTTCTGCTCCTGATTTGGACCTTGGGGTTGCAGTCAGGTGCACTCACCAAGGCCAGCTGGACTAGGTCTGAAAAAACATGGGATAAAACTGGACTCGCTGAACATAGTGGACAATGAGGACTGCTGAGAAGTCAAGAACAATGGCACTGGGTTTTGATCCTACTGCACGTACTGGCTTTGTGGGCACCTAGCCTGTTTGGATGCTCACCTAACTAGACCTGGAAGGAGGTGGGAGGTCCTTGGACTTCCCACAGGGCAGGGAACCCTGACTGCTCTTTGGGCTGATGAGTGAGGGGGAGTTTTTGGGGGAGGGGGAGGGAAATGGGAGGCGGTGGCGGGGAGGAGACAGAAATCTTTAATAAATAAATTAATTAATTAAAAAAAGAAAACCTAAAAAAATATTATGTTAATTTGCTTTATTTTCTTCATGGGAGAATATGATGCAAGTAAGATGTGTAGGTATCTCTTTTCACTTTAAGAACACAATAGTGTGGTTTGGACATTAAATAGAAAAGGGAAAGAAACTTCTTTGGAAAAAATTATTGGGTGCAATAGAAGGAATACAGGTTGGTAGCCGTTTGGTAGGTGTGTGACTTTGGGAAATCTATTTTAACTTTGCACTTCTTATTATGATGAACACGGAAGTTATTAAAGATAAATGGATGGTGAGTGAACTCAACATGTTAGAGTATGTGCAGTGTAGCAGACATGGCCAGTGACACCAGTAGATCCTAAACAAATACTACCTGTAATTTATACAGTCTGCATGAATCCCTCTCAAGGAAATAACACCGAAAATGTAGAAAATAGGTTACTCTCAAGATCTGTGAAGAATTTTGATGGGACCTTGATGGGGATTGCATTGAATCTATAAATTGCCTTTGGTAGAATTGCCATTTTTACTATGTTGATCCTCCCAATCCAAGATCAAGGAAGATTCTTCGATTTTCTGGTATCCTCTTCAATTTCTTTCTTCAGTGCCTTAAAGTTCTTGTCAAATAGATCTTTCACTTCCTTGGTTAGAGTTACCCCAAGATATTTTATGCTGTTTGAGGCTATCGTGAAAGGTGATGCTTCTCTGATTTCCCTCTCTGCTTCCATATCCTTTGTGTATAGGAGGACAACTGATTTTTTGGAGTTGATCTTGTATCCTGCCACATTACTAAAGGTGTTTATCAGCTGTAGGAGTTCTTTGGTGGAGTTTTGGGGGTCACTTATGTACACTAACATATCATCTGCAAATAATGAAAGTTTAACCACTTCCTTTCCAATTCGAATCCCCTTGATCACATTATGTTGTCTTATTGCTATTGCTAAAACTTCAAGCACTATATTGAAGAGGTATGGAGAGAGTGGACAGCCTTGTCGTGTTCCTGAGTTTAGTGGGATGGCTTTAAGTTTCTCTCCATTTAATTTGATGTTAGCTGTCGGTTTGCTGTAAATAGCTTTTATTATATTTAGGTATGACCCTTGTATCCCTAATCTCTCCAAGACTTTTATCATAAAAGGATGTTGAATTTTGTTAAATGCTTTTTCAGCATCTAATGAAATGATCATATGGTTTTTGAATTTCAGTTTATTTATATGATGGATTACATTGATAGATTTTCGTATGTTGAACCAGCCCTGCATCCCTGGGATGAAGCCTACTTGATCATAATGGATAATTTTTCTAATGTGTTCTTGGATACAGTTTGCCAGTATTTTGTTGAGGATTTTTGCGTCAATGTTCATGAGTGAGATTGGCCTGTAATTCTCTTTCTTGGTTGAGTCTTTGTGTGGTTTTGGTATCAGAGTAACTGTAGCTTCATCAAAGGAATTTGGCAATGACTCTTCCGTTTCTATATTGTGAAATACATTAAGGAGTATAGGTATTAGGTCTTCTTGGAAGTTCTGGTAGAATTCCGCATTGAAACCATCTGGACCTGGGCTTTTTTGGTAGGGAGGTTTTTGATAACAGCTTCTAATTCTTCGCGACTTACAGGTCTGTTTAGATTGTTCACCTGGTCCTGGTTTAACTTTGGTATATGGTATTTATCTAAAAAAGTGTCTATTTCTTTTACATTTTCCAGTTTTGTGGCATACAGGCTTTTGTAGTAAGATCTAATGATTCTTTGAATTTCCTCTGTGTCAGTGGTTATGTCCCCCTTTTCATTTCTAATCTTATTAATTGGAATTCCCTGAATGCTCTTCGGGAATGCAATCTTGTGCAACCACTTTGGAAATCAGTGTGGCGGTTTCTCAGGAAATTCAGGATCAACCTACCCCTGGACCCAGCAATGCCACTCTTGGGAATATACCCAAGAGATGCCCGATCATATGACAAGGGCCTTTGTTCAACTGTGTTCATAGCAGCATTATTTGTAATAGCCAGAACCTAGAAACAACCTAGATGTCTTTCAATGGAAGAATGGATGAAGAAAGTGTGGAATATATACACATTAGAGTACTACTCAGCTGTAAAAAACAATGACTTCTCTAATTTTGCATGCAAATGGATGGAAATAAAAAACACTACCCTGAGTGAGGTAACCCAGACCCAAAAAGATGAACATGGGATGTACTCACTCATAATTGGGTTCTAGCCATAAATAAAGGTCAGTAAGTCTATAATTTGATATCCTAAAGAAGCTAAATAAGAAGGTGAACTCAAATCAAAACATATAGCTATCCTCCGGGTAATGGGAAGTAGACAAGATTGCCGGGCAAAAAATTGGGATGTTGGGGGTGGGGTGGGAAGGGGGTAAGGGGAGATGGAAAGAGAAAAGTGAGAAGGGGAGGATGGGGGGGAACTTGGGGAAACTGGATGATTGGGATAAAGGAAGGTTGGATAGGGGACCAGGGAAGCACATATCTTAATTAAGGGAGCCATCTTAGGGTTCGCAAAAGAGATGGACCTAGAGGGGCTCCCAGGTACCCAGGGTGATGTCCCCAATTAGCTCCTGGGGCAGAAATAGGGAACCTCTTTGGACCGGAGAGGGAGGGGGAGAGGAGTGGAGGGAAGGGAGAGGAGTGGGAGGAGAAGGAGGGAAATGAGAGGCTGGGAGGAGGCAGGATAGGGAACCCTGACTGCTCTTTGGACCAGAGAGGGAGGGGGAGAGGAGTGGAGGGAGGGGAGAGGAGTGGGAGGAGGGGGAGGGAAATGGGAGGCTGGGAGGAGGCAGAAATTTTTTTTCAATTAAAAAAAATTAAAAATTAAAATTCAGGATAGGGAACCTGAAATGACCCTATCCTATAGCCATACTGATGAATATCTTGCATATCACCATAGAACCTTCATCTGGTGATGGATGGAGATAGAGACAGAGACCTATACTGGAGCACTGGACTGAGCTCCCTATGTCCCAATGAGGAGCAGAAGGAGGGAGAACATGAGCAAGGAAGTCTGGACCGTGAGGGGTGCACCCACCCACTGAGACAGTGGGGCTGATCTATTGGGAGCTCACCAAGGCCAGCTAGACTAGAACTCAAAAAGCATGGGATAAAACCGAATATGGCGAACAATGAGGGCTGATGAGAAGCCAAGGACAATGGCACTGGGTTTTGATCCTACTTCATGTTCTGGCTTTGTAGGAGCCTAGCCAGTTTGGATGTTCACCTTCCTAGGCCAGGATGGAGGGGGGAGGACCTTGGACTTTTCACAGGGCAGGGAACCCTGACTGCTCTTTGGACTGGAGAGGGAGGAGGAGAGGAGTGGAGGGAGGGGAGAGGAGTGGGAGGAGGGGGAGGGAAATGGGAGGCTGGGAGGAGGCAGAAATTTTTTTTTCAATTAAAAAAATTAAAAATTAAAAAAAAGAAAATAGGTTACTGTGGAGCACAGTTGAAACTTCTGCCTCCATACATACTCCATTTGCTAGAACTGCTTGAGATATGATTTTAAGTTCAATATTTTATCCATATGAAATGGATCCAACTGCAATGAAATATGCAGGGAAATCCAATTGCATGCCCAAGCAAAGAGATATGTCCGAGGAATACTCTGCTGCTCTCTACCACTTCAAGAGTCAACATGATAAAAATTTTTTTTTTTTTTGAGACAGGGTTTCTCTGTAGCTTTGGTGCCTGTTCTGGAACTAGTTCTTGTAGACCAGGCTGGCCTCGAACTCCCAGAGATCCGCCTGCCTCTGCCTCTTGAGTGCTGGGATTAAAGGCGTGTGCCACCACCGCCCAGCTAACATGATAAAATATTAACATGGAGAATATAATAAGCGATGTTCTAAACAAACATATACACTTAGAAACAACCTAATTTTCTTGTTGCATTGTATTCTGCAACTGAACTGGCTGAAGAAGAAATGAAGGGTTTTAAAAGTAACTACACCTTTGTGGAAATAGATGCATGTAGGGAAGTTTATGGAATGTAAATAACAGAATGGTATTTTGTTATAGAGTGGTAGAAGATGCTGCATTCTGGGTAGCAGTCTAGAGATATCTTTGGAATTGATAATCAGGCACGGAGACAGTTATGTAAATGATAAAGGGTAGGGATATATAAAGAATATCAATTAAGTACAGGGCAATTAACTTTGATTCTTGTTGGTCACTATAGATCACAGCAATCATTGTGAAGCACATGATTGGTGGAAAAACTTCAAGAGTTTACTAGGTTTCTGTGAGTAACTGCACATACACTACTATCTACCTGCATGAATCTCCCTGATAAGGGGAACTAGATCTCCTGGATAAACAGGGGTCCGGGTAGGTGGTGGAAAGATGGGAACTTGAGGGAATGGGTTTGGCAAGCTGGGTACAGGAGGCAAGTTGGGGGCAGGAAAGATGAGGAGAGTAAGGGAAGAAATGTTTGACAGAGACATTTTGGAGATAGGCAGCAAGCAGACAGAAGGTAGACCCACACCTATCCTCCTGTTCCTGAGATCCAGTTCCTCCAGTATCATTTCTAGCTCTGTAGCTGGAAATTGACTGTGGTCTCCCTTCCATCTCAGATTCCATTTCAAGTGGATCACAAAGACATTTCCCTCCAGCCTTAGTTCTTCTGACTCATCCTAGAATCCCAGCCTCCAACACCAACAGACATCCCCTGTGAACACATCAGCTGAGCAGGCCAGAAAAACAGGCAACACACAGACATCTTACTCTCTGAAAATCCAGAGAGGAAAAAGAAACTAAGGAACAAAGCAGGCACTCAACAAAGATGAATCCAGAAATTATTACCTAAATATATAATCATTCCAAACTTAGATGCCTAGACACCAGTGAAAATATGCAATCAATAACAACCAAGACAACATACCCCCACTAGAGCCCAGCTATCTACCACAGCAGATCTTTGCTATTCCAGCATAGCTGAAGCACAAGAAAAGGATGATAAGACCAACTATATGAAAATGACGGAGGTCCTTAAGGAGGAAATGAACAAATCCCTAAAAGAAATCAGAAAAACACAAACAATTGGAGGAAAGAAATAAAACTCTTACAAAAGTCAAAGCAAACACCAACAAATAGTTGAAAGAAAGGCATAAAAATGGAAGTAGAATTAATAAAGAAAACACAAACTGAGGGATTTCTGGGAGTAAAAAAATTAAGAATTCAAATGAGAATTATAGCAACAAGCTTTACCAACAGAACATAAGAGATGGAAGAAAGAATCTCAGGTGCTGAAGATACAATAGAAAAAAATAAATACATTTGTCAAAGAAAAGTCAAACTCAAGAAACTCCTGATACAAAGCATTAAGGTTATTGAGATACAATGAAAAGACCAAATGTAAAAATATAGAGGTAGGAGAAGAAACCCAGCTCAAAGGCTGTGAAAATGTCTCCAACAAAATCAAAGAAGAAAAAATTCTTAACCTGAGGGGAATGCCTATAAAGGTACAAGAAGCACACAGAACATCAAATAGATTGAACCAGAAAAGAAAGTCCACTCACTATATAATAAAGAAAACATTAAAACATTACAGAATAAAAAATGAGTATTAAAAGCTATAGGCAAAGGGAAAAAGTAACATAAAAAAGTAGACCTATTAGAATTACACATGACATCTCAAAAGAGACTCTAAAATCCAGAAAGACCTGAAGAGATGTACTACAGACTGTAGGTGACCAGACTACCATACCTAGAAAAACTTTCAATCACCATAGATGTAGCGAGCAAGATATTCCATGATACAGTAAAATTTAAGAAATATCTATATATAAATCTAGTGCTAAAGAAGGTGCTAGAAAGAAAAATTCAACATAGAGAGGCTAACTACACATATGAAAAGACAGTAAGTAATAATCTCATACCAGGAAAACAAAAAGAAGGGAAGCACACACACACATATGCACACACATCACACCACAACCATCATCACCACCACCACCACCAATGACAACAAAATAGCAGGAATCATTGATATCTTTTTAATATTAATGGCTTCAATCTCCCAATAAAAGGATAGTCTAACAAAATGGTTGCAAAAACAGTATTCATCCTTCTGCTATATATAAGAAACACGCCTTAACACCAAGGATAGACATTGCCTTGGGATAAAGGCTTGAAAAAAGATTTTCCAAGCAAATGGACTTAAGAGCAAGCAGGGGAACCATTTTATTATCTAACAAAATTGACTTCAAACCAAACTAATCAAAAGACAGGGGGAAGAGCAGTGCATACTCAGCAAAGGAAATCTCCACTGATGTGGGATTTCACTCTGTATGTTGTGATTATCATTGATGAATAAAGAAACTGCTTTAGACCAATAGCAGGGCAAAACTTAGCTAGGCAGGAATACTAAACTGAATGCTGGGAGAAAGAAGGGTGGAGTCAGAGAGAAGCCATGGTGTCACAGGAGATAGATGCTGGGAACTTTACCTGGTAAGCCATACCCAAGTTTGTAAAAGAGACACTACTGTGTGTAATCACATATTGACCACCCCTCACACACTGAAAGTGGGATAAATCAATACAGCACCCTTAGCAATGGACAAGCTATCCAGACAAGAATTAAACACAGAAATACTGGAGCTGACAGGCGTTATAAACTAAATGGACCTAACATATTTACAGAACATTTATTTTACCCTAAAACATAAAACATCCCCTTTTTCTCAGTACCTCATTGAACTTTCTTCAAAAATTGACCACATTCTTAGACAGAAAGCAAGTCTTAACAGATACAAGAAAATTGAAATAATTGACTCTACCCTATCAGACCATCAAGAGTTAAATCGAGATACCAACAACAACAGAATCAACACAAAGTTTATCAATGCATAGAAACTGAACAGCTTTCTACTGAATGAAAAACAGGTCAAGCAGAAATAAAGATATGGACGGTTTCCAATAATTCAATGAAAAGAATGTTTTGCATGTGCTAAGAGGAAAGTTCATAGCAATAAGAGGCTTCTTAAAACCATTGGAGAGATCTTATACTAACAACTTAGCAGTACACCTGAAAACTCTAGAACAAAGAAGCAAGCACACCCAAAAGGGTAGAGATCAAGAAATAATCAAATGGATGACCAAAATCAATGAAATAGAAACAAAGAGAACAATACAAAGAATTAATGAAACAAAGAGTTGGTTCTTTGAAAAATCAGCATGATAGACAAAACATAATGCAAAATAACTAAAGCAAAATCAGAAATGAAAAGGGGGCATACCAAAAATCACTAAGAAAATCCAGAGTATCATAGGGACATACTTTAAAAACATATATGCCACCAAATTGTAAAATCTAAAAAAAAAAAATGATAATTTTCTTGATAGATAACTCACCAAAGTTAACTCAAAATCTTATAAGAAATTTAAGCAGCTCTATAACACCTAGTGAAATAGAAGCCATAATTAAAAATTTACCCATCTAAAAAAGTATAGGGGCAGATGATTTAGCAAAGAATTCTATGAGACTTTCAAGTAAGAATTAACTCCCATTACTTCTCAAATTATTACACAGAATAATTCCACAGGATAATTCAATAGAAACAGAGGAACATTGTCAAGTTAATTTTGTGTGACCATACTTATGGAGATACTCAAACCACATAAAGACTCAATGAAGGAGAATTACAGAGCTATTGCCCTTATGAACAGACAGGCAGAAATACTCAGCAAAATACTTGCAAACTGAATCCAAGAGCACATCAAAAAGATCATCCATGGTGATCAAATAGGCTTCATTTCAGAGATGCAGAAATGAAAAACCATATGAAAATCTGTCAATGTAATCCACCATATAAACAATCTTAAAAAAAACATGATCAATTCATTAGATGCAGATAAGGCTTTTGACAAAATCAAAGCATCCTCTATCATAAAAATACTGGAGAGATTGGGGATACAAAAGACATACCGAAAAATAAAGTAAAAGCAATTTAAAGCAAGTCTATGGACAGCATAAGCTTAAATGGAGAAAAAACTCAAAGCAATTGCACTAAAATCAGGAACAAGACAAGGCTGTCCATTCTTTCCTCGCCTATTCAATATACTACTCGAAAATTTAGCTAGAGCAACAACACCTGAAGGAGATCAAAGGGATACAAACTGGAAAGAAAGATGTCACAGTGTTATTATTCACAGATGAAATGAAAGTATACAAAAGTGACCTTAAAATTTCCACAAGAGAATTTCTACAGCTGATAAATACTTTCAGTAAAGTATCTGGATACAAGATTAACTCAAAAAAGTTAGCAGTCTTCTTAAATACAAAATGACAAATTAGAAAGACATCGGGGAAGCAACACTTTTCACAATAGCCTAAAATAATATAAAATATTGTGGGGGTAACTCTAACCAAGCAAGTGAAAGACTTGTATGACAAAAATTTCAAGACACTGAAGAAAGAAATTGAGGAAAATATCAGAAGATGGAAAGATCTTCCATGTTTGTGGATCAGTAGAGTTAACATAGTGAAAATGGCCATATACCAAAATCAATCTACAGACTCAAAAAAAATCTTCTTCAAAAATTCCAACACAATTTTTACAGATCACCAATCAATGTAATTGAATTGAACACCAGGTGTAAATCTACAGACTTATGGACACCTAATCGATGTGGGAAGGTCATTTGTCAATCTGTTGTTTCATTGGTTAATCAATAAAGAAAACTGCTTGGTCTAATAGGTCAGAAAATTAGGTAGGTGGAGTAGACAGAACAGAATGCTGGGAAGAAGGGAAGTGAGGCAGACGTCATGCCTCTCCTCTCTGGTCAGATGTGATGAAGCTCCAGTCCAAGATGGATGCAGATCAGACATGCTGAATCTTTCCCGGTAAGACACCACCTCATGGTGCTACACAGATTGTTAGAAATGGGTTAAGCAAGATATGAGAGTTAGCCAAGAAGAGGCTATATATAATGGGCCAGGCAGTGTTTATATGAATACAGTTTGTGTGTTGTTATTTCGGGGCATAAGCTAGCCAGGCGGCTGGGAGTTGGGCTGCAGGAGTGCAGCCTGCCACTCCTTCTATACCTGATTTTTTTATAAAGAAACAAGAAAGGGAACATTCCTCCTTTAATGGTGTGAGGGCAAAATTGTACAGCCATATAGCCACTAGGGAAATAAATATGATGGTTCTTCAGCAAGCTGGGAACTTCAAAACCCAGTTATACCAGTCTTGTGCATATACTCAAAAAATGTGCCATCCTATCATAAGGACACTACTCAAACATATTCACTGTGGGTTTGTTCATAGTATCCAGAAACTGAAAACAACCTAGAAGTTCCTCAACAGAATGGGTTAAGAATGTGGTCCATTTACAAAATGGAGTACTACTCATCTCTGAAAAAAGTAACATTCTGCAATTTACAGGAACATGGATGGACCTAGGAAAAAATAATTCTGGGTGAGGAAACTTTTTGCTTTGATCTGCTTCTTTGTCGCACTGTGTAAACTAGGACTGATCATTCATTTCCTGGCCACCCAGACCCAAATAATCACACAGAAACTATATTAATGACAACACTGTTTGGCCAATAGCTTAGGCATATTTTTAGCTAGCTCTTATATCTTAACCCATTTCTTATTTTAACATGAGGCTCATGATTACCTCTTGCTTCTTGGGAAGCTACATGGCATCTCCTTGACTCCACCTACTCTATCTCAATATCCCTTCAGCCTGGCTATATTATGCCTTACTATAGGCCAAAGCATTGTTATTCATTAAACAATAAAAACAACACACATACAGAAGGACAGCCCATATCACCACTGAAATTCCCCTTAGGGGAGGGCGTGGGTAGAAGTAGGATCAATCTTACAGACATGGGTGGCAGGGGACAGGATGGGTGTAGCAAGCTCAGTTTATTTTAGGAAGGGGAAAGCCTTATATCCTCTCCACCCACCCAGGGGTAGGGAAGCAGTAGCAGTGGTGTCAGGGCCTCTTGTTGCAGCTGGAGACTGGCTCAGATCCACCTTGTCTCATGGCACAGCAGCTGTTGCTGGGGCCCCTTGGCAGACCTAGGTTGGCACAATTTGGGGAAGTTACATACTACATCTTAGACATCTGGTTTGGTCTGATTTAGACCAGCAAGAACCTGTTGGCCCCCAGGCCCTTTGTGCCTGGGCAAATATCTCCCCATAGTAATCCAGACCCAGAAAGACAAAGATGGTATGTATATTCAGTGGATATTAGCTGTTAAGTAAATGATAAACAAGCTATAGTCTGTAGACCTAGAGTGGTCAGTTAAAGAGTAGGGGCCTAGGTGGGGAAGCATGGATCTCCCTGGGAAGGAAGAAACAGAATTGATTTTATGGGTGGATGGGGGCAGGGAGTGATGGGAGAAGGAGAAATCAGGTATGTGTGGGAGAGAAGGCATTAAGGGAGGGAATTTTTGGAGAGATGGCTAGAATTGGGGGCCATTTAGGGGTAGTATGGAAACCTACTGCAGTGGAAACTTCCTGAGATTTGTGAAAGTGGTTATAATTAGGACTTTTAGTAATGGGGAATGCACTGTCTCAACTAACTTCTTGTAGTCGAGTCAGTCTTTCAGAGGTGGAACTGGGTTGCAGTCAGTTGAGTTGTTGCCAAAAGGGGGTCCCATGGAAATCACCAAAAACCCAGGCTTTTTCTAAGATGAATGGTTGCTCTCCACAAACTGAAAGCAGGACTCCATTGCCAAGGACAACATCCACACAATTCATTGAACATGGAGAAGTTGAGCTGCTGCCAAATGAAGCCTTTCCCCCTATGTACTAGTCTCCTTTGTGTGAGAAAGAACTCTGCAGGTACCAAAAGAGAAATGTGGACCCCATCCCAGTTATAAATCCTTTGACTTACAGTCTGTTTTGCCTTCAAAATATGCTGGGGCAATGGAAGCACAGAACTTATGGGAGTAGCCAATCAATGGCTGATTTGACCTAAGGCCCCCTCTATGAGAAGGAACCCATAACTGATACTGCATAGGTAAGCAAAGGCCAGAAACCTATGGTTTAAAAATCAATAAAATGACTCCTAATGATATTCTGCTATACTTATAGGTCATTGGCCTATCTAGTTATCACCAGAGATACTTCTGGCAGCAGACAGAATAAGATGCAGAGCCCCATATTGGAGCACATTGTTTTGGAGAGAGAGTCCAAATTAGAGGTCTCCATCAAATCCCTCCGCTCAATCCTAGTAAGTTCTTTTCTACACAAACAAACTCTTTACAGAGTTGTTTCAAATGATTTTATATTTTATTGTTTTTATATTTCAGTTATGAGCCATAAAGAATGGCTCTAATAAAATGATGGTGTAAAAATAGATTAGCTCTTGTCCAAGACTCAGCAAACTTTCTAAAATTCATTAAAGGCCCATATTGCACTTACTACCCTATTGATGCTCTCATGAGTAGCACACTTGTAGATTTTTGAAAACAAAACAAAAAAATCTTTCTATAATCTCTCCAAAACATACAAATGAAATAACCCTTCTTATCCAGTCTTTTCAGAAAAAGACTGAGCCTCATAGAACTTGACCCAGGAACATCTGAGATTCATGAAGCAGAAAAGAAGGATCTCTTCTCCAATCTGGAGTTTAAAATGTTTTCAGAAGATGTCCATTGTTCCTGGCATAGTGATCTGTTTCAATTTTCCTCATTGATTTTAAAGGTCTGTGATTTGATATAAAGGTCCTTAAACAGATAGAAATTTTGATTTGGAATCTACAATTAGCCCAGGTGATATAATGTAATTGTGCAATTAGAACACTTTCTTGTGGCACATATAAGTCCCAACAACTATACCTCTTGAGATTATAGTTTGTCATTTTGAGAATACTGCATTCTGCACAAAGCATGCCCAGTAGCTTCCGACTTCCTAAGCATGTTTTTCTTTATTCTGGTTTGTAAGTTTTCTTTCCAGTTGAGTGAGACAGGTTCTCACTGCAAAGTCCTTTTTAGCATGAAACTTATTATGTACACCACTGTATATGAATTTACCAAAGTCCATCTGCCTCTGCTTCCTGCATGCTAGAATTACAAATCCAGACTGCTACTGGGCTTTAAAGCTAAAATATTTTTTAAAAGAAAGCTATACTCAACCGTCCTCTTTATATCAAGAGCAAATACTAGCTTGATGCTTGCATTTTTAATAACCAGTTGCTAATAATTACAAGTTCTATAGTGAGCCTGGGTGGGTTGGACACAACCTAATGAGAAAAAAAAAACCCAGCCAAACCCATCTCAGACAATACTATAGATATTTGTGACAATAGCTCTTGAATCTACAAATCCAAGGTGTTTTCTTTGTTAGTTTATTCAAAGGGTGGTGTATTAGTAGCACTTTGTATCATGAAAACCTAAGATACAGACCTTAAGAAAGGTTAATCTAAATTCACAGATGACAGGAAATGTCATGAAGTCTCCAGTACACCCTTAATCTTTTGAATTTCATATGACATGCCCCTTTATGCTCCTAGAATAGACAGAATATTGGATGGACCATTGCTCAGACCCACTGAACTAATTCTTCTGCTTTTAACTAAAATCTCCCATTTCTTTGAAAAGACCTTGTTTAAATTGCAGATGAATCTGGTCTGGGGAAAGGTGTCCCTAAAGAGAAAGGAACGTAAGTGCCCATGTTAGAGCTATCTTACTGTGTGCACAGGATAAATCTAGCACAGATTGAACTAATCTAAAGTTCAACATCTGTTTCATTCAAAGTAGAATATTTGAAATTCAATGCAAAGAAGGACTTTCAAGCCTGGCTTTTATTCTGAACAACTAATTGCAGCAGTCAGGTTCCAATATTTGAGTCCATAAAGTCCTACAGCTAGCCTCAATAAAAGTCCCATAAAGCAGCATTACAAACTGATAGGTATATTATAGGTTCCTTGCTGTTTTTGAGTAGGAGCCATATTCTATAATTTTATAAATTTTTGAATTTAGTAACATAGAATATCAGGAGTAATACCAAACTTTGGATTAGGACATATTTAAGATGGAGTCTCTCATTTGTTCCTAAATGATTTTGAGTGAGTTACAGAATTTTTTTCTCTCTAAAGTGGGGATATAAATAATACTGATTATATAGAGAACACGACCGAACTAATGTGTCAGGAGAATAAAAATAGTATAACTGACCTGCTAGCACTGTAGTTAGCAGAGTGAGGGGCAGAAGCATACGAACTACTATTAAGCATCATAATAGCATCTTTATTCAGAGCTGATTTAGCAGTTTGGTTTATAGAACACATACATCAGGTAATGCTGCATATTAATTGTAAGTGGCTCTGAGGTCCCCTAAATCCACTCCTTTTGCTTCAGCAATGTTTGGATGCAACATACCACAGGGCTCTTTCCTTTTAAACTTGAAACCACATTCCAGTCTCTTCACAGCCTCCAACATAATTTGCTTGTGTCTCAGACTTCAGGTCCCACCAACGTATTTTTGCCCTTATCTTCATATTGTCAACGTGCTGTGACTTCCCAGGCTGGTCAGAGTGCTCTAACCAGGTAGAGGCTGCTGCCTACTTCCTAGTTAATATGCCCTGTGGGCCTCCTGCATATACCACTTTTCCTGGGCCACAGCTCTGCAGTGAGCCTCTTGTTCTCTGAACAGGCTAAAAAGAAGCATGGGAGAGAACAGTCAGTGTCTACCAAAGATACAAAAACAGCCCTTTGCCTGCACTGTCCCAAGACAGGTAGATGCTATCTTAAGAAGACTGCAGTAGGCCATGGAAACCATGTTGACCTTAGACAATAACCAGAACCAGGCATTTCTGGGTCTTTATGAGCTTGGCTCAGGCTCCCCTACTATAACTTCTTGGAGAGCTACTTTTCTTAAGAGGAGGTGAAATTTGCCAAGCAAGTCCATTTCTTGCAGATTGGCAGGCTCAAATGATTAGCCTTCAAGATGACACTCATGGCTTCCAGAGACTATTCTGCTTTGCATTAGCCAGGCTCGGGACCTCTGCTCTCAGCCTCTCCAGCCACTGAGTAGCGTTGTAATTCCCTGGACCCTCTCCTAAGCTGTAGAGTAAATGAAAATAAAACATTTTGAAACATACATATATATGTTTGAAAATGTCATATATATATATATATACACATAAATATGACATTTTCAAACATGCATATGTTCGGTACAATAAAATAGGAACGTTTTTCTCTTGGTCTTTAAGTGTTAAAATTTCAACATCGTTAACATTGATAATACGAAGTATGTCTGGTGTCCATCTTTATTCATTCAAGCTTTCTGTGATACACTTTTTGACCAATTCTGCATTAGACTAGGTCCTGTTCCCCATGCCTCTAAGGTACCAGGATATTTATTACTGGAGACAGTGTAGAGAGCAGTTCATTCCAAGCATGTTTCAAACTTTCTCTGCCACCTTTCACAAAGAGCCAATTCAGGTCAAGGCAGATTAGCTGCTCAGGCAAGTTCAACTGAGGCAGAATTTATGCTTCACTTTCTTTCTTTCTTTCTTTCTTTCTTTCTTTTTGTTTTGTTTTGTTTTTCTTTTTGAGAAAGGGTTTCTCTATAGCTTTGGAGCCTGTCCTGGAACCAGTTCTTGTAGACCATGTTGGCCTTGAACTCACAGAAATCTGCCTGCTCCTGACTCCTGAGTGCTGGGATTAAAGGCTTGTGTCACCACCACCTGAGTTTGTTTTACATCATGTGTAACCCTTAAAAGCCCAAGGGCTCAGTATCTGTGTCTATTAAGTTTCGCAGGCCTAATATGTTGTTAAGTTCCACATAGTGTTTGAGGCTTCAATATAATCTTTGATTTGTACACAAAATTTTAAAGTGTTTTGTAGAAGCTTAAGAGATCAAAGCTGTTTATGAGTCGTAGAAGTTCCTTGGTAGAATTTTTGGAATTGCTTATGTAAACTATCATATCATCAGCAAACAGTGAGAGTTTGATTTCTTCTTTTCTGATTTGTATCTCCTTGATCTCCTTTTGGTGTCTTATTGCTCTAGCTAGGACCTCAAGAACTATGTTGAATAGATATGGAGAGAGTGGACAACCTTGTATTGTTCCTGATTTCAATGGAATCACTGGAAGTTTCTCTTCATTTAGTTTGATGTTGGCTGTTGGCTTGCTATATATTGCTTATCTCTCCAACGCAATGACCCTCAAAAATCTCAGTAAAAATTTTCATAGACCTGGAAGGAACTATACTGAACTTCATACAGAAAAGAAAAAAAAAACCCAGGATAGCCAAAACAATCCTGTACAACAAAAGAACTTCTGGAGGCATCACGATCCCTAATTTCAAACTCCACTACAAAGCTACAGTACTGAAAACATCCTGGTATTGGCATTAAAACAGACAGTAGGAACAATGAAAACGAATAAAAGACCTGGATATTAATACATACTCCTTTGAATGCCTGATTTTTGACAAAGAAGCAAAAAAATCAAGTGGAAAAAAGAAAGCATATTTAACAAATGATGCTGGCATAACTGGATATCAATATGTAGAAGAATGAAAACAGACCCATATCTATCACCATGCACAAAACTCAAGTGCAAATGGATCAAAGACCTCAACATAAAGCCAGCCACATTCAACCTTATAGAAGAGAAAGTGGGAAGTGCACTTGAACACGTTGGCACAGGACACCACTTCCTAAATATTACCCCAGAAGCACAAACACTGAGAGGAACAATTAGTAAATGGGACCTCCTGAAACTGAAAAACTTCTGTAAAGCAAAGGACACAGTCAACAAGACAAAATGACAGCCTACAGAATGGGAAAAGATCTTCACTAACCCCACATCAGACAGAAGTCTGATCTTCAAAATACAGAAAGAACTCAAGAAATTGGTCATCAAAGGAACACATAATCCAATCAAAAAAACTGGAGAATAGACCTAAACAGAGAACTTTCAACAGAGGAATCTAAAATGGCTGAAAGACACTTAAAGAAATGTTCAACATCCTTGGTCATCAGAGAAATGCAAATCAAAACAACTCTGAGATTCCATTCTACACATGTAAAAATGGCCAAAATCACTAATGACAACTTATGCTGGAGAGGTTGTGGGGAACAGGGAACACTTTTGCATTGCTGGTGGGAATGTAAGCTGGTACAACCCCTTTGGATGTCAGTGTGGCAATTTCTTGGAATGTTAGGCAACAACCTTCCTCAAGACCCAGCAATACCACTATTGGGTATATATCCAAAAGGATGCTCAATTGTGTCACAAGGACACGCGCTCAACAATGTTCATAGCAGCATTGTTTGTCATAGCCAGAACCTGGAAACAACCTAAATGCCCTCGACCAAAGAATGGATAAGGAAAATGTGGCACATTTACACAATGGAGTACTACACAGCAGAAAAAAATAACATCTTGAATTTTGCAGGCAAATGGATAGAGCTAGAAAACATCATTTTGAGTGAGGTAACCAAGATCCAGAAAGACAACTATCACATGTACTCACCCATAGATGATTTTTAAACATAAAGCAAAGAAAACCAGCCTACAAACCACAATCCCAGAGAACTTAGACAACAATGCGGACACTAAGAGAGACTTACATAGATCTAATCTACATGGAAAGTAGAAAAAGACAAGATCTACTGAGTAAATTGGGAACATGGAAACGTTGGGGGAAGGCTGAAGGGGAGAGGAGAGAGGCAGGGAGGGGAGCAGAGAAAAATGTAGAGCTCAATAAAAATCAATAAAAAATAATAAAAAGAGACCAAAGTCATTATTGTGTTCCACTTACACAATGGGAAATAGATTTAACAAATGAACTCTCACTCATTGAATATAATCTGTTAAGAACTTAGGTAACCTGTTGCATGTATGAGCTTAGCTGTTTCTGTTGTATATGGACCATGTGTAAGCATGGAAAACATTGCACATAACATATACTTTACTTCTAACAAAGAACAAAGTTATAAATCACAGTAAATACTTGGTGAATGTTCAGGTAAGTTATTTGTGAAATCTCACACACATCTACTTCAGTGTTGTCCAAAGCCTGGATCAATACTTGTCCCATACATGATATCTGTCAGCATTCCGAAGAACTGTCTGTCCTACAGAGAACAGACTGCACCCAACAAAGTGCTTAGAGTTCTGCTTATTTTTGACAAAGGGTCTCATTGTGTAGCCCATACGGACTTCAAGCCTGTGAGTCAGCTGTCTTAGCCTCCTGAGTGCAGGAATAACAGATGGACTCGGCGGAAGCAGCCCATTCCTTGTAGCTGTCCAACGCTGAGTTCCTCTTATCAGACCAGCTTCAGGTCTTGGGATCATTGTCAAGAACTTCAGAAGTTCATTTCAAAAACTGGGCTGTGCTAGTGCATGCCTTTAAGCCTAGCATTCGGGAAGCAGAGGCAGATGGATCTCTGTGAGTTTGAGACCAACCTAGTCTATAGCACCTAGTTTCAAGATAGGCTCCAAAGCTACAGAGAAACCCTGTCTCAAAAAACTGAAAGGAAAAAAAAAAAACAACTTCAACTCAGTTATTTTAGGCCCTCTTTTTTATGAGTCCAAAAAATTTAATTAGCATATTTATTGTAATTTAGTAGGTAAGGTTGCTTCTGAAAATATGTATTAGTGTGGATTTGCACAGGATCAGCCATTATGCAGCAATGCATATTGGCTTGGAGAAATTATTTAAAATGGCTAAAGCATTTCTGAACAGAGATGAGTATCAGTGCATACTATAATAGCAGCACTCAGGAGGCCAAGGCAGGAAGATATCTAATTTCATCCCAGCTAGAACCACATAGCAAAAACACATAGGAAAATAGTTGATTTCTCTGAGACAATACAAATAGTAGTTCTCCAGTACAGAAGTCTACCACTTACTAGTTTGAATTTTTGTGGGGCACAGAAATCACTTTGCCCCACTCAAGAAAGGAAGATGACAATGAGGAAGAGTGTAATTAATGCAGGGACAGGAAGGGGTTTGGGTTTTCAGGAGTTTGTGCTCTAAATTATTGTTGTTAATGTGTATGTGGAACATGTGTGACTGCGTCTGTGTCTGCGGGTGCAGGAGTCCTTACACAGGTGTGGCAGTGGGACGACAGCTTTGTGAATTGTTCTGTCCCTCTATTTTCACATAGGTTTCAGGGTTCAAGATAAGACTGCAGTTTTGTACAGGAAATTTAACCAGCTGAGCCACTGCAGAGCTGACAGAGCAGCTCTAACATTCTGTAAATCACGACTCTTACAGTTATTGTGTGCTACAAATTTTTAATGCAAGTAAAAAACTTCTCGTGATGTTTCTGTAATGCATGTCACTTATTCTGAAAAAAATCACCACCATTTAGTTGCTTCCCTTTAAAATGATATATTAAAAACAACAATAGCCGCAGTGACATCTAAAATTGCATGGAAAAGGTCCTGTTCTGTATCTCGGCGTATGATGGTGGGATTAGGCAAGTGGCTGATGGCTTGATCTGCCAAGGGCCAACCTGAGAACTACTGACTTCTTGGATGAGAGCCAAAGGTTGCCCTTGGGGTTAAGATAAGCCAGTTAATCTCCTGACTGAAACAAGAAGTCTAGCCATCAAATTGCTGTGACATAATACTGATCAGGGATGTTTCAGACGGACTCCATTCTAATTGTGGACCCTGAGTAGTCCTTGAATTGCAAAGGTGCTTTGGACGGGTACAGCATAATAGGCATGGCTTCACTAAGGCAGCTTCTCAGAGAATGCTATCTAAGGTGAATTTGGGATCTGCATGATTTCTTAAAGGTCAGTTACCAATGGGAAGAAATAGCTGCACAATAGGTCTAACTTGTCTTATTCATGTGTAAGGACATAATAAGGAATCCATAAGCTGGTATTAGGCTCCGCTGAGAGATCCTTCTGGCCGTGAGCATCCTTAAAAGTTACTGAGAGAGTCACTTGAGACTACTGTGTACTGATCACTCTGAACTGGAAGGCCCATTCAAACGAAAGGGAGGCTTTCTAAAGAACCAGGGAAAAATATAAGGAAAAACTTAAGACTCAATCTTACCATTGCCTGATAACTTCATGTAAAATGTGCTTCTCACCAAAACTGATGACCCGAGTTGATCCTTGGAACTGACTCCTAAAATTTGCCCTTTGACCTACACACACATGATATGTCACATGACCACCCTCCCTTTATCACATAAGCACATGAATAGTAATAAATAAATAAAACTAACTAAAAAATTCAACACCCATCTAAACTGAACTAAGCATCAGAATGCGTGCTTCCTGACCCCCAATTCTTCAGAGCAACCCCATTCCACTTAGAGGGAACTGAGGGCCCCAGCAACACTCAGATGCTGACTTCGTCTATTAGATTTCCAACAACCCTATTTTATTCAGACCTCCCTTCATGTGTTCAAAGGCAGAAAAACCAGATCCTTTTTACAGTGACCTTAACCTCCAACAACAATGCTTACATCAAATAAGGAAAAAACCGTTATCATGAGTGACTTAGAAATCAACGCTGCTGTCTAGAAATCCATTAATCCTAATTTTCTGGTATTGTCCTCTATTCTTGTATTCGGTTAATTCATTAGCTACTAGCCTTATAGTTTGTGAACAATAAAGTCTATTCTCTACCCTAATTCTTATCGACGCTCTTCCAGACAACTGAAACCTCAATATTCATATGACAGTGTCTCACAGGAAATTGAAATGAAGTCCATTGTTTTATCTTCAAAGCATGGCACTGAGGATGCTACATATTTGGACTAGTTTCATAGCATTCAAGCAAGACCCAACCTGAACCTGGAATCCACTGAGGTTCCTTCATCTCCCTCAATTCCAGTTCTAACTGGTTTCTGTGCTTAGTTGCTTCTTTCCCCTCTTGATTCCCATGTAACAGTCTAGGTTCTCTTGGGCAGAGATGCAGATGAAAATTAACATCTATAGAAATGGAAGAAAGATAGCAGCATTGCCAGAGGGACAGTTAATTAGGGACATAGGATTGTTACCTCCATCTGACTTTAGGAAACCCTGGGAACTGTTGAGGCTTCTGAGGGGGCCTCACATAAAATAGAAATGTTAGAATATCTCTATGTATTACACTTTCCATTCTCTTTCCTTTGCAATCATCTTTTTTTTTTATAGATTTTCAAATACTTTTTGCTCAACGTCTTCAGAAATTTTCTAACTGTTCTCCTTTCCCTCTACTGTACAGACTCATGAAAACTCAAACAAATTCATACAAACCTTGTAGCTTAGAATACCCCATAAATGCTCCATCATCTGAAGGGTAAAGTCTTAGAAAGGACAGTATGAGTTAATAATTCTCTAACTTCTCTGACTTCTCGTTTGCCATTGCTGCTGGATCCAACATACAAGCTAGCAATAGAGGAATGCCTGCAGGCTCTCAGCACACTGCATTTTTCCATGTCTTGTTCTGTCTATCAGGAAAGGCTTTCTACCCCCTTCCCTGCCTGATGAATTCATTCTGACTGTTCTTCAGGAGTCATCCAAAGTTGATTTCTCACAATGCCCTCTCCAACATTTCAGGACAGGGTGAAACACCTTTTCTGTGGGCTTTCATTGTTTGCTGTGATCATTTGCTATCTCCTTGTTTCACAGTCTAGGATGCAAAAACTCAAAGGACCACTCACATGTGTTTGTACATGTATGCTGTAGAAATACAAATCATATAATTGTTCCCATTCTTAGGACAATTTCTGGTTTAAAGGTGTTTGCTAATTATTTTATATTGCTGTGATAAAATACCATGACAAAAGGCGACTTAAGAAGAAAATGTTGATTTCCATATACAGTTCCAGCAGAAAGTCCATAGTGGTGGGGGTTGAAGCAAGAAGCTGAGATACCACAGCTCAACTACTCAGACAGTAGAGAGCATAATGGAAGTGCAGTGAACTATAAATTTTCAAGCCCAACCCCAGTGACATACTTCGCCCAGCAAGGTTCCATGTTCTGAAAGTTCTATAAACCTCTTCAAACAGTGTCTCCACCTGGGGAGAAAGTGTTCTAGTACATGAGACTATGGGGAACATGTCTCTTTCAAACGATCACAAACTGTATGTTTAAGAATGTTCAAGAGATTTTAGCTATTCTGACAGGTGTAAGATGGTATCTCAGAGTTGTGTTTATGTGCATTTCCCTGATCACTAAGGAGGTTGAGCATGACTTTAAGTGTCTTTTGGCCATTTGAACTGGCCTTATCCTATAGCCATACTGATGAATATCTTGCATATCACCATAGATCCTTCATCTGGCGATGGATGGAGATAGAGACAGAGACCCACATTGGAGCACTGGACTGAGCTCCCAAGGTCTAAATGAGGAGCAGAAGGAGGGAGAATATGAGCAAGGAAGTCAGGACCACGAAGGGTGTGTCCACCTACTGAGACGGTGCGACTGATCTAATGGGAGCCCACAAAGGGCAGTTGGACTGGGACTGATGGAACATGTGATCAAACCGGACTCTCTGAATGTGGCTGACAGTGGAGGCTGACTGAGAAGCTAAGGACAATGGCACTGGGTTTTGATTCTACTGCATGGAAGGGCTTTGTGGGAGCCTAGTCTGTTTGGATGCTCACCTTCCTGGACCTGGGAGGAGGGGGAGGATCTTGGATTTCCCATAGGGCAGGGAACCCTGACTGCTCTTTGGACTAGAGAGGGAGTGGGAGGGGGAGTGGGGGGAGGGAAGGGAAGTGGAAGGAAGGGAGGAGGTGGAATTTTTTTTTTGTGGGAGCGGATGGGCTGAGTCCCCTGCACCCGGCCGCCCACATGGCTTATGCCCTGAAATAATTACACGTAAACTGTATTCTTTTATACACTGCTTGGCCCATTAGTTCCAGCCTTTTATTGGCTAGCTCTTACATATTGATCTAACCCATTTCTAATAATCTGTGTAGCCCACGAGGTGGCTTACCAGGGAAGATCTTATCCTGCGTCTATCTGGAGTGGGAGAATCATGGCAACTCACTGATTCAGCTTCTTTCTCCCAGAATTCTGTTCTGTTTACTCCGCCTATCTAAATTCTACCCTATCAGAGGCCAAGCAGTTTCTTTATTACTTAACCAATGAAACAACAGATAGAAAGACGACCCTCCTCCATCATTTCCCCTTTTTCTGTTTAAACAAAAAGAAAGGCTTTAACTTTAACATAGTAAAATTACATATAACAAAACAGTTCTAAAGCAAGAATTACAGTTACAATATTTAGATCTATTTTATCTTTTATTATAACTAAGTATAACTATAACTAACCATTCTTCAACTCCATCAAAGATTCCAGAAGGATATAATATTACCTAAGCAAACAAGAAGTCCAAAACTCTAATTATCTCTCTGCCTGGACAGTCACCCAAAGTTCCTCTGTACCGTTGGGGCATCCATTTTTGGCCTATAGGCCCATAGTTTTCAGCAGACATTTCCATGAAGCAGGAAAATTTAAAGACAGTTCAGTCACTTTCTGCTGTGTCCTGCAGAATGTCTTGCAGACTCTTTTATGAATCAGGAACCCCGAAAGATCATCTCACATTTAGGCAAGTTTAGCAGTCCTCTCTCTGCGGGTTTTTGTGTCCAGTTTATGCAACAGTTCAGGCAAGAGCAGTTTCTTGCCCAAATGGCTATCAAACTCCTTAAGGAGCCTCTTTGATGCCCATTTTCCTCTTGAAGTATATTGGTGCTGCCAGGAGCAGACATGTCTCGTTATCATGAAAAGCCCTAAGTTATTAAAACATTAAATGCCATATTTTGTAGTCTTTGAAAGCTATGAAGAATGTCTATCTGACTGAAATGTATCTCTATATATCTAGAAAATCTAACTAACACGACTACAAATTTGACTATTATAGATGATTATCCATTAACACTACATATATTACATTTTTAAATGAACTACACAATCACAATACCTTAATCAAGATTAGAAATATGCATATACATATAACAAAACTGACCTTAAAATCCATACCAATGCAAATTATTCATATCTACATCATATCCCCCTTTAAATAGCAGCATTAGGCTTTTGTTGATTTTTTTCTACTTCTTTTATGTATTTTTATTAATATATGTGAACAGATCACATGTTAAAAATTATCACATACAAATATTTAATAGTCCTCCCTGGTAAATCCTTTAATGTGAGTTTCATTCACAGGAACTGGGGGCAGTTGGGCAGTCAGGTTGAGACTGACTTGAAACTGTTAATAAGTGTGTCACCAAGTTACTAGTTTGGGATAGGACTGGGGCTGCTATTTTGAGCAAAAGAAGTTAAGAAGGTGTCATACTGGTAGCTATTTTCAGGAGATCTCTCTGTAAACTAAGGATCACAGTCTCTATGAGAGGGTCTGAATAGCTAATGGAGAGTCTAGCAAGAAGGAGAAGTCAACATCATTCTGTCTTTTAAGATACTGCGGTTTAAGCAAGCATCCATTAGAAGATCAGCAAGGCAGTTTGGAGAGCCAAGACATCAGAATAAGACCACAGGTCTACTGTTGCAGGAAAGCAAGGTCTGTGAGGGAGTAACAGCAAGACCTTCACAGTGGGCTGTGCTCCATGGGATGAGGGCAGCATGCAGCTTCCAGTTCTCCTCAGGTGCAGAACTGGGGGCTGTTGGTGAAGCCTGGGAGCTGGGGATTGCGGAATGACCTCCATTACTAGCGAGATAATAGATAATACATTCAACTGTGTGTCTGTCTGGATTCTGGAAATTTATATTGTTTAAAGAAATTCATTAAATATATTTCGTTAAATTTAAAGAGTTTAAACTTAAAGTTATTCAAACTTTCTTTGGCTAGTAACTGAGTCATTGAGAAATACCAGAAGTCTTGCTATGTAAGAAATTCTGTTTGGAACTATACTGAAAACAAATTCCTTAACTAGCTCCAGCCTTCCCGTCTGTAACCTATATGCTGTATAATTCAGAAGAATGAAGAAGCACTGAGGAGAAGATGCCCTCAAAAACAAGCCTTCCTCCTGTTCTTCAAAGCCTAAGCCTAAGGGGGAAGACATGAAGCAAGCAGAAGGGACCTGGGCAGTGCTCAAAAGGAAAAAAAAAATAAAAGTACTTTTGTACAAAACAGAGGTACAACTGTGCTGATATGTCGGCATCTCTGTTCCCTGTCAGAGCCTAGTCGTAGCTCGCTCAGTTGTCTTTGTGATGGTGCGCAGGGTGCTCTGGCAGCAGGGGTGTGGGGAAGGCAAGTTCCCTCATGTACACCACTTCCCCAAGACACAGTTAACCATGTCCACATGCTGCTGGCCAGAAAGAGCAGGCGCAGGAGCAGGAAAGCACAGATAATGTTCTTGGACGACCCTCGCTTCTGTATGAGAAGCTGTTTATTTTGTTGTCAAGGATAAAAACCACTTTTATTGGTATCCAGCATGGCTTTGTGATGCGTCATCTTGACTACAGTGAACTACATTCTCTAAAATTCCCTTTCACGTGTATTTCTGGCTAAGGTGAGCTTCAAAAGATAGCCCCTAAGTTGGAGGGCTGGTGGGGGCAGCTACACTTTGTAGTCTGAACACTCCTTGTTCTAGAGACACTAGCTGTATGTAGCTCTGAAGAGTTTACCCAGATGTAAAGTCTCAAATAAGTTGATTTTGAGTCAACCAAAGGATGACTTAGCTGAATAGTTCTGAGTTAACCATGTGGCAGTCCTCTAAAAAGAAATGCGGCCCTTCCAGAGGAGGAGGGACTACAGGGAGCAAATGGGGGGGGGGTAGTCTAAATCAGCCATTTACCTCCTTGGAATGAAGCTGCAGCTGGTCCTACAACTCTCTCCGTTCCCCTTGAGCTTGTATCACTTCCTCTGCCAAGTGTGTGTAGTCAGCTACAGGGCACAGTTATATCAGAGTTCTTTGGTACCAAGTGTGTTGGCTAATTTTGCATCAACAGGATACAATCTAGATCCATCTGCTTGGAGGGAACATCAACTGAGAAACTTCTTCCCTAAGATTGGGCTGTAGGCAAACCTGGAGGGCATTTTCTTTTTACTTTTTCTTTTTCTTTTTTTTTGTTGATTTTTATTGAGCTCTACTTATTTCTCTGCTCCCCTCCTTTTCTCTCCCCTCACCTTCAATCCATTTCCAAGGTCCCCATGATCCTAATTTACTCAGGAGATCTTGTCTTTTTCTACTTCCCATGTAGATTAGATCTATGTATGTCTCTCTTGGGGTCCTCACTGTTGTCTAGGTTCTCTGGGACTGTGATTTGTGGGCTGTTTTTATGTTTGTTTGTTTTATGTTTAAAAAACACTTATGAGTGAGTACACGTGATAATTGACTTTCTGGGTCTGGGATAACTCACTCAAAATGATGTTTCCTAGCTCCATCCATTTTCCTGCAAAATTCAAGATGTCATTTTTTTTTTCTGTGTAGTACTCCATTGTGTAAATGGCCGCTTTTTTAAAGGGAGAGACCATGCCCTAATGGGCTGGTATCTCAGTGGCTATTGGCTGAAGGAGCAGAAGGAGCTCCCGCAACACCTCCCCCTTTTTTTCTTAAGTAGGAGAGTTCTAAACCTACTATGAAATTATATACAATAAGTACAAATATCCTATTCTAACTAGCTTAAGTTTTGTATTATAAATAACTTGGCCAACTCATGAGAGGAAAGTAACTACATTTATATAGTCTTCAACCCCATCGAAGATCTGAGAAGGGAAATAATGTTATGCAACAAATCACAGAGACAGCTAGCTACCTGGGCAATCACCCATTATCCATTCTTTGGTCGAGGGGTATTTAGGTTGTTTCCAGTTTTTGGCTATGACAAACAATGTTGCTATGAACATAGTTGAGCACATGCCCTTGTGGCACAATTGGGCATCTTTTGAATATATACCCCAAAGTGACAAAAAGACTTAAACAGAGAACTTTCAACAGAGGAATCTATAACAGCTGAAAGACACTTAAGGAAATGTTCAACATCCTTAGTCATCAGAGAAATGCGAATCAAAACAACTCTGAGATTCCATCTTACAGCTGTAAGAATGGCCAAGATAAAAAAACACTGATGACAAATTATGCTGCAGAGGTTGTGGGGTAAAGGGAACACTCCTGCATTGCTGGTGGGAATGTAAGCTGTTAACAGCCCCTTTGCATGTCAGTGTGGCTATTTCTCAGAAAATTAGGCAACAACCTTCCTCAAGGCCCAGTAATATCACTGTAGGATGTTTTCTTAATTAGTGATTGATGTGGGAGAGCCCAGCCCATGGTGGGTGGGGCACTGGATTCTGTAAGAAAGGAGATCAAGGAAGCCATGAGCATCAAGCAAATAAACTGCACTTCCCATGGCTTCCGCCTCAGTTTCTGGTCTGTGTTCCTACCCTGATTGAGTTTTTGTCCTGACTTTCTTTGAAGGTGAACTGTGAGGTGGAAGCACAAGAAAAATAAACTCTTTCCTCTCCAAGCTGCTTTTTGTCATTGTGTTTTAACACAGGAATAGAAACCCTAGCTAAGATATCAAGAATGAAAGCATTATGGATGAAATCATGCTTTAATCTGTTGTTGTGGGGTTCTCGTTGTTGTAATAGGAGCGGCTCCTGGCCATCAGCTAGCTTATGCTCCAAAATAATTACATGGAAACTGTATTCTTTTAAACACTGCCTGGCCAATTAGTTCCAGCCTCTTATTGGCTAGATCTTACATATTGATCTAACCCATTTCTAATAATCTGTGTAGCCCACGAGGTGGTTTACCAGGGAAGATTTTAACTTGCGGCTGTGTTGGGTGGGAGAATCATGGCGACTCCCTTAAATTTGCTTCTTTCTCGCAGCATTCTGTTCTGTCTACTCCACCCACCTAAAGGTTGGCCTATCAAATGGGCCTAGGCAGTTTCTTTATTAATTAACTAATGAAAGCAACAGATTAGAAAGAAATCACACCCACATCATCTCGTTTATCCTTGCTTGGTTTCTTCCTTGCCGTGTACTCTGGATTCGATTCCAAGATTTAATGTAGATTCAGCCTTGCAAAGCCAAGCTTTCTTTATAATTCTTTAATTATGGTTTATATAAGTAAATGCATATGTATACATACTCATTAACTTTTGAAAAATTATAAATTATATATATATACATGTATATACATATACATGTAAAGATGGCACACTGATTCTGGTTGCCTACTTGAGTCCTGTATTTTCCTGCATTTTTGTATATCATTTCACAGTTTGCTTAGTATCATTCACATTGTTCTATATACCACATCATAGATAAAAACAATGAAAGCCCCAAAACTTTGAATGATCTAAAGTAGTATGTAATGGTCTTAATGAAGATGTGAAGTTAATACTCACTTACACCAATCTGATAACACTGCTTGTAATGACAATGAGTTTTTAGTGCTTTATAGAAAAAAAGTTAAGATGATAAGTTTCAATGAAGAATAGAGACAAAAATACCAATAGGTTTGAACCTCTCCTCTTTTTCTATTCCCCCTGAATTACAGATTTATATATTAAGGATATGTATATTGTATATATATATATATATATATATATTTAAGTATAATATGTACTTTGTAGATGGAGACTGCCCTTACTTACATTTCCCAGTCACCCAGATTCAAATAATCACACAGAAACTATATTAATTACATTTAACCAATAACTTAAGCATATTTCTGGCTAGCTCTTATATTTTAAATTAACCAATTTCTATGAATTTGTGTATCACCACAAGGCTATGGCTTACTGGTTGTATTCCAGTGTCTTTTTCCTTTGGCTGCTATGTGGCATCTCCCTTATCCCGCCTTCTTTCTCCCTGCATTCAGTTTGGTTTTCCCACTAGCTCTATTCTGCCCTGGCATAGGCCAAAGTGGCTTCTTTATTAACAAATGGTAATAAAATATATTCACAGCATATAGAGGGGAATCCCACATCAATACTTAATTCCAATATTTATCAGAATTAAAGGAGCTTGAATTTGGTGACTAGTGTGCTTGTTGGCATGATTGTAGTGGAGTTATAGAATAAGGGGCAAGGAGGACTAAGTGAGAAACAAGCTCAAGAAAGCAGCAGATTTAGAGAGTCAGAGAATAGTGCACTTGCCATGTGTAATAGCCATGCTGTAGCCACTCACATGGTGCTTAAATGTAGCAGCTTTTCTTTAATCAGTAGGGGATGCCATGGAGACATTTAGTGTCATGATTGATGGACATCAGTATTGAATATTTCCATGTACGTGTCTGTTTATAAAAATTAGACATATAATTTCTCTCTGTGACCAATAGGCATGGAATCCTGGGAGAGAGGGTACTTTAGGAAATAACCATGATTTGTAAACTGAAGAAGGGAAGGTTGATAAGATATGCGTGGCATCAGCAGCATTGTGATTGTTCTTTGGTCGGCTTGATTCTTTCTGTTTTTGTTTTATCCTTTTTTTCTCCTTTCCGCCATACAAACTGAGAAAGCCACAGCCCATGTAAAGATAGAAACATACTCTTTTAGATCTTTTCCTGGATTCAAAGTCTCCTTCTTTTGCTGGAGATCTGTGACTTTATTACAGGAAGCCTCAATGAGGACCACTAATTATACCACAATTTCCTGGGCCATGTTTGATATTGTGGCAAGAAGAGCTCACGCAGAGAGAATGCTTGCTTATGATGGGACAAGAAGAACCATGTGTCTTACCCACATACCTGAGGCAGAAGACTTACCTTTTCTTTTCATGAAGCCACAAAGAAGAGTTGATAATGGTCCATAACACATCTCATCTTCCAAGCAGCCAACAAAGCTAAAATGTTGAGAGCTAAGAGAAAAGGGTCAGCAAAAGGAAGCTTGAGAGGCCCAAAGAGTGTTTCTACCCGCCCCGAAGGCTCCTCTTTTGACAGGAAAAGTTCATGTTGTGATTACCTTCCAGTCCATTTGGGCATCCAAAGATCCTTGGATAGTATGGAAAGGTGATATACTCTATGCCTAGTTCTGCATATTACATATCATGCACACAAGATACAACTTTATGTCAGAGTTGTGTCTGCTTAGGATCTCAGTCAGCATCTGAAGTTTGGGTGCAGAATCTCATCTGTGGCCTGAGAATGGAGTGGGACCATTCTTGAGGTTAATCTTATGCAAGATGAATGGGACTACAAGATTTGGAAGGAAACAGCAGTATCCCCTCAAAGCTTCAACACATTTTTTTTCTTTTAAAGAAGGGCAATACCTGATGGAAGGGGGTTGGAGAACCAAGGAGGAACTTTTGAAAAATCTTCAGTTGATCTCTTCTGTTTTAAAATCAGGAAGATGGGTTTAATTTGAATCACTAAGTTCCGAAAGGGTGTGCATAGCATCAAGAGAAAGACAGTGAATTTTCAGCAGGTGCCAGTTTTTGTGCAAAGGCAGAATGGGGTACTGTAACCTGCAATGCAGATCGCTGTAGAGTAACTGACAAATGGCTTTTGCATGGTGTCCATCTCTGGCTTGTCTCTATCTGGAACCGGTAGAACAGTTTTGTCCTTTTTTTGAACAGGAAAAAAGATTACTGCATCAAAAATTAGATCCACAAAAACCTATGTATAGTGCTGTGCAGCATAATCAAATTATGATAAAATGGCTTTTACTTCTTCATAGCTATATAGTATTGTCTAGATCTTTAACAATTTATTTAGAGTAAGGATGGAGGGTAGGAAGATAGTGTATCATTAAAGCACCACTGGGTTTTTGCCAAATAGGCCACCTTCTTGAGTGCTTAGTAGAAATGTTTACTTCAAGAATGGGAGAAGTTTGATAAAGTCTAATTTGTTTTCTTTTCTTGCTGTCTCTTCCCTGTAGCCTTTAATATAAACAGGCCACTGCTCTTGATTTCTTCCTGCTCATCCTTATCGCTTGTTGTGCTAACACGATCCTCAGAAAGCGGTTCCCATTCATTTGATGGGACCAGATAAAGTGGAAAGCCTCCTGCTTCCCAGCACCGGAGAATTCTTAGCTGTTTGCTCCTGGACTCTGATCAGGGAAAACCACACAAGCCGTGTCATCAGATAAGCTATTACTGTGAGAACGTAAATATGAAAGAGGAGGGGAAAATGAAAGGCAAGCGAAGGAGTTTGACAGTGGAGGAGGACAGGGGGAAAAAATAGAAGACTGACCCAAAGGAAAAAATCAACAGAAAGAAAAGAACAAGAAACATATCACAAGGAAGAAGCTGGGAGAGCAAAGCAGGCCAGAGAAAAGGTGAAACAACAGACAGGGATAGCTCTACCTTGGTGTGGTGGGTGGGGGCCAGGCAGGCACACTGTTTGGGGCCTGTGAAATGCTTGCACAGCTGTGTCCAGCACACCCTCCACCCCCGCCCCTCAATACTACCATTAATGATGAAGGTGGCTCTAGCTGCAGAGGTGCCATTTTCTCCTAATTTAATTTTCGTCTACTGAACTCAGTTACTGACGCTTTAGAGCCTGAGGGGGGATGAGCCTTTGTTAAAGGCCTGCCTGTTAACTTTCACTTTCTTTTCAACCTCATTATATTTCCTGAGGTTTAGTTCTAGACCTAAAGCGCTGTGCTACGGCTAAACTGTAAAATAACGTTTTTGGTGAAAAGTAACACTTGGGAAAATGTCACACAAATTTTGACTTCAGTTGTATCCAGTGATGTCACCAAATGTATTTCTAGTTCAGATGACTCCAGTAATAGGGTATTAAATTGGTCACGGGCTTAGCCAAAGCCCTAGCTTGTGATTTCCCCTTCATGGCGTCCTGCAGTGCAGTGATGAACCAGAAAACCTCCTTGTCTGGTGGGACCTTTATATGCATATTCAATGAATAGCACATCCATGCAGGCAGAAGACTCACTGCAGTAGGGTTTGAGAAGGGCCAGCTTACCTGGCTGAGTCCAAACAGGACATAAAAAAAAACTTAGTTAATTGGCATAGAATTTAAATCTCATTTCCTGTGACTATAAGACTTCTTTCCTTTCTTCCTTCTTCCTTCCTTCTTTCTTCTTCCTTCCTTCCTTCCTTTCTTCCTTCTTCCTTTCTTCCTTTCTTCCTTCCTTTCTGCCTTCTTCCTTCCTTCCTTCCTTTCATCTTTCTTTTAAGGAGAATTTTTTAAAAGCTGAGAACCTTAAAAATTTTCTTTCAAAATGTATCTAAAATAAGTAATGATCAGAATGGCAACTGTAAGTGCTGACTGATCAATCGTGTACAATGACTGATAGACTGCAATCGGCTCCTGTTGCCGTGTCCTTTGGGGGTGTCATCATGCTGACTCAATCTCTGGACCCTGGCTTGATAACCTCATCCCAAGTCACCAGGCACAGCCAGGATGGTTTTGTTGACTTAAGCGCCCCTCACCCCCTGTTGCCTCTTAGAGTTTCTGTTCTTGCTGGTCTTTGTGATAGGCTGCTCTTTCTATGCTGGTGTGGTGTTCAGGCTTTTGTGAGATGAAGAATTTTAAGGCCATCTAAGTGGAGTAGGTTGTTTCTGTGGGGAGTGTCAGATTCGACAGTCCCTCATCCAGGGCCTTGCACTGTCGGTGTGACACCGCTAAGCTTCCTCCAAGCAACAATAGCTAGGTTGTCCTGAGAAACCATTTCTTGATTGACTTTATAAAATATTAGCTGTGTGAAAGAGCATTTGTTTCATTGACATAGAGTCTTAGGTAGCTCACACTGGCCTCAAAGTTTACGGTATATAGCAGAGTGCCGACATGAGGTCTCCTGGCCCCATTTTCTGAAAACTAGGATTATAGGTGTATATGATACTGGGAATTAAACACAACCCGGGGTCTTGATTATGCTCTCCACATTAAGCTACATTTCTGTACCCAGAAAGTCATTCTTTTTGTTTTTACATGAAAATTGCATTTTATTTACTTTGTATTTAAAATGCTAAAATAATATAGAGATGTTTCACTTTTGCTTTTTTTATTGTTTTTATTGAGTTCTACAGTTTTCTCTGCTCCCTTCCCTTCCTCTTCCTTCCCCTTCAACCCTCTCTACTGGTCCCCATGCTCCCAATTTACTCAGGAGATCTTGTCTTTTTCTCTTTCCCATGTAGATTAGATCTATGAATGTCTCTCTTAGGGTCCTCTTTGTTGTCTTGGTTTTCTGGGATTGTGATTTGTAAACTGGTTTATTTTATGTCTAAAAGCCACTGATGAGTGAATATATATGATATTTGTCTTTCTGGGTCTGGGTTACCTCACCTAATATGATGTTTTCTAGATCCGTCTATTTGCCTTCAAATTTTAAGATATTATTTTTTTTCTCTGCTGTCTAGTACTCCATTGTGTAAATGTAACATGTATTGCAGAAAATCATTCTTAAGGATTATATACTGATATACAGATCATTAAATGAAAGCACGAATGCATAGATGCCAAACGTTTTTTATTTTATCATTCTTTTTTTTATTTATTTATTTATTAAGGATTTCTGCCTCCTCCCTGCAACCGCTTCCCATTTCCCTCCCCCTCCCCCGATCAAGTCCCCCTCTCTCAAAGAGAAAGTATTGTAAAAATCAGCTTTATTTGGTAATGATTTATGTCAGATTTTATTTGAGCTCTTTCTAAGAGATAATTTTTTACCAACCTAATAAAATACATACTGTAAGAAATACATTTTAAATTGGCTATGTTGGTGGTTGTGAGCTTAAGACAGGTTGATCATGAGTTTTGGGACAGCTTCGACTACATAATGACACCTTTTTCTCAAACAAAAAGATAAACATTTACACCACAAACTATTATGAAATGCACAGCTCTTAGAAGGAAACAATTTGGTTTTTCATGATTTTTTATTGTATTCTGTTTATTTTATCAAAAAAATCTACTTACAACCTCGTTCTCCATCATTACCCAGCCATAGATAAACACATCACTTGAAAACCAATTCTCTAGACTATTGGGAAAAATCAGCACAATGGATAAAAAAAAAAAAATCAGATTTAACGGGACATAAACACAAAACACTCATTAATAATCCATATTGTAAACACACAGTAGGTATTTGTTATTTCTTGTCAGTACTTAAGGATGGATCCCAACATGCTAGGCAAGTTCTCTACTTTTGATGTTTAGACTGGTTTCCGACTTACAGTCTTATTGTCTCAGTTTCCCCATTAATAGGATGACAATTTTGTGCCATCATACTATCTTAAGTTTCAAACTTAATTGCTGATCATATTTTGAAGAGTTTGACAGGAATGGCCCCTTTAAATTGTTTGGTGAGCAAATGTGGTTAAAGTATTTTTTAATTTTTTTTAATTAATTTATTTATTTATTAAAGATTTCTGCCTCCTCCCCGCCACTGCCTCCCATTTCCCTCCCCCTTCCCCGATCAAGTCCCCCTCCCTCATCAGCTCGAAGAGCAATCATGGTTCCCTGACGTGTGGGAAGTCCAAGGACCATCCACCTCCATCCAGGTCTAGTAAGGTAAGCATCCAAACTGCCTAGGAATCTCAAGGTCCAAATCAGGAGCAGAAGGAGAGAGAGCACGAGCAAGGAACTCAGGACTGCGAGGGGTGCACCCACACACTGAGACAATGGGGATGTTCTATCGGGAACCCACTAAGGCCAGCTGGCCTGGGTCTGAAAAAGCATGGGATAAAACCGAACTCGCTGAACATAGCGGACAATGAGGACTACTGAGAACTCAAGAACAATGGCAATGGGTTTTTGATCCTAAAGTATTTTTTTAAGAGTTAATATGTTATTTAACCTTCAAAATCACACAGTGAATCAAAAGGTTTGTTTCACTGAAGAAAGTGAGACTATTTATCGGCAATTTGCTCCAGGTTATGATCAGTTGGTAGGTATTAGTCTCGATTCTGCAAATGACCCTCCACCCTCTTCGGTGAAGTGGAACCAATCAGAATCACCTGGGGGCTCTTTCCCATTGTAGGGTTCCCCTCGCCAGCCACATCATTCACATTCCATACCATTATCTCTACCCATGTCCTTCACACTCTATACCATTATCTCCCAACCACATCCCTATGCTCTGTACCATTATCTCCTGCTGAAACTGAAGGAGAAGGACGTTGTGTTGGAAAGGATGTATGAGGCAGAGGTCAGCGAGGACCACAGCAACAGTGCCCCATGACCAATCACTGCACACATCAACTCACTGCAGCCATGGTAATCTGCATGAGGGCTCATGAGATCAATGCAGTGCACATTCTAGCAGAGAGTGGGAGAGAGGTCAGGAGCCCCAGCCCTAGCTGAGGAACTGTGGACATGTTATGTCTTCTGGTTGGGGGAAGAGACAGTTTTCTTTAAGTGTACTTCTTACCAGGTTGTTTGTTCTAGTGGATGGACCCACATACAGAGGTATATGGAGAGCAGAAATTGGAGTTTATGAGCTACCAAATTAAAAAAAAAATAAAGAAAACACTAAATTTGTATAAGAGATGAAGGTATATTTGAAAGGGATTAAGAGGAAGAGTTGGGGGTAAATATAATTAAAATATACTGTACAAAGTTCTCAGAAAATTAACTGAAATATTTAAAAATATAGGCTAGCCATATTGGTGAGTGCTTGGTTTGATTGAAAGACCGTGACTCAAAATAATAAGGTGGAAGAAAAAGTGAGGAAAATCCCAAAATCAACCTCAGGCCTCCAAATGTGCATATTTACTGGCACATTTGAATGTGCCCATGCATGCGATCACATACTACATACATATGCATAGGACAAACTGTGTGTTCGCTCTCTCTGTAAGTGGATACTGCACAGGTTGGATCTTGGGAACCCAGAAGAATAGCAGTGATGAGACATATCTGCTCATGCCAGTACCAATTTATGTCAAACAAGGATGATGTAGTGCAAAGTTATGATCCCAGCCCTGGAATTGTGAAGACAGGTGGGTGGGTCTTGGGCTCATTGGCCAACCAGCATGACCAATAAGACTTAGTACATTCCAGGTCAAGTGGGAGAACCTGTATCCAAAGACTAGGCAGGTAGCAGGCACAGCTGCACACATCTACAACCCCTTCACTTGGGAGGTGGCAGCAATGGTATCGGGACTTCAAGGGTGACTTCATCCACATAAGACACTTAATACCAGCCTGGGTTCCAACAGAGATAGTCTCAAAAGAAAACAAACAAACAAAAACACTTAAAGGCAAAGTTCATGCCCAGCAGTAAATGTTAAACACAAAATGAACTCTGAGGTTTTGGAGCCTTTTTTCTTTTTCTTGTCTCATTTTGCTTTGTTTTGGCATTTATTACCTTACTAGTCTTTTGCTTGTCATTATGGATTCTGATTTTGATATTATGGGCTGTGTGTGTTTATATGTGTGGTGGTGGTGATGGTGTGTGTGTGTTTGTGTGTGCAAGCATGTGTATGTTTTTATGCTTTTTTTGTTATATTCTAATTCTTTTTATTTGCCAGTTTGTTTTCTAAAGAGAGAGAAAGAAGATGCAGAGTTAGAGAAGGTATAGAGCTGGATGAGTGTGGGGGTTGGGAGGATTGGGGAGGAGACAAGAGAGCAGAAACTGTGACCAGAATATATCACATAAAAATTATTTTCAATAGAAAATAAAAAAAACAAAAAAACCTAACGTAGACAGCTGATGAGGTTGACCTCTGAACTCCACACATATGCAGACAAGTGTATAAACTCCCACCCCCAGCGACTGGTTAAAGGATGGAATTTTTAATTTTTTCATATATATATAATTATATCATTTATAATCTTATATATTATAATATAATTTCCCTTCCTCTTCTTCCTTCAAAATCCTCACATATACCCTTCCTTGCTTTCTTTCAAATTCATGTACTTTTTTTTATTAAATTTTATTACATGTTTGTGGGTGGGTGTGTATTCCTAAATACATATGTATAACTGCTCAAGTATATATGGTTTCAGAGCTGACTATTTGATAACTAATTGGTGTGTTCTTCCCTGGGAAGACAATCTCTCCAGTTCTCAATATCCCTCAGTTGCCTGTAGTTTTTTGTCTAAGGTTGAGGTCTTGTGAGCTTTTCCCAGTCCTTGTTAACGTATCTATTGGTGTCCTCCAGCAACCCACAGCTCTCCAATTAGATCAGTTCAGCCAGAGGAAGCATGTCTGCTACTGGAAACCTAGCCAACTACTCAGGGCTGCTGAAGTCAAATATTTTGGACAGGACTTATAACTTAAACTTTACTCACCCAGCATAATCCCTAACTATATTCTAAATGTTTATCTTTATACCCACAAGTAAGTGTAGCCTTAGCCCTCATCAAGGAAACCTCTCTTTGCAGTGAATGGTGACCGGTGCAGAAAGTCACAAGTGACCAAAGTCAGGAGTTACAGAGGCCAGTCCCAGCTGACACATCTACTACAAATCTCCTGCACCTAAAGCACAGGGATGATGATGAAGGAGAAGGCGGAAAGATTGTAGCAGACTGAAGGTCAGGGAGTTAGCTGTGAGGCTGTGTCTCCTGGGACTCTCAGCAGCTACAACCTAACCATCTCACCAACATGGCCGTCTAAGGGAAGGAATTTTAAAACATGATACAGACACAGATTTAAAAATTCTTTAAAATTTAGCATAGGTGAACACACGTAAAGCAACCAACACTTTCATGGTTACTAACAAGAATTTTTCTTCAACAATGAACTCGCGGGCTGTGCTTCCATGCTGCCTATGTATCATCAGAAAACCGAGCTTTCTTTGTGGTTTTCAAGTAGAGTAAGAAGGCCTGAGCATTGACCTAGGCAGTCAATGCTTTTTCAGAGGACCTGGGTCCAATCCCAGGCACCAACACAGTGGAGCACAGCTGTATGTAACTCCAGTGCTGGTGGGAGTGATGCCGTCTTCTGACCTGCTGAGAGTACTGTATACAGAGACATATATGCAGGAAAAATACCTACACACATATGTTCATAAAACAGTTTTTAAACATTTAGGTAGACTACGAATGTAGAAATATGGAAACAAGCAATGATAGCAGAGTCTTGTGGATTTTCAACATTATCTCTAGGCAGTACTTTTTGTTGCCCTTTTTACAAGCCTGTAGCACTTTCCCAAGAATCTTACTGGTATTTTCTTCTACTAACACTTTCCAACTAACATTTGGTGTTGGAAATGTTAGCTTATTTGGTGCTTAATTAAATTGTAACTGCAATAATAAATGACAGAATCACCGTTAAAAGTAAACATATCAGATTCTTTCAAGTGTTTATGTGGTGAAAGAAATCTAAGGAACCAGTCTAGGGCATAGCCTTGCTGTCACAGGCTTTGAGCCTTTAACATAGGGGCCTAGACAATCAGTATAGTGGATGTAAATCCCTGTGTATCTTCTCAGATTTCTGGGATGACATTTCTCCTTTTCTCTTGGGTGGTGTCTATGTATACTAAGTCACCTTCTCACATTGGGTTTCAATGAAATGTCCTATTTCCGGCATGGGATATGGCTTCCAGAGTGGTTCCCAAAGCCAGTAAGGTCTTTAAAAGCACTGGAAAGAAAACCTCATCTTGTGAATCACAGGAAGTGAGACATGGGAAGAATCCAGCAGGAGCCTCTTTTCTTTCCTCCATGGACAACAAGGTAAGCTTCTCTTTCAGTGTTTTAGGAGAAAGCCCTTTGTGCTGAGTAAACATGTCTGCCCAGGGAATTGTTCTTATCTCTCTTGAACTCTGTGTGAAGGGGTGGCCATCACCATAATGACTGCGTGTCTTTTATTGGCCACCTTCTCCCTTTCTCTGCATCTTCATTACCCTGGGCTTACATGTCCCTAGTGTCAGCACTTTAATCTCTGCCTGAGGCTCTGCCTTCCAGAGGAACGATACAAAGACAGTCAGTTAATTTGATGTCAGTTAAAGAGAGGTTTAAACAGCTTCCATGGTATAACGTTAGTGCTGGAGGAGGAGAGATGCGAAGCAGAGAGGAGTGTGAAGTGTATGGTGTAATTTACAGTCTATTGGCCTTACATAGGCAATGCAACGTATATTGAGATATCTAAAATTAAAATGAGGCTGGAGGGATAAAAATGAAAAGAGAAACATTACAGAAAGCATGCCTCATAGTCTGATAGGAGAGCGGAGACATAATAAAAGAAACAACAATATTAATACAATAGCAAAGATTTACTAGCTGTATGTTATGTTCTTGTGTTAGCCACTTCACAAAACATGAATTCTTGAGTTAGACATTTGTTAATTTACAAATTTTGAGATGAAGGAATGGGGTCTTAGGACCCTTAGGGGATTTCTCACAGTCATCCGGGTAGGAGATTGTGACATTCATAGTAAGATTTGAGCTCAGGTAGTTTGACTTTCAACCACAGGATGAGAGGACACAGAGAAATATTTCAGTGGAGCCTGAGGCATTTGTTAGAATCAGCGCACCATTCAGAGAACCTTGAACAATCATTTAGTGAGCTAGGTCAGCTGAGGTGTGACTTGTCATGGAGGTGGGGGCATCTGGACTATAGCACAGGTTAAGGTAGCCTTCATGCAAGTCAGAGTAGTCTCCTATGAGCTTGCTTTCTTGAAAAGACATTGCTTCTGTTCTTTTTTTAATAAACATTTTTCTCAGATGTATGGGAAATTGTACCTGTTTTTATGTAAATACTTAATGTACAGTCCAAACTTTAAAAATATTGTTTTCTGGTAGACAACAAAGCCAACTATTCTAAGAATTATAACAGGAGAGAAGGGAGTATGGTATAGGAAGAACAGAGGAGTGTGTGTAATCCCCACTGATGCTAGAGAAATAGGGACCCTTTCCTGAGATCTGAGCCTTTCTCCCAGAAGACAAGAGAAGAACAGACATTCTGTTCAGAAGAAACAAGAAAGGGCAACGGAAAGAATGGTGAAGAATTATGACACATTTGAAAAATGGCTTCAGATATGGCAAGTGTAGAATGCTGGGTTATCACTCTCAAGCACAGTCAGAACCTGGTCTTTGAAAGTCAAGTGATATTCCCAGTGAACCAGGCCATTTGGTCAATTTGCATCAGGAGGACACAGTCTGGAAAGGATTTGAGAATCTCTTGGAGTCTTGTTTGAAAAAAGACTTTCGTATCAAAGCATTGAAGGCAGAGTAAGTGTGTCATCTCCATTCTCTTATTTAATCTGAAGAATCAGCAATCCTTGAGAATTTGTGTGATGATGAAGATAAAAAACCCAACTGGCATAATGGTGTCTTACAATGGGTGATCAATAGACACAGCTTCTCTGTCTGCTCTTGCTTCAATACAAAAATGGGCACAAGGGTAGCATTAAAAAGTGGAATTGCCATGGATCTTGTATTTGAAGCTAAGCAGTACAAATTTTATACAGGGAAAAGTAACTACACAGAAAAATCTCCCAACACCTCCTGCAGTTTGGAATAAAAGTCTCCAGCAGAGCTTAGGTTGCTTTTGAGGGCAAGTAGATGCATCCAGAAACCCCAGGTACAAAGCATTGAGATATTCCAGAAGGGATAGCTAAAAAGTTGTAAGTTCATGAGTTAAAAATGTCCCAGTGAGTAAGAGTGTTTGCTCCACAAGAATAAGGGTGAGGTTGGATCCCAGCACCCATGTGAAAAGCAGTTATGGCTTGTTTCTAGGCCTGTAACCTCAGAGTTGTAGGAGGTAGAGGATCCCTGGCTGTCATAATCTTTAGGTTCAGTGGGGGACCTAGTCTCAAGAACATAAGATAAAGTGACAGCACAGGGCACCTGACATGTTTCACTCCCCGCCCAAGTGTGCAAAGGCATGTGCACCCACACAAGACTGTACACTACTTATACATACATACTAGCACTGTTTCTTGTTTTACTCCCCTAGAAGGGATCCCAGATTCACATTTAAATATATTATTTGGTATTCTACTGAGAAATACTTTATATGGAAGTGGATACATAGAACAGGGCTGTAGAGGTGTTGATGGGGGCCACAGAACAGGCTTTTCTCTGCCAGGTGGCTCTGTTCATGCTGTTGAACTCATGCCTTGGAAGAGATAGGTGTTTGTATAGCTTGGAAGGAGACAACTCCAGGAGGGCCATCCATTTTTGGGCATGTCCAGTTAGACACACAGTTAGGAGAAAAGTGTCTCACGGACAAAGAAAGCCTCCATGTGAAAAGATGCTAAAAGTTCTGAATCTTTTGTGTGTACAGGGACAGCAAGAACTAAAGGGTTTAGGGTAACAGATGGCCAATTTGATGTTTAAAATTCTCCATTGAGGGATTTTTCTTTTAGGTGCAAAACCTATAGCTACTAAAGGTTAAAAGTTTAAAAAAGTATTACCCAATTTTAATTATGTAATTGTTATTGAAACTGTTTCAGGATTTTCAAGTCACTTTATTTTCCCGGCATCTAAGAACTAAAAACCAAAAACAACAGCAAAGAAAATCTCAAGTGTCTCTAATAATACCACAGGGCAAAGCTGACAGAGAAATGTCAGTAAACGAGATGTAACAAGAACTAGGAAGATCTCTTTCTGCTCCGGCCTCGTCTCTTTTAGCTGCTCAAATGTGTCTAACTTTGTTGTGGTGGTTTGAAAGAAAATGCCCCCAAAGGGACTGGCACTATTACAATGTGTGGATTTGTTGGAGAAAGTGTGTCACTGGGGACAGGCTTCGAGGTCTCCTATGCTCAAGTTATGCCCAGCGTGGAACAAGACTCCTTCTACTGCCTGAGGATCAAGATGTAGAACCCTCAGCTCCTTCTCCAGCATCATGTATGTCTGCGTGCCACCTGATATGGCAATAATAGACTAAATCTCTAAAGTTTTAGATACCCCAAGTAAATGTATTTCTTTATAAAAGTTGACTTGGTCATGGTGTCTCTTCACACAATAGAAACCCTAACTAAGACACTTGTCTAGACATTAAAACAAACTGAATCATTATGAGGTGCTCCTTCTAAAGAAGCCTGATGAGTTATGAATTTCAAGATTCTTTTTGCCAGTTGAGTATTCTGCACTCTCATGTAGGTGAAGTTGGGTAGTCTACAAGCTCATGTAGGTAATAGAGACATGTGTTAGCCTTAAGGCATTGGGCCTTGCTTCAGGCTCAAAGTGATGAAGCCAGCCCACCCTTGGCTGAAACTTCTGACTGGCGATATATATATATATATATATATATATATATATATATATATATATATATTTCTGTCTTTAAGTTATTTTTCTTCAGTATATTGTCACAGTAACAGAAAGATTATAATACAGGATATATTACAGTTTTTATGTAAGTACACACATTTTCAATGTGCTTTTGTCACTGAGATTGCTATAATAACATAAATTTTCCTGGAGATAGAGGCACTTAAACATAATTTTATCTTCTTGTATTTAAAACTATTCAAGAAAGTTAGTATAGTAAAAGCAGCCATTTCCCCTTTCTATGTGCTGCTTCTAATTCAAAATCTGCATAAGAAGCAGATACCCAAAGATAGCCTTTTTTATATGACATGTAGCCCTGGTTATCCTGGAACTTGCTCTGAAAACCAGGCTGGCCTTGAACTCAGAGATCCACCTGCCTCTGCTTCCCAAGTGCTTAGATTAAAGGCATGTGCCACCACCACCTGCCTAAAATGTTTTGAAAAAAAAATACCTGTTAGGAGGCTGTAAGAGATTTCTCAGTGGTTAAGACTAATGTCTGCTCTGCCAGAGGATCTGGATTTGATTTTCAGAACCAACATGGAGACTCACAGCTGTATGTAACTTTGGTATCAGGAGATCCAATGCTCTCTTCTGGCCTCTTGGCAGACACCACGAACACACATGGTGCACAGAATAAATGCAGGCAAATGCCCATACACATAAAATAATTTTTTATCCAAAATAAAATCTTCTAAGTCTGAACATATTAAGGCACACATTTAATCCCAAACTCAGGAGGCAGAGGCAGCCAGGTCTCTGTGAATTGTAAACAAACCTGGTCCATAGACTGAGTTTCAGGGCAGCCATGATTATTTAGTAAGACCCTGTCACAACACAAACAAACAAATGAAAATCTGATGGGGATACTAATAGCTAGACAAATTGCCAAAAGCAAGTCATTGTTGAGTGCTCGGCCTTAAATGGGACATTTGTATCATTCCCTCTGAAGCTTAAGAACCATCAAAGAAGGGGAGACAGAGAAAATACAGTAGATGAATTATTAGAAGGTTTCACTGTGAAACGTTGTCTTAAAGACTTTACATAGCCACGGCAATCATCAACTCTTCAGCCCACATCGGTCGCATAAGACAAATACACCAACATTTAGTCCTTAATAGGGAGGGGCACACAGGACCCAGATTCATTCAGGGAACTAAGGGCTGTAGAGGGCTACTAGAGGAAAGTAAACACTGTCTTCATCACTGTGATCACTGGTAAGTTTCTCGTGTTGCTGTGGATGGCTCCACAGCCATCTCCACCTAAACAGTACTGGTTAAACCTAGTGGGCCACAGACCAAACCAGAACCAAACCCAAAACCTAAACCATAATCAAAAGCGAAAAAAGTGGGAACGGGTCTTGGCATGCATGTGTGGAGGAGCCAGTGACAGATGAGAGAACAAGAAAGGATGGGGAGGTATAGTTGTGGTCAGAATGCATTATATACATGTATAAAATTGTCAAAGAATTCATTAATAAAACAAAGTTTTCAGAATACCTAAAAGAAAAATATATTCAAGTTGTTAATACAAATTGTTATCAAGAATAGTAGAGATCTGTTGGGCAGGCCCCTGGCAGTTGGACCATGAACTTACTTTTTGGAGCCCATTACCTATGGTGGGATATCTTGCTCAGCCTTGATTCAGGAGGGGAGGGCCTTGATCCTACCACAGCTTGGTATGCCAGACTCTGTTAACTCCCAAATGGAGGCCTTATGCTTTCTGAGGATTGGCTGGTAATGGGAAGGAAGAGTTGGGGGAGGGGAGGGAGGTGGAACTGGGGTTGGTATGTAAAATGAAAAGAAATTTTTAAATAAAAAGAATACCAGAAACTTTCATTTGTATCTCATCAGTAATCATTTATGGTGATCTTATCAGAAAGGCTATTAACATTGCTCGAGCTTACCTTTTACCAGAACTTGATAGTAAGATCCTATTTTTGAAAACACCATACACTCAAGTCACAGAATATGTAGAAACCAAGCTACCAGCTTGGAAGCTTCTTATTGGATAGTTTTTGTAGTGCTTGAAGGTACTATGTACACTATGTGTATCGGCGTGAATAAACACAGGCAAATATTAAAGAATATATACAAATTTAATGATTAAATAAAACTTACAGAACCGAGGTTCCCACATAGCACAGGAGGTAGGAAAGAAAGGGAGGAGCCGCCTCCCGCCGCCCATTTATGGATACGCATTCGCCCGAGGCAAACCCGCCCCCAAAAAGGGCTGGCTTAACCCTACATCTCCCCCTTTTGTCTAAATAAGACAGAACTAAACCAAATATAACTATAAACAATAATAACAAATGATAAATATAACAAACAATATTGAGAACAAAAGTTTTGCTAGACATTCTATCTCAAGGAGTCTAAATAATGTAGAGAGTAACTACAATTAAATAATCTTCCACTCCATCAAAGATCTGAGAAGGGAATAAATATTACTTAACAAATGAGAGATATCCAAAATGTGCAACAAATGACAAAGACAACTGACTACCTGGGCAATCACCCAAAGTCTCGTTTGCAATGTTGAGTCAACCAACTTTGGCTAAGGCCTAACATAACTGACATAACATTATCAAATGCAAGGAACTTTCTTAGAATTATTCTAGCCTGTCTTGGCAAGATAAGACAATCCTGTTTCATATCTTAGTCAGTAGTTGAGGTATGGGCTTTTCTTAACCCAAAGGCCAGTTCTGCCAAGAAGACAAGCTCCCAGTGGAGTGTCTTTGGTGCTCAACATTCTCTCAGGAGTAGAGTGGTGTTGCCAGGAGTAATTGTGTCTCGTTGGCACAGAATTCTAGGTTAGATTAAATGCCATTTTCTACAGCTCTTCAAAGAGGCTGAAGATTATACTATCTATACTAAAAATAATCTCTATGTATCTAAAAGACCTGATTAACCTAAAAATAAATATGACAAACATGTAATTCTCAATACCTATCTAATTTGAAAACTAAGAGAATAAACAACTGTGCAATATATGAAGACAATGATCTTCACCTGTAAACAATGTCATTACATATCAAATGTAAACAATGTTATTACATAAATAGTACCAGAGGTAGAAATGTACATTGTGATATGATAGATGTATCCATACAATATAAGCATACTCTTATACAAAAATAGAGCTATGAACACTCACATTCAATATTCAATATATTAATATACAAGAAACAGTACCAATATAATTTTCTAAAAACAGTAAGTCACAAATACCAATCATGGCATCAAACCAGTTAATCCCCCCCTTTTTTTGAATATACCCCTAATTCCATACAATATCTCCCAATCCCCTCAACCCTAAACCAACCACTAAAAGATGTCCCTAACCCTGTGAGCAAACTCTGTTGGGAGAGGGGACGTCCTCCTCTTAGATTGCTTCTAGCTGACATGGGGGTGACGTTCTTCTTAGGGGCCCCTGTAAAAGCAAATGATGGTAAAATTCCCAAATTAACCTTTGACCTAAGAAAATTATAACTAGTCTCTGAGAGTTTTGAGAAGGTCCGGCAAGAATGTTGTCAAAAATGTGCATCATTCGAAATTGTCTCCTGCCGTTGGTACCAAAAAAACAGGTCTAATATTAGCGCTTAAAAAAAATCATGACGTCATAAAAACCAGATTGAGTTGATGTTGTGGGGCCCTATCTTCATCCTGGAAACTTCAAAGATTACTGTAGAAAAATTTGTTGCTTGTTATGGGAAATTTAAACATTAACAACAAGGACATATACTGACATATAAAGAAAGACACAGATATGAAGAAAGGCAAAGAAAGTTTATCAAGTGTAAAATTATTCTTATTCTGTCCCATTTCTTGGCTCCTAACCTGAGACAGAAACTCTGAAATAACTCTTATCAACAGGCTTGGAATTGAAGAGGGACTGAGCCATAGTCCAACTCCAAAACCAGCTCTACACATTTATAAAGAAGTGTTCAATAAAACATATAAATATATATAAAAAATCAATACTTACAGTATGTATAGAATTTTATTGTTGATACTTAGTGGGTCGTAACTATTTTCCATCCATCAGTAATTAAATATTCAGGGTCCCTTAAATTCTTTGAAGATGAATATTTTCCTGTGGAGATAAGAAAAGAACCCTGCCCCCAACCGATCTGTAAACCTTACCCTCAGTATGCTCGCCATCCTTGTGAATGAATTGTTATTTATCTTTTCCAAGTGACTTCTCTTCTTCAAACCGAACCTTTATTAATTTTGACGGTATCCATAATTTTTCCTCACCTGTGGAGATAAGAGCAAAACCCCTTCCCCAATGCAGCACATCTCCTGGCTTCCATTGTGAGGTCAGCACATCCTTGAAATAAACTGGTTGATTTAGTTCAGCAGACTTTTCCATTATCCAATGTCGTTCTGCAGCCGTCATTCCCTTCTCATTAGTCTTGAGAAAATTCAAGGTTAACAAAGCATTATGTAACCTATTTCTGGGGGTGTTTTCCACCCCTTTCGCTTTGCTCAATATATCCTTTATAGTTCGATTTGATCTTTCTATGACTGCTTGACCTGTAGGATTGTATGGTATACCTGTAACATGCTTGATATTGTAATAATCAAAAAACCGTTTCATTTTCCTAGAGACATAAGCAGAACCATTATCTGTCTTTATTTGTGTAGGTATACCCATGATAGCCATGACTTCTAATAAATGAGTGATTACTGAATCAGCTTTTTCTGAACTTAAAGCAGTTGCCCACTGAAAGCCTGAATAAGTGTCAATAGTGTGATGAACATACTTCAATTTGCTAAATTCTGCAAAGTGGAACACATCCATCTGCCAGATTTCATTCCTATGGGTGCCCTTTGGATTAGCCCCTGCTGGCAGTGGCGTTTGGTTATAGAAAGAGCAGGTAGGGCATTTCTTCACAATCTCCTTAGCTTGTTGCCATGTAATAGAAAACTCTTTCTTCAAACCTTTGCTATTAACATGATGTTTTTTTTATGAAATTCAGAGGCTTGTAGCACACTACCAATCAATAATTGATCAATTTCTGCATTACCTTGTGCTAGAGGACCTAGCAGACCCGTATGGGATCGGATGTGTGTTATGTACATAGGGCAAAGCCTGTTCCTGATCAAATCTTGAACCTAGAGAAACAATGAGGTTAGTTCTGTATCATCAGGTATAAATTCAGCAGTTTCAATATGTAAAAATAACTTTTTCTGCGTATTGTGAATCAGTAACTATATTAATAGGTTCTTTAAAATCTCTTAGTACCATAAGAATGGCATATAATTCTGCCTTCTGAACAGAATCATAAGGACTTTGTTCCACCTTACCCAAGTCTTCTGATTTGTAACCTGCCTTCCCTGATTTATTGGCATCAGTATAGAATGTACGGGCTCCAGTTATTGGAGCATCATGGACGATTCGAGGAAGGATCCAAGAAGTTCTCTTTATGAAGTTAAGCCATTTGCTTTTTGGATAGTTGTTATTAATGTCTCCCAAAAAATTAGCACAAGCTCTTTGCCATGGTTCATTATCTTCCCATAATTTCTTTAGTTCATCAGCAGTGAAAGGCACCATAATTTCTGCTGGGTCTATGCCTGCTAGTTGACGAAGTCTCAGCTTGCCTTTTATAATTAACTCAGAGACTTTTTCCACATAAGTTTTCAGTTTCTTACTTCGTTTATGTGGTAAAAAGATCCATTACAAGATAATATCATCTCTCTGCATTAAAATTCCTGTAGGAGAAATATTTGATGGTAATATGACAAGAATACAATCGAGCTCTGGATTCACTCTATCCACATGTGCCTGTTGTAATTTCTCCTCAATCATTGTCAGTTCCTTTTCTTCTTCAGCTGTTAATTCTCTGGGACTGTTTAAATCTTTATCACCATCCAAGGTTTTGTTCAAATGAAATATTAGATCAGGTGTTATCCCAATAGCTGGTCGTAGACTGGAAATGTCTCCTAACAGTCTTTGAAAGTCATTAAGAATCCGTAGGTGATCTCTCCCAATTTGTGCCTTTTGTGTCTTAATTTTTTGCAAACCTATTCTATAACCTAAATAATTAACAGAATCTCCCTTCTGAATCTTTTCAGGAGCAATTTGCAATCCTCATTTGGGTAAAAGTATCTGTATTTCTTCAAACAGTCTGTTCAAGGTATCTATGTTTGAATCGGATAACAAAATGTCGTCCATGTAATGGTATACTGTAGATTTGGGAAATTTCTTGCGTATTATTTGCAATGGTTGGTTCACAAAATATTGGCACAGGGAGGGGCTATTTAACATACTCTGGGGGAGGACAGCCCAATGGTACCTCCTCGAAGGTTGAGAATTGTTATAAGTAGGCACTGTGAAGGCAAATTTTTCTCTATCTTCTTTTTGCAAAGGTATAGTGAAAAAACAATCCTTTAAATCAATAACTATGAGAGGCCATCCTTTTGGTAATAAAGAGGGCAAAGGAATTCCAGATTGCAGAGGGCCCATAGGTTGAATAACCTTGTTGATGGTCCTGAGATCTGTCACCATTCTCCATTTACCTGATTTTTTCTTAACCACAAATACAGGAGAATTCCAAGGGCTGGTAGATTCTTCTATATGTCCAGCATCTAGTTGTTCTTGTACCAGCTGTTCTAAAGCCTGTAACTTTTCCTCAGCTAAAGGCCATTGCTTTGTCCATATTGGTTTCTCAGTCAACCATTTTAGAGGCAAGGCTGTTGGTATCTCTGAAGGGACATCAATTGCTTGTTCTTGCACAGCCCTAATGGCCGGTTTTCTCCGTTTGTAATATCTTTTAATATTATTCTCAGAAATATAGGCTCTAGAAGTAGCAGGAATGTTAATTTGGGTATTCCATTGTTGTAATAGGTCACGACCCCATAAATTCATTGCAATATTGGCTACATATGGCCTTAATTTTCTTATTTGTCCCTCTGGCCCTATACATTCAACCCATCTCATGCTCTGTCTTACTCGAGATAGGGTTCCAATTCCCAGGAGCTGAACATTTACATTCTGAAGAGGCCAATATGGATGCCAAGATCCTGGGGTAATAATATTTACATCAGCACCTGTGTCCAGCAGACCAGTAATAAAAATGCCATTTACACACACTCTCAGCTTAGGTCTTTGATCATTTATAGAAGTTTGCCAAAACACACGTAACTCATCTTTCTGATCACTATTGCTTGCAACAGTAGGCATGTGGCTTCCTAATTGTCTTGACGAGGCATGTTCTCTGCAGAAACTGGAAATGACTGAACCATGTTTGCCATGGGGGCCTGTGAGGCCCCCCCTCTCACGTTTCCCATTTGTATCAGATTGTCTTGTCTATCTCTTGTAGACCTGCATTCATTCGTCCAGTGTCTGCCTTTTCTACATCCATATAAACCTGAAGGCTGAGTCCTTCTATTTCTGTTATTTCTAGAAGATGAATTATTATTATTTCTGAAAGTCTGTTGTCTACAATTCCTTTTCATCTGACCCATTTTGCCACAATTAAAACATTTGGTATTCTGATGTCTCCTTTTACCGTTGGAAATTACTTCTTTTACCCATGCTTCAGTGCCATAGTCAAATGTGTCAACATTCAGTGTATGCAAGACCCATTCGTCCAAGGGCGCTGATCTGAACTTTAAAGGCCCCAAGATCTTTTTGCATTCCACATTTGCATTTTCGTATGCCAAAGACTCAATCATTATATGTCTTGCTTCTGGGTCAGATATCCCTATTTGTACAGCCTTAGTTAGTCTTTGTAAAATGTCACTAAAGGGTTCTCTCTGACCCTGTTTAACTCTGGCAAATGATTCCATTCTCTGTCCTGGGTCTTGTACCCTGTCCCAAGCCCTTAAGGCTGCTGTAGTACACATGGAGAGTGTGTTTTCATCCAAATTAGCTTCTTCTTGAGGGTCAGAAAAGAGCCCTTCACTTAGAATTTTATCTAGGGAAAGGTCAATTCCCTTTGCCTTTTCCTGCTGTTCTAAAAGTCTAGCCTCTTGCCTGAATAAGCATTTCCATTTCAATTGCGGTCCACTCTCAAGGACCACGGAGCTCAGCTGGAGCCAGTCCGAGGGGGTTGCTCTGCTTGTTGTGGCCCAAGATTTTAGCATCTCTTTAACAAAAGAGGCATGCATCCCAAAAGTCATGACAGCCTGTTTAATTTCTTTGAGATCATTCATACGGACAGGCTCCCATGTATCTTCCTTGATGACCCTAGGGTTTCTGGAACCAATCACCTTTTCTGTTGTAATTACTGGAAAGGCATGTAGAGCTGTAGGTAGAGCTTTGTGGAAATTGTCCCAGAGGGATTTATCCACAGATGTAGTTAAAATTTGCCTTTCTACCCTTTGCTCTTCTTCATCAGAATTTAGAAATTCCTCAATCTTTTCAATTCTATTCACCATTGCCTTCTGCAATGTCTGAATCTCTTGTCCAGAATTATGTTCCAAAGCCTTCATTGAGGATTCTAAAGTATGAAATTTGTCCATTAGAGATAACTTGTCATCTTTGGACATAATTTTTATGGCATAAACCGTGCCTTCTTGTATTGATAATCTTTCCGCCAATCTGTCATAAGCTTTAGACAAAATTCGATTGTCACATTCAGCAGTTTTGATTCTCTCAGTTAATGTTTCAGTTCATACAGAAAGGGACTGCTGGAACTTATGATCTAATTTAGCTGTTCCTTCTTCCATAATAATGAATTTCTCCTTAACATCAGCCTCTACCTTTTCTAAATTTTGCTCAGTTAACCGTGTCATGTTAAACAAAGATCTGTTTTCTTCCTGGAGAACTTCAAACTGATTCTTGAGAAGATTGTTGTCATTCTCAATAGTTTTTAAACGTTCAACCTCTGCCTTAAGAGATTTTATCATTTTCCTATTATCAAACCACATAGTGCTAAGGAAAATTAAGAATCTCAGAAATATCCATAGATGTGGGGTGATAGACACCTCTTGTAAAATCTCCCACATGGTACACTCAAAAAAGCTGTTGAAATCTGAAACAGTCACGTTCTCAGACATTTTATTTATAAAAGAAAAAATTCTTTTACCTGCAATGACCAGTTCCTGCCAGTGGTGGCGAAAGAGTCCACTTGAGTCCACGTGGCCTAAGTCTGAAATAAATGACTCAAAAACAAAATTGGAGCAGACACCAGGCTGATTAATAGCAATTGGGCCGGAAAAGGAACAGAGAGAAAGCTGCCAAAGTGAAAAAATCAAAGGGACCAGCGTGTTTGAGCTGGCTCACAGGGCCGCCGTCACATGACCCAAGCACAGGCGGAGGTGGGAGGGGAACAGAGATTGATCATGCTGTTACAGAGGCACTTGTGCCACTGTCAGGCAGGGCGGGGATGGGGAGTTCTAATACTCCCGTCCCGTTTGACTTTTTAGCAGGCACCAGGAAAGATCGAGTCGCTCAGAATCTCAGCTGTGTCCCCAGCCGTAGTTGGACTGGCTGAAAGGGTACAGTCTGCCTGCCCAGGGAGACCGCTGCTGGGAGCGGTGGCCCCAAGAGACTCCAATTTGGGGCGGATCTCCGCAAAGCCCCACGGGGCGGGCGCCAAATGTATCAGCGTGAATAAACGCAGGCAAATATTATAGAATATATACAAATTTAATGATTAAATAAAACTTACAGAACTGAGGTTCCCGCGTAGCACAGAAGGTAGGAAAGAAAGGGAGGAGCCACCTCCCGCACGCCCATTTATCCGTATGCATTCGCCCGAGATAAACCCGCCTCCAAAAGGGGCTGGCTTAACCCTACAACTATGGAAAGAGAAAATAATCATCAATATTATCTAGTTGTGAGTCCTGCAAGACACAGCAATTGCTTTCCCGGTTAGACAGTCCCTTTAATGCAGTAGTGGCATGAGTGTTATAGGAGTTACACACCACTTTCTGGTTGGATTTATGGTCAACTCCATGAGATGGAATCCATAGCTAATAACATTGTCATGGCTAAGAGCCTGTAGTTAGACAGATCACAGGTCTGAGGGGAGAAGTTATTACTATTACTCTGCCAAACAAATACAGCATTAAATGGACTTCACATGATCTATCTTTATACCCATAGATTAATGCATCTCTCTAACATCATCAGAAAAGCTGTTGATTAACAGAGAACTAAAATTTGTAAAGATACAGAGAACAAGAGAATGAAGCCCTAAATGGGACATCTTTATATATAATATCTTTCCTCCCAATGTTCAGAGATCATAACACAAATGGCTGAAGGGCTATGAAAACCAAAAGTGCTAGATTACTATATCAAAATAGTGTTTTCTAGACACAAAAAGGCTGTTGTACACACAACATTACATCACCATTACAGAGTGTATAAGATCTGTGCAAACTCAGGCCAGACCAAAATCTCAGCATGGAAGAGGGTGGAAGGTGATAGTGAATTCCTAGCCCATGCTGTGCAGCTGTTAGCACCTGAATGCTGCTGGGAGAGGGAGAATCAATTTTCCTTAAGGCTGAAGCATCTGGTAGGTCAACCACACTCCAGTGGATGGCCATACACTCAGTATCTGGTAGGTCAACCACACTCCACCGGATGGCCATACACTGAACAGTGGATGGGCAGCACAAATCAGGCTCAAGGACTACATTAAGCAGGGGGCAGCCAGGAAAATGAGGGTGGATCTGTCAAGAATTATGAGTAGCAGAGACATGAATGTGATCAAAATACATTGTATGAAATTCTCAAAGAATTAATAAAAATATAAACACACAGAAGCCCCCAAACAATGAAAAGGCTGTTAAATGTTTCCTTAATTCTGAAATTTAATCAAATCATGAAGTAACTGGGCATCATACATTATTTTTTTAAACCTGTATACTAATATTTAAATTTCTGTCAAATCAAATACATCTTCTAATGACTATTAATGTTGCAAGTTGAAAGTTTTTTTAGATAGAAACTTTTTATAAGGCCCTGACTGGGCAGCTATTCAAGGTTGGCCTTGAATTCACTCCAAGCCTCCTGCCTCAGTTATCACTGCATTCTGACATCTGGAAATTGTATACGGAGTTTCCTACACGCTCCCTTCAATCAGTAAGAATTACTCTATGCTATGTATGTGAGCTGATTAGTAAATTTCCATGTTATTTTACTTAAGAGCTTCAACTGTTTTTCTTAATAATGTAAAATGGTTTCATTTAACTAGAACAATCAGATTAATAATAGTGATTAATTTTTGTATGTGAAGTCACTCAGTGAAATATTCTGTGAGTTCCATGTTTTCTGCTTTGACAAGGTTTAGGTATGACACAAAATAAAAAACTAGGAAGAGAGCCATTGGCACTGTCATGGCAGATAGACTTGAAGGCAAAGGGAAAGAGAAAGAAGAGAAGTGTGTCTCATGTCAAGGAGACTGGGCACTGTCATGGTTCTCAGAGGAAAAAAAACGGCAAGTGTATCTAGACATTGATGGTAAGAAGAAATAGGACACCAACCACTTGCTGGGCTCATCACCCTTTACACTGTGCAAAGTAACAGGCAAATGTTTCAGCAGAAAAGGCATCAAGTTGGTAAGCCCTGGGAGGCTATGCGAGATCAGTAGATGCCTGGATCTTAGGGGTGAATGGAATTTAAAGAGACAGACAAACTTCTTAGGTGAACATCAGTAGTTTGGCTATGGCCCATAGAGAACATAAACTGTGTAACGACTGACCTGGGTAGAAAGCTGTACAGGGACACAATGTAAAAAGCAAAAGTTAATTGTACTTGTCAATACCTGGAATGAATGAAGGGACACTAGAAAGGAAAGGAGATTTCGATTTTCTTTTTCAGTGGGAAAGAGCCCACGAAGTGGGTAACTTAGAGATAAAAATATTGTGTTGATTGTGGGAGTGTTGGCTTGTATTTTTAGTGCTGTCCTCATGGAAGTAGCGGTGGTATGCTAAAGTCTTTGTTCCTACAGAATTCCCATCATACTTTGATTCAAATTATGAGGTAAACTTTCCACTTATGAGAATTGTTTCAGCCTTTGCGCTGTCAACCAACACACTTAGATCTTGTTAAGCTGAACACAGGAAAAATTGTAGATTTCACTTTTATTGTACTGGAATGTTCCTTGCATAGCTTTAGCAATGGCCACTTAAATGTCAACATTGTTAACAATGCTGTCTCTAAATGAGATACCTCCAGGAAAGCTCTTTTACTTGGAGGGCCTTGCATGTTATAATGCTTCTTATATGTGAGTGTATTATTAATAGGAAGTCACTTGCAAAGTCTATGTGCTCCTAGCATAAGAAAGACATTTTTCAGCATTTTAATCAGTTGGTTTTTAAATTCAGTTTTAAAATTTTTATGAGTAGTTAGAAAGTCACCCTAAATATGAACACATCCAAAAAATAATTGGACATTAGGTGATTAAAATATTTTTCACTGATCCTAAAACTATGTAGTAATAGGAGCGGCCGGGCTGCATCCCCAGCACCCAGCCGCCCACATGGCTAGCTCTACCTGAAATAATTACACCGAAACTGTATTCTTTTAAACACCGCTTGGCCCATTATATCTAGCCTTTTCTTGGCTAACTTTCACACCTGGACTAGCCCATTTCTAATATCCGTGTAGCTCACGAGCTGGCTTACCAGGAATGATCTTAACCTGCAGCTGCCAGGAGTGGGAGAATCATGGCGACTCTTTGACTCAGCTTCTTTCTCCCAGCATTTTGTTCTGTTTACTCCTCCCACCTATGTTTTAACCTATGAGGGCTAGCCAAGCAGTTTCTTTATTGCTTAACCAATGAAATCAACAGATTGATATATGACACTCCCCCATCAATACTAATTTTTAACAAAAATATATATTGAGATTTGTGTAAGAGCATTTAGGTGTTCTGCATCACTGTCAATTTTTCAAGGGATTAAGATTGTTCCTTATTTATCCAAAGTGGAACTCTTTGTCCTTCTCTTCCTGTGAACTTACTTATCTGCTCCCCACACCACCACCACTGCCACTACCGCCACCCCTGCCACCACCCCCGCCACCACCCCCGCCACCACCCCCTCCACCACCCCCGCCACCACCCCCGCCACCACTCCAGCCATCATGTCTACTTTAGGAAACTATGAATGGTGATAGAGTGCTGCTTAGTAGAGGGACTGATGGAGACAGAGCTGCTTAGTAGAGGGACTGATGGAGACAGAGCTGCTTAGTAGAGGGACTGATGGAGACAGAGCATGGGCTCCTGCTCCTTTCTGCATCGCACACATCTGTCACTTTTCTAGCTTCCGTGGTCATATCTAGCAGCCTTCTTTAATCCTCTTAGTACCTCCATGGGTGGTCATTCTTGGGTCATTGAGATAATTATCTTTTATGAGTCAGAGCGTTCCCCTTTCAAATGTCTATAAAGTAATATGTTCATAAAGTAATGGTTTTTCTTGCCACCAAACTGGGAAACAGTTGAAGATATATTTACTTGTGTTTTTTTCAAATCCATGCGATCCTTGAAAATATAAAAAGTAAATTAATGTTTTGCCTACATGTATATAAGTGCCTCATATGCACGCAGTGCCTGTGGAGGCCAAAAGAAGGTGTTACATGTCTTGAAACTGAGTTTAGTTTTTTCCACTTCAACATTTTTTTTTGTGTGGGGAATAGGACCAATTCTGTCTAGTGTAGCAGCGAATGAGGGGCAGATCTCTGCAGCCCTGTCATCTAGTCAGTGAGTAGCAAGTCTCTGCATCCCCATATGTGGTAAGAGGAGCCACAGACATCAACAATGACCACGGATGGCTGCAGCAGGGCTGTGGCCCCTGACAGCAGCCCAGGCCAAGAAATCCCCATGGCCTGGGCTAAGAAGCAGGCCACTGACCCCATCCCGTTCCTCACTGCTTTCATCTCTTCAAATCCACCTCTCTACCCAGGATATAAACCATTTCATACTTCACCATATATTGGCTCACCATAATAAACCCCATCTCCCCAGCACCATGCGGGTCGTGTTTTCTCCTCCCGGCCGGTGCCAGAAAACCCCAGATCTGCACATGGACCTTTGTCTCCCACTTTGTTTTATAGGCACTGGGCCCGTTCCTGTCTTCTCCTCCAGGCCTGGGATGAATAGCCCCGAACCTGTATGTGGTTCTTTGTCTGCCATTCAGTCTTATGGTCATTGGGTGGGAACAGAGGTTTTGAGTTGCCATGTAGATACAAAGAACCAAACTCAGGATCTCTGGATCAACAGGAAGTGCTCTTAACCACTGAGCCATCCCTCCAATCTCCAGATAAAAGCTTTTAATTGTACAAGTTTCACTAAACATGGCAATGCATATTTGTCAGAGTAGCACTTGGGGGCTGAAGGAGGATCACAAAGCCAACAGCCAGTCTCATGGAGAAGCAAGCAATTCCAATGTCATTCACTGATGGAGGAAGGTCATTGGCTAATAAAGAAACTGCCTCGGCCCATTTGATAGGCCAGCCTTTAGGTGGGTGGAGTAAACAGAACAGAATGCTGGGAGGAAGAGGAAGTGAGCCGCTCCAAAAGGCTCCAACCCAGGATGGACGTAGGCTAGAATCTTCCCAGTAAGCGCACCTTGGGGTGCTACACGCATAAATAGAAATGGGAAATCAAGATATAAGAATTAGTCAGTAAGAAGCTAGAGCAAATGGGCCAGGCAGTGTTTAAATGAATACAATTTGTGTGTTATTATTTCGGGGCATAAGCTAGCCAGGCCACCGGAGCTGGGTGGCAGAAACACAGCCCGTAGCTCCCACAACAATTCACTCCCTGCTATAGGCATTAAACAGGAAATCTGTTAATATTTAGTATATATGATTTTCTATATTCATATATTTGTCTTTGTAACTATAACCATATGTAAGTTCATTTATGTTATGTTTAATTTATTATTCCAATCTTCCCATTGTTCAGAAAATTTATAATCTAAAGATTGATGAAGTATGAAGCTAGAAGTTTTGCCTTAAGTTAAAACTGGAAAGAGTTAAATTGAGAATCTTCATTGAACCCTCTTTATCAATTATGATCAAATTTGTTGCAAAATAGCACATGGGTTTCTTATTCTGTCACCTTTCACATTGCCTTGAGAGCAGCTGTACTCTAAGTTGGTAAAGGAAGATTATTAGATAAGTGCTCACAATTAGCCAGTGGTTTATCAATTGCTAAGATAAAAAGCCCTTGACCGAGAACCTGTCTTTCTAGAGGCAGCCAGGCAGGGGGATCCGGGCAGTATTTCTGCCTCCTCCCCTCCACCGCCTCCCATATCCTTCCCCCTCCCTCAACCAAGTCCCCATCCCTCATCAGCCTGAAGAGCAGTCCGGGTTCACAGAGACCCAAATTGGAACACCGGACTGAAATCCCAAGGTCCAAATCAGGAGCAGAAGGAGAGAGAGCACGAGCAAGGAACTCAGGACCGCGAGGGGTGCACCCACATACTGAGACATTGGGAATGATCTATCGGGAACACACACTGTTTTCTGTCAGCTGAGACTAACCCTACTGCATTTAACTTTCACACTTTAAAGATAAAACAGTATACCCAAGATATAAATGAATGCAGTTCACTTCGCTGAATGTTGCCTTTCATATAAGGCAGGGAAAGATGTTCAGCCTCTGTACTTACACATCCATCTTCCTTGCTGAAATCCTGCTGGTGACTTCCCTCTCCAACACAGTTGTGGGCAAAGTGGTAATTATTGCTAAGTTAAGAGGATGCTCATTAGAAATATACAATTCACATTTGCTTTTGCTTTTCTCCCTTTGTTTCTTCCTTTTTTCCTTCCTTTTCTCTCAATGCTTCTATTTCTTTAGATTCTTTTCTTCTTGTAAGTGGGGAACATCTCTCCAGACTATTCCCACAGTGTCCCATGTCAAACACATTACAAAAGTGCTAACACACTAAATAGAATTTATCTATTTAGAAACCCCTTTTCTTCTATAGTTATCCCTGTTACATTAAATGAAAGATGTCTATGAGAATAAAATATGTTTAGCTACATTTCCACACAAAGTGATTTCAGGTTGTTTCATTCAAATTTCATGGAGAAAGCATATGGGCAAAAGGTTATGAATACACTCTTGGAACAAGGAAGTTTTATTGAAAAGACTATCTGTATTCTTCTGAAGACCCTCATGAGTTATCGAGGGTGGTGCATCAATGTGGGAGCGAGGACAGACGTTCTGTGCCCTCTTTTCATGAGTCCTGCTCTTCTTTATAATGGGACTTCTTGGTGAATCACAGCACTCATAGCTGAAGAGAGCAGAAGTGTGTGACTTTCACTACCAGTTCCAGATCATCCAAAGCATCAACTTGTATCACCCAAAGAGATGGCTATAGGGACCTAGTTTCTTCCCTCCATGCGTCTAAGAGAAAGAGATTTTGCTGTTTCATAATCAAATAAAATGCAAATCAGACAGCTTGAGTGATTTGTTCACTTGATACATTTTCCAGGTTTAATGATAATCAAACCAGTGGCAGCTCAGTTTGGTTGCAGTCACTCATGAGGAAATTCTACAAATGAAGTGAACAGTTGAGACCTTTTCTAGAAAACTTGGACTTGATGCATGTTCCATGAATAATAGCTTGCTTTCTCCTTTATTTTTACCATGCTCCACTCCTACCATGTAACATATGTGAATTCCACCAGCATAGCAGTCTTTTCTCACCTTATATTCAAGAAATTAAAATCTTACTGAGTTCACTTATTTGAGACATAATTTACAGTTATCCCTAAAATTTAATAACATTCAGTAATATGAGAGTTAAATCCATTTCTAGGTAAAGGTAAAAATAATTCTTTGTGCTTAAACTATGCAGAGGCACTTCCTACGGTGGGCCCACCCTGATGAGTGTAGCTCCTACCCATCACCAAAGCAACTTCTGTTTGCAACAGATGGAGACAATTACAGAAAACCACGACCAATCAAAGTGCAGAGAACAGCTGATCCCCTGATTCTTAGCCCCCACATGTAAAGCTCAGGAGATATTTTGGGAGGAGTAGAAAGACTGTAAAATCCAGAGGACTGCGGAGTGCTGTGAGACTATGCCTCCTAGAAATTACAGGGAAGCTAAACTCATCATATTTTAACAATATGGTTGCCCAAAATGGCATGGACAATTTCAACAGCAACAGAGTTGCTAATATGGAAGGGGATATCTCACAGATCCCGTCCATTGACAAAGACTATAGGCAATGAGTGACTCCTGAAAGAGGAAGAATTATTCTTCTTCAGGGATGAGCCAATGCCAAGTGATAAGCCCTAAAATTAAAATTATATATAATTACATCTATCTATATATATATATATATATCACTAAATTGAATCAGCAAACTGATTTATATATTTATGCATATATTATGTCAATAGTGATTGAAGAAAAAGAGGTCATGTATTTGAAGGGGAGCCAGAGGGACTTGGGAAGGTAGGAGTGAAGAGAGTAAAGGGGGAATGATATAATTATATTTTAATTAAAAAATAAAAGTAAATAAAATAGACATATATTTAAGTCTAGCCATAAGGTTTTCTGAAATGATTTATTTTGATAAATGCCCTGAGCTTCTGAAACTTTGTACATCTGGAAGCAGCCTAAAATCTCCTTTGGCACCATGCTCTGCAACAGGGCTGCATTTGAAGACAGCCTAGAAGTGTGCTTCTTAGGCCACATGAATACAGATAGTACCTCTCTAGTGTATCATCTACCAAGATGTCACAAAACATCAGAAGCAAAGGCAAAGCAGGTCTCATATGATTTCACCGACTGTTAGCGACAGGCAACTCAACACAGAGCACCTGGTTTTTGAACATCATTTTCAGAATGAAACTGAGCAGCCTGGTATGATAATTCAGTGTGGCTCAGCTTTGCTGACCCACCCACAAAGTGAAACATTAGTATTCAGCTACCATAGACTAGTCTTCACGTGGCCTACACAGGGTATGTGTATGTCAATGGCAGGTTGAAATACATAGCCATCGCTGGTTTCATTAATTATAGGCTCAACAATGTTGTTATAATGAGAAACAAGGGGAAGGTTTATTAGATTATTTGTAGAACTTTCTGGTAGAAACATCTCTTGATTGACTTTAACGTAAAATTAATGACCAATTTTATTCATTATTCTTTACTGATATAATAATAGTTCCCAATGTTTTGGAGCTCAGAGAAAAGAGCTGAGGATTGTTTTTTTAAAAACAAGCTTTTCTGGTGAGATTATGTAAAAATTCATCTTCTGCTGATTAGACAATTAGGGAGTTGTAGTCTCACTGACCTGATGTCATAGTTACCCTTGGAAGCCACATTATTTCAAGGTAGATTTCTGCATGACCAAGGTTGTGTATTCTAAAAGTCTAACTTGATTTTTATTCTCTCACTACTCCCCCCATATTTAATTTTGAGCAATTAGAAAGAAAGCTTTTATATGACCTACTTGTAAAAAATGGCAATCTTCAGCCTAACAATGAATTAAGTTTCTTTTCTCCATGTTTATTTATTTAATTTTGTGTGCTTTCTCATCAAACAAGCAATTAAACCAAACATTGATAACAATTACACAGGCTCAAATATGAGCTCAAAAATGGTCATATACAAAGCTCAGATAAAAGAAATAGTCATAATAAAATATACTTAAGAAAACCTTGAAGAATAAATCATTAGCTTTATTTAAAAGGAGCTTTAAATTTCTACCATATAGAACATATTGCAGCCTGAGAATATAAGCAAAATAGGTGAAAAAGGAATCAGTAGAGTTTCTTTTGATTTTTGGAATTTCAGTGGATGTATGATCATGAGTGCATTCTTTTAAAAATATTTCTTTAAAGATAAGCAAATCATTTTTCCTATGCCGCTTCCTTTCTCCATGCCTATCCTCACCTTTGAAGTAATTTTTCTATAACAACAATAAGTATATGTTTTAGTCATATATATTTAACAAACTCAGCCCTTCAAGATGTATTTATATCTGAGAAAACTGAATTGACTCTGGTTTGTTCTGACCCAATTTGACACTCCATTCAAGCGTCTCTTTTTAAGCTACACTATTTACTAAATGACATCTCTGCTAACCTAAAGGAAAATATCTGTTCTTCAAATATTGTCATTGCCATACTTTACAAAGATTTGATTGTACCACGTTAGGAAAACAGTGTCAGAATTGCCATCAAACTTTCTCCCACTGTAATAACAGAATACAAAAATGAACTTTGAGTGATGAAATGGCTCGGAAGCAAATTAATGCAATCAAGTCATTAGCAGCAACTCTGTCCATATCTGTTAAATATTTTCAAACTCCTCTAAAGAAACACACCCAGAAGGCAAACTAACAGTGAATGGAAAGAAAATGGCCAGCAGCATGCGTTGCTTGTTATTTGAATGGAAAGTAATTTATCGTGTCTGAAATAAAAGCTGTTTATTCTTGTGTTTCACTGTCTGCAACAATCTTTACCATTTATCTGTGAAAAAGTGAGAAACTGTACCGTTATTAGCATATGAATACTTGACACATCAAATTGGCTGTACAATAACAGAAGGGCATTTGCTATTGGTGTATGCAACAGACAAAGCAGCCATTTTGAAAAAAAGATTGAAATAGTGTGGGTTAGTTAACCCTTTCCTTCTCTTTTAGTTTTCTTGATGCTGACCAGAACAGTCTGGCAGTTAGCGTCAGAATTTTTATTTCTTTTTTTTTTTTTACAGCAAATAAAAGTAATCAGGGGCCATTATGTATGTGGCAATTATATTGATACATTCACTCTACTTGAAAAACAGAAGCGGAGCGATAATAAAGGGGTTTGTGCGAGCGTGTGTACATGCATGTGCAGAGTGGGGGAGTGCGGGAGTCTGGCAGTGTGCAGAGGGTCCAGAAATGAAACAATGCGGACGTACAGTTTTATTTCATGGCAACAACGTAGTGGTCCCTGGGTCAGATGTGTGAAACTATTTCTCAAAGAAGCTGCATACATAATTGAAGTCTGCTGAAGGGCTCCCCATTGAAGTTGCCAGGCTGAATTCATTTCCAAAGCACAGCCATTTGTTATCAAATTTAAATTAACTCTCTGTACACTGAACTTGAGTGTTAGAGCCCCGCTCTCTTACAATGGTTAAAATATTTGAGAAAGTGAGAAACAAGTATCTGGAGAGTGGAAATGCCAGTCCCCACAAGGGACTGCAGTGGTTCCCGGGTAGGCCTGTGCGCAGCAGCCTTTGGAGATTAAACGAAGAAAACCATATTTGTAGTGACCAGTAACAACTCTGTATCTTGCCGTGTAATTTCTGCACAGATCCAAATTTGCTGTCGAATCTTTTTGGCCTGATTCTGTACTTCAAGTAAATCTTTGCCTTCATGGGGGTAGTAACCTTATTTCTCATCTCTAATATCCCAAATTGACTGTTCTTTTCTGGAAAATTTAGAGAAAGATCATTTAAAGTAGCACAAAACATAAAATTATTTAAATCAGTAGTTGACTTCAGTTCTTGGCTGTTACATAACATTCCCCCAATTTATGTGGATTTACATACTATCTTAAGTAGAGTTTATATCAGTGTATTTTTAAGGGGTAAACAATCAACCAGTATGTGTAAACTTAGTTGCTTTGAGATCTTCTCATGCCCATTTGAAGGAGTAGTATGTGTGCCTGCTTTTCCACAGATGTGATCCAGCACAACGGCCCACTGCGGACAGCTCTGAACCTATAAAAATGTTTAACGTTGTTCCCTTACTAGGAGTTAGTAAAATCCATTGTGGTACAGGCTTTTATTTCTTCTAAACCTCATGCATAGAACCACAGCCCAGTCTGCATATGCCTTTCCCATTTTCTGTTTCGAAACACAAAGCTAGAGGTTTGAATCACCATCCTTTCAGCATTGTAATACACTGATTTCCTATTATCAAGAGAACCTATCTTCAATGTAATGAAATAACTTTTTTTCTGGAATGTATAACAAAATTGACTTTGAGGCAATAAAAAGAAGGGGAAAAAGACAAAACAAAGCAAAACAGCAGGAAAAAATGAAATCCTGAAACACTGTTAAAAGCTATGACATGAACAGTGATCTTCCAAATAGTCACAGAAAGACATACATAGAGGACAGAGGATCATGCTCTGGTGTCAGAAGACCCAACACAGATGGAGTACTACTCACACCACAAAAAGGAACGATTCACCTACAGCTGCCTTTAATAACAATATAACAATTGTTGCACAGTATGACAGTAAAAAGTACAGAAATTATAGCTTAAAGTTTCTCCAAAATTGTTCAAAACATATGAAGGGCACCTGCATGTTTAGTTTTCTCTTCTTCTAACAATATGCTTTATTTGAAACCCACAAACTATTTGCTTAAGGTTCTCTGCAGCCACCAACACTACAGATTAATGTGTTCTACAAAGCGCTTTTTGCTTCCTTTCTGGTGGAAGGAATATACCCTACTTGTGTATCCATGACAACACCGCAACATGTCAGAGCAGCAGAACTTTCTCTATTATTTTGTAACTGTAATATGAAATTAAAAGTAAGAGGTTAAACTTATTAAATATGAGCTTCCTTTCAAAAGATAAAACATAAAGCCTCTGGGAACATATGAGAGTTGCTGGTAGTGGTACATTCCAGCTATTTTGAAGCTTTATCTAAATCTGTAAACTGAATATAAATAGCTATGAATAGTGGAAAAAGGAGGACAGATGAAACTTGGCAAATGCTCACATATTTTTGTATTATTATGGACTCATCAACCATACTAGTTTCATATTAGATAGATAAATATCACATCATTTACTTTTTAAAGGAATTACTTTATTTTTTCTTTAGTAAAGTCCTTTTAAAATAAAACTTAGAGATTCTTTGTTATTAATCTTTGTGTATTAATACTTAGAAGACATTCATGGCCAGTAAATCATCTGGTTGATGATATTTTATTTAAACATTTAAATTAATGTACAGAGCCGAAATTTTTGAACAATTTAGAAAAATTCTCTTTTTAATTGGTAATTTCTTTATTATTCTGAAGAATATTTTGAAGTCCGTAAATATTTAAACAGATCTAAGAACTGTATAAAAAGTTGGGATTTTTTCCCTTTAATGGGTAGGATTATTTGTCTACTCTAGCAAGAAAATACTACATTTATGGTTCTACACTGAAATTTTCAAAATGTGCCAAGATTCCCTGAATCTGAAATTAACATTTGAACTCAAATGGTTTGTCTCATTAGATAAATTTGTCATTTATCATATGAATAAGCTTCAAGATGACTAGAAATCCAAACATCTCAAAGACTTGGTTCATCTATTTTGTACTTGGATTTTCTTGATGTGCAATGTCACTGAAAACATCTGTGAGTAGGGAAACTACTATGACACGCCTGGAAATTTTCTCATCAACATTGACTGCGGAGTAAGCGAGCGCACTGGAAAAGTACAATGAAAAGTAATCCTCCCCTCCTTCTCTTCTTCTCTATTGCTCCCACCTTTTAACTTTCTCAGCTTCTGATCCGCTAGCATCTCCATTCTGCGTCTTGTGAGTTAAGCCAATCAACTCCCATGCAGTACACTGTGGAGAAACTGTGGCACCCATATGGTCGTGGACTGCTTTGGTAAACAGATGCATTTGCGGGCATTGGACAGCATGCCGGGAATGAGCCATTCCATTTTGGGGAAGGAGGTGGGAAGTGCTTAACCACCTACAGATGTTTTGCAGCAATGCTGACGAACAGCAGTCAGAGCTGCAAAATGTGTAATTTGGACATATTCCAGGTTTCCTTTTTTTTAATAAGAAAAAAGTTAACAGCTTTCCTATTCATCTCTTTTGAGAAAATTTACAGTCGTTTCCCAGTCCGGCCCCATTCTGAAGTAAGGACAAAGGACTGAACCTGAAGCCGTCCATCTGGTCCATAACAGTAATGTTATAATGGGTGCTGTCTGTTTTATGCCATTGCTCATGTGTGCCCAGGGGACTGGAACTATTTAATTCACTGATTTCACAGCTCTGTTGTGTGTCACAAAAGGTTAAAAAAAATCCAACACACTTTTTAGCACCCTGTTTACAAGGACTCCCTGTAAATCTAACTGAAGTAACAGATTCCCACCCTGCCCCCCATGCCCGTCCCCTTGGCTAATTTGGTGCATTCAGATAACAGGTAATAGACGGAAACTTGCACCGTTGACTTGCTCTGTGCAAATAGTGGGTATTTTAAATCTGCTGTGAATGTTACTTTCAAAGACCACAGATTCCAAAAGTAGATTTGAAAAGAAAGATGTTTGCCTTTAAGATTTTCGGATTAGACAACTCTGTTTTCCCAGAAGTCCAAGAATTAACGCCATAGATTAGAAGCGAGTTAATGAAAACTGTAGAGGAAGACTGACGACTTCTATTCCTCTCCAGTGGGCAGGGGACTGAGCAGTCCCACACAGCTGGTGCGCGCTGGGGTTTTGCCAAGGCCCTAATGAAGCCTGTTCACTCCAGGGCATTTTACTGAATAGATATTGGTGGCCAAGAAATACACACTTGGGGGCAACTCTGAGGTCTTCTTGGGGGCGCTGATGTAGGATGCTTAAACTGCTGTTTTTGTTTGCCTCCGCAGAGAAAATGGAAACTGGAAGTTGATGGAATTTCTCTGTTCCCCACCAAAAAGGGTTCTCAATGGAAGTGTTTCCATGTACAACGTCCTTCCTGATGCCCGTGATGATGATGCACTTCTGTAATATTTTGGAGAGTCAAAACGCTAACTATCGACTTATAACTGTCCCCTTCATTTTGATACTGTTAATCAAATTCAACTCCAACTAAGATACTTTCACATACTCCCTTGAAACTGAGCTTGTGGGTGAACAGGCATAAAGTCAGCGAGGAAATTCTCGTTTTTAAAAGAAAGAGTAATAGCGGTTTTTCTTCACAAGATGGAAAGACGAGGATGTTGTAAGAATCTTTGAAGACACCAATTAGAACTTAAGGGATGCCATTGCTCGCACGTCAGCCAGCACTTTCCATTCTTCTCACTCCTAGCTTTTCTCTGGAATCTGCTGTCTACTCAACACTGATTCTAAGTGAGGCTAGGATCAGCTCAAGAGACGTGCTCTTTTCCAAATTGAATTTGGGAAAAAGCATGGATTAAATTCCCTTCTTTGAACTATTACTATCTTCTTTTATGTAACGAAGATCCGTTCCAATATATTATCATGTCTGAAAATGATTTAATTCACATATTCTGATATCAAGAACCCTAGAATACTGTAGCATGATTTCTAGTTGGTCTTACTGAAAGCCCGAAATCAGATTTCATGGGGGCGAGTTCTGAAGGTGAAGTTCAGGGGCGGCAGGTACAGTAAGGAGGAAAGCAGCAGGCAGGACCATTTCTATTGCATCGATATCCAGTAGACTTGCAACCCAGACTGGTTACAACAGAAAAGCAAATACAAAATACTTCTTGACCAGAAATTCTTTAAAGAATTGGCATTGTGGCTGTTCTGAGCTTAGATCTTAGAATCTTAGAGTCAACAGGCAAAATGCTGATTTTAAATATAAAATAATTTATCAGCTCTTTCAGTCAGATAAACCTGAATTTATAATTCATTTATTGAAAATATTGATTATGGCTTTTCTATTAAAATTTATAGGCTTTCATTCAATATGTTGACTTCTTAAAAATCCTAAAGGGTGGGTCCTGCTCAGTGATAAAATGCTCCTCTACCATATCCAAGTCCCATGGGTTCATTCCCTAAAGGCACAACACATCAAATCAGACAGGCAAAATGCTTCTAGAAACTGAAGTTTAAGGAACCAACAAGAAATCTTGGATTGGGTGTAATCCCATCTCTTGACAGATGAAGACAGGAGGACTAGGGACCGTCTATTTAAAAAATAAGAAAGGAAAGGAAGGAGGGAGGGAGGGAAGAAAGGAAAAATCTAAAGAAAGAAATAAGTTTCAAACTAATTTAGCTCAAATGTTTAGATTTGAAGTAAACTAACAGGAAACTCCTAATCTCTTATTTTTAAGATGTAAAGATTTTTATGGGAATTCTATGATGAAAGACATGTTGTGTGAGAATAAATACTTTTTGTAATTGATGTTCAGGATAATCGACAGTTTGTGTTGTCAACTCAACTTCTGACGCTAGGCTGAAAAGAAATTTAGGTGTCTAGTCAACAGAACGTGACAACAACAATAGCATTTCACAGATCTTTGTCATTCATGAAGAAAAAAGATCCAATTGGAAAAATTTATGAATTCTCTTACGCCAATAAAAGGCTTTCGTATGTAACTATTACTATTATCTTTCTGATATTATACTGAAAATGAAATTCATTCACCAATTCTCTGAAGGCAATTTCTCTTTACCTCAAATAAATCTTTCTTATAGGCCATATAAACAGAAATGAACTGGTTTGTAATGTTTCCATTTGTTTTCCTACAGAATAAACTCATTATAGTCAGTCCATTAGAAAATGATATTAAAGGATTTAATTGCCTGTGCATATTAAATATGCTTAAATTTAGGAAAATAAACATTTTGAATAACTATTCTGAAATAATAGACATGTTGGCAAGAGCTCACTGATAATATTTAAGGTAACGTGCACTCCAACACAAGTCTGAATGGAACCCTCTGAGAAGTGTGAGGTGCCCAGAGCCAGAGTCAAAGCTAAATAAGGGCAAAACTCCATTTTAGAGAGCACATGTGGCATTGCTAATAGATTTTCAATGGCAATTTAGATTATTTAGACAGTTTCTTTGGATGAAGTGTTGCTTTATGGTAATAAGGATGGATTTACCACAATTGACATGCTTGGTGTCTTCTGGGCAGCATTTATCCCAAGGGAACATATGTGTTGACCTTGTGTCCTTACACTTTCAGGGTAACAGGTTTCAAAACTGTCTAATTGACAGCTGCTTGTCATGAAAGTTAACAGGACATGAGGACTTAAGTTCAAAATTTCGCACTAATTAGGAGCAAATGCAAAACTAGTGGCCAAGTAAACTCAGCTGAGTCTCTAAATTCTAACGGTGCTGAGAAAGTCATCACGCTCCTGTTCAGCTTCCCCAAAGGTTCTAGCATTTAGGCAGCAGCAAAAAGGAAACTGAAACGATTTGAAAGTCAGGCAAGTTCTTGATGCAAACCCTGTGTTGATTCTTATACAGCATCTATACAGATTTGTCTGATAATTTTATGACAATGGAACAAACCTGTGAGAATTAAATCTGTCTGGTTAGAAAACTAAAGTCAGGATGAGTCATGTAAGGTTTGATTTGTTGTTTCCAAAACAATTCTTTGCTTTCAGCAGGAAAATGAGTGATTATTTCAGTTCTAATTTTCTCTCTATGTGTGTAGGTTTTTTTTTTCAGTTTTTATATAAACAAAATAGCTAAGTAGAAAGCTTTCTGAAGTTCAGTGAACCACTTTTATCATTCTGACATGTCCAATTCAATAGGTAGACGTTTCTAAGACATAAGGATGCTGGGTCCAGAAGTCAACAGTGCTCCTTTGAGTTACTTATTGCTGAGTGGTTTTCTATGCCCTTACCATGAATTTGCTGTATCACACATCTCCCAGTGGGTACACTCTAAGACGTCTAAAAGACTTGAAATGTTGTACTGATTTGATTGGTGTGGCTTCCTTGGGCTCTGTCCTCTCCATGCCAGCAGCAATGTAGCCACAGAGCCTCTGTCAAGATGGTACTAAGATGGTACCAAACTGTACCTCCTAAACTTTCCCAAACAGACATACCAAGTAGGGACCAAATGCTCAAACCTGAAACTACGGGGACACATTTCTTTCTTTTTTTTTTTTTTTTCAAGACAGGGTTTCTCTGTGGTTTTTTGGAGCCTGTCCTGGAACTAGCTCTAGTAGACCAGGCTGGTCTCGAACTCACAGAGATCGGCCTGCCTCTGCCTCCCGAGTGCTGGGATTAAAGGCGTGCGCTACCACCACCCGGCTTGGGGGGACAAATTTCTTACTTAAACCGTCACAATGGGCAATGTCCACATTTTTAGCTTCATATAGGCGCTATTAAAGGTTATTGGCTTTACTCTGAATTTAATGGAAATGCATTGACAGGTGGTTATGACATTTGCCTTTTTAAAAGATCATTGGGATACCCTTTAGAGGATACACAGTAAAGGTGGAAGATGCAGAAGGCTTGATTTGAGCTGTGAGTCGGTGACGTGCGAGTGGAAAGGCAAGAGTTTACAGTGACACAATGGCATGCTTTCATTACTGTCAGTAGCTCTACAGCTGTGTGTGACCTCATTCAGAAACAACGTCCAGCCTGCATTTGAGATTGCTGTGATTGTGAGTCCAGTGCCAAAGGACCCATGGAGGTCCTGCAACTGGCTGGGTTAGTCTTCTGGAAGCAGATGGGCCTCTGTATGTATACCAGAGAAGCTTTTGCAAATTTCAGTGGAGGCTGTACTCAGAAAATGATACCCAGGATTGAGATTGCAACTCCTTTTGCACTTAAAAAAAATAGGCCTTGTGGATTTTCTTGAACTAATATAATTTTTTTTCTCATTTAGAAATAGGGGCAGATGTCCATCAAGAACTTTCTATGTATTCTGACCCGTAATTTTATCATCTGTCCTTGCTTTTTGGACAAGCAGGATCCTGGCCATAGTGGAAAATCCAGGGTCCATATTTATCTACTAAAATGTCAGATAACTCCAACCAAAGAACTTGAAATCACTGGGAAGCAGGAAGAGAGGCTTTCCCCCTCAGTCTTCTATGACTTCTCCAAGAAAGGTAAGTTAAAGTCTTTAGAAAAAGACAGTTTTGCTAATGATGCTGACTCTTTCCCAGCAGTTTCGTCCCATTCCTTTTTCATGATTTCTGACTTCCTCACTGGGATGTAGGATTTCTTTCCTTTTCCCCTTTTCCTCCAAGGACATATTATTTGAATGCTTTTTGTTAAAAAATGAAACTTTTGCTACAAGTAGTGGAAAGCCACAGATTGAATAGTTTCTGAACAAAGAAGGCCTTTTATATGACTTTTCAGAGATCACCACAGACAGTTTGAGAACTATGACTACATGCCCATCTATGTGTGCAGTTACAAAGTCAGTGCTCCCAAGGTAACCTTCCAGCAACACACAAAATGGTCTCCTTAGGGTTAAACCTCAGGAACAAGTGTTTTCTCTCTTTTCGCACCACTCTGATTTTTGGCGATAGTCACATGTGAAATTCTACACAGGAAGACCCATTTCTATTAGTCTGTATATCACCATGAGGCTGTGACCTACTGGTAAGGTTCTGACATCTCTCTCCTTCAACAGCTACAAGGTGTCTCCCTGACTCTGCCTGCTCTCTCTATATGTCTTTGTTTGGATTTGCTACCTGGCTTTATTCTCCTTTATCCGTTAGCCAATGAAAGCAATACATATACAGAAGGACTTCCCACATCATCTTCCCTTTTTCTATCTAATTAAAAAGGAAGGTTTTAACTTTAACATATTAAAATTATATATACAAAATAGTTATCAAGAAAGAATTATAGTTACAATATTTAGTTCATTTATATTTAGCAAATTAAGGAAAATATTCTATCATCTATCTTATCTTTGTGAGTCTAAAGTTTTATATCTAATTTATCCTTTATCATAATTAAGGGCAACTATAACTATCTATTTTTAAATCTTCAAACACCTGAGAAGGGAAGTAATATTACTTAAGTAAACATGAAGTGCATTGTAAGGAACTTCCAAAGTTCTAGAATTGACAGAGACATTTTGTTGCCTGGACAGTCACCCAAATTTCTTCTGTAACATTGGGGCATCCATCTTCAGCCTACAGGCTGGTAGTATCTGCCACCCAACTGTTGGGACTATCCCGTGTGGCCTGCCACCCACTTAGGGCCGGGAGTCAGGAGGAACATAGCTGTGAGGATGCCTGAAGCTCAGCACTTCCCGCTCGGTCAAGCAGCAGGATCAGTTCTGCTATGTGTGTACAGTAGGAGAGCATGACGGATTCCTGCTGCCCTACACAGAGACAATTCCAGGCCGATCAGCATGCTGCATGGCAGACTTAGTTTTTACTCAGACTAAAAGGGTTTATGCGCTTCACAGTGCTTCCCAGAGTTGAAATGGTGAGCATGGCTCCCACCCAGTAGTTCCAGAGCTGGCGGTAAACATACCTCTTCCATATTGAAAGGCCAAGAGAGGTGAACCCCACATCAGGGCTGCAGCATCAACACCGTTTTCCATTTTAAAATGTTCCCTGTCAGAAAAGGATTTCAGGCCGGGTGGTGGTGATGCACGCCATTAATCCCAGCACTCGGGAGGCAGAGGCAGGAGGATCTCTGTGAGTTTGAGACCAGCCTGGTCTACAAGAGCTAGTTCCAGGACAGGCTCCAAAACCACGGAGAAACCCTGTCTTGAAAAACCAAAAAAAAAAAAAAAAAAAAAAAAAACGTACAGAATATGTTGTTTAAAATGATTTAAGAACTTATGACTTTTCATGACAATGAGACACATCTGTTCCTGGCAGCACCAATCTACTTCAGTGATGGGCATTGAAGGGCTCCTTATTGAATTGGTTAGCCATTTGGGCAAGGAACTGCTCTTGACTGGACTGCTTGATGGCATGGTATGTGAACTGGACATGCAGTACCCACAGAAAAGTGACTTTCCAAAAGATGGAATGGTCCTTCCTGGTTCCTGCTTCACAGAAGAGACTGCCAGACATTCTGCAGGACACAGAGAAAGTGATTATAAACTGTCAATATAGACAAAACCACCTTTCAAATTTCTTGCTTCATGTAAATGTCTGTCAGATACTATGGGCCTGTATGAAGATGGATGCCCTAACATCACAGAAGAAATTTGAATAACTATCCAGGCCACATATGTCTCTGTCAATTCTAGAACTTTGAAAGTTGCTTACAATGCACATCCTTTACTTAGATTAAAAACTGAAGGCTCAAGGCTCAATGGGTAGAGGTACCTGCTGCCAAGCTTTATAACCTGGATTTGACCCTCAGGATCCATGTGGTGGAATGAGAGAATACAGGACACCAGTAAGGTGTCCTCTCAACTGAGAAGCACTAAGGTATACCCTCACCCGTAAACACACACACATACACAAGTAAATAAATATGTGATAATTACAAAAAACAGCCTAGTGTCAGGAAAAATAAGTTCATAGCTGCAGGAAGAAGAGAAGGAAAGGAGAGAAAGAGGGAGAAAAGGAAGGAGGGAAGAGGAGAAAAGAGAAAGAGAGGGAGAGAGAGTAATATTAACTTGGGAAAAGTTGACAATCACTAGAAAGAAAAAAATTGAGATATTAAAAAAAGACATCCTGAAGACAGACTCAGCCATTCTGACTGATTAGGTGAGGGAGATGAAAGGAACGGTTCTGCTCTAATTAGATGGTGTTCAGCTAATATGGTATGAAAAAGAGCAAAGAAGCAGGCCCAGGTTTAGGAGAAGATGAGTTAACATTTGAACACTGAATTTTATACATCAGAGGTACATGAGAAAAACCCAGTAGGCAGTTGGATATGAGTATGGCAAATGGGTCAAACAGATCTTAGCTAAAAGTACAAATTTGTGAATTAGCATATTGGTGGTATGTCGAGAAGATTATAACATTGTATAGAACAAGGGAAAACGTCTTATCTTGTGAACTAGCTTAAATAGTGTGGAAACTTTGTGGTCTGCACCCAAGGGCATATTCTTGGAGTTAGTGCACAAATTTTGTATTCTCAGTGACTCTTGGGGAATTAAAAAATTGAGAAACTACTGATATAAAGTAAGGGAAAAGGGCACATCTGATGCAAGATACTGAAGCATATAAATTATAAAAAATGATCTTAAAGGGATACTGAGCAAGAATGACAAAATATATGCAAGTAAATCTAAAATCATGTGTCACGGGATGACATGATGATGTGTATCAGGTATGATTGTTGTACTGATGGAAAATATTGACAAATGATCAAGTAAGGATATGGGATTGCCTTTGGAAGGTTACTGTGAGTTTGACAAGAACAATTAAATGTATCAAAATTTGTAAGATGAGAAATCAGAAGTGAAAGATAAGATCTCAGCCAAGTTTACCATAATCAAATTCTGGTATTTAGTTTATCAATAACCAGAATTAACTTCATGTTTTTAAAAAAATGGATAAATCAGAGACTAGAGAGATGGCTTTGTTGGTGAAATGCTAGGTATACAAGCATAAGGACCTTGGTTCAAATCCCCATCCCCCATGTGAAACGCTGGACTTAATGGTATACACCTGTAATCCCAGTCAGTGTATGGAGACAGACAAGAGAATCCCTGGAGTTCATACCTGTACCCACATAAATACATGCATACATGTGCACACCACACATCAAAACAAGGAAGGAGGAAAGAGAGAGAGAATATATCTTTAGTGTTTCTCATACCCTTCCTTATTTCATCATCCTCAGAAATTTTATTTCCCCTTATTTTTTAGTGAGGTTTTTTTTTTGCTCTCTAATAAAGAAATGTCATATGGAAGACCTCCACAGTGAAAGGTTTTCATCTTATACAGAAGCCAAAGCAGGGGAATTCACAGGGCCTACATGAGAAACTTTCAAATTCAATCTTCACAGCTATGGGTTGACTCTTAAGAGTGCTGAACTAAATGTAGTCATATGGAGAGACCATATTAGTTAGAGAACAGCACAATACTACAGTTACAAAGAGTTTGAGCCTTCTAGCCCAAAGATAGGGCTATGTTGAAAACACATCCAACTCTTTTTTGTAATTATTCACTAATGGCTCAACAAGGAAAGAATCCTGGTAGATCATAAAATTGATAGATTTTTTTCCCTGAAATAAGATTTCACTGTGTAGCTCAAATTAATGGTGAACGCAATATCTTCTTGCCTTAGCTTCTCAGGTGCTGATATTATAAATGTATACCACCATACTAAATAAAAATTTTGTGAATTATTGCTTATAAAGCCCTTTAATTGAAGGAATGAAAAATATAATGTTTTCTCTTTGAAAAAAGTCTGTAAGTCAGAGCCTAAACCACTCCAGCCCTCTGTGTACACATAGCTCATGTTGTAGTTGGTCTTCCTATCTTTTACATGCCCATTTTGCTCTGTTGTCGCCAGTGACTATCAAGAGTAGGGTTGTATCTTTTTGTCTCTCCAGTAACTGCAACGTTAAACTGCATTAAATGAACAAATTTTAACTATTTATCCAACTACATCTTAATCTCATTTTGAATTTTCATTTGTGCAACAATAGTTGAAACTATCTGTTGTCTTATGATTAAAGACAACTATTTTTCCATAATACATTTGAAACATTATTAATAAGATGATGGAAAGGAAAATGTCACAACTCATTTGAAATGCACAGTGTAAATAAGTAGCAGTTAAATCATAGGCATTAAATGTTGCACATATGTCTAGTAATAACATGAATGCTTTCCATAGAATCTGAAACATTGACAAGGGAATTATTATGTCATTAGATTTTTTTTAAAATAGAAACAAACTTTTATTTCCATGTTTCTAAAATTAAGCTGACTGAGCTTGTTGCTTTGAGTGGATTAGTCAGAGATCTTGTCTGGGGCTGCAGAAGCAACGGTGGTGGTAGCAGCCACAGGGGCAGCAGCTACAAAAGCAGATGGATTAGCCAAGACCTTGCCCTTTTCAGAAAGTGGGAAGCTGTACTCAGTCTTTACAGGAAAAGCCAGGACCCACTTGGACCCATTGGTAATAGAGTGTGGCATCAAGACAACAGTCAGGAAACCAATCTGCTCACAAACATCAGTAACATTTAGGACATCCTCTAGGAAGCAAGAATGCCCAGTCTACTCTGCAATGTCAAGCTCTTCTGGGTTGCTAATGCTGCCATTGTCAAACACCTGATGGATGATCAACCCAGTGGAGAAGGAGAGATGTTTAGCATGTTCAGCAGTGTGGCTTCACTGGCTCCTACTTTGTCTCCAATTTTGATCAGCAGTGCATCACTCAGAATTTTAATGGCACCTCTGGAGATTTATTGATGACACCTAAAGCCTGGAAGAAAGAAGTCTACTCAGGCCCCAGATCTATGTTCTGGGCTGACACAATGACTTAACCCAGGGTGATGGCAACAGCATGGGCTGCAGCCAACACCTTATTGGCCAGCAGCATGTCTCTAATCTCAGTGAGGTCCTCTTCGGTGAACACAAAGCCGACATTTCCCTGAATATGATGTAACAGTTTATCCCAAGCTGGGATGTTTTCCAGATGACTTGTTCTTGCCTATCAGTACCACAGCCTTCCCTCACAGGGATATGTGGATCTGCTGCACCTGCTTGGAGCCTACATTGTCTGCTCCTGGGAAGAAGCATTTTGGCTAATCATCAGAAGTTGGATGATCTTAAGGAAGTAGATGGACTTCCATGTTGCCCTGTCTTCCGCGGGCATCACAGTGGTACATTAGGGATTGCCACACAGGGTTTAAAGACTTGTCACCCTACTGAGATACCAGGTGAGAAAGGGGGTTATTAGGATGTTTTAAGGCTAAAACAGCCTAAAATCGATTAGCAGTCACCTACATTAAACACAGAAAAGAAAACCATGAATTTGTAAAAAACCGTTCTACTGATAGAAGACCACGCAGCTTCAAAGCTTGCCATTGGATGGTTGAAGAGTGATTGGGATGAGTAAAGCAAGGGGAAGAACCAAGATGTCTGCTAAAGTAGATAGGCCTTTTATGGCTCTTTAGTGGACCTTCCCAGTAAGAACTTTTTGCTATATTGAAACAGAACACAGCAAACAACCTTGAAGCACCGGAAAAGAAACAGTACATGCACACACCACTGGAAGAGTAACTGGATCTGAAATATATTTGGGCATCTCTACCTACATTCATGACATAATGGCATAGAGAATCTTTAAAACTGTGTTCAAATTATAATACTTTATTTGAAAGATGAGACCCTATTTCCATAACCAAAAACTTTTAATATGGAAATATTTTTTGGATTATTATGAAAAACAAAAGTTACATAACGTATACCTCATAATCTTCAGATTTTTAAGATATGGTCTTTAGCATGTAGTGTCACCCAAAGCTGTACATATATTTAAGACTGAAGACACTGACTAAAACATGTTGTCATCTATGTACTTAGTATGCAATCATTAGCCATTGGATGCCAGCCTCTGATGTCATTCTTCTATGAAAATAAAAAGAAGTCATTTTATATACAAAATGTGATTTTATGTCTATATAAATCTATTTGGTATTTATAAAGCTATTTAGAAGTACTTGTGTGCTTATTATAATTCAGAGTGAACTTTTCTATCTGTGATAATCTTCTTGAAAACCTCTCAGGAATAAGCTTGCCTTGCCAGGCAGTGGTGGCAGACACCTTTAATCACATTACTTGGAAAGCAGAGACAGGTGGATCTCTGAGTTCAAGACCAGACTGGTATACATAGCAAGTACCAGGACAGCCAGGGCTATCCAGAGAAACCCAAAAAATAAAAATTAAAACAAATAACCCCCCCCCAATGATAAACTTGCTTATAGAATTTTTGAGCTTTGGGCGATATGCTGAGGTGATTATTTGCTGTTATTCTCTACAGGTTTTTCGGACTGTAATTCAACTCTGAAGCAGAAATCAGAATGAATTGGAAAGGGTGGTACACTTTTAATCCCAACACTTGGAGGCGGAGTTAGGTGGATCTCTGTGAGTTCAATTCCAGTTTGGTCTACACAGTGAATTCCAGAGGTTAAGGCAAGAGGATGGCAGGTTTGAGGCTAGGTTACCTAGGGAGACCCTGTCCCAAAAATCAAAAATAAACACACAACAAACAAACAAGAGGAACCTGAGCATGAGGAGAAGGTTCCTTTTCCCACAGTCATGTAAAGCACCTCAACATGAAGTCTCTATCCTTACAATACACATGTTTGGAAAGGACCACTTTGCATACATGGCTTTCTGTGTACAGTTCCACTTTCAAAACACAATGTTGAGGATCCATTTAGAGTTCTTCCCACACACGAAAGAAAAACCAAGAGATTATAATGAATGCTACTTTTAAAATGGAAAATTTGAATGTCTTATTTTATATGATTTCATTTGTTTTTAATATTTAAATATGGAGCTCCGACCTTCAGTCTCAAAGCTTGCCTGCCTACTTGAGATCTCTGCTGAAGTGTAGTAAATATTTCCTTACAATCCAAAAATTCAGTGATGGTCTCTACTGTACTAGTCAGTTTTCTTGCCCTATGACAACTATGTAAGACAAATCAACTTATAAAGAGAAACGGTTTATTCTTGACTGAAGTTTTCTAAGGTTTCCATCTACTTTCAATTAATCCTGCTTGTTTGAGAAATTGGCAGTACATCATAGGAGAAACAAATATCAGAGCCAAATCCTTATCCATGTGCTTAGAATTCCAGATAGCAAGAAGAACTGGGTAACAACTTTTTCAAAAGCAGACCCCAATGACCTGAAGGCCTCCTATTAGACCCCTACTTTCAAGGTTTCTGCATTTCAATAGCACTAACATGGTCACCAAGTTTTTGACAGATGGTACTTTAATGGATGCTTAAAACCCAAACTACAAAACTACTCCTTCCAAAAGCCTTCCTTTTCCATAACTAACTTTCTCCATCCCTTGCATCAGATTGCACTATCAATACCACAACATTCCAAATAGTTCCTCCCATTATATGTGTGTATACACAATGGGTATCTCTCTCTCCATGTGTGTATGTCTATATAGACAAACTGCTCTAATTTCATATTTTTAAAAAAATTAACTATTTTGAAATTTTCAAAAATATAGCCTAAACATATCCGCTTCTGTAGCTACCACATCTGTCCAAACTACCACAATCTTGACCTCTTACTACCACATTTTCACCTCCATTAGGGTTATTGGATGGTACCTTATCATCACCTTTGTTCATTTGCTTTGTTGATTTGTTTGGTCATTAAGGAATCAATTTACATGTCCCCTCCTCTTATGTCCTCATGGCTACTTAATCTAGATTTTAACCTGACCACTTCCTGTCTGATTGCTAGTTCCATTGTTTTCTCTTCATGACTCTTACTATTTTAACTTCTTGTTTGCTGTTCAACTCTCTAAACAACAGCAATAACAGCAACACACACAATCTATATTCCAAGAGAGAAAGCATTTAGTAAGCTACCACACCATAGCTTCTGTAACACCTAGAAGATGTTATTTTGTAGTACACCATCATTAGTGTATGCTGAATAAATGAATGAGTGAATTCCTGGGGGTTTGGGTAAGTATATTTGAGGGATCTGGAGAAGTGACTCAGGGGTTAAAAGCACTTTTTGTTCATCCAGAGGACCTGAGTTGGGTCCCAGGACTCACATCTGGCAGTTCACAACTGCCTATTACTTCAGCTCTTAGAGATCCAACACTTCTGGCTTTCATAGATACCTGCATTCATTTACAGATACCCACAAATATACACTACATACAACTAAAATGGTGGAAATAAATTTTTTTTCTTTTAGATTTTTAAAAAATACCAATCCAAGTTCCCACTTTCTCCTCTCCTCCCATTCCCTCAAGTGCATTTAGAAATGTAATAATCATTAATACTGTCATGAAAGTAATATTGCTTGAGCCTTTGTATAGAAAATATTAATTTCAGTTGCAAAATCTAATAAGTCAATGCGATAGTATTTCAGTTGTCAAAATGTAGTACACTGCACAGGAAACTTGTCCTTTGAAATATACAAAATTAAATCGTTTGAGCTTGTTGGTTTAGATAAGCTCTTAGGTATATAAAATGGAGCTTGATATAATTCAGGGGTCAAACACCTGTTTAATATGCATTGGGCCAAGGTTCAATTCGAAGACCCAAAACAGCAAGCAGCAAAAACGGTTTTAGTGTGGATGGGTAGCTTACACTGTGTGGGCTTAGAATGAGCATGCTCCCAAAGCATTTGAACACTTGGTCCCTAGTGGGTGGTGCTGTTTGGGGAGACTGTATAGACGTTCAGCCTTCTTAGAGGAGGTAAGTCGCTAGAAATGGCCTGTGAGTGTTCATAGAGTTGACCTACTTTCAGCCTGTTCTCTCCACTTCATGATAACAGTTAAAAATGTGGTCTCTCAAAGCTTCCTCCTGCAGCAGAGAGGAACAAATACCGAGACCCACAGCCAGAGAGCTTGCAGAGTGAGAGACCTCAGAACTCTCAGCCCTAAATGGGATGTCTCCATCAAATTCCCCCCTCAGGGCTCAGAGAACCCTGAGCTTCAGAGAACAAAAGAGGGGGTGGATAGAGTGTAAGAGACACCAGGAGAACAAGAGTGTCTAAAGCAGCATGAGCAAAGCACATATGAACTTGCAGAGACCGAAGCACAGGGCTTACACCAGGTCCTCTGCATATGTATTATGGCTTCTAGGATAGTGTTTTAATGGGAATTCTGAGTCATTGAATGACTGGGTCTCTGTTTCTTCTGCCTTTTCATGGACTCTTTTCTTTCTGTGTAGTTGGAAGCTTTCCTTGCCTCCTGGCTAACTTAGCCCCAAAATGATCACACAGAAACTGTATTAATTAAATCACTGCTTGGCCCATTAGCTCTAGTTTCTTATTGGCTAATTCTTACATCTTTATTTAACCCATTTCTTTCTTTTTTTTTCTTTTTTAAATTTATTTATTTATTAAGGATTTCTGCCTCGTCCCCACAACCGCTTCCCATTTCCCTCCCCCTCCCCCAATCAAGTCCCCCCCCCTCATCTGCTCGAAGAGCAATCAGGGTTCCCTGACCTGTGGGAATCCCAAGGACTGCCCACCTCTATCCAAGTCTCGTAAGGTGAGCATTCAAACTGCCTAGGCTCCCACAAAGCCAGTACGTGCAGTAGGATCAAAAACCCACTGCAATTGTTCTTGAATTCTCAGTATTCCTCATTGTCCGCTATGTTCAGCTAGTCCGGATTTATCCCATGCTTTTTCAGACCTAGGCCAGCTGGCCTTGGTGAGATCCCAATAGAACATCCCCATTGTCTTAGTGTGTGGGTGCACCCCTTGTGGTCCTGAGTTCCTTGCTCGTGCTCCGTCTCCTTCTGCTCCTGATTTGGACCTTGAGATTTCTGTCCGGTGCTCCCGTGTGGGTCTCTGTCTCTGTCTCCTTTCATCGCCTGATGAAGGTTAATATTCCTGAGGATGCCTATGTGTTTGTCTTTGGATTCACCTTATTTAGCTTCTCTAGGAACATGAATTATTAGCTCAATGTCCTTTATTTATGGCTAGAAACCAAATATGAGTGAGTGCATCCCATGTTCCTCTTTTTGGGTCTGGCTTACCTCACTCAGGATAGTGTTTTCTATTTCCATCCATTTGTATGCAAAATTCAAGAAGTCCTTGTTTTTTACTGCTGAGTAATACTCTAATATGTATATATTCCATACTTTCTTCATCCATTCTTCCGTTGAAGGGCATCTAGGTTGTTTCCAGGTTCTGGCTATTACAAACAATGCTGCCATGAACATAGTTGAGCATATACTTTTGTTGTATGATAGGGCCTCTCTCTTGGGTATATTCCCAAGAGTGGTATTGCTGGATCCAGGGGTAGGTTGATCCCGAATTTCCTGAGAAACCGAAACACTGCTTTCCAGAGTGGTTGCACAAGTTTGCATTCCCACCAGCAATGGGTGAGTGTACCCCTTTCTCCACAACCTCTCCAGCAAAGGCTATCATTGGTGTTTTTTATTTTAGCCATTCTGACAGGTGTAAGGTGGTATCTTAAAGTTGTCTTGATTTGCATTTCCCTGATCGCTAAGGAAGTTGAGCATGACCTTAAGTATCTTTTGGCCACTTGAACTTCTTCTGTTGAGAATTCTCTGTTCAGCTCAGTGCCCCATTTTATAATTGGGTTGATTAGCCTTTTACGGTCTAGTTTCTTGAGTTCTTTATATATTTTGGAGATCAAACCTTTGTCAGTTGCAGGGTTGGTGAAGATCTTCTCCCAGTCAGTGGGTTGTCTTTTTGTCTTAGTGACAGTGTCCTTTGCTTTACAGAAGCTTCTCAGCCTCAGGAAGTCCCATTTATTCAATGATGCCCTTAGTGTCTGTGCTGCTGGGGTTATACATAGGAAGTGGTCTCCTGTGCCCATGTGCTGTAGAGTACTTCGCACTTTCTCTTCTATCAGGTTCAGTGTGTTCGGACTGATATTGAGGTCTTTAATCCATTTGGATTTGAGTTTTGTGCATGATGATAGATAGGGATCTATTTTCATTCTTCTACAGATTGACATCCAGTTTTGCCAGCACCATTTGTTGAAGATGCTCTCTTTTTTCCATTGTATACTTTTAGCTCCTTTATCGAAGATCAGGTGTTCATAGGTTTGTGGGTTAATGTCAGGGTCTTCTATTCGATTCCATTGGTCGACTTCTCTGTTTTTATGCCAATACCAAGCTGTTTTCAATACTGTAGCTCTGTAATAGAGTTTGAAGTCAGGGATGGTAATGCCTCCAGACAATCCTTTATTGTATAAGATTGTTTTGGCTATCCTGGGTTTTTTGTTTTTCCATATAAAGTTGATTATTGTCTTCTCCAGATCTGTGAAGAATTTTGATGGGATTTTGATGGGGATTGCATTGAATCTATAGATTGCTTTTGGTAGAATTGCCATTTTTACTATGTTGATCCTCCCAATCCAAGAGCAAGGGAGGTCTTTCCATTTTCTGGTGTCTTCTCCAATTTCTTTCTTCAAAGACTTATAGTTCTTGTCAAGTAGATCTTTCACTTCCTTGGTCAGGGTTACCCCAAGGTATTTTATGCTATTTGTGGCTATCGTGAAAGGTGATGCTTCTCTGATTTCCCTCTCTGCTTCCTTATCCTTAGTGTATAGGAAGGCAACTGATTTTTTGGAGTTGATCTTGTATCTATCCTGCCACATTACTAAAGCTGTTTATCAGCTGTAGGAGTTCTTTGGTAGAATTTTTGGGGTCGCTTATGTACACTATCATATCATCTGCAAATAACGAAAGCTTAACTTCTTCCTTTCCAATACGAATCCCCTTGATCTCCTTATGTTGTCTTATTGCTATTGCTAGAATTTCAAGCACTATATTGAAGAGGTATGGAGAGAGTGGACATCCTTGTCGTGTTCCTGATTTAAGTGGGATGGCTTTGAGTTTTTCTCCGTTTAATTTAATGTTAGCTGTTGGCTTGCTGTAAATAGCTTTTATTATATTTAGGTAGGACCCTTGTATCCCTATTCTCTCCAAGACTTTTATCATAAAGGGGTGTTGAATTTTGTCGAATGCTTTTTCAGCATCTAGTGAAATGATCATATGGTTTTTTTCTTTCAGTTTATTTATATGGTGGATTACATTGATAGATTTGCGTATGTTGAACCAGCCCTGCATCTCTGGGATGAAGCCTACTTGATCATAATGGATAATTTTTCTTATGTGTTCTTGGATTCGGTTTGCCAGTATTTTATTGAAAAATTTTGCGTCGATGTTCATGAGTGAGATCGGTCTGTAATTCTCTTTCTTGGTTGGGTCTTTTTGTGGTTTTGGTATCAGGGTAACTGTAGCTTCATAAAAGGAATTTGGCAATGACTCTTCTGTTTCTATATTGTGAAATACATTAAGGAGTATAGGTATTAGCTCTTCTTGGAAGTTCTGGTAGAATTCTGCATTGAAACCATCTGGTCCTGGGCTTTTTTTCGAAGGGAGATTTTTGATAACCATTTCTAATTCTTCGCGAGAAACCAGTCTATTTAGATCATTCACCTGGTCTTGGTTTAGCTTTGGTATATGATACTTATTTAAAAAAAATGTCCATTTCTTTTGTATTTTCCAGTTTTGTGGCATACAGGCTTTTGTAGTAAGATCTAATGATTCTCTGAATTTCCTCTGTGTCTGTGGTTATGTCCCCCTTTTCATTTCTGATCTTATTTATTTGCGTGTTCTCTCTCTGTCGTTTAATTAGTTTGGATAGGGGTTTGTCTTTCTTGTTGATTTTCTCCAAGAACCAGCTTTTTGTTTCATTGATTCTTTGGACTGTTTTCTGTGTTTCTATTTTGTTGATTTCAGCCCTCAGTTTTATTATTTCCAGTCTTCTACTTCTCCTGGGCGCGTCTGCTTCTTTTTTTTTCTAGAGCTTTCAGGTGTGTTTTTAAGTCCCCAATGTATGCATTCTCCGTTTTCTTTAAGTGGGCACTTAGTGCTATGAACTTTCCTCTTAGCACTGCTTTCATTGTGTCCCATAGGTTTGAGTATGTTGTCCCTTTATTTTCATTAAATTCAAGGAAGACTTTAATTTCTTTCTTGATTTCTTCCTTGACCCAGGTGTGGTTCAGTAGTTGACTGTTCAGTTTCCATGAGTTTGTCGGTTTTTTGGGGGCAGCGTGGTTGTTGCCTTCTAACTTTAATTCGTGATGATCTGATAAGACACAGGTGGACACTGATATTTTTTTGTATCTGTGGAGGTTTCCTTTGTTACCAAGTATGTGGTCAATTTTTGAGAAGGTTCCATGAGCTGCAGAGAAGAAGGTATATTCTTTCCTATTTGGGTGGAATGTTCTATAGATGTCTGTTAAGTCCATTTGCTTCATTACCTCCAATAATTCTCTTAATTCTCTATTAGGTTTCTGTCTGATTGACCTGTCCCTTGGAGAGAGAGGTGTGTTGAAGTCTCCTACTACTAGTGTGTGTGGTTTGATGTCTGCCTTGAGTTCTAGTAATATTTCTTTTACATAAGTAGGTGCTTTTATATTGGGGCGTATATATTCAGGATTGAGACGTCCTCCTGATGAATTGTTCCTGTTATGAGTATAAAGTGACCGTCTCGGTCTCTTCTGATTGATTTTAGTTTGAAGTCAGTTTTGTTAGAAATTAGTATGGCCACACCTGCTTTTTTCTTAGGACCATTTGCTTGAAAGACCTTTTCCCAACCCTTTACTCTGAGTAGGTGCCTGTCTTTGTGGTTGAGATGTGTTTCTTGCAAACAGCAGAATGTTGGATCCTGTTTTCGTATCCAATCTTTTAGCCTGTGCCTTTTTATAGGTGAATTGAGCCCATTAATATTAAGTGATATTAATGACCAGTGGTTGTTTACTCCGGTTATTCTTATTGCTTTTGGTAGTAGAGATTGTGTGTCTCCCTTCTTTGAGATGTGCTCGTGAAGGGTCATTAGATGCCTGGGTTATTGTAGGCAGTGTTGGCAGTGTTGGATTCCTTGGCTTGCGATTTTCCTTCTATTACTTTCTGTAGGGCTGGATTTGTCGCTACGTATTGTTTAAATTTGTTCTTATCCTGGAATGTCTTGTTTTCTCCATTGATAATGAACGATAGCTTGGCTGGGTATAGTAGTTTGGGTTTGCATCCATGGTCTCTTAGCTTCTGCAGAACCTCTATCCAGGACCTTCTGGCTTTCATAGTTTCCATCGAGAAGTCAGGTGTAAGTCTGATCGGTTTACCTTTATAAGTTACTTGCCCTTTTTCTTTTGCAGCTCTTAATATTCTTTCTTTAACCTGTATATTTTGTGTTTTGATTATTATATGGTGAGGAGATGTTTTTCTTTGATCCAGTCTGTTTGGTGTTCTGTATGCTTCTTGAATATTTAAATGAATATCTTTCTTTAAGTTGGGAAAGTTTTCTTCCATAATTTTGTTGAAAATATTTTCTGGGCCTTTGAGCTGTGACTCTTCTCCTTCTTTTATTCCTATTATTCTTAGGTTTGGTTTTTTATTGTGTCCCATAGTTCCTGAATGTTTTGTGTTGAGAATTTGTTGGCTTTGCTGTTTTCTTTGATCTGTTCGTTTATTTTCTCTATGGTGTCCTCAGCATCTGAGAGTCTTTCTTCTAGCTCTTGTATTCTATTGATTATGCTTGTTTCTGTAGACTCTGCTCGTTGGCCTAGATTTTCCATATCCAGCTGGTCCTCAGTTTGTATTTTCTTCTTTGCCTTCATTTCAGTTTTCAATTCTTGAACTGTTTCCATTACCTGTTTGATGGTTTTTTCTTGGTTTCCCAGGGTATCATGTATGTATATTTATCTGTGTATTGCCTTGTGGTGGTGGCTTACCAAGTAAAATTCCCAGTGTCTGTCTCCAGTGGATCCATGGCATCTCTCTTCTTCTTCCCAGAATTCATTTCTGTCTTCCCCGCCCACCTAAGCTCTGCCCTATCAGGCCAAGGCAGTTTCTTTATTCATTAACCAAGAAAAGTAACACATAGAGGGGAGCCCCACATCAAAGGACACAATCAGAAAGCTGTCCTTGGTTCTGTCTATTCATTCCAAGTCAGGAACCATACAAGAGCTAGTTCCAGGACAGGCTCCAAAACCACATAGAAACCTTGTCTTGAAAATTCAAAAAAAAAAAACAAACAAACAAACAAAAAAACCAAGTTAGGAACCACATATACTTGGAAACTTTTATGCATTCTGCCTGTTCCCACAGCCACTTATAAGATAACCACTCTGAGTCTTCATATTAATTATAATTGTTTGGCCAATGGCTTGGGCATATTACTGACCATCTCTCACAATTAAATTAACCCATTTCTACTTATCTGTGTATCACCACAAAACCATGGCTTACCGGTGATGCCCTGGCATGTTGCTCCTTCCTTGACTACATGGTGTCTCCCTGACTCCACCTTCTTTCTCACTGTATCTCTGTTTGAATTTGCTGCATAGCTATATTCTGTCCTGCCATAGGCCAAAGTAGGTTCTTTATTAATCATTGGTAATAAAACCTATTCAAAGCATACAGAGGTGCATTCCACATTATTTCTGTTGGTTGATGTTGTCCAAACTATCATCAAAGTGATTGTTTTCATTTAATCTTGTTATATTTTATTTTTCTGTATTTAAAAAAACTGAATGAATGAAAAACCTAGCAACTAGGGTAAATCTTAACAACTAAACTGTCACTCATACTTGTTAGGAGGGGGCAAATCAATTTTCTTCATTGGAGTGACACTTGAAATATCAACCACTTCTGGACACACACCACATCCAGGAGTAGTTAACCAACATATTATAGACAGATGGTTTATTTTTGTTATTCTTATTGTTTTTCCTTATGGCTTTGCTTTTATTATGCTTCATTGGTTTGTAGAGGTTTTGTTGTTGTATTGGGGTTTTGGTTTTTTTTTTTTGAAAAAAACAAAGTTGGGTGAGTAGAGAGGTGAGAGAATCTGGAAGGGTATAGGAGAGGGGAAGAGTATGATCAAAATATATTTAAATTTAAAAATGTTTTAAATAATAAAAAAAGAAAAGAAAAATGCAGTGTCTGAGCCCTCTGCTCTGGCTGCTTCTACTACACTGTACCCACAATTAAGAACTTTTACCCTCTGAAGGAATAAATTGAAATAAACTTTCTTTATAACCTGACTTGATCATAGCAATAAAAACACCTAACAATCCCTCCCGTTTCCCTATAGTAGGTGGGAGAGCTGGCCCTGTTCTTCACCAGTTGCAATATGCAAGAGAAAAGGTCCTAAGCATCACCTGGGCAGCAGAGTAGATTTGACCCTGTTGATGGGGGCGGGTGGTTAAGGGGAGCTGGCCCCTAGGGACTCAAAGCAACAGAGCTGACTCTGACCCCCTACTGGCATGTGATATGGGACATCCTTCTGTCTATGTGTTGCTTTTATTGGTTAATGAATAAATCTGTTTTGGCCAATGGTTTAACAGAATAGGGCAAGATGGGAGTTTCAAGCAGATAGAGGAGAAGAAAGTAGGTGGAGGCACCAGGAGGAAATGCCATGGAGCCACCAGAGGAGAAAGATGAGAGCCATCAGCTGGAACCTGGCCAGTAGGACATGAACCTCATGGAAACTAGAAAATAATAGAAATGGGTTAATTCTAGATGTAAGAGCTAGCTAACAATATGCTTAAGTGATTGGCCAAACAGTATTGCAAATAATAGTTTCTGTGTGACCATTTCAGGAGTCTGGGTAGCCAGGAACAAACAAGTGGCTTCCTACAACAGGCATGTGGTGACAAGGGTGAGGGAAAGATGCTCTCTCCTTCTGCCCCTTGCCACCTGTGGCAGGTGGGAAAATTGGCCTGGGTTCATGAGAGTGTGAGAGTTAATCCCACCCCTTACTAGCCACAGTGCATGGGAGAGCAGGTCTTGCACCTTGCCTAAGCAAGATGATTGAGTTAGCACTAGTGTGTGTGTGTGTGTGTGTGTGTGTGTGTGTGTGTGTGTATGGGTGAACTGGACCCGAGGGCATGAGAGCAGGAGAACTTGCCCACGCCTTGCCGCCTCTATGTGGGGTGAGCTAGCTGGGGCAGTGCTGAAGAGCTTGTCTGGGTAGTGACAATGAAGGGAAACTGCTGACCACCCGGGCCCAGAATCAGAGCTATGAGCTGCCCCACCCAACCTATGAACTGCAAAATCATTGTAAAGAGGGAAAACCTACAGATCCAAAACATCAGCATCTCCATGACACAGGACAACAGCAGGACATTCATAAGGAGCCTCAGTGAGGACACATTATCTATAGTGCATCAGAGGTCAGCAGCCTCAAACTAGACACCAACTCATAGTAATGAACACTCATAACTAAAGATTATGGACTATAGGGTACACTGTGTGGCTCACCAAATCACACTATAGTTTTCACACTGAGAATTTGTTTATTTGGTTGGTTGGTTTTTGGTTGTTTTTTTTAAATTTTGTTTTGTTTTTGGAGAGAGGGAAGACATGTAGGGATGGTTAAACGAGTGATATCAGGATGCATAATGTGAAATCCACAGAGTCAAAATCAATCCGTCAATAGTAATAAGTAAAAAAAAAAAAAAAGAAAATCAATGATAGGGTAGAACGGGCTGGCCAGGGAGAAAATATACAAATGAATAATTTGAGTTAAGCAGTCAGTGTGCGAGCTACTCAAAGTCTTAATAGGAAATGATAATCAGTGAATTTCCTAGTTCACTAAACAAGAAGAGAATTCTTGCAGTGCTCGAACCCATGACCTTTTACATGCTGTAGGTATATGCTCACCAGTGAGCTAGGTAGACCCCAAGCCCTCTAAGAGCATTTTAACCTAGGCTAACATGACCTAGTTTTATTTATGATGAATATTTGGGGAGATGAATAGGATTGTTTTTAAACATAATGCTTTACAAGTACTGCAAAAGTAAAATTTCTCTTTCTAAAGAATTTCCTACTTCTGTGTTGTGGCAGGTAACTCTGCCAGAAACAGAGAGTTTATTGCTTTCAGTGAGTATGAGAAACACAGCTTCCACAGAGCACACACACACTGATGACTCTGCAAAGCAAAGGTAAGATTGTGAGAAGTTTATATGAAAACAGACAACAACCTGTATTGGCAAGAGTGCTACCAAATTTAGAATAAAAGACACAGGAAATCAATCCTAATTATCCATGGCAACATAGCAAATATTTGAACCCTGGGTGGCTTCCCCTCATCACCCAGCAGTCAGAATTCAGTGTGAATTTGAAATAGGAACTCATTTCACTCTCGCACAGCGTAATTATGAGGTAAATTTTCTGGAAAAAACAGTGCCTGCAATAGATTCCAAAGTCAAGTGGAAGTGATTTTTAAATTATTTGCTATTTTGTGTTATTCAAAACAGGAAAATGATGATTTTATAGTTATGTTATCACACTGTAAATGAATGAAAGAATAAATGAATTCATCGAAAGTGAAGCATATTGAGATGGTAAGTGGCTGTAAACAGAAAGGTGGGGTAGTTTGCTAGATACGCTTTCATCTCAGCTGCAACTTTGTGTTTTAAAATGTACAAGTGTTCTGAGATAAATCTAGACATACAGATACGTAGCCACACATTTCTGAGCAAAATGTTCATGATAGATTATCATGCTCAAGCTTTCATTGTTATGGGCTTACATAGCCCCACTTAACCAATACTCCTGCACTGATTAAAGATGGTGTAGGAGGTCTGATTAGGCAACCTTATTTAGCTCAGAGAGGGCCTGGATTTTACCAAGGTCACATTTGGGTTGAACATATCTGTGGAATCTCTTCAGGTCCCCTAATAAATACTATATCATTTCTATTGTAAGAATGATGCAAACCAATTTACTTATGACTATTTGGGTATAGTATTTCTTAGTCAATCAGGTTGTTTTAAATGTTAGTATATTTTAATGTAATATTTACATTTTTTATTGCTTTTTTTCTTCCAAAAATGCTTATTTTGTAAAAAAAAAAAAAAGGTGGGGGGCAAGAAGTATGGGACCATTTTCTCATCATAGTTACAATAATTCAAGTTAAAACCTTTAGTATTGGAAAATATAGTTCCTTATTCTCTAGATCATGTAAGTAATCAGTGAACTTTAAAAAACTGGATATGTGTTAGCCTGCCCCATCATCCACCCCTCTATGATCTGTGGAGCTCTTAAAGGAACCTGACCTGTAGACCCAAAGCAGCAGGATCTCCACAACACAGGGCAACAATAGGACATCCAGGAGGAGCCCTAATGAGGGCCCAGCATCATAGGGTAGTAGAAGCCAGAGACCTCAAACCAAACCACTGACCTTTTGAAATGAACACTTGCAAGTAAAGACAAATGGACAAAGGGCTTCATGGCACGACTCACTGTCACACCACAACTTCCATGGTGAGATTTTTAAATTTCCCCCTTTTTTCTTTTTTACTTGAATTTTGTTTTATTTGTAAGGTGTACAGGGGCAGAGAGCAGATGCAAAGGGATGGGGAAATTAATGGGATCAAGACACACGATGTAAAAGATACATAGTATAAATATATTAAACAATTATGCATTTACTTCAGCATCTTTAAACCGAAGAAACATTTTTTCAGCTATTCTATAAAAACTTGCCACCTTTTGTAGCAGTTTTTGAACCACAAGGATATCTTCCTGTCCTCCAGGAGCTCTGGAACAGGGAAGCAACTGTCCACACTGATTTCCCTTTGGCAAGTGACTGGAAAGGATCAGTATTAACAACTTACAGAAAATGACATGTGTGGGAAATGTCAAATACACCAGATGACTTAGTGCCAAATAAAGAGAAAGATTAGCAGATTTGCCCTTTTTCTTCTTCATTCTCAAAATAAGTTAAATGTGTGTCTCACAAAATACAAGGAAAGTTTAACACCTCAGCACCAGTGTTTAGCACCACCCTGCAGAACATCTGTTACATGCTGCTAGCTACACAGTAGTTTGGATCAGTATATATTCAATAGGTAAGGGCAGCATTTAAAGAACTAGGCGATAGAAAATGACTTTCAAGCAGGTTGAGAGATAACCATAGGCCTGAGAATGCTGCAGGCGTAGGATCAATTGTAGCTTGAGAAGAAACTCAACCATGCCATGTCCTGTCCTCCAGTTCTCCAACAACAAAAGATGGTGGGTTGGCCCAAACTTGGCATCTTGCTCATGACAGAAGCCGAGTGCAGAGTGTTTCTGAATTAATTGTTTCTTTTGTTTTAATCAGATATCATTGTAATAGTTTTGTATTTTGAAGATAGTCAATTTCCATCAGAGGGAAGCACAAAAGAAACTCAAAATCACTATCAATATGAGCATGTAAACATGACCATGATAAGATCTTAGTGTGTCACTGATAGAAACTCAAGTCATACACTCTACATTTACTTTTATACATAAAAACAACCCTCAATATCAGTAAGTATTTACAAGATTTCCTTAAATTATTGCATACTCTTCCATTGCATGAACCATTACCTTAAAACCAATTTCTGATAATTGGAGATTTAATATATTTTAGTTTTCACTATTATTAATGATGTCAAACTTATTCACTGGGAGTTTCTTTACATTTAGTTTGATATTAGCTGTTGGCTTGCTGTATATTGCCTTTATTATATTTAGGTATGTTCCTTGTATCCCTGCTCTCTCCAAGAACTTTATCATGAAGGGATGTTTTATTTTGTCAAAAGTTTTTTTTCAGCATCTAATGAGATGATCATGTGGTTTTTATTTTTCAGTTTGTTTATATAGTGGATTATGTTGACAGAATTTTGTATGGTGAACCATCCCTGCATCTGTGGGATGAAGCCAACATCAGGTTAGATGATGTTTCTGATGTGTTTTTGGATTCGATTTGCCAGTATTTTACTGAGTATTTTTGCATGAATGTTCATGAGTGAGAATGGTCTGTTATCCTATTTCTTAGTAATGTCTTTATGTAGTTTGGGTATAGGGTAATTGTAATCTCATGAAAAGTTTGGCAATATTCCTTCTGTTTCTATTGTGTGAAACAATTTGAGGAGTATTGGTATTAGCTCTTTGAAAATCTTGTAGAATTATGAGCTGAAACCATCTTGTCCTGGGCTTCTTTTGGTTCTGAGACTTTTGATGACTATTTCTACTTCTTTAGAGTTATAGGTCTATTTAATTTGCTTATCTCGTCTTGATTTAATTTTGGAAACTAATGCTTATCCAGAAAGTTGTCCATTTCCTTTAAATTTTTCAATTTTGTGGAGTACAGGTTTTCAAATATGACCTGATGATTCTTTGTATTTCCTCCATGTCTATTGTTGTGTCCCCCTTTTCATTTCTGATTTTGTTAATTTGGATATTCTCTCTCTGCCTTTTGGCTAGCTTGGACAAAAGTTTGTCTATTTTGTTGATTTTTCTCGAAGAACCAACTTTTCGTCTCATTGATTCTTTGTATTGTTTCTTTGTTTCCACTTTATTGATTTCAGCTCTCAATTTAATTAGTTCCTGCCATCTAGTCCTGCTGGGTGTGTTCACTTTTTATGTTCTAAAGTTTTCAAATGTTCTGTTAATTTACTAGTATGGAATTTTTCCAGCTTCTTTATGTAGGCATTTAGTGTTATGGACTTTCCTCTTAATAGTGCTTTCATTGTGTCCCATAAATTTGGGTATGTTGTGTGGTTGTTTTTGCTGAATTTTAGGAAGTCATTAATTTCTTTCTTGACCTATTGGTGATTCAGTTGAGCATTGTTTAATTTCCATGTGTTTGTGGGCTTTTTAGAATTAATGTTGTTGTTAAATTCTAATGTTAAGACATGGTGATCTGATAAGATACATGGGGTTATTCCAATTTTTTTTGTATCTGTTGAGGTTTGCTTTGTTACCAAGTTTGTGGTCAATTTATAAACTTCTTTTATATATGTTATTCTTAGATTTGATCTTTCCATGGTGTCCCATATTTCCTGGATTAATTTGTGTTAAGCTTTTGTTATATTTAGTGTTTTCTTTGACTGATGAGTCTGTTTCCTCTATTGTATCTTCAGCACTTGAGATGCTTTCTTCCAACTCTTGTATTCTGCTTTTTATGCTTGCATTTGTGGTTCCTGGTTGTTTTCTTGTGGTTTATGTTTCTATAATTTCCTCAGCTTGCACTTTCTTTATTGCCTCCTGTGGAAGTCCCTAGCTTGGGCTTGGTCCTACAAAGGTCTCTAACTCTAGTCTACTCCTTCGGAGGTCCCAGATGCAGGTGTGCCTGGATCCTGGATGCAGAGGTCCTGGTTCTGCTACTGGTATTCTTTTTGAAAAGTTGTCTCCTGTTTCAATGCATTCAAAGCTGGATTTTTGTTGAGGTTTTTGATCCATTTGGACTTGAATTTTATGAAAGGCAGTAGATATGGATCTATTTGCATTCTTCTACAAGTAGGCATTTAGTTATGATAGCACCATTTGTTGAAAATGCTTTCTTTTCTCCATTGTATGACTTCGACTTCTTTGTCAAAAATCAGGGGTTTATAGGTGTGTATATTTATGTCAGAGTCTATGAATCAATTCTGTTGGTCCAGCCATCTGTTTTATGCCAATACCAGGCTGTTTTCATGACTATAGCTCTATAGTGGAGTTTGACGTCAAAGATGGGGATACCTTCATAAGTTTCTTTATTGTACAGGATGGCTTTACCCATCCTGGGTTTTTTTTTTTTTTCCATGTGAAGTTGAACATCATTCTTCCAAGGTCTGTGAAGAATTTTTTTGGAAATTTGATGGCTATTTTGCTGAAAAGAAAATTTGTTCTTTTGTATTTGGGTGAAATGTTCTGTTGATGTCTATTAATGTGGTGGACTTCTTGACCGGCGAAGAAGAATGACCACCACATCAGGATTCCACTCAGATCACGCTTTTACTGGAGTGCCCTTGATTGATGGGGAGCAAGGAACGAGAGGGCGGGAAAACGAGGAACAGGGAGTGAAGGGGCAGGGAGGGAAATGGAGAGGCAGCAGGAAGCGAAGGGCCCGGGGTGCACTTAGGCAGCCGCTTAAATAGGGAATTGGCACACGGGTCACCCTGTGATTGGCTGCCACCAACAGCTGACACCAGACCGCATCGGGATAGGCTCAAAGATCCTCATCCACTGCGCATGCGGGAAGCGGGGACGCGCAGCTCTCAAAGCCATAGCCAAATATGGAGTTGTTTATAACCAACAAGACAGGATGTCGGCGCCATCTTGTAATGGCGATCCTGTCCGGCTCCCTACAATTCCCCCTTTTTGTTTGTAAGCAATGAGCACAGGACTAACGTCATCCAATCTGACCCCCACCTCATGATGTGCTGGTCGATCGAGGATGGAAGATATTTTTCATGGACACACCTTCCACTGTGCAATGGGTACTCGAGGAACCCCGGGGGTGCAAAGGCTGTGTCGCAGGAACCTACAACCACACACCTACCCAAGTGCAATGGATCAACAGATCCCATGGGGTGCAAAGGCTGTGCAGGATGGAAGCCCTAAGCGTCTCTTAGTGCTGACAACCATATCTGGGGGAAGGAGCCACACTCCAGGGGAGCTAAAGCCTGAGAGATTATAACCTTGTCCCAATATAGCCTAATCCCTATTGGTCTGGGCTCGAAGGCAGCAAACCAACCACAGGTACAACACACAGCCATCCAGGCAGCTTGCCAAAAACATGCCCACGGAACTGAAAGCACAGGGACCCTTTCACTATCCTAAAAGGGCCACTTTAGACTTATAACTCAAGGTTTCTATCGGTGGTAAAAATCTGGGGAAATCATGGCGAACGGGCATCGCCTTTGGGAAGGCTGACAGGCTTCTCCTTCTGTGCTCCACCTTCCCCTGGATCCACATCATCAGGGATGTTAGCAGAAACTTTCTCCAGCGACTCAGCCTCATCCTTAGGAACTTCCTTGATCATGCGTGTCAGCCGGCTCGGAACCCAAAGCGGAGCCTCTTGGCCCTGTGGAAAAACACATACAGCTCCCCTGGATCTTGCCACCGCAAGATCCGGTCCATACCATTTGTTATCCAATATATCTTTCCACATCACATATTCCTTTTGTTCTATAGGGCCTGCTGCATGCTTTTCAGCTGCTGCAGTACCCGACTCATTCAGGTTTAAAAAATTAAGTGTGAAGAGAGCAAGGGAGATTCTTTCCCTGGGGGAAGCGGATTCAGCTATTCCCCCTTTTTGTTTTTGTAGAATTTCTTTAATATTTCTGTTGGCTCTCTCCACAATACCTTGTCCTTGTGGATTGTGTGGAAGACCCGTAATGTGGGTCACTTGGAGCTGTGCGCAAAAGGCACGAAATCCATGGGAGGTATATGCTGGGCCGTTGTCTGTCTTCAGGCGTAGGGGTTTTCCCCAGGCAGCCCAGGCCTCAAGGCAATGTGTTTTTACATGAGTCACCTTTTCTCCCGCTAGGGGCGTGGCATGAATAATGCCAGAAAAGGTATCCACTGATACATGTAAATATTTTAATTTGCCAAAATCAGGCAGATGGGTAACATCCATTTGCCACAACGTGTTAGGTTGCAGCCCTCTAGGGTTGACCCCAACATTAGGGGGGTATAAAAAGATCACACATGAAGAACAGGCTTTAACTATATCTCTGGCTATCTGTCTGGAAATATGAAATTTTTTTTAAGGGTATTGGCAGACACATGCCAAAGCTTATGAAAATCTTGTGCTAATTCTACAGGGTCCAAGACGACCAAAGCCATGGACCGGGTAAGGCAGTCAGCCAAATCATTGGCCTCAGACATGGGTCCTGGAAGCAAAGTGTGAGCCCGAATATGTCCAATGAAAAGGGGATTATCCCTTTGTAAAATGCATGCTTGAATTTGACATAAAATATTGGAAATTGTACTTGAATTTCTAACAAAGGCGGCCACCTCCAATGAGGCAACAGCATTCACCACATATTTAGAATCTGAAAATAAATTGAAGGGTTCTGAAAATCTTTTAAAAACTTCCAGCACGGTCATACATTCCGTGACTTGTGGGGAATCAGGTCGAAAATCAAGCAAAATGGGTTCCCTACCTTGAATTACTATGGCACCTTTGCCAGTTTTGGAGCCATCAGTAAAAACAGTCAAGGCCATATTAATGGGCTTTTTAAAGGTAACCTTAGGAAAATACACTAAGTTCCTTTCCACAAAATTTAATAGGGGATGTCTTGGATAGTGATTATCAATAAGGTTAGGAAAAGCGCAAACCAAAACAGCCCATTCATTTACTGTAGCTGCCAATGTCTCTACCTGTCCTTTGGTATAGGGAATAATCAATTTATCTGGCATGGTTGCAAAAGATGATAAGCAATGTTTTATCCCCAATACCGCTTGAGAAGCAACCAACTCAGGATAATATTGAATAGCTTTGGTACCTGAAGAATTACCATGGATCCACCATAAAGGGCCATCTTGCCATAGCACCCCAGTAGGGTAATGTGCAGTTTTTAAGATGCATAAGAATATGGGCAAAGCAGGATCGACTCGGCACAATTGTGCCTTAGTCATTGCTTTCTCCACCTGTTTTAAAGCCTTTTCAGCCAAGGGGGTCAAAGTTCTGTTAGAATTAACATTTGGATCACCTTTCAAAATAGAAAACAAGGGCAACAACTTTGCCCGGGGGATGTTTAAATAACCCCTAATCCAATTAATAACCCCCAATAATTGTTGAAAATCATTAAGTGTCCTCAAATGATGAGTGCTAATGGAAATCTTTTGAGGGGTCACCGTCAAAGGGGATATAATTGCCCCCAGAAATTTTATAGCAGTAGTCTCTTGGATCTTATCGGGTGCCAAGACCAGGCCCCAACATGTAGAAAAATGAAAATAGATCTATATCCATCTCCATGTACAAAATTTAAGTTTAAATGAGCCAAAGGCCTTAGTATATAAAAATTATGTTGAATCTTACAGAGAAAAATTTTTGAAGCACATTTTGCCATATCTCAAACAGGGCCTTAGTGGCATAAACATTGTGAGAAACTATAAATTATATCTCCTGAATTGAGAAACTTTTGTATAACAAGGCTAGAGTGGGAAAAGATCTTTACTTATTATAAACCCATTTCAAAAATATATGAAGAACTCAGGAAATTAGTTATTAAAAATTTAATCCAAAAAATTTGTTATCTAAACTGAAAACTCTCAGACGAACTTAAAAATGACCGAGACACTTAAAAAATGTTCAAACATAACAACCTTTAGCCTTCAGAGAAATGCAAACCAAAACTCTGAGATTTTATCTTATCCTTGTAAAAATGACCAAGATTAAAAATTATTGCCTAAGAAAATGTGGGTAAAGAAAAAACTCCATTGTTGGAAGTGTGTAAACTGACACAGCCATCTTTGGATCACACATCGTATTGAAAAACCTGAACAAACCCAGACTCCTCCAGCGGGAAGAGAAGAACCAAAAATCTAGGACTAGCCCTTCAGCAACCCTGTACCAGGAACTAGCTGAAGACAAAACCAGACTGCAATCCTGATAACAATCCCGATAAACAGTTGGGTTTTCTCCTTGTGATTATCAGCTTGCTGTTTTAGGAACTAGCCGATGACAACCTTGGGAGTGGTCCCAAGGCAGGGAGCTGTCCTCCTGCGACCACAGTTGGATTTTTGGAATTTATGACTCTCCCTGACTATAGGGCTGTGGCCTCTTAAAATTTTTTTCTCCAGGTCACTAGGGGTCAAACTCCTCCCCTGCCAATCAAAGTCATGTGACCTCAGCAAGGACAGTCTCCTGCAAGCCATGTGGGGGCATGCGCTATCCCTAGACCGGAGTGAGAGTCTCCCCAGTATTGGGAGTCTCCCATTATGTCTATTTTCTAAAATTAGGCAAATATCTACCTCAAAACTTAGCAATACCCCTTTTGGGCCTAAATACAAAGTTGTTTAACCACAAAAACATGTGCTCAGCCTTGCTTGGAGGTGTGGCTGAGCAGAGCAGCTGGGCCAACATGATCCAGGCCGGTTGCTCCAGGCTAGGACAGAGGTTCAAGCTGGTGAGCCTCACCAGGGTCGTGCTGCGCTATGCCCTGAGGCCCACGCTGGGAGTGGCCTAGCTTTCTAGCCTGCCGGTCCTCAAGGCAGGTCCTGTGTTTGTAGCTTTGCATCTTGGAGCCACAGCTGTTCACATTCTACAAAATCTGGAGGCCTCGGTAACTCGAACCAGAAGAATATAATTCCCTTCCTTAGCATATCTTGTTTAGCAGCCAGATCTCTATCAAGCCTATCATAGGATGACACATTAAGATTGCCAGAGGCGGCTTTCTCTAGTTCTTCCTCCTCCTCGGACCGATCCAGGCCCGCAAATTCCTCGAGCGCTGGATAGAGGGGACCTTCCCTCTTTTCATTAGCCTCTCTTTTAGAGAGGTTTGTACCAGGATCCTTTTCTTTTACTTTTTTTCTTTCAGGCCTTTACAAGTTTCTTCCCTTTGAATCTGAATCTGAAAAACTGTTCTTGTGTTTAATGCGGGCCTTTCGCCCCTCTCTCGGAACGTCAACACTGTTCCCTGTTCTGAGGTTGCGGCCGGACTTTCGGCAGTGCAACCAGAGACAGCAGGCCAGTACAAACACCACAAACGCCACGAACACGAGACCAAACACCCAAGAACCCACTCCCACAAACAGCATACTTGGGGAGACTGAAATTAGCATACTGGGAGAAACTTACTGATGTCGCCACTCCGCGTGTTGAGTTCAGAATCCTCTTCGGCCCTTCGCCTGGTGACCGAAGTTCCCGGGTTTTCGGCACCAGCTGTGGCGGACTTCTCGACCAGTGAAGAAGAATGACCACCACATCAGGATTCCACTCAGATCACGCTTTTACTGGAGTGCCCTTGATTGATGGGGAGCAAGGAACGAGAGGGCGGGAAAACGAGGAACAGGGAGTGAAGGGGCAGGGAGGGAAAGGGAGAGGCAGCAGGAAGCGAAGGGGCGAAGGGCTCTTAGGCAGCCGCTTAAATAGGGAATTGGCACACGGGTCACCCTGTGATTGGCTGCCACCAACAGCTGACACCAGACCGCATCGGGATAGGCTCAAAGATCCTCATCCACTGCGCATGCAGGAAGCGGGGACGCGCAGCTCTCAAAGCCATAGCCAAATATGGAGTTGTTTATAACCAACAAGACAGGATGTCGGCGCCATCTTGTAATGGCGATCCTGTCCGGCTCACTACATATTAAGTCCATTTTAGTTATGATATCTGTTAGTTCCCTTATTTCTGTTAAGTTTTTGTCTGGCAGACCTGTCCATTGATGGAAGTGTTGAAGTCTCCCACTATTAAAATGTAAGTTTTGATGTGTGAATTAAGCTTTATGTTTCTTTTACAAATGTGGGTACCCTTGTATTTGGGATGTTGATGTTCAGAATTGAGACTTGATGGATTTTTTCCCTGTGGTGAATATGAAATATCTTTCTCCATGTCTTCTGATTAGTTTAATTTGAAGCCTGCTTTGTTAGGTATTAGTGTAGCTACACCAGCTTGCTTCTTAGGTCCATTTGATTGGAAAATCTTTTCCCAACCCTTTACTCTGAGGTAATGTCTGTCTTTGAAGTTGAGTTGTATTTCTTGTATGCAACAGAAGGATGGCTCCTGTTTTGTTAGCCTGTCTTTTTATTGGTGAGTTGAGTACATTGCTATTAAAAGATGTTATTGACCAGACAGAGATTGTTAATTCCTGTTAATTTTTGTGGTGGTGGTGAAATTGTGTTTGCCCCGCCCCCCGTGTGTGTGTGTATGTATGTGTTTCCATTCTTTGTGTTTTTGCTGATGTGAGATTATTTATTGCATGTGTTTCCACGGGTGCAGCTAACTTCCTTAGATTGGAGTCTTTCTTCTAGTACATTCCTTAGGACTGGATTTGTGGATAGGTATTCTTTAAATCTGGTTTTGTCATAAAATATTTTATTTTCTCCATCCATTTATTTTGTTGGGTATAGTAGTTTAGGCTGGCATCTGTGGTCTCTTAGTTTCTCAAAATGTCTGTCCAGAACCTAGAAGCTTTTAGAGTCTCTGTTGAGAAGTCAGGTGTAATTCCAATAGGTCTATCTATATATATTGTTACTTGCCCTTTTTTTTCCTTTGAAGCTCTTAGTATTCTTTATTCTGTATGTTTAGTGTTTTGATTATTATATAAGAGATTTTTTGTCTAGGTGGTGTTCTGTAGGCATCTTGTACATTATAATCATGCCTTTCTCTAGGTTGGGAAAGTTTTCTTCTATGATTTTTGTTGAATATGTTTTCTGTGCCTTTGAGCTTGGATTCTTCTCTTTCTTCTATCCTATTAATCTTAGGTGGTATTTTCATGGTGTTCCAGATTTCCTGAATATTTTATGTTAGGAATTATTTGGACTTAGTGTTTTCTTTGACCAATTAATCTATTTCCTCTATTGTATCTTTAATGCCCGAGATGCTCTCTTCTATCTCTTGCATTGCTGATAATGCTTGCATCCATAGTTGTGGTTTATTTTCCCAGATTTTCCATTTCCAGAATTCCCTCAGTTTGTGTCATCTTTCTTAATTCTATTTCAATTTTTAAGTCTTGAATTGTTTCCTTCACATGTTAGTTTGTTTTTTCTTGGCTTTCATTAAAAGATTTATTGATTTCTTCCAATCTTTGTCTTTTCCTCAATTTCTTTAAGGGAATTTTTCATTTCCTCTTTAAAGGCCTCTATCATCTTTATGAATCTATTTTTAAGGTAATTAACTGTTTTAAAATGTTCAGGTCTTGTTGTAGAATCAGTGGCTATAGCTTGCCTATCCATGAGGGAAGGGAAGAAAATAAAATGTATATATAAAGGGCAAAGGGAAATAATTGTACAGATATAGTTGTATAGATTGAAGTGTGAAGAAGAGGGAAGAGTAGAGGAAAAATATGGCAAGGAATTCATAACACTAAAGACAATTCAAAAATAATATGTAAACACACATCTATAGAATATCACATGCATACTGGCACAATACACACATACACATTTACGTGTACACGCACACACACACAGAATCAAACCCCAAAGCTCTCACTTTTATCAGGTTTATAAGATAGATTAACAATTCAAAGTCCTTTTACAAGTAATGACATTTCACAGCCAATACACAAAATGAAGAAATGCGTACAAATCAATGAAACAGTTTGTTGTTATCTTTTAGAAAAGGATACTTTCTTCCTTGGAATTAATTTTTCTCCACTTTATAGTGACTTCTATTTTGTTTCCATGGCTATTATGGATCAGAAGACAAGCTCTTGAAATACGTATATAAAGAAACTCTTCCTGAGTCTCCTTTATGCCTTTTTTCTTTTTTGTTTTCTCTTGGTTAGCTGCCAGAAAGTGTTTACATAGACCCAGAAGTGCAGAAAGAATTCCACCCAGCCACATCCAGCGCACTCTCTGATACAATATTAGAAAAAGAAATAATATATATTCTTTTCAAAATTAGATTCTTTAAGGCTGATGCACATTATGATAATCCAATAATAAATACCCAAACCAAGCTGTGTATTATCACATCTTTGAACACTTTTTGTATTATATAGAGCATACAAATATGTTGTGAATTTTGAGATTAACATGACCAGTGGATAATGGTGTCAGTGACACTACAATATTAAAAATATGGAAAAATTCCTGTTGCGTTTACTCTCCATTTGGAGACACAACAGCAGCATCAATTTTAAGATGCTACATTCTTTATTATCAAAATATATCTACAGACATGGCTAATATGTAAGAGATCAAAGAGCCAGATCAGTTCATGTGTGTTTGTGTGAGATCTCTGTGTATGTGTGATTATATACATTAAATTTCTTTACTTATTTTGCAGAGGCTACTGAAATTATGTTAATTTCTGATACACATGATGATTTGTCAACAGTTTTTCTTCTCTAACTATATAAGTAAGACCGCATATGATTTACAAATATAAGCTACACAACCTGAAATAATAACTGCGTCTCAATATTCCTGAAAGCTACAAAATTCTACTAGTTCTCAGAGTACATCTTCAGGAAGCAAAATAGGTGAATGTTACAAGCATTCTGAGATTTTAATAACAAATTGAGAGATTCTATTTAGAAACAGGAAGAAACACAATGCTTACAAAGCAGATCTCTTGGATTCTCATAAAACCAGAGCTTGCATAGATTTGAAAACAAATAGATGCATAAATAACCAGTGAATCCTGTCATTTTTAGTGGTCAGTCTGGTTTAAGACAATGTGATTATGAATTAGAAGTGTAGAAGGACAGGGAGGAGGTGTGCCCTGTCATGTCTGCATCCTTCATACATTCTTGCATCTCTTACCTTAGCTCATCTGCACAGCTTGCTGTATCTCACATAATAGTTGTGTAGAGGCTTGGTTGTTAGGTGTAACCTATTATGAAATCACAAAGCCTAGAATGAGCTTCCAACCTTGCAGGTGAGATTCACCCTTTATCTGCACAACATGTTCTCCAGCTCCATCATGTCTCATTAAATGTCTTGCATATAAATTTCCTCATGTTTACAAGAAGGAAAAGAATCCCAAGTTATTTATCTTCTAAGATTTTTAAAGAATCAAATGCAAGAAATAACTGTGAACACTATATGGAGATATACAAAAATAAGAGTTAAAAGAATAAAAAGCCTTATAAATAAAATAAAATATGCAATGTATATTCTACAATACCTGCTCCTCTTTCTCATTGCTGTTTGTTTCTTCATCATTACCTGTGCAATACTTGGTTTTTTGGCAATCTTGGGATGCCCAGTAGTAATACTCAATTTATTCTCTAATTCTCACCCTCTTACTCCTGTTTGTTCTGTACCTCTCTGTAATAGAACTTTGACCCAGTTAGGAAAATTTATGCCATCCTCTAGGAGTATCTGCATGTATAGAATGTAGGTTAGTGACTTTGTTTACCTAACGAGTTGTACGTGTCTTTTTGATCAATGAACATTACTTCAGTGAACTTATTAATAACTTCCTATTTTAAAATATAGCAAGTAATTTAAAATGTAGCTTAGGTCCTTTGTGATACCTATAGTCACATTAGACAGTAAGCTCCTGTATTAAAAACCTTCTCCCATGGTGCAGTGTGGGACATTAAGAGGGAATTAGGCCAGCAGGGCTCATATCCATGAATGGATTAATGCTGCTCTTGTAGGAATGCATTTTTTATTGTGTCTTCTCTCTTCTTTGTCTTTTCACCCTGGGATGATGCAATAAGAAGACTGTTATCTGAAATAGCCCCACCATCTTGGACTTCTCAGCCTTCAGGAACATAAGTTAATGCATTTCTGTGCATTATAACTTTCTCAGTCTTTGGTTGACAAGATGTTTTGGCACATAAAGCACTTGCTGTGCAAACCCAGCAGCCAGAGCTCAGTCCCTGGATAACATGGTGGAAGGAAAGAATCAACTCCCAAAAGCTGTCCACATGCATGCTACAACACACATGCACAATGTAATAATAAAAGAAGTAAAAATACAAAACTTTACTGTCAGTCTGAAGCAATCTAATGGAACACAAACCAGACTAAAATAGAAACATCTAACAATACTTAGAATGATCTTCCAGAACTAGGCCTCTTCCTAAGTGAAGCTTGTGCTGGTGTGTCCTGGTTCTCTCCTAGACCTCTGACCATTTTTCTTTATGTCTTCAATAAGTACTTCCCCTTCATGTTCCATGTGCTGTGGTAAATACTTCCTGCTCCTTTAACACATGCTAACAATGAGAAATTCAATAAATGACACTATATGGTTTACACTGAGGCCTGAAGCAGACAGAGACCTGTGGGTGTGAGGAACCACATATACCCATCACTTGATGGAAAAAGTTTAGCACTGTAGAAGCTGGGCTGTTCTGTTTTACATGGTTCATCTTAAACTGCCTTGCATCCTTGAAACTGTGCTATCCTGGAGGATAGCATGGAAAGGAGTGATGGTGACAAGAAGCATCTCATCATCTCACTTATTGAAAGGCCTGCTAACAACAACTATTGGGAAGATGCTTCATAGAATTGGTGAATGATTTTCATCTGCATGTCCACAACCTGGGCTGGAGCACAACAGCTCATATTGTAACTGGTGCTTTTTTACAGCACCCAACATGCTTTGCCACTCCTTGATAAAATGTTTTCTTAATACAGCCTCTGAAACATTGCACCCACTCATTTCCTTTACACTTAAAGAATTTTTCCTGGCTTCTTTTTCTTCATTCTACTGGTTGCTCCATGGCTTGTGTCTTGGTTTCCTTCTACTGAGCATTTCCTAGCCAGGCAGCCTCACACATCCAGTTCTTCCTATATGATCCCATCCCAGTTATTCTCAAACCTCTTCTCTACTCTGTTCCTGACAAAAGCACTTATATGTCCAAAGATTATCAAACTTTCTGGGTACAAAATTGAGCCCATTATTCTTTCTCTTCCTTGATATTGTCTCCTGTTTCTGGACTAATAGATGAACTGTGTAAAAAATAAGTTTTATATTTTTGGTTGTGAGCCTAGCCTTTAACAGAATGCAGGAAAAAGACATGAATCTTGAGCTGAAGGAATAGAATTCAAGGCCTCTTTGGGTTTTCATTCAACTTGCAATTCCTTACCTAAATCCCCATCCCTTCTCTGAATACCTACCAACTTTGTTAACTGATACTGATGCTGAAGCTTATAATTTAGGTATACACCAGTCCTAGGAAATTTTCCTGACCTCAAATTGGATGGCATGGCCTTCTCATGTATTTTCCAGAAAATTCATGATAGATACTTTTCTATCACATGTTTTGAATTATAAATATATGTGATCTGTCTCCTTTTTTAGGCTTTCTGCTCCATGAAAACAGGGACCTGCAGTGTCTGTCTTCACCTCTAATGTCAGGCACAGACTATGATATGTCTTAGCCTAATTTCATCTGCTGAGATTGCAGCTTTTCAGTGGTGCACTTTCTTGACCTTCCTGACTCTCTTAGTATTTCTCATGCTGTGAAGAGACACAATATCCATGGAAAGTCTTATAAAGGAAGAACATGTAACTGGCGTGGCTTACATTTTCAGAAACATAGTCTATTATCACTATAGTGTGTCATGATGGTGAGCAGACAAACATTGCACTGGAACTGAGAGCCCTACATCTTGGTAGGCAATAGTCTGTTTCACTAGGGGTGGCTTGAACGTATATGAGACCTCAAAGCCTACCTACACAGTGACATACTTCCCCTAACAATACCACACCTACTCCAAAAAGGACACAACTCCTTATAGTGCCACTCCCTTTGGAGGCTATTGTTTCAAGCTACCACACTGACACAGATTAGTGTTACTGTACACTAATCCCACTCACCATTTATGTCTTCTTCAAGGTCCTTGACTTACTTAGGTATTATATTTAACAGAAACTCATTTGAACCATTTTTTCTTTGTTTTTAATAGTATGTTTTTAATTGAAATATAATTATATCACTTTCCCCCTCCCTCCAAGTACCTTCCCTTCAATCTTTCTTTGTCCCCCAACTCTGAAGTTAATAGCCTCGTTTTTTTTTATTATTGTTGTTCTGTATGTGTTTGCATCCATAAATATGTAAATGCATCCTTCTGAGTCCATATTTGTTGCTTGTGTGAATGGTTTCAGGGACGAACACACCACATTGAACAACTAAAAAGGGTGCTCATCTCTTGGAGAAACTAATGCTCCCAGAAGTCATTAGGTGTCTACATTCTTGGTTTAGAAGTGGAACCCTGATAATTTTCCCCCTTCCATGTTGAAAGGTGAGGGATATATGTGTTCAGATATAAGTAGTGCAGTGGGCAAAACCTTGAGAATGTTCCATAGTAATTGGTCACCGCCAGAGTCCCTACTTTGCCTACCCAGGTACTGTGTGTCCCTCAACCCCAACCTGTCTCCAACTTGATACATGTGAGAAAGAAATCAGAGATTCTGCAGTATCTTTTCCAGCAACATGGATAGTAGTTATAAACTTCAGAGCAGGAGCAATCCTTTACTTATCCAGAGCTTCATGGTCTCTGAGATCTTGTTTATTGGAGAATCTGTACCTTCCATCTATACAATAACCTCTGTTTATCTTCACACACATAGAGCAATTGTAATTATTCAGTTCTGTAGAAAGAAGGCCACTTGTTCTTCCCAGCCACCCAGAACCAAAATAATGACACAGAAACTGTATTAATAAAACCACTGCTTGGCCTATTAGCTCAAGCTTCTTATTAGTTAAATCTTACATATTAATTTAACCCATTTCTATTAATCTGTGCATTGCCATATGGCTGTGGCTTACTGAGTAGAGTAAGAGACAGTGTCTGTCTCTGGTGGCAGCTCTGTGGCTTCCCTTTGACTCTGCCTTTCTTTCTCCTAGCATTCAGTCTAGTTGTCCCTGCCTAGCTCTGTTCTATCACACTTTGCTCTGCTATAGGCTCAAAGAAGTTTTCAATTCATTAATGGTAATCACAGCATACAGAGAGAAATCCCACATCACCTCCCCTATTTTGTTTAAATGAAAAGAAGACTTTATCTTCAACATAGTAAAATTACATATAACAAAACTGATATCAAGTAAAAATTACAGTTACAATATTTATATCTACTTTATCTTTTATCATAACTAAGGAAAACTATAGCTATCAATTCTTCAACTCCACCAAAGACTCCAGAAGGATATACTATTACTTAAGTAAACAGGAAGAATATTGTAAGCAACTTCCAAAACTCTAGAATTGACAGAGACATTTCACTGTATGGACAGTCACCCAGAGTTCTTCTGCATCATTGGGGCATCAAATTTTCAGCCTATAGGCCCATAATATCTGGCAGACTTTTCCATGAAACAGGAAATTTTAAAGATAGTTCCACCTATATTGACAGTTTGTCAGTCATTTTTTTCTGTGCCCTCAGAATGTCTAGTAGTCATGAAGCAGGAACCCTAAAGGATCTTCTCACCTTTAAGCAAGTTCAGCAGTCATTTCTCTGCAGGTCCTGCATGCCTCGTTCATCAAGCAGTCCAGGTAAGAGCAGTTTTTTGCCAAATGGCTAACCAATGCCATAAGGAGCCTCTTCAATGCTCATCTTCCTCTTGAAGTAGCTTGTTGCTGCCAGTAGCATATGTGTCTCACTGTCATAAAAAGTCCTAACTTCTTAAAACATTTTAAATACCATATTCTGTAGTCTTTGAACGGTTAGAAAAATACCTATCTATCTGAAATACATCTAAAAAAATCTAACTAACATGACTACAAGCTTGATTATTACAAGTAATTATATATTAAACTGTATTTCTTAATCATACATTACATTTTTAAATGAGTTACACAAATACAATATCTTAATCAAGAGCAGAAATATACATATAACAAAATTGACCTTAAGTTTGTATCAATACACCAAGAACCATACCAATGTAAATCTCTATAGCATATCTCCCTTTAAATGTAAAGGAACATTTATAAACAATATTTGGAAATACGGGCATAGCAATTCTCCAAACTTTTTCCTGATATTTATTGGGCAAAGTAATTTTTGGAGGGTTGTTCAAGGCAACCTTTCAGAGTGTCTTGGCTTATAAAATCATAATAGTCTGGAAGCAATCCACAGGTTCTCATTAAAGAAGAACCTCTATTCCAAAGCAACATATCCTTAGACACAAATTCTGAAGTTAAGATACCTTTATAATACACATGCTGTTTTAGCTTAGCATAACATACAATGAAATGTCTCTCTGTACTTATCTCCTTCACAGTCAAAAAATTCAAAGAAAACACAATAATATACATAATCCAGACTCTCTGTGTATATTCCATTTTTATGTAGCTTATTTATTTTTACTGTATTACTTCTGTACTGTGTCTCTTTAAAGACTTCAAAGGCTTTGTTTTGTTTTTTTTTTTAACCATTTATTTCTTTTTATAACTTTCCATACTCTTTTACTTCTCGCTCTCAGTCCTACGTACATTTATCTAACACTGTGACTCATTTAGAGATCTTTTATGTCTGAATCTTCCCTATTGTGAATCTGTAACTCTTTACTCTCTGGAAGCACTTCTTAAAATGCTAAGTGCTTCTTAAAAACTTAAGCTGTGCCATTACTAGGCTATATACAGTACTTTCTGCTTGCCTCACCCAATCCAGTGTGGTAGATTTGTTTGCTGCCTCTGCGAGCCATGCACAATGCCCCATTTCTAGGCACACAGCCAGTCCATGTTGCCACCAAGCACATTGCTCACAAACTCCATTCAAATGCAGCATACACAGAGAAATCCCACATCACAGTTCCTTATTTCTTCTCAACACTAGCAGAGATGAACTAATATCTGTGACTAGTAAATTAAATTCCTGGGAGGATCCTGCCTTACAATGGTTACTAATCTGGTCCAATTATGAGTGCCTACAGGAATTATTGCACATGCCACGTTCATACCTGAAGTATCTCATTCCCAGAAAAAGAAATATAGGATAAGAATTCAGACAAAAATTTTCACTGCATCTCTTGAACACTACCTCCACTGCTGTTCTACAGTCTAAATCATTTTTAACGCTTGCTACACATACTGGACATGTTATGGGAACAGGAAAGAGGCTGTAGCTACTAGTACCAATTACCTTGTGAAAAGAGCCAAGATGGAAATAGAACTCAGTAATAGATGTGGAACACATGCACACATACATACATGCACACATATTTGATTCACACTTGTATAGCCTTAGTTCCTAGGGCAGATCTTAACGCAACTCAGCTCATTTAATGTGTAAATGAAAATCATAGAGCAGAGAATGAACTAGAAACCAGTCTCACAGGAAGATGTGGTTTCTATGGCTAAAAACAGGTCTGTTCATATGTAGCCACAGTGTTAATTTAAATCATCTGATCTATTTATGTTTCAAAAAGCAAGAAGACAGATTCTCCTACAGAGCATCCTACAGCAGGACATCTGAAGACATTTTTTACTTGAGAACTATAAAATGGTAATTCTGTATCTGAATCCAGTAACTGTAACAGAGATCAGAAGTTAATATACCCAGAAAAATATGGAAAGTAATCTTTTTCTTAGATATTTTATTATGTACATTTTTGGATCTAAGAAATCCTGGGAAATCGTTTATGATTTGTTTAACAGATTTTTCCAAACAGCTGTTTAAAGACACCTATTTTAGCTGTTCAGTTCTATTACCTGAACTCTTCCTCCATCTAGATCTCTGTGCACAGTTGGGAGGGGTGACTGTTCTAGAAATAGGCATGGGCTTTGTGTTAACAGTCATAGGCCTTGTTCCAGAATAGACACATGAATAGACACATGATCCACTTCCAGTGAGTAAAAGCCAAGCCAGGCATCATTCTACTAGACATGTTATGACAGCAGGAAGGAGGCCAGAGCTGCAAGCACCAGTTAGCTGAGAAAAGGAGCCAAGATGGAAACAGAATCCAGTCAAGGATGTGAGCACACACTTGCGTTTGTTCACTGTTCCTGCTTAAACAAATTTCCACACACTTTGCGTATTCACACAGCACAGATTACTCACTAACAGCTTTGGCAATCAAGTATCATACAAACCACTGAGCTAAATGAAGGCATCAAGTGTCCTGTCTCCTCTGGAGGTGCTAGCAGAGTGCCTTTTGCTCTCATTTGAACTGTGGTTGCATGACTGGGATCTCTGTTCACATTCAGGATGCTCATATAAGGGCTGTATCTAACTGGAAGCCACCACACTTCTAGATGTTCTTTGTTTTTGGGCTTGGGGGACTTGGGAGGCTTTGGGGTTTGGTTCTCTGTTTCTCTGTCTCTCTCTCTGTCTCTCTCTCTTTCTCTTGCGTGTGTGTGTGTGTGTGTGTTTGTGTGTGTGTGTGTGTGTGTTGCCTGCATGTATGTGCACCACTTACATGCTTGGTAATGGTGGAGTCAGAAAATGGCATTAGACACCCTGGAACTTGAGTGACAGACATTATGAGCCACCATATGGGTGCTGAGAAGCAAACTCGCTGTCTCTCCCTCTCTATCTCTATGTGTGTGTGCGTGTGTTCACATGTGTATGGGTACATATGTTGGAGGGTGCATATTAATCAAGATTAATGTTGGGGATATGTTCCTTTTTTCACTCTAAACCATATGTATGGAGGCAGGTTCTTCCACTGAACCTGGACCTTGGTATTGTGGTTAGTTTTCTAGCAAGCTTGACATGGGGATTCCATGTCTTGGCCCCTTTTGTTGATCCATCTCCTCAAACCCTAAACATATCTCTACCTTCAAAATCATCAAGGTTGTGTTGAGTTATCATATCTCTTTCATTCTGTCTTCCTTTTCTGCTTTTAAGAGTTAATATGATTGGGTTTGTCCTAGGATAATTCTCTACCCCAAAGTTCTGCAAATTTCCTTTTTGCCATGTTAAGATAATATTTCCCAGTCTCCATTCATTGGAGACTGGAAATCTTTGGGACATATTTTTATGCCTGTAAATAATTAAGCTACAGAATCAGCTTAATTATTGAATGTCAATTTAACCCTTGGAAGTTTCATCTATAGAGAAGACAACCCCTCTCTCTGTCCACAGCTTGACAGCTTGAGACAGGCATTTCTTCACTTGTAGCTTCAAGAAATAATAGCACATATAATAAGACTAATCCAGGTTCTTTTAAATATTGTGTATATTTATACACAAAGAGATGAAGGTTTCAAAAGCATGATCTAGAGAATGTTGAGTTTTCTACCCAAATCCACAATTCCACAGAGAAAAACCAAGAGTAAAGAAAAGTAGTTGTTCCAGTCCACAAGCTAATGTCTTTCAAAATCCATCATTGATTTCTAAATGATAAACCTTTTTAATATTTGTCAATGAATGAGTTTTCCTGTTGTTTTAAATATCTGTCCCCACAAAAAGAATCAAACATCATGGAAGAATCTAGGCATTTGTGCCTTCTCTTGTAAAAGCCTGCCAAGGTCTCATCTGGGTTTTATGTGCTATCTGAGTTGTTGCTCTTTCATCTGCGGTGGGTCAAGTCTGTGTTCATCTGCTGGAGTCGACCGTTATTTCCATTATTTATTCCTCTTTTTCGCAGAATTGCTTATCTGGTAAAAACAACAACAAAAAAAAAACACACACACACACATTAGAATGGACATTTTCTAAGTCAAGCAAGCTATCCCCTTAGTTTCCAAGCCTTTATAAATCTCCACAAGTTTCTAGTCTTTTTTTAAAAGAAATGTTAAAAAAAATCTTTAATAACAATATTGTCATCTTCCTGTAGACAAGTGTCTGCTACTGTTTTAGTTCCTGACAACCCAGGCCATGGCGACCTTGTTCATCTCCTCCAAGATGACATGCATCCTTTTTCCTGGCAAGTGCTAAAAAAAAATGCATACTGGAGAGACGTTTCTAATTTCTGCCACCAAGAACAGCTTAGTCTCCTAGTCACTAAGGAGGTGTTCTTGATGTTTGATTCTGTTCCTCTGATCAATAAACTAAATAAATAAAGCAACATAACATGTCTAGTATTAAACGACTTCAGAAAATTCTTGTGTTAAACTCTTTACTAAACAATATAGTATAGTTGCAATTTTAATTTATAAATTTTATCAGTGACTTCTTTGGAGATAACAGAAGTGTGTGTTGTTTGTTTTTGTTCTTGATCCTCATGTTGCTGCCCTAAATATATCCCAGTGTTGGATTCCCTTCCAATGTGGCAAAATTGGAAAGAAAAAAATCTTTTTCATCTTTTCTGCTGGTTGTGGGCTAGGTCTGGATGTTGTCTTTAGGATCAGATGGTCTCACAATGAAGCAGAAGGAAATATGACTTCCTTCAGCAGATCTATCCATTAAATCACTCTGGTTTCTAGTCCCAGGTCAGAACTCTCCTTTGGAGCACAATCCTTTATTTTTTCCATATACTCAGAGCTGCTTCCTCAATTCCAACCCATCACATGGTATCCTGGAAACGAAGACTAGGTACAGACATCATTATTTATTTTTAAGACTTTATCTTTTCCTGGTATTGCTAAATTAAAAGTAATGATCATACAATAAATCTTGAGCACGATAGTACATCTTTAATCCAAGGACTTGGGAAACTAATGCAGAAGGATTGTGTATTGTGAAGTCAAGGCCTGAGTGATGCAGTAAAAAGCTGTCTTAAAAAACAAGCAAACAAACAAATAATAAGATAGGTATATTATTATTCTGTCTGTTTTCAGTTTTAGAGAAGAGAAAATTTGTGTGTATGCTCTTACATTTTCCCATTTATCTATCAATCATCTGTCTTTTCATCATTAACAAGATGTAAGTTCGAGAGCTCAACTGTCTGAGTTTAAATTCTGATGCTAACGACTTACTAGGGATGTGTTTATTCAGATGTGTGTCCACAGTGACCTCCTTTGTATAACGGACATACATGATATTCTATACACTGTTTCGTTGGAAGGATTAAATAATACAGTACACATAGGATGGCTAGACCAACATGTGATGTGTGATAAGTACTCCAAACAATGTTAATTAAAGAGATGTTTCCCTGGGAAAAGACACTTGTTATCAAGCTTGATGATCCAAGGCTTGACCATTCTTTTTTCCAACCTGTGGGAATTCAGTAGGTTGTCCTCTGACTTCTACTTGCCTGCTGTAGCATGTGTATCCCCACTCCAAATAAATAAGTGTAAAAATGTTTAATGTTAACTATTATTACTATAAGTAATGTTGACGTTACTAGCATCTCTGCTAAACCAAGGGAAGAAGATAAATGCTAAGCAGAACCAAACAGCTTTCTAATGGGAAGAAAAACAGATGAATCTTGGTCATCAGGAAAGAAAAAAAAAAGCTTCAAGATCACACCTTTCCCAGTCATACAGCAAGATAGTGTAACACAGTGTCTCACTCTGGTCTAGGTTTTCTCACTCAAAGTGACTCCACTCTGTAACTGTGGAAGATGGAACTGGGAAGTTCTCTAGTTAAGAGAGATTTTGAGGACTTACTTAGTTACTTTCCTATCATACTTAACATTGTGTCTATAGAGAACTATAAGCAAACAAAATAACAGTTATATGAGACCACCCAAATCAGTATATTTGGATAGTGAAGAGAGTGTATTTCTTGCTGAGAACAAGAGGATATAGGAACTTTATAGCTGCCCAAGCTTTTATAGCCATTATACTATGTGTTCCTGAAGAATTTTGAAAAGGGGGAAGAAAAAAGGAAAACTGTAGTGAAAGAAAACTGACCTCTAAAACATTAATGTCAAGCATTAGTGAAAATATCTTTACCATCAATTTGTATGTTAAATATTTTATTATTTGAGTCTTCCATTTTCTGAGTTTTCCTTTCTATAATATCATTTAGACTTTGGTTTAAAATTTTCAGTGGAAAATTCCAATAGTAAACAATCTTCAAATTTTACTCTGTGTGATAGTCTGATGAAATTTTAAGGTAGCCCGCTCAAGATTGTGTATATTAATATGCTAAGAGAACAACAGGTTAATTGTCCCTCTGTCCAATATACTGACTGTATGCTGTCTGTTTGCTAATTACTCCAGGACTGCATGTATTACCTAGTTGACTATCAAAGTGTTGCAGACCTTGTATTCTTTACTTTACTTAATAACAGCCCCAGAAGACATTCATGCTGCTTGCAATTCAGAGACACCAAGGAGAAGCCACTAAGCACCTTGTTTATGTGAAAACATTCCAGTTCTCAGCAATAAGGTAAACACGATCCTATGCTGAGGTTGCTAAGACACAGTAAAAGTGAGTCTTCTGTCTGACAATCCACAAATATAGAAAAAGAAATGGGTAATTTCACTGAAAACTTGTGAGCATGGTGCTTGAGAAATGCTTAGTCATTCATCTCACCCCAATTTTTAGCGTAGTCTTCATACATTTCACTTTTACACATTTGTGGAGTCATGCATTAAACAAACAGCTAGTGTCAGCTGGTAGTGAACACCGTGGTCCCAGCATGAGGCTGGGAGAAATCCAGAGCTCAAGACCAGCCTGGCTGCACAGCACACAGAGCCCTCATGGCTCCCCCTATCTGTCTCTCATCTGAGTGCATCAGGAAGAAAGCAGGATGTTGATAACTACGTGTGTGAAGAAAAATTTAATAAACAGATGAGTGATAAAAGCTCTTCAATTGCGAGTAGTTCATTAATTGTCTGGGTGCTGTGAGGGCCCAAAAATCTCAGCAGGTTCCTATAATGGTCCCCTTAACTAGTTTCTCTACTTAGAAATTCCTGGATCTAGGCCAGGAGTGGGTTAGCCCCAAAACCTTGAATTATTGGAAAATCATGTTTATTCAATTCTGGACCATTGAACTTGACATTTTTTCAGCTCTGTGAAAGGCCCTTCTCTATAAATTGTAGCATTTTCTTCTGTTAAAAATTTATTACAGCCATAACCCTGTCCATATGAGATAGCACTATTAACTCATGAACATTATTACAAGAAGAATGTATTTTCTTTGCATATCAATTATTGTCAACTTCCTTATCTGAAAGTTCCTCATATGTAACTAACAGGAACAGATGATTTTTTTAAATTGTATTTTATTGAATATATAGATTTTTCTTATCATAATACTCTTAAGAATACATACAACTATTTACCTAGCATTGACATCATGGTAGCTATTATACAAATACACAAATGACTAAAATTGAATAGAATTGTAGGAATATATGAAAAATACTACACAGCTCTCTACAATTCTCTATGAGGACTTGAGCACCTATGGATTTGGCATTTGATAGGTGGTCCCATGAACAATATCAATTAAAATAAAACCTTTTGCTATATCTTTTCTTTTTTATTTCCATTTTTTTTCCTGCTTCCTGGGTTATGTATCTCTCTCTTCTCACTTCCTTTTTGAATTTTTATGATCATGTTTTTATATTTTAAAATTATTTTTGTTATTCCTTTTCTGTAGTGTTTGGCCTCTTTTTAGGGACTCTTTCTTTTTTTATGTGAAGATGCTAACTGAAAATAATTTTGACTATTCTCTCTGATCTTTGGCTCTTTCTGACTTTAGTTTTCTTTACCTGTTTTACATGTTAGAAACTTTCCATGTACTTTAAATTATTCTTAAATGCACAGTTGTATTTAAGAATGGGTCTCTACAGAGTAGCATAAAGTATATGAACATATATTCACGGCTTGAACTTCACTGTTACTGGACTGGCTGGTGAGCCAGCATTTTCTTAGAGAGCCCCAAATTTCAGCATGTATATATCTTTTTTTAAGGATTCATTCAATTTCTCTAGAGAAATATCTTGGAGTCTTTTGACTAGGAAAGTGAATGCCTGGCTCTTAGCATTTTGCCAACAGAATCAGAGGAGGGAGTAGAAATTCTTTAGGTTTATAGGTTGACATTAACCTTGCATTTTTTTCCAGTTCTGTTTCTTGACTTTTGCTATGCCTAGAGTCCTTTAAGGTAAGCTAGAGCTCTTTAGTTTCTCAGAAGAGAGAGTGGTGTGTGTGTGTGTGTGTGTGTGTGTGTGTGTGTGTGTGTGTATCTGTGTGTGTCTGTGTGTGTCTGTGTAAGATGATCTGGTAGTACTTCTAACATATATTCACCATTGCCCATACTGCTCTAGCTTTAAGCCCTGCCCCTCACTCTCTTCACAGTCTATATTCCTTCTCTCAGGGTTCTTTATTTATTATAGCCCAACTCCATCCTTCTGCTCTGAATACATGACTGTACCTACTCTGTCTTCCAAATAGCCATTGAAATTGTGAGCATTATTTCTATTCCACGTTTCTTTTCTTATAGACAAATATCTTTTGTTATCGTTTTGGTAAAGTTTTTGAGAGTGGAAGTGAGAAGCACACAAAACTAATCTTCCAGTTTCATCTAGAAGCCTTTCACAAGTTCATGCTTGTACAAGCTTCAAGGAAATCAAAACCGTTCACAAAGGCTAGAGAGCAGGTTCAAAGATTATGAGCACTGACTGCTCTTCAAAAGAACTCAGATTCAATTCCCAGCACTCACATGGCAGCTCACAGCAATCTGTAACTCCAGTTCCAAGGGATTGGATGTCCTCTCCTGGTCTCTGTGGGCACTTCCCACACATGGTGCACAGACATACATGCAGACAAAATACCTTTACACATAAAATTAAAAATAAAGAAAAAACTAAAACAAAAAGACCTCCCCTTTTTTTCAAGAGTCCTTGATGCATGGCTAAAAGATGGCTTTGTTGGTAAACGGTTTGATTTGCGAACATGAGAACCTGAATCTGGTCCCAGAACCTGTGTTTAAAAGCTAGGTATGGAGGCTCATGCATGTAATCCTCCTGTCAGTGATGCAGATACATAGGAAGATCCCCGGGGTTCACTTTCCAGTCTAGTCTAGTCCAATTGGTAATTACAAGATGGAGAGAGAGAGAGAAAGAAATGGTATGGATTTGGGAAAAGGGGAAGTGTGGAAGACCTCAGAAAACTTGGGGGAAGGGAAACTGTAAGCAGAATATATTATATGAAAAGGCCTGTTTTTAATGAAAGAAAAATAAAGAAAAACAAAAAGCTAACAGGTTGGTGCTTGAAGTCCAGCACTCAAACTTCTGACAAGCACACACACACACACACACACACATACACACACATATATACACACACATACACATACACACATATACACACACACATACACACACACATATACACATACACACATACACACATATACACACATACACACACATACACATATACACACACATACACACATATACACACACACATATACACACATACACACACATACACACACACATATACACACACACATACACATATGCACCCACTCCTACTACACACTCCCACACTCATGAACACACGCATATAATTACAAAAGGGTCCTTGATCTTTCATTCTGTTGTTCAAAGAATTGCTGTCAGAGGTTTCTGTCCTGCCCTGCCCTGCAGGCATTCAGTCCCAAAGAAACACACAAAGGCCTACATTAATTATAAACATTAATTATAAACTGAGCCTATTAGCTCAAACTTCTTATTGTCTAACTCTTAAGTCAAAATAACCCTTAAATCTTGTCTCTGTTAGCCATGTGGCTTGGTACCTTTTATCAGTGAGATGTTCTTTTCTTGCTTCCTTTGTGTCTGGGTGATGACTGCAAACTGAGCCTTTTCTCTTCCCAGAATTCTCCTAGTCTGGTCGCCCCATCTATACTTCCTCCCTGGCTACTGGCCAATCAGTGTTTTGTCAAACCAATACAAGTGACAAATCTTTACAGGGTACAAGATCATAAAAATGAATTTATTGTTTTGACTTAGTAACACAAATGAAAATACAAGTAAATAAAAACAAAGGAAAACTTTAAATTTAATTTTTATAAATTCTAAAATATTACTAGGCATTATTAGATTTTATAGTTTAAAAAAGTATAAAATATTCTGACATGCCATCATTCCCTGAATAAATCTTTACTGCTGTGAAGTATTAACTATTTAAGCCACACCCATGGTTCCATTCTTACGATCTGAGATATGGAGAGTCAATACCTGGCAGCAGAGTGAGTTCTGGGCCAGCCTATCGTCGAGCTGGCTTGAGGCCTCTGGCTTCTACTATATCCCTGATAATGGACTCTCACTGGGGCTCCTCTTGTATATTCTGTTGGTGCCCTGTGTTATGGAGTTCCTGAAGCTTTGGATTTGCGGGCCTGTCCCTTCATGTAATCCAGCAGATCATAGATCAGGTAGATGTTGGTGTGGGCCACATCACAGCCCTGCTTCTGGGCCTTGTTGGTTGTAGGGTTGGCCAGTCCACCAGTTCTCCGCTACCCTCATATTCATAGTGAGCTCTCGAGCACTGCAGAAAGAAGCAAGGAGCCAGGCAGTTATCCTGCTCTCATGTTCTTGGGGCCTGCTCCTCTGTACCTATACCACCAGGGACAGCTCTCCTTTGTTGCCAGGGAAAGATGTAAGGGATACTCTCCCAAGTGCTGCAGGTAATGAGAGTCAGAGCCAGCTCACCAGCTCTCAAGACCTCAGAGCCATCTCTCCTACCTGCCATAGGCAGCAAGGGGTAGAGAGCATCTCTCTCTTGCCCATGCCACCATATGGTAGATAAGGGATGGGGACAGATGTTCTTTGTTCATGTCTCAGGGCCGGCTCACCCAAACCTACCCCAACAGTGTCAAATATACTGTGCTATCCAGGCAAGGTATAGGGACTGCTCTCCTGAGAGCTGCAGTGGTGAGGGGCAGAATCAGTTCTCTCTAGTGTGGCAGTCAGTGAGTGGCAGGGCCAGTTCTGTGCAGCCCTATCCTCTCAGCCTTTGTTGGTAACAGAAGCCACCGACCTCAACATAGATCACAGCTGTGGCAGGACCAGGGACCTTGGCAACAGCCCAGGTCTTGACATCACTATGGCCCTGAGTGGAGGCATCACCACCCCTGACTTTAAACTCTACTATAGAGCTACAATAATGAAAACAGACTTGTATTGGCATTAAAACAGACAGGAGGACCAATAAAATAAAATCAAAGATCTGGTTATCAATCTCCCAATCTGTCTTAATGACATTGGGCAGACCATGTTTTCTCCTTGCCTCCTGGTGCAGGCCACCTTGGATAACATCATGTTTTTCTTAATAATTATTCTCAGTTATTGTCTTCATTTACATTCTTGTTTTCTACCTAAGGTCAAATTATTTTACAGATGTAAATATCAACTATTCTACTTCTAGTTCTGTGATAAAGGGTATTTCAGTGGGCTGTTTGCCAACACTGCCAATGTGCCTTTTAGTTTGTACTGTTTTCAGATCATAGCTACTCCATTGGCATTATTTCAAAGTAAATATACAGACATTCAACATTCCTAGTACTGGTGGTCTTGCTGATCTCAATATTTGTGGATATTACTAACACAAAATATCTGTTCTAGAACATATGCAAGTTCTTAGCTTAAAAATGTATAAGCTCAGATATGACAAGGCAGAACTCTAATGATGAGGAAATGCAACTGTGTTGGAAGATGACCAGCCAGATTGGGAGGATTTGACATTTGTTGTTTAGAGGAAATGACCAGTTACATTCATCAAGATGGAACCCGTGTTTTCAGTTGTCAGTTGATGATCATTTTTTCCTAATTCTTTGGCTCAGACAAGCAAGTTAAAGCAGAGTAGAAATGAAGATATGTGGGTTCTCATATGAGGTTTGATTTGCAAGGCCTGCTTCATAAGATCAAAGCAACTAAATTACTACCTTTTTTCAGTTCTGGAAGTGAGACACTCAGTACACTAACGCCATAGTCCTTTGTTGTAATTAAGTCCAACTAAAAGAGAACAAAGCCAAAATGAAATGAAGTCATTTTGAAACACATACTATTACATACAGTAACATATTTACATCATCTCTACCCTATACGTGTTTCCCTACTCCAACTCCTCACATGGCCCCAAAGTCCCTCTCAATTTAATAACCTCTATTTTAACTATTATTGTCTTACATATTTATATGTTAAGTCTAGCATTGGTAGTGCACCCTTTTAATCCCAGCACTTGAGAGGTAGAGGGAGGCGGATCTCTGAGTTTGAGGTCAGCCTGGTTTACAGAGTGAGTTCCAGGACAGGCTAGGGTTACACAGATAAACCCTGTCTCAAAAAAAAAACCCCAACAATAATAAAGATAATAATAACAATGATGATGATAATAAGCTTTATATGCAACACACATATATATTGTGCTGAAGGTTCATTAGTTTTGCTCATATGTACATAAGTTTATGGATGACTACTTGGTGTCTGGGAGCTTAGCCCAGGAAATGACTGATCCTCCTCCTCTCAATAGCAATTAATTACTTGTAGCTCTTCATCTAGGGGTGGGACCGTAAGGGAATGCGTTACAGCTGTGGAGTTGCAGAGATACCCTGACTTATTGGGAAGCCAGGTTATACTTAGAGCCACAATAGGACAGCTCTGGAGGGGTAGAACCACAATAAGACAGCTCTGGAGGCTGGAGCCACAATAGGACAGCTCTGGAGGGGTAGAGCCGCAATAGGACAGGACTGGAGGGGTAGAGTCACAATAGGACAAATCTGGAGGGGTAGAGCCACAATAGGACAGCTCTGGAGGGGTAGAGCCACAATAGGACAGCTCTGGAGGCTGGAGCTGCAATAGGACAGCTCTGGAGGGATAGAGCCTGGAGCTGCAATAGGACAGCTCAGCCCTGGAGGGAAAGGTATCCTGACTTATGGAAAGCCAGGCTACCTGAAGCTGGGGTGCAGGAGGGGGTGATCTCCTCACAGGATATAACAATCCTCTCTTCTCCTGGAGAGTGGCTACAACTGAGCTCTGCTCTGTTCTCCTAAGGAATGTCCTAGCAGCGCTATCAGCTTCTTCTCCTGCCCAAGATGTTACTTCTTTTGCTAACACTCTTCTAAAGGAAAAGCCCTTGCAGAAATGTAGCAATCTCTTCTGGCTCTGGTGAAAAGTTCTTACTTTTTCTCCTCCACCTTGCTCAGCACTCCTAAGGGAGCATCTTAGCAAGGTTTTTCAGCTCAGTCCCCTAAAGGATGTCCCCAGCCAGGTTCTTCTGTTCTACACCAGCTAATCTTTCTCTTTTTGAGAAAGAAATTGATTTGGGAAGGAGTCCAAGAGAATGGCTATCTCTGCCAGGGAGGGATTAATGTCAACCTTAGTGAACTGACAGAGGGGTTTATATAGGGCTTTTTAGGGGTGAAATTTTCACAGAGAGAAGAGGGATTGGTTAGTTTAGTTGGTCAGGGGCAGAAATAGCTGTGATTTCATGGCCAAACCGTGTTTCTTTCACTGATTCTTCTTAGCCTTTTGACACTAATCTTAGGACCAGGGCATATGTTCTAGAGACAATGTGTATTTCTTTGGCATTTGTTTCAGAGTCGGGGCATGTTTGTTTGGTCCTGGGTTCAGATGCTTTGTTTCCAGGCTCAGGCCACAGATCCAGAGTGTATGTCTTTCACTGGCTCTGGGTTCAGATTCAGCATGCTCAGGGATTGGTTGATTTCCTGACCACAAAATGGTTGGTTCAGATGGGTAGCTGGACAGTTTGGCAGGGGCAGAGATGGCTCTGATTTCATGGCCAAACTTTGTTTCTTTTGCTGTTTTTTTTTTTTCTTTTGACTCTTAGGACCAGGGCGTATTTCTTTCACTGAATTTGATTCTAGGGAAAAAGTGTATTTCTTTGACACTGGTTTCAGAGTCAGGGCATGTTTCTTTGGTCCTGGGTTCAGGAATAAAGATGTTTATTTCACTGGCTCAGGTCTCAGATCCAGGGTGTGTTTCTTTCACTGGTTCTGGATTCAGAGTCAGGGTGCTCAGTGATTGGCTGACTTCCTGCTCCAGTTGTCCCTTTTACTCTACAGGGACCGTGTGCAGTTCCCCTTACACTGAAAACTCAACTGTTTTTCTTGTGAAGCTCTTGTTTAGGGTAAGATTATGGGGTGGCAGCTCCCTGCTATATAAAGAGGACACCATCTGGTAGCAGACATCCTGGTTCTCTGGCTCCTACAGCCTTTTTGTCCCCTCTTCTGCTATATTCCCTGAAGTTAGTTTTAGGGGTTGTATTGTATATTTATCAAATGAGGAGGGACACCCCTCTGTTTTCACTCTATAATTTGGAGAGTTAGAGATTTCTACAATTGTCTCTATCTACTGCAAAAGGAAGCTTCTCTGATGAGAGGCAAGAACTGCAATTACTTTGGGTACAACTACAGGTGTTTATAACGCAGTTATGAATTACACTGGTTTGGGAATGTGGCAGTAGTAGGTTTTACCTCACCACTCATAGGTAGTTGACTAGGTTTATAATACAAGGCATGAATTCCTACCTATGGTGCGGGCCTTGTGTCCAATTAAGTGGTTGTTGATTACCCAAGAATGAAAGTGCCATTATTGCACTCTTGGATATATCTTTCCAGGACAATCATTGCTGCCATTTGTAGGCTTCATAGGTTGGCATTCTCCTTTGGCAGTTTTCATAGCACCTTCAAATACTATGAGAGCAATCCTCAGAGAGGGACCCCAGGTCAGCACCAGCTCAACTCCTCCAAGCCCTGTGTCTTCAAGTTTTGGAAGGCAACCGAGGGCAAGGGCCATAGCCTATATCATCTGGGGAGTCTACTAGAATACCCTGAACAGGGACTCAGAGGACAATTTCCCATGTCTGGCACTAAGATATATATTATAGTATTTATACATTAACTATTATTATATAATACACATGACATACATATATCATATATATAATATATTGAGAAGGGAAGGAAATGCTGAGGGAGAGGGAAGGAGGAAGGATAAAGAATCCTAATGAAGCTTGAAAAAGCAAAAGACAAATGCTAGTTTGTGGGGTTTTTTAATTGATTTTAGTTGAGCTCTACATTTTTCCTCTGCTCTCTTCCCTGTCTCTTCTCTCCCCTTCAACCCTCTCCCACGGTCCCCATGCTCACAGTTTACTCGGGAGCTCTTGTCTTTTTCTACTTCCCATATAAACTAGATCAATGTATGTCTCTCTTAGGGTCCTCATTGTTGTCTAGGTTCTCTGGGATTGTGATTTGTGGGCTTTTTTTTCTTTGCTTTATGATTAAAAACCATGTATGAGTGAGTACATGTGATAATTGTCTTTTTGGGTCTGGGTTACCTCACTCGAAATGATGTTTCCTAGCTCCATCTATTTGCCTGCAAAATTCAAGATGTCATTATTTTTTCTGCTGTGTATACTCCATTGTGTAAATGTACCACATTTTCCTTATCCATTCTTTGGTTGAAGGGCATTTAGGTTGTTTCCAAGTTCTGACTATGACAAACAGTGCCACTATGAACATAACTGAGTACATGTCCTTGTGGCACGATTGAGCATCCTTTGGATATATACCCAAAAAATGATATTACTGGGTCATGAAGAAGGTTGTTTCCTAATTTTCTGAGAAATTGCCACACTGACATCCAAAGGGTTGTACACTGAGAGAAACAATTAATAAATGGGACCTCCTAAAACTGAAAAGTTTCATAAGCAAAGGATACGGTCAACAAGACAAAGCGACAGTGTACAGAATGGGAAAAGATATTCACTAACCCCACATCAGACAAAGGTCTACTCTTCAAAATATACAAAAAACTCAAGAAAACTGTCATCAAAAGAACAAATAATCCAATAAAAATGGAGCAGAGGCCTAAACAGAGAACCCTCAACAGAGGAATTTAGAATGACTGAAAGACACTTAAGGAAATGTTCAACACCCTTAGTCATCAGAGAAATGCAAAGCAAAACAACTCTGAGATTCCACTTTACACCTGTAAGAACAGCCAAGATCAAAAACACTGATGACAACTTATGCTGGAGAGGTTGTAGTTTCTTATTTCTGATAAACCTACAACAATATAACCTAACAGGCAACATTCTGAGCACACAACTAACTTCAGGCTCTTATATCAGATTACTTCCATCTGAACAACAGAGTTTTAAATTTCAAATGCTAAATACCATGTCATGTAGATAAGTGACTGATTCTGAGCATGAGAAATGGAAAAGTTTGTTCTGATAGTGACCATGCCCATCTTGGTATCTTATAATATACTAAGTTACATCCCTGGGTTGTATAAAGACCAAAGAAGCAAAATCAAGTGAGTATGTAAAAGGAAGCAAACAGAAGGGGTAAAAAAATATAAATAGAAAGATCTAAAAAGTGGTCATTCATCTATTAATAATGCCAGCTGTGTGTGTCAGAAACAGCATAACTAGATGATAAGGGTCAGTCCACATATTCTAGAATATGTGGGTATAATTATAGTGAAATGCAAAACCAGAATTTTGATGCAAAGAAACTATCTACTTGGGGATGCCCTACCCTTCTCCATTCACATGGATACAGAAGGAAAGAGTACTTGGAAGCGCACTTCTGGTGGCCTGTAATTTGGTGACAGATTTCTGAGGAATTGTGCTCATATTTGGAGGGAAACAAGGACAAAAAAGACTTTGTTACACAGAGGATGTTCTAACAAATGCATGTGCGATCCTGATAAGCATTTTGCTCAAAGGGAGAGGAAAATGGAAAGGCTCAAAGTCTCCACACAAACCAATCTTTTTTATGAAAACGTATTTCTTTTTTTCTCCTGATCTCTACAAGACACCACACAAAGTGCTCATTTATGTTTTCTTTGTTTTCATCCCAAAGCTAGGAGATCAAAGAGTTAATAAAACCTTTTTGCCATAGAAGGTCATTACAAAACTAAATGCAGCAATTCAAAGTGGAAAATAGAATGACTGCCAAGGAGATGGTTAACGAAGTAGCATTCTAGATGTATTCTTTGAAGAACATTTGCAGACTCATTTGATTGCTTTAGCGTGCACAGGGAACAATGTGTCTGCGTGGAGCTAACACTGACTGATGGTTCTGTTGTGTAGCACAACAACTAGATCAGTAGGAACCAGAAGTGCATTTGATATAGAATTACCTAATGTTGCTGAAAATATTCATGGATGTTTTGCATAGCAAAATGGTATTGAAAAATTCCACACCTTGTCCCCCTTGGGCTTAATTAAATTCCCAAATAAGGGACACGATTCTATTCATTTGAAAATGACTATTTTTTCTATTTTTTCGAGACTTGATCGAGTTATATAGCAAGATGAAGGTGTTTTTTTTTCACATCAGTTTCTCTTTCATTCTTCCTTAGTATGAACACATTTAGAGTGGGAACACATACAGAGTGTAGAGTTGTGGCTTTAGACATTGCCTGTCTTACTGTGTGTCTGTTCAAAAGAGACTAGGGCACTGGACCCTAATTTTAATATCACATGTCACAGTCTGCTATCCATACTTTGAATCTTGTGTCCTGTTTCAAATGCCGAAACCTAATGGCTAATAAAATATAGAGACACAGACAGGTGAGTTTTTGAAAGGCACATGAGCCATGAGCACAAAGGATGAAGGATGAACCTGGTGATCAAGAATTTGCTGCACCCTTCTGCCATGTGAAGGCAAGCTCAATGACACTATCTATGAATCAGGAAAGGAGACCCTCATCAGGCATCAGTCTGCTGTTGGTCTTGGTTCTAGCTTCCAGAACCCCGAGAAACAAATTTCTATTGTGTATACATTGCCCAGTGTAAGGTATTTTCTTATAATAATCCAGATGAACTACAACACTCTAGACCTGAAATCTCCGCTTCAGGATCCATTAGACAGATTGCTTTCTCAGTAAGGAACAGTGGCACAGCCTTGGGTCCATCATCTAGTAGATTTGTAGTTGTGTTTCTTCCATGTTGAAACAAAAGGGCTTGCCTCGAGGGACGTTTTAGGGACAGACTGCAGTGCACATATAGTTAAATGTTCAGGCAATGCTTTTTAAAAGAATATAATGTAATATAGTAACAACATTGAAATTTTAAAATGAGTAAATTAAGCTAAGCACTGGAGTTTTTAATTATCTGGAGGCAAACAACTGACCTACTTCACTATAAAATGAACATTTTGAGCATCGCTGCAAGCTGTGCTTCCGCCCAGCAAAGGCCTTTCTTCCCTTCTTGCACCAGTGGCATATGTGATCTTCCTGCAAGGCCACCGACGTGCAAATCTGGACAGCAAAATGAAAGGGGGTATCAGGCAGCGCAGAGCTCTGTGCCTCAGGAAAGGAAACTGCCCTCCAGCTCATAAAAGGGCGATTGTACTCAGCACCACTTATCCAGTGCCAACAATCTGGCAAGACTTCTATTCAGTTTTATACCAGGGCTCCAGCAAGGTGACCCCAAAGTGAGGCTGAGGTCAGGGAAAGGTCACTGCCTGAAAAATGAAACTAGTCAAATGGAAAGAATCCCAGGAATGGGGGAGGCTGGCCATCCACAGTGTAACCTAATGTAGAAGGTAGCATAGAATGGCATTTGAAAGGAAATCCTATTGGCTGCTGCAAGCTGCCACGAGAGTGCTTAGAGATGTGGTTACAACAATCACCATTTTATCGTGTAGTTTCTCTCTATTCCATGTTCTCTTCTTTTTAGCTTCCTCTGTTGCCTCTTCTCTTTCTCTCTGTCTACCATCACCCCAACTTCCAAACCAAAGACAAGGTACCAGTAATGATACAGTTCAGTCACACTGTGGAAAGCCCAGTTCAAACACAGGCAGTCTCTTTTCTCCTCCTCAGAATCTGCTAGTGTCTTCCTCCACAACAGCATGGTACACACAAACCTCCACAATGATGTTAGTTGGGCAGAAGTTCTTCGGGGATAAAGGAAGCTTTGTGATTGGAATGTTCATTTGCTCTGTCTTCTCTGAACTTCTCTTATCTCATGAGACACAAGTGGATGCTCGCAGTCAGGTGCCCATTTTTAAGAGAAGGCAACAGAAGAAAAGCATATGGGTTCATAGTTAACTCTTTTTCACCTTCCAAGAAAGCAATAAATGACATTTCTTTCTTTAAACGGCCAAGCACAAACATTTCATAAATAAATCCACAAATAAAACAATATCACTTTAAAGATATAAAGAGAGTACATATAGATCGAAGAGGAGTTTTATTTTAAAGAGGTCACCAAAGCCAAGCTGGCCAAGCTGTGTATGCTGACTGTTTGCTCGTCATTTGATCCTTTTCTTTTAGGGAACATAAGAATCATCAGGTTAGGAAGTATTTGTCTGCTGTTCTTAAGTGTGTAAAAAGATAGAAGAGTTCTGACTTTTGTTTTATATTTGTTATTGACTTCAAATAAGAAAGTTAATTTTATATAAAATTATTTTGAAAAATTACTTTTAAGAGAATAAATTTCCATAGATCATTCTCAGAAGGTCTTATAAGTCTTTTAATATGAGATCTTTAGTTTTTATTAGTGTATTATAAATTATTTATCTTGCAAAAATACATTAAAATAGAATTAGAATGTTTATGACTCATGATACTAAGTCAAAAATAATATAATAGTATTATTCACAAAGAAATGTAAATTGGCTTGAAAGAACATTTTTGAGTCAGCTTCGCATTAAACATTGAACAGAAAAGTTGACTTATTTAAAATAAAGCTAGTCACTGCATCACTACGATGCATGTAAACGTTTCTTTGTAAATAAGGATGAACTGACAATGCTTGAAAGTATTGTTCATCAAAATCACAACAAGAAACCAAATATTATGAACATGCAAAATTCCATGTTTATTTAATATCCATTACATCGCTGGTTCATTGAAAACAGACTTTGTGAAGACAAATAACATTTCTGATGAACATAAACAATTTCATACAGTCGAAATGCATTCTGCATTTTCACATGAATAAAGCTGTCATTATGCAACAGTTCCAGCAATAAAGACCTTGCCTGGAATTGGCATGGGATTCCTCAATGCTGCAAGGTAGCCTGAGCCTCCATTCGGCTCTGGCGGATAGATGAACAGTCCACATCCAGGAGCCTGGAGACCAGCACAGCCACACTCAGTGCTGGCAATCTCCATCCAGGGTCTGTGTTGACCTCCAGAGCACTTGCTGCCGTGGGCAACTTCTCAGAGGACACGTCCAGAGCTCCAGACTGCCATTCTTAGCACAGACATTTTTGGAAAGTTAAAAGCAATGTACCAAGAATTCAAAAAGGCTCAACTCTGGTTGAGTTCATCCACAGCATTACTAGTTATTTATTCTTGTAATTGCTTGTATGCCAGGCATTGAGTTAAGAACATTTACTAGCTCATAAAATGAACAGAAGACTCGGACAAATAACTGTAATCATGTTTGATCCAGAGCCAAAAAGAGTGAATGTAGGCTCATAGGCAATAGGTGATAGAAACAGATGGGCATTTTTAAAAGATTATTATTTTTACATTATGTGCATTGGTGGTTTTGCATGCATATATTTCTGTGTTAAACTGTCAGGTCTTGGAATTACAAAATGTTGTAAGCTGCCATGTGGATGCTTGGAATTGAACCCAGGTTCTTTAGAAAAGCAGTCCTTGCTCTTAACCTCTGAGCCATCTCTCCAATGCAGATGGCTTTTTGTATCATCAAGAGCAGCCCTGGAAGAGCTAGTGGCTTCCTCTGTCCAATACTGTGAACTAGCTAAAAACACCCTCAAGGTCATTCACAGTTACTTGATTCTTTTTTATGTAAACTGGGAAGCTAAAAATCTTGATGGTCTTGAAAGGCCTCTTTTCTCTTTCTTTGATAACATTGTTTTCTCCTAATTTTCTCATTTTATGAATTCTTTGAGAAGTTCATACAGTGCATCCTGATTCTCATATTTACCACCACTTCCTCTACACGTGTGTCATGTTTTGAAAACAGTCAACTGCAGTTGGCGATGCCCTTGTGCTCTTGCATGAGTGCCCTTCCACTGGAGCATGGTCAACCCACCAGGGCCACACCCTTCAAGAAAGCAGATTATCCCTCTCTGAGCAGCACTCAGTTGCTAACAACTCCTTCATTCCAACCTCCCCTCCCCCTGCTGGCTTATCTTGTGTTCTGTACTTACACAGATACTTTTTGTGCTCTCTCAATAGCTGTGGATTCATTTGTACATTCTAAACCATGCCACAAACCTCTTTGCTCCTATATGTGGTCATATGATAGCTTCTGGCCAATAATAACTAAGTTGCTAGAGAGGCTCACAAGAATAATTTTTATTTTTTTAAAAAAAATAAGACAGGTCTTTAATCCATTTGGACTTGAGTTTTGTGCATGGTGATAGATATGGGTCTATTTTCATTCTTCTACAGGTTGACATCCAGTTATGCCAGCACCATTTGTTAAAAATGCTTTCTTTCTTCCATTGTATACTTTGGAGGAAGGGGAACACTCATCCATTGCTGGTGGAAATGCAATCTTGTGCAACCACTTTGGAAATCGGTGTTTCGGTTTCTCAGGAAATTCGGGATCAACTTACCCCTGGACCCAGCAATACCACTCTTGGGAATATACCCAAGAGATGCCCTATCACATGACAAGAGCATTTGTTCAACTATGTTCATAGCAGTATTATTTGTAATAGCCAGAACCTGGAAACAACCTAGATGCCCTTCAATGGAAGAATGGATGAAGAATGTGTGGAATATCTACACATTAGAGTACTATGCTGCGGTAAAAAACAATGACTTCTCGAATTTTGCATGCAAATGGATGGAAATAGAAAACACTATCCTGAGTGAGGTGTCCCAGAGCCAAAAAGATGAACATGGGATGTACTCACTCATAATTGGTTTCTAGCCATAAACAAGGGTCACGGAGTCTACACTTGGTGATCCCAAAGAAGCTAAGTAAGAAGGTGAACCAAAGGAAAAGCATATAGTTGTCCTCTTGGCTATGGGAAGTAGACAAAATTGCCGGGGAGAAAATTGAGATCTTAGGGGTGGGGTGGGATGGGGGTAAGGGAAGATGGGGAGAGAGGGGGGAGAGGGGGAGAATGGGGGGGAGCTTGGGAAAGGGGGAGGATTGGGATGAAGGAAGGTTGGATGGGGGAGCACGGAAGCACGGTTCTTAGTTAAGGGAGCCACCTTAGGGTTGGCAAGAGACTTGAACCTAGAGTGGCTCCCAGATACCCAAGCCGAGGTCCCCAGTTAGTTCCTTGGGCAGCTGAGAATGGGGAACCTGAAATGATCCTATCCTAGAGCAATACTGACGAATATCTTGCATATCATCATAGAACCTTCATCTGGTGATGGATGGAGACAGAGACAGAGACCCACACTGGAGCACTGGACTGAGCTCCCAAGGTCCCGATGAGGAGCAGAAGGAAGGAGAACATGAGCAAAGAAGTCGGGACCACGAGGGGAGCACCCACCCACTGAGACAGTGGAGCTGATCTATTGGGAGCTCACCAAGGCCAGCTGGACTGTGACTGAAAAAGCATGGGATAAAAATGGACTCTCTGAGCATGGCCAACAATGAGGGCTGATGAGAACCCAAGGACAATGGCACGGGGTTTTGAACCTACGTAATGTGCTGGCTTTGTGGGAGCCTAGCCAGTTTGGATGTTCACCTTCCTAGAAATGGACGGAGGGGGGAGGACCTAGGACTTACCACAGGGCAGGGAAATCTGACTGCTCTTTGGGCTGGAGAGGGAGGGGGAGAGGAGTGGGGGGAGGGGGAGAAGGGTGGGAGGAGGGGGAGGGAAATGGGAGGCTGGGAGGAGGAGGAAATTTGTTTTTTTTCCTCTTTTCTCAATAAAAAAAAAGTTAAAAAAAAAGAAAAAAAAATAAGACAGATTGGGTATGGTAGTTCATGTTTGTAATCCCAGTACGCAGGAGGTTGAGACAGAAGGATGCACTTGCCTACATGGCAAATTATAATCAACCAGGACTAAACTGTTTCAAAATAATACAATGACAACAACAAAACATTGGATATATAAAATAAAAGATGCAGGCTCAAGATCTTTCCACCTTCCTCCTTATATATTCTGGGTTATCCATACTTGTACTTCTTGATTCATATTTTTATTAAGCTATATTAATTCAACTTCCCTCTACTTGTGGCTAACAGTAATGAATCATCTGAAGCATTTTATAAAGTATTAAGACTAATCAGGGAATATCAGAGATAATTAATTACTAATACTTGTTAAAGGATAAATGAATTGTATGTCTTATTTTGGGGATATTTGGTACTATATTTTTACAGCTGAATTGGTGTCAGGTACATTTTTTGAGAAATAGCTGTTGGTTCTTCTCCTTACTATTTGGACAGGAGGAATGGTTACAGTTCTTGCTCTCATTAGAAAAAATCCACAACTAGAATTGCTTGGGGCCCAACTGCCACAGGCAGACATATTTGAGGAGAGAAAATAAGTTATTGCTGGAGAAAGTAGTATACTCAAAAGATTTATTTAGGATTTGCCATTAAATTAAATGTGCTCTTTCCCCTTCTTTTGTTAATGACTAAAAGAAATCTCATCTCCAGCATGTGATCTCAGACAAGGCAGCCCCACCATTTGAAAATAGTTAATCCATTATTCTGCAAACTTATTAGCACACAACATATAAAGATAGAAAAACATCACACTATATTCTGTGGAGACTTGCAATGACTGGGATATGAAGTAAGAATGGGAAAATGCTTCAGGGATCATACAGAAGCCCAACTGGAGTTAAAAGGTCATTACACATTTTCTGACGGACAAAGCTGGTAGAGAAGGTAGCCACTCTTCCAAGGCTGTGAGTTTCTTGAAGCCAGTGGCTATGGATTACAGATGTTTATCTTCCCCACAGAGCCTAGAATTCCAAATTAATTTGCAACTATTTGACTAGAAAACAGTTTTTGATATATGTAATATAATTTCATAATAACGTAATGATTATCAACCTAAACAACTTATTTTTTTCTGGAGGCAACTTTGCTGCATATACCATTAAGCACAATGCTTAGACTAGAAGGCAACCATGAAGAGAAAAACCAATACTGTGGCTGATAAGATGAAGGACTGTAGCCCCGACCCTCACCGTCTCATGATGCAGTCTTTTGCTGCGTATTCACCAAGCATCTTCTAAGCACCCCAGAAGACATATAGGTTATGTGCTTCTGATATAAAGGGAAGTTTTCAGGAAAGTGAAGCTTGTGGCATTAACTATTTCAATATATAATATCCAATGTACTTATTGTAAATCAAAATGATTAAGAAAAGGGCAAAAGAGCTGGTTCAACAGTTAATCCATAAGTATTCACTGCTTTTGTAGAGGACAGGAGTTCGGTTCTCAGTATCCTCATTCGGTAGGTGTGCTTACAAATCCTTGAACTCCAGCTTCAGGGAGTCAAACCTTTTCTGGTCTCAGTGGGCCCTGTACTCACTTGTACACAATCACACACACACACACACACACACACGTAAGTATACATAGTTAAGTAAAAATCAAATATTTGAAAAATAATAATATTCAAAATTTCTGAAACAATATGTGAGCTTGGCTTAATTTTTACATATGGCTGTGAGGCTAACATTACTGCCACATGTGAACACATGCAATTCAGAAAAACAATGTACTGTCCCAAGTAACAGCTTTAGTCCACTCTTGGACCACAGAATTTTTTGCACCGCTCTATCAGATGACACTGGCATGTTATTTTGCCCAGTTCCAATAAACGGAGTAAAGAGGGTGACAAACCTACAGCCCAATCACTGCCCTGAATCCCTCTTTTCCAACAAGGACGTTTTCTTAGCAAGAGGTCTTCTGAGGAGCCATTCTGATAAAGAACGCATTCACTAAAGTCTGACTTCTCACTGAGCGTGCCTGGACAAGAATCAGAGCGATTTTCTAAAGGTCTTCAGGTCGTGTACTTTTCAGTGCTCCATTTTTCTCCTCTTTAATGTCCATTTCAAAGGAGTATTGAAGTAACTCCAAGCACTAGGGATGCTCTGGGGTGTTTAACAGGCGGTGAATCTTGTGTCCAGGTCATTGGTTCAGGTGCAAAACACATGACTTTCTCTTCTGCTAACTCGTGGCTTCACATGGTAAGACCAGAGCAGAGTCTTGAAATGAGCATGCCTTTCTATAACAGTGTTCATTCCTGTGGTTGCAGCAGAGCTTCTGGAATGGAGTCAGCTGAGATGGTTGTTACTGAAAACAGCTGCTCCCAAGACGCAGTGTGTTCTTTACGCTGTGGCAAAGACAGAGGGATATAAGTTCTCACATGAAGGGGGATTGTAATATTCTTTTAGATCCTTCTTGGGAGGCAGTGCAATAACTCAACAGGTAACGACACTTGCTGCCAAATTTGCCAACCAGAGTTCCATCTCCAGAACCCGCATGGTGGAAGAAGAGAATGGACTTGCACAAGACCTCTGTATGTGTCGCCCCACTAAACACAAAATAGATGTAAAAAAAAATGATTCACAGAAACATTTCTTTCCATCCCTCAAGTTTGAGACAGGAAGGATTAAGGTGAACAGCAGGAAAAAATGAAAGAAGAATATGATAACACAGGTCTATACTAAATTAGAAAAATATTAAAAACATGGTCAAATGGGTCAGTAACTAAAGGTGACATCGACCCTGGATCATAAAGGTGAAGGCTGAAAGAGAAGACACCTAGTGCAGAATATGGGCATTGAAAATTAGCTTTTTACCATCGTTTAATGTTTTCAACACTGCCTTTAGTTGCTGTTAATAAAGAAGAAAGATCAGGTGGATTTCTATGGATGAAATTAATACCTTGGTTTCTAGATTGGACCAAAGGTGCTTTAAAGGCTTCTTTCGGTTTGGTTGTGCCAAAGAGGTAGAGTTTCCACTGTTCGCTGTTGAAATGCATTACTGCCAGCAGCAATCACATCACCTATGATGTAGTGTCACAGGATACTGCATCCCTGTCACAGAAGGACACTGCATCCCTGTCACAGAAGAACACTGCATCCTGTCACAGAAGGACACTGCATCCCTCTCACACAAGGACACTGCATCCCTCTCACACAAGGACACTGCATCCCTGTCACAGAAGGACACTGCATCCCTGTCACAGAAGGACACTGCATCCCTGTCACACAAGGATACTGCATCTCTGTCACAGAAAGACACTGCATCCCTGTCACAGGACGCTGCATCCCTGTCACACAAGGATACTGCATCTCTGTCACAGAAGGACACTGCATCCCTGTCACACAAGGGTACTGCATCTCTGTCACAGAAAGACACTGCATCCCTGTCAGAGGACGCTGCATCCCTGTCACACAAGGACACTGCATCCCTGTCACAGAAGGACACTGCATCCTGTCACACAAGGACACTGCATCCCTGTCACACAAGGACACTGCATCCCTGTCACAGAAGGACACTGCATCCCTGTCACAGAAGGACACTGCATCCCTGTCACAGAAGGACACTGCATCCCTGTCACAGGACGCTGCATCCCTGTCACACAAGGACACTGCATCCCTGTCACACAAGGACGCTGCATCCCTGTCACACAAGGACACTGCATCCCTGTCACAGAAGGACACTGCATCCCTGTCACACAAGGACACTGCATCCCTCTCACACAAGGACACCGCATCCCTGTCACACAAGGATGCTGCATCCCTGTCACACAAGGATACTGCATCCCTGTCACACAAAGACACTGCATCCCTGTCACAGAAGGACACTGCATCCTCTCTACATGCAGTCAATTCACAGAGTTAGAATTCAAACTCAAGCAGTCTTTTCGAAGTTTCTATTCTTCTATGGTAGAGTAATTCTCACATATTTAATGTAAATGAAATGTTTTAGTCTTTTAAGAATGAAACTTTACAACAAATAAAGCTACAAGTATTCAGCAAGTCCAGGACTGACCCAAAAAGTTGCATGATGCTGTAGTATTAGATATGAAAATACGTTTTCTGAAGTAAAAGATGAGAATATTCTCTTGTCTAATAATGATGGCTATATGATTCTAAAAACCATTTATGAATAACAGGAAATATGATATTTCAAGTAATTTTATTTTGTTATTTTATTTGAAAAGCTAAGCTAGTTCACGTGGTATCAGTTCATAAGACAGAAAAGCTACACTTTGGATCTGAACATAATATACTTGGAAAAGGTAAAAATGAACTAAGAAAAGGTCACACAACACTTGGAATAATGGCTCATGGGTCCTACAGAACACTTCCCAGCCAAATGGAATTACACACAGCACCCTATTGGTTTATTCCCTGATGTCTTCATTATGATGCCATTCCCATTGCTAGATAGTAAATCGAGTCCACAGCACTACCATGCTGTCAAATCAAGCTACCTCTTGTGTGGGATGTTTGGATGAAATAAAATAGAATGATTTCTCAATTTACTTTGCTATAGTTTAAATAGGGATTTCAACCAGTGTCAGTTATAATGTCAAATTTCAAAATATAGGGGAAGAAGGGAGAGAGGGGAAGAGAGAAAAAGAAGAAAAAGAGCTAAGAGAGGACAGAGACAAAGAGAGATTTATGCATCTGTCCAAACCAGAGTCTGTTGCAGTCATGACAAGACTTTGACACAAGGAGTATTAAATTGTAAAATAAGTTCTGTGTGTGAGTGAGGATTGAAAATTCTAAGTGAAGTAGACTTTCCTTCTGTTGCATAGTATTTACTAGTTAGTCATAGGAAACCAAACTTATTTCAGGCCTCTTGAAGAGAAATCTAAAAAAAATGGTTTAACATCTCTTATAAGGCTTGTATATGGCCAGAATGCTGAGAATTGTAGACATAAATAAAGGGCACAACTTTCCATGCTTTCTAGAAGGAAAAGAAATTTCTGGGTGCACTGTTCTTCTGAGGTTGTCATTACAAAATATTATAGCCTAGAACAACACAATTATATTTTCTCATGCTTGTGAGGCATGGTTCAAGTTACAGATAATTCAGTTTATGATTTGGGCTCTCTTCTTGGCACAGATATTGTCACTTTCTTGCTCACCTTCCCTTGACTTTTTTTGGAATGGGGAGTTGAAAGGTGAGAGATCTATCACCATCTCCTCCCCCAATCCACTCTTCTTCCACTCCGCCTACTCCTCCTCTTTTCACACAGAAATCAATTTCTTATTTATTAAGTTGTTTCTCTGACAATTTCATACTTGTATATAGTACACTCTGTCTCTGACCCTCTTTCATTCTCCCTTGTCCCTGTCATTCTCCCTCTAAAAGTCTCTTTCAAGATTTTTGGGTTTGTGCTTTGTTTTTGTGGCCCATTGTTTTTAAGCAAAGCTGGAGGTCTCAGTGTTGGGTACATAGCTTAACACAATGATTGTCTCTATCCTACAGCTCTCAGTAGCTCATGGTACAGCAGGAAGGAGTAAGACCCCTTGAGTTCCTCCCTGGTGGAACTCAGGCCCAGTTTTATGTGAGTACCGTGAAGGGAACTTTGGAGTTGAAAACATAGGTTCTAAGGTCTGTGTCCTTGCTCTAAGATACCTGTAGTAGCTATTTCTCAGTTGCTGTGATTAGATAATATGTCCAAGGCAATTTGGAAATGAAAGCATTTATTGGGGCTTACCATTTCAAAGGTTATAGTCCATGACCACCATGGCGAGGACTGTGACACTTGGAGGCATGGTACTGGAGTGGTTCCTGAGTGCTTACTTCCCAACCCACAGGTAGGAGGCGGAGAGAGCTAACTGGGCAATCAAAACCAGTCGTCCAAGAAAGACACATCTTCTCATGCTTCCACAAACAGTTCCACGAATTGGGGACTGGATTTTCAAATGCATGAACTTATGGGGTCATTCAATGAAACTATCATAATTCCACTATGTGCCCTTCTCCCTATCTTCCTGACCTTACGTACTTTCTGCTCCTTCCTATGCAATTTCCCGTAAACTCCAGAGTTAGTGGCATAAAGGTCCTGTCTAGAGCTGAGCACTCAAATGTCACTCACCCTCAGCACCTTAATTAAGCAGCCATGATCCTCTGCTTTGCTACAAAGAGAAGCTTCTTCAGTTAAAGATAGAAGTACAATTGTCTATAGAGCATTAACATAAATATTTAAAATGCATAAATTTCTGCCATGCCAGTCAGCTTAACAACAGTACAGTACCACCTAGAACATATTACCTCTACATCCATTGAGTTTTGAATATGTTTGAAATCTCAGGCATGTATTTCTCCCTTTGGAGAGAGCCTCAAATCCAATCGAAGTCTAGACCAATTATGCCCTTATCATATGTGCCTCTATTTCACCAGTGAGCTGTCTTCTGCTTACAAGACCACTAACCCTGTTTTGAGGACCACACCCCAATGATCTAGTTAGCTAACAAAGGCCCCAGCCTCAAATGCCATAATATTAAGGGGCTAGGACTTCGACACATGAAAACTGAGAAAATAAAGAAACTCAGTTTGTGCACTGATCAAAAATCATTTCTAGTCAACCCAGTAAATGATATGGGAAAATGGGGAAGCAGGTAGCAAAGTCTGATTCAAGAACTCTTAGAGTTCCATAGAATCCTCCATAATATACAAATGGTCTCCACATTATGCAAGACACCCATCCGTGGTTGTCTTGGGATTTCTATTGCTGTGACAAAATACCATGATCATAAGCAACATGGAGAGGAAAGAGTTTATTTCAGATTAGTAATCTCACGTCACAGTCCATAACAAAAGAAGTCACGGTAGGCACTCAAGAACTGAAGAGAACATGAAGGAGTGCTGCTTACTGGCTTACCCAGCTTGCTTTCTTATAGCACCTAAGACAAACTGCCTAGGAGGGGCACTGCCTGCAGTGGGCTGGGCCTCCCCCATCAATCATCAGTCCAGAAAATGCACCAGAGGCTTGCACACAGGTTAACCTATTGGGGGCATTTTCTCAGTTGAGTTTCTCTCTTCCCAAATGACTCTAGCTTGTCTTAAGTTGACATAAAAATAGCCAGTACAGTGACAATTTACATGAGCAACTGTTTTCTTTGAGAACAATAGATGTGAAGAATTACTTTGAAAGGTACTTTTCTGAATTAGGAAGAGTTGGCAATGAATTCTTTGACTTCATACAGATGGATTGAGAGGCCACTCTGAACTTCATCATGCCGCCCAAAGAAAACAACAAGAAGAAAGATGACGGAAAGTCGGCCAAAAAAGACAAAGACCCAGTAAATAAGTCCGGTGGCAAGGCCAAAAAGAAGAAGTGGTCCAAAGTTAAAGTTCGGGACAAGCTCAACAATCTAGTCCTGTTTGACAAGGCTACATATGACAAACTCTGTAAGGAAGTGCCCAACTATAAACTTATTACTCCAGCCGTGGTCTCTGAGAGACTGAAGATTCGTGGTTCCTTGGCCAGGGCAGCTCTTCAAGAGCTCCTTAGTAAAGGGCTTATCAAGCTGGTTTCAAAGCACAGAGCCCAAGTAATTTACACCAGAAACACAAAGGGTGGAGATGCCCCAGCTTCTGGTGAAGATGCATGAACAGGGTCAATCAGCTGTACATTTGGAAAAATAAAACTTTATTAAACAGATGGACTGAGAATTCAACTACTTTCTAAACATGTTCTTAAACAGTTATTTCCATGACATCCTAGATTTTTTAACTACAAATGACATGAGGCTTAATGAGTCCTGTATTCCATGAAAAAAAAGTTCACAGTCACATTATAACACAGGGTGTGATTTCCACTGGAACGGTTTTTGTTCATCAATTATTTCCACAGCTACTAATCCTCCCAAAATAAGGATTGTTCATAGCATTTTTAGATTTCATTTTGGCAGATTAACAATCTCTACACAACCTCAAAGGAAAAGCAGCTAAAGCAGAAGGTTTTTTTTTCTTTTCCTCTTTCCTCTTTGTCTTTTCTTTTTTCTCATTTCTATCCTAACTACCTAGAGTTTGTCTCAGAGAAGTCAGACTGGATGAACACATGGGGATGCTTAACATGCTGGACTGTGGTGTTTGATCATCTGTGTGAAATTATCCCCATAAGTAAATAGATAGCAATGATGTTGACTATCAGACATGTGTGACCATCCCACAATGTCTTCTGAAACATGCTTCCTTTGTAAGATAACCTTACTCTCCTGCACTTGTCCCCTTGGGTTGAGGAAGCATAGCCCTTGCCTAGCATGTGCAAGGGTTTGATTTTACCCTCTGCACTAAATAAAAATAAACAAAAATAGTGCACTGGCCTCCATTCCTGTATCACAATATCTCTGACTCAATCACAAGGCTTAGACTCACTAATGCTAGGTTTCCCTGACTGATTCTACAAAGTTATTAAAGAGCAAAGGTGTGTGCATGTGCTATGGACAGCAAGGAAAAAACTGACAAGTATTTTCACTTCTCTAAATTATATGATGCATATTTGATTCTATAAAGGTTTATAATAACACCTGCAGAACAGTGCTCCAACGTTTTATGCCTTGATCTCACATGAGCCTGCCTTCTGTTTCAGGAGAATAGAACTAATCTATTACCATTAAATTCTTTGGCTGGTCACTTCTCAACTGACAGTTCTCTGGCTCACCAGGGACTGAAAAGGAACACTGTGAAAATAGTGTGTAAGCAAAGCAATTAAGCGTGAATCACTGTCATAACAAACGGGACTTCTTAAGAACAGGACAGGAAAGATGTTTGACAAAAGTTGACTTCTTTAAAAATTTGGTTTCTCGGAGCTCAAAGAAAAAAAACAGTTGTAATTTATCTTAAAACACTTTCAGGTAGTTGTCTCATCCACCTAAGACTTGCATCCTTTACACTTTTATACTACAAACTAGTTATTTCATCCCTGAAATGCTCTTTTCGTCTCTTCCACTAGACAAGTATCTGGGACTGCATTCGATATAGCCTCTCCCATGGCATCTTAGTAAAACATGTGACTATAATTAACTCTTCTATCACATGTTTCTTTTTTCTAGCTCTAAGGCTTGGTTTTTATTCATATTCATGCATCTAACATATAGTATAGTGAATAACTCGGATATATTAGATGTCCAAAGGATGTATGTGAATGTAAATGATTCATAATAAGTACAGACATCTCTTAAAAATTTCAACTCCATATCCCTAGAGTGCACTGCAAATATTAGCCATTTTCAAATTTGATATTCATTATTATTATTAAAAGAGCCATGCTCCAAGCAAGGATGAAAGAAAGAAAAATTTCCCCTTTGCTCTTAGCCAGAGATGTTACACCCTTGTCCTTCTAGAGTGAGCAAAAATCAAACATATTATCATTAAAGCATATTTAATTCTCTTGGTATTTAGGTTATTTGACTATAGTTATCGGCTTGTGCTTCTAATAAAGAAGAGAAAATATACAAAGGCATCTGTCTTAATAAAACCACGATCCAAACAATTCTAAGTTTTACATTTCTTCCATGATGATTATATATTCAAGGGGTCAACATTGAAACAGATTTTATGTCCCTGAACAACTCTAGAAAATGTGATGAAACCAAAGAATTCTGAACCTTTTTCAGTGTATAACATATCACTAAAATGCTTATTTTTTACAAATATACTCTTCACATTGCAATTGATAGTGACTTTCTTTGAAAATAATTTAAGGCTCTGTTTTTATTTGTAATGGAACCTTATATCTGTAACTTATTAAAGAGCAAAGGCACGCATGCACACATGTATGTGCGCTATGGATAGCAAGGGAAAAAACCTGACAAGTATTTTCACTTATCTGAATTATATGACCCATATTTGATGAGTAAGACAGTCATGAAGAAGCAACAATAGATTGAGCCAAAAACTTTGGAATCAAAGAAATTTTTAACAAGATACATATTACTAACTTAGTGGACTTTTCTGACAACTTAAAGCAATCTTATTTTCTTTTTTTTTCTGTGTTTGCTCATCTAGAAAAAGGGACCATTATAATATCCCCCATAAAAGATCAAGATTTGCAGGTCCAAGACAACAATCCAAAACTAACCTAGAAATGGGAAAGCTGGACAGACAATACTTTTAGGAATCACTGAGACAAAATGACCACATGAGTGGGTATAAGAATCTATCCCACCTAAGACAAAACTGTGGTCACTGGTTGATAGGAAGTAAGTAGCTCCTTCTGACTTTTTCTTCATTGGTGAAACAGAGAGATTTGCAATGCATACAAAGCAGCTGAAATTTCCAATCAAGAACAAAGTCCTCAGAACTGGGTGTGATACTGCCTGCCTTATACCCAAGAGGCTAAAACAAGAAGACTGCAGAAGTTTCAAGTCAGCCTGGGTTACAAAGTGAATTCCAGTACAATTAAAAGTATATAAGAGAACTTTCTTCAAAAATTAAAACAAACACCAAAAAAAAAAAAATCTCAAATGTTAAGAACATTTTCTGTTCTTGCAAATGACCTGGATTCAGGTCCCAGCACCAAAATCGCATAGCTCATAATCACCTGTAACTTCAGTACCAGGGATGACATCTTCTTCTGTCCTCTGTGGGTACATGACACTTGCATGGTGCACATAAAAACTTATAGGCACTCATATACATATAAAAGAAAATGCATATTTAAAAAATTAGCCCACAATGACATGAATTGTTAAAGAGGCATCGCGTCATTCTCACACTCAGAATTTTACTTCTACTCTACCCCACTCTCTCTTCTTGTGAAGAATATTGAACACACTTCAACATCTCTCACCTATAATAGCATCTTCACAGATGTGCGGATGACCTGACGACACTGCGTGCATGGGAGTCTTACAAGTGGAGCAAGGGCTGAAAAGATAAAGCCCATGTGAAAACAGCTCTCATGTGATTTCCAGTGTCAAATTATTTTCATTTCTACGTCTTCTTAAATGGTCAGCATCAGAAATAGGTCTGTTTACGAACTGATGGAAGAAAATCAAAAGGGGAAGACGAGTCATCTCTTTCCTGGTGAGCAGACTCCACAGTCACCCAAAGAATCCACTCACTATATGCATGGAAAAGTATTCCTCAGAATTCCCTATACCCTGAAGGTCAGACTTGGGAATGAGAATTCCAGAGTTGTTTTCTAGCAAGAGTCAGGCATTATGCTTGTTCCCTAACACATGTACAGCCACACACACACACACACACACACACACACACACACACACACCACACCTTGGGATTGGAGATAAGATTGACAGCCCCTTTGTGCAGAACACTATAATTGTCCACAGGAATCTTTGATAAGAGTTAGCTTCCAAGGCATAGGCAAACAAACATGAAGACTAACATGACTTTTCAGACGTGGTCTCTTGCCGAGCCTAGAGCACATGGAATTGCTACAATGGCTTCCAGGGATTGCACTCAGTTCCTCATGCTTGCTCAGCGAGCACATGACCAACGAGCCATTTCCCCAGCCCTGTTCATTATTCCTTAAATCAATAATCTGTTTAGTGTTCTGGAACCCAGCTGGAGTGGCCAGTGACTTGGGAGGCTGTGAGCCCTTGAACAGGAGAAGTTGCATCTACATTCTTTTCAAGCATCTTGAAAATTATTTTGGAAGCAATAAAAAATAATAAATAAATAAAACCCTCAAGATCACAAACTGCAACTTTAATTCTATTTTAAATATTTGCACATACTTTCTCTTCATTTAAAATTTTCTCTTTCTAGGAGAAATTCAATTTCATATATTGAAATAAATTCATATTTTGATGAATATATATATATATATATAGTGTGTGTGTGTGTGTGTGTGTGTGTGTGTGTGTGTGTGTGTGTATGTGGTGTATGTAACATACTGGTTTTTTGAGACTGGGTTTCTCTGTGTAAAAGCCCTGGCTGTCCTGGAACTCACTTTGTAGACCAGGCTGGCTGCAAACTCACAGAGATTCACCTGACTCTACCTCCCAAGTGCTGGAATTAAAGGTGGGCACCACAGCTGCCCTGTGAGTCTATATATTTTTTCAGTGGAGCAATTATAAGAATTTAAGACGTCAATGTATTTAAAGCAAGACACATTTTTACTCACTTTGGCAAACTATACTCACAATACAGGGAATAAGCCTGGGTTTAGCACTGAACTTGGAATAAAATTTGACATTGAGATAATCTTTTGCCTTTTTGCCTCTCATAGACTCACTCCCCACAAATCAGGTAGATATTTTCTTAATATCTGGGGTTCCTCTTCAGTAATCTTGCCAAGGCAGCCCGGGATAACATAGGTATGAAGACATCAATCTGTATTGTTTTACAAGTTTGAAATCAATGAACATTGCTCAGAGGGAGAGGGAATGACCATTCTGAAAAACAGTTTATACTGCCCAGTGGAAGTGTGTCTTCCATTTGGAACAGGGCCTGTGGATAACAGTCCTGACTTCACAGTGACCTGTGAATAGCAGTCCTAACGTTGTGATTTCTTGGCATCTCTGGGCTTCTGATGTCTAATCAGTTTAGTGGGGAATTTGGTTTCTTTCCCCTGCATTAGTCTCATGATTTTTACCATGTCAGTAAGTGTAATCATTGTACACTATTTGTTTATGTTACATTTGATTTTATTTGATATTTGTTTTAAATTATCTTTTAAAAATTTAACCTAAATATGTTTTTAAAAGTCAATTTTATAACACTACCACTAAAGTGTCCCCTAAAAAGATGGTATTCTGAATTTTTTAATTTACAAAAACCATACAATATTATTAAACTCTAGCTTTATGTGGTTTTTTGCTGAAAACGCTAAGCCTGAGACTCTTCTTCAATTTCTTAAAAAAGGAAGATAAAAGTGTTAGAAAACTCTTTGTTAGCACCAGACTGAGACTTTCTTCTTGACATAATTAGAAGTTTTAAAAGCTGAAAAGAAGATAGTTTATAAACTGTGACCATTTTCTGCTTGTATGCTTTCTAGAATGATCTACGCTCCCTGGTGCACCTCCCTCATCCTGCCCAAGGTCTCTCTCGATGTAAGTCTGCTTCCCCACAGACATTCTGTTTGCAGAAACACAAAGAGAAAAGCTCTATTTATTGTCTGGTGCTTCAAAATATAAAAACACAAATGTCTTGCAGCAAGAGCCACGTCCTTGGCATCCTCCACAAGACTTGCTGAGACCTGAACAGGTAATAAAGAAGTGTGAATATGAGCAGGAGTAAGAACCAAACTGGTCACCCTGACTCAGCTCCCATGATGACCTTTATTTAAAAATCACATCAAAAACAATGTCCTTACATGAGTTGAAAAAATTTTCCTCGAAGCTGAAGGCTAAGGCTGGATGAACTCACTCTGACAAGGCACAGCCAGGTTCAGCTCCCAGAACCACCGTCTGAAGCGCCAGCTCCAAGGGCCCTGATGCCTTCTGACCTCTTGAGCCACCATCCATGCATATGGTAAACATACATACATGCGCGTAAAACAGTCATATTCATAAAAACAAATAAATCTTAAAAAAACTGAAATGAAAAACCTTTCCATAGTACCAGTCAGCTATTTTTCCTACAATTTGAAAAACTATATAAACTTTAGGTCCAAAGCTTTTCTTTCTCCTTCCTGCAGAGCTAGGAGAGTTTCAGAAATGACTAAATTTTAGAATCTTTTCATATTCCAACATGAATTAAAATGGATAATTAAAGCTGATTAACATAGAAAAGAGCAAAGAAAAATCAGTGGGGATTATTTTTCTCTGAACGTCCACTATAATGTATTTGAGTATAAGTATGTGTATGTGTGGAGGAATACACACACGCATGAACCCCAAAAGATTTCAGATGTCCTTCTCTGTCTTTCTCGACCTTACTGGACCTGGGGCTTGACTTGTGGTGAGCAGGAATTAATGATCCCCACCCTCCCACAGTGTTGGGGTTACAGGCACACGTTGTACATGTATATGCAGCAAACTCTCATCCTCCTCACCAGAACTCCAGATAAATCTATCCATTTGATTAAGAGTTAGAACCTTCCAGGAGACTAAAGCTGCTGTTAAATGTTTTAGAATCTCATTTCTAAGAAGGTGCTAGCTCATCTTTACCAAACATAGTCTCAAGACAGCTTTTGCTTCTGGAAGACAGAACTTTTATTTGGCGCTGCTGCTGCTGCTGCTGCTCTCTCCTGCTTTAGTCCACTTAATTCCTTCATTATCGTATATTTGGTATAACAAACAAAGATCAGGTCCGGGAGCTGCACTGTCCATGTAGGTTCCAAGTGTAAGATAGCATTTTGTGTCATGATGTTTTGGAGTCCAGTGGCCTGTGAATTAGGAGCCTGGAATTCCAAGTCCAGCTCATCACTAACTGGCAGCGATTTCCAGTGCCCTATTCAAAAAGGAAAAGATGGGGAAAGATCCGTAGAGCTGCTTGACCTGGCATGTTCGGATTCTACTTCTTACAGTGTGAGGCTTATGTCAAAGAGGTAAAAATAGAATTTAATGATTTCACAGTAGCAAACTAGTCAGCCATGATTTGTTTGTTTTAGTCACCAGGTAGTGGTGTCATGCATTTTCTGTGAATTAATAATGGACCCACAATTAGATATATATTGTGTTTCTAATCTTCTAGCTAGCTTCTTGACTCAGATACTTAGTAACTTTGAGAAAACTAGAGAATGGCAGAAATAGATCTAACCATTATGTAGTTGCTTTTCAAACAGATGCATTAATATTTTACTGATTGCAATTCATATTAATTGTAGTGTTGTTAAAGTTCCAAAGAGATCAATATCTCTCTTTATTTGAAGACCCCAGAGAACAATAGCTTTGACACATTTATTACAGAATAAATTCAGACTACTTGCCAAAAATTTTGTATACATATGTCTGAGAGTGACTAGGCTAATAAAGGTCTTTGAATAAAATCAATAACTTACATCAGGCTTCAAAGGAAGGCTTTGATTGCACAGTCATTCAAAAATATTTCTAAACTTGAAAACTGGCTGAGAAAAAAATCTTTACTTTTTCATAACAGCTCTACCCAACAGCCTAAAATACTAGTTTTTCCAGACTCTTGTCATTACTCTTGGTTGTGAAGAAGGGGTTGGTGGTGAGATTCCTGCCTAAGATATACATTGGTGGTGGGAGATAGAAAGACCAAGCTGGAACTGATCTTCAAAACTTCTTTCTAGTGATTAACCTTTATACTGATGGAAAATGTGAAGCAGCCTAGGGAAAAGTGTCGTCTGTAGTCTTACCACACTATGGAAACTGCATGCTACAGGACTGACCTGCTAGGCAAGATGTGTGTCCCCTTGTGCAGGAATAGTATGACTATTACAGATGTGGCCGATTGCTTTCTGATTGGATAGGAGGACCCACTCCACAGGAAGGAATTCCATGCTTGGAGTTGAACTAGGTTAAAAATCCATGACTGTAGAGGTTCTGGTCTCAAGGGTAGCAGGCAATACTACTGTTTTCTTCCTAAATGGAAACAATCTTCTAAGTATCTATATTTACACTCTTTGATTAATGTTGTTTTTGCCCTTGGTCAGAGAAGCTTCAGATAACAGTGATTGAGTTAATGCAGCAGCTCATCATTGATCTGAGGGCTGAGAATAATTTGACTGTTGGATGCTCAAATATAAATAGGGAGTGTGTGTGTGTGTGTGTGTGTGTGTGTGTGTGTGTATCCTCTTCCATGGCTCAAGGAGAGAATGTAAGAGCCAGAAGATCAGAAATAACACCTATAAGTTACTGTCTTACAGCATCTGTGATTTCCATCAAAAGATCCACACAAGACTGGGTCAGACAATGCTCCATCATGGGAGTTAGAGTGCTCTTCCAAAGGACCTGAGTTAGCATCCACATTGGGAGACTCATGACAGTCTGTAATTCCAACCTCGGCAGATCCAATGCTTCTTCAAGCACCTGCACACATAAGGCATATTATCTCTCTCTCTCTCTCTCTCTCTCTCTCTCTCTCTCTCTCTCACACACACACACACACACACACACGCACACACATACACACACACACATACACACACACACACACACACACACATAAATAAATAAACCTTTAAGAGAAAAAGCAAAATTTTATTGGTGGATGGTGGGGGATCTTGAGGCACCACCCTTTCCTGAGAAGCTATTGACAGTTAATGATTGCTGAGGGAGGGAGAACCATTTTCTTCAGTGCTAAAGTCACTGGTAAACTGTCTCTGTTCTTATAAATAGCTCTCCACTCATGCTCTTGCCAACAACTCTAATTAAATTTAGCAAGTCATGATAACACAAAAGACATGAAAGGAGGAAGGACCTTTGGGGTTCAGTGATAGAGGGAAAGGATTGAAAGAAGATATTGGGGGTGATGAAATTATCAATAAAATTAACAATATTTTTAAAGATTGTTAGTATGAACTTCTTAACTTTATTTTTTTTTATTGAGAAAAGGAAGAAAAAAAAACAAGTTTCCACCTCCTCCCAGCCTCCCATTTCCCTCCCCCTCCTCCCATCCTTCTCCCCCTCCTTCCACTCCTCTCCCCCTCCCTCTCCAGTCCAAAGAGCAGTCAGGGTTCCCTGCCCTGTGGTAAGTCCTAGGTCCTCCCCCCTCTGTCCATATCTAGGAAGGTGAACATCCAAACTGGCTAGGCTCCCACAAAGCCAGCACATTGCGTAGGATCAAAAGCCGAGGTCCCCAGTTAGTTCCTTGGGCAGCTGAGGATAGGGAACCGGAAATGACCCTAGCCTATAGCAATACTGACAAATATCTTGCATATCATCATAGAACCTTCATCTGGTGATGGATGGAGATAGAGACAGAGACCCACACTGGAGTACTGGACTGAGCTCCCAAGGTCCCAATGAGGAACTTCTTAACTTTAAATTTGAGCCACAAAATGACCATCTGCAAGTGCTGAGTTTTAAGATGTATTGTAATATTGTATCCTCCAAAAGCAGTAGTCTGACTTTGAGAAATGCCCCAGGCAACAGTGACTTTGGTCAGCTGATATTGGTAGAGATTCTTTCATTTGACATAAGTTACTGGTGGACTTTCACAGGAGTTTAGCTCAGCTGTTGTTAAGGGTACAAGAAAAAAAAATTGTTAATTTGGTCAGCATTTAGTAAAGCAAAGGCCTACAGGATGTTGGCTATATAGTAATCTTATGTTTCTCTCATCAAATTAATGTTCTAATGAAATTCACTAGGAATGTCCTGTTGGTTCAGGTGTTAAACCATATCCCAAGGGTCAAATTCTACTCACTTCTTCTGAAAAAAAAAAAAGGCAAAGTGGGATTTGACAATAGAATCATGAGGAGTTTCATTGACAGTGGGAGCCATGTGAAGGTGTTCCATTGACAGTAGGAACTATGAGATGGTGTTCTATTGACATTAGGAACTATGAGAAGGTGTTCCATTGACAGTAGGAATCATGAGAAGGTGTTCTATTGACAATAGGAATCATGGGAAGTCTTCTATTGACAGAAGGAATCATGAGAAGGCCTTTTATACTAGGGAACCCCAAAGTCTCTCCTACTCTGCTCTGACTCATGGTCCTGGATTCTATTCCTTTCTTTGCCCACATTTCTTCATTGAGAGGAGATGGCGAGCATGAAATAACTGCATTTCCTGGATGAACTGACAAGTTTCTTTTGACACCTCATCACCCTTCCCCACTTTCTAGATATTGAAATTGGGCAAATTGTTAAAACCTCTAAGTTTTTTCTTCTGCAAATTGGAAATATGCTGCATGGACAGAGTGAGAATGTGAGTAAAGCTGCTAGTATTGCACTTGGCAAACCACAAGCACTCAAGAAAGTGTGCCTTCAGTTTAGTCTTGTATTTAGCAGAGCATAGAGATGACAGATGAACTACAGTTTACTGAGTTTCTAGTGCTCCTTGGGCAAAAAGAGGTACTGGAAATTACTATTTATCTCTGCATTCTTTTTCCTCATGCTCATCCACACAAGTTTCTTCTCCATGCATCTGAAAACTAATTGTCTAATATATGTACTATCCCTTCCTTTTATCTACCCTTGTTCCTCATGATTCTTTTTAAAATATCACTGTATATTAAAAACATGCAGAGAAAAATAAAAATTATTATGACAAAAATGAAATTAGTGCTTATAATTATTTGTTGGGAAACATGTCTACAGGGTGGAATTAATGTTTTTTTTTATTCTCTCAACTTACATGTTTTAATTAAATTGTATATTTTTAAAGGTATGCATACTTAGAGAAAGTCCCTTATTAAATTCAAAAAATATGTATTTGTAGAGAAGTGTGAATGAGCTGGTTTTCAATAAGTACTAAAGGAAAATTATTTTTACAAAACCCAAGATTTAAAAGACACTGCGTTTAATTTTAGTAGCATTACAATCCTGTAAGGCCTCACTTGCCTTTTCCATAAAATGGGGTAGTAATATTTCTAGCAGTTTCTTGGAAGATATTGGATGGGAAAAATTTATAGCTTATAGGTTAGAGGGGTACCTCACATGTGTTACAAGCTATAAAACTGAAGAATATGTAAATGCTTTAAAATGGAATTAATTGTAAAACCTATAAAAATATATAATCATTAAAATTATCTTATGCATTTGCATGCACTATACATCTGAAGTATAATGTTTTAAAAAAAAAAAACAACCAGATACTCTTTTCCCATATTCCCCAGCCAAAGCATCTGCTTTCAAATATTTGGTGGTACTGTTGGTTTGAAAGACCCATTTTATAGCTCCTGGAGCTAAAAATATTGATTCATTCTAACTTTAAAATTGTTTAATACATTTGTGCATGTATGTATAAGTGTATGGTTGTGTGTGTTTGTCTGTATGTGTGTGTGTGCACGCATAATAGTTTGCAAATGTGTGTGAAGTGTGGTGGTTAGAAGACAATTTGAAATATGTGATTCTTTCTGTCATGGGTTCCAGGGCTTGAACTCAGATAGGCATGGCAGCAAGCATCTTTACTAACTTACCAGTCCACATTCCAACTACTAATTTTGTAATAGCATGTTCCTTATTTCATCTGAGGTCTCCTATGAAATATGAATTTGAGTTCACCTTTTCAGTATGCAAATAGATCTCTAACACACCCTGTCCCTAGCCACTCCTAATAGATTTTGAACATGCTATTTCTCCCTCTTGGTCATCTCTAATATCAGGTGACCAATAAATCTATAAATCTATTCTACCATAATACTTTGTTTCACTGAAATTTGTTTGTTTTAAGACAGGCCAGACAGGAGCTTTAGATGTAAACCAGACTGGCCTCAAAATCAAAGATCCTCTGCCCTCTGAGTGATAGAATTAAAAGTGTGTATGTACCACTACCTCCATCCTTCTTGGAGAAATTTAAATTCTTCATGCTGTGTTCAGGAATCTCCAGATTATATTTAGTGATCTGGAAAAAAAACTTGTTATGAAAAGAAACTTGTTATAAAATTTTCCTTCAATATGACAAGGCTAGCCATTTGGGCAAGAAACTGCTCCTGTCTGGACTGATTGATGGTAAGCTGTTTAAACTGAACAAGCAGGAACCCACAGAGAAAATGACTGCTGAAGTTGCCTAAAGAAGGTAAGACTGTCCTTCAGGGTTCCTGCTTCATGAAAGAGTCTGATAGACTTTCTACAGATCACACCCCAAAAAAGTGACTGACAAACTGCCAATATAGGCAGAACTGTCTTTGAAATTTTTTGATTCATGAAAAGGTCTTCCACTTACTATGGGCCTGTAGGCTAAACATGAATGCCCCAATGTTGCAGAAGAACTTTGGGTGACTGTCCAGGCAGCGAGATAACTGTGTTAATTCTAGAGTTTTGGAAGTTGTTTAAATGTACTTCCTGTTAACTTAGGTAATATTATATCCTTCCAGAGTATTTGATGAAGTTAAAAAATAGTTATAATTATAGTTTTTCTTAGTTATAATAAAAGATAAAATAGAAATACATATTGTATTTGCAATTCTTGCTTGATACCTGTTTTGTTATGTGTAATTTTATTTTGTTAAAGTTAAAACCTTCCTTTTTATTTGGCAGAAAAGGGAGATAATGTGGGATTCCCCTCTGTATGCTGTGAATATGTCTTAATACCATTGGTTAAGAAGCTTCTTTGGGCCTATGGCAGTGCAGAATAGAGCAAGGTGGGAATTCCAAGCAGAGATAGAGGAGAAAAACAGTGGTGTTAGAGAGACTCCATGTAACTGACAAGGATGACAGGTGCCCCAGATCTATACCAGTAAGCCACAGCCACATGCCAATACATGGATTAATAAAAATGGATTAATTTAAGATGTAAGAATTAGTTAGTAAGGAGACTAAGCTATTGGCAAAACAGTGTTGTAATTAATATAGTTAATGTGTGATTATTTCAGATCTGGGTTGCCAAGAAATGAACAACTGGCCTCTGCCTACACACAAATACACATAAAATAAAATAAACAAATCTTTTTAAGAGATATATTAATTTCAACATAAAAATAAAATACAGTCCATATCTGCCATATCTGATATTATCTGTAATCTATGCATTTATTAAGAGATGCATTAAACATTAAATAATTAACTATTACATGCTTTATATGACACAAACATCTTTTGTAGATTATTTAAGAGTATTCTAGTAACATTTAAAAGAGCTGATTATGGATTTTATGTGTACCAAAATGTGGGGGGTTCTTTCTTTTAAAATATTTGGGTTTAGTTTTTTATTATATTTAATTTACTTATTTGAGAGATGGTGAGGCACATGTGTTCCACAGTGAACATGTGACAGTCAGAGGACAACCTTTGAGAGTCAGTTCTTTCCTTCCAGCAGGTGGGTCCTGGGAATTAAGCTCAGATCATCAGAGTTGGTGCTAAGTATCTTTAGCCACTGAGTCATCCCAATGTTCGACTTTTCCCATCTTGAATATAAAAATTTGCTTTCCCTAAGCTGTTAGAAGTGGGTTACACTCAGATAGTAAGAGGTGCCTGTGATTACATTATTACTTCAGATTTTGTGGTGATCATTTAATATATATATATATATATATATATATATATATATATACTTTATTTAAAACAAACAACTTCAATAGAAATATCTTGACATAATAGAGGACTGATGTGTGAGACAAAGACTTTAATCTTTTAAATGAATAAAGTTATTGTGTTTCTTAATTCTGAGATAAAGATAAAATATAGTTATTTTCTTTGTGAGGGCAAGCCATTTCTTTTCTTTCTAGTTTTGTCCCACATTCTCTGAATTCTAGCTTTGGTCTGTGTCATTTCACTAAAACTCTATTAATTATATTTATCAACAGCATCGTGTGGTGGAGCTCATGCACCTTGGGTCTCACCCAGTTGTCTATCTCGGCTTTTGACGTTGGCTGAGGCCACATCATTCTTCCCTGCATTAGACTTCTACTTATTCATATCAGGATACTATACAAGTTGTTCTTCTGCTTACCTGAGAGAGTATTGACATAGCATGTTCTTTGGATAAAATACTAAATAGCCTACAAAAAGATAATCAGTGACTGGTAAATAATGTATATAGCAAAGAAATAATTTTTAGGCAAAGCAAATACATAGAGATTGGCAAATTCTAAAATATTTCAATAATTGAAGAGTTGCTTCATTTTCCAATCAACATTAACTCCAACATGCCTTTTAGGTATTGAAAACTACCAGCTCTTAATTTTTTTTGTAAAATTTTAAATAAAAATAGATAAAGTTACTTATTTTCTCTAACATTACAATCTATACATTTTTTTAAAAAAAATATGGGCATCATCACTGGCTACTCAATGAGTAAAATATATTTCTACATATTTATACATAAAGTAGAATTCAAGATTATGTTTCTTATTCTAATTTAAAATAGCTAGACTTGATGCCGAATAAATAACCATGAACATTTGTGGAAGTTATTTAGTTATTCCTTTTCAAGTGCTATATACTTCAATTTCTTTGTTCTAATTCAGTCCACAACTGATTTTGTGGGTCCATTGTCCTCAGGGGCAACTCTGAATTCTATCTTTCTGGATATTAAAGAGCTATGGAGCATATCATATGAAATTTTATGAAGTTAAGAGTAATTAATAATGATTATCTCATTCATTAATTAATAAATCCATTGCAATTACTTATAACAGCAAATTAAAAAGTGACTATGCTAATAGATCAGCTCAAAAAATCCTTATATTTTTGGAGAATAGGTATATGGGTGATGCTTAATGATACTGTAGGAATGTCTTGGCCACTGATAGTTTTTTTCATATGTCTTCTAAAAAGACAAGATATTTTTCCCTCATTTCCATGATCAAAGAGGTTGGTGTAGACAAGTATCCCATACCCCTGGATCATTTAGAAGCCACTCACTGACTCCACCTAGTAATTTAATTTTCTGTGAGAAATAAGAGGGTCTGTGTCACACAATACAGACCTGACTTACATTACTTTGTTACAACAGTTGATAGTCCTTTGGTTTTTTTAATGTGTCTTTTAAAACATACTTTATCATTTGTAATAAAACAAAAAACCCCATTAAATATAGATCATTGCAGTGAGTCCTAAAGAAAATCCTGTAAGATGTCCTGAAGAAAACCCAGTAAGATGGGTATGGTAAACTTTAACCAAACTACTGCTAAGAAACAGAGATGTCTGGAATTTCACTAAAAGTACTATTGTGAATATGATATAAATTTACATCTCTTCTAAGATAAGGTGCAGGGGAAGGATGAGAAGTGAGCGTAGTGTCTGGTCAACTGGGAGTCAGGTTGCTGTATCTCAGTCCCAGATGCCTGTGGAATGGCTCCTGTAAGAAGCTTCTGTCCTAGGAGCTTACCACAGAGGGTTTTGTTTTAATAATTAGCTTCCGAACATCTTGATTTGGGATCCCTTTCCATGTGATGTGAGGAATAGGAAATGGACTCATCCTGTTTGATTAAACACAATTCTGGGAATCAGGAGAGAACGTTCTAGCACTTCTTAAAGGAATCTTGGGGATTGATTTGTCAATAAACTGGTCATTGTTAAAGCTAAAATCTTTAGCAAAGAGATAACAAAAGGAAACAACATCGCAGGTATTTTACAGAAAGGAATGATCTTTGTTGTATCTGAGAAAATGTTTTACCCAGTAAGCAGAGTCAAGAAATAACAAGGGGATGGGCATGCATTTAAATGGACCCTGACTAGGGTTTAAAATGGCAGAAAAAAATTATTGAGTAATTATATACAGGATAGAAAAAAGAAGACACAAAAACAGCAAAGCAGGATGACTGGGGAACGTGCAAAGGAACAGAAGGGAAGTTGATTCACTCTGTCTTCCAGTGGAGGAAGTCCATTTTGAAAAACAAAAATGTCCAGGGTTAGGGGAAACATTGTTATAATTGTATAGAAAACTTCAAATACAAGTGTTAACTGCATCTCAATGTAAAATTAGCTATCACTCAGGTCCAGACTTAACGACATAGTTTTCTATTGCAGATTTTTTTCCAGCATAATATTTTTTCCATAAAGGGCTACGATGTTGTCTATGGCCCATGCTATGGCAGATGGCTGTGTGGATTCCATGGTCTGTACTGCTGCCCGAGGCAGATGCTCCACCGGAACCATGTGGTTCTACATGCTCTACACTCCCACTGACTGTAAAGGGCAAGGAAGCCATTTTTGTCGTATGTCGTATGGATGACTAAAGACTCACAGTTGAGAAAGAGAGATGTAGCAGCCTTCTGTGACAACCTCTATTGCAAATCTCATATTCAGTAATATGGTGAATGAGGACCAACTCTGGCCAAAATGAAGGGAGGGTATTTAAAAAATTAATAAGTAGCTCACTCTAAATAGAATTGCTTCTACTAAACTTTATGTCTGTAAAATCAGAGCAATAAATTTAAACCATAGCATGTCAAGACAGAAAGTGTTTGCCTTCCAGGTAATGTCAGGTGCTATCTACTGAATGATACCTATCTACTAATACTCTATCTACTGAATGATAGTTCTGTTTTACTGACTTATGAGTATGAAATGATAGGCTTTCAGTTTAACTCTGACTCAAATAATCATTTATCAGTGTTGGGACACTGGTTTGACTGACTGTTCTACGTCACACATTTTGTAGTATATTTCAAGAGATAGAATCAAAATTTGTGTTGTTTTCAGGGATATACTGACTTTAATAATAAAAAAACACACACACAAAAAAAAAGGTTTTCAATTAAACCAGCAGCCATAACCTCAGTTAGTGAATGCAAAAGACAGTCAGAATCCCCAAATTCTTCAAAACTATACAAGGTTCCAGTGTCCCAAATAACACCAAAACCCATTGTGTGACTGTTATGTGTTCTGACTAGTTGAGACACTCATTCTACACATTCCTTTTGTGTTTAACACATTTGCTGAGATTATATATATAATATATATATATATTCATATTTCACTCTATCATCTAAAATTCTACAGCTGTATACACCCATGACTCTAGCACTAGTCAGGAAAATCAGCATGTGTCACTCACAATTCCTTTCTCCTGCAAATTTCTGCCATCATCCTTTCCCTGCTACTGACCCACCTTTTGTTACTATAGTTAGTCTGAATTTCCTTTGACATTCACAAATACGGTTTGTACTCCCCAACCTTTATTACAGGTCTGTTATTTTTCACAAAATAAATTATGCTGAAACCTTTGATGTTGTAAGATACAGTAATGCATTCTTTTGTATTGCTAAATAATATTCCATTGATAGAATATACTACAATTTATTTGTTGTCCTGTTAATGAGCTATTTCTAAATTTTAGGGCTACTGTAGCTATGTAAGTTTGGTCTTTATGGGGTGTTCAGTTCTTATGCACTTTGCTTCTGTGTTTTCCTAAGACTAGTTAGCAGTACATTGTACTATAACTCTTGTGTTTTCCTAAGACTAGTTAGCAGTTCATCATATTATACCTCTCCAAAGATGTACTTCTGTTTCAGCGAATATTTTAAAATTTCAAGGCTTGCAAACAATTGCATTTTCCCTCTTAATTTATGTATATAAATATAGTAATCACAAACTATTTGGTGATCTGAGTAATCAGATTATGAAAAGTGTCTGACCTGAACTCCTTCAGAATAATTATAACTTTTTTTCTGATTCCATCTTCTTTCCTTTCTTGATATATCATATCTGTTTGTTTGAGGAAACTATCAAAGCTAGACACTTAAGACTTTTAAAAAGTAAAATTAAATATAGCTATATATGTATAACTACATTAAGAGGAAAAAAAATTTACATGGAGAAAAATGTTTATTTTCTTTTCTTAGTTTGAGTTATTTTGAAAAATTATGACTGACTTTTTTAATTTGAAAAATATGGTGATGTTATTCTTTTAATTGAAAAATATAGGACCAAGAAGGGACAGATTTCCAGTTTTATTATGGGAAAATGCTCATATTTCACAGGTATGCCATTATTAATACCTAACTTCATTGTCATTTTTTATTCGGGACTCCCACTGGGAATAACGTGAGAAAGAAATGGAGGATGAGACCAGATTATTATAATTCACAAGACTAATTATGACTTTGAGTTTTCCTGAATAAGTTAATTCTTTCTGTACCCTGGGATCAGTGAACATGAGAGCAGTCTCACAAGGGCCTTGCTGAGTTTGCCATTGAGTGTATTTATAAATAAATTTGGTAATATGAAACAGCATTTCAATTCTACATTTTTTTCTGGAGTTTGTTTCTAAAATTACTCTAATATTAGAAGGGGAAGCTAATGTGGGGCAAATATTAGTAAAGCACAAAGATCTATATTTATAAATTTATAAATCATGACATAGTGAAACCCATTATTCTATGTGCTACTGAAACAATTAATTTAAAAATCTGGTGCCACAGGTATATTTTACCTAAATAATAATAAAAAGTCATATACTAATCATGCATTTTGGGTCTAAACTCATTTGTTTTAAATAAGCTGGGTGTTTGTTTGTTTTGTATTACTAAAGAGGACCATGGGAAAGCAAGGATTACAGAGATCTTGAAAGGACACCAGGCCGACAGGATCGGAAGAGAATGCTGGATAGGGGCTGGTGGAAGCAGAAAGGCCCAAAAGAGGCACTGTTGCTTGATTTCCATGTTTGTGGAGAGTCTTGAGTGACATAAAATGACTAGATGCTCTCTAATGACTTGAAATACATTTGAGAGGTTGGTCTGACCAACCTCACAAATGCTGATTGCACAAGTTTTCTGTGATAAAAGTACCAACCAATTCCTCCAGGAGCCCCTTGATTCATTGTAATCCACTGGACACGGTTTTCTTTGTGCATTGAGTAATTCCCATGTGGTGTTACTTCTTGTTGTTCAGGTTACCTCCAGTTTTATGCTTACATTTTGTTCCAAGGGAAAACACAGCAATAATAGAATATGTGCCTTTTGCAAAGATCTAGACCCAAACCAATATAGCAATAAATTATCTAAGGTAAACACTCCTTTCACATGCCTCTAATATTGATGCATTTTATAAGGTAGAAGAGCAAACACTGACTACTCTAGAACAGATGAACAAAACAAGCAATTACAGCTAGTCGTTGAAAAGTAAGTCCGAAGTTGTATGACAAAACAAACAAACAAACAAAAACCAGGTTTTAACTGTGCGAGAGATTCGACCAGTCAAGTCATGTGGGAAGGTCAACGTGCTCTGAGAAACAAGTCACCCTATAAAACTTTTCTAACACAGCTATGTCACCATGACAAGGGACACTTTCTCTTTTATATGGTAAAACACTGTATACTGAATGTAATGCAGTAGGCTTGTATGCAACACACTAACAATCGCTACTATTTTCTGTTGAGTTTTCAAGCTGAAAACATCATCTTCTCTATTATCAATTTTCCTATATCTTACTTAGCAAGGATGTGCTTTTGGGGGTCACTTTGTGCTTTCCAGGTAGCCCTTGATTATGATTAAATAGACACATAAGCTCACCAGCCATTCTTATGTGAAGTCATCTATTGCTACAATAAATATTGCTGGATATCTTATATGAGATAGCTATAGAAAAGGCTAAAGGCTAACATGACATCACTTCCTGTGTTATAAAGCGCATCATTGGCATGTGCACACCTCTACAGAAGTCACTCTTCTCAAAACCTTCAGTGCTCACTCTGCACTCCACACATCAAACCTCCGCTGAAGCCAAGGAGATTTTGTTCCCGTACTGTCAATTACGACTGTTTCAGGCCCCTGAAGGAACCCCACCACCATGAATGAACCCAGATCAGAACAGCAAGTAGAGCTGCGCTGAGGCTTATTTCAGCCATTTAACATGCTTTGAAGCCACAATTAAAGAACCTGGAGTTTACAACAGAAAGCGACAAATCTGAGCACGGACTTGGAAGAAGCTATCTGCAGCTGGTTTCCTGTGCGAACACGGGGAGCTGTGCCCAGGGAGTACAGAAGCTCAGCTTTCTGGGTTTTCAGGAGTGTGAAGGCTTTTTCCTAATCTTTGTGTTCAACACATCTTATCTATACGGCATAATGGCTTCTGTAGCCACCAAAGAAACCTGTGAGAATCGGAACTTCCAGGCCAGTCCTCTCAACAACTTCCTGTTGCTTCCTGCCCACAGCCTTGTATCTGGCTCTACATCACCACAAAACAAAAGAACAATAAGACTGTGTTTGGGTCATCTCTTATGTATGGTTTCAATTAAAATGTAACTTTTTCCAGTGTGGTAAATTGAAGAACTAAACTCTGAATCTGTTTTAGTAATTTGGGGTAGTAAACAATTGTGCCAGTTACAAATGCTACAGATCTGTTTATTATACCTTGGTCAGTGTAAACAAATGGAAAATACACCTGTGTTGAACATTTCTGTATACACATGTCTATGTGTTCTTATAAAATACAGAAACATCAGAGCACACACAAAATACTCTATGAAGCAGTAGTTTTCACTTATATATTTGGGGTAATTTTAAATCTATAATTTTCTTTCATAAAAATTAGATTTTGAGAAGTAAGTACATATCTGGGTGTGATACATTGCATTTTTGTTAATAAATAATTATTGTATCCTAAATATTTTAGTAAACAAGCATTTTTTCTCAATTATTTTATGGCCTTGTTATAACCTAGTATAGTTTATATCTCCTAGTTTTTTTCAAATCTTTTAAATCTTTTGCTATATTGAAAGTTATTTATTTTCACTGTTCCTTCTGCTTGTTTGTTTACTTTGCTTTTAGAAACAAGATTTAACTGTAGAGAGCAGTCCAGTATGGAACTCACTGAACACTCAGCATTGGCCTTAGGCTCACAATCTTCCTGCTTCAGCTTACTGGATGCTGGGGTTGCAAGTATGAACTACCACACCTAGTATTTTTCATATTTTAAAGAATGGATGTATTCTATCAGAAACAATATTTTTGCAAGTACATATTTTGCTTAGTGTATAGATGAATTATTTTCAATAGTATTAATTAGCTGCTATTCTTAAAGAGTAGAATGGTTCAATTGGGGAGTTGAGATTTTATTAATATAGTTAAGTGCGTTAGATTCTTAAATATTCCTTTAATCATTTGTTATAGATCAAAGTTTCCCAAAAGTTCTTTTGAGACAATTGTCAGTCTTGTTTTATAAAACTGTTTCAAAAGTTAGTCTACTACAGTGAAAAAAATGGTTTTAATAGAGAAATGAACAAGAGGAAAGGGGAGCTCAGAGGGAGAAAAGTGAACTGATTTGTTAAATTGAATATGGATTCATAGAACTCATATTTACAGATTTACACAATATATTCACACTGACATTGAAACTAAGTTTTGAAAATCTCCAAATAAAAATCCCATATCCATGAAGACATTTCTCATCTTTAAAAAGTAAGTTTTCCACATAACAGAATTTTGGCTTTTTTGATAACTACTCTACATTTGAAGTTGTTGACAGAAAAACATGACAAATTTTAATCTATAAAAGTTCTACAGGAAATTATATCCAATCTTACTACTTTCAGCTGCTAGTTACCATTGTCTATGAATATAATATACATTCTTCTGTTTTAAACTCAGGTTGAGGTCATTTAATGTTAGCCTATTAAATTTACAGCTCTACACTGCTCTTCTAAATAGTTTGAACTTAGCAGATCAAATATTAGTAAAACAAAATCTTAATTTTTCTAAGTAGTGAAATATGATACAGAGAAGATGAACTAGTTCTTGTGGATTGGAAATATATCATTTTTAAAAAGCCACCTCGGATTCATGTATCACATAGACAAAGGTTATGTCTTTAGCCCTACTTGGAGGATTAGCATCTCTGGATGACAATGCATTTTCTAGCATGGAACTACACCTAAAGTGAAAAGTTTGGATCAGAAAAAAAAGAAACTTATGCTGTGATTTGTATGTAATTCAGTTTAATCTAAAAAAATCAATACTGTTTAGATATTAATCCTGAGTTGTTTAGGATTACTCTCTCACAAAGCCTATTAATATTGGTGGATTCTCCTCCAGTTAGTCCTGTATATTTCATATTTATATAAGCTTTTTATTCCTGCCTTTGAAAGGAGTGTGTTTTATTGCTTTCACAAAAATTCAGTCATAACTCAAGTTATTTTTACAAATGATATTTTTCCCTGTTTAAAAAAAAATGGTTCCAAGATGAAGATTTTACATCACAGAGAAAATGGAGGAAAATTGAGAGGATCCTTTCATCTCCTTGTGTAGCCTGCTACTAATGATGAAAAACAAGCGAACGAATATAATTGGTGAAATAAACCCCATGGGAAGTTTCAAATATTTCAAACAGAGGAATATTCTTAGTTGTAAATAGCTCAGTTTTATTTCTAGAACCTAAAATATGTATTCCTGCCACTTCACCCCAATCTTGCTTCCATTTCAACACTTCGGCCTTATCAGAACAAACAAATGATAGTCAGGAAAGAAAGCCCAGCTAAGCTTTGGGAGATCCTGCCACTCGCTTCTCTCTTGCACAACCCCAAGCCAATAGCTATTGGGAAGGAGAAAGAAAGAAAGGTCTGCCACTGTGGGGGAGAGGAAGTACAGAGGCAGAGGAGCATCACTTCGATCTCTGGGCTCTGCTTCCTTCTTGCTCTGCATTGTCAGAAGAGAGATGCTCTTCATTCACAAAACAAAACAAGGAAAGCTCTATAATTATTTTTGGCTTAGCTCCATTGAAACTCATTCTCCTGGAAACATCTCTGTTTTAGATTAAAACAATGCTTACAGTATTCATTCTCTGCTCTTGTTTTCTTTCCTTTTTCGGTATTCCTGCACACCACCCATTCCCAAACAACCCACCCACGCCATTTTCTTCTGCTACTCTTTGTTTTACAGTGGTTTTGGTTCTCTATCTCTCTCCTGTCTCTCTGTGTCTCTGTCTCTCTGACTCTCTGTCTCTCTCTGCCTTTCACAATGTTTTTCTCTATCATGCTAAATAAAGTTGGGCTCAAAGGCCGCTAACACTGATGCCACTTGGTGCCTACCGAAGACTCCATGTTTATTGTCAACTGGACAATCTGTCCCCTCATCCAGCCTGAAGCTTCCCCCATCTGATGACATGATATTTTGAACCAAAACCAAAACCAAAGCAAAACACAAAACACAGCATCACCAACAAAAAAAAAATCAGATCTCTTCATGCATCCTATTAATAAAATTAAAAAGAATTGGCTTTTCTATATCTCTCCCTCATCCACATCTAATCCACAAAAGATGGATAAAGTCTTTACTGCCCTTAGTAGTTGGCAGTTATTAACTTCTAACAACAAAACACTGAAAATCACTGTTTTTAAATCCAAATTCCATGACTTAAATCTATTTTTTCTATAATTAACTTTAATTCTTTTTTCCTCTGGAGATAAAACCTTTTTATCACTTTTGTTGTTGTTAGGGGAAAATAATTTTAACAAATATAATTTATACATGTGTACTTAATAAAGTGATATGTTGTGAGAAGCTGTCTTGTCTCTCATCTCTGCTGAAACAGTGAGTTCTTTGGGCTCCTCATATGAGGTAAAGGTTTGACTTATATTTTGTGGAATTTCCCTTTCTTAGGTTTTTCAGTTCCTGGTGACAGTAGGCAAAATTTGCTGATAAACCTTTTACTAAAAGAGGTGGATCTCCTAACTCCTTTCAACATCATTAATGAGTTGTATTGTTTCTCACTCTTTGATTGTAGCAATTAATTTGTGTTCATTTCAAATTCTCAGCACTATCACCCATGAAGTATGCACCCTGTTCAGGTTCATCCCTACTCCTGTGATTTTTTTGTGTGGATACTGGGTTTACTTGTAAGGAAGCCTTACCGCCCCCCTACACCAGCTTGACAAATGGAACAGTATCCTGACAGCTGCCCAGATGTGAAATGTCTCTGGGATTTCCTATCTGCCTAACAACAGGAAAGCAATGTGTGACTGTATATTTAGAAGACTTTGGGAATCTATTTCTGAGACTCCATAAGAACCCTATCGCTGGGCTCCACTTGATTTACCAAATAAAGTGTGGGGGTGTAATCCCCTTCACACACACTGCTGTTAATTACACTGTAAACATTTAATACACACTCTTTCTTTCCTTTGCCCTTTTCAAAAGGAAAGGTGGTAATTTTTATGTACTCTGCCTCTTTCTCCTCATTGTTTTTTGCCTTATCTTTCTGGCTTTCTTTCATTTCAGTAGAATGGAGGTGGACATGTTGGGGAAGACAAAAATATTTACCCAGTTAATTTTTTCATGTAAAGAAACAGCCTAGGAACAGTCTACTTTGTCTTGTGGCCTTTGTTAAGCCACTAATGTGAAAGCTGTGCTTTAATTACAAAATACTGTAAAGCGAATGCAGTAGGAACACATAACCCTTGAATGTTAGTCGAATAAAAGCAGGTTTAATAGCAGGAATGGCTATGTTTGGGATCCATATGCATGTTCAACTCACACATTCAGGCAACGCAATAAAGCAGGGAGAAACCAGCTGATACACAAAGGGACCGTCTAGACAGTGCCCCATCAGTCTGGCTAAATTTGGTGCTGGCATTCCCAATGGGATTGTAATATAATTGTTCTGGTGTCTGCGTTCATTCCCCCTGTCAAACGCCATTCCAAAAACACATCCTTCTCCCCCCAATACTTCTTCTTCCACAAATATGAAACCCAAACTAGAGAGGGCATTAGATGGCCCAAGCCAAAGAAAACATTGCAATTCAGCAGAATTGTGCTGTTTAATTTAATTCTTCCTTTTAATACCCATGTTAGTTAACTCCAACACAATTAATTTCACTGAATTTTAATAATTTAAGATCATGGGAGAAAAATAAATGCAAATATAAACAACCTTAAAATTGAGCATCCTAGATGAAAGCAAACAGGCCTCTCTGTTCCTTTGTACTCATTAACCTCTGTTATAAAATTTAACAGAAATCAGAGATGTAAAAGTATAGAGATGGACATGGATCATAAATTCTAATGAGGAAAAGGCTAATGAAAACAATGTTAAGCAAAAGCATTGAAAAATGTCAATTGTGTATTTTTTTCTTTCTTGAGTTTAAAGCTACAGTATATTCTCTCTAAACATTTTATGAAAATTACATTTCTGTAAGTTTGTGAATGAGTGATTCCATGTGTTTGCCTTTTTAAAAGGGAAATCAACAATATTTATCTACTTGTTTGCAATAGCTGCCAATTAATATTTCTAAATATTCTAGTTTAAGACATCAAGAAAAATGAAAATCCTTACTAAAGGAATAAAATAAAATGTATATCATTAAAATGAATAATGCATATATTATTGGTAAAAATGTTCATAGTGTGAAAACTTCCGCAACGCTGAAATGAAACTGTCTGATCCCCTACCATCACCCCCAGGAAAACACAGATTCGAGGACTGTGACATAATCTAAATATGCACAGTTATTTTGTTTTCTATTTCAACGTGTCACCTACAGACACTATTCTGATGCTTACACTAAGTAGGAAACCCATTTTCTTTCACTATGCAGAAAAATGAACTTGGTAAGAAGCTGGACTGTTGAGTGCTTCTGTGTTCCTGGGAACGGGTCTGGTTTTGCCCTTCTGGTTTGGGGTTTGAATAGCCCTTCATGGTGCTATGAACAGAATCATCTCCCACCTTCCTAGCAGCTTGGAGATAGAGATTAGGATACCAAGTACATGAAACAAGTGTGCCTACCCCAGGAGGAACCACTCCAACCTGGAGAAAAATCAAGATAATACTTTAGGATCTAGACCCTGGCTTTACCCAGCATCAGGAAGCCGAGAGGCAAGCATCCTTATCCAAACCTGACACAGGCAAGAAATAGTGCAAGACACAAGGCCTTAACACACACACACACAAATACAGAGTACAAACCCCATGGAAAATCACAGCTACGGCAGTCTAGACATACCCAAATATGATTTAAAAATTGCCTAAAATTCTTACGTGAAATAGAAATGTTAAAAGTATGATTAAGACACTATATCTTTTCTTTTTTTTTTTAATTTTAAGAACCCACAAAGAGTGACTCTGGATTTTTCCCTTCTTTGTATAAAATTCTCAATCTGCACATGGGGCACAAGAAGCATGGTAACTACCCAAGCAGACAACACAATGATTTAGCAGAATATCCACCTGCAGCTGGCTCTTTGCTTACAATTGGTTTATTATTCACTTTATTTTTTGAGCACGCACTGGTGAGAAGCGAAAGAAAGGCGTACTGTAGGCCTCTCAGAGATGAAACACTAGCAAAATCTGAGTTTTAGACTTGGTTTTCAAACTCTTGAATAATATCCTATGAGACCTCTTAGGTCTTAACTGGATTAAAATGAATATATTTGTGCTCCAGCTCTTCAGCTAACTAATGTGCATGTGAATTGACGCTGCAAGGGAGCCACACTGAGACTAGATGCAGGGACAGACTGGATGTAGCTGTGTGAAGGAGTGTGCAGGCCAGTGCGGGCTGCTTCTGACGAACTACAGAAAGGAGAATGAGCAGGCCTTGGGGTCTAGTGTATTTTGTCAGGGCCATAAGAGCAGCTGAGCTGAGAGATGGGGGGAGGGGGAAGGGTGGTGGCAAAAGGAGGGTGGAGAATGGGGTGTGGCGTGTGTGTGTGTGTGTGTGTGTGTGTGTGTGTGTGTGTGTGTCTGTGTGTGTGTGTCTGTGTGCTGTGTGTGTCTGTGGGTCTGAATTCTTAGCTACAGCTGAGCTTGGGGGTTTTTTGTTGAGTTGTTTCCCAGCACCGAGGTTTCAGGTTCAGGGTGGAGCATTTGCAAAGGGAATGCCATCCCAGTTTCTCTTTCTGGCCCTTCCCTATGGTTGCTGCTCAGAACACTGTGGCTGGGAAGAAGGAGTGGGGGGAGAAGCAAGAGACGGGGGTCTGTCTGCAGCTGCCCCTCTCACACTTGAATAAAAGAACTTTTTTTTTCAGGGGTAGGGAAGCTGTGAATACCTTTCCCAATAAGAGATGAGGCATATTGAAAACTATATTAAATTACCCTGATTAACAATTTAGCCACGAACAGGGGAGCTTTGGGAGATCTCTATAGGCAGGACTGGGGGCTATTCATGCCAGCAGCTAAGAGGTCGAAAGGTTTCTGAAGTTCACAGGCTCAGAGCCTTTGTTATGCTAACAGACAATCTCGAATCAGCTGCCTAGTGGAGTGTGAAATATAAATGATTCCTTGAGAACTTCCAGTAAGTTGTCACTCTTGCTCTCCAAATACCAGGACAGGCTGCTAATTTTTAGCAGGCCCTTTTGCAACATTGCTAGCCCTAAATGAATGCCTTTGTAGTTCAAATAATCTTTTCAAGGGAGCTGTCCTATCATCATGGTCCAAATGCATCTTGGTTTTGACTATTAAATGAAAATCAGGGCTCAGCCGTGCTTGACTTTTCCAAGCAGCCGATGTTTGGGATGGGTGGAGGCTGTTCTCATGCACAAGAAGTTAGCACCCACTGCAGGAGGGCCACAGCATTAATAACAACCCCAGCCAGGGCTACCCCAACTCCAGCCCCCACCCCATCCCCTACTAAGAACAAAGCTCCTGGAGAGATTTACAGGGGCTTCCCTCCGGCTGGACTACCTTCCTCTTTCAGCCAGACCAACCCTTCTCTGATTTATGGACCCTCTGTCCAACAGGACAGCGGCTGACCTGTCAGCATCTGACTGGTCACTTTGAAGCAGCAACCTTAGGGGTGAATTTATTCATTCTTCAGGGCAGATGATGCCAAGAGGAAGAAGACAAGGTGAATGTCCAGGCTGTGCCCTTAGTATCAGAAGCCCTTGGATATCATTTTTTTTTCACTTTTTCCGTAATGTTATAAGCATAGCTATGATCTTGGGTGGAATCTGAGTATGCCCAGAGAAATGTCTTAGCTCTTCAATTCTGAATCCCAAAGTTCTGAAAGTAAGAAAAAATACCACCAATGCAAACCCCAAACAAGCTCTGAGGTTGATGAAGAAAATATTCTAGGGAGAGTGTGGCCAAACCAAGAGAACTAGTAAGAAAGGGTATAGTCAATTTATAGAAATAAAGAAAACACAAAAGAAAGGACAGAGCAAACGGTGCTGAGCACCCATCTGCACCAGTCCGCACAGGGAAGTGACAGCAGCAACCTGGCCCTCAACATTTTGAGGGAGTATTTGTGACTTCATGTTCTCAACTTTCTGTTGAAACACTAAAAGGTCCTTAATATCTCTGCATTTTCCAAACAGTGAAAGTTTGGCTTCTAAAGCAACAAATGAAAAAAAAAATCAAATGAATTGTATCTCCTAATATAATCTTCCGGTAAGTTGGTAAACATGAGAACACGTGAGAAATAAATTGAACACATTCTCAGATAGTTTAATAAGGAGATCTATCCGTGCAAAAACTGAAGGCCCTTAGTGTTCATCTTCCTATTCTTCTAACTACAACAATTTCCAACTACTAATGCTATAGAAACTGGTGTAAGCAAACACTTTTTTTCTTCCAAGGTAACTAAAACTTAGGATCATATATTAAAAACATGAATTACAGAACAACATGGAAGGTTCTTTATCTTTCACCAGCTTAAAAATTATCTAGTTATAGATTTAAATGTTATTTTATAAAGACAATCAGTATACAATGTCCATTTGAAAAGAACCCAGAAATTTAATTCAGAAAATTTAGTTAATACAGTAAAAGTGTTTTGAATTATTACTTACTATTTAAATCCTTCTTTATTTCAATTTTATAAACTTGTAGGTAACACTGTTTAGGAAAATTGGTTCAGGTTAGTAAACATCAAAGGAGTAAAGGTTTACAGTTTCTTCAGTTAAATATCTGAATTGGACAATAGTTTGTTACTGCTCACACCCTTCTCAGGGTAACATAGCAAACTTGTTCTCCTGATTTCAGGGACAGCAGAGAGAGTAATGTGGGCTTCTAAATATATAAAAGAGAGGTGACATTAATCAATAAAAGTTCAGAGGATTTGATAATGTGCTTCAACTCAACTTATATTCCATTTCCCTTTTAAGAAAACAAACAAACCTTAGATTGATATTAAACTGAAGAGTGTCTGCCTGCTGTTGATCATGCTGGACATTCAAAAGAGAAATGCTCACCCACCCTGCGCTTTCCAAATTCTTATTTCTCCTCTTCCACGTGTCCTCTCTCTTTAACACATCAAAATAGGGGAGGAAGCGCTTTTGTGTTGAAATTGCAGAGAAAACATTTGAGACTGTGGAGAGCAGTGAATGCCAGCCAGCTCCACTTTGGGGCTTGGTTTGTTTTTCCCCTGCAGCAGTTTTTCTTTTTCCTTTGGTTTTGCAGATCTTAAACTCTAGTCACTTGAAGAAAAGAAACAGTTGAAATGAAAAGTTGGGACAAATTGCATCAAACCTGTATTTTGCTGGAAAATGAGCAGGATGAACACAGTGTGGAGACATCACAGAGCACCAGCTTCTCTCCATGCACACGAAAATAAATGGAAAATTTACAAAGCTGGTCTTTTTGTTTACACTCACATAAATAGCTATGATCTAAGAAAAAGAGAATCCCTGTTTTCAGAAAAGTTTCAAAGTTGCCATGTCACTGTGTTGGGGCATCTGAACGTGTGTGTCTGTGTGCACGCATGTGAGAGTATGTCTGGAGAGGAAAAAGGACAGACGAGGGAGGAGGCAGGGCAGATAACTTTGCTGACATATTAATCCTTTAGATAGCAGTAAATGAATGGTCCAAATAGACATTTGTTTCCCTGCGCAGATTCTGTGCAGGTCTCTTACAAGCTGTGGCATATGCTTCATTTATGTCTATTTATTTACAACGGTACAGAATAATAGGCATAGTTTGTCTATAGTCGTAGTTATTATTTAAAGTACAAAGAGGTTACAACTTTCTTTCTACCCTAAACACAAAAAAAGGTCTTTTGAATATGCCTCTTGCTTTATGTTTAGGGTCAATTAAAAATAAAGATAATATTCCAACTATTGAACCCTAGCAGAAGAAAGAATCAGTCTACAAAGCAGAATGACTCCAAGATGGCTGCCTCTCCTTTCTTCCCCCTCCCAACAGCCTATTTTCCACATAGAGATTAATGTAATAATTTGTTTGGGAACCAAACTGCAGCTCTTTAGCAAATGAAGCAGCCTCTCCGAGGCACCAAGGTCTGCCTGCAGTATCCTCGGTGCCATGGAGGTGTGGAAAGATTAAAATGCAAGCATTTAAATGCATTAGGCTTATACACAATGTCTAGATTCACACACATACACACTTGAATCTGGGAACACCACACACAGTTGCAAATAAAATCAAAGGCTCAGTGTTTTCTTAATTTTCAGGATGGAAGGTAAAGGAGGACCAGAATACCTTTCCCCAAAGGTTAACAAAGGCACTATTCACGGCCTGTTTGGTTTTCAAAAAAAGATATAGCTTACTGATGACTCTCTCATTAAGCAGACTTCTGAAGTCTGGGGAGGCAAGATTTCCATAAATTATCTTTCTACTCATCTCACACCAGTAAAAAATGCAAAGATTTTTTTTTGTTTTTCTTTTTTCTTTTGATTTTTAAGAGAAAATATGAAGCTGTGCAGCTTCTTGACAAACAAATTGAAGGATTATAATCATTAGGAATTACTAGCATTAATTATAGTAAATATGTATTTTAATAACAAAATTCCATCCATAAAACCAAATTTAAAATAATGCAGGGAATAAATAAAAATATAATTGGTGTTTGCTAGTATTTCCCTCACAGCTGTGTAGACTAGAGTTCACTAGGCACAGAACAATGTGAATGGTTTAGTTCCTATAGGAAATATATTTAAAAAAAAAAACCCACAACCCTTTATCTAAAGCCATCAGGGACAAGCACTCAATACAAGTTAACAAGCGGAGACTGATAAGATAACATTTATATGAGGTCAGAAGTCAAATACCAGTCAAAGGCTTTTAACCTCTTGGGTCATAAACAGGAATGGTTAAAAGTGAGAGGTACTTATTTATCGGATTTTAAGGGTACCTGATCATTGCCAGAGAATCACCAATGATGAAACTAATTGGGATTTATAGAAAAAGAACTTTGTAGCTATTTGAAGAAAATTAACTTACAAACCCACAATTCTTCAATTGGCAGGAAGAAAAACAAATAAACAAAAAACCCTTGTTTTAAAGGAAAAAAATCAACCCACTGATTTAAACAGAATTAATAACAAAAAAACCTCTACTATAAACAAATTAAGACTGATATAAAAACTGACTAACATATAGGAAAAGATTCATTTTAGCAAATTCCGTATTAATATCCTTAATAGTCAAAAATTGCACAATTTCTTTCCTGTTTTTGTTCTTGTTCTTTTGTAAACCTTCAGACCCAATAAATCAGAGTACATATAATGCCAGACTCACAATGCTCGTGTCCCCCAGAATGCCATCATTTACAAATTTAAAATTATAAATATTCTAATAGTAATAATTTTAAAACATCAGAAAATTGAAACTGCTTAATTAAATTTTTATCTCAATCTATCCAGACAAGCACATGTTTTCTTTTATTTTCTGCAGGAATATTTTTCTTTGTTTTGCACTCTCTCTTTTTCTCTCTCTCCTCTCTTCCTCTCCCCCCCCCCTTTAGGTTTACATTCCAAACTCCCAAGCAGTTCCTAGTTCCTGAATCTATGCTCCTTTATATTTTCAAAGCACACCCTCTTTTTCCTTTTGCAATAGAAAATAACAGATCTAGTTATCCCTTCCTAGAGAGATAGAAGGACCGTTGTTAGGCCCGCTAAGGCCCACTGTCTCTTTAAACAGAGTCCACAATACACTAGACGAACATTGTGGATTTAAAATGCTTTTAAATATTTATCACTAGTATTTTATCATCATATTCAAATGACACCTGGAGTGCACTCACCTTTATTGACAATCTCTGCTCTGAAAGTCCATTTGCTCCCTCAAAGCCCCCCAAGCAGAACAAGGACTACCCGTTTTCATTCAGTTAATGTTTAGTAAAAAACCAAGCAACCTTAATCAGCATGCTGATTGCATCGTCAACTAACAAATAATTTACTACTCTGAGCATTGCATTCCATTAAAAGCTCATTAAATTTTCTGTTCTCCAATGGGAGGTTTAGCTTTTGAACTGCATGCTTATGCTTCGAATGATCATGTATTCAATTTTTATAAAATGTGCCCCCCCTCGCCCCAAAGTATAGGTGAGCATTTCAATACCTATAGACTGTCAACATGCAGAAACACAGCCCAAGGTTTGATAACATTTGATTTGATTTGATTTACAAAATCTTTTAAATAAAAGCCCTGCACAATTGCTCGTACTTTCAGGACTCTGAGATACCTGAACTATATCTGTGGTAATATGCAACCCAAATATAGGTTCAAAAATATTAATTCTTAGTATAAAATTCCAAATCGTTCTTTTAAGTTTAATTCTTTCTTTCCCATGTGTTATAACTATTGTGTATTTATTATGTTACCCTCACATATAACCGTTGCCTACTGGTTCAAAAGCGGGTGATGACATTACAAAGCTATTTAATGGCAAACTTGGGCAGGGTGGCCAGTTATCCAAAGAAGTCGAAAATTTTCTGGGGTTTGCACATTTCCTAGTGATCCCTAGTCCTCTGAATTATTTTTATGTCCCAACTCATCAAGGAAAGGGCATATTTATTATTTTCAATTTACAGAAATGTAGAAAATATTAGGCCACAAAAATTAGCATGCATCTTTGGATTGCTAATTGTGCTCGTTGCAAATTTGGGTCATTTTGCATGAATGACTCTCATGTGGGGCCGAGATTGCCGCGCAGCTCAGTGGATTCCTGATTCCCCTCGCTAATCCTGAACTCAGTGATTGTGTCAGGTGCAGTTCTGTGTGCTCCAGCAGCTGGCTCATCCTCGTCAATGCAAATAAGGCAACTGCTACAATCAGAGCCTCGTGAGTGTGAGGCCTGATTGCTGAGGGCAGGCGAAAGCACCACACCGGCTCTCACTTTCAAATCACGCTAAGTGACAAGACAACTCCAATGTCCTTCCAGTTCAAAACCAACCTTTGGAGAACAAAACACGAAGGCGGTGGCTGCAGGGAGGAGGAAAACCCCGGTGCTGGGGAAGTGAACTTGTTTAGAGGGCTTTATTTAGATACAGATATAATGTAAAGTGCGTTTCAACAAATAATTGTTTAGCTCCCCTTCTGGGCAGGCTTTGTTTTCAGAGCTGCAGGGGTATGCAGAGGTAAGAGAGACACAGGCCCTCTCTCTAAGAAACCCTATGGTTTGATTGCAGAAAATTGTAATGATTCGGATAATAGCAGAACTATTATTAAGGAGCAGTCACTAAAATCTTAAATGAAAACCAAAAACCATACTTTCCAGGGAACTATTTATAGAGAGAATTATGACAGAGAAGTTAAGAGTGAGGTTTTGGAAGCTTCGGGTTCAAATCCCAGTCTTGCTACTTACTCCTTCAAGATTCTCTGCCTTTCTAAACTGTGACGTCACCAGCCCTCAGTAGCCACTGCCCAGGGATCTTAGAGAAGGAAATGGCATTGCACACGTAGCACACCACCTGCCTGGCACCCAGTAAGTGCTCAGTAATGTCAGTTGTGATTGTTATTTTCCCTCCTTAGCACACACAGAGAGGAGCAATACAGAAATGGCCAGGTGCCACTATTTGAAAGACATTTCTGTGATCTTGTTCAAAGCTCCGGTGTTGCCCGTACCCTGTGGAAGAGCAGATGCTGTGAATGCTAAAAGGTCCTGTGTCTCTCCATGTTTTGGCCAGTCCTGGCAACTCTTAACATAAAGGAGAGAACACGAAGTCCCTGTGTTTTCCCTTTTCTTCTTCTCCAAACAAGTGTGCAGACTTCCCTGCCCTTCAGCCCCACCCTCTTTATTTTACTGCCTGATCTATAAAGGGGATTAACAGCAGCACGCTGTTTTGGCATGGAGCAGATTCTGGATGAGGACCTGCCCGTGGAGTTTAATGAACACCGTTTTCTAGGATTGTGAGTGCATATTTCTAGGTGCTTGCTGGGCTCCTGCACTGGCTCTTGAGACAGATGAGCAGGCCTTTGATCAGGCGTACATGCTGCTCCAGCACCCAGAAAGGGGTTAGAGAGGGAAAAAGGCTTCCCTCATCTATAATTTACACTCTGTAGATTCAGATTCTAGATAACTTCTCCTGGTACCCAACATTGAACTGCAACATGGAGATAACATCATTGTGAGGATAAAAAGTTCTTCCAGGCAACAACGGATCTGCTTTCTTTCTATAGAAAGGGTGGCTTGTATGGGTGTCTGTGGTTGGCATTTTTCCCCTTTGAGGGAAGGATGGAGGTAGTTAACCTTCCCGGGGGAAGTTGGGTTTAGACAACATCATAGACACCATATCCCCCCTGGAGTTACCAAACAATAAAACTGCTTCCTCTGCCAAACACAAAGAATGGTCTGTGGTTGGATATTAGCAAATAGTGAACCATAGAAACAAGAAAGGAAAGGAGGGAAGGAAGAAGGAAAATTACATTAAGAGAAAGGCATAAAATAAGATTTATTTTCTCCTGTCATTTGCCACGGAGACAGCAGCCATGCACTCCTGTCTTGCTTCCTGGCAGTGCCAGGCAAGAGATGAAGAGGTGGAGAAGGGATTTTGATGTCATGCCAAGCAGGTCAGTGATGAGGCATGAGGTCTTCTGGAAATAGCAGAGATTTTAATAGCTGGGCTGGGGAGAGCCTGTGCAAGAAGGAAAGGAGTTTGATCTTTTGCCTTTCTAGTCAGGACCCTTCTCCTTCTCTTTCTAATAGGATTAACAGATATTTTCCTAAGTAGAAATCAAAATGTGTCAAATCATCTGAGACAGTCAATTTGCTCACAATGCCCACATTCCACACTACACAGGCAGCACTATTCAAATCCAGCTTCATTTCAAGAGACACAAAGTAGCAGAGAGGCAAACATTTACCTTCATAGTCTTCCCCTCCTTTCAGACTGTTTAATTCTTCTCAGTGATTTTTCTCCTCCTCTTTCACTGCCCCCCCCAACAAATCCCACCCCAACTCAGCTGCAAAACATCTAACACAAAAAGACATGACTTCCTGAGAGGATTTGTTCTCCGTGGTCCTGATGATGCACTGTGCATACTCCTTCATCTTTGAGAACTGCCAGGATGTCTTTGCACATCCCACCTTGCGGCCCAGTGGTCCTTACTTTGTATCACTCCCAAATCCTCCTGGAACACCTATAAAGGGTATCTCTGCATTTCTTCCTATCTCACCCCAGTCATGGGTACTCGTTTCTCACCCACCCCTGCACTGTTTTGTCTTTGCTATCATTACTAGTATCATCTTATCCACAAGCAAGACCTCTTCAGCCTCTCTTGGGGAGGCATCAACTTGCCTTACTTTGTGTTATGTTAGCTGTCTGCCCTCCCAGTTCCTTTTGAATAGTACAGACCAGTGTCACCTTGGGACAATAAATCAAAATAGTTAGAACAGACTTCAACTTCATATGGCTGGCATTCCTCAAAAAAAAAAAAATCAGATGTGTTTTCATCCCTTCCCACCTTTCTTTATTTTCACTGAGACTCCAAAAGATAGTACCAATTGGACAGTCTGATATAAACAGAAACAACAACCACCATTGTGTCATATTTTTAATATTTGTATAGTAGATGATTAACAATCAGAATAAAGTTTAGGTTCTTTTTCTCTTTCTTCTCATTTGCTATCAAATGGAATCTTGAGTGTCCCCCCATGTGGCCACTACTAAAAGTGATAGAACCTTTCAAATTGAGCCCTGTAGGGAGGTTTTAAGTCTTCAGAGGGGACTGTAAGAATCACAGCTTCCTCCTGTTTCTTTTCCTTTCCCCAGCCTGGCCAGGAGAGACCTCTTTCTTTGCACCACACCCGTCTACCAGGCCCAAAGTAGGAGAGAACATAGATCATGGATGAAAACCTTTGACATCTGAGTCAAAACAAGCCCTTCTTTTCATGTTTACTTACCTTTTTGTTACACTGAAAAAGAAAAGCTGGCTAGTTCACCACCTATGATTTCAGTTTACACACTGTTTTCGGTAAAAAGTGGATATGCTACAGTCATTTCTGTAATAACACCATGGCTATTGATACATGTCACCTGCCTATTTAACCACGAAGTCCCACGTTCCCATGACGCCCATCATTTCCTCTCTTGCCTGTTAACACCTTACTCTGTACCTCTGGGAATATAGCCAGATTCTCATAGAGCAGTTCTCTTTCCTCTTTAAGCCTCTCTTCAGTCCCCTATTGGAGTTGGGTTTCTACTCTGTATATGGCTGTTGCCTTCCTGCACAACTCCACGCTGAGTCACGGAACACAAAAAACTTACCTCCTCTATTGCAGCTTCTCTATCAGCACCTAGTCTCACCCAGAGAGGCTGTTGAGTGAAGTTGATGTCCCAACCTCCTGAGCCTGAGAAGGCCACTCTTGACCCTTGTGTGCCATCCTGTTTTCATTTAGATCAGATAATGATTTGAAGTCTTCCTTCTATTAGAAATTTTTGATATATTGATCTATATATATATATATATCATACATATCATAATTCAATAAAATCATAACAAGGTGGATTGTGAAGTTAGGGAATTAAGAAGTTTTACCTATATTGGAATGACTAAATCATTTTCTTCTGTTTCTGGGCTGCTCTGGAATTGGAAACAAATACTCTGGAATCAGTGCCTTAGACACAGTGGACTCATGTGCTACTTCTAAAAATACTTAAAGCACTAAAAACTTGTTTACTGTGTCAGTTGGCATTGGCTTGGAAATGAGTTGGGATGCTACATGTGTTTATATTTAGTCTTTGAGTCATCATTATTTTGACTCTTATCCTTGCAGGATATTTATGTTCAAAGAAGCACGACACCACAGCAAACATCCTACTTCATATTTTAACATGTTTCTTAAAACCATACCTTGTTCTCAACCCTATCACTTCAGCATTGAATATTTTCTCATGATAAGGCAAATGACACTTTAGCCTTAGTTAATGTAAAACGGGGAAGTGTTAATCTCATTTTCAGCATGTCAGCTCTTCCAGGTGGGGTATTAATACGCAGAATCCCCTGCTGGCAGACTCAACAGAATCTTTCTGGCTGTGAAGGGAAGTCCAAACCTGGTAATTTTTGCTTTCCTTTATTGAATGTGCTCAGATCTGCTTCATTCATTGAAAAAAATATATATATCAGTAGCTAAGTGAATGCAGAGAAACACAGAGACGTTTGCAAACTATTGACTGCACTCTGTTTCAGACACTAGTTTATTTTGAAGTATTCATACATTACAAACATTAGGGCTTGTTTGGTGATAAATAGCAACCAAGTAAGGTATATTTAGAAGGATGTCTGTGCCGTATAATTCTGCAGGCTAGAACTCCAGTCCAATGTCTTTATTTGCTTCATTCAGTTACACTGCTTTATTTTTATTTTTGCCAAGATTTCATGTAGCCCAGGTTAGTCTTGAATTCACTGTCTAGATGACCTTAGACTTCTGATCTCCATCTTTCAACTTTTGAAATGCTGGGACTATAGGCATGGACAACCATGCCTGGTTTATGAGCTGCTGAGGTGAAATTCAGATCCTGAGCTACATTCCCAGCCCTCATATATATAATATGGTAATTCTAAATAGTTAATCAAGGGCATTTCCCAATCCTCGGTTGTATTCTCAGTTGTATGTCTTCACAAGCTGAGTGGACTTTTTCTTGGCATCATGATATCCAACCCAGAGGCCTTACCCAGGGTTCTTACTCTTTGCCTGGTTCCAGTCAGATAAGGCTATCACACCCTGCCCCCACCAAAAAAGCTCCCTTTTGCAACAGACACCCATCACAGAGATCTACAGGTAGTCAAAATGCAGGAAATAATGTTCAGTCACAATTAAATATCTACAGGACAACTCGTGTACCCACGATTCAGGGGACATCTCAGAAGATGAGACAAGATGGACAGAACCAAAGGAACTGGAAGTCTATTGTGAAATGGTAGCTACAGCCATGGTGTCTCAACAATATGGTCACCTAAACAAGACCGCACAATGACAAAATTAATAGATATGGCAATGTGTATGGGGGGAGTTTCATGGAGCCCCATGAAGAGCTCGGAGCAATTAATGACTGCTGAGAAGAAGACAATCTGTTGTCCACAGGGATGAAATCCTTAATTGGTTATCTAATCCTGAGGGGTCAGTATGAAAAACACACAGTTACTTGCAGCACTAAGTGGACTCAACTTATAATTATGTATTTAATTGTGTGTGTGTGTGTGTGTGTGTGTGTGTGTGTAACAATAATAATTAAGAAAAAAGAGGCCATGGATTTGAAAGGGATGAGACAAGGATAGTTCAAAGGGATGGGGAGAAATACTATAAATACAATACATACATATACACGAAATTTAAAATACAATTTTAAAAGAACTGAACAAGATTAAGTATGAAATCATAATTTTTGTGAGGTAACTTTGTAGCTCAAATGTTTTTATTTTTCTATAATGTTTAGAAATTTTTAAATCCCAACTTAGTGACAAAACATTCTTCATAAAAATAAACTGGTATGGGCAGTGTTCAAAAAATATATTTGCTATAGATATGTTAGCAATGTCAAGCTTTTCTCTACTTCTCTCAATATCCTATAATCATCAAAAGGAGTTTTAAAGATGTTTTCAAAAGAGGGTGATTAAACAGACCAAAAAAGAAACCACTAACAACAGTGAAAATAACTATTAAAGCCAAGTTCTGTTATTTGCAAATATGAATAATTAACTGATACTTAAAAATGTGCTGTTGTGTTGCTGTAATTTATTTCAATACATGTATATAATGTACAATATTCCAATAAAGGCAAACATACATCTTCACAAACAGTTACCTTCTTCATGGTGAAAGCATCAGGATATACCTACCTACACACATGCCTACACACATGTCTACACACCTGTCTACACACCTGTCTACACACCTGTCTACACACCTATCTACACACCTGTCTACACACCTGTCTACACACCTGTCTACACATGGTTGTGTTGTTTTGCACTAGTCACCCCACTGAGCAACGAGCAGCAAGGCTTCTTTCTTCCATCTCACTAAAACTTACCACCCAGCAAACAATCTTTCCCCCACTCTGCCTCCTCTCGTTTCACTAGCATCTGGTGACAACCATTTCATTCTCTATTTCTAGGAGATTATCTTCTTCTTTGTACATTCCACACACGAATGACATCATATAGGACTTGCCTTTTATGCTTGACTTATTTCATTTGACATATTGACCTCCATTTTAATCCATGTTGTTGTATGTCATGGTATTCTTTTCTTTCTATGGTTCCATCGTACATCACTGTGATGTACCACATTTTCTTTATTCACCATGCTAAGGGCATATAAGATTTTTTGTTTGTTTCTACCTTGTGGCTATTGTGAATAATGGCATAATGTGGGAATCTGTATGCTTCACCAACACCTTTAATTTTTGTTTTCCTGTGTACATAGTAGTGGGATTGCTAAAGAACACAGCAGTTTTCTTTTCAACTTTTTAAGCTCTGTAAAGTGTTTTTCATATTATTTGTGCTAATGTAATTTCCTGCAAACGATTCAAGAGTTCACTTTTCTCCATACCTTATCTTTTGCTTTTTTTGAAATGTGATACTTCATATTTTGATTTACTCTAATATTATATATTTTGTTTTATGTTACTGATAGCCATTTGTAGATATTGCTTTAAAAATTGTATAAATAGGTACTGGGGAGATGGCTGAGTCAGTAAATGTTGCAGTCCAAGCCTTTGGTAGAGAGTTACATTATGGTGGCAAGGAAGCAGAGAGTCACAGAAAAGAAAAAGCAGGAGACAATATTAATATGTCAGAGTCATACGTTCATTGATCACAGTCCATGTCCAAATGTTTTCATCACCTCCTAATAATGCGCTAAAATCATTGGTGGATTAATCCATTCATAAAATCAGACTCCCTTCCTTCTCTGTAGCCCGATCCTGAACACCATTTACATCGAGCATTTGCCAGGGAGAAGGACATATTTCATATTCAAAACATAATTGTGGGTTTTTAGATAATATAAAAATAGATTGTAGGATTTATGAGGTTTACATTCATTTGATGAAAAAGTAGTGGAGACCCAGAAAGAAGAAAATAGGATGATGGCTGTCCTTGCCAATTTTTATGTCAATTTGACATAAGTTAGAGTCATTTGGGTAGAGGCAACTTCAGTTGATTGGCCTCTAGGAAAGCTTCTGGAGCATTTTCTGGATTAACTACTGATGTGGGAGAGACCAGATCACTGTGGGCAGTCCATCCCTGGACAAGGTGGTTTGAGAAGATAAAGAAAAAGGCTAAACAAGCCTCAGGCACAAGCCAGCAAGCACATCTCTCCCCAACTACTACTTCATTCCCTGATGCCACTGTCTTGAGTACCTGCTCTGACTTCCTTCAGTGCTATCATATGACTGTATAAACCAAATAAACCCTTTCCTCCCCAGGTTGTTTATGGTCACAGCAATAAAGATAATAACTAAGACAGCAGCTTAGACAAACACAATAGCATTTGAACTGGTAAGCAGATAAAGGTGTGGATATTCAAACAGATAAATAGGCATAGAGCACTAGAGCTATATGGTTGTGTGGAGCTTGTAGTGATCTGAGAGGAAGGATAGTGACATGGATGCCAAGGAGCTAATTTTCATACAAGTCCTCCTACCTGACTCACCCAGCCCTGTTTCACGATTTGAACAGGTGTTGTTCTGAGTGCTTTATAGGTGAAGAGTATTAGTGCAAGACACTGAGACTACTGTATAGGGGAAGAGTATTAGTGTGGACACTGAGACTACTGTATAGGGGAAGAGTATTAGTGCAGACACTGAGACTACTGTATAGGTGAAGAGTATTAATGCAGACACTGAGACTACTGTATAGGGGAAGAGTATTAGTGAGGACACTGAGACTACTGTATAGGGGAAGAGTATTAGTGCGGACACTGAGACTACTGTATAGGGGAAGAGTATTAGTGCAGACACTGAGACTACTGTATAGGTGAAGAGTATTAGTGCGGACACTGAGACTACTGTATAGGTGAAGAGTATTAGTGCGGACACTGAAACTACTGTATAGGGGAAGAGTATTAGTGCGGACACTGAGACTACTGTATAGGGGAAGAGTATTAGTGCGGACACTGAGACTACTGTATAGGGGAAGAGTATTAGTGCGGACACTGAGACTACTGTATAGGGGAAGAGTATTAGTGCAGACACTGAGACTACTGTATAGGGGAAGAGTATTAGTGCGGACACTGAGACTACTGTATAGGGGAAGAGTATTAGTGCGGGCACTGAGACTACTGTATAGGGGAAGAGTATTAGTGCGGACACTGAGACTACTGTATAGGGGAAGAGTATTAGAGCAGACACTGAGACTACTCTGAGTCACACACATATTTGTGCAAGCTCTGTGAAAATAATTTCTTTTTAAGTTTCAAATACGGACTTGAAAATTGTGTAAAGAAGAGAAGAAAATGAACCAAAAAAGTGAAACATGAAAGAGGAGTTACTGAGCAATTAGAAGCTGTCAAATCTATCCAGCAAAATAAACCAGAGAAAAGTGAGATGATAAGATGTGTTTCTCATTCCTGTCCAAGTTAGCCACAGGCACAGCACCTCTTTCTACTCATCTTCCTTCTGAACAAACTTCTCCGCATATGTTTTTATAGTTATATAATTCATTTACTTGCCCACTGGGCCAGTTCTTTATCTTTTTACCTGTTTCTTCTGTCACTGCTTCTTGCTGCTTTCAGTGCATGTCTATCCCCAGAATGAGAGAGTGGCAAAAGGAAGGGGTAAGTGGGTAGGAAGGTCCAGGAAGCAGGGACCCTACACAGCCAGGTTCCAATTGTTTCATGTCCGTCATCAGCATTATCATGCATTTCCTTTTAAGCAGAGGCCCTGTTCTTTTCTGTGTTTACCTGGTACATGGCTGAACTCGCTGAAAAAAAATATAGCATTGAATTCTAATACTGTTGATTGCAACACACCTGACATTTTGTGCATTTAATTAGAAAAATCCTTTCTGGAGATGGTTAATGTAGTATAATGTAGTTAATGTATAAAATTGTACAGAAGCTGCTGACATCCTGATTTTTCTTGAAAAATAGTTAAGAAAAATAAATTAGGGCAACTTTAATTGAAGACGTAAGCTTCACAGGTGACTCGGTTTGAGACATGATATGGAAGCAGTAAAGAGCCTTGGATGATATTTGTGACTTGAGTCTGAATCAGAAACATGAACTCGGGCTCTGTACACTACTCATGTGGCTCAAACTCAATTCAGTCAGCACTCCTGATCATCTGGCATGTTTAGTAGAGAACTGCACTTTCCTATTCAGAGATGGCTTTTTAAAATCAAGGTCAATCCTCCCAAAGATGGCTATTGGAAGAAGAGCCATTTCCCGAGCAAAAAAATTCCAGAAACCCATGACATTTAACGAATTTGTTAGTACATAACAACATAGATAAGGCAAATCTTTAGCTATGCAGAGGGAATAGCAAACAAAAGTAACAAAGACTTCTCATCTTAGTCCTCAGCTACCAAAGGTAAGACTCTAGGCAGTGGAAGAAAAACCTAGACACCAAGATGAACCCCTTCCTGGGAGCTCCACTCTGGTCTCCCAGTCAGCTGCTAAACATCGTGTACTCAGTTCTTGCCAGGCTGTGTTAAGGGCCCAAGAATGAACAACTTTTCCTTCTTGGAAAAACATCACTTTGGGTACATGCTTTGCTTTTAAAATATAAGTAATATGTTCAGCCAATCATATTGTGTTATAAAATAATTTAGATGAAAAATCTATTTTCTTGGTTGGTATGGAAAGCTATCAAGTAGCAATAGCTTAATTGTATTGTGTATAATGAGGGGGCAGGGCAGAAAACACAAGAAGAATGGCAAAAAATGAGAAGGAGACAATCTTAACACACGAAAAATTGGGGGTTGTAAAGTTAAAGGAAGTGATACCACAGTGGCAAGTTCATAATTATGTTAGGATTGTGACTGTCTCCAGACAAGTGGGTAGAAAGGGACCAAACAAACTGTGTCTTGTTGCAATGTCTTAGCCTGAATATCTGTAACCTAAAAAGCCACATTAGAGAATCTAGATTTTATCAATGTTAGCAATACCTGAGAAGAATCTGGTGAGTTTTCCTGACTGGAATTCCCAACTCTAGAAAGATAAAAGGAGATTCTGTGTGTTTGTATATATTCTGTATCAATAGCCAGATAACTATGGCTGAGGGCTCGCTCTGAGAGAAGACTTGTGCTAGACCAGGAAGAATGTGATGGAGCAAGTGGCATGAACATCTTGCTCACAGACTGCAGTATAAAGGTTACCTCACCAGGAAGCTGCATGATCAAGGAAAGGTGGGAAGAAAGACGCTTGCCTTCATCCAGTTTCCCTGGGATGGGAGACACGATCGATCATATAACTTCAGGTATTAATATGTATTATAAAGAAAATGAAAGAGAGTTGTGAGTATCAAGTGCAGCCTCTTCAAAGAAATGAAACACAGAAAATGTATGATTTAGAGACAGTCTTTCGTGGTCATTGTTAGAATACATTACTCAGGGAGTAAATGGCAGCAGAGTTCTTCAAACAAAAACAAGTATTGTGTGACAACCTTTTTCAAAGTCAGGAATACTGGGAGACTCCAACCTAAGTTAAAAATGACCCTATGGTAACAGGTTGTTAAATGACACATTTGATCCCCAATTTTATAATGTCCTCAACCTTAAATTTGCCAAACATATAAAAATATATTAGGGAGATTATTTATTACATTATGAAAGTTTTTTTCACACTTGGAAATTAACTTGAACTTTGTCTAGGACAGATGCTATTTGGAAAGTTCTTAGAATAAAATAAAGAGGACAATGTATATTGGTTGTCTTCATCAGTTCTTCCGGGTGACTGTCAAACTGCAATAAAGCCAGCACTAGTAGGAAGAAACCACAACTCCATTCAACTGCCCTCCAGCATAAACCATCTACAGGCAGAAATTGCTGACTTTACATGAGCCTGGAAAATAAATAATCAATGAAAGGGTATTAACTTATTTCAGGGCCCATATAATTGCTGAAAAATAAATGTTCTTGTATACAGAGCAAAACCTTAATCATCACAGTTGGAGAAAACAAGATATTCTATTACAAAGTCAAATTTACCCCTTACCCCCATCCCACCCCACCCCCAAGATCTCAATTTTCTCCCCGGCAATTTTGTCTACTTCCCATAGCCAAGAGGACAACTATATGCTTTTCCTTTGGTTCACCTTCTTACTTAGCTTCTTTGGGATCACCAAGTGTAGACTCCGTGACCCTTGTTTATGGCTAGAAACCAATTATGAGTGAGTACATCCCATGTTCATCTTTTTGGCTCTGGGATACCTCACTCAGGATAGTGTTTTCTATTTCCATCCATTTGCATGCAAAATTCGAAAAGTCATTGTTTTTTACCGCAGCATAGTACTCTAATGTGTAGATATTCCACACTTTCTTCATCCATTCTTCCATTGAAGGGCATCTAGGTTGTTTCCAGGTTCTGGCTATTACAAATAATACTGCTATGAACATAGTTGAACAAATGCTCTTGTCATGTGATAGGGCATCTCTTGGGTATATTCCCAGGAGTGGTATTGCTGGGTCCAGGGGTAAGTTGATCCCGAATTTCCTGAGAAACCGAAACACCGATTTCCAAAGTGGTTGCACAAGATTGCATTCCCACCAGCAATGGATGAGTGTTCCCCTTCCTCCACAGCCTCTCCAGCAAAGGCTATCATTGGAGTTTTTTATTTTAGCCATTCTGACAGGTGTAAGATGATATCTCAAAGTTGTTTTGATTTGCATTTCCCTGATTGCTAAGGAGGTTGAGCATGACCTTAAGTGTCTTTTGGCCATTTGAACTTCCTCTGCTGAGAATTCTCTGTTCAGTTCAGTGCCCCATTTTTTAATTGGGTTAATTAGCATTTTAAAGTCTAGTTTCCTGAGTTCTCTATATATTTTGGAGATCAGACCTTTGTCTGTTGCGGGGTTGGTGAAGTGGGATGGGGGTAAGGGGAGATGGGGAGAGAGGGGGGAGAGGGGGAGAATGGGGGGGAGCTTGGGAAAGGGGGAGGATTGGGATGAAGGAAGGTTGGATGGGGGAGCACGGAAGCACGGTTCTTAGTTAAGGGAGCCACCTTAGGGTTGGCAAGAGACTTGAACCTAGAGTGGCTCCCAGATACCCAAGCCGAGGTCCCCAGTTAGTTCCTTGGGCAGCTGAGGATGGGGAACCTGAAATGACCCTATCCTAGAGCAATACTGACGAATATCTTGCATATCATCATAGAACCTTCATCTGGTGATGGATGGAGACAGAGACAGAGACCCACACTGGAGCACTGGACTGAGCTCCCAAGGTCCCGATGAGGAGCAGAAGGAGGGAGAACATGAGCAAAGAAGTCGGGACCACGAGGGGAGCACCCACCCACTGAGACAGTGGAGCTGATCTATTGGGAGCTCACCAAGGCCAGCTGGACTGTGACTGAAAAAGCATGGGATAAAACTGGACTCTCTGAGCATGGCGAACAATGAGGGCTGATGAGAAGCCAAGGACAATGGCACGGGGTTTTGAACCTACGTAATGTGCTGGCTTTGTGGGAGCCTAGCCAGTTTGGATGTTCACCTTCCTAGAAATGCACGGAGGGGGGAGGACCTAGGACTTACCACAGGGCAGGGAAATCTGACTGCTCTTTGGGCTGGAGAGGGAGGGGGAGAGGAGTGGGGGGAGGGGTAGAAGGGTGGGAGGAGGGGGAGGGAAATGGGAGGCTGGGAGGAGGAGGAAATTTGTTTTTTTTTTTCTCTTTTCTCAATAAAAAAAAGTTAAAAAAAAAATAAAAAAAAACAAAGTCAAATTTAAAAAATATCTATCTACAAATCAATCCCTATAGATGGTACTAAAAGAAAAACTCCAACCCAGGGAGGTTGACTATACCCAGGAGAACACAGGAAATAAATAATCTCACAATTCTACACTAGCAAAACCAAAAGAAGGAAAAGATACAGACACACACATACATACATACACACACACACAATACCATCACCACTAACAAAAAAATAACAGAAATTAACATTCATTGGTCATTAATATCTCTCAGTATCAATCGACTCAATTCCTTCCAAAAAGACACAGGCCAATGCTTTGTTGATTCCCATGAGAGGACTTACCCCATCTAAGTGGAGACCGAAAAGGAGTGGGTAGAGGGGAAAAGAGGAGGTAGAGGGAGAAACTGGGAAGAAAGGAGGAAAGGGAAACTGTGGTTGCTATGTAAAATACATTTAAAAATTATGAGAAAAATACAGTGTAGGGATTGGAGAGATGGCTCAGAGGTTAAGACCACTGCCTGATCTTCCAGAGGCCCTGAGTTCAATTCCTAGCAACAACATGGTGGCTCACAACCATCTATAATAAAATCTGGTGCCCTCTTGTGGAATGCAGACAGAACATAACAAATAAATAAATCTTTTTTTAAAAGACACAGGCTAACAGAATGGATATGAAAACAAAACCCATCCTTCTGCTGCATACAAGAAACATATCTCAACATCAAAGACAGACGTTATCTCAGAGTAAAGGGTTGGAAAAAGATCCTCTAAGCAAATGAACCAAAGAAGCAAGCTGGTTTAGCTATTCTAGTATTCAACAAAATAGACTTCTGATCAAAATGAACCAAAAGAGACGGGGAAGGACACTTTGTACTCAACAAAGGAAAAATCCAACACGATGACCTCTCAATTCTGTATATCTATGTCCTAAAAATAAGGGCACCTACATTTGTTAAAGAAGCACTACTAAAGCTAAAATCATACCTCAAGCCTAGTACATTAGTGGAAGACTTCAACAACCCACTTTTACCAATGGGAAGGTCACTAGACAGAAACCAAACAGGGAAATACTGAAGTTAGTATTGAAATGTATCTAATAGTTACTTACAGAAAATTCCACCCAAACACACACAAAAAATACCTTCTTCTCAGCACTACATAGAACATTCTCCAAAGTGACCTTATAGTAGGGTACAAAGCAAACACAACATCTCAACAAATACAAAAAAATTGAAATAATCCTCTTACATTCTCTCAGACCACCATGGGTTAAAGGTGGATATCAACAACAACAGAAAGCTTACAAACTCATGGAAACTGAACAACTCTCTACTGAATGACTACTGGGTCAAGGCAGAAATAAAGAAAGAAATTAAAGACTTTCTAGAATTTAACAAAAATGAGTGGAGTACATTCCCAAACTTATGAAACACAATAAAAGGCATGCTAAGAAAAACATTCATAGCACTAAGTACTTACATAAAGAAATTAGACAGATCTCATATTAGCAACTTAACACCATACCTGAAAACTCCATAAAAAAAAAGAAAAAGAAACAAACACTCACAAGAAGAATAGAAATAAGAAAATAATAGAACTGAGGGCTGATATCAATAAAATAGAAGCAATGAGAGAAATACAAAGAATGGATAAAAACAAGGAAATGGTTCTTTGAGAAAATCAATGAAATAAACAAATTTTTATCCAAACTAAAAGACAGGCAGAGAATACCCAAGTCAACAAAATCAAAACAAAAGGGGATATATAGAAACAAACACTGAGAAAATCCAAAGAATCATCAGGCTCCACAAAATTGTAAAATATAAAAGAAATAGACAATTTTCTGAAGAGACCTCACTTGCCAAAGTTAAATCAAGGACAGATAAAAATTTGAATCACCCTATAACTCCAAAGGAAATAAAAATAGTCATGAAAATCTTCCAACAACAAAAACAGCAACAAAAAAATAAACAAATAAGAAGGAAAAAGAAAAACCCAGTGCCAAGTGGTTTTAATGTAGTATTATCCCAAGGCCACATGGTTTCAGTGTAGTATTTTACCACACTTTCAAAGAATAACTAATACCAACACTCCTCAAATTATTCCACAAAATAGAAACAGAAGGAACATTGTGAAATTCTTTTTATGAGGCCACAGTTACCCCAATTCCCGAAGCACAAAGGATTTAAAAAGGAAAGAGAATTACAGACCAATTTCCTTCATGAACACTGATGCAAAAGTATTCAATAACATACTCTCAGAATCCAAGAACACATCAAAACAGTCATCCACCATAATCAAGTAGTCTTCATCCCAATGATGCAGGGATGGTTCGAGATATGAAAATTTATCAATGTAATCCACCATAAAAACCAACTAAAAATATGATCATCTCATGAGATGCTGAAAAATCTATTAATAAAATTTAGCACCCTTTCATGATAAAAAGACTTGAAGAACTCAGGGATACAAGCAATAGACCAATTTACTGTAAGACAATAGCCAATATTAAATTAAGTGGAGAGAAACTCAAAGAAGATCCATTAAAATCAGGAAGAAGACAAGGTAGTCCACTTCACATCTACTCAATATAGTTCTTGAAGTTCTAGCTAGAACAATAAGACAATTAAAGGAGATCAAAAGAATACAAATTGGAAAGGAAGATGTCAAAGTACTGCTACTTGAAAATAATATAATAGTATACATAAGTGACCACAAAAATTCTACCAGAAAACTCTTACAGCTAATAAACACCTTCAATGAAGTGGATAAATACATAATTAACTAAAGAAAATCAGTAACTCTCCTAAATACAAGTAATAAATAGGTTGAGAAAGAAATCAAGGAAACAACACCCTTCACAATAGCCACATATATAAACTATCTTGGTGTAACTCTAGACAAGCAAGTAAAAGACCTGTATGACAATAACTTCAAGTCTTTGAAGAAAGCATTTGAAGAATATATCAGAAGATGAAAAGCTCTCCGAGGCTCATGAATCAGTAGGATTAATATAGCAAAAATGTTCATCCTACTAAAAGCAGTATACGGATTTAATACAATCCTCATCAAAATTCCGAGACCTTGAAAAGACAGTTCTCAACTTTATAAGGGAAATAAAACAAAACACAAAAGATAGCATAGCTTTAAAAATCTGAATTATCAGAGAACTGATGGAGGTATCCCCATTCCTGATTTCAAATTGTACTATAGAGCTTCTGTAATAAAAATCACATGGTATTAGCATAAAAAACACATACATTGGTCAATGAAATCAAATTGAAGACTCAAATGTAAATCCACATAACTATGGACACCTAATTTTTTTATTTTAAAAAGTCAGAAATATACAATGAAAAAAAGAAAGTCTCTTCCAGGAATGGTGCAGGTCTAACTGGATGTCTCCATGTAAAAGAATCAAATAGATCTATATCTATCACCCTGCACAAAACCCAAGCCAAAGAAGACCAAAGACCTCAACACAAACCCAGTTACACTGAACCTTATAAAAGAGAGAGTGGAAAACATCTTTGAACACATTGGTGCAGGTGACAACTTTCTGAACACAACATCGATGGCACAGGCACTAAGACTGACAATTAATAAATGGGACCTCAGGAAACTGAAAAGCTTATGAAAGGCAAAGGACATCTTCAATAGGACAAAACGGCAGTCACAGAATAGAAAAAGATTTTCACCAATTCCACATCTGACAAAGAGCTAATATCCAAAATATAAAATAAATAAACCAAATAATCCAATAAAAATGGTGTAGAGATCCAAACAGAGAATTCTCAACAGAGGACTTTCAAATGGCAAAGAAACACTTAAAGAAATGTTCAATATCAGGGAAATGAAAATCAAAATGACTCTGAGATTCTGAAATCTTACACCTGTCAAAATATCTAAGATCAAAGCACAAGTGACCGCTTGTACTGGTGAGAATGTGCAGCAAGGGAAACACCCCATGGCTAATGGGAATGAAAACTGGTACAGCCTCTATGAAAACCAATGTGGCGGTTTCTAAGAAGGTTGAGAATTAATCTACTCAAGACTCAGCTATTCCACTCCTGGGCATATAAAAGATGTTTAATCATACCACAGGATACTTACACACCTATGTTCATAGCAGATTTTTTTTATAATAACCAGAACTTGGTACCAACCTAGATGTCCCTCAACCAAACAATGGATAAAATGGCGTACATGTACACAATGGACTATTACTCAGCAGTTAAAAAAAATGACATAACATTTGCAGGCTAATGAATGGAACTAGAAAAGAGTTATACTGAGTGAGGTAACTCAGATACACCACCAAGAAGCATGTTCTTGGCTATTCACAAAGACCATTTAAGTGTTTGGTGGCAGGGCCTCTTAAAAGAGCTGCAAGGTTATTGCATCTACAGTTGAGTCAGGAAGCCTGTCTTATATAAGACATGCTTACCTCTAGCAAACAGAGCCCACCACAAAAAATGCTGTGACCAAGAAGCCATGCTGCTTCATTTTGTCCCTGGCTCATTGGGCTACCAGCCATCCCTGTTTAGGTGCTGAGGAGCTCCATCTGGATGGGTGAGTGTGTGCGATCCAGGGGCGGATTGTCCCAGAAGAGAGCACAAACCCCTCTCCCCCACCTCCTTCTGCCGGACTATCTTTCTTACACACAACCCACACCGCCCCCCCCCCCAAGCCTGCATGATCTGCAAGGTCCTCTGCACAGGAACAGTTTTCTGCTCCTACACTAAGGCTACCCACCCAGAGAGGTGAGTGCCTGCCTACCGGGCAGGCCTCAAGGACCCCTGAAGAGAGCAGGGGTACCTTCAGCTTGCCCGGCAGCTTCTCCTGTCTTCTACTCGACCCTGCCGTACCCTCCAAGTTTGCCCATTTGTCCACGGGTCATTGGATTACCAGGCATCCATGTTTCAGTGCTGACAAGTTTCATCTGGACAGGAACGGTTCCTGCTTCTACACTGAGGAGATACACCCAGAGAGTCAGTAACAGCAAAGTCTGAACCAAGACACCAGGCCTCTCCTGGCTCCATTTGAAGGAAGAGATGGGAAGGTGCCAATGCAAGAATTCCTCCAACAACCTGAAAGGCAACATGACATCACCAGAATCCAGGGATCGCGAAACAAGAAGAATTGTACACCCTACTCCAGAAGAATTAGAAGAAATCGACTCAAAAGTGAATTATATGAAATTAATAGAGGACCTTAAACAGTAGGTGAAAAACTGCCATAAACAATTAGAGATTACAAACAAAAAGGTAGAGGAAATGAAAAAATAGCTCAAAGACACGCAAGAAAACCAAGAGAAACAAGAAAAAGCAATCAATCAGGTAAGGGAAGCGTTTCAAGACTTGAAGAATGAAATGGAAGTTATGAAGAAAACACAAACTGAGGGAAGGATGGAGATGGAAGATCTGGGTAAACGAACAGGAACTACAGAGACAAGTACTAACAACAGATTACAAGAGATAGAAGAAAGAATTTCAGACACTGAAGATACCATAGAGAAAATAAACACACTGATCAGAGAAAACAGCAAAACCAACAAATTCTCATCATAAAACATTCAGGAAATCTGGGACACAATAAAAAGAACAAACCTAAGGATTATAGGGGTAGAAGAAGGAGAAGAAGTACAGCTCAACGGTCCAGAAAATATATTTAATAAAATTATAGAGGAAAACTTTCCCAACCTAAAGAAAGATATTCTTTGAAGGTTCAAGAAGCATACAGAACACTGAATAGACTGGACCAAAAAAAAAAAAAACATCTCCTCACCATATAATAATCAAAACACAAAACATACAGAATAAAGAAAGAATATTAAGAGCTGCAAAGGAAAAAGGCCAAGTTACTTATAAAGGTAAACCTATCAGACTTAGACCTGATTTCTCTATTGAAACTATGAAAGCCAGAAGGTCCTGGATAGATGAACTGCAAAAACTAAGAGACCATGGATGCAAGCCCAGACTACTATACCCAGCCAAACTTTCGTTCACTATAAATGGAGAAATCAAAATTTTCCAGGATAAAAACAAATTTAAACAATACGTAGCCACAAATCCAGCCTTACAGAAAGTAATAGAAAGAAAATCACAACCCAAGGAGTCCAACAATGCCCACAATAACTCAGACATCTAATAACCCTTCACCAGCACAACTCGAAAAAGGGAAACACACAAACTCTATTACCAAAAAAAAGAAAAAATGACCGGAGTTAACAAACACTGGTCATTAATATCACTTAATATCAATGGACTCAACTCACCTATAAAGAGGCACAGGCTAAGAGATTGGGTACGAAAACAGGATCCAGCATTCTGCTGTTTACAAGAAACACACCTCAACCACAAAGACAGACATCTACTCAGAGTAAAGGGCTGGGAAATGGTTTATCAAGCAAATGGACCTAAGATGCAAGCAGGTGTGGCCATAATAATTTCTAACAAAGTTGACTTCAAACTAAAATCAATCAGAAGAGATGGAGACTGACATTTTTTACACATAACAGGAACAATTCATCAGGACAAAGTCTCAATCCTGAATATCTATGCCCCTAATATAAAAGCACCCACTTGCGTAAAAGAAACATTACTAAAACTCAAGGCAGTCATCAAACCACACACACTAATAGTAGGAGATCTCAACACTCCTCTCTCACCAATGGATAAGTCAATCAGACAGAAACCTAACAGAGAAATAAGAGGATTAAGGGAGGTAATGAATCAAATGGACTTAACAGACATCTATAGATCATTCCACCCAAATAGGAAAGAATACACCTTCTTCTCTGCAGCTCATGGAACCTTGTCGAAAATTGACCACATACTCGATAACAAAGCTAACTTACACAGTTACAAAAAAATATTAGTAACCACCTGTGTCTTACCGGATCACCATGGATTAAAGTTAGAATTCAACAACAATGCTACCCCTAGAAAGCCAACGAACTCATGGAAAATGGACAGTCAACTACTGAACCATACCTGGATCAAGGAAGAAATAAAGAAATTAAAGTCTTTCTTGAATTAAATGAAAATAAATACTCAACATACTCGAACTTATGGGACACTATGAAAGCAGTCCTGAGAGGAAAGTTCATAGCACTAAGTGCCCACTTAAAGAAAACGAAGAAAGCACACATTGGAGACTTAACTGCCTACCTGAAAGGTCTAGAAAAAAGAATCAGATTTACCTAGGAGGAGTAGAAGACTGGAAATAATCAAACTAAGGGCTGAAATCAACAAAATAGAAACACAGAAAACAATCCAAAGAATCAATGAAACAAAAGCTGGTTCTTGGAGAAAATCAACATGATTGATAAACCCCTATCCATACTAATCAAATGGCGGAGAGAGAATACACAAATTAACAAGATCAGAAATGAAAAGGGAGACATAACCACAGACACAGAGGAAATTCAGACTATCATTAGATCTTACTGCAAAAGCCTATATGCCACAAAATTGGAAAATGTTAAAGAAATGGACACCTTTTTAGATAAGTACCAAATACCAAAGTTAGACCAGGACCAGGTGAACAATCTAAATAGACCTGTTAGTCGCAAAGAATTAGAAGTTGTTATAAAAAACCTCCCTACCAAAAAAAGCCCAGGTCCAGATGGTTTCAAAGCAGAATTCTACCAGAACTTCCAATAAGACCAAATACCTATACTCCTTAATGTATTCCACAATATAGAAACAGAAAAGTCATTGCCAAATTCGTTTTATGAAGCTAGTTACCCTGATACCAAAACCACACAAAGACTCAACCAAGAAAGAGAATTACAGGCCAATCTCACTCATGAACATCAATGCGAAAATCCTCAATAAAATACTAGCAAACCGAATCAAAGAACACATTAGAAAAATTATCCATTATGACCAAGTAGGCTTCATCCCAGGGATGCAGGGCTGGTTCAACAAACAAAAATCTATCAATGTAATCCATCATATACATAAACTGAAAGAAAAAAACATATGATCCTTTCATTAGATGCTGAAAAAGCATTTGACAAAATTCAACATCCCTTTATGATAAAGGTCTTAGAGAGATTAGGGATACAAGGGTCACACCTAACTATAATAAAAGCCATTTATAGCAAGCCGACAGCTAACATCAAATTAAATGGAGAGAAACTCAAAGCCATCCCACTAAAATCAGGAACACGACAAGGCTGTCCACTCTCTCCATACCTCTTCAATATAGTGCTTGAAATACTAGCAATAGCAATAAGACAACATAAGAGGATCAAAGGGATTCGAATTGCAGAGGAAGAAGTTAAACTTTCATTATTTGCTGATGATATGATAGTGTACATGAGCGACCCAAAAAACTCCACCAAAGAACTCCTACAGCTGATAAACACCTTTTGTAGCGTGGCAGGATACAAGATCAATTTAAAAAAATCAGTTGTCCTCCTATACACAAAGGATAAGGAAGCAGAGAGGAAAATCAGAGAAGCATCACCTTTCACGATAGCCACAAATAGCATAAAATATCTTGGGGTAACTCTAACCAAGGATGTGAAGGATCTATTTGACAAGAACTTTAAGTCCTTAAAGAAAGAAATTGAGGAGGATACCAGAAAATGGAAGGATCTCCCTTGCTCTTGGATTGGGAGTATCAACATAGTAAAAATGGCAATTCTACCAAAGGCAATTTATAGATTCAGTGCCATCCCCATTAAAATCCCATCGAAATTCTTCACAGATCTTGAGAGGACATTAATCAACTTTATATGGAAAAACAAAAAACCCAGGATAGCCAAAACAATCTTATACAATAAAGGAACTTCTGGAGGCATTACCATCCCTGACTTCAAACTCTACTACATAGATTCAGTATTGAAAACAGCTTGGTATTGGCATAAAAACAGAAACATCTATCAATGGAATAGAGTAGAAGACCCAGGTTTTATCCCACAAACCTGTGAACACCTGATTTTTGATAAAGGTGCTAAAAGTATTCAATGGAAGAAAGATAGCATCTTCAACAAATGGTGCTGGCAAAACTGGTTGTCAACCTGTAGAAGAATGAAAATAGATCCATATCTATCGCCATGCACAAAAATCAAGTCCAAATGGATTAAAGACCTCAATATCAGGCTGAACACACTGAACCTGATAGAAGAGAAAGTGGGAAGTACTCTACAGCACATGGGCACAGGAGACCACTTCCTACGCATATCCCCAGCAGCACAGACATTAAGGACAACGTTGAATAAATGGGACCTCCTGAAACTGAGAAGCTTCTGTAAAGCAAAGGACACTGTCCCCAAGACAAAAAGGCAACCTACTGACTGGGAGAAGATCTTCACCAACCCTCCAACAGACAAAGGTCTGATCTCCAAAATATATAAAGAACTCAAGAAACTAGACTTTAAAATGCTAATTAACACAATTAAAAATTGGGGCACTGAACTGAACAGAGAATTCTCAACAGAAGAAATTTAAATGGCCAAAAGACACTTAAGGTCATGCTCATCCTCCTTGGTGATCAGGGAAGTGCAAATAAAACAACTTTGAGATACCATCTTACACCTGTCAGAATGGCTAAAATAAAAAATACCAATGATAGCCTTTGCTGGAGAGGTTGTGGAGTAAGGGGCACACTCATCCATTGCTGGTGGGAATGCAAACTTGTGCAACCACGTTGGAAAGCAGTGTGGTGATTTCTAAGGAAATTCAGGATCAACCTACCCCAACATCCAGTAATACCACTCTTGGGAATATACCCAAGAGATGCCCTATCATACGACAAAAGCATTTGTTCAACTATGTTCTTAGCAGCATTATTTGTAGTAGCCAGAACCTGGAAACAACCTAGATGTCCTTCAATGGAAGAATGGATGAAGAAAGTGTGGAATATATACATATTAGAGTACTACTCAGCAGTAAAAAACAATGATGTCATGAATTTTGCATGAAAATGGATGGAAATAGAAAACACTATCCTGAGTGAGGTATCCCTGTCCCAAAAAGATGAACATGGGATATACTCACTTATAATTGGTTTCTAGCCATAAATAAAGGACATTGAACATATAATTTGTGATCCTAGAGAAGCTAAATAAGAAGGTGAACCCAAAGAAAAATATATAGTCATCTGCCTGGATATGGGAAGTCGACAAGATTACAGGGCTAAACCTGGGAACTTGGGGATGAGGTGGCATGGGGCTAAGGGGAAATGGGGTGAGAAACGTGAAAAAGGGAGTATGGCGGGAGCTTGGGGGAATGGGATGGTTGGGATAAAGGAAGGGTGGACACGGGAGCAGAGAAATATATAGCCTAATTAAGGGAGCCATCTTAGGTTTGGCAAGAGACTGGACTCCAGAGGGAAAACATGAGCAAGGAAGTCAGGACCATGAGGGGTTCACCACCCACTGTGACAGTGGAACTGATCTATTGGGAGCTCACCAAGGCCAGCGGGACTGGGACTGAATAAGCATGAGATAAAACCGGATTTTCTGAACGTGGCAGACAATGAAGGCTGATGAGAAGCCAAGGACAATGGCACTAGGTTTCGATCCTAATACATGAACTGGCTTTGTGGGAGCCTAGACTGCTTGGATGCTCACCTTCCTGGTCCTGGATAGAAGTGGGAGGACCTTGGACTTCCAGCAGGGCAGGGGATCTGGACTGCTCTTCATTCTTGAGAGGGAGGGGGAATGGAGTGGGGGGAAGGGGAGAGGGGGAGGTGAGTGGGCGGAGGGGGCGATGTGTGTGTGAGGAGGGGGAGGGAAATGGGAAATTTTTTTTGCAACAACTAAAAAACAATAAAATAAACAAAAAAGAATAAAATAAAAAATAAAATAAAGAATGGAGTATTGATACACAATGTAATGTTTATAGGTTTTAAAGACACTGTGCTAAGGGAAAGAACCCCAGCACAAAGATCTCATTCCACTTATATGAAATACCCAGGCCATGGTAATCCACAGAGGGGAAAACTGAAGACTGGAAAGTACTGTGGGCCAGAGGAAGGGGGAAGAGAATTAAACTTCCTTCATAATGTTTTGAACACATTTGGGGACTAAATAGAGAGGATGCTTACACAGCACTGCAAATACTGGGGCTGGAGAGACAACTCAGTGACTAACACACTTGCTTCTCCTACAGAGGACCCAGATTCAGATTCAGCTCCAAGCACCCACAGGGCAGCTCACAAGTGCCTGTGACTTCAGTAAATCGATGCTCTCTTCTGGCCTCTGAAGGCACCTGTACACACACACACACACACACACACACACACACACAGAGAGAGAGAGAGAGAGAGAGAGAGAGAGAGAGACAGAGAGAGAGAGAGAGAGAAACATACACGCAATTTTAAAATAAAAAACAAATTGAAGGGAAATGACAATTTCTGTCTGAACCAGTAAAACAATTTTCACAAGTAAAACTATTATTAGAGACATAAAATGAAGTGAGATGCCAAGGGCATCAGATCTGATCGCAGATCAACACTTCATTGACAAGAAATCACGATCATATTCCCACCTTTGCCACGGATGCCCCGGATTTCGATGGATTGATTTTGATGAAATGATACATCCACACATGTCCATTACCCCTTATCTTGTTGCTGAGTGGCCAATGGATACAGGAAATTTGCCCTTAAAGACAGAGGTGGAGCCGGGCGGTGGTGGCAAACGCCTTTAATCCCAGCACTCGGGAGGCAGAGGCAGACAGATCTCTGTGAGTTCGAGGCCAGCCTGGTCTACAAAAGCTAGTTCCAGGACAGGAACCAAAAACTACGGAGAAACCCTGTCTCGAAAAAAAAAAAAAAAAGACAGAGGTGGAAGGAAAATCAGTCAGAATCCTTACATCACCCACAGGCCATCGTGACACCTGTTTGCTGTCTGTACTTCCCAGGAGAGCCATGGAGAGCAAGAAGGTGACACAGACTGGTCCCAGCCTGTCCCAGCTCCTGTCACTGTTCACACACACTTGAAACTGCACAGGACCTAAGTTGTTTGGAAGAAGAGAAAAAGAAAAAGAGGGGAGAGTCGAGAGTGGAGGGAAGGAGAGTAAAGGGGAGAAATTAGAAAAAAAAAAGAAGAAGCCATGCTTAACTCTGTTCTTTGATGTCTAGAATTGCTTCCCAAGCTCTCTCAGGTTTTATATGTATGTAGTTGCCCATGTTGGCATCATTTGTAGACAGGATTTTTTTTTCTAATATAGTCTCACAACAATTCAGTCCCAAAGAAACACACAGAAGCCTATATTAATTATAAACTGGTTGGCCTATTTGCTCAAGCTTCTTATTAACTAACTCTTACATCTTAAATTAGCCCACAATTCTTATCTGTGTTAGCCACATTGGTACCTTTTATCAGTGAGGCATTCTCATCTTGCTTCCTCTTGGTCTGGGTGACAACTGCAGACTGAGCCTTTCCTCTTCCCAGAATTCTCCTGTTCTGGTCACCCTGCCTATACTGCCTGCCTGGCTACTGGCTAATCAGCATTTTATTAAGCCAATACAAGTGACAAATAGTAACAAGGTACAAAACATATATATAAAATCTCAATAAAAAATAAAATGAAGAATAAGATAAAATTTTTAAAAAAGAAAAGAAAAAGCCCTGACGTGACATCATGAGACAAGGAACATTAGAATCTGTAGAAAATATGTCTGACCAGACCTTCTGGTTTTTAAAGTCTCCATTGAGAAGTCAGGTATAGTTCTAATAGATATGTCCTTATATTATTTAGTCTTTTTTCTGTGTAGCTTCTGATATTCTTTCTTTGCTCAGTACATTTAGTATTTTAATTATTTTAAGCCAAGAGGACTTCCTCTTTTGCTCCAGTCTATTGGTATTCTGTGTGCTTTTTGTACTATTATAAGCATCTCCTTCTAAGGTAGGGAAATTTTCTTCCATGCTATTGTTGAAAATATTTTATGTACCTTTGACCTGGGTTTCTTCTCCCTCCTCGATTCCTATTATTTTTAGTCTTTTCATGGTGTCCCAGATTTCCTAGATGCTTTTGTAACATGTACATTTATCGTTTTCTTTGTTCCATATTACTTTCCTCTACTGTGTCTTCAAGGCCTGAGATTCTCTCTTCTGTTTTTTTTGTATTCTGTTGGTGAGGCTTGCCTTTGATGTTCCTGTTCAAATTCCTAAATTTTTCATTTCTAGATTTTTTAGTTTGTGTTTTCTTTATGGATTCTGTTTTGACTTTCAGGTCTTGAACTATTTTACTCATTCCCTTCCACAATTTGTCTAATCATTTTTGTTTTAATACATTTCTTTTTAAATAAATTATTTAATACATTTCTTTAAGGGATTTACTCATTTCTTCTTTAAGGGCCTATATCATATTCATAAAGGTCACTTTAAGATCTTTGTTTCATCCTTTGGCTATTTTCAGAATCTACTCTGATAGGGTTGCTGTGTTCTAGAAGATTCATGTTGTCCTGTCTGTTACTGATTTTGTTTTTAGGCTGGTTTCTAGAACTTTGGGATTGGAAAGACTGAAATTCTAGGTGCTTATATTTGTTCTTGTCTTCATTGGAAAGGTGTTTTGCTCTTTGGTTTCTGTTGTCCTCTCTAATTCATAGGGCAGTGTGGTAGTTGTGTGTTGCCTGGAAGGAAATTCTGGGATCTTCTTAAGTGTGGTCTCTGAGATTTCTGTATATAATATGTTTGTAGGTATTGGCATCTGACACCAGGAATAAGGGTGGGCTAGGGAAGTCAGAAGAGGTCCCCAGGAGGGAGGAATGCAGGATAATCCACCAGGACCAGCTTAATCACTTAGGAATGAGGGAAAAGAGTGAGAAAAGGTCATGTAAAATAGTATGATACTGAGCTGGGGATTTTCTATGGAGGTGAAGGGGAAGAGAAGATCTGAACCTGCTTTGATGGCCTAATCGCTTCTCTGGTAGTCTTGCCTGGTGGGTTCCCAGGAACAGCCTGCTGGAGTAGAATGCTTGGATAACAGAATAAACGGGGAGGAGGGTTAGAGAGGAAGATCTGTGTTCCACCAGAGGTAAGGCAGAGAGGAGGTGGAGGCTGAAGGGGTGATCAGCTACAGAGTTATGTGAGACTGGAAAATTGGGTTTGAGGAGAGAAGAGTGCAGTGAAGATCTGCAGTTAGCCCACTTGCTTTCCTGGCTGGAGTAGACTGTGGATCCCCAGGGAATGCCTGATAGATCTGGGGGCTGGGATAAAATAATGAGTGGGGAGAAGGAAGTTTAGAGGAGAAGATCTATGTGATCTATTGGAGTCAAGGGCAGGGAAGAAGGGGAGGCTGAAGCAGGTGGTATGTTACAGGGGATGGTACTGGGGGGAATGGATTTGTGTGAGAGGAGGAAGGATGAAAATCTGCTGTTAGCCTATCTGCTTCCCTGGCCAGACTGCATCTCTTCTCCTTTCATGATCCCCTTTCCAAGTTTCCTGATACACACACACACACACACACACACACACACACACCTATAGGTATAAATTTTACATATAGATGCTAGACATAAAACAAAACATGCAGTATTTAATTCTAGCTATGTTAGTTTTCCTTTGAATTTTATGATTCCATTTTTCTTTATGGCTGCAAAAAACTCCATTGTACATCTGTACCACATTTTCTTTAACCCCTGTTGATAGATATCTAGATTAGTTGCATTTCTTGGCTATTTTGAATAGTATAGTAATAAACACAAATGTGCAAGTATTTCTGTGATGTGTTGACTTAAGAATATATATATACATCCTAGAGTTTATACCCCCCCCAAAAAGTAAGCTGGGTCAAAAGGCAGTTCTGCTTTTGTTTTGATGTGAAACCTCTGTACTAATTTCCACAGTGGCCGGCACATTCATATCCTCTGTGCTGATTTCCATGGTGGCTGGCACATTCACATCCAAACAGTGGTGCGCAAACGCTCACACTTGTCAACACTTGTCATCTGTTTTCTTTTTTAACAAATATTGGCTGTCAAAAACAGGAGCTAGATTATTTTCTTCTATGCTCTAAAAAATTAAAATCAGCTCAAAATGGATTGAAAACCTTAAAGAAAAACCTAAAACTTTGAAAGTACTCAGGGAATATCCAGGTCTAGGAGTATGCAGGGAAAAGTAGCAAGAACTGACAAGTGAGATTCCAGGAACACAAAGAATTTTGTATGGGAAAGAAAGCAACAGAGAGAGAGAGAAGATACGGCCCACAAAATTGAAGGAAGAACTGTGGATATTGAGTAAACTCGTGCATCAATGTCTAGGAAATGAATAGAGTAAGTCAAAGTAAAATCACTTATTCAGATTACAGTTTTTATTTTTTACATTTTGAAGAAAACAGAAAGAAATCTTCATGACTAAATGACACAAACGCGTTTATTATCTTGCCAACAACATACATGGCACATGGGTAGACTTTACAGTCATGATCACATACACACTAATCTTGATTATAAATAGATAAGGAATAGTAAGGCTGCATATGGGTCAAAGAGAATGGAGGAAGTGATGTAGATGTCCAATATTTATTTCAAGTGACCTGTAAACAATAGCATAAGCTGTAACACACGAGAAGAGAAAGAGAAGAAGCTAAGCAAGCATATTAGTTGAAAACAGAAAGACAAATTTCAAAAGCTCCGCTGAAATGATAGAAGTCAACTGGGGGAAGGAAAGTGGAACACGGAGGAGGAAGGTAGGAGTCTGGCATGTTCCGCAGGACTCTACGACAAGGCTACTCACCTATTGTGCTTTGAGAAGTATGTATGTGTGAACTTGATGCATGATGCAAAAGACCCAACTGAGATGATTAAAGCAATTCCATAGATGACTGTGTATTTCTCAAACTAAGGACATATTGAGTATTTAAATTCTTATATAAGTTCATTATAATCATTTTTGTTATGATTTAAGATAAGGTTCATCGGAGACAAAATATCAAATAAATGTTTTCTTTTACAGCTTTTTCTTTTACAAGTTAGGGATGTAGACTGAAGTTGATGCAAGTACCTGAAGTATTTTTAGAACTGTCTTTAGAATTTCAAAGCCTGTGGCAAATTTCTTTAAATAACTTCAAAGGTGTCAATTCATGGATTTAATATTCAAAGGAACCAAAAATTGTTTGGAAACACATCCGATTTGAGAAGTCACAAGCTAGATAAAACTATTTTAGGTGAAAGTCAAGGTATGACTAACGCAGCTGATATTTTTTGGATAGTTTATTTAGCTGCAAAAGAGACTTCACAAAGGGACAGGATTTTAAAAGCACGTTGTCTTTGAAGTAGAATTATCACAATACATGTGTGAAGAGGATGCTCCCCCAGAAACATCAAGGATATTCTGTATGGAGCATATAAACAAGACTTATATTAAATAATTGCAGGGGTGATGTTAAGAGGAAAACTTGCTAGAAGAGGCACTATTGCCTATGCACCATAATATTGCATGCGAATTTGTTCTTTGTTCTAAATTCAAATAGGATTGACCCTAACTGAGCTGGGACACATTTTCTTTCAGTATAAGAGACACATAGAGTAAATCTCGACATAATTGGACAGTTATTGGTGAACTATTAAAGATGGTTGGATACATTTCTTCATCAAAAACCATGATTCCCAGGCTGAAGAGATGGCTCTGTGGTTTATGGCACTTGTGGGTCAGAGTTAGGTTCCTAGCACTCAGGTTGTTCACAATCACCCGTAACTCAAGAGGATCCAATGTCTTATTCTTGTCTATGTCGGCACCTGTACACTCATGGAAAACACACACACAAAAACATTAGCAATAACAACAACAACAATAATAATATAATCTCTAGCATTGCTATACTTAGACACCCTTTCAATTTCTTCAACCATAGAAACAACAGTAAATTTGCTCAGGATCTTCCGGTCTTATTCAGAAATGCTTACAGAAACTACCAATAAGGAACTTTACAGTCTCCTATTGATTCTCACTTTCTTCTCAACTACAAGGACTGATAATCGGGCTGTTGTAGTCATTAGAGCTTACTTTTCTCAAGGATCAACAGAGTGTAAAATGCTAGATGCCAACTATTTTCACTTTTTAGGCAAAAAGGGAGATGACATTTTCTTACTATACAGATAGTTAGACAGTAGACAATGATTAGAAGGATTATGTACCTCTTTCTTGTGTGGCTCACATTTCAACTGAGCACTTTGTCACTTGCAAGCTAAATACTGAGTTTGAGGATAGAGGATGGTAGAGCCAGTAGCTAATTGGTTGTCCATAGCACCACTGCATAAAAAAGAAGCAAACTTATTTTAAAAATAACTTCAAAGCTGTAATTGTTGATGTAGTCTGGTCTACAAAAACTAATCTACTGGATTTTCACCTCAAATAGAGGACCTAGTTTCTGACAACTTTAGAATGAATAGAAGCTAAATAGATAATAGATATAGATAGATGATAGGTAGGTAGATAGATAGATAGATAGATAGATAGATAGATAGACAAATAACTTTTGAATCATAGACCTTTGCATGAAAATTACATTTCTTCTGTTACCAAGCTGGCATTCTGCTTCCCTTCACTATTCTAGAACTCACAGGGTTGAGACCACCTCTCTCTACCTTTTTAAAGACAACCACAGATTCTGACCCAGCAGCCTTTACTTCATTCCTTCTATTGAAAGTTTTAGGCTTCCTAGAAAATAAATGGATGTTGTGAGCATTTCTCATGACAAACTTCAGGACAAAGCTTAGTATTAAAATCATTAGTGGATTCTAGCCATAAACAAAGGACATTGAGCCTATAGTTCACAATTCTAGAGAAGCTAATAATAAGGTGAACCCAAAGAAAAACATATATAGATCCTCCTGGAAATTGGAAGTAGACAAGATTGCCAGGCAAAAGTAGGGAACATGGGGAGGAGGAAGGGGAGAGGGGGAGAGGGGGAAAGAGAAAGGAAAAGGGGAGGATTGGGGAGAGCTTGGGGAGTGGGATGGTTGAGATGGAGGAAAAGCAGATATGGGAGCAGGGAAGACAATATCTTAATTAAGGGAGCCATTTTAGGGTTGGCAAGAGACTTGGCTCATAGCGGTTCCCAGGTGTCCACTGGGATGTTCCCAGCTAGATCCTTGGGCAGTATAGGAGAGGGAGCCTGAACTGGCCTTGTCCCATAGCCACACTGATAAATATCTTGAATATCACAATAAAACCTTTGTCCAGCAATGGATGGAGATAGAGACAGAGACCCACATTGGAGCACTGGACTGAGTTCCCAAAGTCCAGTTGAAGAGCAGAAGGAGGGAGAAGATGAGCAAGGAAGTCAGGACAGTGAGAGGTTGGTCCACCTGATGGAGGAAGGCCATTGGTTAAGTAATAAAGAAACCTCTTGGTCTCATAGGTTAAAACATAGGTGGGAGGAGTAAACAGAACAGAATGCTGGGAGGAAGAGGAAGTGAGCTCAGAGACACCATGCTCCCCTCTCCCGGGCAGACGCGATAGCTCTGCTCTCTGAGGCAGATGCAATGAACTCCGACCCAGCATGGATGTAGGCTAGAATCTTCCCGTTAAGACTGATGCTACACAAATTATTAGAGATGGGTTGATCGGGATATGAGAATTAGCCTGTAAGGGCTAGAGTTAATGGGCCAAGCAGTGTTTAAAAGAATACAGTGTCCGTGTAATTATTTCGGGGCATAAGCTAGCAGGTGGCCAGGGTGCTGGGGACGCAGCCCCACCGCTCCTAACACTACATCCTCCCACTGAGACAGTGGTCCTGATCTAATGGGAGCTAACCAAGGCCAGCTGGACTGGGACTGAACAAGCATGTAATCAAACCAGACTCTCTGAATGTGGCTGACAATGGGGGCTGACGGAGAAGTCAATGATAATGGCACTGGGATTTGATTCTACTGCATGTAGTAGCTTTTTGGGATCCTAATCTGTTTGAATGCATACCTTCCTAAGCCTGAATGGAGAGGGGAGGGCCTTGGACTTCCTACAGGGCAAAGAACCCTGCCCTCTCTTAGGACTGGAGGGGGAGGGGAAGGTGAGTGGGGGAGCGGGAGGAAAATGGGAGGAGGGGAGGAGGTGGAAATTTTGAATGGTATTATTTATAAAGCAATAAAAAAGTTTATTTTATTCACCCTTTATTGAAAAAAGCATAAAGTTTCCTCAAAAAAATAAGAAATTTAACTATCATATTATTCATCTATCTCATTACTCTGTATGTATTCAGAGAAAATGATCAGTGGTTTGAGGTGATATCACACTCTCATATTTATCTTAGCACTATTCACAATTACTCAGGCATGGAATTGACCTTGTCTTTGAAGCATGAATGGAAATATAGACAGATATATAAAATACAAAATCATGTATATAATTAAATGTTTTGTATGTTTATATATAGCAACTATTAGTATGTTTACATATAATAAAATAGTTAATATTATATATATATATAAATGAACATTATTCAGTCATTAAAAGGCATAAAATTCTGCCATTCAAAGCAGTAGAATAGAACTGAAGGATATTGTGTTAAAGAACTAACTTGGACATAGGAAGACAAACACTGTATGTTCTCACATGCAGAAGCTACTAAACTGATCTCAAAGCAGTAGAGAATAGAGTTACTGTCTCTAGATCCTGGGAAGGATCAAGGGGGTGGGTATGAAAAGAGGATAGATGGTAGGCACAGGGTCCAGCTGGACCCATTCTACAGGTATTTCCTGTGTCTTTGAGTCTTAGGTCCACAGTAGCAAAACCATGGACTGCTGTGCGGCTTAGGACTTACCCCGCTCTCTGGCTCAGGTTCATTGTGCCCTTAATAGCTTGAAAGAAATCTTGGCTGAAAATCAGCAAAGACTACACATGAAATGTTTTGTTATTATCATTCTTCTCTCTTTTTTTTTTTAACCCAAGACACCATTTCCTGTTGTGAAACCTTTGCTATCATGCCACTAATGACAGAAGGGGGAAAAGTCAACAAATAGAATGTCTGTGTTCCAGAAACAGAGGAGCCCGTCTTAAACTACAACTTCCTATCTGAGCTGGACAAAACAAGGAGGTACGTTTATTTTAGTTTCAGCTGCTGCAACTCTGACAACTGGTACATTATTTCCAAGTTATTTAGAAGTTGGGTTTTCTTTCATAATGAAGAGCGAACAGTTCAGTGAATTGCTATCTAACTGGTAAAATTATAATTCCAAGAAGGTATGCCTGGAACATACTTAATATAAAAGCAGAGTACACTAAAGTGCTGATCATTTTTTAAAAGGAAGTGGATTAGGAAGATGCAGCCAAGCAGGAAAGGCTTCCCCTGGGTGTCAATACATTTTCTCTAGCCAGTGTACTGTGTTCTCAGTTGATTCTGAGATCTTGAAGTCAGGTATTAGCATACAACAAAGAAAAGAACATTAATAAACAGACTGCATTTGCTTTACAGAACAGCAGGAATTAGTGACTTACAGACAGCACAGAACAGGAAAGGAGGGCAACATGATGGAGTCATGAACAGCAGGAAATATGGAGATTCAGTGTGAAGCAGTCAGTGCTGTTCACTCCTCAGGCTTCCTGTTCCACAGTAAAAACTCATCTGAATGGGTCTCAGATCTTTGTTTTCTTTAAAAATCCTTGTTCCTTTCATATATGGAGTTTTGAATTTAGATATTATCTTTAGATTTACAAAAAATTCCTACATTTTTCATATCCAGTTTCTTCTCTTATGTCTTGTACTAGGATAACATATTCCATACAATAAAGAACAGTGATAAAGGATTACTAACCAACCTCTGGGTCCCAATGAGATTTCATTAGTTTTGATAATGGTTTGAAAGAAAATGGTCCCCATAGGGAGGGGCACTATTAGGAGGTGTTGTTTTGTTGGAGTAGGTGTGGCCTTCTTAGAGAATGTGTGTCAATGTTGGGGTGGGCTTTGTGGTCTCCTATACTCAAGCTATGCCCGGTCACACAGTTCAATTCCTGTTACTTGTGAATCTAGATGTAGAACTCTCAATTCCTTCTCCAACAGCATGTCTTCCTGTAGGCTGCTATGTCTCCAGGATGACAGTGGACAAAATATTTGAAGCTGAAAGTCGCCCCAATTACATGGTTTTCTTTATAAGAGTCGCCATGGTCATGGTGTCTCTTCATGGCAATAAAATCCCTAAGATAGGTTTTCTCTCTTCAGGATTCAGTCCAGGACATCTCAGTCGATTCTGGTGTTTCCTTAGATACACTTAGACTGTGTGTTTTATAGATTTTCCTCTTTTTTGATGACATTGGCAGTTTTCTGGAGTTACTAGCAGTTTATAGAGTGTATTCTCTTTTTGGACTGGTTGATAGAGTTATGTCAGCAGCAGAGACAAAGCACTATTGCATATTCTTTATAAATAAACAGTATATAGGCCACAGCTAAGGGAAGAGTGGAACTTACGTTGCATTTTTTGGAGGAAAATATATGTCAATTAATTTGAATTCTACTATATAGGATCTCTAGATATTTTCCATTTATATATGGAGTTATTTTATGTCAGTATGAACACATTTGGATTTTGGATTTTGAGTTATGATTCAATACCACAGTTATCCTGTTCCTCAAATTACACCTTTAGTTAGCTTCTTTGTCTTTTTATATGTGCCAACTATGACTTGTTTTGATTTAGTGTTTTGAGCATGTCTTACTTTCTGGAGCTACAGATGTTTGGGGGTCATTTTGGGGTTATCCTGCCTACTCCCAGAGTTGGTCATTTCTCTAAGTAGCTCTGCCTCCTCTTCTGACACTAGGAGGGTTCTTACTTCAGATGCCTGTATAGAATTCATTTGTATTTTCTATAATGACTAAGGATGCTGAATACTTCTTTGCTTCTCAGTCATTTGTGTTCCCACTTTTAAATCTTTAAGAACTCTATGCTTAGATCTATATCCCATTTTAATTTTTTATTTGTCTTTTAGTCCTTTTCTAAGTTCTTTACATATTTTAGATATTGACCCTCTATTGGATGTGGATTTGATAAAAAAAAAATCTTTTCCCACTTTTTAATCTGCCTCCTTGTCCAAATGATGTTGCCTTGCAAAAAAAGTTTTTCAGTTTCTTGACGTACCATTTATTAATTGTTGATTTTAGTGCCTGTGCTATTGGTGGTCTGTCCAGAAAGTCTAATTTTCTTGTGCCGATGAGTTCAAGACTATTCCCTAGTTTTTCTTCTGTCAGATTCAGTATACTTGGCTTTATGTTGAGGTCCATTAGAAAGTGAATTTTGTCCAGGGAAATAGATATGGATCTATTTGGACTCTTCCTCATGCGTACATCCAGATAGACCAGCACCATTTGTTAAAGATGCTGTCTTTTTACAGTGTGTATTTCTGGCTTCTTTATAAAAACTCAGGTTTCTATAGGTGTGTGGACTTATTTCTGGGTGTTCAATTCTACTACACTGATTAATATGTTTGTTTTTATGCCAATGCCATGCTGTTTTGATAACTGTAGCTATGCTGTATAAATTGAGATTGGGGATGATGCTACATGCAGAAGTTCTTTTATTACTCAAGTTGTTTTAGTTATCGTGTGTAGGGTGTGTGTGTGTGTGTGTGTGTGTGTGTGTGTGTGTGTGTGTTTCTGATATCGCTGAGACACAGTCTCACAATGAACTTACTGATTTTCCTCGATGATTCCTTAGCCTTTGTTTGGTATGGGAGTGGTTTTGTAGTTATGTCCATTGTACTCCACAACTCTGTGTTTTGATTGGTTGTGGTTTTTTGTAATGCTCTCATTTGCAAAAAAGGAAGTTTCCTTGGTAAGAAATAAGAATTATACTTATTTGAAAGTAAAGGACAAACATTTACAATGTAGTGAAGGACTGTAGATAGTGGAGATTATAGATTCTCCTCCAACAACCCTGATTTTCTTAGCCTTTGATAGCTGGCTAGGTTTCCAGTACCAGACATGATTTTCCTATTGCTGAAAGGATCTTAAATCCACTGGGGCTTTTTTTTTTGTCTTCCATTTTTCCTACAGTTTTACCTTTTATAGAATGTTACATACACGAAATAATAAAGTATGTACACTTTTTAAAATGGTTTCTTTCAATTAGCAACATGCATTTGCATACCATTCATGTATTTCATGACTTAGTGCTCACTTTTGTCTTCTGGTAAGTAGTATTGCATTGTATGGATATACAACAGTTTATCTATTCATTATTTATCAGAAGAGCCTTTCTTTGCAGTACTAGATATTGAATCTAGAACACTACACTTGCTAAGCAAGCACTCTATCATTAGGCTACATCCACCATCTTTATTTTTAACTTGAAGCACAAAAGAATATTAAGGGAGAAGGAGAGATAGGTCAGCATTTAAGAACACTTGATCCTCTTCCAGAGGACCTGAGTCGGCACCGACATGTTAGGTCACAATAAATTGTAACTTCAAGGGATCTAATATCTTCTTCTGACCTCTGGCCATACACACATGCATAAATCAAAATGAAATAAAAATAAATAAGAGCAGCTCCAATTATTTACCTGAAAATTTCATAATTGTATTTTTTCCCAGCTGAAGAAATTTCCAAGGAAATGGTTAGAGCCAGAAAATCCTATCCTAAGTAAGGTAACACAAACAAAGAAAAACAAGCATTGCATATTCTCATTCATAAGTGTATCTTTAGATTTGTGTGTGTAAGTTGGAGTACCTGCAAAATCCAGGAAACTAGAAAGGGATCACTGATCTTAAGGAAAGGGGATAGTAGATCAGGTAGTGGGGAAAAGAAAATATGGGGAAGAAGATTTAAGTTAGGAGAAAGAGAGTAGAGTAGGCCAGAGAGGATTATGGGAGGATATTTGAAAAAGCCATATAAAAATTTAGTATTTTAAATGCATATATATATGGGGTATAGTGTGAACACATGTAGATACACATATAGGAATTTAACTGGAGTCACCTTACTCATAGGATTATGCTTATCCCAAGAAGCCACAGGTCTCCAAATAAAAAGCTCAGTGGCTGCTTTAGGGTACCTCCCTTCAAATTGTTGGTCTGAAACTCCCAGAGACCCCCCAAAACAATGCAGTCTATTACCATTCGTCGAAGTTGCCCACCGTAATTTAATGGTAAGAGCCTATTGTTGAAGACATCGCAACATTGGCCACAGGACATGAAGAGATTAAGTTCTTACTAAGTTTTCTCCCTGTTGACTACTAGTCCTCGAAGTACTGGGGTGTGCTCTAGAGGCTTCCAGAGAGGGGCTAGGCATCAACACTCTTACCAAACTGTGAACCAGTGAACTGCAATAAGAGCTAGTGTGGTGAGCTCTCTAGCACTGCCTAGGCAAGCTCACCCAACGCAGCCTACCCGCATCAAGGAGTGAGACCAGCTCTCAGACTCTCAATCCATGTCCCCCACTCTCACTTCGCCAGAGGCAGCTCTACTGTTCTGCCCGGGCAAGGTTCAGAGCCTTCTCTCCTACTTGCTGTAGAGGGAATATGAAGGGGTCTCAGGGTCAGGTCCCCTGCTCTCGTGCCCGCAGGGCTGGCTCACTTGTGGTTCTGACAACCAAGTCAGCACTAGTGTGATGCCCTGACAGGGTGTAGGGCCTGCTATGCTATGTGCTGCAGCTGGTATGGCGCAGGACTAACTCTCTCACTCTCGTGACCATGACCCCAGGGCCAGATCTCTTGCCTGTCACAGGTAGTAAGGGGCAAAGGGAAGATGGCATCTTTCCCTCACACATGCCACCGCATGGTAGATGAGGAGAAACAGGGTCAGCTCTATTGCTCTCAAGCCCTCAGGAATGGCTCACGCACATCCCTGAAAATAGGGTCATCTCTAATATGCTGCCAGGTGAGGTACATGCCTATGGTGAGGGGTGGAGGCCATCTTTCCCAAGTCAGGGTCAAGTTTTCCCCTGAGGGATAGGGCCAGCTAGCCTGCTGCAGTATCCTGCAAGGAGCAGGGCCAGTGAAGGGAAGAGCTGGCTCAACACAGCAGGGTTCCAATGACCTCTCTGCCCTACCCTTGTGCAAACATGGGCCATGGACGTCACCACAGACCCCAGCTACAGCAGGACCACAGACCCAGGCATAGCCCTTGGCAGCAGCTTGGCCTGGATACCACCACAGCCCTGGTGGCAGCACAAGCCACCCAGATCAGCATGGCCCTGGTAGCAGCATGGTGCCCCAGGCACCAACATTGTTCCAGGTGACTGACAAGATCCCAGGCATCTGCAGAACTCTCACTGGCAACTGGAACCATGGACACCACCCCATGGCCCCATGCAGTGACCTACACCTAGAATGTCTCCAAGCTTTCAACAGCAAAGCTTGCCCAGGTAAAAATGATGAGGGAAAGCTAGTGAACTAATGCAGCTACCACTCAGGTACAGAAGCAGGGCTATGAATTGGTCTACTCCAACATCCACCGAATCTATGAACTGTTGGAGAATGTGAAGGAGAAGAACCTACAGATCCAAAACAGTAGGATCTCCAAGACTCAGGACAACAACACGAGTATCCAAGAGGAGCCCCAGAAAGAGCCCATGATTGCTGGTGTAGCAGAAACCAGTGGCCTTGAGCCAGACCAGTGACTTGTGGGAATGAACACTTGCAAATAAAGATGAATGGATGAATGGACTAAAGGGTAAACTGTGTGACTTCAATGGGCCACACTATATCCTCCATGACAATAACAATCTTCTTCTTCTTCTTCTTCTTCTTCTTCTTCTTCTTCTTCTTCTTCTTCTTCTCCTCCTCCTCCTCCTCCTCCTCCTCCTCCTCCTCCTCCCCTCCTCCTCCTCCTCTCCTCCTCCTCCTCCTCCTCCTCCTCCTCCTCCTCCTCCTCTTCTTCTTCTTCTTCTTCTTCTTCTGTTGCTGCTGCTGCTTTGTTTTGTTCATTTTGTTTGTTTTCTATTTTTTCTTTTAAGTTTGTTTTCTTTTTCTGGGAGGGGAGTTGCAAGAGCAATGGACAGATGTGAGGGATTAGAGATGTGTGTTTTGAAATCCACAAAGAATCAATAAAAGTTAAAAAAAAAACAGTGTGGCAAGATATGCTCATAGGTTTAATAGCGGCACAACTGTTGGGGCGGGGACAACCAACTGTTTTGTTATTTGTTAAGTAGGTGTTTCGTCCGGGAACTGCACAAATAGTGGGGAGTAGACTACTGAAGTCTATTAATCAGAAGCAACTTATTAAAAACACTGAGGGGAACAAAACCTTCTAACTAGTTGGGGTCAGAGAAAGTTATTTTGGCTCTGTGACCCCGATGAGAGGCCACAAGCATCTTTTCATAGTCATGGACTGTCCAGAGTGGGGAATACATCTCTGAGGTTGGGGTTTACAGTTAAACAAGAGTGCATTCCTGGGGTCAAGATTTTACAACCACTGTGGGGTTTACCCCAGAGTCAGGATTTACAACTTCTAATCCTAGAGTGATATTTCAAGATGTTTACATCGCCTGGGTCTGTTCTAACTGCTTTCCTATATCCGAGCAAATGTAGGGAAAAGAGTCAGGTAACTTGTTTTAATACCACTTCCAGGCTATGGAAGCATCAGCTGGGCACTATCAATCTAGCCAAGAACCTATGGATGGCCAAGATCTAGGTACCAGGAATGGACCTACTCCATTATTGTGCTAAATAGTTTGTCTTATAGTCTTTAATGCTGTGATAAAACATCATAACCAAAATCTCTTGGGGAGGGAAACATTTATTTCATCTTGTTCCTTATAATCCATCATCGAGAAATGTCAGGAAAGAAGCTTAAGGCAGGAACCTGGAGGCAGGAATTGATGCAGACCACGAAGAGTGCAGCTCACTGGCTTGCTCTCACTGGCTTGCTCACTCTGATTTTTGATACTATTCAAGATCACCTACCTAGAGGTAGTCCCACCCTCAATGGACTGGGCCCTCTCACATCAATCAATAATCAAACCTGTGTCCCATAGGTTTGTTGTCTTCAGGCATTTTGATATCATCTTTTCAGTAAAAATTTTCCTTTTTAAAATGCCACTAGCTTTTATCGGGTTGACATAAAACTTGCTAGCTTATGGACAGAGTATCAAGCTGCCCCCTGAATTATTATCTCCCTGCCTATAGATTAGTGCAGCTCTCAGACCCAATGAGAGCAGCTTCCTAGTGTAGTGTATAACAGTAAAAGCAGCACTTCACAAGCAGTAAACATATAGAATAAGTGACTATGAGGTTCTCACCCACAAATGGGAAATATCATATATCAGACTCTTTCCGCAATGCTTAGGAGCCACTGTAGAAGGGAAGGGCTGATTTTAAGAGCCAAAAATTATGAAGGAGTGGAACTAAACAGTCTTCTGATTATGACAGGATTGTTACACTAATGAGTTCACAGCAGCTATGGCTGCCTGCACAGAACCTGTCTAAGATCAAGTCAACATTCTAACATGGAGTTGGAAAGGTTCATGAACACTGCCTTAGTTAGGGTCACTATTGCTGTGATGAAACTCCATGACCAAAAGAAAGTTGGGGAAAAAAGGATTTATTTCCCCTACATTTCCATAGCACTATTCATCATTGAAGGACGTCAGGACAGGAACTGAAACAGGACAGAAACCTGGAGCCAGGAGGTGATGCAGAGGCCATGGAGGGGTGCTGCTGATAACTTGCTCCTCATAGCCTGCTTGGCCTGCTCTCTTTTAGAACCCAGAACAATCATGCCAGAGATGGAAGCACCCACAATGGTCTGGACTCTCCCCCATCAATCAGTAACTAAGAAAATGCCCTACAGCCAGATCTTATGGAGACATTTTCTCAATTGGGGTCCCCTCCTTTCAGTTAACTCTAGTTCTGTGTCAAATTGATGAAGTACTACCTAGTACAAAGCTATGATTGAAGAGCTATGGATATTTGATGGCTTCTGGGGAAGGGAGAGGAAGGTTTTTCTTAAAGGACTGTAGTCCCTGCCAGGTTTACCTCATGCCAGTGAATGGTACTACACAAAGACGTATATGGGAAGCACAAATAAAAGTCAATGGACTATTAATGAGGAGAGAGAGAGAACAATGTTGGGTGGAAGGGAGGTTCAGGACATCTGAGAGAAATTAAGGTGAGAAGTTGAGGTGAATGTGGTCAAAATACATTGTAAAAAGTTCTCAAAGAATTAGAAAATAGTATTTACTTAAAAATCTGTAGATGGTGGGAGCGGCAGGCTGCGTTCCCGGCTCCCAGCCACCTGCATGGCTAGCTTTATACCCGAAATAACAACATACAAATTGTATTCTTTTAAACACTGCTTGGCCCATTAGTTCCAGCCTCTTACTGGCTAACTCTCACATCTTGATTAACCCATTTCTAATAATATGTGTAGCACCATGAGGTGGTGTCTTACCAGGAATATTCTTAACTTGCTTCCATCTCAGAGAGGAGAGCTATAGCGACTGACTGAATCTGCTTCTTTCTCCCAGCATTCTGTTCTGTCTATTCCACCCACCGAATTTTCTGTCCTATCAGGGCCAAGGCAGTTTCTTTATTTACCAATGAAAGTAACACATAGACCCTCCTCCATCAAAAATCAAAGAAATGAAACTTACTTCTAATTTTTTAAAAACTTCGTGTTTTAAAGCCATGGTATGCATGTTGAGGTCTGAGAGCAACTTACGGGAGTCAGCTCTCTTCTTCTGACACATGGTTTCCAGAGATTGAACTCAGGTCACTAGGTCCCAAGGTCACCAATCTGTCTTTCCATTTTCTCTATTTTACCTTCTGTTTTCAAGACATGATAACAGAATCACCTCTGGAATTTCTCTCACAGATGTAGCAAGAAATGTGTGTCACTAATTATCTATAAATCTCCCAAGTCAACAAAATTAATAATTTTAAAGTCAAGATGAACTATCATAGTATACATTCCTTTTTTATACTACAAGTAAAGAGCATAAAGTTTTTTTAATTTTTCTTTGTTTTTGAGGTTATAATACAACTTTGTCCTTCCTTTCTTCTCTCCCTCCAGCCCCTTTCTTATAACCCCACCTTGCTCTAGTTCAAACTCATGCCTCTTTTTCTTTAATTGTTGTTACACACACACGTGTGTGTGTGTGTGTGTGTGTGTGTGTGTAAAACGTGTGTGGTCTGGTCTGTGTTACTCAGAGGCATGTTTTCAAGACAGATCATTTAGTATTGAATAACCAATTGGTGTGCTTTTTTTCTAGGGAAGGGTACTTCTCCACTCTTAGCATTTCTAAGTTGTGTGTAGTTATTTGGTAGGGTTGAGGTATAATTTTTTAGCATGGATATTGGTGTCATTCTTGTTCAGGAAGCCACATTCCTGGTTGGAGCCTCTCTGACATTTCTAGAAGACACAATCTGTTTGAAAACTTTCTGTTGTTTTAGCTTAGAAAATCTTTTTGCTCTCCTCTTTTGCAACAGTTCCTGAGCCTTAGGTGTAGTAGCTGTGCTCTGGATGTATCAGCTGGGACTGGGATCCACAGCTCCTCATTTTGACAAACCGTGGTATTTTGTAACAGTTTCTTTGGTATTTAAATGCAACTGATCCCCATAATCTCATAAAGAGTGGCACTATGAGGGGGGGGTGTAGCTTTGATGGAGTGGGTATGGTTTTTTGGAGGAAGTGTGTCACTGTGGGAGCAGGCTTTGAAATTTCCTATGCTCAGGATACCACCAGGTATCTCAATCAACTTCCTGTTGCCTGTAAGATGCAACACTATCATCTCCAGCATCTGCCTACAGGCCACAGTACTCCCCATTATGATGATAATGGTTGACCTCTGAAACTGTGAGCAAGCCACTCCAACTAATTAATTTCTTTATAAGAGTTACCATGGCCGTGGTATCTCTGTACAGCACTGGTGACCCTAACTAAGACAGTGTCTATCTGATACGACGAGAAACTCCTTTGATGAGGCTGAGAACTACACTTATCTGTGAGTGTAACTCTAAGTACCTAGAATGTAATTAGAATTTATGTTGGCTTAGTAGAGCGGTGGTTATAGGCTCTTCATAAGATGTATTACTTCCCTAGTACTGGGGAGTTGACTAGGTTTCCAGTACTAGGCATGATTTCCCTCTTGTTAAGTGGGCCTAAGTCCATTTACATGTTGGTTACCACCAAGGCATTCAAGCATGCCACTATTGTACCCTTAGGGTTACCCAACCATGGTCGTGTGGTGGTTCACAGTCATCATAAATAGGTAGGATTATTGCTTGCTTCCCTCCTTCAGACACTTGTATGGTACCTTCCTGTGCCATGAGAGCTAGTCTTTAGGAAGGAGGCATTTTATCAGATACAGCAGTTCACCTGAGTCCTTTCCTTGAAGTGCATAGTGCTTTCAACAGTAGGAACTTATTTTCAACTTCTGAGGGCAACCAAGGACAACAGCAATAGCCTATAATGTTTTTGGTAAAAATCTTTCTTTTTTATAGTTAATAACTTAGGGGAGGTCAATGTCCTTTATTTATGGCTAGAAACCAAATATGAGTGAGTACATCCCATGTTCCTCTTTTTGGGTCTGGCTTACCTCACTCAGGATAGTGTTTTCTATTTCCATCCATTTGTATGCAAAATTCAAGAAGTCCTTGTTTTTTACTGCTGAGTAATACTCTAATATGTATATATTCCATACTTTCTTCATCCATTCTTCCGTTGAAGGGCATCTAGGTTGTTTCCAGGTTCTGGCTATTACAAACAATGCTGCCATGAACATGGTTGAGCATATACTTTTGTTGTATGATAGGGCCTCTCTTGGGTATATTCCCAAGAGTGGTATTGCTGGATCCAGGGGTAGGTTGATCCCGAATTTCCTGAGAAACCGAAACACTGCTTTCCAGAGTGGTTGCACAAGTTTGCATTCCCACCAGCAATGGGTGAGTGTACCCCTTTCTCCACAACCTCTCCAGCAAAGGCTATCTTTGGTGTTTTTTATTTTAGCCATTCTGACAGGTGTAAGGTGGTATCTTAAAGTTGTCTTGATTTGCATTTCCCTGATCGCTAAGGAAGTTGAGCATGACCTTAAGTGTCTTTTGGCCATTTGAAGTTCTTCTGTTGAGAATTCTCTGTTCAGCTCAGTGCCCCATTTTATAATTGGGTTGATTAGCCTTTTACGGTCTAGTTTCTTGAGTTCTTTATATATTTTGGAGATCAAACCTTTGTCAGTTGCAGGGTTGGTGAAGATCTTCTCCCAGTCAGTGGGTTGTCTTTTTGTCTTAGTGACAGTGTCCTTTGCTTTACAGAAGCTTCTCAGCCTCAGGAAGTCCCATTTATTCAATGACGCCCTTAGTGTCTGTGCTGCTGGGGTTATACATAGGAAGTGGTCTCCTGTGCCCATGTGCTGTAGAGTACTTCCCACTTTCTCTTCTATCAGGTTCAGTGTGTTCGGACTGATATTGAGGTCTTTAATCCATTTGGATTTGAGTTTTCTTAATTCATGTTCCTAGAGAAGCTAAATAAGGTGAATCCAAAGACAAACACATAGGCATCCTCAGGAATATTAACCTTCATCAGGCGATGAAAGGAGACAGAGACAGAGACCCACACGGGAGCACCGGACAGAAATCTCAAGGTCCAAATCAGGAACAGAAGGAGACGGAGCACGAGCAAGGTACTCAGGACCACGAGGGGTGCACCCACACACTAAGACAATGGGGATGTTCTATTGGGATCTCACCAAGGCCAGCTGGCCTAGGTCTGAAAAAGCATGGGATAAATCCGGACTAGCTGAACATAGCAGACAATGAGGAATACTGAGAATTCAAGAACAATTGCAGTGGGTTTTTGACCCTACTGCACGTACTGGCTTTGTGGGAGCCTAGGCAGTTTGAATGCTCACCTTACGAGACCTGGATAGAGGTGGGCAGTCCTTGGGCTTCCCACAGGTCAGGGAACCCTGATTGCTCTTCGAGCAGATGAGGGAGGGGGACTTGATCGGGGGAGGGGGAGGGAAATGGGAAGCGGTTGTGGGGACGAGGCAGAAATCCTTAATAAATAAATAAATTAAAAAAAATAACTTAGGGGAGGGCCACTGGAAAATTTTCACTTAAACTCTGTGTATACAGACTTCCATACATTATATGTATGTTTAGGTAGATAGTTAATATTATGATTCCTTATATCTTCTCAGACATCTCTGCTGCGACTTTATCCCCTTCTCCCCTTCTTCTGTATTTATCTCCTTCTCCTTTCCTAATCAATGCCCCTTATTTTCCCATTTCCTCTCAGATCATTTGTACCCTAACATCACACATCTCTTTCATCTGAGATTCCCAGCCTCAAATCTTTAAATGTGAGTCTATAGCCTTGAGTAAGGCCCATTTCTTTTTAACACAGTCTTTTCATAAGAAGGGCAAAATGTGTCGGCTGGATTCTTTCTTTCTCCGTTTCTTTCATAGTTAAAGACATATATTTCCCTATTATATACTGTTGGCTAGTTTCATAATTCTTCAATTCTGTGTCTCACCTTTATACACAGTATCATAAATTTCTTCCAAGAGCCTAATTTTCTTCACTGTAAATTTTTATTAATTTATCTCATAAGGTAATCTCATTCCCATATTTTTAATGTGAGGAATAAAGTAGCAACTTCATTGTTGCTTTACAAGAGTTCATCTGAAGGCAGAATTTCTTCCTTTTCTCTCTTTAAAAACATCATTCTATTTAACTTTAGCTGTGCTTCAAGTATTTTCAGCTGCTTGACCTACTTCTTAGGTTCCCATTTATTATCCTGATATTTTCTTTGAAGGTTTTGTTTAGAGCAGTGATTCCCAAACTTTTGGTATATATCAGAACCTCAGATAAAGAACACATTGGCCAGGTTCATTAAATTAGGGTAGGACCTGGGCCTTTGTATTTCTACCAAGATCCCCAGGTATTTTCCCTAGCACCGAGGCATAAGAACCACTGAGTGGGTATTTGGAGAAAGGGTGCAAGTGAGGCAATTCTCTCCAGCTGGTGGCCACTTCCGCCCTGAATGGGAAACACAGTCAGGCTGTCTAGACACTGACAATGACTTTAGAGGCCAGCACTGAGATCCCAGCCTAATACTTTCCTGGGGTTTGTGTGCAAGATATTTGTCTAGAGCTGAAATTGAACATCAGTAGAATATTTTTACAGCACAAAACACTATTTTTTAAAAAAAAAAAAACTGGCTTATTTTACAGAGTTCTAAGCCATCTGAACACATTGAACCAGGCAGGTTAACTTAAAACTGCTCAAAGACGTGCCTCAGAATTAGCATTTTAAAAAAGGAGACTAGAACATACAGAGCAGACAATCCATGTGTCTTTTCATGTTGCTAGCCCACTACTCACCTATACAATAAAAATTAAATGGCAGCATTTATTTATTTATTTATTTATTTCTCAACAAAGCATTTGCCTAAACTGAGAAGACTAGGTTCAGCGATACATAATGCTTTCTGTAACCAGAAAGCAACTATTTCCGATATTTTTTTGCTTGAAATGCTGAGCGTCTTCATGAGTTTGTGTCCTAAGCTACGGCTAATATTCAGTATAAGTCAAGAAGGTACAGAGCCATTCCAAAGAGAGACTTCTTTACATCAAACATGATTTACATACTCATAAGACTCTACCTTCAAGAAGAGAAATGCGCGCTTTTTCTAGCAAACTATCACATCAATAGAAATCAACAAATGAGCAACAAGAAAAATATAAATAAGGATATTAAATGGAAAAAAGTGTTCACTCACTAGTACACAGTGGGTATCAGGTAAAAAATATGCTTAGTTGATTACAAAGTAAAATTTGAATGAAAATAATTGTGCTCATTGTTCATATGAGTGTTTATTTGACATTATTATCAATAATTGCTAATAGTGATGAAAGTACTTCAGAGTAATTGTTGGAATTTGGTAAAAAAAAAATGTGGCTTTAAAAATGCTTAAATTTTACCAAAGGCGCTATTTGTTTTTTTAAATAAAATAGTAGATGAAGGCATGGTTCAAAGCACTCTTGACCCAATTGTAATCCAGAAATGAGTACTTTTCTGTGTAAATAAAAATATGAAATGTTTGAATCTCTTTTGCTAGAATCCACATTATGCTATTCATTTTACCAGTAACAAATGGTCATTGTGGGAGGTATTTCCATAAATTTTTGTTTTGTGCCCAATTTTTTAATCACTATAAGGTAAGTAATTTTTAAGAAATTTAAAGTCCTCCTCTTAAATTTCCTTTTCTGAATATTTGGATTCACTACACTTTGTCCTCAGCCAGTTTACATCAGATCAATGTAGTGCTTCCTCCAAAATGAAAGGAATCTTACTCCATTTATTACCAACATCAGAAAGCAAGAAATGTGCGAAAACCACCAAAATCCCTGGTGGTTTAACTTTCAGTCGTTCAGCAATACTGCTATTTGAATACTCATACATAAATAAATAAGACAAGCCCTAACTTCTACAGTGTGCTGTAAGTTAAGCATTGGACACCAGTAGATCACAGATCCTAAGGAGGAGGGAAACCTTCCCGGGACATCAATAGCACGTGAATGCTGTTAGTGAGGGGGAATGCTCCCTAGATACCTGCAGATCACAAATCTTACTAGGGAGGGAAACCTTCCTGGGAAATCAATAGCATGTGGATGCTGCTAGCGATGGGGAATGTTCCGTGAACATCTGAAGATCACGGATCCTTCGGGACAGGTCTTGAGAGCCTCCCTTGAACACCAGTAGCGAAAGGATGATTCTGGTAAAGGAGAATCTTCATTAATCATTTTTGCATATAACATTGATAGTTACTAATTTACTGATTAGAAATAAAAGATGCCCGGCAAAAATAAGCTCATGCCCTTAAACACACTCATGCTATTACATTTTAGTATTCTAAAATGCCATTTTGAGGTGAGGTTAACACATTTCCATCCGCTAAGGCTGCTTGAAGTCCTGAGATAGCTTAAGAACCTAGAACTTGTGAGGTGCGATGGTACGTGCTTTTAATTCCAGCCTTTGGGAAGTAGAGGCAGCTGGAGCTCTGTGAGTTCAAGGCCAATCCTGTCTACAAAGTGGGTTTCAGACCAGTCAGGGCTACAAGGCAAGAACCTGTCTCAAAACAAAAACAAAAACAAAAAACAAAACCAAAATTAGAGACAGCCATTGGTAGTTTGCAACAATACTGATTTGTGACACCCCAGCTTTTGGATTTTGTTACTTAAAGATCCTTTAACCTTAACACGTTATCCTCAGGACCCTGAAGGAAACCAGGCTCAGGGTCAGCATAGTACTTTGAGATCCAACAATGGGAAAGCCGGGCTCTAGCCTTGAAAGAGAGCACTTCTCCCAGGGGGTGAAGGCTGTAGCTACTAGGATGTTAACTTGTTACTTAACCACGCCACATCTACTTTGTTATTTATGTGGGCTGTTTGGGAAGCACAGAGAGAGTTTTAAATTCCATTTCTGAACCAAAGAGCTTTGTGATTCTGTCCTTAGACCCAGCACAAACTGCTGCATTGCTGCACTGCAAGCACAAGGCACAAGTCTACTGTTTACATCTGCTAATGAGTCCCAGGTAAAAGAAGTAACACTTCTCCACATGTGTCCAGAACATTGCTCTCAGTGTCCAATTCTTCTTTCCAAGCTAAGGCTTACATGCTTGCCATATTTGAGAAAACAGGGTGCTATAAATAGACTATCTAGTTAAACTCTCGTTGTCATTCTCACATGCCAATTTTAAAGGATTTGAATATATCTGAACTATAAATTTTTGAAATAAGAAAACTCAAGTGCTACATGAATAAAATACACAAACATCTGATTTGTGTTTTTAAAAAACTCAGAGCGATCAATTCGTTTTATCTAATATTAAATAGCCCTGAAAGCAAGAATACAAGTAACATTATACAGAACAGGTTTTGCTTGTCTTTAGAAATATATATATATGCAAATACATACACATATATGCATGTAACAATAACTAATGAGGAAGAGACTATTAATTTGAAGTAGTATACTGGAGGGTTTAGAGGGATGGAAAAGACGGGGAAGTGACGTAACTATATTATAATCTCAAAAATAAATGAATAATAAAAATAAAAGAATTTTAAATCATCTAATTTAAATTTTTGCTGAAACTATATTAGTGTTTGGTGATTAAATCATAATACACTGCAGGTCTTTTCAGGAACATTATTTGGCAAAAATTTACCTTTTCTTCCAAAAAATTTATCCTTAGTTCTCAGAAGAAATAACTATCTTTACCATTGATAAGTAAGTTAAAAGTTAGTTTTCAAGAAACAGTTACCATTTCATACATAAAATGAAGAAAGAAATTTTCATACTTGGGTGTCAGAGGTCTCAGGTCTAACATTTATTTACTTAAATGTAAAAGTTATTTTATGATTATTCTTCTACAAGATTACTACAACTCTAAATGCTGAATTCTTTACACCCAAGATTAGAAAAATATCAAATTATTTGGTACTAAGAGCCATGTAGAAAATTTTTGCTAGTTGGGTGACTAAAATAAAAAGGATTAACTGAAAATAGAAATTATTCTAGAAAAAAATTTTACACGTGTGCATGTGAGTGTTAGCATGCTATTACCTGTAATTGAAATAAAACGTGGCAGACATTAATTATTACCATTCCATTCCAGGGTGGCTGAAAGGGTACTTGGTAATCAATAGCAGATGAGTGCTCTGGTTGTGCTTAGGGCTCTTTTATGGATCCCATTGCTCTTTTAGCCTCTGGCTAGCACACAGGAATGTTCCAATCACTTAACACCAGTATCCCAAGGTGGACAGACCAGCAGAGATCCAAATACATTCTTCATTTTGACTTGCACAGGCATGCTGTGCTCATTTGGTTTGTTTGGTCTAAAGTATTATTGTAAACTTTTTATAATTCCTTCTGAACTTATAGACAAGAAGAAGCTGTTCAACTTATAAATTACAGGGCTCAGATGATGCATTAGTTGCTTTTCCAAGGGGGTAGTGTCTCAGTTACTTTGTTGCTGTGATAAAACACCATGACCAAAGCAACTTATGGAGGAAAGAGTCTACTTCCGGTTTACTTTCCAGAATGAGAGTCCTCAGCCCTGAGGGAGGCACAGCAGGAGACAGCAGAAGCTGAAAGCTGAGAGATCAAATCTCTAACCACAAACAGGAGGTAAATAAAGTTAATTAGAAGTTAGGTGAGGCTATGAACTCTCCAAGTCTACTGCCAGTGATGAACTTCCTCCAGGAAGGCTCTGCCGCCTAAAGATTCCACAACCTCCCCAATGTACCCACCAAGCAGGGACCAATTATTCAAACACATGAGCCTACAGGGGGGAATATTTTTCATTCAAACCACCAAAGTGGGGCAGAATTTCAGAGAACTGATCATTGAAGATACATTACAAAACCCCCTAAGAGACAGTAAAGCAGGAAGAAATAAGCACGTTAGACTGGAATAATTTAATATTATTGGTTACAGTCTGTCACATTCGAATGTAAACAAGTAGGCAAACCAATGAAGTCAGAATACTGTCAGCGGATAAGATAGTTGTATGAGAATACAAGGCATTAGACATTTCTTTTAAATAAGTCTCCCACTTAAGTCACTTTTACTAATGTCTAATTCCAAAGAAAACCTAAAATTGTGAATATATTTTACACAAATTTATCCTCTTGTTTAAAATGGATTTTTATTAATACAATGTAATGAACTTCTACAAAAACACCAGTTAAAACAGAAGTTAGAATCATTACGTAAATCTGCAGCTAACAAGATAGCATCATGTCCAACCATACACAACAATTTCATGATTTGTTTACTTTCTTATTAAGATAATCTCCAGGTACTTATAAATATTATATAATAATTTTATTTTTAACTTTATATAACAGAATATTGTGTTATATATCTTCTCTACCTCTCATACTTCTATTTGCAGTGAACACCCCATTGCTATGCCCTCTTTAGAAGTTAGTATGATGTCTAATGCACTCAGAGTTTGAATCTTGGACTTCTGGGTGTACTAACACTATTTCTTCAGGCATAGTATTTCCTAGTGTTCAGCAATCATGTGCAACATGATGCCAACATAAGATACCCAATAGAAATGAAGACAATTTAAGAAGAGACATGTCATTTCAAAATTGTCTCAACACTGCCAATTGTTTACTAAATTGCCTTTTGAAAATAAATGTTATATGTATTATATTTTGTCTGCATGTTTATATGTAGGCTACATGCATGCCTCATGCTGTCAGAGGTCATAAAATAAGTGTAGGATCTCTGGTACCAGAGTTAGAGATAGTTGTATGAATACCATGGTACTCCACGTTGATTAGACTTCTAAGACATTTCCATAAAGGATAAAGTATATTTATTTCCTCATCATTCCCATATTAATGTTATTCAATTTTACTTTTCAAAGAATTTGAACAAATACCTGAAATATAATAAGGAATGTTTTGAATTATACATCTTCTGACATGTTCTGACTGTAATTGGTCAAAAATTAAAAACATGAAAAGAATGAAAGCAGAATGAGGATTACATCAAAAATATTTATAAACAATTCTTTATCACTTGTTTATTTGTTTTGATTTTGCATACAAAAAGAATGCAGTATTATTAGTATTAATAGCATGATTTTTGACTAAGAAGGAGACTATCAATATCCTGTGGTATAAATCGTCCTAGCTGAGTACCAACAATGTCTTCTGGATGCTGTATAATGCAGAGCCAATAAAGTTACACATTGCACTTCTAACAGAAGACATCAGAGCTAACAAAATCGTTTAATTTGCTTAGGCAGGATGAACCTTGGGCTTCTACGAATTATTTCGTGAGCTCTATGTTGAATAATGCTCTAGAGAGATACTTTTTTCTCCATTTATGCCAGAGTAGGAGTTAGTGTCTAGTTTATTTCAAGTGCATAATATATGTGAGGCTGTGCTCACAAATTAAAGGAATAACTGTAGCTCAAGTCTGCCTTAAGACATACAGGCTCTCCAGCTAAACAGGAATTTCATCCTTTAGCTAACAGATTTATGGAATGTAATGAAATTTTGCCACTGGGTTGTTAGAATAGACTGCATAGTCTGTTTCAGTTGAGAATGAGAAAAAGTAAGTAAGAGACAGTGTTGAGGAAACACAAAAGGGTTAGAATTTCCATATGATCCATAGTCACTTGTCTTCTCTGTGACTTCAGTTTCTTCATATGTCAGGTAGTAATTCAAGGCTCTACTGTTACAAGGATCAAATTATGAAATAGACCTGAATGTGTTTATTCTTTTTACTACTAACTACATTAATTTAAGATGAGGTAAGGGACTGTTCTAAACAGACACATGAGGAGGATATTCTAGGGTAAAAGTTTTGGCTGTGTGAGTGAAGAAAGTCCTTGTTCAAATCTCTCGGAATCTAGGCAATTCCTCTGTTCTAGGGATGGGAACAAGGAAAGTTTGTTGAGCTTCTCTGTCACTATATGCAGGAGAATCAGCAAGTCTGTTAAAAAATACCAATACCAGTTCTAATTTAAAGGATTTAAATATTAAAAGTAATATTTTGCATAAAAAGCTAGAGGAATACCCCAAGCCAGTAAGAATCCCTGGGCTAGAGAGCAATCAATTTTTTTTTATTTTTTTTTGGGGGGGGGGGGCAACAGTTAGGAAACATTTTTGCTTCTGAGGCCAAGTAACATGCTGATTTTATCCCTATTCTTCTTGTTTTTAAACAACATTTCAGGAAATACAAAGAACAATTTTCATCTCCAACCTGTACAAAAGCCATAAATAGAATGCAAATCTAGACAATGGAAAGAATTTATATCACTGTTGATAAATTAGTACATGATGCATGTATAATATAACTACATGTATGTTAGGGGTGGGTACTTGTACAGCACAGTGTGTTTGTGGAGGTCAGAGGACAACTTAAAAGAGTTGGCGCTCTACTTCTACCACATGGGTTCTTGAGATTGAACTCTGATCATCAAGCTTGTCAGAAAGTACTTTTACCCACTGAGCCATCTCACTGGTCACTCATTATTGTCATTATCATCGTCATCATCATCATCATCATCATCATCATCATCATCATTTTTACCCTCATTTTTATTATTATTTATTTTTGTTTTCTTTTAGTATGAAATCTTTGACCACACAGTCTTGTCTTATGAATTTTTTGTCTTTCTAACATGAAATATGCATCCTGGCAAACTACAGTTACCTTAACAACTGCTTGATACATATGGTTTAAGATGCCTGTTGCCCCATAAAATGTCAGATTGAAATTTGTTGCCCCCGTCGAAATATTGGGAGATGGAGCCTTCAAGGGGGTTAATGTCTTTCACCCAAGACTGGATTAATTACCCATAGACTGAGTTGTTACAATGCAAGATTGCCCATTTTGTCCCTTTCTTGTATGTTTCTGTTTGCTCCTTTGTTTGTGACCTCCTCAGAGCCAAGAAAAGGCATACTCTATGCTTTTGGACTTTCAGAACCATAGATCAAAATATACCTGTTTCCTTCACACCTTACCCAGTCTTGGATATTCTGTTTTGACCAAACAAATATACTGTTAAAAAGTTCAAATCAGAAAGACTAATATTAGAGTAGATCTTAGCTACTTTCTTATAAGAAAAATTAAGAAAAAAAGGAAAAAAGTTCTGAGCTGGAGAAACGGCTCAGTGGTTAAGAGCACTGACTGCCTTTCCAGAGGACCTGGGTTTAATTCATAGCACCCACATGGCAGCTTACAACTACCTATAACTGCAGTTCCAGGGGACCTGATACACTCACAGAGAGACAAATGCAGGCAAAATCCTAATACTCATAAAATAAAAATATACAAATAAATAAATATTTTTTTTAAAAAAGAAAGATTGATTTTTGACTTACAGTTTCAAAAGGATACAGTCCACTATGGCAGAGAGGACATGACACCAGGCAAGGCAGCCATGGTGGCAGGGCAGGAGGCTAGCTGCTCAGAGAAAGCAGAGCCTGAACAAAAAGTGGGACCAGGCTATAAAACTTTAACTCTTACTTCAGGTGGCCAGCCTCTTCCCACTGAAGATCAACTTGCTGTAAGCTCCACAACCTTCCCAAACAACACAGCTAGCTGGATCCAGGTGCTAAACGTGAGCCTGGGAGAGATATTTCGCACTCAAACCATAGATAAAAGTATATAAAGGTCATAATATCTGCAAATTATATCCGATGCTAAGTTATAGTGATTTCACCAATGCAAAGTAAAAAATACTACTGGCTTAATGCTTATAGCTGTCAACATTATGCAAAACATCCATCAAAACCAATACTATTGATACTTCTTTGGAAGAAATGTGATCTTGGTTTTGACTTCGGATACCTTCTGTTTTTCTATGCAAGGGAGAAAATTCAGGGCACTGTGCATGCTAAGCCAACCCTCTGCTACTGAGCTGTATTGTCAACTCTGAGGCTCAATTCTTGAAAGCAATATTCGGGAAAGTCTTTCTGGAGCCCATGTCTAGGAATTGGAATGGAAGTATACCATTGAGGAAATCATGAGGTTCTGCTCAAAGGAGAAACTTGTTGGGGTGATATTTGATCTCCAAAATGAATGAAGCACTAAGGCTCTGGATTAGGACATGATATACTTGGTTAAATCTTTAAATGTAAATGGTTTTCTGAATGATTGTAAACATTTGTGATCAAGTATTAAGTGGCCTTATAGCCACCTCGTTGACATAAACTAACCATTTATGTCACTCTGGTCCTTGACTTTCTGGATATAAGGATATGATATCTTCTCTCAGATCAAACCAAGTGTCTACCCTCTGTGGAAGCTGTTTGTTCGTTCCTGGCCTCCCAGACCTGAAATAATCACACAGAAACTATATTAATTACAATACTGCTTGGCCTATCAGCTTAGGCTTCTTATTAACTTTTACATCTTGAATTAACCCATTTCTATTATTTTATATTTTACCATGAGGCTCGTGGTTTACAGGTTCCCAGGGCATCTGTCTCCTTGGGTGGCTACATGGTGTCTCTCTGACTCTACCTACTCTCTCTATTTATCTCTTTCAGCCTGACTATATTCTGCCCTGCCATGGGCTGAAGCCACTTTTTTTTTTATTAACCAATGGTAGTAAAACATATTCAAAGCATACAGAGTGGAATCCCACATCAACCCTCTTTTCTGATTATTTCTTTGACTGCTTCCTCAGAAGAGGTAGCTTTGTTTCCTAGTAAGCTTCTTTGGTAGTTTGATAACCTAGATTGGCCAGGTTTTCTTGTAAAACAACTTGGCTTCATGTCACAAGGCAACATTTATCTGTGTATCTGACTACCACATCTTGATCCAAAGTGAGCACTGCTCTCTGAATTGCTGCTTTAGCCTCTGACAGTTTCCTACTCTTAATATCAATTGTACCATTTTCTCATGCATCTTAAAGTTGCTGTGTTTATTCTACCTCATGGCTGTTCTCTTGTCTCAATGCCAATTTTATTTGCTTAATAGCATCATTTTAGATATTGATAAGATTAAACTCTCTCTGATCTCTGTGTTCCAGGAAACTAATTACAATTAATAATTTCCTACCTATCTGAGCATCATTTTGCATTCCAAAAAACAGCTTACTGTCAAGAATCAATGCTTATAACTTACATAAGACTCACTGAGGCTTTTCTTAGTTTCTAATGACGTTGTCAAAGGCTGCAATTTGCACTCTTTGTCCATATAATGTATAAGTAACTGACGTCTTTGTGCACATTGGCCTATGTGGGTAAATTGTAGAACAATACCAAATCTTAACCAGATTTATCTAAAATCTTGGAGTCCTGTGAATTTTAACCAACCTTCGAATATTGAAATTGCAACAGTCTGTAGTTCACACTATCTCTAGAAAGCCCACAGATCAGGTGTATAATCCAGTTGTATAACCATGGCATTGGCTATTTCCTCTTTCCCAAGCCAATTACTCCCAGGCCTTTTCCCTTTTTTCTTTCCAAATGTGTGTGTGTGTGTATACATACATACATACATACATGCATACATATATATATATAATTTATATATAATTTCTGCATGACATTTCAGATGTCTTTAGATCTGACAGTTGGAGAGCGCTTGCATCTTGCTATACCCATTCCAACATTTCAAAAAACCTTTTTAATAAAATCTCTCCTTGATAAATTGCAGATTTGCTTTCCTTTCTCAATATGATTATCCAGGAGGCTTTCCCACTGCCAGCCCAGTGGGGCTAGAATCTCCTCCAGTAGTATTATTACACCACTGCGACAATAAAATAAGGCTAGATTATCCATGGGGAGACATTAACATCTGTGACTATCCTGGCCAGAGGAATAATCACACTGGAGAATAGGGCTATCATTTTGCCTCAGATTGAAGTTTCTAAGGGCAGTACCTAAATTCTTTTTGCCTTACAATTGAGTTCCCTGATGGACTTCTAGGAGAGATGAGTGGTTCAATTAAAACCTAATTAATGAAAAAAAAAAGCACAACTGCTCAATTGTTAGGTATAAGTAACAGTTTTTCTTCCTATAACAATGTGAAAAATTGGTTTAAGAATAATTCTCTTTTCCCCTTTTCTCCCCTTTGGTGGTTCTGGGACCAAATCCAGGCCTTTGAGAACCTCAGACAGGTAAGTACTGTGAAATTGAGCTCTACCCTGGGCCTGTAAGAAGAACAAATTATGACCAGGAATTTCCATGACAGAATGAAGTGGAGAGGAGGTGAGGAGGAGAGGTCACGTGGAGATTATTTCTGTCCCCCTGCATAGGAATGACATTTGAGCCCAGAAGGGAACAATTTTGATTAGACAGAGGTCTGCCAGAAAGCACTGTCACCCTTCTATGTACCTTATAAAGCTATGTGGGAAAGCAATCTTGATTATCGCTGTAGAAGCCATCAGTTCTAGAAAAATATCCTAGTAGAAAAAAAATTGGTGTTTTTTTTTTATTCCCTCTGGCTCAAAATAGTGGCTTATGAACTTCTGGAGAGAGAAAGAATACCAGATTCAATTTATCAAACACATAAAATGTTAACTGTGTCATTTACTGAACCTTTATGACATACATCAGCGGGATATGATTTATCCTCCATCAGAAATGCAGCTATCTCTGTTCCCACTCTAGTTGAGGAACCAGCCTAGTCTTCAGGCCTCTAACCAAAACCTCTGTGTAGATAATACATGCAAGAGATTGGTTCCTAAGTTCATAATTAGTCCTCCCTCAACCTAAATCAAAATTTCTCTGCTCCAAGTCTTGTTTTATTTACTTGTGTTCCCCATGGCTACTCTTTCCGTCCTTTAGTCCTTTAGAGTCTTTGTCTATCCCCTCAGTCTAACTTAATTACCAACTTCCTTACCCAGCTGGATCACTGACTTCCTTAGTGCAAACCATTTGCTTAGAAGTTGTAGTGCTGTGGAATAATCTTTTTTGTACACCAAAATGATATGTTTTTGCCTACGGCACCCCTTGATTGGTTTAATAAAGAGATGAATGACCAATAACTAGGTAGGGAAGAACAAGCAGAATTTCCAAAGAGAGGGGACTCTGGGAGGAAGGGAGGCAGAGATGTCAGTAAGACTTGGAAAAACTCAGACATACAGAATGGGAGAGAGTAAAAGCATATGACAGAATGTAGATTCATTAAAATAGGTTGATTTGAGTTACAAGAGCAATTCGGGAACAAGCCTAGGCTAAAGGTCAAGCTTTCATAATTAATAATAAGTGTGCATGTCATTATTTGTGAGCTGTCTCTCCCAATGAGGAAGTACCACTACATTGTAGGATGTATCTCGGTGCTGCATGGCATGATGAAACATGCAAACTTGTGCTTAATGAGCTTTTATTCTACCCCATCCTGTCATACCACAGATGGTTTCACTTCCCCAGAGCTTATGCCCAACAGACTCACCATGATTTGTCTTGTATTTTTGCATGATTTATTCTAAATTCCATAAAAATACTACATAGTTCAGAAATGTAATACCTAGCTTCTCTAAAATATTATCATTAACTGAAAATTTAATCAAAATAATGCATCTATTTATAATCACGTGCTGCTTAAAAATGGATATATATGTGTTTAGACAATTTCATTGTTCTGGGGAAACACATGAAGCTGAATGCTATAGCCTAATGCTTCAGTGATATTTATTCTACCAATACTCAGAAGCAACTGTGATATAGCATTAACCTTTGTGGTGTAAAAGTCAATTGTAGTACAATTGCATAAAGTATGTGGTGTAAATGGAAGTATGTGGTGTAAAAGGACTTGAAGTTTCTACTTTTGATGAGTGATTGATCATGAAAGCCTAGACTACTACTATGGAATAGTGTAGACTCTATAAGTAAAGTGCATTTAGGCTACACTCCATTTATTAATTAGTACTTTTTATTTATTTTGTTTTCAGGCAGGCTCTTACAGTTAATCTCAGGCTAACTTCAAATACATGACCCCCCATCTCTGTCTTCCGAGTGCTAGGATTACATGTATAGATAACCAAAACTGACTTTAAAAACACAAATCTTTAATAAAAAGTTAACATTACTGTTCATGATGACAGGTTTAAATGTCAGCATTAACTCATACATTGCAAAGCTAACCTTGAGTCAAAAGAAGTAAAAGAGATTAAGGAGACCACAATATACAAATAAATGGAACAAATCTATAATGAAGATAAGCAATTATAAACATATATGTACTGATAAAGTTATAAATATATATCCACTAAGCACTAGTAAAAACAAGTGGATAAACAGGAGATCTGGGCATGCTGATACACAGCTGTAATACCAGGAGTTGGAAGGCCATTGTAGAAAGATTGCCACCTCAAGGCCTGGTTACATAGTCACTTGCAGACCAGCCCGAAATACAAATAGTGAACTCTATCGTTAAAGAAAAAAGATAAAAAGGCAGATTTGGATGCAGTAATAGTACGCAGTTTCAATATCCTGATTTCATCCCCAGTCACTCAGAAAGCAGTGAACAAAGGATTTCAGAGTTAAAGCACATCATAGATAAAATAACAGAAATCTATAGACTATTACATCTAACAACTACAAAATATGTGTTTCCCCCAGAAGCCCATGGAATTTTCTTCAAAACAGAGAAAATTTTAGTCTTTAAAACTTTATCAAACCACAAAAAAGTCCAGACAAAAAGACAGTAGAGAAACTTCATAAGCACATAGAAATTGAACAACATGTTTTTGTATAATCAGTCGGTCACTAAAACAATCAGGGTAAAGTTTTAAAATTCCTAAAATCAAATATATAAATAAATGCACGCACCTTAATAATATATGGAACTTAAATCAATACACACACACATTCACGAGCACGCGCGCGCACACACACACACACATGGAATCAAGAGTAAAATCACAAGATCATGTCAATAGTGCAGAGAAAGTCTTTGACAAAATTCAGCACCTCTTCATGGTGAAGAGTAGAAGAGACTATAACAGGAGCTATGGCTGTAGTTCAGTGATAGAGCACTCACCTAGCATGCAGGATCTCCAGGTTCAAGTTTCAGTTCTGCCAGAAGGAAAAAGAAAGAAATCAAGAAGGAAAGGAAGAAGGAAGACAGGAAACTTGGAAAAAAGACTGTAACTTAACATAAAAGCCTCTATCTATACTTAGTGTGGAAACATTGAGAAAGTTCCCCTAAAGTTAGGAATTGAATAAAAACATTCACTCTTTAGCTGGGTGGTGATGGTGCACTGTTGTAATATGAGCAGTGGGGCTGCGTCCCCAGCACTCCAGCCGCCTGACTAGCTTATGCCCCGAAATAACAACACACAAACGGTGTTCTTTTAAACACTGCTTGGCCCATTTCTATCTAGCCTCTTCTAGGCTAATTCTCACATATTAATTTAGCCCATTTCTAATCATCTGTGTAGCACAACTAGGTGCGCTTACCAGGAAGATTCTAGCCTACGTCCATCCTGGGTCGAAGCTTCATCGCGTGTGTCTGCCCGGGAGAGCGGAGCATGGCCTCTCTGCTCCAGAGAGCAGAGCTGTCTGAGCTCACTTCCTATTCCTCCCAGCATTCTGTTCTGTTTACTCCTCCCACCTATATTTTAACCTATGAGGCCAAGCAGTTTCTTTATTATTTAACCAATGAAATCAACAGATTGATATATGACACTCCCACATCAGTGCACGCCTTTTGTGTGTGGGGAGGAGGGAAGGTTTATTCTTGCTATAGGCCAAGGGAACAGTGCATCATATGGGGAAGTTGCTTGCAGGCAGCTGCTCACAGAGCAAAAAAGCCAAGAGCTGCTCAGCTTTCTTTCCCCATTTTCCCCAGGATCGCTGCCAGAGGATGGCACTGCCCACAGAGGACAGGGCTTCCTACCTCAATTAAAGCAGTCAAGCTAATCCTTCACAGGCACATGGTGCTCAACGGCCTCCCAAGTGATTCCTGACTGTGTCAAAGTGACAACTAACATTTCCCAGCATAACAATTTTGAGCACACACACAAGAGGCAGACTAGCACATTTTTAATCCCAGCACTCAGGAGCCTGAGGCAGAGGCAGGCTAATCTCTGTGAGTTCAAAGTCAGTCCGATCTACAAATCAAGTTTCAAGACAGGCTCTCTAAAGCTACACAGAGAAACCTCGTCTTGAAAAAAAAAAAGAATATTCACTCTCCCTTAATATGTAATTCAGAGTTTGGAATTGTAGCAATAATATTATATGATATGAGACAGAATTAGAGTGGAGTAAGGGATTCAAATAGAAAATGAAATCAAATTATCCCTGATCACAGATGATATGACCTTAGACTGGGGTAGAAAGCAAAATAAACAAACAAAACAATTAAAACTTGACCATGTAAGTCTTAGATCTGATAACCACTTTCAATAAAGTAGTAGGATACAAAATAAGCATACAAAAATCAAAGCTTTTCAATATACCAACAACAAACTTGCTGAAAAACAAATCAGGAAGACAAACCTAGAAAGAAAGAAAGAAAGAAAGAAAGAAAGAAAGAAAGAAAGAAAGAGTGAATTTGGGTTAACTCACTCAGGATAGTGTTTTCTATTTCCATCCATTTGCATGCAAAATTCAAGATGTCATTGTTTTTTTACCGCTGAGTAGTACTCTAATATGTATATATTCCACACTTTCTTTATCCATTCTTCCATTGAGGGGCATCTAGGTTGTTTCCAGGTTCTAGCTATTACAAATAATGCTGTGATGGACATAGTAGAACAAATGCTTTTGTAGTATGATTGGGCATCTCTTGGGTATATTCCCAAGAGTGGTATTGCTGGATTCTGAGGTAAGTTGATTCCGAATTTTCTGAGAGACTGCCACACTGATTTCCAAAGTGGTTGCACAAGTTTGCATTCCCACCAGTAATGGATGAGTGCTCCCCTTACTCCACATCCTTTCCAGCAAAGGCTATCATTGGTGTTTTCGATTTTAGCCATTCTGACAGGTTTAAGATGGTATTTCAAAGTTGTTTTGATTTGCATTTCCCTGATTGCTAAGGAAGTTAAACATGACATTAAGTGTCTTTTGGCCATTTGAACTTTTTCTGTTGAGAATTCTCTGTTCATTTCAGTGCCCCATTTTTTAATTGGGTTAATTAGCATTTTAAAGTCTAGTTTTTTGAGTTCTTTATATATTTTGCAGATCAGACCTTTGTCTGATGTGGAATTGGTGAAGATCTTCTCCCATTTAGTAGGATGCCTTTTTGTCTTAATGACAGTGTCCTTTACAGAAGCTTCTCAGTTTTAGGAGGCCCCATTTATTCAATGTTACCCTTATTGTCTGTGCTACTGGGGTTATATGTCGGAAGTGGTCTTCTGTGCCCATGTGTTGCAGTCTACTTCCCACTTTCTCTTCTATCAGGTTCAATGTGGTCAGATTTATATTGAGGTCTTTAATCCATTTGGACTTGAGTTTTGTGCATGGTGATAGATATGGATCTATTTGTGGTATGTACTCACTCATTTGTGGACTCTAGCCATAAACCAAGGTCATTAAGCCTATAGTTCACAAGCCCAGAGAAGCCAAGTAACAAGGTGAACCCAAAGAAAAACATTTATAGATCCTCTTGGAAATTGGAAGCAAACTAGATTGCCGAGCAAAAGTTTGAGCATGGGGGTGGGGGCAGGGGTGGGGTGAGATTGGAGGAAGGGGAGAGGGGAGAGGGAAGGGAGAAGGGAAGGACTGGCAACAGCTTGGGGAGAGTGGGAGGGTGGAGATGGAGGAAGGGCAGATATAGGAGCAGGGAAGAAGATACCTACATTAAGGGATCCATGTTAGGGTTGGCAAGAGACTTGGCTCTAGAGGTGATCGCAGGTGTCCACGGGGATGTCCCCAGCTAGGTCCTTGGACAGCAGAGGAGAGGGTACATGAACGGTCCTTGCCCTACTATCATGCTGATGATTATCTCGAATATCACCATGGAATCTTTGTCCAGTGACAGATGGAGATAGAGACAGAGACCCTCATCAGAGGAACGGACTGAGCTCCCAAGGTCCAATTGAAAGGCAGAAGGAGGGAGAAAACGAAAAAAGAAGTCAGGACTGTGAGGGGTTGGTCCACCAACTGAGGCAGTGTGCCTGTTCTAATGGGAGTTCACCAAATCCAGATGGACCAGGTCTGAATGAGCTTGACCAAACTGGACTCTCTGATTGTGGCTGACAATGGGGGCTGACTGAGAAGCCTTTAATAAAGGCACTAGGACTTGTTTTTACGGTATGTTCTGACTTTTTGGGACCCTAGTCTATTTGGATGCACAGCTCCCTAGGCCTGGATGTGGGGTGGGGGGGCTTGGACTTCCCACAGGGCAGGGTTCCCTGCCCTCTCTTAAGCAGGGTGGGAGAGGGAGGAGGGGATATGGGGAAGTGGGAAGGGATTGGGAGGAGGGAAGGAAGTGAAATTAATTGAATGGAAAAATAAAAAAAGAAAGAAAGAAAGAAAGAAAGATGAGATGGAGGAAGGAGTGGAGGAAGAAAAGGAAAAGCCAAAAGCCATCTGAAAATTCAGTGCAATCTATAAAACTTGTAATGAGGTTTTACTTAACAGAAAACAAAAAACACAAACCCCTAAAATTCATACAGACCTGAATGTGTTCTTCATGAAGCCAAAGCAATCTTAAAGAAGAGCAGTACTGTCATCACCATATCTGATTTCAACTATACTACAGAGCCATAGTTATATACCATATGTAAACAGTAAAACAGAACATGGGAGATGGACAAATGGCTTAGTAGTTAACAGAGTCTTTCTTGCTTTTCCAGTGGACCTAAGTTTGGTTCTGAATACCCTTGTTAGTTTGGCCACAACTGCCTTTAACACCAGCTCCAAGAACTTCAATGTACTTTTCTAGCCTCTACTAACACCTACATACATGTAGCATAAACACACACACACACACACACACACACACACTGATGTGGGATTCCCCACTTTATGCTGTGAATATATTTCATTACAATTGGTTAATGAAGAAGCTCCTTTGGCCTGTGGCATGGCAGAATAGAGCTAGGCAGGGAAAACTAAGTTGAATGCAGGGAGAAAGAAGGAGGAATCAGGGATATGCCATGTAGCTGCTGAAGAAGAAAGGTACCCAGTACCTTACCAATAGGCCACAGCCTTCTGTGATACATAGATTAATAGAAATAGGTTAATTTAAGATGTAAGAATTAGTTAATAAGGAGCCTTAGTCAATAGGCCAAACACTGTTATAATTAATATGGTTTTTGTGTGATTATTTGGGTCTGGGAAGCTGAGAAATGAATGTGCAGTCTCTGTCTACAATACACACACACCAAAACAACAACAACAACAAACAAACAAAAATATTTTGTGTGGAGGGGTGTTCTTTAATAAGTGCTGCTGGAAAAGAAACAAAACACTGCAGAAACTCAAAAGCTAATAAAAAACAATCAAATAACTCAAAAACAAATGGACATACTAACTTCTCAAAAGAAGTACATTTAACCAAGAAGTATGTAAAAAAAAAAGGTTCAACAACCTTAACCTGGGAAATGCAAATCAAATCTACACTGACATTCTATTTCTACTTGTGAGAGTTATCACTAAGAAAACAAACAGCAACAGGCTATAGAAATAGTTTATTTTGGAGGTGAGGGAAGAACTGATTTGCTATGAAAATCAGTCTTTACGTTCTTCACAAAAACATTAAAACTAAAACAGTCATTGGTCCTGCTGCTTTGCTTCAGGCTGTTTACTTTCAAGCATCAGCCACCTACCTTGAGATACTGAGACATCTCTCTTTACTGTGGAAACAGTCACAAGAGCTGTGCTATAGAACCAGCCCATCAGCTAGTGTTTGTAAACCAGTGAGTGGATAAAGGAAGCAACACATGCACATGATGGCCTTTTATTCGGTCATGAAGAAGAACAGAAGCATGCCATTTGCAGGGAACCATGGAACTGGAGATCATCATCCTTAACAAGATAAGTCAGACTCCCATGAAGTAGCACATCTTTTCCCCAATATGTGGAGTTTAAACAAGAAAACATGGCATGAAAGGAAAACTGGGACTACTGAGGATGTGGAAGGGGACATTAGAGAGATCACTGGAAGGACTGGAGATGACCAAAGTACATTATCATGCATGTGCATGTAAATGTCACAATGAGACACATTACTTCATCCAATTAATACATTCTGAAAATAGAAAGCTGTTTAATTTAAAATGGACTAAAAGTCAGCAGTCACCTCACTAAAAGGAATATACACATGGAATATAAGCCCATAAAAAGATATTCCACGCCATAGGGCAGCTTCAGCAATAAGCAAACTAAGGACAGGATGAGACGCATTGAAGATCTATCCAAATCCCAGAATTTTCACAACGCCAATGTTAGTTATGATTCAGAGCAGCAAGGCATCTCATTCATCCCTTATGGGGCCAAGGTGAAGTGATAAACACTGGAAGACAGTTTGGCAGTATCACACAAAGCTAAAACTACTTTTTTAAAATTTATTTATTTATTAAAGATTTCTGTCTCTTTCTCGCCACTGTCTCCCATTTCCCTCCCCCTCTCCCCAAATCCCCCTCCCTCCAATACCCAAAGAGTGATCAGGTTTCCCTGCCCTGTGGGAAGTCCAAGGACCACCCACCTCCATCTAGGTCTAGTAAGGTGAGCATCCAAACTGCCTAGGCTCCCACAAAGCCAGTACGTGTACAACCAGCTGTTATATTCCTTGGGTTTACACAAAGGAAATGAAACTGAAGTCAACACAAAATATCCCCATAAATCTTTATAGGAGTTTTACTAATGCTTGCCAAAATTTGGAGCTAATTAGGATTTACTTCACTAGGTGAATGGGGTATATTGTGTTCCATACAGGCAATACACAATCATTTAGAGCTATAAAGAAATAATCTATCAAGTCATGAAGAGACATGAAGGAAAATTGAGTGTATATTAGTCACAAAGACAGCCAGTATGAAAATGTTGACAATATACAACAGCATGCATGAGGATGGAAAGATGACCCCGTGGTTTAGAGCACCTGCTGTTCTTTCAAAGGATCTGGGTTTGATTCCAAGCACTCATTTTGTGGCTCACAACTGTATGTAACTCCAGTTCCAGGGGATCCAATGGTCTCCAAGGGTACTGAACCAGAATGGTGCACAAACACACATGCAAGCAAAACACTCATACACATAAAATTTTAATGCATTGGGTATATTATATGAAGTATATTGATCTTTTGTAAATTTTTGTTAAAATCTAATTGGAAAATAAATGAAATACATTCTCTTATAAAAATCTGCTTAATATTTTTCTGTTTTTCATTTTTGTAGAAATTTAAGCATTTCTCAGACATCCTCTCATGGGCATATGGAACAAAATATAGAAAAGTCATTTTTCTAGGGAATGTGGCAAGTATCCTCATGTTAATTGTATTTCCAGTGTCTTATCACTTTTTAATTCCCACAGCATAGAACATTTAATGTTCTTACAAAATATACATTACTCCTTTCACAAATATTATATTAACAAAGGACACTTAAGTTCTGTTTTTTCTCATATGATTTTGGTAGATGAAGCTGGTGGACAAATTGATATGCAAGTATCATATTGCCAAATTAGTTTAATTATTTGAGTAAAGCTTTCACTTTTTGAGGCAAGAGTACTGTACCATGTCTCAGTCCAAACCAGAATGAAACGCTGTGAACGATTCAGTTTGTTAGGTCTGCATCTGAACTGCTGGATTTCAATAGTTATCACAAAGCTAGACAAACACAGGCACAGCAAAGCAAAACCTACTTTGTGAAAACTTTGACGTGCCCATGATTAGCTTTATTATCCTGATGTTATAAATTAAATGGATTTTTTCTTTTAAATTGCTTACTCTAAGTATAATTTGGGGTTACAAGACTTAAATTGATCTTATTTCTAGATTCTAAAAAAATGAAAATAAATAGGCTTAGCTTTTCCTTATTCACCACTTAAAAACAATTTTTAAAATTATGTAAAGAAGTTAGGGACTTCACGAAGGGAAGTAGGAAAAAAAGCTAAGGTGAAAAAAATTAAGAATAGAGTGACACCTGAAGTGGAAAGAAGAAGGCAGAAACTACCAAAGATTTGGAGATGTGGTCTATGTTGTCCAGGGTGGTTTTGAACTTGTGACTCCTACCTCAGACTTTGCTGGGATCACTTGATCACTAGCATGAAGCACCATACCCAACTATGACAACTGTATCTTAACACTGACCAAATCAAGAGAAAAGACACAAAACTGAAGATCAACAGAAAAGTATTTGTTTGCTGAATCACTGTTAGCAAGATACTATTTTCCGTGTTAGTTCAATTTAGTTTTTCCAAAATGGGTTTTCATGTAGTCATTGCTGAAGCTAAGGATGGCTTTGAACAAGGTATCATTTTGAACTGAGATGAAGATAATATTTAACATTTAGTCTCACATCCAAAAACAAGAAGAGTCAAGTTGTCCTGATCTATTAGATACAGCATCTAAAAGCTGAGTTCCTACCGAAGGGTACATGATCTTCTTATGAGGACAATCCTACAGATTTATTTAGTTCAGTCTAAAAGTAGCACTATGACATTTTTCTTCCCATAGATCCTGATCATGCTGTGCAAACTGTAGTCTTCAAGGTCTACATGAGTGATAACATAGACAGAACTCAAATTAACTCTGAGAGTCTTTTTAATGTTTACTCCTGGCTCTGAAAAGTACACTGTCAAATGAGAGGATTACACTATGAGGCTTCAAATAATCATATGAATAACTCCTATTATGGATTTGTATTAAAGTGTATAAATAACCTGAATGACCACATGCTCTTGAAGCTTGGACTTAGTGGGCACAAATTAGTTTAAAATATAAATCCCCATGGTGCTGCCAAGGGTGACATTTCAAAGAATCTCAGAGTGTACAATTGTCCCAGTTAATATTCACAGTGAAAGTTGTTCTCATCATGGAAATGACAAAGCTGCTGGTAAACACCTTCCCTTTCCAAACATGAACATAATGACAGGACTTTAATTGATGTTCTCACATTGCAGATTCCAAAACCCTTTGTTATGAAACCCTCAAAAACTCAGAGACAGGCATGCTTATAGTTTCTGAAAATGCCTTGTAATACACTTCCCCCTATTCAAATGCCTTTGTAATTTATTTGCAGTTTTTTATTTTTTAATAATTGCATATATGGACGCCGGGCGATGGTGGCGCACGCCTTTAATCCCAGCACTCGGGAGGCAGAGGCAGGCGGATCTCTGTGAGTTCGAGACCAGCCTGGTCTACAAGAGCTAGTTCCAGGACAGGCTCCAAAACCACAGAGAAACCCTGTCTCGAAAAACCAAAAAAAAAAAAAAAAAAAATAATTGCATATATGTAGACAACATATTTTTTACTATGTCCCCTCTTCACTGCCCCTTCCAGCCCCTCTCCAATTTCTCCCACAGATACCCTTCTCAAACACATTTTTCTTATATTTTCTAGGTATATGATAATATATTACATAATAATGTAATATATGATAACCTATTGAGTATAATTAATAGACTTTTAATGTCCTTTCAATTTTACAGCTTACAAAATTTTAATTTTTCTAGAAGAAGATTTTTCTTCCAGTCTTTGGAAGTCAGTTCTTTGCATAGGCTTTGATGAAGGTCTTGGGGTAGCAAGAGCAGGTGTAAATTGCAGTGGGGATTTCAAAAACAACTTGTTCCTGAGCACCGTGACTTGAATGTCATTGGTTACACAGGAATGCAGTGTCACCCACACTGGGGACACACATAAGTGTCAAAAACACTTGCTTCAGAGATGTCCCTGATGATAGTGGCCTCTATTTTCTGAACGATGTTCCCAGTGGCCTTTTCCTTTGGGTTCACATAGGCAGAGTTCCTGTAGCAAATCACCCAATGTGCCTACAGTCATTTTTGGCAGCCCACTGATTTTTTTTGGTCATTTTGGAGTTGGTGCCAAAAAGAGTTTTTCTATAATTTTTAATAAAATTTTACATATCTAATTATTTGTTGAATTTTCTGCTATCATTTTTACTTTTTAAAATTATCAAGGTTTTGTGTTTTAATTTATGGTCAACCTGTCTGTGGAGTCTGAAAAAAAAATCTGTCATCTGTTCATGAGAAAGAAATAGTCAATTATATGGGTCTATATTTACTCAAAAATTTAAGATTATGTCATCAGGTTAAAATTGTTAATGGTTTGTTGAGTCAATATATTAAATACTAATAAGATGTTGTTCTGGTGAGCAGTTTTTTATTTTACTTTTAGTGATATGCTTTATGATAAATTGTCCTTTATGAGAATGAAATGATCATCAGCCCTGTCCCATGCTGTGCCCTCCTGGCACCTTATTTGTCTTCTGACAGTAACGATGTGGGATTCCCCTCTGTATGCTGTGAATGTCATTGGTTTGTTGTGAGGAGCTGAGGGCCTGCTTTTCATCCCACCCAGCTCCCGCACTGCTAGCTTTACACCAGAAACAACAACATACAAACTGTATTCTTTTAAACACTGTTTGGCCCACTAGCTCTAGCCTCTTACGGGCTAATTCTCGTATTTTGCCTAACCCATTTTTAGTAAATCTGTGTAGCACCAGTCTTACTGGGAAAGATTCAGCATCTCTGACCTGGCGGCTTGCTTCATTGCATCTGCCCAGGAGAGGGGAGCATGGCCTCTGAGCTCACTTCCTCTTCCTCCCAGCATTCTGTTCTGTTTACTCCTCCCACCTATGTTTTAACCTATGTGGGCCAAGCAGTTTCTTTATTTTTTAACCAATGACCTTCCTCCATCATTGGTTAATAAAGGAGCTGCTTTGGGCCTATAGCAGAACTATAGGGGAACAGAGTTAGGTGGGGAGAACTAAGTGATGCTGGAGAAAGGAGGCAGAGGCAGAGAAAAGCCGTGGAGCCATACTGGGAGACAGATGTGCTCAAACTTTGCTGGTAGGGCACAACCTTATAGTGATACACAGATTAATGGAGACGAGTTAAATTAGACGATATTGATGACCAGTGGTTGTTAACTCCGTTTATTTTTCGGTAGTAGTGTTTGTCTGTTTCCTTTCTTTGGGTTATGCTGGTGGGGGATTATCAGATGTCTGTGTTATTGTGGGTGTAGTTAGCTTACTTGGGTTGAGGTTTTCCATCTTGTATTGGTTTTCTTTTAATTGATCTTTATTGAGCTCTACATTTTTCTCTGTTCCCCTCTTTGACTTTCCCCTTCTCTCTTCAACCCTCCCCCAAGGTCTCCATGCTCCCAATTTACTCAGGAAATCTTGTCTTTTTCTACTTTTTACTTCCCATGTAGGTTAGATCTATATAAGTCTCTCTTAGCGTCCTCATTGTTGTCTAAGTTCTCATATTGTTTAAATCAGTTTTTTTTGTCATGGAATATCTTGTTTTCTCCATCGATGGTAAAAGAAAGCTTTGCTGGGTATAGTAGTCTGGGTTTGCATCCATGGTCTCTTAATGTTTGCAGCACATCTATTCAGGACCTTCTGGCTTTCATGGTTTCCATTGAGAAGTCAGGTATAATTCTGATAGGTTTACCTTTATATGTTACTTGACCTTTTTCCTTTCCAGTTCTTAATATTCTTTCTTTATTCCGTATGTTTTGTGTTTTGATTATTATATGGCAAAGGGATTTTTTTATCCAGTCTATTTGATGTTCTGTAAGCTTCCTGTACCTTCATAGGAATATCCTTCTTTAGGTTGGGCAAGTTTTCTTCTATAATTTTGTTGAATATATTTCTTGTGCCTTTGAGCTGGAGTTCTCTTTCTTCTACCCCTATAATTCTTATGTTTGGTCTTTTCATGGTGTCCCAGATTTCCTGAATGTTTTGTGTTAAGAATTTGTTGAATTTAATGTTTTCTTTGACCAATGAGTCTATTTCCTCTATAGTGTCTTCAGTGCCTGAGATTCTTTCTTTTATCTCTTGTGTTCTGTTGGTTATAATTGTCTATGTAGTTCCTATTTGTTTACCCAGATTCTCCATATCCAGAATTCCCTCAGTTTGTGTTTTCTTTATTATCTCTATTTCAGTCTTCAAGTCTTGAACTATTTCCTTCACCTGTTTGATTGCTTTTTTGTTGTTGTTGTTTTTTGGGGTATCTTTGAGGGATTTATTAATTTCTTCCAACTTTTTGTTTATCTTCTCTTGCATTTCTTTAAGGGAGTTTTTTACTTCCTCTTTGATGGTCTCCATCTTTTTCATAAAGTTACATTTAAAGTCAATTTCTTCTACTTTTTCTGGGTTAGGATGATCAATTCTTCCTGTTGTATGTCAACTGGGTTCTGGTGTTACTATGTTGCTTTTTAGAAAGTTGTAGGAATTTTTGCTTTGGTGCCTACCCACCTCTTCATTCAAATGAGTCCAGCAGTGTCTTGTCGTCTTGGTCCAATCCTTGCTGTGGCTGTCTGACTACTTGGGAGTTTTTCTTGGTCTGCCCTCTCTTAGGTCCCCTATGTATTGGAGCAAGCTGTGTTGCAGGGTTCCACAGAGCTTGCAGGTGAACAGCAAGAGAATAGATTTTTAAACATCACTGTATACCATGTTGTGGTTTCTCAGCTCCCTGAAGCACCAGTGGCAGCACAGTACACAAAACCACTGACTTCAGCTCCTCTTCAAAGCCAAGATGCTATAAAAGTTTCTTTACATTTAAAGGGAGGAGGGATATGCTATAGAGATTTGCAGTGGTATGGATCCTGGTTTATTGATGCCAATTCAAGGTCAATTTTGTTATACTGTGTATATGTATTTCTGATCTTGATTAAGGTATTATGTTTTTCAAGCTCATTTAAAAATGTAATGTAACATTAAGAAAAATAGGTTAACAAATAATCATCTATAATAGTCAAGCTTCTAGTCATTTTAGTTAGGTTTTCTAGATATATGGAGATATGTTTCAGATATATATATATATATATATATATATATGGATTCTTCAGTCTTTCAGAGACCTTCAGAATATGGAATTTAAAATGTTTAAGAAGTCAGGACTTTTTATGACAATAAAACCCATCTGCTTCTGGCAGTACCAATTACTTCAAGAGGAAGATGGGCATCAAAGAAGCTCCTTATAGAGTTGGTTAGCTGTTTGAGCAAGAAACTGCTCTTGCCTGTACTGCTTGATGAACTGGTGATGCAGGACCTGCAGAGAAATGACTGCTGAACTTGCTTAAAGGTAAGACAATCCTTCAGGGTTCCTGCTTCATGAAATATTCTGCCAGACATTCTGCAATATACAGAAGAACATATAAAAAATAAAAACAGATAACAATAAGATAAAACTTTAAAAATGAATAAAAGAAAAGTGTTGGCACAACATTATGAAACAAGGAACATTAAAGATGTTTTTCAGCTCATGAGGTCCCATTTATTAATAATTGATCTTAGTGAGTGTACTAATTATTTTTTGTTCATAAGTCTTCTCCTGTATCCATGAGTTCCAGCCTATCCCACATATTCTGTTCTGTCTTCAGAGTCTCTGGTTTATGTTGAGGGTTTGATATACATAGACTTGAATTTTGAGATGAGATTAATTACTATAATGTTTTACTTCACTTTTCCTTCTCAATTGCTGGCTCTCCATGTTCTTTCTTTTCTGTGATCTTCTCTTCCATACTTTTATTTTTCTACTTAACCCAGTTAGTTGTACATCTTGACAAAACATTTTTCTGTTTCTAATTTACTATATATGATCCTACTTTCAGCTCCACAGATACATTATAATACTTTTCTGATTTCTAAAAAAATATAATTCAGCTTACCCTATTCTTAGTGAGTCTTTTTCCATCTCTATTGCCTCACAGTTTAGTTCCTGGTTTACAGATTCTAGCCTTTCCTATATTTTTGAAACATACACAGAAGCTAAAATTTGTAGAATTAAAGCTCTTTGAGATTATATCATTCATTTATGACATAACTGAGATTTTAATATGACATTGGAGAATATTTTCACAGTTTTTCTACGATGGTTTATTTTATGTTTTATCTTGATTCACAACAGGGATGCCCTGGTATCTGGTAACACATCATTGGTGTGGGGGAGGTAGGATGCCTCTGGAAAAGTTCGAGCTATAAACTAAGAAGATTCACGGACACTAGTGTGCAAAGACAATGTCTCATTGCTTAAGGGGCAGAACTAAAACAACATAAAGACAGAGAAAAGATAAATTCTCTTGTCAGGAATGGTAGAACCATGTCCTGCTCCTGGGCATCAGACAACTCTCAGACAGTGGGATTTATGCCAAAAATACAATGCTCCACCTTGGTTTTTATGTTTTGGGCTAGAATTGTAATTTACACCCTTAGTAACCCTATTTCAAGGCATTTGTATTTGAACTAAATGATGCCACTGACTTCAGTTTGACAACTCTCTCTCTCTCTCTCTCTCTCTCTCTCAAATTTATTGTTTCTGTTTTCCTGGTGAAATGACTGACTTGGTCGCACATGAATTGCTTTCTATACATTTATGAATGATGAGAAATTTTTATCTAGTTCATTCTCATTGTCTGCCAAATTGTTATTGAATATATGATCATGAATTCATCCTATGTATCTGCTGCTTTCAATCCTCTAATCTACTTTCTCTATACTCAGCATGATAACCACTATTTTGATCTTTCAGTGTATATATGCATATTTTATATTGTATATATAATTGACATTGTGCAATAGTTTTAGTCATAGTGTCTGGATCCTTTCATCTAATATCCCCTGGGCTCACTCATTGTTTATCAAATGGAAAGATCTCATTGCTTGTATAGAACAATATTTCAAAAGAATGATATTATATTGTTAATAAAATCCAATTTCCTTTCTAAATTTTTATTTTCAAATAAAAAAATTTTCATATAGTATATAATGACCATGTTTCACCTTCTACAACTTCTCCCAGAACACAACTTCATGTTATCTCTCTCTCTCTCTCTCTCTCTCTCTCTCTCTCAAAGAAAACAAAATGAAAAGCAAAAGCTCTAGTTATTGGAACATCACATACAATTCAGGGAAGAATCCAAGAAGTTCTCTTTACAAGGTTAATTCTATCGCTTTTGGGATAGTTGCTATTAATTTCTCAAAAAAAAAATAGCACAAGCTCTTTGCCATGGTTCATTGACTTCCCATAACTGTTTTATTTAATTAGTTGTGAAAGGCACTATAATTTATGCTGGGTCTATACCTGCTAATTGACGAGGTCCCAATTTACCTTTTATATTTAATTCAGAGACTTTTTCCACATAAGTTTTCAATTTTTTACTTGGTTTACATGGTAAAAAGATCCATTCTAAAATAATATCATCCCTCTGCATTGATATTCCTGTATGAGAAATTCTGGAAGGCAATATGACTATAATACAACTAAGATTTGGATTCACCCTATCCACATGTGCCTCCTGTAATTTTTCCTCAACAGTTGTCAATTTCTTTTCTGCTTCAGCTGTTAATTCTCTGGGACTATCCAAATTTTTATCACCATCTCAATTTTTGTTTAAATGAATTATTAGATCAGGTGTTATCCCAACAGTCGGTCATAGACTGGAAACGTCTCCTAACAATCTTTGAAAGACATTAAGAGTCCATAACTGGTCTCTCCTAATTTGTGCCTTTTATGTCCTAATTTTCTGAAAACCTATTTTATAACCTAGATAATTGACAGACTCTCCTCTCTGTATTTTTTTCAGGAGCAATTTGTAATCTTGATTTTGGCAAAACTTTCTTCACTTCTTCAAACATTCTTTCTAAAGTATCCATGTTTGAATCAAATAGCAAAATGTCATCCATGTAATGGGTAAATTATAGACTTACAAAATTGCTTATGTATTATTTCCAATGGCTGACTTACAAAGTATTGGCACAATGTGGGGCTATTGAGCATTTCCTGTGGGAGGATAGTCCACTGATATCTTCTAGTAGGCTGAGAATTACTGTAAGTAGGCACTGTGAGGCAATTTTTTCTCTATCCTTTTCTTGTAAAGGTATAGAGAAGAAACAATCTTTCAAATTAATAACTATAAGAGGGCATTGTTTTTGTAATAGAGAAGGCAGAGGGATCCCAGATTGTAGAGGGCCTATAAATTGAATAACCCTATTGACAGCTCTTAGATTTGTCTCCATTCTCCATTTACCAGATTTCTTTTTTACAACAAATACAGGAGAATTCAAAGGGCTGGTTGATTCCTCAATATGGTGAGCATCTAGTTGTTCTCATACCTATTGTTCTAAAGCCTGCAACTTATCTTCAGCTAGAGGTCACTGCTTAACCCATATTGACTTCTCATTTAACCATTTTAAAGGTAGAGCTGTTGGTACCTCTATAAGTTTGCTAGTTGCTTTATTTTCTTGTATAGCCTGAATGGCTGGTGGAATCGGGTTGCCTCATCTGTTGTTTAGTATCACCATAGTCAGATTAGCCTCACATAATATAATCCACGGTATTAACAAAAAAAGTTACTAAAAGTTGCATTGGTAACAAAATCTGCCATAATTATTTATTTATTACCTGATATGTGGTCCGTAAACTGCAGATGCCATAGTTGCAGCGTTCCGATTAGAAGCAATGTAACCAGTAACAACAACAATGGTCCTGGGCTGCTTTAGTTTCCACCTTGGTACTGGTTAAATACTGAGAAATATGTGTTGCTTGACAATTTAAAGGCAATTAAATTAGTTCCATACTTGGAGCAAGAAACCCAGAATCCAGGGGCAAGGAGCAGAAACCGGAAGCTGCACAAGTCGCCACGTGGCAAGGAATCACCCCTGGGAATACAGTAGTCATGCTTACATGCACTTGGGAAATTTCCAACTTGCTGTATGCAGCAAACTCCACTGTGACTGGGATTCTACAAGTGCAAGCCAAGTCAGCAGGGTTGGGAGACTGTCTGGGCTGTGGAACATCTAGGCAATCCATCCCACATTAGCTCAGAACTGAGAAATAGATAGTTATTTATTTGGGGTAAACTCACAAATCAAAATTCTCTGCTTGAATGGCGAATAGACATCGAATCCAGCAATCAAACAATCCAAACGAGCAGCTGACAAAAACAAGGAAGGGGAGGACACAGGCACTGCATCAGCATATATGGTCTAAGATGCAACACCCCAGTAGGTGGGTAACCACAAGCTGTAAGATTTCCTGCAGCACACACCTGTGAGGGATTTTTGCTTAATTCAATCTGGATCTTTGAGATAGGAAGATACTTTTAATGCATATCATTTGAACCGGAAAAACCCACCTCTAATCTGGGTCACACCTAGTGCAGGAAGCCTATATACAGACATGGAAGAAGGAAGGTTTTGCTCTTTGCCTCTTTGCTCTCACCCTGCTAGCAAGTCCATTCCTTGACTGCAATTAGTAACTACTTCTTCAAGATTCTAGTGTATACTGAAGACCAGTTGAGGCATAAGCCTCATGCACTGAACAACTGGATTCTTGGGACTTCTGTTCATGGGCAGCCATTGATGGGTTAGCTTGACCACAGCCCATAAGTCATTCTAATAAATCATTTAATAAATAAATATAAATTCTATATATAGAGAGATACATTCTATAGGTTCTGTTATTCTGGAGAACCCTGACATGTGTTGTGCAGGCCTTCTGTGTGCTGCTGCAGGCTATGTGAAGTCATATGTGCATCACTTCTGTTATATCTGGAGAATAGTTTCCTTGGAGTCATCCAGCACCCCTGGCTCTTACAAGCTTCCCCACTCTCCCACATAGATCCCTGAGTTTTAACAGGAAGAGTTATGAAGCATGCCATTCCTGATCCAGTGCTAAAGTCTCACTCCCTGAACATTCCTCAGTTGTGGGTCTCTATGTTAACTCCTGTTTGCTGCAATGAAAAGCTTCTCTATTGAGGGTTCAGCAAGGCACTGCTCCATGGGTATAGCATATTAGCAAAATAATAGCTATAGGTTTTCTCCTAGGCATATGACCTATCTAGTTTCAGGTTCTCAGCTACAGTATCAGGTATGGGTAACATTTCATGAAGTGTGTCTTAAATTCATCTTTTTAAAGAAAGTAGTTATTGCTTGTACAACTTTTGTGCCATGACTGTACCAGCATATTTTAAGGATACCTTGATGCTGTAGGTCATAGGATTTGTAGCTAGGTGATATTGATGGTTGCCTTTTTCCTCCAGTAGATTGCAGAATTCCTTCTAGCACTAAATTCTGTTCAGTAGGGGTGAGAGTTCTAGGTGAACACTAGCTCAACTTCTTCGTATTTGATGGTATAAGTTAGTGTTGTCTTCAATAATGTGACCTTACTATCATGTTGTGGTGAGCCACCAATACGGGCTCCAGATTCTTTATCCATTCATCAGTTGATAGACGTCCAGGTTGTTTCTCTATCTTGACAATTGTAACATGATGATTTTGTTTCCTGTGGAAAGAAATCATATGGTATTTCTATTCTTATGTTCTTTAGAAACCTCCATACTGTTTCTTGTAATTCCTTCCAACAATGTAGGAGAACCCCCTTTCCCTGGCCTACCCATGTGTTATCTTCTTGATAAAAGCTATCCTAATGGGGATGACATGATAGCTCATTGTGGGTCGCTTTCATTTTGGTGATTTGGGTTTTTAGAAAGGATTCTCTTGTTTAACCCCAGGCTGGACCTGACTCACTATGTAACCTGAGGGCCTGACTTAAAACTAAAAAAGGATCAAAGCATGCCTAAAACCCCAGATTTTCTCATCATGAATGTAGCAGGGGTTTAACTGCTCTCAGGCACCAGCAGACTCCAGCAGTTAGGCTTATCCTAATGTGGACACCCCATACAAGTAACAGCTGATAAACTTACATGTCTCCAAGGCTACAGTGATTGGTTACTGCTTATCAGACTGCGGAATTATCCCTGACAGAACTTCCTTTCTTTTCTATATGATTTTATAAGGTTCCTTGTACCTGGTACCTGAATATGCAAATAAAGTGCCATCCATGTTCTTGCCCCAAGCAATGACCACAGGGACCCAACCAGCTATTCCTCTTAGTGTATAACTGTCCATTGCCCCCTCTGCATACACATCCTGTCCACTGACACAATCTCCCTATCGACCTTTGGCCCTGGCCGTGCTAGGCTCCCCTTCTCCTCCCCAGGTAGGGCTAGTATGCTATCGTCAGGCCATACCAGAATGAAGCAGGACTCGAGCCCAGCAGTAGCCTGGGTTGATTTGGAGTGATATTCCTGTTCAGTCTTTGAATGATGGGGGTTGTAGTCATGTGCCACTACAACAGACTACTCACGGTTTTGACACATATACTTTTTCAAAAATTGTTTTTATTAACTATACATTTTTTCTCCACTCCCCTCCCTTTCTCCCCTCTCTCTTTCTATCCTCTCCTGTGACCCCCATGCTTCCAGTTTTACTCAAGAGATCTTGTCTTTTTTACCTTCCTATGTGGATCCATGTATGTCTCTCTTAGGTTCCTCTTTGTTGTCTAGTTTCTCTGGGGTTGTGAACCTGTAGGCAAGTTTCTTTGCTTTATGTCTAAAATTGGAGACAAACCTCTCTTAAATGCCTCTTTCACATGTAAACTAAACTATTCTGAGTCCAAACCTTAACTGCCTGCTTTACCTAGCTCTCCAGTCAGAGTCACTGATTACATACCCTACACCTTTGATTAGATACTAGGAAGGATGACAGAAAATGTCCATGCTTGTCATCTAGAAAAGAAGACAGAGAATGTCCATGCTCATCATCTAGAAAGGACAACAGAGAATGTCCATGCTTTTCATCTAGAAAGGATGGCAGAGAACATCCAAGCTCATCTTCTAGAAAAGAAGACAGAGAATGTCCACACTCGTCATCTAGAAAGGACAACAGAGAACGTCCCAAGATAGTCAGCCCTGACACTCGGTGAGGGCTTGTTTTAGGTTTTCCAGTTGAAACTTCGGCTTAGAAGAATACTATTTCCTGGGACAGATAGTGCACACAGTAACCTCCTGCACTTCTTGAGTGGAAGCAAGAGGGGAAAAAACTCAAGGCTGTCTTCAGTTGCACAGTCAGTTTTGGGCCATTCTGTCTCGAAAGAACAACTAAAAAGAGTACTGTCAGCTAACTTGGTCCAACTCTATGGGGGCTTGGAAAAAAAAAACCTGTAATTATGGAACAATGACAGACTTGTTCAGTGAAAATAACGGCAATGTGGTCATTTTGAAAAAAGACATAAAGGGTTCTGGGTCTGGTAGAACGGAGTAGATATATTCTCCCCGGCTTAACTAAAGAAGTCATCGAGGAGCCTAGACACCAAACATAAGAAGACTCTGAGAGCCTGGGAGTGAATGGCAAATTAAATTTAACTTCCCTCAGTTTTCGCCCTTCTTCCTCCCACCCCCCCCCCCCCCAGCTTGGAGCAAAAGGCAAAATTTTGGAAAAGCCAGTATAAAGGATATTTCTAAAATTTCCTCAAGTCCTCCTGTTTCTGACCGAAAGACAAGGAAGGCAGTAGCCTAACAAAATGAAAAATCGTATGCACAATAAGCATTCTATACCTAGCTGAATAACACATACATATACACAGAGACACACACAAACATACACACAAAGAGACACAGACACACACACAGACACACACACAGACACACACACAGATACACACACAGACACACACACAAATACAGACACACATACACAGATACACACACAGATACACACACAAATACAGACACACAAACACACACAGATACACACAGACACATACACAAATACACACGCAGATACACACAGACACACACACAGATACACACATACACACACACAGACACGTACACACACCAACAACAAAAAAATGTGTCCAATGCTCATCTCTACCTTCATACCCTAAATAGAGAGCCTTGCATCAGAAAACCAGGATCCCTGTATACCCCTGCTTGCATGGTACCAGAAAAGGAAGTCAGCTTTCAAGTCACCTGCTGGTGGTAGGTGTGTCATCATTGTGTCAGTGGAGACTACTAGGAGAGAGGAGTTCTATTGCCACCAGACAGTAATAAGATATTTTGTGATGGTATTTCATTTGTATTTTAGTAAATAAAGCTTGCCTGAAGTTCAGAGAGTGAAATAGCAGTACTAGTCAGCCATACAGATCAGGTAGTAGTAACACACACCTACAATCCCAGTAGTCACATTAGTTAGCCATAAAAACTGGGCAGTAGTGGTGCACACCTTTAATCCCAGCATTAGAGAGGAATATAAGACGGAAGGAGACAGTTCTCACACACAGCCTCATTTTGAGGTTCCTGGAGACAGGATAGCCATTTTGGACTGAGGTAGAGTAAGGGCCAGTGGCTGGTTGTTTTGCTTTTCTGACCTTCAGGTTGAACTCTAATTTCTGTCTCTGAGTTTTTACTAAGCATGTTACAGTATGACTTTCACTTCATGTTAGGATTTTATACGTGGTTATAACCTGAATGGCCAAAACTTGACCAGCTCCCAGAGGTAAGCAAGCCATCGTTCTAAGGCTACCAATGAGGGTCATGTGTGAAACTGAAAAGCCCACCCCTTCCCAGCAGTAACAGAGGTATCCCCATCTTATACATCAATGGATGCAGACCTGAGACCCAGTTCTTCTACTTCCATCTGACAATAATGAGGCAGAACACTGTCAAGGAAAAAAAAAGACAATTCAAACAGAAAGTTTGAGTTTCTTAACAATATAATAATATCCACTTTTCACCTAAAAATCACTCATACCAAAAATAAGGAAGACCATTAATTGAATAGGAAAATAAAGAATAAACACCAAAAACAATATGACAGAAGTGTTAGAATGTTGTGGTAATGATTTTTTTTAGTAAGTGAAAACTTCACGTGTGTGGAGCATAGCCAATGCAGCACTAGCAGGGGCGGTTTATAGCAGAAACACACACCACAGGAGAGGGAAAAGGTGTTAAATCAATCCAAAAGTTCCCACTTCAAGAGCCTGGGAAAACAAGAACAAAACAACCCCAGAGAATCAGAAATAACAATAAAATAAACATAAAAGCAGAAATTAATAAAAACCAAAGAGAAAAGCAATAGAGGATATCAATAAAATAATTTTTTAGCTTTGAAAAATTATTAGTAAAGTTGACAAATCTCTATCAAAAAGGAAAAAGAGAAGCTAAAAATTACTGATGTCAGGAAAGAAACAGATATTACTACAAACGGACCCAGCAGGTAAAAACACATAATAAAGGGAAGCTATGAACAGTTCTCCAGACATAAATGACAATTCCTTGAAGAACACAGACTACCATAATTCACCCAAAATTAATCAGGTGATATAAATAGAACTCTAGGCAGATTTAACCAATGAGTGAAGATCTACCCTAAATGTAGATAACACTATCCTATAGGATAGGATTTCAGGGTAAATAAGGAGAGGAAAGGTTGGAACTGAAACCCATAATCTTACCCATTTAAGAGGTGGAGGCAAAGGAATTAAGAGTTTGATATTGCTATTTGTTACACAATAAGTTTCAGGCAAATCGGGGCTACGCAGGACCCAGCCTCAACCACATACTCCCATAAAAATGGAAGGAGAGGAAAAAGTACAATGAGCATCAGCCTTTATCTCTCTCTGTGTCCTGAATGAAGATGCAATATGATTCATGTAATCCCTAATGCTTCTGTTATATATACATATATGCATCAATACTAATCATGAATCTGAGGGACATGGAAGGAATTGGAGATAAGGGCTCAAATAAGGGCTTGTGTATGAAATTCTCAAAAATATTTATATAAAAAGAATATTTTAGCTTCTCTCTTAGTCACTGTTCTATTGCTGGGAAAAGACATCCTGACCAAGGCAACTTATAAAGGAAAGCATTTAATTGGAGACTTGCTTACAGTTTCAGAGGGTGAGTCCATGCCCACCATGGAGGGGAGTAGACATGGTGCTGGAGCAGCTGCTGGGAAGTCACTTATGACCCACAAGCACCAGCCCAGAGGAGAGAAGGGTGTGACAGGCAACACAGCTGAAAGAGATGGAAGATCCACCATTGCACATCAGCTCTTAGACATCATACATAGAGCTACACGATTTAAAGTCTACCCTGCTAGATTTGGGTATTGCTTTGATCCTGTATTTCCTCAATGTGCCCCATCCTTCCCTTTCAGAATGGTAATGTATATTCTAAGCTATCATACAATGTAAGTATTTGGGATATGCTTTTTATTCTACAATAGATTACAATTAAGATATTTCCTTGAGTCTCCAAAGAGATTTTGGACTTTTAAAGAGTGTTGAGACTATGAAGGACTACAAGGATGTTTGAAGTTGTATTAAATACATTTTGTATTATGATATGGTTATAAGCCTACAGGGGCCATGGAGTAGTTTGAATGAGAATGAGCCCCCTCTGTTATAATAAGAGTGGCGGGCTGTGTCCCGCCACCCAGCCGCCAGCATGGGTAGCTTTACCCGAAATAATTACACGGAAACTGTATTCTTTTAAACACTGCCTGGCCCATTAGTTCCAGCCTCTTATTGGCTAGCTCTTACATAGTGATCTAACCCATTTCTAATATTCTGTATAGCACCATGAGCTGGCTTACCAGGAAAGATCTTAACCTGCGTCTGTCTGGAGTGGAAGAATCATGGTGACTCACTGATTCAGCTTCTTTCTCCCAGCATTCTGTTCTGTTTACTCCGCCTACCTAAGGGTTGGCCTATCAAATGGGCCTAGGCAGTTTCTTTATTAATAAGAAATCACTCCCACATCACCCCTCCACAGGCTCATATATTTGAATTGTTTGTTCTGTAGTTGGTAGAACTGTTTAGGAAGGATTAGGAGGTGTGGCTTTGTTGGAGGAAGTATTTCACTGAAGATGGACTTTGAGATTCAGGCCCAGTTTCTCTATCCGTGTGTGTGTGTGTGTGTGTGTGTGTGTGTGTGTCTGTCTGTCTGTCTGTCTGTCTCTTTTTCTACCTATCGACCATTATGTGGCTCTCAGATTCTGTCCAGCACCTGCATGCATGCCGCCATACTTCACGGCATGAGGATAATGGACTAGACTTCTGAAACTATAAACGAACTCCCAATTGAATGTTTTCTTTTATAATAGTTGCCATGGTCATGGTGTTGCTTCATAGCAATAGAACACTGACTATGGCACCTGTAACAGCTAAAAACCAGAAATAACCCGGATACCTTTCCAAATATCAACAATAAAGCAAATTGCTGCATTTATACCATGGAATACTATTCAGCAATCAAAAGGAATGACTAGTACATAACATAACCTAGCTACCAAAAACTATTACTGAGTTTACTGAGTAAAAGTGATAAATGGCCTCTTATCTAAGTGATGCTAAGCATCTGTAATAAAGCAGAATTTCCTGTAGCTACTGGTACAGGTTGGTTAACAAATCAATGGATTTTTCTTAAGGCACTGTTTCTGCCTTTTTAGATTTCACATTGTTAAACAACAACTCCGTCATTTAGTTGTATGCAGTCTGACATGATACTAATGCTGTATCCTTACTAACTGCTCATGACTATCCAGACCAATATCAGATACTCTTAAATACATGCTTACATACAAACTGAGCTGGATCAACTCCTTTATATGAGCCATCTATGTACATTAATGTTTGTTAACTTAATAAACTAGCATTTATTGAAGTCCTAATAATTGTATGAATTTGGTTCTATTAAATTTATCACCATTTTACAGATAAGGTACAAAAAGAAAATTTACCTCTCTGTTGTGGCAACTGTGTTACTAAATAGTGAAGCCAGAGAGCAAGTCCAATAGGTTTTAACTATGGACTTTTAATCATTGTACTTCATTGCTGTTCACATAAGAGTCCTGTAAAAAAAAACTACTTGTTAAATATAAAATAAATATGATTTCAGTCAGGTGTGCCTTTTGATCCATGGAGCCAAATGGCTGAATTTTGGCTAACATGATGCACACAGTTTCAGAGCTTACACAGGCATAGAACTTTCTACAGTGATAAACCTTCATGGTCAGCTTGACACACCCACCTGGGAAGAGGGAACCTCAGATCTGGAATTTCTTCTGTCAGACTCTTATACAGACATTTTTATAGGGTCATTTTCTTGGTGACTAATTTATGTAGAGGGCCCTCCCCATTATGACTGGTGCCAATTCTAGGCTGAGGGGCATAGGCTATATAAAGAAAGATGGCAAAACAAGTCATGGCAATCAAGCAGGTAAGCATGGTCTCTGCTTCTATTCCTACCCCAGGCTCCTGCCTTGAGCGCCTGACTTGGCTTCCTTGGATGATGGACTGTAAAATGTAAGATGAAATAAACCCTTTCCTCCATAGGTGGGCTTTGTTCAGTGATTTATCACATCAATGGGAAACTAACATAGCAGATGGTATCAGAGCATGGAACAGTTCTGTGATGGACCCAACCATTGGTTTTTGTGCTTTCTTTTTAAAGGATTATGGGAGTGTTTCAAACTTTGAGCTGGAAAAGTCATCGACTCTTCACCACTTAAAGAATTGTTCTGTGGAGTTTGGAAGATAAGATGCTGAAAGAAATGCAATGGTCTGGCTTGTTAAGTTACAAAACGAAGTTTGAGATTCCCTCAAGGATTCTATCAAGGCTAGCAGTGTGATAAACTTGAACTAGAAATATATGGAAGTGAAACATTTGCTTTAGCGTGACAACTGATGCTTGTTAGCTGGTTTGGAGGAATCACTGATTAATAAGAGTCCAGCATCACTGTGGTTAAATTTTCTCAGAAGTATTTTCCCAGGATCAGGACACAGAATCTGTGGTCCAGAGAAAGTCAAAGCGGAATGTGAAGCTGATATGAGTAAAAATCTCCCACGTGGTACTGGTTTTGGATTCATGAAGGGGTCCTGGAGGGCAGCTGAGAATTGTCAATGGGAGAAGCCAAGAGAGAACACTGAAAGTTTAGCTTCGGTTGCCGTAGAGACACCAGGTCAGAAGGGGTCATGGAGACAAGCTGCTGTTTTGCACCAAAGGAGGCACATTGGGGAAAGTGTAGCTTCTGTTGCAGTGGAAACCTCAGAATATTGAAGATGGAAGGACCACGGGATAAACACCAAAGACAGCAGTGGGTGTGAATTGGAGCGGGTTTGAGCCAAGCTGAAAAGGTGTGTGTGCTGAGGATAGCAGAACAGGAAGGGTGTGAATAACCAAGCCACTGGGTACCAAAAGATTGCAAGTACGTTCTAGAAATTGAGCTTTTTGCAGCTAGATTTTGCTTTTGCTTTGATTTGATTGTAACTCTATCTTGTTCTTCCCTCTTGAAATAAGGAAGTGTGTAACTTTTTAACAGACTTTGGATTTTTAAAGAGATCTTGAAATTTAAGTGTTGAGTTTTTTGAAGACTGAGATTTGTAAGGTAGACTATACTTTATATTGTGATGTTAACACAAGATCTTAGGGACAAAATAGTTTCTGTTTTGACTTTGATGAGTTTATGTATCAAGGCAATAACAGGTGGACTTGTGATGGTCACCTTGACACACCTGGAATGAAGGAACCTCAGCTGATTAAATGTTTCCATCAGATTGGCCTGTGGCATGTAGTTAGGTCATTTCTCTATCCTAAGTTTTGTAGGTAGGCCCAGCTAATCATGGGTGTGCAATCTACAGTCAGGTGGGCCTGAACTACATTTAAGCAAAGATAGCTGAACGGACCAGTAAGTACCTTTCATCCATGGTTCCTGCCTCTGCTCTTTTCTGAGTTCCTGCTCTAATGTCTCCCAACAATCCTCTATCTTTCTTTTCATCACCTTTAAAGTTGAATATAGTTAGTCTGAGGGGTTTTTTTTCTGTATCTATTTTGTAGCACTATCATTGACGTGAGTATTTTTGTTTGTTAGTTTTAGCAGACAGGTTCTAAATTAATCTAGGTTAACCAAATCACTATGTAGCCAAGGCTATTCTTACAATCTTGATCTTCCTGACTCTACCTCCTTAGTGCCAGGATTACATGTGTGCTGGCATAAATGGCACTGAAGTCATACAGCTACTTGTAGGTTTTGTACACTCTTTCATAGACTTAAGGTCTCTTGGAGGTAGGATCTGTGTGTGTCGCTACCCATAAGCACTCCTCCATCACAGTGTTGTGGTCTAAGTCTAATAGGCAAAAACAACATACTTTTAAATTTGGACTGAAACACTAAATCTATTGTATTTTTCCAGAGCTAGTAATATCTTTTGACAAAATTATTTCTATACAAAGCTGACATGAGTACCAATCTTATTTGTAAATTTTATGAGAAGATCCATGTGTTTCTGTAGTAATCCAATACCCTATTTGGATTATCTCAATAATCACTCAATTCTATGCTGAGCCTTAACTCAGGGTGACATTGAATAAATCATGTGGAATTAACATAATGAATATATTCTCTTTGCCTATTTCTTCATTAGCAAATTGCATATTCCTATTCTAGTCCACAAGAGAATTATGAGATTAAAAAGGGTAGTCAACTACTTATTATACAGGTTATGACCATCCACAATTTCGTTTTTGCCCTCTCTAGATAGGGTGTTTAATTTTGTTATTTTTATTCATTAAGTCCCATTTTAAAGAGTGATACAAATGAAGAAAGAGGACATGATGCTTAAATTATTTAGCAGGGTAGGGGGAAATGTGTGTCAATAAAATATTTGGCAGGATAGAAAATTAAAGTCATCACTAAAATGAAGATAACCTGTCCTTCATTAACATTAATGATAAAGACTTATCTGCAAAGTGTTTGAATTCCACAGAGAAAGTCTTATGGTTGTGCGTGCATATCTGAATGCGTGCTTTTATCATGGAAAGCCTTAAGTTCTTAAAATGTATTATTTCATTGATTCAAGAACCTCATCATACCTTAAGTGGACATGTAGAATTTAAAACATCAACTTTACAACAGCATTCCCCACGTTTATGTGGTGATTTCCTGGGCTGAAAATGAAATGGTGCATTGTGTGCAGTTTCCATTATGCATATGCACACTTTGAAGTAAAATACTAAATCCAACAATAAAGCAAAAATAAGACTATAAAAAGACTATGCAAAAGATTCTATCAGATATGCAGTCAACTAATCTTTAGGAAAAGCTCAAAAAATTAAGAATGGGGACATGACAACCTCTTCAATAAACAGTGCTGGGAAAGCTAAATGTCTACATGCAAAAGAAAAGAGAGAGAGAGAGAGAGAGAGAGAGAGAGAGAGAGAAAAGAACAAGGAAAGGAATAGAATCCCTATATTATACCATACGCAAAAGTCTATTAAAATATGTTAAAGAAATGCTTGATGATATTGGCCTTAGCAAAGATTTTTTTTTTTTGGCTATGAACACAATAGGTAATTTTTTAAAAAGTTAAAGTTCACATGAAGGATTATATCAGATTAAAGTGTTCTGGACTAATGGTTTTCTTTTGATCATTGACAGTTGATGTTTTTGGTTGTTTGTTCAGTTCATTTCTGTTATTATTGTTTGTTTGGATCGTTGGTTGGTTGGTTGGTCAGCTTGAAGGTTGTTTTGCTGTTATTACTTCTTTGTTTTCTATTCAGTCTCTTTTTTTCCTAGAAACTAATGTCCTGTCACATATATAGTTTATAAATATTTTTCTTTAGGATTTTTTTGTTCCTTTTTCTCTTAAGTCCTGGGAACCTGGGGTTTCATGCATGCTATATGAGACCTAGCATCATCGGAACCTCGGGTTTCATGCACACTGTATGAGACCTAGCATCATGACCCTGCCCTATACCCATTTATAATAACATAGGGTCTCCCGTGTTCTCCAGATGGCTACAAACTTTATATTCCATTGCCTCAGCCTTTCCGGTTGTTATTATTAAAATCATGGGATACTACACCAGCCTTACTTTTTAATTTTTTAAATTATTTCCAAAATGAAAAAAAAACTTACCATTTATTCAACTGATGAGAAAAAACATCCAGAATGAGTAAGAAGTTCAAGGAGTTAAACATTCAAAGGACAAGCAATGTAATTAATAAATAGGCAAGTGAACTCAACAGTGACTTTTCAAATCAGAACTACAAATGGCCAACAACCACATTAAAAGATGTACAACATCTTCATCTATCATGGATATGCAAGCTAAAAGTATAGCCTATCTCATCCTGGCAGAATGTATACTCTCAAAAAAAAAAAAAAGCAAACGCAGTGATGATCCAGGTCAAAAGAACCCCTACACAGGAATAGAAGCAGCAATCATGGCAAAATACTTCTTACCTGCTTGATTGCCATGACTTTTTCTGCCATCTTTCTTTCTATGGCCTATGCCCCTCAACCTAGAACTGACACCACTCATAATGGGAAGGGCCATCCTACATAAATTAGTCACCAAGCAAATGAAAATGTCCACATAAGGGTCTGGTGGAAGAAATTTCCCATTTGTGGCTCCCTCTTCCCAGGTAGGTGTGTCAAGCTGACCATGAAGGTTTATCACTGTAGAAAGTTCTATGCCTGTGTAAGCTCTGAAACTGTGTGCATCATGTTAGCCAAAATTTAGCCATTTGGCTCCATGGAACACAGGGCACAACTAACTGAAACTGACTTTATTTATATTTAACAAATAGCTTTTTACAGCACTCTTATGTGAACAGCAATAAAGTACAGTGATTAAAAGCATGAGGCCCATAGTTAAACCCTACTGGACTTGCTTTCTGGCTTTATTATTTAGTAACACAGATGCCACAACAGATAAATATACAAGCTGAAACTAAATGGAGGTTCCATCTCACCCTGGTCAGAATGTATACTCTCAAAAAAATAAAAAAAAAAACAGCAAATGGCTTTTTCGCAACGGGTTTGCCGTCAGAACGCAGGTGTTGTGAAAACCATCGCTAATTCAAAGCCAAAATGGGAAAGGAAAAGACTCACATCAACATCGTCGTCATTGGACATGTCGATTCCGGCAAGTCTACTACAACCGGCCACCTGATCTACAAGTGTGGTGGAATCGACAAACGAACCATCGAGAAGTTTGAGAAGGAGGCTGCCGAGATGGGAAAAGGTTCCTTCAAGTATGCCTGGGTCTTGGACAAACTGAAAGCTGAGCGTGAGCGTGGTATCACTATTGACATCTCCCTGTGGAAGTTTGAGACCAGCAAGTACTATGTTACTATCATTGATGCCCCAGGACACAGAGACTTCATCAAAAACATGATTACAGGCACATCACAGGCTGACTGTGCTGTCCTGATTGTTGCTGCTGGTGTTGGTGAATTCGAAGCTGGTATTTCCAAGAATGGGCAGACCCGTGAGCATGCACTTCTGGCTTACACCCTGGGTGTGAAACAGCTAATTGTTGGTGTCAACAAAATGGATTCCACCGAGCCACCCTACAGCCAGAAGAGATACGAGGAAATTGTTAAGGAAGTCAGCACCTACATTAAGAAAATTGGCTACAACCCTGACACAGTAGCATTTGTGCCAATTTCTGGTTGGAATGGTGACAACATGCTGGAGCCAAGTGCTAATATGCCTTGGTTCAAGGGATGGAAAGTCACTCGCAAAGATGGTAGTTCCAGTGGAACCACCCTGTTGGAAGCTTTGGATTGTATCCTGCCACCAACTCGTCCAACTGACAAGCCTCTGTGACTGCCCCTCCAGGATGTCTATAAAATTGGTGGTATTGGGACTGTCCCTGTGGGCCCAGTGGAGACTGGTGTTTTAAAACCTGGCATGGTGGTGACCTTTGCTCCAGTCAATGTGACAACAGAAGTAAAGTCTGTTGAAATGCACCATGAAGCTTTGAGTGAAGCTCTTCCTGGGGACAACGTGGGCTTCAACGTGAAGAACGTGTCTGTCAAAGATGTTAGACGTGGCAACGTTGCTGGTGACAGCAAAAATGACCCACCAATGGAAGCTGCTGGCTTCACTGCTCAGGTGATTATCCTGAACCACCCAGGCCAAATTAGTGCTGGCTATGCTCCTGTACTAGATTGTCACACAGCTCACATAGCATGCAAGTTTGCTGAGCTTAAAGAAAAGATTGATCGTCGTTCTGGCAAGAAGCTGGAAGATGGCCCGAAATTCTTGAAGTCTGGTGATGCAGCCATTGTTGATATGGTTCCCGGGAAGCCCATGTGTGTCGAGAGCTTCTCTGACTATCCTCCACTGGGTCGTTTTGCTGTTCATGACATGAGGCAGACAGTTGCTGTGGGTGTCATCAAAGCTGTGGACAAGAAGGCTGCTGGAGCTGGCAAGGTCACCAAGTCTGCCCAGAAAGCTCAGAAGGCTAAATGAATATTATCCCTAACACCTGCCACCCCAGTCTTAATCAGTGGTGGAAGAACGGTCTCAGAACTGTTTGTCTCAATTGGCCATTTAAGTTTAATAGTAAAAGACTGGTTAATGATAACAATGCATCGTAAAACCTTCAGAAGGAAAGGAGAATGTTTTGTGGACCATTTTTTTTGTGTGTGGCAGTTTTAAGTTATTAGTTTTCAAAATCAGTACTTTTTAATGGAAACAACTTGACCAAAAATCTGTCACAGAATTTTGAGACCCATTAAAACAAGTTTAATGAGAAAAAAAAAAACAGCAAATGTAGTGAAAGTTGAGGGCAAAAGAACTCTTACACACTGCTGGCATAAAGTAAATCAGTGTAAACACTACGGTAACTGGTGTCGAACCAGAAAGTACAGCTACAGCACTGCTGAGTACTATAAAAATTTGGTATAAAGTAAACACATGCACATTTGTTTTAAAGCACTAATTACAATAACCAAGTCATGTAATCATCCTGGATGTCCATTGGTGGGTAAAAATAAAATGTGATATATATACACAATGGAGTATTATTTAACCATGAAGAAAAATGAAATTATGTCATTTGTAAGAACATGATAGAACTGGAAACCATAATACAAGGTAAAATAAACCAGACATATGAAAATAAGTATCACATGTTTTCTTTCATATATTGGATATAAATTTTTAAAAAGAAACAAGGGGCTAGTGAGGTGGCTCAGCAATTAAAAATGCATACTAAACTTAGTTCTGTTCCTAATACCAGTGTCAGTCAGTTCACAACATCCTAAAACTCCATTTATAGACCTGATGTCCTCTTCTGAGCCCACACACATACTCACACGTAGTTAAAAATAACATTTAAAAATAGATAAAGGGATGGAAAGGTGACTCAGAGGTTAAGAGCTCATCTAGAAGACCTTGAGATGAATTTTCCACACCCACATGGCAGCTTCAAGTGCCCCTTCTACATGTGTATTAGTATATATTAACTATTTAAAAAATGAAAATAAAGAAGAAATTATTAGGGAAAAGGAAGGGAACCAATGTGGGGTGAGGGGATGTAAGTACGTGCAATGGGTGGTAAGTGAGCTAAGTTCTTCATATACATCTATGAAACTGTCACAGTGAACTAATGAAACCCTGTACTTTGTACAAGTAATATACACTTAGAAAAAGTAGACGAAATACCTTACTAAGCATTTGCAAAATAAGATACAGAAATAACAAACAAGCTCAGTGTTACTAGGCATGCAAATCAAAACTGTAAGGAGACAGCTATTATAAAGAAAGGACAGGTAAAAAGCATGTGCAAGGATGTGGGCATGAGCAGCTACACACTGCTGGGAGGAATGCAACTAATACAGACATTATAAAATTGATATAAAAATTCCTCAAAAATTAAAAATAGACATAAGATGTTGCGGATGTCGCAGCATGGGTGTGTGGGTTCACGCGAGCCTGTGTGATGAAGACAAAGAGACTCTTTGAGAATAAACTAAGCCTTTGCAGCCTCAGGAGTCCCAGCCTCAGTGAACTGAAGCACTTTTCCTTAGCCCATGGCATTTTTATTTTTTCCTATATTTACACTTTAGTTAGTAAATTTCCATATCTCAAAACAACCTGAATGAAACTTCCAAAAATACAGTGCCAGGTACAAATACTGGATTCAGGAGGTACCTTGGTTTTCACAGTTGCTGCCTAACCAAGTTTTGCATAGGCTTTGTATCCATGGGAAACTCTCAGACAAGATTCACATTGGGTGACAAAAGGTAACTGTAACACAAAAAATGGGTTAGGACTGGGTGCTAACTCTATAGAGTAAGGTCCTGTGTGGTGCAGCAGAGGTTATGCCTAGTGGCAGTTGCTTGCTAACTCTATGGTGCTAGGCCAGCAGAAAACTCTGCCAAAATATGATATATCCATTTCACTTCTGCATAGAAAGAAAGGAAAGGAACTTACTGTAATTTAGACCTTGAATCTTCCCCTTGAAAAGTCCATATACCAAACCCTTGGTCCCAGTCTGTAGTACTGAGAAGAGAATAGAGCCTTTAGGAGGTGAGGGTCTAGTAGAAGAAAGATAGGTCACTGGGATGGCCCTTGGAGGGGACACTGTGACTCTTGCTCCTTCTTTCCTTTTGTCTACAAGCTGTTATGGTGGGTTGAGAACATTTTACTCCACATACTTTTTCTACAATTTACTGCCTCAAAGAGTTGCCAGAAGCTATTGGAGCCAATTGATTATAGACTGTAGCCTTTGACGCTATGAGTGAAAAAGAACCTTTCCTCCCGTTAAGCACTTTGTATCAAGCGTTTTGTTTCAGCCATAGAAAACTGATACAGGAGTGGAACCATGGTTTTTGAAGAGATATTTGCATTCTCATGACCCTTGGAGCATTTACAGGAGTAGAGGTTTAAAATCAATTTAATCTTCTGTTGACTGGTGAATACATAAAGACAATGTGTTACACATACTATAACATACATATTACCATACAATGTGGGACATTATTCCATCTTTAAAAGGAAGGAGGGAATCTTCATTTGAGAATAGATGGACAAACCTGGAGGACATTGTGATACATGGAATAAATCTGGCACAGAAAAGCAAATACTACATGATCACTCTTATATGTGGAACCTAAAAAGGTGACCTCACTGGAACAAAGAGTATAAATGCCTCCACAAATGGCAGCAATATTAATGGAAAGCAGATGTTGAAAGGGGATACTTTCAGCTATCAAATGAGTGAATTCTGGAGACAGGATCTTCAGTGACTACTGCAAATAGTTATTTTACACTTGAAATTTGCCGAGGATGGGTCTTCAGTATCCTCATCACAAAAGAGGGTAACATAAAGTAAGAGATACATTAATTAACTTCATTATGGGATCATCTGATAGTAAATATATACACCAAAGTATCATGGATGTTTCTTAAATATGTACAACTTTTATTTGACCTGTAGACCTTAATAAGATTTTTGAAGTAATGTGAATAATTATAGTAATATTCAACGTTTATATAAGGGAAGATGTTTTATAAGCAACAAGTTAGGTTAGGGTGCTCACTCACATGGGAAATTAATCATAAAAGTAGAGATGTTACGTTATGGTGAGAGAGAATTGTTAGTGTATTGACTAACCAGGAGATGTGCAGACATCTGAGGACACATTTTTGTAAGGTCTGGATAGCTTTTCATTGGCAAGGGAATTAAAGAGACCTGGAGGAGATGTCTGTTTAGACTCACTAACCAGGTTGGGCAGTGCCCTGAAACTACGTAGAGTTCTAAGCCTTGCACCACCATGATGCCAGCTGAGTTGATGTTTCCTTTGAGAAGCTTTGTGTTCCCTGCTCTTACTGACATGCTATATGTGGTTCATCCTTTATTATTCCTTAAAGAAAATTGTTTACCATTAAAGAAAAGTGTTTGAAACGCATCATCCAGGTTTCCGATGCCCCAATCATCTATATATTAGTTTGCACTTCCATCTGAAGAATCACTGGTATCAGTTAGATCTCAAAGTAGAAGGCCAATTATACATGATTATCATATGCCTAAGCTAAGTGCTGTCTTTTGAAGTACTTATTTCAAATTATTTTAGCTACCTGATCTATACTCTAGGTAAACTATTATATTTCTCTCCTTAGAATTTATCTTCCATTACTATCCTCTTTTCTCTTCAACCACTGTTGTATTTCAGTTCGTATTAAACTATGGATAACATCTGTCCCCAGGCATTTGAAGTCCTCTATCACGTGGCAGCAGAACTAGATACGATTGCATACCAACATGTGGTTCAGAGGAAAGCAAGTCACTTGTGGTGTGTTACCTCAAACCCGGCAACAGCATCAAACAATCAAATCTCTGCCATTGTCGCAGTGATGCTTCCATTTTTACTTTTAAAGTCTTTGAACAAGGGAGTAAAGTTATCAAGAGTGATTTTTTTTCTTTAAAACTATTCTCTTTAAATTGTGTGCAAAGAAAGCATGAGTATCTCTTAGTTTTATATTTTTTTCTATCTTTCAAGAAGTATTGCATTTCTTGCCTATTTACAATGCAGTTTTTAAGTATGTAAAATACACCAACAATATATTAACATTATATTGTGGTATGAAAACTTGATACTTGCTTAATAAAACTGATGGTTTGTTCATTATCCAAAAGCACAAATAAAATAAAAATATAACTACTTTTAAAAAATTAATATCAGAGGCAAAACTGAAATGCTTCATTTATCCCTAATAAATACACACAGAAATTAAACATAAAGGCTCTAAATTCCTGCCCACTGCTTCAGTAGACTATTCCTGCTCTATTATAGACCATGCCAGTCCTAGAAACCCCAGAGACATAGCCAGTTCCTGGAACCCCAGAGGCCACACAGGCTGCCGAAACCCTAGTGGATACACACTACAAGATCTGAAAACTTGATGGCCACCAAAATCACAGACCACTCAGGCCAAAAGACTAGAGAAGAAACAGAAACCAAGGGGGGAAATAGTGAAAAATTCCATCCAACAATGATAAACTCAGAAATCAGCACTGAAACATATACAGATATTAAAAAAAAAAACAAGATAACTAGAGACCAGTATGAGAACACAATCAACAACAGCCAGAGCAATATAGCACCACCACAGCCCAGTTATCCTATTGCAGCAAGCCCTGGATAATTTACCATAGCTGAAGCACAAGAAAATGACTTCAAATTAAATCTTATGAAGATAATAGAGGCTGCCAGAGAGGAAATGAATAAATCCTTTAAAGAAATCCAGGAAAATGGAAATAGAAGCACTAAAGAAAACACAAACTGAGGGAATTCTGGAGATGGAAAATCTGGGTAAGTAAACAGGAAATACAGATGCAAGCATGATCAACAGCATACAACAGATGAAAGACAGAATCTCAGGCATAAAAGATGGGATAGAAAAATTGATAAAATGGCCAAAGAAAATGTTAAATCTGTAAAGTTCCTGACACAAAACATCCAGGAAATCTGGAACAATATGGAAAGACAAAACCTAAGAATAATAAGAATAGAAGCAGAAGTTTCATAGCTCAAAGGCCCAGAAAATATTTTCAACAAAATCATAAAAGAATAATTTCCTGAATTAAAGAAAGAGATGCCTATAAAGGTACAGGAAGCTTACAAATCACCAAACTTAATGGACCAGAAAAGGAAGTTCCCGTGCCACATATTAATCAAAACACTAAATGTACAGAACAAAGAAAGAATATTAAAAGCCACAAGTCAAAAAGGCCAAGTAACATATAAAGGTAGACCTATCAGAATTACATCCGACTTCTCAACAAAGACTTTAAAAGCCAGAAGAGCCTAGACAGATGTGCTGCAAACTCTAAGAGACTACAGATGCCATCCCAGACTACTATACCCAGGAAGACTTTCAATTACCATACAAGATATTCCATTAAAAAGTCAAATTTCAACATATCTATTCACAAGTCCAGCCCTAAGGAAGGTACTAGACTAAAATTCCACCCTAAGGAGGTTAACTACACCCAAGAAAACACAGAAAATATACACCCAAGAAAACAGGGGAAATATGTAATTTTACATCAGCAAAACCAAAAGAAGGGAAGCACACACACACACACACACACACACACACACACAAAAAAAAAAAACAGCGTGACCACTGACAACAAAAACAAAATAAACAGAAACTAACGATCAGTTTTCATCATTAATACCACTCAGTATAATGGACTTGATTCTCCCTGCCCAAAATACAACAGGCTAACAGAATGAATGAGAAAACAGGATCGATCCCTTCACTGAATACCAGAAGCACACCTCAACATCAAAGATATATATTATCTCAGAGTAAAGGATTGGAAAAAGTTTTCCTTGCAAATGGACCAAAGAAGCAATCTGGTGTAGCTGTTTGTTTGTACCCAACAAAAGAGACTTCCAACTAAAATTATCAAAAGAGATGGGGAAGGACACTACATACTCAACAAAAAGAAATTCATCAAAATGGCATCTCAAATCTGAACATCTAATTCCAAAACACAAAAGCGCCAAAATTTGTAAAAGAAACATTACTAAAGCTTAAACCACACATCAAACCCTAAACATTAACTGTAGGACACTTCAACAATCTACTATTGCTAACAGACAGGTCATCTAGATAGAAACTAAACAGAGAAATAATGGAGTTAACAGACATTATGAATCAAATGGACCTAACAAATATCTACAGAGCATTTTATCCAAACATATACCCTATTCTCAGCACTTCAGGGAACATTATCCAAAATTGACCACATATTCAGTCACAATGCAAGTCTCAACAGATACAAGAAAATAAAAATAATCCCTGGTGTCCTATCTCACTACCATGGATCAAAGCTCAATTTCAACAACAAAAACAAGAGAAAGTCTACAAACTCATGGAGAATGAATGACTCCCTAAAGAATGACCACTGGGTCAAGGAAGAAATAAAGAAATATATTAAAGACTTCCTAGAACTCAGTGAAAATGAATGCCAAATTTATAGGAATCATTGAAAGTGGTGCTAAGAGGAAACTTCATAGCACAAGGCACCTTCATAAAGAAACTAGAGAGATCTTTGTACTAACAATTTAACAGCACACCTAGAAGTTCTAGAGCAAATAAGCAAACACACCCAAGAAGAGTAGATGGCAGGAAATAAGCAAACTAAGGACCAAAATCAACAAAATAGGAAAAAAGAGAACAATACAAAGAAACATTGAAACAAAGAGTTGGTTCTCTGCAAAAATCACCAAGAAAGACAAACTGACTAAAAGACACAAAAAGAATATCCAAATTAACAGAATCAGAAATAAAAATAGACACTGAAGAAATCCAAAGAATCATTAGATCATACTTAAAAACTTGTTCTTCATAAAAATTGGAAAAAGAAATGCACATCTTTTTGGTGGATACCACTTACTAAAGTTAAAGCAAGATCAGATGAACAAAATAAATAGGCCTCTAACTCCTAAAAAAATAGAAGTAGTCTTTAAAAGCTCCGCCTCAAAAAAACAAGAAAAACAAAAAACCAAGGCCAGACAATTTTAGTGCAGAATTCCACAAGACTTTCAAAGACCTAAGAACAATTCTCCTCAAATTATTCCACAAAATGGAAACAGAAGGAACATTGCCAAATTCATTTTACGAGGCCACAGTTATACTGATATCCAAACCACACAACAATTATAAAAGAATTTCCCTCATGAAAATCAATGCAAAAATACTCAATAAAATACTGGCAAACCAAATTCAAGAAACCATTAAAAAAACCATCCACCATGATGAAGTACACTTCATCCCAGAGATGTAGGGATGGATCAACATATGAAAATTTGTTAATATATTCAACCATATAAACAAATTAAGAGGCAGAAAAAAGCACATGATCATCTATTAGATGCTAAAAGGTCCTTTGACAAAATTTGAAACACCTTTGTGATAAAAGTCTTGGGGAGATCAAAAATACAAGGGATATACCTGCATATCATAAAGGCAGTTCATACCAAGTCAAATGCCAACATCAAATTAAATGAAGATAAACTCAAAGAAATTCCACTAAAATCAGGAACAAAGCAAGGCTTTCTACTTTGTCCTTATCGATTCAATATAGTACTTGAAGTTCAAGCTAGAACAATAAAGCAACTAAAGGAGAACAAGGGGACACCAATTGGAAAAGAAAATGTCAAAGTACTGCTATTTTGCCAATGACATGATAGTATACATAAGTGACCCAAAAAAATCTACCAAGGAACTCCTACAGTTTGTAATCATCTTCAGTAAAGTGGCAGGATACAGGATTAACTTAAAACAAAAACAAAAAAAGTAGCCTTCCCATATACAAATGATAAATATGTTGAGAAAGAAATCAGGGAAACAACACACCTCACAATAGCCACATATGATATAAAATATCTTGTTGTAACTCTAACTAAGCGAGTAAAAAATCTGTATGAAAATAATTACTAATCTTTGTAGAAAGAAATTGGAGACGATATCAAAAGATAGAAAGATATCCCAGACTCATGGATCAGTAGGATTAACATAGTAAAAATGGTCATGCTACCCAAAACAATGTACAGATTTAATGCAATCCCCACCAAAATTCCAAGACAATTCTTTATAGACCGTGAAAGGACAATTCTCAATTTCATGTGGAAGAACAAACAACAAACAAAAACAGGATAGTATTGGTGTGGGATTCTATGAATATGTTTTATTTCCATTGGTAATTAAAAAGCTGTTTTGGCCAGTGGCTTGGTATTGGCATAAAAATAGACACATTTGGTGTGGGACAATGGTCTGTATTCTGTCAATTTTATTTTAAATAAATGCTCATTGGTCAGTAGCCAGGCAGGAAGTATAGGTGGGACAACCAGATAGGAAGTAGAGGCAGGTCAGGGAGGACAGAAGAATTCTGGGAAGAAGGAAGTCCTATTTGGCAATCCTGTTCCCAGCCACAGAAGAAGCAAGATGTGACAACCCTGCTGAATAAGGTACCAAGCCATGTGGTTATCACAGATAAGAATAATGGGATAATATAAGTTGTTAGAGCTAATAAGAAGCCTGAGATACTGGGCCAATCAGTTTATAACTAATGTAGACCTCTGTGTGATTTCTTTGGGACTTAACGATTGTGGGGACCAGGTGGGACAGAAAACTCAGTCCATACACATTAATCAATGGAATCAAATTGAAGATCCAGATGTAAATCCAAACACGTATGGATAGCTGATTTTTTTGTAATGAAGCCAGAAATATACAATGGAAAAAAAAAGAAAGCATCTTCAACCAATTGTGTTGGTTTAACTGGATGCCTGCATATAGAAGAATGCAAATAGATCCATATCTATCATCCTGCAGAAAATTCAAGTCCAAGTGGATCAAAGACCTCAATATAAAAATAGATACACTGAACCTGATAGAAGAGGAAGTAGGGAACAGTATCAATACATTGACACAGGAAACAAACTTCTGAGCAGAAAACCAATAATGCAGGCATTAAGACTAACAATTAATGAATTGGACCTCATGAAACTGAAAAATTGCTATAAAGCAAAGGACACTGTCAATAGGACAAAAGGGAATTCTATGGAATGGGAAAAGACCTTCATCATTCCCACATCTGACGGAGGGCTGATTGCCAAAACATAAAGAACTCAAAAAACTAGACATCAAAACTCAAATAATCCAATTTTAAAAGGGATACAGATCTAGACAGAGAATTCAACAAAGGAATCCGAAATGGTCAAGAAGCATTTAAAGAAATGTTCAACACCCTTATTCATCAGGGAAATGCAAATCAAAACTCTGAGATTCCTTCTTAAACCTGCCAGAATGGCTAAGATCAAAAACACATATGAAAGTTTGTGCTGGCAAGGATGTGGATCAAGGGAAACACTCCTCTACTGCTGTTGGGAGTGCTAATTTTTACATCAATATAGGAAACCAATATGACAGTTTCTCAGAAAATTGGGAATCAATTTACCTCAAGACCCAGCAATATCATTCCTGGGTATATACCCAAAGGATGCTTATCCTACCAGAAGGACACTTTCTCAAATAAGTTCATAGCAATTTTATTCATAATTATCAAAAACTGAAATCAAACCAGATGTCCATCAACCAAATAATGGATAAAGAAAATATGGTACATTTACACGATGGAGTATTATTTAGCTGTTTAAAAAAATAACATCATGAAATTTGAAGGCAAATAGGTGGAACTAGAAAAAATAATCCCAGGTGAGATAACCCAGAGCCTGAAAGACAAATATGGCGTGTACTAATTTACAAATTGATGCTAACTGTAAAGGATAACCATGTTACAATCCACAAACCCAGAGAAGCTAAGTAACAAGGAGGTCTTAAGAGAATATGAATGAATCCCCCTGGGAAGGGAAAATAGAATAGACATTGAGGATGGGGTGGAGAGCTGGAGATGGGAACAGGAGGGATAGGGTAGGGGAAGGATGGAGAGGGAGAGTACTGGGAGAGACAAATGGGATGCATTTTGGGGAACAAGTTAGAAACCTAGTGCAATGGAAACTCCCAGAAATCTATGAAGGTGACCCAAGCAATAGGATATATGGGGCCTGAACTGGCCATTTCCTATAACTAGGCATGATTTCCAGCAGTAGGATTGGGACACCAATTCAGCCATTCCACAGGGGCATGGGGAGATATCTAGAAGGGTGCAGTGGGGATAAGAACAGGATGGATCAGGTCAGGAGAGGATGACGCCACAAAACACTGGGAGAGACAATTGGAATGGGATGAGCTAGAAACCTGCTGCAATGGAAATTCCCAGGAATCTGTGAAGGTGACCCTAAGATTCCTACCAATGGAAGATATGGAGCCTGAATCAGCCATCTACTATAACCAGTGGAGGGATTGGGACACAGCTACAAAATCTTCAATATATAACTTGTCCTAGTGTGTGGGTACATCCCTCGCGGTCCTGAGTTCCTTGCTCGTGCTCCCTCTCCTTCTGCTCCTGATTTGGACCTTGAGATTTCTGTCCAGTGCTCCAATGTGGGTCTCTGTCTTTGTCTCCTTTCATCGCCTGATGAAGGTTAATATTCAGGAGGATGCCTATGTGTTTGTCTTTGGATTCACCTTCTTATTTAGTTTCTCTAGGAACATGAATTATAAGCTCAATGTCCTTTATTTATGGCTAGAAACCAAATATGAGTGAGTATATCCCATGGGGATGTTCTATTGGGAACTCACCAAGGCCAGCTGGTCTGGGTCTGAAAAAGCATGGGACAAATCCGGACTAGCTGAACATAGCGGACAATGAGGAATACTGAGAACTCAAGAACAATGGCAGTGGGTTTTTGATCCTACTGCACGTTCTGGCTTTGGGGGAGCCTAGGCAGTTTGGATGCTCACCTTACTAGACCTGGATAGAGGTGGGCGGTCCTTGGACTTCCCACAGGTCAGGGAACCCTGATTGCTCTTTGAGCAGATGAGGGAGGGGAACTTGATCGGGGGAGGGGGAGGGAAATGGGAGGCGGTGGCGGGGAGGAGGCAGAAATCCTTAATAAATTAATTAAAAAAAAAAACTTGTCCTGCCTACAAGATGTGTTGGGGTAAATGTGGCCCAGAAATTGTGGGAGTGGCAAACTAATGACTGGTCCAGCTTGAAAGCCATACTGTGAAAGAGAACCACCCACGGAACTTCCCAGAGAGCCAGGACCCTGAGGATAGATAACCCAGAGACCTAGGATAGAACCAAACAGAACTGGCATAAAACAAAAAAAAAAAAAGTCAATGAAATGATTCCTAATAGCATTCTGCTACACTCATAGACTGATGCTTAGTCCAGGTGTCACCAGAGAAACTTCATTCAGCAACTGATGGAAACAGATGCAGAGAGCCACACCCAAACATTAGGTAGAATTCAGGGAATCATTTAGAGGAGGGGGGAAAAAGGACTGTAGGAATCAGAGGGGTCAAAGACACCATAAAGAAACTCACAGAATCAACTAACCTGGGCTTATAGAGGCTCACAGAGACTGAAGTGACAACTAGGGAGCCTGTAGGGTACCTATCTAGGCCTGTTGTATGAGGTTTCTGTCCCACCCAGTCACACAATAAGCACACAGAAACTAAATTATTTGCAATACTATCTGGCCAATAGCTTATGCATATTTCTGGCTAACTCATATCTTAAATTAACCCATTTCCATTAATCTGTATATCGCCATGAGGCTGTGGTTTACAGGGTAAAGTTCCGGCGTTTGTCTCTGGTAGGGCTACATGGCTTCTCTCTGTTAAAGTTTTGTAGTTCTGTCTTCTTAATAATGGACACAGGGGTTGTCTGTCTCTTTTGCCTGCTTTTGGGACCCTTTTCCTCATACTGGGTTGCCTAGTTCAGTCTTAAAATGAAGGGAGGTGTATAGTCTTCCTGCAACTTGATATGCCATGTTTGGTTGATATCGATGGGAACATACCCTTTTCTGGAGAGAACCAGAAGATGAGGTAGGAGAGGGGCAGGCGAGAGATGAAAGGAGGGGCTGGGAGAATAGGAGGAAGATGAAATGGCAGTCGGAATGTGAATAATAATAATAAAAAGAAAAAGAAATTAAACACTGAGCTCTATCAGTTATTTTTATAATTGTTGTGATTTATTTTAGAAGAGACATACTGCATTTAAAATGAAGAAATTCTGTTTAACATTTTAAACCTTGAACCTAAAATCTATGTGGTCAATAACAATTTAGTATTAACCTTGATAATTATTAATTAGAATTAGTTGTTTTCTGTTTACTTCCATTTCCAGAATATTTCTAATATAGTATTATGCTCAATTTTCTAGAGATATTGCAGAGCTTACCAACATGCTTTCACTCAGCAATTGTAAGAGTATTCGGTATACTAAACAAATATGGTATTTGACAGATTTTATAGGGTACCATACAATTAACCTTAATGCTTCATGGTGATTGCCTATGACTACATTACAGATATTATAGTTATATATGTTATATATAGATACATATGCACGGTGTGATGGTACATGCTCATAATTCTACCACTTGAGAGGTAAGGGAGGAAGGATCAGAGCCTACTAGTCATCCTCTGCTTCATTGTAAGCTGAAGGCCAGTTTGAGCCATAGGAGACTGTCTCAAAACACCAACAGAAGTTGGCATGGTGGCACATGCCTTTAACACCAATAATGAGGAAGTGGAGGTAGACATATCTCTATGAGTTACAGGTTAGCTGAAATTGCATAGTGAGATTCTGTCTCAAAAATAAAGCAAAACAATACCTTCTAAAATGTAAAATATTAGCAATTTAATAAATACATGTACATCCTGTTATATAAATGCTGCCTTTCTATGAAACATTGAGTGAATGTTATTTGTTCAACTATACTATGTTCTCTTAGATGGCACTTTCTTGTTTATAATATAAATCAGTTATACTAATCTAGGTCCACCTTAATAAGGGATAGGAATAAGCCCCCATTGAAGGGGGCCGCAAAGGTTCTGAAAGCAGAGGAACGGTAACGAAGCCCAGGGGCTGGCACTAATAGCAGGATTAATGGTAATCCAACCCACTTCTCCTTGGATTTATATTTGCAATTATCTGAGGTCATGTAAATATTTTTATGTGTTAACAGAGTAACTTTTCCTTCCCATGTCTTAGCTTCATAATTAGGATTTGTCATTAAAAAAAAAAATGTTGCTGAATCTCTCTCTAGAGAATGTGAAATAGTTGCCCTAATGGGAATCAGCTGAGTACAAATCAATTGCCACTTGTCACTCCTGGCCTTTTTAAAAGCCATTGCTTGCCTGTTTTTGGTTTGTTTGTTTTTTTTCAGCATGTCTTGTTGCCTATGGCAGACCTCTCCTAGAGCAGTCACACTAAAAGATTATCGCATTTTGGAATCTTTGGTTTCAATCAGACCATTGTAAATATAACTTCAAATATGGTTGAAGTTAGTTCTAAACCTTTTACAAAATGAAATAATGGACAAATAGAATGCAGCTTACAGAGTTTTCTCTCACAGAGATTCTATGATAGAAGAACATAGAATAAATATATCATTGTTCAACATAAACTTAAATCTTCTGCTCTTGATTGAAAAGTAGAAATATGACCTATGTTACATCATTTTTATTCACTTCACACATTTATTTTTCATTAACTCTGTAAAGAAGGTATTTTATTGTCTGCATTTGTATAGAGGACAACAGCTTTTTCAGAGCCCCCAAATGAGAAAGGGTAGGAGTCACTACAGTTTCATCAACGTTTAGGGTTTAGATCCCTAAGTATTGCATACCTATTTAACCTGGAGGTAGTGAAAAGCTAATTAAGAAAGAAACAAGTGAATTCAAAGCCAGTATGGTATACAAAGTGAGTCCAGAACAGCTGGACCATCCCGCAGAGAAACCCTATCTTGAAAAACAAAAGCAAAAACAAACAACAATGACAAAAAAAAAATACAAAGAATCCAAAAGAAAAAATCGGGCATGTAATCCCAACACTTGGGAGATGGTGGGGGTGGGTGCAGGTGTATATCTTTGTAAATTCAAGGTTTATCAAGTCTACATAGTAAATTCCAAGCCAGCTAGGGCTGCATAGCAATACTTTTCCTTAAACAGTAGCATTAACCAAAAAAGAAACAAGCAGAAAGTTATAAGATTAGTGTCATAGTTAGAGTGTCTACTGCTCTGGAGGAACACCATGACCATGACAAACCTTATAAAGGAAAACATTTAACTGGAGTTGCTCACTTACAGTTCAGATGTTCAGTCTATTAACATCATGGCAACAAGCATGTGGGTAGACATTGTACTGGAGAAGGAGCTGAGAGTTCTTACATCTTGACCCTAAGACAACAAGAAGTAATCTGTCTCATTGGGAGTGGTTTGGGCATATCTGAGGTCTCGAAGACCTCCTCTACAATGATACACTCCAACAAGACCATACTTACTCCAACAAGGCCATACATCCTAATAGTGCCTCTCCCTTTGAAGGGTCATTTTCTTTCAAATCACCACAATTACTAAAGAATTGCATCACATTTGATGAGAGTTACATAGCAATAAATAGCTATTAAAGTGCCTATAGGACTGCTTTTTACATACACCTTTTACTGACTTACACCTGTGTGTATGGCAGTAGGGCACATTCAACACATTTTAAGAAAAATAAGTGCTCATAATCTCAAAGTACAAATTTCTACTATAGCTGAACATTCCTTCAGAGTCAGTGATTAATTCTAGATGTTATTTTGTTTACTTGTCTGTTTCCATTCCTCCTTAATCTCTATCTCCCTCAGGGAATTTTATTTTTTTTGGGGGGGGGGGGAGCACCACTTTTCTAGATACCAGTCATTGGTGAAGTGTAAACACTTACAGTTCAGCTCCCACTACTAAGGAAGATCGTGTTAGAGTCTACGGAAATGTCTTCAAGAGTTTGTCATTTCTTAAACAAGACATTAAAGTCTTTAACCCTTTCCATCTTTCTTCTTTTTTCCCCTTCTTTCTCCTTTTTTTAAATTGTAAACTATCCATTGATAAACTCTCCAATTGATCTTTGCAGTTCTATGCTCAAGACAAAATTATTTGGAGTGAATCTGGTACAGCGTAGAGTCTGATAGCTGATGCTTTCTGGCATGGGCTGGCAATTGCCAAGTCTAGTTTCCCGATTCCATTCAGTCAGTTCCTAGAGTTCACTTGAATACCTTTCTTTGACCACTTTTCAGGTTGCCGTCTGAACTACTAGGATGCTGTTATCCCCCTCCACCTCTCATCAGTCTTTCCCTAAGTCCATCAGCTTCCTGTGAACTCCTGAATTGTTTGCTTAGTTGTATTTTAAGTCAAACAAAAACATGCTATGTTTAATTCTGTTTAGAACCTGGCAGTCTCTTGCATTTATTTGTAAATGCATCAGAGATCATGAAACTAAAAACAGTCTTCAGAGAGAACTGCCTCTTCTCCATTTTGGTATGAGTTCAGGTGGATCAATGGAATTGAATCAAACACCCAGGCATAAATCTATAGATCTATGGGCACATGATTTTGTATAAAGAAAAATTATACAATGAAAAAGCATATCTAACAAATTCTTCTGACATAACTGGATGCCTGAATGTGGAAGAATGCAAATAGATCCATATCTATTAACCTAAATAAAACTTAAGTCCAAGTGGATCAAAGACCTAAATATAAATCCAGTTATACTGAACTTGGTAGAAGAGAACGCAGGAAACTGCCTTAACATATTGGCTCAGGAGACAACTTCCTGAATAGAACACCAGCAGCATAGATACTTATATCGACAATTAATAAATTGGACCTCATGAAACTGAAAAGCTTCTGTAAGGAAAAGGACATCAGGACATCATCAATAGATCAAAATGGCAGCCTATAGAATAGGAAAAGATCTTCACCAGCCCCACATCTGACAGGGCTGATCTCTAACACACACACACACACACAATTAAAAAAACTCAAGAAACTAGACATCACCAAACCAAATAATTCAATTAAAAACAGGGTACAGATTTAAAACTCTCAATGGAAGAATCTCAAGTGTCAGAGAAACACTTAAGAAGTGTTCAACATCCTTAGCCATCAGTGAAATGCGAATCAAAATGATTTTGAGGTTCCATCTTATACCTTTCAAAATTGCTAAGATCAAAAACACAAATGACAGCTTATGTTGGCAAGGATGTAGAGCAAGGTGAACACTCTTCTTTTGCAGTTGGGAGTGCAAACTTGTACATCCACTTTGGAAAGCAATATTGTGGTTTCTTAAAAAATTGGGAATCTAGCTCAAGACCCAATGATACCACTCCTGGGTATATACCCAAAGGATGCTCAGTCATACATACCACAAGGACAATTGTTCAACTATGTTCATAGCAGCTTTATTTGTAATAGCCAGAACCTGGAAAGAACCTAGATGCCCATTAACTAGAGAATGGATAAGGAAAATGTGGTACATTTACACAACAAAGTATTACTCAGCTGTTAAAAACAAAGACATCAGAAAACAAAAGAATGAAACTAGTTAAAAAAAATCCTGAGTGAGTTAACCTAGACTCAGCAAGACAAACAAGGTATGTACTCACTCATAAGTAGATATTAGCTGTAAAGTAAAGAACAACTATCCTAGACCCAGAGAGGCTAGGTAACAAGAGGTTTCAAGCGGGGAATGCATGGATTTCCCTGGCAAGGGGAAATAGAAGCGATTCCCTAGGTGGATCAGGAGTGGATGGGGATGGGAAATTGGAGATCATGTTGGGAAGTAGATGGAGTGGGAGAGAACTGAAAGAGATGACTGGAAATGGGGGGATGCTTTTTGAGATCAGGCAAAAATCTGATGCAAGGGAAACTCCCACTAATCTACAGGATGACCTGATCTAACACTCCTAGTAATGGTGGATGTAGGTGGCCCGAATTGGCCATCTCCTATGATCAGATTGACACCTACCCCAATGACTATAAGAAAGCCTTTGCTCAGTAACTAATGGAAACAGATGCAGAGACCCACGTGCAGACATTATGCTGAGCTCAAGAAATCCTGCTGAAGAGACGAAAAAAGGATTGTAGTTTTTACATTTTAAATCAAAAAACTTCAGGAAAAATAGTAGAATTAAAAGCATTTATTAGTAGCAACATTTTCTACTTTAAATATGTATCTGCTTTTAAAAATTACTCTTTAATTAAAGTTAAACACAATCAGTGAAACAATCAGTGAAAATACAGTAGCACTTCCTTTTGAAGTGGGAAATAAAACAGGCCTTGGTCCAACTAGGGAATGCTGATGTGGAAAAATTGGTAGTTTGACACCGTAGAAGAAATAAAATTGTCATGAACAAAGGTGAGGAGGGATTGTATTTGTCAGGAAGAGACTCCTTCAGGATGAACTGCCTGGGCTGTGGCATGTCACATCTTGTCACAGAGAGGTAATGACTAGTAATGTTGGAGGAATAGGTCTTTTGTCAGATCATTATGGTAGTCCCAGCTACAACTGCCTCAGGATGTAGTGACTGTTTCACGGAAAGGCCAAAATACTTCAGGTGAAACATGGCTCAATCCTTTTTCCTGATTAGGAAAAAGAACAAAGCCAGTTTTTATCTAGACAGCACTGAAGGTGAGCCCTAGGGCAAGAACATGGAGCTGCCTTTGGTACCCAGGAAATGAGAACTGAGCATTTGCTTGGCCTTTGATTCTGTGCAACTGGCTGGCTACACTTTGTCTTGCTTTACTAACCACTGAACATGATTAATTTTGTAACTTACTCTTCTTACTTAAGCATCTTGGAAGAGCAGAGAGGGAAAAAATTGAGCTAGAGAAGTGATGTGGTTAAATGAGTCATCCCATTGCTCCAGAATTAATTAAATGAAGTCTTATGTTGCGTCTTAGCAGGAAGAATCAGGTCTTTAAGTATCTCAACAAAGTCGGAAAGGGAATAGAAAAGGTAACTGTTTACATTTACAAAAGTCTCAGAGGTCAAATGTAGGGCTGAGAGACATTGAATAAAAATTGAGAGTTCTTACTCATTACTACATCCTTATTTCTGTTATAATTAGAAAATTCTTATTGGGGGAGAAATCAGTCTTCTCCACGAATGAGCCATCTGTTTAGTCATCCATCCCAAGTGATCACCCTACACACATATTTATAAGGGCGACATTAAATTGGCTAGTAGCTTGCATGCCTGTCTGTCTGTGTGCTGTGTGTAACCATAACAATTATAGAAGAATTGGACACAAATCTGAGGTGGAGTAGAGTCACAAGGGAAGAGCTGGAGGAGAGAGGGGGAGAATTGATGCAAATACAGTACTCTTCTATGAAATTAGGAATTAAGTTAGAGAAAAATGAAATTCTTACTTAAAAAATCTTTAATGAGTATTTTTATGACAGAAATACATTTTTCATAAGGTGACTCATTTTAAAATCACTTTTCTAAGTTAAGGAAGTTATAGAAGTTATAAATGATAACGCCTAGTTTTCTGTCCCACTCGGGGTGGATACTCAGCGTGTGTACGTTGCTGATTCTCTTGGTGCTGTGGTAAGCACCCTGACAAAAGCAACTTCAAGGAGAAAGGGCTTATTTTGACTCTAGGGAGGTGAGTGTACATTGGTGACAGTAAGTTAGAGCAGGATGAGCTGTGGTCACAATCTATCCACAGTGGAAAGCAGTGTGATGGAGGCTTGCTTTCAGCATATTTTCTCCTCCTTTTATTCCAGAGTCCTGCACAGAGGGCAATGCCATGCTCAGTGCATTGCTCTCCACACCTCAGAGGGCCATCAAGTTGGCAGTTGAGATTAACCATCACCCCTGCTAACATCTTTCTATTTTTTTTTCATTCAAAACTTTGCATTTTCTGTGTCTTATCCTGGAATACTAAAAGGATGTTCTCCAACATATCCAACTTCGGTGAGTCCAAAATGATGTGAAAAATCTCAAGCTAGCCACATGGAGAAGCCACAATGAGAGTCACATTCCTTACCAGCACCCTGATGTTCCATTACAGGGTCTAGACAGGCCAGTGAACAATTCTTGTTTGGCCAGCTGGTATTTAATTGTAAGTATATGAGAGCCTACAAGGGAGACCAATTTACAAGACCATGAAAATTAGTAATGACTTGTTTTCAAGCTACGTTTAGAGCAAGAAAAATAGATAACTAGAACCGACTATAAATGACCATTTTAATAAGACACGGCTAGTTCTCTTATCAAACAAACTGAAGAGCAATAAGTTAAAGAGGGAATAGAGAGAGAACAAAAGAGGCAGGGGAATCTCTCTAAAGGAAATGTCTGTGCTCAGTCTTACAGTGTGATGAAAGAATAAGTCAAATGGGGGTATCGAAAAGAATGAATTATAGGGAGAAATCACACCATAACCCAGGGCCAGGAGTGTGAAATACAAGGTGATACAGATAAAGTGATATACTGAGGCATGTAATTCAAAATAACCAGCACATGAGGTCTAGGTAAGTAAAGCGGGTTTGGAGAGGGAATGTGGAATCGGCATTTGGATGTTTTGAATGTCATGACAAGGAAACTGAACACTAATTTGTAGTCTCAATTTCATACTTTTCAGCTTGTACAGAGAGTGGAGCTGTACGATAAACACGATTTATCTTTTTTGGAACGTCTATTTTACTGAGAAGCAAGTAATTTAATGTAGTATTGTTTTTATATTTAAGCAAACAAATGCATTCAGGTGTAGAAGGCAATGTTCTCTGAATTTTAAAGATAATTTACAAGGTTTCAAAGTGGAATGCAATGTGCCTATGGCATCTCCGTGGTTGGGCAAGTTTATCCATTTCTCACATCTTGTCTCTGGAGAAGCTTGACAAAGCAATGAGGAACTATTAAAAACACACAAACATATTCTCAGCTCTTCAGTTTTGTTTTTGTGATGGGGTCTTTCTGTGTAGCATAGGTTGGTCTCAAACTCTTGGAAAATCTTCTGCCTCAGTTACTCCAAATGTTGGGATTACAGGCATGCACCACCAGACACAGCCTGGTTTTTGTTTTATTGAACCATGGGACACCTGTGACCCCCGACTCAGCCTAAGCCTATGTCTTAGATTACTAATTCTTTTTTTTTTTTTTGATTTTTCGAGACAGGGTTTCTCCATAGCTTTTGGTTCCTGTCCTGGAACTAGCTCTTGTAGACCAGGCTGGCCTCGAACTCACAGAGATCCGCCTGCCTCTGCCTCCCGAGTGCTGGGATTAAAGGCGTGCGCCACCACCGCCCGGCTAGATTACTAATTCTTTGCCATGTGTTCATATTTACTCTCCAACCCTCTTTTTTCCCCCAGTACTAAATTTCTATCTCCAGCCTGACTAGAAACTGACCACACTAAAGACTTCCATGGTTAGAATTTTCATATTTGGCTGAAGTTTGGGTATTATAACAGCTACCTGGAACTGCTTAGTCCTGGGATTTCATTCTCTGCTGCATTCATATTTGCTGTGACTATATTCATAACATCCAGGTTATGGAACAAGCCTATATGTCCAACAGAAAAAGGGATTTTAAAAGTGTAGTATGTATATGCAATAGAACTTTTTTGTTTTTTTTTTCCTCAGGGTAAAGTGGGTGGTATGCATGTCTTTACGGGTATATGCAAATGGGCAAATGCATCAGGGCAGAAGAGGACATTGGATATCTTACTTTACCATTCTCTGCCCCTTTCAACTGAAACAGGGTCCCTCTGAACACAGAGTTCACTGCTTCTGTTAGAATGGCTGGCCAGTGAACTCCCAGGATTCTCCTGTCTCCACCCCTCAGCACTGGGGTTAGAGAAGCTTGCAGTCATACCCAGCTTCTGTTTGGGTGGAAGAGAACTCATGTCTTTATGCTTGAGAAGCAAACTATAACCCTCTAAGTCATCTTCCCAGGCCTCATAATAGAGTTTTATGTAGACAGAAAGGACAATGAAGTTGTTTTCAGGTTGAAAATGGAGATTGTCATATAAAGCAAAATAAGCCAGATTCAGAAAGTCAAATATCATATTTTCTCTTACAGTCAAAACTCTGATTGTAAAATACACACATAGAGATATATCTATACATATTTATCTTTATCTATCTACATGTAGGCTATTTTGCAGAGAGAAAAAAAGAGAGGATGGAAGGTAAATATGAGCCAAGTAATGACTTACTTGTATAAAGATACTATAATGAAATCCAGTATCTTTTTTTTTTGAAATCCAGTATCTTGTATACTAATTTAAAAAGTAATTTTCAAAACTTGTTGCTACGCTCTTAAGGGCCAATCCTAATAGATAAGACGATTTCCCAGGTGCAGCTTCCCATTTCCAAACTTTCTGTCTGAAAACTGTTGAGCTTCCCATATGCCTTACAAAGAAGACTGTTTCAAAAAAAATTATACTTTACAAATGCATTCTATAGAAGTGATAGGATAAAATAAACTGCTTCTTATAGTTTAATTTTAAAACTCATAATGTCATGAAGAAGTTCAAATAGAAAATATCTGAGACTTATAGTTTAGCATGTTAAAAAGTGATCCTAATTAATGATTTAAATATACCAGCAAGATGAGGTAAAGATAGTGTTTTCATAAAACTGTCTGATAAAAATCTTCAGGGGGAAAAGCTAAAGAAAAGAGTCCCATGGCTTTAAAAGAATAGGTTCTACTTACAAACCAAAATTTTTAAGCAATACATGAAAGCACAAACGATACAAGAATCAATATGCAGAGAGAGCTCCTACAAAACCTGCCAGACGCTCTGCAGCCTCTTGTCTTGCCTCGACACCTTTATGTGTGTGACATGAGATCCTGGTGAGGCATAGAAGAAACCTCCTAGGAAAAGGCATGGCTTAAGAAGTTCTCAGCAGAATAGAGGATAAAATAGAGTCCCATTTTCATGGAACTTTAAATATGGTAATAAAATATACAAGAAACAATCAAGTAAATGTTATATGTCTCACAATGACAAGTACAACAAATAAAATATACAAAAATTGGAATAGAGAAGATGGACTTGGGTCGAGGAGCATTACAGAGCTCTTTGTCCCTCTTCCTAGTGTGGCCACAGTGAAGAAATCTCTCTTTCATGCTTTACACTAATAATTTGACTCTTTTGATTAGCATATTGAGGATGGATGGCGAAACTTGACTCATTGGGGTGGGGGCACAGACTGTGAACCTTAAGTCTAGAAACAATCTTTTGAAGGGACAAAAGGCACAGTTGTGGGTATTTGGTTACCTTAGCAAAATAGTCAGCATATGGAAAGGAAATTTTTTTTACTTAGCTAGCTAAAATACAAAGATTTAGGTACAATTTTAATTTGAGACAGAAAGGTACTGGTTTTACTGGACTTTACTTCAGGAAGACTCATCTGAAATGCCAAATGAGAAGTTGATTTTCAACTTACTTCTTAATAATTTGGGTCTGGTGCTTCCAAATATTAGTTTTACAAACTGAGACCAAAGAAATTTTTGATTAGAGACTTTAGGAGAGAGAATCTGAATATAGTATAAAATATAAATATATATATACTATGAATATAGTATAAAATATAATATATATTGTTGGCTTTCAACAATGTTTTATTGCCATGAAGAGACACCATGACCACAGCTACACAGGAAAGCTTTTAACTGCGGCTTTCTTGCAGTTAGTCCATTATCTTCATGGAAGGTAGTATAGTGGCACACAGCCGAATGTGGTGCTGGAGAGGTAGCTAAGAGTTCTACAAGCAGATTCACAGGCAGCAGAAAGAAAACACTGATAGACCCAGCATGGGTTTTTAAAATGACAAAGCCTAACCTCAATGGCATACTTCCTTTAATAAGGCCATGCCTACCCCAGCAAGGCCACACCTCCTAAACCTTCTCAAGTAGAGCCACTTCCTGATGATTACACATTAAAATATATAAGCCTATGGGCCATTCTTATTATTCAAACCACTACAAAGGCTAAGAAATTTTTAGAATTGGTTTTCCTAAGCAAACCTGAAGTGTAAAATTCAAAGGTTGATTTTAAGCCAGGTAGTGGTGATACACACCTTTAATCCCAGCACGCAGAAAGCAGAGGCAGGCAGATAACTATGAGTCAGAGGCCAGCCTGGTCTACAGAGTTGGCTTCAAGAGAACCATTGAAATTATTTCTAACAGATATTTTTATGTTTTTTATTAAGTTGAGGGTCAGAAAAAGCAAGTAAATTTAACAATAAAGATCTGTGGATAACTGCAATGAGAGAGAAGATAATGGCACGTAATATAATCGTCAGGAAGACTTAATCTTCACCCAGCACAAGAAACAGAAGTGAGATTCTATTCTTTTAATGAAGAAGTTGTCTCTGTTTAGATTAACAAGATGGAGTTTTTGTTCCAGTCTTTCCAAAAGTAACTAAAAGCCAAGAAATTATTCAGAAATGTTTACTATGTGTGGGAATCTGATGCTAACTGATTGCATTCTGATTTTGATTTCTACTTGTAGTCTGTTTGTGATATTTGTTTAAGACCCAGGCATATTTCACTTCCCAATTGAGGAATTAAACAGAGTGAGGAAATGTCACCAACCTGCCTGGCAGAATGAAGATATTCTAAAGAGACATTTCTGTTCTTCTCTTTGGCTGTAAGACTATTGAAAGAATTGATTCCAAGAAGTTAGAACCTCCTCAAGAATCTTCCACTAAAAGAGGAAATGGATGAAGTCCTGGGATTGCCAGAAGAGAAGCCTGTTCCTGGAGAAAGATTTAGCACTCACTAGACATCCTTGTAGGAGAGACTGAGAGCTAAGACAAAGGTGTGCCGTGGACCGCACCTTGTTACCATCAGGGGGTTTTAGAGAGGGTAGGTTTTCATTACTAAAGAATTAAAAAGCAAGAGATGCAGCAGTCTTAGCACACAGCCAAGTTTTATGGAAAAGCATATACACAGCACACTGCCAGACTCCCATGAGAGGTTATCTGACGCCAATCCATTCCTCCCTGGACCATCTAGGTTTGTATATCTGGGGTATGGGATAAACTGGCTTTTTCTCCTTCTAGACCAGTTAGGTTAGTTCTGGCTGCCATAGGCGATTGTGATGCCGAGTGGAAGAAGAGGTGAACCCTGCTCATGAATTCTTTGTTCTGAAGGGGAACGATCCCAGAAGTCTAAGATCTTTTTGTAAGTTGGAGAAAAAACATTGTCTGCTCATGGTTCTCTGGTGATTTGCCTATCAGGAGGTAGGCTAATTTCTATGATCCCTTGGCAAGTCCTAGATATGCATATTGCTTGCTTTTCATTAGAACCCTGTTCCACTATCAGGAGCTTGAAGATGAACTTGAGGGGAGGGTTACTGAATCTTGTCATCTCTATTCTGAATATGTCCACATTAAATAAATCTTGTTTTCCTGATTTTTACTATGAGATTGTGTGTGTGTGGTAGTGGGGATGGGGTGAGACACTTCAGTGTAAAGTAGGTTCCATGTAATGGTCAGAGAAAGGCTCTCTGATGAGGTAACGTCTAAACAGACATCTGAAGGAAGTGTGTTACCTTGCCACCTGGGGGAAACAGTTCAGATATAGTAAACACAGAGAAAATCCCCTGTGAGTGGCGTCTGCTTGGTGCCCTGAGAACAACGAGTCAGTGGCTACAGTAAGATCAGCAGTGTGCTGTTGCAGCTCCTGAGTGTGGCGGCAGCTGAGCAGAGGACAGGTTGGGCTGCAGTGGGGACTCAGAGTTTTGTTCCAAGTGTGATGAGATGACACGAGTGTTTTGGTGTGATTTGATTTATGTTTTGAACAGGATTAGTCCTGCTTTTACGTGGCAAGTAGAGAACATGAGGGAGGCTGGGCAGAAAAACAGTATGAAGTTGGAGTTGGAGTGACAGGGATATTCTAAAAGATGGTGGTAGTTTCATTGAGGGGAGTGGCCATGGAGGCTGAGTAGGAAAGAAACAAAAACAAAAGCATTGTAAATATGTCAAGATAATTAATAATTATTTGAATTTAAAATAAATTATTTGATTAATCAATGTTTATTTTAGGTCACGAAAATATTCTTCTGTTTTCCTTCAAACACTTCCTTGTTTGGTCTTCACACTTAGAACTTTGACACATTTTCAATTGATTTTGTTTATAATGAGAAGAAATAGTAACAAACAAAACTCACAACTAGAAGATAAAACTTTGGGGTTTTAGCAGGAATGATGCCAGGCAGTGTTACAAAAAAGGCACAGAGATTATGTTGGCTGATTGAGATTCCTGTCTGCATGCTGTGAATATGTTTTATTACCATTGGATAATAAAGAAGCTCCTTTGGCCTAGGGCAGGGCAGAATATAACTAGGTGGGAAAACTAAACTGAATGCAGGAAGAAAGAAGGGTCAGTCAGATGCCATGTAGCTGCCGAAGGAGAAGAATGCCAGAAAGTTACCAGTAAGCCATAGCCTTATGGCGATACACAGATTAATACAAATTATTTAATTAAGATGTAAGAGCTAGCTAGGAATATGCCTGAACCATTGGCCAAATGGTGTTGTAATTGTTATAGTTTTTGTGTGACTTTACGGTTCTGTGGGACCAGAAAACAAAAGTGCAGTCTCTGTTTACAGTCGGCAAAGACAGGCTAGGGTGCTACTAACTCTAGTCTTTCAAAGAGAACATGTATAAAACGGACTATAAAACAAACCTCTATATGCAGAATATAACTATGTATAATGCCTAAGCTAATACAGAAAGAAAGAAAACAACTTGACCAATTTAATCAAGAGAGAAAAGAGAAATTAATGAATGACAGGTTAAAACATCGGGAAGAAGCCACATCACAATACATATAAGCAAATTAAGCCTTGCTGATAACATGAGGCCTTTATCTAGTTTGGGCTTTTGGAAAATCCTTCTATGCAGGGCATGGTGGCTATAATCTCAGCACTAGGAAAGTTAAGGCAGGACCTTCCTAAGTTCTAGACCAACCTCACCACAGTGTGAGACTGTCTCAAAAACAAAATTGCATGCACATCACTAGGCTGGGCATGGGGCCTATAATCTCAGCACTCTGGAGGCTCTGTGAGGCAAGAGGATCACTGAGAGTTTGAGGCCAACCTGGGCTACACAGGAAGTTGCAGGTTAGCTTACACTATACATGGGGACTATTTCAAAGAAATAAATATCCTGCCGTATGCTTTTGAAGGGAGGACAGAAAACAGACTTTTTATATTATACTGGAGCATGGTGTCAGAGCCACAAGAAACTGCTCAACAAAATTATTTGAAATGGGCATTGTGTTAAAAATCAAAGAATATAGAGTATGGGATAAATTTTTTTCTGTGGTATTTAAAATGAAGCTGAGCTACTTGCTCACCAGGACACCACACATGTGGTTGTTTCTGTGAGAAAGAAACAGAGGATACCAAGTGTGTCAGAGTATAAATGACCTGTGCTCTTATGTCCTTGAATTCAGTTTATTAACTCATTTGTTTCTGAATTTTCAACCTATTAAATATGTCTTTTACTCAAGTAATGAGTGTTTTTAAAAGAGCATTTGGGAAAGTTTCACACTTAAACAAGATTTGTAAACCAATATGCAGTTCAGTGGAGAAAGGGTGACTTTTGAAACCAATGATTCTGTATTAAATATCAACATGAAAGAAAACAAACTATGCCTCTTTACTCTCGTTATGTACAAAATTAATTGAAAATATGTGTTAGAGTGCTAAATGTGAAGGGCAAACAAGGAAACTTCTAGAAGAAAACAGACTATGGTCATGACCTAAAAGAAACAATGATTCCTTAACTATAAATTATGGTTTATGATATGAGTTTTACACCTGCCTTCATTGGAGTAAGATATTTTGCCCAAATAGAAACAAAAGACTATACACATATGATTAAGCTGGGCATGAGGCTCATACTTGCAATCTCAGTGTTCTGGGGGCTGTGACAAAAGACACAAAAAGCTGCATACAATACACTTCGTTAAAACTAACTCATGTTCATTAAAGAACACCAGTGAGGAGACAATACAGAAATGAAAGACATAAAAATGACCATTGATAAAAGATTAACATTAAAACCATATAAAGCACTTCTACCAAAGGATAGGAGAAAGCCAGTGTTCTTTATTTATTGTTTTTATTGAGCTATATATCTTTCTCTGCTCTTCTCCCTTTTTCATCCCTTCCCTTCAATTCTCTTCCATGGTCCCCATGCTCCCAAATTACTCAGGAGATCTTGTCTTTTTCTACTTCCCATGTAGATTAGATCCATGTATATCTCTCTTAGGGTCCTCTTTGTTGTCTAGGTTCTCTGGTGTTGTAAATTATAGGCTGGTTTTTCTTTACTTTGTGTCTAAAAGCCACTTATGAGTACATATGATATGTGTCATTCTGGGTCTGGGTTACCTCACTCAGTATGATGTTTTCTAGATACACCATTTGCTTACAAATTTTACATTATATTTTCTGTTGTGTAGTACTTCATGGTGTAAATGTACTACATTTTCCTTATCCATTCTTCAGTTGAGGGCATTTAGGTTGTTTCCAGGTTCTGGCTATGACAAACAATGCTGCTATAGTGTTCGTAAAAATAAATAAAACTTGAGAAAAACCCTTCATTGTTGTGGGAGCTGCGGGCCTGCTTTTCGTCCTGCCCGGCTCCCGCACAGCTAGCTTTACACCAGAAATAACAACACACAAATTGTATTCTTTTAAACACTGCCTGGCCCATTAGTTTCAGCCTCTTAACAAATTTATAATAATCTATGAAGCACCACGAGGTGCGCTTACCAGGAAAGATTCAGCATGTCTGACCTGGTTGCCTGGCTGCATCGTGTCTGCCCTGGAGAGAGCTGCATGGCGTCTGAGCTCACTTCCTCTTCCTCCCAGCATTCTGTTCTGTTTACTCTGCCTATCTAAATTTTAACCTATCAGGGCCAAGGCAGTTTCTTTATTTAACCAATGACCTTCCTCCATCACTTCATAAATTTAGTTTTCTAAATGGCCAACAAGTTTGAAAAAGAAACATTAATCAGGGAAATTCAAATGCAAGCCATGCCTTAGCTTCTTTTCCTGTTACCATGATATAGAATCTTGACAAAGTTGGTTAAGAGAGAAGGGATTCTATTTAGCTCACTGTTCAGGGTATAGTCCACTTGATGGGGAAGTTAAGACAGCAAGAGATGGAAGCAGCTGGTCACATGGTATCTTCAGTGATGGCATAGAGAGTGATGAATGCATGCTACTCGGCTCTCTTCTACATTTATACAGATCAGGGGCCCCTGCCCAGGAAATGGTGCTGCTCACAATTAAAATGGGCTATCCTATATTAACACAATCAAGGTAATTCCTCACAGACAATTTCAGAGACTACCATGAGTCTAGATAATGCCCCATAGGTATGCTTGTCCGCCATGTGGTTCTAGATTATGTGAAACCGACAACGAACGCTAATGATTGCATTACTATACACTAAGATGATCAAAATTGGACATTACTATTCTCAAAATTGCTGTTAGAAGCTGGGTGTAGTAATGTACACCTGTAGTTACAGTACTGATGGGGCTAACACAAGAGTTCAAATCTTCCCTGGGCTACATAGAAAGTTCCAGACCACCTTGTTTCCGAAAGCCAAAATGAACCAAAAAGAAAAAAATGCTGGTAGTATATAAATTGACATAACCTGTGTTCCTGCCATGTTCATCTCTCCTTCACACTCAAGCATATTCCATGTCTTCCACTGTTGACTGATTTTTCTGTCCTGTCTGGCTCCCACGGCCATTTAGTCCCAAAGAAAATCCCACAGAGTCTACATTAGTTAGAAACTGATTGGCCCATTAGCTTGGGCTTCTTATTAACTCATAACTTATATTAGCCTATTATTCTTATCTATGTTAGCCACACGGCTCAGCATCTTTTTCAGTGAAGCAATCATATCTTCCTTCTCCGGTGTCTGGGCAAGACTGGGGAGGAAGGGGCTTCCTCCTTCCCAGAATTCTCCTGTTCTCCTTGATCCACCTCTACTTCCTGTCTGGTTGTCCCACCTATACTTCCTGACTGGATACTGGCCAATCAGTGTTTATTTAAAACATAATTGACAGAATACAGAATTGTCCCACACCATTCCACAAAACCTCTTTGCAGGTGAGAGCATTTATTTTTAATCATGATTTTAAAATATTAACTTACATTTATTTGTGTGTGTAGGTCTTTGTGTATTTGTGTATCTGTGTGTGTGTGTACTTGTGCACATGCCACAGGCCATATGCAGGTAAGGGAACAATTTTCTGAGTCATTTCTCTCTTTCCACTATGTGGGGCCTGGAAATTGACTTCAAGTCATCAGTCTTAGAGGCAAGTGCTTTACCAGCTCTATATTTTCTTCCTTTCCACTACAAGTGACAAATATCAAGTATATAGTGACAAGTTAAAGCCTAAAATCCACACCAGCTTCCTGTTTTGTCTGTTCATCTTGTCTTTACTTAGCTATTTGTTGTCAGACAAAGTGTGTTTTCAACTATCTGTGGAAAGAGCATCATCCATTGTACTAGTGAGGAGTTACTAGAAGAGAGGAGAGCATTGTGAAGATTTAAAGATGGAAACAAAAACTTTCCTACCTTCGGGGGTTCTGTATATCATTCCATAAAGATATATCACATTAGTGTAGTTATGAAAACAGGTAGGAGGTACATGAGCATCCACGGGTCATTTGGCAGGAGTTGAGCATAAACAGAGATCTTCACAAGGACAGAACTATCTTAAGACAAGGCCATAGTTCCTCCATCTTGTCCTTGCTGCAATCAAAGTCTAAGAGATGACCTCCCCCCACCCCCATTCTCTCTCCCCTGGGAAAGTCCCTTAGAAAATCACACAACCCTGTCCCAGGGACTTGAGATAGATATCCCAGCTACCTGCCCTTTTTGTTTCGGTTAAACTACTTGCTTGCTCTACTTACTCCTACAAATGACACCCAGGCTGTGGTTCTTATTTTTAAAATCTCCCTGCAGAAAGCAGTTGGGTCTGCTCCGTGTAAACTATTTCTCTCTAGCCAGTTCTTGGGGGTCTTCGTTTCATGACAGTGTTTAGTAATTTCATAATTCTTTTATATATAGATATAGATATAGACATATATATATAGATATAGATATATACTGTTTGATTTTTTTCCTTCTTTAAATTATTTGAATTGTTAGTACCAAGTCAGTCAGTGTCTTGAGTACCTCTCAGACTCATTCTGATGTCCTGCTTGCTGCCTCAAGGATGAGCTATTAGCTAAACAGCCCCTTAGCAAAGAATGGATCTGCCTCCCAGATGGTCCAGCTGTTTTAAAAGGCAAAAGATTTATATAGTCTGAATAGAAACAAAGGGATAGTTGCACTGATGTAAATAGTTCACTAATATGCAATGAACACTTTACTCCAGCTTCTAAGACAGCTCTGACTGAAGCTGCAGCTCCCAACCCAAAGACTTATCTCTGTTCACATCTCTCTAGACGATCTACATTGGCCATGGAAGACAACACTCCAAGCTGAGCCTTAGTCAACTCTGTAGCCACTGCTCACTCTGCAGGTGTTCTTGCTTAAGCACGAGGTAAGAAGCATTTCCCTTCGTGGCTCAGCAATTACAGTGTAAGGACAATGATTGGCTGCCTGGTAAGGCTTGTAATTAGTAAAACTGGGAGATCTACTATGATTGATAAAAATTACATAACTAAATCTACATGTCACACATATGTGCCATGACATACCATTGTTCTGGTCATATAACTAGGTTTCCTAAGTCAGAGTTTCTATTGCTGTGATGAAACACTATGACCGAAGCAACTTTGGAAGAAAGGATTTATATAGCTTGTTTCCAGGTCACTGTTCATCACTGGAGGAAGTCAGGACAGGAACTCAAACAGGCAGAAACCTGGAGGCAGGAGCTGATTTGGGGGTGACAGAGGAGTGCAGTTTACTGGGTTGCTCCACATGGCTTGCTTTCCTATAGAGCTGAGGACCACCAGCCCAGGGATGGTACCATCCACAATGGGCTGGGCCTTCTCCCATCAATCACTAGTAAAGAAAATGCCCTGCAGCTGGGTCTTAGGGAGGCATTTTCACAATTAGAGGTTCCTCCTTTGAAATGATTCTAGCTTGCGTTGAGCTGACATAAAACTAGCTAGCACATTAGACTCTTTGCCTTACTTTTCAAGTCATTTGGGAGACTGGCCTGTCTTGTCTGGCCTGAGCAGTAACATGGAAATATTAGAACTTCCCCAAAAGCAGTCTTCTCTTGTTACATTGTCCTCTCGATCATGGGTAGAATGGGCTGGGCTGTGAAGTGAAGCAGAGATGGCAGCAGTAGTGGTAGCAGGAGCATCCTGATAACAAAAGGGACAGCAATTGCTGTCCTGGCAGTGGCCATAGCACTAGCAACAAGTGGCAGCAGTGGCAGAAGCAGCAACAGAGCCTCGAGACAGTGGGATGCAGAGGCGGTAGAGATGACAAAGTAGGAAGTACAGAAGTGAGAGAAGGCAGTCAGCTAAGAAGCCGAAGGTGGAAGGCTAGAAAGAGCCAAGCACCAGGAGCCATGGGTCCTGGTCACAGGAACAGTTCCAGGGATTTCCGCAGTTCTAAGAGTTGAGGGTGCTGATGCTAAAACAGAAGAGAAGTGTTAGTAGCCACTGAAAGACCTGAAGTCCCAGTAATTGGAAGTGTAGCACAGCTGAGATGAACTGATCGGAGACACTAGATGCTATTATAGGAACCATATATCCAACACCACGAGCTGTTCCTCTAGCTTGCAAGACCTCTATTACTGCTCACTCCTGTTAACCCAGGATAACCTCAGCTGCTGAGTGCCAGGCTGCAGATTCTAAATGTCCCCAGCAGTAAGCATCTAACCTGAATGCCTACAGTCATGAGCTCTTAGTTTTCCAGACCTAGGGATATACCTCTCTGGGTGTATCAGCCAGTTCACAAGTCTTTGGCACTCCAAGCCACAAAACTGCCAACATTTGAAAAGCTGCCTTTTGCCTAATCACATTTCTGAGTAGTCTGAAAGGACCCTGGCCCTCTGCTTGATAACATCATCAGGGAAATGAAAAACTAATCACTCAAATATTTAAGAAAGTGAAGTTGCTCTAACGGTCTTGGCTTTACAAAGAGATGGTGCTGCCATTTTATCTGAGTGTGCCTTTGGATATATGCACTGCTGATGTAAGTGCAATGCTTATTGTCTTTCTTATCTATATTATTGCATTATTTTTTCTATTATAAATCTCAAGTAAGAAATTTTAAAATCCACTTTCTTTTCCTTTTTCTCCTCATAGTCATCCTCTTCCTCCATTGTCATCAAATGGAGCCTGTTCCTCTGTCCTTTCTCCAGCACAGAGCATCTAGGTTCAGATCAGAGCTTCAGAAGGTAAAGGTAACACTTGGTCTCAGAAATTCCAAAATTCATCTTCGAGAAGATGATTTGATAGAAGTCTTACTGTTAAATCAGAATTATCTCTTAAAATCTTTGAAATTGTTTTTGAAATGAATTTCTAGCAGTAGAGTTTTAAATTCTGAGCAAGCTGGTAGGATAGTCCTTGGATTTTTAGGTTCATGTTCTTCCCTGTAACCTTTACTCTGCCCCCTGTAGATTCAACCCATGAATCTTCTCCAGTAAAGATGATTCTCTTTTCAGCGGCTACAAGTACAGCCATCCGATCGGCCCTCAGTCCCAAGTAACTCTCATCTATTTTCTTTCAGCAACATCAGCTGCTCAAAAAGCCATGATCTAGGAAAAAGTTGAAAATGTTTCCCCCTCTTTTACCCAAACTGAAAAGACCAAATTTGCAAGGGCTGGGGAATCTCGGATATCTCCAGAAAGTACAAGGTTGTTTTCCCTGATTGGTGGGGAGGTAGGGGGAAGAGGAAGAAACTGTATTAGCAGCAGTACAACCACAACCCTCCAGTCTACTCCCTAAACAGGCAGTCCTTTGTGATGGCCATGTCTACAGGTGGGCACAGGGCATGATAAAATGCCACACTTACAACTTTGTAAGAGACATTAGCTGCCTTCTCAATGGAACAGCGCCACTGTCCAACAAGAAGGAAGCGGCAGCTTTAACATTTAATGTCAGTATCTGAGTGTGGAAGCTCTCAGACAGTCCAAAGAGACCAACAGTGTTTTATATGATTTTAATAGGTTGCCATTATTGAGGCTAAAATTAAGATTGATAACGGAGTCTCACAATTAAGTAACCAATCTACAAAATCTGTATAGGAAATGGACTCAACTATTTCTGGTGACTATTATTTAAAAAAAAAACAGAAAAGTATAGAATTTTTGAGATGTGCTCCCTTGATGCTTTACATAAATAGCAAAATACCAAACAACCACCAACAGCTTAGTATTAGCAGCAGGATCCTTATACCTAAGTCAAACTGAACAGTTCAAAGAAGATTTCAGCCACTACTGTGTCTATTTGTTTTTGACACAGTTTCTTATTTACATATAGACACTAGATAGTCTATATTTACAAAAAACAAAACTGAAAAAAAAACAGTGAAGTTATTCAAGGAACTAGTGGTGTGGAACACTCAGTGTGTTACTAATACTAATGAATGCAGTCACCACATACAGTATCTACTTTGTAACAGTATCTACTTTGTATTAGGCATTAAGACTTCGTTATATATTAACTCATTTAAGAATTTTCAAATTTGCTGGGCAGTGCTGGCGAACACCTTTAATCCCAGTGCTCAGGAGGCAGAGGGGCAGGCAGATCTCTGTGAATTGAATGCCATCCTGGTCTACAAGAACTAGTTCCAGGACAGGCTCCAAAGTTACTGAAAAACCCTGTCTCAAAAAAAAAAAATTAAAAATCAGCAAAATGATTGTTTTCAAATACCAGAGACCAACTCTAATGGAACAATGCATTAAAGTCATCCTTAATATTACAGAGTTAGGAGATGACATAATTTAAACCTTGATAGTCTGGTTCTAAAGAAGCATTCATAGTCAAATGAACTCATTAAATTAGGTAATCAGTTATTCATTTTTTTCATAAAATATGTAATATTCCCCCAGTACTGTAGTAAGCATTAGGGAATACATAAGTGAATGATAGCAGATATGGTGCCTGTTCTCATAGTAGGTAGGATATATCTATAAGGGAACCTTATTATTAATCAAATAATGTAAACAATGCCACAAACAAATGTAAAAGTTAATATAATGGGTGTATAAAGAACAAATGTACAATGCTATGAAAATCAAAAGGAAATATCTTGGTAAGAATGTGACAGCTCCATTAACTACTAAGGGTATAAAGCCTTGAGTGGACAAAGAGGAAAAGGAAGGGATTTAAGCACATATAATCATCATTGGTTGCCTGGGCATATTGCATGTGCTTACAGTTCCAACTGCTCCAGAGGCTAATAAAGGAAGAGAAGCTGAGTATAGCAGTTTGAGACCAGCCTGAGAAAGATGGAGAGACCATGTCTCAAAATTAAATGAAGCATCTTTAATGGTCAGAGAAAGCAAGAATACTAATCGCTGAAGGAAGGTTAGTATTGGGAGAATCGCAAAAGCAAGGTGAAGAACGGAAGACAAGGATGGAACGCTCAGACCCAGCAAAGGTTATGTAGGACAGGTTTTGTCTTCATAACTTTTGCTTAATTAACTCTTACAAGCATTTAAAGATTTTTAAATGGGAGAAGAGCAGTGGTGGAATTATAGGTATGTGTTTTTAAAGGATCATTATAACTTTAATGGTTGCGATGAAATGGAAAAGAGCCACTAGATATAAATTAATTAGAAGTTTATGGTAATAGTCCAGGTGAGAGATGATTATATTAGAGTGATGATGGTAATAAAGACAAGTGCATAAAGTCAAACTATTACAAGCATAAATTCAACTTGAACCTCAAAATAACAGAAGACAATTTGATCAGATACAACTATTTGCTTTTATAGATAGATAAAACTAGTATTTATATAGATGGTAGGGATAGCTACAGGGAAAACAAACTTCATAGAAAGACATCGGTGGCATTTATTTTATATTTTGATAATTCCTTACTTGATTCTACCCTTCCCTCTCCCTTTTCTAAATCCTCCCATATTCCCTTTCAAATTCATTATATATATATATATCTTATCATTATATATATATAAAACTTATGTATGCTTTATACATATTCTCTTTCCATTAACAATCATTGACAGCTTATAGTTCTTCGACTCAGGTTGGACTTTGTGAGCCTTCCCCTCTCCATGTTGGCATGTCAGCTGCTGTGGCAGGCTTAATACATTAGTGAGCTCACGGGTGAAACAGTCCTAAAAGAACCAGAAGATGGTATCTCACAGCAGTCCTCCCAGTCCTTGACCCTTACAGTCTTTCCACCTCCTCTTCCTCAATGTTCCCTGAACCTTAGTTGTGTTGTAGATATCCCATTTGGAGATAACCCCTTACTTATTATCTATAATAGTCTTTGTCAACAACAAAAAGAAACTGCTTGACCAAAAGTTGCGCTTATGTATGGCTACAAGGGTGAATATACAGCTGGCAGTTGGAAACTGTAGGTTCTGTAGCAGCTCTCTCCAAAGGTTATTAGCTAGGTTCACAGTCCCGGGTATGAGTTTTCTCCTATTGAGTGGGCCTTAAGTCCAATAAGTAGGTGTTGATTACATCTGCGATATTTCTGCCACTAGTTTACTAATGGAGATATCTTGCTGGCCTGGTCTTTATTGTAGTGTATAGGATTTGGAGCTGGGTGAGACTATTGACAGCTTTTCTCCCTCAGTAGCTTGTGTAGCACCTTCTCATATGATGAGAGCTAGCTTTCAGGGGGGAAACTTCCAGATCAGTACTGGGTTGATTTCTCCAAATCCTGTGGCCAAAATGTGTACTGTCTTTGGCATATTTTGTTTTATTTTTGACAAAGTTTTGCTATGTGGTCCAGGATGATCTTAAACTCTTGATCCTCTGACCTCAGCTTCCTGAATATTGGGGTTATAGACATATACCTTCACACTAAGCTCTGCAAAGATATTTTATATATGAATACTTATTAACAATGAGGCATTTACCAGTTCATATAATCTCCTCTATAAGCAAATTTAAATTTCAGAACTTGGTCCTTTTATGTGTGGTAATAGTTATCTATTTTTCTGTAGCAAATTACTGTTGTGGGTGCCACTGTTAGTTCCTAGTTGCTCAGCCCTGAAATAACAACACAGAAACTGTATTAATTAAATCACTACTTTTCTCATTAGCTCTAGTTTCTTACTTGCTAACTCTTACATATTAATTTAATCCATTTCTATTAATCTGTGTATAGCCTGTGGCTGTGGCTTACCAGCAAAGTTTTGGCCTGTCTGTTTCTGGTAGCAGCTACCTGGATTCTCTGTGACTCCCCCTTCCTTCTCCCAGCATTCAGTTTAGTTTTCCCCACCTAGCTAAGCTCTCCCTTGTTATAGGCCAAAGTAGTTTCTTTATTTATTAACGAATAAAAGCAACACATAGACAGAAGGACCTCCCACACAGAAAAGGGGAGGTGATGTGGGATTCCCCTCTGTATGCTGTGATTACCACTGGTTAATAAAGAAACTAGCTTGGCCTGATAGAGTAGAGTAGAGCTAGGCAGATAAAACTAAACTGAATGCTGGGAGAAAGGAGGCAGAGTGAAGAAGAAGCTATGTAGTGACCACCAGAGACAGACATGCCAAAACTTTGCCAGTAAGCCACAACCACATGGCAATATACAGATTAATAGAAATGAGTTAAATTAAGAAGTAAGAGTTAGCCAATAAGAAGGTAGAGCTAATGGACCAAGCAGTGATTTAATTAATACAGTTTCTATGTGGTTATATTGAGAGTCTGAGTGGATGGGTAATGAACAAGCAGCCTCCTACAACAAATGATCCTATAACTTACTGATGTAAAACAATGTTAAGTGTTGTTTGCCCCAGTTTTTGTAGTTCGGAAATTTGAGAACAGCTTGGCTTCATAGATTTGTTTTAGGTATCCGTCTTGATTTAAGATGGTGTTACCAAATGGCATAAGCATCTTCCATCTTGGCTCATTCCCATGTTTAGCCAAGTTAGCCTATAATGGTGTTAGATGTTGTTAGCTCCTACCAATGTGAATCTCTTCACAGTTTCAACAATGTCACTGCATGGAGCTGTTTTCTTATAGAAGAGATCATCCACATAATATGAAATCTGCAATGTCTTTTAAGACATATACTCAGAAGTAACTAAGCTTTATCCAATATCTTATTGATTACATAGGTCTGGTCTATTTGATCTGAGAGAATACTGTGTGAAGGGACACAAACTAAGGATCACCAGTGTTAGGTCACAAAGGATGTCCCTTAAAGGTCATGTATAAAAACATGGGTTAGTCCTTTAGGAAGTAATTGGGTTAGGAGGGCTCTGCTTTCTCAAGAGTATTAATTAATTCAAAAGTTAATAAAAAATCAATTAAATTATTACAAGTGATTTTGATTAAAAAAAAAACCTGAGCTCTGTCTGTAAAGTTTCTTTCCATGTGATGCTTTCTGCCATGTCATAATGTAGTAAGAAGTCCCTCATTAAAAGCTGGCATCATGTTTTTGGACTTTCTAGTGTACAGAACTATAGCCAGATACATTGGTGTGTCTTGCCTGATACCACTAAAGCAGTTTCTCTCCCATCTACTGGTTCCTGCAGCCTCTTACAAAATAATCATTCAAATGTTTAACATTAATTATAATTGCCAGGATGATGGCTCAGGTTATTACTGACAAGCTCTCTCTATATATTAACCTATTTTAAATAATCTGTATATCGCCATGTGTCCTGTGGCTTACCAGTAATGCCCTGACATCTTAGTCCTCTGGAAACTGTTGGTTTCTCCCTAACTCAGCCTTTTTTCTCCTTTTATCTCTGTTTGGATTCCTGCCTGGCACTATTCTGACTGGCTATTGGTCAAATGAGCTCTGTTTTGAACCAATAGTAATAAAACATATTCACAGCTTACAGAGGGCATCCCACATCACAGAACTATATGTGAAATAAGCCTCTATTTTTTTAATGCCATATCTGGTCTCCAGTATTCTGTTACAGCAGTAGATAGCAACATAAGATGGCCATTTTGAAGGCTGGCCAACACACTTGTGCACACTTGCTTTATTGATGTGGATGTATGCTTTGAAGTAGGCTTTTTGGAACCAGCATACTCTTGAATCAAGAACTGGAAAGAAGATGTTTAGTGTTCAAATTTTGGGTTCCATTTTTCTTATTAATTAGTTTTTATTATTTGACAGTTTCAAATATTTATTAATGAATTTTAGTCATTTTCACAATCCCCCCCCCTCCAATTCTCCTCTCTCACGCAGGTAGAAAGAATATAAGAGACAAAAAATAGGGAGCTGTACAGGACAAAAATATCTTTTGGACATGAAATAGCTGGACTCCAGAATGCAGTGCAGCAGTATCTGTCTGTAATGAGACCTACACATGATTCAGTCCTCAACATTCCATCAAGGATGAAGGGAGGCCTCTTCCTGAGGGCCTATTGGGGAAAGCAAGTACCATTCTCTTCAGTGGCAGAGTCACTGATAAGCTGTCCTAGGGTCCAGTAATTAACTTCCCATCCATGCTAAGACAAGAAACTAATAGAACACAGATGATTAGGCACAAAAATATTGAAAGGATGAATGAGACTTGATGTGAAGAAAGGATCAATTATTAAGGATAGGATTATGATGTTTGCTAGTCTTTTATACTTTGCAAAGAAATATGGAAAATAAATTAGTTATATATTATATGGAGAACAACATTAACTTTACCAAACAAACCTTTTGCTAACATTCACTATGTTAAATAGAAAATTATGGTTTCTATGACCATATACTTGTCATAGCTGTCTTAATGCCTGATCAATTGAAAACTCAGTGAGAGAAATTGGGGATCAACCTGAAGACCCAAAAAGCAAAGCAGCCAACCACTGGCTCTTACCTCAACCTCAGTCCAAAATGTCAATCCCTCCAGGAATCTCAGAAAAGACTGTGTCTGAGAGGTTTGCCCCCACAATCTTATAATCTCTCTAGGGCTGGGATTAAAGGCTTGCACCACTGGGATTAAAGGCATGCACCACCCAGTTTCTATGACAACTAGTGGGGCTACTGGGATTAAAGGTGTGTGTAACCACTGCCTAGCTGTAAGGTTGATCAGTGTGGCTATTTTATATTCCCTATCCCCAAGGAAGCTTTATTTATTAAAATACAATTGAAATACCACTGCATTTTCTCTTTTTGCCTAAAATAAAAAAGAAGGCTGTAACTAATATAAGAAAAACTATATACAATAAGTATAATAACTATATACACTATTTACAGGCAATAAATACATCAACAATGTCTAGTCCATTTGAATTGAAAAATTCAAAGAAAATACTTCATATCTATCCCATCTTGGTGAGTTCAAAGTCTTGTACCTAGTTTACTTTTTATCATTAATTGCTTTCTGTAACAGGTAAACAAGGAAAACTATAACTATGTAGTTTTCAACTCCCTCAGAGATCCGAGAAGGAAATAATATTAACTAAGTAAGCAGGAAGTGCAAGCAAATGGCTTTTAGAAAATGTGAGTAATGACAGAAACAGCTAGCTGCCTGGACAGTCACCCAAAGTTTCTCCACAATGTTGGGACATCCATCTTTGGCCTACAGGCCTAGTATATTCAACAGACTTTCCTGTGAAGCAGGATATCTTGTGTCCTGCTTGTCTAATTAGGACATCATACTGTAAGCAGTTGAGGCAGGGCATTTTCTTTCCCAGTGTCTTACTTTTTCCACAAAGAAAGTAAACTCCATGTGGCGTTTCTTCAATGCCCATTATCTTCTCTGAAGTAGATTGGTACTGCCGGTAGCAGACATGTCTCCTTGTCAAAAAAAAAAAAAAAAAAAAAAACCTAGGTTATTAAAACTTCTTAAATGCCATATTCTGTAGATCTCTGAAGTCTTTGAAGATGAACTGTCTATCTAAAATATATCTTTGTTTGACCTTGAAAACTACCTAATGTGACTACAAGTTCAACTATACTAAGTAATTACTATTAACCTACATTTCCTTATCATTCTAAACAGTTGGTAATAATAATTTTCAAGGATTAGAAAGTTACATTACATTGTTAAATCAGCTATATAGGTACAATACCTTGAACAAGATTAGAAATGTATGTACAGTATATTTTAACAAAATTAATCTCAAATTTGTATCAATACACAAAATTTTTATAAATTATATAAAAGTCCAATCCAGTGTAAAACATTTAAAACTAGTAGTCACTTTTTAAAAGTAGATTCAACAATCTACCATTTTATCTTAACATATCTACCCTTTTTCTTTTCAGAGTAGATTCATTAATATACCCTTTTATCCTATCATATCTATATCTCCTTTTTTTACTTTTCTTAACAAGAAGCTTGAATCTAATTTCCTTTGTTTAGCTTTTGTCCTGACCATTATCCATAACAACTTGTAACCAACACTAAGCAAAGACAAACATCCCTAATCCATTTTTTGGGAATGTTGGCATAGATTTTCAAGCTACATCCTGCTGTTTGGGGCACTGATAATCTTATGGGGACCTAAAGAAAATTTAAGATTATGGTCAAGTCCAGACTGGAGTATTCTGTGAAACTGAATCATCTCAGCCAGCAGTCTTGAAGCTGTCCTTGATGTAGAATTCAAAGAAAACTGCAACAGAAGTGCTCTAAAATGTTAAATCATCTGGAGATTTTTCAGTGGGTCTTCTTTGATTAAACCTTATTTTTCTTAACACAGAATGAATCCACAGCCTCTCACTTCTTGTGCTCATAAAAGCAAAACCTCTTCTCCAAAGTAAAATATCCTTTGACTTAAATTTTGAAGTCAAGGAATTTTCAAAATATATAGATTATATTAGTCCAGTAGTATTTATAATTAAATGTCTTTTAGCAGCTGCTGCTTCTTCCACAGAAGTCAAACAATTCAAAGACAACACAATAACATACAGTATCCAGTTTCGCTGTCTATTTTCCATCTTTACACGGAAGCTAAGCAGGGGTGGATGGGAGTTGGGAGTGCTAGTTTTTCTTCCAAATCCAGATGACTAGATATGGGTCCAGCTCTGACCTGTGCCAGTGGATAAAAAGACTCGGGCAAATGACTTTTTTGTAAATTCATGCCCCAAAAGTTGTGTGCCAAAATGAAGCACAATTAATTAAAAACTCAGAGAGAGAACTTGAGGTTCAATCTGAAGACCCAAAAAGCAAAGCAGCCAACCACTGGTTCTTACCTCAACCTCAGTTCAAAATGGCAATCCTGCCTCCAAGAATCTCAGAATGAGACTGTGTCTGAGAGCTGTCTCCTCCTGTTTAATAATCCTAAATCTGGAATTAAAGGTGTGCACCCCCTGGTTTCTATGGCAACCAGTGTGAATACTGGGATCAAAGGTGTGTGTCACCACTGCCTGGCTGCAAGGCTGACCAGTGTGGCTGTTTTACTTTCTCTTTGCCCAGGCAAGCTGTACTAGGTAACATACAACTGAAACATCACTACACTTTCCCTGAAATATCTCTGTATTAGTTAGGGTTACTTTTGCTGTGATGAAGCATTGTGATCCAAAGCAACTCGGAGAGAAAAGTGTTTATTTTACTTACACTTTCACATTGCTGTTCATCCTGAAGTGACATCAGGGCAGGAACTCAAACTCTCCAGGACTCTTAAGCCAAGAAGTGATCCAAGAGACATTTAGGGTTGCTGCACACTGGCTGGCTCCCCATGGCTTCTCTGCCAGCATTTTTCCAAGACCCAGGACCACCAGCCCAGGGATGGCACCACTCACAATGGGTTTGACCCTCACCCATCAATCACTAATTAAGAAAGTTTTCTACAGGCTTGCCTGCAGTATGATTTTATGGTGGCAATTTCTCGGTTAAGCATTCTTCCTCTCAGATGCATTGTGTCAAGTTCACATAAAACTGGGCAGCAAGGTGTCCTTTTCACTAAAAATCAGTTAACCATACCCAAAAATATGATTTTTAAATTTTGGAGGGCAAGGACACAATGCTAAATTAACAAATACACATGCATCAACACACATATTACATATCCTCAGTTATTAAGAGTACACTACAGACCTCTTAAGACATCTGTGATTAGACAGTGCAACCATGGAAAAACTATTCTGGCCAATGACTGCCATCAAATGGGGCTACTCATACTGGGCAGAGTAATTTTCAAGAAAATTACTGAATACCTGCTAATAAATCATTTCTACTTTGGGACATGTTTCAGGGGGGAAAAAACATGCTCAAAATTTTCAGATTAAGCCATATTTAGATTACAAAGGGTTATTTTGACAATTGCATGAGTTAATAATTTGAAAGCACTTAAGACATAAAGTGCATGGCATAAAGCAACATTATTAGTACATTTTGGTAGTGGTTATTGTTATGCAGGCAGACACATGCCTTTTCATGATTATCAGTTGTATCAAACACTGGGATATACTGACATCCTTATTTATGTCCAAAAGATGAATTTGCTCAACTGCTAGGAATACACAATTCTCAAAATGTTAATTCCAAATAGGAATTGCCCTCAGTTTCAGTCAAGGTCCTATCCACTTTTTGAGGGCAGCCTTTCCAGTGTCTGGCCCTGATAGTTATGCCAAGTTTTAGCATCCTGTCTCAAGTCGGAACGCATTTGAGAGGCTATGTTAGGTTCAGAGCCACCCACAGAGTTGGCGTGTGCTTTACTATAACTGCCTTAGCTCTTCCCTCTGTTCAAGACTGTATTTCTCCACAGTTTTGTGTCCAGGAATACTTCTCAAAAGATTAATGTGTGTGTGTACATTTCAACCTCAAATTCTATTTCCAAGGAAACAGGATAAGATGCCAATGTTATTAGGAAATTTCAAGACTGCTTAAACCAATGTGTCTATTTTTATTGATTAAAAAATTAGTATATTATGGTATAAGTTTGAAAAAAGGTATACATAATAAAAGGTGTTTAAAGCTTTCTTCATTTTGATTAGAAAATTTAATGTTAAAGACTAATGACACAAATTATTGGTTGAGCTGTTTTGTATGTTAAGTACTTTTTGGAAAAGGTAATGATTTACATATAACTAAGTGAGGCATGCTCATCTGAACTATAGAAGCACAAAAAGCCAAGAAAGCTTTCAACTCTCAAGATAATTAGATGTGAGAGGGACATATTTGAACAAGTGAACTAGATAAGTTTTTTCCAGAGATTTCTTTGAAAAGATTATTGTACAACTTTTAAAAAAAAAGATAAACTGAGCTTTCCTTGATCAAATTCACTTGCATATTTTATTGCTCACTCCGTTATGAATAAAAGGAGTAAAACAACCCTGCATCACAACCATTTCACACACCCTTTGTCTTAGTTAGGGTTTCTATTGATGTGGTGAAACACCATGACCAAAAGGCAAGTTGAGAAGGAAGGGTTTATTTCACTTATACTTGCAGATTGTAGTCCTTCACTGCAGGACAGGAATTAAAGTAGGGCTGGAACCTGGAGGCAGAAGCTGATGCAGAGACCATGGAGGAGTGATGCTAACAGGCTTGTTTCCCCTGGTTTGCTCAGCCTGCTTTCTTATAGAACCCAGGACCACCAACTTGATGGCACCACTCATAAAATGGGTTGGGCCCTCCCACATTGATTAGTAATTGAGAAAATGCCTTAAAGTTGGATCATTTCCTCTTCCCTTTATTCCTTCAAATCTTCCCATATACCCCTCCTTGCTGTCTTTCAAATTCATGGCCTTTCTCTCTCTCTCTCTCTCTCTTTCATCTGTCTGTCCTTCCTTCCTTCCTTCCTTCCTTCCATCCTACCTTCCTTACTAAATTATTTTTTGTTTTCAATACATCCCAACCGCAGTTTCTCCTCCATCCATTACTGCCATTCCCCTCACCACTCCATCCCCCCACCCAGGTCTACTTCTTCTTCTTCCCCCTTCAGAAAAGAGAAGGCCTTCCAGGAATATTCACCCAACACTGTATAACAAGATACAATAAGACTAGGCACAAACTCTCATATAAAGGTTGGGTGCAGCCACCCAGTAGGAGGAAACGGGTCTCAAGAGCAGACAAAGAGTCAAAGACACCCCAACTACACTGATAAAGGTCCCACAAAAACACCAAGCTAAGAACCATATTATATAGGAAAGGACCTAGCACAGACCCATGCAGGTTAATTGATTGCTGCTTCAGTCTCCGTGAACACCTACAAGCCATACTTAGTTTACGTTAGTGGACCATGTTCTCCTAGTATCCTTGAACCATCTGGCTCCTACATTTCTTTCTCCCCTTCTCCCCAGGGTTCCTCAATCTCCAGAGGGAGGGACCCAATGGAGGTCTCCAATTTGGGCTCTCTCTGCGACTAATGTTTAGCTGTGGGTTTAGCTTGTCCTCACATTAGCTGCTCTTGGTAGCCTCTTTGATGATGATTGGGTTAAGCACCAATGTATGAGTATATACAAATATCAATGGCAATCATTTTATAGTTTTTTATATCATAAGTTTCTGAGCTGTATAGCCTCCAATTTCTGGTCATCCAAGCAGTATTGGGCATGAACTCCATCTCACGGTCATGGTTTTCAAATTAGGCCCATCATTGCTTGGCCTCTCCTACAAGTTCTGTGTCTATGTGTCCATTGCCCCGTACATCTTTCAAGTGGGATAAATCATAGGTCAAACGTTTGGTGACTATTTTGATGTCCTAGTTCCACCTCTGGAAACCTTGCCTGGTTAGACAGGAAGGCAGGTTCAAGCTTCAGATCCTCGGTAACTAGGAGTACTCACTACGGCCACCCTCACAGAAAAATGAGAGTTTCTACTAGACTAAGTTTCCACATAACACACCCCCAAATTTCCTCTAATTCCAGTACCTTCTACCTCCACACCCCATAGAATCTTTCTTGTCACTTAGTCTTTCTGGGTTTATGGATTGCAGCATGATTATCATTGACTTAACAGCTAATATCTATGTACTCTCTTTTTTATTAATTATTGTTGAATGTATATATGTAGCTACACACACATATATATGTATAATGTATAATGTACCAGTAACATTATGCAGACTGAACAGGTTATACACACACATATACATATATATAATATATGTATGTATAATGTATAATGTACCAGTAACTATGCAGATTGAACAGGTTAAATTTAGGAACACACACACATACATATGGTGACCTTTTGGTATTGGATAACCAATTGGTGTGCTCTTCCCTGGAAAGGATGAATTTCTCCCACTCTCAGCATTCATTTTCCTATAGGGCTTTGTAAATGGTTGAGGCCTTGTGGTCTTAGCCCTATTCAGTTTGACATACCTAACGTTGTTCTTGTGTAGTTCAGTTTAGGCAGCCATTTATTTATGTATATGCTTGCCTGCTTATCTATATGTGCATCATGCACATGTGGATGTCGACAGGAACCAGAAGGGAGTGCCTAATCACCTGAGACCACAGTTACAGGTGCTTTTTATTTGTGCTGGGAACTAAACACATGTGCTCTGCAAAAGCAGAAAGCGCTTTTAACCCCTGAGCAATGTCTGCAGCCCTCTCCTTTCTCTTGACTGCCAGTATGAAACACATAGCTATACTCCATCATGTACACTCAACGTGATGCTCTGCATCACTACATCCTAAAACCAATCAGCCAACTAACTGTGCATGGAAACCTGTGAATTTTAAGTGCAAATGGATCTTTCATCCTTATAAAATTTCTCATATTTTGTTACAGAGTAAAAAACCTAACAGAATTAATAAAAACAAAAAAGAACATGATATATTTATCCCCCCTTTCTCTGTACAAATATGTATCATGATACCTACATAGATGTAAGAGAATAATTCTCACAACCTTAAAAATAAACACATTGTTGACACAGTTTGATATATTTTATTATATGCAATACCATATATATCACCATAATTAGGACACATCATTCTCAATAAGCTTTCTTACATTATTTTTCATTTATATTTACACTTTCTTTCCAAATCTAACTTTGGGCACCACTGACTGACCTGTCCATCACTATGATTTTGTTATTTTGAGAATGTCTTTTAAATAGAATCATACAATACGGTAAATGAGATTGACTTTTTTAAAATCAGGGCAATGCCTTCAAATTGTTGTATGAATTAACTGTTCTTTTTCACTACTATCACCCCACAATGTGAATGTGCCACAGTTCATTCTTTTCTTTAACTGGGGGCATCTGAGTTGGTTTTAGTTTTAGGCTACTTCAAATAAAAGCTGGTATGTAAATGATTTTCTGTGACATTAAACTTTCATTTCTTTATATACTTAGTAGTTGGAGTTCTAGACTACAGGAAGAATTTATACTTACTTAATACTACCGGGTTCACTGTGCCCTCTTATACTTCCATTTGCAACTTGTGAGCACTTGGCGTCAAAAAATTTAATTTTATGTTTCATTTTTTCTTGTATCTGAACTTAAGTATTTATTGTCTGTGGTCACACTAGATATTACCTACACCACTAGAAGGCCATGGTTTATTAACTAGTCCACTTTAATCCAGCAGGGGAGAGGTGTCATGATTGACCAATGTCACACAACTAGAAAGTACAATTTCTGCACTAGACTTCATTGTTTTTTTGTGTCCTGGATATTCTAGTATCAAAGGTCAGAAGAGACACACAGAGTAGTACCACAGGAGCTATAATGTGGGTGCATAGGCTTCTTTAAGGAGACAGGGACAACCAGATCAGAGAAATACACCCAGAACTTGACTCCTGTAGAGAATAGAAACTGGTTGGGGTATCTTTGTAGAATGGGGGTTTGGCTTTGAGCTTGGAACTCTCCCAGGAGTTGGGGGATACTCTGCCTTTCCCACCCTGAGGCCAGAGGACACTGGTAGTGCTTACAACTGCTGCTGCACAGTCCGGGACTGTTGATCCCTTCCATTCTTATTGCAGCACAGTCCTTTCCTCCTTGTCAGCTCGGAGGCCCACTACAAAGGGAATGGCAACTAACTGGCATGAGTTGATTAAAACTCACAGCAATCATGGGATCTTGACTGGCCGCTTTGTTCAAAGCAATGTCAGTATTAGTTTCTGGACTAGCTGGCCTTGTTAAGAGATTGAGCCTGAGATGTGGGGAGAGCTAGAACCAGAGCCATCTTGGCCTTCTCTACTCATGTATATTTCCCTAGTGCTACAGCTGGTAAGGGAGGTTAGCTCTCTTATCCACCACAGTTGGCAGGGTCAAGGCAGGAGGGTATCTTTCCCTCACCCTCACCATATTATGCCTTTTAATATGTGTATAATAACAACTCACTAAGGTATTGTATTTTCTCAATGTCCAACTATATCAAAATAGAGTGACACTTTATATTTACATTATGCTTTGCACTTTTACAAATAATATCTTGGTGTAGGAGGTCCTTCTGTCTTTGTATTGCTTTCATTGGTTAATAAAGTAACTCCTTTGGACCCTTCATAGAGCAGAACTTAGGTAGGCAGAGAAGACAGAACTGAATTCTGGGAGGAAGAAAACAGAGGAGAGAGCTGCCATGGAACCGCCAGAGTCAGACCTGCTGAATCTTTCCTGGTAAGCCACTGCCACGTGCCAATATACAGATTAGTAGAAATGGGTTAAATTAAGGTGTGAGAGTTAGAGGCTAGAGCTACTGGGCCAAGCAGTGATTTAATTAATACAATTTCTGTGTGGTTATTTCAGGTGTAACCTAGCTGGACATCCAGGACAAACAAGCAGGCCCTCTCTCTTGCAAAAGTATCTTAAACATTTGTATTCATTCTCACAAGTATAGTAGAATGTGCTTCAAGTGGTAGAGCTGGTATCATATATTGAACTTGTAAAAGGCAACCATATATGTCTAATTGCACCAACAGGGGCTCAAAACAATGTGAAGTGGATAGGAAAGGTGAAGTGAATTTTCAAGGTTCTCTGTTGCACAATTATGCAATTGTCATTTGTTCCAGAACATGGTATGGCTTTTCACATGCTAGAAATCATAATAAACGCACATGATGTTTGACTATCCTTGAGTATTTCCCATTTAATAGGTTGCAATTTCAGTTTGCATCTTTAAATTGGCTAGGAATCTATTCAGATTTTTGCTCTGTACTTTTAGGAAGTATTTCTTGATACTGAGTGAAATTGCCTATAAACAAGTGAACAGTGTAAGTATTTTGGCATTGAGCTAAAATAGCTTGCTATTTAGGTCCTGTCAATAATCTCATGCAATCCTCTGAGACGATATGATAGAAATGCATTTCTTTCCACACAGCAGGAACTCAGACATTTGAAAACAGTCATCCTGACTTCTCAAATGTATCTCAAGCTAAACATTCATATTTCCCCTTCAACCATTCCTAAAGTCAACTTCTTCACCATGCTTCTTATTCTCATGTGAGACAGTCCTAGATTTATTATTGGGCAAAATACTAAACAAAACATTTCTATTATTTGGTCTATCTGTATCTACAGAAGAAGAAATGAAATGTGTTTTTCATTGAGAATATAGTTTATGTCACTCAGACATTTGGAAAAACATTTTGTAATCTTTTCATTTTAATTTTTCTTTTCTGTTTGGTTTCCCAAGTAAATGTTCTCTGTGTCACCTTGGCTCTCCTGGAGCCTGCTCTATAGATTAGGCTGGCTTCAAACTCACAGAGATCCATCTGTCTCTGCCTCCTGAGTGTTGAGATTAAAGGCATGTGCCACTGCCCAGGTATATTCCGAAATCTTAAGCCAAAAATTTTACCATAAATTGTCATTATTTTTCAAGTATTACATGAATATTTTTGAAAATTTGCTACATTAAAGAAGATATATAATAAAATACCATGGCCCCCTATGTTCTAACTGGATGGGCTGTGATGTGTTCTGTTTGATTCTTTTAAAAAGCACATTTCTTTACATGAATATAGTATTTTTTGCATCGTTATACCATCATCTTTTTTAAAAGTCATGTTAAATTATGTTGTAATTTTCATATATTTATACATATCACTTTATGTTTATATTTTATATTAATTTTAGATTCAAAGAAGAATATTGCTTCATCAAATAGCATTGGTTTGCATAGAACAGCTCTCCACACACACCACCTTATGTTTTCATGAGCAGCATGTAAGTGTTCATCTATGGCAAATTCTTCCAGCCTATCAAACTCTTAGTGGTGATTGACGTATGCTAATGCACATCCAGTCCATATAATTGATTGTAGTTTTTAAAACTTCTACTAAACTTGATACTTTAGAATGTTGTGTTATATTTTACTTTTTACAAATCTGTTTCTATTACCAGATTTTAACATTTAGTCATTGTTCTAAATCCCAACAGAGATATACATGTGGACTATTCAGTAAATGTATGGCATTTAAATGAGTGAAAGAGTGTGAAAATCCCTGCCAGCTTGTTGGATTCTATTTATAATTTGAAATGTTAGCTCTGTCAGTTTTGGCAGCTCAAATTAGGACCATTTAAAAGTATACCCTTCCTGACTTTGAATCAGGTGTAATTTGGATAAGTATAGGTTCTATGTCTTCATTCATTAATGAAACACAATATTGTCCACGAGAAAATGTAGGTCTGTAAGAATGCCCTCTGGAGAGGACGGCTCCATTCAAAAGTCACTGTCCTCTGCTGTTACCATTTTCTGACAGTACTATCATCTATCTTGTCCTCCCACCCTCTGACCCAACTTTTATGTTGAAGAATACCAGAATCCTACTGGCCCCAGGGAAGTACTATGTACTTTTTACTGTTTTATTTTTCTATTTTCCTAGTAACCTCATCATGAGGAAAATTAGAATGCAGCCAGTTATTACAGGTAGTCATACTGTATTACATTGATTAATGTGTTCTATTATTGTGCTGGCTGGTTTTATGTCAACTCGAGTCACCTCTACTGAGACGATTGTCTGCTGTGGGGAAGGCTGTTAGGGCATTTTCTTAATTAGTGATTGATAGGAGAAGACCCAGACCACTGTGGGTGGTACTTCCCTGGGGTGGTGGTCCTGAGGTCTATTAAAAAAAACCATGAAAAACAAACAAACAAACAGAAAAACAGGTTGAGAAAGTCGTGAGGAATAAGCCAGTAAGCAGCACCTTTCATGACCTCTGTATCACCTTCTGCCTCCAGGTTTCAACTTTGTGTGAATTCCTGTCCTAACTTCTTTCAGTAATGGATTACAATGTGGAAAATATAACAAAATAAATTATTTCCTCCCAACATGTTATTGCTCATGTTGTTTCATCATAGTAACCCTACCTAGGACAATGCCACATTAAAATTCTTGCCAAGGATCAACATGGTCCTATCTTGGCATTACAGGTTATCAGGAAATCTTAGCTGAATGAACAAATTCCCAGTTAAACAAATTGAAAGGACAGTTTGCAAGTGATATAATTTCCACTTTATACCACTTTCAATACTTTGTCTATAACTGTATATTTGAGGCTTAAAATATTTTTGAAGTATTTTATCCTATAAATACATTGAATATGATTGATTTAAACATATATGCAGCCACAGATTTATTTCCTCTACAAACAAAAGAAACAGGCAGAAACATTTGTTAATCAAACACGCTTTCTCTGATTACCTGACTCTGGGGAACATTGGGCTTTGCCTTGCTGAAACATGTCTTTCTGCTGTTGGCATGCTAACCCCGTGGGTATCCTTTGAATCCTGGTAACCCATATCACCACAGAGACTGTGCCATTTGTAATTTAAAACCTACATTTTGGTTCAAATAATCACCCTGAAACGTATCTCAGAACTTCTTTACCCTCCTGTGTCCATTTCAGTATCTGTTATTCTGTCTGATTCAACTCAGACTTTCTCACCCTCTGTTGCTCAGTTCATCATCTATTATTTCCTCTAAACCTGACTGTGATGACTAATTTTACATTCCCCAGATTGGGCTAAAGGATACAGAGGTAGCTAGTAAATATTCAAGCGTTTATATTTCTATAAGAGATTAGCCTTTGCATTGTTGGTTTGCCCCATCAGTGCCAGCAGGCCTCATCTAGTTGATCATGACATGCCAAACAGGTACTCTAATAACAGTTTCTTTTGGAGTTACAGAATTGGTGTCCTTTAGCCTGTCCAATACCAGAGCTGGTTCTGAACATCTGGACTTGTGCCAGCACTCACAGACCTCATTCTCGAGTCTTGGGGTAGGAGTGACATCATTGACCCTACAGGTTTTGAGGCCTTCAACCTTCAGCTGAATCATATCACTTACTTTATTGTATAGGAGAAACACATGTGTAAAACAAAGGAAATAATTATTTTATGTGTTTGCAAATCAAGCAATATTACTTTATGAAGCTTAACTTCTTTTTGTTTTTATTTTGCTCAAGCAATATTTTCATTTTAATTATTTTCTCTACACTCCTTCCTTCCTTTCTTTCCTCCTTCCCTTTATTTTCTTTCCTTTATCTTTCCATTTATTTTTCCTTACCTCCTCTTCTCCCCACTTAAAACCAAGAAGATTGCCTCTCCTGGTATTCTAAGTCAAGACTCCAAAATCATGACCTTAGCTGTAAAAATTACACCACTAATGGAAAGGTATCTTGGCACCCAGGAGCCAAGAAATATTACAATCACACCACACAGAAAATTTCACACATACCACAACAACATCACACAGCAAACTTCATACAGGAAATATCACGATCACACCACACAGAAAACATCACTCAAGAAATACCACAATCACACCGCACAGAAAACTTCACTCAAGAAATACCACAATCACACCACACAGCATACCTCACACAAGAAATACCACAATCACATCACACAGCAAACTTTACACAAGAGGTTTATTGGGAGGGAAAATATAGGAGGATGGCTGCTTCTGCTCAGGTGAGAAACAGCAGCAGATTGAACAGGATACAGAGCTTAGATAGAGTTTCTCGGGAAGTGGGTGAAACTTTCCAGGATGGAGATTGGTGGGATTTCACATCCAGAGACTGGGCTTTTTACTCTGTAGGATGGGTCAGGGTCCAGCAGTTAGGGCAGTTAAGAGCACACAGTGGGTGGAACCTGGCAGTTAGAGGTCCTTGTGGGAGGGGTCTGGCCACTCCTGTGACTCAAGGGGCTTACATTCCTAGGCGAGGACTTCCTCTTGAGAGTCTAGGAGAACATGTTCTTAGTTTTCTCCATTTCTGGCAAACATAGTGTTCTTTGATCTGTGGCCATATTATTCCATTCCCTGTTTCTATGGTTAAAATCCCTCTTTTTGTCATGTAAAAATGTTATTGGATTTACAGCTCACCAAATGATCCAAGATAATATCATCCCAAGATTCCTAATAACATCTCTTCCCAATGAAATAATGTTCACAAGGCATAAGATTAGGATATGGATTTTTATCTTATGAAGGTCATCATCAACCACTACTTCCTGTGTTAGTTTCTCTCCTTTTCAAACTGCCTCTTACTGCCTTAATGAAATCAAGAGACCTGTTCTTTCCACAGCATTTTAGTTTCTAAGTATTAAATTTCCACTTAAACCTTTATTCAGTAAATGTATTCTTTTGTTTCTGTATATCTGGAAATCTCTGTCTCTTGGGCAAATAGACACAATATCATTGTGGAAGGAATTCACTAACAGAAGAAAACATAGGCTTGCATCACTTAAATAAAATGGGAGTGCATTCTGAGAAATGCATTGTGAGGTCCTTGTGCCAACATCCATCATAGGCTATACTTAGGCAGAGCTCAAAGACATAGGTCAGTCACTCAACTCTTCTCGAAGAAATCAAGAGATGCGGTAAACACATGTCAGAGATACTTCTGGCTCAGCACCATACATTGTTTTACAGTAAAATTTTTATAATTATCTTAAATTTATTTATATTTGTATGTGAGGGTGTGGTGGATGCCACAGCCTATGTATGGTCAGAGGACAACTTATGGAATTTGGTACTTTCCTCCCATCTGTGGGTCTCAGAGACTAAACTCAGGTTGTTAGACTCAGTAGCAAGCACCTTTACCCACTGCACTATCTTTCCGGCCTAGTAACGTTTTTAAATAAGTAGAACTGCACTCAAATGTGATTAAAAAAGAAGCCCATTGTAATGGTTGGTGTTATGAACTTGACCAGCCCTAGGGTCACCAATGAGTCAAGCCTCTGGCTATGTCAATGAGAAAGTATCTAGTTTGGGTTAACTGAGGTGAAGATCCACAGTAACTGTGGGCCACACCATTCTCCTGTGTAGGGTTCTGGACCGAATGAAGAGGAGAAAGCAAACTGAGCATAGGCACTCATCATCACTCTCTGCCTCCTGGCCTTGGAGGCAATATGACCAGCTGCCCCTTGCTCCGGTCCCATACCTTCCCTTTCATGGCAAATTCTAGCCCCAGAATTATATGCTGAAATTATATCTTTCTTCCTTAAGTAGCTTCTGTCAGATCTGTTGTCAAAAGGATTTAAGAAAATAAAACACATAGCAAATACATAAACCAGTGAGATAACTGTTATCAAGTGTGGACTTGATACAGTAGAGTGTATTTTCTTACACCAAACTACCACAAACATGTAACAATTTTACAACTTTCCAAACGAGTTACAATTTTAGGATGGCTGACATCACACAGCTATGGGAATTTTTTCTCTATATAATAATCTGAAAGGACTATGATCATTTATATGACATGCTGATGACCAAAATATCATTATGTAGCACAGGAGACTTCCATTTCTTGAGCTGGAGAGATGGCTCAGCAGTTAAGAGCATGTGCTCTCCTTGCGAGGACCTGTGTCTGGTTCCCAGGGCCCACATGAGACAGCTCATACCTGCCTACAACACCCGCTGCAGAGGATCGACCACTCAGGCACATGCGGAAGCACACAGGTAAACATGAATACATATTTTCAAAAATAGCTTCATCTCTTACCCTAAAGATGCACACCTGCTTAGGTTTGGTTTAGTTTGCTCCATTTATTTCCTGCAATCCCTTCAATAAGTGCGTGGCTGTTCTCAGACCCGTTTGTTTCCCTCCAATGCCTGGAATGGAAACCCCCATAGAAAATGATGCAAGCTAAGCTTGAATTGTTAGGAACCGTCAGGATGCCACCCCCCCATCCCCCACTATTTAGGAATAGAGTTGCTTTTCGCCACCATTTAACTTCTCTTTTGAGGAGAAACAGCTAGTTGGAGTTACCATTTTTTAGGTGCTATTTGTGTGGTTGTTTGAGTAGGTTTGGCCCCACAGACTCCTGTCTTTGAATGTTTGGCCCATAAGGAATGGCACTATTAGAAGGTGTGGCTTTGTTGGAGTGGGTGTGGCCTTATTGGAGGAAGTATACCACTGTGGGGGTGGGCTTTGAGGTCTTATATGCCCAAACTAGGCTTAGTGACACAGTCTCCTTCTGCTGCCTGTGGGTCAAGATGTGGGACTCTCATCTCCTTTCCCAACAGCATGTCTGCCTGCACACCACCATGTTTCCCACCATAATGTCAATGGACTAAACCTCTGAAACTGTAAGCCAGCCAAACTTAAATGTTTTCCTTTACAAGGGTTGCCATGGTAATGGTGTCCCTTCACAGCTCTACAACTTTAACTAGACAACTTGTGAGCCTGATTCAGTGCTTTAAATGCATGATTTCCATTATTCAGGGAATTCCTAGGAGAAATCCTCTTATAGATGGGAGGATCGCCTACCTGGAATAAGAAAATTAATTGTTGCCAAATGTCAAAATCACAACACATTTGTCTTAAAGACTAGACTGGCTTTTATAGATATTTCTAAAATTGGGTAGTGTCTCATTCTATAATATAGGTGATCCAGCAAGAGGGGATGAGGGGTGGGCTCAATAAGCAGACTAAGGCTAAGGAAAGTACAAACAAGCATTAGGAAGCCAACTGGTCACTTCCAAGTTACTTTGTTAACAGGGCTATGACAGAACATATCCTTTATCACATGTGTCACACTAGCATGTTTAGGGACATGGATGCTTTCAGTTTGCTGATGGCCAGCTTTAGCAGCAGGGCTCTGTTTTTGCCTGGGTTGTTGGAGACACTCAGTATATTTTAATAGTGTGGACAGGAATTAAACCCAGGTTCTTGAGACGGCAAACATTTCTCTTTCACCATGTCATCGTGTGCTTCCTTTGTCACAAACGCAGCCAGACATGGAGCTCTGCTCTCTCTCTGTCAACACTAAAGCAGTACAAGAAGCTGCACATGGCTCACCCACGATTAGCTGGTTCTGAGCAGAATTGTAAAAGGTCCATTATTTGTCCTCTCTTAGATTTTTTTTTCAAGTCTAACCTCATTTGGGAGTTTTAGATTCTTAACACTATTCTTTAGTGTTCATGCTACTTTCTATAATTATCCTTGGTATGCTATTGCTTTCTCCCAAGGTTTCTGCCACTTTCAATTAGCCGAGCAATTCCTCGTTGTTGGTCAGAGTCAGGTTTCCCAGGTGCTGTGCCAGGATGTGAAATCATAAGAAAAGCACGTGAAAAACTTCACTTCGCTTCTTAAAATTTTATCTCAAGAAAACTTTTAAGGGTGTCCAGTTTTTTGAATTTCCTTTTCTGAGTATGACACGGCTAGAGGTATTGAAAAATTGCATATGCTGTATGGTAAAGTATCAACAATAAATTATTTTATGAAGCATAGGCTGTGGCAGTGAATGTCTGAGATAGGCATAAAACCTTCTGTATCAGCTGCAAGCTTCCTCGTGTCTATATGTGATTTTGGTTACTCTAAGACTCACTTCTCAGCCCACAAATTCACTCATAAACTCTAATGAACTGAAGGTATTTGCATATGACTTTTTGATATAATCTAAAGCCAGAAAGTAAGGGGTTTTGTTAATTGAGAAAAACTGCCTACTGTGTGCTGTTTTATTTACATCAGGGATTAAACACAGGATCTGATACATACTAATTGAGTGCTCTCCCTATGTGAGTGTTACAGCTCTGGAGCTGCAAAGGTATCCTGACTTCTCGGGAAGCCAGGCTATACCTAGAGCTGCAATAGGACAGCTCAGCCCTGGAGGGAGAGGTATCTTGACTTGTGAGAAGCCAGGCTAACTGAAGCTGGGGTGTGGTGGGGAATGTTTTCCTGGTGGGATATGGCAATCCTGCTCTTCGAGAGAGCCTCTACAGCAGAGCTGTGCTCTGTTCCCCTAGGGAGAGCTCTTCTGAGGCCCAGTACGTTACTTCTTCTGATACACCCTTCTAAAGGGGAAGCCCCTGCAGAAATATATCAATCTCTGGCTATGGAGAAAAGTTGTTAGTTTTTCTGCTCAGCCTACATCTCAGCAATGTTTTTCTGCTCAATCCCCTAAAGATCGGCACAGCAAGGTTCTTCTATTCTACACAGGTGAATTAAGGTCTTCACCCAAGACTCTTAAGAGAGATTTCCTTGGGAAAGAGGAGTCCAAGTGAGTGTCTGTCTCTGCCAGGGTGGGAAAGGACAGCCTGAAACTGAACAGGTAGAGGGACTTACCTAGTGCTTCTTAGTAGTGTTTTCCCAGGGAGAAGTTTTGCTGCTCAGGGATTAGTTAAATTTTCCTGCTCAGAGATTGCTTAGTTGGTCAGGGGCAGAGATTTTCAGGGCCAAACTGTGTTTCTTTCTCTGGCTCTTTTTAGCCTTTTGGCTCTAATCTTAGGGTCAGGGCATATTTCTTTCACTGGCTCTGATTCTAGGAATAAAGTGTGGGGTTTTGGGGCACTGATTTCAGATCAGGGTGTTTCTTTAGTTTTGAGTTCAGAGATAAAGTGTTTATTTTACTGGTTCAGGTTTCAGAACCTGGGTGTGTTTCTTTCACTGGCTCTGGGTTAGAGTCATGACGCTCAGGGATTGATTGGTTTTTTGCTCAGGGATTGGTTGGTTTTCTTGATTAGGTATTGGTTGTTTCCTGCTCAGGTATTGGTTTTTCTGCTAGGGGTTGGTTGGTTTCTTTGGCCAGTTGGTCAGGGGCAGAGATAGCTCTGATTTCAGATCCTAACTGTGTTTCTTTCACTGGTCTTTTTTTTTTATTCTTTTTGCTCTAATTTTAGGGCCAGGGAATATTTCTTTCTAGCTCTGATTCTAGGGACAAACTATATGGTTTCTGAGTTAGGGTATGCTTCTTTGATTCTGGGTTCAGGGATAAAAATGTTTTTAACTGGCTCAGGTCTCAGATCCAGGGTGTGTTTCTTTCACTAGCACTGGTTTTAGAACCGGAGTGGGTTTCTTTGTCTGGCCCCTTTTCCCTACTCTTCCACTGACCCACACCATATCTGCCATTTCTTTCTGCTGAGCATCAAACACGGGGTCTCAAACATGCTCACCAAAAACTCTCTTGCTGACACACATCTGCAATCATGTCTGCTAATGTTTTTATTCATGTTGGGGATCACACAGGATTCCATATATGCTAACCAAATGCTCTCCCAATGACCCAGTACTACTATTTCCGCTAACTTCTAAGTAAAATCAAATTTCTTCCAATAGTGAATACAGACAATAAATCAGTATTACTACTGTACTGGTCACTTTTTTGCCCATAAAAGGTTATATTTTCTTATCACATTATCATAGTTATGAGTCTCAAGATACAACTGATAGTTCTTTACTTTGGATGTTGTAACAAAACTATCATAAGCTGGGTGATTTAAACCACATAATCGGTTCTCATAGTGATCAAAGGTGGATTTGAAAGGGGCCCTCTTCATGGAGTAGATGACTTCCTGTTCTGTTCTCACACGGTGCTGACTAAAAGGGAAACAGTTCTTTTGTCTCTGACAAAGGCACTAAACAGATTACAGAGGTTCCACACTCATAAACCCTCCTCTAGCTTAAAGACAGCCTTTTTCCACTATTGAGACTAGTGGCTTTTTAGAACAATTACATAATCTTCCATTAACTATACATGGCAGAATATGACCAATATTTTACTGTTACTGGAACACAATTGTGCCTACTATTGCCTATAAAGAATTTTAAGTACAATTTTACTACAGAACCAAAAGCCCAAAAAACAAGAACCATATAGCCACAAATCACAAAGGAATATAAATCACAGAATAAAGCACATAATCACATTTAGTATTGAGAAAACAATGGAACTTTTTAAAGAGGTGAAACAAATCTATACATTTTGTAAAAGACGGGGATTGGTCTTTGAAAAGTGATAGATTTTAATAATTGAAAGAGTTTCAGATCAGAGTGGGCACTGATAAGTAGCTTTCTGTTGATATTGACACATATTTGATACCAATTCTCAAAGAAGCCATTTTTAAGTTTTCACAAATCCCAAGTGGTAACAGCCAAGACTTTTCTGAGATTGTACCCATGACTTCTTTGCCAAAAAAGATGTTTAAATTGTTATCATAACATCTTCCCCTTCCCTTTCATAATTCCCTGTATCTGAATTTTTATCAAAGATCTCGACTGATTTAAGAAATGGAAAGTGGTAAATTCATTTTTAAGAACAAAAATAGATAGGTGATAGCTAGAAAATACTGTTTTATAGGATAAAAAGACTTTATGTAGCTTTAATGTAAACGTATACAAACTAATCTTTAAAATATTACTTGTTTAATAATTTTGTAATTTTGTAACAGAGATAATCATGTGACATTAAAGGATTTTAACCAAGAATTGGCAATCAATGTGCCATGCAGAAAAGAAAGAGTATAGGCTATAACAGTCTATTCAAAGTGATGATAGCAAAAACTGGATGATTTCTTTTCTGGTTTTTACTCTGGCAGGAATGGATTCTACCTTGTTAATAACTCCCATCTTACTGTCATATAGGAGGAGATGTTTTGTGAACCTCCATGAGGCTTCCGGGTTTAGGACAGCTACAAGACCCACAGTGTCATAAATGAAAGAGTAAGACTTCAGAGAATGTGATGTCAATAACAGGCTGAGGGCCACTCTCCTCCACCTTTTCCTTCCTCAACTGCTTCCCCCAGATACCCCAATCCCTCTTTGTCACACTCAACCATCTGCAGTTGGCCCGGGGCCTATTTACAACCTTTTCTCTGGAGATCAGAAACAGAAAGAACTCTTGGGGCAAAGTACTGAATTGATCATCAACAGAAATCTATTTTACAAACTACTCCCCAAGGCCACTGGAGTTGCAGCAGCTTGTGACATTTCTTATCCCTTCTCTATCACCCCGACACTGACCCAACTGAAAACTAACAGGGTATAAACTTTGTCTCCTGTACCCTTTTCAAATAGCCCCATCTAAGTTCTTTAGGTGGCTCAGAACTGATTTCTAGGCCCTTGGGCCATTTACAGGTTGAACAATATTACTTCTAGGTACTCTGTCAGGATGAAAACCACACTATGGTGATATCTCATGCATAAGGGTTAAGGTAGGCAAAATTTCTATAAGGCTTCTCAAACTGTCGGATAAATTTCTGAATTAAAGATGCTCTGTGTAGTTATTTCAAACTTGCCTCCAAGGTTAATTCTCATCACAATAGAGTTCGCCAGTACATATTGTTTTGCCCCCCCCCCCACCCTCAAACATGTTTTGGGACACACCCTCCATGTATGTATGAGAATTTCCCTCTTTTCCGTGTTATCTTTCCTGTTTATATTGGTATTAAGTAGGTAGGTCATGTCCATATTGAATTTTCTTCTTGGCGCTGCTCTTGGTAGATATCCACTGGCTTCAGTCGGCCTCTGTGGAGAGCAAAGAACTTAAAAAGGTCAAATTCCACTGCGTTACGAGAGGTGGGCAAGACGTGGCTTTTAACCAAGACTCCAAGGTACCGCGTAAGAAAAACCTAGACAGAAAGGACGCTGGCTGAGCTAGACGATTTCGGAGCTACCTAGGAACAAATACAGCAGCGGGTCATGCTTTATCCTCGCCCAACCGAGAGGGTGCGAGGTTTTCTCCCACCCAGAGGGATCCCCGGCTCGGGGGAGAGCGCCCAGTCCTCCTAGAAACCCTGCCGGCGCGGCACCCCGCCCCGCCCACCTACCTGTGCGCGTGCGCTCTCGCGCTCTCAAGGTCAGACCGGTCCCCCCCTCTCTAGCCCGGCCCCCGCGGAAGTCGCTTTAGAGGACGCCCTGCGTCGCCTCCTCTCTGCGTGGCTTGGGGTCGCTGGCGGTCAGGAGAGGGAGGAACTTCCTGTCCCGCGCGGGCAGGACTTCCGGCAGAGCCGGAAGACCTTTTCCCTCGCGGTTTGGAGAGGTCCGTTCTGCCGACCCTGGACGGGGAGATTCAGGACGCTGCCGGTGGCTCTCGAGTGTCAGTCTCACGACCTATCCCGGCGTTATGGTGAGTCCTCCTGTGAGGACCAGAGTGACGGCCGTCGGGAGGAAAGGGCGGGGAGGTCAGTCCGTGAAAGAGCCGGTTGATGCCGCTGCGCTGAATGGAACCTGCGGGAGCGTTGGGGTGAACCGACGGGACCCCCACCTGCCCGGAGTGCGCGCAGCCACGGCAGGGACCCTTGGGGTCGCGGGAGGGGCGGGTCTGTCGGAGTGCCCTGTCTAGGTAGCCCCCATCGCTCGTGGCCTGTGGCACCAGGTGGCCCCCAGATGACCTTGCTCAGCTATTCACCTGTCCCTGTCACCTTCGTCACCTTTCCCGCTGCGGGCTTGTGACCAAGATTTTAAGAATATAGAAGTACCTTTTGAACACTGACTGTATCTTTCTTGGAGACAAGCAACGCTAGGCACGTAAGATAAAATTGGGTTTTCTTAAAACTCTACTATTTCAGAACTGGAAATAATATTTCTAAAAAGAAAATATCCAAGTTGAGTATCAACAGATTTAATCAGAAGGAAAATTTGTAAAGGTATTGTTTTGAGAAAAGAGCAATTGCAGCAGAGAGAATAGCTTCAGCCATAATATTTGCAAGTGTCTTAAAGGTTAGGTGAAAAAGATTTCATGGAGAGCCTGGTGTGGGAAGATAGGATGGAAAGGAGTATGGTAGGCAGTAAGCAGAGGGTGTTTTACTGTGAGGTCAGCCATCCTGAGAGTTCCTGAGCTGTTTTAGGCTGAAAGCAGGATAAAGTTTAGGGACCTAGAAAGGAAATTTTCATCAACTTTAGTTAAGAAGCAGTGGGTGTTGACTGATCGCACAGTTCGGAAGTTAACTTAAGAAATGAACAATGGAATTTTGACAGGCCTGGGTTTTGCTTTCTAGGAAAATGGGAGGAGGGCAAGTGGTTGTGTAGGGAACATGATCGCAGTAAACTATGTTCTGGAACATAAGAGAATTTTAAAAGCAGACTCGATGTTTCCAAGATCACAGAATTCTGGGAAAGTTGAACAGACAGCTGACATGAAAGATTTCCAACCCTCATCCGCAGACACTTCCATGTTTGATTCTTGCTTCATTTGGCCATGTCACCTTCTGTGTCCAACAGACTGTCCTCTAAATCAGAGATATCTCTGCCACTGCTTCCTGAGTGTTGGGATCAAAGGCAAGTGCCACCACTCCCAGTTTGGCCATGTCTGCTTTTCAGAGTCAAATATTGCCACTTTTAGCTGTTGTGTGTGATGATTTTAGAAGGACATTGTTGAGAATAAAATCTCATCTGGTTCCTGTTGCACTCTACCAGGTGACTTACATTTCTTTTAGATTTTTTTTTTTTTTTTTTTGGTTTTTCGAGACAGGGTTTCTCTGTGGCTTTGGAGCCCGTCCTGGAACTAGCTCTGTAGACCAGGCTGGTCTCGAACTCACAGAGATCCGCCTGCCTCTGCCTCCCGAGTGCTGGGATTAAAGGCGTGCGCCACCTCTGCATAATATGACTTAACTTCCTTAAGAGAGTTCTGTTTTCATTTGGCATAATGAAATTAGAACGGGAACATTAGAACTGGAAGGAATCAAAATCTAGTCAACCTTCCCACCACTTCAGATTTTTCAGAAGGAAGAATGCAGAGTGTAGAAACAGGCAATGATATACTTGAGGTGATGTCTAATGAGCTTGGTCTCCGTTTCTTAAATGTAAAGTGAGTTTTTGACTTCTTAATCTAGAAAGTTCACGATAGAAATCAATAAAAATCTTCAGTATGTTCTAGTCACAGAGAAGTTGGATCAGAATGTGTTCCCAGCATTCTGAGATCTGTAAAACTACTCTGCCAGCTCCAAAGAAGTAGGTATATTTCCAGCTAATCTCATGGTGATTTTCACAGTGTCAGGCTGGGTAGTTAACTGTCTTCATTGTGACATTGACCTTGTTTTTTTGAGTTGTTTGACTGAAGTTAGTTGTTCACAGTTAGTTGTTCATGTTTGTGTATGTAATTGCAGTCAATGCTTGGAATCCTGAGAATTGAATTTAGTGAGGATGGGCTGAATTTAGGATGTAGCTTAGTTGAAGTAGCAGTTTTTTTTTTTTTTAAATTGGTAACCATACAGTCAGCACCTTCCATGAACTCTGAAGACCCAGAGTCTTCCCATTAGTTATGTGATTTTGTAAGATTCCTCAGCTCAGTAAGAAGTTCTAAATTCCTGGGACTGGAGAGATGGCTCAGTAATTAAGAGCACTGGCTGCCTTTCCAGAGGATCTGGGTACAATTCCTAGCACCCACATGGCAGCTCACAACTGTAATTTCTCTTCCAGGGTATCCAACACCCTCACACAGACATACATGCAAGCAAAATGTCAAGGTATATAAAATACAAGTAAAATACTTAAAAATTATTTTAAAAAAATTATAAGTTCTGGATTCTTTACAAAAGAAGTAGAGTTAATCTTTGAGTCATCTTCTGATTCTTACATTCAATGATTTACTACTTTGTTTCATAATATATAGATATTTCTAATTAAGATTTGTTTTCCTTGGCTCTTTAGCTCCATTTTTTTTTCTTTTAACCTCATTCTCTTTTTTTTTAAAAATATTTTTATACATGATGTGGGTGGTCTTAGAACCTTTGTCCTTATATTTGGCTTTCAGTTTGTGAAAATAGTCTATAGAAAATTTATTAAAGGTATACTAATTCTTTTATACTCTTTGTCATGTTGGAAATTGTATTCATGCTGATTCGTGAGAGAACAGTAAAGCAGAGCTAGCATGTTGAGTTGTGCATGTTCCCTGGCTTGTTTATTCCATGTAGCAGTTTAGAGTTATTAACCACTGTTAGCTAGTTGTAGGGAGGGAAAGCTTTGCTATAGTCAGTTGGTGAGGACCTACTGGTAGGCAGAGTTAATGTGCTGTGCTACACGTTAGGAGAGAAATACATACAGCACAGATCAATGAATTGAGTCTAAATGGGGGGAGTCATAGAATAGGTAGCTTCTCATGAAACTGGAAAGGGTGTTAGGATACTCTTACTTAAGAATGTCTGGGCATGGTGGTGCATCCCTTTAATCCCAGCATGGCACCTGTGAGTTCAAGGCCAGCATAGTATACAGTGAATTCCATGCTTCTCAGGTCTATGTGGTGAGATTCAACCTCAAAACAAACAAATAACAAAAAAACCCAAACCAATGATTCTTAGTAAAAAATCGTATATTTGGACCCCATTATCATGTAGTGAAATTTCAGAGTCTGTGCTTGCTTGTTTGTTCTTTGAAACATGTTCTTACTCAATAGCTCAGGCTTTCAACTCCCTACGATCCTACTTCAGTATCCCAAGTGCTGGGCTTATTGTATGAGCTATCACTCCCAACTCAGAATTTTGTTTCTAATAAATTCTGTAATTAAGTCTTAAATAAGAAGTCTTCAAGCCATACATAGTGGAAAATGGGGTGTATTCATTAGAAGTTCTTATGCTTTTGAATGAAAATCAGACATGCAATTTGAAAGACAGATTCTAAGGAGGTTTTAGCATTAAACATGCAGTGCCAGAGATTTAAGGTTCTTCTGAAGTTTTCTGACTTCCTTTTACTGAGATTCTTTTTTGCTTCCTTCTGTCTGAGGGGAACACTTCAGCTTTATTGCCTACTCTGCCTGGGGGAGGCTTAGTGAATCCGGTCAGTTCCAGGGCATTCTAAAGCTATTTTGAGTTGTTTACCTTTGTGTTTGAAAACTTCTTCCCCAAAGAATGTAATGTTTCAGTAACTGAGGAAACTTTTACCCAACAGGGTGGACTACCATGCTTAGATTGACTAAATTATTTTTAAATACTTTTGTTGTTTTGGTTTTGAAATTATTTTTCTGGGTGGGTTGTCTGCATGCATAAATGTGTACCACATGCATGCCTGATGACTGTGAAGGTTGGAAGAAGGCCTAAGATTCCCTGGACTGGGGTCCCAGACAGCTGGGATCTGCGCTATGGGTGCTGGGAATCAAACCCTGGTCCTCTGGGGTGCAGTTCTTACTCTTCACCACTGATCCATGTCTTTAGCCCCCTTCACTAATGTTTTTCTCTAATGAATGGACTTGGCCTTATTGTTAGGTCTAGAAAATCTATGCTATACCCAAGGTCAACAAGTTGTCTTCTGTGTTGTCTTATAGGGACTCTTTAAGTTTTGTCTTTTACACCTATGATGTTTCAAATAAATTTTTGTAAGAGAGTAAGTGTATGTCTAGTTTCATTTTCAATGTGAAGTAGTTGTTCTAATATCATTTTTTTGAAAAGACTGACTTTTTTGTTTTTCTGATATTCTTGACTGTCAAAGTTCAGTCAAGCAAATTTTTTGTAGGCCTCTATCTGGGCTTCATATCCTATTGTGTTAATTTGTCTTTTTGTCAGCGCTGCACTTTTTTTGAGTACTACAGCATTATAATAAGACTTGAAATCTACTAATGTCATTCTTCTAACTTTTTCTTCAGTATTTTCTTTTTTGTCCTATCTCTTTTGCCTGTCTTTATAAATTTTGGAATTCGTTTTTTAATTTATTGAATAATTTTCCATATTTTGGGGAATTTATTATTTTAAATTATTTGTCTCTGTATATGTGTGCTCAAGCGCAGGTGCCAAAGGAGACTGGAGGCATTAGATCCCTCATAGAAAGTTACAGGCCTGTGGTCTGTCTGCAGTGAATACTAGAAACCACACTGTGGTTCTCTGCAAGAGCGGTACATATTCTTAGCTACAGAGCCATCTCTCCAGCCCTTCTTCCCATGACTTTGCTTGGTCATAAGTTGGTGTGGATCATGCTGAAGAGGATTCATGTCATGACAGTGTTTTGTCTTGCCTGGCCGTGAACCTGGAATGTCTTCCATTTATTTTGCTCTCTGCTTTAGTCATCTATCTTTTAGTTTAGCTCATATTTTATCTTTCTGTTTTTAGGGCAGGGAGGGTCTCACACCATAGTCCTTGCTGGCTTGATGCTTCTTATGGACACCAGGTTGATGTCCAGTTTGTGGTGATTCCTTTCCAATTTCTCTCAAATTGGGATTGGTGTGTGTCTGGCTTATTTTCTTAGACACATAAATCTTTTACTTTGTATGGAATACTGATATAAAAATGCTGTTGTTGTTTTGTTCGATGCTGAAGAATAAGCCTAAGACTTTAATAGTATGCATGTGCTCTACCACTGTGATGTATCTTCAGCTAAACAGATAGTTTTAAAGGCAAGGTCTTGGTCTATGCTGGTGTGAGGTCCTGATTTTTGTATGTTAGATTGTATTCTGCGACCTTCTATTATTGTTGGGTCCATAGTGCGCCTGCCACAAAGTACTCTGCTTTAAGTTCTGAGAAAAATATACCTCAGGCGCCAATAATCTCAGTTGTACCTTCACAACACTTATATTAAACTGAAAGAGTAATTCTATTATTAAAGTAGATGGGATGTCATTTGTGGTTTTCTGGCATAAAGTGTAAGGTTTGGGGAAAAGGGAGAGCAATTTCAGTTTTTCCTAAGAAAATTAACCTTAATTGTGGTAGGAAGGCCCCCCTCTCTGTAGGTGAAGTGTTCCACAGGAAGGAGAAAACAAGGTGATCACTAGCCTGAGTGTGTTGATCACCTGCTGGGTGATCTTGACTTCACTTCCTGCCCCTTCCTTCTCTGCACAGCTAGACTGCAGCTGGAATTGCCTGCCAATAAGCCCTGGCTTCCCCGAGTTACCTTTGTCAGGCTATCACAGCAGCAGGAAGAAAACTAAGAGTCCATAAAGTCAAAGACTTTCAAAGCACTACAGGTGATCAAAATTGAGTTTTACTTTTCATCAGTAACTGTAGTAGCTAAGTTTATTTAGCAGTTGGAATTTATCAGGTATTCTTAAAGTGAACTTCACTGAAATCCTTATGAAGTATGTAAGTTCTGGGGTTTTGTGTTCTTTTAAATTCCATTTTATAGACTGAGGCACAACAAAATTAGAGGAACTTGTCCAAAGAAATAGATAGCAGTGACAGAATTTGACTTCTAAGCCTGTTTTCCTGTTCCACTGTGCTACTTAGCCAGGCTGATTATTGTTTAATTTGATAACTTTTAGTTTATAAAAGAATTAGATTTCACAAGTTTAATCCAATGTTAAAGATTAGAAACCATTTTCTTATAGAAATAATAGTATAATATGAAATAATCAGATTATTTTTGTTAGTCCTGTTGGTTCAAACTTAAAATCCTAGCTATTCTAGAGACTGAGGCAAGAGGATCACAGATTCAAGCTAGCCTGGACTATAGAATGTAAGGCCAGCCTGGACAATGTACTCTACCCAATTTCCACGTAGGCTGGAGATAGATAACTCAAGGGCAGAGTACTTGCCTAGTGCAGCATGTGGAAGACCCTAAATTCAGGCCCTATTGTTATCATTCATGATGCACATGACCGCAGGCTGGGTCCCACAAGGGGTGCAGTGGGCTGGTCCCCTGGGCAGGTGGGATACAGATAGATGGGCCATACAGAGAGTGCTTGGGTTTAAAGTTTATTTGGGTGTGGGGGGAGAAGAGAGAGAGAGAAGGAGAAGAAAGAAGGGGGTAGGGGAGAAGGGAGAGAGGCAGAAGCTGCCTCTCTAGAAGAAGGATAGACAGAGTGGTGGGAGATCCACTTGCCTGGCTGGAGTGGGGAGATTGGGAGTGGACGGAGCTTGTCTCTTAAAGGGACAGGATACCCAGGTGACAGGCCAGGCCAGCAGATTTACTTTTATAACTTCTATAACCAAAAAAAAAAAAAGAAAAAGAAAAAGAAAGTAGTAATTTTTATAGCTGTTATATACTTACTTTTGGAAAATCTTCCCAAGTCTAGTTGATAACATAACAAATAGTATTACAGGAATTAGTCATTACTGTTAGGCATAGTATGGTTGGCATTTCTAAGGCAAGTAAGTGCTCAACTTCTTTCACTGCTACAGTGAGTCACAGTGTAGATTCCGTAGTGCCTCTTTTGCCTTAAATGTATCCAGGGAAGAGATTCCTTTATACCAGAGTATTAATCATTTAAGTCTGGGCATGGGCATGAAGTAAGGGTGATGAGTTAGAAGGAGATGGAGATGTGGAGCTCTGAACTGGAATTCCTTCATTACTGTAGGCTTTCTTTATCACACTCGTCCCAAGCCTGTGGCACCCTGCTTTTTCCCCTTGGTCTCCAGCAGTTGTCTCCCTCCCCTCCCATGTGCTAGTAATGACTGTTGCTTACATCTGAAACTTTACTTCCATGGGAGCTGTAAAATCTCTAATCTTCCCTTCCATATGGTCAGCCAACCCAAAGACCATCTCTTCATGTCACTTCTTCGCCACCACTAATGCGTTAATCATCACAGACATCTTTTTTCAGAGGAAAAATAGGACTTTTGATGAGATACTGTCTTTTTGTTTATGCTCAACAACTTTTTATTTGTGTTACAAGAGAAATCACATTTTAAAAACCTGTCATATTTTATATAAATTTACAACTCTTGGTTCATATTTATAATTACTCTGCCGTACATGTCACAGGTTCGAACACCTGCTGAATGGCAGTGATAGAATCTTTGCAGCAAGTTCTTAGTGCAGAGAGCTTTGGATGGTGAAGAGGTGGTTAATGTGGATGGGCACTGGGAAAGAAAGGAAAGGAAACCCTTACCATTGCAGCCAGCAAGCATGTCAGGAGGAACCTTTAGCAGATTCTGTTTTATGTATATTTCATTGTAGGTTGCCAATAGTTGATGCCTGCCATGAATACTTAGCACCCTAAGGTTTTAGTTTTACTATGTTTGAAATGCTAAGGGAAAGGTTTGACTACTAAGATACAACCCTGTGTTTACCTTTTAAAGCAAACTTCACATTTTTATCTCTGTGATAAATAGTCTTTAATAATCCCAGTTATCTGAATTATCTGCTTGTCCTTCACACTGTGTAGTACTCAACTGGTGTTTGTAATCTTTATTTGATTATTGGCTCTAATGCCATGATCTACTTTTGAAAAGCAAGGTCACCTTCTGTTTTCTGCTTTCTTTTTTTCTTTTTTCTTTTTTTTTTTTTGTGAAGGAAAGTCACACTGGGAGATTTTTTTTCCACCAAAGCCAAAACTCCATTAGCTTGTCATATTTAAATATTTTTATCATTACAAAGACTTGAACCATATTTATGATGATAAGTGATTAATTACGAATAGTTCATATTTTTCAATTTTGTGGGAATGTCTGTGTAAGTGTTCTGTCACTAGAACTATTCCTTTCTGTTTAGCCTTGTTCAAAGAGAAAACTAATTTCTTATCTTAAAGGAATTGCTTTATGCTTTTTGCCACCGTTTCTTGCTAATTACTAAACTAGTATGGGACTTATTACTCTGTCTTTCCTGCTGCCTCGAGCTCTTGATCCCTCCACCACAGCCATCCAGGAGCTGGGATTACATCTGTATGCTACCATGCCCAGCTAAGTTTTTAATTTATTGTGGTTAAAATTTATATTATGTTCTTTAAGACAAAAAATGTAGAAGACTTGGAAACTAAATTTTGGAAGTAATTGTCAGCATGTTTTTCTGATCATTAAAAACACAGAACAAAACCTGAAACACTTCACTACACTGTTAATTATGACCTTAATTTTAAGACTTTTTTTTTAGGATTGAAACTATTTTCTAGTATAATTTCAGCTAATTTTATTGGGTGCTTGCATTTTATTTTTATAATTTATCTATTAATCATTTTTCTAGTAGTGTTTGTGATCATCATAGTTCTTATGTTCTCTGTGTCTCTCCCTCCAGTGTGGACTTCAGGCCGTCTTGGAACTTAACTCTGTAGACCAAGATGGCCGTGAACCCACCATCCTGATAAACATCTCCCAAGTGCCGAGATTACAAATGTGTGCAGCATACCCTCAAATATGAAATTTTATTTCATTTTTTCCCAGTGCTATGTGATATCGCCAACTACTTTCTCTTCATACCCACTGATTAGAGAAAAATCTTGTACCATTAAAACAAACAAAAAAGCCCAAGTCCTTTAAAGAGAGAATTTGACTAAGTTTCTGCAATAGATTTCAAAAATAAAATAAAACATTAGGCTTTCGTAAGTCATAAGTCTCTTATAGCTCAACTCTTGGTTTCCTTTTAAGCTTCTTATAAATTGTAGCTTATTCATTCCTTTTAAGGAAAAGAAAATTATGTATTACCACTAGTTGAAATCCTAACGTTTAACGCTTCTAAGTGCTAGATGTGTATTAAGTTAAAATTGCTACAGTCATAAACAGTAAGAATTGCTTGGGATCTGAGAGATCATTTGCCCGTTATTTTAGAGATAAGAAATAAGTCTGGGAGAGAAAACATTTCTAATTATTGTGTAGCTAGTGCCAGAACTACTTGTACAATGTGTTTTGTTACTTAATTTGTTAAAATATTCACAATATTTAATTTTGGGATATATGTTTACATTTCTTGGCTTTTCTATTTATCACTTTAAATTATAACTGAATTTCTTAATTTAAGTTTGTTTTAGAAACTATAAGTGCACTTAACATGGTTGTGATATACATGGTGTGTAAATGAAAAACTATTACTCTATATTGAGGTGATCATCACACACCCTGTCTTTATTTTGCAGAATGAAAACTACTAGGCTAACCTCCCGAGGTTGCAGTGGGGTGGAAGAAATGAGAGTAGTACAGTTTTAGTTGGGAAGCTCTTTCCATCAGTGGTCAGCAGACATACCCCTGAGCATGCCAGTGGCAGTTTGGAGGTATACTTACTAGTTTTAGTTAGAAAGGGGAAAATTATAGAAGGTTTCAGAGGAACTGAATATTAAAGACCTGAGTTGGAATTGTTTTGAACAAGATGGTTTCTAAAAATCAAATATCTTTTGTTTTTGCAAATAGCTTCATTAAGTTTAGACACAGAGACTTATTTTCTGCTGTGTCAGAAACCATTCTCACAGTTAAGGGAAGTGGGAGGATTTAGGATGTCTTCTTCCACTGGGCCATTTGTTGTTACTTTTAAGTACGATGATGGAACATTTGTTCATGTCTTGGCTAGAGATGAAGTGTCTTCAGTGACATCTTCTGAGATACTTGGTTCTTTATCACTTTTAATGTACTGGTGGTTTGGGGTGTCAACTTGACATAGGCTAGAGTCATCAGAGGAAGGAGCCTCAGCTGAGGAAATGCCTCCTTGAGATCCAGTTGTAAGGCATTTTCTCATTTAGTGATCAATGGGGGAGGGCCCAGCCATGGGCTGGTGGTCCTGGGTTCTTAATAGGTGGGTTGAGGAAGCAAGCCATGGGAAGCAAGTCATAAGCAGCTCCCCTCCATGGTCTCTGAATCAGCTCAGATCCTGCCCTCTGTCTGTCCTGACTTCCTTCAGTGGTGAACAGCAATGATGACATGTAAGCCCTTTCCTCCCAACTTGCTTTTTGACCATGGTGTTTTGTTGCAGCAATAGAAACGCTAACCAAGGCAGTAGTATTGCTTTCTAAGAGGTATTGCATAATTTATTTAACCATATTACTGGACAAATATCCTTCAAAATAAATATTAATTTCACCACCAATATGCTAGAATGGTTTGTAAATTGTATTTACTTAGCTTACCGTCTATTCTTGTAAAACTGTATCTTTAACTTTGCTGTCTTTCTTACTCTGTTTTTTATCAGCTTACATTGAACAAATATCTTCTGTTATTTCTTAATTTAGTCAGACTTACGGTCTCTAGGTATTGAATCATCCATTTAATACCCGTGTTTTTGTTTTTGACTCCAATTCTTATAACATGTAGATGTTCCACCCTTTTATATATTCTCTGCCCATTCTGCTTCGTAGGAGCTAATTTGAAAAATTCAAAAAAAATCTGAGTTTTCAAAAATAACTACATGGTACCAGCAAAGTATCTAGAATCTTGACCTCATTATTTTTAAGATGTATTAGTTTTATTTACAGTGTAACTCACCACGTTTAAAACAGGCATTAAAAAAATTGATGAATCAGGAAGTTACATATAAAAGATGTAACTTTGTTTTGTAGAGAATTTCCCTAGTTAACACAAGACCCTAGGTTCAATCCCCAGCACAACATGAAATAAAAGATCTTTTAAATTATGAGGGAAAGGAAGTATAATGGAGAAAATGCGTCTTTTTAGGATTATTATAAACGTTTTGGCCTATTTGAACTAATTTCTTTGCTTGTTGAAAATCTGTCTTTTTTCATATGATATAGCTTGTTTATTTTCCCCTCCCTCTGCACCTCCCAATCCCTCCCCACCTCCCCTTCTCTCCCTATTAATTTCTTTTCTGTTTCTCATTAGGTAAGAACAGGCTTCTAGGAGATAAGAACCAAACAAGACAAAAAAATAATAATAAGAAGAAAACAAAGACAATTGAGTTGGGATAAGGCAACCCAACAAAAGGGGGAAAAAAAAACAAGAATAGGCACAAGAATCAGAGACCAACTTCTTCTAACACCCATGAATCCCATAAAAATACTAAGTGTAAATGGAGACTGCTTGTTTGTTTCCCGGCCTCTCAGACCCAAACAATCACAGAGAAACTATTAATTACAACACTGCTTAGCCAATAGTTTAGGAATATTTCTGGCTAACTCTTATATCTTAAATTAATTCATTTCTGTTATTTGTATGTTGTCATGATGGTGTGGCCTACCAGCAAGGTGAGCCTCTTTCTCCTTTGACAACTACATGGCATCTCCTTGACTCTACGTACTCTCTATATATCTCTGTTCAGATTTTCCCCTTGGCTTTATTCTGCCCTGTCATAGCCTGAAGCAGCTTCTTTACTAACCAATTCACAACATAGAGAGGAGAATCTCACATCAGCTAAGCTTAAAACTATTATACACACACACACACACACACACACACACACACACACACACACACACAGAGGACCTGGTGTAGGCTCAGTTCCTACTGCTTTACTCTGAGTTCATATGAGCTTTGCTTAGTTGTTTCAGAGGGCCTTGTTTTCCTGGTTCCTCCGTTTGCTCTGGCTTTTAAATTCTTTCTACTTCCTCTTCTACAGGGTTTCCTGAGCTCTGAGGGGAGGGATCTGATGAGACCCCCCCCACCATGTGTGTAATATCTGGCCATGGGTTTCTATATTTGTTCCCATTTGCTTCAGGAGGAAGCTTCTCTGATGATGGTTGAATAAGACACTGATCTATGAGTTTAGTAGAATATCATTAAGAATCATTTTATTGTTACTTTTTAAAAAGTTATTTTTTTTTTCCAGATCCATAGTATTTGGTTTTACCTTAGGTCTCTGAGCTATCTAGGGTCTGGTTCTTGGTCATTCAAACAGTGTTGGCTATGGGTTCCATCTCGTGAAGGGACCTCAAGTCAAGTCAGACACTGGTTGGCTACTCCCTCAAGTTCTGTGCCACTGTTACCTTAACATATCTTGCAAACAGTACAAATTGCAGGTCAAAGGTTTTGTAGGTGGTTAGTATTTAGATTTTTCTTTTGGTAACCTGCAGAGTACTTTCCTGCATCAAAGACACTAGAACAGAGATTAAGATATCATGTAAGCTCCAACCCGATTTCTCTATGTTCTGGCAATGGGGCCCCTCAGTCAGTTTGCAGAGAACAACCCTTTTTCTTAGCAACAGCCTGGATTGTTTGAGGTTTTCCATGGGACCCACTTGGCCAACAACAAAATTGAATGCAACCAGTCCCAGTACTAGTAGTATTATGCCTGTGTTGTGAGACCCCCCCAAACAAGACCACCACAAAGCCTGTATCTGATGCAAACACAAAGGAGTTTAATTGATTACAAGCCTAAGCTTGGTCCACTGTCCAACACTCTGGCGCAGTGGGTGGAGGAGAGTGGTCCTGAGCATTTACAAATTAGGGTTTATATAGGGAAAACCACAAGTGGATCAAAGCCCTGTCAGAGGGTTTTGGGGTAACTGACATTTAACCTGATTGGTTATAGTGAGGGGAGGTACAGAATTGAAGAGTAAAGTAGTTAAAAATACATCAAGCGTGGTTGAGGCGTGTAGTTAGTAGCTGTCATTAGTCATGTCATTAGTGGCTGTCATCAATCTTACCCTCATCAGTCATACCCAGGGTGGAGTTCCACTCTTTTCTGAAATTTGGGGGAACTTGGGATCATGGAGAGGGCATAAAATGGGTGGTTAATAGTTTTGTTCAAATTTGGCCATCACAGTAGACTTGCTTGGTGACAGGGGATGGCCAGTAGGGACTCTATCACCATTATTAGGAAACCTCATTAGGATCCCGTTCATGTATTTTACGAAATTTCCACTATGTACCTCAAACATCCCTTAATTCTAGCTGTGTTGGAGACCAATTTGGACAAGGATACCACTTACCAGGATAGGGGCATGGGGATTAGAAAAATAAGTAAAGAGAATGAGGACACGAGTGAAAATAACAAGCAGAAGCATAGGATAGTATGGGAGGGAGTTCCAGTGAATACTGATACCAGCTGCATTTAGTTTCCATTTGCTTAAAATACCCCCACCCTAAAAGGTAGGAGTAAGATTTAAAAAAAAAAACTGTTAGCATGATACAAGGACCAGTTGAAGGTTGTGAGCTACATTCTTAGTTAAACATTCTGTTTCTAGAACAAGACAAGTAACACTCATATCCTGGATCAAAACATTCTGTAGGCAAACCACTCCTAGGATGCAATCTGTTGTTATCTCCCTAAAGGAGTAGGAACTTAGTTGGATCTTTAGACTTTTGTTTGAAGTAGAAACAGATCTACTTTTTAATACCTGAAATCAAGGTCTAGATATTAGCCACACCTGTTGACAATAACCTTGAGAAAGCAGAACTCTGACCTAAATCAAGGTAGGGCCTTTGTTTGAGATAGAAACAGACTATAACCTTGAAGGGAACAGAAGTAAGTTCCAACTCTCTGACCTTTAGACGGGGTGGAAATAGGCTCACATTTTTGGGCCTCCACATAACAGTCTGTCCCCACATTCTCTTCCTCAACCTTATCTCCTTTCCCCATCCCCACTTGGTCCTCTTTTAGCATCTCGCAGTGCCCCCAGTCTACTCCTATTTCCTCCTTTCAGGGAGATCCACGCATCCCCATTAGTTGCTGCCTCCATACTTAACCTCTCTGGGTCTAAAGATTTTAGGTTGCTTATCATTTATTTAATGGCTAATATCCACACATAAGTGAATACATAGCAAACATATTTACCTTTCTGGATCTGGGCTACCTCACTCAGAATGATTTATTTCTAGTTCCATTCATTTGCCTGCAAATTGTCTGATGTAATTTTTTTAACAGCTTCATTGTGTAAATGTATCACATATTTAGGTTGTTTCCTATCTCTGGCTGTTACGACTGGAGCAGCAATGAGCATAGTTGAGCAATGTCCTTGTCATAGGATGGAGCATCTTTTGTGTATATGCCCAGAAGTGCTATAGCTAGGTCTTAAAAGTAGATGGATTTCCATCTCTCTCAGGAACCACCATTCCCATTTCCATAGTGACTGTACAAGTTTGCACTCCCAGCAGCAGTGGAGGAGTGAAGTTTCCCCATTCCACATCATTGCCCGTATGAGCTGTCATTTGTGTTATTGCGTTGATCATAGCTATTCTGATGAGTGTAAGATGCACTTGTATTCTGTTCATGAATTTGCCTCTGTAGTTCCGGTTTCAGTTCCTAAACTTTTCATTCCCAGAATTCCCTTAGTGTGTGTTTTCTTTATTGATTCTCTGTCTGTCTTCAGGAGATTGACAGTTTTATTCATTTCCTTACACTGTTTCTTTTCCTGGATTTCTTTAAAGGATTTCTTAACTTCTTCTGGACCTCTATAATCTTCTTACAGGTGGTTTTAAGGTTTATTGTGCTTCAGCTATGTTGGAATATTCAGGGCCTGCTGTGGTAGAATAGCTGGATTCTAGAAGGGACGTATTGCTCTGGCTGTGTTTTTTTGATTGTGATTTTTAACACTGGTGTCTAGGCATCTGGGATTGGGTTGATTATAGGCATAGGTGCTGATTTCTGTATTTGGCTTTGTTGGGTGGGTGTTTTGTTCCTTGGTTTCTGTTTTTTCTCTGGATTTTTGGGGGAGTGTCATACCTATGTGTTTCCTGGTAGGAAATTTTCTATGGACTTGATAGTAGTGACCACTAGGGGTTCCAGGTAAAACGTTTTTTCTGGGTATTAGGTGCTGACACTTGGGAGTGGGCATAGGCTAGAGGTTGAGAACAGTGGTCAACAAAGATATGCTCACTTTGTCTCCTTGGAATGGGGAAGTGGGTGGTCAGTGGTCACCACAGAGGCTCTGCTATAGCTCTGGGAATGGGACTGCGGGGCGGATCTAGAGGAAATAAGGAGGAGGGGAAGAGCTACAGATGGCCTTCCTGCTTTCTTGGTGGCTTCGAATATTTGCTGGAGTTTGGGTCTGGGATAAAGCAACTAGTGGGGAGATGGAAATTGGAGAGGAAGATCTGTGGGATCCATAGGAGATGTGGGTAGAGGGGAAGGGAGGCTGCAGCAGGTGATCCATTACAGAGCTGGGATTGAGGCTGGGATATTGGATCTGTGGAACAGAGGGAGAAGAATCTATAGATAGCCTACCTGGTTTTCTGTCATGCATAGTCTGAGCCTGCTCGAGTTCGGGGATGAGATGGAGTGATGAGTTGGGCGAAGGAGTTTAGAAGGGGAATGAATACACAGGACATGGATCTACAGGACATGGGAATAGGAAGCAAGGAGTTCTGCTGCAGAGTTGGGGGTGAGACTGGGAAATTGGATTCGACAGGGAGGAGGGAGGGATGAAAGTCTTTAGCTGGCTTACCTGTTTTCTGGCCTGCTTAGCTAGTGTGTTCCCAGGAAATGTCTGCTGGTGTTGGAGGCTGTGATACTGGGGTGAGTTGGAGGAAGGAAGCTTTGAGGGGATGTTGTGATCTCTTGGGGATAGGGTCAGAGAGAAAAGGCAGACCTCAGCAAGCGTTCTGCTGCAGAGGTGGAGATGAGACTTGGGGGGAGGGGGAGGAGTCTAGGGAGAAGCATAGATGTGGATCTGCTGTAAGCCTGCTTGTTGCCCTGACTGGGGCAGCCCTTGAGTGGGGTCCATTTTTAACCTTGTTAGACTAGGTTAGATAACATTCCTTGAACCAGGCTTTCCCAACCACATTTGGTAGGCTTAATTATTCCTTAGGGTTACTGAAATGCTATACAATGTTTATCTTATAGTTTATCATCTTTTGCTTGTAGGTGGTGGTGTGGGTTAACATTTGGATGAAATCAATATACCAGGAAAGAAATATATCCTTTCGTATTGAACTTAGACATTGCTTGACTCCTTGGGCTGCTGGCTCTAGAATAGCCATATCACACTTGTATTTACATGTCAAAAGGAGTAGTGTTTCATTAGTTTTTATCTAAAGAGCAGACAGGTTTGTGTTATCAGTTGGAAGTCTAAAGAAACAACAGTTTAAGTAGCCAAGTAAAACATATTCAGAACTATTTGGGGTTGAATATATTTTACACACTACAAAGATCTACTGTATGTGCATTTTTTTTTATCAGTCTTTAAGCATTGCCTAAGTGAAATGTCCTTCAGTGTTACTTGCTGTGTTCTGTGCTAAATTCACCAAGGATCCTGGGCTTTTGGTTTCTTGTGTAACTCATACATTAAGACAGTAATTGAATGGGTCCTTGGTAAATTTAGTGCTTACCAGCTTACGTTTTCCTGTTAATTAAGCCATAGCACTCTTCCAAACCTGATTTCCGTCAGTCTGCTTCAAGCAGATTGATTATCCTTACCACACCAGTAAACATGTATTTTCTGAAGAGCTGTGCTTAGCCAAGTGTTTTTTTGGGATGCCTCCCTGAGGCTTGTCAGCTGCTTCTTGGGATTCTTTCCGTCTACCACTTCTTATATTCTACCATCCACCCAAACGGAATCAGCTTGCCGAACTGTTGAGCCTTCCTCCTCTGTACCCTTTACACTCAGTCATATTCAGTTTGATTTTTGTCTGGAGTGGTTTCTCTCTGTTCATTCCTCCTGGGTTCAACTGCCCTTTTGTCCTAGAGTTTCTCTTTAATTAAGTAGTTTACTAATGTGTCTAATTTTGTATATGCCATGTTCATTGCCTTATTTCTGATTACTTAGACTTCCAAAGTGATACTTTCATCAAACAGGAAATGAAAGGTATATATCTTCCAAGTTAGATGCTTTGTTGCCATGAAAAAAATACCTGACAAAATTGTTTTAAGAAAGAAAGGTTTATTTTAGATTACAGTGTTAGAAGTGTCAGTCCATGTCAGCTGCTTCCCTGTTTCTGATGCTGTCATGAGGCAGGAGAACACATTTCATTACAGAAGATGGAAAGGCAGATGGGAAGGGGCTAGGAAAGTTGTAGCCCAGGGTGAATAACAACTTTTTGTAGCCAAGTCTAGCATCAAATTTGTAATCTTCCTGCTTCATCTTGCTGAGATTATAGGCATGTGTTATAACTAGCAGGACAGTGTATTTTTGCTTTTTAGATTTATACTTACTTCTATGATGATATAATTTGATTCATAGTGCTTTGTTATTGTTCAAAATTATTAATTTATCTCTGTTACACTATACATACATAGTCAGACTTACATAGTTCTTGTCACTAAAGTATGAAAATGGTGCTTCCCTGCTTACTTAAACGTTAGGTCCACTTCTCAGGTTTGAGCCAGTTGTCCTAGTGCTGCTGGGCTTTCCTCGTTTGTTCTTGGTATCCAGCGGAATATTTCTGAACTACTCATCATATCATACCACTTTCCATGGCATTATAGCCTTAATGTTAAATTTTAAATTCCATAGTCTACCTTTTACTATATGGTTTTGCCTTCTAATCTTTCTCTTAAGGCAGTTAGCAGTGTTGATTGACCAAATTACTGCCCTTGAATACTACTTGACCTCCCAAGGTAATCTTTTATAGTTTGTTCTTAATTTCTCTTTCCTTTTGTTGTGTTATCATAGACTTCCTATCCGCTTATCACTTTTGAATATAATATGCATCTCTCATCTGAGGTATGTGCCAACTGCTCATTAAAGTAAAAAACATGCACTAGTTGCTTCTAGTATTCTAAAGCACCATACAATAGCTTGTTCTTTAATAATGCATATTAATTAAGTGAATTCAGTAGACTTTAGTAAAAAAATCATTACATTTGAAATTAGGTGCCAAGTTTATGAGCAGGTAGTTGTATGATTTTGGTCATTTAAATTCTGCTTTCCTTTGCTAATTGTCTAGAGGCTTGTTTAAATGCTGAAAGTGTGAGTGCTTAAGTTTTTTATCAATCTAGGTTGAAATGGCAAGTCCTATTTTTCGAGTAAAATTGATTTTTACATGTTTAAGAAATCTGCCTCAGTCTGTCTTGATCTCAGTCACTAAAGTGCTTTAAACAGTTGAGAAACAAAAAAGAAAAAAAAATGGGGAAGTCGATGGGTAATAGCCTTTCCCTTTTTTTGTAAGGGAGATGATAATTGAAACCATTTGGGGTGATCCTGAGTCCCAAGTTTATATGCAAATATACCCTCTAATAGTAAACAATGTGTGTTTCCTTTCAATTTGTTTGTCAGCAGGAGAGCTAGTTTAATGAAACATAACAAAATGTCAACTCCACCAAGGGTAACATAATTTTCAAAGTTTGAAATTTAAAATTGCAGCATGTTTGTATTTCACTATAGAAATTTTGTTTCCATTGTTGACAAGCAGAAGAGACAGTTGGTGTTTGTTATATATTTTACTTATTGGAGAATTAGTTTTCATTGGTAAGATTTTTAACCTACTCAGAAACTATTAATGACAAAAATTGAATGATCATTCTTCTAGATACTAAAGATGTAACTTTTCCTTGCTGTCCATGGCCTCAGGTTAGTAGACCTGTAACCACAAGGTACTGTAGGCTTTACCCGAGTCTTGGGTCCCTAAACTATTTCATAAATTAATTTTCCCAGTTTTAGTTGTCAAGGGAGTCTGAACTTAGAGACAGTGGATCCAGATAGGAACTATCTGTTTGGCCAAGCTACTGTTTTGAAGCATTAATAAAACCATTAAGGCCCCTCTGTTGTGGCATGCTGAGATTCAACTGTGATGGTGTTTGTAGCTTCAGTGTATCAGTTTATAAGTCTTTTGATTTAAGTATCCCCTGTTAAAGAAACAAGGAAAAATATTCAGGACATTTAAGAGACTTTAAAATGTTCAATTCTGGGGTGAATATTAAAATTGCTAATGTCTAAGTTAGTACTGGTAAAATAGCAGATTAATGAAACATTTCTCCAAAACTTATATTTTGATAATGTACTCTGGGTGGTCTTCCTGTATGTGTATGAAAAAGAGTATCTGTGGTCAAATTTTTTTCACATAAATTTAAAATGAACTCTTGATGTAGGTTCCCATTTTAGGGTTAAAGTTAGATTTTCTTTTAGTATGACATTTGTAGTCATCTAACAGTGACACACATTCTAGGAAAGACTTCTCTTAGAAAGCTGAACGATTGCTGTTGTGTAAGAATGTGTTTAGCACAGCAGGTTTGTGGAGTTTTGAAAGCTATTTTCAGCTTCATTTCAGAAGAGGAAAGTGACATAGTAATTGAACAGATTAGAGTTATGCTTTTGCATTGATCAGTTTTTAGTCACACATGGACTAAAATACTGAGAATATACCAGCTTTCTTATAGCTAGTTCTAGGATAGGCCCCAAAGCTACAGAGAAACCCTGTCTGGAAAAACAAAACAAACAAATAAATAAATATAAATAAAAACCATTTGCTTTTCTCAAGTTCTTAGTTCTCTTTTGTCTCTATATTTGATCAGTTTCTGAATTTTTCAACATCATCCCCAGAATGCTGGGTACAAAGGTACAGCGTCATTATTTTTAAATCTAGATCATTAAAATGTTTCCCAGATTTTTGTTGGATTATTTGTGTCACTTCCATGGCCTACCTCTTTAGCAGTATCTCACTACAGTTTGTGATTTGAAGGAAGAGGGGCAATATCTTTCCCCTAGTTTATCACATTCTGTCATATACATCTTCTAGGTCAATCTTGCTGGAGTAGCTTTTTATAGTAGCGACTTTTATTAAATGCAACTAAAATATGGTTTTACTATTGGACAGAGATGACTGAACTGTTACATTGTCTGTGTCTGTGAGAGTCAGTACCACTGACCTTGAAGACTCTGGGCTACTGTCAATTTTCAAGGCCAGGTTGAGTGAGGCTCACTTTGTCTGTAACACTTTACTAACTAGAAGTGGTTTGCTTTTTAAATTTATAATTTTGAGTAAGCCAATCTTCTGGCATACTGTTTAGGAGTTTTATGTGCTTATATACAGGGTTAAAAGATGCAGAACTTCTGTTATGAGCAGTAGGAGAAAGAGTGGAGAATGAAATAAAATAATGTAGCCTTGGATGTGAAGGGAATGAAAGATGCCCTATCTGTAATACACAAAAGACATGTAGGCCAAAAGAAATATATATAATTTTAAAAAAATAAAGCCTTGACACAACATTATGAGACAAGGAACCTCCAAAGATGCTCTAGGAGTTTCCTTTGTATTGGCCATCTCTTGCTGGGCATGCAGCAAGAGTAGTTTGTTTCTTCCTGAGAATCCCATAGAAAAATTTTCATTTGCAAGTGGTTGTCACTTGGAGATTATTTCTGGGTAAAGGATAGGGCATGTGTCAGCTTCTTCTTTCAACTCTAGGACCTCAACTGGTGCAGACCTGTGCAGGCTCAGTGCATTCTGCCTCAGTCTCTGTGAGTTCACGTGTGCTTGGATCCTTTTGGTGTGGAAGGCCTGTTTCCTTGGTGTCCTTCATCCCCTCCGGCTCTTGCATTCTTTATTATGCTTACGGCTTCTGCAAGATCTCCTGAGCCTTGAGGGAAAGGACTTGATGGATGTGTCCCACTTAAGGCTGGTTATTCCAAGGTCTCTCACTTTGCATAATGTCTACCTCTGGGTCTCTGTATTTGTTCTTGACTGTCTTGAGAAAGAAGCTTCTCTGATGCTGGTTGAACAAGGGCACTGATCTGTGAGGATAGGAGAATGTTATTAGGAGTCATTTTAATGCTGTGTTCTTTTCCTAGATCAGTGTGTTTGATTTTTCCTTAGGTCCCTGGGCTATCTAATCTCAGATTCTTGGTCACCCAAACAGTGTTGGGTAAGGGTTCCATCACATGGAGTAGGCCTTAAATCAAATCAAATATTGGTTGTTTATTCCCCAAATTTGTGCTCCCATTGCCACTAGCATATTTTGTAGGCAGGACACCTTTGCTGACCAAGGATTTGTAGCTGTGTTGGTATTTTCATTTCTGCCTTTACCAAAGATGCTAGCATGTAGAAAGCTCTATGTAGGCACAAGGTTGACTTCTCCATGTTTAATGAGTTTTGTAGGTGGTATCTTCAGTTATAGGGCCTTGTCATCAGTTTCTCAAGGACAACCTATAGTCTTGGCAACAGCCTGGGTTGTTTTCAATCGCAATAAATGGAGAAAATTAGACATTCCATGATAAAACTAAATTTAAGCACTATAGGTCTATGAATCAAGTCCAACAAAAAGCGCTACACAGGACAAAACACAAGAAATAGTAATCTAGCCGGGCGGTGGTGGCGCATGCCTTTAATCCCAGCACTTGGGAGGCAGAGGCAGGTGGATCTCTGTGAGTTCGATACCAGCCTGGTCTACAAGAGCTAGTTCCAGGACAGGCTCCAAAACCACAGAGAAACCCTGTCTCGAAAAACCAAAAAAAAAAAAAGAAAAGAAAAAAAGAAATAGTAATCTCAGACCAGCAAATCAAGAGAACACAAACACTCACACACACATGGTACTACACACACAAATTAACAGGAATCAACAAACAGTGTTCATTGATATCTCTTATCCTCAGTGGTCTCAATGTCCAAGTAAAAAGACATAGACTAATAGAATGAAAGCAAAAATAGAATTCACCTTTCTGCATCCAAGAAACACACCTTAACATCATGGATAGACATCATGTCAGGGTAAAATAATAGAAAAAGATATTCCAAGCAAACAGATCTAAGAAGCAAACTGGTATAGCCATTTTAATATTTGACAAAATAGACTTCAAACTAAAACCAATCAGAAGATAATAGGGCAGGACACTACATACTCTTCTAGGAAAAATCCACCAAGACATTTAAATTCATAGCATTTATGTAACAAACACAAGGGTACCCAAGTTAGTAAAAGAAACCTTACTACAGCTTAAATCACATATTGACCCTCACAACATGACTGACTCCCACTGAGGTGAAGGCGTAAGTCGCAAACAATGCCACACCAGTTTGGAATTATGATTAATAGGGTGATATTTATTTAAAGGGGAAAAAAACTTACAGATAACCGTCCCAGACAACAGCCCTCTGCGCAATCAGGAAGGAGTCTAGTCGCCCGCAACACCAAGTGGAAGATTTCACTACCTCACCCTCACCAGTTGGGTCATCCAAACGAACACTACGCAGAGAAATACTGGAGCTAACAGACATTAAAAAGCAAATGAGCCAAAATATGTACAGAACATTTCACGAAGCGCACACACACAAAAAATACCTTCTCAGCACCTCAGAATTTTCACCAAAATTGACCGGATATCCTTAATTTATGTTGAGTATTTATTGGGTATAAATTTTGAGTGTTTAGTTTATTTCACTTGGATTTGCATACGTGTGATACTTTGGGAGTCTGAAGAGGTTTATAGGAGTGACATCCCATACTGTGCTTTAAGTTTAAACTATGTATGTGGTCTTGTAAGCCTAAATACCAAAGGAAGAGATTTAAAAAAAAAAAAAAGATTTATTTACTTTTCTATGTCTACATTGTTTTGTCTTCATGTGTGCCTACTCACCAGAAGAAGGCTCCAAATCTCATTTTAGGTATTCCACCATGTGTTTGCTGGGAATTGAACTCATGACCTTTGGAAGAGCAACAGCAGCCAGTGCTCTTAACATCTAGTCAGTTGTTTTAAAATACAGTTTTCAAAATGTATAGAGAGTTTTCCAACAGGGTCCCCAAACATTAATTAATTTATTGTTAAATTTGTTTCCTTTTTCACACAGGGTGTGATAGGTATTCAGCTGGTTGTTACCATGGTGATGGCCAGTGTCATGCAGAAGATTATACCTCACTATTCTCTTGCTCGCTGGCTACTCTGTAATGGCAGGTAAGTAAGGGATAGGCTGTTTGTAATGGGCACTTTTCTGTTTGTTTTGAGAGAGGCTTCCTGTAACCCAGGCTAGTCTCGAATTTATTATGTAGTTTAGGTGTCTTCACTTCCCCGTCTTTTTCTTTCTGCCTCCCAATATCAGTATTGTAAGCATATACCACTTCACCTGGATAACGCCTGGTACCTGTGGTCTCCATTCAGCTTACCAGTCTGAGTAACGTCCTCCATGTACTAATTCAAATCTGTTTCTAAAATTACATTGAAGGATTTTGAGAGAGAATCTTGCTTTCTCTTTACATAGTAGTTTATATGTATTGCACAAAGGCAACAGCGCAAGCAATAAGAATTCAGTTCCTATTTCCAGTCTTCCTTTTTCTTCTTTCATCTATTCTCTGACCACTGAGAATAGGAAGTTTATTTTCTAGTTAAAAAAGCTGGTCAGCAAGAGGGTGAAAAGTTAGAAATCCAAGTGGTGAATTAAATGTTTGAATGAAATTAGAAAAACTTCCTACTTTGGTGGTTTAATTACAAAAATTAGTATAAGAACTAATGTTCTTTGTTTTATTGTTTTAATGTCCTTAATTCAGTACGGACAGAGTGGAATTATGTTGTATTCTTTAAATATATCTGTTGTACTGCAAACTTAATACTGTTTATCTCCACTGCTTCCAAAAAAACCTAGGTTGACATGCTAAAATTTGTATAATATAATAAAATCAGAAGAAAAGAAATTAGATGATAGTATTACAGAAAATCTGTATAAGCCATATGTACTTCCTGTGCCCTTACCGAAAGGTCAGTGATGAATCTGGTGCCATGACTACTTCAGTAACTGACTAGATACCGACTGTGTTACTTTGTTTAGACCTTTTGAGATTTGAACACACTGGGTGGCTCTCTTACTAATACTTTTAGGAAGCAAGACAAATAAGCCTTTAATTTAGAAAGCTATTCTCTTTAAAAAATTTAAGTTTCCTTTATCTAATTTATGTTTCATTTTATTCACGTTTGCTGTTTCATACTTTTTGTGACAGTCAAATATAGAAAAATATTCAGGCTTAAAAGTTTTTAATATTGCCCACTTATATATATATATGTATACTGATAATGTGAAATAAACTGTTTAATGTATTTTAAATAGTGATAAAATATTTTGATAAAATTGAGAAGCCCGTGTATCTATGCCTAAAATTTTGTTATGTAGGTTTACTATACCTTCCATGATCTTGTTTACTTACTTTGTATTCCGTAGACTATGAAAAAATAAAATAACAGCTGCACAATGGATCATTAGTTCTAAGTAAATGACTTAGAATAAAACATGCAAACCTTAAACTATATAAAATAAACTTATTAACTGGAATAATGTGTTATAGAGTTTTTTCTTTTTTTGTGCCACTGGGAATTGTACCCAGGGTACTGTTTATCTGAAGGGTTCTCACTGAGCTATCCCATCACTTAGAGTTTGATCTTTTACAAGAATGTGTCATATTGACTGTTCTTGTTAGCAGATTTTGTATTTTGTAATAATAAAGGTGTTTTTTAATGCTAAGTGAAGTTCTATTAATAGACATAATTTAATAGGATTACTTCTTGTCTTTCATATCCTTACTGTTTTATGTTTTAATATTGTCTACATTTGTAGAGTTTGATGCTAACATTTTGGAGTCACAAAAGCCAACTCTCAGCACTGTCAACTAATTGAGTAGAATATGATCATTGATTTTATAGCCTTCAGAATAATTACTGTTTTGTCAGCCTTCATTACTATGAAACAATACTGTATTAAAATTGAAAAAACACTCAAATATCTTCTTAGTGACTTATGTACTATTGATCATTTAAATGATAATTTTCATTGGAAGCCATTTTAGCAGTTGAAAACTATTGTAGGATGACTTGGGAATGACTATGTTTAATAGAACTGTTTAGCAAGATCATTTATGTGAATGAACAAATGTATAAATACCACTAATCAGCAGTATGCTAAAGAATTTGAGTGGATTCTTTTTTATTTTTGTGTATATCAGACTATTCATTTATTCCATGATAATATAAATAAATCATAATTTTCTTAAAACTTAGGACTTGTGTTCGTGTTGACTTATGGCCTGTATCTCTGACCCTGTGCCTTTGAAGGGCAGAGGTTAAAGTGGCACTTGAGTCAAGTGACTGACCTCATAGTTAAGACAGTTTTCCAAAGGTGTCAGTCAGTACCTTCAAGGAATAAGCAACTGTACCTAGCAAAATGAGCAGTTTTTAAAACTAATAAGACTTTTAATATAAAAAGTTCATTATTTTTCCAGTTTTCACTAAATAACATTTTCTATAATTTTTAACAGTACTTTAAAAAAAAAAACAGTATAAAGCCTTTAATCTGGCTTAATTCCATTGATACCACCTGACAGATCTTTTAAGATCTAGTGCCTCGTTTGGACATTCTGAATGAAGTAGAAGAGACACAGTGGGACATGTTATCCCAGCGCATAGAAATTGATGTAGGTTTGTTTCACTTCTGCCAGACATGAATGGGGTCAAATGGGAATCAGTGTGACTGTGCAGTTCTTCAGGTGAACTCTTCACAAGATATTGATTAAGGAATGTAGTTCTCTTTTAAGTGGTGAAAATTAGGGATCCTAGCTGTCTTGCTTGTGGCTTTTGTGTTCTTCTACGACCTTAGTGACCACTGTTAATGCTGTGCTGGTTGGCAAATGAGAGGAGGGTGGATTATGGATCAAAAGCTCCTGAGGTGTGAAGCTTGGAAATACTCATTCTTTTCATAAGCTGGGGCCTTTGGACTAGGGCTAGCTAAAGGCCACAGAGAAGTGTTTTCATTGTACCTCGGAAATAAAAACAAGATTATTGGATAACTATTTCATTTTTGGAATAGATGGCATTAGTTCCATTTTAACATGTGGGAAAACAAGTTGTAAGTAATGTATTCAGGTTCATATAATGAGAAATAAACAGCTCCAGACCGTCCTGTAGAAGCCCAAGTCACAGCCTAGTATAACAATTTTCCCCCAAACCTGGGTTTTTACTTTCCACTACAGTTCATCCCAGTCTGAAATACTGAATGGAAAAAGCTTCAGAAATAAACAGTTTATCTTTTAAATGGCAAACAATTCTGAGTAACACAATGAAACTGCACTCTGTTCCTAACTGACCAACTACATGCTACCTACCTATTAGTTACTTAAGACCCATGTCAGGGAGTGAGGCTTACTTGTGTGGTATCAGAGTGCTGCATTCAAAGAATCTGTACATCGTAGATTAGGTTGTCTATACCATGTACCCCTCACTTCATCTGATCTCTCAGGCGTTATTTACCTCACCCCATCAAAAGAAGGTTTAGGATAGTACAGTGAGGTTATGAGAGGCAATATTAACTACTTTTATTACAATTTCTTGATAAAGTTTTGCTGTAATTTGGTATAATTTTGCTGCTTGTTATTCATTGTTACTGCCTCTAATTTATAAATTAAACTTTACCAATAAGTATATATAAGGAAAAACATAACATATATAGGGTTTGATAGTGTCTGTAGTTTCAAGAGTACCCATTAAGGGGTATTTTTATACATTCTATCAAGTCTAAAGGGTGAACTCCTGTATTTGCTTCATTGATAGCTTCTCTTATACTTCTCATCTTGTCCTGGAGCTGCCATGTGTGAACAGTGTTTAAAACGTGACATTTTTCTCTAATCACAAGTAGAACTGTGATTTCTGTTGGCAGTTGAGTAATTTCGGATTATTTCTTTGCCTTTTTTTCTTGCAGTGTTTTGTGTTTTAGTATGTCATGAATATGTAATATATACTCACATGTGCACACACAGGTAGTTACAGGTAGTGTATGATTTCTTTTCACTTATTTGTGTTCTTTTTGTTATTCTTTGGCATCTAGCCTTGTTATATTCTAAATCAAAAAGCACATCAGCACTGACTGTTGATTACAGAATCATACTATCTATTACTCAGTCTATACCTCTTGTCATTTGAAATAAAATTTTTTCCATGTGTTTAATGTTCCATCCTTCCAATATTTAATAGGAGAATACATAGTGACCATTCAGAATTGAAAATTCCCAAATCTAAAATTATCTAAATTCTGAAATGTTTTAGACAACTGTGTTTAACACTACAAGTAGTCAGTTTGACATATCATGTTCCAAGTAATAGAGAAAGTATATGTACATTGGAAACACTGTTTAAAATTGCCTTTGGACAGAATGTATATTAAAACAAATAAATTCCACAATTAGATTTGTATTCCAACCTCAGGATACCATATGTATGTAAATATTGCAAAATCTGAACCCTGAAACCCATCTGGTTCGGTTGCAGGTGTACTCAGCCACTATTATATGAAAAGTTAGTTGTAGTTGTACTTTTTAAAGATTATCAGACTCGGTTAAAGGAATTTCTCCTCTATGAGAAACTGAGTAGTTTAGTAAGGAACATCTCTTAGGGCAGTAACTTATGAAGTGTATTGCTGACCTTAGAAAGCAACTCTATAGAGCCTGGTCCTTTCAGTCTTCCAATCCCTTACCTTCAGAAGAACAATCCTAAAAAGTTGCATTTTTTTGTAAAGTTAGAGTGAACAGCTGTGTATATAACCACTCACTTGAGCCAAAGAATTCTCTACTTTCTATTGTAACAAAAGTTACTTTTTGTTTTGAAGTTTGCTTGGCTCCTCTTTGCACAGAGGTAAGTGATAGGTTACTGTCTTCGTACATTTGAATAGTGGGTTTGCATGAACACAGTACTGCTGACTCATGATAGTTTCTTGGCCACCTTGCTTTTCATTTTCCTTGATGCACAGCTTAAACCTCATGCATGCATCTCTCTTTACAGTTCGATTTTTCTAATCTCTCACTTTGGTTTGCTACCTTCCTTCCTGTGTCCCTCAGCAAAACTTTTTTTTGGGGAGGGGGGGCAGTAGTTGTGAGATGGCCCAGTGGGTAAAAGTGCTTGACACATAAACACAAAGACCTGAGTTGAATCACCAGAACTCATGGTAGGAGAAAGCTGACTCCCACATTTGTGCAGGGCATGCATGTTCTTGTACTGTCTGTGCACCCTATCCTGCTCTTTCTCTCATGCCTCTCACACATTAATAATAGTTTAAAATTAAATTATAATTTGGTCAAATGTACTCAAATATTGTCTCATTCCATATTGAGTAAGTAGGATGTCATAACTCCTTAGTGTTCAATTGTTGGAATTTTGTCTGTTGTTGTTTGCATGTTGCCTGAGTCAACAATCTGGAAGTTCCCTTTTGTGAGAGAAACCTACTATTCAAATGCACAGTAGGTAGGACCTAAGACCAAGGGAAAGATTTAAATTTTCAGCTACTGCTTTATGGAATGCTTGAGTCCTTGTTCTCTTTGCCTTAATAACTTCCAGGTCCAAAATGTTCATGATATTCCTTGAAATCTTTTAACAAATAGCAGAGAATTATCTTATCTCCGCCTAATATAATTATGAACATTTAGAATAAAAATTGAAATTGTGATTAGTCACTGCCTTTGTCAGTTTGGGCTGCTCTAACAAAGTACCATCGATTGAGTGGCTTGTGCAATTAGAAACCTGTCTCATGATATCAGGATGCTGACCTGTAAAGATTTATCACTTATATTTGGTTTAATAAAGCGCTAATTGGCCAATGGCTTAGGCATATTCCTAGCTAGCTCTTACATCTTAAATTAACCCATTTCTATTAGTTTATGGATTGCCACGTGGTTGTGGCGTTACCTCATTTCCTATATGTCTTGTTTCCTTGGCGTCTGGCTGGCATCTGCAGACTGAGCCTTTCCTCTTCCCAGAATTCTCCTAGTCTGATCGCCCCTCCTATATTTCCTCCTGCATACACTGCTACTTAAATTTTATAGTAAAGTTCAAACCAATAATTCTTTAGTTTCTGCTTTTTGGCTTTCAGTGTTGCTGAGTTGTTATAATGGTCAGATAATTATTTAAGTAGCTAATATGAGAATGACCATTATAAACTTGATTCAATAATTTAGTTAAGTACAACAACAGCTTAACTTTATTATCTGAAATGTTGCTACTAATAGAAATTCAACATAAGTGAGAAAAAGCACAGAGTAGCCAACCAAATGCATGGAAATTAATATATTTAAATATGAAAGGTTCAGTTCTTAGTGAGAACCTTTTTAAATTTATTTTTGTCTCTTATTGTTTTCCACTTCAGCATATACCTACTGTGCGAAAAACAAAAATGGCAAATTGATAAAAATGTTTTTTTTTAAAAAAAGGTAAATTAAATGCCCATGACCCAAAGGTAATAATAATGTAAATTTTGTTTTATTTCTTCCTAATCTTTTTATTTAATTTCCCCCATTAGTTATGCCATAATATATGTGCAAATTACATTATGCTTTTTGCTTAACATAGTAAACAGTTTTCCTCTAAGTACATTCCTGTAGCTCTGTTAAGAAGGCATAGTGCAGCTCTTGCAAACATGCAGTCATTTTTCTGAGACAAAATATAGAAAGTGGGAACCATGTGGTAGTGAATGAAACTGCAAAGTACTGACTATTATTATTAAGGGAAATTGGGCAAGCATCCATCTGAGTTTTGCCTGGTGAATTGCTGTCCAGAATACATCTTCCTGCTATTGTTTCTGGCCTCCCACTGATATACAGAGCAACAAAATAAATCTTAAAGCATAAATGGAACGACTCCCTCCCAAGTTTGAGACTGTTATTTTAGCATAAAGTCTATACTCCGTACTGTCACCTAGAAGGATTGGCACAATCTGGTCCTTTCTTACCTACCTCTTCAGTTTACCGCTTAGATTTTTTGTTGATGATACTGCTTTGTTGACTTTTTGTTACTGCGTTGTTATGTTTCTTTAAGCTTCTGTGCTTTTTGGACATGCTATTACTTGCTTGAAATGCTTTCTCTCCATTTCCTAACCATTAGGATGCTGGGTTTTTTTTATATGTCTAATTATATCTCTAATAAGTGAAATCTCGTATTTTCACTAATTTTATGTGCTATCACTACCTGCAATTTATTTTTTATTAGAAAATGGTTAAATTCTACTCTGACTAGAATAGAAGCATCAAAAAGTCAGGGCTTTTGACTTTATTGGACTTAATTTTGAATCAAATATATAACCAGGCCAAAATACCTCTAACATGATGGGCTCTTCATAAATGCCTGTGAATGACTGAGAGGTAGACTAGAAATAGATGTTCCTAAAGGGTTCTAGTATCATTGGAGTTGAGATATAAAAATATTCTAATAAAACTAATTTTGAATTATCTAGTAAAAACTATACTATATACTCTATTTTATAAAAACGGACTTATATTTTGGGGCTAGAGAGATGGCCCAGTGATTGAAGCACTTGCTATGCAGCCATGCAGACCTGAATGTGGATCCTAAACACCCACAGAACAAACAAAGGTGGTTCCCTGATGTCCTGTCACCTTGTTAGGGTGGTGGGCAGAGACAGCAGGAGCTGTAGGCTTACTGCCTGCCTAACAAAATACAAACACACTCAATTTGTAAGCTCCATCCAGGTTTCAGGAGAGACAATGGTGTAGGGCAGAAGTGATGGAGGGGATACCCAGTGCACTGCCCCACTAGTTCCTCTGTGCTTGTGAACATATACACATGCATACACCACATTCCACACACACCGGAGTCAGTATGTGGATAGAGCCTTCCTAGTGAGTCATGGATTTCTACAGGGTGGTGCAGAGTTTGTGTGGGCCTACACATATCTTCCCAGTTGGGGCCTAACAAAGACATTTTTCCTGCTTCTTTTGACTCTCATAGTAGACATCCTGTTTGTCTTGTTGAGGCTGCTTTTATTTCACTTTGACTTTTTTTGGATAGTTTTGCTATTTAAAAATCTGACCTCTAGGCCAGGCCCAGCCGTGCAAGTCTTAATCCAAGCGTTCAGGAAGTAGTTTGAGACCAGCCTGATCTACATAGTGATTTCCTGATCAGCCAGGACTACATAGAGAAATCCTGTCACAAATAAAATAAAATAAAATGACCTCCAAACATAAGGCTGAGTCCTTGTCTAATATTCATAAGCACACAAAAGCTGTAATGTAGCTCAAGATTATGTTGGAATGATTCACAGAACACGGGGAAATGCCATATTGATGATTACAGACATTAGAAAGGCTATATTCAGGCATGAGATAGTACTACTTGCTGTGAAGTCAATGTTAATGAATCAGCAATCTTAAATAAAACCTTTTAAAGTAGAAACACGTGTAACAAGATTTTGTTGATCAGTTGATGAAAGCTGTTGTGACCAGAGGCTCGCAGGAACCTAACCCTGTATTTCCCCTAGGAGCAATGGTTCAGTGTTTCGCGGCGACTTAATAGACCATAACTACCGCGAATAACGAGAATCAACTGTAAGTTAAAGTTCTCGGCTTGATTAGAAATAGCAGGAAGTTCCTCCTCATTTGTTAATTGTAATTTAGAGACTTGATTGGTGTGTGTGTGTGTGTGTGTGTGTGTGTGTATTCATTAAACTAAGAGGAAAACTGAATTATTTTGATTCAGTGTTCCTTTTTGAGCACTTACTATATGCCAGTAACTATACTACCTTTGCAGATACACACACACAAAGTAAAATAGTAAGTCAGCTTCAGAAAAGTTAGAGTACTGTTCTGTTTTTAACTGACCAACTGGCAGCTGGCTATGTTGTGATTCTGCTGAGTGACTCATATAATTCGAGAAACTTTATACTTATCATTCTATAAAAGATGCACATATGATAAGATCTGGGGAAAGGCATGTCGTTTCTGTGTCCTTCACATACACAATCAGAATATTATCAGAAAATTTGGGGAGGACTAGAGTCCACAAGCAGACCCCACCCCCTCTTGGGTTCTTAACCTCATTAATAAAAGAGTTTAAGAGCACACTCAAAAGAAACTTTAGGGTAATTTTATTGAGGGCAGGCAAGCTATAAATTTCAGCAATCACCTGGAGAACAGAAAGTACCTCTTAAAGTTAGGCCTTGATTCAGAAACAGGAAGCCACTGCCAAAAACAGGGGCTGGAAAACTTTAGACAAAGAGTATCAGGTCCACATGTTTTCAAAAGAAATGAAGAAAAGGGAAATGGAAAGAGAGCAACTGTCCAGAAGGTGGGAATTGTGGGCAAGGGGAGGTCTGTATTCTCACTAGAGGAGTAGATATTCCTCCCGTTTTTAAAGACAGCAGTAGGTGAAACTGCCTTTCTCAGGGGTGACCCTTTAACCCTTAAGCAATTGACTTGCTCAACTGAATTAACTCCCAAAGGAGGAAACAATGGCTTGTTTCCACTGAGAGGTAGATTTCACATCTATGACGTAAAGGACCTTTTCCTGCCACTTTAACAACTCTTCTCTAAAGAGGTAACCCTGTTGAAGTAATAGGAGTGGCGGGGCTGCGTCCCCAGCACCCCGGCTGCCTGCTAGCTTATGCCCTGAAATAACAACACACAAATTGTATTCATTTAAACACTGCTTGGCCCTTTAGCTCTAGCCCTTACTGGCTAATTCTGATATACCGATCAACCCATCTCTAATAATCTGTGAGCACCAGTCTTACCGGGAAGATTCTAGCCTACGTCCATCCTGGGTCGGAGCTTCATCACGTGTGTCGGCCCGGGAGCGTGGCATGGCGTCTCTCTGAGGCATCTGCCCCCAAGAGGAGAGCTGTGGAGTCTCTGAGCTCACTTCCTCTTCCTCCCAGCATTCTGTTCTGTTTACTCCACCCACCTATGTTCTAACCTATGAGGGCCAGCCAAGCAGTTTCTTTATTTTTTTTAACCAATGACCTTCCTCCATCACCCTGTAACTAGGAGATGGGTTGAAATTGGGGGAAATATGTAATACACTTAAAAGTTTAGACATCCAGTTCCAAAGCTGCTCACTAGAAGGAATTAATGTAGCTTTAGTTCTTCACTTTACACTTTGTGTTGTGTTTGATGTTCAACTTTGTGTTGAACATCAAGGCAAGGGTTTGTAGGAGTCAGGAAAGCAGAAGTCCCTGGTTTTCTTGGACAGAGAGCTGAGGTATGAGATCCAAGTTCCATGCCAGGGAAGAAGGTGGGTCATGGGAGGTCTGAAAGTTTAAGAAGTCAGTAGTCCCAAGCAGGTAAGAAAGACATAGGCTATTTACTCCAGCAAAGGCCTCAAGGCACACACAAAGCTATGCTCAGGAAGACATAGACACATGCAGACAGGCACATAGACAGACACATGTGGGCAAAGACCTCTCTCCTCAAGACCACATTTGTATGAAGCCCATGTGAAAGTTGCATTTTGACCAAAATAGCCATGTAACGGAAAACATCACAGTACCCTTAGGGTTCCCCTGACCTGTGGTGTGCTTGCTTCATAGCCCCTTGAATGTCTAGCATTAGCTATGCTGGACATCCGTAATATCCGTAGCAATGCCATGTTACCAAAACATACATTGTTCTTTGTGGCCATCCCTCTGCTGCCAATACAGGGACATTTTAGGAACTGGTGTTTTGGGCTCCCTATCCCACCTGACCAGTTTTCACTTCTCACCTTGAAGGTTTCCCCTTCTGGGTCCATCCGTGTGATAACCAACCAGAAGATTACAGCAAGCTTTGACATACAGAGCTGAGGGAGTTTCATCCATAGATAGAATTTTATGAAGTAGATTTTATATCATTGATTTAAATAATTGAACTCAAACTCTGGTTCCTTTCCTGTAACTGAAGGTTTAGTGATTGAAAATTCCAATCCTTTAATCATGTTTTTGGCGTTTCCTATGACTAGATTCTATAACAAACTGTCACTTTGAGCTTTTGAAGCGTTGTCCAGAATGAGCAAAGAACAGATGATACATTCTGTATTATAGAACTGAAAGACTGCCTGGTGAAACAGGAAATATACTGCAGTATAGGTGTTTATAGCCAGAAAGAAGAGTGTGTGCAAAAGCACCATAAGATGAAAGAATTTGTGAGAAATAAAATGTCGTTTTAGTCAAGGTAGCCTGTCCTTTTGAAGTAGGAAATGATTGAAAAGTTGAGAAGTGAGCTCTGAGCTCATCATGTAGGACTGTGGAGCAGGAAGTCACAAGTTCTGTACATGTTAAGGCCTTGGGGCATGACTTATAGGAAGTTTCAAACAGTAGACAGACAAATATCATGAATTCCTGTGTCCTCAGACATGTTTCTTCTATTCTTAGCTTCATCTACCCTTACCCCCAACATACTGTATTGCAAATTTTAAACATTGTATTATTTTAGCCATAAATATTTAGTATCTTTCTAAATGTAAACTTAAAAATTAATATAATCCCAATGACATCTCAGAATTTGTATCAAATTCTTTTATATCAAATATCAGTCATTGCCCAGATTGTCAGTTCTATAGGATTTTTAAAAGAGCAAGTTAGTTGTTGATATTTCTTTCCATTTAGATATGTCATATTATAATCTAGAGTTTTATGATTTAGAAAATAGTGCATAAGGTTTGTGTTTACCATTCTTTGTAACAATGTAGTGGCAAGAACCTTGATGAGAGTCCTGGCATAGCCGACTCATTGCACTGCCTTGAGTAGCCTTGAGAAAGATTGCACATGCTAATGTACTTTGACAAGATATCCATTGTGGAAAAAGAGCCAAGTGGGCTCTGAGTGGGTGGATTGGAAGGCTGTCCAGGGGAGCACAGATCAGCGAGGGAGTTTTGTGATAGTCATACCACAGAAGACTGTTAAATTACACTCAGGTTTGCAATAGAGTGCAGAGAGTTTAAAACGTTGGATAAACTGATGGCAACATTTGATTACCCCAAGAGTAAGATAATGATTATTAAATTAAGTGACTGGTAAATAGTGAGACCACTCAGTAAAACAGGAAAGTCTTAGTGAGGCGGTTGGTGCTTGGGGAGATTAAATGATGTGGATATTTTGTGTGGTAGAAAGGAAAAACAGAAAGATGACTTATAAATTTGAGGGAGCATTCAGTCTGCTCTTTTAAAGATAACTATCACTTCATTTAAATGCGGGATAGTGGAGAATTAATGTGTCCAATCTCCTGCAGAGTTCTTATCACTTTGGTTTATGTCAGGACTCCATGCAGCCTGCCAGGGCCTGGCATCTAGTAAGTGCATTGAAGTGTTGCCTGGGTATGCATCTAAGCTTTGTAAGGCTTAAGAACAATGTCTGCATTGCAATTGTCACCTGGTTATTTCCCTACAGTATCTTCACAAATTGGAAACTCAGTAAATATTTGTAGAATATATAAATAATCTGGTAAGTTTCAGTGATTTGTTTAAAAGTGCTTTTTTCCCCTCCCTTAGTTTGAGGTGGTATCAACATCCTTCAGAAGAAGAATTGAGAATCCTTGCAGGGAAGCAGCAGAAAGGAAGAAGTAAAAAAGACAGGTGAGTTAGCTTGATGTGCTTCTAACATGAAACATTTAACATCATTGTGCAGATATAGTTTATGCTTTGATTAAAGGGATGCTTATTAACTATGTTGTAAATAGTTGATAAATTCCAGATCGAACCCGTGCAAATTCCAGTAAAATAGAAATTAGAATAGAAGGACAAAATAACAATTATTTTACTCAAAGAGTAACTTTATTCTTGAATAGTTAATATATTTGACACCAGAACCCATGTAAATCTCCCTAAGTGAAACAGTATGTAAATGTAAGAAGATTGTTGTATTACTTAAAGGTAGCTAATTTGTTTCTTATTTAAATTATGAAAACATTATTTACAGATATTTACTTGGGTTGATTAAGAGAAGAGTTGCATTGATGTCTACAAATCTTTCAAAGATGTCATTTGTGAATCTTTGCTACTACTATTGCTAGATATCATGCCACTGCCTTACCTTGTGTTTCTGGGTAGATTGGACTATCGACTTAGTGTCCTCATATTCAGAGGAATAGAGGTAGATATGACTTTGGAGGGTCCATTCATTGCTTTTCCTCTAGGTGTACTAAGCAGAAGCTCTAGCAGTGAGCTTTAACCCTCAGCCCAGCGCTTTCTATTTTGAGTATATACTAATAACATGCCTCATTGTTAGAAGTCATTGTTGAATCAACTTTGATTGGACATAGTCATATCAAAGAGCTTTTCGGGCTTTAAAATTGCATACCTGTAATTAATTCTGAGAAAGTCAGCATTGATGTCCTCTCCATGTTAGCTTTCGTTTCCTCAACTGGGCTTCAACTAAGGCTTTTTCTTCTTCACTGATTATAATATACACTGAAGTTCATTGAATTATTAGTCCTGAACCTTATTCTTTTTAAATTTCAGTAGTTCTTCAAAAACGTATCAATCAATGTTCTAGCTTCCAAAATACTTCATATACAATTGCAACTTAATAGAGATAACCACCGCAATAATTTAATTGACATTTTTTTCCAAGAGGACTGCATGTATGTAGTACACACATTCTGACAAAAACTCAATAAAACTAATTTAAAAAGTATGAAATGAATTTCCCAAGTTTATATACTTAAGGACCAGAAATTTAATTCTGTTGGTTAGTTTTTAGTTGTTTTTGTTTTTAAGCACTGAAACTCTGCTGATAGCCATTGTTACCATGTCAAACAGTTGTGGGAATTAATTATGTAGTATATTATTCATTTTGTAAATATTTGGATTCTTTTTGCATGCCTTATAATCTGTTGTTTTCCTTTTTTTAGACTGGGTTTCATGTAGCCCAGACTGGTAGCAGAAGACCTCAAACTTTTTGATCCTCCTGCTTCCAGTTCCCAGTAACAGCCATGTATCACCACTCTTGGTTTATGGCATCCTAGGATCAAACCCAGGGCAGGCAGGCAGTGTTCAGCTACGCTGAATGCCCAACCCTTACAGGATTTCCTGGTGTTGTCATTACAGAAAGATGCAGTGGTGATGCTGTCATCTACTCACAGCAGTAGTCATGGTTGGGTTTGCCTACTGAAATTTATCACCGAGATCCCCCATTTTTATTTATTCGAGTAAATAAATCTTATTGAAACGCAGCTTATTGCTTTCTATATTCATTTGATTGTCCTTACAATGTAACTTTAGGAGTGACACAAGTAAACTTAAAAGATCGTTGCTGGTTTTCTGTCTGTAAGTCTTTGTAGTCACCGCCAGTGGTTGCCTTTTATGTTTCTGAATGTCTTACGAACATTCATTTTAATATACTCATTCATCTCTGGCCTACCTACAATTACAGCTGTTTGTGTGTATAGGTGTGTACATCATTTCAAAGAGAATTTTATTTTCTCTTCCATTCCTTCAATCTTGTGCCTACAAAAGAGATACTAGCTTGTTTTTAAATATTCAAAAGAGAGTAGGAAAAATGGGTGTGAAACACTGTGCTAGCCAGCAGGATTTGTTTCTCTTGCTAGTTTAGATAATTTTTTTTCTGGCCAATTACATAGTAACATAATTTACTTGAGCAATTTGTAGCCTCCTTGGAATACTGTTTTTGAGTATCTGACCTCATCTAGGGTAACATTAGAATGAAACTTAAAATCTCTTTTGCATTTAGTGGGATGTAAGCACTTAGATAACTAAATAATTTGGTTTTGTGTCACTTGTCTAATTTTGCAGAAAATACAATGGTCATATTGAAAATAAGCCACTAACCATTCCAAAAGATATTGACCTTCATCTAGAAACCAAGTCCGTTACAGAAGTGGATACTCTAGGTAATGGAGTCCTCTACATGTTCTGCTTACCGTCTATGGCAGCGAGTACCCTTTGTTTGTTGTGGCTGTGGTTTTGTTTGTTTATGGGGTAAGATTTGTGTATTTTCCTAATCGTGAGTTCATTCTATAGAGTGTGAAGTCTAACATATGAACTTAACAGCTCCAAATGACTTTACTCAAATAAAATTTTTCTTTTCTCTTTATATGGTATTATTTTCCCCAGTTCTGGAAAAATAAGTAGGTAAGTTGCTCAGCCTTTTATAGCTTCTGGTTATTAGGCTGAAATCACAGTCTTGTAATCATGACTTCCAAAACTTATTTTCTATAATCTACTTTAACAATGCAATTTAAACTACATTTGCATATTGAGGCATCTGTGTTTTAATAATTCAACTATTGTAATAGTGTTAGATATTAAGTTGAAAAAATTAATCACAAATCAATTTTATCCATTGAATATATCAAAGTAAATAATTTACTTTTCCTCCTCAGTTTCTATAGTAATATGACTATAATGATTTTAAGTTTACAATGAATTCTATATGAAGCTAATTGAATCCTAGATGGGGAGACTTCTGACATGATGTTCCTCACATCAGGATTCCCCTCTAGGTCCTCTAGGCCCTCCCCACTTCTCCACCCTCTCAACTTTGGCCTTCCCCTCTTTAGAGAGTAAAACAAAACACTACCACCAACAACAAAAACAAACCAGAATTTAAAAAAGTTACAAGAAACATACAGACACATCCTCACTACCAAACCACAAAAATTGGAAACCATAATAAATAAGCAAAAGATAATTAAGACAAAAATGGCCAAAACACTCTGAGACAAAACTATACCAAACTGCCATTGAATTTGTTTTGTGTTAGCCATCTTTTGCTTGGCAGGAGGCTTGCCTTAATATATTGGTTAATGTACCCAATGAGACGCTATTGGAGAAAATTATTTTTTTTTTTTTTGCAAACCAGTGTTAGTTGGAGATAACCTTCTTCATTAGGGATGGATCCCCACGTCCATTACCCTTTCTCAACATTGGGACCCCATCTGACATAAACCTTTCCAGGACCTCTGCATGTTACCATCGTCTTCATGAGTTCATATGTATATCAGTGTCAGTGTTGTGTCTGAAAGACACTGTTTCCTTGCAGTCATCCATCATGTCTGGCACTTAAAATCTTTTCTCCTTCACCATATGGCTTCTTGAACCCTTTGGTGGGTATTTGATAGAAAGCAACCAATAGCCTGAGATGTTTGGGAGTTTCCAAGGGGCTCCTTTGACCAACAATGCATCTAGATATAACTCTGGCACTGAAGTTTTCACTTGGTGGTGAGAGTATCTAGTTGGGGTATTGTTATTGGTGACACCAACTATATTTCACTCATATGTGAGTATATACGTATATATGCATGTATTAATACACACATATACACATACATATGTACATACATGTTAGGAAGCTTCTATAGTTGTAGGCATCCGTATGAATCCTCAGCTAGCCCTTAGTGCCACTCTAACTGAATGATGGTGTCCTTTACCATATAGAAACTTTTCAGTGTCATGAAGCTCCACTTAGTAATTGTTCTTAGTGTACGTACTATCAGTGTTCTGTTCAGAAAGCCTTTTCCTTTGCCATGCAGTTTAAGACTATTCCCACTTTCCCTTCTATCAGATTCACTACTTGGCCTTGTGTTGAAGGCCTTGATGCATTTAAAGTTGTGTTTTTGTGCATGGTGATAAATCGGAATCTATTTTAATTCTTCTATAAGCAGCCATCCAGATGACAAAGCATCATTTGTTGAAGATGCTGCCTTTTTTTACCGTTGTATATTACTGACTTCTGTTTCCATAGGTGTGTGGACTTACGTGTGAGTCTTCAATTTATTCCACTGATCAGTATGTCTATTTTAATAACAATATCTTGGTGTTTTTTTATTATTGTAGCTCTGTAGTACACCTTGGCATAGAATATGGTGATACCTCCAGCAGCTCCTTTAGTTTTTATATGAAACTAAAATTGTTTCTCTCAATTTCCATGAAGAATTGCTTTGGCATTTTGATGGGGATTACATTGAATCTGTAGATTAATTTGGTAGGATGACCATTTTTTACTCTATTCCTACCAGTCACTGAGATATCTTTCCATTTTTTGATATCTTCTTCAATTTCCTTTTTCAATGTCTTAAATTTTATCATACAAGTATTTCACTTACTTGGTTAGAATTATCCTAAGTGTTTGTGTTTTGTTTTGTTGTTTTGAGGCTATTGTGAAAGGTATTGTTCCCTTAATTTTTTTCTCAGTTAGTTTGTGGTTTTTATACTAATTTCTGTTTGTTAGCTTTGTATCCTGCTACTCTGCTTAAAGTGTTATCAGCTATTGAAGTTTTCTGGTAGCGTTTTGGAATTTTTTTATATATAAAAGTTTATCATCTGCCAATAAAGATACTTTGACTTCCTTTCTATTTGTATACTATTGATAGTCTTCAGTTGTCTGATTGCTCTAGTTAAGATTACAAGCACTATATATTGAATAAATATGAAGTGAATAGACACTGTTTTTTTTTTTTCTTCTTGGTTTTACTGGAAAGTCTTTAAGGTTTTCTCAGTTTAGGTTGGTTTCAGCTATGGATTTGCTGAAAATTGCCTTTTTTATGTTGGATCCCCAGTCTATCTAGGATTTTTATCATGAAGGAATGATTGAATTTTGTCAAAAGCCTTTTCTGCATCTAATGAGATGATCATGTGGTTTTTGTACTTAAAAATGCATATTACATTTATGCAGTTACATATGTTGAACCATTCCTGTGTTTCTGGGATGAAGTCTACTTTACTTGATCATAGGGACTGATCTTTTTGCTGTGTTCTTAGATTCAGTTTGCAGATATTTTATTGAGTATTTTTGCATCTATGTTCATTTCTTCAGTTTCTGTTTTAGGGAATAATTTGAGGAGCATTGGTGTTAATTCTTTGTTAGTATTCTGTGCTAAGTTTGGTTTTCCTGTTGATAAAGTACAGATTTTTAAAGTCTCTCCTTACGATTCACTGGATTTCCTAATTGTCTGTTGTGATGTCTCCCTTTTTATCTCTCATTTTAATAATTTGGATATTCTCTCCCTTTTAGTTAATTTGATTAAGGGCTTAAACAGTCTTACTGATTTTCTCAAACAATCACCTCTTCATTTCATTGATTTATTTTATTGATTTCAGTCCTTTGTTTGGTTATTTCTTTCTGTACCCTTTTGGGGTGTTATTCCTTCTTATTTTAGAACTCTTGGTGTTAAGTTGCTCATGTGATCTCCAGTTTTTTATGTAGACATTTGTGTTGTATGAATTTGCCTCTTAGAACTGCCCTGATGGTGTCTTATCATAGATTTGGGTGTATTGAGTTTTTATTTACATTCAGTTCTAAATGTTTTTAATTTCTTTCTGAATTTCTGTCTTGTAACACATTTTTTCATTCCCTACTGTATTGGTCATTTTCTATGAATTTGTAAGCTTTTTGATAATCCTGCCCTTGTTATCCATCTTTAATTCATGATGATCAGATAGAACGTGGGCTGTTATTTCAGTTTTCTTATACCTGTTGAAACTTGTTTTCTAACCAGTATGTGTTCAGTTTTTGAGAAAGTTCCATGAGGTGCTGAGGAGGTATTTTTTTGTGTGTTTGGGTGAAATGTTTTGAAAATATCTGTTAGGTCCATTTGGTTTATAATGTCAGTTAGCTTCAGCATTTCTCTGGTTTTTGTCTGGATGACCAGTCTATTGACCAGAATAGGTATTGAAGTCGTCCACTATCATAGTTTGGGGTCAGAATGTGATTTTAGTTGCAGGAGTATTTCTTTCATGAACTTGGATTTGGTGCATAGATGTCAAGGATTTCAATGTCCTCTGGGTGGATTTTGATGAGTTTGTAGTGTCATTCCTTATTCCATCTTTTGGGTTGAGATATATTATGCAACATATTTAAATGGCTACATTAGCTTAAACAATACTTCAGATAATACATAAAATATTATTTTGTAATTTAGTTTTTCCTAGGACTGAGTCATGTCAACTTTAACAAAAATGATAGCAGATTTATCTAGCATCTTATATAAAATTATTTTATGATATAAAGTAACGTCAGAATCTTTACTAGTTGAGGACTGAGTATTAATCATATAAAACTTGGAAGTATCTGTAGGGGAAACCTATAACCCTCAAATGATAGTGAAGAACTTTGTAAATCAATTTCATGAGTTCATTTAAATATTGATTGCCATCCTTTTTCTTTTTACTTTCTCAATGTAATTTTCAAAACACCTTGTTATTTTGATCAGCCATGTTACGTTTCAATGAGTTCTGTATGTGTGTGTACTTGTACAAAAGTGTTCACTGAGTTCTGTATATTGTTGCTGTTTTTATTATCAGCTAAAATTTACTGAAAATTTACAAGCTACTTAGCCAAACATTGTGTCAGTGTTGTTATATTCAGATGTCTTGGGTAGATATCAGTACCAAGCCTCCTTTTTTTTTCTAAACTCATTTATATAAAATTTAATAACTTGGCAGTTATATTCTTTATGTTACATAACAAATCAATGAGCCCGTGACTACTAACTTAAACAATGCACTTAGGTGATATAGCTTTCACATGAAGCTTCTTAACATATGCTATCACAGACAGTTTTTAGAAGTACTTACAAATGGTACTAGTTTAGCAACTGGCTATTTAACATCAAGCACATTCTTGTTAACTAGAGAAGCAGTGGCATGTTGCTTGGTGATTGTGTGTTTTTGTCAATGTACATGCATGTGTATGATTGTGCAGATAGGTTTTGTCTGAGCCTCTTTTCTTTTTTGTGGTACTCTTTTTGAACCAAGTGCCTCATACAAGTAACCACTTTACAACTGAGCTCTCTGCCCTCTGATATTATTTTGACTCCCAGTTTTCTAATGAAGGGACAGATATGCTTATATTATTAAATAGAGATAAAAGAATTTGATCAGATGGGTTAATATATGGCTAAAAATATCAATTTTACTTTAGTTGCCTGTATACATACTTGATAACTATCACACTCTGGAGTATATAGAACACACTATATTTTGTAAAAAGTTCAAATCAAATGAAATACACAGAGCAATAGAATTGCATGTATTGTCAGAATTTTTTTAAATTCTTCATTTTTTTCTTTTTTTAAATTGTTTTATTGAGCTAAATGTTTTTCTCCCCTCCCTTACTTCCTTCTCTCCTTTTACCCTCTCCTATAACCCCCCACGCTTCCAATTTACTCAAGAGATCTTGTCTATTTTACCTTCTATGTAGCTTCTTATATGCCTCTCTTAGGGTCCTCTTTGTTGTTTAGTTTCTCTGGCATTGTGGCTTGTAGACTGGTTTTTTTTGTTGTTTTTTTTTGTTTTTTTGTTTTTTTTGTTTTGCTTTATGTCTAAAAACCACTTATGAGTGAGTACATATTATTTTTGTCTTTCTGGGTCTGGATTACCTCAATGTGGTTTTTTTCTAGATCCAGGTTACCTCAGTGTGTTTTTTTCTAGATCCATCCATTTGCCTGCAAATTTCAAGATGCAATTATTTGTTACTGGTGTGTAGTACTCTATTGTGTAAAAGTACCACATTTTCTTTATCCATTCTTCGAATACGAGGCATCTGGGTTGTTTCCAGGTTCTGGCTAGTAATGTGTGAGTTACTACACATAAACAGTAAATAAACAAACACACTTCTTATCCTGGTATTATGTTGATTTTACATAAAACAACAACCCTTCAACAAATGATTCCATCATTCAAAATGATGCAAAAATACTGAATAAAATACTGGCAAACCGAAACAAAAAAGACATCACAAGCAGGCTTCATCCCAGAGATGCTGGGATAGTTCAACATACAAAAACTTACCTGCCAATGTATACCACCATATAAACCAACTGAAAGAAAAGAAAACACATGAGCATCTCATTAGATGCTGAAAAAATTTTGACAAAATTCAACACTGTTTCACGATAAAAGTCTTGGAGAGAGGAGGGATACAAGGAAAACACTAGTCCTTCATCAGTGGTTTAAATCTGAAATGAATGTAAACCTTTTGTATTTTAAACCAAATTGAATTTATTGAAGTTAACATAGACCAAAGAAAAATTATTTACTTATTTTTATATAAATAAGCTGATTGGTTAGGAAAGCACCAGTATATTTGTATTCATTTTTAATAACAATTTAAATAATTTATAGTAATCAGTTCAACTTTGCTTTTATTACTTAATTTATGAACTATCAAAATTAATGTTAAGTGCTGAAATTTTCGGTCTCCTGCAAGCATACTTAAGGTTATATGGATTGATCCTCATAAGCTTTAAATTTAACTGAAACTTTTCTTGTTCTTTTATTTTTCAGCATTGCATTACTTTCCAGAATATCAATGGCTGGTTGACTTCACAGTGGCTGCTACCATTGTGTATTTGGTAACTGAAGTCTACTACAGTTTCATGAAGCCGACACAGGAAATGAATATCAGCTTAGTCTGGTGCCTCCTGGTCTTGTCTTTTGCAATGTATCCTTCAAACCATCATTATAGTGTTATGAACTTACTGTTTTTTGAACTTGGACCATTCATTGTAACATGAGGGCCTGATTCTCTTCTTTTCTGTCTAGAATTACTTCCCAAGCTCTCTCAGGTTTTATGTGGATGCAGTTGTCCACATGGGCGCCATTCTGTAACATGAGGGCCTGCTTGTTGGGGTTTCTGTCTGCCCAGTTCCCCAGCCATTTAGTCCCAGAGAAAATCACACAGAGGATCTACATTAGATATAAACTGATTGGCTCATTAGCTCAGGCTTTGTATTAGCTCTTATAACGTATATTATTCTAGTATATGTTAGCAACATGGCTCAGTACCTTTTTTAGCGAGGCAGGCCACATCTTGCTTCTTCTGTGGTCTGGGCAGGACTCTGGAAGAGCGTCCTTCTTCCCAGAATACTCCTGTTCTCCACCTCTACTTCCTGTCTGATTTTCCACCTATACTTCCTGCCTGGCTATCGGCCAATCAGCGTTTATTTAAAATATAATTTACAGAATAGAGAATTGCCCCTCACCAATTCGACCTTGTGTTTAATTTAAAACAATTTTGTCAGTTGTTAGAGAATTTCCTTTGTTGAATACAGAATTTTTAGGATACACTAAATTTATTCTTCAACAGTTTCTTCCATATATAGTATAATTTGATCATATTCTATGGAAATTCTTTATGTAACTTCTTAAAATTTCAAAGTAGTGCGTAGTTTAAAAATTTAAATATAGAGATAGATGTCACATCTTTCCATTCCTTTTTCATCCAAATAGAATGCCAGAAAGGCCAGCAGACATTTTAACCTTTTAGAGGGGTTTTTTGTGCTGGCCGGTAGGAGGCTTTCCTTCTGAGTGCTTAATTACTCTTTGAAACTGGGACATTTGATATTACCCTTCTTCCTTTGCTCTTACATTCACCCACTAGAGATAGCATTTTAATAAGTTTCAGTCAGTTTTACAGTGCTACTTATAAAAATATTGTTGTAGCAAAACATATTTTATTTACCATCCTTGAATGGTTTATTTTACTCTATGGAGACTAAGCTTTGCTAGAGCAGTGGTCCATCAGCAGATCAGCACATCATTTCCATTTTGTTTCCTATAGAAGTATCCTTCTGCAGCTTTCTTTTTTTATTTAAACTGTATAGTTGTGTTAGTGCATTACTTTCTGTGTGTGCACATGTGGAGAGCAGAGGACAGCTGCAGGAGCCACTTTTCTCCACCGAATTGCTCTCAGACTGAACTAGGGTCCTCGGTCTCAGTGTCTAGCACGTGCTTGGCCACCCCCAGTTCTGTCTTCATAAACTTTTACATAGCTCATGTCCTAGAACATTGTTCACTGCTGTGTTCCTGAAAAATTCCCTGATTCCTTTTTTAGCTGCCTTGGTCTCTTCTTCCTTGGCTCACTTTCTTTTTCAAGCTTTTCAAGTCTTCTGCAATATCTTTAGAAAAGGTTTTTGAAGTTTTGTGTGCCTTAAGATGTCTTTATTGATTGATAATTTGACTAGTTGCAAAATTCTAAGATAGTTTTTCTGCAGAATTCTGAAGTGTTGGAGAACTGGATGCACTTTGACCTTCATGTTGTACATCCTCCTCCCAATTCAGCTTCATGGAACTTGTTATCTTTGTTACTCCAGATTAAGCAGACAAAAAGTAGATTCTGTGCTTGAGGAAAGAGCTGATCTTATTCTTGTAGAACTTCCAGTTTTGGAAATACATGTTCATGAGATCAGACAAGCTGTTTTGTAGTTATTTGATGAGTTTCTTTTTATTTTGAACATTTTGGGGATGTTTGCTCCTGGGGAAGTAGAATCTCCTACATTAGCATCTAGAATTGTCATCTGTATTTCATACATATAGTCATTATTATTTTAGGTTTCCTAGGAGATATTCTTAACTTTCCCAACTATTTTGTTATGTTTCTTGTTTACACTTTCTACTACAGTTTAAAATGCTCATGAGCTCTTCATTTTTTTACCCCTTCTATGAAACTCTGCTTGTTTTATGACTACATTATTTTGTGTCTAAATGTATTAATGATAGATATTTTTGCTTCTTTCTCTGTTGCAGTTTATGCATGTATGGGAATGTATATGATTCTTATGCATATTATTTTAAGTGGTGTAGCCATTAGTATATTACTACCTGAAGCAAACACACACTTGTAATTAGCTACTCACATATATTCTATCACTTTTCATTTTATTTCATATTGCTTAGTGTGATAGTGGCAATCATACAGTCTTTAGCAATGAACTACCTCTACGCCATTCAAGTAGTGTTCTTATGAAAGGTACCAAACAACTCCATCTTCCCTCAGGAATGTTAGGGTTTTCGGTGTGCTCATAGTAGAGTGTAGAGAAAGTGGTAGAGTTTATAATCCAGGTCATTTATTTTTCTTTGACTCTCTATGAAAAGGTTAGGGAAGAAGAAGGAAGTAGAATTGTATGACTGAGTATGTGAGTTTTATTTATTATTGCTGTGAGATAATAACCTACTGTAGTTATGTGCATTCAAGAGACCAGAATTAAATGCCAAATATCTAGATTTGCAACAAAGAAGAGTCCTGACAGCCTGTGCTTGTTCTAGCTGTACCTGCTGTTTTCAGCTTTATCTCTGTAAACTGAGTCTACTAGAGTGACTTCTGTCTGGGGTTTCTTTATTTCATTATTGTATGCCCCTATTTATGAATCAAACTAGGTCTCCATTGACTTCATGGGACAAGAGTTCTGTTGAATTCCAAGCACATGTGCAATAATTGATTCAGAAAATCTCTTTAGTTGTTACTAATGAAATAGTCTTGGTTAAAGTAGTTCTCAAATTAGATACATGTAACTTAATCAACTCTGTGGATAGTCATGAACCAATTGCGTTATTTCCATAATCATTTTGTTTTCTTTTTTCACTGTATTGACATACTTACATAGGACAGCAGAAATGATTTCTGGAGTATCTTGGCAGTTCTAAAAGGATGAGAATGACATTTTGAATGCATGATGCTAAAGCTTGAGTGTTGGAAGCTGGAAGTGTGCCACCTCTTGTTCTCTCTCTTGCCCCCTCCCTGTCTCTCCTTTTTTTGTTTTGTTTTGTTTTGCATGTGTGTGCTTTCTTTCTTTCTCTCTCTTTCTTTCTTTCTTTTTTTTTTTTTTTTTTTTTTTTTTTTGAGACAGGGTTTCTCTCTGCAATAGCCCTGGCTGTCTTAGAACTCACTCGATAGACTAAGCTGGCCTCAAACTCAGAAATCCACCTGCCTCTGCCTCCTGAGTGCTGGGATTAGAGGGGACGCCACCACCTATCAGTACACTCTTACATTCATACTAATTCTTCACTCCTCCCTCTTTGATTTGTAGCTCTGAGCACTATCGGTGACCCAGTCCTTTATGTTCAGTCCTGTTTTTGCCACCTGTTCCAGTGTAAGGGGACAGCCATAAAGACAGGGAAGCAGCTGTAGTAACTGTCTTCACTTTGTATTGACATCTCAGAATTATGAGGAAATGTCTGTTGGTCTTATGATTATAAAGCATATTATTCTCATTTATGAATAATTGAAAAGTAAAAGGGTAAAATTGTCATAGAGAAAAGCCACTGATCCTATGATACAAATAAACGTTAAATGTTAAAGTAGTTTACGCCATACAGGTAGGATTTTAAGAAACTTTCTTGAGAATAATTTGTAGCACTGTACAATATTGAGTGAATTACATGAATTTCAAGAAGAAAACTATGTTGCAAAGAATTTGAGGCTTCTCAGTTAGACCTATTTTGCTTGGCTAAAGAACTAAATCAGTAGTTACATTTCCACAATGTTTGTATTATACAGTGTCAAAGGTGTAAGCTACAAAAGGCTAAGTTACGCATATTTTTACACTTCATTTTTAATTTGCCATAATTGTGGACATGCAAATTTTTATAAAACCAAAAGTTGTAAATAGTTTAAGTGAAAATAAGTTCTAAGGTTCTCCAGTTGAGTCAGTTTTATTTATAGACGTGCAAATGTATATAAATTAAATGCTACCTTTTTTGCTTGGGAAATATATAGCTTTAGCAAAGTAGTACAACTCAGTTGCCGTTTCTAAATCTCTTCTTTTTTTTTTTTTTTAATCTTTTAAGAAGGTTTAATGTGCTAGCGATAGCTCAAAAAGCAGGGGATAAAACTGGACTCTCTGAATATGGCGGACAATGAGGGCTGCTGAGAAGCCAAGGACAATGGCACTGGGTTTTGATCCTACTACATGTGCTGGCTTTGTGGGAGCCTAGCCAGTTTGGATGTTCACCTTCCTAGACCAGGACGGAGGGGGGAGGACTTTGTACTTTCCACAGGGCAGGGAACCCTGACTGCTCTAAATCTCTTAAAAGGTTGCAAATTACTATATTCTTCCTCTGTACAAATGTTTCTTCTTGAAATTAATATGGAAATTGGAACTCTGAATTAGATTGCTTTATATGTCAAATCTAGTGAGAAAAGAGAATAACTGAATCTTAGTCAAGGTACTTACTTGAACGTAAGGACCCCATATGACAGACATGTTTAAGCTTGTTTTGTTTGTATGTGCACATGTGAAGGTCAGGGGACATCACGAGGGAGTCATTTCTCCACCCCCCACATTGCCTCTTGGGGATCAAATTCAAGGTTGTCAGGCTTGGCAACAAATGCCCTTTAGACTGAGCTAGCTTGCTTGCTCCAGGCTTGTTTCTTAAACATTTACAGGCCTTTTGTGACATTATTCCTTTCAGGGTACTATGATTTCTGGCCAGAACCCCAGAATGAAATAGGGGAGCTTAATCTGAATAATAGTACCTTCCTTCTGTCTGTTGACTTATAATTAATATGACTTTCTCCTTTTACCTGGGAAATGATAATTTTCTTTCTGAAACTAAAATTTCAAGGGTGGCCTTCTATGTTTTATTTTAATCTAGATCCCTGGTCACTTTTGTTTTTAAAATAAAGCTCCTATTTATTTATTTCTTTTAGATATATTTGGTTAGTATTTTCCTCTATAATCTGGTTAGATTGAGCCTGGCTAACTATAAGCTTATCTTGTGACATTGTTTAAAACATGCATGAAAATTTTACTAACATCTGGAAGAATTTTGTTTCTTTTTCTCTAAGTAATAATTAAATGTGCATATTAAAAATTAAGAATAAATTTTAAGGTAATGTTACAAACTTTTTATACCACTGAATAGAAACAATTGTCTTTAAAATGATTTTATTAAATAAGTCATGAATGAGGGTGCTTATTGTTAGCTTTAAATAAAAATCTGTAATAGAGTTTTTGTATTGTTTCTCTAGCTTTGTTTGTCTATTTGTTTTGTGGCGTAGAATGAAAAGTGTAATGTGTTTCAAGTATTTTAGTTGCCTTTCTAAAAAGAAAAATAGATGTGGGAAAATTAATCATTTGAATGGGAGTGGGGAGGACTAGCTTTTTTTATAATAGTCACAAAAAAGTATATATAATCTTGCTTTCCATAATTGAAAAAATTTCAATTTATATGAAAATCACTTAAGTAGAACATATTTTTAAAAATAATTTCAAATTTGTGAAACATGGAGACTATTTTAGGCTTATTCATTAGAATATTAATAACATTTGCATATTGACTAATATTTCTTCTTAGAATATAGTTTCCTTTTTTGTTCTATTTGAATGATTTTAGTGGTCACTTTATATTAGGTATTGCTACACGTGCCAGGATTAAGTATTTGATAATGACAACCATTCTTCCATTCAAAAAAAAAACTGGTAAAATATATTTAAGTATAACAAAAGCCTTGTTTTCTTGATATGAGATTTGATCCCTTTTTTAACTGTATATTTGTCTCTCTGGATATATACTATGAAAGTGCGGGTTCAGAAGTAGGTAGCTGGTCCCTTGGAGCTGGAGATGTAAGTGGTTTTGACCTGCTTGGTGTGGGTGCTGGGAGCTGAACTCAGGTCCTCTACAAGAGCAGTGAGCACTCTTAACCACTGAGCCATCTCTTCAGCCTGGAGAACTGGATCTTTAAGACAGTGAATCATTTGAGCTGGCTCCTAGCAGTACCCCTGCGTGCTGAGACTAAAGATGACGTAGGATTTAACTTGAGCTGGCTCCACACAGTATCCCAGGGTGCCAAGACTAAAGATGACATAGGACGTCTATAACTTGCATCTATCTCCATGCGTACTTTAAATCCAGCTTCTTTTCTATTTTATCTCCCATTGTTGCTGTTTCCTCTCACTTTTAAAAAACAAGATATTTTAGAAGCCAGTGAGGTGACTTAGCAAGTTAAAATACTTGCTGTTCAAGTCTGATATCCTATGTTTAACCCTTAAAACCCATGTAAAGTGGATGGAGAGAACCAGCTCCACAAAGTTGCCCTCTGACCTTTACATATTCGTGGGTAGTGGCATGCATATTGCATATGCTTTCTCCCCGCCCTGTGCCATCTTCTCTCTGTCTCTCTCCCACACATATCATACATGTAATCATAAATCTTTGTATTTCTAAATAAAAGATTACAGTTCTAGAATTTATCTGTTACAGCATATAAAGATTTTCTTCCCCTGAACTGCGAGTTCAGTTTTGTGTTTTGGTTGTTGTTTTAAGGCAGGGTCTATTTGTTTGTCCCACGCTATCTTAGAACTGAAAATTCTGCTGCCCTGGCCAGAGAGGATTTCGTTTTCTTAGAGTATTCTATTCCCTCTACTTTTTTTTTTTTATGTTGCTTACTAGCACACTTTGTACACTTGGTGAAATCAGTAGTCATAGACATTTTTATACCCAAGCATTCAAGTGTGAGCATTTTAAGGCACTGTTTCATTTGTATGTTTTTCATAAATTGCTGTTCTCTGTAATATTTTACTATCCTTTGCATTTCATGTTCATTCCATCAGCTTTTCCGTAGTGGCCTACCCACTCACTTGTAACTGCGTTCTTTCTTACGATTTGGCTCTATTGGGGTTATTTGCCTCTCAGACCAGATGAGTAACTGTTATCTTGGAACTTAGTTTTATGGATTTTGTAAGAATTCCCTGTTCCCTTCTCCCGATCTTAACTTCTGATTTTTAGAAATCATTCCTTTTCTTGATTCGTTCGAATGGTTTGATGAAACTTTCAGTCATAGTGCAGACAGTAGCCAGGTTTTGGACTTTGGGAATTTTGAAGGTGCCTTACTTCTGTGCTGTCATCCAATTGGGTATAGAGTTCTAGATTCTCAGTATTCCTCCAATGCCGGAATTTATTCCACCATCCATAGCTTTCAGATTAAGAATAGCATTCTTGCTGTGATATACATATGGTTTATCCCCCCAACCCAGGAAACAGTGATTATCTGGTTTGTCCCACTTCTATAAGCTAGTTGCCACGTACCTTGAGATTGAGATCTTACATCCTTGGACTAGGCTTCTTGAAGACTCCTGGACTTGTAAACTTCAGGTTTGGAAACTTGGTTTTATTGTCTTTGAGGTCTTCAGGACTGCACCCTGGCCCCACCCCCTACCCTCAAGTACACTTAATTCCTTTTGTCTTTTGTTAGACAGTGTACCTCCTGCACTGATACTCTTTTTGTTTTAAGCTTGATGAAACTTTCTTTAGTCTAATTTTTTTCTTTTGTTTATCATATCTTTTATTAGCTAACCAATTTTATTGCATTTTGTTCTTTGAAAGATGAATTTACCTTTATGTAGCTAATATGAAATATATATGTGTGTGTATACAAAACCATACATAAACTTACATATTTGAAATGTTTCATGTTGCTGCTTGCATCTTTTCACCAAGTTAATTTTTCCTCAGTGATAATTTTATCTTTGATTAAATATGATACAGTACTGTAGAAATAAACAGGGCCTATATTCACAGCTTGTTTTGTTTTTTGTTTGTTTGTTTGTTTGTTTTTGTTTTGTTTTGTTTTTTTTCTTTTTCGAGACAGGGTTTCTCTGTGGTTTTAGAGCCTGTCCTGGAACTAGCTCTTGTAGACCAGGCTGGTCTCGAACTCACCGAGATCCGCCTGCCTCTGCCTTCCAAGTGCTGGGATTAAAGGCGTGCACCACCACCCAGCGACTTCACAGCTTGTTTTGTATAGCTCTGAGGCTAAGAATAGTTTTTTAACAATTTTTTAAATATTCAGGGTAAGGAAAAGCATACAAAATTTATATACAGAAATAGACTGCATATGTTTCTCACAAAGCCCCAAACATTTACTATTTGAAAATTATTGATCCCTACCTTAGTAGATAAGGATTCCTTTTATATTTAGAACTGAGAGTCTAAACTTAAAGAGGAAAAAATGGAAGTTCTGTATATAAGAAGGGTTTGATAGTTTCACTGCAGAATAATTTGGTAATATTGAAGTTCATTTTGTAAAAAGGCCATAATCTTTTGGAGTGATTTGGTTTATGTAGTTCTCAGTCTCCTACCTGCTGTGTGCCAACTCTTCCACTGGTGATTCAGTGAATCCCTCAAGTCTTCTTTCCTTTCCGTTCCTTTCCTTTGAGGTGTGTGAACATACTGCATTCTGGGTAAACCACATTTGAACATTTGGTCTTTACTGGGGTTAGTAATATATGCTGCCTTATTCCCAGGGAGTCAGCCAGTTAGGCTACTAGTCATTGTGTGTTCACAATGACAAATAACCAGTCGTCCACAGTGCAGTGTTTCTTAGCTGCAGTGGTCAGTAGATTAGGGGTAATTTGTGCATTTTTGAGTTTGAATATTTTCAGCTTATTTGTGGGCTTATCAGTATGCACCTTTCACTGAAGTTGAATCGAATATCTCTGGTGTCTTTGCATATATCATTTAACCATTCTGCTTTTAGTATCGTGACCTAATCTAAATTCCGTTTGCCTCAAATTCATTTTTTCTGCAGAGGCAGTTTTTAGTTTTAGAGTCACAGTGGGGTTAGTTCCCCACGTTCACAGGAAGAGTTTTAACTGCTCTCTATCATGGAGGTCAGTTCACCTTTATTTTTAGCTCACAACGTGGCTATTTTACTTTGTGGAATCTTTTACCTCTTGAAATTTCATGGAAAAGCTTAAAAAGTTGAAGCATTATGTGGTCTGTCAGTTCATGTATACATTATCCTTTCCTTCCTCTTATCAGAGTTCAGTTGCCAGTTTAGTTACCTAGAAAACATTGATGTATTGCTGAGCTGAGGAAAAAAAATCTGGTTTTCAAACTAGACTTCTGAGGTCTTGACTAGTGGCTGCACTTGACAGGGAGGAAATAGGAACTCGGAGGGGTTAATGGAGACGGTCCCATGTAATGTTGGAGGTGGTGAGAGTAGAGTAGAAGCACGATCCATCCGGGCCCTGTGGAGCAGTAGAGTGCTCTTTACAGCTTTGTTACAAAGCAGTCCTCATCGCGCTGGCCGCCTAGTGTGTGCATTGTAGACGGCAGCGCTGTCGTGACTGTGGAAGAGAGTGGTGGGGTGAGTCTTCACTTCAGAGGTAGGTGGGAGGGAAGAGGACAGTCCAGATTGTAGATTATGGCCGAAGACAGTGTGTGGGCTACTTCCAGAAGATGGTGGATTTTAATTCAACAGGAAGTTTGGGGATTGTTGAAGAAATCTTGAAGATATGAATTCACCCAGATTGTAGCATTGCATTGCAGAATATTTTTTGTGTATTTTGTAGTGAGTTATGAGGAAGGTTTATTTTAATCTGGTATAAATGAATACTTGGTTTTATAATTTATCTAGTATGCAGTGTGAATTGATTCAGGGATTATTATGTTTTAAGCATCTGTGGTATGGATTATATTTATTAATAGATAACTTGTAAAGGGAAGGCCATGTTTAATGCCTGGGTCATGTTTTGTCTAGTATTGTTTGCTTTCAGTGTGGATGTGTTTTGTAATTTATTCGGATCTATAGTTTGGCATTAGGTGTAGTCTTTGGAAATGTCATTTTGGTCATTTGACATCACTTTGGCCAAAGACTTTTTTTCCTCTCATGTCAATAGAGGAGTTGGAAATTGTCTCATTGGAAATTCTAGTTTCTGTTTTCAATGAAATGAAACAGGTTTGTTTTTTTTTTTTTTTTCAGATCAGGGATTAGGCCCCTGAGTTATTGAATGATGGTAAAACTGTATCTTGGAAGTAGTTTGGGTATGGGTTTGGAGATTTTATATTCTCTGCTTTTTACCTTTATTCTCTTTTCTTGTGCATTTCAATATAATGTCAAAGAGAAGGAATTGTAGTATTTACTTCTATTAAAAGAAACCAATAAAATAAAATTTGCTTCTTTAATTTTGTTTTAGAAAAGATAAATAAAGGAAATGTAGTTTAGACTCATGTGGAAAGAATAGGGAGTAGTTTGAGCATCTGTGTTCCAAAACCCACTGTTGCTCTCAAACAGAGCCTTAGCTGGGTGGATTCTAGCTAGTATGTTAATTAGGTGAAGAGTGTTTAATGTGTTAATTAAATAAAATTTCTTTTAAGACTTAAAATGTTTCCTAATTTGTTATTGTGGCTTTCTCTTTAATTCAGTACTCAAATTTTTAACTTTTTTTTCCCCAGACAGGGTTTTGTTGTGGGACAATGGTCTTGTACCCTGTAAAGATTTGTTACTTGTATTTTAATAAAATGTTGATTGGCCAGTAGCCAGGCAGGAAGTATAGGTTGGGCAACCAGGCAGGAAGTAGAGGGAGGTTGGGTGACCAGAACAGGAGAATTCTGGGAAGAGGAAAGAGTCAATCTGCAGTCGTCACCCAGATGCAGAAAAAGCAAGATGTGAACACCTCACTGATAAAGGTACCAAGCCACATGCCTAACACAGGCAAAATAATGGGCCAATTTAAGATGTAAGAAAGAGTTAATAAGAAGCCTGAGCTAATAGGCCAACCAGTTTATGATTAATGTAGTAGACCTCTGTATTTTTTCTCTGGGACTGAAAAGCTGCATGACTGGACAAGACAAAAACCTCGGTCAATAGGGTTTTTCTGTATAACAGTCCTGGCTGTCCTGAACCTCGTTTCATAGACCAGGCTGGCCTCAAACTCAAAGAGATCCACCTGCCTCTGCCTCCCAAAGGCTGGGCTTGCACCACCACCACCCAGCCAAATTCTTAATGTTTAAATGGCAAATTATGATTCGTATGCATAAAAATTTCAGTACTTTTCTGAAGTACTGAAAATGTTTTTGTTTCTGTCTGTTTGCTTCCACATTTACCCATCATAGGTTGGCTTTCAGTTCTATTACTAAGTATTTAATAATAATGTCCTGAAATGCATAGTTTAAAGACTAGTTGTGTATGAGACTTTCATATATATGTTACACTTTGCTTTCTTTAGTGACAAGCTAGAAAGTCCAAACAGAAAAAAGCTTACTTCGCAGTTTTCTTCAATTAGCCTACTAAAATAAATGTAAGTTACAGTATGTTTATGATTTGTTAACTATTAAGTGGCTCCAAGACCTTAGACCATGCAAGATGCTTTAAAATTTAGATGAAAACATTTAACTTTTCTTTTCTTCTGACACACAGCCAGTTGTTTCCAGTCCATATCATATTTTACTTCAAACTATGTATTCTTTAGATTTGTGTTTAGATTTTACAGTGTGAGGAACTGAGCCCAGAGTCCCTTATATGCTTCCCAAACTCTACCACTGAGCTGGAAAGTGTGACTTTACAGTAATGTTAGAATAGGCACTGCCTGTAGCGTCACTGACTGGCCATTCTCTGCTTCCTCCCTTCCTTCTAGAAGTTCATACATGTATACAATGGATTATGATCATATCCTTCCCCATACAACTTCTGAACCATCTTCCAACATATTTCCCCCCAAACTTCATGTTCTCTCTCTCTTTTTAAACAACTTATAAGACCATTTAATGCTGCCCATGTGTGTATAGGCATGGGGCCATTCATTAGAACATGGTACCAGAGGCTACTTCCTTGAGGTAGAATGATTCTTCCTTCTCCAGTAGTTGTAATTGCCAATAGCCTTTCACTAAGGGATGGAGCTTTAAAAGACCTTCCCTTGGGTGTGCTAGAATTTTGACTGGCTTGTTCTGGTGCACTTTGTACAGATCTGGAAGTGTGTGATCGTGATAGCCATGCCAAATCTAGAAGATAGCAATTCCCAGCACTCCTCCCCATCCTCCAGATCTTCTATTCACTGGACTCTGGAGGTGTGGGGAGGGCAGTCTATTGATGTCCCATTTGGCCCGATCAGTGAGTCAGTTATTAGCTGTTTGACTAGTTATGAGTTTCTCCTTCCTGCTCTAAAAAGAAGCTTCTCTCACCAAGGTTGAACGTAACATGAGTCTATAGGTATAAACATGCTTAGAAGGCCATTTGACAATATGACAGTTTTGTAAAATAATATCAGGGTCCACCTTAGGATCTGTTACCTCTGCAGCCATGAGATTACAATACCATGAAGTTTTACTATAGAGCAAGCCTCAACTCCAATTAAAAGGCAGGTAGTTACGTATAATAGCCTTGCTACTATTGCACCAGTGGGCACATGTAAATAACCTGCCAGGTTGGTGCAGCATGCAGGGTCCAACTCTGAAAAGAGCATTGCTGTCTTTTCTCCTGTAGTAGTCCATGTAGCACTGTGACTAGCTAGTTTTCAGGGAGGAAATTTCCTGTTTGGTCTGAGATTGATTTCTTTATGGCCTGTAGCCCAAGTGTGTGGTGTCTTCCACAACAGGATTTTACCATCTGTCTATGAAAGGTAACAAGTGCAGTGGCCTCTTGGCTTCCCTAACTAATAACTCATAGGGAAGCATCCTGTGCCTTGCACTATGATTTTCATTTAATAGCCGGTGTCTCCTGGGAGTGGCATTGTCCATCTATGCAGGGTTCTTCTGCTCAAACTACTGTTTGTAAATTAGCTTGCTAAACTAGTAGGTTTTTGTAATGCTATTTTATACGTTATTAGTTTTGGTTAACCCACCTATTTTCTTTCCTCTTGCCCATTTCCCCACTCACACCCCCCCCCCATTTAACAATCCAAACTTCTTTCTTTCATTTCACATGTATTTTAATAAACTTAGATTTGTTTTTTCATGCACACTTTCCGTACATGCTCCTACCTGCTTAAACCTCCTTACCCACAGTCGTTCAGCTCTCTGCTCTTCTTACCTGTGATCTACTTTTCTCTCACCTTTAAATTTTCCTGGCTTCAACTTGTGTTCCACGTTTAATACACAAAACGAAAGTTTGCACCTAGGATAAAACTATGAGGGAATTTGGGGTTGAGATACCAGTTTTCCAGTTCTATTCTTCTACCTGCAGATCTATTTTATAGTTCTTTGTACCTGAACAACATTCCACTGTGTGTATATACCACATTTTCCCTATCTCTTTACCTGTTGATGTATTCTGATAGTCTATAATTTTCTTGCTATTATGAATAGAGGAGCAAAGTGTAGCCAGCTTTCTTTTGGGCCACCAACCAGCTCCCAAGTCATGACACAGAGACTTAGTTATGAAAGCTCGTTTGTTTCGTACTGACTCTTATAATTTAGCCTGTTTTTCTTCATCTACATTTTGCCTTAGGACTTCTAACCTCTGTTTCATTCTCTAAGTCCTACTTTATGTCTGCTGGCTGGCTTCTGGCTGGCCATGGACATCTCTTCTTTTTTTCCCTCATTTTCTTCTCCTACTCAAGCCTAGATTCCTCCTTCTACTTAATCTCTTTGCCTGCCAGCCTCACCTTTCCTGCTACTGCCTAGCTACTGGAGATTGAGCTTTTTATTAGGCTAATCGGGTGCCATAGCAGGCAAAGCAACATTTCTTTACATTATTAAACAAATCGGCATAAACAAATGTCTTTACATATTTAAACAAATGTGGCATAAACAAATTTAACACATCTTTGCCTAGTTAAAGTAATTCCACAACAGCAGGTAACATGGTTGTGCAAGTGTTTCTCTAATTAGAGAGGAAGTGCTTCTAGTGTGTCCAGGAGTAGTATAGCTGGGGCATATGGCAGTTTTATATAGAACTTTCTGAGATGCCTTCAGGCTGATTTCCAGTAGTTTATGCTTCCACCAACAGTATGTAAAAATTCCCCTTGCCACATCCATGGCAGCATTTGTTGTCATTTGTATTACTGGCGATGACTGTTTAGATTGGGGTGAGATGAAATTTTTTTAAGTATGCATACTCTGAGTTCTTTTATTTAACATAAAACATTTGAAATCTGACCTTTTCATTGCATGATTGTAATTTTTATTTTTATTCTTTAGTAGTATTTAAGTATACTGTTACAACACTTTGAAATAGTATGTATATTTAATAATTTAAATATATGAATTGTGCCAGTTTGAAGCCATATAGTTACTATTAATACTTACAGATGGATACTTATGTGAGCATGAGTTTTGTAACTTTTTCTTAAATAATAAACTGAGATTTCCCTGCAGATTGAATGTCCAAACATATTTGAACCTGGAGAAGACTTCAAAGTGATTGTCCCCATTTTTGCACCTTAAAAGTACTGGGGAGGTCTTGTTTATAGATTTTCTTTTCTGTTTTTTTATTTTTATTCCTTTTAGATACCAGCCACAATTCTCCCTCCTCCCCTACTCCCATCCACTCCTCAGAGAGGGTAAGGCCGCCCATGGGACGTCAACAAAGCCTGGCATACCAGGTTGAGACAAGACCAAGCCTCTTCCCCTATATCAAGGCTGAGGATGGTATCCCACCCAAAAGATGCACATTCATACCACAATGACACTTGCTCAGCTATGTTCATAGCAGCATTATTCTTAATGGCCAGAAAATGTGGTACATTTACACAGAGTATTACTCAGCTGTAAAAAGCAGTGACATCATGAAATTTGCAGGCAGATGGATGGATGTAGAAAAAATCTGAGCTGAGTGAGGTAACCCAGACCCAGAAAGACAAATATGGTATGTACTCACTCATTCCAGCAAGGTCATACCTTCTAATAGTACCACTATGGGCTGTTCTTTTATTTCCTTGCCTTGTTTATTCTTAAGCATTTTGAGTTTATTTTATTATGGCTATTGTAAAGGGAATTTTCTTTTTTCGGGGTGTTTGTCATTGGTATATAGGAGGGCTACTGTTTTTTCTGTTTTGTATTCTCCCATTTTGCTGATCATGAGTTTATTTTTGGCTAAGTTTTAGGGTTTCTTATATAATGTCATCTGCAGAAAGGGATGCTTTGTCCTTTTTTCCTATTTGTATCCCTTCTATTTCCTTTTTTTTTGTTTGTTTGTTTGTCTAGCTAAGACTTCAAACTGTATTGTATAAAAGTAGAAGGGCTGTTATTATTATTATTATTTTAGTGTGAATGAGTTTGAGTTTTTCTGCATATGATGTTAGTTATAGGTTTGTTGTATATAGCTTTTATTATTTTGATGTATGTTCCCTCCATCACTAGCTGTTTCATGACTTTTATCACGAAAGGATGCTGAATTTCATCAAAGATTTTCTATTGAGGTGATTATGTTATCTTCGTGCTTTGAAACTACATGATGAATTACATTTATCTATGTATGTTGACCTATTCCTGCATTGCTAAAATTATTGGAGACTCTTTATTCTTGTCAGGGTCATAGTCTCTCAGTATATGTAGTATTTTTTAAATATATTTTCAATTAACATAATTACATTGCTTCCCCCTTTTTCTTCCTTCACCCCTTTCCATATCCTATCCTACTTCCTCTCAAATTTATCGCCTTTTCCTCTTTGTGTGTGTGTGTGTGTGTGTGTAGAGATGCAGAAATGCATAAATATAACCTTCTGAGTGTTTTTGGTTTTTTGTATGAATATAATTTCAGGGCTGACAACTTTGTAGTAGATGTTAGAAGGCTCATCCTTTGGAGAAGCTAAGTCTCCCTTCCTCAGCTGTCATTAATTGGCTGTAGTTCTTTGCCTAGGATTTAGACCCATGAGGTTTTTCCCTCTTCCACATTAACATGACTACTGACTGATACTGTCATTGTTCAGGTGTTACATAGGCAGTCATTTCTAGGGATTCAATAGACTTTGTGATCCTCTGGTTCTTACAGTCCTTCTACCCCATAGTCTACATTGTTCTCTGAGCCTTGGGTAACAGGAGTTGTATTGTAGGTGTATTAGGTGGGTCTGAGTTTCCCATAGTCTCTGCATTGTGTCCTCTTGTTGATTTCTGTGATGGTCTCTATTTTCTGTAAAGAGAAGCTTCTTTAATGAGGGATGAAAGTTGTATGTGCTGGTCTAGTAAAGTTTGTAGATCCTCTTCTAAGATCCATGACATCACCCCAGACAGTTGGCTGGATTTCTAGTACCAGGCATGATTTCCCTGCTGTTGGTTACTTCAAAAATATAAATGTCACTATTGTACTGTAGGGATAGCTTGTAGTGTTGATTGTTGTTGTGGTTCATAAGCATCACAGCTATGAATATTGATCATCCAAGTCCTGTGTCTTTATTTTTATTATTATTATTTTAAAAAGAAAACTATTTTTTTCATTTTACGTATTAATCCCAGACCCCACTCCCTCCCCTCCTCCCATCTCCTCCACCTTCCCCCCTCCCCATTGGCTCATCAGAGAGAGTAAGGCACATTGCTTTGGGGAAGGTTCGAGACCCTCCCTACTCTTATCTAGGCTGAGCAAAGTATCCCTCTGAAAAGAATGGGTTCCAAAAAACAGTACAGTCAGTAGAGATAAATCCTGGTCTCACTGCCAATGGCCCTGGAGTCTGCCCCAGCCATACAACTGTCACCCACATTTAGAGGGACTAGTTTGGTCCTATGCTGGTTCCTTCCCCTGTCTGGCTGGAGTTTTAGAGCTCCCATTAGCTCAGGTAAACTGTTTCAGTGGTGTACCCATCATGGTCTTGACCTCTTTGCTTATATTCTCACTCCCACTCTCCAGCTAGACTTTGGTAGTTCAGCCCAGTGCTCTGCTGTGGTTCTCTGCCTCTGTTTCCATCAGTTGCTAGATGAAGGTTCTATGGTGATATTTAAGATATTCATCAATCTGACTACAGGCAAGGCCAGTTCGGACACCCTCTCCTCTATTGCTTACAGTCTTAACTGGGGTCATCATTGTGGATTCCTGGGAATTTCTTTAGTGTCAGGTTTCTTGCTAGTCTCATAATGGTGCTCTCCATCTCTGTCCTTCCTCCACCTTGACTTTCCTGTTCCCTCAAGTTTTTCTCCCCCTCCCCTTCTTCCCTCCTCTTCCCCTTCTGCCCTCCTTTCTCCCCCGACCCCCATGTTCCCAATTTTGTCAGGTGATCTTGTCTATTTCTTCTTTCCAGGTGGATCTGTATATGTTTTTCTTAGGATTCACCTTGTTACTTAGCTTCTCTAGGATCATGGCCTGTGTCTTTAAGTGTGCAGTTTCTCACCTTCAACCTCCAAGACACAACCAAGAAGCGTATTGTTTATGAGTCACTTAGAGAACCCAGACCAACAAGTCAAAATAGGTTTCTCATCCCTGGTACTGGGGTTTCTTTTAGTCTTTAGTTCTTGTGGGGAATATTATCTGTCTAACAGGTAGAATTCTGTTTATATACATACATGTGTGAATACACACACACACATACTCACATATATATACTTTAATTTTAAGGTAAATGTAAAGTAATATGGTTCCTTGAGGTTTTATTAAAAAAAAAAACTTGGTTTCTTAAGAGTCTTTTCTGTAGCTGTAGATAAGAGCATATTTGGTAAAAATCTTATGTATAAAATTTGAGAATAATAATATATGGTTATATGGAAGAGAAACTAAAACAATAAAAAAAATAACATGAAACTCATGCTACTGATAAACCTCTATGAATCATTTTAATTGAAATAGGATAATTTGGTTAAACTTGATAGCACAGAATCATGCCAGGTTAGAGTGCCATAGTATACTCTTAGCTGCTTATGAATGATTGAGTAGATGTTAGTCAGAGTAGGAAAGATTGACTACTGTGTTCAGGTAAGATTTAGTTAGTAATAGTAGGGATTTTAGAAGAAATGAAACAGAAGCAGCACAAAGTACTGCACCGCAAGATACGTGTTTAAAGTCTTTTTGTACTTTAGATTGTCAGCTTTCCAGAGTCAGAAGACTTGAAGATTTATTCTGTGCTATTAAAATAATGTAGCAGGATGTGCATATGTTCTGTGGCCCAGCACATGGCTAGAAAGCATAAGGCCCTAGGTTAGAACCCCAAAACCATGTATCCTTTAATTGATGGGTTAATTAAAATAAAATACAAAAGAAATTAACTTCAGCTTTCACATAGGCCTTTGAAAAATATAACAAGAATGGTTAACTAGTTTGAAATGATTCCATCTTTTATGTCTGAGCTGCAATACATAACTGTTAGGTGCTTTGTATAATTTATGGAGGCACATAAGTGAGTGCTAAGTGCCCAGGCTCTGGATTATGATGGCCTAGGTTTAAATCTCAGTCATTTCAAATCTGTATAACGTTTAGGTCTTTACTTAGCCCCCACCATAGGTTTGTTTAAATGTGTTTTGTTTTTAACGTGACTCATACTAAGTAACAGCTCCTTATTTCTAGTCTTTAGCATTGTATTAAAGTTGCTTGTGTCTAGATTTGTTTACTGGCTTCATTATTTCGTGTATTTGGTTCAGCCTTTCAAGAAGCATGACTTGTATGCATAAGGTTCAAGTTCTAGGTTTAGGTTATATTTGATTTGATCCTAATTAAATGGGTGTGTATTATGTTAGGCTCAGGTAACATGATATTTTAAGTTGATTTTCAAGGTGAACATATTGAAACTGACTGGTTTGGAATCTCAGATGGAACTCATCTTTGTTTAACCCTCCTAGTTTTCATTTGACAGGCTACCAGAAGCTCTATTAGTAATTTTCAAATTTTATTTATTAAATGGTTACAAATTAGTCCTGTGGTGTTATGTTTTGTATCTAACTATAGATGTAACAATAAATATAAATGTTTGATAACTATGCGCAGTAAGATTAACTGCCTAAAATCTCTATGCCTTTTTATGCTACTGTTGTCATAAACTTGTTAGCATAAAATTCTGTAGTCACCCCATTATATTTGAGTCATATACATAAGAAATACATTCTGTAATTGTTGCTTAATTCTAATGTACTTTTCCATAGTTTAAAATATAAGCTCATATTTATTTTCTCCTTATATCTATTCTATTTCCATTAAGGTTTTCACTTCCAAAGTACATCTGACAGACAAACCAATAGAATCAAAGTGAATCATGTTTGTTAGCTTTGGGGGCATTGACTTCATGTGAAGGTGTTGTGCAGAGCTCCCACAAGTTATTTGTGGTTTTCCTGAACTTTTCCTTCTGCAGCAAAGTTCTATTTTCATTAACTACACACTATTTTAAAGTAGAAGACGGTGGTGAAAGGTCAGTTTGTGTCACCTTTGGATTTTTTTTCTTCGTTAAAGCAATGGCAGTTTTGATCGTAACAGAGAATTATCTGGAATTCGGGCTTGAAACAGGTAATAGTTTTACACAACCTTAAAAATAAATTTTATTTGTGTAGTATATTTTGATTTCAGTATTTATCTTAATTTTATGTCTAATAAATACTTAAAATTGACGTTGGTTTATGTTCTAGTTAACCTTTATTCATCTTCAATGAGATCTTGACTGTTGTTTAAGCTAAAGTTTTTATTTACCTTTTTCCCAAAATATTGCAACCTGAGCTTTTTTCTTAATTTATGTAATGCTAAAGAATTAATTCAAAATGTATGTACTTATGGAATATACAGGTATCTAAGGGCTATTTTTAGAGACTGTTCTTGCTAATAACTGATTTTATTGCATTATAGCTTACTGGTTAACACACACAAAGCTAGTCATTAGCCTACAAGATGCTCTGCTGTAGGAGTCTATTCATCCTCATGATAATCTCTTTTTTCCTACAGGGTTTACAAATTTTTCAGACAGTGCGATGCAGTTTCTTGAAAAGCAGGGTTTAGAATCTCAGTAAGTTTTTGAAAAGTTGAACATTATTTAAATTTAACATTTTCCATTCTTAAATAGAGCAATTTTTACTGTAGTTATTACTATATATTTTAGTTATTTTAATTAGTAAAGATAATCCCTTGTAATACCCCCTTCTCTCCCTCCCTCACTGCAATTTGGGGAACAAGCCCAGGGGCTAACCCATGCAGAAGAGCAAGCACTTACCCCAAGCCTGCCTGTCCAGCCCTGGGTCACCACTGCTGGGAACAGCTGACTCGCACTTTTACAGCTCTGAAGTTAGAGTCTTCCATCAGATTCTTAACCTGTATTTGCTCTTATAATCTGACTATCTCCATAGATGAAAACAATTTATATTCAAGCCATATATCATTTGAAAATATGTTGCTTGGATTGGTGGCTTTGATTTAAGAAATACCTGGTTAAGTTTATCATTCACTAAGATCTATTATGAATAATATCAGTATTTTTGTTGATATATTCTTTGATGTTTTAATATTATTGTGATTTGTAAATTAACTGAATGGGGAAAATGGGTTCTTGGTAAGTTAAGTAAATATTTATCTGCTTTTTTTAAAACTTCATTTTTAGGGGTCCTGTTTCAAAACTTACTTTCAAATTTTTCCTGGCTATTTTCTGTTCACTGATTGGGGCTTTTTTGACATTTCCTGGATTACGACTGGCTCAAATGCATCTGGATGCCCTGAATTTGGCAACAGAAAAAATTACACAGTAAGCGGAAAATGTACATAAGCACATGCAGATAAATATATGTTTTCCATCTTAATTAAGGTATATTATTGTGATAAATAATAAGTTATTTTATTAAAATTACTATTAGTAAATATTTGATGTCACACCACTTCCTCTCAGCTATAGGTAGTTTCTCTTTTAAAATTTCAAACCTGTGTTTAAAATGTATTTGTTGTTAAACATGTTTCTACTTGAAATACCAAAGTTTATGTTCATTCTTTTTAATTCAGAGATTTATGATATCAGTCTCTACATTGGAACTGAAGAGCTGTGGATATTTCCCTTTTAAAATTTAAAATACTTAAAGTTTATGTGTTATTCAAATATTTTACTTTTAAACCTAAGAGTTACGTTTATAAGAAATGTTTTATTTAAGTTGCTGATCTGTGGGTTAGACTTAAAATAACTCACTACTTTGTTTTGAGATGGCAAGTAATGTGCAATGTCTTATAGCAGATTAGTTTTAACCACCAAATTCTATTTTGATTCTGAAATGAAGATAACATAGTAAACTTCTGCCTATAGTTCCAAGCCCTTATTCACTGTTTTCTTTGTAGTTGGGTTTTCTTTTGGTTTTGTTTTTTTTTTTTTGGGGGGGGGGGTTATTTGCTTGTTTGCTTATGAATGGAGACATTGTAACAGAAAGGTAGCCTTGTGTATACTTTCCTTTACTTCCACGTTCTTATCTTACCTGCAACCCTGCTTAAGAATATTTCTCATATGCATGTGTGTGGTCATTAAGCTTCTCCAGAGTTCTAAAATTACTCTTCTGTAAAGCACTGTATTTAATGATACTGATTCTCCTGCCTTTGCATTCTTATTTCTTACCTGTGTTTTTTGGTTTTCACTCCTCCTCCTTGACTTCATTTTTGTTTGTTTAATATGTATTTACTTATCTTAACCCCACCCCCATTACACACTACTTCATCTTTGTGTTTGTTTTTTAACTCAACATGTTCTTTCCTATGTCTTGCCTTTTCCTACCACTCATCTCTCTAACAGCTTCTTTTAAGGCAAAACCTGGTTCCCCTGTCTCTGTACATACACTGCAGCCCACTAACCCCAGTGTTATGATTTAAATAAGCTGAAAAGGATGGGTGGAGGAGTGCCCTTCACAAGCTACCGAAACCGCTGTGGGCTGCTCCTTGATACTGGTGTGTTCCCTAGCAACACTGCATACCGAATACTGCTCTTTCTTCCTGCCCTCGATGGTTTACCAAGGCTGTGGGATGAAAGATTCCCTTTATAAAACATAAAGCGTTTAGTGGTGGTTAGAGAGAGGGTTAGCACATCTATCTTCAGTAAAATGTGGCTTCTTTGTAAGCGTTTCCCTTTGGGGATTTGGGATTTTGTTTATTTCCAGTTTATTACAGCCTGATGCTGTAGTACAGCACTCCGCTGTGCTGTACCAGTTGGGGCATGCTCGTTCTGTTGTGGGTAACTTGGGTGGTAAGGGAGCAGCTTTGTCTCTACTCTGTGGCAAGGCACTGGGACTCACATAGTAATAGGGATTGTGGCCAGCTTTTCTTGGCACATCACTGTCCCCGACTCAGCCCTGTGTCCTCACACCCATCACTACCATTTCTAAGTAGTGCTGTGTTAAAATCTGTGGGTTTTGTGTGTATGTTAAAGCCTGTGGTTTAGCCTGTCTGCCGTTTAACTGTATTTCTTGATCATGAAATTAATTAATAATAAAATTAAGCTATAATTTCTTGATAATGGAAACAGTATGTTGCAACAAAACAGTCTGTTGAGTTTCCCTTGTTTTTCTAAAACAAATTTTTAGCAACCATGTGTGTATGTGTAGGATACAAATTTAGATTCTACTTAACAGTGAGGTGTAGCTCAATCCTGAAATCACCTTTCTGCCTTAGGAGTGTAGCTGTGTCTTGAGTAAAGCAAAGCTGGGTGCCACCGGTGGCTCATGTCTGTAGTTCCAGCCCTTGTGAGGCTAAGAGTATCATGGAGTAGAGGCCAAAATTAAAAATAGAAACAAAAAGTAAATTACCTTTATTTCAATATGATAAAGATTAATTTCAACTGTGTTTGTAACAGTCCAAGAAGAAATACAAATTTTGAGTCACTTATAATTTTGGCAATATAATTTTAACATTATAAATGATCGTGACATATTGCAAGGTTCCTCAGTCATAAGTTGTTGTGTTTCATTTGCCATATGCCTTCTGGTATTATGACTTTGCTAATCACTGTCATTTATTTGTGAATTATTAGCAAGCATTTTGTTTAGCTGTGCTGACAACTATTAGATGACTTCTGCATATCTACCATTGGAGTTACTGACTCTAGGGAATTAGAGAATCATTAAAATATCTGTTTGTTGAGTCATGGATTTAATAAGGAATTGCCAAATGCATCTAAAGTAAAGTGAGCAAATCTCAATTGTAATCTTATCTTTAATCTTTAGTCTAACCTACTAAATGGCCTTGAGCAAGCCACTTAACTTTCTATTGTCTCCACGTTCTCAGTTGAAAAAACTAAGATAAATAGCCTTATTTTTTAAGGACTTGGATTAACAGTAAATGATTAAAAATGTAATATACAAGTACACTATACTAGCACATTTTGTTTCTGGATCTTTGTGTTTATTTCCGGTATTCTTTCAGAACATTACTACATATCAACTTCTTGGCACCTTTATTTATGGTTCTGCTCTGGGTTAAACCAATCACCAAAGACTACATCATGAACCCACCGCTGGGGAAAGAAAGTGTCCCTTTGTAAGTATGGAAACTTGAGCCCTGAGTTTTGTTTTGTTATAAATCAAAGCTGCTTTCCTAAATGCCACTTAACTGTATTTTTAGATAGGTTGGTTTGTTTGCTATTTCAGACAGGGTCTCGGTGTGCAGGCTTGGCTGAATTGGAACTCACTATGTGAACCAATCTGGTCTTGAACTCACAGAGATCTGATTGCCTTTGTCTCCTGAGTACTAGAATTAAAGACATATGCCACTACCATGCCTGGTTTATTTCTAAGTTTTTTGTGTTTTGTTTTTTGTTTTTGGATAAATTGAAGTTACTTGCTTGTTTTTTGGTATTTTAATATTAAAGAAATGCTAAACGTTTTTGAAGTTGAAGCTGCAGACCACCATGTAACCCATGTTTGCTCTTTTTTGAATGAATACTAATGATTACTACTCTACACTACTATCAGCCTGTGCATACCTTCAGATTTATCTCCCAATAGCCAGTTGTCATCTGACATATTCTTGTTATTTTGTTTATTTGGATCCTTGTACTTGTTGTCTGCTTTTATTATTGTTCTGTTGTGGAATTTACGGAGGAAAGTGCTGTCAGTGAAAATGTAAGTGGTATTCATTTCTTTGCTCATGGAAATTTTTAACATCTCCTTTTATTTCATGTCTGTTTTGAATAAAATGTTTTTCAAATAAATTAGAGGCATATTTTTATACAGTAAGTACTGCAATTTCCATCTCTACCAAATGAGTTACATACTTAGGAAAATTAAAAATAATGTCTTAACATTATGATTAATACTTGTTCAGATAGATAACTGTGTTAGATAACTGTTTTAACAGTATAAGATGTCAAGAAAATATAGAAGCAGTTTATAGAAAGACATTAATAACTACTTTGTGTATTAGATGCAGTGTTGTGGAATTATGCTACAGCTGTACAACGGTTTAGACAGGTGGTTTGAACTCTATCTTTGCTCCTCCCCAAAATTATCACATGAGGTAGCTTATTGAACTGTACTGAGTCTCTGCATCCCAGTTTGGAAAAATGAAGTGGTATGTACCTCACAGAGTGATTGCTGGAATTAGTGAAACAACAGATATAACACAGTCTTTGAAAATGAGTGCTAAGTAATATTCTTTTCACTCTTGTCTCATCAGAATTAAAATAGAAACACCTGAGTAGTCATTGTCTCCAAAGTGTGCATTGTAAAGTATGTAATTCTTTTCAGTTCTCTATATGGTTGTTTGTCTTGGAGAATAGAACCAGTAAAACCATGACATCTCTTTTTACTTCATATTCTTGAACTAGGGATATATCCACTCTCAAGAAGTAATGTTTATCCTCCATATAACTAAACCAGCTAAATAATAGTTTTAACTAGACAGATTACAAACAAAATTACTGAAAACAAGGGAATTAGCATTTGGCATAAACCAGTTATGCCATATATCAATGACCTGGACATTTTCTCTTGGTCGTTTGCACAGTAATCCTTTGTAGTTACTACTCCTATTGTCTGTGTTATCCTTATCTCTTCTACCCTCACTCCGCTGTGTGGTGGCAGGACATTGAGTTGATGTGCAGCAGCCTGGGATCTTCTCACAGAAACCTTTTCCTCCTTTCCTTTTTTTGTCTCGTCTTTGCTTCTGCCCTAGGGGTTTTTTATTAGTCCTGGAACTACCTCTGTGGACCACCAAGGTGGCCTTGAACTCACAAATGTCCACCTGTCTCTGCCTCCTGAATTAATTAATGCTGGAATTAAAGGTGTGTACCACCACGGCCCAACTATATTTTATAAATAGTCCATCCGTAAGTATGCTTCACCTCATTCTTTTTTTTTTTTTTTTTTTTTTTTTGGTTTTTTGAGACAGGGTTTCTCTGTGGCTTTGGAGCCTGTCCTGGAACTAGCTCTGTAGACCAGGCTGGTCTCGAACTCACAGAGATCCGCCTGCCTCTGCCTCCCAAGTGCTGGGATTAAAGGCGTGCTCGGATTAAAGGCGTGCTCCACCACCGCCCGGCTTTCACCTCATTCTTTAGTTGTGATTTAATAATTCAGTTTAAAATTTCTATTTAAATTCCATTGTCCATGTGGTAGAAGATGAAATAACTATCTACCAGTCAGAAAGGAAACGATGGATATTTCTGTTTGATAACAAATCAGTTTATGGAAAAGTGTTTGTGATCAGAAGCAGAGATATGGTGCTGTTCAATTTCGAAATGTATATTAATTTATGGATATAGTCTCATACTGTACTGAAAGAGTAAAATGTGGCTATGTGCAGCCTTTGTGTGTTTATAGCCCAAGAAGAAAATCAGTAGTTATCATAAAACCCAGCATTACCTTAGAATCTGGGAAGAACCTCTTCTTCGCATTCTCTCTGATTGACTGATTGAGACAGCCTCTCACTTCAAACCTGGCTGGGTTGAAACTCACAGAGATCACATGCCTATGCCTCCACCTCCACACACCTCATACCTGGGTTTCTTTTTCACTTTTTGATAGTCTCAGACTTGCCAGGAACTACTATGTAAGGAGTGAGCTACCACACTTGGCTTCTGCCTATTCCTGACCTGTTATTTTATTCTCCTTGAGACACCCCATCTGATCGAATTATCATATATTTGGATTACCTTAGTATGAGTTAGAAGATACTTAATGGCCATTATACCAAATCTAGAACTTGTAAAATGAGTCAGCCATTTTCTCTTTCTTTCTTTCTTTCTTTCTTTCTGCTTGTTTTGTCTTTTTGAAACAGGGTTTCTCTGTAGCTTTGACGCCTATCCTGAAACTAGCTCTTGTAGATCAGGCTGGCCTCTAACTCACAGAGATCCTCCTGCCTCTGCCTCTGCCTCCCGAGTGCTGGGACTGCCTGGCTGAGTCAGCCATTTTCTATTTTAGTCTAGTAACTTTATGTTTGTTCTCCTTGATGCCTATGAGATAGCCATCTTCGTTGTGCTACCAGTCAGTTCTTATTCCCACTCCAGGGAACAGATTTCTTTATGTCCCTTGGGAAAGCTTCAAGGCTGCAGAAGCCCTTACATCCTGTATTCTGTTACTACTCTGTAGTTGGCTCATTTGTTGCTTATTGTAGTAAAAATGTATTGTTAAAATATTATGTGTTTTTGTTTTCTAGACAACAGTGCCTTCACACTAGAGTTTTGTATCCATGTGCATTCATAACCTTGAAAAATGAAACAAAAGAGTTTAGATTAGAGAGTTTCTGACAAACAATATCACACTTTGATGTGATCCGTGTCCTTTCCTGTTCCACAGCACCTCTATTGGGCTCTAGTTCATTGCCCAGGTGCTTGCTGTTGGACAGAGGGACGGTGTGGTGACACAGCATGTTTGCAGGAGAACTATTGTGAATCACTATAGGCTATTATTATTATTTAACCTTTCCGGACTGGAGAGATGACTCAGTTGGTAACAGTGACAGCTGTGTATGCAGAAAGACCTTGTTGTGATTGGAGTGGCGGGGCTGCGTCCCTGGCACCTGGCCACCCGCATGGCTAGCTTATGCCCTGAAATAATTACACGGAAACTGTATTCTTTTGAACACTGCCTGGCTCATTAGTTATAACTTCTTATTGACTAGCTCTTACATATTGATCTAACCCATTTCTAATATTCTGTGTAGCACCACGAGGTGGCTTACCAGGGAAGATCTTAACCTGCGTCTGTGTCTGGTGGGAGAATCATGGCGACTGCCTGACTCGGCTTCTTTTTCCCAGCATACTGTTCTGTCTACTCTTTCTACCTAATTTTCTGTCCTATCAGGCCAAGCAGTTTTCTTTATTAGTTAACCAATGAAAACAACAGATAAGATACAAGACCCACCTCCATCAAGACCTGAGTTCAAGTCCCTGAAACCCACATAAAAAGCCAGGCCTGACAACCATACTCTTAGAACATCTTGGCAGAAATTAGACTACTAGGAAAAGTTTAAAATATTTTAGTACTGAAGACAGAATTTCTGATCCAGGTTTAAAGGTTTCGATGTTTTGTATGAACTGTGATTTCTGCTTGAAAGGGACCACTCTGTGAGTAGTTTGACATAGTAACTGGATCCAACGTGTTCAGAATCTAATCTGTAGCATGGATCCCAGAGTACTTAATGTAACTGGTGACATACACACACTGATTACCCAAATAGGAGCTGGAACTAAGAAGATGCTTCCTGAAATAGATGGTAGAATGGATAGAAACACACACATGAAGAAAGTTGTGGGTGAGGGTATGTGCGTGTATGTATGCTGGGGGGGGGCAGGGTACATGTGTGTGAGATATGTATGTAAGCATGCATATGGAGTGCCAGTGTCAACATCAGGTGTCTTTCCTAGATCACAGTTTACTAGCATTTTTCTGGGGCAGAGAATTGTTGAAATTGATTGGTTTGACTGGACTGTGGCCTTTGAACTTCAGGAATGCACCTATCTCTGCCCCCCCCCCCCCCAGCCCTCTCTAGTCTTGAGCCAATAGATGTGCTAAAATTGTAAACTCAGTGTTGAGGCATTGCTTACAGCATAATAATAGGTTAATTAAGTGACTTTTAGAGAAATCTGAGATATCTAATACCTTTGTATTATGTAATTTATAATATGTGAGGATGGTTTGAGTTTTCAGTGGTCCTAATTAGAAACAGAATAGACTGAAATCCCCCCAACCAAATAAGTATATAAACAGACAAAACTGTAGCAAATTATAGATAAGTCATGGATTTGCTCAGTTCCTATGGTCTCCTTAGGGACTCTCATCTCTAAGAGCATTGAAACTCGCTGCCTGTGTTAGAGCTTATATTTCTTCCATAAGTACAGGTAGATAGAGGAAAAGAGGGCTCTGTTGTGACTTGTACTTTCATTATACATTTATCTACTTAATTATTTTGCACAAGTGAAGCTATTAGATAAGTTATTGGCAGAATGGAACTCTTGCTCAGGTCTACCAGTTGACTCTGGGGAAGTGTAGATTTCCTGTATTCTACATGGTGAACCAAAGCATGATTGCTGTGTTAGTATATGATGGTCCCTGAGAGCACCATATCAACTTTTTGATCTATAGAATGACAGAAGCCACATTCGATACTCTGCGACTCTGGTTAATAATCCTGCTATGTGCTTTGCGGTTGGCCATGATGCGAAATCACTTGCAAGCATATTTAAACTTGGCCCAGAAATGCGTGGATCAAATGAAGAAAGAAGCAGGCCGGATAAGTACAGTTGAGCTACAGAAAATGGTACGTTTTTTAACGGTCAAAGTGAAACTAAAATAGCACAAGCTATCTCGTGTCTTTACAGTAAACAGGTGTGGAAGCTGTAAGCTGACATTTGTCAGAGAGCTAGTCTGATTCTGGTGCTGAATCAGATCTGACTTACCTTCCTGCTCTCGGTGCTCAGTACAGGTGAGTACTGCAAGGCTGTCATAAGCCTGAGCCAAAACCCATCTCATGATCAGGAAGGCGTTGGAGAATGTTGTCCAGACCTCATGTCTAAAGGGGTAGGAAATTCAGTGCCTTGGAGTGCTCCTTTTAACGTTCTTCTATGTGCTTTCATGTGAATTTTAAGTACTTAGCAGAGATTTTAGAGAAGAAAAATATAAACTGTCACTGTTGCAGTTGGCCTGTAATCCAGTCTTTTTTCTTTTTAGATTTACTATGATTTTGGCCCCTATTTTTGTCTTGTGTTTCACATATTATCATGTTATTCAAAACTCAACCTCAAATATGTTCATATGGAATGAAGATTTAATGTTTCTATTTATAAGGAGTTCCTGTTTGTACATGCCTGCTTGTCACAGTTATTTACTCTGATGTTTAAGTAGCACTCCGTACAAGTTTTAGTATTTTCTTCTACCTCTGAAATGTTTCTTTGAAATTTTTTGTAAAATTTTCCAATTCTAAAAGCTTATCTTTGGGTTGAGCCTTTCTGAAGTACATGTATGATAAAATGTAAATGAATGATACTTATTTTTAAGCAATTCAGTTGGGTAATTTTATAAAAACTTAATTCACTCGTAACATGTCAGCGTTATTAGATACTTAAGCATGTTGTTGGTTGCAGGTGGCTCGAGTCTTTTACTACCTTTGTGTCATTGCCCTGCAGTATGTGGCACCTCTGGTAATGCTGCTTCACACAACTCTGCTTTTGAAAACACTAGGTAGGCATGCCATGCATCTGGTAAACAGCACTTGCTTTCTACCTATAGTTAATTCCTTTTCTGTTACTAGCACAGAAATACACTGCATGATGTTGCTGCTGTTGTTATTGTAGCTTTAGGAGGAATCGGGGAAAGTTTTATCTGTATAAGTTGATTTGTTGATTCTAGAAGCCCAGGTGTATATAGTTTTCTCATTTACTGATTATAAGGGTTTTCATTTTAATGTTAATTTCCACATTTCCCAAGTAATGTGGGTAAGCACTTGTTTAGACATTGGGTAAAAGCAGGTGAATTAAAGGTTTGCTAGTACCTAACCTTGAAATCATCACAAAGTCAATAAATTTGGCTAGACTTCAGGACTGTGTAGAGTTTGACTTTAGGTAACTTGTATAGAAAGGGTGAAGGGTTTTCAGGGAATAAGGAAGGTCTGGACTGTCAAGTCTCCTTGTGTGGTAGCATCCAGGAACTGCCCATTGTTGCCCTGTTTCTCTTTTCTCAGATTGGGTAGCGTGCCATTGTGCAGGCTTAGAAGCACCAAGAAACTCTTTTAAGTATGATCTGAGTAGCCTCACTCATGTCAGGGGACTGATGCTAAGTGTATTTGTGCCTTAGAACCTGTGTCTACACTGGGCAGGGAGCTCAGTGAGCGTGTGTGAGTCACATCCTGGGCAAGGTAGAAAAGCTCTGATGAGACCAGTTAGAAAACCCACTAGTAGTTGCTCCCGTTGACATCCTACGTAGTTTCTCAGAAAGACATTTGTTGTGATACTGTAGAGGTAGAAAGCATTTCTAGGAAGTTAATGAATCTGTTCTGTCAGTAAAAGCAGTCGATTCATAGCTTATGGATTTCCAGATTTTACTGCACTAAATGAGAGTATTATGAGGCTTGTTTTTTTAAAAATACTTTTACTTTAAAACCATTCTGTGATATGGTTCAATTAATCATGTTCTTTTAACAAATAGCAAAATTGTTTTCAACATACAATGATTCGCTATATCACTAACTTAGTTTCTAATATGGATTGGGGATTTAAGATTTTCTTCTGTTAGTTTGTTTTTATCAAGTTTTGTGTCTTAAATATTCTAGGTAATCATTCCTGGGGGATCTATTCAGAAGCTGTCTCTGTCTCCCCAGTGGATAACCTTCCTCCCAACTCCATCTACTCTGAACTGCCGTCAGCTGATGGGAAGATGAAGGTGACTGTCACACAGATCACAGTGGCACTGAGCAGCTTAAAAACCATCTTCACCCCTCTCCTTTTTCGAGGACTTCTGTCTTTTCTGACATGGTGGATTGCTGCTTGCCTCTTTTCTACAAGCCTTTTTGGGCTTTTCTATCATCAATATCTGACAGTGGCATGAATTTCAATCAAAAATGGATATCCAAGTCATACTTTAAATTCAAGTATTTGTGCCCTTAAAGGGTTGACAAAAGAAGAATACAAATACAAAAGAGAAAGAAATTCTTGGAGTATCTTGTTTGGAATGCTCCCTCTGTACTCTCAGGGTGAATCCTTGTTGTAATATTTAAAATCCCAGGATAGGTTGTTACACTGTTACATTGTGCCATTGGAATCGTAACTCACTATAGTAACTAATGGGAGAGGGCTATTTGCAGGGGTGATCCTTCTGATTACCTTGGTTTACAGTGCAAATCTCCAGCTAGGACTCCAGTTACTGGTTACTCTTCATGGTGTTGTGGTACTGTTATTACTCTAGTTGCTGCCTATAGAACAATCTTCAAACTGAGCCATGCTCTATGGGAGGGAAAGGAACTAAAATCACTTCTGTTGGTAATGTATTAGTCTTCAAACAAACAAAATCCAACAGAAAGGAAGAGAAAGCTACTGTATATTACAGTAAGAAAAGCTGCATAGTCATTTTAAATTGAATGGAGATATAAATACCTAATGTCTACAAGTACTGCTACTTGAAAGTAGCAAGAGTATTGTTTTAAAGTGTATGCCACCCAGGTTGAAAGTTTCGTTCAAATGATTGACCATTTGAACATTTGCAGTCCTTCTGTTAGTGTTGGGCCTGCTGTATTTTATTTCTGTGATTCCACATAGTTATGTTTAATCTAAATATATTTATCAATACTGATCAAATTTTAAAAATTACTTTGTAATCCTGCTGACTATGTGTATGTATTGTTTATATTATATATTAAATATATAATATATTGAGGCTATAAAAGATGAAAATATTGAATCCTTATAATATTTTAAGTTGCAGAATGTTAAAATGATTTTAATGAGATGTATTTGAATCGAGAAATTTTGTTTGGAATGAGATTAAAATACGTTTTTTAAAGCTCTACAGAGTGTAATTTATTTGTTGTATATATATGTATAGATTATGTGATTTCATCCAAATTAACTTTTTTCTTTGTTTTTGACTTTTTTAAACATAATTTCTTTTCTCATACAGTATGAGTACAGTTCTGAATACAGTTTCTCTTCCCTATGCTCCTCTCAGTTCCTCCCCACCTGCTCTCCTGTCCAGAGCCATTCCCTTTCTGTCCCTCATTAGAAAAGAACAGACTTCTGAGAAACAGCAATGAAACATAACAAAATAAAATATAAGATAAAATAAAAGCCATCACACTGAAGTTGAACAGGCCAAGCAAACAGGAAAATAAAGAGTACCAAGAGCAGCCCAGACTCAGAGGCCCACTCTTCATACACTCAGGAGTCCCATACAGTGCTAAACTGAAGCTGTGGTGTACATGCAGGGGACCTGATGCAGACCCGTGTCGGCCCTGGGCTGCTGGTTCAGTGTGTGTGTGCAGGTGTGCCTTCCTCAGGAAGGGGCTTGTTCTAGTATCCTCTCTCGCCTTTGTCTCCTCAACCAACACTGTCTGTCTTTTCTGCAGAGTTCCCTGACCTCTGAGGAGAGGGATTTGATGGAGACATCTTGTTTTGAGCTCTGTGTTTCAAGGTGTGCCTCCCATGACGTGTGGCTATAGGTCTGTATTTGTTCCCATGGCTGCAGGAGGAAGGCCCTGTGATGACTGCTGAATAAAGTACTGATGTCTACCAGCCGATACCCAGATTCAAGCAAATCATGCCATATTTCTCTTTCTGGGTCTGGATTACCTCACTCAGGACTACTTTTTTTTTTATTTTTTCAAATTCCATCCATTTACCTGCAAATTGCATGATATCATTTTTTTAAAAGCCGAGTAATACTTCATTGTATAAATGAACCATGTTTTCTTTATCCCTTATCTGTTGATGGACATCTAGGCTGTTTCCAGTTTCTGAGTAGAGCAGCAATACTTGAGCAAATACATCTGTGGTAGGATAAAGCATCCTTTGAGTATATATGCTCAAGAATGGTATAGCTGGATCTTGATTTTCAAATTCTGAGGAATCACCATACTAATTTCCATGGTGGCTGTACAAGTTTGTACTCTCACCAGCAATGGAAGAGTGAACACCTTGCTCCTTATCCTCACCAGCATAAGCTGTGTCTTGTATTATTGATCTTAGCCATTCTGACAGGTGTAAGACAGAATCTCTAAGTAGTTTTGATTTGCATTAACCTGATGTCTAAGGATGTTAAACATTCTTTAAGTATTTCCCAGCCATTTGAGTTTCCTGTGTTAAAAATTCTGTGTAGAGCTTTACCTTATTCGTTAATTGGTTTACTTGTTTTTTGTGTTTTTTGGGGGTTCTTTGTGTTGGGTTTTTTTTTTTTTTTTTTTTTTTTTTGCTATCTAGTTTCTTGAGTTCTTTGTGTATTTTGAATACTGGTCCTCTATCAGATGTGGAGTATGTGAAAATATTTTCCCGTTCTGTAGGCTGCCGCTTTGTCCTGCTGACTGTCCTTCGCCTTACACAAGCTTTTTCAGTTTCCATTCGCTAATTGTTGACCTTAGTGCTTGTGATAGTAGTGTTCTGTTCAGGAAGTTGTCTCCTCTGCCAACGAATTCAAGACTCTTCCTCACTTTTTCTTCTACCAGGCTCAGTGTATCTGGTTTTGATTTAATTGATGAGTGCGTATATTTTTATTCTATTGCTGTGCTTTTTATAAATGTTACTATGGCTTTGTAATACATCTTGAGATCAGGAATGGTGAGACCTCGTACTAGGTCTTTTTGTTGTTGTTCAAGACTTTCTGGTAGGCAGGGCTTTTTGTGCTTCTATATGGAGTTGGGAATTATTCTTTCAAGATTTGTGACAAATTGTGTTGAAATTTTGATGAGGATTGTATTGAATATGTAGATTGCTTTTGGTAGGATGGCCAGTTTTACAATGTAAATCCTACCAATCCATGAACATGGGAGATTTTTCATCTTCTGATATCTTCTTCAGTTTCTTCATACATATCTTTCATTTGCTTCATTAGAGTTACCAAGATAGTTTATATTTTTAGGCATTTTAAAAGGTGTCATTTCCTGATTTCCTTCTCAGTCCATTTGTCGTTTGTATATAGGAGGACTACCAATTTTGGTGAGTTAATCTTATATCCATCCACATCATGCTAAAAGCTGTGGGAGTTCCTGGTGGGATTTGTAGGGTCATTTACTTTATATCATATGCAAATAAACATTTTGACTTCTTCCTTTCCAATTTGTCTTAATTCCTTTAGCCAGAACTTCAAGAATAGATATGAAGAGAGTGGCCAGCCTTGTCTTGTTTGGCCGGCCTTGTCTTGTTCTTGATTTTAGTGGAATTGCTTTGAGTTTCTCTTCATTTAATTTGATGTTGCCTGGCTGCCAGCTTACTTTTATTATGTTTAATTATGTTCCTTGTATTCCTGATTGCTCCAAGACTTTTATCATGAAGGTATTGGATTTTGGTAAAGGCCTTTTCAGCATCTAATGAGATTATCGTGTGCTTTCTTTTTATTTTTTCAGTTTTTTCACATGAGAGATTATGTTTATTGATGTTCATACGTGGAACCATCACTGTACCACTGTAATAAAGCCTTCATGATCATGGCCTGGAACTCAGATCCACCTGCCGCTGCCTCCCAAGTGTTATAATTATAAGGTTATATGCCACCATGCCTGCCTACCAAATGATATTTTTGCATCCGCCAATTAGACCAGTACAGTTCTTTGTAATACTTACATTAGACTCTAATCATCAGAATATGTTTCAAAGGCCGAGTATTTTAATCTATTTGACACAATAAATGAGAAACTTTATAACACTGCCTTGTACAATTTGTAGAATTCAAGATGGCAGTAGTGGCACACACCTTTAATCCCAGCACTCCTGAGGCAGAGGTAGGTGGATCTCCGAGAGTTAAAGGTCAGTCTGGTCTATAGAGCAAGTTCCAGGATGGGCACCAAAATTACAGAGAAATCCTGTCTCAAAAAACAAAACAATAAAAACATCCCACAATTTGTAGAATTCATTTCACAATTTGTAGAATTCATTTGACAGTTTTTGGTCCTGTTTCCTCTTCTTCCCACATTTCTCAAATGAAAAGCATTTAACTTTATCGTAATATTTGTATGTATTTTTATTATCTTTTCTTCAAATCTCAGTTGTGCTTGGAGTGACCAATGCATGAAAGCATGGTCCCGTTGTCTTATTGTTTCTCAAATAAATATCATTGGTAAAAATATCGCCGTTTCTTCCTAGAGTCATGATTCAGAAGAGATAATCATCTATTGATGGAATTATTAGGTCCAGGAAGCAGTGAGTGAAATTCATTATAAAATAAATTAGAATATCACTAGATAGATTTTCTTCTTTTCAATGGAAACTTTAAATTCTCAGTATTCGGAAGCATAAAATGTCAATATTCTCTGAATTTGTACACATTTTCTGAGCCATCACGTAATTGAAAATATTCTTGTGGTATATGACTGTATTCAGCAATAAGCAAAGTGATTTTTTTTTAATGTGGTTCATTCTGCATCTTCACAGAACTTCAAGTAGCTTGAAGTACCAGGTTTTAAGACCTGCAGCTGATAAAGTCTCCCTTCCTCTGCTTTCCTCTCTGTGTATTGTGCTGCTCACAAACAACACGGGCATAACTGATGTTCTCAGTCATCTGTGTTCTTCCTACAGAAGGGAAAACGACGAGGCAGAGCCTCTAAGACTACCTTCTGTTTCTCTACTTGTAATAGCACAGATAGTTTTTACATTTTGTATTACTTCCATATAATTCCCATTTGCCAGAAGATGGTTTATTTTCTTGAATGAACTAACATGATTTTTCAGAAATACTAATCTAATAATAAAAATAGCTCATTCCATTTCTGTTTATAATTAGCCTTTTTGTCTTCTTGTTTTTGCATGCACAGGGTCCTCAGTTCCTGCTAATTAAATACAGCTTAATTGTCTTGGAGGGAATCTAGTGAGGGATGCAGAAAGTAGGCAGGTGCATAAGACTTTTACAGGGTATGTTCAATACGTCTAAGATCTGGTGAGGTCAGGGTAGAAGGATAAACCATGAAAGGGAATGTGCAGTTGGAGATAAAATTTAAATTTTCAGCAAGATAAGAACAGAAAGCATCACAGAGGGTGATTTACTAGGACTTGAAGGAGATGAGTGCGTAGAGGAACATAGATTGTTAGTATCATTATTGCAGTGATTCACTACAGCTCAAACAACCTGATTGCTGGATCTTTGCTTGCTATGAGACTAAGGAAAGAAATACTTTTATGTCTTATTTTAATTTATACAGAGAGTGTATTAAGTGTCATAAAAATGAAAGACAGCACCAGTTGGGAGCATGAGCAAGTTGGAGCTCCTCTACTTGTTTAACGAGAAAGAAGTTTTATTGTTTTTGATGCTGTCTACCAAAATTAGCTTTAGCACATATTTTGTGTAATAGATTTTTTGTTCTTTAATTGTACACTGAAGTAATTCATACTTTTGAATAAAAATCTCCAAAATTAAATATATGAAACTATAAATTAGCAATGAAAAGATACAGGAATTGTTACAATTATTGTTATGTGAATATGATTATGCTTACTTTTGCCTTGTAGTTTTAATAGTTTCTTCAGGCATGAAATAAAATACCAAATATTCAGATTTCTATCATTATGATAATAAGTTCTTATACCTATTTTGAATAAGTGGTATATAAGTAAAGTTAATGTTCTGTTATGGATAGAAATCAGAGGGCTAGGTTACAAAAAAATAAAAATTATCTTAAAATTTTAATTATTAGTTTTAAAAGCTTACTCATAAAATTTGAAAAGTAATAGCATTGTGGAGGAAAAGGAAAAATAATTTAAATGTTAACTTTTTCTGTATTCATATACTTGAAATATTTGAATCCTCGAGGTGAAGATCCTGCCATCTGCTAAACACATACACATGCATGCATACATATCTCAAGTGTGTGTTCCTAAGGTGCAGGGGGAGGGGACTCACATAGACTCAGGGAGCCCCATTGAGTCCAGTGTATGACAGATCCGAGCTAAAATTCCATTGAAAAATATCTTCTAACATGGTAGCACTTTCCTGAAGTCCCAGCACATAGGAGGTGGAATCAGAAGTTGCAGGTCATCCTCACTGAATTTGAGCCCAGTCTGGCCTATAGGAACACTGTCTCAGAAGAACTGGGGAAGGATGGTGGGACAGGTGCTGCCTGAAGGAGTGTGAATAAGGAAGCAAACCCAACTCGCACAGTGCTTGCACAGACTGACTGACACTTGGAAGTCCATATATTAGACTCAGTGTCTGCATCTCGAATTTTCCTCAAGGAAATCTTGCCTCTCCTAGAAACTGACTAGGGGGCTGTGTCTCTATGTTAAAGTAAGTATGAGAGTTGTGTTATACATGCTTTGTAGTTTTACTCGAAACTTCAGAACTTCTGAAGTTTGATTTTTGTACTACTCACAAGGTAAGTGAATTTCAAAATAAGACTCACTTAAATTGGATCACATGATTAAAGGTTATTTTATTATGCTAGTGTGCCAAATGAGCTCAAGTATATTAGAAATGCATGCTAGTATATAAACCCCTCTTAACTATTATCAGTACTGCCCAGTATAAAACTCTATAATGTTCTTAAATGTTATCTTCTAATATGACTTTTTAAAGTTATTCGTTCTTTGAAAATTTCATACAATGTATTTTAATCATATTTACTTCTTCTCCCCTATTTCTCAGATCACTTCATACAACTTGCGTCCTCTTTTTTGTTTATCAGTTTCAATTAGTGCAACCCATACACTCTTGGATGTGTGGACTTCCACTAAAACATGGTTGGCCTTTCAGTTACTCCATCAATAACTGACGTCCTCTCCAGCATTCATCAGTTGCCAGTAGTTCTTGGCTGTGGGTGGGACTTAATGCCCAATTGTCCCCTCTCCATGCTGGAGTTTTGTCCTGCTTGCTGTCTCATAGCTTTGAGTTTCTATATGTAGCTGCTCTCTTGTGTTTGGGAAACACTGCTTCCCTTGGAGTTATCTACCACCCCTGGCTTTTAGAATCTTTGTACCCCTTACTCCTCAATGATCCCTGGACCATGGGGAAAGAGTTTCAATGTGTACTAGAAATCATTAATTAGTACTTTGTGTATAGTTGCGAAATTACTAGTTTTAACACTGGCACTTATTTTGTGGAATTTTAATATAGAAAGCACATGAGGAAAGAATTAGTCCGAAGTTACATGGAGGATATTTTCAAGAAAAAGCCATCTAATACCTGTAAATCTGAAAGTGGTGCTTGTGTGTTCAATAGTCACTTGATAGAGTACAAGTTTGAGGCATCTGGAGTCACTGAGGAGGTTTTCAGCCGTTTGTCCTCCAGGGGCACCGCAGGCATATCCAGCTAGTGAAGTCTTTGGCAAACAGGGATGCATTCATTCCTCTTTCCGACTACATCTCAAAGATCAAGGAAAAAGATTTCACAAGGTATTTTTAGAATAGAATTTAAGTTGATTTATTTTTCAATTAAAAATGCAACAAATGTAATTCCTTAAGATCAGTAGTAATAAATGGGGATTTCCAAGATCTGAGAGGAGTTTGTGCACCTTGTTGGGAATAATATGGCTTTGTTCCTCAGGTAACATTGCTCTTTTTTTTGGTGATTCCTCAATAAAATGCTGTTTTGTACATTTTTACTATAAGATACTGTTAATAAAATGTGCATAAATTATGCTATATATTTGTTTTTATCCTTTTTTTGGTTTTTTGAAACAGCGTTTCTCTGTAGCTTCGGAGCCTTTCCTAGAACTAGCTTTTGTAGACCAGGCTGGCCTCGAACTAACAGAGATCCATCTACCTCTGCCTCCTGAGTGCTGGGATTATAGGCGTGTGTCACCACCACCCAGCTGTTTCTATACTTTTCTTATAACTTCGGATTATTTTAAAATAAATATCTGGCCAGTTGTAGGAAGAATGAATGCAAATGTTTTTCTCAGTCAATAATTTAATGTGTCAAAGCTACTCATTTCATGACACTATATTAATCATAAGTAAATAAAACATTAAATTATTTGGTCAATTAAAAGGTTTTTGTTTTAATATACAGATTATCACAAGTCAGATTGGCAAAGTAACGTTATATCAGGTCTCTACAGCCAATCAGTGGGTAAGACTGTGCTTCAGTAGTTCATAAATACAGCTAAAACTTTTGATGGAGCAAGGAGAATCTTGAGAGCTGCTATTAATGACCATTTGTTCCAGTTATCTATTGCCCCAAAACTATGACAACAAACTTGTCACTTCAATCAGATATGTTATTACCTGTCTGTTGCTGGGTCATAACGTCTTCCTAGGCCGAGGGGGTGAGAAGGGGCAACATCAGCGAACACAGATGCCTGGAGTCGGGTAGGTGTATAGTAGGCTTGTTTATTTAGTGCTGGGGGAAAACATATTCTCCCAGAACCCAAGCATTCTGATCCGTTGACATTGACATCACACGGTCACCCCTTATTGGCTAGGCACAGTCAGGAACTCTTGACAGCTCCTGCTGCTAGACCCTGAGGCAACATTGCTTGATCATCCCTCATTGGCTAGGTGTGATCAAGAACAAACTCCAGGTTTATTCCTTTTGGCCTGGTAGGCTTTAACTTCCTACATATCCACCCTTTTTTATGTATTACATGGGTGCTCAGCAGGAGCCAGAGTTCTTTGCTCATGCCTTGTTTTCTCTGCCTCAGGTGGGCTCAGCAACTAGACTGCTCCTGTCTTAGGTTGGCTGGCCAAACAAGCTCTTGCCTGTCTTGACTACCATCCCTCAAAGAGCATTCATTCCTGGAGAACTGCCATGGTGGGAAGGGTGATGACTAGGCAGCAGCCCTTTGATAAATAACCTGGCATGCATAGCATCCTGTGGGGGACTGCGAGGATGCATAAGAGCCTTAAGCATCTAAAGAGACACCTTAGTTGCTGTCTGCTGATGTTGGATCTGCTGCAAGAGACATTTTTTTTTTCATAGTACCCAGTCTGATGACATCATTTTAATGATATTACAAACTTTATTAACAGTTTTCTTAAATCCAGTCTTCAGGGCATAGGAAAATGGGAATACATAGACAAAACTGCCCTAAGAAGCTGGAGATCAATTAAGAGCACTTGCTGTTCTTCCAGAGGACTCCGGTTCAAGTCCCAGCACCCACATGGTGGCTCACAATTGCCTATTAATTCCAGTTCTAGGGATCCAATTCCCACAAGAGACATTTAAAGAGACTAAGGTTTAACAATGCCACCCTACCAATAAATGCATATGTGAGCATCCAGGAGGGATCCAGTAGCCTTTTTATATTATGCCAAACTATATATATAAATATGTAGTTTATATATATATTCCTTTATTCCTTTCTGGGTTATTTCCTCCTTGGTGGAAGCAGGCTGATTTATGGCTGTGCATACGTGTCTTACTAGGATTTATTTTGCTGTCGTGGCTATCTGAGGAAAAACACAGGAGTACCCTCTCCTGTGGGTTAGCAAGGGAGCTGTCAGCTGCCATTGGAGGAAGATAGGATCTCTCCATTTCACCAGGGGGAGGGACATGTTCCTTGGCAGAGATGCCCAGTGCTTGTAAGCTGGCTGACCCCCTTGTCATCAAAACAGAAAGTTCATATGGAAAAGGACCTCTGTTAAGGCCAGGTGAGGATTTCGCCTAGCCTCTGGTGAGATAGTCCTGGCCAACAATACCTTAAGAGCTCTATTGGTTCTCTCCACAGTGGCTTGTCCCTGTGGATTGTAGGGGATGCCAGTGGTATGGGAAATTTTCCAGGATGGAATTGTTGAGAGGCATAGTCAGGGCCATACATGCAGACATTTACAAATAAGATAAATATGTTAAAAGTATACTATTTTAGTGAACTTATATATCACATCTATCTATTTATCTTGGTTTGCTTCTTTTGGCCTAGTATGCCTTAACTTCCTACACATGTTCTGATGTTGTGAGTTATTTTCAAGCAATACAATGATCCCTCCTCCACAAGGCACAGATTGCGGTACTTTGTGGTATTTAGCTGGGCTGGAAGGGTCAAAGTGAGTCAGTGTATAATCCTGTTGTACTGTCATGACAGATTGGGTACAGGGTTTGACCTCCCTTACCAGTGCCTTTCTCAGACACTGTTCCTGTGGTCACTACAGTTGGTGTAATCACTTGGTTTTCCAGAGAGCAAAGAGAATCTACCTTTTTAGAGGTAGGACTGGATTGAGCACTGTTCTCTACTGCCCAATGCAGTGAAGGACCATCCTTGAAAGAATGGGAAACACCACTCAATGAAGAAACATCAGATAATTACTTCAACATTCCTTTCTTCCTTTTTTTTTAAAGACAGGGTTCCTCAGTGTAGCCTTAGCTATCCTGGAGTTCACTCTGTAGATCAGGCTGGCCTCGAACTCACAGAGCTCTGACTGCCTTTGCCTCTCAAATGCTGGGATTAAAGGCACGTGCTACCATCAGCTAGCTCAACATCTCTTTACAAAAATACTAACAGCTATATTATTGTAATATAGAAATTAGTTACTGAAACTACTGAACAATTTTGAGCATTTCTATCAAGAAAGTTTTTTCCATGGTATTCATTAATTCCTGCAAGTATTGTTCAGTAATTATTACCCCCTAAATATATTTAACTCGAAGTCAGTTTAGGATATAATTGAGCACACCTGGACCCTTAGAGTTACAAAAAGAAGTTTCTGTTTTGTTGGTTTATATATAGCATATATACATATATGTAATATAATATATATTGGTTTATATATAATTTATATATGTAAATTAGATCTGCTGGACCAGTGAATGAAAGATATATTTAAGAATAGCCAAAGATTTAAGTTCTAGGTTATAACCCTGATAGTTCTTCTGTACTTATATTTTTGTTTCAGAATGGTGGCTTCAGGTCCAGAGATCCTGGATTAAGCTATGGTGAAATGACTACCGTATTACTACTATTTTCAAAGTTAGAAAAAATCATTACCAAGTAAGTATTTTAGTTTTTTTTTAAAAATAAGCAAAATAAACTGTAGACATTGGATTAGTATCAACATTATTCAGCAGTTGAAATTTAATTCGGGCTGTAAATATGAGCCTTTTCTCTCCACCTAGTTTAATTAGTTTGAATAAACTAATTAAAATTATAGTATTAACATGTACATGAAAACAAATGCCAGTATGGTGTATATGTGTGTTCCTTATAATGATAGTATATCCATGATGTGTATTTAGGGACCTCAATTTAAAAGTAAGTTAGTATGGGTTCTTCCCATCTGAATTTCAACATTAAGATTTGGTGTTTCCCAATGATAGCTTATGCTGGAGAGGCTTTGGAGTAAAGGAACACTCATCCATTGCTGGTGGGAATGCAAACCACTTTGGAAATCAGTGTGGTGGTTTCTCAGAAAATTGGGAATCCACCTGCCTCAGGATCCAGAAATACCACTCTTGGGCGTATACCCAAAAGATGCTCAATCATACTACAAAGACACATGTTCTACTATGTTCATAGCAGCATTATTTATAATAGCTAGATCCTGGAAACAATCCAGATGCCCCTCAACCAAAGAATGGATAAAGAAAATATGGTACATTCACACATTAGAGTTCTCAATAGTAAAAAAAAAAAAAAAAAGACATCTTGAATTTTGCATGCAAGTGGATGAAACTAGAAACACCATCCTGAGTGAGGTAACCCAGACCCAAAAACATGGATATGGTCTGTACACTCATAAGTAGATACTAGCTATAAAATATAAAGGATATTGAGCCTATAGTTTATGAGCCTAGAGAAGCTATGTAACAAGGTGAACCCTAAAAAAGCATATATAGATCCATCTGGAAAGACAAGATAAACAAGATCACCTGACAAAATTGGGAACATAGGGGTAGGAGGGGGGAGAAGGGAGGGCAGAAGGGGAGAGGTGAGGAGAACTTGACGTAACAGGATAGTTGAGATGGAGGAAGGACAGAGATGAGAGCAAGGAAAGAGATAATTTTGATTGAGGGAGCCATTATGAGGCTAGCAAAGAACCAGGCACTAGAGAAATTCCCAGGAATCCATAAGCATGACCCTGGCTAAGACCCTAAGCAATCGAAGAGAAGGTGCCTAAACTGGCCTTGCCCTGTAGTCAGACTGATGAGTATCTTAAATATCACCATAGAGCATTCATCCAACAACAGATGGAAACAGAAGAAGAAACCTACATCAGAGCACTGGACTGAGTTCCCAAAGTCTAGTTGAAGAGTGGGAAGAGTGAGAATATGATCAAACAGGTCAAGACCATGATGGGTACACCCACTGTGACAGTTTATCTGAGCTAATGGGAGCTCACCAACTCCAGCTGGACTAGGAAGGAACAAGCATAAGACCAAACTGTTCCCTCTGAATATGGGTGACAGTTGCATGGCTGGGGCAGACTGAGGGGCCACTGGCAGTGGCACCAGGATTTATCCCTACTGCTTGTACTGGCTTTTTGAGAACCTATTCTCTTTGGATGGATACCTTGCTCAGCCTAGATAGAGTAGGGAGGGCCTTGGACCTTCTGCAAAGCAATATGCCTTACCCTCTCTGAGGAATGACTGCAGGGGTGAAGTGGGGGGGGGGTAAGTGGAGAGAATGGGAGGAGGGGAGGAAGTGGGAACTTGGATTGGTATGTATAATGAAAAAAACTAGTTGGTTTTCTTTTTAAAATTAAATAGATAATAAAAAAAGATTTGGTGTTGAGATTTCATGCTTTATTTTTTGGATAGGTAAAGCATGGTTCAAAAGACAAATACTTGCAAAGAAACAATGCATTTGGGACTGCTGCTTGTGACTCCAATGTCTGATTGTGGGCTGTGTGTTTCATTCTCTGTTTCCCCAAGAAGAGTCTGAGTTAGTTTTCTCCTAGGCAGTTGACTGGGCTCTAGAGAGACTGGGGACTGTGCGCTGCAGTATGTCTTCCCACTTCCAGTGCAGTCCCCTGCTCACCAGGGTTACAAGAGATCAGCTTGTTTCTCTATTTCTTAAGAAGTATTCACTGTATACTGATGACCTGGTACATCTCTGGGTTGGGGAAGAGGATTTGGGACTTGATACTCTGCTGTTTAGCTGCTGTCACTCTCTGTTTTAGAATTGCTACTTCCATGTGTTAATAGAAAATAACACACTGAATGCTGATATAAGACACATAGGACAGTGTGCTCTATAGATAAAATGCTTTGTTTGTCTTTAGAAAGACAGTCTATGGTCAACAGGACTGCACTAAAATAACATAACATAGGAATTCTGCGGGATGAACCCTTGCTAAAGAAGGGAAAGTGACTGAGGATAGGAAGACAGGAAACACTAAGAGAGCATGGGAGGACAAATCCCTAATCTGGTTAAGTCTTTCACCATGTGAAAGTCAAGATTTTGGTACAATTAACAAAATGCACTGTGTAGGTTGAATATATAGAGACAATATTTCATTTATATTAGAGATATTTCAAAAAGAAAGGATGAAACAGCAGTGAGCCATTCTTAAGACCTGGGCTTATGGGCAAGCATAAGCTCTTTTCCCCAGCGTATTCTTGCGTTTGTAGGAAGCTCATGGGCAGGACTGTAAACTCCACTGCAGTTGAGGACAGGCCTTCGCCACATGTGCAGTCTCTATGACCCATGCTGTTACTTATCAAAGTGTAATCCTCTCGGGGCACTTCAGGAAAGAATAGACTTCCTTTAGTTGTGTTACCAGATATAACTTCTGAAGCCACTCAGACCGTACATAAGGCTATTATAAGGAACACAAGTGTGACTCTTGAATGTATTTTACCCTTTCTGGTGTCTATTTCTGCTAATGTGCTAAAATCTGTTAAAAAATCTTGTAACACTAACTTAATAAATTAATACAGGATAACAATGACTATCCTGAAATCCTTTTAGCAGTCAAGGAGCCCAGCTTCACTTGCGAGGTCTCTGAAAAGAACTCAGGTTGCTACAGGGGACAGTTTGGGGCAGTGTCTCCTGATTCTACTCCCCCCCTGACAGACTATCTGATGGTATTCTACAGATATCTTCCTCATAACTGCCTGTAAATTCAGCTCTAGGTGATTAGATGTCCTATTCTGAACTCTGCTGGCACTATATACATACAGGTAACACACACACATAAAATAAAAATAAAGTCTTTGGAACTGGAACCATGGCTCAGGTTAAGAGCACTCACTGCTCTTGCAGAGGTACTATTCCCAACACCCATGTGGAAGCTCACAGCCACTTGTAACTCCAGTTTTGTGGTGGCACTGCCTTCTCAGGCACCTCCATGCACATGTCACACATACATACACTTGAGCACACAAACACACATATAAATTATTCTTTTTAAATTCAACAGACCCAAAGTACATAGTAACAATGGGAAAGAAAAGTTAAAAAATGTTGAAGTTTGTGAAAGGAATTGGTATTTATTATTTCTTTAAAAACAAATACACAGTAGAATCCTAAAATTTAAGGATTTAAGTTTAAGAATTTAGTTTAAAATTTAGTTTAAGAATTTATAATAAATGAAAGGGTAAAAAAAGAATAGTGTTCATTCACAATATGAAAAAAATAGTGCAAATCAGAACAGTATAAAATCAAGAGCAATGGAAATGCATACAGCTTTTGCAATAGTGGATTAGTGTGCGTGAGCCACATGACCTAAAATTAAGTGTATTAAGATTGCTTAACAAAAAGAAAAAATACAAAACTATGGTGTTAGAAGTTACAGGAAAAAATGGAGAAGCCTGCCGTAATTCCATCACAGTCCAGTAGCGGAAAGAACACTTGCAAAAAGAAATCCTAGATTCTGAGCCACCTATTTGTCCTGGATAAATCACTAAAGCAAACAGTGGCATTTGCTTTTAAGACTTCATGGAACTTTGTCAGCTCGGCTCTGTACTTGGTGACATTAGGTATTTGAGCCATGGACACATAAATACTACACATTCTCTCATTTATGGTTTCAAGATTTAATGACATATGACAGGAGAGTAGCAGCAAAACTGCCCATAGTAACAAAGAATCTGGGCAGGCAGTGAGAAGGAGGAAAGAGGATCATGATGGGAATATTCTCAGTGGGTAGTCTGTATATATATATATATATATGAAAAATGAAATATTCTTGTGTAACATATTGTCTATAAGGAATAAATATATTGAAAATTTAAAAATTCAGCTGAGAACATTTGACAGCCCCCTGCCATTCCAGAGCTCTGGCTATGATATTAAATGGCTTGTGTCTTACGGACTCCGGTTTCTTTTTCATTAACAAACCTCTTACCTCATAGACATTGGGCTGCTTGGGCTCTGCTGGACTGTGGCTTGATATTACAGTTAATAGTAGCACAATCAAGTATTTATCTCATTATTTTCCTTTCCAGTACCTTGCTGCTTATTTGATTCTATAAGTTTTTATTTAATATATGTTTGTGAACTTTAGTTTTGAAAAGTAAAGGAGTATATTTGGTTTCCACTAATTTCTTTTTTAATGGGATTGGAAGAAATACCTAGCTCCTGGTTTTAATTTTAGGTTGGAAAATATTTGTTTCTCATCAGTATTCACAGACAGACTTTCAGTTCACATATTATTTTAAAAGTTATGCCACTTGAAATCATTAGCCATCATAGAAATGCCAATTACAGCTACCAGGAATAACCACTAAACTCATGAAAAGTAAAAAGCCTGTCATCCCCAAATGTTGAGAAGCATGCAAAGCAGTCAAGACTTTATGTTTTGATATAGTTATTTGGGAAATGTTATCCCCACTCTAAAAAAGGTACCAGTCATTTTAGTTTTTATTGGAGTTTATTCATTTTACATGGTGATCAGTATTACAGTTCAAGTATACCATGTACTTTGACTGTCTCCACCCCTCTTCTTTCCCCATTCTCCCTCTCCTGCTTCTCCACCTTCTTATGTGTCATATAGGCAAAAAGGACCCTTGACAAAGTTCAGCATCCCTTTGTAGTAAAGAGACGAGCAGGCCTGCTTTTTGTCCCACCCAGCTCCCCCATGGCTAGCATTACACCTGAAATAACAACACACAAATTGTATTCATTTAAACACTGCCTGGCCCATTATTTCTAGCCTCTTATTAGCTAACTCTCACATCTTTATAACCCATTCCTAATAATCTGTGTAACACCACGAAGTTGTGGCTTACTGGCAAAGATTCTAACCCACGTCCATCCCGGGCCTGAGCTTCATGGCAGTTGCCACATTGCCTTCTTCCCAGCATTCCGTTCTGTCTTCCCCGCCTACTTATGCTCTGACCTATCAGGCCAAGCAGTTTCTTTATTAATTAACCAATGAAACAACAGATAGATAGAAGACACTCCTACATCATTTCCCCTTTTTCTGTTTAAACAAAAAGGAAGGCTTTAACTTTAACATAGCAAAATTACATATAACAAAACAGTTATCAAGCAAGAATTACAGTCACAATATTTATATCTATTTTATCTTTTATCATAACTAAGGAAAACAATAACTATCTATTTATTCTTCAACTCCATCAAAGACTCCAGAAGGATATTATACTACCTAAGTAAACAAGAAGTAAGCAACTTCCAACACTCTAGAAATGACAGACATCTCCCTGCCTGGACAGTCACCCAAAGTTCCTCTGTACCATTGGGGCATCCATCTTTGGCCTACAGGCCCATAGTATCCAGCAGACATTTCCATGAAGCAGGAAATTCCAAAGACAGTTCAGTCACTTTCTTTTGTGCCCTGCAGAATGTCTCGCCGACTCTTTCATGAAGCAAGAACCCTGAAAGACCATCTCACCTTTAGGCAAGTTCAGCAGTCCTCTCTCTGTGGGATTTTTGTGTCCAGTTTAGGCAACAGTCCAGGCAAGAGCAGTTTCTTGCCCAAATGACTATCAAACTCCATAAGGAGCCTCTTTGGTGCCCGTCTTCCTCTTGAAGTAGCTGATGCTGCCAGGAGCAGACACATCTTATTGTCAGGAAATACTGTAAGTTATTAAAACATTTAAAATGCCATATTCTGTAGTCTTTGAAAGATATGAAAAATGCCTATCTAACTGAAATATATCTCTATATATCTAGAAAATCTAACATGACTACAAGGTTGACTATTATCGATGATTAAACAACCTATATTTTCTAATTATACATTGCATTTTTAAATGAACTACACAATCACAGTACCTTAATCAAGATCAGAAATACATATAAATATAACAAGATTGACCTTAAATTTATATCAATAAACCAAGATTTATACCAATGCAAACTATTCATATCTATATCATTTCCCCCTTTAAATGTAAAAGAACATTTATAAACAATATTTGGGAATATGGATGCAGTTTTTTCTCTCCAAAGTGCTTCATGCTGAATGGGGGCACTGTTATTTAGGTCTTTCATGGTGTAACCCGTGTGCTAGATTCATCTCAGTAGGCAGTTGAGCAAAGTAATTTTTGAGGGTGTTCACAGCAACCTTTCAGGAAAGCGTGGTCTATCATACCATATTGGGATAGAAGCAATCCACAGGGCCTCATCCTCTGTGAAAACAAAAGAAGAAACTCTTTTCCAAAGCATGATATCCTAAGATCCAAATTCTGAAGTCAAGTGGCGTGCGGGCATACACAAGGACAGAATACATAATAAATAAATAAATAAATATTTAAAATAAATAAATAAAAATAATGTCCTCGGGCTTGAACAGCAACTAAAAAAAAAAGAGGTAACAGTGTGAAATGCTGTCTAAATGGATAAAATGTAGGAAGGTATTAGTTAAATTATTAAGAATAAAATTAACAAATGAAAATGAGTGACATTGTATGTGACATAACATGTTTGTGATGTTGGGTTATATAATGATATTTATGTGCAGAATATGATACATTGTTATAAAACTTAAAGAAAATATCATTCTATAACAAGTACCATTTGCAGAGAGAGAGGACACATACAAGATGGGAGGCAAAATATCTTGTCTAATTTATAGAAATGCCTCACATACACCTAGGACCAAAATTAAATAAGCCCATTTTTTTCTGACCCTGTAGTTCCAGATTGAACTTTTTTTTTAATATTTGTTTATTTATTATGTATACAATATTCTGTCTGTGTGTATGCCTGCAGGCCAGAAGAGGGCACCAGACCTCATTACAGATGGTTGTGAGCCACCATGTGGTTGCTGGGAATCGAACTCAGGACCTCTGGAAGAGCTGTCAGTGCTCTTAACCTCTGAGCCATCTCTCCAGCCCCAGATTGAACTTTTTTAAGTAAGCCTGCATTCCAGATATGTTAAGAAACAGATTGAGAAACTATATAGCTGTAATTTACCCCTGGTCCAGCTAATGCCTATTTTGAGTATAAAGCCACATCTTACTTTTCTTGAGTCACTAGGATGGGAACCTCTGCAGTGCACACCCATCCACATCTCCCCTGCAGTGCACACCCATCCATGTCTCACCTGCAGTGCACACCCATCCACATCTCCCCTGCAGTGCACACCCATCCACATCTCCACTGCAGTGCACACCCATCCATGTCTTACCTGCAGTGCACACCCATCCACATCTCCCCTGCAGTGCACACCCATCCACTTCTTGCTGCAGTGCACACCCATCTACATCTCCCCTGCAGTGCACACCCATCCACATCTCCCCTGCAGTGCACACCCATCCACTTCTTGCTGCAGTGCACACCCATCTACATCTCCCCTGCAGTGCATGCCCATTCAGTATCTCCTCTGCAGTGCACACCCTTCCACAACTCTCCTGCAGTGCACACCCTTCCACAACTCTCCTGCAGTGTCTTCTGGATAGTATAAGCCTGTAGGCATAATTTGACCATATATGAGAATGCAAAGCCTACCCCCACAGTGACACACTTCCTCCAACAAACTGATACCTATTCTGACAAAGTCATGCCTCCTAATAGTGCCACTCCCTCTGAGTTTATGGGGGCGATTTACAATCAAACTACCACAGTGAGTAATCTAAAGAAACTATACATTTAGTCAATGAAATGTATCCACGCAAGGTTCCGTAGATAATACAAATGGACCATCCTGGATAAAATACTAATAAGTAAATCTGGGTTCCATGTACTTATAGTTCACTTCTGTTTTTAACTTTTTCTGTGTGTCTAAGAAACAGTTATAAAATAATCTATTCATCTAAAAGTTTGTTCAGGTTTTATGTAACAATTGGACCCCGAGAATGCAGGGGATGCAAGAACAAGGCTCAGTCAAATTTCTGAGTATAATGGCATCTGCTCTGTTTCACCAAGATAACATCTACAGGACAATTTACTATAGTCTTCAGGGGCTATATGGATGTGATTTAAAGGAGCATTCTTTGTTCTGAGTTAAAGTTCTGATGTTAAGATGTCACTCTAGCACTGAGCAACTCCAGCCCCTTAAAGTAACTTTTCCTATGAAATAATGCTAATCATAGTTTTGATCCTCCGATACAAGGTTGACTAGTGGTCCCTGAAAACAATAAGCAGGAGATTCACATCGCTTAGCAGCAGTTTTCACCAACTTTCATAAATGGGTACTTCTGCCAGAGAATAAAAACACAATTGCTTTATGGAGTTCCTTTAAACCTCACATTTCAAAGTCTAGGTGAAGGGTTGGAACAATGACTCAGAGTCTAAGAGCAGGAGTTGATCTTACAGAGGACCAAAGTTTGTATTGCAACACCCATATCAGAGGGCTCACAAACCCTTTCCTCCATTTCTTTGAGGGAATTTCTCATTTCTTCTTTAAGGGCCTAACGCATTCTTCTAAAGTTAATTTTTAGGTCATTTTCTTCTGCTTCATCTATATTTGGCTGTTCAAATCTTGTGGTTGTATGGCCACTAGATTTTACTGATATTGTGTTGCTCTTTGTGATGTGGAATGTGCTCTTACTTTGTGTACCAATCTTTTCCTCTGATTGGTACAGTTGTATCTGTCTGTGGTGATCAATCTTCCAGGTGCCAGTGAATTCAAGGTTCAGATGATTGCTCCGTGCGGTGGAGTCCAGGCCACATTTCTCATCACCCTGGAGGTTACTCACTGTTCTCACAGGTCACTTAGCACTTCTGGGTTTGCTCTGCAATCCCAGGGTCATTCTGGCCTGTTCCCAGAGAGCTTGCTTGCTTGGGGCTGCCCCTGCTGAGGTCACTGCCTTGGGCCTGCTGCTGGAGGTCGTTGGCTTGTGACTGTTCCCTTGGAAGTGGCTGATTCATGTCTGGTGATGCAAAGGTCTCTAGTTCAGGCCTGCTCCCGTAGTTGTGGCTTTATTGTACCTGTTCCTGTGGAGGTCTTTGCCTTGGGCCTGCTCTCATAGAGGTCCCTGGCTTGGGCCCAGTTCCGCAGAGCTCTTTCTGCCTATTTGCTTTCTAAGGAGAGAGAGAGAAAAAAAAAGTTTTGTGGATTTGGAGGTGGATAGGTTTTGAGAGGAGATGGAGAGGGGAGAAGAAGCCGTATCAAAATATATTATAATTAAAAAATTGTCCTCAATTAAAAATTTTTCAAAAAACATCAAATGTAAGCAACCACTTTGGGGTGGTCTTGGCTAAAGTTGCAGGATTTGTGTAGATAATCAGCAGAAAATAAATATATAAAGAATGTGTAGTTATGTGCATCATTAACAAGAATGACGTCATATTGAGTAAGACAGGCACATCTCACACAAACACACATCATATATTTTCTCTCATATTTGGAAACTTGGCTGAGTGGTGCAGAATGAAAGTAAAAGGGGGGTTGTTAAGAATGTGGAAGGATAAATAATTTTTAAAGGAGGAGATAAAGTTTGTGGGAGAAAAGGAGCAGAGTGTGGATCACTGATGAGTTAAGGGGAGAAGTGGGGAGCAAATATGAACAAAATATATTGTAAACATTTATGAAATTATCAACTACTAAAAAAATCTATATTAAAAACATGGAGAAAAGGGGGAAAGAAGAGGAGACATCGTCTTCTAGAATTACTTCCAGCTGTCATGGGGGCAATGTTCGTTCTATTGGATCCTGTGAAAGTAAAATGATATTTAAGTTCCGAGATTACTTTCTGGTATAATTGCAAATAGTCTCTGAGTATTCAGTAGGGTTTTTCTGATGTTCCTATTTGGAGTTCTGGCCAGAACGTTGTAAAAAGTGCACCATTTCAGCTAACCAAGTAGGAACCATCTTGAGCAGCTGCTACCCCAAACAAAAGATCTTATAGTAGCTCTATCAAAATCATGATGTCATATCAACCAGGTGGAGCTGTTGTTGTGGGGCCCCATCTTCTTCCTGGAAACTTCAAAGATTACTGCAGGAAAATTCATTGTTCACTGTGGAAAACTTAAACATTATTTATATAGACATATACAGACACATATATATGTGTGTGTGTATATATATATATATATATATATGCAATGAAAAGTATGATAGGGACAAAAATAGGTATGAAGAAAAGTAATTTTTTTCTAAATTCTTTTTTCTTTCTGTCCCATACCAGATGGCTCTTGACATGAAACAAAAACTCTGAATTTTTATTTTAACAATATGCTTAGATTCAGAGAAGGACAGAGATGTTGTCCAACTTCAAAGCCAGCTCTACATAGTCATATATATATGTATACATATGCATATATATACATATATGTATATGTTTTGATCACCTGCCCTTACAGGTCATATTCCTTTTTCTTGATAATCCTTATTGAATAGTTATTTTTTCTTCTGTCAGCATCCAAATATCCAGGGTCTCTTGAATTTTTGAAGATGTGTATTTTCCTATAAAGACAAGAGCAGAACCCTGTCCTAACCCTATATGGTTTCCTTACCATCTGCATGGTTATCACCATTGTGGAGGAGCTGTCATTTCTCTTTCTCAAGAGATTTCTCTTTTTCAAAGCAAATCTATCATAACTTTTTAACAAATTTTGATTATCAGATACAACAGTATGAATTCTTTTAGAAAATTTCTCAGTATCCTTTGACATAGATTTAATTTTGTCTGTCAAATTAATGTTACCCTTTTCAATAGTATTTATTTTTTCAGGTAACTTTTGATTTTCAATGGTATTGGTTCTGTCGGCTATCTGTTCATTATTAGTCTGTAAAGACTGTATCATTTCTAGAAGTGACTCATTCTTGGCTCTATTATCAAACCATTTTCTTTAGGATATAATATGAAGAAAAAAACTGAGTCCCAATGTTCAGTAAATGGATGTATCACCATAACCATATAAACCTTACAGAATACAATCCATAGTATTAGCAAAAAAAGTTATTAAAAGTTTCATTGGTAATGTTGTCTGCAATTATGTAACCTTCAAATTTATTGATTTATTAATTACCTGTTATGAAATCCAGTAAATTGCTTTCGGTGTAATAGTCTTTATCATACAGCAGGTGTTGTGGTTACAGAGTTGTGATTAGAGGTGCAACCTGGTGCCACGAACAGTCCTGAGCGGCTTTGGTTTCCCCAACTTGGTGCTGGTTAAAGACTGAGGAATACACTTTGTTTGACAAATTAAAAGCAATTAAATCAATTCCGTACACAGAGAAAGAAGCCTAGAACTCAAGAGTTGGGAATACAAACCGGAAGTCATGCAAGTCACCACATGGCAGTCTTTGTATCTTTAGACAGTGTCTTTCAGATTGTGTAGGATCCTGGACAGATGCTTGTGCTCATTCCAGTGGTGCGTGTGTGCACACCCAGAGAGGGATGGGCAGCAATGCAGAGAGGCATAGAGAGACAGAAAGAGTGAGATACATCTTACTTTGAGATATCCAAAAGAAATATATCTGTGCTTCTCAGAACTTTCTACAATTTGGTTACTTAATACTGCTGAAGAATGAAAATTTTATGTGCTTATGATGAATTTTTGTTGTTTTGTTTGGGGTTTGGTTTGGTTTTGTTTGTTTTGGTTTTGGTTTTTCTTGCACTTGATTAACAACAAAAAATAGGAGAGAGAGAAAGAGAGAGAGAGAGAGAGAGAGAGAGAGAGAGAGAGAGAGAATTTTAATGCCTAAAATTGAAGAAGTTTATTACTGTCATTTTGATGATGTGTCTTTTGTGCATCTGCAGTGGTTAAGAAAGACTTTATAGTTTGGAGAATGAGCACTTTAAAGTGATTCAGTTATTGAAGAGCCACAAATTTTATAAAGTGCTTCAATTTGTGAGAGACTAGCACAGCAACAGAAAAACTCAACAGAGCTTTTAGGTCTCTGCGCAGCCGGCAAACGCTGTCGCACTCTCCTGTGTGTCTCTCCCTTTACACCTGGGAACTGAGAACTCATGACACAGAGACTTCCATCACTAGCAGTAGTGGAGCATCTGTTTCAGAGCTGGGATAAAGCAGAAGCCCTGCTCTCACACAGGTGTAGTTTGGACTAATGCTGTAACCCCCTCTGTCTTAGGGTTCCTATTGCTGTGAAGAGACACCAGGACCAAAGCAACTCTTAGAAAGGAAAACATTTAACTGTGGCTGGCTTACAGTTTCAGAGGTTTAGTTCATTATCATGGCGGGAAACATGGCAGCATGTGGGCAGACATGGTACTGGAGAAGCAGCTGAGAGTTCTACATTTGGATCCTCAGTCAACAGAAGGAAAAACTGTCACACTGGCCCAACTTGAACTTGTAAGACCTCAAAACCCACCCCACAGTGACACAATTCCTCCAATAAGGTCACACCTACTCCAACAAGGCCACACCTACTAATAGTACCATCCCAAAGGGTCAAATATTCACACATGAATCTATGAGGGCCATTCCTAGTAGAAAACCACCACACCCTCTGTTATTACTTTTGTTCAGAAAAAATAATTACTCTAATAAGAACAGAAGAAATAATGGTGCAGCTATCCCACTGTGTTCGGTGCCAGGAGAGGTGCAGGCCTGGGTGAAGTACATAAAGCACCAAACAGGTGAAAGTTGATGCTTCTAAGATGCTTTATAAAAGGAAGGTTTAACAGGTTCTTTCTGCATTGTTGTTAGTTAAATGTTAGACCTTTGATTTGAATGTTTAAGTAACAATAAGTCCATTTCTATAAAACTAGAAAAGTAAGACACAATCTCTGACATTTAAAATGAACAGCTGAATTAAGTATTAACTTGTAGAGTTCAACTTTAATGTGTTGATGATTTTTGCTTCTTCATATGGTTTTACAAAGCTGAGACACATCCTGAGTGCTATGCCACCCCTTGGTGTGGTAACTGTAAGCAGTACATTTTACTCTGTAGAATGACATTTGTGGAATTCAGTTAGTTATGAAAAAGAGACATCTTCAATCAGAACAAAGATGAAGACATAGAAATTCAAGATGTATCCTATTGGGAGGGGTCTGCCAGCTCTCTAGTATGGAAATATCTAGTATCACTACAAATGTCTGAGAAACTTGGTTGTGTGTGATTGCCCCAACTTGACAAAGTGTTTCTCAGCTGAGACTGGAGTCCACATGTTCCAACACTTATCTTGTGATTTTTATTACCATGATGTTTGCACATTCTTTCTATTTAAAGTTCAACATGCACCTTCTGTAATATAAGACCTATGTTATAACAACATATATAGATACATTAATATAGTTTAAAAACACACCACCCAAGATTGTATTCATTTTAGAGAAATTGCTTGTGTTAAGATTATTACTATAATTAATCCAAGTGTCCACACTCAAAGTTTTACAGCTCCTGAGCATTTCCCCCATTTAGCTGTCTTGGCTGCATTTCCAGTCTGTGCCTGTGTATGTGCTTTCTCTACCCTAAACTATAAAGTTGTATGCTCTTTCACAAGAGCCACAATAGATGAGACAGAGAAACCAACTCATTATACTTACTCAGAGACAACAAAGGCAAGCTCATATGTCATTTTAAGGAAAGGCAACACTCTAATAGAATAAATTCACTGCCCCAAACCCTCCATACACCATTTCATTGTGTTTTTTGTCTCCTTAGATGAACTAATGTGTATAAAGAACCTAAGGCAGCTGAACCTTTTTACCATCATACTTTCTCCCTTCCCCTGCCGTTCCCATTCTTTCCTCAGGCATGAACATCTCTGTTCTTGTTGAGATGCTCTTTTCTCTTTTGGGAATACTGGAACTGATGACTGACTTCCATTCAGAAGGAGGTCCCATTGCAGTATGTGTGGGAACCACAGCCAGAGCCACGATCTGTTCAAGTCAGCTCAGTTACTGAATTTCAGCCAGATTCATTTGCCTCTGCCAAATTCACTGTCTAGTGCGTTTGGTTCAGGGAAAGCCCCTGAATGTGTGTAAAATGTCTTGGCATTTTGTTCTCAGTAAAGAAAATGTAGACCCATGAGCTAAAATTGTGAAAACTTCACAGACTAATCGGGAACTGTATTTTCCCTTGCGTCTTGAACATTCAACCACAAATAAGAAATTTTAATATTGAGCTAACTGTATATTTTAATCCATGCCCCAAACCAAGCATATATAGTGGGAAACCCTTCTACTGTGCGATAAGAATGTGGTTTTTATATGACAATTATCTTTGTGTCTATTTAAACTCTTTATATACTAGATTGAGAGGTGAAAACAAACCTCTGTTGTCAGTGATTTGTAAGGGAACTGTTACTTTAAAGTTTGTTACTCAGGCTCCTGTTCTTTCTGTTTTTAGTTTTTTGGTTTTTTTCATTAAATGCAGTGAATGAGCATAGACATCCCACATGCTAGATATTACTCTGACATGAGTCCTTGTTAAATTGCAAATCTCTTCTCTGCTCTTTTCAACTTACCCAAATTCTAGCCCTTATTTTTCTACCAGGTATTCAGTAATTTTGGTTTAATACATTCTTTCGGCTTTTGAATGCCTATGATTGCACTCACCTTAGGTGACCCAGGTGACACTTCAGTGCTACAAATGCATATTTGCAGCTCGCATGCATTGAATTCTAATTCCTGCATATCAGTTTCTGAGCCTTGCCAGGATGTATGTTCATTCAACATCTACTAGACCTGCATTTCCTACTGACCACAGCGTGCAGAAGTTTTGCCAGGCACTGAAGGTGTAGAGATGCAGAGATGGGGCCTATGAGGTTGATCCGAGGTGAATTTGTGAGTCAGTGGAAGAGTGCTGCCACTTGCAGGGTTGTATATTGATGTGGAAGTGTCATATATCAATCTGTTGATTTCATTGATTAAGCAATAAAGAAACTGCTAGGCCCATTTGATAGGCCCACCCTTAGGTGGGTGGAGTAAACAGAACAGAATGCTGGGAGAAAGAAGCTGAGTCAAGGAGTCGCCATGATTCTCCCACTCCAGACAGTTGCAGGTTAAGATCATTCCTGGTAAGCCAGCTTCTGGGCTACAGCAGATTATTAGAAATGGGCTAGTCCAGGTGCGAGAGCTAGCCTAGAAGAGGCTAGATAGAAATGGGCCAAGCAGTGTTTAAAAGAATACAGTTTCCATGTAATTATTTCGGGTAAAGCTAGCCGGGTGGCGGGGATGCAGCCCAGCCCGCCGCTCTTATTTCAACAGTATATGGTACTCTGAGCACCGGATGGCACTGCTGACGCTTGTGAGGAAGACTAAAGATCCCCTTTTACTTGTAAGCAAACTTCCATCTACTGTTAGATCGCTACTTGTTGGCCTGAACGATTGTGGCACAATCAGGATTTCCTAGTTTCTTTAGTTGCTTTTGAAAAGATACAGGCTTTCAATTAATTAAAATAAACTTGAAAAAAGTTTCTCGAGGTTTTTAGTAGTAAATACAGGACCCTAGAAAATGAAACATTCCGCATTTGTTTTATGTTATCAACAGAAATTTGAACATTGTGAGAGATCGCTAAAATAATCAAAGACTATCTTAGAACACAATCAATGTCCCAAATTGCACAGTAAATTAATCTCAGACCCATGACTGGTTACCGTTTTCAATGGAAATCAATTAAAGGTGTTATACTAAATAAGAGAAAACTAAATTTAATGTTTTTAAAACTTTAAAACAAATTTCTGCTTCAATATGACTCAATATGACCTTCCTGAAACATGAATAAAGTATCAGAAACCATATAAAATTCATAAAACACTCAACACTGGGAAATGATAAAAGCAAGATAGTCACTTTGAACAGTACTCATAGTTAAACAGAAGTACGATGAACCTGAGCCCAGTAGTGAAGGGGTGACCTTGCGGAGGACCTGAGTTCAGTTCTCAACATCCGCAGGAGACCACTCTCCAACACCTGTAACTCCAGTTCCAGGGATTCTGACAACTTTTCTTACTTCCAAAGGCACCTCACTACCAATACCCCTCCCACATACATAATAAAACTAAAGAAAATCAATATTTAAATAAATGAATGGGAAAATGGCAACAATGATGACCTAGGGCAGAAGCAACTGCTCTTTAGAGCTCACCCCGAGGTGGCTCCAGCGGGAGGGAGCACTGCGCTCCTAGGATATACCAAGGCTCTCAGCTCAGGGTAGAGAGACAAGGGACCATGAAGGTGAAGTTGCAATGAAAATCTGTCTTTTAAAATTGATTTTATGTGAAGAATCGATATCCCTTGTTATGGATGATATAGGCCACCATACAGCTTTCTGGGCAAATACAAAGTCTTCTGTAAAGTGACAAAGTGAGTCCAGAGCAAAGACTTGCAAATTACGGCATGCATTGGTGTTTCATACATAGCCAACGTCCCCTTCACATGTCACTGCCTGAATTCGCAGTGAATCACCATGCACACTCACAGAGCTATGAGTCAGGATTACCATTGTTATTATTATGTGTTTATTTATTGTTTTACTATAACAGTGTTGCATTATGTAGTCTGGATGGCCTCACAGAAGTCTATCTGCCTCTGTCTTGTTAGTGCTGGACTTAAAGGTACGCACTAACCTTTCTTCATTTCTTAATTATAAAAGAAACAAAGTATTTCTAGTCATTTGAAGAAAATCTGAACTATCAATGAGAAAGGTCAAGAAAAAATGTTATAAGAAAAAAAGAAACAGAGAAGAGCACAGCACTGCCACGTGGGAAACAGACACAGCACAGCACTGCCACGCGGGAAACAGACACAGCACAGCACTGTCACGCGGGAAACAGACACAGCACAGCACTGTCACGCGGGAAACAGACACAGCACAGCACTGTCATGCGGGAAACAGACACAGCACAGCACTGTCACGCGGGAAACAGACACAGCACAGCACTGTCACGCGGGAAACAGACACAGCACAGCACTGTCACGCGGGAAACAGACACAGCACAGCACTGTCACGCGGGAAACAGACACAGCACAGCACTGTCACGCGGGAAACAGACACAGCACAGCACTGTCACGCAGGAAGCAGACACAGCACAGCACTGTCACGCAGGAAGCAGAGAACGCAGGAACTACAACAACACATCATAGCAGGAAGGATAGGATAGAAACAGTGCTTTGCACTGTGAGGCAAGTCACAGGAAGAAGGGAAGTCATATAAGCTTATAAGTTTTGGACTGGCCTTGTGACAGTTCATAATAGAGGTAAAGAAAGGTGTGGCAAGAGACTGGCTGGGTGATTGTGGCACACACCTTTAATCCCAGCACTTGGGAGAGAAGGCAATCTCTGAGGTTGAGTCCAGCTTCTCGTACAGAGTGAGTTCCAGGACAGCCAGGGATACACAGAAAAACCCTAGAGAGAGAGAGAGAGAGAGAGAGAGAGAGAGAGAGAGAGAGAGAGGCTGAAGGTTTCAATGTTATAAAGCCACGCATATGCTTTATCTTAATACAATCTAAAATCTTAAACATGTAAAGCATCCTGAACATGGAAATCCTCTCCCACTGGGAAAAGAAATAATTAGAAAGTCTGTCAAGTTCGATCTCAAACTATCCTACCAGAGGCCTTTTCCAGCTCGGCTATCACACAGGGCAGCATTTTCTGAGGAGCAAAATGAAGGCAAGTTTACCTCTGAAATACAAGAGCTTCTAGCTGCCTCGTTTCATGTTTAGAGTAACAGAAAACTCTCTCAAAGTAACAGACCAGGAAAGATGGAACCAGCATGTTGTGGAAGCAGTCTGGGGAAACCCGGCCTAACCTACCCAAATGCTGGCCTTTTAATCTCCAAATTAATCTCTGTCCAGATAGCATGTATCTCATGTATTAATAATAGTAATAATAGTTTAAGTATATATGTATATATAATAGCTGTAAGTCCATAGAGTTAACATTTTTACTGCCAGTAAATGGTAGAAGAATTGAGGCTTAGGAAAGCCTGGTTTTCCAAGGCCTCATTGTCATGGGTAGTTACTGAACCCAGTTTAGTACACTCTCGGCCCATGCCACCATGTCATGCCATATTGCCCCCGTTTCCTTTCCAAACCCCCTCCCTAATCTCCCTACTAACAGTATAACTGTTCTCTTTTAATTCTTCAGAGCTTTAGCCAATCCTCTGAATATCATGCTCACACAATTCTTCCAACAAATTGTATAACCACCAGTTCAACACAGAGCCCCATCTCTGGAGCGGGGATGTGCCCATTGAGTCTAAACCCCAGCATTGTATGATGCTGAACATGGAGCTAGCCTCTCTTGGCATTGGCTTCTTACCTGTAAAACGGTCGCAGTGAAGCCTCAGAAGGTTCTGCCAAGGGATGGAATAAGATACAGCATGCAAAGCATGGAAACATTGCCCAATGTCGCAGCTTTCTAGATTTTACTAGTTAGTTTAGTTTTCACTTCTCCTGTTTTGCTGAACTGAATGGTTCTGGGAATTGTATAATAATGAACAATTTAACAACCTAAGTTCAGATTTGTTAACTGTGTTTAGTGCTTTAGTGAATGCAGTTCATATTTTCTAATTTAAGAAGACTTCTAACATAGAACCGTGCTAGTAATCACGGAAGGCTGCTGAGGTCCCCACTGGTCCACACAGTAATGCAGACACACAGACACTGGTGCCCTGCAGGATTTCAGTCACTTGTTAATTCACTCCATCCTCGGCTGTGTGTCCAGCGGGCTGGAAGGAGTAAGACATTGCCTAGTCGATGCTGGTGCTCTTACTGTGTCTGGTACAAGACTGGCAAAGCAAGGGACCCAAATTGGTGTTGGAACATCTCCCCTTTGTGAATGCCAGGTGAAGTAAGATCCAGATTAGTACCTGGAATTCTGTAAATGCAGACCAAGTCTCTTGTCACATGTTAGCATTTAACATTAAGGTTGTGTGGAAAGGTAGAGCAGTGAGCCAAAAATCCTACCCATGAATGGAAGAGGATCTTTAGCAGCTGACTGAAGGAAAATGAACAAGCACGTGTGAGTGAGTGAATGTGTGTGGTGTGGGGGAGAGGGGCACAGTTCAAAACTCCTGTTTAGTGTTTATTCTGTGATCTGATAAAAAGTGCCAGTGTGTTTGTGGCTAACGTGGGTTTCGGCAGCCTTCCATCTTCTCTTTGGGGACTTTTAGGGCCAGGAATCCACTATCCTGTGCCTGTTTGTATAAGAAAAGAAAAAAGGACTTGGTGAAAGTACCACATCTGCTGGCACAGTTTAAACTGAATACCTTTCTCCAGTTAAACCATAACCAAATCACAATCACACGATGGAGCACCTTCCTACGCTTGATCTGTCTGTGGCTGGTGTAATCACTGACACTTCCAAGGGAAGCCTTTTGCTTATTGAAATGGAAATTAATCTCATAGACTTAGGACTGAAATGGGAAAAAGAGTCCATGGTCATCTGCTGCCAATCCTGGAAGTGCTGCTGAAGGTAAAAAAGCTTGGTCTGCAAGCATGGGCTGTGGTGAGGCCTGGGCCTGGGGAGCAGAGGTGCCTAGAGACTAGGAAACAGAAAAGATTCTGTTACTGGAGAAAAAGACAACCTCAAGGACATGATCAGAGAGCGTATTTTCAATATAATTCTTGATTCTTATAATTGTCGAGGTGAACCAGCTGTCTCCTAAAGAAAGTTATAAAATTACCAAAGGGACTGATTCGCCAATTTCAACAGCTGACGGGTAAATTCAAGCTCTTTTTAGACTCACAGAATTCTTACAGATAGCGCCATCCCTAAAAACTTCATTTCCTATGACTAAAAGTAGCACTATTGGAGAAGTTCACATAGCATTTGGTGCCCTTAAATTACTTTAAGAAACAACCTTCTTATCCTTGCAAAGGAAAAACTGCATCGAGGAGTGACACCAGTCACGGAGAAGCGAAGCCTGCAGCGTGGACTTCTTCTTATGACTGTTGCTCTGAAAACTGCTAGATGGTTGCAGACCTTCCTGAGCCCTCATGGATTGCAAACCTGTGGACTGCTAAGACTAAATGGCAGGTGGACCTTGTCTGGTTTGGCTTCTGATTTGTTCATAGATGGAACAGGGTTCATGAGGAGAGAAGTCTCTCAAGGTCACTGGATATTTAGAAGAGGACTTGGGATTCCAGATTCGAATTCTCTAATGTTCAACTCAGTGCGCTTGTGCGTCCACAGTGTTTAGAGCAGTGATTACTTGTATCCACAGAGGACAGTAAGAGTGCTGTGACCATTGTTATGGTTTGGTCTAGGCATGTCTGAAGTACCATGGAACGGTTCTTAAACACTCCCTTACATACAAGTAGATGTGTGTGAAGCTACTGAAGTCACCTTGTCTGGGCTGTGTTTACACAGACTAATAGAGTGATGGGTGATAGAATAGTTACGAAGTCCCTGCAGAGGGGTAACACACAGAAAATAATCAGTGTTAATTACATAAAAATAGAAGAAAATGTTAACTTTTTGGCATTATTACCTTATCATTTTATGTAATTGAAAAATTCACTGGCGTAAACTTTTTAAAACTTCATAACTTTCAAAGTGTGAGTTTTATTTAGTCCAAGCTCCTAAATTAACAAAACTGGGGTCTCTGGAAGATAAAAGGTGGTGTAGCTCATCAGTAATATCCATTCTGATTTGCATACCAATATAGTGGGCATTATGAAGAAAAGGGGATTAAATTATATATACAATTGTTTATCTCTACTGAATCAGAATATTTCATTACCATAAATATTATATATGTATACATATATTTAAATATCCCCTACTTCTAATTCAATTTTGTAAAAAAACAACGTGGTCTATTTCCTTTTAAAAAGAACTTTTCAGGGAGAAATTTTATTATTTTCAGGGAAAATTATTTGACAATGGAAATATTTTTGAATTGATAAATTTGTTAATAATCAAATGGTTTCAACTCATGTGTCAGACACAAACAAGCAGAACAAATGACTAATAGATCAGACGCCCTTGGAAAGGATGTCTGAGATTGCAGGCGGCACTGAAAGCTGCCTGGGGTGGGGCTGGGCTGGGGCTGTGGCATCTGCCTGTGCTGGGGGCAGTTCATCTGGGTCTCACTCTGGGAAGCCCAGGCCAGGTCTTCAGCGGTCCTATGGCAGCTCGACTACCTCCTCTTTTGTTTTGAAACAACAGTGACAAGCACAAGAACTGTCCCCACGTCTGCACTCCTCCCCCACTTCTTAGAAGGGAAATGATGTTGCTTTGGTTTTCAATTCTGTCTATAGGGCTGACTTCTGGAAGAGTATCATTGCAGAATTCCTGTAGGGGTCTGTGGTCAACTTCTTCCAGCCTGCCTGCCTGCCCCGGGGATGTGTGTGTGTGTGTGTGTGTGTGTGTGTGTGTGTGTCTGTTTGTCTGTCTGCCTGGGTGTGATCTTTGTTTCTGGGCCCAGGGCTCGACTCAATGTACAGCTTTCTCCAAGTCCACTAACTTTATCCAGGAGTCTCGAGGTTCTGCTTCTGGGAGGTTAACTTTTGAGCAGTATTCCCTTCCCCAGAATTCGGATGCTGAAGCCAAAGGGATTAAAGGCCGGTAGCTCCAACAACTACCTACCCACCCCCCTTCCTAGACTGGGCATCACTGCACCGTTTCCTAGAAGTTCGGCCAACTTCACCCTGGTCGTAGCTCTCTTAGGAGAAAAAATAAAAATCACCTGTGTGCAGGACCCGGAGTCTTGGTGCAAAGAAGAGTGTGCCCAAGTCCACCAGTGAGTTTCGCTCTCAGCCCATGGTGCACCCAGACTGGGAGAAGGGGAGAACCTAAGTGCCAAGTTCCACCTCCAAGTTCCACATTCTCTTACCCTCTGGAGGGCATCACTTGGACTCATTTTTTTTTTTCTTTTCTTTTCTGTCTTTCAGTTTGACTTCCCCCCTTCTGTTTGGACACAATGCACCTGCACTTGTTAACCCCTTCCTCTCAATACTTCGTCTTCACTTTTTTTCTGCACTTCTAACCCCCAGGACGATTCGTGAGGGTGGGGGTGAGGTTGTGGGGTGGTTTTCCTTGACTCTCCTCCAATGGTTAGAACACACCTCCCCAGTCCGCTCCCCCAGACACACTAGTCCCCAAAAGGAGTCCTTGGTCTCCCCGCACTCCTCCAGCGCTTCCCTGCCCAGGGCAGAGGGAATCAGGAAACCAAGGGCTGGGCTGTGGCCACAGCTAAAAGCAAAGGAAAAGCTGTACCAAGCCCTACCCAGACCTTTGTGGTCTTTTAGAGAACCCAGTCCTTTCCCGTCTGAGCTTTACATTTCCCTTCTGTTATGAATACCCAAAAAGCAGGCAGGCAAGATGAGAGGGACCCCGAGGGAAAAGGGAACAATACACATTCAGATTATGTATTTATTTTATGTAAAGAAACGTTACATATGTAATTTTAGATTTTCCTCCAAATTAGAGTTCTGAGGCTTTAGAAAACCTATTTTTAACACCTTCTTCTCTCCTACGGTCTTGATTGCCTAAATTGCTTCTAATTGGGAGGCACCCATTACTGAAAACGGAGGACGCATGACAAGCAGCCTTCATTCTTAGGCAGACTTAGATAATGTATCCAGATGAATATCTCATCTGATAAGAGAAACTAGAACACCAGCCACTGTGGCAGCTTTCTAAAGGCTGAAGCAATAGGGGGACCATCACATGGCCCTGTAAACCCACACATTTTAAAGGACACCCCTACGGTATACAGTGCCCGTGCTCTCCCACCTCTAACGGGGCACACAAAGGAAACAGGCTTGTGTTCTTGCTGGTTCTGAATAAGTTTCCATGCCCTTCTGCAAGCGTGAACGGTTTTTTGTTTGTTTGCAAACCGATTAAACATATATACGTTATCCCTTTGCTCAAGGCTTCGGCGGCCCTGGGAGTTGTTGGTGCTGGCGGGCGTGCTAGCTCCGACACCAGAAAGCAAAGTTCATTGCCACACAGAAGGGAGCTCTTTGAAGCTTTAACCGCTGCTTGGGGCGGGGGGTGGGGGGGTGGGGGAGGGGGGTTCTGGGGACGAGAATTTCTTGGACCACTGACAGGTGTGATCCCAACTTGAGTTTGCTGAGGGCAAGCATCGGGTGAGGGCTGTTTTACTCGAAGATGTTTGAGGGCTGTGGGCTGGGTCACCTAGCAGGCTGAAGGACCTCTGAAGTTACTGGAAACTGGTATGCACCAGCCATTGAACAAAAGGCAGGGGAACTGATTTGTCTGTCTCAGCAAACCACACTTTCATTGTTTCACGGCCTCTGGAATAAAGCAGATAACAGATTATAGATAAAGTTATTCTTTTTAGGTCAGATGATATTCACCAAGAGTCGGTCTCCTTTCAGGAGGGGAGTAGCCTGTCAACTTTCCAGGAGCCGGTTTTTTTCCCACTTGCAATTCTTTGAAACTCTCTCCTCACAGTGACATGGGGAAGCACCTTTAGGCCACTTAAAATGGTTTCACCCGAGAGAGTCCTAGGGAAAGAAGAAACATCCTGGGGGGGGGGGGGGAGATGTGACTGTGGGATCAAAGGGAATCCTTTCCCGGGCTGCCATCTGTGGAGCTGGGTGCAGGCAGCGGCGGCCTGGAAAGTGGAGGGCCAGTTTTACACTCCTCTTTGCCCAGGCTGTACCCATCTACATAAGGACACCTCCGTGTTTGTGAAAGTTAACGCCTCTGCTGCAATAAAGGCCCACCACCATATAACTTTGCGTTTTGCTCTGCCACTTACAATGCATTGTTTGACCCTTAGAGGAAGATTTAGGCAGGAAGAAACTCTCAGCGGTGGCGGTCCCACTAGTTCCCAACAACAAAAGTGAGCCTTGTCCCTGGCCTTGGTAGGTCACGACACACTGACAAAACTCTCGGAAATGTCTTTGGAAGGTGTCTTTTTGTGCACTTGGCTCTCTACTTGTCCCTTGACAGAAGGGAGGTGAACCAAAGAAAGGTACGTTACTGTGAAGAAGGTGTGAACAGAGATACAGCGGCAGTAAACTCCCTCGAATTTAGGGAAGACCTTTCTGAGGAGCTGTTGGAAGTACCTCAGTGCTTCTACTGAAAAAAGAATCTAACTGCTGAGTCAAATTCCGTCTCTGGGATGGCACAAAACCCCCACAGTTGTTAGGACACGAATTCTATCATAAAGCATATCTGGTAGAGAGTGTGACCCAGCAACACCCAGGACTCCAGAACCCGGCTTTTTGTGCCTTTCCTTTTAAGAAAGAAAAAGAGAAAGGAGTGGAGGGAGACAGACAGGGGGGAGAGGGAAGAGCGAAAGGGAGAAGGGAAGAAGAGGGGGGTATTTAGCAAGTTAAGAGGTTAAATATTTGAACAGATTCGTAAATATATAGACAGCCCTTGCAATTTGGGGTGTTTAATAATGCCTTTTGTGGTGCTGTCTGGCTGGAAGGCTGAGCAGAGAACCTTCCCTGCTGCCTTCTTCACTGGGCAACCAACTGGAAAGAAAGCTCCTGGGTTCACAAAACAAAACCAGCTCCCTTCTTTTGGAGAAAGAGAAAAATACCATCTCTTCTTTCAAAAATAAGAAAGAAAAAATAAACCAAGAGAAAGCATAGCAAATGAAAGAATTGTTTCTTAGGAATTTTTTTTTTCAGAAGCATTTCGGAAAACAATCTTCAGGCTGTAGTCATTTTGAAGTATTGTTTGGGCAAATACGTTCCAGCACTCAGTTACCTTAGAGGCGTCAATTATTTCTTTGAATTCAACTCACTTTTGTAGCAAGAGTGTATTGGTGTGGGCATTAGAAATCCTTGGCGCTCTAACATGTTTGGTAGTGGAGAAGGGTGGGTTTCTTTTTCCGACAATTGTACTGAGCGCTGCTGATGGCATCTGTCCTTTGCCTGTGCCCATGGGCGGGGGACACAGGCTGTGGGTGTGTCCCGCCCACAATCGCGCGTGCCTGCGTGTGTGTGTGTGTGTGTGTGTGTGTCTGTATATATGCATTCTCTAGTGTGAGCCTCAAATGGAGCCATTTCCCCCCTTTCGGCGCCCTGTGTATATTAATATTATGCAGATAAAATAATTCTGCTTGAGTATGTTTGGAGGGGGAGGGGATGAACCATTATAATTCTGCTCTAGTATTTCCTCTGCAATCTTTTCACTGTGTGTGAAGTCGTGTGAATGCCTTTTCTGGTGTGTGTGTGTGTGTGTGTGTGCGTGCGCGCGCGCGCTTGGGTGTTGGTGAAGAGCGTGGGCTTGTCAGTGGGTGTGTGTCTCTGCATGTGAGCCTCTAAAAACCTTGGGAGCAGCCCATGTTCTCCTCGGGTGTCCTGTCTGTCTCTGCCCTCGTGTTTTGTGTTCTTGATGTGATTATGTGCGTTATTTACATACGTGCGCCTATTCTCTTGCTTTCGTGTATCGCCTTTCTCTACAGTCCACACATTCCAAACATATTCTTTTATCTTTTGGCAAAGTGCCTTTTTTGTTCCTCGAAGAATATTTATTGATGTGATAATCTGAAATGAAAAGTGGTCTCCCATGAAGGAGATGGAAGAGAAAGGAGCGTTCATCTTTCTTAATAGACGGGGCAGTGCCAGTTGACTGGATCACAGGGTTTCTCTGCACTTTCTGCGTGTGAGTCTGCGTGTTGGGGTGGGGGCGGGGACGGCTGAGAAAAAGCCTGTGAGCGGAACAAAGATAGGACATCGCGCCTCCTTGCGGCATGATTGCATACTGCATCTACCCGGCTGTCCCGGCTTTCAGAAATAAGAATTCAGAGATTTCCTTGTTACACCATTCAGGGGCCGCCTCTCAGACCCAGCCCCCGGACCTCAGCCAATCACTGGGCGCCATGCAAATCACCTTTCGGTCTTCCAAACCCAAGTCCAGTTCAGCGGCCGTTCCAGCCGCCCCGCCCCATCTCAGCCCTTCTCTACCCCTCCCCCTTCCTCCTCCGCCTCCGCCAGAGCAGCTGCTCGGGAAGAGGGCAGTGCTGGGTGCTTCATGCATATGCAGACAAATCCATCCTCCCCCCCTGCAGCCCCCTCCTCCTGCCTCCTCTCCCCACCACCTCCTCCCGCCTAGTTCTGCCTGGCTCCCCAGTCCCCAGCCCCCACTCTGTCGCCCACTAGTGTCTCCCCGCCTGGTCTGGGCGCCTAGACGTGCAGCTCCCAGCTCTGGTCCAGGCAGCTGCTTCCCACAAGGATGTCCTGGCGAGCCAGAGGAGCCCACGAGGGAGAGGGAAGAAACCACCGCCTTTGAAATCCCCTCGAAGGTCAAGTTTGGGACTTGCAGAGCTCGGGCCAGAGGCGTTGACAGGCTCTGCAGGGTCTGCTGGAAGGAGGTGCCTGAAGCCTGGCTTTGCCTACGTGCTTTCTCCTACTAAACACCAGATTAATTTCTCTGAAACACACAAAGTACCAGCCACGTTCAGAGGCAGGGTGATGATAGATTGTTCTACATGCCCACAGCTACAGTATGTATTTGTCTTGCACTTGCACGTCAACGTTCCTTAAGTCACAAAGCACTGGAGAGGAGATCAAGGACATTATGTCTTCTTCGGAGCAGGAAGGGTGGGAAGTGCCCTTAGCTGTGCTAGCAGTGGCTCAGGACCTGCTCGAGGTGGGTAGTTAAATGGCAGCTCCGGAAACGGGACCTGGGACCCACGGAAAGGAAAAAAAAAATCTGTAAGGAAGGCAATTTGTTACTATTATGTATGCTCAGATTGAGACCCCCGAACATTCCGAGACACCCTAAAACGTATTCAAGTTTAGAATACTGCTCTGAACTGACCTTAAGTCCTTTGAAAGCGGGGGAAAATGTCACCTGGAAAACTGCATGGAGAGCACTTGGAAATCCTATAAGGAGGAACTTAACTGCCGGGGTGACCTTGCTTTATAGATCTACTTCGGCCCTGAAATGTTCCGGACTTTCTAGAGGGAATTGCAGGAGTCTCCCCTCAAATCTTCCTCCATGGAGAAGAGGGGACACAGTAGATTTAAAACCACCGCTTTGCTAAGATTATTTACTGAACACATTTTTATGGAGGGCGTATTGTGTGCTGGGCACACAACAGCATCTCGCATAAGAAGCACATCACATCACGTGTCTGGGCGATTCTCAGGTGCCATGAAAATTGGGTAAAGGAACAGCAGTTCTGAGCGGTTTCTGCCCTTGAATTGCTCATGCGCTAACTGGAGGGTAAAGGTGTAGGTGATTCTTGACAACACGATTGGACACTGCTTGGAGAGCTCTCAGAGGCAGTGAAACAGTGTGTTGGTACATTTCTATAGCAAAATACACTGCAGCAATTAAAAGTGAACGGGTCATCTTGAAGGCAATGCTGGATGAAAAAGCGAATCGCAAGAGAATGTGATATTAGTGCAACGCTAATGTCTATTAACAAAACACTATAACCAACTACAAAAACACAGACGGTACATGATGGGTATAAAACCTTGTTGGGGAATACGGTGAGCAAACTGCAGGGGAGAGAGGGCATATTTAGTCATAAAGATTTTAGTTCTATGAGTAATACTTATTCCTCTTAAAGAACTAGAATATGAGGAAACAGACGCAAGGGGAGGCTTTATGAAAAAGCTGGCACTGATGCTAAATTTAATATCTTGACTATGATAAGCAGAAGGAATAGGAATACTTAGAAGACAATTTTCCTGAATGGGGAGAGAAAAGTGTAGCCCAGTAGAGCCTTTTTAATCTTGAATTAAAGTTTTAGTCTACATACTACTCTTTGGTGTGCACACTTCTGTAAGCTTTATGTATTCACAGACAGGAAGTCGTCATGAATTCAGGAAATAGCTGTCCCCCCCCCAATTCATTTGAGCCTTCTTTGTGGTTCCTCCTACTTTTGCTCTTGAGCCCTGATACCATTGACATTGACTTCATCCCTACACTTTCCCCCTTTCCCAATGTAATATAAATGGATCCTATAGTATGTTTCTTTTCTCATCTGGTGTCTTTCATGTGGCATCACTAGCTTCGTCTTCATCTGTGTTATTGGCTGTACTAGTTTCCTCCTCCTCTTGTCTGTATTTTTTCCCATTGCTAAGATGTGCCAGACTGTTTATTCTTTTATCAGCCAAAGACCATTTAAATTCTGAATGCAGGTTTTTTTTTTTAATTTTATTAGCTGTTGTGGTTTTTGTGTGTAGGTGAGCCCTTGAGTGTTTACGTGTTAGGGACACATGCACACATTCCAGAGAACTCATGAGGAGGTCTTGAACAACTTTATGTGATTAGTTCTCATTTAGGTGGGCCCTGGGGGTTGGATTCAGTCAGCCATGTTTGTGCAGCATGTGTCTGCTGAGCTATCTCACCCACCTGAGCCATCTCACCCACCTGAGCCATCTCACCCACCTGAGCTATATCTCACCCACCTGAGCCATCTCACCCACCTGAGCTATATCTCACCCACCTGAGCCAACTCACCCACCTGAGCTATATCTCACCCACCTGAGCCATCTCACCCACCTGAGCCATCTCACCCACCTGAGCCATCTCACCCACCTGAGCCAACTCACCCACCTGAGCTATATCTCACCCACCTGAGCCATCTCACCCACCTGAGCCAACTCACCCACCTGAGCTATATCTCACCCACCTGAGCCATCTCACCCACCTGAGCCATCTCACCCACCTGAGCCATCTCACCCACCTGAGCCATCTCACCCACCTGAGCCATCTCACCCACCTGAGCTATATCTCACCCACCTGAGCCATCTCACCCACCTGAGCCATCTCACCCACCTGAGCCATCTCACCCACTTGAACTATCTCATGGTTGTGGTGGATACTTAGTTTTTTGATTTTGGGGACTTTCCCCCCATGTATAATGTGAATTTCCTGTAAATGATTACATTGTTATATGTGATAAACATGTTCATAACTTTCTGCCCAGATGCTCAGTTGATAATCTGGTATTAAATACTGTGTAGTATTAAAGCTTGCAGCCAAATCTATAAGAAAACACCCAGGTTCCCAGGCGTTTTGCAGGTGCCAAGGGGTGAACAGAAAGCCTAACCAGTGATTATGGTTGGAGATCAGCATGTTTCCTATGATTGGGTCTATGCCTCATTGCCAACTGTTTCTCAACCTTTACTGGAAGTTTGCCTTGTGCCTGCAGAGGTTCATTGAGCTCTGCTGATGGTTCCCACAGGTACCATACAGGACAACTGCATCCACCAACAAAGGCATCCTGAACCCTTGGAAGGATTCACAGTAATGGTGTCTATACCTAGTCTGCAGGGTCAGCCTTCCTTTTGCTTATTTCTCCTCGATACCTTGAGAGGCTGACAGTTAGGCTGTATAGACTCTGTGCTGGATTTGCCCATGGTTATTGAAACACTTAGCAATGTCTGCTTCAGAGTTCCAAAGTCAGCTAGAGATGAATTACTTACTGCTAAGAGCTTCATGTGGTTTTATTTTAAAAGGTCTCCTCCTTCCCTTGGCAACTTGCTGGTTCTGTTTGGTAACCATGTATCAGATGGAAAGGAAAGTTGAGAACAAAAGTGGATGGACTGCTGACCTTCCGGGTGTGTTTCTGAGCGAACGGGAGGACAAACCTACCTGTGAAACATGGTTAGCACTGAGATTCAGGGAGTGCTGGAGTCTAGTGCTGGTTATCGATAAACCAGGCCTGAGTTTTATTTTAGAAATGTATCCATTGCTGTCCATGGCCTTGAAATGTCATTCCTAATCTTAATGCATCCTCCTTCAGGTGACTCTAGGAACGGAAATGTCTATCTATTCAACTCCAGGCAGAGTTAGAAAAGAAGCACTAGGAGTTGACTTTGGGTAAATTCTTAAGTAAAGGTTAAAAAGTCTGTAAATCAAGAGATGTAAATGTTGCATTTTGGCTTTAAAGCTTGAGGCCACCTTGGGACAAAGTCCACCTATACCATATTTTTTTTTTCTCTTAGAAAAGGGCAGAAGAGTGCACACACTGCTGCCTGAGCTTTGTAGATTTCTCCCTTAACAGTCACTTTACTGCACTTTTTGCTATCACCAACTTCACTCAGTAATCATGACAAATGCATTGGTCATGGCATCTACCATCTTCCAGGTTAAGCTAGTTATAGAACATCTGCACTCGTGTTTCCTATCAGGCTCTGACGATTTAGAGAAAGTACTAACTTCTCCCCACAGGTTAATTTACAGGTGTTCATTCAAATGGATCATTTAGAACCACCCCCAGCTTTTGTACTTCACACTGCGATTATCTTTCATATACATGTCCAAGCTATCCATCTGCCAGTGACGTAGCGGTAGCTGTCATTAAGAGATCTGCTTTGACGTCGTTAAGCTTTAGGACGAGGCCTCACACACAGCAAGCTTTCAATAAATGGCAACTTTACCAGGGAGAGAGAGAGAGAGAGAGAGAGAGAGAGAGAGAGAGAGAGAGGGATCTGCTTTGTACTATGAATACGCTAGTACACCCTCAGCACCAACACTTAATCCCTAATGAAAAATCAAACGATTTATAAAAGAAGAACAATAACATCATTTAGAGGCCTACCAACTCCACGGTCATGGATTAAGTGTTTTTATTCTAGGCACTGCCTTTTAGAATGAGACTCTGTTCATGATGTCACAGGAGTCTGATATAAACTGGTGGCTTCGACTTTCTAAACTCCGGTTCTTTCTCCTGTAAAGCAGTGTAAGCGGAGCCTCATCGTCACGCTGGAATAATGACATCTCAGAAGCAGCACTACGGTCACATGAGGAATGTCCTAGAATGGGCTTGACTCAGCACTACACGACCAGGCTGCTTAATGTGCCGATGAATGCCATTGCCCCTAGGAATTACATGTAGAGGTGTCTAGAGCTTGTGTAAAGTTCTCCGTGCCATTTGAAAAAGGTACTTGGAGAAAAGAGAGGCTGCTTTTTAATTTTAATGTTTTACTCATTGGTTTAAGTACATTTATGGTTTGCTTTGCAAAATGTCAACAGACATCCCAAGTGGATAACATTTAAAAGAGATTGAATTTCCTGGATTTACTCTAATATCATGTAAAAAAAATGTGGTCATCAAGGCCCACAGGTTCATCGGTTAAGATAGCTCAGTCAAATGATTATTCAAAGCAATGAGCTGCCTCTTCTGCTGTTTCTCTCTTTGTCTCACATTTTTACTGACCAGGATTTCAGCAAGGTATGACTGACAGTTTTATGCATTTCAGATGGGCTCCAAACGAAGCGCCCATCTATAAGGTGTCTATAGGGTACAGTGAGGAAGTATTTGTTACCTGCTGACTTAGAGTTCCAGAAAACAAACAAAAACAGCTTTAAATAACTCTTGAATATTATATATTCAATAATTAAAAACATTTTCACACAAAGGATCTCATTTCTTGTAAGTCCTCACCACAACCACTGTGACAATTGCTGCCTTTATTATGTACTGAAGGTGCTGAGGGTTACTATTTTAGGTGCCTGATATCTTACCAAGTGCCTCCTTCGTGCTAAGTAGTGTTTGCTCTAAGTACTTCATGCTTTAATTCATTTACTCTATATAGCATCCAGAGGAAGCAGATGTTATTATTGTGATTTTTGTGTGGTAGGTAAAACTATTGAGTAGTAAATTAATCTGCACCAAGTTCATGGTAAGTGATAGAATCAGATAAGAATGCCACTGCCTGGTCACTGGTTAAACCAAACAAGCAGAAGGAAGGATTACTCTTATGGAGACAAGCAAGATGACAAGATCAACAATATTTCTAGAGTTCTTTCTACCTTCTAACCACTATTCACAGATCAACCTGTTTTGTCCTAACAACATGATGTTATTGCCATCATCTAATGATGGACAGGGATACAGTGTATAGTGATGAGGCAAGCAGGCCTGCTTTTTGTCCGCTTGGCTCCTGCATGGCTAGCTTAGCCCCAGAAATAACAACACAGAAACTGTATTCATTTAAACACTGCCTGGCCCATTAGTTCTAACCTCTTATTGGCTAGCTCTTACATATTGATTCAACCCATTTCTAATAATCTGTATTACCACTTGCATGTGGCTTACCGGGATGAGTCTAACCAGCATCTGTTTTGTTTTTTGTTTTTTTTTTTTTTTTTGTTTTTTCGAGACAGGGTTTCTCTGTGGTTTTGGAGCCTGTCCTGGAACTAGCTCTTGTAGACCAGGCTGGTCTCGAACTCACAGAGATCCGCCTGCCTCTGCCTCCCGAGTGCTGGGATTAAAGGCGTGCGCCACCACCGCCCGGCTCAGCATCTGTCTCAGAGAGGAGAGCCATGGCGTCTGCCACACTGCCTTCTTCCTCGCAGAATTCTGATCTGTCTACTCCACCCACCTAAAGGCTGGCCTATCAAAAGGCCAAGGCAGCTTCTTTATTATACAATGAAAACCAAACATAGACAGAAGACCCTCCTACACCAACAGTGCACAGAGTTTATATGACCATGCATGTTTAGCGTATGTGGAAGGGGAAGAAAGGAAGCAACATAGACCATTTCATCTCCTCAATTTCAGCCCAGACACTATAGTTTTTCTAGTTTATCTTATGATTCCTGGTAGATCTTTACTTGTTTTTGTTCTTTGTGTCCCACTCTACCTACTTGTTTTCTTCCTAGGTGGTGTCTGCCTGCTACCATGAAGAGCTCTCTGCTCGTTTGTCCATCTGCTACTGCTTGGATGTTTTCATTGTCCCCCAAGTATTCATACGTTGAGACTTAATCTCCATATTAACACGCTGAGAAGGAGAAAACATAATTTGATTGCATGTTTGATTGTATGGTGGTTGTAGATTCTATGGTGATTATAGATACTTTCTAAGGTGATTAGGATGAGACATCAGGATGGAATCCCCATAAGTGAATTGTTGTGACTTTGGAAGAAGAGAGACCAGAAAGCATGCCCCTCCTCCCATCTCTTGACTTGTAATATCCTGCATCATGTCAGGATTATTCCAGCAAGAAAGGATTACCAGATGCAGCCCCTTAACCTTATACCTTCAGGACTGTAAGCTAGAATAAATTTATTTCTTCATGAAGTAGCCTGACAAAAGTGTTTCCTGATAGTAGCAAATCAAAACCCAATGCATCTTTCTCACTCTAGCATTCAATAGCAAACAATAGTTGCTCACTGTTTATAGGTTATGTGGTCTTCTACAGGACAGCCCATTTTACATTTCATCATCATTTCAGCCACCTTCTTAATACCTTTGTGTCTTTGCAACTTTACCCATGTTGTTCATTGCTTGGAACGCTGTTCCTCTCCTTTCTACCTGGGGAATCACATTTATCCCACACAATAAAATTCAAATGCATTGCTGCTTGAAGCTTTCTATAACCATACAGACAGAATTAATCACCTCATGAATATATACCTTATTTTTAACAGCAGCAACAACTACCATCTAGTGAATGTTTATATACTACAATTCAGGTATCGCTGATAAAGAAAATGAGATTCAAAAGCTTTATAAGGCTCTCCCAAGAATACAGGATAATACAATTCTAGACGGACTTGCCTCTCAAACTCATAAGCTTACCCACTTTGTTTTAACTTCCTCGACTGACCTATAGAGTATTTGTTTTTTTTTTTAATCTCTTTTTCTTCAATGTGATGAAGCTGATAGTTACTGATAAAGTAAGTTTTGCATTCTTAATATGCAGCACAGTATGTGAGATGAAAAAAGTGAGATTCAGTAAAATGACTGAATGGGTCCCACATCCTGCATATTCCTTGAATTGCACATCCCTTATCATACTATTGTAGTCTACACCACAGGTCAACAATACGCTACCTCACTGTATCCTCACACTTTACTGACTTCTAGAGTTGCCATTTGAGAAACTGATCACCTTGACAACTGTTGGCTGTAAGAGTGTTTGCTTGGCAGCCATGACTGGACAATGTCAGTCATGATGTATTCTGTAAGACTTGGGACACAGGCACTGTCATTTGTTTTCAGTTTCTGAGTTGCTTCAGAATTGGCTGAAATTTGTTCTTGTCAGTGGGACTGAGATTCAATATCACATTGAGAATGCTCCCTTACCTTTTCAGAGGAATTCTAAAGCTCCTTAGAAACTCTTTGTAGAAGTTTCCCTTTCTGCAGGACCCCTGTGCCTCATGTCCACTGTGCTTTGGGACTGCTATCTGTCACCATGTTCTACTGCACAGACCCGTAGCCTGGGATGAACCTTTGGGTAAGCATGATTTTCCCGTAACTCCTATCTTGGTGCTCCCTCTTGGATCTCACACACCAGCCTCCTCCTTGGGCTCCCCCTTGGATCTCACACACCAGCCTCCTCCTTGGGCTCCCCCTTGGATCTCACACACCAGCCTCCTCCTTGGGCTCCCCCTTGCATCTCACACACCAGCCTCCTCCTTGGGCTCCCCCTTGGATCTCACACACCAGCCTCCTTGCACGTTGTGCTACAGAGCATCCTCTGCTCTCAGAATCCACTGTCCTGCATTTGACCTCTGGAGATTTCCCCTGCAGAAGCCAGGCATGTCTCTTTCCCTGGCCCCAAACAAAAGATCTATTCTTTTTTCTACTCTGGTAATAGAGCTTTTTACTGAAGGACCAGGACCAAAAACAAATGATGTCTGCTTCCTTTCAGGGTCTGGCAGGAGAAGCATCTCCCTTTCTTCAGGAAGATTGCATCTCCCTTTCTTCAGGAAGATTGCTTCTCCAAAGGACAGACTTAGGAAACTTCGTGGTCTCTTCAAGTTAAAGCGGTAGTGAGAAAGCACCACTCAGTCTTCAGCAGGTCCTTCTGCTGGGTAGCCCCCAGTGAGATATCCTATTTAAAAATCACGCAAGCATAACTTCATTGAGTACATAAGTGAGAGTTTTTCTCCCTACATCAGTCACTCCCTATAATATCATGGTGCCGCTAGCATTTAAGTGTTTTGAATTCTTCAGGCTTTTTCAGTCTCCAGCCCAATGTTTTCACTATTCCCAAAGAGAACAAATATTTATACTTGAAAATAGATTTGATTTGGAAAGAGCCCAGTGCAATTTGGCTTAGTGTTCTGAGTAAAGTCAGTGTAAAAGCTGGGTTTGGTCCAAAAGAGGTGAAACTATCAAGTAATGGCATTGTGTTTGTGAGTTGTACTGAGTTTAAAAAGGGATTTCCAAATACAGTGTCAGCAAATGAGTATTAGGCAGTAAGTGAGTCTCTCCCAAGTGTGACTAGACGAAGCAGGACACAAAATTGAGCACAGATATTGGAGTCTTTCTGTGACCAGATAATCTTACTCCTAATATGTGAAGGCACAGCTTGTATAGTGTGCTCAAAACTCTTGAAGAAAATATCTGGTGGTAGACTAATGATTCTCCCATATGTTACTAGCTCAATTCTCCGAAGTTGTTAAAGCCAGATTTGAGAACACCGGTATGGTTCCTGAAAATTAGCATGTTACACCTGCCCCAGTGAGGAGCCAGAACCCCCTGAGTGCTAGCTCTCTGGACTCTCCAAATAGCCTTGCTAAGCAAGGTAGCTTGGTTCTCACAAGGAGCTTTGTGTGGGTTAGTGTGTTAGTTCACTTGTGCTCACGCGTGTCAGCTTCACTTTAGAAGGATATCCATGGACGAATAAGAATCAAAACTCTGCACCATTTTCTTCACATTGGGTATTTTTTGTTGGTGTTCAGAATCTAACGAAAATTACTAAGGAGAAAATAATAACTTAAATGTTTAATATAACTAATTGTTACAAAGGCAACATCACGTGACATTGCAAGGTGTTTAAAGCTGTTATCACCAATGTGACAGTGTTTGAAACTGACATAGCAGAAGTTCTCTTGTAGCTAGCTAACACAAAATCCTATTTCACAGCTAAAACATAAACAGCTAAGATGTAATCAGAGGACTAAATTTTGCAGCTACAAAAACACAGCTGTGAAGCATAACTTTGGAGTGTAATAAAGTCAAATAGCTTCCAATGCTAATGGAGGATATTACAAGTAAATATGAGAAAGGTTTTGCCAGACTTTTTAAGTGTCTAAATGACTTCATTAAGGTTACTTATGATCTGAGCTTTTCCCAGCTATTTGCCACATATGCGTTTATTGAATGACTACTATGATTATCTTCACAGAAGATGCTTGTGCAAAGACAATTGTGCTGTTTAGTTAACTAAGGAGATTAGGAAAAGTCACACAGGTTAGGCAAATTTTAAAGAAATTGATTACATTTTAATTAATTAATTAGTGTGTTCATGTTCATGCATTTGTCTGTGCCTGCAGTGTGTGTGGGTGGGGGGGGGCACAGAAGACAGAAAAGGTCACGAGATCATCTGGACCTAGAGTTACAAGCAGTTATGTTTTACTAGATGTTGGGGCTAGGAGTGAAATGTGAACTCTCTCGAAGAGAAGTACCTAACTATATCTCTCCAGCCTTTTCTGTCTTTTAATAATAGACCTTGAATATTGAATATCATTTTGTATTAGCTTACATACTTTAGTTTTTAAAAATCAATTCATTTTCAATTTTATTTTTGAGATTATAATTTAGTTACAATTCTCACTTCCCATTCCTTCCCCCAAATCTGCTCTTATATCCCTCCACACTCTCCTTCAAATGTATGGCTTCTTCTCCTTCTCCTTTTTTCTCCTCTTCCTCTTTTCTCTCCTTCTTCTCTTCCTCCTCCTCCTATTTTTCCTCCCTAAACAAGGCTTCTCTGCATAACCCTGGCTGTCCTGGAACTCACTTTTTAGACCAGGTTGGTCTTGAACTCAGAGATTCCCCTGCCTCTGACTCCCAAGTGCTAGGATTGATGGTGTGTGCCACTACTCCCAGCTTTTACTAGTTCTTATTGCAAGCATATAAATATATGTATGTACATATATTTCTAAATATAATCTGTTCAAACTGGGTAATGTTTCTTGTATGTATGTTTTCATGATGGACTATTTGACACTGGACAGCCAACTGTTGTGCCCTTTCCTGAGGATGCCCACCTTTTCTCTTCCCAGCTTCGATCAGTTGCCTGTAGTTCTTAGGCCTTAGGGGCTTTTCTCTGTCCTGTTGGACACATTTATTGCTATTATCTGTGTTCACCTCTCATTTAGAGACTTGCATCACAACAGATGTCCTGATCTTCTGGTTTTTACCATCTTTACTTCCCATCTTCTGGAAAGTTCCCTAAGCTCGGGTGATGGAGTGTTTGGTAGAGGATTCCGCTGAGTTCTGAATCCCTGCATTTGATGGGGGTAAGATAAAAATATCAAACTTGCTTTGTTTTTGATTTCCCTAAGTATATAAATACTAGGAATGATATACTTTTCAATAATTTTTTTATTTATTGGAAATTCCACATATTTATACCCTATATTTTGATTTTATCTCTCCACCATTACCATCCCCTTCTCCAGGTAGAGTGGCTATCACTCTACCTCCGTCTAAACTTTAGATCTCCTTTTAAACTTGTCATTAACCATCTTTGAGTCCATTCAATGCTGCACATATACGCATGGGTGTAGGATTATCCACTGAGACATAGTCACTACTAGTGACCTCATCCCCAAACGAGAATGACTCTCCCTCCTTCAGAATCAATCAGCTGCCACCTGCCATTCTAATGGGAGTGGGGCTTTGTGTCCTCCCTCCTTGTCCATGCTGGAATTTTGGCTGGCTTGATATTATGTAGGTCTTGTGCATGTTACCACTGCTATTGTGAGTTGATATACCAGTCATGCCAGAGGCAAAAGGAATGTATAAGGTAGTAGATGGGAATAAGAACTTTTGTTTCTGATTCTATGCTTCTCAGAGGAGGTTGGTACAGGGAAACCACTCACAACTGGTGCTTGCAAGTTTTTATACTCAGCACATTGACAAGTTATGAGTCTCCGAATTAACTACTACTTCCTGAAGAAAGAATTTTTCTCTGAAATTTTATGTAAAAAGTACCCATAAAAATATGTGAGCTTGCATAGTTCTGGAATGTGCTATACATGCTACCGAGGGGAGATACGACATAAATTGTCATACCCAGCCCCGGACGCTGAGTGACATGAGAGTTATGAGGGTAACAATGCTTTCTTTTTGAATGCAAGACCTCCCTCAACAGAGGGATTTCGTGGCTGGTCCTGTAAACCTGATCAGAAGCCTATGGCTGGGGAGGTCACAGCCCTAGAGGGGAACCTACTGCTTTTATTTTGGTAAATAGTCATGCTGTCTAACTATCAATACTATCTATGTCAAGGGCATAGCAAATATTTAGAAAGGAAGTGTTGTGTACCTGTGTCCTTTAGATTCAGTCTCTCTTAGAGGAAAAGTGTTTCATTAGGAAATTCATAGGAAAGTTACCAAAATTCATAAGAAAGTTGTAAGACTCACGAGGCACCATCTCCAGGTTATATAAGCAGTGAATTGCTGGGAGAGCTGATATTTGTTGGAACTGCCTGCAAGTTGCATAGACAGCTGCAAGGCTTTGCTTTCATGAGTCTGTTACCTATACTGAAGCGGGCATTTGGTGATGCTGTTGCTTTTGAGTCACCTGTGGTGTTCCTTTAAGTAACCCCAATAAACTAATTAATTGATCAAACTGGACTTGAGTGGTATTGTTTCTTCTGTTTATCATTGCCATCCTGTCTGGAGTGAATAGTCATTTGTTCCCATTTCCCCCCAAAGAGTCACCCAACGGGAAGAGGTTTAGAACATTGCAGTGAAGAACGCGACAGCTGACTAGCCCATTGCATGGCCTGTTGAGTTAGAGGAAGTCCAATTACAGACAGTTTTTTCAGAATTATCCAGCAATTTTGAGGTGTGATATTTGTAAGTAGATGAGGTCTGGGACTCAAAAGTAACTACGGTAAGACAAACATGCCCTGTGTGCAGAGACTCTAAAGAGGAGATACCTTCAGTTCCACAGTAACAGCTGGAAGACTGTCTACTGAAAAGGGGTCAGCAGTGTCCAGAGTGAAACCCCCTACACCCAAAGACCTATCTGAGATGTTGTCCTTCACAGATGTGGCTGAAATACATGCAAACAGAGCTTAACAATTTCTACATTTCATATCCTATGCTACCTTAGCACACCTGAGTCCAGTTTACATCATTCTGCAGAAAGGACTAGATCTGGAGGAAACCATTTGGTCCCGTTTGCTGACCACCAGCCTGAGGGAGTTTGTGGCCCCTGCCTCTGATTTCTCACTCAGACTTCTGAACTCAGAAACATCCTGTTCCTTAACACAAGTAAGCTTTTTGTTTCCTGTTTTTTTTTTTTTTTTTTTTTTTTTGAGGCAGGCTATGATGTTATCATGGAGAATGGAAATGCATAAATAATTTAAAACCATTTTCTGAGGTTACACGGGTTGGGGGAAAGGTTAAACATACAGACCTCTGAGTAGCTGGATTTCATTGTTCTTTGACTTTGTCCTGGCCTGTTGTGACATTGTGCCTACGACAACAGTCTAAGCTCAGGAAGACTGCACAGTACTTACTACTCATGGGCAGGACCCGAGAGGCCAACAGCAAGCATTGAATTTTTAGGAGAGTTATCCCAGAGAGCGATTGGTTCTAGGGAATGGTTAGTTGTTTAGGTTGAGGTAGAAGTTGAAACAGTGAACGTATCAGTTAAAAAAAATCGTTTTAGTGACCACTGTTCATTTTTCAAGAACATGTAACAGAAAATATTATTAAAAGACACAAAGCTAAAAAGACTTACAGAATGTAGAAAGTGACCATTTTATGTAATTTTAACACAATAAAACAGCTCTCTAGAACTCTTCCTGTTTATGTTTACTTTATTGCAGTTTTACATAAGCAACTCCACGGTTATTCTAAATAGTCATAATTGTCTAAAGATACTGTGTGCTCTTAATAGATTTTTCTTACCCAATAGTCTGCATTTTTTAAATTATCCAATATCATGGATAATTTTTAAATTATCATAGGGATAGTGAATGCTGTGAGTTAAATCCAAGGGAAGAGTAGGTTTTCTTGACCCTAGAAGGACTTTCCCAGAACAGCAGAAAGAATATGATTGGCTTGATGTGTGAATGGACAGAAAAGGGCACCTTCCTGTTAAAGGACAGAACTTCTCAGGCAGTGGTTAGAGAAGGATCTGGAGTCTTGTGGACCATAGAGAAAGACCCCCAGGCTCCTGCGTTGGAGTCATTTTAAGATGGGGGTGTACCCATCTTAAAACATACCCAAGAGCAGTGGTCTTTTTTTCAGATTTCTGTGCTTGTATGACTCCAGAATAGAATTTTGTTTGCATTTTCCTTAACGTCCACAGATGTAGGTAGAGGCAATTAATGTTATTATTTGCTTATAGACATACATGCATGCATACCTCTGGATGTCAGAGGAATTCATAATTTTGATCTAAATTTGGCATAACTTGGAACAAAGAAAGCCTTTTACTCCCCATTTGGTGACTTTGTGTCATGGAGACACAAATAGTACCTTTGTTTCAGGTGCTTTTCCCAGCTGTGGATTATGTAATGTTATACAATGTCTCATTCTCCTCTTCCCCACTAAGAAGTGTAGAACAAAAAGGAGGTGAAAAATATACTTTTGACTTGACAGCGCTGAGTATGCAAAGAGCCAACCAAAAGATCAAGAGGGTGATAGAAGGGAAAACACGTGATCACGCTCCATCAACCCATGAAGTGCACCGACTCTCTCCACCAGCTAACTGTACATTATGGCTTTTCATCTGTAGACAGGATTTAGTGCTTAACTTTTTATTCCCTGATGAGGTGGTTTTAATATGCTCTTGACAGGAAGGTTTTACTTTGGTTTCATTTTTTATTCTCTCCTGCTTCAGGTATCAATTTATTTTAGAAGATCTAATATTTTTCAGCTAGGTTATTAATTTAATCTGTCCTTAAGATTATTAGGTAAAGTTAAATTTGATACATTTTGAGTGTCAATGTATGTTGTCTGGTCATACCATGCCTCCTTGTTTGGAGTTTTGAAATTATGATTCATCCTTTTGTTTTGAACTTTGGTGATTGAAATTGAAAACACATTTATTATAATTCTAACAGTTCAAAATAGATTTAATAAAGAACTTAAAGTTACATTTATTGTGATGTTTTGACTTAAATTTATATAGAATTTGGAGACAGCTAATTCCTGCTCATGCTGTGAGAACACAAAGGAAAATAGTGCCATGGTGGAGCTAAGCTTGTTGGTTTCCTCCCTTCTTCCACCTTCCTTCTATTTCTTCCTTCTTCTGCCAGGGATTGAACACAGAGGCTCACACAGTATTTTACTGCTGAGGCAATCTCAGTTCTTCACTGTACTTTCTCTACTGTGAGGAGTCGCATAGGATGGACAGTTTCCTTTCCTACTCGAATATCTAGGATGTCAAATAATAAACATTTTTGTTTCAGGTATGAGAAATAGTTTGGGAAACTGACCTACATAGTGACATTTTGGGAGAGTTTAGCCTTTCTTTCTTTCTTTCTTTCTTTCTTTTTTTAAAAGCGTGCATACACTATTTATTGTTGAGCACTCTAGGAAATCCTGGAAATACGGCCATCATAATGGTGCTGATTTAATTTTTCTGAGTCTCTGTGAGTGTGTTGTATAGACAAAGCTTACTTTTATCCCTACTTATCTTTCAGCATTTTAGATTTTTGGAGATGGAAACCATTTATTGGCATAAAAGCTAGCTACAGATGTGCGTACGCAAGCTGAATTTTCTGGACAAGATATATCTCACGGTTTCATTAAGTTATTTATTTCTATAAGTTAAGTATTTAATTTTCCTCTATACTGTCTTTTAAACAGCATAGTATGAATACTTTTATCAGACCTTTTTATTCCTATTTGGATAGCAGTTTGCCAGTATCAAAGGTGTTGAAGGAAATCAGTCTAACGGAAGATAAAAACAGAGTCTGGAAAGGGAGGGCTATGTACCAGGCCATTTAACTATGAACCTGTTTCAAAGAAAAGAACTGGAAAACTATAACACTCATTTACAAGTTAAACATGAGTTCATGATATTTGTCTGATGGGAAATATACTTGTCTTAGTTAGGGTTTTATTCTGTGAAGAGACACCATTATCATGGCAAGTTTTATAAAGGAAAATAATTGGGGCTGGCTTACAGTTTCAGAGGTTTAGTACATTGTCATCATGGTGGGAAACATGGTTGCCTGCAGGTAGACATGGTGCTGGAGAGGCTCAGACATGTAGTTAAGGGCTAGATCCAGATTGTTAGGCAGCAGAAAGAGAGAGTGACACTGGGCCTAGCTGGAGCATTTGAAACCTCAAAACCTATCCCCAGTAACCCACGTCCTCCAACAAGGCCATGCCTCTCAATAGTGGCACTCCTATGAGCCTATGAGGTCATTTTTTAAATTGAAACAACTACATTCCCATAGGCTTATATCATAATGCAAAGCTGCATTCAGTCCAAAAGTCCTCATAGTCTGTGTCAGAGTCTCAGCAATATTTAAAAGCCCAAAGTTCAAAGTCTCTTCTGAGAATTAAGGCAATTTCTTAACCAAAATCTTCTGTAGAATCAAAATCAAAAAGCAGTTCACATACTTTCAACATGCAATGGCACAGAATATACATTCCCAATCCCCAAAGGAAGAAAGGGAGCATAGTGCGGAAATACCAGACCAAAGCAAGACTGAAAACCAGCTGGGTAAACACTAAACTCCGCATCTCTATGTCTGATGTCAAGGTACTCTTTCAATCTCCATCTCTGTTTAGCTTTGTTGACTGTATCACACTTCTTTCTCTTGGGCTGTTCCACTCCCTACTGGCAGATTTCCTCAGCAGGTATCCCATGACTCTGGCATCTCCAGAATTTTGAGGAGGGGGGGGGGGCGGTCTCCAAAGCAATCCAGGCTTCAACTTTCCAGTTTCAAGCAATGACCTTTTTAGGCTTCCATACAAGCATACCTCAGCCACATGCCTGGTCTCAGTAGTTTTCCTTAGTCACAGAAGAGATTCCATAGCCCTTTTCTTATATCTTTGACTCTAAAGTCAGATGGCTGAAGCTACCAAGATCCATTGGTTCCTGGAGCTGGAACATGGCCTACACATTTAAACACACTTTCACTAGCATTCTGTTTTCTTGTTTCCTTCACTGCCTAAGTTTGGCTGGCCTAAAACTTGATCTATAAACTAAGCTGGCCTCAAACTTAAAGATCCTTTTGCCTCTGCCTCCCTAGTACTGGGAATAAAGACTTGTGCCATCACATGAGTCCCTATGTTTTTTTGTTAATTCCATTTTTTCACAAGCTGGAAGTTTAGCTTGGTGGGATCTTGCCCTGGGATCACCGCTCCCTTTTATTGCATTTAGCATCAGATTTTTTTTTAAATCTATTTATCTCTTTGAATACAGGATTTATCTCTATTATACTTCCTGCTGCTCCTTTTCTTCTCAAACTGTATATTTTGTGTTTTCCCTTGTTCAGCTTGCTCCTTTTAGTTATAGAACTGCATAAGCATGGCAGCTAATAACAACATAAAACATTCAATATACGGCTGTCTGTAAAACTCCTCTGCTGAAGCTGCTAATACATAAATCTTCAATTTAGCCCCAGGCAGATTTTTGGGGACAAGGGCAGAAAGTAGCACATTCTTTGCCAAAATATCACAAGAACAGTATCTAGGTCACATAAATAATATTCTTCTCCTCTTGAGCCAACTCTCCACAGTTAAAATCACCCTCAGCACCACTGTTTTCTATGCTCTTACTAGTATGACCCATTAAACCCTCTGCTTTCCTAATCCAAAGTCCCAAAGTTCACATTCTTACAAACAAAATCATGGGCAGGCCTATCACAGAAATACCCAACTCCTGGTACCAAATTATATCTTAGTTTGGGTTTATCTTGCTGGGAAAAGACACCATGACCATAGCATCATCTTATAAAGGAAACTATTTAATTGGTGCTGACTTACATTTTAAAGGTTTGGTTTCTTGTTATTATGTCAGGAAGCATGGTGACACACAGGCAGACATGATGCTAGAGAAGTAGTGAGAGTTCTACATCTGGATCAGCAGGCAGTGGAGAGAGAGAGAGAGAGAGAGAGAGAGAGAGAGAGAGAGAGAGACTCGGAGAGACTCGGTTTGGTTTCAGCATTAAAACCTCAAAGCCTACCCCTTCCTCTAATGAGGGCATACCTACTCTAGCAGGGCCACACCTTATTTATTAAAGTACAATTGAAATGCCACTACATTTACCCTTTTTTATCTAAAATAAAAAGGTTATAACTAATATAAGAAAACTATATACAGTGAGTACAATGACTATGTACCATATATACAGACAATAAATACTTCAACAATGTCTAGTCCATTTGCATTTGATAAATCCAGAGAAAATATTTCATATCTATGGTATAGGAGGTCCTTCTGTATTTGTGTTGCTTACATTGGTTGAATAAAGAAACTGCCTTGGCCTTTTGATAGGGAAGAGCTTAGGTAGGCGTGGAAAAGAGAACTGAATTCTGGGAGGAAGAAGGCAGTGTGGGAGACGCCATGGTTCTCCTGCCTGAGACTGACTCTGGTTAGAATCTTTCCCTGTAAGCCACAACCTCGTGGTGATACACAAATTACTAGAAATGGGTTAAAACAAGATGTGAGAGTTAGCCAATAAGAGGCTGGAGATAATTGGCCAGGCAGTGAATACAGTTTCTGTGTGGTTATTTCGGGGGTTAAGCTAGCTGGGTGGTGGGATGTGGCCCGTTCCTCCTACAACATATCTATTCTATCTTGGTGAGTTCAAAGTCTACAAGAGCTAGTTCCAGGACAGGAACCAAAAGCTACGGAGAAACCCTGTCTCGAAAAATCAAAAAAAAAAAAACAAAAAAAAAAAACAAAGTTTTATACCTAATTTACTTTCTAGCAAACTATAAATAGAGCTATCTAAGCTTCAAAAACTGTAACTATAGCTATCTAAACCTCAAAGCCTACCTTCTTCCTCTAACAAGGCCATACCTACTCCAGCATGGCTGCACCTCCTAATAGTGACACTCCCCGTGAACCTATGGGGGTCTTTGTCCTGAAAACTCCCAAAATACCAGGTTTTAGAGCATATCTGTATTTTTTACATGTTACAAGTATGGTTAGTGGAAATGTGCTCTTTTACTGGAATGTTTCCAGTGAACAATGCTGTCATTGCTGGGACTGTGTCCCCTGTGACCCAGGAGTCCCTCTAGAGGAAGTTTATTTACTCTTTTGCTTGTCCCCAAATCTGGACTGACATCTAGCATACTTCAATAGCATCCTGTACTTCGTGAAATGGTGGATTCAATAGCTTAGTGGTGATGAAGTAAGAGTAAACAGGTGTGATTAAGTAGATAAACACAACATGGTGAAAGCAAATACTCCATGAAAATATAGAGATTTTTCTCCATATTTTAGACAATCCTCATGACAATACTGTGTGGGAAACCAATACGGATTTGAAAATACTTGCTGGGAGGAATTTACTGTTAACAACCTGCCTTTAGTGATTCATTATAAATGGCAATCTAAAAGTCAAAGGGATATACTGGAACGTGATTATTTAAAACACAACATCTCGTTCTAACAGTTCTCATACATCACCAAGTGTTGTTAGATTTAGAATCCATGCCCCATGTCTCTCTGTCTGCCTGCTTCTCTGTCAGTCATCTTCTCTGAGCTTTAGTGCTTCCCTTCTCCACACATGGTAAGGGTCTGGTAACGTTGAGTAATTACTGGTTCATGATTCACTAAGTGGCTTTGTATTATAATCTTCTGCTTGTTTTTTTAAAAAAAAAAATCCAAAATGTTAACTCATCTGTGACCATTACACAATGTATATATTTATGCTCTGATTCTTATATATTTATTTTTTTTATAATAAAAATTAGCTAAAGAATATGCATCTTACAAATTTTAAAACTAACTTTTTTTCCTTTTTGGTTTTCTGAGACAGGATTTCTTTGTTTAACTGATCTGGCTGTGCTGGAACTTGCTTTGTAGGCCAGGCTTGCCTCAAACTCATAGAGATTCAACTGACTCTTCCTCCCAAGTGCTGGGGTTAAAGGTATGCACCACCTCCTCATGGGTTTAAAGTAAATTTTTAGCTTCCTTTTTGAAAGTTTAACTCACGAAGGCTTGTAGTTTTGCACTGATATTTCAAAACTGGTTGTGCCTATCCTTTGGACTTTGAGACTCATGGGACTTCACCCCTCCCCCTCTTCTTTCTGCTCTCATACAAATGGAATTAGTAGACTTTTTTTCATAATATTGTGGTGATGTTGAATTTGAGCCTCAGTTCCCATGTCTGTGGCCTAAGCACGGTAGATACAAATCTCCAGCCCACCCTGGTTTCCATCGAATTCTCTGGGCAATGTGCATGATTTGACAACCCCCAGTAAAACATCTGTTTAATCGGCATTTCTCTGTGAACTTCATGCCTGTTTTCTTACATTCTGAAGATGTACACATTTGCTGCTGTCTCTTGCCCTTAACATTTGGCATGTCCCAATTTATAACTTAGCCACATTCCCCACTGATTTAGAAATCTATTTTTTTGCTATTAAAACCACCACCATTCTGAAGTAATTAGCCCAGAGATTTAGGATAAGGTTTACTACTTTTGTTTTTGTTTTTGAGACAGGGGTTCATGTAGCCCAGGCTGACCTTGAATTCTCTATGTTGCAGAAGCCTGCTTTGAACTCCTGGTCCTCTTGCCTCCACCTACCTAGATCTGACTATGTTTTTCCTTCTCATGTACTGTGTTTTTATTTTGCTGACATTTTGGAGAACTGACTGGCAGATTAAAGCAGAACACTGGCTGTCCTGACTACCCCCCAATGCTGCTAAGTAATGACTGCAGTGGGAAGCATTTAGATCTGGCACAGCTCCTCTCAGGCTTGAGATCTGGTCTGGCGTCCTCAGAAGCAGGGCCTCACTCTTCACTTCAAATGAAACCAAAGTTTTATAATAGAGACAGGTAAACTTCAATTATCAAGTTAAAACATTCTTCGTCTCTTTTAAAAAATCTAATTCTACCCTCGGCCTGCTTTCTGAGTTAGCATTCTGGACTAGGCTGCCATTTTGGGCTAGACTGGGAGAGGCTCCCATGCATCCATACGTTTGAATACATTTATTTTATTTGTTAAGCTAAAAAACGAAATTACCTGTTGCAAGCTCATGATTCTTAGCTTTATTATGGAGGAACTTTTACGAACAACGATGCCGACCTTCAGGCGGACATCTATTGTTGAGTTCTTCTACTTGGCTTGTGCGCATGCGTGGCTTACGTTCACACCTTCCTAGAATTGGCTGCCTCTCATCAGCGTCTCTGCACTGTTCTCCGATACCAGCTTCTTGTGCATGGAAGGAAAACGAAAGCAAGCCCAGACTAACTCAACAGACAAGGAGTTAGCTTTCTTTTCATCACAAGAAGACCACAAGGAGGGGCCTCAGTGGTTATCTGAAAAGTTCTGCGATGTCATGGTTCTGAACTGCCTGTCTGTGGACTTTTCATCTTGGATGTAATGTAGCAGTAACATCTTCATAGCAGCAGAGCTTTCCTTTTCATCTTATTAACCCGGCCTGGGTCCCTTATGTCCTGGTCTAAGGGCACTCAGGAAGTGAATAGCTGCTATTTCTAGTCTCTGTACTTCTTAGTGAAAAAGAGGAAGGCTGAGAAAATTCTCAGACACTTTTCTGCCAAATGCACCCCTCCACAGCCCTGGCCTTAAACTTAAAGTAGCCTTCACTGATAGTGAATCAAGTTAATTTCATTCGACTCCGTTTGCTTGTCTCCCACCCTACTTTCCATGGGCTGCTTAATTAATTGAGAACAGACCTGGATCGCCCTTACATGCCTGCCTTTGCACATGGCATTCCTCCTCTTGGCTTCTCTTCCCTACATTTTCCCCCAATGCCAGCATTGACATCGATGTTCAGTTCTAAAGCTGCTTTCTCCATGAGGCTGCCTTCTTTCCTCTACATCAGCTATGGTTTATTTTTATGATTTTTTTCATTTCCACAGGACTTTCAGTATACCATAGAGACTTACCATTTGTGGATATACCGTATGAAGTCTGATTACGCATAAGACACAAATGTGCAATTCAAAGGCGTCTTCAACATTTCTGAGGTGCAATCTAAGTCTTGTCTGCTGAAAAGCCGGCAGGACAAACAGTAAATTTTCTCACTGCTGAATGAGTCATGGTCTATTCAGGATTTAGACCTCAGCGGGGCTTAACTGTTCTTCTGTGTAACATAGGCAGTAACTTTTGTGGTCTCATTAAAAGCTGTGTTTCATTGTGAAAATGGCTATAAATTGAGAGATAAAACTCAAGATTAAGGCTGGAATTTGGTTTGAGGAGAGGCAGTGGGTGGAGAGAGGTAATTCTCCAGAAAACATAATTTATCAGATATTCAAGCAGTTGGAAAAATACTTACATATTCTTGAGATAATGGTTTTATATTTATTATAACTATTCATGTTTTACAATTATTTATGCACAATGATTTGGAGGTAATAAGTTTCCAGAAGTCAGGAAGGAAACCATATTACATGGTGTGGCTTTAGAGACAGGGAATTGAAATAGAGTTACTTTTCTACCTGTACCCAAGAGGATGGAATTGTGTGAAGACTCTTGATAATGTGGGCCTCTTGTTTTCCTGGTTGTGAAGTGAGGATGAAAATGCCCATCTCACAGGCCATGTGGAGATATCAAATGGAATAGTACCTGGAACAGTGTCACTTAAGCTGTTACTCTATAGATGATCGAGTGTTTACCGTCATTTATATTCCTCCAGCATCTATTATGAAAGTAGATACTCAGATAACATTTATTTAATGAGTGACAAAATGAATGAGTTAAAATCTACTCTGATAGCACACTTGGATGGAATAATCTTTTCTTTCTATAAGTGTGTCTCTGAGGTTCAAAGGCATTTATTTGCATGTGTTACTACAACTGGAAATCAATAAAAGTTGTTGCTGAGAATTAAGTATCAAGTAGATGACACTGACTTTAGTACAAAGCTGAATTTCTTCCATGAATGCATTGCCTGTTCATAAACTACTCATGCTCACTGTTTATGGCCCTGGTAGACCCCTTCATGTGTATCTCTGTTTGTAGCTCCTCTGGGACTATCTATTATTTCATGGGGCCATTATCATCTATAATTCTCTTTAAAACCTAATAAAGTTTACTATAAGATATTGTGCTGTGCCTTGTCTTCAAACATAGGCCTTTGCTTGTTTTTTTTTTGAGTGTTGAGTTTTTTTTAAAGGGTCTGGTGTTATTGGAATGCAGGCACAATGTTGGGCTTCTATCTATCTCTTCATGAGTAAGGACCACAGGGCCACTTCACTACTAGAAAGATTCAAGAACCATGGGAATCTACAAATAGTTTCATAGTTCTATAGGGCAATCAAAGCTGATGTGTAGCAATGCTATAAGCTGACATGATTGTGTGTACATTGTGTGGTTTCTTCCAAGATCAACTGCAGTAAAATAAAAGTTTCTTTTTCTCTGTACAGCATGCATTTCCCCAGTTAAATGGTTTGCACATATCGAAGTTAGTTGTTAATATACTAGAACTGCTCACCAGGATCTTTCTCATAAATTGCCTTAATCATTCATCATTACTAGAGGTTTTTATATGCTAATTTGATTCTACTTATTTAAATAGAATGTGTGTGCACGCACACACGCGTGCATCTTCTTGATTGTACTTGTACCACATGTGTACAGGAGAGAGTCAGGTCCTTTGGGAATAAGAGTTACAGGGAGCTGTAAACATCCTGCTGTGGGTGCTGAAGACCAAACTCAGGTCCTCTGTGAGAACAGGAGGTACTCTCCAACACTGGGCTATCTTTCTTTGTTTTCCTTGCACATAGCAAAGAGGTGATTTTCCCTCTACTACTCCACTGTCCCAGTTCCTAGAGCACATGAGCACGTGGTGTGTTGGAGACAGTTATGATGACATTGAGGATACATGAGGACACTACATCACTTCAGCTGGGCTATGGCTTTATAAGGGTGTCTATAAGAGAAAGTGAATGTTCTTTCCCTGGTGTAGGAGGTCCTTCTGTTTTTGTGTTATCTTCATTGGTTAACGAATAAAGAAACTGCCTTGGCCTAGTTGATAGGACAGAACTTAGGAAGGTGGGGAAGACAGAACTTAATGCTGGGAGGAAGAATGTAGAGTAGAGAGCCACCATGGAGCCACTGCCAGAGTCAGATATGCTGAATCTTTCCCGGTAAGCCACCGCCACGTGGTGATATACAGATTAATAGAAATGGGTTAAATCAAGATGTGAGAGTTAGCTAATAAGAGGCTAGAGATAATGGGCCAAGCAGTGATTTAATTAATACAATTTCTCTGTGGTTATTTTGGGGCTAAGTTAGCTGGGCAGCTGGGAAGAACAAAGGGTCCCTCTCCTTGCAACATTTCCCTGTTGCTGTAATAAAAAATGCTGACAAATACAACTTAGGGGAGATATACTTTACCTTTATAAGTCATTGGTGACTAAAGCCACTGGTTGCATCACATATACAATCAGAAGCAATAAATAAATCCTATTGCTTAGCTTCCTTTCTACATTCACACAGTTTAAGATCCCATATAGGGAGTGGAGAGTCTCACAGTGGGCAGATTTTACCATCTCAATTAATGCAATCAAAGGAATCCACCACAGACATATCAATGGCCCCTATCTGCCAGTTATTACTAGATATTGTTAAATTAATAGTCAATACTATCTATCATGGTTAGATGACAAAGAATAGAGCAATGACATGGGTGATGTCATATGATAAATAAGCTTTCCTGTTTATTTTGGAACCTGGAATGGTGTCTTATATGGCAAAAGAGGTCTTGCAATACAGAGATTATCCTGGGTTATCCAGATAGGACCTACTTCTAATCATAAAGAACAAAATGTCAGGGTAGAAGGTTAAAGGTGGAAGGAAATAATTTACTGACAAAAGAAAGGAGACATATTTCAGACTCCTTATCACTAGAGAGCCATCCTATAGGCAGAGAACCATGCTATAGGCAGAGAACCATCCTGTAGGCAGATAACCATCTTAAACCCTGCTGTTTAAGCCAAGAGGCTTGTGGCCATTTTGTAGCAAACCCTGGTGGATCTGGATAAGGTGGAATGAGTTCTGTAGCAAGAGTTTGTCCTGTTTATAGTAAGGGCATCTCACCAAGGAGCTTTTCAGTCCTCTTCCCTGATTTCTCGAGCAGCAGATGCTCTTCTCAAAAGTTAAGTTTAAGACAAGGCCCTGGGCCAGATGGTTTTAGCACAGAATCTACTATACTGTCAAAGAAGAGCTAATACCAACATTTCCTCAAATTGGTCCACAAAACACAAATAGAAGTAACATTTCCAAATTCATTTCTTGAAACCATTGTTACTCTGATACACAAACCACATGAAGACTCAAGAAAGAAAGAATTACAGACCAATTTCTCTCATGAACATTGATACAAAAATACTTAATAAAATACTTGCAGACTGAATCCAAAAACACATCAAAAAGACAATCCACCATGACTAAATAGACCTGATCATAGAGATACAAGGATGGTTCAACATACAACAATCTATTAATGTAATCCACTATATGAACAAACAGAAAAATAAAAACCCACATGATCATCTCATTACATGCTGAAAAAGCCTTTGACAACATCCAACACCCTTTCATGATAAAAGTCTTGTAGCGATCAGTAATACAAGGGACATATTTAAACATAATAAAGGCAATATACAGCAATCTGACAGCCAACATCAAATTAAATGGAGAGAAGCTCAAATAAATTCCACTAAATTCAGGAATAAGACAAGGCTATCCGCTCTCTCCATATCTATTCAATATAGCACTTGAAGTTCTGGCTAGAACAATAAGACAATAAAAGAGATCAAGAGGATGCAAATTTGAAAGGAAGTAGTCAAACTTTTGCCATTTGCAGATAATATGATAATACATATAAGTGACCTCAAAAATTCTACCAGGGAACTCTTACAGTAGACAAACACCTTAAGCTAAGTGGCCGAATAAAAATAAACTAAAACAAAAATCAGAAGTCCTCTTTATACAAATAATAAATGGGCTGAGAAAGAAATTAAGAAAATACATCCTTCACAATAGCCACAAATAATATAAAAATAAACTCTAACCAAGCAAGTGAAAGACCTGTATGGTAAGAACTTCAAGCCTTTGAAGAAAGAAATTGGAGACAATATCAGAAGATGGAAAAATCTTCCATGCTCACAGATCACTAGCATTAACACAGTAAAAATTGCCATCTTACCAAAAACAATCTAGAGATTTAACACAATTTCCAGCAAAATTACAATACAGTTTTACAGCTCTTGAAAGAACAACACTCAACTTCAAGACAAAAAACCCAAGATAGCTAGAGCAATTATGTATAATAGAAGAACTTCTGGAGATATCACCACCCCTGATTTCATGATATACTACAGATATATAGTATTAAAAACTGCATGGTATTGGCATAAAAACACAGTTTGATCAATGGACCTGAATCTAAGACCCAGATGTAAATCCACATGCATATGGATAGCTGATTTTTGATAAAGAAGAGGATACAATGGTAAAAAAGAAAGCATCTTCAACAAATGGTGCTGATCTAAACTAGATGTCAGCATGTAGAAGAACTCAAGTAGATCTGTATCTGTCACCCTGCACAAAACTCAAGTCTAAGTGGAATAAAGACCTCGCAATAAAACCAGATAAACTGCATGTGATAGAAGAGAAAGTGGGAATAGCCTTGAACAAACTTGCACAGGAGAAAACTTCCTGAACAGAACACCAGTAGTACAGGCACTAAGATCAATAACTAATAACTGGATCTCCTGAAATTAAGAAGCTTCTGCAAGGCAAAGAACACCACCAATAAGAAAACTGTCAGCTTAAAGAATGGAAAAAGGTGCTTTACCAACTCCACATCTAACAGAAAGAACTTAAGAAACTAGACATCAACAATAATAAACCAGTTGAAAAATGGGGTGCAGATCTAAGCAGAGAATTCACAACATAGGAATCTCAAATAGGCTGAAAAACACGTAAAGAAATGTCAACATCTTTAGCCATCAGGGAAATGTAAATCGAAAGGATTCTGAGGTTTCATCTTATTCTAGTCAGAATGGCTAAGATCAAAAACACAAGTAACACAGTGTGCTGGTTGGTTAGGATGTGTAGCAAGGGGGACACTCCTCTATTGCTGGTGCAAGTGCAAGCTTGTACAGCCACTTTGAAATCTGATATGGCTGTTTCTCAGAAAATTGGGAACAGACCTGCCTCAAGACCCAGCTATACTACTCCTGGGCATATACTCAAACGATGCTCAGCTATGTTCATTGCAGCTTTATTTATAATAGCCAGAGACTGGAAAGAACCTAGATGTCCTTCAAGCAAAGAATGAATAAAGAAAATGTGGTATACAATGGAATGTTACTCTGCCTTTAGAAACAATGACATTATGCAGTTGTAGGCAAACAGATGGAATTTGACAAAAATCATCCTGAGTGAGGTAACACAGATCCAGAAAGACAGACACTGTATGTACTCATTTATAAGTAGACATTAGCTATAAGGTAAAGTATAATCATGCTACAATCGACAGAACCAAAAAAGCTAAGTAACAAGGAGATCTCAAGGGGTACACATGAATCTCACTGTAAAGGGAAAATAGAATAGGTATCACAGGTGGTGGGTTGGGGAGGGGTCTTGATAGAGGTGAGGGCATGGGAACAGGAGGGATCATGTGTGGGAAGAATGGAGAGAGTACTGGGAGAGACAAGTAGAATCTGGGGCACATCTGGAACAAGCAAGAAATCTAGTACAATGGAAACTTCCAGCAATCTATGAGTGTGACCCTAACTAATACTCTTAGCAACAGGTAATGTGGAGCCTGAACTGGCAATCTTCTCTAACCAGGCAAGACTTCCAGTGCAGGGATTGAGACACTGACCCAGGCACATAATCTTTGACCTACAATTTGTCCTGCCTACAAGATGTGCTGGGGTAAAGGTGGCTCAGAAACTATGGAAGTAACAAAAAAAAAATGATTGGTCCAGCTTGAGACCCATACCATGAGAAGTCCATGCATGGCACTGCCTGGTGTGCCTAGGTCTCTAACAGCCCAGAGACCTAGGATAGAACCACACATGACTGGAAAAAAGTCAGTGCAATGGTTCCTAATGATATCCTGCTAAACCAATAGATGGCTGCCTAGCCCAATTGCCATCAGAAAAGCTTTGCCCAGCAACTGATGGAAACAGACACAGATACCTACAGCCAAATACTAGGCAGACCTCCGAAAATCCCATGAAAGAGGAGGAGGAAGGATTGTGGGAGCCAGGGGGTCAAGGACACTACAAGAACACATACAGAATCATCTAACCTGGGTTTATAGTGGTGAGCAGAATTTGAACCGCCAACCAGAGGGCATACATGGGACTGACCTAGGCCCCCTACATATATGAGACAGTGTAGCTTGGTCTCCTTGTGGGACTTGAAACAGTTAGAGCTATCTCTGACTCTGTTGCTTGCTTTTGGTACCTTTTCCTCCTGCTGGGTTGCCTCATCCAGCCTTGATAGGAGAGGAGGTGTCTAATCTTATTGTACTTGATATGCCGTGGTTGGCTGATGTACATGGGAAGCCTGCACTTTTCTGAAGAGAAACAAAATGGAGCAGATTGGGGTCATTTAAGAGAAGAGGAACTGAGAGGAGAGTAGGGAGGGAGGAGAAACTGTGATAAGGCTGAAAAAAACCCCACAATGCCTTGGGTATGAGAAATTCCACTTAGATCTCATCTTCCAAATTTGTTCTAGCCTCTGATCTAAAGAATATTTTTTTTTTCATTTTTTCAATACTCCTTAAAAACAGAATCACCTGTTTATGATATTACCTTCCTCCTGATCATGAGGATTGTTATTTTCAAGTATTCCTTGGAGAATAATAGAAGTATTTCTATCCAAACCTTCTAATGAAGGAAGAAGAGGAAAGTGAACCAGGAGCGATATTTCTGTATGAAAATAAGTAAATTCCAGCCTGGCTATCTCATCACAGCTGGAATTCTTGGGAGTAAAGAGTTACTGCTGCAATGACTGTTTGAGTTGCAACCCCAAGTTTATGGTGGCACGGACTCTGAACCCATAAGAAAGAAGATTCCTCACTGTGGTCACAGCTCTCATGGTTTCTCTTCATAATTTTTTGCCTGGCAAAACCCAGCCATAACCAAGTTTCATATCACAAAGATGCACAATACAAGTCATTGAAAGTCAGAAGTAAGTGTTCTGTGAGCGCTGGAAAAAGCCTTATCTAACCATTGACATACTTTTCAAATAAAACTCCCTTCGGAGTTAGCAGCACCTATGTCTAATTTAGGCTTATTTTGAATAAAAGTGGCAGAGTTATCAAAACTCTATTAACCTAATTTGTTTAAATGGAAGTGGCACCTTATGCATGACTTAAACAGAATTTAAATGACAAGGGAGAAGAAATATCATTCTATGTAATTAATGTGGCAGACCCTACTTGTTCATTAAACAAAAGAAGACGATGTAAAGTCAACAAAAGAAGCCCCATTGTAGCGCTGGCTTTGAAAATGTTAATACATGGGAAATAGTCTAATGGCGACAACAATAGATAAGCAATGCTTATTCAGAATCGTCGCTTGCAAAATCTCTATTTACTCTCTTCCCCCTCTCACTGATACACATCTTATGGAAATGCATAAATGCATCTCATTTCGCCCTCTAGACTGGCCTGCGGTGTTAACTCCCGAGAGCCCTCACTGTAACCTCAAGAGAACTCTGTCAATAGTGTCCATGCATCGAAATGATGCCAATTTGAAAGTTCATTATTAGAAACCATAAGCTCTGGAGTTATCTTGGTCAGATCTCAGAGAGCCGCCACCCTTTCCTGCAGTCTTTTTTTGCATCTCTGAACTTCCGTGTCACCGCATTTCTGGGACGTGGAGTAATGGCGTGACAATTGCACACGGCTCCCTCCTCTCTTCAATTCTGTTTCAAGGGGTCGGGATGACCTGCAGTGTGACAAAATAAGCTAGTTGTTCCATTGAGCCCGATGTCCTTTGAGCAGCTAAGAAGGGGAATAACCGTGTCATGAAGTTATTAGTGTAGTATATATTATAAGCCATAAATGACAGTGCTGAGTGAGGCTGTCCTGCGTGGCGAGTCTGCTCCTTCCTGCTGCAATCACTCTATAGAAGGCGGGAACCCACACACAATCTGTGGACCTGGAAATGAGAGCATTGACTAACAGGGGATTAGGTTTATGTTTTCTGCTTCTTAGATTTAGGAGGTAGATTTTTTTCTCATGTTCGTCACTGCCAGGCTGTTTTAAAAATAAAAACTTCAGAAACTGATGAGAAGGTTTGTGAATCTTGTCAAGCATAACTGTAGCCATCCCACACCACCAAATCCTTCTTATCACCTTTCACCTAGTATGTGAAAGACAGGTAGAGTAAAAAACATTCCCAATTGGTAGCAGGCGACCCTTCCCATACTGCTGTTCACTGACCCTACCAGCCTTCAAAAGATCAGTTACTAAATGCCCTCTTCGATCGCTGCTAAATTGACAAATATTAGATAATAGTTGCCTTTTGTATCATGAGATTGAGTATCTGACCCATTTTCTGGCTAGATTTTCCTTGTTCTCTGCAAACCACGGAGGCATATATAACTCCTGTCTGCTGTCGCTTCCACCCCCTGCTCAGACTGAGCCTCCCACTCAGCGTCTTCGCTGTGTTCTCTGGGGACTGCTGCTTAGTGGTGCTAAGGGATCTGAGTTGGAGTGGGTTGAGGTGGGTGCGGAAGAACGAGGCCCGCCTTTGCTGCTGTCGGCTCTTCACATAGGTCCTGGGCATGTGAACCTTGGCATATTCTTGCCTAAACTAGCATGATTTTGTGTGTGTGTGTGTGTGTGTGTGTGTGTGTGTGTGTGTATGACAAAAAAGTTAAATATAATTTAAAATACTGCTTTTAAAATGGACTATGAGAAATACATATATTGGGTTATTTCTTTAAAAATTTTTCTCAGTTATTTGGGTTCCTATCAGTCAGGATAGATTTGGCTGCAGTAACAAATACCCCATCCCAAGGCTCAAAGGCTCAGATCAACAAACCTGTGCATCAGAGGTTGGAAAGGAGGTCCTACTCTTCCGCTTCCCAAGTCCCAGGCCACCGAAGCCGCCTTCTAAACCAGGCTCCTGGACTACACAGGTCAAGAGGTGCTCCCACCAGGGTAACACAAATCATAGATCACATTTAATTGAATAAAGGAGCTCCACACTTATGTCTGATTTGTAAGCTAGAATATGTGAGTGATTCTAAGGAGCCAAGAGGTGGCCTTTGGGCTGCCAAGTCCTGTTAATGCTGTTATTGCCATGGAAACTGCCTAAAACATCTACTTTCTTCTCAGAAATGCTTTCTGCACAAGCTCAGTGTTCCCATCAGTGATGTTACTTCTCATAAAATCTTTTTCAGTACAGTCTTCCCCACTTTCCTCTCTTTTAAAAAGATTTAAAAAAAATATTTACTGTATATGAGTGTTTTGCCAGCCTGTACGGCTGTACACAATATGCATGCAGTGCCCCTGGAGGCCAGAAGAGGGCGCTGATCTCGGGGAACCAGAATTAAAGATGGGCTGTGAGCAGCCATATCGGTGCTGGGAACAGAACCTGGTTCCTTTAGAAAAGCAGCCTGACACTTCCCTTTCTTTAATGTAAGTATAGAGGACAAGGACAAAGATACCCATTACTGATTCTGAACTGTTTTCCTGAGTTGTTGTGTGGCAGTTCAGCCCTCTTCTTCCTAAAGTTTCAGCCCCCACATTATACTGTCCCTGCTGTGTCCTTCTTTGCTTACTCAATGAATCCGGACTATTTTCCATGTCGGTAACTCCACAGGTCCTCGGGATACCGTTGATCCCCAGCTTCTCTTCACACTTGGTTCTGATAGTCTATGTTGCCTCTCACTGATCCCGAGTGTCCATTCCTCCATATTTCTTTCCTGTCAATTATTCTACATTAATCACAACTGCCCTGTGGCTTTATAACAGTCTTGCTTTTTTGTCTGCAAACTTCCTTCCCATCTCATCTCAGGCAACACAGCTTTCCATGGTTACCCAATCAGCTGTCTTTTTCTGTTCTCTAAAACTCCCCACTGACCTTGAACTTGCAATGTCTTCCTTGTTGGCTGAGTAGTGTCACTAGAGAAAGCTGTACTGATGGAGCCTGCCACAGAAGCACCCTAGCCGAGCCATCCTTTCTGCTCAGCACTTCTTTTATTTCTCTCTTGCTGACTCACTCCCCATCCCACACAGCAGTTTCCCCAAACATTTTTAACTCTCTTTAAGATTCAAGCTCCGCTCTAGATATGGCCCCAAAAAACCTTTCGAGTTTCATCTCTCCCAAAGCTTGATATTGCAAACCCCATGGTTGCTCCCCTTTTAACACATGCCAATGAAAATGCCATGCGATGACTTTCTTAAAGAGACCTCAGTTTGCTGTAAATACCCGTGCAACTTTTCATTGGATTTAGGCAATATTTCTTTTTTTTTTTATTTATTAAAGATTTCTGCCTCCTCCCCGCCACCACCGCCTCCCATTTCCCTCCCCCTCCCCTGATCAAGTCCACCTCCCTCATCAGCCCAAAGAGCAATCAGGGTTCCCTGCCCTGTGGGAAGTCCAAGGACCACCCACCTCCATCCAGGTCTAGTAAGGTGAGCATCCAAACTGCCTAGGCTCCCACAAAGCCAGTGCGTGCAGTAGGATCAAAAACCCATTGCCATTGTTCTTGAGTTCTCAGTAGTCATCTCATCTCATTGTCCGCTATGTTCAGTGAGTCCGGTTTTATCCCATGCTTTTTCAGACCCAGGACAGCTGGCCTTGGTGAGTTCCCGATAGAACATCCCCATTGTCTCAGTGTGTGGGTGCACTCCTCGTGGTCCTGAATTCCTTGCTCCTGCTCTCTCCTTCTGCTCCTGATTTGGACCTTGAGATACTAATTTCACACAGCCTTTGGCTGGCTTCAAACTTGCAAGTCTCAGATTTGCTATAGAGCTGACATTGGCCTTGACTTTTTCATCCTTCTGCCTCTACCTTCTTAGTGCGGTAACTACAGGTATAAAACACGATATGTGGCTTCCTCCTTGTATTTTTAAGACAGATTTTCACTGTGCAGCACAAGTTGGCCCTGGGCTCATTCTCCTCTAGACTCACTCAGTCTCCTGAGTGCTAGGGTCAAAGCGTGTGTCACCACAACAGCATCCCTTTCCTTTTTGGGTTTTGCAACTCCCAGTAAGTATATTAAGTTCACATTAAATAACAGCCAGCTTCTTAAATCAAGCAAATCGACGTAATTTACTAGGCTCAACTACACAGTATCTGGGAATGATAGTAATTCCTAATTTAAATATTTAACATTATGCTGAGGATTACAATGTTGCTTCTAAAACAAAATTTTATTATTCAGGAAATTTAGTCAAGACAAATGTGTTCAGGAACCTTTTTGTTGGGGCTAAATAAATGTTAGGATTGAAACAGCACTGTGAGGAACCCGGAGGAAGGTAGAGAGCCTACAGCTGATGAGTGAGACAGCCCAGCCAACCAGATCAGCAAAACTGGCCTAGGCAGGCTCCAGCCAGTTCCCATAGGGAACTTCCCTGAAGAGCCCCCAGAAGGTGCTGTTACCTTTCCTCCTACTAAATGCCTTTTTTTACTCATTACACCTTCATACCCATCGTATCTAATACATGTAACTGCCAGTGATTGCACTGTAGGCAGGAATGGTTTCTAGGAAAGCCTCTATTCCAGGAAAGGGACTACCCTGATACATCCCAGTTCTAGCAAGAGGGAAAGAAATGACTGTTTAGATGCCAGGGGGAGGCTCGGCTGTAGTCAGTGGGCTTTTTCCCTTTATGCTGGAGGGTAAACTTAATTTTTGCTCACTTACCTACTGACAGTGAACCTGGCAAGCTTGTCTACCTGTAGTCTGATGAGAATCCCTCTCCATCAGGACCACAGGACCCGAGATGGCTGCTTTAGTTGATAATAGATGAAATTCAGGAGGCAAGATCTCCCATAACATTTTGGCACATAGTTAACATGGTTTATAAACAAGATAAATTTATTTCTCACAGCTGTGGAGGCGGAAATCCAATGTCAAAGTGTATATAGCTTTAGTGTTGGTTGGGATCCTGTTTCTTGGTTCATAGTTGGCAGTCCTTAAATGTGTCCTCACATGGGGCAATAGAGCCAGTCACGATAACTACAACATTATAACACCGTCAATTCCTAATACCATTACCGTGGGGATTAGAATTTCAAAATACAAACTAAGGGAGACAAATATTTAGACTATTATCTATCATCTATCTATCTACCTACCTACCTACCTACCTACCTACCTATCATCTACCTACCTGCCTATCCATCTCTCTATAGCTGTCTGTCTGTCTATTTTTAGGGAAAAAAGGGCTAAAGAAAAACACCCTGACCCTAACTTGACCACAGGACCAGAGCTTGAAATCACACTAATCCTCGAGCTTGCCTCAGAATCAGTCTGCAGAATCCCACCAATTTCTGAGCACAGAATCCCACCAATCTCCGAGATCCCCGAGCATGAAATCCTACCAATCCCCGAGCTTGCTCAAGAATTAGGCCACAAAACCCCACCAATCCCAAGACACCCTAGAAAGCTACCCCTTGCTTCTACAAGAAATCCTATGTACCCTGTTCAGTTTGCTGCTGCTTCTCACCCTAGAGGCAGCCAGAGCAGAGCAGAACTGTCTAACAGCTTCGCTGGAAACTTCCCCAGCCCACCAGAGTTAAGCTTGCACTGGGAAAACCTGTTCAAAGTGAAAGTATGTATATGTTCACACTGCATGCAACAAATAATGTTTTTATCTTGCAAAATAGAGTGTGAACCCATTAATAATTCCCCCAACTCCCTCCCTCTGACATCGATAATGGCCATTACATTTTCTATTGCAACTTAGACATAACTTGCAAGTGCAACAGCGGTGGCTGCCTTCCTGTGACTGGCTTATTTAACTTAATGTATCTCCAAGGACTTCACTCACGTTGAAGCATGTGACAGGATTTCCTTCCCTTTGAAAAATAAATAATTATCCATTGTAGTCTAACATTATATTTGTTTACCAATAGACATTTAGATTTCATCTGCCTCTTGGCTACTGTGACCCCTGCTACCATGAATATGGGAGTATACATAGCTCTTCAAGGCCCTGTGTTGTTTTGTTGTTCTTGTGCTGGTTTTTGATGCCTGGGCTCCCTATGCAGCCCAGGCTGTTCTCGTAAGGCCCTGACCTTACCTTTGTGAGTGCTGGCATGCACAACCACTTTCTGCTCAAGATCCTGTTTTTATTAGTTTAAAAAAATATTTATTTAATTTTAATTACACACACACACACACACACACACACACACACACACGGATATATGCACACCACTACAGATACCTCTAGAGGCCAAAACAGAAGATCAGATCCCCTGAAACTGGAGTTATAGGTGGTTGTGGGCCACCAGATGAGGTTGCTGGGAATTGAACTTGAGTCCCATGCAAGAGCAGTATGTTCTGTGACCTGCTGAGCTTTCTCTCCAACCACTCCAGTTTTTAAATCCCTGGGATATATATGAAGAGGTGGTATTGTTAGATTACATGGTAGTTTTATTTTTTAATTTTATGAGACTTTGTGATCCACAATCTCAGTCTTGCAACCTGGGTAGGACTTGTCTCACCATCTTTATCCAGGGATGAATACATGACTGAAACCTCACAAATCAAAATAGTCTATCTCTTTAGCTGTTGTGACTGATTCACTCTGGACATGCATGTCTAAATTTGGTTGCTATTACCAGGGAAGGAGTGTCCTCTTTCTTTTGAGGTTGCTCATCTAGAAAAGCATTGACCTATTCCTTCTGCTAATCATTCTTGTTACCATGTATGGGGGACCCATCAGAAAACAATCCACGAAGACAGGAGAAACCAGAGCTAAGACGGCAAGCCAGACTGAACATAATTAAAAGACATATTGTCATCATTTTCAGTTTTATAAACCAGCAAATTTACTTTCTTCTTTATTTAACCAAATTAAGTTCAGCACTTTACATATGTCTTTCTTGTCTAGATTTCATCAAATGGTATTTTGGCAATTGCTTTTTGATTCTCTATCTCATTTCTCTTTCTGCTGTAGGAAGTCTTACAGCCAATGGCTTCCCGCCCACTATATATGCTGATGTAGAGCTTGCATCCAGTCTCTTTTTTCAGCTTTTTTGTTCCGGTTGCAGATTTCGGTTTCTGATCTCCATTCCAGCAGAGGATTCTGATTTGTGAGTCTACCCCTAAATAAATATCCATCTATTTCTCAATTCTGAGCTAGTGTGGGATTTCTTTTAAGCATCCTTCTTCATCTTTCATTTTGCCCCCTCATATATTTTGGGTCAATATAGCCCACCTTCTTCTTACCCAATGCTTTCAGAGAGTCTCATGGAAAGCAGGAAGGCCACTGCATGGAAGATTTGATCTCAAGCAGCATTAACTGTATGGAGAAAAGACACATGGGCCACAGTCACAGACTTGGAGAGTGACATGGGATGGAGGTTACTTAAGAGAAGGTGGCGAGGTGAGTTGCTTTGAGAACTCTTTGAAAGGTGACTTGGGTCAAAAGCGAGAACCAACTATGCCAAGTGTGAGAGAACAAGACAGAATGCCCCCGAGGCAGGAGCAGGTGTGGGCCCGCTCAGCAGCAGAGGAATGGGGACACTGCTGTGGCTAGAGAATGGAGAATGGCAGCGACAGAGGGGGCAGACCAGGGAGAGCCGCCGATGTCATCACACCAAGCAGAGCATGTCTGGGTCTCGGCTTTTTACCTCCTCCCAGCTAACTGCTTATTACTTCTTTCCTGAAGAGATGCAAATGTTATCTACACGAGCAACTCAAAGCAGAACCACTGTTGTCATTCTTAAGCTCTCTGTTTACGTCTCAGCTTAGTATGATCAGTAACCAATTCAGATCAAATTTTTCCTTACACATACCATGAATCTTCCCTCCATCCTTCTTGACACTGCCTTATTTCAGGCTTACATTTGTCTTCTGGGCAGTGCAACAGCCCCCTTTTGTCTCCTTTTCTGTCCTTTTGTGGTTCATCTTTCATATCACTGTGACATTGCTAATATGTTTTCTTATTTGGTTACAAAAACTCACTTAAGTAACCCTCCACCTGTTGTTCAATCATCTTAGCCTAAGTACAAAGTCTTTCATGGCATGGCTCTTGGTACCTCCTGACTCCTCCCTCTTTCTCCATCTGTCACTTCAGTTACTGCTTGAAACTGGACTACAGGATTCTTTTCTCTGTGGTCCAGACATTTGATTCTACAACTAGAATGATCAGTTTTCAATTTGGACATGAAATTATCTGAGAGATTCACAGGCTACTAGCTGGGGAAACTATTCACTGAGAAATGCTTAGCTTTTAAGGGCTCTAGTCTCATCCATGGGCGTAGCCATGGTATCTCCGATGTGGTTGTAGTATCATAGCTTTACTGGTAGCTGGGGAGAAGAAGGAGGTGGGGCCTAGCTGGAGGAAGTAGACCACAGAGCGTATATACTGGAGAGATGTAAGTTATTTCAGTCTTCTCTGCTTCCTGGCTGCTGTGAGGTTTGTAGGTCGGCTTCATCATGCTCTTCTACCACGATATTCCTTCTAATTCAGGTTCAGAAACACGGAGCCAATGGCCATGGACTGATACCTTTGAAACAGTGGGACAAAGAGAACACCCTCCCCTTGGAACTGTTTCTCAGTGGTGACAAGTGCAGCCGACACGCCCACTGAATGTTTTACTGCTTGAGCAAAACCTAACATGTCTGCCTCAACCTAAAGGCTTCACTTCCTTTTACATTGGAATTTGATTTTATTTCAATTAATTAATTAGTCCATTTTAAGACATAGCCTTTCTATACAGGGTGGTCTGGAATGTGATGTGTAAACCAAGCTGGATTTGTAACTGAAGTAGTCCTCTACCTCTGTAGATTCTGTATCAAGCCACTCATCTTCCGGCAGTATTTACATGGTTTTCAAACTGTGTGCATGCCCGCCTCTTGATTTTAAAGCTCTTGATAGGAAAGGATTGTTTTTACTGACTTGTTTTTTTTTTTCTTTCTAGTGCCGAATAGAATGTGGTATGTCATATATGATCTCTTGAGGGTTATTAGTTATCAATTGAGCAATCTTTGTGAGAACTTCATTTCAGAACATAGCTACCCAGCTCTAGGGAGGCAGAGGCAGGTGGATCTCTGAGTTTGAGGCCAGTCTGGTCTACAGAGCAAATTCCAGGACAGCGAGAGCTATACAGATAAACACTGTTTCAAAAACAGCCCTCTCTCCCCAAAACCCCACAAGTGAACAGGTCCAAGAATATAGTGCTGCTTTGAAAGTAGTTTAAATTTTTACTTTGTCATTGTATTTGTTTTTATTGCATAAAAAGATTAAAGTGAACGCAGAGCTACACAGGAGCATTCACGGACAGAAATCTTCATATTTCTTAGAACTTCATCTATAACCTATCTGTCTAACTTATTTAGGACACTGTTTTCAAATTTATTTTTCCAATTAATACAATTCTGTTCTTTGTAGTTATTACTCCATGGGGTGCAAGCACAAAATTTAAAACTTCAATTAAGATACATAAAACAAAACAGCAGCAGTTAAAATAACACATTTGGAAAAAATCTCAGTTTAAAATGATGGCCCAGTAAGAAAGGGCAATTTAAAAAAAGATATACACACATAGAAGAAGCTATGGAGAAAAAAAATGATGATGATTTAAGAATAATCATAGTATAATGAAAAGCAAATGTGAATTTATACTTTTCTCTTTGTACCTGGAGTGCATTGCCTCATTTCTAGTGGTATAGAAGGCCAATATTCATAGCACAGTTGAAGATGTCACAGAATCAAAATGTCACTCGTAGCAGAAGCATTGCAGTTATGACAGCAGTGACAAGAGCTCTCAAGACTGAGTGTGACGTCTAACCCAGACAGAACTGCATTTTTCCATCACAGTGTGGAGCTCTCTCTACCATGAGATGCTGCCTGTCTTTGTTCTGTGTTTTGAAATAACCAGAGATCTTTTATTCTTATTTCATTGTAAATAATGCTGTATTGGGTATTTGCTTAAAGAGTGGAGTGTGAGTGAAAACCACCTTTTGAGCCAATGAAAAACAATTTGACGAATGAGATAAGAGATAAAAAAGCTGATCTGTTGATTTCTACAGTTCTAGCAATTGGCAATGGCGGGTTATTACTCTAAATATGTTGTTCCTCTAGAAAAGTGCTGTTCAAATACTTTGAAGCAAGGAGGTTTTGTGAGCTTCTAGATAGACTTTCAGGTGGTTTCCCAACTCTTTAGTAAAGTAAAAGCATTCATTTGAGAATTGGCTACCTGCAAGACTAGAGATGAAGGTAGAAGGCAGAGTCAGTTATATTAGCTGCCTGCCGGGAATTCCCACTCCATTGGGTTGAAGAAGGTGTGTACATCCAACTTGGCGAATACGTATATTTCCCTCATTAGAGTGAAAAAATGAGAGTTAGGAATCGACATAACAGCCTCAGAATGGGGAAAAAATAGGATAAACCAGTTTGGGATGATAGAAATGGGTGAAAAGATTAACAGAATTTCAAAACTGATTCTGTGTGCTCATAGAACATAATGGCCATGAGGAACAAGTCAATTTTTGCAAAAGAAACTAAAAATCTCAGATCTTGGAGACACTCTTCACCACTGTAAACAAGAACGAATCATGTAGTTGCAATTGGAGATACTGGGTGATATCTCCAGCTAAAACTTCTTGGTTCTCTTTTTTTTCTCCCATGCATAACTCACTAGAGCTGCAAGGGTTTTATTCCCAGGCAGAAAAGTGGAACATGTTCTCATGTTCTCTAGACACTGAGCTCATACAGTCTCTGTCTATGTCTTTCTACTAAGGATGACAGTTGGGTCTATTTTGATTTGGATAGTAAGTGTTCCTCAGGGAGTGTGTGTGTGTGTGTGTGTGTGTGTGTGTGTGAGAGAGAGAGAGAGAGAGAGAGAGAGAGAGAGAGAGAGAGATCCTTCTTCCAAAAGACACTTAGGATTTGGACTTTGGGGAAGTGATTGTAATGAAGAATTCTGTCTTCTTGAGAGGTTTAATCCCTAAGCAAATGCAAAATGTGATCGCACTGCTAACCATTTAAGGAAGAAGGTGGTGGGCCTAGTGGGAAGAAGCAAGTAGTTCTTAACAGATCTAGTACCCATTCCCCTTGAGTCTCTCTTTTTTTACCTAGTTTCCACCAGGTGAGTAAGCAGTATTTTGCCACATGCTCATGACCATGGTATTTCAGCCTTGTCTCAGGACCACAGCAGTGGAACTGTCTGGCCGTGGGATAAAACATCTGAAACTTAGAGTCTAAGTAAAAAATTTTCTTTTAAATAATTTCTTTTAGGTGTTTGTGCCAGGAATGAGAAAGCTGAAGCAGGACCCAGCCATGTGAAGCCCAGCAACTGATAACTTCTGCCTTAAAACACTGCTTCTAAATAACTGTTCAAAGCACACACTCCACCACACACATGCCCCCCCCACATACAACACACACATCACACATGCATCACACATACAGCACATATAACACACACACACACACACACACACACACACACCCTACACTACACTTAAATCACATTAAATGTGAATGAGCAACAACTTTTGCCAGAGGAAAGCCTTTGATGAGAAAAAGAGAGGATGTGAAGTTGGGAGGGAAAACAGATAGGAAGGACAGGGAAGAAGTGGAGAGAAGGAAATAGGGTTTGACTAAATACATTGCAAATAATAAATGAAATGCTTTTTTAAAAATATTTATTTATTATGTATACAATATTCTGTCTGTATGCCATTACAGATGGTTGTGAGCCACCATGTGGTTGCTGGGAATTGAACTCAGAACCTTTGGAAGAGCAGGCAATGCTCTTAACCTCTGAGCCATATCTTTTGAAATGCTTTTTTTTTGTAAGATAAGAAAGTCAAGGGAGAGAGACAGAGATACACACACACACAGAGACAGAGACAGAGAACAACAGTGAGAATGAAGAAGACTACCCAATATTTAGGGCAGACTGGATGTGGGTAATGATGCTTTGACATCAAAGCCAAAGCCATCAAAGTTAAGTACTTAGAAAGCAGAGTGAACACACTAGATCTGTGGATTAAGAACAGGATGAAATTAAAAAGTACATCCAAAAAACAAAAGTAAAAGAGCTATTGAGAATTGAACACAATATATTAGAACTGATATTTAAGTACAAAGTTGACAGGTTGAGGTCATTTTCCAAAAGGTAGAGGAAAAAGACAAATAAATGGAAAAGGTCAATAAGATCAGAACAGGACTCGGGGGACAATAGATTAGTAGGTGATAGTGACTGCCGCACAAACAGGAGAACCCAAGTTGGGATCCCCAGCACCAATGTAAAAGTTTCACGTGGCTTCTTATGGCACCAGCATTGAGTGACAGAGACAGAGCCAGGAGCTCGCAGGCCAGTCAGCCTAGCTGAGGTTGTGAGCTTCAGTTCCAGTGAGAGATCCTATCTCAAAGTGGAGTTGGAATTTTCTTTGGGCTGCCAATCAGTTCCCAAATAAAGACATGGAGACTTATTATGAATAATGAATGATCATAGTTAGGAGGACTTAGGCTTGTCCCACTAGCTCTTTTAAGTTAATTTAACCTGTTTCTAGTCATCTACATTTTGCCTCAGGACTTTTTACCTTTCTTTTATTCTGTGTGCCCTACTTTCCTGCTTCCTCCATGCCTGGCTGGCAGACCTCTGGCATCTCCCTATTCTTTCTCAAGTCTAAATTCCTTCTCTAATTTACTCTCCCTGCCTGGAAGTTCTGCCCGTATATACCTCCTTTCTTGCTATTGGCGATTCAGCTTTTTATTAGATCAATGAGGTACCTTAGGCAGACAAGGTAAAACAACAACGCATCTTTACATACGTATATAAATGCAATACACATAGTTAAACAAATGCAACACGTTTTCCCCATACTTAAACAAATATTTTGCAACATTTCACCCTTTTTGTCTAAATATAAAGGTTTTATCTTTAACATAGTAAGACTATATAAAATAAGAACAATTATTATCTAAATGTTACATTTACAATATTTGGTCCATTTGCATTTGGCAAATTTAGAGAAAATATCATTCGTGATTATTTATCCTATCTTGTTGAGTCCAATATTTTGTATTTAATTTATTTTCTATCCTAATTTGTATTAGCAACCCAAAATTATCTTCTTAGGCCTCAAAACATTTTCTTAGATAAACAATTTAAGCTTTTATATTTCTCAACTTTATAAACTTTATATGTCTTATGTAAGTTTTTTTCTGAATTTTGTAACAAGAGAAACTATAACTCTAACTATCTCATTTTTAACTCACCAAAGATATCAGAAGGATATAGTAGTACCTGAGGAAACAGGAAGTACAGATAGAGAAATGACAGTAACAGCTGACTGCCTGTACAGTCACCCAGTTTCTTCTGCAGCATGGGACATTCATCTTTGTCCTATAGGCCTAGAATATCCGACAGACTTTTCTTTGAAGCAGGAATTCTGAAGGACTATCCCACCTTGTCTTGGCAAAATTTAGCAGTCTTTTTCCTTTGTGTCTTGCTTGTCTATTTGTACAGTATATTGTCAGCAGCCAAATGATGGTCAGTTTCTTGCCCGAATGGCTAGCTTTTTCATAATGGAGGCAAACTCCATATGGAGGTTTTTTGATATTCATCATCCTTTATGAAGTAGACTAGTGCTGCCAGGAGCAGACATGTCTCACTGTCATGAAAAGCCTTGGGTTATTAAATATCTTAAATGCATATTTTGTATGTCTCTTAAGCATATGAAGGTTACCTATCAAAAATATATTGTAAACATACCTAACATCATAAGTTTGATTGTTATAGATGACTAATTACTAATTTACACTTTAAAATTATCCTTTATAGTTTGTAATAATAACTTTCAAGGACTAGAACTTTATATTACATTTTTAAATGGGGCTCAAAGATACAAAACCTTAAACAAGAGTAGAAACATATATATGGCATAACAAAAATTACTGTAAATTTGTACCAATATAAAAAAAATTATATCAATGTAAAATATTTGAGATGAATAGTTGTCTTTTTATCCTATATTCCCATATCTCCACTAAATGATGGCAAACATCCATAACCCACCGAATGACCGAAAATCACCCACTCCACCTCTTGGTAATGTAGGTGTTGTGTTCTCTAGACTGCTTCCTTTTGTCTGGGGGTGACATCATCTTCATAGGACCCTGAGAAATCTGAGATAATGGTCAAATTATAAGAAAACTAGATATACATTTGTTGTCCAGTCTCTGTGTAATGGGAAAGTACAAGGTTTATCTGAAGTCCTTGCTAGAATAGTTCTGTGAGGCTGAACCAGGTCAGCTATCAGCCTTGAAGTTGTTCTCAACACAGAACTCTGAGGAAATTGCAACACAGGCACTCTGAGAGACTGTATCACCTAGATTCATCCACTTTCATTGGTGTTTGGTCCCCTTATTCTTAAAACACACAAACATTCAAAGACAGCATACATATCTGCTTTAACGTAAGTATGTATGTACATTGTACATAAACAAAGAATGAGCAGGAGAGATAACATAGCAGACAATGAGGAATACTGAGAATTCAAGAACAATTGCAGTGGGTTTTTGACCCTACTGCACGTACTGGCTTTGTGGGAGCCTAGGCAGTTTGAATGCACACCTTACGAGACCTGGATAGAGGTGGGCAGTCCTTGGGCTTCCCACAGGTCAGGGAACCCTGATTGCTCTTCGAGCAGATGAGGGAGGGGGACTTGATCGGGGGAGGGGGAGGGAAATGGGAGGCGGTTGTGGGGACGAGGCAGAAATCCTTAATAAATAAATAAATTAAAAAAAAAAGAGCACTGACTACTCTTGCAGAGACCTGTATTCAGTTCCTAGCACTCACACGGAAGAGTTCAACTGTCTGTAGCTCTCTCAGGGCGTCTAACACTCCCTTCTGAACCTCTGCAGGCATCAGATATGCAGGTACAAACATGAAGGCAAACATTCATACACTTGAAAATGTAAAAATAGTATGACACCTGCTGGAGAGGATATGGGGAATAGGAAACTCTCAACACTGTTGTTGGAAGTGTAAACTAGTATAGACACTATGGAAATCAGCTGTAGGCTTCTCAAAAGTAGTGCTATTAAACGACTCAGCTATAGTATCCTTAAATCTCTAGTGAAGAACTCCAAATCCTGTCACAGACATTATAGATCCATATTCATTGCTGCTCTATTCATAGCAGCCAGGAAAGAAACCTTCCTAGATGTCCATCATCAGATAAATGGAAAAAGAAAATGTGATGCATATACCTAATGGGATTTTACTCTGCCATGAAGAAAAATTAAAGCTTGGGCATGGTGCTACACGCCTATGATCCCAGCACCTGAAAGGCAGGAGCAGGCAGATCTCTCTGAGTTCAAGGCCAATCTGGTCTGTGCAGCAAGTTCAGCTTAATCAAGGGGACAGAGTGAAGATGTTTAAAAAAGAAGAAGGAGGTGAGGGTGTGTAAAGAAGAAATAACAACAACAATAATAATGATGATAAAAGAGGAAGAGGAAGAAAAAGATTACAATTTGACATTTGCAGGAAAATGGAACTGGAAACTATTTTGTTAAATGAAATAAACCAGACTCTGAAAAATTAACAACTCATATATGAGTTGTAGATTGCAATTCATAGATGCATTTATATTTTATGCATTTATATGGGGGCAGGTAGTGAAGCAGGTGAGGGGAAGAGGGCAATGGTGGCCTGCTGATCATATAACTCCACTTGTCCCTAGGGCACAATAGCTTTATCTTGACTTTCTCAGAAACTTGCTGAGAACTTTCTATTGTGGCCAACTAGTGGAGTTCCACACAGGGAGGAGATTGGGAGATGTTTTGGTTTAGTTTATGGCAAAATGGTAGAGGGACACTATATGCCATACTGATGCCATACTGATGATGGGATTTCTTGGTTTTTCAAGACAAGGTTTCCCAGTAGCTATGGAACCTGTCCTGAAACTTGCTCTGTAGAACTCTCAGGAATCCACCTGCCTCTGCCTCCTGAGTGCTGGAATTAAAGGCATGCACCACCACCACTCAAGTCTGGGATTTCTTGTAGTGCCTGCAGAAGTCTATTAAAGGTTGACAAGAGAGACTCAGAATTGGAAGAAGTGGTACACAAGGTTAGGTCACTTTTTATAGACATTGATGTACTAGAGCTGATTTTATTTACTATTTCCTAATCGTGTGCTTATGAAACAATTAGACCTTGTTTCAGTACTCAGGAAAGCATACTTGTGCTCTTCTGTTCACAAAGAAGAAACTTTATAACTAGTACATGTCAATCATTCCATGGACAGTGTGTTAGACATAGTGGATACAATTCCATGTCGTTGCCAGTAAACAGTAATACTATCATCTGGTTTGAAAGTGCTTTAGGGCCTTTGGAGGAAAGGTATTACTGGATGTATAAAGTTAAGAAGAGACTTCAGGCTGAGTGATGCTTATATGGTGATGGCTTGATAATGTGTTTCAGAGGGACAGGCGAACTGTGTGTATGAGAAAAATGAATGCTGCTACTTAACAGCACAGGCTGCCCAACTTTAATCATTTTAAAGAGTAGTTCTCCTCTTTAGCGGTGCTGAAAACAAAGCACAGTGACTCTCCAAATGGGAAAAATGCCTCCCAGCTTGATTTTTATGGTGCTCGAGGTAGTTTTTTCTTATTTGACATTCGATCATCCCTGAAGGTCTTTACTGTCATGGAGCACCTTAGAAGCCTTCTCTCCTGGCCTTGTGCAGAGGATAGCTCCTCTTAATTGTTGCAGCACTTATGGTAGCATTTGGAAAATTTCATCGGCTTGCATTGTTATCTCCACATTTGCTTGCAGAGTAGCAGCAACAGTCCAGGGGTTTTGGGATAGTGTCCTGCTTTCCAGCTTCTGGTGGCATCTCATTTTGCATTGCTTTAATTTTGTAGCAGGGTCTCCCTGTGACTGACCTAGAACTGTTACATATCTGAGGCTGGCTTTGAACTCCTGATCCTCCTGTGTCTAACTCCTGAGCTCTGGGATCTGAGACATACATTACCATGCCTGGCTTTCTATCTTAGATTCAGTTTCAATTTTTTTCAAGTTTTACAAAATTGCTTTTCAGTACCTTCCACCTTGAAATAAAACAAATCTCAATTTCCTCCATCCTGTTTTTTTTTAAATTTTATTGTAACATACCCAATTAATTCATATCACTTTAAAATCAATAGTGTTATCCTAATCATTTTTGATTTCTTCTTAGCCTCCAAAATAATTCCAGGATGAATAAATAAGAGAATATGGAAGCAATTCACTCCAGCTTGGCTTTTCACTAAAGAATGCTGCTAGACGTGGAGCAGATCCTCGCCTGGAATCTGCTTTGCCTTTCCCAGTGTAGCTCAGGTTTCTTTGGAGGATTGGGACTACACATCTCAATGGAACTTCAAGTGTGGATATCTAGGGCTGAAGGTTAAACAAAATCAAAAGTATTTTCAGAAAGAACAGAGAGAGCTTTATGCCTTCGCTGTCCTGCATTTCCCCAGGGCCCAGGGGATGCTTTCAGAAGCAGAATGTGATGGCGTGTTGACTCCAGAAGCCCACCTTCCTGTCCTGAGCAGAACATCAAAGTGAAGGCAGCCTTTCTGAGAGAGCTTCCTCTCATGCTGGGCCACACTGAACGGTCATTATTAACCCCACCAATTCATGTCCAAGTGGCATCAATCACTTGGGTCACACAATGCCTGACTGTAAATTATGACATTATCTACGAGTAGGAAGGTGATAATCATAATAATCATCATAAAAAAAAGTTCCTGGCATGGCCCTGGCTAGCCGAGGACCTTAGCATGATCTGTCATATTTGTTCTTAACATGAAAGCCTCCGCTGGTCCCTTGCAGGCCCATACATCACTGGACCTGTCATAGGTTTCTGTAGGACCAGTTGACATAGCTCAGAGCGGCAGCTGCAGGATGGCTTTGGGGAGCCTGACTCAAGAAAGAGTTGCTGGGGTACAGGGACCACAAGCATTCTGCCAGAGACTGACATCCTGTTGTGCTGTCCTGCCCCTGCCTCAGTAAGTCACCACAAGGAGTAAACTGCTGTCACCGAGATGAAAGCCCCCTTCCTCTGATCTCCCCACTACAAAATTACTTCAGTGCCACACTGTATTTTATGTCAATACCTATTTTATTTTTCAAAATTGAAAAAGATATAAGTACATTGTTCCCTGAATTCCTGATGTTCTGGGTAACCTAGCAACTGAGTATGCCACACAGCACACAACAGAACATTATCATGCATTCCGTTTGACTAACAAGCAAGCAGCACAGATTTCCCTTCCAAACGACTTAGGCTAAATTAACAGTTAATAGTTGCTATTAATATTAAAAATAATAATAACTCCCCTTTTTCATTTCTTGCAGCCAGATTTGTAGGGAATAATGCCTGGTTTTTATTGCGCAAGTGGGAGAGTGTTTTCATTGAGCCTGCATCTTGCAAGTGATTTGCATGGGATTTAGGTAGCCAGCAGCGTGCTGCAGAGCGATAATCACATGAAACAGGAGAATACATTCAGGACATTTGGAAACCATGCACAATTTTCAAGTTCAAAATTGACTCATGCTTTCCACCTCTGTGAAGATGCTGTCAATAAGGGATTTAAGCGCATGGTTCAGGCTGTTTAGCTAGGCTAGCACCGTCCCTAGTCCTCTACTAAGTCTTCCAGGCAGCCCTCTGGCCAGCAGCACTATGGCAAGAATGTGGCCAGAACAAGCTTCAGGGTCAGGGAGAAGTTCAAGGATGACTGACATGAAAAAAAAAACAAAACAAAACATGCATAAGGTCACGGCACAGAGCAAGAACGTCCTGAAGGGTGGCAGAAGCTACACGGACAAGGAGAAAGAGCAAAATTAGAAGCCAGACAGAACAAAGAAGCAAAAACAAGGATTGCTCTGCAAACAAGGCTGGAGAGTAGCAGTAAAGACACACGCCCTGCTAAGCGGGAGGGGGTGGGCTCTTGCTGCAACTGGAGAGGAGGCTTGGGAGTTGGTAGACCAGCGCCTGCAAGAGTCTGTTAAAGCCTACTTGTTCTTCACTTTAGCTTTCCTGTTAAATTGACCCTCCTAGGTCGGGTTTGTGACAGTCATGTCTCTTAGGTCTCTTTCTCTCTCCTCCCACCCCTACCTCTCTCCTTTCGCCCCCCGCCCCTGCAAACATGTTCATACATTGGGCCTTGTGCATAATTCACTCTTTGCTCTTCCCCTGCCTTGAGAAGCGAACCGTTTATTTTGGTTGCTCCTTGCCTGAACCACCAGAACTTTAAGAAACCTTTGCAACTTCTTTAGAACTCAGACCTCAGAAAGAGCCCTTGAAAAGCCCCACTGTTCCTCTCCTTAGCAGTCACCTCAATATGAAGAACTAAAGGCCTTTCATTTTGAGTGTATCCTGCTGCTTTTTAATAATCTACGAGTGAATTAGGCATTTTCGTCTTCAGGGTACGGCTGTTATAAATTGCGTTGCCTTGCGATCATGAAGAAAATACGCCTACTACTTTCTAAGACCCTGAACAACCTGTTCTATGAAGAATATGCTTAATGTCTCATATAGATTAGATTAACTTCCTTCACAGATGTCAGCGTAAAACTAGCTCTTTAAATGCAGCGCTGTCTTTTTTAAACAAATTAAAATAAGATTTTAAAAACACATTTTGCTTAGCAACAGGCTTTGAAATGTTGCCTATTTAGAATGTAGACTGCTGTTGCGGTCAGGGTCAACTCTTTGCCGAGCTGATTTCCGAGTGTTCACAGTTTATGCTGATTAAGTAGCAAACCATTTGGTTGCACTCCTTGCCACCAGGGAACTGACAGGATACTAAATATCATTGCAGTGCAGCAAAGCATGGAGCTGCTGAGGATGGCAGAGCTGAACACAAGACTACAATGCGTGAACTGACGTCATGGCAGAGGGTGATGGGAAACCAGGAATTAGCAGCAGGATGAAAATTACTCACTATTTGAATATGCTAGGTTAAAGAACAACAACAATAACAACAATATTTTAGAAAGCAAAGAATTGCTAGGATGACTTTTTAAATGAAAAAAAAATAGAAGGATCAGTAGCTTTAGAATAGCTACATTAATATATTTGTGTCCAAAAACCAGACCACCCACAGGGAATGTGGTCTTGTCAAAGCCACTGTGGAGTGACCTGTGCATCAGAGGGTTTCTGTTGCTGAGGTGATGGGAAGGGAGACAGGGAGAGGGCTGCTGTGGCAGTAGCGCAGAAAGGATGCCCCTCGGTCTTCAGACTCAGTCTGTTCATTGTTTCAGGTATGGGACTTTCGACTTTGTAACACTTTCAAATGGTTCTAAAAGAAGGTAACTTTCCTTTTCTGTAGAATGCTCTCTCAGAAAGCAATGGTAGACTGGAAAACAGGGGAAAAGGGCAAGAGAGAAATAATTTCTCTGATGATTATGAAGATAACTAGCTAAAATGGTCATGGTTTTAGCACACTGTGAAGGGAGAACAGAGACTGGCAAAGAACTGACTGTCTCCAGATAAACTAGGCTGTAACTTTCGTCGGCAGACATCTGTGAAGACAGGGACAGGTGTTTTACAAATGAGTGACTTAAAATACCACTTACACTATAGAATATGTACCATTGCTAAATACCACAAAATCAAAGCCTCCTGTTATCTGCAGCAGATCACAGATGTTCTTCACCTGCTGGAAGTAGGATGCTGTAGGTAAGTGGTACCTCACCTATGACTTCAGTCAGCCCATGGTGATGGTTGCTCTGGCTACAGTGAAGCTTTACATGTAGAAGTTGGAGATACCTCTTATGTCTAAGGGTGAAGCAGGTCTGATAATTCAGGGCTGGGCCCGGCTTCCTTCTTCCTTAGGTCCCTGTATTCTAGCAAGCGATACCCTCAGGGTTCCCACCGTGCTAAGAAGTTAGTGATCACTTAGAGCCTTCTCACTTGGGTATCTGGACCTTAAAAATAGACGTTAGTGGTGGGCATCACTTAGCCCAAAAAGATGCATTATCAGTGCTAGAACACTGACCTCCCTGCTGAAGATTTGCCATGGTAGAGGATGATCTTAGCATACCTCCAATCATTTCATAGCACCTGCTCCAGTCTTAGTCACCATTTCTTCCAGTTGAGTTCTGAGACCATGCTCTGTAAATGCGCCTTAACTTTCCATCGGAACACCCAACTGCTGTCAGGACGGATGTTTTGTTCTGAATTTATAATTTTGTCTTTTTTGCTTGTCATATTTTAGAATTTTTAAAATATATTATTTTTTAGATCTTATTTATTTATTTTTATGTTATGTGCACATTTGTCTGTGTGAGGATGTCAGATCCCCCGGAACTGGGATTGTAGACAGTTGTGAACTTCCATGTGGGTGCTGGGAATTGAACCCGGTTTCTCTGGAAGAGTAGCCAGTGCTCTTAACCACTGAGCCATCTCCCCAGCCCTATACTCTAGAATTTTTAACTTAAATAAAAAGATAACATTAAATTAGAACAATTTAAAGTAAATATATTTTGTAAAATTCTTACTAAAGAAATAATAGCTAATGCAAGTTGTATAAAGCTAAATGACATTATAACTGATTAGAAGCCAATGTAATAAGCATAACAAGCATTATGAGGCAGTGGCAGATAGTACAATACACTTTTTGGAAATAATACAATCTTTAAGTAATAATTTTTTTTTCTGTTTTTATTTTTGGCCATGTTCAAGTCCAGGGCCTCGATGTACCAAGCATGTATTCTACCACGGAGCTACAGCCATGGCCTAAATAATATTCATGTTGACACATATGATTATGGAAAAGTTTGTCGAACACCCCCAAACAAAGCAGAAACAAACAAGCCATTGCCATTTCTAATGAGATACTCTTACGTGTGATGGAAATGGTCCAGGCTAGCTGTGTAGTTGAGTAGTTGAACACTCGCCTAGTGCGTGCAGTGGACTCTGTCTCTTGCACTTAGTAAACAAATGAATGAAAACCTTAGTAGCAACAGAAAACAATGGTTTTAATTTCTTTTCAGATGCCATTCATCCCTCACACTTCCTCCTTCCACTGCCCAGTCTGCACTGGAACCCTTCAATATGTTCTGATAAACAAGAATGGCATTGCAATAATCACACATCACACATAAGCCTGGAGCGGACCAGAATTCGGTGGACTGCAGGGAACTGTGGCTGGACAATCTGCCACGTGCCTACTGACGCGGAGCACGTATAGTGGGTATTGTGACAACTGCCTGCATCTTCAGAACAACAAAACCCTCTAATCTGTTTTAGTGATCATGGAGCAGCTCATGGGGCCACGTGAATGGAGCATCTATAGACATCAACACAGTGATTTGCCTGGATTTTGCATCATGTGTGAAGATACATAGTGAATCAGTACCAGACAGTTTTCAGAGAGAAGCCCTTTGAGACCATGTTAGTTACAAAATGCTTATTACAAGTTTGTAGAATCTTGGGATGCCCAGAACGGAGAGAAAACTGTCTTCCTTGTTCCTGAGAAATCCAGTTACTTCCACAGAGCTCTGATTTCTTTTTTAAGCATGCAGTGGACAGACAACAACTGCTTGCTAGGGAAAGTTTAAAATGTTTCCCCATTCAAAATGAAGAATGTGTAATGCTTTCATTTTCCTTTCAGAAGAGACTAGTTCAGTGATATGGTTGATACTGCAGCTCAGTGATCAACTTAAAATATATGTAGAAACATTATATAGAAAATTTGGAAAATTTAAGAATTATTTCTGTTTAAAAAATTCTGTCCCTAATCACATTTTTCATGTGTTTTTGCCTTGCAATTATAATAATGCCAACTATGAAGTAACTGGCTGATACTGAGAATTAATTCACACATTTCTGATATTTTTGTTTTTTCTTTCAAGATCATCCAACAGCACAGACCCTGGCACAGGAGAACAGGCACACTCTCAAGTCAGGAGAGAAGCTCTGGCCTGGATTTTCTATTGGGCAGCTTGAATTTGGCATCCAGTGTATACATGTGTGTGTGTGCTGCTTTTAGCCTCTTTGAAGTGATGGCTATTAGTGTATTAAAGTATATGGCATTTAACAAACACCATACGACAGCTATTTATAACCCCTTGGCTATCAGTTAATTTTCTCCAGGAAATACTGGTATAAGCACAACTTACTTTGAGTGGCTTTTCTTAAAACCAAGATAATGACCAAAACAAAGAAAAAAGAAAAGGAAGAAAACAATAGCAACAAGAAACAACCAGTGTCACTCACAAGCACACAGGCACATACACAAGACAGTGATGTCAACTTCTTCCTGTCCCAGAAAGGAAAGAACGGAGCTAGTCTGCTAATTTTAAAGCAACATTCTGCTCTGCTCATCTCACTCCAGAGCCGTTTCTTGACTGTAGGACAATGTTAGACGCAGGCTAACTAGGTTAATTGCAGCCACATGTAGGTTTTCTTTTTGGATGACACGATCTGTCTTAAAACTGATCCACACGCTGTCGGGAGACTAATTCTGAGCTTCCCCTGAGCTCCCTGCTCATCCTGTGACAGACTGCAGCCACCTACAAGTCCTAGGACACACTCGCCTGGGCTTGTACGAGTGTGGGAACAGGCACAGAGCTGGGTCAGAGGGCACGTAGCCAATGTCGCTACATGCGTGTCTCGCCTTTTGTGCTGGCCCTGGTTTCGTCCTACTTTATGCAGATTTCACTTCTGCAAGGTCCAGATTGTGCCATCTGGGATTCCTGTGTCTAACTAGCGAGGCCACATGCCTGTGAGAACTATTCTAATGAGGGACCAACCAAGGCACCGCGGCCTGGGCACTTGCTTTTCCCAGGAGATGCTCACATACACAGAGAATTTTTGTAACGGGGGCTAAGGGGTGACGTCTGGGGCCAAAGACATTCTCAGTGTCTGGGAAAAGAGTTGTCTGTCTGGTTCTTTACAGAGGGTGTGTATGGAAATGGGGGACTCAGGGTAGAACTTTCTGAGCAAAAAAAAAAAAAAAAAAAAAATTGTGCGATTTCTTTGTTCTCTCCATGTTCCCCCTATTTCCTTGCCTTTTTATTACTATTTTTGTGTGACTTTTAGTTTCTTTATTGTTTCTTTTAGTTTACCTTCCTTCCACTTAGTGGCACTTGGTGGTTTTGCTTCTTTTGGTCCTGTCACTTCACCATCCTATATTCTAAAACTCCTTCTCCTTTACCTCCTGTGCCTATAACTACATTTTACTCCTCAGTGTGTGTGTGTGTGTGTGTGTGTGTGTGTGTGTGTATATATATATATATATATATATATATATATATATTCTCCCATTTCCCCCACCTACTACTGTTTTTTAACTTTCTGTGTCATGTATTTTTGATAGAAGTGTTCATTTTATCGTTACTAATAAAAATACTGTTCTTTTCTCCTCCCACCCTCCCTGTTTTCTGCTCAGTCTTTTAAATTTCTTTCCCTGTCTGTAAAATGTTTCACCCTTCCATTTATCCTTTAACTCTCAGGAGTAATTCTTCGTCTCAATTGAGAAGGAACTCGTTCCTAAATATCATTCTCTCGCCTCCAGTTCCTACCACAAATCAATCTCTCTCTCTCTCTCCCCCCCCCCAGGTTAATGTGAAAACTTCACAGATCACAGGCTTTGCTTTCTTTTATTGTTTATTGCTGTCTCTGTAGTGTCCTGACATTTTAGGGTGGAGGTTTGAGTCCTACATGTAGAAAACCATGGAGCTTAACAGTCACAGACTTCTTCTCCGGTACTAGAGATCACCTCACTTACTTGTTGCCTTTTTTTAAATTACTGACTGATTTATTTGCACATGTCTCAAATGCTGCTGTGTGTCACTCCAGCTTCAGGGAAATACAAACTCAATTTTACATTTGACTAACTTGATCACCTAGTTCTTCATTTGGAATAAGTCTCTTCTGGATTGGAGATTCATTTGACAGCATCCGGCTTCCTTTACAAAAAAGCAGCTGAGGAGGTTATGGGAAGGACACCCGAGTACTCTGGCCACTTTTCCTTGTGAGTTGTCTATAGAAAAAAAAGAGAGAGAGAGAGATGAGACTAAGATGTTCTCTGGCTTGTATTTTATTTCAGTTGGATTGGCCTTTACCTTTCATAGCTAGTATGCTTTTTATTAATGCTAAGGAGACTCTTGCGTTTCCACCAAATACTTCAGAGATGTATATCTGATACCTTATAATAACAGATTCATTTCTTTAACTTTAGATATATTCTTATATTAAAATATAAACACTGCTGGGTGGACAATATGTTTACTCCCTAATGCTACTTACTTCAAATGTTTTCTCCTAAAGGATTCAGTTTGGGAAACTAGAGTAAAATTTCACAAAGAAAAATTACAATTTTTTGCAAGTTCAGTAACACTGAAGCTACAATACATTTGGATTTTCCTGTTCTTGTCCTGAGCAAATGGTCACTACTTTCCACAGAGTGAAATGCTTTCCTGTCCTTCATTGAGGACAAAGCTCCTGGCTTATAATATCCAACCAGAATAAAATTTTAATTTTATATTATTTGTTGATAGTACTTAATACTTTACTAAGCTATATTCTAAGTCTCCAAAGAATTTTTAAGACTGCCATCTTTTATTTTCAAAGTTATCCCATTTTGATAAGACATCCGGTTCCCTCCCTCTTCAGGTGGCAGAATAAAGGAAGAATTTAAAATGGAATAAGTTGTTCATTACAATTTAAAATTTATTACAATTTGAAAATATAAATATTTTTAAATTACTGTTTTTATTTATTGCATTTTATTTACTGCATATTGATTGTTCTTTTCTTTCATTTGGTCTATATTAAACTTTTATTGTTATTGTATGTATATGTGCGTGATGTATGTATAATGAGCATGCCAAGTCATGCTGGTGGATGCCAGAGGACCAATGCGGGGATAAAATTTCTTCTTCCACTGTTAGTTCCTGGCATGGAAAACTGGGATTGGAGCTGAAACTTGTTGGTATCTAGAAGCCATGCCACCACCCGTCCTGATCTGAGCCGTCTGTGCTCAGTCCTTGCTGCTAAGGGTCGTGTTTGGGTCAACCCCAGACCCAGGCCTGGGCCATAGTTGAGTTGGTCACTCTAGGCCATTGGGGCCTCTAACCTTCATGCAAGGGCCAGAGCCAGCTCCCCTAATCTCATGTCATGAGGGTCAACTTTTCCCTGCCAGTGTTGAGGGGTGGGACCATCTCTTCCGAGTTCATGAAGACAGATCTCCCATGAGGGTTAGGGCCATCTCCCTTGCTGGAGCATACAGTAAGAGTCAGAACCAGTTCAGCACGGTCTTCTGATTCCATGACGCATGATTCTGTGGCCCCATAAGATGACACTGGGCCACAGACATCAACACAGACCCCGGTCGCATCTGGACTTAGAGGCCTTCTTCTGGGGTCCAACTGGAAGCATCAGAACTGAAAGTTGTTTTCTGGACAAAAAGCACAAATTTTACCTGGATTTCCAGTGAAATGATTATGAAATAGAACAGATTCTATTTCTATTGTGTTTAAAAGGGGAGAAAAGAAAAAAAAAGTGAAGTGGCCTAGACTCCCAAACAGCTCATGGTCTGCTTCCAAACAACCAATACAGCGAGGCTTTCTTTTTGTCATCCGTTGCCTTGGCTGCACATCACACATGGGATTATTCTGGAGAGAAAAAAACAAACTCTCTTCTATTTCCTTTCTTTAAATATAGTGTTTAAGATGAAAAATATTGACAAGTTTTCATTTTCATCCAGAATTGATTCTAATAAGAATAGATGGTTTAAGTTCAATTTAAATGAGTTGCAGAAATTAAAAAAAAAAGCCACTGCTGTCCCATCTTTTTTCCATGTATACAACTGAAGCCATTATTAGATGATGGCTTTAAAAAGTTGTGCTTGCCCTCCCCTCAAGGCTTAGGGATCTTTACTGAAGATGAAGCAGAAAGATTTTAGAACCAGAGGGGATGGATGACACCCAGGAAACAGTGTCTCCCAGACACAGGAGGACAGACACACATCTGACCTCACAGAGCCTATGGCAGTATATAAAGGCACACACAGATTCAAACCAGATGGAGATCCAGTGCTGAGAGGGAGACGTGGACACAGGGTCTCATCCCCAACCAACCAAAAATCTATCTACAGCTGATACCAGTTGTCAAAGGAAAAGTTCGGTTTCTCCGATGGAGTCTCATGGGTATATTAAACCACACTTCAGGGTGGGCCTCATGCTCAAGAGTAGTTGGCCAACACAAACTCAATGGTAGTTGTGTAGGCTTTTGGTCTCATTTTGCTTTTGGCACTTTTTGTGTGTATGTTTCTTTTTATTTATTATTTTCTGAGGAGAACAAAATAGAAGAAGAGAGAGGAGAGAGATAAAGCAAGCATAAAGTTGAATGGGAAAGGAAAAACATGAGTAAAATATATTATAGAAATTTTTTTCAATAAAAAAGGAAAAGTTGTTTTGGAGGTAAGGTAACTCCAAGACCACACAATGAATTTACAGGACTGCTGGTATATTGACTGCTTGATATGTGATGGGGATCTAGGCAAGGCTACATCCAGTTCCGTAGCAGAAGAAAGGGAATTTACAGTGTAGCATGAGATGGCTTCCTTTGCCTTTCATCTATGCTGCTGGAACTCCTGGAGCATCGGTCTTCATGCCACAGGGTATTCCCATGTTTGACATTCCCATGGTGCATAGAGTAGATTCTGTAGTATGAGTTTGGTTTAAAGCCTCAGTAAGGTGGTCCCCCTCCGCCATGGAGAATACAAGAGAAGAGAATGTTTAAAAAAAAAAAAACCCAGCCGCAGCCTTCTGCTAAATCTGTGCTAATACTGAGGTGGTCCCCCTCCCCCATGGAGAATGCTGGAGAAGAGAATCTTTACAAACACCCATCCGCAGCCTTCTGTTAATACTGTGCCATAGACATGGTATTTGTGTTCAGCGTTTCACAAGAAGATTCTAAGCTCTGCCTTTCCATTGTCAGCCATAATAAACTATTAAAAAGATTTGATGTGGGTAGCCAAGAATGCCCACTAAAAGCCAGCGAATGAGGAAGACAGGTTAAGGTCACTGATTAGAAGCTGTATTATTGTTTCCTCAAAGAAGGGAAGCAGTCTAAGGTAAGGTATTCTATTTTCCAAAGAGTTCCAACAAGAGAGGAAGCAGGAATTTGCCATTACAAAAATAAATAAAGAATACAGACCTATGCTATGCTTGAAACACAGCTGTGCCAATTGAGGAGATGCCTAATTCAATGGAGAAGTTCCCAAAGAAGGAAACACACTTTATGTAGAGGGAACAATATCCACAGCTTCAAGGTTTTCAAGGTTACTTCCTTTTCATCTAGGTTTCATTGCACTGCTGTATGTGTCTATGTGTGTGTATGCACGTGCATGTGGGTGTGCATGCGTGTGGGTGCTTATGCTTAAGAGATGCTTCTTGGGGATTCAACAGAATGGGTCAGTTTTACTCACTTATTCTGTGATAATTTTCATGTTTGTACACTAGCATTTGTAATTTCTCATATTGGAAGACAAAGTATTTGATAAAAATATTTACAATTCTCAAAAATAGACTTATTTATTTTTAATCTTTGACAATTTTATATATGTATATAATGAATTTTGGTCATTTTAACTCTTCATTATTCTCTGTCTTTAGTATTGTGTCTTTATAACAAGTCTCTTCTTAATTTGATGTCTTTTTTTGACTCACCAAGTTTAAATGCGATAGCTGGCATGAGCATGGGTGGGGTTGTTTTACTGGAACATGGGCTACTTACCAGTGGCTATACCACCGAGGAAAAGGCCACTCCCTTCCCCAGAAGCCTTTGACTTCCTATAAGGGGTGAAGACATATGAGCCTTCTGCCCCTGTGCATAATGAAAGGGGACAGTCTTGTGCTGGTGACCACAGCTGGAGTGAGTTCAGGGCAGTGATGACTGTGGCATGTCCAGAAGATACTAACTTACATCACCCCTCCACAATCTCTAGCCCTTACATTTTCTTCTTCTCCCTGTTCCCTGAACTTTGGATGAGGGGTATAGGTGTCTCTTTTAGGATCCCAATGAACTCACATTTTCAGTTATTTCATGGAGTATTTTATCCCTTGATATCTTTATTTATGTATCTCTATATCTATTATCTGTATATCTCCTTTGTTTACTATACGGCTCACTTGCAACATCTAAGTGTGCATATCCATTCAGTATCCTAATACATGAGTCCCTGGATACTCTGTAGTATGTGGTAGGGTCAGGTTTTCAAACATGGTCAAAGACCTTCTTTTCTTCTGTGAAAGCTGTTTCTGAAGCTAGTCGACAGGATAAGGTCAGCTTTATAATGAAACCAAACACAATAACAGTAAAAATGAGCCTTTTTTTGACAAGATCAATTGTTTAGCATTGACTGTCCTGGAATTACGCTCCACCCACTGGGGAATCAAGAGGAGGGGCTAGATGGCACCTATGAAAACATTACTGGAAATGTGGAGCTAATCTGGACTTTTGGAGGTGGACTTTTCACCAGTTGACGAAGGAAAAGCAAGGTGAGGAAGTGTGTTTCTAAGCAGGGGGGTCAAAGAAGACATGGGAACAAAAAAAGCAAATGTGGCTGAATATATGACTGTGGACCTGAGGATTAGTGACAAACGAAATAATGGCCAAAGGGTAAGTGAGAGACAGATTCTGAATGATTAATTTAACACAACCGTTTCCCGTTTATAATTTCTGAAAGCGATAGATGTTTTGAGTTTATGGGACCCAAATATGAGTTTCTGGGGCAACGCCTGAGTATGTATAGAAAGATTCCCCAGTGACAACTGAGGTCAGGGCTCATGCTAATGAAGTATGTCATTTGACTATCTCCTGTCTTCTGAGGTCACCAACTTCTTTTGTATTCTGCCTATTAAAAACTGTGCGCTAAGCTTTCAAGGTCTCATTAACTAGAAAAGTACCTTTGGGCTACCTTCTCCTGAGACGTTCCAGTCTGAGGACGCACATCTTCCTTGTGCTCTCATCGCACAGCAGTTCTTTCATGATTTACAGCTTTCAAAAACTTCATCTTTAAAAGCTCAACAAGAAGATGCTGCTGCCGTCAAACCCTGGCGTGAGAGTCATCCTGCCCGGGCTGTCCAGATGCCACCACAGCACGCGACCCTTTCCTATTTGCTTCCAATCTCGGTCATGTAGTCTTTTCCTGCCGGTTTTGGTTTCTCACATATCAGTAGTGAATTCTTTCCCACTCAACTTTTACCTGTCAGGTGGACGAATCTAAAACAAACAAACAAACAAAAAACGCGCATAGCTTTGCTTTGACCTCGGAGAAGAAATGTTTTCTGCAAGACGACAATTGACTCTTGCAGCCGTCCTTTGCTCCTTGTGTATGGTTTCATCAACACCATATATTTTTAGACATTTTTGGAGACTGACATTTGGGTACTCTTTAGTACATTATTTGTGCCCCTGGCAAATGTGGAAGAACCCAAGGTCTGAAGCAATGGTGCATTTTAAGGAGGGCACAGGTAGGACACAGGTTATTTCTGCTACCATGAGGGCAAACCAGGCTGTACTGTGCTTTTTCATCTCTAATACCTCAGAAGGGAACCAAGGGATTCATTATCATAAAAGGCACCAACCATGGCCTCGTAGTCCTAGAACTAATGAACACACAATAAATCCTGCGTCCCACAAGCAAACCCTGAATGACACAGGCTAAAGAAACATGGGCTTTCAACCCATCAATTTCCATCTTACCTTGATAGCAGTCATGAATGTCTCCCAATGCCAAAGCAGGGCATAGTTATAATTCAAAAAGAGTAAGATTTTCAAACCTTGAAAAACCACGTTAGATTTATGGGGCAGAATCAAAATTTCATTCCTTCTCCCAAGAGTAAACTAAAACTAAAACTAAAAAAAAAAAAAAAAAAAAAAAAAAGAAAGAAAGAAAAGAAAAGAGAATCTAGTGTTCTTTGATGGGCAGTAGCTTAGCATTTTCACCCAGAACACTCTCTTATGTAGCCCGTGAATATTCAAGAATTGTCTAAACCTGAATTTACCATACTGGCTGTAGGCTGAGTGTGTCACGAGAGCCGTGCTTCTCATCTGGCTACTTGTTCTGGGCTGCTCTTGGGTGCTATGCTCCTTCAGTTTTTATCTTGGTTTTCTGAGGTCTCCATGATGTTTTCAGCTTTGAGGATTTCTTTTGTTATTTAACGGTAGCTTCTAAAAACCAGCCTATCTCTGAGAACCTAAATGCTATCTGTACTGAAAAAAGACTTAAAGTACTGTTTTTAATTGTCCTATCTGGTAAAGGGATGGCTCTGAGTTTCTCTACCAGCATAAATTCGGCTTCCAGTTTAATTTAGGAATAATGATGTAATCTTCTCTTAAAGACTGCAATGGTCTAACTATATTTCTTCTAGGAGGAAGTGAAGAAAAACTAAAAATGTTCAGTGACTTAAACCATTATAGAAAAATAAAATTTTCTTTCTAAAGTAAAAATAATGGCTAACACTTAATTGTGGCCCATGTTTAATTTGCCGAAGTGGCTAACTATTTTAGGTGATCCAAAGCTTTTTGTATATAGACCTTCTCTTATTGTAAAACCCACTTCACATGGTATTTTAATAATGGAAATGGCGTATACTAAAGGAAAATGTATGTTAAAGCATATATGTATGATGGTTCTAGGCTATCCACATTCCATCTGAGTCATTCCCCATCCTCCCAGATGACATGAGCATAAAGGATCACCCAGCAGACTGCAAAAAGTCATGGAAGATATCTGATATCTCAATTCTCAAGGTAAATTAAAATCAGGGTTTTGTGGTACTACTCCCTCTTTGAAAAATGCAAAATTATTTTTATGTCTTTTTTCTAAATATAAGGAAATCCAAACTTAATCCTTTGTTTTAGAGCCGTGAGAAAATGACCATGAAATCAGCACTGGGGGTAATGTCCAAGGCGATTCTACTAGCAGTGTAGTCTAATAAGAGCAGCAACTTCCATGATAGTGTTGATGGAGAGAGATGGTTTGAAGTTTACCCTCCTGGAGAAGGTACCCTGGTCCTTTAAATTTGGTTAAAAATACCTAGTGTGAGAAATGGAAATGAGCATGAGCTATAGGAAATAAGCTAACAGGCAAACTTTCCTCAACCATGGCCAAAGAGTTAATATCTCTCTGGAGGAAACAGGACATCTTTGCTTTCCCCTTAGAGGTTTAACAAACGCTTTGGAAACCTGCAGAAGATTCATTTCACACTTTTTAAAACACCCATATACCAGTGTTTTATTAAGATTCATCTAAAAATTTTCAGGAACATTATATTTTAGTATTTTCTGTGTAAAATATCTTTCATAATATTTACAACAGAAAAATTCATTCAAGAAAAGAGTTTGATGAAATATATCTGTCATGTGTCTGTACCGAAACACATTTTATAGATAGGAAGCATATTTCTTATTTATTTTAATCATTACTATAATGCCCAACAATTGACAAAGCCATTTGTATGTATAATGTTTTATTTTACATGATAAATTCACATTTTATATGGTCCAGTCCTTAATTCTCCAAAGCCATGTGAAGCACAGGGTACCAGATTCTTTATACTCTTAACACTACGGATGGAAGAGAAACCCAGCAGAAGACATTGCAAAGCAGCATCACAAAGGCAATTAGGCAATTTGGGATTATGAAACATTTACTCACTATGTTGTGTAGTGAGGAGCGGCGGGCTGCATTCCTACCCAGCTCCCAGAGGTCTAGCTTTGCCCCGGAAATAACAACACACAAACTGTATTCTTTTAAACACTGCCTGGCCCATTATATCTAGCCTCTTCTTGGCTAACTCTCATATCTGGCTTAACCCATTTCTAATAATCTGTGTAGCACCACGAGGTGGTGTCTTACCGGGAAAGATTCAGCATGTCTGACCTGGCGGCTGACTCCATTGTGTCTGACCTACTATGCTTTCTTTCTCCCAGCATTCTGTTCTGTCTACTCCACCTATCTAAATCCTGCCCTATCGAAAAGCCAAGGCAGTTTCTTTATTAACCAATGAGAGTAACACATAGACAGATGACCCTCTTCCATCAACGTTGTTATGTAAATTTGGCAGTTTTTAAAAAATCTTCTAGATAAACACTTTTGTATAGAGCCTTGTGAATCATTCTTGGTCATCTAAAATGAGAAGCCCTTTACGTAAGGTTTAGTAGTGTAACCTATGTATCACTTTTCTTATCTCATGCTGCCTAAAGAAGGCCCATGTGATAGAAGTTTGGGTTTTGAGAAGTCCCAGAGAAACTAGGGAAACAATGAATATACCTCAACATAAAGGCAATTTATAGTAAGCCACAGCCAACATCAACCTAAACAGAAAACTCAAAGCATTTCTGTTGTAATAAGGAATAAGACAAAGATATCTACTCTCTCTTTATCTATTCAATATACTACCTGTGTCTTAGCTAGAGAAATAAAACAACTGAAGGAGATCACGAGGATACAAACAGGAAGGAAAAAGATCAAAGTACTTATATTTGAAGATTATAAAATTTTCTATATAAAATATTCTAAAGACTCCACCAGGAAATTTCTACAACTAAGAGACACTTTCAGCAAAGTAGCAAGATACAAAATTGGTGCATAAAAATGTGTAGCTTTTCTATATACAAAGAAAAACAGACTGAGAAAGAAATTAATGAATTAATACTATTCACAATAGCCTCAAAAATACATTGGGATAACTCTGGACAAGCAAGAAAAAAGCCTATGTAATAAATACTTTAAAAATCTGAAGGAATAAAATGAAGTAGATATCAAAAAATGTAATTCTCCCATTCTCATGGATAGGTAGGATTAATATAGTGAAAGTGGGCATCCTACTAAACTCAATATACAGACTGAATATAACACCCATCAAAATTCCAACACAATTCTCCACAGAAAATCAAAGGAGATTTTGCAGATTCACATGGAAATAAAAAAGTATCAATATAACTAACACCATCCCAAATAATGAAAGAACTTCTGCAAGTATCACTACTCCAAATTTAAGTTGTGTTACAAGGTTAATGTAATAAAAACAGCACAGCATTGTCATAAAAACAGATGTATTGATCAATAAAATCAAATTGAAGACCCACATGTAAGTCCACACACCTATGGACACACGATTTTGACAAAGAAGCCAAAAATAAATATTAGGAAAAGACAACGTCTTCAAAAAATGCTGCTGGTCAAACTGAATAGCTGTCTGTAGAATTAGAACTGATCCATATCTACCAAACTGCACAAACTTAACTGCAGTAGACCAAGAATTTCCACATGAAATCAGATACCATGAATCTGATATAAGAGCTTGTGTGGAACAAGCTTGAACTCCGTGGTACAGAAGAGGACTTTCTGAGCAGGAGGACACAAACAGCACAGGCTCTAAGACCAACACATAATAAATAACACTTCATGAGGCTGTAAAGCTTCTGAATAGCCCAGGACAGAATCATTCTAACAAAGAAACAACCTACAGCATGGTAATTACTATGACAGAGGGTTAATATCTGAAATATATGAAGAACTAAGACAACACCAAGAAAGTGAATAACCTAATTAAAAAGTGGTATATAAGATTAAACAGAAAAGTCTCAAAAGGTAAAATACAAATGACTGCTATGTGACAATGGTCTCTACCCCATCACTTGTATTTTAATAAAATGCTGATTGGCCAGTAGTCAGGCAAGAAGTATAGGTAGGGTGACCAGGCAGAAATTAGAGGTGGGGCAATAAGAACAGGAGAATTCTGGGAAGAAGAAAGAAACAGTCTGCAGTCATCACCCAGACACAAAGGAAGCAAGATGAGAATATTTTGCTGATAAGTTACCAAGCCACAAGAATAATGGGTTAACATAAGATGTAAGTATTAGTTAATAAGAAGCCTGAGCTAATAAGCCAACCAGTTTATAATTAATGGAGTCTCATTGGGTAGATCAACTGCCCTTCAATTAGGCACCAAACCAAGGAGTAGTTGGCCTACTCACAATAAATTCAGTTGTATCCTTGTGGAATTTTTCTTGTATTATGCTCTGTTTTGGCATTTTGTTTTTGTGGGTTTAGTTTAGTTTTGTTTGTTTTTATTTCTAGGGTTTTAATTTTTTTTTTTTTGAGAAAGAGAGAAGGGAGAAAGAGAACATATAGTTGTATGGGGAGGTTCTGGGAGGATTTTGGTGAGAAAAAGACAGGACCACAATATATTGTAGGAAAGTTTTCAAGAAAAATATTTTAAAATTATGATCAAAATACAGTGCAAACAAAAAGGCAATAAAGAATATCTGGAAGAGCTGAAGCTCAGATGCTTTATTTTTTGAGTGATACCATGAAAAGGCATAATGACTATTCTGTTTTTAATCATTTGACTTTTAGTTTGTTTTGTTTTATTTTATTTTTCATGAAAATTTTGATTCCTCTTGTCTCCTTGCCCTCTTTCTTCAGAGAGCCATTTAACGCCTGTCAGATGTCATGTTCCATGTTATAATAACACCACATGGTTATATACAATGCCATAAAATATACACATGTGACAGCCAGTCATAACCGTGTCAATGATGATGATCAGCTTCCATTATACATTTTAAACGTCCATATGACATTTACATCACAGCTACCTCCACGCTCATCTTTGTGATTGCAATTTAAAAAAAAAATTCACTACTCATTTTCACCCCTTTCTTTCAAAATAATCATTGCATGGAGAAAAAGAAAGCCAAGCAAACACGTTTGATGACCTAAGTACATTCTTTTCATGAATTTAAAAGTTTTTCTGTTAATCACTGTGGGTGAATGATGAGTATGCCATCTGAAATAGATTATCTGTAAGCGCAAATATTTTAGTTTAGAAAATTTGCAAAACATACACACTGTCACAGTGCTATCATCTATGAAGGGAAACAAGAACAGAAATTTTTATGTCAAAGTAGGAAATATTGAATAAAATGAAAGACAGAAATGAAATAGCAAATGGAAGGAAAATATCCCTGGAGATAATGAACAAATTGAAGAACTTTAGCTGATTTTCCACATTAATGTCCTTGTAACAGTGGAGAAGGTGAAACCATGTGTGATGTGACTTGCTAAGATGCCAAAATAAACACTCCCTGCCTCTCAACTGCTGTGTTTCGGTCTGTGAAATTAGTAAATGCCATGCAATGCACATTCTATCGGCATCTCCGGGTGAAGGCATTTGATTCCTCTTGGGTTCGTCTGATATATTTTAAGAAACTTCTACCTTCATTCACATGTTGCATAGAATATCTTCATGGTAAAGACCTCAGACAGCTACATCAAAAGCCGGAGACAAAGCTCAAGGCCTCTGTCTTTTCCAGAACAAGCTAAATTAAAGTCACTTTATAATGTTACACTAGCAAACTGAAAAAGGAGGAGATAAAATGTTTAGTATTCCAAGCATGACCCCGAATCACAATGTAAAGCCATCTGAGAGAAAAGGCTTTAGCCAAACTCCATAGAGAACGATAATTGAGAAGGAACCCCTATAATAAATAGTAAAGTTAAATCCCAGAAACCTCAAACTAGCCAGGAACACAAAGGGTCACTGGTTAACTAATGTATAATTATGTCATTCTTGTCTCACGCCAAGGAAATAACTATTTGTGAGTAAAATTGTGTGTCCTTCCTTCCACACTGAACCCTCTTAGTTAGGTATCAGCAAATACCATTCGTGCCCATTGTCTCAGAGAAAAATATATAGACTTATTAAAATGCTAATCTTTAGTAAACACATAAGTACTTGCATGAAAATTAAACACTTTGGCTGCTAATTTGTGAATGCGTGCTCAGACATCAGGAACACTGAAGCCAGTGTGAACTCCACAATCTTGGGCTTAAAACAGCCTCGTCTACATGTCAAATCCACTTCACAGCTGAAGAGCATCTACCATTGAAATCACCCAGTGTGCCTTCTCTCGAGAGTATGTAAGGAGAAAAGGAAAATGATGTGCACTTTGAGAAGATTAGTTAAAGCCTGCGGATTCATTAGGAGAGGGCTTAATTGTGATCGAATCTATAATCCTTTCAGTTCATCCCATAAATAATAACAGTCTGAACTCTATTGAATCCCATGGCTTCTTTCCCGCAAACCTATAGAAGAGAGTTCTTAAAATTGAATAGATGGAATTGAATGGACCTGGGAAGTGGGAACTGGAATTTGATGGACAGCCTTTCACCTCTAGGTTATTGGTTTGTATCTGACCCAGGTGATGAAAAGTCGTTACTCTACAATGGCTGTTTAGTCGTTTTCTGTGTAATGAGCTGTTGGCTCCAGTCCATCCCTCAGTGGACAGGTGTCTGTTCGCATTCCCAAATCACCACTCCACTAGTCAGTCACATTTGAGGTCAAGGACTAAATAGGAACTGGGGCTGAAATACTTTCTCATTCTGATGAGTACAGGCTTTCTTTGTTGGTTGACTTGGGTGAAAAGCAAAATCCACCATAGTCACTGTTCATGCCCTGCATCTTTCTATAGAAGAAGACTTTATTGTTTATGGTTTCAGTCATAATGAGAAATTATTAGGCCCTCAAACGTACGTGCTTTCATTGTAACATATCACAAAAGAGATATCTAAATACACTCTTTGCCTCAAAGGACATAAAATTTTAAATTTATTTGCTGGCTTCAATAGGATGTATCATACTGAGAAAGCATTTGCATCTGGCTTTAATTCATTGACACAGGAGAATCCTGATGCAGGCCTGAATCCTCAGTGAGAAAACTGTCGGGAGAGCCAAGAAATGCACATTCTATGATACTCTTGATTGAAGGGCAGCTCTCTCTGAGGTGGAGAGTAGAAGACACATAGGAACGCCTCGGGTTACTGTTTTCTGGGACTTATGGAGGGGAGATGAACTGCTTTGTGTAAACTTGGTTTAACTTCTTGTGCTTCTGTGGTTTATACCATTATAAAGGTACAGCTTTTTTTTTCTTAGTATTTCTGGAATAGCTTGTGTCTTCAGCAACTAGCTGGCCAAGGCCAGAAGTTGGGACTGAGATGTTGCTAACTCTGGACTTTAGATTGAATGTTACATTATGGACATGAGTTGGGGTTACATGTATAAACCAGCTGAGCATCTCAAGGATTTATGGAGGAATTAACAAGTTCTTCCTCACATGTTTCTGCAGTCTGGTCTCTACTCACTTAGGAAATTTTCTGTTCTAGTGAAGCTTATCGATGAGAACACTACCAACTTTTTAAAAAAAGAGCTGAGTTTAACGAAAAATTTTAATTCATGCTTAATTATTGTTTTTCTTTTACTTCATTTTAAAGCCCTAACCTCTACAAAAAACTGTTAGCTAGATCATCACATCGTTCTTTTAATAAAAAAACTGTTAGCTAGGTTCACACCATTTTACTCATAGACCTGGTAGCAAACATTGGATACTTGTTTATTTTTAGAAATAAACACCACAGCCCTTGAAGTGAAGCGCTTCGACATAGTTCCCCCCTTTTTGATTTTATTTCTGTATTTGTTACTTTTAGACATAGTAAGAAAATTGTCCAAGTTTTAGGTCTTTTTTTTGGTAGCATGACCTTCTATAGATAAACATCAGTTATTGTTTATATTAGGTTCCCATAACATAGAAAGTGCTTAGTAAATTTGTACCCTCAACACTTGAGTTAAAGTTTGGCAACATTCATGTAGTCAGTTTTTTTTTTTTTGTTAGAAGGCAAGTTTCATTTGAATAAATATCTAATAAGTTTACGAAGGAAGCATCAGCAATAGTATAAATAATGAAGAAGAGAAAAATAGGTAAGAACTATTTTCTCATTTCTTAGGAAAAATATGACATATTTCGCTCTAACACATAATAAGGATTATTTCTATTATATTATTCTTCTTTTGTGAGAACATAAAAATAGAATAACTGGGACTGAAGGGATGGCTCAGAAGTAGAGTTTGTACTTCTTTTACGCAAATTTAGTTCCCAGCACTATGTGGGGGAGCTCACACTGATTGTAATGGGCACCTGCATGCACACATGCACACATGCACACATGCACACATGCACATACCACCACATGAATACACACACACACACACACACAATTCAACACAAAACTTTTAAATAGAAACAGGAATATGCAGAGGGGGTGTTAGCAGAAATGTAGACCGTTTTATTTCTAGGAATTTGGGCTGGACTTGAACTTGACAAAACCCTACCCGTAGAGTATGATAGGCTGTATCCTGCTCCTCTCATTCTTGCTGCTCGTATTCAGGCTGGACAGTTAGCATCTGCTTGATTTGGGAGGGTCGGATTCTTACACGTTTTACAGAATTAAATGTAAAATGATTTTTACTGAATCAACATAGCTTCTTAACCATAATGCAGGAAGCTTAAGACAAACGCATGCTAACAAATGCTGTCCGGATGTCGAGCTCCTACTGTTATCCAGTTTTCATATCTTGCACCCAATCTTTTACTCAAAGAAATTAATCTTCAGAATAAGAACTTGAGTTCCTACTCCTGCAGTTTTTATTACAAAGCATGTGGAGTACGGTGTTGTTACATAATTGTTCATGAAGTGGATGTTTTGGGCAGGTGGTAGAAGCAGCTGCACCCACCCCTTCAATATGTGCTACTTATTTATCTTATGCGGGCACAGTAATGAAACAGGACCAGAGTGGGGCCATTACCATTGTCAAAAGTATGGTAGTGTGTATCATTATGTCCATGCATAGGTGTGTGAGAGAAAGCGGTGTGTGTGTGTGTGTCTGTGTGTGTGTGTGTGTGTGTATGTGCCTGTGTGTGTTGTTTAAATACAACTGTATTCAGTTTATCACATTGGTGGGAAACATCTTGTGGCAGCACTGGGAGAAGGCTTGCAGCAAGTTATTCAGTCTAGCAATTATTGCAAATTAGGACTGTATTCAGGAAAGGATATCAATTTGGGAGTAGGTGGAACACATTAACTACGGCTAATTCAAACCTTCTTTGAATGGGGCACATTTTCTTAGAAGGAGCCATAGAGATAAATGCATCACGTGAATCTCAGAACCAAACTGCTGAATGAAGATATTGGTGGACTGAGACTATTCATTTCCATTTACAGCATCCAAATTGCTCCAGAGTCATGGGAAGGCAGCAAAGAGACTTGTTTTTAAAATGCTCCTCGACATTTGTGGGCCTGCGTCATCCAGTGCAGTCTCTCATTCTGTTGCCACCCAGAGCCCCATTCACTGGTTTGTTTAACCTCAAAGTGGGAAAGTAACGAACACAAATACATTCATTGTCCATGCTCTAACAGAATTAAGATTCCCAATACACTGCATGCATTTGGATGAGGTTTGTTACACACTCGCTTTCACGGTCACACCCTTTTCCTTCGACGGTTCTTGAGAATGGCAGAAGCAGGAGACCAGAAATTCTGTAAGCTCATAAATATGAAGCATACTGTGTTTGAATAAGGCAGGGGAGGGGATGCAAACGGACCAATGCCAGGAAGCTCAGAGGGGAGCTCACAATTCAGCCTCACATCACGATGAATAAGAAGGAAGGAGAAAGGGGAACTGTGTTAGCTCCAGCTATGCTGCCAGGAGACTCGGGCAGTTCTGTCTAATGGGCCAGCGTGGCATGACATTCTGAATCACACACTGTTTACCCAGAAGACAGGAAGTAGGCCTATTATGCCCCAGAAAGACCAGCTTCAAAAGCTGGGAATTACATAATAATGTTTATTTCACACCACACAGTATTAGCTTGAGTCACTGTAAGCTTTTGGAAGAAACCCCTATCTAGGGCTTTGCCAGCCACTGTCAGACCAGCGCAGGGTGTTCAGTGCGGAGGCCAGTGCTGTGTGACTGCCTGCCAGGACCAACCCATATTCCCTCCAGCTATTTGTACAACCTGGAGCTTAGAGAAGGACACTTGCTATTTCTCTCACTGGCGAAAGTCAGAGGAAGTGAGCAGAGGCCGGAAACTCAGCAGGAAGGTGACCAGGCTACACGCTTCTGGGCTGTTTGTACACAGACTACCCATTCTAAACCAAAGTGCCGTGTTATAAGTTCCCATATTTTCTTTCATAAACTGGAGTTTGCCATTCAGTTATTTAGTGACTGCGTTAGGGGGTCAGACTGTTTCCCTGCCTTTGCCAGATCGAAACTGGCTGTGGATGATAAGAAGGAAAACACCTGCCTTTTTTCTGAGCAACAAGATGAGAGAACAGTAGATTTCTTTTAATGAGAGGGACTCTTAAAGAGATAATTTTCTGGGTGTGGAGAGGCAGCTTGAAGTTAGGAACACTGATTTTCCTCCCAGAGAACCCAGGTTTGATTCCAAGCACCCACATGGTGGCCCACCACCGTCTGTACCTCCAGTTCTAGGAGATTTGATGACCACTTCTGGGAACAGAAGACATACAGACAAAATACTCATACACGTTTATGTTAATATATGTATGTCATTTTCATTATCCCTAGTGTTTCATGTAATTAAATTTCCTGTAAATCCACATGACCTATTCTCTACCTTTTTTCTTTTACAGTCGATTTGTAGTGACCCAGATTCTTCAGTGCACGAAGTGACCACGGCTTTTAGCCAATGCTATCTTAAAGCCTCATTAGATTTTTCAAGGGCTTGGTCCTCTTCAGAGTAAACTAAACCTGAGGATCCTTGAGTCATTGGCTAGTCTCCGTTCTAAACTCATGGCATTAAAGGTAGCTCATGAAGGGCCATCTGATTGGTAGAAAAATCTTATTCGTTGTAGATTGAAAAATATAATAATGATTTTGCAGACACTGCTGCCATGAGAACCACAGCGAGTCAATACTAAGTTACTCACACTCGTTAAGCAGTACGCTGGGTACCTGGTGAATCATTGCACTTAACAGTGTGTCTCAGTCACTTTTCTACTGCTGGGCTAACACACCATGACCAGAGCAGTTTAGCAAGTTTACAGTTACAGAGTCCATGGCTGTTACGGCGGAGAACATGGCACTGGAGCAGTAGAGGAGACCTCACATCCTGAGACATAATCATGAAACCCACATACTGGGAGTGATGTTAGTCTTTTGAAACCCCAAAGCCTGCTTCTAGACACATCTCTTGTAACAATGCCAGACCTTCCACTCCTCCCCAGATGGTTTCACCAACTTCATCAAGTATTCAAAAATATCATATGAACCCATGGGGATCGTTCTGATTCAAACACCATATAATTCGGTGAGATTATCTGATTGCATTAGAGCAATTGAAGCTATGAGTGACTACGATTTTCTTATATGGGAAGAAGTTTAAAGATAGAGAATTGTGGGTGACTATCTTGTTGTTCACCGATGTCAGGGGTCATGTCTTTGGGATCTCTAGATCTCCCCGTTAGCCTGCAAGGTAGCTGCCAAAATTTAGGAGACCTCTTCACTCCAGTAAGAAGACCAAGAGGCCAAGCCAGCTCCTTTCCTGCAGCTCCTACCTGAGCCTGCTGAGCAGATCCCACCTCAGAGTCTCAACATCCTGCCACGCCCACAGCAGCAAGAACTCAGAGCACAGGTAGGCATAAGGAAGGGCCTTGGTCGGCCCAAATTTGGATCTCCTACCCCAATTTAGAAACAGAAAAGAGAATGCTTAGGTGTTAACTTCTTTTTAAGGACTTAGTGAGAGATAGGAGTGACAGGGCCAGAATTTGGCCCCAGGACATTTGAGGCCAGAGCCACCAGTTTTAATCATCATCTCTTTATATTCTCCGTTAGCTCATTTTCCCCTTTACAGAGACTTATTGACCAGAAGGAATGCTTAAATATCCCATCCTCATCTAATTTGAATCTATGTTTCAATGATGGTTCCGACATTAGTATAATTTATACAGTTCTTGCCTGCCATCATATTGTGAAAGATGGGGATCTCTAAGCCATATTATCTCACAGTATTTAAACAAGCAATCATCTTGTCACTTCCACGCATCATGGAAAAATCTCAGCACTTATGGACAAATACTGTTATTTTAAGAGTTTTAATTCCCTTTATCCTCCTCCCCGCTTGCCATTGAGTATGCACAAGTGTGCTTTGTAACCTATAATCAAGAGGCAGACTCTGTCTTGTTGCCAAGCACGCTCTCCTCCTCACCACAAATCCACTGGACAATTCATATTACAACTAATTGATTAAGATATTAATAAACTTTTCCTGGCTAAAAAAATTGAGTTTGTTACTATATTTGAGGGCTCTTGGTTATAAATTTATTGATTCATCTTGTTATTTGATGGGCAGCTCTGGCATAATTATAGATCTTTGGGGATATGGGCACACTTCCTACCATTGTACATGGTCTAGATGATATAGAGATTCATTTGCTGAAAGAATGAAGCCACAAGAAATGCCTTTCTCAGTGCTACCCTTTCTCTTGAGGTTGCAAGTGACTAGAGCAGTTACCGTACCTGGTGACACCACATAGATCATACAGCAGGTGTGTTTGCTTCATAATGAAGGTGATACATTCTAATTCAAAAATGGATATGACTTGTATCAAGCCTAAAAAAAAAAGGAATCCAACTTTACACTGTGAAGGTCCTAGAATATGTGAACATAAAATATGTAATCTATCTTTGATTTGCAACATAATGCTCCTTTGCTTTGAAATCATGGTTGTATTACCAAACTGACAGTTTTAATGGAAAAAGTGGCTTCCAAAAGCTGCTGTTGAAAACACACTGCATAATTCTCTAAGTCGTGAATATTTTACTACCAACATATTCAGGGAGGCCATGAAAACACATTGGCATTTTATTCCATACAAGCCTGGATGAAGGGAATTCACTGGTGTTAAAACTGCATGCTTGTAATATGATGCAAATTCATAAACCCCTGTGACTGTGCACCGTGGTTCCTGGCAGGCAACAATACTGCAGAGCGGCACTTGGAAGTGATAAATCGTTGTATTTCCTTTTGTAATTCACTCATTCAGCCACCATCAGACATTGTACTAGATGCAGTGTAGAACTGGACAGAGGAAACCTCCAATGACACTTGTGGATGGATTCTGTCTGGTGTGTGTGGGGTCTGCTAAAAGCTCTAGGTGAGTGCTGGGGGGTGATATAGGGAAGAGGGATTCATAAGCAGGACCACAAAATACAACTCCGGTCTCATATCTCACCTCAAGAATATCAGCAAGGCAAGCCTGACAGTGCGGGAGGCAGATCCAGCCCTCTTATGGTCATCATCTACAATGGAGAACATGACAGCAGTATTTGGGGGACCGGAAAAGTAGCGATTTTCAAATTAGGTGTCAAGAAATCTAAACATCAGTACTACTGAAGGAGTAATGGGAAATGCAGCCTACTTACTTGGAAGCCGGGACCTTTGCTTCTCTGGAAAGCTATATTGAAACACTGTTCCTTTCTGAAGGAAGGGTGGGGCCTGCTTTCAGATTGTTCAATGGCCTTCCTCACATGGATCCTGGGTAAAGTAAACAAAACTAACTAGAAATGATTTGGAGGATTATTTGAGATCTTTGATTATTGGCTCATACTAGCTGATGCTATTGGTTGAACTTTCAACTTCTTGGATGTAGTACCTGTGTATTGTATTTCTAGAGCATTAAAATATTTAGGGATAAGATGTTATGATAGTCATCTGATTTTCAAGATATTTGAGGAAAAAATATGTGCGTGTTTGTGTCTGCTTATGTTGAGAGATATATGGAGCAAATAGAGCAAACAAATAAATTAGTGACTTAGATTAAAATTTTCATTACAGGTATACACTTGTATATATATATATATATATATATATATATATATATATATATAATGTATATTGAATCAAAATTTCAGGGGTCAGCAAGATGACTCGAGAGGTAATGACACTTACCATCAAGCATGGCAATCTAGATTCAATCTCTTAAGCCCTTCAGGTGGAATGAGATAACTGATTCCTCCAAGTTGTCCTCTGATCTTCAGAGACACACAGTGGTACATATGTGCATGGCATGCATGTGCACACACAGACACATACATACTTTTAGAAAAATATATTGAAACAAAAATTTATAGTTTTGAACATTTTCAAAATAAAACAAGCTAGGAGAAAAAGACACAAGTGGAGTGACCTGCATTGCATTTGCTTGCTGGGTACATACTCCTTATCCAGGAATCTTGTCCTGATGTCACAGACAGAGGCAGACACCTCAGGCCTGTCCTAGTGGAGTGCTTACCACCCACTGTGGTAATTGCTTGTCTACTTGTCAGCACACCTTTCTAGAGAACATGGTTCTCCAGAACTGAGACTGTTAGGAACCATGGAGGTTTCCTTTGCTCTTGCAGCCACAGTTTGTGGCAGTCACCAGCCACTAAATAATTATCAAATGAAGGAATTCATAAACTCTGCACATGGTGACAGTAGATATGTCCTGATTAAGGAAGTTTACATAAAAATTGAACAGAAAATCTTAGTTTATTGTTACAAAAGTCAGAATTGTGAGATTTGAAAGCTTTTATGAGAGACTTGTTAAGATTTAAAAACCTCTTATATACAATTATGTTGTAATCTCTTTGTTTCTTAGCTAATATATGTTATTTAAAAACATACATAACTTAGGTAATTAGTGAATCTTCTTATATTATCCCCAAAACACATATTGATCACTTACCTAATTTTAATCTTTAGAAGTAACTGTAGAAACAGACAAACACTTATGAAAAAGAGATGATGCAAATGGGTCAGATCATATCTGTCTCACACTGTTTCTTCCAACCACTACAAACTACAATAAGATTTTGGGGAATTTTTGTCTTGTTTGTTGCATGGTCTCTATCAATACAACTAGATCTTGGTTAGGCAGTAACTACCAAAACACATTGCTATTGCATTCTCATTCCCTCTGTCGATCTCAGGGTCCAGTGACTTTTTTTGTCAACAAAGCAGGAAGAGATGAAGAACAAAGAGTACAATGGACTGACTGTGCCTCCCAATTCCTATGTCAAACTTTGATCAAGTATCTTAAAATGCGATTGCATTTGGTATCAGGTGAGGCCTTGGGAATGCAATCAATGTGGCTGGGGTCCTGGAAGAGGGGACACTGAACATGAACACAACATGTGGAGACACAGGAAGAAAGTAACTACAAAAGTTTACTCCTACATCTTTGATTAGCTCTTTCAAATCATATTAAACACATCTGATCCTACTTTCACATGATAAGCATAATACTATAGGACTCTTATCTTGTCTTCCTTATATCTATAAAAGTAATTACAGCTGGTAACTTAACAGTTCCTATAAGAAAGGATCTCTCACCCTGATTATTTTAATGGTTCTCAGAGGTCCTGATTTACTTGGGTTTTCTCCATATTCATTAGTTGACAGATTTGTACATTTTTCACAGAACAGCAAATGATACAAGTTAGCAAATAACATGAGTCTTGGATGTAATAAGAGGAAATGTTTGGAAGTGACTGAAACTGACTCAGAAATAGTGTTAATAACAGAATCGATTTTTCAATTTCTTCTTATTCTTTATCTTGTAGATCTCAGTTGTACTAATAGATGAATCAGTTTGTATACTTCTTTACCTAGTAATTTTTATCAATAAATGAGAATTGCAGTTACCAAAGGAGGGAGGCAATTTTCCATTATTTCTGAGAAGAAATGGGTTTGTTGATGAGTCATTTGTTTCTGAGTATGTTGCAGCTGGTCTTCAAGTTAACAAGGAGGAATGTAAGTTCAGTGATCAACTCTAGCAATTTGCTAGAATATGAAACTCGGAAAACATTTTTCTTCCCCAAAAGCAGATTTCGGAAAATAGTCCTTTGATCAGTTATAAAATAGCATCTCATTGTGATTTTAATTTTCATTTCTGTTATGATCAGTGATGCTGAATATAATTTTTATATCACTTGGTCTTTTTTTCCTCTTTTGTTTTCTTAGATTGAAGATACATAGTTTTTAAAGTTTCAATGCAATCCCCATCAAAGTGCCAATACAATTCTTCACAGACCTGGAAAGAACAATACTCAACTTTATATGGAAAAACAAAAAAACAGGATAGCCAAAACAATCACGTACAATAAAGGAACTTCCAGAGGCATCACCATCTTTGACATCAAGCTCTATTATAGAGTTTCAGTACTGAAAACAGCTTAGTATTGACATTAAAACTGACAGGTTGAACAATGGAATTGAATTGAAGATCCAGATATTAATTTACACACCTATAAACACTTGGTTTTTGACAAAGAAACTAAAATTATACAATGGAAAAAGAAAGCATCTTCAACAAATGATGCTGGCATAACTGAATGTCAATGTGTAGGAGAATGCAGATATATCCATATGTACATATTCTATCCCAAAATTCACATTCAAATGGATTAATACCTCAATATAAATATGACCACACTGAACCTGATAGAAGAAAAAGTGGGAAGTAGCCTTCAATGAATGGGCACAGGAGACCACTTCATAAATATAACATCAGAAGCACAGACACTGAAAGAAACAATAAATATTTGGGACCTCCTGAAACTGAGAGGCTTCTATAAAGCAAAGGACACAGTCAATAAGAGGAAAAGGCAGCCTACTGAAGGGAAAAAGATCTTCACCAACCCTACATCAGACAGAGGACTTATCTCCAAAATATATAAAGAACTCAAGAAATTAGATATCAAAATTCCAAATAATCCAATTAAAAAATAGGGTACAGAACTAAACAAAAAATTCTCAACAGAAGAATCTCAAATGGCTAAAAGACACTAAAGAAAATGTTCAACATCCTTAGTTATCAGGGAAATGAAAATCAAAACGTCTCTGAGATACCATCTTAATTCTGACACCAGTCAAAATGGTTAAGATCAAAAACACTAATGATAGCTTTTGCTAGAAAGGATGTGGATTAAAAGGAGCACTCCTCCATTGCTGGTGAAAACACAAACTTTTACAATCACTCTGGAAATCAGTATGGTGGTTTCTCAGAATATTGACAAGTAACCTACCTCAGGACCCAGCAATAGCACTCTTGGGCAATCCAAAGGTTGCTCAATCATACTACAAGGACATTTGTTCAACCATGTTTCACAGCAGCATTATTTGTAATAGTCACAATCTGGAAACAACCTAGATGCCTCTCAAGTGAAGAATGGATAAAGAAAATGTAGTACATAAAGTTACTTCTTTTAGTTTTTGAGAATATAATAACATCATTTTCTCCTTTCCTTTCCTCCCTTTACCATATACCCCATCTGCTTTAATCAAACTCATTACCTCTTTTTTTATTAGTGATTGTTACACACACACACCCACACCACCACCCCCCCCCCCACACCACATACCCACATGCATGCATGTGTGTGCCACGAAGGGTGCTGCCTGTGTTTTCTTCAAGAAGTTTCAGTGTTTTAGAATTCAAGTTTAGGTTTTTGATTCATTTGAAATTTGTTTTTATGAAAGGTGATGCATAAATGTCTAATTTCCTTCTTCTGCACATTGACGTGAAGTTTTTCCAGCATCGTTTGTTCAAGATTCTTTCTTTTCTCCAATGCATACGTTTGGCAACTTGTCTAATATTAAATGACTGGAATTATGTGTACTCATGATTGGGTTTTCAATTTTCTTCCATTGATGTGTATGTCTGTTTTTGTACCAGTACCATATGATTCTTATTGCTGTAGATCTGTAATGTATTTAAGACCTGAGTTGGTACCATCTCCAGCATTCTTCTTTTTGCTCAGTATTGTTTTGGGTATCTGGGGTCTTTTGTGGCTCCATATATTATTTAAGACAGGTTTTCTTTTTTTTTCATCTGTGAAGAAAAAGGTAGGGATTTTGATTGATATTGAATTGAATCTTCCAGATATTTGCAATAGCTTTTGTTAAAATGATAATTTTCACAATGTTAATTCTACCAATCCATGAGCATGGGATGGCTTTCTATTGTATAGTGTCTTCCTCTTTTTCTTTCTCAGAGGTTTAAAGTTTTCATTGTTGAGGTTCTTCACTTCCTTGGATAGTTTTATTCTTAGACATTTTACTTTCTTTGAGACTATTGTGTGAATAAGAGTGGGTCCCTGAGCTCCTTCTTTCTGTTTGTGGGTGGTGTATTGAAAAGCTTTTTATTTGCGCAGGTTTATTGTGCCACTGTCCTCTTACATTGATGAATTTTCTAACCATTGCTACTATATATACAGTATATATACATATACTAGTGTATAGTATCCTGACACCTCAAATAGAAATAGTTTGATTTCTTTATTTGTATTCTTGTAATTTTCTTCTCTTGCTCTGTTGTTCTAGTGCTTCAAGCACAATATTGAAAAGCAGTGGGGAAAGTGGGCATCCCTACATCAGTCCTGACTTTAGTGAGATTACTCAAGCTTTTCTCCATTCAGGTGTTGCTGGGCGTGGGTTTCTTATATTTACTTTTTATTGTGCTGAGGAATGTTTCATCTAGTCATACATACTCTGGGATTTTTTTTTTTATCATGAATCCATGTTGGGTTTGTCAAAGGGTTTTTCTTTATTTATTGAGAAGATGATGTAACTTTTAATTTAAGTTTATTTATGTGGTTTATTACATTTATTTACTAGTGAATGTTGAATTATTCCTGCATCTCAGAGACAAAACCAGCTTGGTCATGGTATATAATCTTTTTGATGTATGTCTGTATTCTATTTTCAAGTGTTTTCCCTGAGTGTTTTTGAATCTTATTCAGCAGAGATATTGGCCTGTGGTATCTTCTTTTCTTGTTGTGTCTTTTCCTGGATTTGTTATTAGAGTGGCACTAACCTTATGTTAGGGTTTGGTAGTGCTCTTTCCTTTTTTGTTTTCAAAAATGGTTTAAGAAGGATTGGCTGTAGATCTTTGAAAGTCTGGTAGAATTCTACTGTGAACTCATTCATACTGGAATTTTTAAAAATTTGGAAATAATTTTTATTACTATTTCAGTATTCCTACTTTTATTTAGTCTGTTCATATTCTTTACTTTTATATGATCTGTTTATATTCTTTACTTCTTGTTGGTTTAATTTTGGTGTTCTGACTTAATATAGAAACTCATCCTTTGTGTGTGTTCATGGGGTACAGTTTTTTTTTAAATATTCCCTTAAAACATTCCGAATTTCTTTACTGTAATGCTTCCCTGTTCATTTATGATTATGTTAATTTGGGTCCTCTCGCTCTTTCTTCTGGTTTGTTGAGCTAAGTGTTTATCCTCTAAAAAACCAGCTCCTTGATTTGTCGGTTCGTTGTATTGTTTTGTTTGTTTTTCCTATTTCATCAATTTTTGCATTGATTTTTATTTATTCTTGCTGTTGACTGGGTTTGGAATTGTTTTTGTTTTTTCCAAATCTTTGAGTTGTATCATTTAGTTATTTTTTTGTACTCTTCATGTTCTTTTAAAATGTAGGCACACAGCTGTAAATTTTTCTCATAGGTCTGCTTTCAATGTGTCCCCAAGGTTTTGCTTTGTTGTGTTTTCATTTTCATTTAATTACAGAAATTTTATTTCTTCCTTGATTTCTTCTTTGACCCATTCATTCTTCAGTAATGAGCTGTTTTATCTCTATGAGTCTGTATTTACTAAAGATATGTTTGGTGTCAATTTTAAGTTTTATCACAGTGCAGTCAGATAGGACACCCAGAGTTATTTCATTCTTTTTTGAATTTGTGAAAACTTGATTTTTGTCTTGAGATATGGTCTGTTTTAGAGAACCTTTTTTGAGTTGATGAGTAAAATGTGTTTTATTTGGAGTTTGAGTGGAATACTTTATAGATATTTGTTCAGTCTATTTGATGCATAATGCCATTTAATTCTGATATTTTCTCTGTTCAACCCATCCTATCTAGCCTGGGTCCCACATCCAGTTGCCTGCCTTAGTATGGCCACTCCAGGCTGCACTACAATCAGTGGCTAGACTTCTGTCAGGAGGCACTCTACCAGCTTCTGCCCTACAGGCCCCTCCGATGTCACATCTAGTCTCTTCATCCAGAGACAACCTGCACATGATCCATTTGTTCTGATATTATACAATGAGACGTGGAAACTAAGCTGTCAGTCATAATGGTGTGCATTCCTATCAGCTGATATACAATCAGCAATCAAGGATCTGAAAAAAAATATGCACATTTGCCCAGGATAGTACACTATCTCGTTTTTAATTTCTCCCTCTTCATATTCATATTTATTTATTTTTGGTTTTTCAAGACAGGTCTTCTCTGCATGGCCTATCTGCCCTGAAACTCTCTCTGTAGACCAGGCTGGCCTCAAACTCAGTGATCTGCCTGTCTCAGTCTCCTGAGTGCATAGATTAAAGGTGTGTACCACCACCAACTGCTTCTTTATTATGTTTTGAAGGAAATAAGCAGGTCTTCATATGGACACACAATTCAACACCAGAAATTTCACTCTAAATCCTTTTCTCTTTATTTAGAGTTTCTTTTTTCCCTTGTGGTAAAAAAGCTAGCTCTAAATACCCACATATGCTCACTTGTTGATCTGCAAAAGCACACTGAATACAGCTCTTTTTCTTCAATTTAGCATATTTGCTGAGGTTAGTGTTTTCAGGGTGGTACAGCTGTAAACTAATTTGGTATATCTAGTGAAAACACTGTTTTAAGTTTTCTTGGAATCAGTCAGTTCCTTCCTTGTCTACTTTAGTGCAATTATGGGATTTGTTATGTTCTTAGATTCACTTGTCATAACCTGTACTGAACTTCTGGTTCTTTCTATACCTTAGTTGATATTTTAAAAAATAATCATATAGAAAAATTGACTGTCACCCCTAGATCTAGGTATTTGACAAATGTACAGTGATGTGTATAACACCACAGTCCCCATATAAGAGTTCCAGAGCCCCCAAATTACTTGTGCTGCTCCCTTGTGCTCACCGTTAGTCTCTATTTTTACTGATGGAAAACGTCACACTTTCAGTTCCCATTTTGATGGTGCTAAACAGACACTACGTGAATATTTGTTGAATAATCTATTTGATAGCAGTTAAATATTTAATTAAGACTAAACAAAAACTGAATGAGCAAATGAATATATAAGGACAAATGTGATGTCAGTTGGCACTTGCATTTGAAGTTGTCACTTAAACATAGCTGTTAACAAATCCTATCCAAAATGCGCATTAAGATAGGTTGCATTTATTTATTATATGAGTCTTTGGGTCAGTTGGGTAGCTTTTGAAGTCTGGACCAGTTTAAATGACTTTAGATTTGTTTATTTGCTGGTGGTCAGCTGGCTGGTTAGCTGGAGCTGAATTGTTCTAGAATGGCTTCCCTCATCTGGTCATGCTAGACTGAATGACTCATGTAGTAGTCATAGGATGCCAAGAGAGTTATTGATTTGAAGTGTGCAAACCCTCTTAATTCTAGACTCAGCAATGCACAGCATCATTGCTTCTGTATTCTATTTGAAAAACCAATTCAGATTAAAGATGCAATCACCAGGCAGGTGAGGTGGTACAAACCTATAATTCCTGGCCTCTGGATGCAGGCATATGAGACATTGAAAACTTGAGGCTATCTGAACTGTATGGTGAATTCCAGGCCAAACACACTTAGATGACAATACCCCGACTCAAAGAAAACAAAAGAAAAATCCAAGGTAAGAGTGATAATATTTTTACTTTGGGCAGGATTTTCAGTGTCAAGTTTCGAAGAACATGGCTAGAACAATTTACCACATAGGGAATATAAGTATACTTGGGTTTTCATCAACACCTTAAATGTAAATGGAGAAGCTACTTTCCCCAATGCTGTAAATGTCTGTTTATTTTACATACTTCCTTTCCTTCACTTAAGTTCATCTTTTAAACATTTTATTCAGAAAAGCTGATAAGAAATTTACATATAAAATTGACTCTTGGTGTGTGGTACAAGTTAGTGACAGGGTTTCCTGACATTTGAGGCCGTGGGTTCTATCCCAGCACTCTGAAGGGGGTGGGGAATGTTCATGAAGAGTAAGTAAAGAAATCCTATTGGTTATTCACTTTCCCCCCCTTTATCAGCCCATTACTTATGTCCCTTTTGTTTGAACTCAAATATTTTGAATTGAGAGAGAGTCACTGTATAGTCACAAGTGATGAAATAAAACTTATCTAAAGAGTGGGATTCTAAAATGAAGGTAGTTATTGTGAATGTCAAGGCTTCTCCCTCTGTTCTGTTTCTTTGGATGCTCACTGATCTATTAGTCCTAAGTGCATAGTCACCATCGCATGTGTAGATTAAGTTACCTGACATGGTGTTGTTTCTGGTATTGAGCCTTTCTATTGTGGTTGTTTCAGCTGCTGCAGATTTTTTCATAACGTCCCCTGCACTGTTCTTCCTTCCTTGTCCTCATGCCCAGTGGTAGCACCCATTTGTCAGTAGTCAGTTTTGCTTTAATGGTTATCATAAGCACTGAGCATTGATGGAGAACATGCCCGGCCTGACACATTCTGTCAATCTAAGATACTAGAAAAGGAAGGTCTAAATTGATATCCCAAAGTTTTCTGTTGGTTTAAGCAAACTGCTGGGTACAGATGCTTCAAAGTCCTTAGAGTGCCTCATGGAAATTGTGCTCATCTAGTATAAAGATGTGTTGGAAAAAGGAAACTACTTCCACAGTCCAAACAGGGGTGCCAGGCAACACATTTAACGGGGTTGCTAAATTCTGATTGAGCAAAACAAGATTCCAGTAGGGGGAAGAAAGCAAGAAAGATGATAACTATGTGATTTGCAACAATTGTAGTATGTATATATCACTGTCTTTAGGGAACAATGAATTATTCTAATAAATCCTGTCTCTGTCATAGAGAAGGAAAACCTCCTTAACTACATTTAATAATGTTAGTTTAGAGGCAAATGATATTAAAATGGCTGTTCATGTGGGAATAAAAACAAAAATACCTAACACTTATAATCTTTTAGACGTTTGCTAAAGAGGTAATTCTTATGATAAAACCACTCAGGAATAGCACCTTTAGGAAAAGAATGGGAAAAGCAATTGAGGTAATATGGTAGCCGGCTCCACTGCAGTATAAGGTTTTTTGTTTTTTTGTTTTTTTGTTTTTTCATCTGGGTTCAAGGGATTGGCTGGGGGTCCTCTCAGAAGCTGTCATTTGCAATTCAAGCTCATGAGATTCTACTCTCCTCTCATCGCTCCTGTTCCCCCATATAACACAACTGATCTGTAAGGCTATCTCTAATCCAACTTGTGATCCAACGTCTGATGAGAGTGGTTCATGCAGAACAGAGGGATTTGGGCTGCCTGGCAATGATAGGAAATACGTGGCACATTAGTAGGTTTCATTTTGCACCTCCGGAGGAGAGGGCAAGAGAAGGAACCTAGAATTTATTATCCCCCTTCCCCTGATGTATCTAAATTTACTTTTTCTTTCTTTCTTTCTTTCTTTCTTTCTTTCTTTTTTTTTTTTTTTTTTTTTTTGGTTTTTCGAGACAGGGTTTCTCTGTGGCTTTGGAGCCTGTCCTGGAACTAGCTCTGTAGTCCAGGCTGGTCTCGAACTCACAGAGATCCACCTGCCTCTGCCTCCCGAGTGCTGGGATTTAAGGCGTGCACCACCGTTGCACGGCATGTATCTAAATTTCTGTGACTTCACACACACATTTATTTTGGTGTTTTTTACCAGCAGTACAAAGTGATCTGGTTGTAGAACAGGTATCAGCTCTATTATGATCTAATAAAGGTTTGTGAGGTAGGGACATAATATTTAACATTTGTGGGTCCTCCAGATTTTGTGCATGCTGGGAAGAGCCTATTTTCTGTAATGAAATCTTCTTATTGCAACCATGCAGGTCAATAAGGAGTTAATTCCTTGAAATACTAAATGATAAGGCCAGAGCATAAATTTAACAATTAATGTGAAGTTATATGAATATTAAGTAGCTTAAACACATGCAAAATCTCTACCGGAGAAAGATAAAACAGAAGAAAAAAATAGAAAACATCTGTTATATTTAGGAGTCCTGCTTCACTTCAGAATTTCTGACTCTCCTATAAAACGTTGTTGCATTATTCCCCACTCAAATGAAAACCAATCACTTCTCATTGAACTTAGTTATATTTTTAAAATCTTAGATCATCTGACTATGAAAAACTTGTGGCTTAATTATCTATTTTTCTTTAATATTGTATAGTATTGGCCACACTATGATACAGAGCAGAGATGTCAAACTGCATTCTGCAGGTCAAATGGGCACACACCTGCTTTTGTACAGCCGGTTTCTCTGGAGCACAGTCTGGCCGATTTATTTACGTGGTGTCTGTGTCTGCATTCATGGCATAATAGCTGGGCTGAGTAGTTGCGACAGATACCATCTGGCCAGCAAAGCCTAAAATATTTACTATCTGGTCCTTTGTAAAAACCTTACTGGCTACTGGAGCAGCAGCAGGATTGTGTCCAGTGTTTTATACATAATGTACATGGTTCTTCTTTTAAGAGGTCTTTTGGAATGAGTTTCTTTTTATCACAATGCTACTAAATTTTGCATTTTTAATTTCTGACGCTTTGAAAATATTTCATTTTAAATAATTTCAGCAAATCTTTAGAGAGGTCTCACAGTAAACCTAGACATTGTTAACATTGAGCTAAAGCGTGGGTGAGGAAACAGTGTGGAAAGAAACCAAAAACGAATGCTCCTTAGTCATCAAAATGACATCGTTTAATTGAGAGACCATTGATACTTGGACCTATCTTTTCGCTTCCTAAAAAGCTAACTCCTGGTGACTTGCACTAGTGGGAAGGATATAAACTGGGAAAACAAGCTCAAACTGTTGGTGACTGTAAAGTCTCTAAGTACTCAGCCTTGTGATCTACAAATAATTTTCATAGTGGCTTTGCATGTGCATTTCCTATGAAGATGACGGCTTCTCCTCTTGGAACATTGATCCTACTGGAACTTTAATTATGAAGGGACGTCTCAGCTTCCAGAACTGTAAAATGAGTTGTTTGTAAATGGCGAAGTATAATATATTTTGTTAGAGCAGTAAGAATAGACTGAGAAATCTGTGATAGCCAACCTTCAAGTGAGGAAAGTCTTGTTTCTGTTGAGATGATTCACCAAATGCATTGGAATATTCAACATTTCTTGCATAAAGTAAACCAATAAGCAAACAGACAGGAAGCACAGATTGTATTGAATCACATGCAAGAAAACACAATTTTCAGTTAACCATTTCCCTGTTTCTTAGTTTTTGCTGCCTGTCACTTAACAACCTGAGCAATGAGAAAAAGGCAGACAGAATAGACTTGGAAGTGATGAGATGATAAGTGCCTATTTCTGTTACAGTGAAACCTCTTATTTTGTACCTTGAAATGCAGTTTTCCAGGTGTGGTGGTGTGTGCTTTTAATCCCAGCTCTTGAGAGGCAAAGGCAAACTCTGCAAGTTTGATGCCAGCCTGCTGATGGACATAGTGAATTTCAGGATGTATATGTATATATACATATGTATATGTATATATATGTACTATATATATAGTACAGAAGGATGTTAACATAATTAATAATAAAATTACATAAATGAAAAAATATGAGTAAGCTTGCTGTGGTGGTACACTCATATAATCACAGTACTTGTGAGGTAGAGGCAGGAATATCAAGAGTTCATGGCCCTTCTGGTCTATAGGAGATCCTGTTTCAAAACAACAACCACAATACACAATAAGCCTCACAAATATAGTTAGTTACCAAATATCTATACATTGCAGGTCATATTGAAACTTGTTTTTGTGGTCTGACCAAATGGTTTAGTGGGTAGAGGTACTGACTGCCAAGTCTGATGCCCTGAATTAAATTACCAGAAACTTCATGGTGGAAGAAGAAAACTATGTCCTCAAGTTATCATCTGATTTACGTATAACCATATACCTTCCATACACATAAAGTATGGAAATATTACTCACAGGGCATTAGGTCTTGGGATGCTGTAAACCCTTAGGAGACTTATTTAGGAATATGTACAAGTTCAGAGTCACTCTGGGACACATAAGGTAATACCATCTTAAATCAAAATCAGCAGTCTTTCTGGACATTTGAAAATTTGAGTCCTGTCTTGGCTACATAGAAAAACGCTGTCTTAGCATGAATATCAGAAAAACATACAAAATTGAAGATCATTGCTCCAGTAATCAGGAGAAATAAATACTGTTTAGGAAAAGCTTCTTGAATTTCTAGAAGTCTTAAGCAAATACTGATTATTTTCTTTGCAATCTCTTCATGGGTAACTTTCATAAGCATCTGAGGTAGCATCAGAACATGAGTACATTACTATCTTTGTAATTAAATAAAAGATTGCAAGTAGTGGGCAGTTCATGTTGATTATTCTGTATTCCATGATAATAATTCCAACTTTGTCTGCCTTTCTGGCATTAATGAAAGATAAAATTTTACTCAGTTATAGTTACTCTCTTAGAATATCTATGACATGGAACAGACATGAACAGCCATGACTGTCTAACACCTTGGCGCTCTCCATCTAAGAGAAAATTCAAGGCATCAGTTTCCAGAATCAGCCAAGCCTTGCAGTGGTAATAATTATCCTATCTAAGTCAGCAGGACTGAAAACAACACTTCCATTTTAGGAAGTCGTCCCCCCTTTCTGTCCTGAGTTCAAAGGATGCTTGCTTATCTTCACCCCTGTAGTCTACCCTAGAATCGTTCCTGCATGTGTTGGTGTCTTCAGCTAAGTTTGGGTAATTCGTGACTTCCTTTCTCACATTGTTTTTTATCTTTCCTTCAACATTAAAAGAATGATCAGATAGGCAGCTCCTGGAGGCTAGCCCTTTCTCTATCTTCCAAGTGAATGGGTAGGAAAACACTTTCTAAACACTTCTGTTGAGGAACAAAAGGATGGAGACTGAGTAGAGACTGGTGGGAAGGATGTTGCGGAATGCTTAACTAGAACGAGGGTGAAAATGTAAAATTTAGAGGTCCATTAAAATCAAGGAGACGTGTAGGTATAAGCTTAAGATATTTATAAGACAGATGGGAGACACACTGGAACCTGGGTGTCTTATTGCTGAAGCTGCCTTCCCCTGGACTGGCGCTCATTGGCAAAGAAACAATATGCCAACATGGCTGTTTTAGGGAAGTTATAAAAAATGATAAAAGCAAATCGCTGTAATCCTTTAATGGATTGATTTTCTTTAGGGATTTGTGTTTCCTATAAACACCGAGAGCTTCTCTGAGTGGGAAATGGAGAGATGCACTGGTAATTTTATTTGTCATGCACAATTCTTTGCTTAGAGGACTGTGAGACATTCGAATGACAAGGTAAGTGTGTACGACAGAGAAAGAGAAGCGGGGTGATGGAAACTGGACTAAGCACTGCTGTCCACCTTTGTGTGTACCAACCCAAAACCTTTAAACAGAATTAATTAGTCTACTTCTCATAACCTTGCAGAGCAGACGATGTGTGTTACACATAAACAAATGGAGAGGGAAGATCCGATTTGGGGAGATGAGGCCGAGTCCCTTCTGCTTAATTTTCAGAGTGGTACATTGTTTTTTAATGAGTTCCCGAATGACAAATTAGCTGAAAGTGTTCTTTTCGATAATAAAAGCAAAGGGTAAGCTAGAAATGTTATCATCACAGACAACTAAAACATAACCAACATCTATTTAAAGATATGGCTGAGTTCATATGCTAACAAGCAGCCTGCGGATATGTGCAGTGAGTTCAGTCCTGGGTGTAAGGACAGGCGACACACTGAATAGTTGACACTCCACGTCAGTGCTCAGATGAAGGCAGCTGTTGATGATGTGGACATCTGTAGGGAGGTATACTGAAAGCAGTATCTTCATATAATGTTAAGGCTTTTGATGGTGAAAGTAGAAATAAATACGGATTAGTCACTTTCTCTTGTTTGGCTTTGATTCTAATTAGAATTAAAAAAAAGCTTCCCTTAACATGTATAACTGTGACCGGTGGTTCAGGAAAGTATGAAAGCTAACTCCCCAAATGGGAAATTACCAAGTACCTAGTTATACTTCTTGAAGCGACACCTAACAGAAGAAAAGAAACTTCACTTAAGCAATATTGCATATACTGCCCTGGAATTCCTAAGCAGAAAGTTTTGATAGAGAAACTCAGGATACAAATAAAAATCCTAAGCAGAAAGTATTGAAAGAGCAACTCATGATACAATAAAAGTAACAAATTGCATTACTTTTTTTCTATTGCTGTGTAAAAATATCACAATGAAGGCAATTTAGAGAAGAAAGAATGAATTTGAACTTACAGTTCCAAAGTGGCAAGAGTACAACTCAATAGGAGCTCACATATTGATCAAAATCCAACAAGCAGAAGGAACAAACTAGAAGAGGCTCAAATCTTTAAACTCTCAGAGTCTGCCCTTAGTAACAAACTTCTTGCAGCAAGGCCATATTGAAGGGACCTTGGAATTGCAGGGTGCTCTTCTCTTGACCCCGGCTTAGGTACAGATCACACTCAAACCCCACAGACCACACTCAAATCTCAATTTCCAAGCACAAACCAAATACAAAAAGATTCTTTATTCAGCAAGGTGAAGAGACAAGATGGCTGAATCTGTACCCACAGAATTTAAGTAGCACATGTAATTTTTAATAGGATAAAGGGGGAGGCCTGTGTTAGAATCAGCTAGGATGAGTTGGTAAATTCTGATTAGGTATTTTAATTAGGTTAATCAAAATAATGAGTTTTTATTTCTGGACCTCTATGTTTTGATAATTGTACCTTGCTAATCAGTCTCAGAAATGAGTCAGGCATAGCAAAGTGGCCAAATAAGGGAACAGACCTTGGTGGCTAGCTTTAGGACTAATCTAATGGTTTAGGAAGAGGAGAAAGATGAACGGCAAAAGCGGGGGTGCAGTGTTTGCCATGCTTGGGTCTGCTAGAGCCCTTCATGTGTCTCTTAAATCTCCCCACACAAGACCACCAATTGGGGACAAACTTCAAATACTGGAGCCTATGGGGGACATTTTCATTCACATCTCTATACCACCCTAAATTCACCCAAAGAGAGAAACAGGCAAACAACGGGCTGTGGGTGCATCTTCAGAATTTAGCTAGAATAGCTAGACACTAGATAATATGTTCCTGAGCAGCAAAGTATAAAACAGAAAGAATGAAGGGGAAAATCATAATTAAAAGACCAGATGCATTCAAAAGCTAGTAAAATATACCTTTTGTAAAAATCAGAAAGTGACTGAAATTAAAAAAAAAACTTGTTAAAAATCTTAAATAATGGATTATACATAGTTGAAGATAACTGATGGATTACATGACAGGTCTGAGGAAATGAACCCAGAGAGCAGCCATGAAAGTAACATAACTGAAAGTAATATTTTTTAAAAAATTAGTAGGAAAAGAATGAGAAGATGTAGTCTCTGACTAATAGTACTTCCAGAAGGAATGGAAATAATGGGGTGTGTTTTCAGTGTCACAGCGGGTCTGGAAGGTGAAGAGTGAAAATGCCCTCATGCACACTTAGCTCTGTAAAACACCACCTATCAAGCAAAAATTCTAAAGCAAGAGAAGGATCAACCATAGAAATTTCCAACTGAACAGACTGCTTAACTGCAGGAGGAAGCCAGAAGGCCATGGAGAACTGTAGCATGTCCATACTTAGGAATATGAGTGCAGAACAAATTGGAGTCAATCGGTTGTTAAAAAGGAAAATCAAAAGAGGACATGAAATTTTGAGGGGAAAGGAGGTGTGGATGAACCTGGGACATTTGTGGGGAAAACTGGGACCAAAGTGATCAAAATACATTATACAGGGTTCTTAAAGAATTCAAAAATATTTTAAAACCATCTTTCAGTTTTCAGAGAATGTTACTCATTCTGGATACAAGTCCTTTTCAGATATGTGACTTTGTCACTGCCTGGAACTTGTCCCTTCTTTTTGTTGTCTATTTTTAGAGTAACCATTTTAAATTCTGGTAAAGTCTATTTCATTTTTATTTTTATCTTTCATGAATTGAGCCTCTGGTGTCATATCTAACAAGTCTTTTACTAATGTAAGGTCACAAAAGTTTCTTCTAAATGTTTTATAATATTGAATTTGATATTTAGATCTGTGATTCATTTTGAATACTTTTTCTAGAAGGTGTGTTATTTAGGTTGGGATACATTTTGGGGATATGGGTATTCAATTATTACAATACCAATTGTTGAAAATATTATTCATTATTCCTGATATTCTCTTTACACTTTTTAAAGTCAGAATTCAGTTGTCAAAACTTTGTTTAGACTGATTTCTGTTTCTCTACTCTGCTTCATTTATTTAAATATCTATCCCATCACCAATCTATAGTTATCATTACAGTTTTCTTGTAACTTAGCATTGCACTTTTGATTCTTTTTAATTTATTCCCCTTTTTCAACATTATTTTGACTATTCTGGTTATTTTGTTGCTTGATACATCCCTTATATCTCACATACTTAACCTTCTGTTAGCATGTTGACTGCGGTAGTAGTCATGTTCATGCCAAGTCATCCAGGCTGTGAACACAGTGTGCCTCTCTCTGTGTGTATAGATTTCTGTGGCCAAAGTTTTGTAGTTCTCAGCAGTTTCATTTCTTCACGACCCAAAATTCATAAGTTATAATTCTCACTCCTAGTACCTTAGAATGTGACCTTGTTTGGGAAGTACAACATTTATAGAGGTGATCCAGTTAAAAATCAGGGAATGAACATGACCTCTACTGAGTCCATCTTTCCCTCCCCACCTTCCTTCTTGGCTTTGTTTTGTTTGTTGGAGGCAAGGCCTCATATAGCCCAGTCTGGCTTGGAACATCATATATTAGGAGAGCTTGTAACCCAATATGGCTTCTGTCTTTCCAAAACTGGCAAACTTGGGAGATGAGAATTCACGAAACACAATGTCACGTGATGATGGAAGTCGAATGTGAGGACCTTGGAAGCCAAAGGATGCTAAGATTACCAGGAAAGAATGAGAAGTTAGTAGAAACATTTCCCCTTCAACTTTGCCAAGGCCTTGATCCTGGATTTTGAGGCTGCAAACTATGAGAGAACACATTTGTGCTGCTTAAATGACAAAGAACATGGTTCTTTATTACAGTGGCTCTATAAGATTATTATAAAAATAATTTAGCTTAATTATATTTGCACTAAGTCTTTAATTTTTTCTTGACCCTTTCATTTATAAAGTTGCAACATCTTCTTGCTGCTGATTATTACATTTAAATCATATTAAGACAAGAATTTCTCAACTTTGTAGTTGTGGTAGTTCAACTAAAATGCTTTTATTAGAACAGGTGTGATGGCACATGCCTTTAATCCCTGCACTCAGGAGGTAAAAACAGATGGATTTCAGTGAGTTTGAAACCAGTTTGGTCTCTACATAGTGAGTTTGAGGCCAGCCAGGGTTATGAGGAAAGATCATATCTTTAAAAAATGTTGTTATTTAAAAGGACATTATAAATTTGAATACAGTTCTCCTGATTCTAACCACTATTCTCTTTTTTCAGAATTTCATTAATTTAATTTGATCAATTAAGTACACTTACATACTGTTGGGCAGTATAATTGCACACCTATGGACAAACACTTTAAATCAAATTGCATATTGATATTTCATATTTTGTACTCTATAGAGTTTTTGGAAGTAGAGTTAAATGTTCACTAAATCCTTCCATACAAATCACCAGTCATCAAAAAGATACACATCCTGTAACATTAAATCAGTTGTATTTTCATTAAACCCATCTTTTTTTCTGAAAAGGAGAACATATGTCCTCCTGGTTTCTCTTTGATTGCTCCTTTCCCACCAAGTTCCCTCAAAGCCCTCACAATCTCTGCCTAAAATTGTCTTGTATTACATTTAATTACCAACTTTTTTCCATATGTCTCTGTTGTAGGCACATGCATCTTTGTCTCCTGGATATTTTCCTTTGCTATCTGCCAGTATACTTCACTTGTAGATTTTATTCATAGGCATCATGGTATATTTGAGAGTGCACTCTCAGTGACTTCTGCTAGAGGCGAAGTTCAGTGCCAGTCAGGCAGTCTCTGCACCCACTGTGCGCCTGTGCAGTGCTGTTACCAGTATAGAGAAGTACAGCCTTCTTGGAAAACTGCGGCTCCTTCACGTATATGCATTTAAGGACTCAAAAAACTTCAGCTGTATCTGGATTAAATAATCTCATACAAACCAATTTTGTTACCATTTAATGTAGATAATTTCGTATTGTAATGAAAAGCTGAGAACTACAAAGTATTCAGAGTTATGAGCATAACCTAAACTACTCATATTGCAACTCTCAGGTTTGCTTTTAAGACTTCATTCCTAGTCATAACTCTATTCTCATACTGACATACCCAATATTCAAATAAAATTAACACAACCTGAACTTACTTAGTGGCTTCAGACAAGGGGATGCCAGGAACTGTTGGCATACAAAAGAGTTCCAAAATAGTCCAGAACAGAGTACAACAAAGGTTTATTTATTAGGGGATAAACTCACAGAAATAGTAGCGATCCACAGTCTTCTGCATGCACTGGGAACTAGAACCGAATCCACAGCAGTCAAGAGGCCTGCACACGCTTTTTATCTGCATTTATAGTACGTGAGACCATGCCCCAAGTGGGCCGGTATCTTAAAGGCTATTGGCTGAGGGAGTTCCCACAGCAAGAACCTACGAGATCAAAGACATTGCAGTTTCCCTGGAGGAAGCCTGATTTGTCAGCAAGGAAGCTGAGGCATGGGAAGGAAAGCTGTGTCCTCCAGAATTAAAACTGCTGCTTTCTATGTAGGTGTTTTTTAAGTTCATGATAACCTTGAAAATGGATACCCAGTAGATCTGATGAGCAGCTGCAATGATATTATCGTTTTTAACTTACAGATGCACAGTATTTCTATCACTTTGGTACTCCAAAAGACAGTTTAACATAGTAGGCAGAATGCTGGCCTAACAGGGCCCCTTATCTTAGCTTTGAATCATTTTCTCCTTTTGAAATGACAGCCATCTCAAAAATGGGGAGTTAGCTGCAGAGAGCCCAGGAAAAAAATAGTATATCTACAAAGAAAACAGTCTTTGTGTTGAATATAAACTAAATAGACTCCAGGTTAACTTTTTAAAAATGTTTGTCTCTAAGGCATGAATGGTTAAAAGGTTAGGACTCTGACGTGGTGACTTGGACCTGAATCTATCCAGCTGTGGCTTCACACTGCTCTTCTACTTGCCTAGGTGTTTGGGGTTGCTTAAGCACATACAATGAGTGCTCATGAAATGCTGACTTAAGATATTTCACAAACCAGACATTCATCATCTCATATTCCTGCAAGATAAGTAAAATGCTGTCATCCTCACCTGCCTGTTCTTATTTGATAAATGCTAATTGATATTATCCGACTTTCATATGAATCATAAGAAGGTGGGCCTGTTACATCCCTTCTTATTAATTTTGCTTGAGTAGTTCTGGGTTTTTTTCCCCCTAATTCTAACTAATAGCTTGCACATGATTGTCTTATGTTTACTTCACCCCTCTGCAGTGCTGGGAATAATATAAAGGAAAGCTGTCTCGTATAAATAGGAAGAGCAACAAAAAAAATCCAAGGTGTTCAGCATTGAAAGTGGAATGAATAAGATAGCACAGAGACCCGTGGGTCATTAGATGTCTAACAGTCACCACAACCCCTTACAAGGGTCACTCTCATACATCAGTGCCTTATCCAGTCATCGTCGAGAGCCTTCCTTAGGCAGCAGATGGGAACAGATGCCAAGCATTATGTAAAGAGAAAGCCTAAATTGATGATCTCCATCAAATTCCTGTCCTCAGAGCTCAGGAAACCCTGTATAAGGGGAGGTGGAAAGTCTGTAAGAGCCAGAGGGGATGGAGGATGTCAGGAGAACAAGGTCCTCTAGATCAACTAAGCAAGGAGTGTATGAGCTCACAGAGACTGAAGCAGCAAGCACAAGGCTTGCATGGTTCTGCGCCAGTTCCTTTGTGTATATATTATAAATAGTAAATTAAATATTTTTATTGGATCCCTGAGAACAAGAGGATCTCTGACTCTCATGCCTTCTCTTGGGACTTTTTCCTCCTGTTGGGTGCTTTATCCAACTTTGATATGAATGTTTTTGCTTCATCTTATTATATTTTATTTTACAATGTTTGGTTGTTATCTTTTGGAGGACTGTTCTTTTCTTTTTCTGTTACATTACTTTAATTCTAGCACTTCCCCAGTATGGGTTTCACATTATATGTATACAATTTGAATATGTATAAACATGTATATTTAATTAATTCAAGTTTGTTAGCCAGGGTTTTTATATTTTTACATCTTTTTGTTTATTTTTTTTTTAGTTGTTGAAAAAAATTTCCGCCTCCTCCCCGTTTCCCATTGCCCTCCCCCTCCTCCCACACATCGCGCCCTCCCCCAGTCCCCTCCCCCTCCCCCTCTCCCCACTCCTCTCCCCCTTCCCCTACTCCATTCCCCCACCCTCTCGATACTGAAGAGCAGTTCTTTTCTAATGAGAGTCAGAAAGGGAGTGGATCCAGAGGAAAGGGGAGGTGGGGAAGAACTGAACGGAGAGGAGGGAGGGGAAACTAAAACCGGGATATATTGTATGGGAAACTAATCTATTCTCAATAAAAGAAAAAGAAGTAAAAAGCAATGTTTTGAAGCAAAGCTTTTACATTTTTATTGAGTAAACAAAGATTAATAAAAACATTGAAGTTTGATATTTAGGTTTACTGTTAGATAAGTATGTACACATATGCTAGACAAACCGGTCTCTTTGTGCCTGTTAGATTCCCTGCCTTCATGATTAATAAACTAATATATTTTAGGGAAGGAATTTCCTCACTTTTCAAATTTTTCCATTATGTATATCATCTGACTCCAAATTAATGACTGAACATAACAATTCAAAAACATGTTTTGTGAAGTAAATATTTTCACTCCCATAATCATTATACTGAGACCTTAGACTTTCAAAGCTTTTTTTTTTCTATTGTAGCATGAATAAACTGAAAATACAGTGAGAGCTGACAGTATAGAACTACTTTACTAGAATTATTTGTGATGAAAAAATTAACTCCAGGCAGGCTGCCCTGGCAAGCTGTTGGTCTGTGCTCAGGGACACTGGTCACTAAGGAAAATGAAATTCTCTTTTGCCTTGTGTGTTTTGATTGAGCTGTAGCTTAAACCTTATCAGTGGCTCTGCTCCCTGTATGGTTTTAGAAGAAAAGGAGCAGCCCTGTGCTCAGTAGGGATAGTTTCAGAGAACCTACAACACTATGGAAAATGTGAGAATGCAGATGGCTGAAGTTTTTTTTCAATTATAGTTATTTATGTTTTGGGTGCATATGCATATTTGGGTTGCATGGGTACACATATACATTCTAGAGCACGCACGTGGTAATCTGCAAATAAATTGCTTGAAGTTGTTTCTCTCATTTTACCATATGGGTCCTGAGGTTTGAACTCAGGTCTTCAGGCTTGGTTGCAGGCAGGTGAACTTACCCACAGAGCCATCTCACTGGCTCTGAGTCTTGACATGAGGTTCAAGTTGGAATCAAAGGCACCCAGCTATCAACTTCCCCTTTCTTTAAGCCTACATCATTTTCTTCAGGTGTGGGGGAATGAATCTTTTTATTTCTACCAAAAGAAATCAGTTACTTTAAAAAAATTATGAGAATAACATCATGGAATAAAGTCCTATAGAGAAAGGACAAAGAAGCAAGTCTACAAGCAAAAGAAAGCGGCAGAGAACAGACCATCATATCCCCATTCCCCACAGCATCCTAAACTCTTGATAAACACATGATCACAGCTGCCTCAATTTCTGGCCTCTGAGCCAGGTTAGCACCACCCAGAGAGATTCAAAATGACCCTGGAAGAGCTGGTGACGCCTCGCACACAATTGCAATAGACATCCTATTCCTATTTAGCCGACACAAACCCTCTCCAATTCAAAAAGGTTATTTTTTTTCCAGTTCATTTTGCTACCCTCATTTCTAACATTGACTCAGAACGTCTCTGCTCATCAGAGAACTGGCATCTGCTCTTCTCACTCTAGCTTCCCCTGTAGCTTCTAACATCACAAAGGAGGTCGAGCCAATATGTTATGGATTATTATCTCAGTTGTTCTTTCAGATGAAAGAAGTGCTTCAGAAATGCTGCCACTGGAATTCTGCCTCCCAGACTGTTATTTTACTACAGACCATAGACTACATTTCCAATCTGAGTCCCAGAGTTTCAATGAACAAGTCAAAGGAAGTAAAGAACAGATAGAAGACTGAAGTTTTTGTTAGCAGGCCTTCCTCAATTCTATCTTGCCAAGGATAATCTAATTTCAAGAGATGATAAAGTTCACATAGGAATATTTTGTTCTGTGGATTGGTTCCATCAATGAGCATGTGCTAGTGGCATGTAGTATAGAGAGATGCCGTCTCTGCCAAACTCTGGCAGTCAGCAAGTACAAGTTGACATAAAAAAAAATCCCCCCAAAAGACAAGTATGATGGAAACTGACTCAGCAAATTCAATCCATTTTGTCGTTCGGAAGACTGACCTTAACCTTAGGGAAGATGATATTTTCAAAGGCAATCAGCTGTGGCATTTTCTATAATCTATGCCTTCCAAGGCATAGATTTCCTTAAAACGTCCCAGTTCAAAGGAGGCTTGAGAAGATGAAGCATTCTGCTTTTCTCTGTGGAACCCAGGAAAACCCAGAGTCTCTCACATGCACGTTGACCTGTTTCCAAGAATGCGGTGAACATCGTGGAAGAGTAGGTGGAAAGAATGTAGAGGCTGGTGGACAGAAAGGAGTGCTTTAAAATGCTGTGTTCTGGATATGACATTATGATTGTACCAATGCATGCATAGCAACTGTGGTACCTTCATTAGACATTCACAAGAACAAGCAGAGGAAATTCTGCCTGCATTGGGGATGAAGCTCACAAGGCCCTGGCCCCTAACTGGGGAGTTACTGGCAGCTGTTAGCTGCTAGAGGGAGGAAATACATTCTATTTTGAAGCATGGCCACTGGCAGCTTGATAATGCTCCAGGAGACAATTGGACAGCTAGTACAAATTTGGACTTACTGGGTTAATAAAATAGAAAAGGGTTAGTTGCTGAGGAATTCCATCTGGACGGGTGAGTGTGTGCTATCCAGGGGCGGACTGTCCCGGAAGAGAGCACAAACCCCCCTCCCCCAGCTCCTTCTGCAGGGCTGTCTTTCTTTTGCATGACCCTTCACCCCAGCCCCCCTCCCCAACCCTGCCCTGCTGTATGCTAGGACCAGTGCTCAAGAACAATTTTCTGCTCCTACACTAAGGCTACCCACCCAGAGCGGTGAGTGCCTGCCTACCGGGAAGGCCTCAGGGTCCCCTGTAAGGGAGCCCACACACCTTCAGCTCCTGCACCAGGCTTCCGGTACTCTTCTGGATATCGCCCCCCCCCTCCTTGCTCCGTTCATCCTTTTGCCCCCGGATCATTGGGCTACCTAACTGCCCTGTTTAGTTGCTGAGGAATCCCATCTGGACGGGAACGGTTCCTGCTTCTACACTGAAGAGATACACCCAGAGAGTCAATCACAGGAGAGACTGGACCAAGACACCAGGCCTTTCCTGGCTCCATTTGAAGGAAAAGATGGGAAGGCGCCAAGGCAAAAATTCCTCCTACAACCTGAAAGGCAACATGACACCACCAGAATCCAGGGATCCCAAAATAAGAAGAATTGTACACCCTACTCCAGAAGAAATAGAAGAAATCGACTCAAAAGTGAACTATATGAAAATAATAGAGGACCTTAAACAGGAGGTGAAAAACTGCCATAAACAATTAGAGATTACAAACAAAAAGGTAGAGGAAATGAATAAATCGCTCAAATACACGCAAGAAAACCAAGAGAAACAGGAAAAAGCAATCAAACAGGTTAGGGAAGCGGTTCAAGACTTGAAGAATGAGATGGAAGCAATGAAGAAAACACAAACCGAGGGAAGAATGGAGATGGAAAATCTGGGTAAACGAACAGGAACTACAGAGACAAGTACTAACAACAGATTACAAGAGATAGAAGAAAGAATGTTAGACACTGAAGATACCATACAGAAAATAAACACACTGATCAGAGAAAACAGCCAAACCAACAAATCCTCATCACAAAACATTCAGGAAATCTGGGACACAATAAAACGACCAAACCTAAGAATAATTGGGATAGAAGAAGGACAAGAAGTACAGCTCAACAGTCCAGAAAATATATTTAATAAAATTATAGATGAAAACTTTCCCAACCTAAAGAAAGATATTCCTTTAAAGTTTCAAGAAGCATACAGAACACCGAATAGACTGGACCAAAAAAAAAAAACCATCTCCTTGTCATTTAATAATCAAAACACAAAACATACAGAATAAAGAAACAATATAAAGAGCTGCAAAGGAAAAGGGTCAAGTTACTTATAAGGGTAAACCTATCAGACTTACACCTGACTTCTCTATGGAAACCATGAAAGCCAGAAGGTCCAGGATAGATGTACTTCAGAAACAAAGAGACCATGGATGCAAGCCCAGACTACTATACCCAGCCAAGCTTTCGTTCACTATAAATGGAGAAATCATAATTTTCCAGGATAAGAACAAATTTAAACAATACGTTACCACAAATCCAGCCTTACAGAAAGTAATAGAAAGAAAATCACAAACCAAGGAGTCCAACAATGACCACAATAACTCAAACATCTAGAGACCCTTCACCAGAACAACTCCAAGAAGGGAAACACACAAACTCTACTACTAAAAAAGTGACCGGAGTTAACAACCACTGGTCATTAATATCACTTAATGTCAATGGACTCAACTCACATATAAAAAGGCACAGGCTAAAAGATTGGATAAGAAAACAGGATCCAACATTCTGCTGTTTACAAGAAACATACCTCAACCACAAAGACAGGCACCTACTCAGAGTAAAGGGCTGGGAAAAGGCTTATCAAGCAAATGGACCTAAGAAACAAGCAGGTGTGGCCATACTAATTTCTAACAAAGTTGACTACAAACTTAAATCAATAAGAAAAGATAGAGAGGGACATTTTATACTCATAACAGGAACAATCCATGAGGATGAAGTCTCAATCCTGAATATCTATGCCCCTAATATAAAAGCACCCACGTACGTAAAAGAAACATTGCTAAAACTCAAGGCTGCCATCAAACGGCACACACTAATAGTAGGAGACTTCAACACTCCTCTCTTACCAATGGACAGGTCAATCAGACAGAAACCTAACAGAGAAATAAGAGAATTAATGGAGGTAATGAATCAAATGGACTTAACAGACATCGATAGAACATTCTACCCAAATAGTAAAGAATATACCTTCTTCCCTGCAGCTCATGGAACCTTCGCGAAAATTGACCACATACTCGGTAACAAAGCAAACTTCCACAGTTACAAAAAAATATCCGTAACCTCCTGTGTCTTATCAGAGCACCATGGATTAAAGTTAGAATTCAACAACAATGCTACCCCCAGAAAGCCTACAAACTCATGGAAACTGAACAGTCAACTTCTGAACCACACCTGGATCAAGGAAGAAATAAAGAAATCAAAGTCTTCCTTGAATTCAATGAAAATAAAGAAACAACCTATTCAAACTTATGGGACACTATGAAAACAGTCCTGAGAGGAAAGTTCATAGCACTAAGTGCCCACTTAAAGAAAACAGAGAAAGCACACATTGGAGACTTAACAGCCCACCTGAAAGCTCTATAAAAAAAAGAAGCAGACTCACCTAGGAGGAGTAGAAGACTTGAAATAATCAAACTGAGGGCTGAAATCAACAAAACAGAAACACAGAAAACAATCCAAAGAATCAATGAAACAAAAAGCTGGTTCCTAGAGAAAATCAACAAAATTGATAAACCCCTATCCAAGCTAATCAAACGGCAGAGAGAGAATATGCAAATTAATAAGATCAGAAATGAAAAGGGGGACATAACCACAGACACAGAGGAAATTCAGAGAATCATTAGATCTTACTACAAAAGCCTGTATGCCACAAAACTGGAAAATGTAAAAGAAATGGACACGTTTTTAGATAAATACCATATACCAAAGTTAAACCAGGACCAGGTGAACAATCTAAATAGACCTGTTAGTCGTGAAGAATTAGAAGCTGTCATCAAAAACCTCCCTACCAAAAAAAGCCCAGGACCAGATGGTTTCAATGCGGAATTCTACCAGAACTCCCAAGAAGAGCTTATACCTATACTCCTTAATGTATTTCACAATATAGAATCAGAAGAGTCATTGCCAAATTCCTTTTATGAAGCTACAGTCACTCTGATACCAAAACCACACAAAGACTCAACCAAGAAAGAGAATTACAGGCCAATCTCACTCATGAACATCGACGCAAAAATCCTCAACAAAATACTGGCAAACCATATCCTAGAACACATTAGAAACATTATCCATTATGATCAAGTAGGCTTTATCCCAGAGATGCAGGGCTGGTTCAACATAAGAAAATCTCTCAATGTAATCCATCATATAAATAAACTGAAAGAAAAAAATCATATGATCATTTCATTAGATGCTGAAAAAGCTTTTGACAAAATTCAACATCCCTTTATGATAAAAGTCTTGGAGAGATTAGGGATAGAAGGGTCATACCTAAATAGAATAAAAGCTATTTACAGCAAATCGACAGCTAACATCAAACTAAATGGAGAGAAACTCAATGCCATCCCACTAAAATCAGGACCACGGCAAGGCTGTCCACTCTCTCCATACCTCTTCAATATAGTGCTTGAAGTTTTAGCAATTGCAATAAGACAACATAAGGGGATCAAGGGGATTTGAATTGGGAAGGAAGAGGTTAAACTTTCATTATTTGCAGATGATATGATTGTGTATATAAGCGACCCCCAAAACTCCACCAAAGAACTCCTAAAGCTGATAAACAGCTTTAGTAATGTGGCAGGATACAAGATCAACTCCAAAAAATCAGTCGCCCTCCTATACACAAAGGATATGGAAGCAGAGAGGGAAATCAGAGAAGCATCACCTTTCACGATAGCCACAAATAGCACAAAATATCTTGGGGTAACTGACCAAGGAAGTGAAAGATCTATTTGACAAGAACTTTAAGGAATTGAAGAAAGAAATTGAAGAGGATACCAGAAAGTGGAAAGATCTCCCTTGCTCTTGGATTGGGAGGATCAACATAGTAAAAATGGCAATTCTACCTAAGGCAATTTATTGATTCAATGCAATCCCCATCAAGGTCCCATCAAAATTCTTCACAGATCTGGAGAGGACAATAATCAACTTTATATGGAAAAACAAAAAACCCAGGATAGCCAAAACAGTCTTATATAATAAAGGAACTTCTGGAGGCATTACCATCCCTGACTTCAAACTCTACTACAGAGCTACAGTATTGAAAACAGTGTGGTACTGGTATAAAAACAGAGAAGTCGACCAATGGAATCATATAGAAGACCCAGATTTTAACCCACAAAGCTATGAACACCTCATTTTCGATAAAGGAGCTAGAAGTATACAATGGAAGAAAGAAAGCATCGTCAACAAATGGTGCTGGCACAACTGGATGTCAACCTGTAGAAGAATGAAAATTGACCCATATCTATCACCATGCACAAAACTCAAGTCCAAATGGATCAAAGACCTCAATATCAGTCCAAGCACACTGAACCTGATAGAAGAGAAATTGGGAGGTACCCTACAACAGATGGGCACAGGCGATCGCTTCCTAGGTATAACCCCAGAAGCACAGACATTAAGGGCAACATTGAATAAATGGGACCTACTGAAACTGAGAAGCTTCTGTAAAGCAAAGGACACTGTCACTAGGACAAAAAGGCAACCCACTGACTGGGAGAAGATCTTCACCAACCCCGCAACTGACATAGGTCTGATCTCCAAAATATATAAAGAACTCAAGAAACTAGACTTTAAAATGCTAATTAACCCAATTAAAAATCGGGCACTGATCTGAACAGAGAATTCTTAACAGAAGAAGTTCAAATGGCCAAAAGACACTTAAGGTCATGCTCAACCTCCTTAGCGATCAGGGAAATGCAAATCAAAACAACTTTGAGATATCATCTTACACCTGTCAGATTGGCTAAAATCAAAAACACCAATGCTAGCCTCTGCTGGAGAGGTTGTGGAGGAAGGGGTTCCCTCATCCATTGCTGGTGGGAATGCAAACTTGTGCAACTACTTTGGAAAGCAGTGTTTCGGTTTCTCAGGAAATTCGGGATCAACCTACCCCTGGACCCAGCAATACCACTCTTGGGAATATATCCAAGAGATGCCCGATCATCTGACAAGGTCATTTGTTAAATATGTTCATAGCAGCATTATTCGTAATAGCCAGAACCTGGAAACAACCTAGATGTCCTTCAATTGAAGAATGGATGAAGAAAGTGTGGAATATATAAACATTAGAGTACTACTCAGCGGTAAAAAACAATGACTTCTCAAATTTTGCATGCAAATGGATGGAAATACAAAATACTATCCTGAGTGAGGTAACCCAGACCCAAAAAGATGAACATGGGATGTACTCACTCATAATTGTTTTCTAGACTTAAATAAAGGTTAGTGAGTCTATAATTGGATATCCTAAAGAAGCTAAATAAGAAGGTGAACCCAAAGAAAAACATATAGCTATCCTCTTGGGTAGGGGAAGTAGACAAGATTGCCAGGCAAAAATCGGGATCTTAAGGGTGGGGGGGGAGGGAGGTAAGGGGATATGGGGAGAGAAAAGTGAGAAGGGTAGGATGGGGAGAACTTGGGGCAACGGGATGATTGGGATAAAGGAAGGTTGGATAGGGGAGCAGGGAAGCACATATCTTAATTAAGGGATCCATCTTAGTGTTGGGAAGAGACTTGGACCTAGAGGGGCTTCCAGGTGCCCAAGGCGAGGTCCCCAGTTACTTCCTGGGGCAGCTGAAGATAGGGAACCCCAAATGATCCTATCCTATAGCCATACTGATGAATATTTTGCATATCACCATAGAACCTTCATCTGGCGATGGATGGAGATAGAGACAGAGACCCACACTGGAGCACTGGACTGAGCTCCCAAAGTCCCAATGAGGAACAGAAGGAGGGAGAAGATGAGCAAGGAAGTCAGGACCAAGAGGGGTGCACCCACCCACTGAGATAGTGGGGCTGATCTATTGGGAGCTCACCAAGGCCAGCTGGACTGTGACTGAAAAAGCAGGGGATAAAACTGGACTTTCTGAATATGGCGGATAATGAGGGCTGCTGAGAAGCCAAGGACAATGGCACTGGGTTTTGATCCTACTGCATGTACTGGCTTTGTGGGAGCCTAGCCAGTTTGGATGTTCACCTTCCTAGACCAGGATGGGGGGGGGCTTTGGACTTTCCACAGGGCAAGGAACCCTGACTGCTCTTCAGACTTGAGAGGGAGGGGGAGAGGAGTGGGGGGAGAGGGAGAGGAATGGGGAGACTGGGAGAGGAGTGGGGGGGGGGGAGTGCGAGGCTGGGAGGAAAAAAAAGAAAAAAACATAAAAATTTACAGTTCAAAAAAAAAAAAAAAGATCCTCACCAAGAGGGAAATCATGCTTGGATCTAGAAACCTTGCCAACTCTCCAGAGCTACTGAAGTCACAGATCTTTGAGTAGAACCTGTAACCTGTAACTACCACTGTCCCTAACTACATTTATCTTTATACCCGCAGATAAGTGTATTTCTTATCACCCATCAAAAAAACTTCTCTTTGCAACAGACAGAGGCATTTACAGAAAACCCACAACTGATCAAAACACAGTTGTGGATCCCAATGCCAACTGATATACATCTGCAGCTCAGGGACCACTGCAGAAAAAGGGGCAGAAAGATTGTAAGAGCCAGAACATCAGGGCGTTTGCTGTGGGCTTGTGTCTCCTATGGATGTCAGAAGCTACATCCATGAAGTCTCACCAATATGACAAACATGAACAAGGAAAACGGTATATTACCTCTCAATAATTAGTTCTAAACAGATTAGTGCTTTCTAACCAGGGCGATTAAGTTATCGTGTGCATTATGTGTTCTCTCCAATCATTAGACTTCTCACCATAGCAGAGTTCTCAATTCTGAACATGCAGGAGCTAAGGAACTGAAGCTGCTTGGATAACATCTTCAGTCCACCATGATGCTTCTTTTACTCTAGCTCATATCTGGTGTCATTTGTGCATACATTTTTCTTCCTTGCTCTTTTTATAATTCACTTTCTAAAGAGAATTCTCTATCAGTTATTATTTTTCATCACTAATTACTTTGGAAAATTTTTGTTTAGGAAAGAATAAGAAAATAGTCTATGTCTCTTTAAGCTGTAGTACATTTCCATCTGCTTTACTTAGAGAAGATAGAGCATTAAAAAACCTCTCTGTCTATGCAAAAAAAAAATAGAAAAGGACATGAAGGTGGGAGGGACTACCTCAGGTGACCCAAGAGAGTCGGTGGAAGCAAGACATGTTCGTCTTTTATTCTGTACACATATGAAATTCTAAAGGAATAGATTTGAAAAAGAATGTGCCAAATTTTATAATGACATGTAGTTTTAACATGGTTGTGGTCAAATCGAAGCTAATTGTGAACTTTCTTCCTTTCTCCTTGCCAAGGAACATGTGAAGGTGGCGCCAAGCTCATTTGCAGTACGTATTACCATGAGACTGATTGGGTAAAGAGGCATGTCCTATACTTTGGGAAATGACGAAGGAACAAAGAAAAAATGAAGGGTGTCAAGAAAGTAAGAGATGTTGATTTGTTGTTCTCTCTCTCTCTCTCTCTCTCTTTCTCTCTCTCTCTCTCTCTGTGTGTGTGTGTGTGTGTGTGTGTATGTACATGTGCATTTGCATGTGCATGTGTGTTGAAGTCAGAGGACAACATCAGCTGTGACTCTTTAGGTACCATCCATTTTGTTGAGACAGGTTCTTTCATTGGCCCAGAGTTTGTCCCATAAGCTAGGGTCTTCCTGTCTCACCTTCCCCAGTGCTGGGACTACAAGTGCACACCTCCACACCACTATCTTCTTGCACATGTCCTGGAGAATAAGATTTAAGTCCGCATGCTTACAAGATAAGCACTTACTGAGCTCCCACTCAGCTCTAGGGAAGTTGGCTTTAAGTTCATGAATCTTTCTTCTCAACTTCTTTAGTATTTGCCTACTAGCAGGCTCCAGCCTGCTGCTTATTTAAAATAATCCAAGCTGCTTCTCACCTCTCACACAAAGATGCAATTTCCTATTTATGGTTCACCATGACTATATTGTGATAATTAATTGACTAATAGAAACATATGACACATGTTAAATAAAGTAAAACTGGTATTTTATTCAATTAGTTTTAAGTAAGAACACTTCTATGTTATTATGGAGTACACAGTCTAGTTCAAGTGCCAGACTACACTAAGGCAAAGACTTCACTTTGGAATGTCCTTTCTCCTGCAACAATAATGAAAAAAATGTCCTTTCATATGCATCTTGCTGAATGATTAGTTTAGAAAGAATCTCCAGCTTTTACTCTTGACTCCAAGGTTGAAATCTAGTGACTTTCAATTTAGCTGTCTTCAGTACCAATGTAATCCAGGTTTAAATTTTATGTAATCAGCAAAATAGGTTTAGTTCATGGCCCATAGGGTAGGTTGCAGGAACCAAGGAATATTTGTAATTTCCTGAAATTCTTAACTCACGAACACTATATAACTTGCATTATATTAGATTGGGTTCAACTTAATCTAACTTTTATAGTGCCTAGATAAAAGGAAAGGAAAAGAAAAAGCCATTTCTACTTGGGCTAATTCTTTCTATTCTGGAATGTAAGTTGCATGCAATAAAGAAGAAAAGCACTTAGAAAAACAACCGATACTATTGGTTTTGAAAACAGTGGCAAAGGGTTCCCCCTGTTCTTTTCCAAAGGCAAACTTCCCAACACAGTCTTGGCTTGGGGTTTTAGACTGTCTCTAGTGCACAATTACCACTTGCCAAGTGCAGACTGCCAAGTGCACCAAGAGCAAAGTGTAGTCAAAGTTCATCTTTAGGTCAACCACCCTGAAACCATCAATCTGGACAACCCCTGGGTAACCTCTTCCCAGCTCCCAGATTGGAGCAGGAGCCTTTGCAGTCTCATTAGAGCATGCAACAATTAATTTGTCTTAAAGAGGAAATTAAACAGTCGTGTACAGTGTAGGGACGAGGTCAGAAAGTGGACCTGGAGGGGCATTCACAACCTCTGTTTGGGGGTCCCTCCCCAGGCCTGGGTGGGGGCGGGCCTGACTCAGAAGAGAAATAATGGTGTAGGACAAATCTGACAAAGGCTTTGGGACAAAACGCACATAAATAGTAGAGAAATGTAACCTGAGAACAAGTCCACAGTGTTCGAGCGGGCCGAGCGCAAGCCCGCCTTTCAGGAACCACAGGGTGAGAACGCGGGCAAAGACGGCTTCACAAATTCAGTGTTATTAACCCAGAAAATGCAGTACTGTTGTCCTTGAACTTACTTTTTATTGTGTCCTTGACTTGTATTCATGGGCTAGAGTTTCTGTCATGAGAAAATGGGAGGGAAAAGTCTGATGTGGAGTCAGTGCTGTTTGTGAGCGCACAGTGAATTGAACCATTGTCTTCCATAGATACCATCTTTTTACGTGATTAGAGAAGGTGAATGGTTAGTATGAGCATTGTGCACAGAAAGCTGAAAAAATAGACGAGATGCTGCATATTCTCAGCAATGTAATAATAAAACCTTATCAACTAGTCTTATCCCCCAACTGCAAATCTATCATCTGTCTATCTTTCTATCAGTCTGTCTGTCTGCCTATCATCTATCTATCCTCTCATAACTTTACTATTACAGATTTCATCATTTGGAAGCTAACATTTAAGTAATTAAATAGCTAAAATCATGATGTAATATATGTGAGGCTGTGGTCAAATTTATAAAAGCCGTTTGATTAATTTATAATAATAAACTATGGATTTATCAAGTTAGATATTATTCAATGTATGTTGCTAAAGAAAAAGTTTGAATAATAAAAAGATTTTAAAAAGATAGACAAAGAACTTGCTCAAGCTAGCAAAAGCTGGAGAATGAACACATTGAAAAAACTAAAGTGCTGTAAGCAAGGAAATCTATTTATGATTTCAACATTAAGAAACAAACATTAGAATTGGTCTTAAGTTCATTGATTAATTTCTGTAGATCTAAAAAATCCTTATCTTGTTAAAATTAAAATTTCTGACTGGTAAACTGTTTAATATTAATTCTTTAATTATCTTTATTTCATATAATGCTTACTTTAAATTCTAGTATATCGGTTTAATAAATTAAAAATAACCAATTTTTAACTTTTAAGAAATTGAAAACAGGAATTCTCTTACATTATAGCTATAGCTTTATTTCCGTATCACACCCTCAAGTAGAATTTGTATTCAGTAAAATTTATTGGTTCTTAAGTTTCCTTCATGCCTCTTTGTAGTCACCCTCTTTTCCCCACCCCAGGGTTTGAAATTTCCAATTTTCCATATTTCATTGGGCATTGTCAGTCTTTTAATTTTAGTGATCTTAACAAAGGTATAATACTTATTGTGTTGTGATTATTTATATAATTTTATTGCTCATTTAAGAACCCTATGCAGTATATTTGGACCATATTCACCTCTCACTCCTCCTCCAAGTCCTTACCCCTTTAATTTTTGTACTCTTAAAAAGAACTAGGCAGTCCCGATTTGCTGTTTATGTACCCACGGTTGGAAGGCCATCCATCCACTCGAGCTTGGTGGACCTATCAGGGACCACACCCATAAAGAAAATGGATTCTCTTTTCTCTAGAAGCCATCAGCTGTCAATCACACTTCAGTTAGGCTGGAGCTCATCTGTTACTACCTATTCCATGCTGGAATACTGGTTTGCCCTTGTGGTGGTTTTGTGCAGCCCCGGTAAATTAGGTATTCATTGCCATGTCCATCAAATGCTGTTTCACTGCAGTGTACACTACCACTGGCTTTTATAGCCTCCCCTTCCCATCTTCCATGATATATGCCCCATTTAGAGATGAGCACTAGACAGTCTCTTATTCACTGCATTCTGATCAGTTGTGTGTCTCCATATCAATTGACATTTACTTCACAAAGAATCTTCTCTAATGGCATGAGGGATGGACTAAGAAATGGGTATAAATATGAGGACTGTGTTACCCTCTATTATGTTCTCCCCTAGGGCCTATGACCTAGCCAACCACAAATCTTTTGCCTGGTTAACAGTACCAGTTTGTGAGTTACAGCTTTTGAAATGGGCTTTAAATCCATCAAGACAGTGGTCCAATGCTCCCATACATTCATGCCACTATAGCACCAGTGGACATATCTTGCCAGGCCAGTCTTTACTGTAGCTCACAGCATTTACTGCTGGGTAGAACTGTTAATTGTTTTTTCTGCCTTGGTAGCATGCATAGCAATATCCAATACAATGAAAGTTAGCCAATAGTGAGGATACTTCTGGCTCAGCCACCTTGATTTCTTTATGCCATGTGACTCAAGTATGTAGGTATATTCAGCAATAGGTAACTAAGAGCCTGTGATGTTTGGGATGCCTATGAGACTCCACTGATCAACAATTTAAAAGAGATAATCTATAAAAGCACCAAGCAGCTTTTTGTTTGATAGCTTATGATGTCTGGATGGGGCACTTCCCCATTACAGAGTGATTTAATTTATGTGTTTATATGTATATATACATACATATATATAAAGAGAGATTCTACAATTGTAGTCTTTTATTTGAGTTTTTCAGAAAATCTTTCATCTTCCTCTTCCTCTTTCTCCTTCCTCTACTTTGATCCCGATTCTCTGCCCTATTTAGCACTTCCTGTTCCATTATTCCCATTTCCCCCTTCATAACACGTTGTTCTATCCTCTTTTCATTGAAATATCCCCTCATGATTCCTTTCCACTTCTATGACTTCTTGAGGTACTCCAATATAGATCCAGCCATCTGAAGAGTCAAACCTAGCATCCACATATGGGAGAAAACATGCGGAGTTAGTTCATCAGGGTCTGGGTTACGTCATTCAGAATGACTCTCCCAACACCATATGGCATACCACTTCAAGTTGTGGAAGCAACATGTTCCATAGTTGAGAATCTAGTTCTGACTAGTTTACCAAATGACTGAAATGCAGCAAGATTTGACTAGAGCTGACTGAAAAAAAAGTCTGCAACATTTTGATAGAGTAGACAACAACTCATAGTCTCAGGGTCTTGTGGGCTTATAAACATGTCATACTGTATCTGCTCAAGATTTGAAGCAGTTCTTATTCTGACATGGCTTTATAGTAATTTAAGGTAGATAACACAAACTGCATTGGTTGTTTGAAGTTGACTGTCATTCATGTGTAAAATGTGCCTACTGGAAGCATATCATCGCCTATGTTGGGAATGAAGTGATTTTTATTACCCATCTACATAAGAACGATGTCTAGATAATGAACACACATAGAGTTGCAGATTCAGATATTTTTCATAGGCTTCCAGAAGTCAAAATAATCTCCTGGAAAATGAAGTGTTTGATTAACTATGCAGTTATTTATTTTATATAAAGCTATCATTTTATCTCATAAAAACTTTCAAGGTCATCTAGTTCAGCATTTTAATTATACAAATGAAGAAACTGAGGCAGGAGAAAAAAATGAAAGAACTTTTGCTTAATACACTTGCAATTTAAATTTGAACAAAGCCTAATTTGCATCCAATTATATTCCCATAAAGCTAAGTCTCATCAATTCCATATTTAACAATTAAAAACTAAAATCAATCAAATCTAAAATGCAATCATATAAAAGAGAGTCATATATTAAATCATAAAAAATAGAACAGGTGATTAAACAAAGAGTCATTTGTTCAGTCATCTCCTTATCTGAAGACAGAGTTCACAAGTCACGTGGTTTTAGGTCTTTATTTCTTCTAACAAAATCTTTTACACAAACACATAATGATACAAAGCTGCTAAAAATTTATGTCCCCATTTGCCCTGATTAATTTATAGACTGCATATTATCACTTTTAATCATTTTATGAGAGTAGTATTTTCATGACCAGGAAAGGCCTCAAGGTTATCTTTTGTGCTGTAGGATTTGTCTCTAAGCTCTACAAATCCAAAGCTTGATGGTCTGATAAGTCAAGGGAAAAAAATAACTTACCCCTCCCAAACCTATATAGGCTAATGGCCACCATAAAAGCCAGAAATCAGTCAAGCAAAGGCTTCTACTGATCAGGTCCTACACACTCTTTTAATATTCATTTTTCTTGGCCTCTTCTTTGAACTTAGATGTTCTCCTTCCCGGGCTTAATTAACATATCACACTCCTGACTCCCTGTCCACCTTTCTAAGCACCGCAGCCTCCTCTAACTATTGAATCTCAGTGCTTAGACATAAAAGCACCTGCATTTGTATTCTTGTAGGCTTCCATTCCTTGTACTCCGTGATAGGAATTCTTACCAGAGAAGATGTGAATAAGAAAAAGCAAAGCCTTATACCCACTCATTCAAATTCAGCATTCTCTTCAATTACAAAGACATATAATCGAGTAATAATACAGGACCTGCCATTTTGTAGCCATCTCTCAAAATCACAGACTTATCTAACATTTCGCAATGATATTGCTTTAGGGGTCTCAAAATGTTATTGATGGGTCAATGCCTACTTCATATATACTGTAGGGGACTAGAGGAAAAGCTCAGTCAGTAAACTGCTTGTCATTTAAATATAAATATCTGAGTAACATCTAAAAACCTAACAAACAAGGTGTGTGGTTTCTGTGTGTGTATGTGTGTGTATATGTGTGCGTGTCTACATGCATGTATTTGTGTGTTCTTCCCAAGTGCCTGTAATCCCAGCACTAGGAAGCCAGAAACAGGAAGATCCTCTGACTAGTCAGCCTAGTTTACTTGATGAGGTCCAGGCCAGTAAGGAACATTGTCTCAAAAACAAAGGTGGATAACGCCCAAGGAATGACACCTAATCTGAATAGTCATCTGAGACCATGTTAGTGTCAGAGAGATTTGCTGCGACCAGAGCCATACTGATATGTCTGACCTGTGCTGCCTCAGGGCTTACAGGGACATCTGGGCTTGAGCTGCTGCCAAGAGCCATGTCTGGGTTTGTGGTCCGGCTGTAGGTGGCATCTGTGATAATGTCCATGGCCCATAGTGTCACAAGTCATAGGAGCCATGCATGATGATATTCAAGGACCATGCTTAGCCGGCCTTGTTGCCCACTGGCCCAGGGTAATTGGCCCTGCCCCTCTCTGGACAATGCAGCAGGAAAATTGGTCTTGCCCCTCATTGGAGAGCTGGCCCCCACACTCAGGAGAGATGGTCCAGCTCCTCATCATGGGTATGGGAGAACTGGCCCAAAAGCACGGGTCTAAGAGAACTGGGTCTGCCCCTCACCTGAGTGGTTCCAGTGACTCAGACTGACCAGCTCAGCTACCACCCAGACCCAGCTACATCCAGGACCTTGGGTTGACACACGCTAACATCTATCCCCCTCTATTACCTGCTAGAGCATGTGAAGGAATTGGTCTCATGGAACAAAAACCGCAGGATCTCCATGACTCTGGACAACAGAAGGATACCCATTTTGTGCCAGAAGCCTTGAATCTGACCAATGGGCATTTTGTGGGTGAGGCTGATTGGCCCAAAGGACATACTGTGTGGCACACCACAGCACTCACTACTACTAGGATCAATGAAGATGTTCTTCACGGAGCAGCCAGGTGTTTTCCTGTTCTTTTTGTTTTGTTTTGCTTTTAATTTATTGGAGGGCATTCTTTTGGGTTGGATTCTGTAAGGTGAGTGGAGGATATGGACAGACTAGGAGGTAGCAGGACTGGGCACATGATGTGAAAGTCCCAAAGAATTATGTAAAAAAAAAGAAGAATTATACCCAAAGTTGAACACTACTCTCTATATAAGCACATACACATATGTGTACATGAACACACACATACACACGAGTACTATGTTGTAAAACCATCCAATAAACCTATATGGCTGTGAAAGCGTGACACTGTAAGAACTACAAGATAAAGCAAAGAGTGAGGCTTCATGGAAGTACAGAGGGAAGTGTGCACATTTCTTCTCATGAGTTGGGCAGCATTTTATAAAAATAACATTCATTATTGGCTTTGAAAGATGTATAGGAGTTGTCCTGATGAGAAAAAAGGCCATCAATTTGAAGTCAACAGAGTAAAAGCATCCCTAGATCTCCAAGCTGTGAAGGGAAGGGATGAATGGCTGCGCTCCGCAATAGCAGAGGACATAAATGAAATGAAGAGGATGTGGGGCAGATGATGAAGCAGAGACCGCACACGGGGGAGAGGTTGTAAAGACAGGCCCGGCCTGTTCAGACTTTTCAATCTTTGTTGGAGACAATAGCAAACCATTAAGGTTTGAAGCAAAACATTGGGACATCTCATTTGCATTTTAACATGGTAACACCAAGCACTGTGGAGGAAAAGCTGACTAGTGGATTAGTTTTCAAGCTTAGGTAACAGAAAGAATATGTTTGTACTAACCAACAAGATCGTGTAGACATATGACTACCAACTTTTAATCTGAAAAACATATTTCATATTGGAGAACCCATCCAGCTTCACACAGAAAAAAAAAATCTAACAGAGGCTAAATACTAGTAAGCTTTTACTTTTCAAATAAAATAAGCGGTTTGAATGTGGGAAGCTATGGACACTTGTTCAGGAGCTAATAATTTTTAGCTTCACCAAGGAACAAATAGGGATATTAAGTAGGGATCTAAACTTAGTAATTATCAAGCAAATAAGCAATAAAAACTCTGCTGGAGGTATCAGCATTCCTGACTACGATTTATAATACAGAGCAATAGTTATCAAAACATCACGATACTGGCATAAAAATAGCTACAGTAGACAATGGAATGGAATTGAGAACCCACATAAGTCCATGCAACTTTAATTACGTGACCTGGGGCCACGTTAGTGTCTGAGGGCTGCACTACCACTACCACTGTTGCTGTGCTGATCTGAGAGGCCTGCACTGCCACCTGGGGCAATGGTGACATCCAGACCCAGCTACTGCTGAGGATCATATCTGGGTCTGCGGTCTTACCACAGCCAGAGTCTGTGTTGGAAAGTTCAAGGTCTATGTTGCCACCAAAAGTCACACTAAGCCCAGGGTTTGGGTCACAACCTGTGGCCTTGTTGGTGTCTGGGGGTGAGGGATTGTGCTGCTGCCAGAGCCATCCTGGTTTGAGTAGCCTTTGGTACCACCCAGAGCCGTGATACCATCCTCGACCGAGCTTCTGCCAAAGGCCATGTCTAAGTCTATGGTCCAGCTCTAGCTGGAGTCTATGGACTGTGTTACCATAGAAACCATGAGTACTGAAATCAGAAGGTATAATGAGCCAGCCTCACCCTTCCTCACCCTGAGAAAGCTGCCCTGCCCCACATTGGACACTGAAGAGAGCTGGCCCCACCTCACATCAAGGGCAAGGGAGAACCCACTCTGAGGGCATGGGCACAGGAGGGGTGGCTCTGCTCATTGGCTGAGGGAGGACTGGGCTGACCAGCTCTGCTACCACGGGAGGCCAAAGCTGGCCCCTGGATTGTCCCACCTTAACATCTACCCCGTCTATGATCATAGACTGCTGGAGTTCATGAAGGGCCAAGATACCTGCAGTATCTCTATGACTCTGGGCAGTGGCAGGATATCCGAGAGGAGTTTCAGTGAGGATCCATTGAGGATGGAGTACCAGAAACCAAAGGCCAGGAACCAGGCCAATGACTCGTTGTAATGAACATTTGCAAGGAAAACTGATTAGATAAAAGGGTACCCTGTGTGACACATAGCAGCTCCCAGAGCCACTAGGATGAAGAAGGAGGTGTTGGAGAGGCGGGAAAGACAGAGGAGTGAAGAGGTTTCTCTTTTTGTTTGTTTTGTTTTGGTTTGAATTATCTTTTAATTTTCATTGCAGGGGTACTGCAAGGACATGGAGTATATATGGGGGACTGGGAAGTGAGTGGAATTGGGATCCATGATATGAAATTCCCAAAGAATCAATAAAGAAATTATGTTAAAATTTTTAAAAAAAAGTTGGAAAAGCTAGCTGAGAGCCAGTGTGCATCCATCACTCTCAGCTTTCTACTTGTGAATGTCATGTAACTAGCAGCTTTACGCTCCTGCCAAATTGATGCTCCTTGTATGATGGACTGTCATCTTTAACTGTCAGTACAAGTAAATAATTTCTCCTGTAAGTTTCCTTAGTCAGTTTTGTTTTTTTCATTTTTCAAGACAGGGTTTCTCTGTGTAACCACCCTGGCTGTCCAGGATCTATCTTGGTAGATCAGTCTGGCTTCAGACTCACAGAGATTCACCTGCTTCTGCCTCCCAAGTACTGGGATTAAAGTCATGTACAACCACCGTCTGGCATTCTGGATTTTTTTAAATCACAGCAACAGGAAAATAAATTAAAATAGCTTTACTTATCTTTGCTCAACATGGCACATCTGCCACAAGCATCTGCAACTGGCTACGTTTATGGTATTTAAATATTTGTTCAGACTTGGTAGACTTTATCAAAGATATGACAAATTCAAACGAGATGATATGGTGACTCACACCTCTACTTTCTTTAGATCTATAGGAAGTCTGGCATTAATCTCTCTCATGACCAGCAAAATAAAATATTATTTTGGGTTCTATGATGTCTTAGACATGAAGAGTTTCTACATAGGCTCATGTGTTGAATTCTTGGTCCTAATTGTGGGAGACTTTAGGTGGAAGGGACTAGTTTAAGGAGGCAAGTACTGGGGACATGCTTGTGAAAGCTATGCTTGGTCCCCAGTTCCTTTCTTGCTCTCTGCTTCCCATATGCCCTGAGCCTAATATTTTCCTCTACTACATTATCTTATAGCCATAGTGTTGTTCCCATGTATTGGGCCAAGCAACTATGGATTGAACTCCTTGATTCAAAATGAATCTTTCCTCTTACATGTTATTCTTCAGTTATCTTGGTCATGTGACAAAAGTTTGACTAACTCTGGGTAGGCAAAGGAAGTGTGAGATTCGTTTAGCTTAATCTACTGTGATACCTTTGCCATTCATGTCAGCAAGCAAAAGCAGAGGTTCTATAGAGCACCCAGTGTATCTGTCCAATTACACACCCGGAGATCAAGACCAGCTGGATATCTGGAGACAGGAACAATGACCACCAGGTCCTATAACTGGTCCTATAAACATAGGCTATAACATTCTAAATTTATGTCTCATGGGAAAGCAGGACCTCTTAAATTCATTTGAATTTTGATTTGAAGACAAGGTCAGGTCTATAAACTAAACTTTTGAGGAGAATGGAAGCTGACCTTAACCTCTTGATTTATGATTTATTTTTGTTATATAAATTAGGAGATGTAGTTTTTTAGCTATCTAATACTTTCTCTTAGAATACCACGTTCTTCGAACAAGCTGCATAGCTCCTGTAATTAACCCCTCTTGATGGTAATAGTCTTTGACTTTCTTCTGCTAGTTCAGCACCAGCACCATGATCATCACCTGGTCTCCATTATTTCTAGTCAGCAGTATCTCTAATGATGCTACTGAGGGACGTTCTATGATTGCACCCCCTCTCATCCATCCTGGCCTTCATAGAATACTCATCACTGAAGCTTCTCAAGGATTCTTATGCCTCCTATTAGCATCCTTCTTCGTATTTCCCAATCCTCCCAATGAGATGTAGTTCACGGTGTCTTCTTCGGCATGCTGTATTCTCCCCATTCTGATACTCCCATTTTTCAGATTGTTTTTTGCTTACATTTTCCACGTTGGTCCTAGCATTTCTACCTAAGTGTGAATAGTAGATATTTTGTTCTTCTAACAACCATCTTGACCCAAATTCTTGAAAGAATGTTAAATTCTGGACATTGGATAATGTGTTCATAGCAACAAAATCCCACTTAAATGGATGGTGTCCTGCCTGAAAGCTCTGCTAGAGTAATGGTGGCACATTGGTTGTAGGAGGAACCAGCAAATATCTGGTGTGACTCAAGACCCACTCCGTGAGACGGAACCCCTACCCCATACTGCTAGAGTGACCAAAACCTGGGACTTAATAGTCCAGAGACCTAGGTGCAAACACAATGCTACTGTTCGATTGAGAGACCATAGCAATAAAATGATTTCTAATGACATTCTGCTATGCTAACAGATCAGTGCTTTGCCCAGCCATCAATAGAGAACCATCCTCCTGCAGCAAATGGGAACAATTTGAACAATTTACAGAGGTTCACAGTTAGACAATATGCAATGAATGAAAGACCTTGGTACATTCAGCCATAAATAGAATGTTTCCAACAAATCCCTCCTCTCAGGATTCAGGGAACCCTGTAGAAGAAGAGGTGGAAAGAGTGTAAGAGCCAGTGGGTATGGAGGACAGCCAAGACACAAGGTTTTCTGGACACAGCAGGAATTGTGCACATGAGACTTCACAGAGACCAGGGCAGCATGCACAGGGCCTGCGGGCATCTGTCCCTGATGAAGTTCAGAAGGTGAGAGAAATGGGCAAACACTCCCATCTCTAACACAGAAGCTATTGACAACCAGTCACAAGTGAAAATTCAGTTTCCTCCAATGGAGTCTCTACTAGTGAAACAATTTAGTTAAGAAGAGGCTGCACACCCAACAGAAGACGGCCAACAGAAAATGAACTCAAGGGCATCTTTGCCAGTTGATTGTATCATAATGTTGTCTCAGGGCTTTTAAATTTTTCAGCTTATTTTTTATTTAAATGTGTATAATAAGTATAAATATTAATTATCATATATGATTATATATATATATACTTAATTTTTTCCCTCTCATTTATGCTACAGATCTTTTGTATATGCACTATGGCTTCCAGTTTAGTATTTCTTAGAGGGTTCCTGAGTGTGTTTATGAGTGAGTCTCTGTGTCTGTATCTGCTTCTTGTGCCTTCTCTTTCATCTGTCTGTTTTGTCCTACTCTGATGTATTAGTTTTTATTTTATGATTACCCCTTAGAAACCTGTTTGTTTTCTATAAAAGACAGTAAGTCGGTGGATGCGGATGGGAAAGGAGGTCGGGACAAACTGGTAGAAGTAGAAGGGGAACTATGATCAGGATATATTATGTGACAGAAAAATATATTTTCAACAAAATGAAAAAATAAATGGGTGTCTTTATGCTCAATGAGAATCTAGCTCCACTTTCCTGGCTTCCATGGCTACATATTTTTCTGGGTCCTTCAAGTCCTACTGTTACTTTACTTCCTCAATGGTGAAGTACTTCCTTGGCCAGTTTATGTTGTGACTTTCATTTAACTTTTGGTTACAGAGAAGGAAGCAGGGTGGAATCTGAGGAGGACAGCTACTATTTTCTTCCATGGGAATCTGACATTTACAGCAATAAAGGAGCATCTTCTGAGGACAGGAAGGTTCAGGGATGGCCATGAATTTTAGATTTCATGTGCCTGGACCTAAATCATGGCCCTGTTTTATTCTGTTTCTGTTAGGGCTTTGGTTTGGGAACATTATTAGACTTCCTAGGGATGAAAATTTGGTAAATTTGGGGAATCATATTTAGCTTTTCCAAGCTCTAAAAATCGGGGTGAAATGGAAAATTATTGGTGTAAATCCTTAAGGCTGAAGATCTAAGAACCAAGCATTTTGTGGTCTGAAGGAAGGAGATGACTCTTTTTCTTCATGAAGAAAATTCATCCTTTCTTCTTTTTTCATCTGGGTCCTTAGTAGATTGAATGATGGTCTTCCAAATTGATGGTCAATTTTCTTTACACAGTCTACTAACTCAAGTAATTTTTTTTTAAATCTCCTTTTTTTGACCATCCTTAAAAGCACATATTCAGAACTAGCTTCACTAGCTCTCTGGGCTTCCCTTGACAGGGTCAGATTGACAATAAAGGAGTCATCATAATGTGTCATGGGATAAGGGAAGTGAGACTGGGTAAGAATGTGTCAGGTCATTGCAGAAAAAGCATGTAGGGGCACTCTGGGGCTGTCACAGCCATTCAGAGTTTTGTACCCACACATTGACTTTTACCAAAGACAATTTTCCAAGGAAAACTTATTTGTGGGCAGTTAATAGGCAGCATAGGAAATAAATAACATGAGAAGAAGACACTTTTTATGGCGCACTACACCATCCGCTGCAGATAGCTAAGGAAGTAAGACTTTAATTTCCCAATTCTTTCTCCCTAATAATCATTTCATTTTAGTGTTATTATTAAAATATGATTCTTTTTATTTTGAAAAAGTGAACTTGAAATTTCATTAAAAATCTGACCCATAATTTCTTTTCTAATTTTGAAATTTCTAATCATTTTTCTCTGTGACTTTTAAATTAAAATTTCTCAAGGTTGAGGTAATTAGAGAAATTCATTTGAGTATAAGTTAACTGAGTAATAAAAACCATGTCCAAGAGTATTGGTAGCTCAACCCCTATTTTACCCAAAATTAGAAATGTTGGGATATACTCCCCAGATTTCACCCAGGGAAGATTCCTGATCCCCCTAATTAGAACATAAGCATACAATGCTCCAACTGTTAAGAGCTGGTTACACTAATCAAAGGATAAACTCTCTTCCCAGGAATTGTTTCAGGCCAAAGCAGTGTGGCCATTCTGTCATGCCCGTCATTCCTTGATTGGCAATGTGGAAGATAATGCTCATTCCCATGCCTCGTTCTGGACAAGTGGGAGGGTTCATCTCAGCTAAAGACTCTTAGAGGAATACCCAAGACGTTTAGTGCAGCTGCAACATCCTTCAACTTTTCTCTCTGCTCATTTCTTCTTTCGGCTCCCCTTTATGTGAACTATCCAGGGGAACAGTCCCCAGAAAATCTTCTTATGAGGCTAATACTCATCTTAGAAAGGTTCTGAAAAAGCCAAGCTCCATGAAATGCTCCATTGCCATGCCTCACAGGTGGCCCTTGTCAAATCTAGAGGGACAAAGGACTCAACTAAATAAAGATAAATGAATTCTTGAAAGTGATTAGTAGGGGAAATAGGATGCTACCAGTGTTGCTCAGTGGTATATAGCTTACCTAAAAAACTAGAGTTCCTGGATTTAGTACCTATAAATACCACAAAAATCATGTGTGTGCTTGTATGTGCACATGTATGTGTGTGATATGAGAACATAACATATATATGAATCACCCAATTCTAAAAATAGAATGTATTTAATTATAATAATGTAATGCATAACACATACATGAATTAGTTCATGTACTATATAATATACACGAGTTACTGAATAATTTCTAGTAGTGGAGATTAAAATTTGGCCATTTCTTAGTATTATAATTTATATCATTTTTTTTCAGAAAAGATGCAGGCATTAAAAAGCAATTAAAGTAGGTTTTCCAGTCAGGCCCATCTTTGCCAATGCATACATAGCTTTCCTGCGTGCTCTGGTGATGTCAGGCTGGTACTTAAGAACCTGTGACAGTGGCACCTGAGCTACATATGATATCATCTGACCTCACCATTCTTTTCGTTCCTTGATTTACCTCAAGTGAATCATTTAAATCTTTTTCTTCAACTTCCTAAACAAATTTATTTTCATTGGAAATATAAATCCTTTCCAGACTTGCTTAGAAATATTTTAAAGGGAAAGTACCCTAAATTGACTATACCTTCTAAATCATTAGTTATATTCTTTAGAATCTACTGGAAGTGTTCTTACAAAACAATCCTCCTTTCCATGAAATGAAGCATTCTTTTTTTGTCTTTTATTGAAAATAGATTTTTTTATACAATGCATTCTGATCATGGTTTCCCCTTCCTCAACTCTTTCCAGTTCCTCTTCACCTCTCTTCTCATTTGGATCTACATTGGATCCTTTCTGTCCCTCATTAGAAAATATACACTTCCATAGTGATTGTGCAAATTTGCACTCCTATTCACCATGAATGAGTGTCTGCCTTACTGTACAAATTTGCACTTCTATTCACCATGAATGAGTGTCTGCTTTACTGTACAAATTTGCACTCCTATTCACCATGAATGAGTGCCTGCCTTACTGTATAAATTTGCACTCCTAATCACCATGGATGAGTGCCTGCCTTACTGTACAAATTTGCACTCCTATTCACCATGAATGAGTGTCTGCCTTACTGTACAAATTTGCACTCCTATTCACCATGAATGAGTGTCTGCCTTACTGTACATCCTTGCTGGCATGAGCTATATTTGTTTTTATTGATCTTAGTCATTCTGAATGGGTATAAAATGAAATCTCAAAGTAGTTTTGATTTGAATTTCTTTGTGACTAAGGATACTGAACATTTCTTTAAGTGCTTCTCAGTTATTTGTGCTTTCCCTTTTGAGAATTCCCTGTTTAGATCTGTACCTCATTTTTAATTGGGCTATTTGCTTTCTTCATGTCCAGATTTTTGAATTCTTTATATGTTTTGGATAATTAGCCCTCACTGTGTAGTTGTTAATTTTTTTTGTCAATCTGTAGTCTGCTATTTTATCCAAATTATGGTATACTGTTTTTTTTTACCATGCTTTTCAGTTTCATGAGGTCCCACTTATTAAACGTTCTTTTAAAATACATTTTTGCATTCCAGAGTGGTTGCACAAGTTTGCATTCCCACCAGCAATGGGTGAGTGTACCCTTTCTCCACAACCTCTCCAGCAAAGGCTATCATTGGTGTTTTTTATTTTAGCCATTCTGACGGGTGTAAGATGGTATCTTAAAGTTGTCTTGATTTGCATTTCCCTGATCGCTAAGGAAGTTGAGCATGACCTTAAGTGTCTTTTGGCCATTTGAAGTTTTTCTGTTGAGAATTCTCTGTTCAGCTCAGTGCCCCATTTTATAATTGGGTTGATTAGCCTTTTACGGTCTAGTTTCTTGAGTTCTTTATATATTTTGGAGATCAGACCTTTGTCAATTGCGGGGTTGGTGAAGATCTTTTCCCAGTAAGTGGGTTGCCTTTTATGGGATAAATCCGGACTAGCTGAACATAGCGGACAATGAGGACTACTGAAAACTCAAGAACAATCGCCGTGGGTTTTTGATCCTACTGCACGTACTGGCTTTGGGGGAGCCTAGACAGTTTGGATGCTCACCTTACTAGACCTGGATAGAGGTGGGCGGTCCTTGGACTTCCCACAGTGCAGGGAACCCTGATTGCTCTTCGAGCAGATGAGGGAGGGGGACTTGATCGGGGGAGGGGGAGGGAAATGGGAGGCGGTAGTGGGGAGGAGGCAGAAATCCTTAATAAATAAATAAATTTAGAAAAAGAAAAAAATATATTTTTGCAGTGTTTATTTTTATTTAAAAACACTTTTTTTATTTATTTTACATACCAACCAGTTTCTTCTTCCCCATCTCCTCCCCGTTCCTATGTATACCTGCATCCACTCCTCCTCCATCTCCATTCAGAAAGGGATAGACACCAAGGGGTTGAACAAGCGTGACACATTGCATTGAGGCAGGACCGAACTCCACCCCTTAAGTCAAGGTTGAGCCAGGTAATCTAGCATGGAGAGCAGGCTACCAAAAACCCCAAAAATCTTTTAAATTTAGTTTATGTGCATTGGTATTTTGTTTGTATATCTGTGTGAGGGTGTCAGATCACCTGGAACTAGAGTTACTGACAGTTGTAAGCTGCCATGTGGGTACTGTGAATTAACCCCCATCCTTTTTGAGGAGCAGCTAATACTCTTATACCATTGAGCCATATCTCCAGTGCCTGTCTTATTGGTGTTCTGTTCAGAAAGTCCTTTCCTCTGTCAGTGAGTTCAAGACTACTTCCATACTTATTCATCTCTGAGATTCAGTGTATCTGACTTTATGTTGAGATTCTTAATCCATTTTGATTGAATTTTATGCAAAATGTTAAGTATGGATCTATTTGGATTCTTTTCCATGCAGCTATTCAGTTTGACCATTTGCTTCTTTTTTCTAGTGTGTATTTCTAGCCTCTTTATTAAAAAAATCACATATCTATAGGTTTTTATATTGGATTTATATTCAATTGAGTCTATTGATGAATGTATCTGTTTTTATTTGTCAATAGTATGCGATTTTTATTACTATAGCTCTGTATTATTATTTGATGTTGGGGAAGGTGATATCTCCAGCAGTTTTTATTTATTATTTAGCAATTAAAAATTATCTTGGGTTTTTTTCTTTTTACATTTTTTTTATGAAGTTGAAATTTGTGGGCTGTCACTCATACTGGAGTGGACTTGGTGATGCAGCTGTCTGTGGGTCATTTCTGCTCCTGTAATTAACCCCTTACCTATATTATTGCAAATAACTCCAGTTATTTATCAGTTTTATCAGTTCACCAACTTGGACTTGAATGTCTTCTGTACTTTGGTTTGTTATGGGTTCCCTATTTGGGGTGAGTGTTATTAACTCCCCAGGAAATGTCTCCTTACACAACAAGCCTTTTGAAAAGTTGTTACTTCTTCATGAAGTTAAGCATCATCTACTAAAATGAAAGGATACCTTGATCCTTATCACTAGTGACCTTATTTCTCCTTATATCACCTTTGTACATCATTTAAAGATTTATTTATTTTATATTATGTGTATGAGTGTTTGTCTATCTGACTGTCTGTCTATCTGTGTACCATATGTTTGTGTGCCTGGTGCCCTCAGAGGTCGGAAGAGGGAGTTTAATGCTCTGGGTGATGTGGATAGTGGCAACCATAGCTCAGTCCTCTGCAGAAGTCACAAGCAATCGTGACCACTCAGCCATCTCACTAGCCCTCATTTCTTCATTTCTTGTAAAGAACACACACTTTTCTCACATACTACATTTTGTTTTTGTTTTTCTTCTTCCCTTCTTTCCTTGACAGACCAGAACAACACCTTTTTAGGTGACTTGTCCCTCAGAGCTCAAGTACATGGAGAAACATAGTTGATAGCTACTTCTACTATGAACAAATGAGTGAATTTGTTGGACAGCTAATGTGTAAAATGAATTCTGCTGCAGTTGGGGGTTATAACATTAAGTGAAGAAATAATTGTTAATGTCATAGAGTTTTACCAACCTGAAAGAGGGCATTAATAAATGGATAGTTTAAAATGCAAATGTGCACTGAAAATGTGTAGTTGAGGAATTTATCCTGCACACAGGTGAGGCACAGATGTTTCAGCGACACTGAAACTTGAGCTGTAGATGTTGAGATTTAGTGATTCTGACTTACTGAGGGGCACAAAGTGTGATCGAGGTGTGACCATTCAACAGAACTTCTCAGATATTTCTAAAGTACAAGAAGAATGGGAAACCACTCCACACTGGACCTTCTGCTCATGTGTGTGCACACAAGCGTGCAAGTGCGCACGCGCGCACACACACACACACACACACACACACACACACATGCTTCCACAAACAGACAGAACCTCGAATCTTATGTGAATCAGTAAGTCTAGAGTGGGTCCTCAGGTCAGCAGTCTGCATTTTTAATATGTACTTCAGAGATACTTTTGCTGTTGTTTTGTGGATAGCATCTTGAGCAACATAACATTAACCCCAAATCCTTTCTCACGACTCCATAGGTTTTCTAAATTAGCAATAGATTTGGATTCTGTCCTCAGCTTTAGTTCTAAGAATCATGTACCTTGGGAATATGAAGATTTTATGTCAGCAAAGTGGACATTTTCAGCCATCTCATGAAGTTACCTCATATAGTTGCTACGTATTTTCTTGGAAGGGATGTTATCACACATGTCTGTGTGGATTTGGCTTCCCTCCTCCTCTGTTGGGTAGGTGGTTCTGAAGAGCAGGTCCATAATCACACCATCACCATTCCTCCCTCTGTCAGTCCAATGTAGCTATAACAATTTGAATGAATTTCTACTGGGTGGTACTGAATCTTTCGGAAAGTCCTTCCCTGCTATGGGACAATGGTTTTGTACTCTGTAAAGATTTGTCACTTATATTGTTCTAATAAATGCTGATTGGCCAATGCCCAGACAGGAAGTATAGGTGGGACAACCAGAACAGGAGAATTCTGGGAAGAGGTAAGGTTCAGTTTGCAGTCGTCACCCAGACACAGAGGAATCAAGATGAGAATGCCTCACTGATAAAAGGTACCAAGCCTCATGGCTAACACAGACAAGAATAATGGGTTAAGGTATGATGTAAGAGTTAGTTAATAAGAATGTCTGAGCTAATAGGCCAACCAGTTTATAATTAATGAAGACCTCTGTGTGTTTCTTTCGGACTGAATAACTGTGGGACCATGTAAGAGAGAAACCTGTGTCAATGCTTCCCTCTAAATTACACACATACATATGGTTTAATTCATCCTTTGAGGTCAACTTTTCTTCTTCCCTTACCATGAATGTAAGCATTAGTATGTATAATATGCATAATCAACAAATATTCATCAGAAAAACTAAAAACATTAATAACTGTGTGCAGACTGCAAATTGTAGGGCATTGTAGAATTTCAGATGTTAATTCTAAGGCAATGGAAAATACTCATATTTTCAGAAGACATAACAGTAACTTTAAGAACTATAGGGAGAAGTTGGTTCATTACACATAGAATACTATGTAATGTTTATCAGATGAGAAAGTAGTTGGACAATGGAAAGCACAGATTTTTTTTATTTTGTTCTGCTTGTTTTGTTTTTCCTGAGATATGTCCTGAGTCTATAGGTTTGCATAACCTTTTTAAAAACTAAAATTAAAAAGAAAACCTAATGTGTAATTAGTATTTCTTTTCTACTTATTATTGGAGCTAAAGTTCTTGGAAGTGCTAAACAGCAATGGCAATTAGTGAGAGAAGAAGGGGAGCACCAGTGTTGATAGTACCTTCTTAGGGATTGCTGCTCCCTTGGGATATTGTCTGTTACTCACTGGATTTCTCTTTGTATCACAAATCAATGAATTGATGGTTTTAAATTAAAACAACAAAAGAAAACTTACTGAGTGTTGCTCTGTGCAGTTTTCCTTCATTGACTCATTTAAAAGTCAATGGTTATTATCAATTCAGATTTACAATATAGAACCCAAAGCTCAGGTAAGCTAAAGTAGGAAACCATCTTCTCTTACATGAGCATGCTTGAGATGTTGTGATAAAATTAGAATACTTTAGAGAGGCAATGGGAATGTTATGGCTGTGGAATCTGATGGATTTATGTGAGAATAGCAGTTCTTCTAAAATTCTCCCAAAATTCTTGGATGAATCAATCTAGTGAGATTCCAGTTTACTATTTAAAATTCCATAAAATAATGTATACAGTTTATTTCACTTATGCTACTTCAGTCTATCTTGGCTAAGAATTGGGGTTCAGGACTATTTAAAATGGTCCTTCTTGAAAAGCAATCAGAGGTGGTGGCGGGGAAGAGACAGAAATCTTTAATAAATAAATAAATTTAAAAAAAATAAAATAAAAATAAAAAGAAATGAAAAAAAATAGAAAAAAATGGTCCTTCTCCACCAAGAGTGTCAGGATATCTACTATTTCCTGTGTTTATGAGGTATCTGAAACAACCTTGTATCATATACACACATGACTTAGTATTTTTTTAAAAAAGATTTTCTTCTCTTTTAGGGTAGTTTTTGTTGCTGTTGTTGTTGCTGCTGTAGTTTTTTTTCCCCATCTGTCTGGTTAAAGTTATTTGCAATTCTAAATTACACAGTGGGCTGGGAATCTGCTCTAGGAATGTGAACTGTATTAATCTATGAATGCTGAGATCACACATGGACAAGAAACTCAAACAAGGTTAACTTAAGCAGAGAAGCCTAGGAAATCCAATTTCATTTATTTGATTCAATTTCAAGCTTTTCTGTGTTTTTGTTTTAACTTTTATTCTTTTCTCATGAATTATAGCTCAAGCACTGTTGTAGGAGGTTCTTGTTTGTTCCCGGCTGCTCAGCCCCCAAATAAACAAACAGAAACCATATTATTTATAATACTGTTTGGCCAATAGCTTAAGCATATTTCTGGCTAACTCATATCTTAAATAACCCATCTCCATTAATCTGTGTATTGCTACGAGGCTGTGGCTTACCAGGTAAAGTTCCCACGTCTGTCTTAAGCAGGGCCACATGGCTTCTCCTGATTCCTTCTTCTTTCTCCCAGTATTCAGTTTTGTTTTCCCCACCTACCTCTATTCTGCCCTGTGCAGACCTAAGACAGTTTCTTTATTAACCAGTGGTATTCACAGCATACAGAGGAGTATCCAACATCAGACCACAGTTTTCCTCTCACCACTACTCCTCCCAGTTCTCCCGCTAGGTCTCCTCTATACAAGATCAGCTCCTCTTCTGTTTCCCTTTAAAAAAAATAAATAAATAAAACAAAACAACAACCAAAAGGAGCAGGCCTCACAGCATTATTCACTGAACATGGCCTAATAAGGTACAATAAGATTGATCACAAACCCTCAGATCATAGCTGTCCATGACAACCCAGTGAGGAGCAGGGTTCTAAGTCAAGTCAAGAGTCAGAGATACCCTCCCACTCTCACTGTAGGGAATCCTACATGAGCACCAAACTACACAACTGTCAGGTATATGCAGAGGGTCTGTTCCTAGCTCAGATGCATACAGTGTCTGTTCGGTTTTTTTTTTTTTGTTGTTGTTGTTGTTGCATCTGTATCTATGAGCCCCTATGAGCCCTATTTAGTTGATTCTATGGGCTGTACTCTGATGGTGTCCTTGATCCCTCTCCTTCCTACAATCCTTCCTCCCTGTCTTCTGCGGGGTTCCCCTGGCTCCACCTAATGTTTGGCTGTGGGTCTCTGTATCTGCTCCCATCTGTTGCTGGATGACACCTCTCTTATGACAGCTGGACTAGGAAGATTTGGTTTCAAACTTTAATCAGTGTGGGGAAGAGATTTTAGAGGATGCTGTTACAATTGGGGTGATCACTCGGAAGTCAGTTGCAGCAATGACTGCTATGTGTGGGCATCAGGAGCTCCCTTGGGCACTTTCCATGCATGGTTTTATGCATTTCTATTAGGAAAAAAGCACTTTAAATAGCATATATGTTGTTTAGAACCAGACACACCTCGTTTAAGATTTTAGAAGAAAGATAGTGGTCAATTTTGGACAACAATGGTTTTTATGCTTTTCTAAAAATATGCTTGGTAGATACAATATTTAAATAGAATCAAGTAAATAAAAATAATTAACAATATCTCACTTAATTCCATCTTAATATATTTCTGTATATTATTTGGAACTATATTCCTACTTTATCCTCATAGAATTTTATCATAACTGGAATAAAGACATTATTTTAGGATGATTATATTCTCAGTCTTAAAAATTTCCTCTGGATTGCATTATTATTAAGATTTTTATTAATAAAATTATGAAATAAATAAGTATATCATTAAATTTTATTAAAAACACATTTAAAACCATCTCATTTGGCACCTTCCTTGGGACAGACAGTAAGAACTACAGTAAGATTCAACAGGAAATTGACTCCACTGTGGACATAGCATAAAACGATCTCCAGTAGAAATGGAGAGGGTTTTTTTTTTTCTTTTTTAAACAACAATCTTCCACAGTCATTTGAACTAATTTGAATTGTTAACAAAACACTAGAATGATATAATACTCTGCCATTGTTTTTTGTGCGTATCTTCAGAAAAAAATATGTATAAAAGAATTTGTAAAATAACTTTTTTATTTTCCTGAACTTCTCTGAATGTAAAAAATGTTTTCCCATCAATATGGTAGTTCCTCAGAATGCTGGGAATATATGTACCTCAAGATCCAGCTATACCATTCTTGAGCATGTACCCAAAAGGGTGCTACATCCTATCATATAAACACTCGCTAAAACATGTTCATTGTAGCTTTATCCATAATATCCAGAAACTGGAAACAATCTAGTTATCCCTCAACAGAAGAATGAATGAGAAAAATGTGGTAAGTTTATGCAATGGGGTATTTCTCAACGGTTAAAAAAAGTGACATCATGAAATTCATGGACAAATAGATGGAATTAGATAAAAATCATCCTGAGTGAGGTAACTCAAACCCAGAAATATAAATATGGTATGAATTCACTTATATGTGGATTCACTTGTTGTTGTCCAAGAGGGTTCCATGGTAATCTGCAAACAACCCAGGCTATTGTCAAGATAACATGTTCTCCTGCAAACTGACAGCAGGGGTTTGTTGATGAGAATTCATTGAATGTAAAGAAGTTGAGCTAGTGCCTACATGTGGTCTTCACCCATTTTCTAGTGTCATTGATGCAGAAAGCTTCTCTGCATGCTGCCAAAAGAGAAATATAAACACTAAAGCAAACACAAAGCCTTTGTCATATCTGTCCTGTCTGCAAGATATTGCTAAGACAATGGTGGCACAGAGCTTGTGAGAGGAGCAAACCAAATTCTGGTTTAACTTAAGGTCCACTGAAAGACCCTCAGAGAGTACCTTTCCTCTCTGATGAAGACCCCAGAACCAGGACACTCAGAGACCAAGCCACAGGATGCAATTAGCAAGAGGTTTATTGAGTAAACACAGGTACCTGCGGGCAGCAAGTCTTTCGGAGGACTTGCGCGCCTGCAGACTGGGGGGAGGTCTTTTTATAGGGAAGAGCAAAAAGCAAGTTTACAGAAGCAAAAGCGTGGTTATCGGTTGACCGGAATGAGGCGGGGGCATGAATGGTTTCCTCAGCAAGGGTGTCAGCAAAAAGCAAGCTTACAGAAGCAAAAGCGTGGTTATCGGAATGAGGCGGGGGCATGAATGGTTTCCTCTCTCAGCATGGATGCCTGGCAACAGTCATCCTGTTCCTATCTTATAGCTAACCTGCTTTGTTGATATCCTATCTTATTGACATCTTGCCTTGCAGTCTTCCTATCTCTATCTCCTGCTCTCTCAGGCACATGGGATGTTCTTATGGGAGCAGGCTGGCTGCTGATCCGGGGAGTTTTTTTTTTTTTTTTTTTAAAGCAAACAGGACGTTCCCCCGGGAGCATGCTAGCTGCGGGTTTTGAGGAGGGGGTCTGTAGGGTCTTTCATTTCCCCCTTTTTCGTTTTGTTAATGAGTTAAATCTTTTACTCAAAGCAATTACAGAACCTCGGTATTATGTGATACTGATGGGTCAGTACTAGGGCCTGAATGACTGACAGCCGGTCTTTTATAAACTGGATCAGGCGGTTTAAGATGCAGGGCCCAAACAGGAGTATCAGAAGGAGGATAATCAAGGGACCCATCAAAGAAGACAATAGAGTTGTAAACCAGGGAGAATTATTAAACCATTCTACGAACCATCCTTGCTGTGATTCAAACAGCTTTTGTCTCTGATTTAACCTCTCTCTAAGCTTGGTCATGGATCTTCTAACCAATCCAGTATGATCAGCATAAAAGTAACATTTTCCCCTGAGTGTAGCACAAAGACTCCCTTTCTTTAAAAGCAACAGGTCCAGGCCCCTCCTGTTATGGAGCACCACCTCTGAAAGATTTGCTCAGACAATAGCCATATGAAAACTAGTACAACTGATGGGACAAAATAACTTATACTTTACAGAGCAGTATTGGGAGAAGATAGTAGAACATCTCTAGGGTGTGCAGAAGAGCTCTTAACAAAATTATCTGAATGAGGCTTGAAAGTAACTACATGGTAGACATTGTGAACCACTGTAGACCCGAGAATAGCACCCAACACTGTGGCAATAATAGTCTATTGACTACAGAGAGCTTAACTCAGCCCTAAGAAACACATGGATGCCTTCTCATAAGAGGCAAGTTCAGTATTATGAAGACGAATCTCTTTTGCTGTAGACACCGGGAGTGTTGACCCTCAGCTCCAGAGAATGTGCCGGAGAGGTCAGTTTCGGTCCAGCTGGCACCACATGGCATTTACGGGTTTCCATTGCATCCTCTAGCATCAGCTTTATCCAAATGTACAGGGTTGCATCCATTGTGAGAACTTTAACAAACAATGAGAGAAAATGCAATACAGGATGACAAATGTTTAAAACAAAACAAAAAGCCCTAAAGCCAGAGGACAGCCAATGAGGACATAAATATCTTTTTGAGACTGACCTTACCCAGGCTTTACATTTGTAAGTACAGCATTAAAAAAGTTTTAACATCCCATTGACATCTATTTTATCATATATTAAAACACATCTGTTTATCTTTTGAAAGCCATATCATTTCATAACCCCACAGAATAAAGTAAGATTTTCCTGTAGAAAAACAAAACCTGTCAAGAGCTAAGGAAGCTTTTTATCTGCACAAAACAGACTGATCCGGAAAAATCTCAAACTGTACAAAATAATTCCTGTCAATAGGTCCCAGACACACAGTGGAGGAACAGAACAGAATTGCCTTTTGCTTCTGCTGTCTGATATTGTGCTTCAAAAGACACTAAAAAAATGAGCAGAGCCCTGTGGGTTTCTGGCTCTAGGAAAGAAGAGCCTTAAAGGTGATGTAAGCCCACCTTATAGCAGATGTGCCTGTCCTGTGTATGCCTTGAGCTCACGATTTCATCACCAGGGTCAGCCACTGTCAGCGGATACATGAGCAGTAGCTAACTAGCCAGGCAACAGAGCTAGTGGCAGCGATTGCCGGGGTGTTCTGAACCCAGAACAGGACAGGAGGGAGGGAGGTCTGTCCAGTCATTTTTGCTGGTCTCCAGGACCAATTATGTCAATTTGTTCTTTAGAATCTTATTTATCCTATCTATCTGACCTGAGCTTTGGGGTTGGTAAGCTTAATTTCCAATTGATCGCCAATGTCTTGGCCACACCCTAACTTACCTGGGCAACAAAGGCAGGTCTATTATGGGACATGATTATCTTGGCCATCCCAAACCTTAGGATGATTTTTATTTTTTTCTGATCTTCTTAGCCATTACATTGGGTGTCTCAGTCTTGGTCAATGTATGATGGCTATCTTCTTTGGCAAATGTGTGGCCTCCTGGAGGCTCAAAATTTCCGCAGATGTCAGTCCTTTTTGTCTGTATATTGCCTTGAAGCATACCTGCTGTTAGTATAGACGTTCCCGCTGCCATCTGTAGAGCTTGTATCAAAGCCACAAGTTCAGTGTTCTGGTCGGGCCGCCATCCCTGAAGGGAGGCTACTGGCCCAGATCATTTGCTTCCTGTCCACCAATGTTGCCCCCACCTTCCGCTTACCTTCGGTCTTGTGTATCTGCTTAGCTCGGACCGCCAGCCTTGTGCCCCTGGCAAGCTTCGCCCTCATTTTCGGCTCTGCCTGGCACAGCTTAGCCTGCCATTTTGCCATTCGCCTGTCCTTTATGCAGATGCTGGTAGGATCCATAGTCCATCGACGTCAGCCCAGCACAGGAGCAGTAGTCTGGCACAGGAGGGCACCTGTGGTAGCATGGTGACTGCTGTATCGGAGTCTGACATGGGTGAGGGGAGCAAGACTGTAGAGTGAGCAGTCAGGGCTCATGCAGGCTTTAGAGCAAGCACAGCACCAAGGCAGTTGCTAGAAGGTGAGGATTTCTTCAGCGGTGAAGGCAGGGAGAGGTGGTCATCTTGGTGAGGAGGGCGTGGTAGAGGCAGAGGCGGACAAGCAGCCTGCGTCTCCTGCAGAACTGAAAACAGCAGCGAAAGCAAGAGTCCCTCGTTTGGTCAACAAAAGGCTTTGGTCATACATTCAGAAGTGACCAGGGAGGTGTCCAGTTTGTATTCTTTACTCAGTTCCAATGTCCCTCTTCATTTGTCTTTGATCTTCTGTTGCCCAGGCTCCTTATCTGTCTGAGTCCTGTCTTTCTTTTGCTTCCTGCCTCTCTCTCTTTCGCTTCCCTTTCTCTGTCCCTCGTTTAACAATTTTTTTTTTGGTCTCTCCAACTTTTACTAGGTATAATCTTATAACCCATCTACTTTCTGTAACTTTTTTCTTATATCTGATGTTGCCTGTCCTATGTAGGCCATGGCTGCTGCTGTCTGCTGACCTTCAGAGGTTGGGCAAAATGCCTGTAAACTTTTATTAATCATTTAAGGAACACAGATTTTAACTGGCCCCCGGAGAACCTCTCTTACCTCGGCCGAATTAGTGGGGTGCCTTGCAGCCCCCCCTGAGATTTGCCATGAGCCCAGCATTTTGACTGTCAGTTTCTCCCTTTAAGAATTAATTAGACATTATCATGTAGAAGAATGAAGATAGATCCATATTTATCTCTATGCACAAACTGAAATCCAAACAAATTAAGGACCTTAACATAGAACCAACAATATTGAACTTTTTATAGAAGGAAAAAAAGTTTAAGATTCATTTTCAAACACAGCCTCAGTGGCATAGATATTGAGAGAAACAATCAATAAATAAGATTTTTAGAACTGAGACGCTTTTTGTATAGCAAAGGATATAATCAACGGAACGTAATATCAACCTGTAGAATGGGGAGGTATCATGAAACATATAAGTAACTTAGGAACTTAATCCTCATAAAAACAAATATTTCAGTACAATTACGTCACAGACCAAAACTGTAAATTCTCAACAAATGAACTTGAAATGACTGAAAGATATTTAAAATTTGCTTAAATATAACATCCTTAATCATCAGGGAAGTGCAAATTAAACAATTCTGAGATTTTATCTTATTCCTGTAAAACTGACCAAGATTAAAAATATCATTTGACAATTTATGCTTACAGCTACTTTGAACATTAGCATGGTGGATTTTCAGAATTAGATAACATATTACCTTAAAAATTTAGCGACATCCTTTATATTATTATCATAGACAGAATCTGAAAACAACCCAAAATGCACCTTTTTTATATTAATAATGAATGAGAATCTTTGCCATGTTTTTTTTTAAAAATAGCCATAAACATTATAAAGAGTCAAAAGGGCCATTTTAACTCAACCTCATCGTTCAGTAACACCCCCTTTGCCATCGTAGTGGGGTGAGAGGCTTTAGCAGATCTTTGCTATGTGGGGCAACTCGGGGCCCCCACCTTATCACAAGCATTGTGAGCAGACAAGTGTTAAATTCAGATCTAAACATGGGCAGGCTTAGAAGCTCAGCTGGGCTGTTCATATGGCCCTGGCCCTGTGCCAGGCCTTTTACAGCAATAGTTCTTGAAGACAGTGTAGTCCTGCATCCATCTAAACAGAGCTGGGAATTTACTTTCCTCTGGACACACTGCATAGTAAGAAATATAGAAACCAACAATCTGTAGTTTTTTTATAAGCACATTATTTTAAAGTGACTTAATTTAATTTTTCCAATTTTTAAACCAGAGGCTTTTACCCTGGATGCAGCACATGATGACTGGTATAGAGCATCCCCAGAAGACAGATGCTATCAGGGCTGGTAGGCCCTTTTAATGTCAGCTTACTCCACTACCTGCCACTCCTGAATCCACATTCACCATTTACCAACAGCCACAGGGATATTTACTTGCAATCTCTTGCCCTACTGCCAAACCGGAAAGGTCCAGGTTCTTTAGGGGACCTTTGCTTTTTAATAGGGTATCCGACCCCAGAGAAATAGCCTACTGCAGGTTCCCAGGCTTACTGGGTCCTGTGGGGAGGAATTAGCACCAGCTTGGACCCTACTGGCCGGCATGTGTCTCCACAGGAGGCCTTAGTTCAGTGACCCTGGCGCTAGCACCAGCTATTTCCCCTGGGCAAGGGCCATGGATCTTTGGCACAAGGTTTTACATGGCATTTGCAGAAGGGGGCTGCCATTCAGTCTCTAGCACCTTATTTTCCAAGGAAAACAAGCCTTCTCCACAGGGAACCCCACTGGGGATCCTCCCAGGACCTGGCTTCAGCCTCAGCTCCGTCCACAGTGAGCTCCTAGTTGTATAGCACAAGCTTCCCACACCCCACCTCAGTACTCACAGCAATCTAGCAGCTTTTCTCTGAATGGGATTCCAGAGGCCCTAGGAGGCATTCCCTCCAGGGAACTTGTGAAGTCAGGATTGGTCCGCCTTCTGGAAGCCTCAACTCAGTTCCTCCTCGGGGATGCCACATTGGCTCCTCTTTAGCCCTCACACTGCCAGTAGCAGCTGGGAAGACCTTTGCATTGGCTGTAGGGGGAGGGAACACCCTGGACTGTCTAAGGCAGCCCTCCTCCCCCAGTCCTCCCGTGCGGTGCTGGTGGACTTCAGGTCAGCAAGGGAGGACATCACTCTCAGCACAGGGATTTCAGGGGGGCCACGGCTGCCCCCTTCTCTGACTCGGGCCAGGGTTGCTGCCATGCCCCACCCTGCGTCCTGCTGAGAAGTTTGTTCAGAGCTGGAGCTGATTGCCCCACCTAGGCCTGGCTCCAGGCTGTGCTGCAGGAGATCACCAGTCCTGCTCCCTCCCCGCCTCACCACAGCAAGCAGGGCAGTTCAGCAGCACAGCCTCAGCAAGGCACAACCTAGAGAAGTAAAGGAGGGGCAGACTGTCAGCGTTCCTTTTGGATTTTCATAGAGTGAGGGTCAAAGAGATGGTTATTTACTGCCCCATGGTACCAGATTTAGACTCGAGTACAAACAGATATACAAAACAATGAACATATTAAGCACAAAAATACACAGACAATACAGATGCGCCTGCGCGGTTTCGGCGTAATGCCGAAAGCAAAATTTCAGATGGAGACTATGGGAGTCCGGACCTCCCTTCTCCAACCAGATCCACGTATCCTTCCGACACGGGTTGAGCCCCGAAGGCTCCAGACGCCCCTGGAACGTCTTCCAAGGCTGCGAGGGAAAGTCCGAACTCGTCAGTTCCTTTCTACCTCGCCAGATTCAGAGCACTCAGATCTGAACATACAGAGCTTAACAAAGAACACAAATGACACAGACACAGACTAACGAATTGGTGCTGGCCAGCTTACCTCCCGGTGGTGGGTCGGTAGCTCCTGGGTGGGGGTCTTCAATTCCCGGCCAACGCACCAAATGAAACACACTCAGAGAGGACCTTTCCTCTCTGATGAAGACCCCAGAACCAGGACACTCTGAGACCAAGTCACAGGATGCAATTAGCAAGAGGTTTATTGAGTAAACACAGGTACCTGCGGGCAGCAAGTCTTTCGGAGGACTTGCGCGCCTGCAGACTGGGGGGAGGTCTTTTTATAGGGAAGAGCAAAAAGCAAGTTTACAGAAGCAAAAGCGTGGTTATCGGTTGACCGGAATGAGGCGGGGGCATGAATGGTTTCCTCAGCAAGGGTGTCAGCAAAAATCAAGCTTACAGAAGCAAAAGTGTGGTTATCGGAATGAGGCGGGGGCATGAATGGTTTCCTCTCTCAGCATGGATGCCTGGCAACAGTCATCCTGTTCCTATCTTATAGCTAACCTGCTTTGTTGATATCCTATCTTATTGACATCTTGCCTTGCAGTCTTCCTATCTCTATCTCCTGCTCTCTCAGGCACATGGGATGTTCTTATGGGAGCAGGCTGGCTGCTGATCCGGAGAGTTTTTTTTTTTTAAGCAAACAGGACATTCCCCCGGGAGCATGCTAGCTGCGGGTTTTGAGGAGGGGGTCTGTAGGGTCTTTCACCACTACATGAGAAGGAACCTATACCTGACACCGCTTTGGTAGCAAAAAAACAGAAATGAGATGATCTGGAGAACTAAGGTCAGTACCTTATTCAGCCATTGTCAGAGAAGCTTCCTCCTGCACCAGACAGGAACAGATGCAGATACCCACAGCCAGATATTATGCAGAGAAAGAGTCCTTGAAACAGTTCTAAATGGGACATTTCCTTTAAATCACACCCCTCAGGGATCAAAGAACCTAGCAGAAGAGAAAGTAGGAAGAGTGTAAGAACCAGTGAGAGTCGAGGATACCAGAATAGTGCCCTCTGAATCAGCTGAGCAAGGCTCATATGAATTCACAGAGGCTGGGCAGCAAGAACATCCCTACTCAGGTCTGCAGCAGACCTCTGCATGTGTTTTATAGCTTTCAGCTCAGTATTCTTATGGGACACCTGGTCTCTGATTCTTGTGCCTGCTCTTGAGACTCTTTTCCTTCTTTTGGGTTGCCTTGTCTAACCTCCATGTGAAGCTTTTTGCTTTAGCTTATTGAGTTTTATTTCGTCATGAAAGGATATTTTTCCGTGACTCAGCAAGAGAGTATTATTATGCCTTTCAATTCCTGGTGTTTAATAAGCATGTATCATTTTTGCTATCATGTATCAACTGTGCACTATTGTTATGGGGGTGGTAATAAACCACTTTTCAATTAGTTTCTCAGCCCCTTCCAAAAGAAGAACTCCCTGTCTGATGTTCTAATCCTGATTTCAAAAAAACCACTGTTGCATAGGTTGTAAGTAGGAATTGAACATGATTGTTTAGCTAAACTGACATATAGTTAAACTGCCTCTTAAGTATTTATGTTTGTACCCATAGGCTAATGAGTTATTATTACCGTTAATCAGAGAAGCATGTTTCCAGTGAATGATGGTGACCTCCTAGACTCATTCATGGGTGCGCAAGGGCTTGAGAATAAGTGATGGAAGAAACCTCATGGATTATTTAGAAGAAGAGGCAAGAATGTAAGAGCACAGTGGTAGAAGGATTGAGAAATGCCCTCCAATGGGCAAATGCAGCCATTATTATCATTGGAATCACTCTTAGCTGCTGTGACATGACATCTAAATTTGCACAAGAACAGACCTTCAACTGTCAAGCATGGATGGAGCACAGCCCAGGAGTCCCTACCTCTTGCTGCTGAACTATTGGTTACTGACCACTTCCAGGAAGGAACAGTTATTTCATTTAGTTGTGTGCTCACTGGTCACCTAACTGGTCCAGTTGGTAATTCCAGTACAGTGGCTACAGGGGTGGTCTGGTTAAACCAATGAGCCACAGCTCAAAGCCAAAGTCATGCTCCTGGGAAAGGGACTGGAAGGAAGGATGGTGGTGATTAAAGTGTGAGGGGTATAGAAAGAAGGGTTGGGCCAGTCAGCAATAAGAATGCATAATATATATGTATGAAAATTTCAAGAGCAAGCTCAATAAAATACAGAAAGAAAAAGATTTAAGTGCGAGGGGTGCACCCACACACTGAGACAATGGGTATGTTCTATTGGGAACTCACCAAGGCCAGCTGGCCCGGGTCTGAAAAAGCCTGGGATAAAACCGGACTCACTGAACATAGCCGACAATGAGGACTACTGAGAACTCAAGAACAATGGCAATGGGGTTTTGATCCTACTGCACGTACTGGCTTTGTGGGAGCCTAGGCAGTTTGGATGCTCATCCTACTAGACCTGGATGGAGGTGGGTGGTCCTTAGACTTCCCACAGTGCAGGGAACCCTGATTGCTCTTTGGGGAGGGGGACTTAATTGGGGAAGGGGGAAGGAAATGGGAGGCAATGGCGGGGAAGAGACAGAAATCTTTAATAAATAAATAAATTAAAAAAATGGTTAAAGTAGCAAAAAAAAAAATGACAAAGTAGACCTGGGAAAAGCTCATTCTCTACCCAGAAGGAGGACCTTCAGTTGGATTTCAATGTGTTTATTTGATACACAAAATGACTGAGGTGGGATAGGGCCTGAATTTAAAGAGTCAGAAAGAGGACTGTATTGACATTTGCCACTGACATCCTGGAATTATGGGGTCAGAAAAGGAAAGTGTGAAGGGACACTTGGTGTATGTTCGTCGATTCCCAAGACTTCTCGTTCTCTATGGGAAGCATGTTGATGTGGTAGTGCTCATGCTCTGGTTAGTAGAATTTATGCTGCAGTCTGAAGTAACTGGAGTAGCTCTTGGAGCTGCTGGGTGTGCTCAAGTGAGGGAACAGAGACTTGTCCCCACATCAACAGTGAGTTGGCATGAGGGATATGGAAACTGCGGCCCACCTGGAATGGATAGTACAACAATAGACAAGTGTGTATGTGGGAGGGGAACAAGCAATGTAATCAAGTTCATTCTCTTTATTCAAGAGAAATTTCATGTGTTTATTTACTGCAAGAACTGACTGGATGGATAGGTTGTGAATTGAAAGTGTCAGGAAGAGGAGGCAGGGCACATTGCCACTGAAATTAATCTGCATTTATGGGGCAGAAAAGGAAAATGCAAATGTTTATTTCTGTTGGGTCTCCATTTTGTGTCTAACAGCATTGTGTATCTTATAAATTCCCAAAAAAATATCTGCTAATTGACTGGCTATGTTGTCAAAGGCAATGAAAGTAAGTTGTCTGCCTATTTTAATTCCTGACAACATGGAAGAAGGAAACAAAGACAGAACTATTTTATTCATACCGTACAGACAAAACAGATCAAATTACAGTTATTTATTGAAGGAATTAGAAGTTGTGAACTATGTCATCTTGGGAAATGTTGTGGTAGTTGAATAATCTCTTTGCTGGCTAAGTGGCTTTAATTTTCACAGTTAAGTCATTCCATAGTAGACTAGTGATAGTAGTTTTGATAAAAACCATGTTTTTAAAGTAGTTTTTCAAGAAACATTACTTTCACATTTCCCAAGGAAGACAAATATGGAAAATAAACATTCAAGGTATTCCTAAGACAGAAGAAAATTGTGTGTATATTTAAATTAAAATCAGGTTTTCTTCTTCAGAATCTGTGATAACTTTTTAATATATCCGAGAAAACATGCAAAAGCGTGAAAGCTGTTCCACACACACCTAGGGAGTCTTCCAAAGAGGAAAAGTCAATTCTCATTAGTTAGAAAAGATAAGAATAGAAATATTGGATTTAAATTTGAACAAGAAGCATATGAAAGATTGGAGAAAAAATTAACAGTAAGATCAACTGGGGAATGAAACCAATTTGTAGAAGAGATGATGGGATCCAAATCACTTGAAAATTTGATGCTACTGCTTCACAAACAAGGTAAAGGAAAAAGCAAGAGAGGAGACAGTGCTATGCTTAGGAGGAAAGTAGATAAAATGACCCACAAGAATCTCCTCTAGGCCTTCAGTATAGTTTTGCACACCCATAATTGTGAAGAGAGAAAGAAAGAGTGCCAGAAGCAGTTCAGTCCGTAGCATTCAAAAGCCTTCTTTCTTTCATGTTAGGAAGCAAAGAACTAGAGGCCATGCCTAGGACAGCAAGGGTGCCTCGATGACAGCAACCCTTCAATTGGTGTGATAGTCATCTGTGGATGAGCCTAGTAGCCCAGGGACACTTATGTAGACATTTCTCCCCTAGTGATATGAAAATTGATATTATAGAGGCAGGTTTTTCTTCTGCCCACCTGGAAGTAATGTTTTAGATGGGTATGAGAGTACATAATTTTATCCCAGAACTCGGAAGTATTGACAAGAAGATCATAAATCAAAGGGCAACCTTGGCTACATAGTGAATCCTGGACCAGCCTGGACTACAATGTGAGATCCTGTTTCAAAACCTTAAAAGAAAGGAGGTTAAAGACAAAATTTTCAGAGGCAGGTAAAGTCACTCTTTAATAATGGGGCCAGTGAGTGGTCCAGACACAAAAAGACACAAGACGGATTTAGTTGAGGAAGTGAAGTAGAAAATTTTTCTACCTTCTCAGGTTAAGAGCCACTGAACAAAGAGTTGTCCTCTGAATGAAAATCTGTTTTCCTAGCAAAATAAGAGTCTGGGAAGAGGAACAGAGGAGGGCAGAAAATGTTCTTGACAACTTCTCCAAAGTGGCATTTTTGAAACAGTTATGAATATGATGCCAGAACATTATTTTATACTTGTTATACTTTATTTTACACTTGTGATAGCCTCCTTTAGTTAGGCTGCAGTCTGGAGTTTTGAATCTCCTGTAGAAACGAAACCACTCTCTGATGAAGATAAACGGCTTCATCTTCTTGTGAGGTGAGGTCACACGTCAGGTACACAGCTTCTGTCTACCTTCCTGGACTCCCACCATGTCCATGAACTTCTAGTCTCTGTCTTTGTATTCTGCCTTCATCAGATGATGCCCTTCCAAAGGTGAACTGTAGTACTGGTCAGCTGTGCCCAACTGAAAGCATTTTACGACCCTTGGTTAAGGTCTTTTTCTCTTCCTCTTTCCCTCTTTCTGACTTCTCTGTCTGTCTCAAGTCCATATATATAATACACACACACACATACATACACACACACACACACACACACACACACACACACACACACACACCAGTACATTAAGCAGTAATCTTACTTGGAGACAGGTTTCTTACTGAAGCAATGCAGTGTGAAATGTACTCTTATTAAAAGGTATGGAACAAGCACCTAGGGAAGACAGTGACACAGACAGGAATGGCTAAAGCAAGAGGATGTGCAGATTTATTGTTTCTGGCTCTCAGAAGTTAGAATGTCATCATGTTGATTTGGAGCTTGCAACTCCAGAACTGTAAGTCGATAAATCTACTGTCTAAACCAGTTGATCTGTGGTGGTTTACAATGACAGGCTTGAGCAAACTAATATACTCTCTAATTATGGATGTAAATAAATAAATATTTATTTATTAATCTATTCATTTATTTAGTCTGCTGGTGATCACCAGTGATGCTAGAGCTGAGAATACAAGATTTTGGCCCTCTAGGAATGCCTAGCTACTTACTTGATAAAGATAGACAAATTTACCTACACTTTAAAATTGCTTAGCCAGATGATAATGGCACACACCTTTAATCCCAGCACTTGGGAGTCAGGAGCAGGGCGGATCTCTGTGAGTTTGAGGCTAGTCTGGTCTATAGAGTGAGTTACAGGTAAGACTACACAGAGAAACCCTGTCCTGAAAAACAAACAAACCAAATGATAACAACAACAAACATAAACAAAATCGAAAGAAAATAAAAACAGTGTTTCTTAAAAAAAAAAAAAAGTACCTAAACAGAAGAAAGGTAAGGAAGTATTTGATTGTTCAGAACTTATTAAACAGTGAACATTCTTGAAATCTAGCTGTCTGTTCACCTGGAAGTACACGGTTAACGTTAAAGGACTTAAGCCTTTGGGAGTTTATCTTTAAGATGGAGACAATAATGTTATTTAATGGGATGGAAAGAAGATAATGAGGATAACGAACGCGGGATGGTTACTGGAGTATTTGAAGCAGATGTGCAACCAACAGCGTTACTTGGTGCGTGGGGAGCACGGCAGAGTTTCAGTGGCACACAGGCAGTAACTGAGTGGGAGATTGACAGTCAAACAGAATGTGGTATCTGGAGCTCTATGGGGGCTGTCCAGACAAGCTGATCATCAGTGATGCACAAAAAAAACACCAAGATTTTACAAAGCACTATCAGTTCTTCATTCTGAAAGATCTGGGTTAGCCCTTCCTGCTTTCTGGTCGACAGATTTAGGCAGCATCGAAGCACTCTCTGTTTTAAAAACAGCTTTGTTCTAGAATCTCCCAAGGAATGCCAGTGCCAATGACTTTGGCTTTGACATTTTCTTGCTGGAAAACAGAACTGTGGGAAGAGTCTCTTGACAGTTTTCTGAGTTGCATTTGGGGAAGCTGGACAGGAGACTTGATGGCTAAAGCTGTTAAAATGATACATTTTGAACATTTTGAAATGTCTATTTGTTAAAATAGCATGCTTTAACAGAGTGAGGGGATGGCAACCATTGTTCTGTGAAGATAGGGGTAATCTTGGGATATGATTCAAGAGTCCTTTCTTACATTTACCTCACAAGCAACAACAGAAAAGCCATTTTAGCTTCAGTGTTCCAACAGTTTAGAAAACTCAGGGACTAGAAACAGTTTGAGGAAGGGAAGTCCAGGTTGACCATTTCTGGACATGGGCTCTATCATTGGGTCATACCCATAGTCCATCCATTGCTTTGTTCAAACATGGATTTTTTTTATATTTATTTGGATGTGTGTGTGTGTGTGTGTGTGTGTGTGTGTGTGTGTATTCACGCACGCGGGCAAAAATGCTCACGTACAGGTGTGTATGCCTCAACACTTGTGTGAGGGTGTGGACATCTTGCAGAGCTAAGTTCTCTCATTCTACAGTGTAGGTTCTGGGAACTAAACTCCCCAGGCACCAAGTAATGCTATCTGCCACATACTTGTTTCAAGTACTACATGAAACACCCCCCATTCATTATCTCATTTAATATTTAAAAGTCATGATAGACAGCATGATCATCCTACTTCACAGATAAACTGTCAGGCTTAGTGGCACATGGTACCTGACAAACCATCTCAAAGACTCAAGGTAATCAGATTTCTAAAATGCAAATATAGATCCATGTCTCATGTGTTTCACAAACTTTCAAAAAAAAAAAAACACAGGTCATTCTCTAGGGTATACAGAACCTGAAATGGTTTAAGTCTTCAGGGTCTAATGGCGTCTGCTCCAACCTTGTTCCTGAGCGTGTTGAGATCACTAAGAACCTTTTGACATAATGGCAGGATTGGGTGAGAGGAAGAAATTCTGACATTTCCATTAACAAAATAACAGTAGAAAAACACTTTCTGCCCAAACTCAACAAGAACATTAGGACAAATCACTAAAGACAGGGTCAAAGGAATATCTTAGAGTTATGTAAAACTAGCAAAATAAAGAAACAGTTTCATCCCTCCAAATCTCTTGCTCCTCTATAAAACAAAACAAAATGAAACAGCAGCAACAAAAAAACAAACAAAAAAACAGACCTATAGAAGATTCTTCTCAGTTTTGAGATGTATCTGTTTGTACATGAGAATATTTGGAAAGTTGTAGAATGTTTTTATTTTTGTAGAGGGAATTACATGAATAAAAGCTTTCGATAAAAATAGATTTATTAAATTACAGCCTATTAATTTGCAATGATCTGGGTAGAAAATTTGAGAGCTGGAAATAGAAGGAGCAAAATATTATTAGGAAATGTCAGGAAGTAAGGAAACCCCATAACAAGAGTAAAGAGGAGGTAATTGCCTTCAATCATCATCAATTCTTTGGTTCTTCTTTAAATCAACTTTTTGGAGTTAAAATGGAGGGAGGGTCATATCCTAACGTGGAGCTGTTCATATTTGATCATTATCACTGCATTCTTCAGGTATTTATTAAAATCAAGGAGACACTGCATGAGACTGAGGGACACTGGTTTTCATTTTTAAACAGCTCCTTCAGTTGAACCTTCTAGTTCTCTCGCTCCTTTTAAAGGAGGTCACCACGAACTTTCTATTTTACCTCATCAAAGATTAATGATATAGGCCCATTTTTGCTTGCTTAGACAAATTTAGAGAGAAATTTCAAATGACATCAAGAAAAAACAAGTATTGATACAATTTAACATTACAAATATTTCTCTCCATAAAATTATTTTTTAGTTATTCAAAGCAAGTTGTGTTGTGAAGTAGATTTGGAGTGACAAAGGTAAGCATGCTTCTGGAGTTGATGCCAAGCCCACTGTGAGGACCACTATATATGACGACAGAGTGAGAGACCCTAAGAAATGAGAAATGATGAAGAAAATCCACTATCACAGTGAAGATGTGCTCAGCCTGACATGACAGCACTACTGGTTTTCTACGTTCATAGCAAAAAGCTTCAAGTGTCAACACTTGGGGTAGAATTTATATGATATCTCAACATAAAACTAATGAAATGGTGTTGCAATAGGAGCTACGGGTACTTCCTGCCACCCAAGCTCCAAGCCACCAGCTAGCTTTACCCAAAATAATTACACGGAAACTGTATTCTTTTAAACACTGCTTGGCCCATTAGTTTTAGCCTCTTACTGGCTAATTCTCATATCTTGCTTTAGCCCATTTCTAATAATGTGTGTAGCCCCATGAGGTGTGGCTTACTAGGAAAGATCTTAACCTGCGTCTGTGTCGGGTGGGAGAATCATGGCGACTGCCTGGAGAGGAGAGACATGGCATCTGCTCACTGCCTTCTTCTCAGCATTCTTTTCTGTCTACTCTGCCTACCTAATTTTCTGTCCTATCAAAGGCCAAGCAGTTTCTTTATTAATTAACCAATGAAAGCAACAGATAGACAATTGACCCACCACCATCAGAATGGTATCTTTTCAATCAGATATAAAAATTCTCTTCCTTTTTTTTATCTTTTGGTCTTGCTTTGCAAGAGGAATATATGTATATTTGAACAGCGTGTTTAAAAATATAGTTAGCTGGGATATTTTTCCTTCTCACCTAATAAAATCCTAAGAGAATTCTTAGTGACTCTAATGAGTATTTTAGTTTCAGTGTAGTTATTAGGACTAAATTATTTTCTAAAGTATTCTTAGAATGATATTAGGGGTTGGGAAACGAAATCTCAGGGAGGTTTGTGTTTAAAATTCTGTGATCTAGCTGTTTTCCCTTAAATTCATTAAAGGGAGCACAGGTTGTTGGACAGATTTAGAAAAATGTTTTTAGGAAAATTTGGATTTTATTTATTAAACTTAATTTAATATGTGTGCGTATTTGTGATGCATGTGTGTGCTCGCTTGTGCATGTCTGGGTGTATGTATGTGTGTGTGTCCTGAGACAAGACCTTACTTGTAATCCAGCCTGGCCATCAAACTAGCAATCTTCTTGCCTATCTACTGAAGGAATTACTGAGCTACCACAGTTGGCATTCTTCACTTCTTAAAATAGTTTTCTTTCATGTTTTACAATTCTGTTAAGTTACATAAATAAGCAAATGTTCTCAAATAGATAGACTAATACAATGCAGAGTAATCATTCTGCACAAGAAAAAGTATAATTAATTGGATGCCTTTAGGCTACTCTAGCCTTTCCTTCTTGGCCAGAACTTGCTACAAGATGTCTGGAACTATGAATAATATTGGACCTTTAGTACCTAATCTTAAGAGTCAAGAGAGAGTCTAGCTCAGCCAAAGTCATCTGTGAGATGGAGCTGCAGGGAAAGACTGAGCTTTCTTCTTCCCCAAATTATCATTTCCCTGCCTATACTTCCTACCTGGTCACCCCTCCCCACACTTCCTGCCTGGCTACTGGCCAATCAGTATTTTGTTTAAAATAATACAAGTGACAGGATAAAAGACCACTGTCCTACAGCACTCCCCCACCTTTAAAAAAAACAAGAACTCTGAATGTAATATCCTTTATTTAGCTTTTCTCCTAACCATTATCCATAACAACTTGTAACCAACATTCTAAACAAAGGAAAATATCCATAATCCATTTTTTTTTGGAATGTGGGTGTAGTTTTCTAGGCTACTTCCTGCTGATTGGGGGCACTGATAATCTTACAGGGACCTAAAGAAAATTTAAAATTATGATCAAGTCTTGACTGGAAAATTCTGTGAGGCTTGATCATTTCAGGCAGCAGTTTTGAATCTGTTCTGGATATAGAACTCAGACATCTGGGCCATCTTGTCCTATCAGAAATTTCTTAGGGGGTCTTCCTTGATCAAACCTGATTTTTCTGAACCTGGAATGAATCCACAGCCTCTTATTTTTTGTGGGAACAAAAGTAAAACCTCTTCTCCAAAGTAACATAACTTTTGACTTCAATTTTGAAGTCAAGGTATTTTCAAAATACCTCTCTTGGATTAATTCAGCAGCATTTATAAACAAATATCTTTTAGCAGCTGTTGCTCCTTCCTCAGCATTCAAACAATTCAAAGATAACATAATAACATACAGTATCCAGACTCTCTGTGTATTTTTTATCTTTATGTGGCTTTATTTAAACCTCTTTCTTTTATTTTTATTTTTGGATTTTTGAGACAGGATTTTTCTATGTATCTTCAGCTGTCCTGGAACTCACTCTTTAAACTAGATTGTCCTTGAACTCACAGAGATCCGTCTGCCTCTGCCTCCCAACAGTTGTGATTGAAGATGTGTGCCACCACACCCAACTGCTCTCTTTACTTTATTTTAAGGACTTTATCCTTTTTTCCTTTTCTCTCACAAGCCAGCCTACATATATTTTTTAACATACTGTAAATAATTTAGAGTTTTTTTTTCTTTGAATCTCTCTTTGCTGTATATCTCTCTTTTTCTGACTATGTAAGTCTTTAATTTGCTAAGCAGTATGGCTAGGATTAAAGTCATGGTTTTGATGGCTGGATCCAGTCCATTTCTTTGCTTTCTGAGAGTCTAGTATCATGGTGGAGGCACCAGCCAGAGCCATCTTTATTGCCACAACTCTATGGAATTTCAATGCCCCTGCCACCACCAGAAAGCATGCAGTCAGCTTTTCATCAACACCATTTAAGTGTTTTGTGGCACTTCAAAGAGTTGCAAGGCTTTACAGCTAAAGCTGAGTCATGAAGACTCTCTTAAATGTGAGCTCTTGCCTCTAGTGAGCAGGGCCCGCCCGAGAAAGTGCTGCTATCAAGAAGCCATGCTTAACACTGTTATTTTGTGTATAGAATTACTTCCCAAACTCTCTTAGGTTTTATGTAGATGCAGTTGTCCATATCTTGGGCACCATTTGTTGACCTAGGCTTTCTGTCCTGCCTGGTCCTGCAGCCGTTAAATTCCAAAGAATCACACATAGGTCTACATTTAGTTATAAATTGATTGGCCCAGTAGCTCAGGCTTCTTATTTATTAATTCTTATAATTTATATCAGCCCATAATTCTTGTCTGTGTTAGCCACATGACTTGGTACCTTTTTTGGTGAGGCAGTTACATCTTGTGTCCTCTCTGTCTAGGTCATGACTGCAGACTGAGCTTCCCTCTTCCAAGAAGTCTCATTGCCCTGCCTATACTTCCCGCCTGGTCATCCCACCTATACTACCTGCCTGGCCAATCATCATTTTATTAAAAATACAAGTGACAGACTACAAGATCATTGTCCCACAGCACACTCTGTCATTTTCTACCTTATATTTTGAGTAAGTTATCTCACAGTACTAGAATTATGCTATTTTTGCTAGACTAGTTGGCCTTTAAGCCCAGGGGATCTACCTGTCTTTGTCTCCCTGAAGTACTGGAGTTACAAATTCACAGTATATTTCTCAACTTTTACATGATTGATGGAGACTGAGATTTTTGTCTTTATGCTTGCGTAAGAGACACTTTACCTACTGAGCAATATTCCTAGTTTCCAGGCTTTTATTAATGGTCTCCCTAAGTGTGTTAGGGGAACTCAGAAGAATAACATGTTGACTTATACAGGAACTGAATGCAACATTGGGTAATGGGTCCTTAAATTTTCTTCACTATTTCACAAAAGCTGAACATCATATGGTATCCAGAAAGAAGGCTAAAGATGGGGTGAATGCTTACTGGACTCGAGAAAGAAGTAAGACTTCCATCATGTCAGTGACACACCAAGGTAAATGATGATGATGATGATGATGATGATGATGATGATGATGATGATGATGATAATCCTAAGAGAACAGGAGAAATAAGAATTGCCATCAAGACAGTGTATATGGAGCAGTTGACCTACTCATTTATGGGAACTATGAGCAAATCCAAAACTATATCTCTTGGTATAGTACAAATGAGGAAATACTAGCTGGAAGGCACCAGGCACCCTATAAAGAAAAGGTTGTGAAAACACAAACAAAATCACTTAATGGTCTTTAAATTGGTCAAGCAAGCACAAAATGAAGGTAAATATCAATTTGTCCTATATCAAGAGATGGTTCAGTAGACATCTTGCCTAAATACTAAGTGTTATGATGGCCAAAAGCTACAACAAAAACTATCTCTTGTTCACTGACTACACATCATTTCCTTTGCTTGTGACACCACATATTTAGTGAAGGATCAGTACCAACTCCTTTACCTGCAAGTTCCTGGGTGTGTTGTAATAAGGAGCGGTGGGGCTGCTTCCCACCACCCGGCTAGCTTTATACCCGAAATAATTACACAGAAACTGTATTCTTTTAAACACTGCTTGGCCCATTATATCTAGCCTTTTCTCGGCTAACTCTCACACTTGGACTAGCCCATTTCTTATAATCTATGTAGCCCAGGAGCTGGCTTACCAGGAATGATCTTAACCTGCATCTGCCTGGAGTGGAAGAATCATGGTGACTCCTCGACTCAGCTTCTTTCTCCCAGAATTCTGTTCTGTTTACTCCGCCTACCTATGTTTTAACCTATGAGGGCCAGCCAAGCAGTTTCTTTATTGCTTAACCAATGAAATCAACAGATTGATATATGACACTCCCACATCATGGGTGAAACATGAGTCTTTATTGTTTATTCTTTTTTCCCTCTTTCTCCTCTTATGATGTAACCTTTCAAGGTAGGACTAGCACTGTGAGGACAGGAGGGGAAAGAAAAGGTCTCCATCCTCTGAAGAGGCACTGGTTCCCATCTTAGACCAATCTGCAGAGAGTCTTCATCCTCATGCTGCATTAAGTAAAAAATTTCATTTAAATTTTTTATCTAAATGGATAAACTCCATTTTAATCACCTCTGTGGGTCATGTTCTTCATGGCATTTTTCTTAGTCTCTGTCATTTGACATTTCCTCCTCTGGGTAGCATGACACACATGAGCTATCTTAGAATTTCTTGAATAAATATACACTATAATCATTTCAAGGAAGGCAACTCTAAGTCATTGGCATAAAGGCTGCTGAGTTTCTTGAATTTAAGAACTTTTCTCTTTTATCATGGCTCAGCAAATAGCTGGGAGTTGGGCATTTACTTCCTTCCTGCTCTATTTTGACACAAGGAAAGTATTCAGGGTCTTACCTCAGTGACTTCATATGCAAAATGGGAATAATTATGTTTTTGTGTTGTCCATAAAAGAGTTAGAAAAATTAATTCATTTTGCATTCAGACAATATAAGAACTTCACAAATGAAATATAGTTTAAATAGGAATTATTTCTAGGATTATTACCATCCATAAGGATTTAAATAGTGGCTTGTCAAATGAAATTCAGAATGTTGAAATTCAAGCTAATGTATTAAAACAGGCTGGAGGGGATATGAACTTGAATGTCTGTCAATGACAATTGGATGCAGTGAGTAATCCAATTTACTTCAGGAAATGTGTAACCGTAGCTGGGGTAAGGATAGGCATAGAGATGATGGAAGACTAACAATGGGAGTATATAGATATTTATTAATTCCTTCAGGAAGCAGTGGGAAGGAAGGAAAGGATCGGAAGACATTTACCAAGAAAGGAAAGTAAGGAAGTTATGAAAGGCTTTAGAAAGAGAGAGGGAGAATGGGGTGGGGGAAGTATCTGAAAGTAGAATAACTCTGAGAAATGGGCAAAAGTCTTCCCATGAAGATGCAGATGCCCACGAAACATCAAGTGACTGTCAAACAGATGTGATTCAAGGAGAAACAAAGAGGCTGAGAAGAACAGAAGAGAGGCTGCATAAACACTTTCATACATAGAACCAAAGCTTTGTTGGGAGGAAAAGCGATGGTGAAGAAGTGGAAAGCAGGAAAAAGCCACTTACATGGTCCAGAAACTTTACACCATAACATAGTAGACTTCTAGGAAAAGGAATTATGGGCTCAGAGACTGGGTGTGCTACTTTTTTTGAGCAGGTCGAACATCTTGGCTCCTGCCTGGAGAGGATGATGAATAGGCAGAAGAATGAAAACTGTAATATATCAATAGTTCCTATCGGGAAAGCACCAATGTATTCTGTGAATTCTGTCTCTAATTATAAGAAACTTGCTTTGAGGTCTGGAAAAAGAGGGAAGAAGTTATATAGGTACTGTAATAATCTAACATTATTATCATTAAAATGTAACGGTTGCTAAAGTTAAGTTACATTCACATGAGGATCCCTGATTGTGATATTAATATAGGCTGGTATTGCTCTCCATAAAATCTCTCTGGGTGCTTTTACTCAAATAAGATCTGTAATTGAACTAATACTCACTATAGATGCCCAAATGCTCTTTGTCTTCTAAATGGGAAATAAATAATTTCATGTTTTGTTTTTTTCTTAAATCACGTTTTGATATGAGCCAATGGAAAGGTGAACAGTTCCCTTGCTAGTAAGATAAGCTTCACTCAAGAACAATTTCATGTTCATGGCCAGATAAATAGGGGTCACATCAGCTTGCCTTCTGAGAACACCCAGCAATAAGAAGGTATTAAAGGATTTCAGGTAGTGTTTTGCAGGTGCTACCTAAAATGGGCTTATGGACAAGGCGGTGGTGGCACACACCTTTAATCCCAGCACTCGGGAGGCAGAGGCAGGCGGATCTCTGTGAGTTCGAGACCAGCCTGGTCTACAAGAGCTAGTTCCAGGACAGGCTCCAAAACCACAGAGAAACCCTGTCTCGAAAAAACCAAAAAAAAAAAAAATCATAGCACTTGGGAGGCAGAGGCAGGTGGATCTCTGTAAGTTCGAGGCCAGCCTGGACTACAAGGGCTAGTTCCAGGACAGGCTCTAATGCTACAGAGAAACCCTGTCTCAAAAAACAAAAACAAAAACAAACAAACAAACAAACAAAAACCAGGCTTATAAAGAAAGGCTGAACTAATTGCACAATTCAACAAATTCTGCTGTATTGTAAATAAAATTAAGAGTTCAATTGTCCAGGGATGACTTCACAAAGGAGGTGTCTGAAATTCCTTTGTGGTTTTCATTGGTAAACCACGTGTTGTACACGACAACAGTAAGGCGACCACATCTTTATCCAACATGGACTCGAGGTGCTGTTATTTTTCATGTAACAACAGAGAGGAGTAGTCTTATTTACAGAAGAGCAAGGTACTGGAGAACTACTAGCTGCCCATTAATCGCTGGAAGCTTAAAAAAAAAAAGCAGCAACAATGTAATATCCTTCCTTTCTCTTCAACACATCTGCCAACACAGAGAGTTTTACTCTTTGCAGCTGCTTTTCAATTTCAAAGAGAAAATATTTTGACCAGAGCCTTGCCTGGTATCTCTGGCTGGCCTCAAACTTGCTGCCGTCCTGCTTCAGCCTCCCAAGCACATGGACTACATGGATATGGTGCCGTGCTTTGAATGAAAGTTTTGTTTGCTTAGCATTAAGAACTACTGATAAAGAGAAAAGAAAAATACTGAGTATCTATAATCCAAAGATGAGGATCATCATGACAAAGTAGTATACACAGTAAAATGGAAGTTTGGAGCATCATAGACAAGCATCTATGTAGACTAGGTGCAAATATTTTGGGACAAATAAAATGCAACTGATTGAAAGTCATTTCAGTAGGGAGTTAAAATTACATCTTGTTATAACATTTACCAAATAATTGCCCTTCCTGAAAAGATCACTGTTTGGACAGTCAACGGATGACACTGTGCATTTTTTTCTGAAAAATCTTCTAGATAAGGATATGCATGTATTTGATTTACCTCCATATATATTTTTTCAGAAGGAAATTTAACACAGCAACATTGCCAGGGTAATGTTTTCTACATATTTTTTGGATTAAAAACAAAAATTATTGGATTAGAAAATTTTGTCTATTCAACTAAAGGGAAGTAACTGATTTTTCTTATAAATGATTATATATCGATAGACCTGTTGGAGGTTGGATTTTAGGCATCATCATCATTGACCAATGCCTGGAGTATTTTAATAACAAGGGACACAAACACATTGTGACTTCTCCCCAGTAGTGGCACGGAGCTGCTCCTTAAGCCAAATAGACCCTTACTTAGCTGTAGTTGTGGGAAAGAGATTGAATGAAGACAGCCCACACTGAGCCCACAGGTCATCAAAAGCATATCTAATTGCACATGTGTTCAGTTTTCTCCTCCTTAAAGTCACTCCTCTTCGAGTGTCATATTTCACAGTAGTTCTCAGCAGCAGGACTCTTCGCTTATTAATACATAGCTGATTTTATTCTTAGCGCATAAAATCAGTGTAGCCAACGTCCTTGAGAAGGCTTCAAAGTTTGAAAGCTGTACTTCACAGCAGAGAGGCCCTTTGCTTCTGTAATGTGAATCGATGTAGAAATATTTGATAGTAGATTTTTCAAAAACTAAGCTGTTTACTTTCAATGTTTTTTCCCCACAATTATATGAAGCAAACACATCGGGATGAGAAGAAAGCATGCTACAACTTAAAATACCTCTGACTGGGTCTTCAGCATAAACGAACTGTTTGGGCACTTCCTCCCTTAAAGACCACCAACTCTCTATAGACCTGGGAGCTATAGCTATAGCAGGATCATTAGCGCTGGAAAACTTCTCAGTGCAAAATACTGGGAAATTAACCCAGAAGCGACCATTTTAAAGCAAAAGTTCTGTGGTAACAGTTTCTCTTTTGTGTAAAGAATAAGATCCAAGCTGAGGCCCATGGGACAACAGGGTTGTGGGTAGTACTTGGCATGTAGGTTTTTGAGAAGGCACAGACCAAAGGTCCTGCAAGCCAGTAACAACTGATGATTTTTTTTTGTCATTTGTACTTAAAATTACTTTTCTGATCTCAAATTCAAGGAGTCCCAATTTAAGTAAACATGTTAATAGTTGAACTATATTAAATAATGTGTCCCATTTGTGAGAGGGTGAAATATTCTCTAAGAATGTACTGGATACTCATGTATTTCTTGTCATTATACAGACAGCCAATGCCCACAATTGAATTAGAGATTCACAAAGAACCAAAGACTATACATGGTCTTAAGCTCTTATCATAGTTTTCCAACAAATGCTAGGAGGCTTAAAACCTCCAGGACTAGCTTGAGTCCTTCTGTAAAGCAGATAAATGCGGTACCCTTCTGTTAGCTGTATCGCTATTATCTCAGGGGGACTCTCTTCCTTTGTGGTGTCTCCACAAGAAGCTGACAATGTCTACTTTTCTTATGAGTAGAATGCTCTGCATTGTTCTGAGGTTTATAATTACATGTTTGTGACTTCATCCCCACCAGCCTCGCCCCATGAATACAGATAACCTCTTACAAAAGGGGAGACTGTGGAGGACTGAGACAGACAGGGTGAGAGGAGAGGGAGGTTGATGTGTTCAGTGACCATCTCCTAGCAAAGCTCTGGGGCAACTATTAGGGGAACTCAGCTCTCCATGATCCTGGGGTGGCCTATGGTCTAAAACACTGGCCTTCTGTTTCATGGGCTATGGAGCACCCTTGGGAAGAAGAAATACTCAACCTATGGGTTGACATTTTATTTATATCACATCTCTTGTTGAATCGTTCTGAAGAACCCGAGGTGGCCGTGGCATTCCTTCCCTTTATTCACTTGGTTACAGTTTAAAATTTGAATAGCTGTTTATGCTGGAAGGCTGAACACCCAATCAGCAGTCTTTGAATTGAAGCTGTATTGTTCACTCATGGAAATGCCTGTTTCATCTGTCAGCTCTCTTTTATAGTGAGCCTAATAATTTATGCTTGCTAAAGATGTTTTCTGACCTGTGATTCCATTGCCAGTTAGGAAAGGGCTTTGGCAGCATTCACACTTCCTTTCGTAATAGGAGGCCAGTAAGGTACAATTTAGTGAAATTACTGCTCCAGTGCACTAATGGTGCCCAGACCCAGACTAGGGAGGGCAGAGGGGTAAAGGTGACGGACCCCGTCCTTTAAAGAGGACCACTAAGACTCCAAAGAATGGTGTCCTGGGAAGGGGCCTCTTTAGGAGTTGTATCCTTCCCTGGGGGTCTGCATAAACCTGAGGGGCCCTGATGGTTGAGTTAACACACCTGCCGAAATGCTCCGGGAGCCTTACATTGTGTCCAGCTAACCCAAATGCATCCCGTGTTTATTTTATACACATGTACCTTACATTTTAAAGATGTGACCATGATTCTGTTATAGTGACTAATAGAAAGCATGCAGACAGTAGTAAAATCCATGGTAACCTTTGAAAGAAAGCATCCATATGCACGTACACGTACGTATCTTTCATTGTGTTACTATTGAAGTCACATCATATGAGATGAAAGCTCTTTAAATGGGCCAAGCTACATTATAATTATGAGCCATTTGAGTCTTTTATTTGCAAGTTATTGGCAGACTCATCCTGAAGAGAATTTTTTTCTAATTGCAAATGGAGTTATTCTCCAGGTGAAATATACTTCTTCCTTTTCTCTTGTGATACTTTGCTTTCGATTCTCACACAGAGCCTCTCGTGTCCCCCATAAAAGCTATTTGTGTACCTCATTTACAGGTTGCTGCTTTGCAAGTTCTTTTGGCTGGTGAGTTAATCTTTTTTATTTTGTGATCATCGCGGCATCGTCTCAGTGTTGTTCCTTTGGAAACGACATAACGCGTACTGGCGAATCGATTTTAAGAATGTTTTTAGTAAACTTTGGAAACAGCTAGACCCGCTCTCTAGCTCTTCCAATTCATCAGAGGAGCATGTACGAATATGTGGTGACATTCATGGCATGCCTCAGAATTCAGACATTACATATCACATGGATTAATAAAATGAGTGAATAAAAATTTTAGGTAAGTTCCTTCGGAAGGAATTTCTAGGAGATTTGGAATGGTTTTGTAATAATTGGGCAAGCTTTTTTTTGAATAAAATACTTTAGAAGTTGATTATTAATAAAATTTGATTTTGATTATAAATGACCATAAAATGCTAAAATATTTCTATTGGAACTTAAGGTTGTAGTGTGATACTGAAAACTCAATCTTCTAAGATAATGATGACCAACAATGTTATAAAACTTTGAAATCCACAGAGCACTTTATTACTGAGAAAAGCCTTAGTCATCTCTTTCTCTGGGCAGTTTCAACAAAGCTCTTTGCCTTACTTGAGGGCACTAAATAAGGAAGGAACAGAGCTGGGGCTGAACAAGAGGCTTACAGTCAAGCAGCCACCCCACAGTTACATCTATGCCTTAGCCTTACCTTCCAAGTTATTGATAATTTAGATAAAGAAGAAAAATATGACACTATTAAGTTTGTATATTGCTACTGAGAACAACATTTTGTGGGTAAGAAGCATTGTAAAACAATAGACATTTTATTTTGTAGTCGAGAAAAGAAAAGCTTTTATTATCTCTGTTGTTAATAGCAGGCTATAGAAACAATTAAGCAGCATAGTCTAGTTATTGCAATAAGAACTTTGTGATGTTGATATTATTTATAGTCTGTAAATAAGAAACAAGATGCAGAACACACTAGTGAGCCTTCAAACACACACCCACTGCTCCCCCAGCCTCTCAAGTCTCTAACACATGTATTCTTTTCTGTCCACATTAACGACTGTGATACACAGAGCTGAAAGGTGTTATATGATAGCTTATAAATACCCTAAATGCTTATCCCCAACAAGTATGGAGAACTAAATAAAGCTCTGCCTCCATCTGCAGGTTTCTTTTCCTTATTTTCTTGAACCGCTCTCTAACATCAATAGATATTATTATTTAGTTTCAAGTATGCACACTTTAGTTCACATATTTCGGCTTATACTATTTTGGACTTAGATTTCAGAAAGTTTTTATTTTTCAAACGACCAAATGGAAAGTCTGTATTTTAACACACTTAAGGAAGGTGCAAATGCAACTTCTGAAATTCAAGACTATTCAAAGAACAGTCTCTGAAAACCTAGGAATTGAGGGACATTTTCAAAGGTAGATAAACTGTTAGAAATTATTTTGCTTTGTTGTGAGAAAAAGAAGGCTTTAAGGATGGGTCACATTTTAACCAAAGTTCAGTATCAGCATATTATCTTCCAAATCCCATCCCAGAGTTCTAATAGTTATTTCTTTTAGATTTGTATATAACACACACACACACACACACACACACACTATATATATATATATATATATATATATATATATATAAAATCATGGAGGAGAGAGTATACATTGTAAGTGATTATTGTAAGTAGTTTTGTGGACTGTTTGCACAGAAAAGATTTATTTGTAGTACTTACATAGGTAAATTAAGTAGGTAAATTTTTATTAAATATATTTAATTGAACAGAGTTATAGTTTTTAGATAAATATCAGGCACGGCTTTGTGAAATGATTAGCGTGTTTGTGAATCTTATTGGCAATAAGTTGAAATTCTCAACAGATTCAAAAATTATTTAGGTTCTATTCTGGTAGTCCTAGGGTTTAAAATTTGAAAGACATATTTACGAGAGTGAACTATGTTTGTATAAAAATTTGATCTTCCATCTCCCTTCATAGAATGCATATTGATTTGCTTGCATGATCATTGCTCTGATCTACTATGACAGCATCTTTACTGATATTTTCATGTCATACCAAGCGACTGGAGAAACTTGATTTCTTTCAAATATCTTGCCAAGTTATACTTATTATGAAAAACTATCATGATTGTTGTTTTTCTTAATCTTAATTTGGTTAACCTCACAGACTTATCCTTCAGGATCCCTTCCTAACACTTTATTTTGTGAGATGAGGATTTTTTTCCGTTTATTTATTTATTAAAGATTTCTGTCTCTTCCCCGCCACCTCCTCCCATTTCCCTCCCCCTCCCCCAATTAAGTTCCCCTCCCTTGTCAGCCCATAGAGCGATCAACTGGCCTGGGTCTGAAAAAACCTGAGATGAGGATTTTTGCAAAGTTAATGTGTTAACATGGTTTAACTTGGTGTTAATGATGAGAACTTGGCCTTCTGTACTTTCTTTCTTTTTTTCTAACCTAGTATTACACTATTGCTCCACTGAATTCCTTGGCTGTGGTCCCAGGGAGTCCCACCTAAGCTGGTGGCATATAGTTCAGAAGTAGGTGTCAAGGAGCAGCTTGTGGATATCTTCAGATTATTTGTGAGTGCTAAGGGCTCTTGCCTCCTGTCCCCACCTTTTGTTTCTTTCCTCTCACCTTCTTAGTCTCCTGTAGAGATGGCAGCACCACAGCTACTAATAAAACAATTTGGCTCTTTGTAGCAGATGGGGGCTTCCATCTGGTGTAAACATGTAGAGGGATGCCCTTAGTGTGTGTTAGTGGGGAATGTGGGAGGCAGGAATGAACTCCTCTGCATGAGCAGTGTGACCTGTGATGAGTTTATTAATCGTTACAGCTTATAGCAGCCATGCGGGTCCTCAAACGTAGGCATGACCTTGCACTAGATGGTAGATGCTTATGAATCACAAGCCTTCCCAGAAAAGTAGTTACTGCCACAAGAGTGTATTGTATAAGGAATTATGATACCTTTAAATAAATTATGCAATTCCAGTCTCATTATTTGCATAAAATGAACTCATAGTCTAGCATACAGAAGATGATAATTATCAGAGGAATATATGAAATACAGCTAAAATATCCAGTGTATGTTTCCATGATTATGTCTAAAAGATAAGAATATGTGCTGGGGATATAGGTAAACTGGTTGTAACGTATTTTCAGTATTGATAGTGAGAATTTTGTTTGCTTATATTTAATAACAACTTATCCCTTCTCCTACCTGGCATCTGTTTCAGTTAAGAGGGATATGATAAATCTGGGATAGTTTTCTGTGAGGTGTCTATAATCTGAAAGGTTCTGAAAAAGTAGTTTTATGTGGGGTGCTTTCCTAGTTTGAAAAGTATTTTGTTTTCTTAAACATTAATTTTATGATTGTGCTATTTCTATTCTCGTTTCTGTGTGCCCGGCAGTGTGCCATGTTTTTCTGTGGAACTGATATTAATTCTCCATAAACAGAGTCCTTTGGCTATTCCTCTTTAATCAGCTATTTGATGAAAAGATTAAAGAAAGACCTGGATCTGAGGCCTATTCTGGAGCCTACATATATTTACATAAATTCCTCGAAAAGTAAATAAGAGCTCCATGAATAAAGTGGTGAGGACCTCTGAGATCCAAAGCGGTTACCTACTCAAAGGGTGCAAAGTCTGTGTCATTACAATTAAACTGAGTACCCCAGTTCATTTACTATTTTAGGTGAATTTTAATTGAGTTGTGTCTCATTTTTATAAACGTTGTCAATCTTCATTTTCTCTGTCTCCCACGTACCAACCTAAACACACACACACAGATCTACATATCAACACATTTGGGGAGAGTACTGTCTGTCCATATACCCTCACACCAACTTATACACAGTGACTCATAAACATTAAAACATCCGACTCTGATAGAACACCCGTAAGACTGAGGGGGAAACCCCTGCTTTTAATGCACTTATTTTATAGACACAAAAGCCCAGCTAGTAATCAGTTTTGATAACTTTAGATGTCTGTTTCCCTGATGTAATGACTAGACTGGAGCAATCACAATGCTTCATTATGCTATTCAAAGTGTATGGCAGGATTCGGTCGGAGCCAGACTGAAAACCTGGCCCACAGCTGAAAGCAGAGGTGATGCATTCATCCAAAGCAGCACCCTCCCACCCCCGCCGCTGTTCCCCTCAGCATTCAGCCACTAATAATGGATATCATTTTTCTTCATAAAACTGGTAGTACTTGAATCAAGCACATGACAGTTAAGGTTTGTTTAGTCTTTTAAGCAGGTGATTACAGAATTGAACTTCTCAAGTGAGAAGCCAATGGAATACAAACAGTTAAGAACACATTTGAAGGGGGAGAAATTGTCCAGCCCCATCTGTCAAACTGTGCGTATGACATCATCAGATATTCTGCACTTGTTTGCAGCTATTCAGGCTGGCCCGCCCCGCAGTCTCGGCTTTGTGTTCCAGTTTCCTTTACAGGGCCAGCGGGCTGGAAAATTACCACATGCTGTCACAGTTAGCTCAGCCAGGTCTTGTTATCATTGTTTCCAAGGAATCCATTCATTCCGTTATTTTACATATTGGGCAGACGTCCTGCCACTGAGGCTTGGGCTGCAGTAACTTGAAGGGCCAAACGTTAATGGGCCTCTATTGTTGGTAGAATGGCAGTGCAATACGTGGGAAAAAATACCCAGACAGCTCCCTGACACTGGTGTAGGACCTCTAGACTTAGGGGGTAGCCTGTGAAGATCTTTTATGTAAACAAGCCTTCAATAAACAATGAATATCTCCTGTGTCAATATTCATAACCCATCAATAAAAAAATATATAAATCTTCCACTAGAAAGAGCCCAAATGTATTATGGATGATGGAAACTCTGCTCAAGCTAACCTATAGAATGTGGCCAAGCCTTCTTCTAAACACAGCTAATTTATGAGCGGAGGGAATCATGGCTGAGGCTTTGAGGAAAGAAAGGCATTCGGTTTGAACTGGCTGTGTTCTCATTGCAGGAGATAATACAGTGTGAGTTTTGTGGCTTCTACTATGACCAGATTGGAATAAAGACAAGGGCCGTAGTGACTCATTATTTCTTCACTGTGTGGGCAATTTAAAGAAAGTTAATGAAAACATTAGAAAAATTACACAGGCTAAATCTTAGCTTGATGATGGATTATGTTGTCTGTGATGATTATATCACAGGTGAGAATGAAGGTCACAGCAATGAAGAAAAATAGTGACACAGAAATGGGGAAGTTTACTTTGCATGGAAGATAAAGTCAGGCTGCAGTGCTCCATGTTGCTTCCCTTCACTGATGGGAAATACTGGCTTTATTGCCATAAAATAAATCTAATCTTTTAATCAGACAGTATTCTGGAAATGGATCACAGCTACTACAAATGCAGCAAGAATAATAAAAACCCAGAGACAGATGTTGAGGTTCAACCTGAAGATCAGAAAAGCAAAGCAGCCAGCCACCAGAGAGCTCCTACCTCTATGAAATCTTCAGACTGAAGAGAGTTCCTGTCTCGTCCCACCTTATATTTATCTCTAGTGTTGGGATTAAAACCATGTACCACCACCATCTGGCATCTATGGCTAACTAGTGTGGCTGCTGCGATTAAAGGTATGTGACACTACTGCCTGGCTTATATGGCTGACCAGTGTTGCTGTTCAGGCAAGCTTTATTTATTAAAATACAAATGAAATATCATTACAATTCCTCCTTTTTGTCAAAAATGAAAAAGGAGGCTATAACTAACATAAGAAAGACTATATACAATAAGTACAATAACTATATATATATTATATACAGGCAGTAAACACATCAACAATGTCTAGTCCATTTGTATTTGACAAATTCAGAGAAAATACTTCCTGTCTATCCTATCTTGCTGAGTCCAAAACCTTGTGCCTAATTTACTTTCTATCATAAATTGTTTTCTGCCTCTATTAAACAAGGAAAACTGTAACTATAACTACCTAATCTTCGACTCCATCAGAGACCCAAGAAGGAAATAATACACAGTTAACTGTGTAAGAAGGGAGTGAAAGCAAGAGATTTCCAAAAATGTGAGGAAATGACTGCCTGGACAGTCCCCCAAAGTTCCTCTTGGTTGGAGCATTCATCTTCATCCTACAGGCCTAGTATATCTGAAAGACTTTTCTGTGAAGCAAAATATTCTAAAAGACTGTCTCTCCTTGCCTTGGCAGTCACTTTCTTTTGTGTCCTGCTTGTCCAATTAGGAAACCATACTGTCAGCAGTCAAGAAATAACATTTTTTTTTTTGCCCCGTGGTTTATTTTTTGCCACAAAAAAAGCAACCTCCATGTGAAGTTTCTTCAGTGTCCACTGTCTTTCTAAAGTAGATTGGTACTATTAGGATCAGACATGTCTCATTGTCATTAAAATTAGCCTATGTTATTAAAACATCTTAAATGTCATATTCTGTAGATCTCTGAAGTATTTGAAGATTACCTATCTATCTACAATATATCTTTGGTTGAACTTGAAAACATACCTGATGTGACTACAAGTCATTTATAATAGGTGATTAACTACTAATCTGCATTTTCTTATTATCCTAAATAGTTGGCAATGATAATTTTCAAGGACTAGAAATTTATATTACATTGTTAAATGAGTTATATAGCTACAATATCTTGAACAAGAGTTGAAATGTATATGCATGTGTTCTAACAAAATTAATCTCAAATTTGTATCAGTATATAAAATTTGTATTACAATATACAAAAAAACCAATCTAATGTAAAAAATCTAAAAACTAGAAGTTGTTTTTTAAAAGTAGATTCAATCATCTTCCTTTTTTATCTTACCATATCTATATCCTCCCCTTTTTCTTTTCAGAGTAAATTCAACAATTTACCCTTTTATCCTATTATATCTAAATTCTCTTTTTTCTTTTCAAAACAAGAACTCTGGATCTAATCTCCTTTGTTCAATTTTCCTCTTGGTTATAACCAATAGCAACTAGTAATCAACCCCCTAAACAATGACAAATATTCATAATCCATTGAATGACCAAAATCCACCCATCCCATCTCTTAGGAATATGGATGTCATATTCTTAAATTTACTTTGTGCTGTCTGGGGGCAATGGCATCTGGGGATACTGAAAAGAAAACTTTAGGTTAGTTGTCAAGTCCTGAGAGAGGTAGCTTTGTCATTTGTTGTACAGTCTCTGCTAAATGGGAAAGTGCAGGGCTTTTCTCAAGTCCTGACTAGAATAGTCTATTAGGCTAGATCATCTCAGCTAGCTACATTGAAACTGTTCTGAGCAGTTGTAGTTCAAAGTCAGTCTTTAGGTGGTATTTTTCAGCTTAGTGGTGTTATCATAGTCTTGGAGGAATTGCCATTGTGGGGCTCCATTCTTTTTATGAAGACTTCAAAGGTCACTGTTAGGCATGCTCATGATTCACTGCAGAAGATTGATAGAGACTCAAACCCAAATCACATACAGAAAGGTAGCTGAATATTTTTTCTAGAATTAGTTAGTACTCTATATGACCATTAACATCATGACAAAAAAATAGACTATATATATGTATTAATCTTATAAAACTTATACTTTAAGAAAAGTTATTAAATAGTCAATATAAAATCAAAGGATTGTGGGATTAGTGGCAATAAAATTGTCTTTAAATATTTGTTTATGTTTTGTTTTGTTATATATCAGATGGTTCTTCTGACAAGACACAGAGATTGTGGATTACACTTTAACAAGCATACTTGTGTTTAGAGAAGGAAAGAGCTGCATGCCAACTCCAAAACCAGCTTTGATTTTTAATTAGACTGGGACTTCAAAAAGGCTATTTGCATTACATATCCACAGAGGATAGCAGAAACAAATATTTGGGAAGATTTATAAAATTTTATCCTGTTGGAAATGTGATATATCAATAGGTCAGTTTACTCATTTTCTTGAGACAATTTTCTGGATGACTTGTCCTTTTTTTCAGATGTCTCATTTGTCCAGTAGTCTTCAGACTTCTTAGCTGTATACCTTTATTCTCCTGAAAAGGCAGAAACAAAACTCTTCCCTAACCCTAATTTTGGAGAGATTCTTTTTTGGTAAGTTGTATCTGATCAAATGAAAAAGCATTTGTTAGTTTTATAGGTTACTTTAGATTAAACGTACCTGGTGCTTAATGAACTATCATCTCTTCTAATTAAGAGGTATTTCTTGTCCAAATAGAATATTTATCAATTTTGATGATATCCATAGCTTTTCTTCTCCTGAAGAAACAAAAGCAAAACCTTTCCCCAACATAACACACGTCCTGGTTTCCATTATGAGGTCAGTACATCTTTAAAGTATGTTAGGTGATTTAATTCTGTAGTTATTACTACTATCCAATGACTCTCCACAGCTGTTGTTCCTTTCTCATTAGTATTTAGAAAATTCAAAGTTAATAAAGCATTATGCGATCTATTTCTGGGGGCATTTATCATCCTTTTCTGTTTATTTAACCAATCCTTTAGATTTCAATTTCATCTTTCTATAAATGTCTGCCCTGTAAAATTGTGTGGAATACCTGCAATATGCTTTATATTACAATAAGCAAAATACTGTTTCATTTTCTTAGAGACATTTGCTGTCTTTATTAGAGACATTATCTGTCTTTATTTGTACAGATATACCCATGATGACCAAAATTTCTAGCAAATGAGTGGTTGCTGAATCAGTCTTTCCCAAACTCAAAGTAACTGCCCATTAAAAACTTGAATAAGTATTAATGGTGGTTTACATATTTTAGTTTTTCGAATTCTACAAAATGGAACACATCTATCTGCTAGTTTTTATTCCTTTGAGTACCCTTTGCATTACTTCCTGCAGGAAGTGGTGTTTGGTTGTATAAAGAACAAATAGGACATTTATTTTTGCTTGTTGCCATATGATGGAAAAGTTTCTTTTAAACCTTTGCTATTGACATGATTTTTTTAAATGAAATTCTGAACCCTTCAGCAATATCCAACCAACAGTTGATTAATTTCTGCATTACCTTGTGATAGAGGACCTGGCAGAGCCATATGGTATCAGATATATGTGACGATATGGGCTGATTCCTATTTCTGATTATATCTTGTAACTGAATAAATAATCAAGTCAATTCTGTATCTTCTGGTATAAATTCAGCAGTTTCAATAATACAACTCTTACAGCATATTGTAAATTGGTAACTATATTGAGAGATTCTTTAAAATCCTTTAATGGCATGACAATAGCATGTAATTCTGACTCTTGGACAGAATCATAACTTTCATCCACTTTGCTTATATTTTCTGATTTGTAACCTGCCTTTCCTGGTTTATTTGCATCAATATAGAATGTAGAGGTTCAGGTTATTGTTGTGTGTGAGGAAGGATCCAATTAATTCTCTTTTCAAGCTGTATTCTTCTTTTTTCTTTTTTTCAAGCTGTATTCTTTTGCTTCTGGGATAGTTATTGCTAATCGCTCTCAAAAAATTACTACAAGCTCTTTTCCAGGGTTCACTTTCTGCCCCAAATTTGTCAATTTCATCATTATTGAAAGGTTCTCTAATTTCTGATGAGTCTATTCCTGCTAATTGATGAAGTTTCAATTTTCCTTTTAGAATTAACCCAGAGACCTTTTCCACATAAGCTTTTAATTTTTTTACTCAAATTATGTGAAAAAAAGGTCCAGTCAAAGATAATATCTTACCTCTGCATTACCCTCTGTGGGGTAATGTATGGAGGGTAATATGACCAGAATGTAGTTAATATTTGGATCCACATGATCTATATGTACTTTCTATAATTTCTCTTCAGTCAAAGCCAATTCTCTTTTAGATTCAGGTGGTAGTTCCCTGGAACTATTTAAGTTCTTGTCACCTTCTAAGGTTTTGTTTAAAATAATCAAGTCATAAGTACATATTCCAATAGTGCACCATAGCTAAGAAATGTTTCCTAACAGTCTTTGGAAGTTATTAAGAGTCTGTAATCAATCTCTCCTTATTTGCCTTTTTGGGAGTCTACATTTTGGAAACCTATTTTATTACCTAAATAATTAAGAAAATCTCCTCTTTGCATTTTTTTCATGAGTAATTCATAATACCCAACAAGGCAAAATTTTCTTTACTTCTTTAAACATTCTAAAGCATCTACATTTAGGTAATAGAGAAGGCAAAGGAATTCCAGACTGTAGAGAGCTGATTGGCTGAATTACCTTATTAACAGCTCTTAGATCTTTTACAATTCTCTGTTTTCCAGATTTCTTTTTAACAACAATACAAGAGAATTCCAAGGGCTGGTGGATTCTTTAATATGCTGAGCATCTAGTTGGTCCTGTATCAGCTCTTCTAAATCTTGAAGTTCTCTATTGCTAAAGGCATGACCCAATAACATTTGTTTGTCATCCATTTTAAAGGTAATCATTCTATTTACTGCTTCAGTTAATCTTTGTTATATACATTGGGCCCTGTAAAACTTTAGTAAATGACTCAATTTTCTTTCCTATTTCTCCTATTCTGTCCCAAGCATTCAAAGCTGCTGTATGGCATAAATCCAGGGTGTAGTCATCATATATAACTTTCCTTTATATAGTAACATAATCTATTTCTCCAAGAATTTGATCTTGGGAGATTTTTCTACCTCTTGCTTTACTCTGTTGTTCAATAATCTTGACGTCTTCTCTGAATCAGGTACTCCATTATAAACGTGGACCAAGCTCTAAAACATCTTTAACCAATTCTGGATAGTCTTTAGAGATAATTCTATGACAAAGTGACCACACATTTAACATTTGTTTCCCAAAAGGTGAATGTATGTCATATGAGACTACTGCATCCTTGAATCTCTTTAAATGCAACATTGTCACAGGAGCCTAGTTAGGTATAACAGAACCTCTGGTTCTTTAAGTTACAGCATATATTAAGGATGGTTGTTAGAAAACCTTAGGCTGGTCCTCTCTATTCTTATAATGCAATGATGAAATTAGTTCTCCATTAAATTCCTTTGTCTAGATTTGAGTATCTCTGTGATCTGTTTTGTTAGGCTTTTCTAAGGCCTGTATCTTAGCACTCAGATTAATCAATATTTTTATTGATAAAACAAAAGTGATAGAGATGATAATGTTTATAGTTATTATATAAATCCCATCTACATTAGATATCCTCTTATTTAATCATTCTATTTTCAAACTGTATAGCATATTATTATAAGAGACCCAGATCCCTCCATTACAATGGTTTTACTCATTGTGTGTGTGTGTGTGTGTGTGTGTGTGTGTGTGAAAAACTCTCTGTTTTAACTAATTTCTACCTTTAAGAATTCCTAATTGGCCAGGTGGAGGTGGTACATGCCTTTAATCCCATCATTTGGGAGGCAGAGGCAGGCAGATCTCTGTGAGTTGAGGCCAGCCTGGTCTACAAAAGCTAGTTCCAGGACAGGCACACCAAAAGTTACAGAGAAACCCTGTTTTGAAAATCCCAAAAAAGAAAGAAAGAAAGAAAGAAAGAAAGAAAGAAAGAAAAGAAAAGAATTCCCAATTGTGTTACCAAATCTATCCATGATGCAATGATGTTGATGAAGATGTGGGACTTATAGCTGCTGCATAGAACAATAAAAGCCTGACTGGATTTCAAGGTAGCTAACCAGTTTGGCAGTAGTTCAAAAAGAGGTTACAGCGAGAGCCTGCAACCCATAGTGGGGAGAAAGAGAGAAAGAGAGAGACACAGAGAGAAAGAAAGGAGAGAGAGAGAGAGAGAGAGAGAGAGAGAGAGAGAGAGAGAGAGGAGAGAGAGAACACCAACTATCTGAAAAACAGGGAGTTGTTCAGAAAAAGCAAGTGTGGCAGGAAGCTGCCTTAAGCAGAACTAGCCAGACCAGTCAGTCTATGGTAAGAGAGTCTTGTGGTGCTTGAAGCCTAGATGATTTTGAAGTTTGGGTAGAAGCTGGAGACTGTTTCAGAGAGGCTAAAACAGAAAAATACCAAACTCGCTCAGAGGCTTGGCAAAAAAAGAAAAGAAAACCTAGCTCGGTGGGGCTGGAGCCCTACATGCAGCTCTGTTGGGAGCCCCATGTGCTACTCTTGTCTGTGCTAGTGGCCAAAAAGGGATAGGCAAATGATTTTTCCATGAATTTGTACCCCAAACATTGGACACCAAATGTAGCATGAATTATAAAAATCCAGAGACAGATATTAGGGTTCAAGTTGAAGGTCAGAAAAGAAAAACAGCCAAGTCACTAGAGAACTCTTACCTCTATGAAATCTTCAGACTGGAAGAGAGTGAGTTCCTGTCTCATCCTGCCTTATATTCTGTCCTAGTACTGGAAATAAAGGCATACACACTACTACTGCCCTGCCTCTATAGCTAAGGTGTGTGTTACCACTGTCTAGCCTGTAGGGCTGACTAGTGTACCTCTTTGGTGTTCTGATCTTCAGGCAAGCTTTATTTATTAAAATACAAATGAAACACCACTACAGTCTAACTCTTCTTGGGACAAGAGAAGAGGTACCAATTAGAACCACCTAGTCAAGGTGGTATAGCATATGATTGTTTAAGTCCATAGACACTAAATTTAACTTGTACCATTTTAGTTATTCTAACGACTAGTTCATTTGCTACTTTTGCAAACTTGCTATAGTGATTCTGCACAGAACTCCAAATCGTCTTGTATATATTTACATTATAAAGGTTTCTGTGAAAGTCAGTCAAGGAATTAGAGCATGGGTCTGAGACCCTTGGAGTTGGAGATTCAAATGAGACAAGTAGAAGTGGCCTGGCTCTGAGAAGTTTATACCATACATAAGATTAAAAAAAAAAAGTTGCTCTGTCCCAAAGTCAGGCTTATTAATTTGTTTTTATAAAATGTATTCTAGTTCAACTAATATCATTTTTATGTCTGGCAGTTAATATTAAATGGCTTCAATTTTCATATGCTATGAAGAGCCAATTGAGATAAATTTATATTTATATAAAAGTAATAGATGTCAGAACTAGATTGCCTATGCCAAGACCTACAAGCAATTATCATCATCTTGTAAACCGTTGGTAATATTATCTTTGGGACAAAAAGTCTATAAAATGTTATATTAAGATACATATTAAAATGTGACAATTCATTCTCAAACGTAGTATTTTAAGAAGACATACAGAATTTTGAAATAATTATTTTTGAAAAGACAAGGAAGATCCTTTGTAATTGGTGTTTGATTTCTACCAGTGTTTCTTTCATCTCTCACCTTGATTCTTCTGTCAGGGTTCTATAAAATAAAAACACATTTTTGATAAAGAAATCTACCTGATTTCAAAGTGCACTTGACATAGCACCACGTCTCATACTCCCAGAGCACTTATGTCCCCAAATTGTAATGACCTTTTCACTGAATCCATAGTATTGTAGTAAATAAGATTAATGAATGACATATTAGCACATAGAAATACTTAAAGTTAAAAAGCAGTTCTACTTTAAATCTCTGAAGAAAGAAATTGAAGAAGACACCAAAAAGTGGAAAGATCTCCCATGCTCTTTGGGTAGGTAGAATTAACAAAATAAAAATGTCAATCTTACAAAAAACAATCTACAGATTCTATTCAATGCCCATAAAAATACCAGCAAAATTCTTTTTATTAATTAAAACTTTTCACCTCCTCCCATTTCCCTCCCCCTCCCCCCACTTTCCTTCTGCCTCCCTCTCCAGTCCAAAGAGCAGTCAGGGTTCCCTGCCCTGTGGGAAGTCACCTCCCTCTATCCAGGTCTGGTAAGGTGAACATCCAAACGGACTAGGCTCCCACAAAGCCAGTACATGCAGTAGAATCAAAACCAAGTGCCATTGTCCCTGCCTTCTCAGTCAGCCCTCATTGTCACCAACATTCAGAGAGTCTGATTTGATCACATGCTCCGTCAGTCCCAGTTGAGCTGGCCTTAGTGAGCTCCCATTAGATCAGCCCCACTGTCTCAGTGGGTGGGCGCACCTTTCGCAGTCCTGACTTCCTTGCTCATGTTCTCCCTCTTTCTGCTCCTCATTTGGACTTTGGGAGCTCAGTCCAGTGCTCCAATGTGGGTCTCTGACTCTATTTCCATCCATCTCCAGATGAGGGTTCTATGCTGATATGCAAGATCAGCATTATTTGTAATAGCCAGAACCTGGAAACAACCTAGATGCCCTTCAATGGAAGAATGGAAAAGAAAGTGTGGAATATATACCAGCAAAATTCTTCACAGACCTCGAAAGAATGGTACTCAACTTCAAAAGGAAAAGCAAAAATCCCAGGATAGCCAAAATAATCCTGTACAATAAAAATTTCCAAAGGTATCACAATCCCTGACTTCAAATTCTACTACAGATTTACAGTACTGAAAACAGCCTGATTATTGGCATAAAAACATACAGGAATACCAATGGAATCAAATAGAAGACCCAGATATTAGTCCATACACCTATGAACACCTGATTTTTGACAAAGAAGCAAGAAATATAAAATGGAAAAAAGAAAGCATATTTAACAAATGGTGCTGGTATAACTGAATATCAATATGTAGAAGAATGAAAATAGATCCATATCTATCACCATGCACAAAACTTGAGTCCAAATGGATTAAAGACCTCAACATAAAACCAGCTACACTGAACCTTATAGAAGAGAAAGTGGGAAATACACTGAACACATGGGCACAGGAGTCCACTTCTTAAATATAACCCCAGCAGCACAGACACTGAGAGAAACAATTAATAAATGGGACCTCCTGAAACTGAAAAGCTTCTGTAAAGCAAAAGACACAGTCAACAAGACAAAACAGCAGCCTACAGAATGGGAAAAGATCTTCACTAACCTCACATCTGACAGAGGTCTGATCTCCAAAATATACAAAGAACTCAAGAAATTGATCATCAAAAGAACAAATAATTCAATAAAAAAATGGAGTACAGACCTAAACAGAGAACTCTCAACAGAGGAATCTAAAATGGCTGAAAGACACTTAAGGAAATGCTCAACATTCTTAGTCATCAGAGAAATGCTAATCAAAACATGCTATTCTGAGATTCCATCTTACACCTGTAAGTATGGCCAAGATCAAAAACACTGATGACAACTTATGCTGGAGAGGTTGTAAGGAAAAGGGAACACTTCTGCATTGTTGGTAGGAATGCAAACTGGTACAGCACCTTTGGATGTCAGTGTGGTGATTTCTCTGAAAATTAGGAAACAACCTTCCTCAAGACCTAGTAATATCACTTTTGGGTATATACCTAAAGAATGCTCAACTATGTTCATAGCAGCATTGTTTGTCATAATCAGAACCTGGAAACAACATAAATGCCCCTCGACCAAAGAATGGGTAAGGAAAATGTGTTACATTTACACAATGGAGTACTACACAGCAGAAAAAATAATGACATCTTGAATTTTGCAGGAAAATGGATGGAGCTAGAAAACATCATTTTGAGTGAGGTAACCCAGACCCAAAAGGACAATTATCTCATGTACTCACTCATGAGTATTTTTTAAACATAAAGCAAAGAAAAGCAGCCCACAAATCACAATTCTAGAAAACCTAGATAACAATGAGGACCCTAAGAGAGACTTACATATCTAATCTACATAGCAAGTAGAAAAATAAAAGATCTCCTGAGTAAATTAGTACCATGGGGACCTTGGGAGAGGGTTGAAGGGGAGGGGAGAGATAGAGAGGGGAGAAGAGAAAAATATATAGCTAAAAAAATCAATAAAAAAGTTAAAAAGAAAAAAGCAGTTCTATAAGAACTTTTTCCCTTAACTTAAAAACCTCTACCTTTCCACTACGAAGTCTAAGCATGTTGTTTAGCATTAAATTCAAAGCAAAACACCTTCCTTCCTGCTCTTTAAAACACATATTAAAAGTAACTTTCTCCTGAGAAAAATTTATGAAGAGAAATGCCACACGCAGTAGCTTTTCTTACAAAAAACACTAAACGATTACAGCTACCTATCTCAATGTGGGTAGTACTCATAGTACTGAGTGATTCACAGATGTTTGTGATACATGTCGGCACACGGTGTAAAAGCAGTGTTCTCAACCCAATTTCCTCTTCTTTGCAACCACCTGGTTTCTATAAAGAAAAGACTTTGAAGAAATCACACCAAAACATCTTAAACTTTTGTCCAGCTGGGCCTTCACTTCACATTACAAACTTCTTATAATTTAACTATTTTCTTTCATTTTATATTAGAATCGTATAATTTAAGAATTTGAGTTACCTAACAAGATTTGACCATGCAATCATTGCAGCAATTTTAATATCACATTATTGGAAACAAATACTAACGTAATAGGATGCTAACATGAAAACTCCTAATAGAACATGACAAAAGTTTTCATATTTTATTTATGCATTCTGGTTTTTCTTTTCCACTTCAGCATTTTCCACTTCAGTTTAAGGGGAAGTTGCATGAGTTTTCATGCTCTTGAATATCAATTAAACGACACTGTGATACAATAGCAATGCAAAAGTTAACTGCCATCATTTTGCCATTGGACCATATATTTCTCTGGGTCATCAAATCTTTATTTGAATGATAATGCTTTCATTAGTTTTGTTATTTATTTCAATTTAGTTTGGAAACTGAGCTGTTTGCAAAAAAGAAAACAAGAGACTCTTTGTAGTTGAGGATGGAGGTGCAGTGAGTTGAAGAAATAATACAATTATCTTAGTAATTTATGCATTTCTTCTACTGCAAGATCCAGATAATTGAGATAAAAGTGAGGTTTGCCTTGAATTATGCAGGCAATTGCTTTCGCTGTATGTGCAAATTCTCTTTCATTACATAGGGCACATTCATCCAAAGACTCTTTTCTTTTACTCCAGTTTATTTGTACAGAGTAGTCAGTCATGTTCAGCCAGAAAACAAGCTGGAAGAAAATACTCAAATGCCTCATCCTGAAAATCTAACAGAAATGAAGAGTGGAGATGCTGATGGAAAAGGGTTACTTTGGATCCACCTCATGCATATCAAGAATTATGCTGAGTTTAAATTAAACATCATCCCTAAGTAAGAAAGTACCTTTATTAATGGCAAATGCTTTCATCTTTTCAAAATTTCTTTGCGTACTAAAGATATCAACAATAGTTAGCAGGCATAGCTAAAAGAAGGAATTAACTTTACAGTGCCTGGCAGAAGACACAATCCACCAACTTTGCCTCTGAATTTACAGTGACATATGGGATCAAACAGGGCATAATTTGAACATCTAAATACTTCGATTCCTTCCCTAGCAGATCATTATCTAGTGGATATATAGCTTATACATTCTCATAAATGGGATTCATGCAGGCCAACATCACCCTTGGGGAATCATATTTTGAACGCATCACATTGGTTATATATTCCTTACTTTTAATAAACACAAATTGTCTTCCAAGACTACTCTTAATTCAAGTGAGGATAAGATAAAAACAGTGACTTGTGTTCAGTTCTCACATGTTTAAAAGACTCAGTCATTCAGTGGGGAGATGTTCATATTGTGAGTGGCAGGTGATAACTGAGATTTAATATTTAGTGGATCATGTTTATCTCATGATATATTATCAATAAAAAGAATGGCAGTCAGTATTTCTTAATTTCTAGTTTTCTCTCTATCTCCCTTTTCCTCAGCAACTCTCCTTTTTTATTTTCCTTTGCTGATTTGAATGAGTATACCTGTAACTGTTTTCTCTTAATGGTTTGACTAGTTTTCTGCGTGGTCTCACTGACCTGGAACTCATCAATATAGGCTCCCTGAACACAAAGAGCAGATTCATTTGCTCACTGATGTATTCTGAGTAGTTGGTTCAGTGTCTGGTACGAGGAAAACACTCAGGAAATACTTATTTACTGAATGAATGAACCACCCCTTGAGTTTTATGCTAGTAGATTCAAGTGCAATAAAAAACAAATAGTAAAGATAATTTACTAAGGATGCAAGCAGTCGGGATAGCCATGGAACCGTTGATAATGAGGTCACAGGGACATCGTACTCCAATACTACATTGAGAACACAGGCTGAGAGACCATTCTACCAGATTCTTTACAGGGTAAGTTTTATGACCTATCATGAAACTGGGAATTATTGGAGTAGCGGTGGAACCTAATAGGGACCTCTCTTGCAGCAACCACATGCACAGTACTCTTAAGTTACTTCTCTATAGATCTGCTTATGGTTACATACTCCTAGTAGCTGTTCATTATAGGCTTACTAGAGCCAACTGTGCAGTTATTCATCAGGAGAGAAGAGACTATTATAAAACCTATGTTCAATACTCAGAACCCAAGAGTCTGATGGTGCATGCTCATGACCCCAGCACTGGAGAGACAGACATGTGACTCCTTTAGACCCACCAGCTAGGCGATCTAGTCTACTTGATGAGTTCCAGGTCAGTGAGAAACTGTCTCAAAAGGAAAAGGTGGGCAGTGCCAGTGGAACTGTGCCTCTGTGTTCTCTGAGATAAATTACTATTACTGAAGGAAAGGTGTTGCTTTTACCAGGGTCAAAGAAACTAAACAAAATACATCTTTATCTTTAAATACATCCACACATGTTTTTATATTACAAAAGTCTTAGCAAATGAACTCATTATGATCACCTGCTAGTATCTGACAGAATAGGATTACACATTAAGTTCTGGCCTCTTCCACCATCTGTAACATTTACTACTCACACACAGGCATCAGGATTTCTTGGAGATTGTTCACATATGACAAGACAAATGAAGGCACTTCAAGATCCTTTTAAAGAAGTTCATGTCCAGCGGGATCCTTTACAAAGAAAATGATCTGAGCTCTGTCATCTCTTTAGGTACTAGCTGACTTCTTTTATCTTTTATTTGTAAAGCTAATTTTGTTGAATATGCTTAGGATTGATTGCAATGTTATTGCATATCCTTAGCAACTGCTTTGTTACAGACCAGCACCCAGGCCTAGAGAAGAGTTCTGATGTGTCTATCCTGGTATCATAAAAAGCTAGGTTCTATAATGTTCTGAATATATTTTAAATTTTATATTTTATAGTTATCCAAAGCACCAGAAAGCCTCTTATTTTATTCAATTGGAAAAACTTAACTGACAATATCACAAAGACTTCCGTGATTTGCTCTTTTATTTGTGATTACGAAGTTTTGAAATAGTTTTAGTTCAAAAGAGAACATGTATCAAGGTCCAAATCAGGAGCAGAAGGAGAGAGAACATGAGCAAGGAACTCAGGACCGCGAGGGGTGTACCCACACACTGAGACAATGGAGATGTTCTATCGGGAACTCACCAAGGCCAGCTGGCCTGGGTCTGAAAAAGCCTGGGATAAAACCGGACTCGCTGAACATAGCCGACAATGAGGACTACTGAGAACTCAAGAACAATGGCAATGGGTTTTTGATCCTACTGCATGTACTGGCTTTGTGGGAGCCTAGGCAGTTTGGATGCTCACATTACTAGACCTGGATGGAGGTGGGTGGTCCTTGGACTTCCCACAGGGCAGGGAACCCTGATTGGTCTTTGGGCTGATGAGGGAGGGGGACTTGATTGGGGGAGTGGGAGGGAAATGGGAGGCAGTGGTGGGGAGGAGGCAGAAATTTTTAATAAATAAATAAATAAATAAATATCAAGAAAAAGAGAACATGTAGGTCTTATGAGAGATGATCCCTATTTTCAGAGGCCAGTTCATTACTGTCTATAAGCAGAAGTTGCCTACAAAGTGTTAGAAAATATTTGCAAACTATGCATCTGCCTTGTGACTCCTCAATAGCAAAACGTAAATAACTTGATTAAATTGGGCAAAAATTCTTTATAGAAATTTCCCAAAGAAGGTATTATATATGACTGATAGCATGTTGAAGTGAAAAGTCCTTCTATTTCCATTCCTCAAGTCTTGATTGCACTGACTCGGAGATGACTACCCCAAATGAAGCTCCAATCACTGATAGCCTAGACTATCATTTATTGATCATGTAGTCTTTTGTGTGATAGTTGCTTACCTTTTCCTCTGGTAGATTTTTTTTTTTACTATTATCTGTCACATTTAATGTTAGGAGGTTAGAATTGGCTTTGCCCTCAATATGTTTTTGATTAATTGTTTACATAGTTTTGTTTAATTAATTAATTAATTTAAAAATGAAACCTATTCACACCTGTTATGAATTTCAGAACTGATGTCTTGTTTTTCTGCCATGACGCGGTAATTTTAATTTTATTTTTCTTCTAGTTTCAGTTTTCCATTTGCATGGTAACCTATTTATATCACAAATGCTGCATCTGGTTGCAGGGAGTGTGGTAGCATGCTTTGGAACCTAATCTCTGTCATTTGTTGGGAGAGATATCTCATTATTCTGCCTCATACTTCTCAGTTTCAAATGCGAAGTAACAGTGAATTGTTTTCAAGCTAAATTATAGATGTAAAGTTAATATGATTACAAAATGGGAAGCAAAAAAACTGTTTGATTATTTTTTTAAACCAAGTTACCTTTGTTTTCTGACATTAAGGAATAAGAGATCAAACATCTTTACACTTCATTTTCTGTAAGTTGAAACGGCTCCTTCTGTATTGTGACGAGGGTTTCTGCTTGTCTGTTCTACTGTTGTTTCTCTTTTTGTAAAGTGGAGGTCTGTGGCTTAAGTTCCTGAAACATAACCCTGATTTTCCAAGCTGAATATGCTTTCTTAATTAGCCTCATTTTCTTGATAAAGAAAATTTATGTCTGAATTTCCTTGTCATGGAACCCCATAAGCTCTTACTGAAGAGTAACGGATAATTTGACCTCACTGAAAATGTCATCGGCATGCAGCTTTTTCTGGTTTGCCTCTAGATCTTTGAAATGTCAGGTGTATAGAACACAATGCTGCTTCTTCACTTCCTCCTGCTGCCTTGTTCTTCAGCGAGTTTCTAGACCTTGTGTAAACTCAGTCTGCAATTTACAGTCACTTTCTTTGGGACATTGAAACACTTGAGTAAATAGCACTCCGTGGCTGGTTATTACTTGTAGTCAATCTTAGTGTGATTTCTCTTCTATGAAGAGAAATATGTTTCTACATATATCTTTGATTTTTTATTGTCTTTTCTTCTGTCAATAAAGATAATAGCAGTAAAGGCACTGGTTTGAGCTTAAAACTTTTTTAGACATATTCATCTGTATTATTTAATTTCTTCCACAGAAACAGCTAAGGTAGATGGATATTATACTCTTGCCATTTTACAGATTCAGTTATTCTACATTTATGAAGCCCTCTTTATAAGAGATGGTCCAAGATAGATTTCAAATGATTTTAGTTATTGTGATGCTAGCTTTTACAATGAACAAACCCACAAACTGAGTCAGTTAGCAAAGCAAAAATTTTTTTCTTTTTACATAAAAGTATATAATGCAGTTGCTCCAAGCTGGTGGCATGCTGTGGGGAGGGGCAGGAGAGTGAAGACAAGTTGAGCTCATGTGGCTCTTCCAGGACTTGGGAAGTTAGAGTCTTTGAGTTTCCAGCACTAGATTTCAAAGGTCACCGGTGTGGGCTTTGGGACCACTCGGCACTAGCCCTGTGACCTGGTTCAACCGGAGAAACATGTCAAGGGAGAGAGAGAGAAATGAATTTGTAACATTCTCCTTTAAGCTTCACACAGAAGCTGTGCACACCCACTCATCACGTCTGCAGAGACATGCACTCACACATTAGCAATAATATTTAAACATTAAAGAGGCATTGTGTCCACGCCTCTTTTGGGAAATGTAAACAAAGCTGGGCAGGCCTTTCCTAGGCACAAGCCTTCTTTAGGGAAGTGATCTCAGCAGAGCATCAAGCTACCTCTGCTGTAAATAATGCTTACAGTCAAGGCAAAGAAGGAGCTCCCTGTATGAGAAAACTCTTACTGCCAAATCTGAGTGAGAATTTCTCCTTATTGCTTTTAGAGGTTTGGAGCTCTAATTTTGGAAAGCATGGTAGAACAACTTTAAAACTTGCAATCCTGAATTTTGAAGGATTCACGTTTTTCCTTTCTTTGAAAATATAGCTAATTATGAAATTTATTAAAGGGAATGAGAAGCATTCCTCTGCCTTTTATAGTTGCACAATGAAAAATGCCTCTTCTGGTTTGGGGCTATCCCTTGGCCTCTTGCAGTCTCATCCCCATGCTGTTTGTGGTTGCCTGTGGAATCACCTGACAAGGGTGTATGAAGACATTTTTGCTTCACTTTGAGAACATACAGTAACTGTGTGTGTGTGTGGGGGGGGATCAAAGATTTGTCTAAATCTTTTATTTATGAGTTTTCTGGAGACATGAAACCAATGGAGTGTTTGGATGGATGGGTGGAGAGAGAGCGGTGAGTGAGAGTGGAGGAGAGCAACAGCAAAAGCATAGATACATAACAGAGACAGATGATCCTCTGCTCCTTGACTTTTGAGGATGGTGTAACCTGATACCATATGTATAATTAAAAGTAACAGAAACCAAAGACATAGTCATGAAACAAAGAAAAGTAAAATCATCATAGCTTGGGCTCTCTCTCTCTCTCTCTCTCTCTCTCTCTCTATATATATATATATATATATATATATATATATATTTCTTGTGTGTGTGTATGTGTGAGTGTGTGTGTGTGTGTGTGTAGGGGGAGGCTTACTAGAATAATTGGCTTGGCCTTTTTATGGAGGTTGCAAAGTCCCTCACGAGGGTTTGTGAGCTGAAGTCTGTAGGATATGAATGGCATGACTCAGTTCAAAGTCACAAGGTTCAGAATCAAAGATGTCATAGCATCATTAGGTTGAGGTTGAAGGCCTGAAAACTCCAGGGGAATGTTGGTATCAGTTCTGATGTTAAAGGATTGACAAGAAAGGTGCCTTACTCCAGCAAGGAAAGAGAATCCCCTCCCCCTGTGCCTTTTTGTTCAACCTATTTCCAGTTGATTGCATACACTCTCAAGGAGTCTACCAACTCATGTCAATATATTCTGGAAGTACCTTCAGAAACACACCTAGAAGCAATGCTTCATCAGCTGTCATGGCATCTTTCCATCCAATAAATGCATGCTTAAAATTTACTCTTGGATAGCTACAACTCATTTTTAGAATTTGTGTGCAAGAATTTAAAACAAAAATAAACACCAAGAAAAGAATCCAATTAAACAATGTGATATAAACTAAACAGAAAGTTCTTAAAATATGGGACACAAGTTTAAGTGTTTCGGCTAAGACAGAATCTTCAGCCATCAGGGAAATGCAAATTAAAACCACTGCGTTATTTCATTTTACCCCAGTCAGAATAGCCATGATAAAACAAAACACAACAAAACCAAACACCTAAATGACAGCAGAGAGGAACGTATTGATTTATCCTACAGGTAGAATAAACAAGCAGCTCCCATAGAGATAATTTTTAACGTGAGCGTTTGGAGAGTTTTGTTAAAACTGGAGAGGAAAGCTACATCTTGAAATAGTTCTAGCAAAAACACATTCTGTCAACCAACTGACTGTTAATATAGCAAAAGTGAAACTTCAAAGAAACATGGGTTTCCTCCTCTTCTTGTCTCTGACAAGAAACAAATATTTGACCAAATAGGTTACTTTGTTTTATGTATGTTTTCCTATCTTAATATGAAGGAGAAAATGGTGAATTAATAAAAGCAGGTGCCGTAAACTGATGTGTTCTATGTGACCAGTACTAAAAAAAGCTAGGAGTGAGCCGCTCTTTAAACTTGGCAATGTCTCAGTATCTCCTTAAAAGTGTTTTTCTTGCTAATATGCTCCTTTTCCAATTACTTCACAAGTTAGCTAATGATTAGGTTTGATTTTCTAGTTCTGTCTTTTTTTTTTTAAGTAAAGGAAAAGATATAAGATCATTTCTTAACTGTTCGATGGCTGAAGCCAGAGCGTAAGAAACAGCATGATGGGGTGAGGGAGTTGGCTGCACTGCTGATGTGCTCGCTGCTCAAGCGGGAGGACCTGTGTTTGATTTCCAGCATCCAAGTAACAAGTCAGCTGGGTTAATAGTGTGATTGAATTTCAGTGTTGGGATAGAGGCAGGATGATCTCTGAGGCATTCTGGTCATCTGGACTCACTGAAATGATGATATCCAGGCCAGTGAGAGACCAGGCCCTCCAGAATAAGTGAGAACAGTGGCCTTACAGCAACACCCAAGCTTGATCTCCAGCTGCAGGGTCACAGCAGACTTGTGCACCCACCTGCACATAAACACACTTTCACGTGTCTTCCAGATGATTAGCCACATCCCAATGTGTTTAAATTTATACTTTTCTTCTTGCAAATTAAAGATACAGGATTTGTTCTGTGCTTTTTTTTTTTTTTTAAGTTAAGCATTGATCTGAGCACTTTTGTCTTTCATGGGAAAAGTTGAGTGTTCCAGTGTCATTTTGTTTGAAAAGTAAATTTTGCTTTCAACCATAATAAATAAAATTTGTGGAAGGAGGGGAACTACACATTTGATGATAATTATAACCTCCAACTCTTTACTTGTTCTTTCAAAGATAGCCTGGGAATCTCCTTTTGCTGATCAAGCAGATAAGACAGCATGATGAATTTACAAGCATAATGGTTTATTGCACTGTTGATACCTTCTGTCTTGATGATCACTATTAGAGGCAGAAATTTGTAAAATTAAGAAATTACATCTAGATTTAGGAATAAGAAATTAGCAAGAAATGAAAATTTCTGCATGTGCAGAATATTGCAAGTATTCCTCAAATCACATCTACTTACCGTTTTATAATAGCCGTTCTGTGAATACTAAACACGTTGAATTCATATAACAGAAATGGTTCACTTGCTATTTGGAAATGAAATTCATTAATTATTAGGGTGGTTTACATTTCCAATGCAATTTCTTATACAGTTTCTCATGTTATTATCTCAGTAACCATGTAGGAAGGAGCACACAGTTTCACCTTTCTGAAATGAAAGAATGAAGCCTCAGGGAGGTTAATAGATTTGCTCAAGGTGGCCAACACGGTATGTGGTAAAAACAGGAAGAGAAAGCCTTGTCTCTGGACATCTGGCTTGGTAATTGTTCCATCACTGTTAGTTAAGATATGAAAGTGATTGAAATTCAATTCAATTTAGTTTCATATACGTGTGTGTGTGTGTGTGTGTGTGTGTGTGTGTGTGTGTGTGTGTAATGGAATGTTCTTTACTTTACCCATAGGGCATACAGGAAGGAACAGAGAAGATTTCACAGAGGGAGACTGCAGATTGGTTGCAAAAGTTAAGACATACAACTAGATTCCTGAAATTCAATGCAGAAAGTGAAAAATGGTATATTGAGGAGACAAAATACCATGTATATCTAGGGAAGCATTCTCTAGCCAAGAAAAGAACTATGGGGCTACAGGAATATGACGGGAAAAGATATAAAAGAAAAGAGAGAGAGATGATTGAACAGTAAGGCACAGAAAGGAAAAGGGATAAGTGATAGAAACTATATCTGCATCATGTTTTCATGAAATCAATACTTCTTACTATTAACAGTACACAGCTCTATCATTGGATACTCACTTCTCTCCAGTTCTCAATTCATAAACACATGAATTCCAAAGATGAGCAGGTCAATCAGATTTAGTGGTTGAGGGATATGCATGTATTAATCCTTAACAACAAACTGAATGGATTCAGAACCATCTCAGATTCTGAGACACAACTCTGAATACATCTAGGAGAGATTTCAGAGAGGAATAAGTGAGGAGAAATGGCATAACCTTAATATGGAGGATGGGATCTCATGAGCTACAGACCTGGCAAGAATAAAAGGAGTGCCAGCATTCCCCCACCTCTGTGTCTTGGCTACCTTACTGTGAATTGAGCTGCTTTGTTGTGCCTTCCTCATCCTTATGGACTGAACACACTGAAACTGTGAGCAAAATAAGTCCTTCAACATTTAAGTTTTCTTCTGTCAAGTCATAACAAAGGTGAAAATGACTAACTAATGATTTCATCCAGGGCTCCTCAATGAGAGCCTGTTTTCTCTTTCTGCTGAGACAGCTGACAGTTGAGAGTAATGGATTGTCTTTGCTGCTATTTCCTTAAGGAAGGCTCTCATCAAGAAACAGCTCCCAATGGGACTCTTGCATTTCTATCCATCTTATAGGCAATGCACTTATGTTTTTCTCCAGTTTCAAACTTGTTTGAGTTGTAAACAGTTCTGAGAGAATAAAGGTAGAGATCCAAAGGAAAAAAAATAAAACAATGACATGTCTTCCACACATGATGAAATATCGTGGTTCTGTAAAGTTAGAAAACCTCCGCTGTAACACATCCACCTACCTGGTTAGGCATCAAACAGTGGGTAAAATCTCAGATCATCTCCATTTTCAGAACAATAAATCAACATGGAGTTTTAAAGAAGATTTTGGCACTTTTTTGACATCGATGTCAAACAATATGTGAATGTAGATATCATTATACAATGTAGTTACTAAGCCACTCTATTTCTTTTTAAGTGGTCTTAAATTAAAGTTTTATGACTGCCTAGTAGAGAATCCTGAAGGCTGGGGGAAAGGACTCAGCTGGTAAAGCATTAAGACCTGGATCAGATCCTCACCACCCTTGTAAAAAGTTATGTATGGTGATGAACACTTGTAATTCAAGCTATTGCAAGACAAAGACAGGAGAATTTTGTAAGGGGCTTGTTGGTCAGCTGATATAGATGAACATGTGAGTTTCTTTATGTCCCAGGAGAGACCTTGTCTCCAAAAAAAAAGTAGAGAATAAACAAGGAAGACACCTGATGTTGACTTCTGACCTCTACATGCATCTCTCCACCTATTACCTCACAATAATTTTTATGTGGGTCTTCCAGGTAAAATGGTGGCCCAGAAAGTACACTGGAGTGAGTTTGGTATGGGAGGTCCTTCTGTCCATTTTCAGCTTTCATTGGTTAATGAATAAAGAAACTGCCTTGGCCTGATAGGGCAGAACTTAGGGAGGCAGAGAAGACAGAACTGAATTCTAGGAGGAAGAAAGAAGAGTTGAGAGAGACACTATGGATACGCTGGACACAGATGCTGGGAATTTTACCTGGTAAGCCACTGCCATGTGGCAATACACAGATTAATAGAAATGAGTAAAATTAGTATAAGAGTGAGCCAATAAGAAGCTAGAGCTGATGGACCAAGCAGTGATTTAATTAATACAGTTTTTGTGTGGTTATTTCGGGGCTAAGCTAGCTGGGCAGCCGGGACAAACAAGCGGGCCCTCCTCCAACAATAGTTAGAGGAAAAGAAAGAAAAATATCTTATGACATCAAAAGCTGCTTCTCCAGTCCTTAGGATTCACTTGATCAGTGCCCAAATTAACTTCCTCCTCCACTAGACCTATATTTTTGCTTGTGATCACAAACAATAAAGTGGCTGCCACCCTGCAGGTGCCATAAAACTCTTGCAGTCAACTACAAACGAGACTTAAAGACTTTCAGGAAAACCACAGATGATGAATTGAAGGTGTATTTGTTACTTTTCTGTTGTTTCAGTAAGACATCATGACCATGACAACATACACAAAAAGAGTTTATTTTGATTTATGCTTTAAGAAATATAAGGGCGAGGGCTGTCTTTCTTTTGCACGACCCAGCCCCCCAGCACCCCTCCCCAACCCTGCCCTGCTGTATGCTAGGACCAGTGCTCAAGAACAGTTTTAAGCTCCTACACTAAGGCTACCCACCCAGAGGGTTGAGTGCCTGCCTTCCGGGCAGGCCTCAGGGTTCCCTGTAAGGGAGCCCGGGCACCTTCAGCTCATGCATGTGCCAGGCTCTCCTGTGCTCTTCTGGATACCTCGCCCCTCCCCTCGCTCCGTTCATCCTTTCGTCCCCGGATCATTGGGCTACCGGACGGCCCTGTTTAGTTGCTGAGGAATCACATCTGGACTGGTGAGTGTGTGCTATCCAGGGGCAGATTGTCCTGGAAGAGAGCACAAACCCCCCTCCCCCAGCTCCTTCTGCAGGGCTGTCTTTCTTACACACGACCCCCCACCCCCCAAGTCTTCATGTTCTGCAAGGTCCTTTGCTCAGGAACAGTTTTCTGCTCCTAGACTAAGGCTACCCACCCAGAGCGGTGAGAGCCTACCTAAGGGGCAGGCCTCAAGGACCCCCGGTAAGGGAGCACATGCACCTTCAGCCTGTGCGGCAGGGTGTCCTGTGTTCTACTTATCCCCACCCTGCCCCCCAAGCTCCGCGTTTTGTCCTCGGGTCATTGGACTACCAGGTGTCCATGTTTTGGTGCTGAGGAGTTCATCTGGACTGGAACGCTTCTACACTGAAGAGATACACCCAGAGAGTCAATCACAGCAAAGACTGGACCAAGACACCAGGCCTCTCCTGGCTCCATTTGAAGGAAGAGACGGGAAGGCGCCAATGCAAGAATTCCTCCAACAACCTGAAAGGCAACATGACACCACCAGAATCCAGGGATCCCGAAATAAGAATTGTACACCCTACTCCAGAAGAATTAGAAGAAATTGACTCAAAAGTGAACCATATGAAAATAATAGAGGACCTTAAACAGGAGGTGAAAAACTGCCATAAACAATTAGAGATTACAAACAAAAAGGTAGAGGAAATGAATAAATCGCTCAAAGACACACAAGAAAACCAAGAGAAACAAGAAAAAGCAATCAAACAGGTAAGGTAGCAGTTCAAGACTTGAAGAATGAAATGGAAGCAATGAAGAAAACACAAACCGAGGGAAGGATGGAGATGGAAAATCTGGGTAAACGAACAGGAACTACAGAGACAAGTACTAACAACAGATTATAAGAGATAGAAGAAAGAATGTCAGACACTGAAGATACCATAGAGAAAATAAACACACTGATCAAAGAAAACAGCAAAACCAACAAATTCTCATCACAAAACATTCAGGAAATCTGGGACACAATAAAAAGACCAAACCTAAGGATTATAGGGGTAGAAGAAGAGAAGAAGTACAGCTCAACAGTCCAGAAAATATATTTAATAAAATTATAGAAGAAAACTTTCCCAACCTAAAGAAAGATATTCCTTTGAAGGTTCAAGAAGCATACAGAACACCGAATAGACTGTACCAAAAAAAAAAAATTCCTCGCCATATAATAATCAAAACACAAAACATACAGAATAAAGAAAGAATATTAAGAGCTGCAAAGGAAAAGGGTCAAGTTACTTATAAGGGTAAATCTATCAGACTTACACCTGACTTCTCTATGGAAACCATGAAAGCCAGAAGGTCCTGGATAGATGTACTTCAGAAACTAAGAGATCATGGATGCAAGCCCAGACTACTATACCTAGCCAAGCTTTCGTTCACTATAAATGGAGAAAACAAAATCTTCCAGGATAAAAACAAATTTAAACAATACGTAGCCACAAATCCAGCCTTACAGAAAGTAATAGAAGGAAAATCACAAACCAAGGTGTCCAACAATGACCACAATAACTCAAACATCTAGAGACCCTTCACCAGCACAACTCAAAGAAGGGAAACACACAAACTCTACTACTAAAAAAGTGACCGGAATTAACAACCACTGGTTATTAATATCACTTAATGTCAATGGACTCAACTCACATATAAAAAGGCACAGGCTAAAAGATTGGATAAGAAAACAGGATCCAACATTCTGCAGTTTACAAGAAATACACCTCAACCACAAAGACAGGCACCTACTCAGAGTAAAGGGCTGGGAAAAGGCTTATCAAGCAAATGGACCCAAGAAACAAGCAGGTGTGGCCATACTAATTTCTAACAAAGTTGACTTCTAACTTAAATCAATCAGAAAAGATAGAGAGGGACATTTTATACTCATAACAGGAACAATTCATCAGGATGAAGTCTCAATCCAGAATATCTATGCCCTAATATAAAAGCACCCACGTACGTAAAAGAAACATTACTAAAACTCAATGCTGCCATCAAACGGCACACACTAATAGTAGGAGACTTCAACACTCCTCTCTCACCAATGGACAGGTCAATCAGACAGAAACCTAACAGAGAAATAAGAGAATTAATGGAGGTAATGAATCAAATGGACTTAACAGACATCTATAGAACATTCCACCCAAATAGGAAAGAATATACCTTCTTCTCTGCAGCTCATGGAACCTTCTCGAAAATTGACCACATACTCGGTAACAAAGCAAACTTCCACAGTTACAAAAAAATATTCGTAACCTCCTGCATCTTATCAGACCACCATGGATTAAAGTTAGAATTCAACAACAATGCTACCCCCAGAAAGCCTACAAACTCATGGAAACTGAACAGTCAACTTCTGAACCACACCTGGATCAAGAAAGAAACAAAGAAAGAAATCAAAGTCTTCCTTGAATTCAATGAAAATAAAGAAACAACCTATACAAACTTATGGGACACTATGAAAGCAGTGCTGAGAGGAAAGTTCATAGCACTAAGTGTCCACTTAAAGAAAACAGAGAAAGCACACATTGGAGACTTAACAGCACACCTGAAAGCTCTAGAAAAAAAAGAAGCAGACTCACCTAGGAGGAGTAGAAGACTGGAAATAATCAAACTGAGGGCGGAAATCAACAAAATAGAAACACAGAAAACATCCATTCTTCCATTGAAGGGCATCTAGGTTGTTTCCACGTTCTGGCTATTACAAATAATACTGCTATGAATATAGTTGAACAAATGCTTTTGTCATATGATAGGGCATCTCTTGGGTATATTCCCAAGAGTGGTATTGCTGGGTCCAGGGGTAGGTTGATCCCGAATTTCCTGAGAAACCGAAACACTGACTTCCACAGTGGTTGCACAAGATTGCATTCCCACCAGCAATGGATGAGTGTACCCCTTCCTCCGCAGCCTCTCCAGCAAAGGCTGTCCTTGGTATTTTTGACTTTAGCCATTCTGACAGGTGTAAGATGATATCTCAAAGTTGTTTTGATTTGCATTTCCCTGATTGCTAAGGAGGTTGATCATGACCTTAAGTGTCTTTTGGCCATTTGAAATTCTTCTGTTGAGAATTCTCTGTTCAGTTCAGTGCCCCATTTTTTAATTGGGTTAATTATCATTTTAAAGTCTAGTTTCTTGAGTTCTCTATATATTTTGGAGATCAGACCTTTGTCTGTTGCAGGGTTGGTGAAGATCTTCACCCAGTCAATAGGTTGCCTTTGTGTCTTAGTGACAGTGTCCTTTGCTTTACAGAAACTTCTCAATTTTAGTAGGTCCCATTTATTCAATGTTGCCCTTAATGTCTGTGCTTCTGGGGTTATACATAGGAAGCGATCTCCTGTGCCCATCTGTTGTAGGGTATTTCCCACTTTCTCTTCTATCAGTTTCAGTGTGTTCCGGCTGACATTGAGGTCTTTAATCCATTTGGATTTGAGTTTTGTGGATTAAGAAAGTGTGGAATATCTACACATTAGAGTAATATGCTGCGGTTAAAAACTATGACTTCTTAAATTTTGCATGCAAATGGATGGAAATAGAAAACACTATCCTGAGTGAGGTAACCAAGACCCAAAAAGATGAATATGGGATGTACTCACTCATAATTGGTTTCTAGCCATAAATAAGGGTCACGGAGTCTACAATTGGTGATCCCAAAGAAACTAAGTAAGAAGGTGAACCCAAGGAAAAACATATAGTTATCCTCTTGACTAAGAGAAGTAGACAAAATTGCCTGGGGAGAAAATTGGGATCTTGGGGGTGGGGTGGGATGGGGGTAAGGGGAAAGGGGGGGAGAAAAGTTAGAAAGGAAGGAGAGGGGAGCCTTGGGGAAACAGGAGGATTGGGATAAAGGAAGGTTGGACAGAGGAGCACGGAACCACAATTCTTAGTTAAGGGAGCCACTTTAGGGTTGGCAAGAGACCTGACCCTAGAGGGGCTCCCAGGTGCCCAAGCCGAGGTCCCCAGTTAGTTCCTGGGGCAGCTGAGGATAGGGAACCTGAAATGACCCTATCCTAGAGCAATAATGATGAATATCTTGCATATCATCATAGAACCTTCATCTGGTGATGGATGGAGATAGAGACAGAGACCCACACTGGAGCACTGGACTGGGATCCCAAGGTCCCAATGAGGAGCAGAAGGAGGGAGAACATGAGCAAAGAAGTCGGGACCACGAGGGGTACACCCACCCTCTGAGACAGTGGAGCTGATCTATTGGGAGCTCACCAAGGCCAGCTGGACTGTGACTGAAAAAGCATGGGACAAAACTGGACTCTCTGAACATGGCGAACAATGAGGGCTGATGAGACGCAAAGGACAATGGCACGGGGTATTGATCCTGCTTAATGTGCGGGCTTTGTGCGAGCATAGCCAGTTTGGATGTTCACCTTCCTAGATATGGACGGAGGGGGGAGGACCTAGGACTTACGACAGGGCAGAAAACCCTGATGGCTCTTTGGACTGGAGAGGGAGGGGAAAAGGAGTGGGGGGAGGGGGAGAAGGGTGAGAGGAGGGGGAGAAGGGTGGGAGGAGGGGGTGGGAAATGGGAGGCTGGGAGGAGATGGAAACTTTTTTTTTCTCCTTTTCCCAATTAAAAAAAGAAAAGAAAGAAACACAGACATCAATCCAAAGAATCAATGAAACAAAAGCTGGTTCCTAGAGAAAATCAACAAAATTGATAAACCCCTATCCAAACTAATCAAACGAGAGAGAGAGCATATGCAAATTAATAAGATCAGAAATGAAAAGGGGGACATAACCACAGACACAGAGGAAATTCAGAGAATCATTAGATCTTACTACACAAGCCTGTAAGCCACAAAACTGGAAAATTTTAAGGAAATGGACACATTTTTAGATAAATAACATATACCAAAGTTAAACCAGGACCAGGTGAACAATATAAATAGACCTGTTAGTCGCGAAGAATTAGAAGCTGTCATCAAAAACCTTCCTACCAAAAAAATCCCAGCATCAGATGGTTTCAATGCGGAATTCAACCAGAACTCCCAAGAAGAGCTTATACCTATACTCCTTAATGTATTTCACAATATAGAAACAGAAGAGTCATTGCCAAATTCGTTTTATGAAGCTACAGTTACCCTGATACCAAAACCACACAAAGACTCAACCAAGAAAGAGAATTATAGGCCAATCTCACTCATGAACTTCGACGCAAAAATACTCAACAAAATACTGGCAAACCGTACCCAAGAACACATTAGAAAAATTATCCATTATGATCAAGTAGGCTTTATCCCAGAGATGCATAGCTGGTTCAACATACGAAAATCTATCAATGTAATCCATCATATAAATAAACTGAAAGAAAAAAATCATATGATCATTTCATTAGATGCTGAAAAAGCTTTTGACAAAATTCAACATCCCTTTATGATAAAAGTCTTGGAGAGATTAGGGATACAAGGGTCATACCTAAATATAATAAAAGCCATTTATAGCAAACCGACAGCTAACATCAAATTAAACGGAGAGAAACTCAAAGCCATCCCACTAAAATCAGGAACATGGCAAGGCTGTCCACTCTGTCCATACCTCTTCAATATAGTGCTTAAAGTTCTAGCAATAACAATAAGACAACATAAGGGGATCAAAGGGATTCGAATTATGAAGGAAGAGGTTAAACTTTCATTATTTGCAGATGATATGATAGTGCACTTAAGCGACCCCAAAAACTCCACCAAAGAACTCCTGAAGCTGATAAACAGCTTTAGTAATGTAGCAGGATACAAGATCAACTCCAAAAAATCAGTCGCCCTCCTATACACAAAGGATATGGAAGCAGAGAGGGAAATCAGAGAAGCATCACCTTTCACGATAGACGCAAATAGCAAAAAATATCTTGGGGTAACTCTAATCAAGGATCTATTTGACAAGAACTTTAAGTTCTTGAAGAAAGATATTGAAGAGGATACTAGAAAGTGGAAAGATCTCCCTTGCTCTTGGATTGGGAGGATCAACACAGTAAAAATGGCAATTCTAGCAAAGGCAATTTATAGATTCAATGCAATCCTCATCAAGGTCCCATCAAAATTCTTCACAGATCTTGAGAGGACAATAATCAACTTTATATGGAAAAACAAAAAACCCAGGATAGCCAAAACAGTCTTATATAATAAAGGAACTTCTGGAGGCATTACCATCCCTGACTTCAAACTCTACTACAGAGCTACAGTATTGAAAACAGTTTGGTATTGGTATAAAAGCAGAGAAGTCGACCAATGGAATCGTATAGAAGACCCAGATTCTAACCCACAAACCTATGAACACCTGATTTTTGATAAAGGAGCTAAAAGTATACAATGGAAGAAAGAAAGCATCGTCAACAAATGGTGCTGGCACAACTGGATGTCAACTTGTAGAAGAATGAAAATTGACAAATATCTATCACCATGCACAAAACTCAAGTCCAAATGGATCAAAGACCTCAATATCAGTCAGAGCACTCTGAACCTGATAGAAGAGAAATTGGGAGGTACCCTACAACAGATGGGCACAGGCGATCACTTCCTATGTATAACCCCAGCAGCACAGACATTAAAGGCAACATTGAATAAATGGGACCTACTTAAACTGAGAAGCTTCTGTAAAGCAAAGGACACTGTCACTAAGACAAAAAGGCAACCTACTGACTGCGAGAAGATCTTCACCAACCCCGCAACAGACAAAGGTCTGATCTCCAAAATATATAAAGAACTCAAGAAACTAGACTTTAAAATGATAATTAACCCAATTAAAAATGGGGCACTGAACTGAACAGAGAATTCTCAACAGAAGAAGTTCAAATGGCCAAAAGACACTTAAGGTCATGTTCAACCTCCTTAGCAATCAGGGAAATACAAATCAAAACAACTTTGAGATATCATCTTACACCTGTCAGATTGGCTAAAATCAAAAACACCAATGTTAGCCTTTGCTGGAGAGGTTGTGGAGGAAGGGGTTCCCTCATCCATTGCTGGTGGGAATGGAAACTTGTGCAACCTCTTTGGAAAGCAGTGTTTCGGTTTCTCAGGAAATTCGGGATCAACCTACCCCTGGAACCAGCAATACCACTCTTGGGAATATACCCAAGAGATGCCCTATCATATGACAAAAGCATTTGTTCAACTATATTCATAGCAGCATTATTTGTAATAGCCAGAACCTGTAAACAACCTTGATGTCCTTCAATGGAAGAATGGATAAAGAAAGTGTGGAATATATACACATTAGAGTACTACTCAGCGGTAAAAAACAATGACTTCTCAAATTTTGCATGCAAATGGATGGAAATAGAAAATACTCTCTTGAGTGAGGTAACCCACACCCAAAAAGATGAACATGGGATGTACTCACTCATAATTGGTTTCTAGCCATAAATAAAGGTCAGTGAGTCTATAATTTGATATCCTAAGGAAGCTAAATAAGAAGGTGAACCCAAAGAAAAACATATAGCTATCCTCTTGGGTAGGGGAAGTAGACAAGATTGCCAGGCAAAAAATCGGGATCTTAAGAGTGGGGTGGGAGGGGGGTAAGGGGATATGGGGAGAGAAAAGTGAGAAGGGTAGGATGGGGAGAACTTGGGGCAACGGGATGATTGGGATAAAGGAAGGTTGGATAGGGGAGCAGGGAAGCATATACCTTAATTAAGGGAGCCATCTTAGGGTTGGGAAGAGACTTGGACCTAGAGGGGCTTCCAGGTGCCCAAAGCGAGGTCCCCAGTTACTTCCTGGGGCAGCTGAAGATAGGGAACTTGAAATGATCTTATCCTATAGCCATACTGATGAATATTTTGCATATCACCATAGAACCTTCATCTGGCGATGGATGGAGATAGAGACAGAGACCCACACTGGAGCACTGGACTGAGCTCCCAAAGTCCCAATGAGGAACAGTAGGAGGGAGAAGATGAGCAAGGAAGTCAGGACCAAGAGGGGTGCACCCACCCACTGAGACAGTGGGGCTGATCTATTGGGAGCTCACCAAGGCCAGCTTGACTGTGACTGAAAAAGCAGGGACAAAACCGGACTCTCTGAACATGGCGGACAATGTGGGCTGCTGAGAAGCCAAGGACAATGGCACTGGGTTTTGATCCTACTACATGTTCTGGCTTTGTGGGAGCCTAGCCAGTTTTGATGTTCACCTTCCTAGACCAGGACGGAGGGGGGAGGACTTTGGACTTTCCACAGGGCAGGGAACCCTGACTGCTCTTCAGACTTGAGAGGGAGGGGGAAAGGAGTGGGGGGAGAGGGAGAGGAATGGGGGGACGGGGAGAGGAGTGGGGGGACGGGGAGAGGAGTGGGGGGACGGGTAAAGGAGTGGGAGGCTGGGAGGAGGCGGAAATTTTTTTTTCTCAATTAAAAAAAAAAGAAAACCTAAAAAAAAAAAGAAATATAAGGGCTTATCATGGCACAGGGGTAGGAACAAGAAGCAGAGGGTGTACATTTTTAACCACACACACAAACGAGAGAAAGAATTGGAATGGGGCAAGGAAATAAACTCTCAAAGTCTCCTCCCAGGGATATACTTCCACCAACAAGTTGGCCCCTCAAAAAGTGGCATAGCTTCCCTGAAACATACAACCAGCTGGGAGCCCTGAGTATTCAAATACCTGTGCCCAGGGGATTTTCTCATTCAGATCACCACAAATAGATGTTTAACCTATTTGACAGGGGGATCCAAAAAACTCCTATATCCACAACTGCCATCAACACTGCCATAGGAAACTGGGAAATTGTGAGAATGTCTTTGGAACAACTCGATGCGAGACTGGTCAGGGTCTCAGCTAGCATCAGCTCGTGAAGCAGAGCCAATTAGGTCCACACAGAATTGAATCAGGAAATACACAAACAAACAGGACTGATAAAAATCAACATTTAGTATAACCTAGAACAGGTCTAGGAAGACAATACAGAGAATCTATGCATGCAGAAAACAATGGTGAGACTAAAATTAATATATAGTCAATGTGTACTCTATTTTCAGTGTGGATTAACAGCTAGATAGTAATGATGATATAGACAATACTCAACATGCAAGGGTGGACTATGGGTAGAATCTGGTTAGTTGAATACAAGTATAACAGAGGAAAACATCACTAAAATACTAGAACCTAGATACCCTTGAATATAGGATATGCTTCTGCTGAAAGAACACAGGTAACCATATAGACAGACTCTTGAACAGAAACAAAAGTAACATACAAAGCTTACATACAACATGTCTTCTCCAAAAATGACCATCTCATAATAAAGGCTCCTGATGATATTCAGACGAATTCTAGACTTAGAAGTCAAAAGAATAGTATAGATATATTTATATATTTCAAAGAAGACAAGTATTTTCCAATAGAATGCAAAAGCAGATGAGTGAAATGAGGAAATAAAGTTATAATATAAATATAAAATCAATAAAGATAGTGATATTGAAGAAAACTGAACTGCAAAACATGCTAGCAATGCAAAATATAATAGATTAAGTCAAATAAAAATTTCACTGGAAAGTCTCACCAATAAAATGAGTCAAGTGGAAGATAAAATATCAGGGCTAGAAGACAAGGTAAAGGAGCTGCCAAGGTCAGTGATAAATTTTAAAAGTATTTGAATGGAACATACAAAATCTTTAGACTATCATAGAATGCAAATTTATGAATTATGGACTCAGAATGAGAAGAATTTCATGAAAAAGGGGTAAAATATTTTTATTAATACTATAGAAGAAAGTTTCTCAATTCTAGGGAAAGAGAAACCTATCCAGATATGAGACACACACAGAACACTAAACATTAAGGACAAGAAAAGAAATTCTCCACATCAGACTACACTTAAAACAGTTAATCTACAGAACAAAGAAAGTACATTGAAAGCCACAAGGGAAGAAAGACACATATATAGGCAGGCTCCTCAGAATAACATCCAACTTCTCAGTTAAAAAAAATGTAAAAATAAGAAGGGCTCTGAATGGTGCATTTCAAATTCTTAAAGATCACAGCCGCCAACCCAGCCTAAGGCAACCTGCAAAACTATCTGTCCTAATTAAAAGAGAAAGGACTTTCAATTTCCAACAAGACCCCAGTGAGAATGGTAAGCAAACAAATGTTGATGAGGGTTTAGAGACAAGGAAAAGTTTATCCACCATTGGCAGCAGTGTAAACTTGTGTAGCCTCTATGGGAGTCCGTATGAAGAATTCTCAAAAGCTGAAAACATAACTGCCATGTGATCCAGCTTTATCACTCCTGGTCATATACCCTAAAGCCTCTATAGAGTATTATGAGAAACTCATATAACTCTGCTCATTGTTGTGCTAGTCTCAATAGTCAGATAATGAAGCCAGCCTCGATTATCATGTCCATCAACTGTTGAATGAATAATGAAATGTGACACATATGCACAATGGGATTTCATTCATATGTAAAGAAAAGTGAAATGATACAATTTGCAAGAAAATGAATGGAACTGGGAAATATACGTAGAGAAGTAACCCAGGCCTTAATGGCATCACCATATGTTCCAACTCGTATGCAGATCCTCACTATGAATTCTTAGTGTGTTGAACATGGAGTGCATGAAGAGGCCAGGAAGGTCAAAAGGGCCCATTGCAAAAGGGCAAAAGGAGGACATTAAGGGAGGGGACATAGTAGAACACAGGTAAAATTAAGGTGGAAAGGGAAAAATCAGTTAGAAAAAATTAAGTATGAAGGGTAATGTGAGGGTAGGACAGAGAAGGGAATGAGAAGAGGGAAAAGCAACACTAAGTATGTATGAAAAGGTCATGTGGAAACTTACTATTTTACAAGATTACTGAAAATACAATTTAAAAAAGAAACTATACATGACTGGGTGGGGAATAATGTCTCTCCCCGCAAAATAGGTTATGAGACAAATGCTGGATGCCCGGTATCAGATATCTTCTGGTAAGAAATTGATCAGAGAGTCTTCTCCAAACAATGCAAGTTATTATTGTTGCTCTTGGTTACCTACCAGAACTTGATAATAGGCCTATTGCTGAAGTTACTAAACACATTAACAGCTGTACCTAGCTGTGGGTGGGCCAGGCAATATGTAGTGCTTGGTGCAATAGTGGCATAAATATTACTGGGTAACCAACTGCTCTCTGATTGGCTTTAAGGCCCCTTCGAAAGGAGGAAATGCGTGGTTGGTAGAGTAAACCCTTCAAGAGTTGGTGGTTGAGAAGATCATTGGCCCTAGGGGGAAATACATTACTGTCATTTTACTAAATGTGGTCAAATTTCTGTTAAAATACTTACATGTATATCCATAGATAGGTTCCACTTTTAGTTTTCATAACTTTTACGGTGAGCATTAGTGAGTGATGATGCAGGGCTCAGCCCTGAAAGATCATCTCTATCACCCTCCCAAGGTTCGGAAACATTGGAAAAAAGAGAGCAGAAAGAATGGACGATGTTAAAGATGCAAATACAGATATATCTTTTGGATATGACATAGCCATTGCAGTTGTGAAGTCACTGAAGCTGTGCATTCTGCACAGGACTTGCACTAGGTTGGGCCCATCATAGAGTGTGGAAGGGCTTATGACATCCTGACCCTCCCTGAGGGAGTACTGACAGCCAGAGGTGATTGGAGAATGGGCACCCTTTCTTTAGTGGAACAACCACTGGTAAGCTGCCTTTGCCTTAGGAAATAACCTCTCATCTGTGATTATGTAAGCCCTAATTAAACCAAGGGTGTCGCATGAAGAGACATGAAAGTCTAAGCAAGCCTTGTTAGTGAGAAGGTTTTTAGTGACAGGAGAGGGTGTATCATAGACCATAACGGGGTAAAATGACAAAAACTCATTGAATACTTGTGAGAAACTGTCAAAAATACAAGATAGATGTAAAAAAAATCTTGATTAATCACAATGCATGCAATAATCTGGTATTTATTTAATCTATAAGGCAAGAATAAGAGTGCTAAAAGTTTCAAGAAGGGCTGTGGATCCGAATGAAAAATATTTTTGCAATATATTCAAACATACAAAATTTAGTGAATTTGCAATTCATTTGAATTTTTTACTCACTTATATATTTTAAACGAACATTTCATTTTTATATTTATTACATTGCTTGCATGTGTGCAAGACATGTATGTGGGGCACCTGTACTTTGACACGTGTTTGGAAGGTGGGGGAGTTTTGAGGCGTCATTCTCTTTTTTCACCTTTACACAGGAGCTGTGCTCCAGTTCTGCTGGCCAGGCTGAGGCCCTGGCAGGCCCCTCAGGATCTCATTTTAGTTGTGTTCTATGCGTATGCTCAAATGGTAAAAATAAATGTAGGAATGTAGGACTTTGTTGCTGTCTAAGAAGACATGGAACAGACACAATTTTAATGAGATAATTAAATCCAGTGACTTCCTTGAAGTTCTATCATATTTTTTAATTAATTTATTTATTAAAGATTTCTGCCTCCTCCCCGCCACTGCCTCCCATTTCCCTATCCCTCCCCCGATCAAGTCCCCGTCCCTCATCAGCCCAAAGAGCAATCAGGGTTCCCTGACCTGTGGGAAGTCCAAGGACCACCCACCTCCATCCAAACTGCCTAGGCTCCCCCAAAGCCAGTACGTGCAGTAGGATCAAAAACTCATTGCCATTGTTCTTGAGTTCTCAGTAGTCCTCATTGTTGGCAATGTTCAGAAAGTCCGGTTTGATCCTAGGCTTTTTCAGAGCCAGGTCAGCTGGTCTTGGTGGGTTCCCGATAGAACATCCCCATTGTCACAGTGTGTGGGTGCACCCCTCACGGTCCTGAATTCCTTGCTCGTGCTCTCTCTCCTTCTGCTCCTGATTTGGACCTTGAGATTTCAGTCCGGTGCTCCAATGTGGGTCTTTTTCTCTGTCTCCTTTCATCACCTGATGAAGGTTAATATTCAGGAGGGTGCCTATATGTTTTTCTTTGGTTTCACCTTCTTATTTAGTTTTTCTAGGATCGTGAATTATAGGCTCAATGTCCTTTATTTATGGCTAGAAACCAAATATGAGTGAGTACATCCCATGTTCCTCTTCTTGGGTCTGGCTTACCTCACTCTGGATAGTGTTTTCTATTTCCATACATTTGTATGCAAAATTCAAGAAGTCCTTGTTTTTTACTGCTGAGTAGTACTCTAATATGTATATATTCCATACTTTCTTCATCCATTCTTCCATTGAAGGACATCTAGGTTGTTTCCAGATTCTGGCTATTTCAAGCAATGCTGCTATGAACATAGTTGAGCATATACTTTTGTTGTATGATAGGGCCTCTCTTGGATATATTCCCAAGAGTGGTATTGCTGGGTCCAGGGGTAGGTTGATCCTGAATTTCCTGAGAAACTGCCACACTGCTTTCCAGAGTGGTTGCACAAGTTTCCATTCCCACCAGCAGTGGATGAGTGTACCCCTTTCTCCACAACCTCTCCAACAAAGGCTATCATTGGTGTTTTTTATTTTAGCCATTCTGACAGGTGTAAGATGGTATCTTAAAGTTGTCTTGAGTTGTATTTCCCTGATCGCTAAGGAAGTTGAGCATGACCTTAAGTGTCTTTTGGCCATTTGAACTTCTTCTGTTGAGAATTCTCTGTTCAGCTCAGTGCCCCATTTTATAATTGGGTTGATTAGCCTTTTATGGTTTAGTTTCTTGAGTTCTTTATACATTTTGGAGATCAGACCTTTGTCAGTTGCGGGGTTGGTGAAGATCTTCTCCCAGTCAGTGAGTTGCCTTCTTGTCTTAGTGACAGTGTCCTTTGCTTTACAGAAGCTTCTCAGTCTCGGGAGGTCCCATTTATTCAATGAGGCCCTTAAGTCTGTGCTGCTGGGGTTATACGTAGGAAGTGGTCTCCTGTGACCATGTGTTGGAGAGTACTTCCCACTTTCTCTTCTATCAGGTTCAGTGTGTTCAGACTGAAGAAGTAGGTATTGCATGAGCTTTCCAATACATTAAAGCAATATAGAACATAGTCATTGAAATATTAAATATTCATATAAAAGTCCATAGACTGATAAATAAGGCAGACTAAATAAATTTTAGGCAACTGTTAGGAAATAAGCTAACATGAAACATGCAGGAAGGAGGTATAGTTAAAAACATTAGAAAATTGTCTAGCTGTAAAATGCCTATTTATACCCTTTAGGAACATAATTTAATATGGATCTAGAAAATAATAGTCTAAATTTGGTGAACATCTTATGAAGCTAAAAAGCAGGTAAGGAAGAGTAGGTAAACAGACAAAAGGTCCTGTTCCAAACAGGAATGTAAATGAATGGGGCCCCCAAAAACTTTTTGCAACAGTGTGACAGAGTTCTACCTAGTGGAGAAAGAACAAGTCACATATAATTATTGGTAAACAGGAGGGGAAAGCCAAAAACCTGCTGGCATGGAGGCCGTTCTAGTTGTCACCAGATAACTGGAGATAATTTTCATTGTTGTTAGAAATGTTCTAGAGTTAAGTTTATTAATATATGCACAAGCTGAAGAGTTTGGGAAATATTTATAAATAAATGTAGTATGTATTATGAAAAATTTAAGTTCCTATTTCTTATTTTTCTAATCCTTATACTAAATAAAAATCTAATTCTGTCCATTGCTGTGAAACAATTTTCTGATCTTCTAACAATCTACTCAAACGCAGTATTCAATACTTCTCATCACAGTTTAATATAATTGTTAATTATTGCATGATTTATAATTTAAAAGTGATCAATGAAGAGAGCATAAAATGAAATATTTAAATATAAGATACACAAGTAAAAACTTTTATGCCACCATCAAGAATTCAGGCTTCAAGAAATATTCATTATAATATCAAATAAAACATAAAAGCAAATATAACAAAGGCCACAATTTGAATATGAGAGAAAAATGCACTAAAAAAGTGATAATTAACCCCAAAGTGAATTTGTGTTTATTTCAAGTTTATATAATAGGTAGTTTTAAGTTATTTAATTATTTATACTCTTGTGGGTTTCCAAATAATTTTTTAAAGTGTTATATGTTGCTATAATGAGAAAAAATTGTTTTAAAAACAAATAAAAACCCTAAACATTCTTCCCTTTTGGTGAAACCAGCTCATCTGTAAAATTATGTAGTACTCAAATTTCAGAGTACTCAATATGGTAAGAAAAATTAATTTGATTTTATGGTACAAAGGTTCAAAATGAGAGGCATGCTTTGTGCTTGCCACGATGGGATCATTTCTCATCTTGGCACCACCAACAGAAGGTGGTACTTTGCAATCTTTAGTTCATTCCTCTTAGCATTACATGACCTTATGTTTGATTTACATAATTTAAATGATTCTTTTGAGTGGCATGCAGTTGCATAATTATTCTTTTAATTACAGTTATTAACCTGTTTGTATAATAGCAGATAATTTGGATAGATCATTTCACCTTTCAAATTTTGCAGTTTCATATGCAATATAGACAAGACTATATCAAAATGGTTAAATTATAATGGCAGACATAATGAGAACTATTGAAAGGTCTTTATGGTGATAGATTTGTCTTTCTTCTCAACATGCACAAAGAAAATATGGTACTATTTAAGTCTGAAAAATAAAACACTAAATATTTAGTTGTTATACTTTATCTAAGTTGTAGAAAAATCACCCACCAAAAAGCATTAATAAATAATCAAAAGCAACGTATGTTAAATTGTTTGACAATATCAATACACTTTTTTCTTACGCTAATAAAAAATTTCCTTTTATATGAAGGATCTGAGAACTGAATAAAATATCAGTAAAATAGATGTGCTCAATTCCAGAAAAATATATTACAATGATATTCAAGGTCAGAGGAATTCTGATGCCATCCATTTTCATTCCTACAGTTCGCTACATGCAACAAACTTGGCTTCTATTCATCTTTAAAATTAACATTCTATCCACTATTTTCACTTTCAGATTTATTAACACAAACAGTAAGCTGCTAAAAATGATAGCAAGTGTCAAACTCTAAATTTTTATAATTATTTTCCAAGTACACTAACTGAAAGGACTGCTGAGGTGGGGCAAATGTCTACTACCCCGTCAAGCACGCAGGATGAGTCTGTAACTTGTGATTGGAAGCAACTGGACAGCTGAGTCTGGGATGTTACAACTATCTTCTCTTCCTGTAATTACAAACACTTTAAAAAATATACCTGCAGTTTTACCGAAGTCAATTTTGCTTTCTTTTGGCATGCATCATTGCAGGCGCTACAGTGACAGTCAAGGTATAAACAGCACAGATGTGCTCTGCTTATGAAGAGCTGGCATTCCCACTGGATGGGGGTGGGGTGGGGTTAGACATTCCATTTTCCCTTCAAATAAAACAAGATCAAGTCATTGTTTTTGAACAACAAAATGCGTTACATAGACAATGGTTTCCAAAGGACCAGGTAAAGGCAGGTGAAAGGGGTTTAGTAAAGGTGAAAGAGCAAGGTTTGCCAGGAATAATTAGGGTCCCGAGTCAAAAACCAGGAACATTCACTGCGGTGTCCAGCTGTGGTTTTCTGCGGTGGTCTCCATTTACTTTAAAGACTGGCTTCTTGGTGACCAATGGTAGCTCTGTTCATCTGTGGGTATGAGGACACAATCTAAAATGTAGTAAGAAATCACTGTGGTCTAGCAAAGTGGCAGTGGCTATTCTTTTCTAAGGTCTATGACATTATTAACCGCAGGAAACTGACTAGGTTTCCAGTACCAGGGTGATTTTCTACTTGTTGAGTGGGGCGTAAGTCCCATTAGACAGATGCTGTTTGCCACCAACACGCGAATGCCACTTACTGCACATTTATGCATATCTTGCCATGCTGGGAAATACGATAGTTCATAGGAAACTGCACCTGGGTAAAACTGCTTAATTGTTTCCTTTCCTTGCCAGCTTGAATAGTGCTTTCTAAACCATTGAAACTAGACTGCAAGAGGGATGTTTTCATTTCATTTTATTCAAAGCCTGTGTCTTAAGTGGGAAGTGTCTTTAGAAATAGAGGTCCATTCTCACCCAAGAGAGGCAACCAAGTCCTACATCCATGGTCTATTTTAATGTGTGTGTGTGTGTGTGTGTGTGTGTGTGTGTGCGCGCGCGCGTGCGCGCATGCATGTGTGTGTACAGACCCTTATGTGTATTGTGGTATATAATTTTAGATGAATATAAAATAATGTAATTCTTTGAGGCTTTATCAAACAGCGTTAGGGTTATTTGTCTCTTGTACCTCCCTGTTTTTCTGTATTGATCTCTATCCTTCCCATTTCATATCACCTGTTTCCTTCTTCTCTCCCAATCCTCGATCCACCTATGGTCCCTTTATACTTTCCTTATTCCTGTGGCTACTCAGTATTATGGTTACTTCTCACATGTACAGATTTGGTCCTAGGAGTCACAGGTGAGAGAGAATATGTACCATTTGTCTTCCTGGGTCTGGGTTACCTCACTCAACATAATCTATTCTGGGTCCATTCATTTACTTGGAAATTTCATTTTTCTTTACAGTCCAATAGTATTCCACTGTTTAAATGTCTCCCATCTTCAGTATCCATTCATCTGTTAAAGGAACTTTCAGTTGTTTCTTACTGGCTGTTGTGAATAGAACAGCAATGCTCATGGCTGGGAAAGTGTCTATGCAGTACAATGGATAATTGGAATAAACCAAGGAATGGCAGATCTGGATTATGTAGTAGATTTATTGTTTGTTTTGTTTTTTTTTTTTTGTTTCTGTTTTAGCCTTTTAGGGTTCTCCATACTGATTTCCTGAGTAGCTGCACCAACTTGCATTCCAACCAACAGGAAACGAGGGGTCCTTTTTCTCTCCAACCTCACCAGCATTTGGCAGATATTCTGTCGATCTTTACTGTTCTGTCTCGGTTGAGGTGAAATCTCCAAGTTCTTTTATTTGCATTTCCTTTGTTGCTAAGGATGATGAACAATGTTTCAGGGATTTCTTAGGTATTTTTCTTTCTTTTATTGAGAACTTTGTTTAGATCCTCAGCCTGCTTTATAATTGGGTCATTTGTGTATCCTGAATATTAATCGCCAGTCAGATGTACAGGTATAAACAGATTGACCACAGAAGTTCAGTCTCATCTGACACAGCTCCATCACAGCTACTATGTCTATGAAAAGAAGGTTGAAGGTTTTTAGAATCAGAATGCTGGTGAATTCTGCTGTAAAGCAATAATCATTCCTATAATGGCTGCGCAAACAAAGCCTGGAACAGTGACAATACCAATGGACATGTGAAAGCGGAAAGGGGAAATTTTCTTAGCCCTAGACGAAGAAATATAGGCAACTAAAGTCTGTTGGGAAAATAAGAATTAGCCTCTCCCAGCCCTCTTTCTGGTTGTCTAATGCAGAGTGGTCAGCCTTGAAACCACACACACACACACACACACACACACACACACACACACAAATAACAACAAAAAACTTGCCAGCCAGACGTGGTGATGCACACTTTTAATCCCAGCACTGTGGGGGCAGAGACAGGCAGATCTCTGTGAGTTCAAGGCCAGTCTGGTCTACAAAGCGAGTTCAAGGACAGTCAGGGTTGTTACACAGAGAAATCCTGTCTCAAAACTCACACACACACACACACACACACACACACACACACGGACTCAGCAGAATGTATCTGTATGTATACTGTCAACTTGAGAGTGGAGGGCATAATTGTGATTGGAAAAGAGGAAAATTATATCAATTTCAATTAAAACATCTTAAAAACAAAAATAAAATCAGAACAATCAGTCAGTTACACTAGGCGGTACTATTAGCACTTAGTGAAAACTACCTGACATTTCTCTTTCCCTCTGCTATGGGAATCTCAGTAAGGTACCAAACATGCCAGTTCTGTAGTCTCCCACCTGTGCTTGGATGCCATAGAATTCTTGCTTCTCTTGCTTTAAATTAGAATCCCATTAGCTCCAAACTCATCTCCGCAATATTCCTCTACTCTGGCTCTTTTATCACTGTCTTGCACCCTTTTAAATCTTTCTATACTCTGCTGTCCATAAAATTATTGTGAGATTAAAATGTAGCTGTATTGATTCCTTGCTGAATATCCCAGTCTTTCCTGACATTAAGTCTTATGCTGAAACCATGAGACAGCTAATGCTAACAGGTTTTGATCTATAAAAAGAACAATCTTCTAGTGCAACTGCTGAGAGCTTCTATGAGGAGGTTTTGGAATGGAGATTACAGAATATCCACCTAAACTGACATTTACATGAAAATATTAATTATCTCATATAAAAACTCTTATCTTTCAAGGTTATGCTACATAACTTTCTCATTTGTGTCTGTCTTATCATTTTCCTCTCACCTACCCTAAGCATTATTAACCATTAAATAACCTTCTAAGTAATAGGGCTTATGATCAAAGGTTGTTATTATCATAATATTTATGTGTTGCATTTTCATGATAACCGAGACAGAAACTATTTCTGGTTTATCATTATATTCTAGAGCCACCCTAAGCAAGGAAGTTGGTGTTGCTCATGGTTTCTTAGCCAAAAGAACTATCTTCTCATTTTCAGGTCAGGCAATCTACGCAGGCTTACTGATTATGACTAATTAGCAACTTTAGATGAACTTGGATTTTTAAGCTTTTTTATCACTTTTCCATTTTTTTTGAACTTATAATGTTCCCTTCTACCTCTTTCATGTGCATCCCTGCTGTCTCTCAAATTCACATCCTCTTTCTCTTTAATTGTTGATATATATGTATTCCTGAATGTGTAAGTCCAGCCTGCTTGGTTCAGGTAATGTCATTTGTATGTGCATGTTTTCGGGGATGACCATTTGGGGTCTTCTTCCTGAGACAGACCACTTCTCCTGCTCCGAGTTGCCTACAGTTCTTTATCTATGGTTAAAACCTAATAAACCTTCTTCAGATTTTTGGCTTTTTTGTTCTGAAATTTGGTGAATTATTTATAAGTTTTCCAAAAGGGAATTTAAAAATTTCCAAGTTATTGTTTTCTAATAACAATACAAGATTCCTTTCATTTAAATAAAACTTATTTAAGAACATGAAAATCAATTTTGATTCTTTGTTTATATGTTTTATGTCAAAGCATTACATGATAGAGTAAGAAGTAATGAACTAGATTCTTAGAGAATAAGCTAAGTACTTAGTGAAATTTTCTACATTATTCTCTATGTAGAGATCCTAAGGGTTTATAAAACAGCAGTTCTCCACAAACTGCTATATATCACACGTGAAATGATTGCTGCTTTTTCAGATAGTGGAATAACTTGTCTGTTAAAAGCTAGGTTCTTTGTGCATTTTTAGCCAATCTAAGGTAGCCTATATAAATTACTGGGATATTTTGCTGAGGTTCTCATAGTTTGTTCTCAAAAGGAAGTTCTCCTTTCAGAGCTGCATATAATAAATTTATGGTTCTTAAAATAGATTGCCATTTCTAAGACCCAGAGAAGTACAGTAGAGTCAGAGGTGTCTGGCCTTACTTATTAATTCCACCTCTCCAATTCCCTCTTTAGGCTTTTTATTTCCACCTCCCAGTTGAGAATCATTGAGGGGTGAGTGCTGGAAGAACAGAGTAGAAGCAAGTTTTGTCTTACATAATAGAGCACACAGTTATAGATTTTATGTGGGCTACAAAACCCAGAAAATCTCAGCATCCTAGGGTGCTAGTGCTAGGACGAATGTTATACTCCAAGGTGAAATGAAAATGAAGGGCATTTGTGAGCATATGTGCCCCTTGCTCTTAGAAGGAAAAGCACCAGCCTGTTACTTCACTATACAAGGTAGTCCAACAGTTAAGAATTCAATTTCTGGACTGCAGAGATGGCTCCATGCTGCTCTTCCAGAGGACCCGAGTCCATATTCCAGCACTCACAAGTCTTACAGCCATCTGTAACTATAGCTCCAGGGTTTACTACTTTCTTCTGGCATTCAAGGGCACCTGCACACTCATGCACATATATGCATGTGCACACATACATTACAATTTAAAATAGAAGTCTTAAAAATAGTTCAATTTCCATCAGTTGCTGATGACTTTGTCTTCAGAAAATTTACACAAATTCATAGCTATTTCAAAGATGGCAAACTTCAAGATGACATTTTGAGGGGAGTTTTCTACTCAGAGGTGACCCATGACTTCTACGAAAGAATTTACAACCAGTCACATTTATTGTGTAGGTTAGGACTTCCACAACACAGCCATTTCTCAACAAATCTCTGTCCTTTCTCATCTATATTTTTCAAATCAGGAATCAACAGAAATAACATTAGAACTTGCACAAGTTCTCCTGACTGTTCATGATGAGATCTGAGAGGCTATAGAGTCAGAATGAAGTTAGCGGAATATGTCATATATTATAGGACAGAAGAGCCTGAATCAGTGGCTCTCAAACTTCCTAATGCTGTGACCCTTAAATACTGTTTCTCATGCCTTGATGACACACAACCATAAAATTATTTCATTGCAATTTCATAACGAACTTTGCAACTTTTATGAATCATAATGTAAATATCTGATATGCAGGATAGCTGATATGCAACCCCCAAAGGGGTCATTGCCTGCAGGTTGAGAACCACGGACCTAGGTAGTGGCACTGAGACAAACACATGCAGATAGTCATGCAGAGTACACAGGAGTTGCTTTGGGCAAGGCTGAAGTCAAATCTATGATTCAGGTTGTCGTTATAGGTACAAAAGGAGTAACTGTAGGCAGACTCAGCAGTAGGTAATCAAAGCATTCGTAGAGAGCACAGTTATCAAGTTCAGAACTGTTCCGCTGCAGGATAGCATTAATAGCGAGGAGTTTTTGCCATTTAGAGTTCCTGTTCTCTTTCGAGCATTGCCTGTAAGCCTTTCCAGTGTGGCCTCCTGGGAGGCCTGTAGGAGAAGGGCCTGGGGAGTGAAACACTGAACTATTAGTTACTGTAAACTACAGGGACAAAGCAGCCCAGGCTGACTCCTGGGCAACACTGTCACCTTACCTCCACCTCTCAACATGTTCCTCCTCCTGGCTCCCTTTTGATACACTTCTCTGAGTTTTGTTCTCAATTAAATGAGAGTCCTCCCAGAACAATCATGAACAGATAGGTACTTCCTGTATCTCATAAACAAGGGCATGCTGATACGATTTCTGAACCAGCAATCTGTCCATTTCTGTCTTACATTGACTGGTTGTTTGTTCTCTGCTTGTTCCTGGCTTGCTGAGCTCACTCACATCCCCATTGGACTCTTGGACTGCCATGCTTTCTGAGTTACCTGCATTTCTTTTCTTCTACAAGTGTTCCTATTGTAAGCTCTATGACACATAGGCTTCAAGTGCTCTGTGACTCTCTTGAAACTGCAATGAAAATTTTGCTAGATTTCCCAATATAAACTGTTCTGAAGACAAAATTCATGATTTTCATTGGGTTTTCAGTGAAGGTGGTAATATAAACTGGGGACTCAATTTATGACAAAAACAGATTCATTGGCTTCCAGCCCTTCTCTTTCATGTGAACAATGGCTCCACGATTATAATCTCTAATGGGATCTGGGCAGCACATTAGAACGTACAGCTCTTTATACGAGCTGTTGTGTTCATAGTCCCATGTGGTGTTCATGGCATTGCTGAGTGAGGGCAGATCTTATTAGGTCTTCTTGAAGTTGAGGAAAGTCACACTCTCAGTGACAATCACCCAGCAATTAAGCTAGGCTGAGACCAGAAGTCTAGTGGTATCATGACCACCTAAGAGCAAGGAGCCTGCTCTCTGCATGCTTATTTGGTACTCTTCTCTGGACTGCATTGGTTTATTTTTGCCTATTTAAAACTACTTTTGATGCTGCAGAAATGGTTGGTCTTGTTCAGCCTAGTGACATATGCCTTTAATCCCAGCACCTAGGAGGCAGAGGCAAGCAGATCTCTTAGAGTTGAAGGTCTGCCTGGTCTACATTGTGAGTTCCTGGCTATTGAGGAGGGTTACATAGTGAGGCCTGGTTTATAAAACAAAAACAATAACAAAATCCTGGAAGTAGAGAATAAATAAAAGCTGTGTGTTTGTGTGTGCGTGTGTGTGTGTGTTTGCCATGTTCCCTCTATTTTCACGCTGAGGACAGCTGTACATCACTATTGTATTCCTGAGCCTCAGAACTTCTCCACTATACTCAGGAACAAACTGATTCGCTCATTTAAAAGGTGTAGACAGCTGGTAATTTAGGAAAATAAATGTGGTACTATTTTAAATTTACTGAATGACCTTATACAAAACAGTTAATCTTTTTTCTCAATCTGTGAAATAAAGTTCTAACATTATTTTATATGAGTAAAATAACAATTAATTCACCACAATACACTTAGAAATTTATATAGGCTATATGAGTAAAAATGTTTCCAATGCTATTGTGAACAGGTCAGTATTTCCTAAACTAACAATAATAATAAAAAGTCTTGTGTGCACAAAATTAAATGTGTAATTCACTTCTTGATTAGACTATTTATTAAAAAGTCACACTTTTTTCTACATTTCTGGTTTATTATTTCTCTAACTAAATTTACTGTCTCATCAAAGCAGTATTTGTTCATTTGGAGAATCATTTAGCATGGATTGGACTATGGGGACCTGAGATGGAACTTTTCCTATTTAAGAAAATAGCCACTCTGTATTTAGATTCCTGTAGGGGACACTTCAGGAGAATGATGTTGCTATCTCCTGCCTACAAATTCCTCATCTGGGTCTGGAGTCGTTACTATATCTGCTCATTCATGATAGCAACACTTAGCAATTCAACAAGATGTAAGTTGGCTCATCAACAAAGCCAGTATCCTCTGGGGGCTGGAACAACACTTCCTGTGTTTGACTCTGCTTGCTCGGAAGTTGTTTTAAGTCCAGCACTGCTGGTGAAATTTCCCCTAGTGCACTGAATGCTCATGCCATGTCAAAAGGCCCTGACCTTTTCACTCATAGAACAAAAGGACTGGAAACAAATTATGCTCAGAGAATGGTCAAAGGGTAACAACTCCAACGGGAAGGAACACAAAGAGCCTGACCTCCTACACAGGCCATGAATACAATTTCTGAGCTTGAGAGCGTCATCTTAGAGGACAGTCTCCTTCATCAAAATTTATTAAGTATATTATGTGTGTCCGCTTCAGTGTGCTCTGAAAGCTCCACTCCCTCCATGTCTTCTCTGCCTTTGCAGAACTCGATGGACTCACTCCTGTTCTCTACCCCTGTGACCCCTTGGAACTGTTCCAGCCCCTGAGCTGTCCACCAGAGAGGAGTCTTCAGAGAGCATGACTCATCGGCAAGTTCTGTTCCTCCCGCCTGAGACTATATTTAGGGTGAAAACCTGGAGGATGCAGCGTATCCAAACACATGAGGGGACAGAATTTGAGTGGGAGGAGGAGGACAGGGCTGAAATAGAACTGCAACAGAGCCACAGAGTGACAGCCGAGCCCAGTTTTCCCAGCTATGTGGCTGCAGCAACACCTACAGTTCCCCGCCAAGAATGGCACGCCACATGAATGCAATGAAAACGAGGGCCTTCTCGTGATTTCCCGTTGAACAAAGCAAAACATACTCTTTGTAGAAATACTCTTACAATAAAAAATTAAAATAAAATGAATTTGTGCTTCACTGTAGTTCCAAACAGATAATAACTTTTCCTTACATAGTGCAATTAGGCGATACTGACCTAGGGATTAGCTGTGTAGAAATCCGTGTTAAGTGGGCCAGTTGTAGACCCGAAATTTATGATGGACTTTCACTAGCAAGTCCAATATAAATCTGACCCAATATCAGTAACCACTCTCCTTTTCATTCCCTCAGCTTCATTCCTGAACAGAAAGTTTTACCTTAATTAGTTAGTCCATTGTATACGTGATCTTAAATTCACACATGGAAACTTGGCTATGTTCTCAGGTCATCATGCTTCTGAATCCAAGTCAGCCTAAAATGCAGTGGTTGCAAAAGTCGACCACCAAAAGTCCCTGGTCCAAAAATCACACATGTGACCCAAGCATGCTTTTGTCTTTTTATTTATTGCAAAGTGAGGTGTTTATATGTGTGTGTGTGCATATGTGTGTACATATAATTAATTAATTTTATAGAGAATATTCATCATGCAAAATAATTTAAATGTGAATATACATATATATTATGTTATGTTACATTACTATATACATATACACACATACACACACACACACACACACACACACACATATATATATATATATATATGTATATTATATAATGTTCTCCCATTCATTACCCACGTTTCTCCCACATCTTTCAATAATTGGTATCCTTACTCTTCTAAGATGGTCTAATCCACTTTATGGCTTATTTTAAAATTTTTACCAGTGTATATTCATTGTATGTATTGAAGAGTTCCTTGTCTTTTTATTCACATTTTTTTCTCAAGACCAAACAAACCTCACGTATGTTGCTCAAGCTAGCTTCAAACACACGACCTCTTCCATGCAAGTATTGCAGGTTTGCAGCTCCTTGGAGACCGTGTGTGTCTTGGATTTCTATCTTTCTTTCTTTTTTTTTTATTTCCATCTATTCAGAAATGATGTCCATAAGTTTTATTTAACATGTCTGTATTAAAGAGTTTTCTATCCTCATTGATACTTACAGAACTTTCAGCATTATTTTTTGTTTATTTTTATTTTTTTTAGTTGTTGAAAAAAATTTCCGCCTCCTCCCCATTTCCCATTTCCCTGCCCCTCCTCCCACACATCGTCCCCTCCCCCCCACTCTCCTCCCCCTCTCCCCCTCCCTCCCACTCCATTCCCCCTCCCTCTGGAGAATGAAGAGCAGTCCAGATTCCCTGCCCTGCTGGAAGTCCAAGATCCCCTCACTTCTATCCAGGTCCAGGAAGGTAAGCATCCAAACAGGCTAGGCTCCCACAAAGCCAGTTCATGTATTAGGATCGAAAACTAGTGCCATTGTCCTTGGCTTCTCATCAGCCTTCATTGTCTGCCATGTTCAGAAAGTCCGGTTTCATCCCATGCTTATTCAGTCCGAGGTAAAAAACAATGACTTCTTGAATTTTGCATGCAAATGGATGGAAATAGAAAACACTATCCTGAGTGAGGTATCCCAGACCCAAAAAGATGAACATGGGATGTACTCACTCATAATTGGTTTCTAGCCATAAATAAAGGACATTGAGCATATAATTTGTGATCCTAGAGAAGCTAAATAAGAAGGTGAACCCAAAGAAAAACATATAGTCATCCGCCTGGATATGGGAAGTAGACAAGATTGCCGGGCAAAAACTTGGAACTTGGGGGTGAGGTGGCATGGGGCTAAGGGGAAATGGGATGAGAAACATGAGAAGGGGAGGATGTGGGGAGCTTGAGGGAACAGGATGGTTGGGATAAAGGAAGGGCGGATACGGGAGCAGAAAAATATATATCCTAATTAAGGGAGCTATCTTAGGGTTGGCAAGAAACTTGACAATCTTTCTTTAAAGCAACAACTCTGTCTTTCCAACCACTATTGATCATTTTCCTTAAATGATCATGGCACTGAATTAAAGATTATACTAAAATCATCATGCCGTAAACTTCCTCAGAAAAGCTTATTCTTTCTGTACTTTAATAATTATGAACCATTAGACTCAAAGTTTCATATTGCTTTCTTAAAAATTGCTGATGTTATTGTTTTTGTGTACACAGAATCTCAATTACTTTTATTTCTTAATAAACCAACAGCAAAATGGGATATAATCCACAATCCCAGAACAAAAGCCAAAGGATTTTAAAATAAGAGTTCGATACCTCTCTACTTTTAGCTAAATAAACAAGATGAAATAACACCACAAAAATAAACGACACAAAATGTTTACAGTGCTTCATGATTCCATTAAAGTTTAAATATTTCTGGCAGAAGGGCAATTTGGTTCTATTTTCTCCCCCCAGAATATATATATATATATGTATGTATATGTATATGTATATATATATGTATATGTATATATATGGATGTGTGTGTGCTATAAGACCATACATATGCATCTCTGTAAAAACACATGTATGTGTATATGCATCTATGTAAACACACATATATTTATATATTTGTACAAGTACTTTCACTATTAGAAACTCATCTTACCCTAGTAATTGTTAATTTGGAGTAAGGCCATGGGCTTTAAGATATTTTGCCTAATATTTACCTAGTATTGTATTTTGAATGACAATAAGCAAATCTATGATTATATAGAATACTCCAAGTAAAGTTTCAGTGTTTAATGAGTTTCATAGCATGTTTTCTGGACAATGAACAATAGTTTGAACAAGAGGTTATAACATGAAAGAGATGGTTAGGCTATAGATCAAGAAAAATGTATGTACAGAAAAAAACACTTGAAGAAACCACAAAATGGTCAAGTTTATTTTTACCACTATTACAAGTGTTTCTCCATCAAACTTTTTACAGTCAGTTTTTGTCAGTGTGTACATATCTTTTTGAAACATATGTAAACAACTATACTATTCCCTAATCAATCTACACTCCTCTATGAAAGTTGATTCTAGTATTCCTTAGGGTTTTGATACTTTTACACATTAGCCATTTGGAGACGGTCTGTTCTAGTGTCTTCTGAGCTTTGGGAAAGTTTAAAAAGTTTACTATTAACACCGAAAAGGAAAAATTATTCTTGGATGTGTGACATCTCTTTATTTGCATTATTGTAGAAAATTCCTAGGTTCAATTAAATAACAATATACTGCTTGGTATATACTAAGTCAAACATCAAATCCTGGTAAGTCTTATTCATATAAAATATGGAAATACAAGAGTGACTCTTTATAAAATCTGATACCACTGCAAGAAAGACAGAAAAGTGAAATTAAATAGAATTTTTAGCCCTATTTTAAAACTGAGATTGATTTTTTTTAAATATAATGTCCCTTTTCCCTTTAGGCATTAGTATCCAGGGCTTTTGTGGAACACAGACAAATAACACCTGAACAATTGTGGTTGTGAGTGTTGTATTAACAACCCCTGCAGTTCTATCACAACTGTGAGCAGAGAATCACTATTAATTAATGGGAGACATTACCAGGCGGGGAAAGTTGAGAGAGTATTCAATAAGCTGTCAAAACAGGAGCTGAATTCTATAGAACGGGTGTTCACATACCTGACAAAAATCGATCCTGAAACTTTGCTTTTTCATTTTTGCTTAGAGACAACATTACCAGGGCTCTCACCTACTAATCTTTCAGGATCTCAGAATAATGGTGTTCATAGCAGGAAAATCAGATTTATTTTCATACCTTTGAGATCAACAAAGCCACAGTGAATCATGGCATGAGGGAGTGTGCAGGGTGTGTCAAGACTCATCCTGGCAACTGTCTTATCTTGTAGAATTACAGACCTCAGAAAGATAGTATGCTTTGGGGAATAAATTGTGCCAAGTATTTCAGTTAAATAACATTTTAAATTATAATTCTAAAGAAGTAAATTTTATTGAAACATGAGTTTGAAATTTGTATGTGAAAAACAGATCACATAGTTAATATGAAGAATATAAATAAAATCTTTAAAGATAGTAAATTATATTAGTCACAATTATTTCTCAGGGAATGTGGTTAGGGATAACTCTGAGGTGGAAAGAAGGGTTCTGATGCCTTAATCTTGCAGACTACCTCACAATGGCAGTACAAAGGACAAGCGTGGTTTCTGTGGCTTAAACATGTGACACAGTGTCATCATGATTTAGGAAAGAGAACTAATGGAGGTTTGTGCTCTGATAGGCACTAAAAAGTCTGCTGTTTTAAACAACAACAACAACAAGTAAGAGTCCTTTAAAATGATTTTGTGAGTGTTCTGCCTATTTGTGTGTGTATTACACCTGTGCACCTGGTGCCTGCAGAGGTCAGAAGTGGGCACCAGATATCCTGCAGCCAGAGTTACACATGGTTCTGAGCAATGAGACCTGAACCATGGTCTTCTGGTTAAGTAATAAGCCATCTCTTCGGTTCAAGAAGAGCCTTACTCATTACCTTGCATGCTTACAGAGAATTCTGAAGTTGCTCACATCTGTGTTAAGAACATTGACCACCCTTTGTGGCACATCTGTCAGAACACTAGAAACGCAGGCAATTATATTAGCAAATTATAGCAGAAGGATTATAGACAAGCAGTAAACATGGGGAGATGGTCTACCTGACTACTAACAGCAATTTATAAAACATTTTATTTTTAAAAGTAAGAACCAAATACACACGTGAAATGTATTGTGGCATGCTTGCCATTTTAAAATATGCAACTTCAAGATTAAAAAAAGCATAACTGTATGTGCAATAATTATCACCATGCATCTTCATTTTTTTTCAGCTGTCCAGCTAAAACTCTATCCATGGAGCAATAAGCCTATTTTTCTTCAGCTGCTAGGCTTCAACATTCACTCTACCTTCTGCTTCTACAATTTTGCTACAATTAAGGTGTTAATCCAAATGGCTCAACACAAAGTTTTTGTTGTTCTGTCTGGTTTCTTTTATTTAGCATAATACCCTCAAGGCTTATCCATGCTGTTTCATATGGCAGAATGTTCTTCCCTTTTAAGACTATTATTCCTCTATACATGTGCCACATTTTGTTTATGCATTTATTTGTTGGTGAACATTTGGATTGCACTGCCATTTCAGCTAAGAGATGAATGAACACAGGCATACAAACATTTCTTTAATATTGAGCTTCTGATTCTTTTATTTGTGTCCCAGAAGTATTGTTGTACAATGTGGTAATTCTATTTTTAGAAACCAAAATGCCATCCCAAAAATGCCATTTTCCACAGTGGCTGCACCACTTTATATTTCCAAAGACTCTAAAGGTAACTTGTACATTTCTAGCACAAATCACAGAGGTAAGAATATCTGGGGCAATGGAAAGCTGAATGCACCTAAATATCAATCAAGGTAAAAAAGCATATTTTCGATTTTGTTCATTTTATGAATGACTCCACTGCCACTGTGATGAAACTTAGATTATAAGTATCAACACATACAGCTAGATAACACAATTGAGTTTCAAAAATAACATTACATAAAGGCTTCTATAAAATTATGTCATTTGTAAATTTTTGTTTTATGCTTGTAAGTTTATATAACTTTACACCTACCAAGTCTCTGGGTACATGTACAACATGACAAATTTTTACTTTGTTTTTTTATTATTTAATACTTTTAAAATATCATCTTATAAAAAGATTATGCTATAAAATGAGATATAACATTTATTGATATCTTAATACACTATACATATTTATTGGGTTATCTATTAAGTCTCCAAGATTGACTTAAAGTGAACATATTTTTAGTATTTATAGATGATATACCGTGAATCTGTACACTGGTAGGCTCTTGGTTGAAAGCCATCATTTGGCTTATCTACCTTCTCTCTAGGTGTTCACACTTTAGTGGATTGTAAATATCTGTAAATCATCATTATAAATAAATGGATGCATACAGCAATACTAAAATGAAAGGAACAAAAAGAACATTGAGCAAATATCAACAACCTATGTCTACAGGATAGGAGATTGGTGTGGAAAGTCCTTCTATATATGTGTTGCTTTTTTGATTAATGAATAAAGAAGCTGCTTTTGGCCAATGGCTTAACAGAATATAGCCAGTCTGAAAGATATACATATATATATATATATATATATATATATATATATATATATAGAGAGAGAGAGAGAGAGAGAGAGAGAGAGAGAGAGAGAGAGAGGAAGCAGGGTCAGAGAGACACCATGTAGCTGCCAGGGTGGAAAGACGTGAGCTGCCAGTTGGAACCTTGCCGGTAGGCCATGAACCTCATAGTAAAATATAAAATAATGGAAATGGGTTAATTCTAGATGTAAAAGCTAGCTAGAAATATGCTTAAGCTATTGGCCAAACAGTTGCAATTAATACAGATGTCTGTTTGATCACTTTGGTTTTCTGGGTGGCCAGGAAAAGAACAAGCAGCCTTTGCTAACAGGAGATGGAAATCTGGGAGAATTTCTGCAAGGTAGGCAAAGATTAAAGAGTCTAGGAAGGTGCAAAAGCAGAATAGTGCTTGGAAGAGAAGAAGAATGGAGAAAAAGGGGAAGTATTAAGTTTTGCTGAAATCATGGAGATAAGAGTTGATTGGGTTTGGTGTGACTAAAAGTGAGGCTGAATGAGCAGGCTGAAAAGAAGCAAATGCTTCCTGAACTAGAGTTGGGCATCATGCCCTGTTCAGCCCAGGTCTAACTTTTGCACACAGCTATGATTTTGGTCAGCCATTAGCGAGTATCTCTTCTTGGTCTTATTTTTATGAACAGACAGCTGCTGCCTGACTCCACCTGCTTGTAACAGACTTTTCTACAAGCTCTGCTCCTGGTATATTTTGATTGATAAGCTAGTAAAATAAACAGTAACTGAGACCCACAGTGTTGTTCTTGCAGGCAGTTAGCTGTGCATGTCTAGTGGCTTTTGCATTCTGGAAAACTGTCATTTCACTGGAGCAGTTACCGTAAGATGGACAGAGGAGACAGCAGCCCGAGAGCTGTCAATTTCTACATCAGTAGTTTCTAAGACAAGCATTGCTGTCTGTACCATAATTCTTCATTAAAAGTAGCAGATCCACATTCTTCTCCTTGTGGAATGTTATTGCAATACATATCAAAGTAAGGAGCTGCTTAGAATTTCCATTAAAATGGGAATTAGGAGACTGGCCTCAATAAGATACTTGAAAATTACAAGTGGAAAGAAAATTAGGCTGATGTGCAGCCAACTTCAGAAACTAATCAGCAGAAATGCTGGAAGATACAGTTTTTCCTTTGCACATAGACATGATTCAGCAGCTTTCTTCCCTAGCTCTGTCAATACTTTTAAACTAGTTGGGATTTCGTTGTTCATGATTTTGGGGTTTTGCCCTTGACAGGCATTGGTAATCGTAGCACCTGGAAGGGTGGTGTTCGCACTTTGAGTTCCACTATACTTATTTGGAATCATTTTCATCTATGGCTTATTCAGGGGATTTAACTAACTTCTTGTTACACATTAGGAGAGTCTAGAGAGGAATGTCTGATTGCAAAACACTTGGCAATATGAAGTGCTCTGTAAATGCTACTTCATAATAATAACACTCTAAGTCTCCAGGAGTGGACAGCTAATGTGCTAGTTTAGAAACTTGAAACAATATGCAAACAAGCAAAAATTAAAATTATTTAAAGTAAACTGTACACTTAGCATTTGCCAAGATAATTGTTATATATGTATTTATTGGGAAGTATAAGACATTAATTTTTTGTAAAATATAAAACATGGAGGGACAACTAAAAAGAACACGACAGTAATTATCCAGTTCTATATCTCTTTAAGTGACTCTGATAATGAACACAGAAAGTAAATTAGGTCACTTTATTTAGTGACTCCCTCCAAGGGAGAGGACTAGTTTAGAAGGAAGTCTCAAGGTTTTAGCCTTAAACTGATCTGACAGTCTGATGCAGAGGCTCCTGGCTTCAGAGCTAAGTAGGCTGAGCTCAGCCACCCTCCTACCAGAAGATAGATGTTATGGTAATGTGGCCTCTGAAACCGACCTATCAAATGTAACCTCCACTTTAGAGGATTATGATGAAATGCATTAAAATTGGCTCATAGCTTGTACTTGTGGTTGTATACTAATTAAGTACTGTGTTATTTTACTTTGCAGGATGTTATATCCCCTTGCTCAAAATTCAGATAGCCCTCTGTGACTGTGGTTTGTCAACTCATGAAGTATGGAGAACAGACAAGGAGAAAGGGTCCCATGGGGTTCCCACCATCCAAAGGACCTTTCCTAGAGACTGACCATCTCTGTTCACAACAAAAGGCTTCCTGAAGATCTCCAGCAAAGAACATTTAATATTTATACTATATTTTAAAGTTTGTCTAAATATGATATACTTACACTTTCAGAATATTTATTAATACTTTTTAATAGTTTGAGATATGCTGGAATAAAAAATTTTCAAAGTTGTAGTCTGTCCTATAAACAACAACAACAAAAATCTTACAGTTTGGAAATAATTTCAAACTTATAGAAAAATGCAAAAGTGAATGTAATTCAAAGGACACTCATAAAAGTTTTATCCAGAGTCACCTGTGTGATCATTTTGTCCAAGTTGTTTAATAATTTTATCTATCTATCTATCTACCTATCTATCTATCTATCTATCTATCTATCCATCTATCATATATTCTCTACCATCAATCTATCTAGGCATCTACTGACCTACTTGATATATAATTGCCTAAACCATCTGGAGAAGGGAAAATTATGTATCACATGGCTCTTTATCCACAATTATTTCAACATATATTTTCTAATATGAATTGTCCTTTATGTGTCTACAGTGCAATCATCAACATCTTTTAATGGATTTACTAGTATAGTAAGTTAACTCTCTGTTCGTTTTCTAATTTTAAAAATCAACCCTTTATAGACTTTTCCTTCTTCAGCACAGGATCCAGATCACATCTTGTATTTGTGTCTGTTTATACTTTCTTTAATCTACAACTTTTTGAACACTTTTAAATTAATTTTTCTAGTATTAAAAAGAGAGCCCAGTGTCTCCTAGTACTTTGTTACTTTGTCTCCTCAGGTGACAGCATCTCTGATACAGGGTGCCAATTTACCCTTGTTAGTAGCAGTACTTTTAATCATATGTGAAGAGTTTCATACCTTTACCTTCTCCTTGCCTTTTTTTGTTTCCTTGTCACTAAAAAGGGATTTGTGGGAATATTGACGTGGCTTAGAGGGTAAAGGTGACTGCTTCTATGCCTGTTGACCTTAACTGAATCCCTGGGCCCATTATGATAGAAGGAGAGAACCAGGGCAAGATGTCATCTCCTTTCCTCTTGTCCTCTGCAGTACTTGTGTATCTAAAGAAATCAGATGCTTTTAATGGAGTTTGCATGCCATAATTTTGGGACAAAAATAAATGTTTCACTTGGTTAAAATTTACTCCTAGGTTGATCAATTTTATGTAAATTTTCTCTGACCCAAGCTTTGTTATGAAGATTGTAAATGCCCATTTCCATACTTCTGCACACTCTGAAATTTAACCACCTCTGTTATTTGCTACTTGGCATTTAATGTTAGTTATATGCCATTCTAATTGTTTCATTAAATATTAGTTTTATATTATGAATCTCTACATTTTCAAATATTTTAAATTGCAAATTATTCTTAATCACTTTAGTTCATAAATTTTCCTAGATTTTGGTCTCTTGGGCCACTTTCATGTAGACTTCTCTTTTTTCTGACATATCATCATAACAATTACAGTTCACATCAGAAGTTCTTTGCGCTAGGCTTGGAGTGAGCTGGCCCTTGGAGAACACTGAGACTGAGGTAAGTCTTGTCGATTCTATGGGTGCGTGTCTTGAGGCACTGTGTATGCATATGTGAGAATGTACATGTGGCCTTTGTTATTGGTAACTCAAAGATAAGCTCTGGCAATGGTATAACAAAAATTTGCTGACCATCTGGTCCAAACAAATGATCGCAAAAGTCTACCCTAAAAATGTAAATCTCTAGTACAATTAGTTTAATATCAGTAAATCATGCAGAAAATTTTCAATTGAATATTACTTATTATGACAAGCTCATAAAAATTTTGATCAATTTGTTATCAATTTAAATAGTCTCTCTATTTTCATTGCCTGCCTTAAGATGTTATCAATTGATTAGTGAATATGAACCCTAACCCCTATCTTCTCTAACTTGTAGTTCGATGCAGGGGAATAATGTATTACATGAATTTATAGGTCACAGGTTTCAATATGCAGACATAATGTGACAGTGCTTAAATTTTGATACTTAAATTATTCAATTTTAAAAATTAGGCTAATAGTATCTTAGCCTACATTTATTGTCTGAGGCCATGTGTTCTATCGGGCATGTTCATGAACTATGAACATGGCTACCACAGGCTTATTTTTACATTGTAGAGAGCCATTTTAAGCAAATTAAGCATCCCTGTGAATTGGGCAGAATGTGTGAAAATAATAGAGAGACGATAGCCACTCATGCACTATTTTCAGTGTAAAACCTCCCAAAACAATGATCAAAATAAAATTTATCAAAGAGAGAAATTTTCCTGGTAAAAGATGTCCCTTGGTTAAACGGCGTGAAGTTGACTTGCAGTAAGTAAATAACTCACTGGGACTTCTTGCAGGATGTGCATGGATTGAACATGGGAAGACAGTTAGAGCACCAGTGACCTTTTCATGTTTTGAAAAGTAATCAGTGAATTAAAAATAATTGGTGATAGAATTTCTTTAATTTGAGAGTGCTGTGTGAATTGCTATAACCACTAGAAGGCATATGATCATTAAAAGGAACTAACGTTTTTACTTACCAGTGAATACTTTAAGGTCAACATTAGAGATGCCAGAAGCCATAGGGTCCATATGGGGGCAATCTCACATACATAGAGAACCCATAAACAAGTTCACCACTCATTGTGCAAATATTAAGGCCTTCTGTTCATGGGCTTTTGAGCTGCACTGACATCATGGTACTTTGTTGTATTTTTGTAAAAAAAAAATGAAAACATGATTTTGTGAAATTTGAGAGCATTACAAACTACATTGTGCAAATAGAAAAATGGCAGCTTTGGTAAAGTTGTGCTGGGACACAGAACAGGTAGCGGTGAAACAGGACTCACTGTGGGTCCTTTATTTGGTCCTTCATGATACGTAAATTCTAACCTCAGGCCTGGTTGACTCGGACCTCTTTGCAGACGTCTGCTGGGGGCTGATGACTGTGCAGCACACCAGCAAACAGGAAGATGCCAGACTCACTCTGTTTTCAGGAGTAGAGAAAGTTCTGCAATGTTCTTATTGGCTATAGACTTGACCCTACATGACAGAATTAAGTTTTTAAGCTTAACAATAGTACATACTTGCTATTTTTCATTTCTCTAAAATGGAAATTTACCCTTTCATACATTGGGCTTTAGCATTCAAACCAAATTGAGCCTAAAAGATCAAAATAGAATTAGGTATAAAATGCCTAAGAACGCAATAAAGAGTCTTTTCTCATGAGAAGATTATGTCCTGAACCTTGCCTGAGAGAAAATAAGGTCTTATGGATGCTTTGGGAATCATGGCTTTCTGAGTTTATACTCTGGCTATGTCACTGGTTTTTCCTTCTTGCTCAAACACATGGTTTCCCAGGTACAGACATGTGCCTGCTCATATTGAGATGCCCTTGGCTTCTCTGTTTTATACAGGTTTGTCTTTGAAACAGTCACTTAGCAACAGGTTTTCCATCCCATGTTTTTCAGCTTCCCCTATGTGCTTCCCACACTGATTTTGACTTTCATCTTTGAAGCCTACCAGCACTGTTTGCTGTATTTTAAATGCTGGTATGGCTGGATGACAATCTCCAGAAAGATGCGTGCTACATTTCAAGCTTTTATACCATAGATTTGACATGTCATTGGTTGTCAGACAGACCAGTGTGACTTCCACCTCAGTTCTTCAGCGTTGCGAGTTGAAGCAGGCAGGAAAATGATACCCGGGGAATTGTAGTTTATGATTAAAATCCCCACATCACCTTTTCTTCCTATCAAAAGAGGGAGGAAGGAAGACAGGTGCAATCTTACAGAAATACACACACATTTTTTTTTAAAAGCAATCCAAAGAGAAGTTACTCTAGCTGCCAAGAAGTATAAGGCACAAATGTTCAAAATTGGGCAAATCCCTCAAACATGTTAAAAATAAAGAGGGCATGTCTCAGTCTAACGCCACTCACTTTCTCCCAATTCAGCTACGCACTTGTTCTGTCGCATCCATGTTTTCTGATGTTGTCCAGCGACACAAGAGACCTCTAGTAGTTTGGCAGTGGGTGGGGGAAAAAGTCGTTTTCAATATAATGGCCGCATTTTAGTTAACACGTTGTCAGTCTTTAACGACTAGTGGTGTAACAGCTGGTTTGGATGTCATTTCTTTTGAGACCACTAGATTACAAGCCGTTTATTGCATTCTTCCTCTCTGACTGCTCCCTGGATACAGCCCAAAGTCAAAAGGTTAAAGGTCTAAAGCCATAATCTGAAGGATTTGTCATCATTTAACAGGTCACTTGTTGCTATGTACTATGCAAACTGAGAATTTTTTAGTTAGCTTGTCAGAATGACTTAGTAATATTATTTTTTTTTTCTATTTCAGCTGGAAGGAATTGAGAACATTCACCTAGAGACACATTCTCAGAAATCAAAGATTGCATTTGAACTGTGTATATGTGAGAGTCTTCATGTGGATGAAAGAATATTTTTTTTAAAGTAAGTTAACTTTTACCAAGAGGATTTGAGAAAAGGAATGTAACAAAAAAAAAAACTAATAAAATGGCATTGGATCTTTGAAGAAACTCTAGGCGCCATATCCCAAACTAAAAGTAAGAGACACAAAGGAATGGGTCAGACGACTGTGAGGCGCGCTAGAGGTCAGGGACCCTATTGTTAACTCACTGCAGATTTGCAGCTTTTCAGCTGTCAGCGTGTGACAGTCCAGCTAGACACTACCAGCTCAGGACATTCTTTGTGTAGGAAAGAAGAGGTCTTTGAAGGCTGGGCTTGCAAAAGAGGAAAACAAAACAAAAATCTAGAAGGAAATGCATGAAGTAGGAGACTTTTTTTTTTCTAAACACCAGTGGCAGATCTTTTTTGGGGGGGGAAGAGAGTTTGACAAGGTGTGTAACAAACAGTGTGGAATATGAAAGATAGAGCGTTGATTCCCATTGTGTGGATTTTACGCTAGTTTAGAATATCACACATTTAAACATGAAGAAATTGCTATAAATAAAACTTGGGAAATGTTCCTAGGCAATTTGGAATCCTTCTAACCCATGGTTCTTCCACAGCTTCATCTTTATGAACGTTCCTCAAGATGGCGACACAACCAGCTGCCACTCTTTCCTGTGTATCTGTTGCCCTCTAGGGACTCTAGCACGCAAAGGAACCCAAGAGGCAGACATTTGCTGGGACTCAGTAGCCGTTGATTTATTATCTTGAATATTTATCTACTTAATTCTGTAATTTTGAAAGATAAACATACTGTAATTTTGAGCCACTATTCTTTGAAACTTTGAAACCATCATCGTTTATAGTAGGCCTTCCATAGAGAAAATCAGGCAGTACCCATGACGAGCAGAAATAGTTAGGTGGGAAGATTTGTTCCAGTATTAGTTAGCAGTAATGAGGAAAAGCTAGCTTTCCCCACTGCTCCCTCCCTCTTCCTTCACTCTCCCACTTTCTTTTTCTTTCCCTCCCACTTTTTCTCCCCTTCCTTCTTGGTGTGTGTGTGTGTGTGTGTGTGTGTGTGTGTGTGTGTGTGTATCTGTCTCTGTGTGTGTGTCTATCTGTGGGTGTGGGTCTGTCTGTGTGTCTATCTCTGTGTTTGTCTTGGTACAAGATCTTACTTGTAACACAGGCTGTCTTTGAAACTCAAGATCTTCTTGCCTGCCAACTGAAGGAATGACTGAGCCACCACTGTTGGCTTTTGGCATTTCTTAAAGTAGTTTTCTATCATGATTTAGAATTCTGTTAAAATTACATAAGTAAACAAATGCTCTTGAGTAGACTGACTACTAATCGTTCAGCAATTATATAATTGATTGGATGCCTTTAGGCTATGCTAGCACTTTCTTCTTGACCAGAACTGACTACAAGTTTGTCTGGAACTATGAAAACTACTGGACCTTTAGTATTTGATCTTAAGAGTCAAGAGAGTCTAGCTGAGCCAAAGTCATCTGTGAGCTGGAGCTGCAGGGAAAGAAACATTGTGATGTAGAGAAAAGATGCTCAGGAGTCAAATTTTCTGAGACGAGGAAACAGAACAGTAACCAAAGACCAAAAGCTCTTGTTGTTACATTAAAGTAAATGGTAAATTCCATGCAATAGGCCTGCTGGAAATGTGGAATGACCTTCAGTGATGCCTTCACAGAATGATAGCTGTGAAACACTTTCTAAACAGTTCCTTTTTTTTTTTGTTACTTAAACCAACAATTGAATCTGAAGGAGCCAAATTACATCTAGTAACAAAAACCTCTATCTGAAGGTACTATCATCTAGCTCTAAAGCAAAACATGTTTGCTGGTGTGTTACTCATGGAAAAATTATCTGTCTGGATACTTAGAATGAAGTTGTCCATATTTGTGAGTTGGGTGGGTGGGAGAGATTTGGCACCAAAGTGGGTGTTACCCTTTGCTTTCATCTTTATTCAAAGTTTTTCCTTTGACCCACTGACAAAATGTGAGGAAAATACTCTCATTCTCTCAACAAAGCTTGTTTAGTGTGTCTGAGTATATACATGTATGTTGTGTGTACGTGTGTGTATGTGTGTGTGTGTGTGTGTGTGTGTGTGGTGTTCTCTGTGTGGAGGTTGCTGCAGGTGGATGACAGTTGATAACATTATCTACTATTGTTTTCCACAGTTTTTTCACCAAGACCAGATCTCTCACTGAACCTAGAACTTGTCCATAGGACAAGCTGTCTAGATGGGCTAAATTAATCAGAAAGCCCCAGGGACCCCTGTCTCCTCCTGTCAGCCCCAAGGTTACAGATGAGTCCTGCGGTGTCTGTTACACAGGAACAAGGTGTTTGAATTTAGGTTCTCACAGTTGGATGACAAACATTTACTGACTGAGCCATCTCTCCAGTCTTCGTACTGCTTAAATTCTCAAGACTGTTGGCTCAATTGTGCTAAGAAAGTCAAAGTTGTAAATATATAATTTCAAAACCAAATCATGCTATGTGTAATTGTTTTAAAATACAAAGAATTATTCAAGTATGAAGAATCACTTTTCCCTTTCTGAATGTGCCACTATATTGTGGCCTTGATCTCTACATCCTTTTCCCTTGTTCAACTGCTTCATCTTTCCTTATTCTTAGATCTGTTTCTTAGGAGTTCCTTAATTCTTTCATGACTGCTATAAACCCAACTATTTCTACTTGCTATCCCATTTGGATTTTGCTTTCTTTAAACTGAATGTATTATAAAGTATGTGCTAGTTTAGGATTAGTAAATATTGTTAGGGAACGTGTTTACCATGATATAACCTTCTATATCAGATCCTGTTTTTTAACTTAAACTCTATTTTTTCTGATATGTGTATTATCATATCATATTTCTTTTTTTTTTTTTTTTTTTTTGGTTTTTCGAGACAGGGTTTCTCTGTGGTTTTGGAGCCTGTCCTGGAACTAGCTCTTGTAGACCAGGCTGGTCTCGAACTCACAGAGATCCGCCTGCCTCTGCCTCCCGAGTGCTGGGATTAAAGACGTGCGCCACCATCGACCGGCTATATAGTGAAAGTCTAGGGACTATTGTTTCCCAAGGTGATTTCTGTCTTCTGAATTTATTGTCAGTGCCATCATAGAATATTGTATAGAATATGACTATTGTATATAGTTGTGTAATCAGGCTGGTTATGGTCTGCACATTATGTTCCTCCAAAATCATGTCCTTAAACTACTTACCAATGCGAAAAGTTCTAAAGAGGTAGCCTTTACAAATGACTAGATGAGGTGTGGAGCCTTTTGGAACAGGACTGTGCTCCTATTAAGAAAGACCTAAAAGAGCACATTTACCTCTTCTGTCATGTGAGTACACTCAGGAATCCCTTCTGTAAAGCAAAAGATGACGTCTGTCTGATGTTATGTCTGTGAATACCTTAAACTTTAATTTATCTGCCTCCAGAATTGTTAAAAATATATCCTGTTGCTATAAAATAACCTGTCTCTGATATTTTGTTATTGCAGCCTAAACAGAATACATTTATTTACCTTTTTCAAATGATACCTTTTAGATACCTTTTCATGCTTCTTAAAGGTATTTTATGTTTTAACTTCTATCAAAATGGGTGGAAGTGAGGGTGAGATATCTCCTCTCTAGCAAAATAATGTACATTTTGTAGGTTACATTTTTTTGTTCTTGTTTGTTTTTAAAAAACATCTTCATTGTCTTGGGTGATGTAATTTTCATGTGTATCTATTTATAATGATTATGTTGATTTATTGTTTTATTTAAAGAGCTTCTTTTGTTTCTAATATTTACAGATTTTTTTTGTTCTTGTTCTGTTGAGATAAGTTCCTATGCTGAACTTCCTGTGTAATTCTGAAGACTGACGATGACTTGGAACTTTTGATGCTGTTGTCTCCTCCATATCTCACACTAGAATTAAATGTGTGTGTAACCATGTTTTGTGGATTTCATATATATATGTGCTTGGCTATAATCTTTGCATGATACATATTCTGTTTTCTCTGTTAGCCTGCCAGGATTGCTATGAGATGTATATTGGTTAAGCTCAGACATGTCCTATAGCTCAGAATCTCCTTTTAAAATTTCCAGTGTCTTTTGCTGTTGCTAGAGTTTAACTTACTTCCTTAGTCCAAGCTTCAGATTTACAAAGTCTACCTTTAGTTGTAACAAATTGGCTTCCATCTTGTTAACTTGAAAAGTAGGTGACAATTTTCTGTTCTAGACGTGTTCACTTGGGTCTTTTAAAATCCTGCTCTCCCCTTTTCACAATATCTAACTTTTATCATGATTTCTACATAAACCTCTTTCTAGTTAATATTTTAATGATTTGTATGTTTTGTTTGTACGCTTTGGCAATGTTTTAGAGAAGAGGAGTGACATTTATGTGCATTTAAGTTTGGAAGCTTCCCAATTTGAAATTTTCCTATTTCTTGATTGTTACACCCAGAGTTTTACAATGGTACAGGCAACACAATGCAGCTTGCAGGCTTCTGTATAGGGGATGACTGGAGATATTAATCCTTAAGGCACTTTAGAGTATGTTGTTTTGGTTGGTCTGTGCCCTTATTAAGGTTATATTGCTGCAATGAAACACCATGACCAAAAACAAGTTCGGAAGAAAATGGTTTATTTAGCTCACACTTGCCCACAGCAGTTCATTACTGAAGGAAGTCAGGACAGGAACTAGAAGCAGGGCAGGAACCTGGAGGCAGGAGATGATGCAGAGGACTTGGAGAGATGCTTCTTACTGGCTTGCTCCTCATGACTTGCTCAGCCTGCCTTCTTATAAAACCTAGGACCACTAGTCCAGGCATGGCACCCCACAGTGGATTAAGTATCCTCCCCCATCAATCACTCAGACCTTATGGGGGCATTTTCTCAATTGAGATTCCCTCCTTCGGATGACTCTAGCATGTGTCAAATTGACATGAAGCTAGTCAGCACAGGCTGGGAGTGGCCTCTTGACTATCCTATAGGATGCAAAAGTTCTAGACACCAGGTTTGTGCAGCATGTATAACTTCAGTATCCAGCTTTGAATGAGCCCACAGTTTGAATATTGATAATAGAGCCCTTAACATACCATGGGTTATATAAATAACTGGCTGACTTTGCTTGTTCTCAGCTAACAGTGCAAATCCATGCTAAAGCCTCACAGTCATTTCTGGGTTTGGAGAATTTCTATTTTTCATTTTAAAGCTCAATAACATATTTAAGAAAAAATATATTTTGTCTGACAACTGTGTGTCTCAATGGAGTCTCACTGAGTATTTTCATCCACACTTAAGGGCAGGCACCAAGCCCAGCAATTGACGACCAATGCACAGCAGACTTAGCAGTTCTTCTGTGGACATTTTGTCTCACACTGTTTTGTTTGGGCACTTTTCTTGTCTTAATAATCATTTGCATTTAAATTGTAATTTCCAATTTTTGTTTTTGTGTGCATGTATTCTTTGTGTGTTTCTTTTGTTTTTAAAACTGTGTTATATTTATTTGCCTGTTCGTTTTTTGAAGAAAGAAAGAAAGAAAGAGTATGCTGTTGGGTGGGTGGAGAGATTGAGAGTATCTTGGAGGAGCTGGGAGAGAGAAACTTATGATCAGAATATGTTGTATGAAAGAAATGTATTTCGATAAAAAGGAATGTGGTTTTTATTAGCTTAGTATGCCAGAGTAAAGCTGTACCATAAAAGGAGAGTGTGCTAATATTAGAATTGGTAAATAAATTTAAGGTTTTAAATTAGCCTTGTGTTAATTAGTATTGGTGATGTGGAGTATGGGACTATGTTTAACATGAAACATGGTAATAAGTAAAGGCCTTAAAGGAAGGATTCAGTGACAGAATATTTGTATAGCATGCCTGAGGGTTTGGGTTTAATACTTAATCAACATACACACACATGCACACACAAACACAGGCACACACACGTGTGCACTTACACAGCTGGGAAAATCTTGCAGTAACAAGGAGTGTGAAGCATGGAATCTTCAAGGGTTATTTTTGAGTTGGTAATTGTTAATATCCATGCACTATATTTATTCTTTATTAGTGAAATAACTTCTAAGTCTTTTCCAATGCTAAAACACTATAATAATCCCAGTATAGTACATATACATATATACACGTGTGTGTACATATGTGTGTGAATATATATACACAGTGGTTGCCCACTGTGGCTGTCTTAAGGATGCCAATAGCATACAGTATTTCAATAGACTCTCAAGCAGTAGAGAATCACATGGAGGGATAATTTATATACAGCCCCCCACACTCTTACTTAGTCCTTTTCACACTGAGTGGATACAATTTGCATCTCTGTTTTCATCAAATATTTTTTGTTATAAACTTTTCTTCTCTATAGTCACTCAAATATTTGCATCTCATTTCTTTCACTTATTGTTTATAAAGTTGTATTTTAAGTCTTTCATCTTTTCTTTGTTAGTTTCTTACCCACCGCTCTCTTTGACAGACAAGATTAGTCTACTGTGTTTTTAAAAGTAGACAAAAGCACATTAGAACCATTTAGACTCATGGGATTGGTAAGGAATACCAGTTAGCTTATAGATACTATCAGTGATCATGTCTGCTCTGTGAGAAGTAGCTATAGACACTGTACACTCTCACTGCCCCTGCAGTGGTCATATTTCTGGCTGGATATCCAGCATTAGTGACTGCGGTAAGCTCAGGTTAACATGAATCTCCTCAGGTGGCACTTTGCCATATTGCTGCCATTTTCTAGGAAAGTCATTTTAGTAGACAAATCATCTTTCTTCAAGTATTGTAAACCTTCTTATTTATGATTTCAAATTAATTTTGGTTATGAAACTCATCTTTAATCACCTCTCCACCCTGAGTGGGATGTCTTCATGAAACCCCTCCCCTCAAAGCTCAGGAATCTGCATGGAAGTGGAGGGGGAAAGATTATAAGAGCCAGATATAGTGGATGTCTCCAAGGAAACAGACATTCAGACACAACAGGGCATGTTGAACTCACAGAGACTGTGACAGTACACTTAAGACCTGCACAATTTAAACCCAAAACAAAACCCAGAGCTGAGAAGGGAAAGTATACACAAATTTCCCACATCCACCTAAGAAGCAGTTTTCAACTAATACCCACTGGGAAAAAGAAAAATCAGTTTTCTCCAGTGGAGTGTCACTGGATATAGTAACCAAACTCCAGAGCAGCCCTGGGCCAACGAAACACACTTCATGCTTGTTGTGTACTTCCCCCTCTTTTTTAGAGTTTGTTTCAATTTTCTTTTCTTTCTTTCCCTTTCTTGAGGGAGGAAGAGAGATCATGCAATTGGGCAGAAAGAGAAGTGGGGAAGATCTGGGGTTATTTGACAGATAGGAAAGAAGGTGATCAAAATATAATAATATGAAAAATTTTTAAATAACAAAAAGTAAGATTTAAAAATTTTTCCAAGTATGGTGGAAATGTGAGTTGAACGATCACCACCTACAGTTGTCTTAGGATCAGGTGGGCCTTGCAAGTAGGTGTTGTGCACTTTATAACATAAGCCTTCTTGAGCCATCCCTGTTTAGGTGCTGAGGAGCTCCATCTGGACGGGTGAGTGTGTGCTATCCAGGGGCAGATTGTCCCGGAAGAGAGCACAAACCCCCCTCCCCCAGCACCTTCTGCAGGGCTGTCTTTCTTACACACGACCCCCCCCCCCAAGCCTGTGTGATCTGCAAGGTCCTCTGCTCAGGAACAGTTTTCTGCTCCTACACTAAGGCTACCCACCCAGAGAGGTGAGTGCCTGCCTACCGGGCAGGCCTAGAGGACCCCCAAAGGTTGCGCGGGCACCTTCAGCTTGCCCAGCAGGGTCTCCTGTGCTCTACTGGACCCCTACATGCCTGCCACGTTCTTCCTTTTGTCCCCGGCTCATTGGGCTACCAGGCGCCCATATTTCACTGCTGACGAATTTCATCTGGACTGGAACGATTCCTGCTTCTACACTGGGGCGATACAACCAGAGAGTCAGTCACAGCAAAGTCTGGACCAAGACACCAGGCCTCTCCTGGCTCCATTTGAAGGAAGAGATGGGAAGGCGCCAATGCAAGAATTCCTCCAACAACTTGAAAGGCAACATGACATCACCAGTATTCAGGGATCCCAAAACAAGAAGAATTATACACCTTACTCCAGAAGACTTAGAAGAAATAGACTCAAAAGTGAACTATATGAAATTAATAGAGGACCTTTAACAGGAGGTGAAAAACTGCCATAAGCAATTAGAGATTACAAACAAAAAGGTAGAGAAAGTGAATAAATCGCTCAAAGATACCCAAGAAAACCAAGAGAAACAAGAAAAAGCAATCAAACAGGTAAGGGAAGCGGTTCAAGAATTGAATAATGAAATGGAAGTAATGAAGAAAACACAAACCGAGGGAAGGATGGATATGGAAAATCTGGGTAAATGAACAGGAACTACAGAGACAAGTACTACCAACAGATTACAAGAGATAGAAGAAAGAATGTCAGACATTGAAGATACCATAGAGAAAATAAACACACTGATCAAAGAAAACAGCAAAACCAACAAATTCTCATCACAAAACATTCAGGAAATCTGGGACACAATAAAAAGACCAAACCTAAGGATTATAGGGGTAGAAGAGGAGAAGAAGTGCAGCTCAACGGTCCAGAAAATATATTTAATAAAATTATAGAGGAAAACTTTCCCAACCTAAAGAAAGATATTCCTTTGAAGGTTCAAGAAGCATACAGAACACCGAATAGACTGTACCAAAAAAAAAAAAAAACCTCTTCACCATATAATAATCAAAACACAAAACATACAGAATAAAGAAAGAATATTAAGAGCTGCAAAGGAAAAAGGCCAAGTTACTTATAAAGGTAAACCTATCAGACTTACACCTGACTTCTCTATGGAAACTATGAAAGCCAGAAGGTACTGGATAGATGTACTGCAGAAAGTAAGAGACCATGGATGCAAGCCCAGACTACTATACGCAGCCAAGCTTTCGTTCACGATAAATGGAGAAAACAAAATTTTCCAGGATAAAAACAAATTTAAACAATACATAGCCACAAATCCAGCCTTACAGAAAGTAATAGAAGGAAATCACAACCCAAGGAGTCCAACAATGCCCACAATAACTCAGATATCTAATGACCCTTCACCAGCACAACTCCAAGAAGGGAAACACACAAACTCTATTACAAAAAAAAAAAAAGAAAGAAAAGAAAAAATGGCCGGAGTTAACAACCACTGGTCATTAATATCACTTAATATCAATGGATTCAACTCACCTATAAAGAGGCACAGGCTAAGAGATTGGATACAAAAACAGGATCCAACATTTTGCTATTTACAAGAAACACACTTCAACCACAAAGACAGACATCTACTCAAAGTAAAGGGCTGGGAAAAGGTATATCAAGCAAATGGTCCTAAGAAACAAGCAGGTGTGGCCATACTAATTTCTAACAAAGTTGACTCCATACTAAAATCAATCAGAAGAGATGGAGAGGGACATTTTTTACTCATAACAGGAACAATTCATCAGGACAAAGTCTCAATCCTCAATATCTATGCCACTAATATAAAAGCACCCACATACGTAAAAGAAACATTACTAAAACTCAAGGCAGTCATCAAACCACACACACTAATAGTAGGAGATCTCAACACTCCTCTCTCACCAATGGACAGGTCAATCAGACAGAAACCTAACAGAGAAATAAGAGGATTAAGGGAGGTATTGAAACAAATGGACTTAACAGACATCTATAGATCATTCTACCGAAATAGGAAAGAATATACCTTCTTCTCTGCAGCTCATAGAACATTTTCGAAAATTGACCACATACTCGGTAACAAAGCTAACTTACACAGTTACAAAAAATGTTAGTAACCACCTGTGTCTTATCGGATCACCATGGATTAAAGTTAGAATTCAACAACAATGCTAACCCTAGAAAGCCCATGAACTCATGGAAAATGGACAGTCAACTACTGAACCACACCTGGATCAAGGAAGAAATAAAGAAAGAAATTAAAGTCTTTCTTGAATTCAATGAAAATAAAGACTCAACATACTCAAACCTATGGGACACTATGAAAGCAGTCCTAAGAGAAAAGTTCATAGCACTAAGTGCCCACTTAAAGAAAACAGAGAAAGCACACATTGGACAGTTAACTGCCCACCTGAAAGCTCTAGAAAAAAAAAGAAGCAGACTCACCTAGGAGGAGTAGAAGACTGGAAATAATCAAACCAAGGGCTGAAATCAACAAAATAGAAACACAGAAAACAATCCAAAGAATGAATGAAACAAAAGCTGGTTCTTGGAGAAAATCAAGAAGATTGATAAACCCCTATCCAAACTAATCAAACTGCGGAGAGAGAATACACAAATTAACAAGATCAGAAATGAAAAGGGAGACATAACCACAGACACAGAGGAAATTCAGAAAATGATTAGATCTTACTACAAAAGCCTATATGCCACAAAATTGGAAAATGTTAAAAAAAATGGACACCTTTTTAGATAAGTACCATATACCAAAGTTAGACCAGGACCAGGTGAACAATCTAAATAGACCTGTTAGTTGCGAAGAATTAGAAGTTGTTATACAAAAAACCTCCCTACCAAAAAAAAGCCCAGGTCCAGATGGTTTCAATGGAGAATTCTACCAGAACTTCCAAGAAGACCTAATACCTATACTCCTTAAGGTATTTCACAATATAGAAACAGAAAAGTCATTGCCACATTCGTTTTATGAAGCTACAGTTACCCTGATACCAAAACCACACAAAGACTCAACCAAGAAAGAGAATTACAGGCCAATCTCACTCATGAACATCGATGCGAAAATCCACAATAAAATACTGGCAAACCGAATCCAAGAACACATTAGAAAAACTATCCATTATGTTCAAGTAGGCTTCATCCCAGGGAAACAGGGCTGGTTCAACATACAAAAATCTATCAATGTAATCCATCATATAAATAAACTGAAAGAAAAAACCATATGATCATTTCATTAGATGCTGAAAATGCATTTGACAAAATTCAACATCCCTTTATGATAAAGGTCTTAGAGAGATTAGGGATACAAGGGTCATACCTAACTATAATAAAAGCCATTTATAGCAAGCCGACAGCTAACATCAAATTAAATGGAGAGAAACTCAAAGCCATCCCACTTAACTCAGGAACACAACAAGGCTGTCCACTCTCTCCATACCTCTTCAATATAGTGCTTGAAGTTCTAGCAATAGCAATAAGACAACATAAGGGGATCAAAAGGATTCGAATTGGAAAGGAAGAAGTGAAACTTTCATTATTTGCAGATGATATGATAGTGTACATGAGCGACCCCAATAACTCCACCAAAGAACTCCTACAGCTGATAAACACCTTTAGTAGCTGGCAGGATACAAGATCAATTCCAAAAAATCAGGTGCCCTCCTATACACAAAGGATATGGAAGCAGAGAGGGAAATCAGAGAAGCATCACCTTTCACGATAGCCACAAATAGCATAAAATATCTTGGGGTAACTCTAATAAAGGATGTGAAGGATCTATTTGACAGGAACTTTAAGGCCTTGAAGAAAGAAATTGAGGAGGATACCAGAAAATGGAAGGACCTCCCTTGCTCTTGGATTGGGAGGATCAACATCGTAAAAATGGCAATTCTACCAAGGGCAATCTATAGATTCAATGCAATCCCCATTAAAATTTGATCGAAATTCTTCACAGATCTGGAGAAGACAATAATCAACTTTATATGGAAAAACAAAAAACCCAGGATAGCCAAAACAATCCTATAAAATAAAGGATCTTCTGGAGGCATTACCATCCCTGACTTCAAACCCTATTACAGAGCTTCAGTACTGAAAACAGCTTGGTATTGGCATAAAAACAGAGAAGTTGATCAATCGAATATAGTAGAAGACCCAGATTTTATCCCACAAACCTATGAACACCTGATTTTTGATAAAGGAGCTTAAAGTATTCAATGGAAGAAAGATAGCATCTTCAACAAATGGTGCTGGCAGAACTGGTTGTCAACCTGTAGAAGAATGAAAATAGATCCATATCTATAGCCATGCACAAAAATCAAGTCCAAATGGATTAAAGACCTCAATATCATGCTGAAAACACTGAACCTGATAGAAGAGAAAGTGGGAAGTACTTTACAACATATGGGCACAGGAGACCACTTCTTATGCATATCCCCAGCAGCACAGACATTAAGGACAATATTGAATAAATGGGACCTCCTGAAACTGAGAAGCTCTGTAAAGCAAAGGACACTGTCACTAAGACAAGAAGGCAACCCACTGACTGGGAGAATATCTTCACCAACCCTCCAACAGACAAAGGTCTGATCTCCAAAATATATAAAGAACTCAAGAAACTAGACTTTAAAATGATAATTAACCCAATTAAAAAATGGGGCACTGAACTGAACAGAGAATTCTCAACAGAAAAAATTCAAATGGCCAAAAGACACTTAAGGTCATGCTCAACCTCCTTAGCGATCAGGGAAATGCAAATTAAAACAACTCTGAGATACCATCTTACACCTGTCAGAATGGCTAAAATCAAAAACACCAATGATAGCCTTTGCTGGAGAGGTTGTGGAGTAAGGGGCACACTCATCCATTGCTGGTGGGAATGCAAACTTGTGCAACCACTTTGGAATTCAGTGTGGCGATTTCTTAGGAAATTCGGGATCAACCTACCCCAAGATCCAGTAATACCACTCTTGGGAATATACCCAAGAGATTCCCTTTCATATGACAAAAACATTTGTTCAACTATGTTCATAGCAGCATTATTTGTAATAGTCAGAACCTGGAAACAACCTAGATGCCCTTCAATGGAAGAATGGATGAAGAAAGTATGGAATATATACATATTAGAGTACTACTCAGCGGTAAAAAACAATGACTTCGAGAATTGTGCATGCAAATGGATGGAAATAGAAAACACTATCCTGAGTGAGGTATCCCTGTCCCAAAAAGATGAACATGGGATGTACTCACTCATAATTGGTTTCTAGCCATAAATAAAGGACATTGAGCATACAACTTGTGATCCTAGAAAAGCTAAATAAAAAGGTGAACCCAAAGAAAAACATATAGTCATCCTCCTGGACATGGGAAGTAGTCAAGATTGCAGGGCAAAACGTGGGAACTTGGGGATGCATTGGCATGGGGCTAAGGGGAAATGGGGTGAGAAGCATGAGAAGGGGAGAATGGGGGGAGCTTGGGGGAATGGAATAGTTGAGATTAATGAAGGGTGGACACGGGAGCAGAGAAATATATAGCCTAATTAAGGGAGCCATCTTAGGGTTGGCAAGAGATTTGACTCTAGAGGGGCTCGCAGGTGTCCAGGGAGATGTCCCCAGTTAGTCCCTTGAGCAACTGAGGAGAGGGAACTTGAAATGACCCTATCCTATAGCCATACTGATGAATATCTTTCATATCACCTTCGAAACCTTCATCTGGCGATGGATCGAGATAGAGACAGAGACCCAAATTGGAGCACCGGACTGAGCTCTTAAGATCCAAATGAGGAGCAGAAGGAGGGAGAACAAGAGCAAGGAAGTCAGGACCACGAGGGGTGCACCCACCCACTGTGACAGTGGAACTGATCTATTGGGAGCTCCCAAGGCCAGCGGGATTGGGACTGAATAAGCATGGGATGAAACCGGACTTTCTGAACATGGCAGACAATGAAGGCTAATGAGAAGCCAAGGACAATGGCACTAGGTTTCGATCCTAAAACATGAACTGGCATTGTGGGAGCCTAGCCTGTTTGGATGCTCACCTTCCAGGTCCTGGATAGAAGTGGGAGGACCTTGGACTTCCAGCAGGGCAGGGAAGCTGGACTGCTCTTCATTCTCAAGAGGGAGGGGAAATGGAGTGGGGGGAGGAGGGAGGGGTCGATGTGTGCAAGGAGGGGGAGGGAAATGGGAAATTTTTTTTCAACAACTAAAAATAAAATAAAATAAAAAAAGAAGTGTTAAATTGAAAAAAAAATAAGCCTTCTTTCCCTCTATGAGTCTAAACTTTGTTCTTCTCCCGATAAACACCATATGAGAAACTTGACTGTCATAATTCCAATGTTGTAGCAAGGTTATTTGAGATATTCTCTGTGTGAATATTTACTAGTAAAATAAACTAAATTATCTCAACCTTAGAAATTCTCAAATATGTGGATACAGTAAGTATTACATCATTCACATATTGACACATTACTTTGCCCCAACTTTAAAATATTCACGAAATTAAATTGACTTTGAAAGAAAGATGGAGAATATACTTTGTTTTTCCTGTATTATATTTTTAACTTTTCAAATATTATTGTTTACATATTTCTAAACATAAAACATAAAAATTATCTTTTACCTTGGAAATAAAACAACATTTACTGTTTTCTGTATGAGAAAAAAAACCTCAATCTATAAAAGCGTTTGGTTTCTAAATACAACAGCATAAATATTTATCTTCTCACATATTCATATGCTGAGCCCTAAAGCACAGCACCTGTTTGGAGGCAGGGCTTTGGAAGGTAATTACACTCTGATGTGTTGTGATGGCAGAGCTTCCTTTCAAGATCAGCACCCTTAAAGAACAGGAAGAGAGCAGAATCCACTCAGCCTACTGACATTTCAGCACGCAGCGAAAGGCAGCCATCTGCTAGCCAGAAGAATCTTCTCCAGACTTGAAATGTTTCAGTTTTAGATTCTGGACCTTCCCAGGATTCAGAAATATAAGAAATGAATGTAGTTCAAAGCTGTATTTTGTTCTAGCAATCCAAATTAGATAAGTAAAACCTAAGGATTTTAAGCACGTGTTTTAGCATTGATTCAAGGAATTATGTAATCCCTTTAAATATATCCCACATGGAAAAACCAAAATTAAGACCTTTGTGACGTCTTTAAGATACCAGCTTTTTTTGCCCTACTAAATATTTTTTTAAGTCTCCAGACTCCCAGGGTTTAGTGCCTTTTACATACAAGAATTACTCAGACCACTGTTGCAAATGAGTCAGAAGCAACTTCCTGTCTCTCTGTTCATTTCTGAATAATCGTGTACAAGTACTAGGAAGAAGGGAGTGTCACAAAATACCCCATACATACTGACATCCTGCATTTTAATAGGGGTAATAACACAGCCTTCCCCTTCCTTTAGGTTAAGATTTATCACTTTTATGCCATCATCATGTATCATATTGTCAGTATGAATTAGACACGGAGAGAAGCAGTAGTTGCTATGGCAAACCTCTTCATCTGAAGGTTTATACTTGAGTATATTTTCCATGGCCTGATAGAGCAGAGGAGATCATAGGAGTGGAAGTGGGAAGAGAGCTGTAATTCTTCCTCATGTTGTTTTCCAGTTTAGTACAAATTCAAGACTGGTTGTGCTCTATTGGGAAATTGTATCTCCTTTTCATTCAGTTGTAAGCTCACTAGCTTTTAGCATCATCAGATGCTGATAAGGTTAGTGGCGTGTGGACAATATTGTAACAACTGTCATTTGTAGCACTTACCAGTTTCTGTAATGCTTCCACAGGGGCTGAATTCGAGCTACCAATTTGATGCCACTAAATGGGGAGTTTGGAAGAGATGAACAAAATCAGATTTTACTAGCTGGTAAGGGCTGACTCCAGCCAACTCAGAACATAAGCTCTTTCAGAGAAAGAATTTTCAGTAACGTATTTGTATAACTATATATACTACAGTTTGTATATATGATAAATTTGCTGTATGATACTTGGTAAAAATGGACACTTAATATCTTAAGTTTTATGTATCCAAAAGTGATGACCATTTACCATTTTCCTAGCAATCATAACATGTTCTGTGGATTATTAGCATTTAGATATTAGTTACTCCCCTCAAGAGCTTGTAAGTTGCCAGCTTTTTCTATAGCTGGTGGCAGCATTGAGCAGTAACTGGAAGACCAAGGAATTAACTACATCAACAGGTTGAAGGATTGAAGAATTCACTGAATGGGCTAGTGGATATTGGTTTGATTTGGAGACTGGAAGACTGTCTTCGATAGGAATGACTAACCCCTGGACCCTTCCTTTCTTTCTGACTCCTACCCTTGATGAGCCACTCTCCACCCACGATCCACTCCTGCTGCCATGATGATATTGTGCCTGCCTCACTTTAGGTCTATGGCAGCACAGTCTGCTGACTATGAGCCAATCCGTTAAAATTATGAGCCCAAATAAACCTTTCCCTTTTCAAGTTGATTTTCTAAGGTGTTACAACATACAACTAATATTCCAAGCCTATTATTAGTATTCAGATTTTTTTTATCAGATGAGATATTTAACTAAACCTTCAAAAAATTACCAAAAAAGGTGTTTCACTTTTCTTACTTTCCTTGTTTCTTTTATGTACAGCAGCTTCTCTGATAATTCACATTCTGATTATTTCTATTCTTATACACAGCAGTGTCTCCAACCCACTGATAACCGCCAGTCTTAGACTAAACATTTGTAGAGTCAGTCATCAAACAAACCATTAAAGGACTTGAAATAATCGTTTAAATAATTAATTGTAGTCAGTAGATTTTCACGCTATATGGAGTTCCACTTTGACGATGTATTTTGGACAGGGATCTAGACAATATTTTTTATGTTCTTGGTGCTATTGAAGATTCTGTGGCATAAAAGTGATCAAAGTGGGTCAAACTCTCCATCCTACCATGGCTTATGTTTGGGAGCAGGGAGCAACAAGCAGAGTATACAGTACGATAGTAGAGACCATGATGGGGGATATAAAAGAAGTTAGGAAGGAGAAATTAAAAATGTGGGAATAACATTTTAGGTGAGCCAACAGAGATGCTGCAGCTTCCTGGGTCTGAATCTCTGCCTTATCTTAGTCAATGAAGTCTACTGACCAACCCACATACCCAAAGCTAGTTCTGAAAAACAGAACATTTCTAAAGCCTTGAATAGGCATGCCGTTAGTGAGGCTACAGATGAAAGAAAACACATTAATGATGCGTTTGAGAGATAGAGTGTGAAGGGCACAATCTATAATGAGGAGGAAGACAAGTTGGCTTTGTCTTCCGGAGAAAGGCCCAGGGACGAGCAGGTCAGCAGTGACAAAAGGGGAAGCGAGCCCCTATCTTCCCTTGGATCTTGCTTCTTTGCTAATTAAAGAAAAGAGAGAAAAGGCTAAACATGCTGGAGATTTTTTGTAAAGACTTTAAGATAATGAATTGGAAATTGCTCTTAAAAGTTGGAACACATACTGAAAATGGTGATATATTCTCTAAAGAAATTTCAAGAGGTTTTTAGAAAACTACTATGAATTATCAGAGTTGAGGAAGGATATGAATGTACATAAAATAGAAAGTGGCTATAAATTTGGGAAAGTATTTTGGTAAAGTATAATGTTGACAACCTCTCATAACCTATCACTTACAGTTTTAAAATGATTAAAATAAAACACTATATTATAAAGCTTTACTTAGCACTGATGGAGAACATTCCATGGATAGGTAAAATACATATCTCAATGACTGGACGTTCTGTCTTTGATTTTAACTTTATGATAACTTCTACAGTGAAACAAATGTGGAGATGGGATGAGACAGGAATTTCGTGAGATTTGAAACAAGTCTAGGCATCCATTTTATGCTGGTGATTCAGTACCTGGGGATTCTGCTTGATGTCAGGATGGATATTTAGGTTAGTTAAAGAATGGAAAATTCATTTAAATGACTCACAAGGAGCGAAAGCTCACCTCAAATGCTGTATGCAGAGAGGCACACTCCAAATTTGTAATAACAGAGAATTTTATCAAAATACACAAATGCCTTTTTTTCTTTGCAGAGTTCTTTGGCGGAGTGCCTGATGTCATGTGAGACTCTTGCTTATGATCTTTTCAGAACACGATATTCTGCTTTTCTTTTCTCCTCACAAGTTTAATATGAAAGTTATGTAAAGAACTATTTACACTTTGCCTTATTATCATTACAATGGTTACTAAATCACTACAAAAATTTCTTGGTTTTGCAATTTTAAAATGTCATGGAATTTTGGGAATTATGTGGTAATAGAAGAAAAGTCCATTAAAGGGAAAATTATAGGTAGATAGAAATTTGGGAAGATAAACTGAAAGTACTCGGAGATAATTAACTTTCTGTAGTTTGGAATTATTAACATCAACTATAATACACTTCTGTTTCTCTCTAATGTCTAGACCATCACCAAGCATGTGTTGCTTTAAATAATGAGAAAAATTGAAATAATTTCTAAGACTTAACTGTTGTCAAACCTGCTGCAATTTATCCTTATAAAAGAAAGCCTCAGACATTTATTGTCCTAAAATAAGTAAAGAAACCAATAGCCCTCTAATTGGTAGAAACTCTTGGGGTGGGCATATAATGTTCATTAGTGTTCAGACATTTAATAAGCAAATGGCTGCTCGGGAACACCAAATGGCTTCAGTTCCTATTGAACACAGTTCTCTTTTCAAACCATTGATGTGAAATGATTCTATTGACACTAGCTTTTGAAGAAAACCTTTAGTTGAAGGGAACTATGTCCAACATTTATCTCTATTGGTGGAATTTTTTCATCTTATTTATTCTTCTTTTATTTTGTATGTGAGAAGGAGAAAACAAAGTCAGATCAAACACATCTATGGCACAAAGCTCCGGGACTCGTACAAGTGTGCTTAGAATGGGAAGATTTAGCCCCAGTGAGCTCTGAAAGGATCTGATGGATTTTCCCATACCCTATGCACAGGCAGAACAGTGGATGCTCCGCCACTAAAGCATGATATCTAAGAACGGCTTCTCTTACTTCACCTCCAGTGTCCATGCTTTTCTGGGCATTCACCTTGAGATTCCTTTTTTGTCATTTTCTTTTCCTATGAAAACAAAAGGTAAATTTTCTAATGAATGTCCTTGAGTGTAACTTAGCTCTGAAGGCTGAACTGTAACTTTCCATTTATGAGAGTTTTTTTTTTTTAAAAAAAAGTCTACTTCTAAATTGCTTAGACTGACTAATTTTATTTCAAGATATGTCATATTGTCAGTTGAGTAAAGACAGTTAGAGATGGCCTTCTGGATATTGTATGGGTCCCTTCCCTTTGAAGTCAAAGCTGACTACATATCTACCCTCCTTGGTCCTTTAATCAGTGTCCAGTCTGTCCGATGAGAATAGCCCCAGGATGGGAGCCCAGACCAAGCCATGGGCAGCACCCCTTTGTCCCTCTCACAAGGATGGGACATGATTCCACAGGATTAGCCAACAATTATATGCTCTGAACTGATCAATTCAGTCAATTTACTGTGCAAAGTAAATTGATCCTTCAGAACAAAGGGTTCTGTCAGCAGGGAACTACCTGAGAAAGCAGCATGCCTGTGTAAACAGTTCTGTCCTTCTCCCAGTGCGGAGTGGCCCCGCGCCATATGGTGCCACTATGAACTTATTAGCTGACGGATTAACTGATCTCTGCATTTGGGATCCCCAGTTTCCAGCTGTGAGGATGATTGATGGGCTAACTACTGCTCCAGTCTTGGAAGTTATTTCCTCCATTTAACAGAGTCAAGAAGACAGAAAATTGCCCCCTTTGTAAATGCTAATCTCACCACTCCTTCGAACACCCAACATAGCAATTTATTCAAGGCAAAGTCTTAAAATTGGTATAGTGCACATCAAATGCATACTAATTAGCAATTTCTTTTGAAGGCTCCATCACTTATTAAGGGTCTCCTTTTCCATATGTTCATCATGCCCCACTTCACCCTTTAATTACAAAACAGCACTTTCAACTAATTGCGAGAAGGTATATTGTGCCTGGAATCTGTATTAAACACTATACCTTCTGATGCCTAATTTAGGGTCATATCGAAGGCAGACAGATAAGCGGGCAGAAATGCTCACAACTGTCATCTGCAATTTTAGGCATATTTGGGCATTGTCAGGATGAACGTTTCATCTACAATGGTGGCTAGGACACTCTTCAGTGGACACTGGGCAGGAAGAAGGCAGTGACTATTAGATTAACAACTGGGATCCTTTCTAGATTACAAAGAATCCACATTTATCCAACAGAAGCATGATAATTTTGTAACTTTGTGATTTCTTCAGTCACAAATGTTGAAAGAAACCACACAATTTTATATGTATGATCACCAGTCACTTAAGTAGATATTAGAATTGTAGTACAGAAGGCAAATTTTGCAAAATATACTTGAAGGATGTATAAAGAGAATTATTTCCTATCTTGTATAACACTGGCTATTTTTCTTTATTAAAACCAGAGTCTTTAAACTATTTAAATAATTCTAATGGTTATCCCAATTTTTTGTCTGCCACATGCAGGCTGAATTTCAGCTTCATTGTAATGCTGACTGATAAAGAATGGTACAATACCTCTTTCAGGCTCTCTTTGCCCACAGAACTCTATAAAAATTACTAATATGTCTTCCTTCTCAATGATGCAGGTACTGGTGGAACTTTAGGCTTCATGTATACTCGGGCATCAAATCATGATAGAATCAAATAAACCTCTTGATTTATGGTGGACAAAGAGCCGGTGAAGTGTGACCTGCTCTTTAAGAGAAGTTCATTTTTCATAAGCCCTATGAGCTAGATGTCATCAGGCATGCCAGGAAACCAGTCAGACCCATCTATTCTTAGGTTAAGATCATTTTGAGTTAGTTTTAAAAACCAGTCCTAAATTTAAACTATAAGATGAGTGACATAAAAAGAATTTAAATGGCAAAATATTCTCATTTCTTATAGAAAAAAATTTTAAGGACTCATGAAGAGATTTTGGCTGTTTGCTGCCTCCAGTCATATAACTTTGTCAAATTTAAATTCCATCTCTATATAATACTTACTTCTAATATTTCAGTTTCAAAGGAATCAAGTTTAGTGTCTTAACTTCAAATTATGTTTCTAACTGATGACTCAAGATACAGTTGTTTTGAGGCTACAATTTGGGGCTGATTTGCTTTTGAATCTCAGCTTCCTCATTTGAGACTCATAACTGATCTGAGAGGTTTGGGTTAAATCTGCTACTGTGTGAGTATGTGAGGAGAAGAACTGAGGTCACCTCCTTTCACTTACAGATTATGTTGGCATAGTTGAGTTTACCAATAATATCAGTATGTAGTACTACTAGTACTACACTCTTCATTTACATTCTTTTTCCTGATAGAACAACAACAACAACAATAAAACTCTGTCCTTAATATTATTTGTAGAAATTTAAAACATAATCTTAACATTCATATAAAAGGACAAGATAGCACAAATAGCAAAGCAATTATGAGCAGCAACAATGAAGTTAGAAACACACAGTGCTAAAATTTAAAACATATTGCAAAGCTACAATAATTGAAACAGCTTGTTACTTGTCAAAAAATTGATACAAGCCAATGGAATTAAATTAAGACTCAGAAATAAAACTATTAATTTAGAGATAGTATAGATTTTTCAACAAAAGTACAACATATACTGGAGAAAGGATGATATCTTCAGTGATGGGTGCTTAGAAAATTGAAATCCATGTGCAGACAATTGGAATTTGTCTATCTTTTACTATATTTAACAATAAACTAAAAAAGCAGATGAATAACCTTTATAGAAGACCATACTGAAATACTGGGAGAGAACATAGCAGTATCAGCATTCCAGGGTATTAGCAGTTTTATAGACCCCATAAAGTACAAGAAACCAAAGCCTAAATTGACAGAAGTGATAATATCAAACTAAAAACCTTCCTCACTGAAAGAGCAACAGCAAAGTAGGGGAAATAGCCCACAGGAATGGTGATGTGAGATTTCCCTCTCTATGCTCTTAATATGTTTTATTACAGTTAGTTAATAAAGAAGCTGCTTTCAGCCAATGGCTTAACAGAGTAAAGCCAACAAAGAGAGTAAACAGAGTCAGAGAGACACCATGTAGCCGCTTCAGGAGACAGACACCAGATGCCAGATGAAACCTTACTGGTAAGCCACAACCACATGGCAATACACAGATTAATAGAAATTGATGAATTTAAGATGTAAGTGCTAGCTAGAAATATGCTTAAGCTATTAGCCAAGCAGTATTGTAATTAATACAATTTCTGTGTGATTATTTCAGGACTGGACATCCAGGAAACAAAAAAAAGTAGCCTTCATCTACAAATTGGTTCTATGTAGTGGGCAACTACATTAACACAAAACCTGAGAAAGCATGGGAAGTAATTCTAGACACACAAAAAAAACAGAGTTTAATGCAGCTTCTTGGAAGCCACATTTTTATTTTTGGATAGGCTCTTTTTGCTGGTGGCAAACAGGGGTACTGCAGCTCCTTTAAGAGAAGGCTTACTGGCTCAGCATAAGAAATGGCAGCTTCTGTACAAGCTATGGCTCTTTCAGGAGGCTGAGCACTTGAATGGAGTTTGTGAACAGAGTGCTACAACTTGCTTAACGGAAACTTAGACCCATTGTGTGCCTGGAAATTGAGTGTGAGCATGGTTCTCAGAGCTGGCACTGAATAGACCTCGTCCATGTTGGAGTCAAAAGGCAAAAGGCAAAGCAATCTTAGTCCTAACCATGCACTTAGTATTTTAAGAAGCACTCCTGGACAGAAAAATATTCCAGATATGCAATAGGGCAGATTCAGATATAAAAGACCTCTAAATGAGACACATTGTGTTTAAAAAAATTAACACAGGCTTTGGAGAGAGAAGAAAAAGAATGTAGAAAATAAAACAAAGTTTTTAAAGAGATGGAGTACAGACAGTCATAGATTAAAGAGTAAAAAATAATAAAATAAATATTAAACTTGTAGAAAAAATGATAAAGTAAAACATTAAGTCCCGTAAAGATGGAATATAGACAGAGAGACTGGTTATGTATATTATTGTGTTTTCTTTAAGTTCTTAAACTACTATTTAATTCTGGTGGCTGCTAATCTAAACCAACATATATACTTTAAAGGTATCTTGACTTCAAAATTTGGATCTAAGAATGTATTACTTTGGAAATGAGGTTCTGCTTTTGTTTCCACAGAGAAAGAGAACCTGTGGATTCCTTCCAGGCTATTGTGATTTGATGGACCAAGATCCCCTGAAAGGTCTCCACTAACCCCCAATTACTTCACCCTACAAAAAACTGGAAGCAGTTGGAGAGAACTATGCCCAAATTCTAAAATATTGTTTATAAATGTTTTCATTTAAATGTTTTTTAATAAATGATTACAATCAATCTCTCTCTAAAAAAGGAGGAGGAAGAGATATGATATAAAGATGAATAGTTTGCATTGGTATGGACTTTGGTTTATTGATACAAATTTTAGGTCAGTTTTGTTATAAGTATATTCTTGCTTTTGATTAAGGTATTGTGTTTGTACAGCTTACTTCAAAATGTAATGTATAATTAAGAAATGCAGGTTAGTGGATAGTCATCTATAATAGTCAAGCTTGTAGTCATGTTAGATTTTCTAGATGTACAGAAATATATTTCAGAAGGATAGTTATTATTCATACCTTTTAAAGACTAACAGAATATGGCAATTAAATGTTTAAGAACTTAGGACTTTCCCTGACAGTGGGACTCATCTGTTCCTGGAAGCACCATCTACTTCAAGAGGATGATGGGCATCAAAGAGATTCCGTATGGAGTTGGTTAGCCATTTGGGCAAGGAACTGCTCTTGCCTGGACTGCTTGATGTTATGCTGTATAAACTGGACTTGCAGGACTCACAGAAAAATGACTGCTAAAGTTGCCTAAGGAAGGTAACACAGTCCTTCAGTGTTTCTGTCTCACCAAAGAGTCTGTCCGACATTCTGCAGGACACAGAAGAGAGTGACTGACAAACTCTCAATATAGGAGGAAATGTGTTTGAAATTTCATGCTTCACGGAAATGTTTGCCAGATACTATGGGCCTGTAGGCTCAAGATGGGTGCCCCAATGTTACAGAAGAACTTTGGGTGATTGTCCAGACAGCAAGATGTCTCTGTCTATTCTAGAGTTTTAGAAGCTGCTTGCAATGTACTTCTTATTAAGTTAAGTAATATTATATCCTTCTGGGGTCTTTGATGGAGTTGAAGAATAGATAGATATAGTTTTACTTATTTATGGTAAAAAATAAAATAGATATAAACATTGTAACTAAATTTTTGCTTGATAACTGTTTCGTTATATGTAATTTTACTTTGTTAAAGTAAAACCTTCTTTTTTAATTATACAGAAAAATGGGAGGTGATGTGGGATTCCCCTCTGCATGCTGTTAATATGTTTTATTGCCATTGATTAATAAAGAAGTTGCTTTTGGCCAGTTGCTTAACAGAGTAAAGCCAGGCAGAAAATCCAAACAGAGATGTACAGAGAGAGTAAGTGGAGTCAGAGAGATGCCATGTACTTACCTCAGGAGACAGACACGAGATGCCTGATAGAACCTTACTGATAGGCCACAATCACATGGCAATACACAGGTTAATAGAAATGTGTTAATTTAAGGTGTAAGAAATACACTTTAAGCTATAAAGATGCTCAAGGTATTGGCCAGACAGTATTGCAATTAAAACAGTTTCTGTATGATTATTTTGGGTCTGGGAAGCCAGGAACTGAACAGCCTCTGTCTACAGATTGGGGAAAATGTGCAAAGTGTACACTCAACAAAAGTTTATAACCAGAGGAGATGGAGAATTCAAAAAATTCAAGAACAAAATCTAACCTAAATTTAAAAATAGGCAAATGATCTAACAAGATACTTCACACACACACACACCAAATGGTCAATAAAATTGTGGGAAAATGCTGAGTAGGATATCAGCAGAAGTATTTAATGTCAACAAGTTTCTGTGCAGTTGAGGTTGAACACATATGTAAACCTTCAAATATCTTAAATTTCATTAAATAATCACTTTAGTTTTGATGATCTAACCTTAATTAATGCCTGTATTACAGAGGGATTTACAATATTTTACAATTAGGTTGGCTATATTCTCCTGGGACAGTTAAGAGACAAGCCACACTCATACTTTGAAATTAAACTTAAAATCTTGCTTCTGATAATCCAGGCTAATTTGAAGTTCTTGCTCAAAAACAATGTAGAAGCCGCATGCCTATGATTTCCACACCCAGGAAGCTGAGGCAGGAGGGTCACAAGGAATTTGAAGCCAGCCTGGGATACAGAGTGAGTTACATTTTTCTGAAGAATGAAGTATTAATTTTTAAATATTAGATTTATTTTCTTACTCCACCTTCTCTTCCCTGACTAGTACAATTCTTTTAGACATGCTAAGAAGCCCCGCTTCTTGTTCTGTACCAGATGACTCCAGACTCACCACATGTTTGGCAATGATAAAACAGTGACACCATGTTTTTAAAGTTGCTCTTTGGAAAGCCTCTCCTTCATCATGACAAGCTGAGGTTTTGGAGACTTGAAGGCAAAAATCCTCTTCCATGTGTCTGTGTTGACTGAAAACAACAGATACTCGATGAATGTGTTGAAGAACTGGAAAACCACCGTCCTTTAAAATCCTGCTTTGGACTATCTGGTAAGACTAGGGGCCTGCAGACATACAGCATGCACTAGCCTTGCACTGAATCTGAGGACTAGAGGCCATCTGCCCTCCTCTCACTCCATCTATACACCTCCATGAAAGATGGACTTGCAGAGAGACAATCAGTGATCCTATATAGGCTCCTTCCCAAAATGTTTTACTTGATTCTTTGTCATTTCACTCATGAATACAGGTGTGTGCTGGTGACAGGAGATGTGCGGCAGCCATTAGATAAGGAATCACTCCCACAAAACACCCAGTGGAATATTCGTTTTGAGAATCTTGATGAGTATATATCAATTTATTTAGTATCTTAGAATGCAAGTATCTTAGCTTGCTTTTTTATCTTTTATGAGTTCTTAAAAGCTACACCTCTCATTTCCTTAAGATTGCATTTGGGATAGGCATTTCTTCCTTTTATGTGAAATTATTCCTGGAAAGAAATGAACAAATGGCTACTGACTCCAGACAGAGCATGGTTGATGCATCAAAGTGAGATTACCACTGAACAAACAATGCTGGAGTTGCTTAGAAGAATATGGGTGGGAGGCTACTTGCAGCAGCTGAAGTGACAGTCATATTGCCAAAGTCCAGCCCAGCATGGGTGCAGTTGAACAGGTTGGTGGGTGTCTCTTTCAGGCAGCTAGACTTATTTCAGGTATGGTGGCTCCTCTGAATTTCTTCTAGGAAGCACAACTTGTCCAATAATGACTCTTATCAGTCCTTACTGTTTGGACAGGGAGGAGCCTGGTGAAATGGATCAGTTTCAGGGATTTCCTAAGCCTTTGAGTTATTTCCTTCCAAAGCTTAAGGAGCTCCCATTCAGGCTGAGATGTTTCATCTCTCCCTGGAACACTCTGCACCTTCACAACTGTGCCTCCAATGTGGGAGGTTTTATCTCAGAGGAAATTGATATCTTAGTTTTGCAGAGTTCTTTTCAGTATTTGGACTGTTTAATTCCTAAGCTCCATCAGGCCTTGTCTGTCGTTGTGACATTAATAACACTCCTGTGCCTAATGTAGCATGTGAAGTCGAAACGTCAGAGAGTTTTCCGGAGTGAAAGCATAAAATGCACATACAGAAACAGAGAATCACTTTCAACGTGTAACATGATATGTCCTAGAAATACCCAGTAATATCTGGAGAAAGACAGATGGAAAGCAAACCATAGAAAAATCAAACATACACCTTGTATTGTCAGACTGCACATAAGGATCTGTGTACTAGCAGCTGTGGCCCTTACCGGCTAGAGAAAAAAGAAAAATGCTTTCAAAGCAGAGTTAAAAGTATGTCTTAAAAGTCAGAAATTACCTCAATTTATCAGTAACTACATTATCAATTTTATAATATTACAACACTTTAAATTTAGTGGAAACTCTTGAAATATATTCCCCAAATTTCTTGAATTGTTTGCAAAATGGTATAGAGAAATGATGTGCGGACTTTATGCACCCTGGCCTGCTCCTGGAGACATGAATGGCATCCTGAGTTCTGATGGCTTACTCCACAGTTATTGTCATCTTTTCTTTTGAGAGAACACTGCTCTTTCTTTCCCCTTTCAAATATCTGCTCTGATATAATTCTAATTCAAATGAAAAGAGACACTCTTCATTCCCTTGGATCAAAATCAGCATGGAACGGTTTTAGACCAACTCTCCTGCACATTTCTTTCAGAATAAGCACTCAGAAAAGAAGCTTGGAACTGCACTTTATGTTTTATTCAGAATTGTCCTTACAAGACTTCAGATTCTTCTTCTCTTCTCTTCTCTTCTCTTCTCTTCTCTTCTTCTTCTTCTTCTTCTTCTTCCTCCTCCTCCTCCTCCTCCTCCTCCTCCTCCTCCTCCTCTTCTTCTTCTTCTTCCTCTTCCTCTTCCTCCTCCTCCTCCTCCTCCTCTTCCTCCTCCTCCTCCTCCTCCTCTTCTTCTTCTTCTTCTTCTTCTTCTTCTTCTTCTTCTTCTTCTTCTTCTTCTCCTTCTCCTTCCCCTTCTTCTCCTTCTCCTTCTTCTTCATGGTCCATAAGCCAAGTTAATATTTGGATCAAATTTAGATGGCTGAGAGTTTACAGCTTTAAAATGACTGTTTAAAATGGAAACTTGCAGACCATCTACAAGGAATCTACAACAAAACAAAAGCAATCACCATGACCAGGTGGATAGTGATGCTGTGAAATTAGAAAATGAAATTAAGTTGTCTACACAATGAGTAGAGTTGAGGGGTCATTCATGGGGAGCCTCATCACCATCACTTCAAAATTTAATTCTTTCCTTAATCATCCTCAGGTATTTTATATTCAGCTGTAACTGTGTGATCAGACCCACCTCTGATTTCTCCTAATCGCGAACACTAGGAGAAGCACCTATTCTCACCTGTCTTATCAATCTTCAACAACTGGACATTGCTACAGAGCTCAGATGCTTAGAACAATGTGCTAGTAACAGTTATTCCTCTCTGTGTCTCTCTGTCTGTCGCTCTTCTCTGTCTCAGTCTTTGTCTCTGTCTGTCTCTCAGTCTCTGTCTACCTGTCAGTCTCTCTGCCTCTGTTGGTCTCTCTGTTTTGTCTCTGTCTCTCTCTGTTGGTCTTCTCTCTCTCTCTCTCTCTCTCTCTCTCTCTCTCTCTCTCTCTCTCTCTCTCTCTCTCTCTCTTCAGACCAGAGAGGTGACATAGACCTGAGATAGTCAGACTGCCGCCTGAAGGTCAGTTGGATTTGCCAACATATGTTGCTGATTTTGTGACATGGAAGCCATCTGGAAAGAGCAGACTAGGGAAATGTATGCTCTCTGTTTTCCTAAATGCAGTTCTAGCCAAATGTTTACAAGATTAGCTGGAGAAATTTGCAGTTTTTTGTTGGGTCTTGTTAAAACTTGGCAAACCTTTACTAAAGAGCCTATCAACAACCCATGAGGAATTTGATGTCACTCTTGGAATACTTGATTTTTCAATGTTTATTGGACAAAAATTAATTGGAAGCCCCAGGGCCTTTTCTGATCACTTGCCCACATTGCCATATGAAGGCATGACCTGCATCCTCAGCTTGAAATGGCCAGTTGAAGAGAAGCAATGCCTGTATAAGCCTAAAAGAGGCCAGGGAAGCAGGCTCCACTGAGGCCTCAGGAGAAGCAGCTTAGATCCTTTAGAAGAATGGATCTAAAACCTGGCCAATCAGCGCACAGCCCTTGTGCAGTATTTCCACAGCTAAATCCCAAAGCCTGCGTACCTCATCTACATCAGGATTATGGGTCGCAGCCATGACTATCAACTAACTACACAGCACATTTGGAAATATACTCCATGGGAAAAAAAATAAAGTTGGCAGTTTCCTCTCTAGTATCCAGCATAACAGTGCCAGGTTAGTCGTATGTGTTTTCAATGATCAAAACTCAAAGAAGTTCCTGTGCATCTGCTGGAACCTGCCAAGTCCCACATTTTTGCTCCAAAGTTCTCTGCACTCCAGCTCTGCCCTGTGCACCCAGTCCTGTGTGCATCTTCAGCATCTGAAGCCATGCAATATGCTTCAAATTCCAGTTCCACTCTGTGCCAGCCTACCTTGAGTATTCACTGAGCTTCAGTTCACTTCTGTTTCTTTTCACTGTGAAATAAGAATTGAAACAAGGCTTATTCTATGTGATGCCTGTGAAGAACAAGTGAGCTGATATGTGAATGCATTAGCACAATGGCTCACGCCTGGTGAGAACCATACAGCGTAGATGCTTAAAAACACACTGGATACACCCAGCTCACAATGTTTATTACATTTCTTCCTTTTTCTGTTTGTTGGTTATAGTGCAGATTAGTTAGCTTACAGAGAACCTGGGCAAGTTATTTGTTCTTTATTTTCTGTGGAGTTGAGCCTGAAGTAAACACTCAGTAAATTCTGTGGGGTATAACTTTACAAAGTCATATAATAGTTGCAATACCTTTTTAGAGAGAATTTTAGAAAAGAACAAATCAGAAAAATATGAGTGATAAAAATTAAAAGTTTAACCGCCCAACAAAAAGTAGATGTTGAGCCAGTTTCCAATTTCTTCTATACGTGTAAAATGTATTTTCAAGAAAAAAGTCATATAGAAACTGAGCTAGAGCTTGAGCCATTATCCTCTATCACTATTTGAGTTGGATTCACTGTAGTCCTTTTTATTTAAAAGTCTGCCTTCCATTAAATTCCCTCCACTCCATTAAATACCTATCCCATCTTCCCCATCATCATTCCCTCCCAACTTCATGTGTTACTATCATTAAACCAGCTAGCTTAGTCCATCAGCATTTCCAGTACGTATCATGCGTGTGGTATAGGGCCATCTACGGGAGTGTAGGCAGCTTTTCAAGGGCCACATCCTTGAAGAACCCTCCCCTAGAAGCTATTATTTACCAATAGTTCCTCATCTAGTCATAGGGGTTTGTGTCCACCTACCTTCTCTGTGTTAGTCTAACTTGCTTTTGCAGGGGTCTTGGGTGTGTTATTACAACTACTGTGAATTCATATATTCAACCTGCGAAACTTTAGTAACTTTAAATGGAGACTGAGCTTTAGTTTCCTCAGCAACCAGACCCTAATAATCACACAGAAACTATATTAATTACAACACTGTTTGGCCAACTGTTTAGGCATATTCCTAGCCAGTTCTTATATCTTAAATTAACTCTATTAATCTGTGTATCACCATGAGACTATGCCTTACTGGTAAGGTTCTGGCATCTTTCTCCTTTGGAAGCTGCATGGCGTCTGCCTGACTCTGCCTTCTTTCTCCCGGCATTCAGTTTAGTTTTCCTGCCTAGCTATATTCTGCCCTGCCATAGACAAAAGCAGCTTCTTTAACCAAAGGTAATAAAACATATTTACAACCTAATGGTCAAAGAAGCTGTTCTACTGAGGTTTTGAGAGATGCACTAATCTTTTAGTATAGTAATAAATCATTGGTTTAACACTTTGTCCATTTGAAGGAATAATTATAGATTTGTCTTTAGGGCCTAGGACCTATCTAGCCAAAGTTTCTTGTTCCTAGTAATGGATGAGCATGAGTTCTGTTTTGTGGAGTAACCAAGAGCAATTATAATAACCTATAATATTTAGGGATCTATGAGAGTTTATTGGCAAATAACTACAAGACAGGTAACCCATTTCTGGTACCAGCACTATTTTTATTATAATCTGTGATGGCTTGGAGGAGGATGGTCCCTTATAAAAGACTAAGGCCATTGAAACTATTTTTATGTATGTGTTATTGTGGGATTCTTTGTCTACACTCCTTTTTGTATTTACTAAACTAGATTAGTTTGAGAAAAGAATTGTGCACAGTCATCTGGCCTCCAGATTTGTTAAGCATAAGTAGACTTAGGAATTGGGTAGGCAAGCAGATTGTTTTCTAAGCGTGAGAAATTGCTGTTAGAAAATTCAACATCTAAAACTCATAATTTTATTTTATTTTTAATACCTTTAATGTCTTGAATTTTTTTTATTTTACACTGTTTTTGTATTGTTTTTATTGAGGTATATATTTTTCTCCATTCCTTTTCCTTCCCCTCTCCCCTTTTACACTCTCATATGATCCCCACACTCCCAATTTACTCAGAAGTTCTTGTCTTTTTCTAATTCCCATGTAGATTAGATCCATGTATGTCTCTTTTAGGTACTCTTTGTTGTCTAGGTTCTCTGGGATGGTGAACTACAAACTTTTTTCTTTCTTTCTTTCTTTTTTTTTTTTTTTTTTTGCTTTTTCGAGACAGGGTTTCTTTGTGGCTTTGGAGCCTGTCCTGGAACTTGCTCTGTAGACCAGGCTGGTCTCGAACTCACAGAGATCCACCTGCCTCTGCCTCCCGAGTGCTGTTTTTTTTTAATTTTATGTCCAAAAATCACTTATGAGTGAGTACATATGATATTTGTCTTTCTGAGTCTGAGTTACTTCGCTCAATATGATATTTTCTAGATCCATTCACTTGCTCACAAATTTCAAGATGTCATTATGATTTTCTCCTGCTGTGTAGTACTCCATTGTGTAAATGTCCCACATCTTCTTTATCCATTCTTCATTTGAGAGGCAGTTAGATTGTTTCCAGGTTCTGGCTATGACAAATAATGCTTCTACGAACATAGTTGAGCACCTGTCCTTGTGGTATGCTTGAGCATCCTTTGGGTGTATACCCAAAAGTGGTATTGGTTGGTCTTAAGGAAGGTTGCTTCCTAATTATCTGAGAAATTGCCATACTGATTTCCAATAGCAGCTGTACCAGTTTGCACTTCCATGAGGAATGGAGGAGTGTTCCCTTTATTCCACATCTTCTCCAGGATAAGCTATCATCAGTGTTTTTGCTCTTGGTCATTCTGACAGGTATAAGACTGAATCTCAGTTGTTTTGGTTTGCATCTCTTTGATGGCTAAGGATGTTGTGGATTTCCTTAAGTGTCTTTCAGCCATTTGAGTTTCATCTGTTGAAAGTTCTCTGTTTAGGTCTATACCCCATTTTTATTGGATTATTTGTTCTTTTGATGACCAATTTCTTGGGTTCTTTGCGTATTTTGGAGATCAGCCCTCTGTCCAATGAGGGGCTGATAAATATTTTTTCCCATTCTGTTGCCTGCCATTTTGTCTTGTTCACCATGTCCTTTGCTTTAAAGAAGCTTCTTAGTTTCAGTTTTATTGATTGTTTCTCTCAGTGCCTACTAACACAGACACTGGAAAATCATAATTTTAAACATGTGGTAGGCTATTTAAAAAAGCAGAAATCGTACTCTTAAATTTTTTATATCAGACTAGTTTGTATATGTTCTTACTCCATAGATTTTATGCCAATTATGCCAAATTTGTAATAAATCTGTCAACATTTCATTTGTTATATAGTGGTTATACTTAGCTAACTTAACAAAAAATCAGAGCATATTTATCAAAGAGCACTGAATTACAGCAGCTACCATTTCAATGTTAATACAGTCATCTAACAAAACAAGCTTTTGGTAACTATACCAGTATATTTTAAGCCAAGTTTAGATCATAGCTGGCTGCTTGACTTCTACATTGTATAAAGTTTGAAGTAAATCAGATTCCTTACAGGAGTACACACAGTGGTCTCTGCAGTTGGATTTTTGTTCAGTTTTCTCAACATGTGAAAATTTCTCTTCCTTCAATTTTTCTACCTTTGTGTTGTTTTGATACTCCTCTCATGTCTTCCATTGGTCCTTTTCTGAACCTCAGTTCATAGCTATTCTATTTTTTATATAATGCTTCTAGTAGTTTCAAATTACATCTCTAATAGATGACTCTGGATTATTAATTTCCTTCAAAATTCTAATAAGCATGTCTTTGTGAGGGTTTCATTGACATGAGGAGACATCATGGCCATGGCACCTCTCATAAAGGAAAACATCTAATTTGGGCTGGCTTATAGTTTCAGAGCTTTAGTCCATCATCTTCATAGTCATGCAGTCAGCCCTGGTGCTGGAGAAGGAGCTGAGAATTATAAATCTTGATCCATAGGCAATAGGAAATAAACTGTCACTGGGCATTTCTTGAGCATAGGAGACCTCAAAGCCCACCCCCACAATGACATACTTCCTCCAACAAGGCCATTCCTACTGCAAAAAGTCACACCTCCTAATAGTGCCACTCTCTATGAGGAACATTTTTTTCCCAATCATCGCAGCCTGCTAGACCCCTCTTCTTGGAGGACATCACTATATTCAGAGTTTAATGTATTTTGGAATGAATTCATCATGCCCGAGATCGTCTCTCTAATTTCTTTACTGTTTTTCCTCTCACTCATTAGGAAATCAGCATCTCTATTAACTACTCTACTCTGGTTCTATATCCATCCCACCACACGTTATTGAATGTTTGATCATCATATTTTCACAGTCTCCTTATATCTCTTCTATTATATAAACACCGGAGATAAGTCCTAGGATTATACATGATAATGGTTGAACTGATAATTGAATGTTTCCTGCCTTAGTTTCTTTGCTCTTTTATCATATTTCAGAGTAATCACTTCTATAAAATTTATGTATTCATCATGTCACTTCCATTGAAGCCCTTCACTGCTTATACTTACCTGCAACAATGTTTCCCAGTCCTGACTTAACAAACATTAATAATATTGATACTGATCAATGATATGCTAGAAACTATCACCATTAGAACAGCTTTGCTCATCAGCTATCATGAGCAATGTCTTCAAAAGCAATAATAGTCCTAAATATCAGATAATTATCTGTTGGGCCTGAATCCATGAGGTTTTTTTCACATTCAGAATAGTAATTATCATGAACCATAGATTACGTAGTAAGAGCTATATTCTATACTTTGGAAATGGAAGTTTTTTGTGATGTGTTCTGAATTTTTCTAAGCATATTATTACTTGTACTCTTTACACAAAAGTTCTTCTCTTATATTCCCCATCCCCAAATATGCCTTACAAGGTGCCCTTTCTTTGCTTTTACTTATAGAATAGGTTAACTATAATACAGTGCAACTTTACCTCCTTTTAATGGAAGAACAGAATGAACATAAAAATGGACCTTAATGCACTCATCTAATCACAAGCAATTTACAGTGCTTGTGAAGTTTCTAGGGCATCTGTGTCTGCTTACCAATAATGACTCTGAATTCTGATGAATTATGAGAAGTTGTAACAATGGAGCAGATATGATCAGAGATGAGGTGCTCTGGCCTCTCTAGGGAGGGGATTTCTTTTTTGAAGGAAATAGAGTGACCATATATTTCTATCAAACACCAGATCACTGATCTTTAAAGCATGTGTTTTGTGAAATGTGAAACTTGCCTCTCCTGAAGCTGTGCTTCTCTTTGTTATGTTGTATGAGGACATTCAGACTTCAAATGCCTAAAGTGGAGAGAAAGTAAGAGTCTTCAAAAACAACCCGAGGTTGTTTTTATATTGACTTTATATTTTTTTTCCCACATGCTCTTTCTAGCTGTCTTGGCTGTTTCTCATATTAAGTATGGAAAGTACAAATCCTAAAACTTAAGAGATGTCATTTAGTAGCAAATAAGGTTTTATCGCATAGTTAAGTCCTTCCTGCAGGAGACCTCTTGCTCAGAGGACACAAAGGGCACCCACTTAAGAATGATTGCCTGTACTCATGGCTAGATTACTCACAGATGTGTGTTTAAGTAAAAAGCAGTGTTTAGGTCACTTGATTGTATCACATCTAGTTCAACAGACCTGTTCCACCTGTGCTTAACTCCTGAGTGTTCTGGAAAAATCCAGAAGCTTTTTGGAGAGACTAAGATGACTTACTTTGTTTTATTCCAAACTGGAGCTGTGCTTTCCACTAACTTCTAAATGAAGGGCACTAGCCAGATCTGTTAAATGAGTACTTACTGAAAATACATAGGTTCACAAGGTCATTGATGTTCTTCTTTTTAACAGCAAGTCTATTGCCTTCTTGTGGTTGTAGCATATCCCAGTGATAATCAGCTGAAGAGGATGAATTTGAAGGTTTGCATCCGTTATCAATTGGCAGTTTGACTTTGGGGTATGTGGTGAAGAAGTACATTGTGGCAGGGAAGTCTGCAGACCAAAACCACTCATGTTACCACTAGGAAGAAAAAAAATAGTGAAGAACCAAGGGTTTCACAATGGCTCTTGACAGTCTGTCCCCAAGAGAACAAATCTCCTACTAGGCCACAACCCTTAAAGTTTCCACCACTTCTCAGTTGTGATAAATTGGAGACCCATTTTTAACAAATAGGCCTTTGGGGATATTTTGGATCCATGCAAAAACTGTGGTCAGTTATTCCAAACTTGCATCCAGCCAAATACTTTTCAAAAGCACAGAGAAAATGGAAGTGGCAGGCAGAGTAATGAAGCAGTGAAATGATCTTTGTGTTCTGATCCGAGGGACCTGTGATATGATTCAGATGTAATTGCAGACCTTGAGATAAAAGAAAGCTATGACTGGTCAGGGTGGAACTAATCTAACCCCAAAATCCTTGAAGAGATTATCTGTTTTTAAGGGAAGAAAGAATGAATGGTATTGGAGGAAGGGGCCATTGGTCAAGACTTGGAAATTTTTTAAGCTCTGAAGGGCAAGGAAAGATTTCCCCTCTGGAGTCGTTAAAGGGGAAGTCGGCTTCTTGTACAATTGTAAGACTATGAAATCACAAATGTGTGTAGTAGTAAGCAACCCAGTGTGGTAATTTGTTACTAAAACCATGGAAAAGTATAGGAGTTAACATGACCATTTGTCTCCAGTGAAGAGTAGGGAGGACACAAAAGCCTTTTTCAAAGGTAAGAATCTAGATTCTGGCTGTTTACATTGCCCAACAAAAACTTAATATCTACCTACTTCCTAACTATAACATAATTTTCAATTTAAGCACAGGTTTATTAAAATGTAGTTTGCATGTGTTTCACCTATTTAAGGCATAAAATTCAATGTTTTTAATGTAGTCAAAGAGTGTGTGATTATGAGGAAAATCTAGTCATAAATATATACAAATATATTTATATATATATAGAAAGAATATATATGTATATATATACATATATATATATATATATATAGAGAGAGAGAGAGAGAGAGAGAGAGAAGAAGAGTCTCATGTATCTAGATTAGTTTCTAACTTACTGTGTAGCCCATGCTAGCCTTGATTGTTTTTTCTAATTTAACTTTTATTGATTATTTGGTGAAACTCACCAACCAGCATGACCCTTTGGGAAAGGGGGGCTTTAAATAACTCATTCAGTCGCTTTATTTAGTATAGGCTATTTTGGCTTTCTTTTTTACTTTGCATTTCAAATAATTTTCATCTTTCTAGAAATTTGCCCACTTCATTTAATTTGTTCACATAAAGTTGCCAATAGAGTTCCTCTTTACTCTTTTTGTTTGTTTGTTTCTGTAAGTACAATAATGATGTTTCCTTTACACTCCCAGCTTTTGTAATTTAAGTCTTCTCTTTTTATGATAAATCTCGTTATGGGTTCATCAGTCTTGTTTGTCTTCACACATAATCAGCTTGGTTTTAGTGATTTTCTTTAAGTTACCTCATTTAGCTCTTCTCTGGTGTCTCTATTTTTTCTTTTACTTATTTTTAATTATTTGTTTTGTATTCAATAAACTCTTCCCTTTCAAGTATTTTAAGGGGAAAGCAAAGGTTGTTGATTTAAACCCAGTATTTGGGAGGCAGAGGCAGGCAGATCTCTACAAGAGCTAGTTCCAGGACAGTCTCCAAAGCCACAGGAAAACCCTGTCTCAAATAAATAAATAAATAAATAAATAAATAAATCAGTTTTAAGCTGTGATATTACTAATTTTTGAGAAATTCATACAATCATATTCACCTCCCACTCTTAGTTAGCTCCTCTCAGATCCAACTTTGCCTCCCTAGCACCCATAACTTTATGTCTTCTTTTTACTTAAACAAGCTACTGAGTCTAATATGTGCTACCTCTATCCTCATCACTATGGGACTATTCATTGGAACACCTACCAGAAGCTCTACTTTTAAAGAACACTGACCCTTTGCCTCAGAAACCCTTAACTGTCAATAGATGCTTGGTAAATGGCATGTGGCTTATGAGCCCTGTTCACATGTGGATGTTGACTGGCTCTAGCCTCTCCAACAGTTTTGCTTCTTCGAGGAAATCCAGGCTTCAATTTCACAGCTTTAAGCAATGGCTTCTCTATGCCACCATTTAGGGACAACTTTGACACATGCTTGTCTTCAGCTACTTTCTTTCTTTAGTCTCAGGGACAAACTCCATAGGCCGTTTCTTCTGTCCTTTACTCCAGAACCACATGGCCAAATCTGGAAAGTTTTGCTGCTTTCTAGAACTGAACATGGCCCCCTTGTTCAATTACATCTTCCCTAGATGCTTGTCCTTCACCGCCTGAGCTTGGTTCTCCTGAAACTGGATTTCTAGACCAGGCTCAGAGATTCGTCAGCCTCAGCCTTCCAAATACTGGGACTAAAGTATATACTACCATATCTGACTCTGATATTTTCTTTAGCTCCTTTTCACTTGGAAAATTAACTGTCTTGGATGTTGCGTTGGAGTCACAGCTCTCTTCATTTCATTTCTTCTTCTTTTTTTAAAATTTTATTCAGCTGTGTATTTTTCTCTACTCTCCCCTTCTTCTCCCTTCCCCTTCAACCCTCTCCCATAGTCCCCATGCTCTCAGTTTACTCAGGAAATCTTGTCCTTTTCTACTTCCCATGTAGATTAGATCCATGTATGTCTCTCCTAAGGTCCTCATTGTTTTCTAGTTTCTCTGGAACCCAGAAATACCACTTTTGAGTATATACCCAAAGGATGCTCAATCGTACCGCAAGGACATGTGCTCAACTATGTTCAGAACAGCATTGTTTGTGATAGCCAGAATCTGAAAACAACCTAAATGTTCCTCGACTGAAGAATGGGTAAGGAAAATGTGGTACATTTACACAATGAAGAAGTATATAGCAGAAAAAAATAATGACATCTTGAAATTTGTGGGCAAATGGATGGAGTTAGAAAACATCATTTTGAGTGAGAGAACCCAGACACAGAAAGACAAATATCATAGGTACTCACCCATAAGTGGCTTTTAGACATAAAGCAAAGAAAACCAGCCTACAAATCATTTCATTTCTTAATTTGTTTATCTTCTTGAACACAGGATTTAGCTCTATTCTACTTCCTAGTGACGCTTTCTTCAGTCTGTACATTTTATATTTTTATTTGCTCAACTTGCTCCTTTTCATTATAAATCTTCATCAGACTTTACACTGGTAACCACATGACAGAGTCTATGCTAGGTTGTTTTGAGATTTCTTTCTTCTTTGAGATTGAAATTGAACCAAAACTCTTCACTATAGCTTCAGGTAATCATTTTGGACAAGGATAGTAGTATTCTTCACTAAAATATCACAAAAATGATCTCTAGGCAACACACTAACATTCTTCTACTCTGAAGACTCTTGAGTGAGCCCCCTATAGTTCAACTAACTATAGGGCACCACTGTCTCCCATGTTCTTATTAGTATGGTTCATTTAAGCAGTGCTTAAAATATTCCACTGATTTTCTCACCTAAAGTTCCAAAGTCTGTGGTGATATTTTGTTTGTGCTATAACAAATAAAACTTGCCTAAGGATCAGAGTGTATAGCAAGCTACTAGCTAGCCATAGAGGCCAGGCTTGCTGGCACACACCTTTAATTCTAGCACTCAAGAGGCAGAGGCAGACAGATTTCGGTGAGTTCAAGGCCACCCTGGGCTAAAGTAGATTGATATAGTCACAAAAAGAAACAGAACCAGGTGGTGGTGGCTCATATCTTTAATCCCAGTACTTGGGAGTCAAACACCTTTAATTCAAAAACTAGGGAGGTGGAGGCAGAAAGGGATATGGCTGGGTAGAGAGAGAGAAATATAAGGCTAGTCAGAAGGGGACAGGAGCTCAGGCAATTGAGTGTGAGTATTCAGTCTGAATACTTGTAGAAACAGGATACATCATTTGGTCTGAGAATTTGGTAGAGGTAAGAACAAGTGGCTGGCTGCTCTGCTTCTCTGATCTTTCAGTTTTTATTCTTCTGACTCAAGATTTTTATTAATAAGATCAATTAGAATTTATGTTACAAAAATCCAAATTTCTCCAACAAAAACATGGCCAGGCCTATCATAGCCTTACCCAGGTTCCTGGTACCAACTTCTGTCTTAGTTAGGGTTCCTTAATATAGGGTTTCTATACCAAGACCATGGCAACTCTTACAAAGAAAACATTTAATTGTGTTGGCTCACTTACAGTTCAGAGGTTCAGTCCATTGTCATTATGGTAGGAAGCATGCAGGCAGACATAGTGCTAGCTACATCTTGATCAGAATGCAACAGAAACTGAGACACTGGGCTTCTGTGATATGTTTTTCTGTGCTCTGTGGATATGTACTAATCTCATTGCTTGATGAATAAAGCTGATTTGGCTAATGGCAAGGCAGGATAGAGACAGGCAGGAAGTCCAAGCAGATACAGAGGAAAGTGGAGTCTGAGAGATGCTATCCAACTGCCCAAAGAACAACATGCCAGCAGACCAGCAAAAGCCACGAACCACATGGCAATACATATATCAATAGAAATGGGTTAATTTAATAGTAAGAGCTAGTTAGTAATAATTCTAATCCATAGGCCAAACTTTTATGGTTAATATAAGTCTCTGAGTGTTTATTCAGGAACTGGTGGGTGGGAGAGAAACCTCTATTTACAAATGATGCCCCATGTGGGTCATGAAAATGGTTTTGGATTTTCTTTTACTTTAGCCCTACATTGGAATGCCAAAATGTAGTTGATTATTTTATACTCTTTGGTTGTTTTGGGGGACTCACCACCCAATACCCAAATAAATCACACACGTGGAGATTTTTTTTAATGTGTAAATGTCTAGCCTTAGCTTGGCTTGCTCTTGCCAGCTTTTCTTAATTTAAATAATCCTGTCTACCTTTTGATTCTGTGCTTTTTCCTTTTCTTACTTCTGTAATCTCACCTTCACTCTTACTCCATGGCTGGGTGACTGGGTGACTGGGTTGTTGGATGGCTGGTCCCTGAATTCCTTCTCTCCTTGTTCTATCTTGCTCCTTTTCGTCTTCAAGATTTCTCCGTCTATTTATTCTCTCTACCTGCCAGCCTATTCTTTCTCCTTCCTCACTAAATTTCTCCATTCAGTGCCTTATTAGACCATCAAGTGTTTTAGACAAGCAAAAAATAACAGAATTAAACAAATTCAACATAAATAAAAGCAACACACCTTAAAATAATATTTCACAACACTGAATGACCTCATGAGCATATATAACACATCAAAACCTGCCTCTACAGCAAAATATTTCCTCCAACAAGACCACACCTACTCCAGCAGGCTACACTGCCAAATAGTGTCACTTTGGGGGCTATTTTTTTTTTCAAACTGTCACAAATGCCATTCACAAAAGCCTCAAAAAAATAAAAAAAAAATTTAAAACAAAACACAAATGGAAAACTGTTTCTTCACAGTTATTCACAACTTCCTTCTGGGTACTGCTTTATATATATTTTATCTGAATCTCCCTTCTAATTTCTCATTCAATGTAATATTCACTTAGACGTATGCTATAGGAAGTCTTACAGCTTGTGATTACCCACCCACTGGGGCATGGTCTCTTACACTATATATGCCCATGTAGAGCATGCATCCAGCCTCTCTTTTCTGGTTCTAGGATTCAGTTTCTGATTTCCATTCAAGCAGAGGATTCTGATTTGTGAGTCTTCCCCAAATAAATAACCATCTATTTCTCAAATCTGAGCTAGTGTGGGATTTCTTTTAAGCATCCTTCTTCAGAGGTATACAGATTAATTTGCATTTATTCATTATTTCCCCCCAAATCTTATTTTAACACATTTCCAGCAGTGTTGCATTGTAGTGATATTTCATTTGTATTTTAATAAATAAAGCTTGCCTAATGATTAGAGAGAAAAACAGCCACACTGGTCAGCCATACAGACCAAACAGTGGTGGCACACACCTTTAATCCCAGCAGTAGAGAGGAATGTAAAACAGGAGGAGACAGGCCTCAGTCAGTCTCATTGTGATAATCGCCATTTTGGCCTGAGGTAGAGGTGAAAACAAGTGTCTGGGTACTTTGCTTTTCTGATCTTCAGGTTGAATCTCAGTATCTGTCTCTGTGTTTTTATTATTTGTTTTACATTATAGTATTTTATTCCTTTTAAATTAACTGAGACTTTGTTATGATCTAGTTGTCTAGCATGTTTCTTTCCATGGAGGGTGGTACATGCGCAGTAAAACAGAATATGCATTCTGTTAGTGTTAAGTATAATCTGTTATATATAGATTCCAATTATACACACTAGGGAAAATTTCTACCACTGAGATACGTCCCACAGTTATCTAAAGATGTGGCTCATAGGCAATGAGAAGAGATAGTGACCGGCCTTCTAATATTCAACCATTTCTTTTTTTATCTTGGCTATCTTGGCTTGAGGACCTACCTTAGAGAAGGGCAGACCCATATCAACAGAAGTCTGTTGGCAGAGAAATCTCCATGATAGTTCAGCTTTCCCATTCTTCCTTTCCTAGTTCTAAATTTTCCCCTTGTGAAGCCCACATTACAAGTGCTTCTCTAGTGGTCCAGCTTGCTGAAGAGGACAAAGTAGGAAGACAGAAAGAACTTGGAATCATGCTGAGAGTGCAAGTTCAAAGTCAAACAGGCTGACATTTAGACTTCATTATAGGAAGAAATAAATTAGTACATACTTAGCTAAGGCATAAAGGTCAGATTTTCTATTTTCTTGTGATAATTGTGATACCAAGACTAAAGCTACATGTCATTGTTCAAAATTTAAACATGGAAGGCATTTATTGAAATTTTATCTCATTTGTAGGATTATGTAACATAAAGGGGCCTGGTGTTGGGGTTTATGTCCTGCCCAGTTCCCCACAGTCAGCAAGCCCCAAAGAAAATCACACAGAGATCTCCATAAGTTATAAAACTGATTGGCCCATTAGCTCAGGCTTCGTATTAGCTCCTTTAATGTATATTACCCCATTATCCTTAACTATGTTAGCCACATTGCTTGGTACCTTTTTCAGCCAGGTAGATTACATCCTGCTTCTTCTGTGGTCTGGGCAGGATTGGGGAAGAGCTTCCTTCTTTCCCGAATTCTCCTGTTCTCATTGCCCCGCCTCTACTTCCTGCCTGGTTGACCCACTTATGCTTCCTGCCTGGCCAATCAGCATTTATGTAAAACATGATTGACATAATATAGACAAATCTCTCATACCATTTCCCCCTCTTTTTTTTTTTTAAACAAAGGAAAATATCCATAGTCCATTTTTTGGGAATGTGGGCATAGTATTCCAGACTACTTTAGACTGGTTTGGGGGGGAGGGACTGATACTCTTATAAGGACCTAAAGAAAATTTAGCGTTATCATCAAATCCTGACTGGTGTATCCTGTGAGTCTCGATCATCTCAGGCAGCAGTCTTGAATCGTTTCTGGATGTAGAACTCTGATATCCAGGCCATCTGGTCCTACAGGAGATTTCTCAGTTGGTCTTCCTTTATCAAATCTGATTTTTCTTAACTTAGAATGAATCCACAGCCTCTCCTGTATAAACAAAAGCAAAATCTCTTCTCCAAAGTAACATACCTTTTGACTTCAATTTTTCAAATAGAAAAAAATCTTTATCTCAAATTAAAATCTTACTAACAGAATGATAAAGATTTCACATTTTTTTTAAAGAAGCAGGATTTAATGCTTAATGTACTGAGTGAAGAAGTACATCTTGATTTTAGACCAAATTTCCCATATACAATGTAGTTGAGACAAGAAGAAAAGAAAAATAGGTAGGCAGTGAGATCAAATGTAAGGAAAATTGTATGTATCTCATTATGTGAATATGGTAATGTAAAGACCAAAACTGATAGATATCTTTGTTTATGAAAGTATTGAACTAGACAGTAGATCTCAGCATCATAACAAAATGAAATATCTTCCTCCCTGTTTTACAGAAAAGAAGATGAAAGCTTAGAGAAGTTTCAATAACCAAATTCATAAATCTAGCAGATTCTAGAATGAGATTAATATCTAACAGTTCTTATGTTCAGAAACCACAATTAAGGCCCAGAAAAGCAAAGTTAACTCATAGATTGTTGTAAGAGAGGGTTGTTTGTTTGTTCATCTGCCTGGCTAGCTTAGCCCCAAAATAATCACACAGAAACTCTATTAATTAAATCACTGCTTGGCCCATTAGCTCTAACTTCTTATTGGCTAACTCTTACATATTAGTTTAAACCATTTCTACTCATCTGTATATCACCATGAGGTCATGGCCTACCAGGAAAGTCTCAGCACGTCCAGCGGCGGGTCCATGGTGTCTCCCTATGACTCCACCTATCTTTCACTAAGCATTCAGTTCCATCTTCCCTGCCTACCTAAGTTCTGCCCTATCAGGCTAAGGCAGTTTCTTTATTCATTAACCAATACAAGCAATACACAGAGGGGACTCCCACATCAATTGGTTGATGATGTGTGAGTCCCCTCTGTGTGCTGTGATTACTATTAATGAATAGAGAAACTGCTTTGGACCTATAGCAAGGCAGAACTTAGGTAGGCAGGAAAAGCTAGGCTGAATGGTGGGAGAAAGAAGGGCAGAGTCAGAGAAAAGCCATGGAACCACTGCCAGAGTCAGACATGCTGAAACACAGCCTGTAAGCCACTATCATGTGGCGATACACAGATTAATAGAGATGGGTTAAATTAATATGTAAGAGTTAGCCAGTAAGAAGTTAGAGCTAATGGGCCAAGCAGTATTTTTTATTTATTTATTTATTAAAGATTTCTGCCTCCTCCCCGCCACCGCCTCCCATTTCCCTCCCCCTCCCCCAATCAAGTACCCCTCCCTCATCAGCCCGAAGAGCAATCAGGGTTCCCTGACCTGTGGGAAGTCCAAGGACCACCCACCTCCATCCAGGTCTAGTAAGCTGAGCATCCAAACTGCCTAGGCTCCCCCAAAGCAGTAATTTTATTAATACAGTTTCTGTGTAATTATTTCAGGGGTCTGGATGGCTGGTATATGAATAAGCAGCCAATTGGTTTTCACCTACAGATTGATTTGGAGGGACCATCTTTTTGAGCAGGTTGCAAGGAAAGAACAAATGACACAGGAGCTAAGCAGGTTCATTGATCACATGATTTCCAGACACAACATTCAGGGTCAATTAGTAAGCATTTTAGATGTTTGCTATGGGGTTGGTGTGCTAGGAATGTAACAGCACAGAAGTCACATGTGTTCACACGAATAGAAACAAACAGGGACTTGGTGAATCAATGGAAATTATAATATTAATAATAGCCTTTTGGAGAAGATAAAGTTAAGATACAGAACAGTAAAGAGTAATGTCACTCAGTCATAGAAAGTCAGTAAAAGACTTCATTATGGGAGCAGAAAGATAAGATGGGCAGGTATGGGGGCGAAAAAGTTCTCTTAAGTGAAAAAAAATCATGAGAACAGAGAACAGATGTATTCACGAAAGAGAATATGTCTGTGTTGCATACAGGTTACAGACATGAAAATGGACTTGTGAGAGCTGACAGTGGTTAAGAAGGCTATGAAAGATTTGCTTACATTCAGAGACTTTTGAACTGTATTCAAACAAGCAAAAAGATTTTTTTCAGATACTCAAAGGATGCTGCATCCTACCATGAAGACACGTGCTCGACTATATTCATAACAGCTTTATTTGCAATAGTCAGAAATTGGAAACAACCTAGATGTTCCTCAATCAAAGAACAAATTTTTAAAAATGTGGTACATTTACACAATGGAGTATTGCTCAGTTGTTTAAAAAGTAACATCATGAAATTTTCAGGCAAACAGATGGAACTAGAAAAAAATCATCCTGAGCAAGGTCACTCAGACCCAAGACAAACATGGCATATACTCACTCGTAAGTAGCTATTACCTATAAAGTAAAGAATAACAATACTACAAGCCAGACCCAGAGAGAGTAGGTAACAAGAATGTCCCAAGGTGGGGGAATTGAAACGATCTTCCAGGGAAGAAAAAACACAATAGATTTTAAGGGTAAACTGGGCACAGATGGGGATGGAAGTAGGATGGATTGGATAGGGGGTGATAGAGTACTAGGAGAGACTACTGGAATTGGGGGGACATTTCGGAGGTGAAGTAGAAACCTAATACAATGGAAACTCCAAGGAATTCACCAGCAAGACCCTAGCAAAGACCCCTACTAATGGGCTATGGAACCTGACCTGGTCACCTTCTATAACCAGGCAGGTCATCTAGTGGAGGGACTGGAGCACCAACCCAGCCACAAAGCCTTCCTTCCACCTATAATTTGTCCTACTTGCAAGGTATGCAGGGGTAAAGGTGGCACAGAACTTATGCGGGTGGACAACCAGTAACTGGTCCAAACTGAGACCCGTGCCACTAGAGGGAACCCATACCTGCCACTGCCGGGAGGGCCAGGACCCAGAGTTTGGATAGCCCAGAGACCCAAATAGGATCAGTAAAAAATTCAATGAAATGATTCCTATTGAAACTCGACTATACTCGTAGACCAGAGTTTAGCATAGTCGTTATCAGAAGCATCATCCTGAGAGCAGACACAGAGACCCACAGACAAACATTAGGCAGAGATCTGGGAATCCTGCAGAAGTAAGCAAGGAAAGATTATAGAAGCAAGAGGGGTCTAGACACCACAACAAAACGGCCCACAGAATCAACTAACTGGGGCTCTTAGGGGCTCACAGAGACTCAACCAACAATCAGGAAGCCTGTATGGGTCTGACCTATGTTCTCTGCATAAATATTATAGTTGTGTAGCTTTGTGTTCCTGTGGGATTCCTAACAGTGGGAGTGGGAGATGGTTGTCTCTGATTCTTTTGCCTTTTTCTCCTACTGGGTTGCCTCATATAGTCTTAGTATGAGGATACGTTTCTAATTTTATTATAATTTAACATGCCATGTTTGTTCATTATTCTTGAGATGCCTGTCCTTTTAAGAAGGGAAAGGAGGAAGAGTGGATCTGGGGGAGAGGATGCTGTCGGGGAGAGACTTGGGAGGAGAGGAGGAAAGGGAAATCTTGGTCAGGATGCAATATATGAGAGAATACATTTTTTAAAAGAGAGATAAAAGAAAGCTATGATCATATTAGATATGGCTATATCACTGTATATACATATATATGTTTATATATGTGTGCTCATATAAATCATTTGCATATTTATGTAAACATACATTTGCACACATATGTTTTTTATATATTTATATAAATATACATTTGCGTGCACATATATTATTTGCATACATTTAAATAAATATACACACGCACACACACATATATGTAAGAAAGAAAGAGAGAGAGGTACTACATAGCCCTGACTGGCCTTGAACTCACACAATTCTCCCTGCCTCTAGTAAGTGATGGAATTAAAGGGCTGTGACACCATACCTTGTCATATGACCATATTCTACCTTCAAAATATTTTCACAGGATATCAGGATGTGTTAGGTAAATTTGGACACAGACGACCATTTTGGGTGCCAATAACAGGTAGTAGTTTTAGTAGGGGAGATGAAGCGGTGCATATATAATGAAGATGGACAGACTAGATTAAAATCTAGAGCTCTAGAAGCATAGAATGAATACAACTTGGAGCTTCATAAAGAATCAGAATTTGCTGTCATCTTTAATTTGAAAGCGAGGGTTATTTTTTCTTTTACGATCAGAGAGACTTAAGTCTGTTTCCATTGTCATAGAAAGGACCAGTCGTAAAGAGAGGTGACAAAAGCCAAACTAGGCAACTGTGGAGAGAGAGGAATCTCTGAGATGAGGCAAAGAGAGTAGTGTTCATTATTCTCAGATGAGAAACATTTCCTCTATGACAAGCAAGCACTGAGTTCACATTTGAGAATCAGGAAAAGTCTAGACTCCATATCCACGACCTGAGGGAAGGGATGACAAGCATAGCACAAGATGGATATGTCACTTCTCCTGGAAAACTACTTGAGTGCCTGCCTGCTTCGTAGTGTTCATGCTGCTGAGCTCTTTCATGGAAACACTTCTGTCTTTGTTAAACATGTCATGCTCTAAGATCAACACAGTGAGGCCTAAGGAAAGAAAAAGACAGCCTGAAAAACCACTAAAATATATATGAAAAGAGAGTAAAATTGTCAATGTAATCTTAAATAATTACCAATAACTGTTAACTGCTACTATTAACTGCTACAAATGACTACAAGTCTTTGATACTGTAGGTCAATCCCCATGCAGCAGTTCATTGCCCAGATATGAGAGCAGGAAAGATTAGAGTTTTGCTAACTACAGCAATGCCAGGGCATAGTTATCTGTTGCTAGAGTGGGAAGGGCAGAATTAAAAACCTAACTGACTGCTCTTTTATAAGTATTGGCAAGAGCCAGAGGGGATGACTTCAGGAACAATTGATGAGGAGAGGTGGAGGCAAAGGTGCTTGAGAAGGGCCAAGGTCTGTAGTTAGCACTTGTTGATTGCACTGTGTAGATTAATATATTTCCCATAGATTGCATATGTTGGAATTAAAAACATACCCATTAAGAGAGTATTTTATTCCAATTTTCAAAAGAAAAAATAAAATCTTAAAAAGTTTGAGTAACTTACATAAAATCCTAAATGAATATTAACAGAAACAATAACATGGATCACAGTCATTTCCTATATCAGGTATTAATTTAGAATGTTATATTCTACATTTATTTTTGTTTTATTATTTTATTTTGTTACTTCAGTATTAGGGATCGACATGGTGCTTCCCTCTTGCTAGCAAAGTGCTCTACCACTGATGTTATAAAAAATTAAAATTACTATTATCACTTTAGAGAGGAAGCACAAACATTTCAATAGTTATTAAACAGTTCTCTTGGTGGTTAAGTGGCAGGAGCTAGGACCTAGATTGCGTGTCAAAAATAGGTTATCAAACCTGCTGCTACTAAAAGACCCTTTTTTTAGCCCACGAGAAATAGCACTGATTTAAGGAATTTTAGGAGACATTGTATTTAAGGCATTTTGAAAACCTTTCTTCCAAGAATTTTAATAAAGATCTTAATCTGTGTAACACTAAATTTAGATAAAATGAAATAGAAGAAATTGGAGTGAAATTCATATTATAGCAATATAAAACAAAACACAGCAGTTGAACGCGATACATGAAAAAGAAGAATGGTAGAAATACAGCAGAAAATAAACAAATGTTAGAAGTCTTTGGAGAGATTCTTGGTTACTTTTTTTTCTCTCCGTGACTGCTCAGTCAAATTGCCCACTGAATTAAATGTGCTGTCTGAGTTCTTCGTGAGAATGGTTACATTTTTCTCATGCTAATAATTCAAATGTGAGCATTTTGCAGGTAAGAATTCATAGCAAAATTTCCTCATTATTATTCCATTAAATCCCTGAAGAAGAAGCTTGTTTGACCATCTCCCTTTTCCACTCATCAACACAACCTTGAATAATTCTTCAGGTGATAGAAGCCTCAATATTTCTTTCACCTCAATAGCTAATCTCTCCCACATTTACCAATATGTGAAAAGGATATAAGGGAATGGCTCATTTGTGTCTTCACTAAGTTGTTAATATCTAATTAAGCTTGAAGAAGTTCACAAGAGGATAACAATTATCTGTGGCTTTCTGTACAAATCTAGACTTGCTGTAGATAGTGACCACATTCTGTATTCATAAATAAACTTAGCAAAAATACCATAAATGCACTATTTCTCCCCTCATCAACAGCTTAAGGAAAGTAAAAATCTGCGTGACTGTTGTGAAATTTAGAACCTTTCCCCTATAAGTCCTCTAATGAGATTCACTACTGTCAATGTCACGACATCTGCAAACATCATCACAGCAATGGCAGTAGTGCGCAGGAATGATCTTTTGTGATGCCTTGCCGCAAACTAGCTCATGATGCCTCTTCATTTGGAAACCATACATCTTTAGAAGCAGACACTAAGGTTATATTTTCTGGATCCTTGGTGGTAAGATCAGTGCAAACAGTTAAGTCAATGCAGCCTACTTAGTTTTTGACAAAGATGTTATTGGATACCTGATTCCCAGTGGACTGAATGAATATTACATTGGCTGCAGCGTGAAAAGTTTCTCACCAATCTCAGCAGAAAGATGCTGCAAGTATATGTAGCATGTATTCTGCTTTCTTCTGGGAAGGTCATTTATAAATCAAACTGACTTATGCATAAGAGGAAAATACAATATAATCAGAGTTCTTGCAGAGGTCACAAATAAATGAAGAGGATCATTGTTCAAGTTTTGTCTTTGGTAACAAAACATTTGGTGATTTTTATTGGTGATTACTGTATGCTTTTATGAGATGGAGAAGAGAATAGATTATTTTTTGATTGACTGGCCTTGTGTACTCCATGCTTATGTGGAACTCAACAGACTAGCCTTAAACTCATAATACTCTTCCTGATTCAGTTTTTTGAGGTTAGGATTACAGGCATGAGTCAATGTGCCAGACTCAAGGGAGGTCTTTATTCCCTTTAGTATATACATTACATAATATTTTAATCCATTCTGATTGGTGTATTACCAGTTCTCATATGTTCTTGTGATTAATTTTAATGTATCACAATAGAAATTCCAAACCTAACACGTGGGCAGAATCAGCCAGTAGTTATGTTTTATTTGGGCAGCACTGAACTTTGAAGGTCAGAAGATGAATGTAACCTCTAGAAGGAGGTTCATGGCCCACTATCCCAAGGGCCCGCTTCTGCATACTCTGTCTTAGCTTATTGCCATCTGGCCTTATTCAGTCCTGGGTAGGCATTGGAATTTAAAGTTTCTGATTAAATGGAATAAACAAATAACCTGGTTATTTATTTTTGCAAGACCAACCGTACAGAACATAGCAAGCACTCCTTTTTATTATAAGTAAATGCCAGGGATGCCAGTACTGCAGTCTGGGATTTCAGAGCGCTCTGTCAGTAGCATGATCTAAAGGGGCTGATTTTCACAACAATCCCCTCAAATGCTTAAACACCATCAAGAGAGAGAGAGAGAGAGAGAGAGAGAGAGAGAGAGAGAGAGAGAGAGAGAACAGGGTAAAGGACCACAGGATATTTAATTAGGCAGAAAGTGGTCCCCTCACCCTTTCAGTCACCCTGACTGAAGGAGGGAAAAGGGCCACCCCAGCAGTGAAAGGCTTTCTGCTCACTGCCCATGTGATTGCCCAGAAAGCTGCTACGATCTGGTGCTGGCAACAGCACATCTCCCTATTTGCACATGCATGGAAACACTTTTTGTTGAAGCTACTTGACAACACTTAGTGTTTGTTTACCTGTCATTCTGCGAAGCCACACACCGACTGTTTAGGTTACACCTAATGACAGTTTCTCATTCATTTTATCGCTTAACATTTCTTTTTATTTAGCTCTTGTTGTGGTTCAACAACCCCTTTCATTTAGTGGAATTGCAGACAAGTTTGAAATGTGAGTGTACTGGAAAGACAAACACGCGTCATTACCTTTCCTCTCCTGGTGCGCAGTCCTTTGTGAAATCCGCCAGGGAACAGCAGTTGCAGGCACTCGGGAAGCAGGGGAGCGGTAGAGATGGCTTCAGAATGCCATAGACTGCATTGATATTTCTTTGAGAAGCATCTCCTAGTGACATCGGGACCTTCAGATGGAGGCCCGGGGTGGTCCGTGACGTTACATAGTGATAATGGGATCTTCAGTAAGAGTATTTTTCAGAGTCTACTCCCCAGGGAAGACCATGTTCAGTCTGCTTGGCTCTCAGGTGGTTTGCCTGGCTCTTCAGTTTTAATCTGGGGGACTTTAAGAGAGGACGCTGTGTTTTATCCTAATTTCAATTAATTAAAACAAGAAGTTAGAGAAATGGCCTCGCTATAGGACATCACTTTAAGGAAAATAAAGGAATATTTTTTGTGTGCCTACCTTAAGGGAAGTTAGGCATTCTTGATCCTCTGTTATAATATTATTATGCCAGATGACTAAAATGAATGACAGAAAAAGGTGCCACATGTTTGGTGTCCAGAAAGAAGTCATGGTACTCATAGAAGAGATGTCAATATACTTTAGGGACAATCTGACACTCATGTAGACTCCAAGAAATATTGAAATTGATAATGGAAAACTGTAGCTGTCAAGTTGGAATGGAAGGAATATTTTGCTGTGTTATCTCCAAATAGTAGAAGGACCTTGAATATTAACTATGACTGCCATAAATTCCCTCAAAGTGACAACACAGAGAAAACCAGTATCTGAGACGATATCAGACCTACAGGTAGAGGTCCAGGAGGGGCAAGATAAGCTCAGGAGCACTTGAGAGGGAAGTTCGAGGACCACGCAGCCAAGCTCAGGCAAAAATGAGAGAAGACAGTTTCATTCAAAGCCAGCTGAAACTACAGTCTAGTTGAAAATAAAGATGACAGGTGAGTGAGCCATGGGATTAGCTCGGCCCGATTTCATAAAGCTTTAGGTAGTTTGACACACATAATACATTAAAGTTTTAGTTATTTCTTTTTCTTTTTTCAGTGAGTGTGTGTGTGTGTGTGTGTGTGTGTGTGTGTGTGTGTGTGTGTAACTCAACGTGTATGTGTTTGGTGTGTACCTGTGTATGTGTATGCTTGTCAACTTCAAGTATAATTCTTCCAGCATCATTCAAATTTTAAAGATTTGGTTCCCAATAAAAGTTCTCTAATATGGGCTTATGTCCGTACAAGATTACATATGTGAGAGTGATTATAGAAAACAGACAGTATGTCTGATAAATTCAACAGTTACTATTATAGGATGAAGGAATTCCAACAGTGAACTAACTACTCCGCTGGGGTAAGATGACCAGTAAAAAGATGCAGAAGAAGGACACAGAAGTGTGGACCAAGTAAAATGCTCCTTTTCAGGTCAGAGAAGCTGTGGTAGAAAGAAGTTTACAAGTTAAGCTTCTAAAGAGTCCACTGATGTATCCATTGGTGAGCCAATCTGAATGTTAAGCCCTCAGACTGGGAATTCATAATATAAAACAACTAGGTATCAGCCAAACAAAAGTCACTTTACTCAACACTGTGACTTTTCATCTTCAGTTGCCAGTGACCCGAAAGAGGCAGGGTAATGGTTGAGGGTGAAGTGAGTGCAAACAGTGGGTGGCGTGCTAATTGCAGACTGAACAAAAGTCTTCCTTTAGAATGGAAGATCAATGATTGCTTATTGTCTTCAACTTTTGAGGCTATGTGATTTTAAAATACGACCAAGCTTCAAACTTAAAATAAATATGAAATGGTTGTGATCTAGAGTGACTGTCACACAGTGCCCTTGATCAGTTTTTCAATGCTATCTAGTATGTAAAAAATTATGAGCAACATAAAATTATATTTAATTACCTAACATAGATGTTTAGCATATTAGTTACAGAAGGAACTAAAAGAAAATTGTCTATACACTGGCTTAAACAAAGACATCTAAAGAGTAGGTGGGTGATATAGGAGATGATGGATTGACATCACATGCCCTGATGAATTAAACACTGTAGAAAAATACTCCATTTACACATCTTCTGTTTCTTTGTCTTAGCACATTCACCAGGAATCCCAGGATTTAGCATTCTGCAGTCCACCTGTGAAACTATGTATGGATAGGAATATATACTAACTCCTGAGCTCTGCTCAGATGACCAAGAATAAAATTATGTTTCTTGGAGACATATTAGGCCCTAAATGGAAATCATTACATTGCCAAAAGAAATGGTTAATGAATTACAGACATATAGCCAATAATGCCTGCACAAATCTTCAATCCTCATAGAAGCCTTGGGAATGAAGAAGTAGTATCCTATTTTTTTTAACATGGGAAAAAATTTTCTTGGGACGTTTTGTACATAACAATTTCAAATCCAAAGCCATTATAACCACATTCGAATTCACTGCATCACCTATGGTGTTCAAAATAAACACAAGGCTGTCTGATCTACTCCAGGAACAGATTTCAGGCTTTCTTGTTCATGTAATTTGGGTTGTAAAGAACCTAGTGCGATACTTAAGGCCTTCAAAAGATGAATAAATAACTTGCTCCTCTAGGAACTGGAGCTCTTATCAGACACAGATGGGAGGATTTGATCTGAAAAGTGGAAACTGTAACAAGGTTCACTCATTTGGTTTGTCAAAAATTCAGAAGAAAAACATGACCCCCAGAGCAAAACTCCTGTTGGTTTTAGTTAAAATTTTCTAATAATCCCAAAGGCCACTGTAACCATTATGCTTTCTTATTTAATTCTGTTTGGACTGCATTAGGCAAGGTATACAGCTTGAGATGTCAAAGAAGAGAGAGTTTCTTAACTGAAAAATCCACTGGACAATTCAAGAGTTCTTAGTATCATGAATGGAAGCTATTACTTGAAAAAAAATATTGCTACAGGAAGTTTAGACTAAAAACATTAAAACAGATCATTGTCTTGGGCATTGGAGTTAAATAAAAGTGCATGCTGATGAAGTTCTGCTGTTTAGAATAGATATTTCAGGACTATGAGCTCACGAACACTCCCTGCTGTAGGACTGTATCTGGATGATTCTCCTTTGGGAAAAAGTAACTGAACAAATTAAGCTCATAGTATATTGGCATATCTTCTAACCCACTTCTTATTTTAGAAATGCTTAAAATTATTAATTTTCCTAAATGCCATGGGAGACAGATGCTCAAAGTTTTGCTAATTGCTCAAAGAGTTGTATTCTAAAACTGGAAACCCCAAGTGGTCCCACCTCAATTCTGAATGGCAAGAGAAGTCCTGTGGCTATACCCTTCCATACCCAGCAGAGCCTAGAAACGGAGAAGTGCTTGGTCACTTTTTTTCTAGTCAACTCTCTATCTCTCTCTCTCTCTCTCTGCTTCTTCAGGAATCATGTCAGACAAGATTTAAAGTGACTGAAAGAACAATGTCAGAGGGGTTTTAGAAAAAAAAAATCAGAATTGATTCTTTTATATTAACAAAAGTGAAGATGTGGGAGCCTATAAAATAAAGAGAATTTCAAGGCTTATTTTATTCAAATCTCTCTCAAGTGAAATCTCATTTTTACTTTTAAAATTCATCTTCTCTTCCTAATAAGAAAGAATAGGAAGTTAGAGGCAGGGCTGTAGTGTTATAATACCTATACAAACTTTATTATGAATAGTATCCATTTAAATTTGGAAAACTGGAAAATAGTAGAGTTTATACACTGCAGAAAATGTAGATTTTTTGACATGTATCTTTATGCAAGCAGCAACCACCTTGAAATGTTAAAGTCTTCAGGAACTCCAAGTCTTTGGGGCCTCTAAAACTAATATCCTTTTAGGGACACTGACATATTTACTAAAAAAATATAACACAGAAAATAAAGTTCTTTGCCTTGCTTTACACCCTGGAGTGTGCTAAATTCTGTGGGCTGTGGAATAAGCCAGTCCCGGGTTCCTGAGAGGATTTGGCTCAGCAGCAAATGTCACTGTAGTTTTAGTACTCCATCTTTTGGCCTTTGGAGAGACCATTTGTTTTGTAGAATACATGCTGTAAACTCCTCTAAACTGTTATTAAAACTTTTAACCATTTCCTATAATTATTTCAGTCATTTGAAGCAACACTGCTGTTTTAAAAGATTGGCATTCTGGAAAAGGACAATTTATAGCCAATGTGTAAATCACCAGTAAGTCAAGAGAGCAAGCACCACGAGGAACGAGATAGGCAGGCATCTCTCAACTAACACATAAAGCGATTTCTTGGGAGCTAAACTCAGCTACAAAGAACATAGGATTAGTCATACTGGATTGCAAGCCTCAGCCTCACTATGTCACTTAAAGGGAAATGCCTTATATTCTACCGGAAAATATGAAGCCTTTGGGATTTATTTGGGAATACATTCCACCAGTTTCCCCCTTCCTCATAAAAGGAGAAGATTGTTTGTGACATTTCTGTGTGTGGAAAAATGGAAAACCATATTACTGAATCCAGAAATTCTCAAAACTAGTCAACATTTCGGAACTATCCATTCCTATAGGTGTGAATAGTAGCACAAAGAATGATCAAGTCATTGATTACTTTTAGATATAACAATCACTTTTTTGTTCTGTAATCCTGGAATATCTCAACAGAGTATATCTTCTCATTTTCATCATTTATCGTAAACTATCAAGTGTGATGATTTGTTTCATAGTCTTAGCTTGGGCAGAAAGGGTTGGCCTTGCTTCCATCTTCTTCCCAATTTACAAGGCTCTCTGGTATCCACTAGATTCCATGGAGGCCCTCAGAGGTGTCTCACAGGAAGGAGCAGGAAAGGAGATATATACATCACATAGCAAATTTAAAATAAGGTTAGTTACTGCATAGATTGAAATTTCAGGTATTCTTTCTGTGTTTTTTTTTTTTTACTATTTGGAAGATGATCAATAAGTACATTATAATGCAACCTTTTTGTTTTTAAGAAAAAAAAAAAAACAACAACAAAAAAATCTCTGTTGCTTTGAGTGGCTGAAACACCAAGCCTGTGTTTGGCCTGTTGTGGTGCAAACCTGCACTGGCTGGACCCAACAACAGTTCCCAGTGTAGTTTCTTTTGATCTAAATCCAAATGCCAATTTTAAAACAAACAAACAAAAAAAAAAACAAAAAAAAAAAACAAAAAAAAACCCTAAGGTGATACATCCTGTGTAAGTTTTTTTTAAAGTCTAGTTTTGTTAATTTAGTTCCTAAATCACATCCCTTTAACTGAAATTTTACTTTTTCTAGTTATGTCTGCTTTTATTTTTTATTCCACAAATCCATGAAAAATTTAGCAGTGTAAGTTTTTAAAAATACGAGCATCTCTTAAAAAAAAAAACTGCTTAATGTACATCGTCTTTGCAAGGCCAGTAAGCAGAGAGGACATCAGAAACCTTTGTGGTTTCAGGTGGAGCATGCAGAAAAATTGGGAATTAATTATTGTCTGAATTAACTGTTGTTTGATGCAGCAAGAGAATCGAATGGCTCAGTGGTTAAGAGGACATACTGCTCTCCCAGAGGACCCATGATTGGTTCTCAAAATACTTGTCAGGTAGCTCATAGCATAATTCCAGCTCCAGCTAACCCAACATTCTCTGGTATTTGAGGATAGCTGCACTTGAATTCATGTACCCACAGAATGCACATAAGCAAAAGCAAAGATAAACGTTAGGCAATGAAACAGTTAAGATGTTGGTCACCTATACACACTTTACTTCTAACATCTTTCTCTCATATTAACTAGGTCTCCATAATCTCCTTTTTTCTGCATTAGGTAGAGACAAACATGTCCTCTACTCCATGACCTCTGTTCCTGGCTGTAATTTTGCTGTGTTGATTCTCAATGCATGACAAATACATCCATTTTTCAAGATGTCCTAAAATATTAATTATTTTTTCAGCAACTTCTCCAGTTACTTTGAGTTTTTCAGAACACTTATTCTTAGTTTTCAGCATTACCAAAGCTTTAAAAAGAGGGTTTTTTTTTTTTACTTTATTTTCTATGCCATCTCATTATTTAAACTCTGTACCTGACTTGGCATTGTTATATTTTACATGAAATGTTCAAGCAGAAAGTACTAGATATTCACCTGGTCACCACAAAAGACAGGAAGGAGAGGTGCTGGTCTACCATGCCGCATTTGGAAGCTGACGGGTCAGCCAGAGAATGGATGTGCTTAGTCTGAAGGCCCCTAAATTGAGCTTGATGTGTGATTTAAGAGAAGACAAGAAAGCACATGGTAGTAAAAATCCTAAGCTCAAGGATCTTAACAGTAATAGAAGTTCAAGGAACTTTCCAGAGGTCCTGGGATCTCGAGTTTTCACAGACAAAAAGGATTCCAACAATATCACAAAATTTCTACATTTTTTATACAATTATGTTTGATCAATTACTACCCAAAGCTTTTTGAAAATGGTAGAGTCAGATATCAGTTTATTTACTAATCCCAGAAGAGGTCATCACCATTACTGACTATCTGCTCTTGTAAATTAATAGGCACATGCATATCAAGGCCAACTCCGCTGTGCTGGTGAGGCTGGAATAGTGCAGTAACACCTTCATGGGCATTCCAAAATGCCCTTTAAGACAGTGAAACAAGATCCCAATAAACACGTGTGTACTGATAGACTGGGGATGCCCGGTGTCTTCATTGTCCCTAGAGGTTTAGTTCTCTTCAAGTTATAGAGTCTTAAACACTGACTAAATTTTAGAAACAGCCCAAAGTTCTCATTCAATATGTGAATAAACTAAGGAGGAGACTAATTTTTCCAAGGTGACAGCAACTTGGCTCAGGCTAAAAATGCGACCTCTCCTCTAACAGTAAACCATTATAATGAAATCAAAATCAAAACAAACTTATTTTAAGGATATTGAATATTTTAGCCTATGAACATTCAAAATCAGACTGACATAAAGGTTCTTATAATTTATTTAATAAGATGATGCCAGAGAATAATTATGCAGGGCAGGAAAGTGAATCAAGAAAGGAGAAAAAGCCAATGGAAGCCAGTCATTATATTGCTCATTCTAGCTTATACCAGGAAACCAGATGGCTTAAGTCTAAACTCTTTAAGAATTGAATTTTTATGTAATATACCTGAATACAAACTGCTGTGGGACAATGTTTTTGTACACTGTAAAGATTTGCAACTCATATTAGTTTAATAAAATGCTGATTGGCCAGTAGTCAGGTAGGAAGTCAGGGCAGAGCAACCAGACTAAGAGAATTCTGGGAAGAGGAAAGGCAGATGTGTAGTCACCAGCCAGATGCAGAGGAAACAAGGTGAGAATGCCTCACTGAGAAAACGTACCAAGCCACATGGCTAAACATAGACAAGAATTATGGGTTAATTTAAGTTTTAAGAGCTAGTTAATAATAAACCTGAGCTAATAGGCCAAACAGTTTATAATTAATATAAGCCTCTATGTGGGTTTTTTTTTTTTTGGACTGAATCAATGCAGGACCTGGTGGTACAGAAAGTTCTGTCTACAGCAAACCTAGAAAGCCTTTAGTCATTGGCTCTCATTTGTGGTTCATTAGCATTAATTGCTTAGATTCCATATTGTGAATAACTGAGAATGGAATAGATCACACCCCATGCTAGCCAAGGGATCCATGCAAATGGAACAAGAAGTTTGGGCTTTAGGTAAGGTATAATCTGGATATACCTTTGGGAAGTTCATATAAAGCCAGTTTAAAACAGTGGCCAAAGAATATCTGCTCCAAATGCTTGTTCAGAAGGAAGCTGAAAACAGTGTAAGACAGTTCTCACTGAGGAGTTGGGGAAGCTTCATGAAGTGAGAAAAGAGAGAAATTTGCTTGTGATGCCCGCCCCCCACCTTGGCCCTGGCCCACTCGCAGCAAAGCCAATGTTTCTGTGACATCAGTGTCTCTAATATTTCCCAGAGCCTTTCTCCACTCTGTGTATCAGTGCCACTCTTCCATCTCCTGGTACCAAGTTGCTCCATGGGAAGTAAACATGACCACTAACTCTCCTCCAGGTCTTCGTCTCAGTTTCATCTCAGGATCAAAAGGGCATGGGATACATGATTGGAGTAGAGAAGACCTTACCAGCAGGAGAAATGTAGTACATGATTTAAGTGAGCAAAGTAGCAGTCCGTCCTTAAGCTAACTCTGCTTTTTAACTTTTGAGTATTTTCTATTAATATGAGACTACTTGAGAGATGTAACCCCAAATTAACACTTTAGTGGGCATTCCACAAGTTGAAATGAATTCTAAGACAATGGAATGAGCCCTCTAAAGACAGGTATTATGACACTATAGGTATATGACACACTAAGACTATTTTTCCATTTTACAATTAATCCAAAGGTTACCATTATTTGATTAAAAGAACTATGAAGGTATTGACAATATAAAGTGATATTAAGTACAAATATTTTTAACGCTTTGTTAATAGTTTTACTAAAACAAAGAATCATTGCTTTTTAGTCTTCTGGTAACATTTTATTTACTGAAGTTATTTGTTTCATAAAACACAACTCACCTAGAGATGACAAGAGAGAATTAAATCTTAAAACATGAAGAACATGTTGATGTACATTCTCTCTCTCATCGGGAAACTGACCAAAAGAATTCAGCACTTTATGCATCTGTGTGAATTGCCATCTACATAGGTCATCTCCAGAGAGGGGCTGGAATTTTTTGGATTTTTACTGTCTGCCAGGCCTTGTGCTCAAAGTTCATTCCCACCTCCTCATAGCTGATGCTATTCTCTCCTTTGTGCGAATACAGAAATGGAAGCACATGTGCTTTGGTTTTAGTAGCTCTCTAAGTTGTTTACTGCTCTGCCTTTGTGATGGTTTCTGAAATTAGCTGTAATGATACTGCTCTGGTCCACATGTTGGAAGGGAAAGCTTGTCTCCAAATGAGTCTTTGATTGCTGACTTACCTTTGCTTTACCTGAGTTAACCTGGCTTCTGCATTTGATATTTATAGAATTGACATCTGTTAAGAATGCCATGTTGGAGCTGGGCAGTGGTGGTGCACGCCTTTAATCCCAGCACTCATGAGGCAGAGACAAGTGGATCTTTGTGAGTCTGAGGCCAGCCTGGTCTACAAGAGCTAGTTCCAGGACAGGCACCAAAGCTACAGAGAAACCTTGTCTTGAAAAAACAAAAAAACAACAACAAAAAAATAATGCCATGTTGGGACATGCCCTTTCCAGACTTGGAGAGCTATTGTGTTGTTATCATTCTCTGGTCTCACAGTGATGAACAATACAAGGTAGACTTTTGACAAAGTAAATAAGCAAGAAACACTGAATATAAAAAGCAGTAGACCTGATTATTAGTAATAATAAAAAACCTATAAGAAATTTAACATATTCTCTACCTGAACATAAAGTAGAAATAAGAACCTTATTCATATTCCCTATTCTCCTAACACTTTCTCTATATAATGTTGGACTTGAAGTGCCTTTTGATCTCAAATTCTCTAGATTAAATTCAAGTATTATCTATTAAATTGAGGACTATGATTTAAAAATGTCCCAAGGAAACCAAAATAAATTTAAATAGTGGTCTACAGGAAAAATATTTTCCTGTGCCTTCTGTACTCTGTAGAATATCACCATAGGAAGATACAGATATGTACTTATGAGTGGTGTTTTAGTGTGTTCTCTTCACATTTTCATGTGTACTCTGTTTCCTGGATACACTGGGTCCATATGAGATGAAACATGTTACATATGAATCATCAAGAGTGCAGTCTTCTCGAGCACACGGCATCCATGCAGTGCAGTGATCTGGCCAGGAATTGGGCTACTTCTGATTGTAAGCTGACTACTGTCTGACAGTTTTAACGGGAAGTATATCTATATTCTATAGAATTAGTCACATAGTTTCGTGCAAGCAGGGAAAAGTCGTGAATAGGCCAAAGGCCACAAGTGAGAAAGTGGAGCTCAGTGTAGGAGTATGGTGAATACTGCAGAATCTGGCAGCTGGGCTCTGTGTCCCTAATGGCCATGACCTTCTTAACTATGTGATTATTTTCCTTGAAAGAATGTTTCCTAAATTTTAACTATCCTCTGAAATTCAATGTTTGGGGGTTTGGGGGATGAAATTCAAATTGTCATAGTTTTGCACCAAATTTGGCATTATCACAGCTGCAAGTACTTGATTTTAAAAAGATTTTATTTTTGGTTGTGAAGTGGGAACAACTTATTACAGGTTGTTCTTTGCAACACAGTTCAGAAGGAACAAAAGAAAAAAAACTGTATCTAATGAAGTAAAAATATCCTTTACTGGTTAGTGTCTTGAGAACTAAATGACAAACTATAGCTCACTCTTCATAGTTAGCACAAGAGACTGAGAATCAAAAATTTGGGAAATGTAGCTTTCCCCTGGAAACTGAGAGGTGAAACAGAATTCAGTGGTGCTGCTAGTTAGATATGTTGGATAGTAATGTGTCATCTACCAGATTAACACTGAACACATGCCGACCTTTGAACTTTGCTTGTTTGATAGCTTGGGTCTCAGACAGCTAGAATATTCAGTCTTCCAAACAACTGCCCAAGTACAGTAAGGAAAATGCAGGTTTATAATTATAAAAAACACAAAAAGAAAGACTACATGTTTGTGGATTACACTACTAACATTTATCAAGGAACATTGTGTATTAATACAACAAAAGATACCAAACAATTATTTTGTTCTAATGTAACTGGACATTTAGAATGCAAAAAGGAAGAATTAGTGTTCCACCAACTTCTCTGGATTTATGTTCTCTCCATCCTGCAGCCTAATTATCATCTGCAAAGTTGAAGTTTGGGTCATCTCATATACCATTTTGGTTATGGCTGTACAAGTCAAAGTCCCAGAGAAACAAATTCTTCATGTTTGAGATTACTCAGAGTTTACATAATCATTTCTACTCATATCCCATCAGCTTCAGCTTGGTAGCATGGCACACTGATGAGTATACCAAAATGAAAATTTCTAACTAGAAATTTACAGAAGAGATCCAGAAATTATCCAAATTATTTGCCATTGTTACCACTATTATGAATATTTTAATTTCAGTTTATATTTCTCAGGAAATTGACCTTTCAAGAATTGTGGTATCATTCAAGCCTGAACAACTGGCTTTTCCTTTTATATTTGTTACTGCTGTCTTCTACTTGTTCTTATATCTATTTAATTTAGAAATTTGTGGTCATCACTGATTCCCATTTCTTATACTATAACTCCAAAACACCAGGGAATATCATCTATCTTTAAGTAAATTTGAACCCTTTCCACTAATCAACCGTTTTGCCACCGCTGTCTAATGAAAAGTCACCAACATTTTTTGCCTCATCCTCAGCTCTCATTTATCTCACAACAATTTTCACCCATACAAAAGATCAGGAGTATGTTTCTTTAAATATGTAAATATCTATTTGTCTGTCTTTCTGTCTGTCTGTCTTTCTATCTCTCTATCATCCATCTTCTATCTTCTATTTATGTGTGTATCCATGTGCATGCCTAAGATTGTATGTATTATGGGTGTAGAGGTGTCTGGAGAGGCCAGAAGCAGGTGTGGGTTCTTCTGGAACTATCACATTGGGCAGTTGTGTTCCACAATGTGGAATGACTGTACTCAGGTACAGTGCAAGATCAGTGAGTCTTATCTTTAGACTTGAATATATGTTTCATTAAATATAAACGAAGTAGAACTACAAATTTCCCATGGCTATTGTGTGTTGTTTGCTCTTTGGGCTTTCTGAGGTGGGTCTGTCACCCAGCTCCTAAATAAATCACACACACAAAGACTTATTATTACTTATGAATGCCCACCTTTAGCTTGGCTTGTTTCTTGCCAACTTTTCTTAATTTGTGTTATCCTGACTACCTTTCACCTCTGTTTTTATATTTCTCTATGTCTGTATACCTTTCTTTACTTCTTCCTCTGTGGCTTGCTGGGTGGCCGGGTGGTCAGGTGGCCGGGTGACTGGCTACTGATATCCTCATTTCTTGTTCTCAAGCTGTTCTTCTTTTCATATCCTCTGCCTGCTAGCCCTACCTATCTTTGCTCCTGCCTCACTATCAGCTATTCATCACTCTATTAGGAGTATTAAATATCCAGACAGGCACAGTAACACACCATCACAGAGTTAAACAAATGTAGCTCAAACAAAAGTCACACACCTGAAAATAGTATTTCCCAACACATGGCCTCACATAACATAGCAGTGAGTATTACTAGTCTTGGTGATGGAACACACTGAGATAAGGTGCCATCAGAGGCCTGGGGCTCAGAAGATCTGGTCATGAAGATGTTAGAATTTGAGATCAGAACAATTGGAAGTAAGTAAGTGACCATCTGCCATAGGAGTATGTCTCATTGATCTGCCAATATAGACTAGGCCTTCTCAGACCAACCACCTTTCAACCAACGTCTTCTAAAACTCAGATGACAGAACAAGACACAAGGATATTCTTCCTCCTTTTTCAATCTGCACAAAATATCATAATCTACCTTTCTGTACAGCCTAGTGTTATTTTGGGATACTTTAAGGTAAAAGCATAACTCTAAAGGGCATTGTGTACCTGATGCAGACCACTTTGAAATGAAAGGTAATATTAAACTTGATGATAATAAAAAATATTGTTTCTTTCAAGATATCTATCATATAAAGTAGGTCTTTAAGAAGTATGATTAATGTATTGAAATTGGCCGTCAATTTGAGCTAACAGGCACCTCGTTTAGTTTTTGTGCATTCTAATACTGTAATATAGTGAACTAACTACAGGGTAAATGGTGCTGATCTAGGATGGAAACTGGTAAGTCAGCTCGCCTGGGCAGTAGTACGTCAGCCACTAAGCCTGCATAGTGCTGCCCTTCCTAGTTCCTTTCTGTTCTGCTAATAACAAGAAGAGAGAGGGCAAAGTATAAATGCAGTTTTTTTGTAAGTGATATGATTTTACCTTTATTCCTAGTGTGTTTTAAATTAGCATTTGAGTAAAACTAAAACAGAAGTTTAGATACTTTAACTTGGGATTTTAACTACAAATCAAAGCCAAGAAGTTTGCAGAAATAGGTTATCAATTTGTCACAAAAAGTAGGATGAGGAGGAAAATCTGTAGATGTCTGCTTTCTGACCAATGGATCTGCTTTGTGACAATCCATTAAATATGATCTATTTGTAAGTAATTTTTTCACTGTAAAGTTTGTGGAGAATCACAGCTCCTCGGGGAACAGATGTGCTGAGGGCTGCACTGAATTGTCCACGGAGTCATCAGTGACCTACAGGAGCCACTTGTCAATAAGAGGCTTTAAAGAAGAGGAAGTAGACCAAAGCAATCATACTCTGTTCTGTGGATTTCAGATCACCCTCTGTATCTGCATCTTGGAGCCACAGGATACTTACTTTTGTAACTGTAAAGATGAGCTAGACAAGGGGCTTTGAAAGTTTCTCTACAGTTTGAAGTCATAGAAATAAATAAACCCTTTCCATTTTAAGTGATCTTTATGAAAATTAAGTGATTTTCAACAATGACAAAACATTGTTGGTTATTCTCCCAAAGGCTTCCTTGATGAGCAAAGGAACAGAGCTGGAGAGAAGTTTGTTTCTAAAATATGAAGAGGAATTTGCAGAACTTTGGAGCAGCCCTGTAGGTCCTGTAGGAAACTAGATCTACACAATAGTGGTTGAAACAGCAGGACTTCAGCAGTTTGTGTGAATCTCTAGGCAGCCAACGGTAAGATCTTCACTTCCTTTACTGGGCATTTGTGTTTAAGGTAACTACCCTAACTTGTTAAATACTGAAAAACAAAACAAAAAGCACTGTGTAAGAGAGCAGGCTTCTCCATATATGTGAGCAAGAGATTCCATTTGATTATTCATCTGTTTTTTGTTTCCTTGAAACACTTTTCTTGAAATTATTGCTTTCTCAACCAATCAACTTGAAATTGTTCAGTTTAATTTAAATAGTTTCCTCCTAAGCATGATATTAAGATACACAGGTAGAGTGCTGACTTGTGTTTGACATTTTCACTGTCTTCACTGCTGTGTCTTTATTGCATGCTAGGAAATGTCAAAGCTTACTTTGAAATGGTGATGGGGAGAGAGAGAGAGACAGAGAGAGAGAGAGAGACAGAGAGAGAGAGAATGTACATGTCTGAGTAGTATATGTGTGTGAGAGAGTCTGTGTCCCTGTGTGGCTGTTCTTTAAAAAAAGGTAGAGACAAGCTTTAAAAGAAAGTAGAGACAAGCCCCGATGAAATGTCCTATGACCCATCATCTTGTATTTATTTACTTTACTCCCAAAGATACAGGCGACCTAAAATTCCTGGAAATCTCTGCTTAAGACTCATCCTTGACCTGCTGTTTACCTTCTTATATGTGGCACTTTTCTGTTTCAGAAACAAATCATTTTCCATTATAATTCAGAAATAGCCAGGTCCCTAAACGAACCTGAGATTTCAGCAATTCAGCAAAAATTTTCTTTGCAAAGCACATGCCTGCTAGCCTGTGAGATTGCAGTTGCTACTCCTATGAATGCTGGCAACATTTCATTGTGGGGGTCAATTATGGTCATTTACCATGATGGCATAATAACAACTACAAAAAATGAGAAAGCTAAAGCAGGGTTATTATTACCGTTTGTAAAGTCTGTGTCCCAGATGTTCCTGCCAGGAGACAGAAAAGCTGGGGTACAGAGATAGCTGACAACGTGGCTAACCATTCAAATCACCACCGGATTGATCAGTTTGCAAAGCAGGGATGTAAGTGGCTGAAGCCAGCGTTTCTGTCATTCACTGCTTCCTTCACCTTGAACTGCAAGCCTTTTTCTTCTTGGCATGTCACATAGAAACACCGCTGCACCTTATCCCCGAGATGGAAGGACAAGAAATACAGACAGCGCATTTGCCCAGAAGGATGGGCCAACAGCCAGTGTCATTCTCTGATATATAGCTGAGGAGGAATTTATTTCCAAGTAGTAGAGGGTTGGGGGGCCCCATAAAACTGAACAGCTTCAACCCAGTGGAATAAGGTTAGGAAAATACATAAACTCTGGAGGGGCAATGTGAAGTACGCCTCCAGCCACCTGCAGTCCGCCAATGGCTTAGTGATAGATATCCTAGCACCTGACTGTGTTTGTCAGCTGTGGCCTGTGTGTGCCTTTCAGCGATGTTTGCCCTCCCCCCAACCCTGCTCTTTTCCCACCTGGGCTGAGATCTTGTGCTAGGGCAGCAGCGAATTGCTGACTGGGGAGGTGCTAAGGCAGATCTCCTGAGTGGCAACAGTCTGGTAGCCAACATCAGCAAGAGACAAAAGCGTGGGGCTCGTCAAATAAAAAAATACAGCAGCAGCTGAATAGAGCAAAAGGTAATATAAAAACTCCAGCTTAAAGAAATCAGCCCTGATGACGCCTATTTTTCTGTAAATGGAGGGAAAAATCACAGTAGGCAGAAACTCCATTTTCCTAAACACGGCCCAGTCCTGTCACTGTGATGTTGAACAAGTGCCATTAATCAAGAGCGCTGCTGTTCATTAGGCACAGGGATGCACTCGAGTTGTTACTTCAGTATCATTGTCCAAAGTCTTGGGAACAGCTTCGAGAAAGAAGGAAAATTTTGCAGCTATAGTTTACAGCTAGGATTGTGAAAGAACTTTCCTACTATTAGCCAGACGTTAAACATAGTGATAATAGTAATAATACCTTGTATACTCTGTATAAATATACAGTGACTGTCTCAGAAACACCCAGAGTACTCAACAAACACTGGTGTTTTCACTGTCAACAGCATCCTCCTGAAGAAAGCTGGAGGGGTTATTATTATCTCCGCCTTGCCATCAGGCCAATAATATGTTCCTTGTGTTTACAGTTATCATTGAAGTATGCTGCTGGGGAGGGGACAGACAATTGGGGATGGAGAAGTAGTGGCGGGGGGGTGAGGAATTCTGTGTATCCTCTGAAGAACTGAGCTAACATGAACCCTTTGCTCTAAACTGAGTGGTACTGAGAGATTTGGGAAAATTACAAATCAAAAACTAGTGTCTCTGGGCATCAGAAATAAATCACAGCATAGTGTTATCAGATATATATCCAATTACTTGGCATAGTGATACGTTATCTGCTGACGGAGAGGAAGGACCTCCAGGCTCTTGTAGACGTTTGGACATTTCAAGGCTAGACTGCTGCTAGTTGCATGGTTTGTTCCTCATCCTGCCCACCTTCTTACAGCCGGTTGGGCCAAGACCGAACCTGGCAGATGTTTTCTCCTGGACCTTTAGAAATGGCTTGTGGAGGGTCTAGTGATGATGATTTTCAGAAGAAGGTATGTTTATGATAACTCTGTTTGGACGATCTGAAAATGGAACATGAAAATGGAAAGGGGAAGGGGGAGAGAGGAGAGAGAAAGAGATTTTGCTGTCAGCGGTGAAAGCCATTTCAGGGTCTGTGGCCTCTGCTGGAATTTGTCTCATGAATATCTACAAAGTCAATGTTGACTCCTCATCCATGACTAACCAAAATAGGGGATGTTCCAAGGTAACCACTCCCAAAATATTTTGCCAGGTAAGTGCTCAGTCCTGCTGCTTGGTCAAATCCCTGAGGGCTCTTTGGGTGTATTTTTTAGAGAACCTTGGGCCCAGCATAGCTAATAGCTCTGATAGGTTATTCTCTCCAAGAGTGGACCTTTAGTTAAAATTGTAACTTAACTTTGAAAATAATGATATTTGGTGTTTTATTTGTCCCACATTTGTCTTTTCCCCTTTAAATCTCATCCTATTTTGTAATTGTATACTCTCTGCAATGTTAGTACTGCTGATATTTTAGCAACTAGAAAAGGTTTGGAGAAAGTTATCTTGTGTGTGAATCACCTCCTCCGGGAAGATAGATTAAGCAAAAGCCTTACCACTTGAAGGCTTGAGCCACGCTTTCTTGAAGGACATCAACATTAAAACAAAACAAAAAAAAAAAAACCTGTAGTTTAAAAAGTAGCATTCAAGTTCAATATTGAAAACTTCCAAGTTCAGGCTCTGCCTCGACAAGAAAAGCAGCTGCTTTTGAATTCTATTCCTCTGCTCCTCTCTTATTATAGAAACTGCCCATGTTCAGATCTGTAGAACAAAAGGCAAAAGCACTTGGGCACAGATGCCCCCAGCAGAAAACAGTAGTACTTAGAACAACAAAGAAGTGATGAAGACCTGGCCAAGCAGTGACCTTGCAGCTTGGCTAATGGGCTGCCCTAGGGAGGCCAAGAACTTTGATGTCTGATAGACGCTATAAACTTTCTCAGAAAAGATTACACATGCTTTCTCCATTTTACCCTAGGGATTAAAGACATAAGTTAGAAGTAACATGAGCTACTATGGAGGCTGCTGCAACAGAGACAGGGAGGGCACGCCAGTTAGTTGTCCAGTGCTAGAGGTCAGCCCTGAAGATATAGATACAAGAATCATTATATGGAGTGAACAAGTTATATTTAGGAATATACATGTGTGTACACACACGCATTCATGTAATAATAATTAATGGATTAGAGGTCATAAATTTGAAAGGAAGCAGGGGAAAATATATGGGAAGACTTGGAGGGAGGAAAGGACAGGAAGAAGTGCTGTAAGGGTATTATAATCCCAAAGTGTCAAGCATTGGGGTACAGAAAAAAATGAAGTGTTTTATATACTCCAATGCTATGACTATCTAATCTTCAACACCATCGAAGGCCTGAGAAGGGAGATATTATTACTTGAACAGGCAGGAAGTACAATCAAGCAGCTTCCAAAGCAAGCAATATATGACAGAGACAATTAGCTACCTGAGCAATCACCTAAAGTCTCCTTCACAACATTAAAGCAACCAACTTTGGCTAGGCCCCAGAGTAACTGACAGACTATTTTCAGAAGCAGGAAAATTTTCAGAACCGTCTTACCCTGTCTTGGCAAGATTTGACAGTCTTTTTCCTTGCGTCTTGCTTATCCATTTCCAGATACCATGTACTTTGTCAGTGGTTGAGGTATGAGCAGTTCCTTGGCCAAAGGCCAATGGTGCCAAAAAGTAAACAAACTCCAAGTGGAGTGTCTTTAGTGCTCAGCATTCTCTTGGGAGTAGATTGATGCTGTGAAGAGCAATCATGTCTCATGTCAACAGAACCCTAAGTTATTTAAAACCCATGCTCTACAGATCCTCGAAGTGGTTGAAGATTACGTATCTAGACAGAATACAATCTCTATGTATCTAAAGAACCTAATTGATCTGACTATAAATACAACAAACATGAACAACTATTGACCTATAATATTTAATACCTGTATACTTAAAGACTAAAACTTCATGTGAGCATATCAAATAATCTATAAATAAATGTGCAACAACTGAGGACAATGACCTCAAAATGTAAACAATGTATAAGTATGTTGATCAGAGGTAGGAGTAATATATAATACAATATGAAAATATACCTTAAGAGTTGTATCAATATACAAAATGTCCTAAACAGTGGTAGAAACATGCATATATACAATCTGACAGAATAACTTTGCATAGGTATACAAATAATATAAAGAAAAATAATAAATATAATTTGAACTTGTATCAGTATGCAAAAACTATAGCAATGTAAATTATCCATCAATAATAGCTCACAAGTATTCACTCTCTTACCCACTATTATTATCCTTTTTTTTTGAATAATCATAGTTTTCACCCCAACCCTTTATCTAGTACAAGTAATAATCAACAACCCCTAAACAGTGTTCCAAATTCTATGGACAAACTTTTTTGGGATAGGGAGCATCGTCCTCTAGAATTGCTTCCCACTGTCAGCTGCTGGGAGAAGGAAGGCAGAGGGAGAAGCAATGGAGCTGCTGCCAGTATCAGACATGCCAAAACTTTGCCAGTAAGCCACTACCACATGGTGATACACAAATTAATAGAAATGGGTTAAATTAATAGGCAAGAGTTAGCCAATAAGATGTTAGAGCTAATGGGCCAATCAGTGTTTTAATTAATACAGTTTCTGTGTGGTTATTTCGGATCTAAGCTAGCTGGGTAGTCAGGACAAACAAGCAACCTCTTCCCAACAATTGGCATACCAATGTGGGTGATTGCATCCACATAGAAACCCGTGATAGCTGGAGGGAGGGGTGTTCCTAGACATAAAAGAACAAAGTAAAACATGGTTTACTAGTGGCGTTTTCTTGGGTGGGCTCTGTTTGCTAGAAGTAAGCAGAGGCATGACTTCTTTAAGAGAGGTTTTCCTGATTTAGCTGTAGCAGGAAAAAAGCCATGCGGTTTTAAAATGCGGCTTCCTAGGGCATGCCGCCAATGTGAACTCTGGCTATGGAGCATTTCAAAAGCATTTGTGGTCCTGGGTGTTTTTGTGCCCACTCAGGGTCAGGAGGAAAGTAGCTGAGATCATGTCCACAGCTCAATGCTCTCTGCCTGGGCAGTCAGAGGGATCGGGTCTCCTAGGCTTGCACAGACAGGAGAGCATGGCAGATTTCCACTACCATGCACAGAGATATTTCCAGCCTGTGCAGTGTTCTGCATGGCAGATATAGCTATCACTCGGATAAAAGGGGTTTATGTGCTGCACGCTCATTTTCAGAGTTAAAGTGCTGAGCATGGTTCCTACCCGGAGGCCCCAGAGCCTCCACCATTTAAAAAATGGAAAGTGGCAGAGCCATCATCCAGAGCAGCTGCAACCAAGCAGCTTACCATTTTAAAAGCTCTTCAAGATAGTAAAGAATTATAGCTATGCAATAAAGACAAATTCAGATTTAAAAACAGGACCTCTAAATGGGTCACAGTGTTGGATAAATGTATGTAGCCTTGGAAGAGAAAAAAAAGAAATATAACAAGTCATAAAATAAAGTTAATACTTTTTTTAAAAAAGGATAAAGTATTTAAAGAGACAGAGTACAGATAGTCTGTAGATTAAAAGAAGTAAAGAAAAATAGATTAAAAGAAGTAAAGAAAAATAAGGTATGTAAAAATGGAAAATTCACAGAGAATCTGAATTATGTATCTTATTGTGTTCTTTTAAATTTTTCACTGTGAAAAAGCTAAGTACAGAGAGACATTTCATTGTATGGTCTGCTAAGCTAAACCAACATATATATTTCAAAAGTATTTTGAATTCAAAATTTGAGTGTAAAAATATGTTGCTTTGGAAAAAAAGCTTCTTCTTTTGTTCCCACAGAAGATGAGAACCTGTGGATTGCTTCCAGACTAATATGGTTTGATAGAGCATGACTCCTTGAAAGGTTGCTGTAAACACCCTCAAAAAATTACTTTGCCCAACTGCTGACTGAGATGAACCTCGCACACAGGATACACCATGAAAGACCTGATTAACCATGCCCCCAAACAGCAGGAAGCAGAATGGACAAAACTATGCCCATATTCCCAAATATTGTTTATAATTGTTTGTTTACATTTAAAGGGGATAGCCGGGTGATGGTGGCGCATGCCTTTAATCCCAGCACTCGGGAGGCAGAGGCAGGCGGATCTCTGGGAGTTCGAGGCCAGCCTGGTCTATAAGAGCTAGTTCCGGGACAGGCACCAAAGCTACAGAGAAACCCTGTCTCGAAAAACCAAAAAAAAAAAAAAATTAATAAATAAAAAAATATTTAAAGGGGATATACTATAGAGATTTGCATTGGTATGGATCTTGTTTATTGATACAAATTTAGGGTCAATTTTGTTATATTATATTTCTGCTTTTGATTAAGGTATTGGGATTGTGTAGTTCATTTAAAAATATAATGTGTAATTAAGAAATATAGGTTAATAGATAATCATCTATAGTAGTCAAGCTTGTAGTCTTGTTGGATTTTCTAGATGTATTTCATTCTAGATGGATATATTTCAGATGAGTAGACATTCTTCAAACATTTCAAAGACTACAGAATGTGGCATTTAAAATGTTTTAAGAAGTTAGGATTTTTCATAGCAATGAGATACATCTGTTCCTGGCAGCACCAGTTACTTCAAGAGGAAGATGTGCATCGAAGAGGCTCCTTATGGAGTTGGTTAGCCATTTGGGCAAAAAAAAAAAAAAAAAAAAAAAAAAAAAAAAAAACCTGCTCTTGCCTGGACTGCTTAACTGAACATGCAAGACCTGAAGAGAAATGACTACTAAGCTTGCATAACGGTGAAATAATCCTTCGGGGTTCCTGCTTCATGAAAGAGTCTGCTAGACATTCTGCAGAACACACACACATACAAAATGAGATGGACAAACAGCTAGTATAAGTGGAACTGTCTTTGAAATTTCCTGCTTCTTGAAAAAGTCTGCTGGATACTATGGACCTGTAGTATGAAGATGGATGCCACAAATAGAACAGAAGAACTTGGAGTTTCTGTCCAAGCAGTGAGATGTCTGTCAATTCTAGAGTTTTGGAAGTTGCTTACAATACTTCCTGTTTACTTAGGTAATATTTATTCTTCCGGAGTCTTTAATGGAGTTGAAGAATTTATAGTTAGAGTTATACTTTTCCTTAGTTATGATAAAAGATAATGTATATATAAATATTGTAACTGTAATTCTTGCTAGATATGTAACTTTACTATGTTAAAGTTAAAGCCTTGTTTCTTATTTAAACAGAAAAGGGGAGATGATGTGGAGTTCCCCCTCTATGTGCTGTGATTAGCATTAATGAATAAAGAAAGTGCCTTGGCCTGTTGATAAGACAGAGAAGATTGAACTGAATGCTGGGAGAAAGAAGGGTATAGTCAGGGAGACACCATGGAGCCACTGACAGAAATAGATATGCTAAAACTTTGCTGATAAGCAACAGTCATGTAACAATACACAGATTAATAGAAATGGGTTAAATTAATATGTAAGAGTTGGCCAATAAGAAACTAGAGCTAATGGGCCAAGCAGTAATTTAACTAATATAGTTTCTGTGTGATTATTTCAGTTCTGGGTGGCCAGGAAGTACAAGGAGCCTGCTCCAACATTCCAAGATGGTTTTGTAATGTTACTGCTAAATATCATAAATTGGATACCTGCGAGTAAATGATGATATTGAATGTTAGCATGATTTTTTATCACATTTTTCAATGCTTAAATTTCAATGATTAAGTCCAAAAATGAACCTAATTTAGATCAGATGCCTATGTGTATTATGTTACTAAAATAATAAAAATGTCTGAGTGTTTTAGACTGAAATCCCCCAGCATGACTCTGAAGATGCCTTAGATGACAGTAGCAGGTATTCTTATTACATCCTCATTCTAGAGAACTCTACTTTCAGTACGTACAATTCATATTTCAGGATGAATGTGGCTGGTGCCATCTCTAAGCAAGGCAGTATCAGCCTATAGTGACGTCGGCACGTTACATGTGTCAACAGGCAATAAGTAACCCCAGGGGTTTCTTAGCAGAGCCACCCACCCTTGGAACTACAGCTGCCCAAGCCTGATCCTAAGAGCCTGCAACACAAAATGAGATATTTCTGCACTAGACACATATAACTCTTTAACACAGGTATAAATCTATTCATATGTCTCACATTTTACTATGTTCATAAATTTAGAGCTCAAGTCCTTAATAAAATCTCTTCAGATACTTGAGTAGAATTTTATTATTTCTATCACTTGTTCATTTACTCATTCACTCATTGACTCATTCAATTGAAATGAACCCTGGGGAGGTAGAGCACCTCCCTATGTCGTGATGAGGGGGAGCACCTCCCTCTCTCTGGATGAGGGGAGCACCTCCCTCTGTCCTGCTAAGGCAAAGCACTTCCCTGTGTCATACTGAGGTGTTCTGTTGAGGGGGAGCACCTCCCTGTGTTTGGGTGAGACAAAATATCTCCCTGTTCAGACTCTATAATTTCTATTAATAATTTATAGTTGTGATGCCTGAACTTTGCCTTTCCCTCTGTGATAGGAAATGTCATTTCTTTTTAAGGAATTACAGTATTTAGGACTAATTTCAATCTTACTAATAAAGCATAGCATGATCCCAACTCAAGTCACACATCATGTTTAGCTTATTGTATTCATCTTTAAATTTATCCATTACTTTACAATTTCATTGACATTTACAAAATATTTTGATCATATTTCTCCTCGTTATACTCTAATCTCCTTCCCTTCTGACCAAATTCCATTTTATTAATGTCCCTCTTTTTGTGGCACACTTTATTTAATTAGCATTGCTTGCTTAAGGAAAGGCAGCTTACCAGCACCTATACCACTGAAGCATAGACACACCCCTTCCTATATCCTTTCCCAACATCCATTAAATGCTGAATTGGGCTTTGTCCATAAAGAAATGTCAATGATCCACTTTTGTGAATGTAACCACTGCTGTTGTGAGCTGTAATCATGTGCACCAGCCATGGTGTAAGAAGAGGACATTTACACAGTACTCTCCTGCATCCTCCCGTTCTGACATTTTTCCAGTCCCTCTTCATTTATATCTCCTGAGCTTTGGAAGAGGTGATATAGATGTCCTATATTCCGACTGTTACAATTATAATTGTACAGGTCAGTCCTGTCACCTGAGTACCCTGTCCCTTTAAGAGACAAACTCTGCCCACCCCAATTTCCCCTCTTCCTGCTAAGGCAAGCTAATCTGGTACCTCTTCTCCTCTTTGTCTGTCCTTTCTCTAAAGAGGCAGCCTCTTGCCTCTCCCTTCTGCCTCTTCCTCTTTCCTCTCTTTTTTTGTCCTTCTCTGTTTCCCCTTTATAATCTGCTTACCTTTATACCTTATACTCTTCCTAATACCCACTAAATAAATCTCCATCTCTCTATGCATGGTGTATCTGTTTGTCTCCAACCCACCATTGTCTCCCACCTGGACCTGCCAGGGTTACCTGTACCATAAATCATAACATTGGTTTGTGACTCGATCAGGCTCTCTCCATGTTTCCTCCCACCCATTGGGGAACAGACTGAGGCATGTGTCCTGAGCTCCAGCTATTTAGAGTTTGTCCAGACTATACTATGCATCAAGGTCTATTAGCTTTGATTTCGTCTGTAGTACTCTGTTGCATTGTTTTCATTCCTTCTTATATCCCCACAAACAGGCAAAGACCACATTTTACCTTTTATATCCCTCAGACTCTGACAATGTCCTATACAGAATAAGTGCTCAGTAATGACATGTCAGATTACATTAACACCATTGTTATATGAACTTTGGCTGTCCATATTGAGGAGTTTGCTTGAAAGTGAGATGACAGTAATCACTGCTGTCAGACTGTTAGAAAAGTCAAAATGAGATGGACTCCTAACCTATGAGAAGTGCAGTAGCAAGGACTAGCTTCAAGAACAACGTAGGTTTGCAGCACAAGGGAAAGACACAGTCAGAGAGACAGAGATAAGAATATGACCATATTCTCAAGATACAGCAGCCAAGTGTTAGAACTGTGGATATAGTTTCTTGGCCTAAGAAAAGAATTGTCAATGGGAAAAGGCAGGACACATTTAATGAAAGCATTTCAAACAGGTAAAGAACAAAGTAATGAAATGTGAATGGTTATAAGGAAATAGCAGGTAGCTTCTATTTTACCTGCTAAGGAAGTTCTTTGCACACAGTAGGTTCTAAAACAATTGAAACTCAACTCATATATGTCTTAATTACCTTTCTATTTCTATGAAAGGACAACATGACCAAGGAAACTTACAGAAGAAATAGTTTAATGGGTACTTAGCATTAAAGAGTTTTAGAGTCCATGACCATTATGGTAGAGAGCATGACAGCAAGTAGGCAGGCATGGTGCTGGAGCATTAACTGAGAGCTTGTATCCTAAAATGCAATTAGCAGGTAAAGAGAACTAATTCTCTTTTGAAACCTCAAAGCCTTAATACATGTTCTCTAACAATGCCACACCTCCTAATCCTTCCCAAACAGTTTCACTCACTGGGAACAAACATTCAAATATATGATTCTATACCATTCTCATTTGAATCACCATAATATATGGAGTTAGTATAAAAACTTAACTTCAATGAATTAAAATATAAATAAAATATATTAAGAGATTCATTGAGTTGATTATATAACCATGTATTAGTAAAAACAAATGAGATACCTTAAAAGTACATTATATGTAAAAATAGTATGTGGTGTAAAAGGTATACATGATTCTCTGTGAAATATCTATTACTTGTCACTGAAGTTCTAACTGCATCACAACTTATACATAATGCTAGAAACTGTAGTGGTTTTATTGAATAGCTGTTAAACTTCAGCTTGTACAGACTGCAAGAGATAACATCAAGAAAGACATTGTTCTTTCTTGTGTGGTTCAAAATATAACTTCCCCTCTTTGACTTAACATATGTCTGTTGTTCATTAAGGATTTTAATATCCTGTAGTGATGGGAGTGGCTGGCTGCATTCCTGCCGCCAGTCTCCTGGCCGCCTGGCTAGCTTATGCCCCGAAATAACAACACACAAATTATATTCTTTTAAACACTGCCTGGCCCATTAGTTCCAGCCTCTTAATGGCTAATTCTCATATCTTGCTTAACCCATTTATAATAATCTGTGTAGCACCACGAGGTGGTGGCTTACCGGGAAAGATTCTAGACTACATCTGTCTTTGGTCGGAGAATCATGGCATTTGCCTCACTGCCTTCTTTCTCCCAGCATTCTGTTCTGTCTTACTCTGCCTACCTAATGTTCTGTCCTATCAAAGGGCATAGGCATTTTCTTTATTAACCAATGAAATAACACATAGACAGATAACCCTCCTCCATTAATATCCCAAAGGCCAAAGCTGCATAGCACATTGCTATGCCAGTTCTGATATTTATATGTTGGAATGTGCTGGAATCCATATTACTTTCTGTAACATCACCTAGTTAGAAAGGGCAAAGAACACAGAATTCAAAAGAAGTTCATCTCTTTTTTCCTACTTTTCTCCTGAAGGAAGGAGTGAAAGAATGTTAATATTCTTGAGAATTTTAGAGTATAGGGTAGTGAGCTGCTCTCTCATTCATTGTTGCTGACACTAACTACTTGATGTTAAGGACTCTTATTTTCATTATTTCAATAATTATTTCTTAATTTGAAATGAATCCTTCTTTATTCTAATCAGCAACAGCTGTGATAATTAAGGACTGATTAGAAGTGGCCTAGAATACTTCTTTCCCAGATTCACAGGTCTTGAGAATTACAAAGAATACTAAGGATTGTTTATTCCAATAATTCTCAATGACTATCCTCAGACATGTCAACACAAAACATCAAAACCACACAGAATACTAAAAATATGTATTTCAAGACTGCCCTTCCTTAGCATCATTAAGCCAGATCCCACAGAGTGAGGGCTGGGGACCTGAGACAAAGCAGGTTTCAAAGCAGAGCCAGACTGTAAAACCCATAGGTATAATACACAAGCTTATCATATGGGCCACTGGCTGTCAGGTAGGCAGGCAGCATCTCTCAAGTCTATGTTGATAGGTACTGTTTGGAGATGTAGCAACTATCTCACAAGAGAAGGAATGTACCATAAGGCTAGATCACCACCAACAGCAGCACCAATTGTAATGTACCCGCAGTACTTCTGGGTTATATGTTTTGTCCTATTCTGGTTTGTTGGTTTTAATTTTATCTCTTATAATCATCATTACCATCATCATCATCTTGTTGTTGTTGTTATAATTATTATTATAGATGCTTGTTCATATCCCAAGAAAGAGAAGTTTAGGATATGGACTTGAGTGGATGGGATCTGGGGAAGATCTTGGAGAAGATGTATGGGAGGAACCATAATCAGAATACATTGTATCTAAAACTCTATTTTCAATAAAAAAGAAAATAAAGAAAAATTTCTGTCTCAGCCTCTCAAAGTGGAGAGTCCATCTCTCCCCAGGAGATGTGTTATCACTAACCAATTCCCTACCAACTGTCCCAGCACCATCAGAGGAGCTGGAGTTGCTGTTTCCACCTAGGACTGGAGGGCGTGATGTGGTCTCCAGACGCCCAGCTTTGGAGGAAAAGTCAACTGCCCCTCTCCAGTGCAAGATGCCTCCTACAGAACCTCTGACTGAGAATCCTACAGAATGGAGGGAAAAGTGTTTCTTGAGCTTCAGAATGTTGTTTCTTGAGCCTTCAGAATGTTGTAGAGAAGAAAGAGACTGAGGAAGGAAGGGGGGCAGCTAAGTCCTCAGAAGATAGAGATGGTCCCAACACAGCCAGGGGCTGCCCACCCTGCAGCATTCAAGGGACAAGTCATGTGGTGGTGTAATCTCCACACCAGGGCTCAGATGGGGCCAAGACAGGTGGGGAGAGTGAGCACGAGATCCGTTCACCTCAGCTTCGACGTGCTGTAGGAATAGCTCAGCAAAACGGCCAGAAAAGGAAGCTTCTATTCCAGGTGCTGCATATTGTGGGTGGGAAGCTAGGTAGAGGTGAAAACAGGAGGCAAGATCCAGGGCAGCCGCTCTCACATGGGAAAAGCTCCATCTTCTATATGCCAGTTGTTGTGGGCTTGTTGCTGCTGCCTGTTGTGTGATCTCTAATTCCCAGGAGCCGTAGGTAAGGAGATGCAAAGGCAACACTTCAAAAGATTCTAATGTAAAAGCTCTATTGTAAAAGGGTTGGGGTTTTTTGTTATTCCCAAATCTGCAAAGTCCCCACTAAAGCCAACAAGAAAACCAAGAGCCCCTTATGTAAAAGCAAAGAGCCTTTATTTTAATCAAGTTTGCAAACTCGGTCTCTCCTTATGTCCAACATATTGGAATAACCGGAGAACCCTGAGCTCAATTAGAATTGTTTTTTTACAGTGGTAAAGGTGGAGATGAGGGGTCTCTGAGGTTTAGGACCCCTGATTGACTGACATTGGTCTAGGGGTGTCCTGGTGAATGTGCGCTGGCCGGTGACCCTATCTACAGTTGTTGGAATGTTAGCCGTTTCCTTTCAATGGTCTGTTCTTGGGTGGTGGTTTGATCCTATAACCAGGTATTGTCTCGGGGTAAACTACTGAGACTCAGACCTCTTATTAAATTTATCAAGGGCTGAGTTCTACTCTGGCAGGTGATAATGAATGGAAATAAAAAACTTTGGGTGACCTGTTCATACTTAGTTTATCATGGCTGTCCCCCTCAATTTTTATAGGTTAGGGAAATTAAGTTGCCACAGGAACATTTTTGGTTGGTCCTTTTGAAACTGGAGGTTGTTGCTGGCATGTTATGATTGGCTAGGAGTGTGCATCACTAGTTACTGTGTTTTTGGTCCACTGAAAGGTTGTTTTGGTCAATTTTGCTTATTCATTGTGTTTGCATGTGCTTCCGCTATTACCCTGCCTCAGACTCATATATCAACTTGATTTGTATCAAAGGCACTGAAGCATTCAGTGTGAGAAATATACTCAACAAATTAGGCTAGAACAATTTGACAACTGTATGTAAAATATCACCTCAACCCTTACTTCACATTTGAGGTACAAAGTAACGCAAAATAGGTTTGATAACAAACACCTTAAGTGCAAACATCTGGGAGATAGGCTGTTTGGATGCTCACCTTACTAGACCTGGAAGGAGGTGGGAGGTCCTTGGACTTCCCACAGGTCAGGGAACCCTGACTGCTCTTCAGGCTGATGAAGGAGGGGGAGTTGATTGGGGGAGGGGGAGGGAAATGGAAGGCAGGGAGGAGGCAGAAATCTTAAAAAGAAAGAAAGAAAGAAAGAAAGAAAGAAGAAAGAAAGAAAATATAAAAGAAAAACTAAATGATAATTTCTTATCCATGGCATTCAATGAGTGCATAAATGAAACTGTGGGCTATGCAACTGAGTGGTAGAGTGCTTATCTACCACACATAGGACCTGAGGTTCAACTTACAATATTTCAAACACAAAATGAAAAAAAAAATCTTTTGTTACTTATCCCAGTTAAAATTGTTCATTTTTCAAAGATGTTGCTTTTTGTTTTGAAGAACAAGAAAGAATTTCTATGGGTAGTATATTTTAATTATGGTAGTAAACAATTGATTAAAAAGAAAATGAAAACTCTATCACAGACTAGAATACTTGTTAAGTATATCTGATTTTTATACAGAATATAGAAGTACTGTCAATATTATAAAAACAAGCCAAGTGTGTGCTCATGTACATGTATAGGCAAAGACATGAATTGAACATATCCTTCATGAAAAAAAGTGAGTGACTATGAGGAAAAGAGTTAACAGTTGGTATCTGAAAAGTACAAATAAAAATTTTATGTTATTCCATACATTGCCCAGAATATCCAAAACAAAGCTGAATTATGTTAAAAGTGTTGGTGAGGAGTAGAGCAGCTGGAACTCTCCTATATTGCTGATAGTAACACAAAATGGTGCAGAAATCTTGAAACACTCCTGCACTGTTTTAAAAATTTAACAGACAACAATTAAATAATACTGCTCCTCTCTTCATCAAAGGGGACAACTTAGAGGGAGCAAGAGAAAACTTTTCTAAGTTTCAGAGACTTTGTGTTTTAGCTTTATTAATAGTTGTGACTGCTAAAATTTTTATGAAGCATACATTGGAGGAAGAAAATTGTGATAATATATTATGGTTCATTTTTAAAACTAAACTAACATGCAAAGGAAAAACATTTGAGCTATCAGTATCTGAGACAAATAGCTATTGAAATCAGTAGACAAAGGATAGATTAAACAAACATTTTTATAGAGAAAAACATCAATGTAATGTGAGAATCCAGTAAACTACACCAATTTTATGAACCAAAAGATAAATCCCAGTAGTATTCAAACAAAAACCATTTAAAATGAGACCACATTTCTAGCTAAAAAATTGACATGCATTCAAAAGACAAAAGTAAAATGCCCAGATTTATGAGTCCTCCCAAGAGGCTTTTTAGACACTTTTAGTGATAATTTAAAATTATATACACAGAGAGTCAGTTTAAGATGTTTAAACATTCAGGAGGATGCCTATATGTTTTTCTTTGGGTTGTTTTTATTAAGCTTCTCTAGGATCACTAATTATAGGCTCAATGTCCTTAGTTTATGGCTAAAAACCAAATATGAGTGAGTATATCCCATGTTCCTCTTTTTGGGTCTGGCTTACCTCACTCAGGATAGTGTTTTCTATTTCCATCCATTTGCATGCAAAATTCATGAAAGGAGACAGAGACAGAGACCCATATTGGAGCACTGGACAGAAATCTCAAGGTCCAAATCAGGAGCAGACGGAGAGAGAGCACGAGCAAGGAACTCAGGACCACGAGGGGTGCACCCACACACTGAGACAATGGGGATGTTCTATCAGGAACTCACCAAGGCCAGCTGGCCTGGGTCTGAAAAAGCCTGGGAAAAAACAGGACTCGCTGAACATAGCAGACAATGAGGACTACTGAGAACTCAAGAACAATGGCACTGGGTTTCTGATGCTACTGCACATACTGGCTTTGTGGGAGCCTAGGCAGTTTGGATGCTCACCTTACTAGACCTGGATGGAGGTGGGTGGTCCTTGGACTTCCCACAGGTCAGGGAACCCTGATTGTTCTTTGGGCTGATGAGGGAAGGGGACTTAATTGGGGGAGGGGGGAGGGAAATGGGAGGCGGTGGCGGGGAAGAGACAGAAATCTTTAATAAATAAATAAATTAAAAAAAAAAAAGATGTTTAAACGTACACTGCCCAGAAGTCGAGGATAAGTTCCGATTGCTGAAGACAAAATGTACTTCAGAAACAGGGACTATAGGACCTTGAGTTAGAACTGACCTGAGGACTAGCTTTCATGGCACCAGAAGGAGCCATGCAAGGGTCCAAAGAAAGGAAGCAACCAACAGACCTACACATCTATAGCTCCTATGAACCACATCAATGGCTAGCATGGCACGATTACTCTATGGGTGGCAACAGTGATACATATACCTTGGCAGTAACCAACAGCTTTTTAATTGGAAGTTAGAGCCACTCAACAAGCAGGAGACCATGCATGATACTGGAAAACCAGCTAACTAATCAGTGATAGTGAGATTATGGTTATTAAAGGAGAATCTATAACCACTAATTCAATAAGCTAGCATAATACCTGATAACAATGTATAGATATCTGTTCTTATAAACACAGATGAGTGGTCTTTATCCCTCATCAAGGAAACTTCTCTTTGCAAGAGAGAGAGAGAAACCACTACAGAAAACTAATAATGAGAGTTGTGAAGCCAATCCCAATAGATGCATCTACAAAACATGCCTATACCTAAAGGAACATTGCAGAAGAGGGGAAGAAAGACTGTAATGCCAGAAGATCAGGGACTTTGCTGTGAGATTGTATCTCCCAATAGCATCAGAAGCTTCATCTGTAAGATTTTACCGGCATGACTAGCTAATTGTGAGGTTAACAAGGGTCACACCAACGAATATGCGTGCTGAATGGGGAAAGCTCAGGAGGCCTCAACCCTACACAAAAGACTGCAGGCAACCTAGTAAAGCTGGAGCAGAAGAGTGGGTCTCCCTAGGGAAGAGAACAGTAACTGGCTGTCCAGCTAAAGGTTCAGTCTTGAAAGCACACATACAAGTAACATTATATAGACTCACCAGGCTACATTTATATATACACAAGAACATGCATGCATAGAATAACAATTAATGAAAAAAGATGCCATGAATTTGGAGAAGAGTGGGGAGGGGTATATTGGAGACTTTTAGAGAGAGAAAGGGAAAAATGTAATTAAAATGAAATCTTAAAAATAAACGAACATGATTTAAAATCTGTTTAGATCTATTTCTGGAATATGACCTAGAAATTTCCTGTGCAGAAATTTAACTGAGCTACACCTACAAAGTCTCAACAATGTGGCTAACTAAACTGAACCTAAACAATGCCAACACCAGTTTCTGTCCCAGAATAGGGGGAGGAAATCTTATGCCCCATCCACTCACCCAGATGAAGAGCTACAAGCAATTAACAACTGTTGAGAGAAGAATAATTAGTGTCCCCTGGGATCGGTCCCCTGACTAGCTATCTAATAACAAGCAATCAGCCCTAGAAACAGACTCATGCAGCCAAGAAAGACAAGAAGGCCATGAATTTGGGATGAGAGCTCAAATATGGAGGGTTAGAAGGCAGATAAGAATGGGGAAATGATTTAATATTTTTAATTAAATGAAGAAAGAATTTTTCCTAAATAAGCAATTAGAGAAACACTAAGATGTATGATGTTGATATTAGAATTACCATCACTTTCAATCATAACACTTTATAAATAATAGAAATAATCAAAAACATAAAACAATTAGTATGTTTATATGAGATTCTATATACTTTTCTCAAATATAGACTCCAATAAACACCTTATAAAATATGCAAACATATACATGCATATAAGTTTGCTTTTTATAAAATAATTTGTGCAGCAAAAGTTATTAATATGCACAGAGGGAAAGTTAACAAGACACATGTCTGACCTATAAAACTCTACCTGGCTTTTATCTTTTGTGTTCTGTATCTAAATGTTTTGAAACACAATATATTAAAAACATAAACTTTTACAATGTGAGATAATCATCTTCTAGGCACTATTTTACAAGAAAGTCTTAAAATATAGCATTGTCTTTCTGTGTACTATAAGTCTTTATAAACTTGAAACACACACAAAGTAGTAACCTTCTGGGTATACACACTGAGCACACCAACTTTCCCAATATGATTGAACGTGGCTCTTATGAAGTTCTTTCTCTAGGATTTGACTCTTAAGTCCTAGAGAGGAAAGAAGAGAAGAAAGTGAAACTGAAAACCTCTAAAAAAACAACCTGTCCTTTTTTTTTCCGTTTTTAAATTCATTTTACATACCAACCATGGTTCCCCTTCCCCCCTCCTCCTACACCCCCTCTCTTCCCCAACCCACTCTCCCCATCCACTTCTCAAAGTGTAAGGACTCCCATGGGGAGTCAACAAAGCCTGGAACATTAGGTTGAGGTAGGACCATGCCCCTCCCCCTGCATCAAGGCTGAACAAGGCTTCCCTCTTTAGAGAATGGGCTCCAAATGGCCAGCCCATGCATCTTTCATTTCACCAAACCAGCAGGTTGTAGACACTCTCACTATCTAATGCAATAGGAATACGATTCACTTCAACAAGCCAGTCATTAGGTTGAAAAAAAAAATGAGTGCACACAGCCACTGATTCACATATCACAACTGAGTAATAAAGGCACACTTGGGATTTCTCTGTCTACTTAAATATGGCCCTGGTTGAGCTATTGTTTATCTCAAACAAATCCCACTGAGGAAGTTACACAGAACTTTTTGAAATGTGTACATACAAAAATTGCTTCTACCGAAGGACAGTTATTGGGAGAAGATTTGGGAATGGGAAAGATTTAGTGTGAATATGTGCCAGGAAAAAGGAAGGGCAGGATGAGAGAAGTTTGTCATTTACAGAGATAAGATACCTGGGGTTGGAGAGATGGCTCCATGGTTCAAAATGCAGACTGCCCTTCAGAGGACCTTGGTTTGCTTCCCTCTAACCATGTAGTAGCTTATACATGTCAGTTACTCCAATTTCAGGGGATCTGGCTCCTTCTTTTGCCAACACTCCTCCTTCAATGGCAGGCACAAATATGGTGCATATACATACAGATAAAACATTCATAAACAAAAATCAAAAATAAATCTTTAGAGAAAGGTGCTAGGCTTCCTTGAACCTCCTTATTATCCAGGGAAAGGTAAGTACACTACCTGCCCATTCCTGCAGCCCCACTATGTAGGACAATCCAGCCTCATGACACAGGACAATTAGATGCAATAGAAAGTTGAGTCAAAGCAAGAACTCAGTTTATTGCTGTGAATGTCCGGTTACAAAAGGGTAAGCGACATCCTGTGATGTAAAGATACCTCCAGCCAATGAGAGGCAGCCAAGCTCTCCCCCTGGCTGGAGGGGCATCTATGTAGCTGTCTCATCCTCACTCAAACTCGAGCCAGGATTCTCTCTGTCCTACATGCCTTGAAATATATGCCCTGAACTCAAGCCAGGATTCTCTCTGTCCTACTTGCCTTGAAATATATGCCCTGAACTCAAGCCAGGCTTTTTTCTGTCCTGTAGACCTTGAGGTGCAGGTCCTGAGATAATTTTTGGCCCAACAAAAGCAAGCTATGCTCACATGGGTTTCCCAACCTCTCTGCACACTGGTGGCACCACTTACTAGCCATAATAAGATTAAAAGATCAAGATTGTACTTCACTTCATTTCCTTACCTTAATACAATGGCAAAAACTTCTAGTGAAGTTTTTGGTAAAAGTAGGGGTAATAGACAACCAAATATTACAGTAGAGAACATTTTTAGTTAAAGAAATTGTACACAATATATTCTAATAAGTTTTCCCTACCTCATTTTCTCCCAGACCCTCCCCCACATTCTACCCATCTAACTCCACAACTTCTCTCTCTCCTTATAAAGCAAACAGGCAAATACAAAAGCAAATGAATAAGAATCAAAAAAAGCACACAAAGAAAAACACAAAAGCACAGAGAGACATACAAGCTCAAACACACATAAAACCCATAAAAACATGATACCAGAAACTATAATATACAGAAGACAAGTGAAATAAAAAAATTCCCAAGCAAACTATGAGACAAAAGGTATCAAAAAATGCCATTGAAATTTTTTGCATTGGCCATCTCTACTGCTGGATATGAGGTCAGTCTTACATGTGGCTTATATACCCAGTAATATTCCACTGGAAAAAAATAATTTTTCCTCTGTGAGCAATTGTCAATTGGGGATAGTTTCTGAGTTACGTACTTCTCATTTCAGTGTTAGAAATCCATCTTTCTTGGACCTGTGCATCTTGTCACCATCCATGTGGGTTCATGTGTGCATCAGCCCTGTTCTGTCTGGAAGGCTCTGTTTCCTTGGAGTCATCCATCTCCTCAGATGCTGGCAATTTTTCCACCTCTTCTTCCATAGAGTTGTCTGAGTTCTGAGGGAAGAGACTCTATGATGATACCCCATTTCGAACTCAGTGTTCCAAGATCCCTTATTTTACACATTGTCCAGTCGTAGGTTTCTGCATTAGTTCCCATCAGAGAAGCTGCCAGAGGACAACTTATTAGCGTTTGTAGCAATGACATTGCTGTTTCTTTAGCAGAACAATAGTATTTGGTTTTCCTCTATGCACCTGGCCAATCTAGTCTCATTTTCTTGAACACCTGATCAATGTCATAATGCGTTCCTTATAATATAGGAAACCTTAAATATGATCAGACTGTGGCAGGTTATTCTCATAACTTTGTTGCCACTGTTGGACCAGCATATCTTTTGGTCAGGTCAGCACTGTAGATCACAGAGTTTGGAGCAAAGTTGGTGCTTACCCTCTCCTCTGGTAGCATGCAGATTATCTTTCAGTACCATAAACACTAGTATAGGGGTGAAGGCTCAAATAGGCACTAACTCAACTTCTCTGTGGTTAGAATTATGTAGATGTCATCTTCTCACATAGGGACTTAAAATCAGCTGTGGAGAGCAATAAATAGCCTGGTTTTGGAGGGGTTCCATGGGGCTCCTTTGGCTAGCAACTTGATTAGATGTAACCCATTCCTGATACGGAGTTTTCTAAAGTAGAGAGCTTTTATTTTCACCAATAATATGATGTTAGTGTGGATATGTTTTAAAATGCCCATTATCCATTTAGGAAGTACCTTTATATCCCAGTAGCTTACTGGGAGTTTTCAAAAGGAGAACATGTTGTGTTTAATGAAATAATTGTATGCTATTTCTACAACTTCAAGATGAACACAAACCTACTTATTTTTGTCTATTAATATGAGGAATCCTTTTGGTTAATTTAAAAATATTAAACCAAACTTACGTTCTGAGATATATGAGAAAATTACAAGTATATGAGACACTTGCCCTGAGTTACCTTCTTTACAACTCTGAAACCTGGTGGAAACACTCCTCAGAACAGCGGCTGAATGTGTTTGAGATGGCAGGTTTCAAAAGTGTTCTAGGCATCATACAAAGAGGAAGGCTACACAGTGATGACGTTAAGAATCATCTCCATCTACAGAAGGAAGTAAACTACAGAAGTCGGCAATGGCGCCTGATATACATCGGCCATGTTATGATAATTAACGACAGATACCCAAAGATAGCACTGCTTGGAAGAGTGCATGGGGTAAGGCAAAGAGGAGGACCCAAAAAAACACTGGATATACAACATAAAGGAAGGCTGTGGAACCTTGGGTATGACAATGACACAAGCATCATGGACTGCCCAGGATAGGAACAACTGAGAACCACCATAAATGGGTTGCCCATACATGTTTAAGCATTGCTGGGGCATAAATGATGATGATGAAGTTCTGAGATAAATCCTACTTAGTATTAATTTATTGTTACTTTGTCTATTTTGTTGGAACTTGCTAGTAGAATTATGTCAAGACAATTATGTGAATAATTGAGATTTTTATTTTTATACTTTTTAATCTATCTGATTATGTAATTTTAATTTATTATTTTCTTGATTTATTTTCATGTGCCTTTGGTATCATAATAATGCTAGCCTCATACAATAAGTTGGTATATAATACTTCCTTTTCAATTTTTTGAATAATTGATAATAGATTCTACTAACTGGTTGAATATTTGAAAGACTCTACTAGCAAATTATTAAGATTCCATGCATAGTGTTGGATGACAGACTTTTCCTGGAGAGACACAACACTAACATGTTTACTTACCCAAGACAGGTTGTCAAAGACAGGTCAAGGGATGACTATCTCCAAAATCCAACTTGGTGATCGAATGAGCTTTCTTGGGGTTACTTACAGGAACACAGGTGAGGAGTTATTTAAGAGCAGCAGCAATATCTCCTTCTAAGTGCTTTATCTCATCTCTGCTCCTTCCATGTTGCTGGGTTTGTTAGAGAGTCTTCTCCAGAGTTCAGTTTTTCTGAGAGTCACTCTCATGTATCTTTTACTGTTTATTAATTCCTGGTGCTGGAGAATCCTATACATCTGGTCAGTTTTAAGGACTTCCTGAAATAATTTTGAGGTGTTTTTGCTAGACAGTGTGTTTTATAATTTGCATCTTTTAGCAATATTTGTAATTCTTTAATTTAATGGACTTAACCATCCATCCAAATTGCTCATAATAGTCCATTTCCTGATAAGTGATGATAGATAGATAGATAGATAGATAGATAGATAGATAGATAGATAGATAGATAGATGATAGATAGATAAATAGATAGATGAGAGAGAGAGAGAGAGAGAGAGAGAGAGAGAGAATGAACTTGTAGTGATGGCACTATCTTTGTGATTTGTATTCTTTTTATTTTTATTCTAAAATTCTGGGTAGTGATTTATCAATTTCCCCTACCCATTAAAAGAACCAGATTTTAGTGCTTTGTTTTTCCTGATTCATTTGCATTTTCTACATTTCTTTCTCTCTGATCCTTAAAAAGTCATTTATCTATATACTTTAAGTCTTATTCATTAAACTTTTATACTATCCAAAACATTGTTTAGAAAGCTTTCCTATTTCCCTAATGTTGTTATTTAATTCTTTTAATTTCTCGAAGTCATGGGTGAGTATATTCTTTAAAATAAAAATAAGTAGTAAATCTTGTAGGTGTTGTGTTCCCTACAATCTCAGATGCTGTGACCCAGCTCTATGGCTGTGTTGTATGATAAGTGACTGTGGCAGGTTTAAGAAAATTTTTTAACACACAGAAAAGCCAAAAGTTAGTCAGAATGGCTGATTCCTATTTCAAGTATGGATTTAGTCACTGTGTTTACTTTTTTATTCAGTTAGGGATATTTGCTTCTCCCTTAGGTTGTTCTTCAACCTATGGTTTTCTTAGTGTTTATTGTTATAGTTCACTTGTTAGTGTCTAATTTTATTCTACTGTGACCAGGGAATATGCTTTAAAACCAATTATTTTAAATTTGTTGATACTTGATTTATATCACAGAAAATGGTCTTAGTAAATGTTCTATTCTAATTTAAAAACAATGTAGATTCTGTTGCTGTGGCATGGAGTGCTTGGTGAGTATCTACTAGGATAAGTTGTTTGAGACTGTTTTTCAAGGCCTCTAAATTTTTACTCACTACTCATTTCCTCAACCTGAAGGAAGAAGAATTTAAATTTCTAACATTATTGTGGATTTGTGTTTTTCTTAACGTTCCATTGACTTTTGTCGCTGTATCTTGAAATCGTTTTCCTTTCATCTCAAACATTTGTGCCAACATTGTCCCACACATGTCTGTTGTGCTGATATTTGCCAGCTTTGTGTCTGAAAACAGTCTTTTTCCCCTTCATTTTTGAAAGATAGTTTCTCTGAGTGAAAGCTCTCAGATTGACAGTAAAAATTCTCTCAATATGCCCAAGACATCTCTCCATATCTTACTTGCCTTGTTTTTGACAAGAAATCTATCATCATTGTTTTTGTTCAGTGTGTAAAGTGTCCTTTTGTTCTAGCTCATTTTCACTGATTTTGCAGACTTTTATTCGAATAGTTCTGGTGTAGTTTTCTCCAGGTTACCAAAAGTTCCTAATTTTTAGGCTTGTAGTTTTTTTTTTTTAATCAACATTTGAACATTTCTGGTTTGTTTTTTTTACTATAAACTCATCTTTTCTCCTTCCCTCTAGAATGCATTGCTTTTGTTGCAGGCCACGGACAAACCTTTACATTTTGTGGAGACTTTTCTGGGTTTCAGTCTGGATAGTTTATCCTGTTTTTTCTTCAAGCTCGCTAGTTTTCCATCTATAACATGTCTGTTTCCAGTTATTTCTCATTTCACGTATCGTGTTCATCTCTATAAATTAAGTTAATTTTGTTTTGTTTTCATTTATTTGTTTTGTGTGTGTATGTTTACATGTATACTTTGTTCAGTTTTTTGTTCTACATTTTAAATAAATATAATTCAGTGATACTCATTATAATTCTAACATCTGTTGTTTGCTGTAGATCCTCCTTCTTGCTGTGGACCAGAGTTGATTATTCTTTATATACTTGTAATTTCTAAGCAGATACATGCATTGTCAATTTTACCTTGCTGAATGTTATAATTTTTAATCTCTAAGTCATCTTCAAGTTTACTACTGAATGAAGTTAAGTTATACAGAGCCAGTTTGTATCTCTGATATGGTTTAAGGCCAGAGATCAGATAGTTTAATGTTCTGTTCTTTGTTACATGGGGAAAGTCCTTTAATGTTTCACTAATGATAAAGTTTTAAGGTTTTGTTGGATAGTGATTCTTTCTGACCCTCTTACTTATTGTCTTTTCTACTGTTGTTATTTGTCTTCCACATTAGTCTTAGGTAATGTTTAGTCTTCTATGTGATGCTTGGGTCTAGGGTGGATGCTCAAGTCCCCCTGTAGACTATAGAATATGCGCATTGTGTTGTAATGTTGTCTCTTTCCTGATAGTCTACACTACAGAATCTAACTTCTTTGATCCACTGGTTTTCAACAATACCTCCTTAAGTAGCCTGTTGAGCTCAACCTGTTTATACTGGGACTTATTTCTATTGCATTTTATTCTTAGAATCTAATATAGTATCTGAAACATAGGAAGGCCTGCAAAAATGAGATCAAATGACTTGTGTTTAAAATTCTTTCACCTTTGCTATAACAAGATTTCCACTTTTGTAGATGTTCCTAAACATATACCAGTGCCCCTTAAGCTAATAAAATAGCTTATGGATGAACAAATAGCCCTAGTATTATTAATTTTCTATTAAAAAATCAAATCATCCTCAAAGATTCATTGGGTTTAAGAGATTTTGAGATGTGCATCATTTACCCAGATTTTTTTTGGTGATAGTACAGGGTACTTTATATATCTGAGTTGAAAGTAAGAACTCTGTAGATACACCAAGCAATTATTTATAAAGCTCATTAGATTGATGTTTCTTAAAGTAGCATGGATCAAAATCACATGGGGGAATTGATTTGTATATTAAATAATTTTGACTCTATAAATCCTCTTCGGATGTGAATTAACAAGGGTTAATCCCAAGATGATTTCTTTGTTCCTTGGATGCTATGAGACTCTAGAAAGTAAAACTCTCCAAACATGTAATTCAGTAACTACATATGACAAGTTCTTAAATATGATGAAGTATAATATAGACTTTTCAAGACAAGGGTATACAAGAAGGATAACTTGTTGCTTACTTTTACATAGATGTAACATACCTAATCTCTGGTGTTTAGATTGCTGTAACTCTGAATGACTCTTAAATTGCTAACAATTTAGAAAATTAAGGTCTGTATTAGTAGAATTAAGTAACTGATTATATATATATGCAAGTGCTTGAGAATCACCAGGAAATAAGTTTAACTAAGATCCATATAGAGCGCTTTTCTCAATGAAGTGAGTCACTGAAGGATGTTCTTTCTCAGAGGTTTCTTTGTAAATGGCTTGAGAATCTAAGTCTTTTCTCTGAGACCATTTCAATTTGTTTTGGTTTCCTTTCATGTCTTTGGGAGGAGCCAGACTATGTAATAACAGATCTGAAATGGGTAGAATTAGAAAAGATCTAATTTTTCCAGTGCTTCCTGGGAATTCTAGCTCACTGTCCTACAATTCTGTAAAAAAAGTGCCTCAGGTAAACTTAGGTGGAGGTCTCTGGAAGCTCATTTGGGACCACAGGGTTTTTATTAAATCAAGTTGTACTTTCTTCTCATCAGGTGTCAGGTAATATAGGTCAGTAGTAGACATGGGAAAATCCCATTATCACGTAAATCAGATCAAGACCAGCAGTAAAAATGTCTAACAGTGAAAGTATCTGTTGTAAAATGTATTACAAACAAAGAAATCATCTTTATTTCTTTATGGTTTTCCTAGAATATGTGTAGATAGTGGCTGATTTCATTGTCAATGGCTCCTCCTGCAGAATGTACTAATGTCTAAGAAGGTATGATTTACTACTTTGTAATGAGATGTAGTGAGAATCTCAATAACAAAGAATTGCTTCTCTCTAAAATAAATTGCAAAAAATTGAAAAGTCAACTCAAAGCTTAAAATTCTTCATTAGTGCCTTAGGTATATCTCATGTGAGCATGCTGAAAATATTGATTCTTTTTCTCAGGTGTAAAAAGTTTCTGTCTTCAGTATACATAATTAAGTAAGTGATGCAAAGGATATGCTGTTTAAAATTGAGTACTCAATAATTTATGGTCATAATTTTCAGTGATATATTTGCTATTAATAACAACAAAAATTACCCTCCACTCAAGCACCTACCAAATTTGTGATGTTGTATAGCATGATATATGGACTTGGTTATTGACATGTAGAATCAATTGTTTTATGTCAAAATATAAAACTACATAACTAAAGTAAAAATTATCTGACATAATCAAGGCACCAAATGGACAATAACTTTATAGATTGTGTACATGTGTAGAATGGACAAGGAAATGTTTTCCTGAAATAAAGGTAAAAACATGATTATGGCAGCTAGAAAAGCTGCAATTTGTTTTATTTTCAAAACAACTTTCATTCTGATGAGAGTGATATTAAGCATTTTCCCTCACCATTTACCTAGCTTTCTTTGTTAAATTATTTTATAGTGATAAGTCAAATATCATTTAGCTTGCTAAGGGATGGGTAGCACCAGTTATTGAATTCAAAAGTGATTCATAGCATGCAAAAGTTCTATATACTAGATCTAATTAATTATATTTAAGGCAAACAGTAAATATGTGTACACATTCTAATGATACTTTAGCTATAATATCTGAATACAAATAGATTGATTTAAATCATAATGATACAAAGATCATTGTTAATAAAGAGATTGTGTAATAGACCATATGTCTTCATGGAAGAGATGTAGAAAACACATTTTATGTTAAAGAAATTATGTATACGTTCTTCAATTTATTCAACAAATAAGAATTTACTTTAAAAATTTATTCACTAGTCTTTTGGAGAAAAAAATATATTAAGTAGATTATTTAGCCTGTTTTGTAAATTCACTTTTTCCCTGTATGAATGTTTGTGATAATATCAAGTCTTACCAGTAACAAAATGAACACAGAATTAACTGTGACATTTTTTGTTTGTATAAAGTTGAAATTTTATAATTCCTCTGGTTACACTAAATTTCAGGTCCCCAAACCACTCTCCCAGTAATAAAATTGTTCCAGTTTTGGAAGTATAGCACTAGTTCTAATTGGTCTTAATAAAATCCTAGATCCAGATATCAGGAGAAATGCTGAAACATTAGAGAGACAAAGGAGCAAGCTACAGCGAACTTTTACCTTGCTAACTCCTCAGCTAAAAATGCCAAGTTCCTGTCTCATCCTGCCTTATATTCCTCTCTCCACCTAGCCATACCATTTTCTATCTGTCTGTACAAATCTCCAGACTTCTGTGGTTAACTAGTGGCTAGCTCTTCCCTCTGATCTCCAGGCAAGCTTTATTTGTTATAGCACAAACAAAACATCACCACATTTTCTCTTTTTTTGTCTAAAATAAAAATGGTTACAATGAATATAAGAAAAAAACATACACAATAAGTACAATAACTGTATGTAATATATACGGCAATAAATATATCAGCAAAGTCTAGTTTATTAGCAATTGACAAATTCAGAGAAAATATTCCACATCTACCCCATCTTTTTGATTAAAAAAAAGTACCTAATTCACTTTCTCTTCTAACTTGCATTACCCAAACTGGATTTTATTATCTCTCAACCTTATATAGTTTACACCTCTTTAGTGAATTTTTTTTCTGAACCAGATAACAAGAAAAACTATAAAGTCTTCATCTGTATCAGAGACCCAAGAAGAAAATAATATTATCTGAGTAAGCAGGAAGTACAAGCAAGTGACTTCCAAAAACTCTAAGAAATGACAGAAACCCCTACACCCAAGGTTCCCCTGTAACATTAGGACATCCACCTTTGGCCTACAGGCCTAGCATATCTAACAGACTTTTCTTTGAAGCAGGATATTCCAAAGGGCTGTCCTACCTTGTCGTGGCAAAGTTTGGCAGTCAAATTCTTAATTTCTAGTTACCTGATAGAGACTCAAACCTGAAATCTTGTACAAAAAGTTAAACGAAGCCTTCTTCTAGAATAAGTTAGCACTTTATATGACCATTAATATCATGACAAAAAGTTTAATATATATGTATTAATCTTATAAATTTTGATATATTTATTAATACCTCAAGAAAAGCTGTTAAAGAGTCAAAATTAAACCAAAGGATTATGAGATTAGTAGCTGTACAATAGTTCCTTAATTTATGTTTTCCTTCTGTCACATATCAGATAGATCTTCTGATATGAAACAGAAATTTTAGGTTTTACTTTAAAAAGATGTTTGGGTTTAGAGGAGAGCCACACTTCAAAGCCAGATTTAATTTTTAATTAAACTCTGACTATTAAAAGACTATGTGCAAATGTTTCATTTCTCCAGGAATCTTTAGATTTCTTAGCTGGATGCCTTCATTCTCTTGAAAAGACAAAAGAAAAACCCTGCCCCAACCCTAAACTTGGGGAAGTTCCCTTTTGGAAAGCTATATCTGATCAAATAAAAAGCATTTGTTAGTTTTATAGGTTAGTTTAAATTGAATGGTCATGCTGTTTGATGAGGTATCACCTCTTCTAATCCAGAGGTCTCTTGTTCAAATTACACCTTTATATTGTGTGGGTGGTCTTTCTGTCTATGTATTGCTTTTATTGGTTAATTAATAAAAAACTGGCTTGGTCTATAGCATGGGAGAAGGAAGGCAGAGTTAGAGAGACACCATGGAGCTGCCACCAGAGTTAGACATGCTGAAACCTTGCCCGTAAGCTACTGCCATATAGCAATATACAGATTAACAGAGATGGGTTAAATTAAGATATAAGAGTTAGCCAGTATGAAGTTAGAGCTAATGGACAAAGCAGTGTTTAATTAATACAGTTTCTGTGTGACTATTTTGGGTCTAAACTGGCCGGGCAGTGGGACCCAACAAGCAGCCTCCCACTACAAATTGACACCCACGTAGCCAACTAAAATCCACTGAAAACCTGAGAAAGCTTAAAATGGAATTCTAGAAGCAAAAATACAGAGTTTAACACAACTTCTTGCTATTTGCTGGCAGCTCGCCACAGCTCTTTTAAGAGAGGTTTTCCTGTCTCAACAGCAGACAAAAAAAGCCATGTTATTTTGAAATGCCCGCTGGTGTTGCCAGCATGAACTCTGACTCTTTTAGGCAGGAGATCCAGCTATGGAGCATTTGGATGGGCAGAATGCTGCAGCTTGCTTAATGGCAACATGGACTGGCTGTGTGCCTGAGAATGGGCTATGCTCATGGCTCTCAGAGGTGTGAGCGGCTCCACCATCCTGCACTGTGCAGTGCAAGCAAGAAGTACAACATATACCATAGTAATGGTGCAGCGTAAGTTTTAGACTGGGTGGACAACCAGAAGGTACCATATACACCATAGTAATGGTACAGCTTAATTTTAAGGAGTGCTTAGCATTTTAAAAAGCACTTCTGTATAGTAAAGAATTACAGATATGCAATAAAGGCAAATCCTATGAGTCATAATGTTGAATAAATGTATGTAGGCTTGGAATATGAAGAAAAAGGGTATAGAGAGTCATAAAATTAAGTTAATGCTGTTAAAAAGGGGTAAAAATCTTTAAAGAAACAGAATAAAAATAAATAAGCCACATAAAAATGGAAAATTCACAGAGAGTCTGGATTTTGGGGTCTAAGGATATGGTGCTTTGTTTTCATTCTCTTGTTTCCACAGAGGATGAGAACCTGTGGGGTACTTCCAGACTAATGTGGTTTGATGAAACAAGACCACTGAAAGGTCACCTTGAACACTCTTCAAAAATTACTATGCCCAACAATCAGCAGGAAGAAGTTTAGATGAAACTATGTCTGTATTCCCAAATCTTGTTTGTAAATGCCTTTTTACGTTTAAAGGGGGATATGCTATAGAGATTTGCAGTGGTATGGATCTTAGTTTATCGATACAAACTTAGGGTCAATTTTGTTTTATGTATATTTCTGCCTTTCATTAAAATGTAATGTGTAATTAAGAAATATAGGTAAATAGAGAGCCATCTATAATACTCAAGCTTGTAGTCATTTTAGTTAGATTTTTCTAGATTTGCAGAGATGTATTTCAGATAGTTAGGTATTCTTCAAATCTTTCAGAGACTTTCAGAATATGGCATTTAAAATGTTTTAATAACTTAGAACTTTTCATGACAATGAGACATATCTGTTCCTGACAGCGCCAATTACTTCAAGAGGAAGATGGGCATCAAAGAGGCTCCTTATGGAGTTTGCTAGCCATTTGGGCAAGAAGCTGTTTTTACCTGGACTGCTTAACTGGACATGCAGAACCCACAGAGAAATGACTGCTGAACTTGCCTAAAGGTGAGACCCTCCTTTGGGGTTCCTACTACATGAAAGAGTCTGCCAGACGTTCTGCAGGACACAGAAGAAAGTGACTGACAAATTACCAATATAGTTGGAACTGTTTTTGCGATTTCCTGTTTCCTGGAAGTCTGCTGAATACTATGGGCCCGAAGGCTAAAGATAAATGCCCCAAAGGTACAGAAGAACTTTAGTGACTGTCCAGGTAGTGAGAAGTGTCTGTCAATTCTAGAGTTTTGAAAAGTTGCTTTGAATGTACTTCCTGCTTATGTAGGTAATATATTCTTCTGGAGTCTTTTATGGAGTTGAAGAATTAATTGTTATAGTTACAGTTTTCCTTAGTTATTATAAAAGATAAAGTAGATATAAATATTGTAACTGTAATTCTTGCTTGAAAACTCTTTTGTTATATGTAGTTTTACTATGTGAAAGTCTTCCTTTTTGTTTAAACAGGAAAGGGAAATGGTATGGGAGATCCTTCTGTCTATGTGTTGCTTTTGTTGGTTAACGAATAAAGAACTGGCTTGGCCTATAGCATGGGAGGAGGAAGAGAGAGTCAGAGTGGTGCCATGGAGTTGCCGCCAGAGTTAGACACACTGAAACTTTGCCAGTAAGCCACTGCCATGTGGTGATACACAGATTAAAGGAAATGGGTAAAATTAAGATGTAAGAGTTAGCCAATTAGAAGTTAGAGCTAATGGGTCAAGCAGTAATTTAACTATTACAGTTTTTGTGTGATTATTTCAGGTCGAAGCTAGCCGGGCAGTGGGAATCAACAAGCAGTCTCCCACTACATCTATCAATTTTGATAGTACCTATAGCTTTGTCACTCCTGTGGAGATAAAAGTGAAACCCCTTCTCAAAAGCAATACATCTTTTAAGTTCCATTTTACAAATATATTTTTTTTGGCTTCTGTTTTAAAGGGGAGGTATTTTAAAACATTTAGGTTGTTGTAGTTTATCAGTCTCTTTCAATCCCATGTCTCCCAGCAACTGTCTCTTGCCCACCAGCCATCAAAAAATTCAAAATCAACACAGTAACACACAGGATCCAGACTCCCTGTATATATATTTCCATTCTTTACATGGCATTTTTCTTTTATATGATCTTTACTGCCTCTTTAAAGACTTTGTTTTTTTAAAGCTAGCTATTTCTTTTTATAAGTGCAAATATCAATTTTCTTTTTTTCTTAAGCCTGTGCACAATTGTAAAACACATTGGAACCTATTTAGAGGTTTTTCTGTCTTGACCCTTTTTATTGTGTATTTTTTAGCCTTTTTTGTTTATGTGAGCAAAAGCTAAATCCACCATGCAGCATGCTACACAGCTTGAAGACATCTCTGTGTACTGAGGCAGGAATTTGACATGCTGTGCTCAAGTCCGCATGCCTCGTCATCTCTGTACCATGGCCCACATGAGAGAAATAACTTGAAATCGGTTTTTGGCTCCATTATTGTGTGTTTAGAAGGCCTTTTGAAAAATACTTTTTCAGGCCTGATGGAAATTCGAGAGCTTTACATCAGTATGCCATTTGTAGCATGAATTCTAATTGTCTTAACAATAAAGATCTAAGCCAGATATCAGGGTAAATGCTGAAAGATCAGAGAGACAAAGGAGCAACTCTTACCTTGCTAACTCCTTATTTGAAAAGGCTGAGTTCCTTCCTGTCTCCTCCGGCATCATATTCCTCTTTCTGCCCAACCATATCACTTCCTGTCTGTCTGTACAGACCTAGACCTCTATGGTTAACTAGTGGCTAGCTCTGCCCTCTTATCTTCAGGCATGTTTTATTTGTTAGAGCACAAACAAAATATCACATACGCCACACAGGAGGTATACATGAGTTCAGGTCAATGAAACCACAGTGAAACTAGGAAGAATGCTCTGGTCTGGGACACAGTAGATATAAATGAGTTATCATTTATATTTTTAATTTATAACTGGGAGGCCTGGGAATCTACAGACCACATGCTTTGTTGGATCCAGATACTATACATTGCTTTCATCTTTATGTGAAGGCCTTTTTTTTTTTAGAAATGTATATACTCAATATAATGCTTTTATGTGTGTATATATTTTAGAAAATATCCTATATAAATATGTAATCTTAATAACTTATGTGTTATCTTAAAACATGGAAATACTTTTTAATTAGTGTTTTTAAACTTGTTACCAAAGATATTGGAATAACAAACATTTATTGAAGAATTAAACTACTGTGTCTGCCACTGATGCTTTTTGTATGGTAACTTCAGTAACAGTCAAAGGAGTTTTTCTGAATTCAGAATCTATTTTAATCTCCTGGGCCATGGAACTTTTGATGTGATTTGAGCATGTGGGAGTTTAATTTTTTTTTCTGTTTTTTTAAAGAAAACAAAAAGAAAAATTATTTTGAAGAAATTGTACCAAATATTTTAAGGACTCTTGAATGTAAAACAGAATATAAAACATAACTCTTGAGTTATTACCACAAATAATCTAAAAACACACAAATTCTAGCATAGTTGTTTTAACCTCATGATGTGATTGACAGTCTCTTATATTGTCTGCTGAATGACAAAAAGCAGGTGCACGTGGAAAAACCCCTTTCTAACTTAAATAAAAATTTTACAATTGAATTATGCTTGCTATTCTTTAAGATATCTAACACATACAAGTGAGGTACCTCTACCTCTGTGTACCAGTGGTGAGATGTGATAGTCACATAAGCCACGAGGTTTCCACAATGGGAGCCTCTGGATTTTTGCCTAATATGAAGTCGTGAAGGCCATCTTGGGTAAAAGCCTGAAATGGGAGGCTCAAAACTTAATCATTGTCTCAGTTAGAGTTTCTGTTGCTGTGATGAGGTAGCATGTCCAAAGGACAAGTTGGGGAGGAAAGGGTTTATTGGGTTTACATTTCAGCATTTCTGTTAATCCATGAAGGAAGTCAGGACAGGGGTTCAAACAGGGCAGAATCCCAGAGACAAGAGCTGATACAGAGGCCATAGAGGGGAGCAGCTTACTGACTTGCCTCCATTGGCTTGCTCAGCTTTCCTTTTTATAGAACCCAGGACCAACATCCAAGGATGGCACCACCCACCATGGTCTGGACTCTTTCCCATTGATTACTAAATGAGAAAATGCTTTATATCTGGATCTCAGGGAGGCATTTCTTCAGCTGAGGTTCCTTCCTCTGATGATTCTCGCTTGTATCAAATTGATACACAAAGTCACCCATTACACTCATCGAGACAGCTTACTAAATATCCTTCTGGCAGTCCCCCAGTCTCATCCCCAGCCTTGTAACAGACCATCTCTGAGGCCCTGTCCTCCCTTTCTGATATTACTCCCTGGGAAATCCCCAGATTCTTGTGGCAGGCTCAATCTTCCTCTTCCCAGTGGACACTCTCAGCCCATCCCCATTTCTTCTCGCCAGCAACTAATACCTAGAAACACATTCTACTAAGAATTTCCAGTGGCCAAACCCAAGAGAAACTTAGGAGCATTCCTACCAAGCAAACCATATATACCACACTCTTCTAAGGTCCAGACAGGACAACAGAAGCCAAGGATCAAAACACTCAAACAGCAAAGACAAGACCAAATATAAACACCTAGAATTTCAGTAATCACAAATACAAATGCCTAGACACTGGCATAAAAAAAAATCAGTAAAAGTCAGGAAAATATGTTTCCACCAAAAACAAGCTACCATTTTATAATAGGTCCTGAGAATTTCAGTATAGCTGAAGCGTAAGAAGAGAACTTCAAAACAGCTATTGTGAATATGTTCAAAGACTTTAAAGAGAATATGAATAAATTCATTAAGGAAGTTTGTGAAAATACAAACAGTAGGATGAAATGACAAGAACATCTCAAAACATGAAAATGAAAATAGAATCACTAAAGAAAACTCAAAATGAGGTCAACTGATAATGAAAAATGTAGGAAGTCAAACAAAACCAACAGAAAACAAGAAATGGAGGAGAGGATCTCAGACACTGAAAACAAGGTAGGAGAAATGGAGATCTCTGTCAAAGAAAATGTTAAATAAAACAAAAACTTAAAAAATGCACAAAACGTTCAGTAAATCAAGGACATTATGAAAGGACAAAATCTATGAATAATTGAAATAAAAGAGGGAGAAGAAGCCCATGTCAAAAGCACTGGAAATATTTTTAACAAAATCGTAGAAGAAAATTTCCTTAACTTAAAGAAGGTAGAAGGTAGAAGATGCACATAGAACACTAAAATAAAATTCCCCATGCATACAATAATCCAGATACTAAACACTAAACTTTCAAGATAAAGAATATTAAATGCTTCAAGGTGAAAAGACCAAGCATCATATAAATAGCAGCCCATTATAATAATATGAGACTTCTCAATGGAGATTCAAAAAGCCAGAAGGTCCTGGATGAATATTCTCCAAACTCCAAGAGACCATAGATGCCAACCCAAACTACTATACCCAGCAAAACTTTCAATTACAATAGATTTAAACAGTATCTGACTACAAATCCATCTCTACAGAAGGTGCTAGAAGAAAACCTTGAACCTAGAGAGGTTAACTACAGTCAAGAAAATATAAAGAATAAATAATCCCAGATCATCAAATCAAAAGAGGGTGGGAAGTCCACACCATAGCAACAAAATAACAGGAATGTTCCTTGACATTGCTCAATATCAAAGTTTTTAATTCCCCAATAAAAAGACACAGACTAACAGAGTGAATAAGAAAATAGTATGGATTTTTCTGCAGCATTCAAAAAAATACACCTTACCGTCAAGTATAGACATCACCTCTGGGTTAAAGGATAGAAAAAGATATTCTCAGCAAATGGGCCCAAGAATCAAGCCAGCTTAACTATTTAATATCTGGTAAATCAGACTTCAGAGCAAAACTAATCAGAAGATACAGCTTTATCACTGTATAAAAAAAATACAGCTTTATCACTGTTTGGTATACACCCAAAGGACTCTGCATCCTCCTACAGAGATTTCTTCAGTCATCTTTAATGCTCTATTTATAGTTGCCAGAACTTGGTAACAACTTTGATACCCATCAACAGATGAATGGACAAAGAAAATATTGTGCATATACACAATGGGATACTAATAATTTCTTTAAAAAAAATTAAGAAATTGGCAGGTAAAAGGGAGTAGTTAGAAAAAATCATATTGAGTCAGGTAACCCAGAACCTGAATGAAATAACTAATAAGTCTGAGACGCAGGCTACAAACTGTGTAACTACAAAGTGAGGAATATACTACGAGACTAGAGGAGATGAAAGGATCTCTTTAGGAATGGGAAAAAGATAGGAGTAGATGATAGGGGTGTGTGTGTGTGTGTGTGTGTGTGTGTGTGTGTAGAAATTGGGGATCAAACCAGGACAGGGAGAGGTGTAGTGGTATGTTGGGGTGAGGGCGCAAGTCAAAGAATCCCAAGCTGATTCCAATTATATTTCTTTATTATAATGGGCAAACTCACAGAACAGGAACTAGAACTCAGGTGTGTAATGCAGGAACCAGAGACAGGAAGCACTGGGAGGGCCATTGGTTTTCTCTGAGTACCCAAAAGTTCATACCCTAACCTGTTCCAACCTCTTAAAGATTATTGACTGATAGAGGTTCTCCATCAGGGGCAAAGGTGCGAATACAAGAAAAGATAGCTAAAACTGAGGATCATTTGAGGGTACATATGGAACCTAATATAGTATAATTATTTTCAAATATATACAAAGGTGAGAGAAATCTAAATTGGATTTACCAAAAGCAGTGGAGACAAAATGCCAACTGGAGAGTTCTCATTCACTAAGTGAAACTTCTAGTGCCAGAATTGTTGGTCAAAGATCCCATGGAAACCCCCAAACAACACAGGCAATTGCCAAGGCTTTTGGTTTTTCTCCACAAACTAAGGGTAAGGTGTGGTATAATGTCCCTCTGGCCTGGCACCAGAGGGGTGGCAAGCAACCTCCATTAGCCTTGAAACCCCACTGGGATAAACCTGGCCTGGCTCAGGAGTTTTCACACAGCCCCTAGACCTTCCTTTGTGTTACAAATACCTTTTGTTGTCCTATGTAAATCTTGACTGAGGGTTCCCCATGGATATAAAGCCTAGGCAAAACTTGGTATAGAGGAAACCCAGACATGAATCAGGTATTTGCACCTGACATTGTATTGCTTCAATCAGTTTGTTCTGAAACATGGAAATCTACTAGCTAAGGTGTAAATACCAGAAAAAATAAAGATGCAGAGAGGCGAGGGAAAGCATTTCAGCTCACCGAGACTGAGCCCGCTGCAGGCGCAGAGGCTAAATTCATTCTCAAGGTGTCTCTAAGTCCTTGTTTTATGAACCCACGTGGACTCATACACCAATGATGGCCAGTAAGGCCGTATTACTGAAGACAACATCTACACAGCTCACTGAACACAAAGAAGTCTAACTGGTGCCTACCTAGGGCCTTCACCCGTACAGACTAGTATTAATGTTATTGGAAGATATTCCTCATACTTCCAAAGATGAAAGATAAACACCAACCCAGATACAAACCCTGTGATCCACAATGGTGGCCTGGCTGCAAATTATGGTGGTTCAATGGTGGCACAAATCCTGTGGGAGTAACCAAGCACTATTGAACTGGAATTAAAGCCTACTCCATGAGATGGAAGCCATGCCAGACCAAGAATCTAAGCCTACATAGGCAATGGACCTGGGACAAACTAAATACTGCTCTTCTACTAAAAGGATTTAGCCAAAAATAACTCCCCGTGATAATCTTCTATATTCATGGATTGGTGTCATCAGAGAAGCTTCCTCTTGCAGCAGGTAGGAACCAATACAGAAACCCACAACTGGACAATGGACAAAGAGCAAGAGATCTTGGAACACATGGCCCTAAAGGGATGGCTCCTCAAATCCCTCTCTTCAGGGTTCAGGAAGTCTGAAGAAGAGGAAGTGGAAAGATTGTCTGAGCAAATGGGTCTGGAAGACACCAAGGAAACAGTGCCTCCCAAACAGAACAGGGCTGTGTTCCTATGAACTCACAGAGGCCTTGGCAGCATGCACAGGCCCTGAAGATCTAAGACAGATGGGGTTCCCGAACTGACAGGGGGAATAGACACAAGCCCCTAATCTGTAACCCAGAAGCCTTTTCCAAATGGTGACCAGTCAGCAAGTCAGATCTCTCCAAGGGAGTTTCACCGGGTATGCAAACCAGACTTAAAGACAGACCCATGCTGGGCAGTACATGGGCCCCACAAAACAAACTCGATGGTATTTTTGGAGTTGTTTTGTTTTGTTTGTTTGTTTGTTGCCTCACCATGCTTTATCTGAGCATTATTTTTTAAACCTTACAGACTTTTTTGCATACGTATATGGTTTCCAAGTTTGTGTTTATGGGTTTTCTGTGTGTACGTTTCAGAGTCTGTGTGTGTTTCAGAGTTGTATGTGTTTCTTTTGCTTTTCCTTTGGTTCTTTCTATCTCTGCTTGTTTGTCCCTAGTCTGGTTTGTTAGTTTCCATTTTAGATACCTGTTTGTATTTTAATGAAGGAAAGGGTTTTTAGGGTGGGTGGGGAAGTGAGGAGAATGTGAGAGGAGCAGGGGGAAGGAAACTGTAATCCGAATATATTATATGAAAAAAGTCTTTTTTTCATTTTAAAAAAGGCAAAGTAAAGTCCTTCTGGGCGGGGTAACTACTGATTCACCAATAGACATGTAGAGAGTCAAGTGAAGATTTGAATGCTTTTGCCAGAGACTATCATAAAGATTCTTCAGCTAAAACATGTTTTTGGAGGGAAATATATTCAAAAAGCAGCACATTTCGTACAGAGCGGATCACCTGACCTACACAGCTCACAGTGGACTGTGCTTCTCTGAGTCAACTCAGAAGTGGGTGTGTATCCATAGTGGACCTCTACATGTACCCGATAGTCATCCCACTTCAGTGTTGGATATGATTACATCATAGTTAATTTCCCGAATTGATGATGGAAGATAAATATATGAGCCTTCTGAGTATAATTGGTTAAATGTTAGCATCTTATCGATAGAAACAAATGGTAAAATCCTCACAGGCTGGAGAGCTATTGGAGAGCCTTTGAACTTCAGCAGCCTCTCAGATTCTGAATAAAAGTCAAAGAGAGAGAAGTGGCTTAGCTTTAAGAGAACATACTGCTCTTCCTGAGGACCAGAGTTTAGGCCCCAGCATCTCCGTCAGTCAGCTGCCTGTCCATCCAGCTCTCAGAGGATGTAAGCAGCTGGTCCCCCAAGGACACCTATTCCCATATGTATAAACCCTCACACTGAAATGCACATATATATGCAATGTATTTAATAAAAAAAAAAACTAACAAACTCTGAGAAACTGAACTAGAAAGTGGTTCATGCCATTTTGACAACCCAGTCAGGACTGGTAGGATAGACACAGAGTGATATTTTTAAATTATAGGGATATTTCCCATCAGCTGTTTGAAGAGATAATGGGAATAATAGATGTAGGGCAAGGATAAGTGAGGGTAAACTTGAAAAGCCTGAACATAGGACAGAAAGTGGGAAAAATATATAACTCACACTGGATTAGATTTCTCTGTCACGGAGTATTGCCTTCTATGTTTTTCTTGAGTTTTGTTTCACACTTAAATGTTTGTAAATTTTAGTTTAACAAATTTTAATGAAAATATAATAAAAAACTTTGAAATTATAACCCAAAGATCCTTCTTACTAGCTGAAAAGTGCCACTGCATTTCCATTGTCTTACAAAACCAAATAATAGCTTTTGAACTCCATAGCTAATAAGGCATCATGAACTCTGATTTTTTTTTCAAAAACAGAACAAATAATTGAAAGGCTAGACTAATGCATGATCTGAAGCACAAAGCAATTGATATTTTAATATCTTTATTTCATAAAGCTGCTTTACTTTAATTAAAATAATTTAACATCATTAACATTTTGTTCCTCAAAATAGTCTATGTTAAGTGCTGTCTTTATTTAGAGATTAGGAAAATAAAACAGGTTATGTTTTATTCAGGATCTCAAAGTAAACCAGTGGGGGAAAAAATCCAGTTTTCCACTAAGAAAATTAAATGAAAATAGAGACAATCATCCACATAATAAAATATCAAATTGCCAAGTTTTGCATTGATTGCATCTTGTTCAAATGAAGGCGCTTTTTCTTAAGAGCAGATTCCTAAAGTGGTATTTTTTGCTCTTTAAGAGTGGCATTATTTAACTCCAGAACAAGCAGGATGGCTTGAAAGTGACTCACACAACCTTTCTTTGGTACATCTATTTAAAGAAAACCCACCAAGGAGGAGGATTGCAGCATGGTACTGTGTTAATAACTGATAAAAATGTAAAATAAAAGACCTTTTCTGTACATTATTAATCCTGAGGAAAACACGTTAAATGGCTTGATTATTTTTTGTTTGTTTTATTTTCTGAGACGTGGTCTCTGTGTAGTCCTGGCTGTTCTGGCACTGGATCTACTGAACAGTCTGGTCTGAAGCTTGGAGATCCACCTGCGTCTGCCTCTGTAGTGCTGGGAATAAAGGCGCGTACCGCCACTGCCCATCTATAGCTCATTTTGATAACTATATTTTGCAAGATGTTTCTAAAATGAATTTTAATGCATCATGTTTAAATCTATACTCCAAGGCAGTTTTAAAAAAATAAATAAAACTATCCTATCTTCTACTTATAAATAAATTGACTTTCAAAGACATAAAAGTTTCCAGACAGAAATACAGAAAATAGATGTAAACACTAGAAGCATGAGGGCTAGTTGTCCTTCACAACAGAAAATAAGACAAACCTCTTTGTTTCCAATATACAACACACACACAAAAAAAAATAGTACATGATTTTTCCAATGGGAACTATTTCTTCTAAATCGCAAAGTGATTTAAAGACCTTGCTTACTCTTAACTTCCTATTTGGGGCATATAAGCTATTCAGGGTAAAGGACTTTCTCTCTCTCTCCCTCTCCCTCTCCCTCTCTCCCTCTCCCTCTTTCTTTCTTTCTTTCTTTCTTTCTCTCTCTTGTCCTCTACTCTTCTTTCTTTATGACTTTCCCAAAAGCATAAATTGGTTTGAATCTCTACAGTGAATCTGAGCACATCATGGTGGTCAGGATTTAGTGAGAGACTGTGGTGGTTCCTACCAGTGGCTGTTGTTGATGTGTGGGTGCCAGAGATGTGACGATGAGAACCGGCAATTTGTGAATAAAACATGGAACATAGGCAAGTGAGATGAGGGTAAGGACAACTTCTATTAGACCTTGTCACCTGAGTCTATCCCTGGGCCCCCAGTGGTGGAAAGAGAACTCACCTCCACAAGCAGGCTGTGTCTGTGGCAGGCATACATGTACATTAGTACAACATACACTAGACTTTGTTGGATTTGTAACACACAGAGACTTTAAATCTTTTATATAAAAATTTTAACATTATAAGCCAAACAGCTTAGTTGTCCGAAATATAGATCCATTGAAATAAACTAGCAGAGAAACAAAGCAAGTGGGCACTGGCTTCTTGGTTCTTCTCTTCCCCAGTGGGAAAGTGCAATTCTGGGAAGAAGAGGCATGACTGGGGACTGTGGGTCCATGGTGGGTGTCCATGCACCACCTCAAAAGATATTCTTGTGACGCTTAATAACATAACATGCTCCAAATTTGTTCAGAATAGCGTGATAGATGACAACTTAGATATCAGTCATAGGCATAGACAGTCAACTATAATGTTTAGTTAATTAAAAATTACCGTTTGAGCCATTAATAGCACAATATCTGGTCGTTTTATTGATTAGAATTTTTTAATGTCCTTATTCAAATATTGTCTCATAAGAAAATATTCCTGATCTATGCTATTTTGCTAAAGTCTAGATTAGATTGAGAGAAATGTTCATTTGAGGAAACATCAGATGTGTTGTGATTGAGAGCATTTGATGGCATAAAAAACCAAAATCACAGAAAAGGGTTTTGTTTCCAAACAGCAATAATAATGCCCATCATTGCTCTTGCTGCCAATTATGAGCGGGGGAATGTTCCGTTCTCTATTGATCATTTCAAAAGAACACAAAGTAATGGCAACAGTATTCACACGTGATCAAGAAACAGGCCTTTCACAAACAATATCTTTTTTTATTCTCCTTGTATAGCTCAGATATGAGCTAGTATTAATTAGAAACATCATTCTATACCATGCAGATGGCTAACGATTCTGCATAAAAGAACCAAGTGCTGTGACTTGCCCTTAAGTGTGTGGGTATGTAGGTTATTATTGGCAATACAATGACTGGTGTATAAATAAATGTTCTTTCCTTCATTCCTTCAGAAATATAGCATCTACTCTTCCAGCCACATTTTATAGAGTTAGACATGGAAGCATAAGAGCCTAGTGCTTGTGTTACTCAAAATCATTACAGCATGCTTGGAGATCATGACAAGAAAACAGAGAAACACCCTGGAATTGCCTGCAGTGTTATGGTGCTGAAACATCCTTTGTAAGAGAGGAAGCTAACCTTTTGTTGCTGGCTTATTGTTTCCATTGTGCCTGTTACAAGACTAAGTTTTCTAAGCTGAAGTTTATTAATGTCTTACATTTAGTACAAGCAGCTACTAATTTACCATCTAGCCAGGTACAGGGGATTTTGGCAGCTACAACTGTATCAATAACAGATGTACATCACCTGGATCAAGCATCAGACCTTGACCTGAAGAGGAGAGGGAGCCCACACTGACTAGGATATAGATGTAGAAGCTGCCTTTTCTGGAAATGTGGCCATCAAGTGAAAATGAATCTCTGTCAATAAAGGAAACAGGAATGAAGGATTCAGCAGTAATTGATCATGGTCTCAGACAACAGGTAGGGAGGTCTATCAGGGATGTCTGTGAAATGACAGTTAGCCGGAAAGTGTATACATTGCATCTACACTAGGTAGACACCTATTCAAAAGTGAGGTTAGTCCCAAAGAGCTTTAATAAGAGCAAGAAAGAGAATCTTTCTGGCAGAACTATATTAAAGACAAAGAGAGAATGGTTGACCAGACCCCAAAAGCAAAGTAGAAGTCACTTGATTAAGCAGAGGGAAAAGATTGGCTAATAGTAGTGAGGGTGACTTCTGGGAGGAGAAGGCCTAGGTTCCACACATCTTACAAGTTAGATCAAGAAGCACAGGCACGACCTAGTAACACTTTGCCGAAAGAGAAGTGATTCAGAAGTATAACAGTATGTTCCAATGCACACTGCTGGCGGGAAGAGAAAAGTTCTCACCAGTTGAGTACCAGAAAGAGACTTGTATTCAACTGAATAACATTTCTCAGAATAGTCAAGTTTTACTTCCTAGGAAGTTTTAATGTAAAACAAGGTCTCCAACAGAGTTTCCTCAATGCCTACTTTGTCCAAACCAAGTATTGTTTAAACTGTTCTTTAGAAATAAGTGATAATTAAAAGGAAACACAAATGTAAGGATCTTTACTGTATAGAATCCACAAACTAATCACAGACATTAGATTTGTAAGCTAAAATTGCCTCTTATGAGGGACCATTGTATTGTGGTAAACCAGCTTCTAAAGGAGCTTTCTACCATGTCTAATGACTTGAGTTCATTCCCTGGAGCCAGAATAGTAAGATAAGAGAATGAATTCTCACTCCCCCACTTCTCTCTCTCACACTCAAACAAGCATAAATATACACATGCACAAGAAAATAAACAAATAAATGTAAAAGATTTTTCAAATCTTTATAGCACCACAGAAAATAAATTTGCAGTTGTTATTGTAACAACAGTCTAATTTAAGCTTTGAGAATCCCTCTCCAACACTTGTGTATAATATAGTGCAAACTGTATTTGCGTGTGTGTGTGTGTGTTTGTGTGTGTGTGTGTGTGTGCATGCCAAGATGCAAGCAGAAGTCAAAGGAAAGCTGGCAGGAATCAATTCTTTTTTTTTTTAATCACATAGATCATGGATCAAACTCAAGTTGTCATCAAGTGATTTGCCATGCCGAGTCAGCCCTGGAGCCACATTTTAATACAACAATGCATAACAGTTGTTAAACTATTGTGAAAGTAAGCAAACAAGAAGGAAATCAGAAGAAAAATCAAAAGGAGGAAGTCAGGACCAAAGAGATGAGATGTACAGGGAATTTATGTGGCTAGCAAAAGAAATCTGAGCAGATAAGCTGTCATGGGCAGGGTCAGGTAACTGTCCTGCACCCTCATCTCAGAAAGACAAGCATGCTAAGGGACGTCCTTCTATAAAAACCATCAGTTTCTATTCTCAGATTTTCTCTAGTCACCAAGTGTGTCAGTTGCTTCTGTGTTTTAGGAAAAACCATCAGTCTCTATTCTCAGATTTTCTCTTCGTCACCAAGTGTGTCAGTTGCTTCTGTGTTTTAGGAAAGCAGGTGTAGATCTCTCAGTTTACTGCTTAAAACTTTCTCAGTGGTCCAGCCTTCTTTCAACAATGTGTGTTGCCATGAAGACCATCCACTGTAGCGTTTAGAAAACTAAGTTTTATTGGTGGTTTCATCCATGAACCACTCTTATGATTCAACAATGAATTCTTATCCAAGGCAAATGGGAAGAACATTACCACAGAGGCAGGGATTGGTGTTTTCAGTAAAAATCCAAGAAAGAACTGATTAAAGAATGTTTTTATTTAAGAAGCAAAGCTGGGAAGAACTGATCTCTAAGATCTAAGCCATGATATAAAGATATGTTTTATTGACAGGTTGAAAATGATCACAAAGAAAAGTTTCAGGGCAGCAAAATTTAATTTTTCCAGATAGAGGAACACAAGGAGTTGAATGACAACACAGAGCTGATCTCAAAAACCTTCAGTAACATAATGTGATATGTAAGGGAAAACCAGCTGCCACACAAAAGACAATGCTCATCCATCAACCAGAAAGCCATGAAGCTCTTGGCTTGTGTTCAGTGCAGTCCCTTGGCCATGGTGTTTACAGTTTCACTTTGGGCATCTTCCGATGTTTAGGAAAGTTAAGATATTGCACTCTAAGGCTATGAGACACCATCATGCTTAACTAAAACAGAGAAACTTGAGTTCACTTTCATCTTTTCTCCTGTAATAATAGTTCACCAAGATCAGACTCACCATATTATAAATAAAGAATCCCAAGTCCACAAGCTTCCACTGCCTGGTCTATAACACATATGAAATATAACAAGTGTCCATGCACTCAGATAGATGACTCTGAGCAAACAATAACAGAGTTTCAGGAAGGAAAATACATTTCAAACATCTGATATTTATTTATAACAAGCAAATTTATTGGAAAGAAAGAGGAAACCAGGTGCAAAATTTGAGAAGTGCGCAATTCTACTCTATTATAAAATTTCAAAGAAAAATTTATAAACTTTTATAATCATTAGAATTAACTTGTGACTGCTTTTATTCATCATTATAATTTGCTGGCCAAGGTAGAACACTACTGTGGATACTTATTTTTGTCTGTTGTTTGTTTACTTATCAAGTTATGACAGATCAAAATTAGGGTTTTGCTCAACCTATAGAGTTCATTTTATGTTTATTTTTAAGATTTTAAATTCTGATTATATATATTCATTATATTTCATATTTTCATGGAAAACTGTATGTTTGGAGACTCAATATTTCTCTAAATTTGAGATGACATAAATCAACAATAAGATTTTATTGAGTATTTGTGTTGATTATCATCTGAAGAATATTAACTATTGTTCAGCATGCTAATTTTGATCAGAAACTTTAGCTTATGTGTACAAACGAAGAGGATTTATTTCTCTCTAGGCCTAAACCCAAAGGTAGTGTGGCCATTCACTACAAGTTTCCATGTTTTGACCCATGCAGTGTTACAAAAGATGGACTGTGGTCTTAGAACAGACCCCCTACATATGACATCAGAGCAGTGTATGAGTGTGACTAATTATAATAACTGAGTAATAACACACCAATCATCAAAGTCAAATACTTCCAATGGCAACTTTGCTATTCACCACATAGTCATTTCAAAGATGCTACCATTACTCAAACCAGTCCTGGTTGTTCTCTTTTGATAACTATCTTCAGAAGCTCCACCCACTCTTTTGAGCATTTTTATAGTGATAAAATCTTTGTCCAGCACATGAATATCTGATTTGGGAAAACATATGAAGTTTGGTGGACACAGATATTTTGGCTCTAGACATCAAAATTATGTATGATTATAAAATAGAAATATTATTGAGTAGTTAGTAAACTGACTTTGAAAGTAATTTCGAACTATTTTGACAACTTTTTTCAACAATAAAATAAACCGAATAAAACATGCATAGATTCTCAAAGTAGGAAATTTAAAAGCTCACTGAAGTGGATCAATTATCTGCAGAAGAGACAAAGAACAGGTGTTGGTGATGAAGGTTACTATTAGCTTTCTCAGTAGGACCTAAGGCTTGAACACCCAGAGCTGAAGGCTATTATTGAACTGCTCAAATCCTTCCTTTAAGCAAAGGATTGCATCTCAGAATTGCCCTAGTAGGTGTCTCCAATTTATCTGTGATGGATGAGGATATTAATCAATGTACTTTGTAAACAAACTTTGATCACGAAGTCAAGGCCTTGCCGGGTCAAAAGAAAACCTTTACCTTCTACTTACAGAGTCCTTAGTTGTTCTAATGAACTGCATAGTCTTGCTCACAGCCTATCTCCATCCCATTAAATCTTTGAGAGGCTCAAGCTGCTCATCCAAATATGTTCATCTGAAGACTCCAAAGAGTAAATAAAAACAATCTTCAAATCTAAGTGAAATAAACTATTAGATATTCTTTCCTAGAAATTATTTTTTTTAAATGTTTCAAAGTACAGAGAAAAGGTCTGTTTTGGAAAGTTAACCTTCAAGTGAAGAGAACTCTTTGTTGGGCATTTATTAACTTTCAGAAATGACAACTGAAACTTACCACCAAGATTTCTTTGAATTTTCTTCTATAAATGAACATCATCATGAATTAGAAATGTCGGAAAAGAGATGAGTAAAATGTTGCCATCAACTAAAAAAAAATCCAATGTTTATCTCATTTATCAAAAAAATTTATCTTTCTAACAGTGTTTCTTCAAATTAAGTGAGAATTAGCTTTCCCCAGACTCCAATAACACAAATTTGACAAATATCACTGGGAAAAATCATATTTAATCCAACAGAAACTATTTGTGAACCAGATGCTAATAACATTTAGAGATTTATTATTTTATTATTCAATTTGAAACAATTATTCAATTTTTAATTTGATGTCAGATGCACAGGAGTCTTGGAGGTGATGTTTTCCTAAGAAAAGAGAGCGATGCTTTATAAATATAATCTCCCACAAGTTGGCCTTTGAAAAAAATTAGCAAAATATAGAAAACCTATTTTTTAACACTTTGATCAATGAGTCATGTATGCAAAAATATGCTTCAAATGGCCAAAATATGAGAAAAAACACTATAAAACAGGTTGATTTCTATGTTCACTTCAGTTTAAAATAGCTGAGTAAAATAGGAAGCAGATTTTTTTTCACTTTAGTTCTAATTCAGACTAGAATAATTTTACAGTGTGTTTTAACAGTGAAGAATAAGTTGCAGAGTGGCTAGCTCTTATGATGTAAGCACACACATTTAAGCTGGAGAACAGAAGTGGTTAGTAGACCTGTTTTGAATTGTAGGTAATTTGATCACAAAAGTCTATACAGCACAAGGGCAAGGCAGAATTAAATTTCAATATTAGGGATGGTAATTGGGCTGAAATTTTCATTTTTATTTAATGCTGGGACTAAGATAATTCATGATATCACTGAAATTTTTAAATACAATAGTTGAAAATGTATTCAGGTGGGACCTCTCCACATCCACAGCAATGTACGTGCACATCCAAAATAAAGTTAGTAATTCTCACATACAGAAAAGGGTACTGGAAGGACTCTGTACACTGAATTATTTTTACTTAGTTTTCCCAATAAATTTAAAAGAAGTAATATTAAAACAATTTTAAAGCAGAAAAATAGAAATGCATTTTAGGGGCATTTAACTGAAAAACATTTATCTCAAGTTAAACACTTGGTTTTTCTACATTGCAGTTACTTGCCAGAGACAGGGCAGTCTAAAAGTGCAATCTGATGAGGGATTTAAAAATAAATATGTGGTTCATTTAAAAAATTAGCTGCTGAGTTTCTTTTAGAAACTCAAGTCAACAAAGGAACCAAATAAAACAGGAGGGTATAACATAAAAGATATCTTAAAGTATTAAATAGAGAGAAAATAGTATTAGGAATGCATTTGACACCTAATGTGTAGCCTGTATCACGTAACTTAGGAAAACTTGGGAGATTTCTGAACTGGCTGGCGGCATGAGTGCAGAGAGTCTTACTTTGAAAAATAATTACCATCTAACACATGGCTAGGCAACTGTTTTGCAAGTCAACATGTTTTAATATAATAATTGGATACAGTGAGTGTAAAGTAGTAACCTAAACTTTAACTGCTTAGTTTTCAATTAGGAAGATGTGGGAATAGAAACAGAAGCGTGAGATTTATGAATTGTGTTATTAATGCCGAAGGCTTAAGGCTGTTGGAGATATATAATGCTTAACTTCAAAAGTTAAACTCACAATCTCAGGAAACCCGAAAGTGGAAAATATTGATAAGCAGTCAGATAGGTTTCAGTAAGCCCCATGTAATTAGATAATAGAACTCTAACACATGAATGCAATTGAAACTTAATTGGGGAAAATAATATGATGAAAAGAAAGTTTTCTGAAAACGAACCAGATTTGTCCTTTTCTTACGTTTTCTGATTACTATATTGAACATAAAAACTTGTATTTTATATGTATATTTGGGAGAAATTCTAAGATGGATCTTAAATAAAATACAATAAAACTCTACTGTTTATTTATGTTTTATAATTTTTCTATAAAATATTTTCATTAATAAGTGATTACTAATATTTTTCCACAATGTAAAAATCAGTACACTGAGTTAAATTTGATGTTTAAATTTCTATTTTTATTTTACACAAGCTTTCTTTGTGAAGTCTAGTATAATTAGAGTCACTGTATATACTAACTGTTATTTCTCAAGTGGCACGCTCCTACCCCCCAAAACTATTTTTGGACTGAATGTTATTTATCTTTGATATTAGACTAATAATTATAATACCCGGCTCTTTACATAACAATATTTTTTCATTTGTGACAGTGCCTTTTTAAATTTTCTTGCTTTGGTGTGGTTTCTGTTAATCGTGTAATAACAATTTCCTACACAAAGGTGCTATTTTTTTCCCACCTGAGTATTTTCTCTCCCTTCCTCTCTTCCCTTTCCTTTCCTCTTTCCCTCATCTTTCTGTTTTTATCTTCTTCGTTTTAGAGAGGAGTATAAAATTATTAAGTCAAATAGTCACCCAGCAGAAGGGGCAAACCTTCCTACCTGCAGTCAAGAAAAATGAAAACCTTTATCACAAGCAGTCTATTAAAGTAAACAGTTTTAATCTGGGAAAGCCCTGCCAACAAGGAGCAGAAGTTACAGCCTGGCACAGAAGTTTGATTCTTGTTTGGAAATTTTTTGGTAGAGTGTTTTTCTAAAATGCAGTCTGCTGGCTTATTATTTTTTTAAGGGCTGACAGTTAATTAGCACTGAGTCTTATTACAGAAGTCTCCTCTGAAGCAGACATATTCAAGTTCTACTGAAGTGATTGTCATCAAGGGGTTGTTTGCTGTGGTGCTCACAGATGGCAGAAAAGACAGCCCAGGAACGCAAACAGCCTGATAATCAAGATAGCCTTTAAATATGGGTGAGTTTTCAACTTTGATTCTGGCAGCAATCGCTTTTCAAATATCTTGGGTTGTTATGTCCAAGTGGTTTACTTTAAAGCAGTCTTGTCATCAAAGGGGTCCCAGAGTCAAGAATAATTATGATAATTACCTAGAATTGCACCCCCCAAAATAATCATCATAATACTGAATCTTAACCAAGTACAATGTTGTTTGTGCAATACACTGCTACATTCAAAACGATGAAGTGCTAGACAGCTAAGACCTATTCTTGACTAACAAAGCAACTATAATTGTATGACTTTCTGGGATAATGGTTTAAACAAAAGTAAATAGTAAAAAAAAAAGCACCCCCCCCCCCCAAAAAAAAGGGATTGGAAAGCTTAGCTGTGTTTAGTGCCCATTGATGAAAGCAGTGTTCTCTGATCCATGCTGCTATTGTTGGGTTTAGTTTAGCCCTCTCTCAATCAATATCTAACAGGGCATGATTTAATAAGGTTTTATAATCTCCAAAAGTGGGGGGGGTGGGCAGGGTGGTTGTGGTATTGTCATTCATCAAAGGGGGCCTTTCAGGTTTCTTTGCTTTCACCTGCTGGGACCCATTTGGTCTCTTTCAAAGAGAATGCAATGACAAAATGAATGGGAAATGCTAGAATAAGAGTCCCTTATTCTGCCCAATAGTATAATCAATGGGTACTTGGAGTCCCTATTGTACTGCACAGAGGTAGTTGTAAGACAATTAAATCTCGTTTCTCAGGCAAATGATTTTGGTAGTTAACCTGAAACAGCCAACAATATTGAAGAGAATGAATGCATTTGAACCAATGATGTAATGGGATCCTGCCTGACCAGCAAAATATGTGCTCATATCGACATGTGCATGCATGTATGTGTGTGCTAACCACAATTGCTCCATGTGCACACGGTCCATGATTGCTAGTCCCTTCACTATGATGTAGTAGTGTGGAAACAATTTTAAACAGTTTGACAGTCTGCTTTTTAAATTTCTATTTTCAATAATGTAAAAAATATTAATTTTGTAATATTATAATTTTAAAATGTAGTTTTATAAACAGAAAACATTTACATAGTTAGCATCGGTTTGATGTGACAACCAATTTAGTTTTAATTTCATTTGCATCAGCTAAATTCAATTTCTCCTTCCCTCCATGCAGTCGCTGCTTAAATGTCAAAAAGAACCTGTTTTCTGAAGAGAAGCCCATTTGGGCCTGCATTATTTGTCTACTTCCAATTGTGTGGACTTCATATTTTATTTCCAGTGTTATCTATCAAGAAATCTTGTGGTTAGCCTTTTTAGGAGAGAATAAAAACGTGGACCATGATAAAATTGCATAGCCCAAATTCTAAAAGATTTGTGAAGAAAATTGTCCCAATAATGAGAAATACAGTGACTACTGAAAAATACCAAACAAAAAATAAAGGGAGTGGAGACTGCTGTATCTGGTAGGCAAAGATGAATTTAGTTCGGAATCATTTAAAATGTGCATATTTAATCTTTTAAATATCTTTAATTTCTCTTATATTTATGTTGAAGATGCTATGTCCATATTCTATTGTCGGAGTTGTCTCAGGATTCCAGTTGGCCTTGTTTACAGAGACAGGAGCCATTCCTGGAGCACAGCCCCTCTGTCACCACACACGAGTGCATGAGAAACACACGTTTGTATGCTGAGCTGCGCATTTCCTTCTCTACGGGGATTTTTATGCTGAGCTGTTAATTTAAGATGTCTGTAACCCCCAAAATATTTTGACCTAGAAACAGCAATGTCACTGTTGCATCTCTGGACACATGTGCATGGAATTTTCACTGTGTTATGCAGACATGGGGCTAACTTATATGTAAATAAAATAAGCTCTCTATGTATACTATTCCATATAATTAATTCCCTCAGTAGTCTGAAAACACTGAAAAGCAAATCTAGCTGTCAATGAACTGGAAATGTTACCTCCTAAGACTTCTACATGGTAATATTTGGTATTTTTAGGTCCCTGTAGATTATTTTTAAGCCTGTTTTTTTTCTGTGCTCCAATCATAGAGAAATAAAGAAATCCCCTAGAAAAATAAGATTGACCTGAATAAAACGATGTATTCACACATAATGCTGCTTTTAGTCAGGAGTGAAGTGCCTGGCTCCTCTGGATACTTCCAAATGAGTCCAGTTAATTGGGGTAACCCAAGCCAATGGCCATTTGAAAGACTGGAGGTCAGGTGTTTCATTGCTGGGATAGTATTCAAAAACATAACTGTCAGGGGTGAACGAAGAATTATGTCAAGAGCATTCAGCCTTACTGCCACTAAAGGGAAAGGAGGGGAAAACTTTGTGAAGAAAAACATGTCATTTTCTAAACGAGCGAGGGGAGGGGGGAATAATGTGCTCTTCAGCTGTTGGTTTATTCGGTTTTCATTCCCATAATCCACATCTGCCGTAGGCAGAGAGTTTGACTTTTAGTACAGTTGCGCTCAACTGCGCTGCTTTCGTGTGGAGTGAGAACGTGCAGAAGTGATTTGTTCTCTGAAGTTGTTTGTTTCTCTATCTACTGGGCTATTTTCCTGGTTCTATAGCAGATCTGAGCATTGTTGCCTGATTCGCCATGGAACAGTGAGCATTGCTTTTCCTAGCCAAATCATCCAGTGTTAAGTGCTATGTGATCCAGATCAATAGGGCACCTACAGCTGTACAAAAAGGGCAATGTTGTTTCTATTAACCATTCTCAATAAGAGTGTGGCCTAGCGGTTAAAGGATTAAATTGGGTGTTGAGGTTTTTGATGTCTTGAATTCTATTTCTACCTAAGCCACTGGACTCTTGATGATGTTGTTATAAGATTTTTTTTCATTTTGCCCCACAAGAATATACTTATGAGTTACGTATATATGGTGTAATTCTCAAGTGAAATCAATAATGAAATCGGGAAGACTGATAAGAGCATTGGAAGCACATTGGAGGACATCTAAATTATATTGTGTCAAGTATTCTATCCAATGAATTATTCTTATTATATTTCACATAGTGTTTATGTTTCATTCCATTCTTCCATTGTTTGCTGAGTCTGAGCCCATTTGTGACACTTTAAATTCATATGTGCGTGAGCATATGAGCACACACACACATACACGCATGTACTCACACATGATGAAACTGGAGTGAGGAGTTCTTCCTTCCAGAACACAGCGTATTTTGTTTAATGTGAACCTCCTGTGTGGGCATTTTAAACTATAAGGCAGGATACAGCCTAGGGAAGTGGGTGGCGTTTTTTCTCATGACCAGTGCCGGAGAGGCCAATGGTCCTTCCTAAGCACTCGCCCCGCACAGTAACCTTCGCTGCAGACTGAAGTGCAGGCCCGTGTGAGCAGATTTGTATGGGGTTCCTTGTGAGAGAAAAAGAAAGAAACGGCAGCGCAGAAAAAGAATCGCAGAGTCGAATTATTATTACCTCAAGCTGGCCTTTAAAGATAGGACAGGCCTTCAGACCACGTTTGCTGCCAGATATCTGGGTTCCAGTTGGTATCTCCCCCCCACCACACACCTTTTCTTCCCTCTTTCTTCCTCCGTGTTCGTTTCTGGAGAATGTTGCACATTTATAAACCATCACTCTAAGTGTAAATGAGAAAAGCAAAAAGTCTCCTGTGTTGGGAAACCAGGTAGTGGGAGGCCGGTGCTCTCCTCCGGTGTTCGAGGCCTGCTTAGAGGAAGAAGGCACAGCAGAAGGCAGACCTGTAGCTGCTGGGAGGCTGGGTGTCCCCAAACTGAAGCAGTGCAGAGCACAGACATGCGTGTGCTCTCTCAGCTTGGCGTGTGGTCACTCAGTTTGACCCGGGCGCCTGGGCAGTGCATTGCGAGAGGACGTTTTGGGAGGAAACTTGGAAAGCAGAATTCACATGTTGATAAACTGATTTTCTTAATTTGGGGGGGGGGGGGATGACAAGTTTCTTTGAAAGAATTGAGTAATGTTGCCAACAGAAAGTTAGGATTCCTTCCCTGAGTCGATGATGAAATCTATTAGAAACTATTTCTTCTGAGTTTCACAAACTAAAGAGACAAGCATTTCAGTTATCCGAAACTGCCATTGCATCTCCCAGTGCACAAACCCTTTCTATGGTCTCCTAAAAAAATTATTCTTATTTTGTTCCAACTGAAGATTCTTATTGTAAAAATATAATTCAAATTTATGGAGTTATAGATAACAAAAGGGTAATGTATGTTTTTCTGTTTTGCTTTGTTTTAAGAAGCACATTGGTTTTATTAATTGTTCCAGAATCTCTGTTAGGTCCCTGCTAGCCAAGCTTAAAGCTCTATAGAGGTTTCCTAGGGTCTCCTTCATGAGCGATAACAAAGACCAAGTGTCAGGAGCTTGGAAAGCTCATTTCTGTGCAATCATGACTCTGCTATTTAGTGTTTATTATTTAATGCAATAGAGGTGACTATGATACTCAATTATTAATGGCTTGCTCAAAAAGTCAAACCCATTTTGAAGGAAAAAAAAAAGATGTTTCAGAAAAGGAAAATAAAACATATGTTGAAAACCAAACTTCTTTTAAATGAAGGGAGAGCCCAGTTAACAGATCTTAAAAATGTATTCATGCGTTTGCCAGTGAATGTCCCAGGAAACAAACTGATAAACGAGCACAGACTGCACAGCCCGTTCCTTCAGACACCAGTTAAGTCTGTTCAGTTCTTCCAAAGAGATTTGAACTTGAACTTTTCTGCATTTAGATACAAAAGCACTTACAAAATTGCTTTCATATAATTATCTGTTTTGCATAAAATAATATCATAATTATGTCCAACTCTGAACGACAAAAGAATAAATATAAATAATAAAATATTAGTCTGTGTTATCTATCTCTCGTCTACCACAAACACAAGTGTCCCCATTTTCCAATCTGTGGAATATTTATAATCATTCGCTCACATAGGAATAGGAAAAACAACCTTTTTTTGTTTGGTTTTACTTTGAAGGACTGAGATCAAACCAAGAGCCAGAACTTGCTAAGCAAGGAATCTACCACTGTACTACATGCCCAGCCAGAGTTTAAGTGTGTTTTGAAATGTTTTCCAAAAGGTTTCCTTTAGAATGATTGTGACCCATTGTGGAGCAATATCCCTCTCAAACCCCAAAGGAAGCTGTTGTCTTTCTGCAAGAGCTCAGACAGAACTGCATGAGCAATTCTGCAGGATACATGCTCTCCCAGGGTGCTTGCAAACAGAGGGACTTTATACTCATCACCATCTTAGATGCTAAACAGTTTGAAGCAAAGACAAACAAACAGGAACCCGTAGTCTTTTAAAAGAAGCTGTCACTAGAAATCAAGACATTGTTTTAGTGTTTTATAGTGTTAGTCTTCTTTATGCCTCTCATATTAACACAGTCCAGAGGGTTGTGCATGCATAGGGGTCCTATTTCCTAATTTGTATCTCATCCTAGCTATAGATGAGACAAAAACCAGGGAACAGTTGCTATCGATCAGGAAACAGATCCTAGCTACTGATGAGTTGCAATTGCTATGTTATATGTTATAACAATCATAGGTGTTTTGGGGGGTTATATTCAAAGTAAATATGGTGTTATTATCAAATATGAGAAAAAAATGATGTAATTTATTAACCATGCCATATGTTAACACCACAAATTAACTGGTATTTTCTCAAATCAGAACCACACAAGGAGGAAACTACACATAACACTACCTGTGACGCAAGGTTTGTCACCATGATCCTTCCGATTTCCTAACATTTGCATTTTAAAGAGATATTATTACATCATTGGATGTAATTAAATGTTTTAATTGGATGTCTTAATAGAATCTCTAGTTTTGACAAATTTATGGAAATCAGAACTAACAAACTACTTCAAACCTTACTCTAATCCATGATATTTTGAATTGGTGAGATCTCATATCTATCAAAACTGTAAAGTCCATTAAATGTATAAACATAACTAGGTCAGTAGCACGTGAAATAAATTATGCACTTCAGTTTGCCAATGTATAATACCATTTGGTCATATGTAAATCTATTATGAGACTTTTAAAGGAATATTAAAAATATATCTCAACAACAAAAGATTTGTCATTTGTGCACCGCTAAGCGTGGAGGCCTAATTTTTATCCTTTTGCCATTATTTTAAATTAAGGGATTTATCCAAAGATCAAAACATCCTTTACAATGGCCATTCCGTGAAGGCAGATAGTGGTAATGTCTGAAGACATATGGTAATTGCTCCTGTTGTGGAGGTACAGGGAGATAGATGCTTGATATGTCTCTGGGAAAACAGGAAATACACCGCATATAAAGGTGTATCTGCAGGTGTGGAGAAGCAGACTAGAAAATGCCTAGTGACCCAGTGAAAACTTTAAACATGGCTTTGGAGAAGCAAGAACAAAGACATATGCCTAGCTTGGCTTGTAGAGGATGTTGAAGGAAGATTCTCTCCTTTGTGACCGCAGCTTTAAATCCAGCATTTCACATTACTGCCCTTGATGAGAGCCCCCCTCACAATATGAGATCAAGAAAAAGAAAGATGACTGAGAGTATGTAAACTTTGTCTTACAGCTGTTTGGGCGCAGGCACAGCGCTGAAGGGACTTTTCTGTCCACCTATTAAGGAAAACTGCATAACAAATAGCACACTATCCCCCAAAGAGAAGAGAGTAAAGTTCTCAGAAAACCCCGGCAAACACTTGACATGATTTTTACTATTCCAAATTTAATCCGACATTTTCTGAGTGTGCTTGGAGGGAGGGCAGAATACTCCCTTTGTGTCCTGGAAAGTGTCATGCGACACAGAAAGATCTTTCTCAAAGAAAAGGCATCTTGCAGGACTAACAGTGAGCACCCAGCTTGAGAAGAACAAACCCCTCAATGTCACGCTGTGCTAGGCGGCCGAGCAGGTCCAGTACAGTACTTTCATGCCATCTAGTGGTGGGCTGTGAAGTCTCCCGCAGACCTGCGGATCTACGGGAGCAATTCCTGTTTGGATTTAGATGTTGTCGGGGGCAACCAAATAAGTTAGGAACACGATGTTTATTTTGTTTGAAAAACATGAATATTTTTAGAATAGAATATCTCATTAGTTTAAGCAACCGACTTTAAGATTTTGGTACCATTTTAGCTTGGGTGGAATTAGTCTTTCTCTGGCCCTTTCTTTTCCAGCCCCTTTCCCTTTCTTTTTCTTCCCTTTTCAAGTTTTCTTTTGCTATTTTCTTTTTCTTATTTTGCACTCCCAACTTCTTTTTACAAACCCATGCTTTGATTTTCATTTTTTTCCTGCAATAATTAAAACAAGGCTTGTTTTTCACACCTTTGTTTGTTTGAGTATTTTGAGACTTTTCCTCTAAAATTTACCATTTCCTCAAAACCCAAATGAGATTGAAAGAGCATCAAAACACGGACTTCCTGCCTTCTGGAAACACACCGTATCTAAAATAGTTAGGGTCTGGGTTCCTTTCTTATGTCCGCCGTCAGGCCTGCCACCCTGTAAGCAGCACTTAGAGTATGAATTGTTTAAAAGCTGAAGTATTTTTTCACTTTGCAAAATCGCTGTAAAATGTTATTATGTGCACCATGTGTACAGAGATGTATGGCTAAAACTTCTTCTAATAAGTCATCTTCAACTAATATCACACACTTGATTTTTTTTTTCTAGTTGAGATTTATTTCAAAAGCTTAGGAATCCTTTTCTAGCTCTTGATTCATACATTTTGATATTATTTCAGTTGTTTCTAATAATATGGCTCTTTTGGACAATGTAAACAACTACTTCTATGTTTCTGCAAGATGTCTTTTAAGGAAACAAAATATTGATTTCTAATTCTGCAAAATAAAGCTCTGCACGATTTCAGTCAGTGATTTTAGATTACTGAATAGAGAACATGCTTTTGGGAAAAACCTCAGCATTTTTTTTTTTCACGAAACAGGAATTTTGAAGGCTTTGTGGCATAAAAACCATACAGTTTTATTGTGGTTAGAGATCGGTAAGAACTACAAGCTGGAGTGGTGCTCAATGCTGATCCAGGCTTTAAATTTTCTTTAAAAAAATGTTTACTTAAAAGAATCTAACGAACCAACACAGCACTTTAAATATTTCAACAGAAAATAATTTTATTGGTTCTTTTTCCTCACTCATCTCTCTCTCTCTCTGTATATATATATATATATATATATATATATATATATATATGTGTGTGTGTGTGTGTGTGTGTGTGTGTGTGTGTACATGTATATACATACACACATATATTAGACCATTCTATTTCAATGGTTCCATTATAAACAAAAATTTAAAACATGAGCTGCACATTAGTCTGATGTTTTCGTCTTAGTTACACTTTTTGAAAATTTAGAGTTTCAACATGTGGCTCAGACAAAGCACACATATTTTAAAGTACGTATGCTTTTCAAAAGCTAGATTTCTTTGATTCTCAAACTTTATGCCAAATTTTAGTATAAATATGCATAAAGGTACAAGTCTAAATTTTCTCCTTTTAAATAACTGTAGAGGAAAAAATTACGCCATGTAGATTGTTGTTTTCCTCTTTTATCTACGTCCTGAATAGAAGCATAACAATCTCAAACATAAAATGCTTACTGATTTTATCTATATATATATTTATATAGTCAGGAAATATTTGCTGAGTATATCTATATGTTCAACTATCCCAAGGCATTTTTTTAGGTTACTTTTAAATATAACTTTCTCGTGAAAACTGAGAGTATAATATGCTATATTATCTAATATATTGTCAGTTAATATAATATAACTTAATATAATTTAAAAACTATATTCATTTTAATATATTCTAATAATTGGTACATATGTGCTTTTGTTTTATTGCCCTATGTAAAAGGTATTTACTTCTAACATCAGAGACTAGCAAGAGAGTGAGGAGGAACATGGGAGGGTAGTGGGTAAGTGGCATATGTACATGAAAATGTCACAATGAGAGGCATTATTTTGTGCACTAAAATTAATTAAAATTGTAATGTCTATTTTTATGTAATAGCTACTGACTTAATATAAGAATATTTCAAATCTAACCAATTTTCTGTTTTGGAGAGAATAATGTTACAATAATAATATGTAACCCAAACACAGTGAAGATTCTTAAAATAATAACTAAAAAACATGGATTTTCAGAAACTTCTTTATTGAGAACAATATTAGTGCTTTTTTTTTTTTACATTTTTTCAAAGTGGGTTTATAGAAACTAAAAGGAAAATAGAGTTTCGAGAGCTTTAAAATTTTATCCACAGGAAATGCTACTTTCTGATAAAGACAAATTCAGGACAGCAATACATATATTAATGGATTAAAGGGAAGCGGCAAAACTCGGGGAGGCTCCAGTACAGAGAAAGGGGCATATGGGCGTCACACCCGTCGCTTGCTATCTGGGAACAGAGCTGAATTTTGATTAGAACAGGAGGCTATAATTGGAGTGATAATCTCTTGCACTGTTTTTAATTGTAATCAGTGCAGATGTTTGCAGCTTTCTGGAAGAAAAAGTAGTGATGGAGAATATGTACAGCTGATAATTTGTAAAGCAGTAAGTTTCTCAACTTGGTTTATTTTCAAAGGTGTATTTGATACTCAGGCAAGAAATTCACAAGTGTTAAAAAGCAAATGAAAACCAGCCACTTATGACAACTGAAGTGCACACGTTTCAAAAGTACCAAGCTCACACACGGAATTTCCTAGCTCCCTTCTGTGTTCTTTCTGAATGAAGTCAACAAAGAATCTTACTCTAGTAGAGTGAAGAAATGGGTACTTTGAACAATGTCTGAAATATTTTCGATAAAGAAACGATTGAAATCTTGATAATCTAACCTTGCTTTTTCACAGATGAGAAGTTTATTCATGCTTTGGGTGCTAGAAGTAAATCCAGATGAAAACAATTATTTTATATCTCTTGTTTTTTATTCAACTTACAGTGAGTTTATATACAGAAAATAGATAGATTATTGATAAAATTTTGAACATGGATACAGACTTGTGATTTTGAGTGTGTGGGGTTTTTTAAGATGGAATTTTTACTGTAATCAATTGACATTTGACATTCACATTATGTACTCCAGGGAGGACTTTCTATACTTTATGGAAGAATGATTTGCAGTTTCATAAACACAAATCAAGAGTGGCCTTTCCTCCCTTGCTTGAGTAGGAGTGTTTGGTGTGCAGAAGTCTCTTAACAAATGACCTTGCTCCAGTGTACATCAGCTAAAGCTGCACTAAGAGGCCGTCTTTCCGGCGTGGGTCTCTTCCTCTCAGCTTCCCTGGCCGTTTTCAGGCCTTCCAGCAAGGCTGCAGCGGTACCCTATTCCGTCTGCTCTGCAGTGAAGCTGATGGTGGGGAGCACAGAACAGACAGCAGCATCTGCTCTCTCAAGCCAAAACACATCCTCGAAATTCAACATGGCATGGTCGAATAACAGCGAGCCTTAAAAAGCAGCGGATTCATTTTCTCTAAAAATCCTGTGGGAAATGCTCTTTCTTCTCCATAGTAATTTAAATTATTGAAAACATTTGTTTATACGTATATATATGTATATTTGTTTATGTATGCATTCATATATGTATGAATATATGTATATGCTATATCTCTATCTGTCTATACGCACACATATAGTGACAGTTAGTTATAACTCTCAACTGGTCAATGTCTAAATTAAGACTAAGCGTAAATAAATTTGGGAAATGTCTCTCTTTTTATAATTCTAGACCTCAGATTTCTGATAAAGATATTTGGGTTGCATGAGGAATTGATTCATTTGTAGAGTGTTTATAAACTTTACAAGGTAAGTTATAATTATCAATGGACTGATTATGAATATTTTAATAACAGCTACTACTCAGTGCTACCTATTCTCACACATGTTTTGTTATTGCTGATCATTAGAAAAAATCCATAAAATGTGCACCATGCATACTTTATATGAGAAGAAACTAAGACTGATAAAATTTGGACACCTTGTCCATATCATTTGCCCAGGTCACTAGGCCATCAAATGACAAACAAATGTGGACTTGTGTCTTCCTGCTTCATCGGCACGTCTCTTCTCCATGTCTTGCTCATTACTAATAATGATCATAATTTACTCTGTGCTCTCTTCTTGTGTTGATTATCAAGCCTGTGATGTTCCGGGATATTTCTTTTGTTAAATTGTTAATAGTGATATACTTATGGAATTTATTAAGTATCTCCATAAAAAAACAAGTTTTGGTTAAAATAAGGTTGACGATTCTAACAAACCAGATCAAATACAATATCAAAACAGACTCAACTGAATGCTTTTGGTAAATTTTACTTTTGCCTACGCTGTATGATTATTCCTTTTTCTGAGCCGTGAGACTCTCTAGTTCCCCTTGCTCACATCTGCTGTCGTTGATCTTGTTTACCTGAATGTTCTTGGACTATTCTTTTCTTCCTTCTTCCTATCTCAAAAATAAGATACAATAGGCCTGCCAGAGCTTGTTCGTTTCTGCCTTGTCTGGCTTCAGACTTTCTTCAAAGGTCTAGTACAACGCTGGCACTCACCTCCCAAGAATGGGATCATGGAGTCAAGTGACTCGGCCTTCTGTGTAGGAGCACTGCTGAACATGAATTCCTACACACCAGAGTTCACAGACAGCTTCATTCACACACTCGATCCTTACCTTCACTCAGATCCAAACGCTTCTCAGTGGAACCTTTTTGTTATGTTGTATTTCTAGAATATCTTTCCCTGTCTATTAACAATTCCATAAAGTCCTTCCAGGGTGTCTCCTAAGCAGAGATGCCCTGTTCAAGGGCATAGGATGGGTTGACAAGACCTCAAGTCCTTTTCCCAGTTTTCCAGTCTTAGATTCCACAGCTACTAATCATCACATCGCGGCTGAAGATGATCAGGCCAGCATTAAACTTTTACAAAATGCTCTTTGTTTAACATTTTCTGGATTGGTGCAGAGTCTGGGAATCCTGTAATTATAACTTTATATCCATGTGGACATTGTATTACATGGCTCACATACTGAAGTCTAGAATGTTCAGTCCAAGTAAAAACTGACAGTTTCTAGGCAAGATCTTATTCTCCACGTGTTAGTCCTTTACAATTAAAAAAAACCCACTTAATTAAAAACATATATTAAGGGTTTTGTTTGTTTGGTTTTTTTTAGCCTGGTATCTTATTTCTTGCGTGCTAAATTCACCTGGAACTAAGCAATAGCTCCTCTGTTCAGGCAGGGCATATTTTCTACAGCTTGGGTTGGTATTCAAGTCCTTGGCATTTCTCAGAGAGATTTCTGCCAAGCCCACATCATACATTCATTATCTTCCTTCTCTCTGGAAGTAAGCATTTTAGTGTTCTTTACTTAATCTAAGCCTTGCATTTTAAACTAGTAAAAAGGAAACTGAGTCACTTAGAGCCCTACGTCTAAGTTCTGGGTGCTGTCTGCTGAGTGATGAGATTCTCTGTAGCAAGTTACTTTAAGACATTTCAAAGCAGTTTCTAAGGTAGTAAAAGCATCCCAGTACAAATTGCAGGCACACATGCACGTAATATAATTATTCAGAATGGTTTGTTACACAAAAATATCTTCTGTAACACATTTTTTCCAAAGTTTGGATAAATAGATAGATAATATGTGTTTTTATTAGATACCCAAGGCATTCTGTGCATATAAGAGATTAAAAACAGAGTTTCCATGAGGAAGGTTCTGCCTGACTGAGAGGACTGGCTTTTCAAGCATGTTCAAGAGTTCTTTGTCTCTTGTTACCTTTTCATCTGGTGGTAGTGGGGTTCCTGATGTGAGAGAGTGGGGGCCCCTGAGAGAATGCAAATAGGGCCATCAGACAGTACCCCAAACAACTAGGGGTCTGAAGAAGGATGAAAAAGAATGCAAAGATCTTACTATTTCCTAGAACTGCTACATAACTTGGAGCCCTGGAACCTCTGAGTCTACTTCAAACAAAATATTCTAGCTCTGGATCAAGAAATATTTCTTCATTAAGTAGATCCTTTTCTTAAGAATGAACTGTGCAGGTGGCCAGGCATGGAGGCATAAGCTTTAATCCCAGCACTGAGGTGACAAAGCCAGTTAGACCTCTGTGAGTTCCAAGACCGCCAGGTCTATACAGGTGAGACCATGCTCAAAAAAAACCAAAAATACTGAGTAGGGACTTGGGAGAAGGTTCACTCTCTCAAGTGCTAGCCTTGTAAGCTTGAGGAAAAACTGACTTATGAGCCAGAGAGATGACTCAGCAGTAAAGAGCGCTTGCTTCTCTTGTGGAGGACCTGTGTGCAGTTCCAAGCACCCAGTAGTTCACAACTGCCTGTGACTCAAGTCACAGAAATTATAGTGACTCCTTCTGGCTTCCACAGCCACTAGAGTCACAGGTGAAGCACATACATAGCATGCATGCAGTCACTCAAACACATAAAATAAAAATAGTTTTATAAAAGCCAGATGCAGAAAAGAGTGTAATCTCAGTTCTGGAAAGTCAGAGACAGAAGGATACCTGCGGCCTGCTGAGCAGTCTGTCTAGTCAGTTGTGAGCTTCATGTTCAGCAAGAGATCTTGTCTTAATAAACAAGGTAGAGAGTAATTGAGGAAGTCACCTATGCCTGCACACACACACACACACACACACACACAGCAACTAGTCTATTTGTAGTGAAATTCATTTAAAACATTTCTAATAGGTTTTAAAAATCTTTCAAAAAAGTATTTTTAGCTAAGCAGACTCATTCTCTCTCTGTATCTATCTATCTATCTATCATCTATCTATCTATATGTATGTATATATATATATGCTATATATATATATATACAGAGAAAAGCACATGCACACACAGTTTTTTATTGTTGTCTGTCAGATTTTCCTTTGGCAAAGTGAAAAAACAGAGAGCCAGTTTCAGTAAGGGTGCAGTATCTCATAAGCCCACCCGCCACCATCTTCAGGAGCTTTTATCAAGACATAATAGAATGCTAGAGAACTAATTATAGTATCATTTTTCAAACATGACACTCTGTAGAGTTCATGCTAATTTATTCCCTCAATAAGTATTTTATGAATGCAAACTTGGTGAGAGTCACTGAACTATGTGTTAAAGATGAGAGAAGGAAAGAGGAAGATCAAAGCCCTGCCCACCAGTGTCTTCCTGTCCAATTAGAGAAAAATCATAATGCAAAATTTTATCTGAGGAACACACGGGATGTGACAGAGTGAATGTTGCAGGTCTTAGGGTTCCAAGGCAGAGGAGCTAATGAATGTATTACAAAAGAGGAGGAAATTTCAGTTATCCTTGGAGAAATGGGGAGAACAGAAGACAAACTAAGCTTGGCTCAGAAATGTCCTCTGTTTCAAGTGGAATTCCCAGCCATCTAGAGTGTCTATACCAATGCATTAAGAAGCAGGAAGTAACATCACTGGTGCAGATACCTGCGGGGGTAAGTTGCATGGGACTGGGTTCTAAGATGACATTTAGGGGCTTTATACATCTAGACAGAAATTCTACCCCTGACATCTCCATACAAAACACTTGGGCTCTGACAGTAACAGGACAGATCTTTCAGGGACATTTGGTAGAGTATGTGAATCCATTTTCTTAAAGGTCCCTGGCATAGTTATGTCACTCTCTAAATGTCAGCTGCTACCAGCTGAGGTGGTACAGAATCCAGGAAGAATCATTTCAGTGTTAAAACAAGATGTTTGAACTAGACCCCGAAGTGAAAATCATCAGGTTAGTGTTTGTTAATGGTTTTAAAATACGGTAAGGACTTTTTTTCATGGCTAGTCTAATAGCTGCTAACATTTGCTGTGGAGAACAAGATGGAGAACATAGAGGAAGGCAGCTGGGAGGGGACTGGTATGGTTAAAGTGTGAAGCACTGACCATTCTTATGGAGAAGTTGGTAAAGGAAAAATCTCCTTGAGAAGTTGTTATCAATGCTACAAGAGAGTGAATCATACTTGTGAGGGTCATAAGCGCCTGTGTTTGCCCGACAAAAGTCATAGACCATCTCAAAGATGCACAAATTCAGCTGCAAAACTCAAGGTGATTTCAGGGGTCCTTGGAAGGGCAGGGGACACACATAGCAATGAAAACAGCATAATGCATAAAAACTGAGTTGACCGTATTTCATATGTAATATTGCAACTTTGTTTTATTTTTAATTAGCAAAACTTACAATTTTGTTTTGCCCCATAGAGTACTGAAATCTTTTTGTACCTCAACTTGTAGGAGTCATATGTCCTTTGGTCTACAATCTCTTTTTCCTGAGGTCAAAAAACAAAACTGACTTTATTTATCTAGTCTGGCCATGCTCCCTTTGTGCATGGCTGGTAAGTGCAGGGCATCTTTTTCAGCTCCTCACTGCCAAAACACCACCTTCTATCCTGTTTCGAAACTTTATGTGTGTGCCTCCTGTAGTAAATTTAAAGATCACTTAGTGAAAACTGCTTAAGAATACTTTCCAGTTTGAAAATTTAAAATAAATTGGCCTGGGAATTTTCCCTTCTCCGTTTCTTCTACCACTTAAATCTAAAGGCTGGGGAGAGAGGCACGGGGTCTGTGCCATCAATCTCACCTCCCCCACCACTTCGGCCCAGCTATTTCATGTCATCATATAACAAGCGGCTACCTAAGAGTCCAGGTACAGCAAACTGACATTTCCGTCCTTTCCGTAACAGGCAATGAAAAACTGGAGGCACAGAATCTGTATTCTCTTTCTACCAACCTTCTCATTCCCAGTAGTTGCTCCAAATAACTCTCCATGGTTCCCTCATGTTTGTTTACCCAAGCTGCTTTATACTTAATTGTGTGAAAAACACCAAGCATACGTCAGCTGTATGTTTGCTTAAAACTGTTTTTGCATAACAGAGGACATGAATCTAAGTTTCTGCTAGTAATAAAACCATTCTCTCTGCATCTGATTAGTCCTTCAGGGGACCTCGAATGACATTTTGTGATTATTTATCAAGTTTTCACTATCAGCTCTAAAAAGCAAAAGTGTAAAAGGGTAGCTTGATTTAGTGATTTTGAATTACTTGAATGTGCCTTTTCAGTTGTAGCAACTCTCACCATGCACTTAATTCTTCTAAAGATAAATAAATAGAGATCATTAGAAAATGGTTTGCAGTATCTTAGAGCCCCCACCCAAAAATCCTATTCTCATCACAAGTAGAATGCAATTATTCTGAGACTCAATATCGATATTACATATGGCTCTAATAACTTGTCTAAGATGTGTATAGACAGTCTCGAAAATTGGAATATTTTTAAAATGGTTTTCTTTCGCAGATATAGTTTTGTTTCAATAATGATTGATACATGATATGCTCATTTGAGTTCAAAGATAACAAACAAATTGAGCAAAACACAGTTTAACTAACTACACAGTTTAAATCTGAAAATAATTGAGATGAGAATAGATCAAGGCTAACGAGAGCAGCAGAGCTTTTCAGTGTCTCACAGAATGACTGTGACCGCCGTGCACAGCCAGCAGGGACCAATGAGGACTGAGCTCTATGGATTCTGTCCTCCCTCTCTCAGCACCACTGATGCCCTTTTATTCTGTGAAATTAGGACTGAAGCATCTTCCTAATTGCCAGGGTCACTGCAAAGGCCAAATAAAATGAAGAGTAAAAACTGTCTCCAATGAAAAGGTATTAGTTTTATTAATATTAAGGAATTAGTATCATTTAATTGTTAGTATTCTACAATAGAATTTTTTCATAGTTGTTCAAGCCTCTTTTTACTTACTCACTTTCTCCACAATGGTTGTTTTTCCCTTAAATTTTTCACTGATGTTCTCTGTCATCTTTTCTGGATGAAGCTTCCTTTTTTGAAACTGGTTAAAATTAGACAGAATTCTATATCAAATAGCAAGAAGCCTTAACGATTACATATAAAATTCTAAAGAAACCCCTTTAGGCATGTGGGCTCTACCCAGGGACTTGTGTTTTATAAATGGTGTTGATGGAAGCCTGTGAATAGAAGTATGTGAATTAACATTTAACATTTACACAAACTAAGCAAATACAGTGGTGTTAGAGGAAGCCCATGCTTGCCTTTCCCTTCCCCTTCCCATGCTTACATAAGAGGCTTCACTCTCCTCAGATCCTACTGTCACAATAGCAGTCATGGAAACCTTGTGCATCTTTTAACTCCTAAGCCTGGGCATGAACTTGGCACCAAGAGGTTAAGGAGCTAGGGGTTTCAGAAGACAGAATGACCCGGCTCTTCCCTGAGTTAGATACAAGGCTTAAGGAGCTGGGCACCAGCAGGTTTCCTTCCAAGTGTTTCCTGCATAGTTCTGCTTTCTTTCAGTTGCACTTGAGCTAATGACAATGCTAATTAGCCCAGTCCACCTGACTCCTGTGTGGCCTTCCACTAGGGTTCTTGGTTTGATCTGCTGCTTCTGAAACTTAGTTATCTGTTCACCAGCACGGAGGGATAGCATATGTAATTGAACATGGAAAAACACACCTTCGTCTGTATTAATGAAGATAACTATTGCAAACCACTAACACACTAATTAAGGATAATGATGAACAGTTTTGATCAGCCATTATTTTTTATTATTGAAATATGTCACCCACAAGAATGGTGTAGAGGAAACCATCTTCCAGCTTTCTCTGAAGGATTTCAGAGACATTTATTCTATATATTCTCTCATAAGCTGTTTTTAAAATAGATTTTAGTTCATGGATTTATTTCAAGCAAAAATAATTATAGAGTTTGTTGGGATCATTTTCTTCAGAGAAGACATTCTGCATGTGTGAGTTTCATCCATGTCTGAGGTGAAGAAGACCGCTTGGACCATTACCCATCCTTGTTGAACAGCAGAGTAATTCGGCAGAAATTTTTAAATCTGGTGAATCCATAAGCACATAACTGGGCAACAGAAACTTGTACATGCTTTTCTTGAAAATAGAAACACCTCCGTTTGATGCACCTGTGTGCTACGTAAGGTCAGATTTCCCCCCTTGACTTGACTCATTCCAGGTAATTTGATGAACTTTATGAACTCATTTGGAAAGAACTTGTCTATCACAAAACATTTACAGATTGTCAAGTTTGGTCTTTGTGTATAGTTTTAACGTAGTAAATTTCCTTCTTATCCCTCTGAATAGCTAGTTTTTGAAACAATTTAATAATTGCACTAAAATGATTTAAATCAGCATAAGGAAAGTGTCCTTTATAAAATACAGGTTCTAAGGGGCTTATTTATTAAACATATTACCTATGCCTTTTAATTATTGCACAATATTAAGGAAATAATTTAATTTTGCATTTAAATGTAACAAATGTTATCTAAGCAGGACAGCACCTGGTTCTGACAAAGTGATGGATATTTGGTCACCATCTTCTTATACTAGCTCATTACAAAATATATAAAATTAGAAGTTTAAATAGTTTATTTAAACATCGAAAAAGAGAGTGTATTAAAGGAGTAAGTATTTGTTATAATTTGTGTTTTTTAAGGCAGCTATTCTGGTGGCTAAATTTATAAACAATTAAGAGCCTAGGTTTTAATTCACACAGAAATCAATTTCTCAGTATCTCTACTTCTAAATGATTATTACTATTTTTTATTATTGTTTTAGATCACATTTTAATCCAGATAACAGTACTCGGTCTTCTAATTCAGACTTCCTGGTAAGGCTCAGCTTGTCACAATGTATAGCTTTCTTTCCTTTGATAAGGTCAGTTTGCCAAAAAGAACAAAGTACATATGAGTAATACATTACTCAACCACTTGTATACATACATCTATTTTTCTTACAGGTCTCACAATTCAGAAAGGTACAGACATGGCACCATGATAAAAAGGGTCATTTAAAAGACTTCACAGAGTCTCTGTACTGTGAAGGATTGAATTTTCACTTGAATGCCTACATTTTCACATCTTTTTCTTTGCAGAAATATTCCTTTTGAATGGCAGACTGCAATTGGATAGGCTTTTTATTTTTTTAAAGTCACTGACCAGGAATATATAAAATATTAGAAGGCATTTGTCCCGGTGGAAGAACACAGCTCACTGAGAGGTAAGAGATGGTTATTAAAGAAGTTATACAACTTTGTCTCTTCACATTGAAGAGCTGCTTTTGATAAGAGCTTCAAGTTCAGCCAAGGTGGAACACAAAGGTGTATGACTTGTGAAGGTTAGACAATGTAACTAACTTGTGAAACCATTGGCCCCAAAGTCATCCACTTGGCAAATTTGCACAATCGTTTTGAATGTGTACCCTTATGAGCACAGGATGCTGACCCCAATTTCATCTGTCTGACACCTTCAACATTTGATCACAATTATTCGAAATACATCCATGGCTAATTTTTAAAACTTCTCAATTTTTCTTAGTAGTTTTGTATTGTATTCTCCAAATATACTTCAAAGAAGGAAAGAAGACAGAAGTCTATTAAATAAATGCAGTAAAACATTTAACCTTGGTTACTAGAATCCCTGTGGAGTTAATGTTAATTCAGTTCAACTGAGTGCACCAAATATTTCTTGATCTCCTACAAGTCAGTAAGGATTACATCAAGATTATGAAAAGGTACAAAAGTAAAAAAAAAAGATAAACATCTCTTTATCTTTAACATTTCTACTATTTCAGGAAAAACATAAGAATCTCAGTCTAATTGTGATTAGATCAGGAAGCTGCAAACTTTTGTCAAAATGCATCAGCGAGATTTCCTTGGCTTGGCTTAAGGAAGATCATACAGAAGAACATGATTAAACACCACTTGAAAAGGATGTATTCTTCGGGGATAGTAGTGACAGATGGGCAGGAATAATCTGATAGAGATAATTCATCCTAGAAAGGAAGAAGGCAAGAGAAAAAACATCAAGGTAGGAAAATTGAAGGCTTTTGTCTGTGACAAAGGGTTGCTGGACTGGGTATAACCTAGCATCCTTGAGAAAGATGTGAAAATCAAAAGTATGTCAATACATGATGGTTTTGCTAGTAGTTTGGTTGTGATTCTACAGGCTACAAGGGAATTTCTAAGCAAAAGAGTGTCTATCAGAATTGTGATTTGTTTGGCTTATAAAATATTGCTCCTTTCTTCTCATGTATAATTTATCTGTTTTTTCCTATACTACTAAAGATTTTTTCCTGAACTTTAATTCTATTTTTTCTCTCCTGTCAGAGCTAAATCAGAAGAATACAGAAATCACCAGCAATACATTGTGCACACAAATATTTATTCCACTTAGAAACTGAACTAAATTGTTAAGAAACTCCATAGTAGCAATAATGACCCTGTGACTCTAAGTCTAGTGGAAATCATGTAAGGCTAGTTTACAGAAATACTTTGAGTGACTTCTGAGCTGGATTGGAATCCAGGAGAAATTTGCCTTCACTTGAAATCAGAAGGAGGTCTTGTTCATATTTTATAGCAAAAATGATGAAAAGATACTTCTTGAACTTTGACAAGCCCAGCTGAAGTGAGACCAAGAGCTCATTTCTCTATATTGGTATTTGGGCATGCTATAATGGCTAAAATATTGGTTTTAATAATTTGTTTTAGTAATGAGTGATCCTCAAATTAAACACTCTGCAGGTTCCACTGACCAATTCAGATTTATTCCTTCTCTTACATATTCACAGCTAACTGGAAAGGCACCTGCATTTTACAAACCTAAGCTGGGATTAATGAAAACAATGATAAAAGTGGCTCCTTCTAAATCTTACATTATTATTTGTTATGGGAAATAAAACAAAAGAAGTTTTATTATTTAGAGAAACTGTTGAAACAGAATAAACAAACAATACCAACAGTGAATTTCAGCTCCAGGTGGGTTTTTTTGATAAAACAGATTATTGTGCATAATATTAATATAATTGAAAAAGTTGCCCAAGTCATTCTGATGGAGAAGCAGGTCAGTTGTGTGTAATGTACACAGGTGAATAACAGGTCTAATTCGTTCTATTAGTTTATAACTACATATATTTTATTCCATAAATTGCCAAGTATTTAAGCATTATGACAGTTACAAAAAGCAATGTGACATGAAATAATTGAATCATGTCCATGCTCAAAAAAAAAAGAGTAGTCAAAAACAATGGAGAAGAAGGAAGATAACTGGATGATAAATTTATATCTACATGTTAATTTATAGTCATATATAAACTTATATATACATATCTTCTATTTATATCTAATAGCAGAGATTTATATATATACAAGGTTTATATATGGCAAAAGTCTTTGTCATTTTAAAACTAGAAAAACATTTTATTTTTCTTAAACCTGAGAGTAATGTCATTAATTTAGATGTTGCACTTTGGCTTGGGACTGTTAACTTCAGGACACGAAAATTTAGTTTCTATTGTATTAAAACTGTTACAACAAGAAATACAGTCTAGCAAGGGAAAATATTTGAGACCCTTGTGAATGTAATATAATGACAGATCATCACAATCAGTAAAAAGGTTAGATAACACATCTTCAAGTCTAATTGTGGGCTTTAGTCTGGTATTCATTATTCTTAAACCTAGATAAAAATCAAAATTATTTCAGCTTTCTAAGAAATGTAGCTCTACTAACTTTTTAATGTTTTCCTAAATCTCCAAAGCATCTAATCAGACTGGGAGTACCTAGTTTGTAGTCATTCTTCTTAAAAATTATTGTGTCTTTAGAACTTTCTCATTACCCATAAACGCAGAGAAATTTGCTTATCCAAGACATTGGTTCTTCCATGTTCTGGCTATTCTCCCACGAGATGGTGGTGGACTCATTATTGTTCTGCTGTTTTCTGCAGGATGCTATAGCTCTCTATCTCCCAATTTTTTTTGTAAGGTCCCTGCCACCAATGATTTCCTGGTTTTATATTTTGTTTTGGTTCCTGTCCTTTTCCATTTCTTTCTGTCTACTTGAGTAGGTTACTGCCTTAAAAAAATCTGACATAGAAACTCATACTTTAAGTGTGATGTGTGATGTGTGTGTGTGTGTGTACATGTGATAGAACTAACTGGGTACCATAACAATTTTAAAGTTCCAGTTGGTTAGTATTTTTAGTCCTTCGGTGACATGTAGCATGTTCCTTTCCATGTTCCTTAGGTATTCACTGCCTTATTCTTGATCTCTAAAAATACTGGCATGGGGTTTTTTGGCAAAAGTTTACATATAACCTTCAAGTTCAAGAAAAATCTTTTCCAGTTCTTCTTGACTAATTCCAAAACATACAGTATGGGATATGGAAATGTGATAACAAATAATAATTACTGATTAGATGGCTATTATAAATAATATTCTGTGTCTGACAACACATGAAATGTAAATAAGGATGTTAATGCCATTTATGTAGGTACCAAAGTTTATATGAATAAAAAGAAATGATGTAAAGATATGTGTGTATTAAAAATATCATAATGAAACTCGTTACATTGTATGTTTATTTTAAAATTATTTGTAAAATGATGATATTTTATGCAAGGCATTCTTTATTAATAGCTTGTTTAAAAATAAATATTAAAGCATATTGCAAGAGTTCACAGACACAAGGGTATGAATTCTGAAGATAAGCTGAGTAGTTGAGTATCCACAAGAAACTGCCTAGGAGAAACCCCAGTCCATAAGAAACAAGGTAAATAATAAAATTATCCTCCCCATAGCAGGAAGGCATCAGGGTTCTTCAGCTTAGATAGCAAAGAGAGAAGGTCTTGAGAAGAGTTTGGAGTCTAAGACTCAGGAATGGGCAGGGGCAGCCTTTTCTACTCTGCATGCGATAATCTGAGGTGCTGCAGAATACAAGAGGGTATAACTTCGGTCCCTAACTTGGAAACATGGGCTGAAGGAGGAAGTCCAAAGCATTAGTGGAAGAGGGAGAGTGCATCCAAAAGAAGGAGCTCTCATTACCTGGAAGAGAAGCACACAGGGGGCAGGACAGCTTCTAGGGTTCCCTTACCCTGATGTGCTGTAATGGATCAGGGTTCTTGATTTGATCTCTTTGACCATAAGAAGCATGGAATAAACATTGGACATATAACCTAAACAAGCTGATGCATAACTTCCATTCTAGGATGTGTATTGTGCATTGAAAGATGAAACACATTGTAGAGGAACGAACATTTTAGTCCATGTAACATCACTATCTTGTAGCATCCTAGCTGAACTCAATTTGATGAGATAATTAGTGAATTAATTTGTCCTAGTCTTAATTATATACAAATTTCCCATTCACACATCCCATGGAAACTGCCAACTCCCTTCTTTTCTCAGAAACCTGTCACATTTCCAATAATCCCAAAGTAAATTCTTACAAAATGTTTCAGTCTGGAAAATCTCACCTTTCTGGGAGTGATAGATTTGCTACTAAGGAGAAGATTACTCAAAGGACTATAGGGCTCTAAAGCATGCCCTTCAGAAAAGTCAAAGAAATCTGTAGAAGTTGGGGACAACACTGGGAAATGAAGGGACTGTGCTTCATAGATGACAGGGCTAGAATTTTGGTGGCAGCTTCACAGAGTGGACTACAATCCAGAGTAGCTGCCACATTATCCAGAATGGGTGGGCACAAGGATCTTGCTGTCTCAGGCGATGTGTATGACACTGTACTGGGGTACCACCATATGATGCTCCATCTGATAAGATAGAATAAGCAAGTAGACTGAAAAGGAGAGAGCTCTAAATCCTCAGTGTGAATTTGCCCGCCGTCCAATCAAAAAATACCACGAAGCAGTCTTTTCTGTTTTAGAAAATATATATAAAAAATTGAAGCTGCAAGTTCCAGCATGGCACTATTACTCAGTTGATAATTACACATGCTGTCATGACAAACTATGTGTTTGTTCCCCCAAACCCACACTATGGAAAGAGCAATGGCTACCTCAACCTGTCTCCTGCACATACTCAATTGCACATGTGCAAGAGCATGTACAGGTATGTATGTGCACACACACACTAATAAGTGTAAAACTGAAATGAACCCCCATACTTTAGGAGTTAGAGGACTAATGCCATAAGGGATTTGAATAGTTGGGTACCTACCCAGAATATAGCAGCTATATGGTAGGCAAAAGCATTTTTAAATTCTTCAATAAGATGGTTAGTTCTATAATGATGTTTCAGATAAGAAGAATGAAATTCAAAAAAAGATTCCATCTACCTGGAATTAAACATCATGTCCCATAAACCATGGAATCTTGATCTAAATTTCATATCAAGTTGAAACATACACTTAAGAATACATTTTGTAAAATAATTGTACTCCTCCGAAAAGTACAGTTTTAAAGAAAGGATCAAAAGTTCGTTTGTTCATTAATTCATTCACTCATCCTTCCACCCATTCATTCTATAGATAGATTTTTAAGCCCACTAAGATGACTGAGGTATTTATTTGGAGACTAAAGAAATAGCATCAAGCAAAAGTGCCCCTTACCATTGTCACATAATAGATAAGTGATAAGAGATAGAAGGATACAATTTCTTAAAATCATTGTAGAGAAGTGGTAGGAAGAAAAGCAAAGCAGTGGGAGGGCGGGTAGGCAGAGAGTGGTTTGGGTACTCTTTCACACGTGACCAGGAGAGACAACTGAAAAAAATGACGCTCATGACAGGAACCAGAGCCATGCAGGCTGGGAAGGACAACAGCAGCTATGCAGGCCAAAGGCAAGAACCAATATGCTTGATGGGTAAGAAGGGTAGAAAGGATTGAAGGAAGAAAAATGTACACAAAAGGTTAGAGGAGGGGTGGGATGGGGTGGACAGCTCTGTCAGGACTTTCCAGGCTTCAGGACGGTAAATGTAAAACCCAGACAGCAACACCTCTGACTTAAACAGAGGGCTTCAGATCTTTTCAAAAGTAGTTCCTAATGTTTTTAGTCAGCTTTTGTTCTGGTGAACTCATGCAAAGGTCTTGATGTGTTTTCATAATTACATGTAGGGATTGTCTATGAGGCATATTTTCTGTTAAAGAGCCAAGAAGAATCACTGTAAAATGATTTTTTATGTCTCAATATAAAATAAAATTAATGATCCCTCCAGCTTAGTGTTTGTTTGTGGGGGTCATTATCTTAGAGGGAGGAAAATTATTATGTATGATGACTAAACATACTGAGTTAGGATGAATAGCAGGTAAGATGAAATATGATTTTTAAATGAAATAAATACAGGCATACATGGCTTAGTCCCCTGATTTTAAACTTGAAAATCTGGAAACTTTGACAAATGAGTCTTATTTTGTTCTTATTTGGTGCCAGGGTATGACTCTTAAGTTTGCATTCAACCTGGAACTACCATGCTTTATGGGGGCAGAGCAAATTTTCAATGGGGTGAAAAAGATTTAAATAATATTCCATTCTGTTAATTAGAAAAATGACAAATATGAATTAATTTCAATTTTACATGACCTGCTGTGTGTCTCGGCTTCTAGTTCATCCAGATTGTGTCTTCTACTTCTCCAGCAGAACAGGTACTCCACTTGGGGATGCCAACCGAATAGAAATTAAATGAACTGCTCGACCACAAGTGCCTGAGGAATTGCAGAGGTAACTTTCATTAACCTTGATCTTATAGTAGAAAGCCCTTGAATGTCAATGGGGGACTAGACTCCGATGAGCTGATATTCTTTAATATTCCATTCTTAATCAAAAATGGCAATAAAACATTTATCATCAGAGATTTACACAGAAGTACTTTAAAACTTTGAATGGGATAAACAAATTGAGTCACTAAAAGGGGTCAAAGATGATGGCTAGTAACATCTTTGAAATTAACTGGTTTTAAAAAGTAACTTTCCACACAACAATGCTTCTTATATTTCTGCTCACAAATTATCACCATTAAGATATTTTCCTTTCTTTTCTGGTGTCGTCATTTCTTTTTTTTAAGTTTTGAGAATTTTGTACATATGTGCAATGAAATGTGGTCATATCTATCCTTCCCATTTTACCTCAGCCCCTCCTATCCCTATACATTTTGCTGCCTTCAGATGCCTTTTTTTTTTATTAAGCATTGCACCAAATTCAGTTAATACTGCCCACATATACATGGTGGCATCATCCACTGGAGCATGGGAAACCTACCAGTTGCCATTTCCTTTATGGAAATCATCTGTGGCAATTCATGACCACCCGCCTCTAACCTCTGGATAGTCCCTAACTCTTGTTTCCCTTTCACCATTACACGTGTCTGAAATCAAGAACAGAATTCCATACTCACATTAAATTCAAGCTCTCTCTACACAGATTGTACTGTACAGGCTTCACGAGAGCCATTGCAGCACTAGGAAGGTGAGCGTTAACATGCTAAGAGGAATTTCAGAATGCCCTTCTTGCTCTCACTCCCTCACCCCTTCCCTTATGCACTCCAGTACAGTCTAACTGGAGTGAATACATGAGAAAGACCTGGGCGGGGGTAAGCAAGGAAAGAAAATTCTCAGAATTGGTCAAGGCTAGCCTTACAATCTCCAAACCAAATAGTTTTAATACACAACTAGCGATTTTAATTTACAAGATCAATCAGCCAATTTAATTATCAGTGGGTTTGACCAATTTCAGTAGTAGAAAGGCAAATGAAACAAGTTGGATGTCAGAGTAGACAAAATCATTCAATCAACTATTATCAGTTCTTCAGTACTTGACAGAAATCTGTGATTTATAGCTTTGCCCTCTACAAGGGACTGTGTGTACATATGTGTGCACATATGTGCTTGTGTGAATAAGATGAAGGAGGAGAGAAGGAGGCAAAGAGTGGAAAGCAGGTCTCAGGTGATGAAACCTGGCCATTAATTTTTCTGAAGTGTCATCTTTAACCAGAGATTAGGATCTTTGCTCAAAATCAATAATTAGATATCAAAGGTAGTTAAATTGTTTTAGATCCATGATGTGTCTTATTTCTCAACTATTGCTTGTGTGTGTGTGTGTGTGTGTGTGTGTGTGTGTGTCGTGTTTTGATACAGGAAAGATTTTCTTACACAGGCAAATACCAAAACAACATGTTTTCCTTGTGGCCATAATATATGAGCCTGCACAGGCAGATTGTCGGATCTCTGTCATCACTATTGTGTAGTAGCCATGGGAAATATTTTCGGAACAAATTCTGACAGATCTTAAGGAAAACTTTTCTAGTGTTAGTCCTTCCCCTTTTATTATTTTATAATCCATGGGGAAGGAGGAATTGAAGTTGACTGCCTAACCTGTAAAAAGCAAAGATGGTCTGTTGTGTAGCCATTTCTTCTTCCAAGACTTAAAAGTGGGAAATTTTGATGATTGCTTCAAAATAAAGACATGTTAAAAATCAACTGGAATCAATAGTGAATTTTAAAACATCCACTAACATATTGAGATTAGCAATTACAGTAAGATTTTGCTCTACCAAGCTGGTTTATTCAAAATAATATGTAATTCAAAGTCACTGCTAGTCTTAACTGATTAGATGTTATGTATTCTTTAACAAGATACAGAACAATTGGAAGGCATTTAACTTCAAGTTAGTTAATTAATGTTGATGGATTCTGATTTGTTGTTGGTTTATTCAGTAAGTGTTTTCTGTAATCAATTCTAGCTTCACTTTGGTCCTGAAAGGATGCCAGTTATATACCCTGGTGGCCCAAATGGGTGACAAGTTTCGGTGAAGCAATCTGTCTGTCAGACCTACAGTTTCTTTTTGGACAGGCTGAATGTTTCATGAGTGCAGAGGGGTCATTGATACTAGAGCAGAACTCTTCGGAATTGCAGTACCCCTCAATTGCTGTCCACCTGGGAGACTCTGGCCAAGAAACCGAGATATTCGGTGCTTCTGTTTGGGTATCTGCAAAATAGAGAAAAAAAATAACAGTACATGATTCATGGAGTTTTGTTTTGTTTTGAAAATTATGTTAAAGGATGATAAGGGAAGCGATGGCATATATTTCTCCATATTAGTATTGCTAACAAATAAATATCCTCAGCAGACACTGGTGTTAAAAGAAACTATAGTTCCTACAGATAGCTGCAGAAATAGCAGAGGACAGAGTAAAGCCAAGATTCCTCTATTCTGTCTTTCTCTGCTTAATTTCTATCTAAATCCATATGCACAGGAGAAGTGATATCCCCAGCACTGCGCCAAACTAGAAATGATCAGCTCTGTTGTCATCACACATCATCTCTTCAACTAACGGTAAAGTCGCCATTTCAGCAGATCTACATGGCTGGACATCTTATATGTTCTAAACCTAAAAAAAAAGAGAGGGGGGGGAGGGAGGGAGGGAGGGAAAGGAAGGAAGGAAGGAAGGAAGGAAGGAAGGAAGGAAGGGAGGGAAAAGGAAGGAAGGAAGGAAGGGAAAAGGAAGGAAGGAAGGAAGGAAGGAAGGAAGGAAGGAAAAGAAAAATAAACATGAAGTCTTCATGCCCACATTTTTTACATCCCCTTATCTTGGTACTGTCTGTTTGGCCCTTGTCCTCAGAGAGCAAAGGTTCTTTGAGCTCAGGGACTTTCTTTAAAATGCAGCAAGGAACCTGATGGACATGAGCTGTGTTGTTTTCGCCTCTGCAAACATTTTCCTATGGAGCTGACTTTACCTCTCAGAGACCAGGGGGTGGCTGAGGCTGCAGACCACAGAGACTAACCTCATTCCCATATGAAGTTCAAGCTCAGCCATAACTTAATATATTCAATCTCATAATAAAATCATCCTAAAATTTCTTGTGATGGATAAAAATAAACTTTAGGTAAAAACCTATTTAATACATTAAAATTCAAATATTAAATAGAGCTGCAGAGAAAATTAATTCATGTAAGCATCAACACATCTACTAACTGATGAAAAATATTCTCAGTGAAAAACAATTTGTACAGTATTATAACTAATTTTTCACATTTCAAGAAACTATTGTGTGAACACTGTCTCAAATTATCTATTTTTTTCAGAGGAAGTTTAAAAAAATCATGAGGGAAGGTTGGTAGAAGGGATGCTTATAAAATGGAAATATTTTCCAAGAAATTCGTATTAAGAGAAAAATGTATATTTATAGGGAGGTATTTTTCTGTTAACATTTAAATTTTAAATTTTGAGATCTGTTTTTATTAAAAGTCATCATTTGGGCCCTTTCTAATGAAGCCAGCTAGGGGCATCTGGCTCTCCCTGACTGCTCACACGAGAGTAGAGATAAAGGGGCAGTGCAGGAGGCAGCCGCACTAGGGGCTCAACAGACATTTGCCTCCTCAGGTCCAAGAGCACCAGGAAGTGGGACAACCACTCTTCCCGAAGGGGAAAAGAAGGCAGCCTTGCCCCTGGACTGGACCGAAGAACCCTCCCTCTGCCTTTTCGCTTAGGAGAAGGGAGATTTATTTGGGGCGTGTTTGTGTCTACCATTGAGTCGTTTCTGCAGGCGGCATGTTGTCACATGTTTTACACACATCACCTCGTTGTCTCTCACAGCCGTCTCCCATGTTACAAAAAGGAAGCTGAGTCTTTTTGCAGTTAAGTAATTTCCTCAAGGTCACACGATGGTAGAGTAGGATGGAAAGGAGGAACACGCTTTTTGGTGCCCTAAACTGCTCTACTTGAAGCACCAACAGGAAGTCACCTATGGAGCTGGAGCGGCTGGGAGGGTGGGACTGAGCCTTCAAATTCTACATCACCTCTACTTATCCAGAGGAAGCATTTTATTGATATATCTCAGAAATGATTAAAACATAAAAGTTACATTGTGGTTTTTTGGACTATAAAATACAATAAATGATAATAATAATAATAATAATAGTAACATATAACTCTACTCTCAAGAACGATTTCTACTGTCATTGATTAGGCATTTACTTAGTACTTTGCTAAGCACTTTTTACTTATTATTTCATGTAAGAAAGTAGCCATAAATTCTAGCACTCAGATGAAACTGAAACACATGTTCCATTTTTAAAGTGAATATGTGGACACAATTTTCTGTTTCTTTTATTCTACCTTTTATTTCAAGAAGGCAGATTTCCTATTGTCCAAAACCTGGTTCACCCAGGTCTAAAGTGAACCTGCAACAAAGAACATGCAGAAGGTGATGGAGTCAGCGAGAAAGGTTCAGCAACGTAAAAAGCACAAAGCACATCTGAGAGCTAACTGAAATCCAATTCACTCCCATGGTTTTGTTTTTCACCTGCTTGCATGAGGTGCCAAAAGCTGGTGCAGTGTAGCTCACAGTATTTCTCTCAGCACTCCCACGCTGGCAGGCCAGCACACAGTCACCCTGGGCTAACAGGGGACGTAATTCTGCCATTCCCATAGGTCCGACATTAAGGGAAATGAATCTCATTCTGCTCATATTGGGGAAGTAATTTATCAGATGATTTATTTACGGTGCGGTCTACATGACAAGTAAACAAATATGTTATTTTTGCCCACTGTAGTTGGGCTTTTAAACAAGAGAAAGAGACAGAGTGTCTTTCTAAGATATGGGAGTAGCTCTGACAACAGCTTTGAAAAATAAAGGGACTCCATTACAAGGAGTTTAGCAAGAACTGATTTACATACTAGAGTAGATCTTTCATGAATGCTGTCAGCTTAGAGTGAAGAAGGGGAGGGCAAAGAAGGCTCCAATTGCAAGCTAGCAGTGTGCATGTTGATGAATCCCCAAGCACATGTTAATTAATGCCCTATTGTGTTTGGCAGACTACCAGGGACTGTGATTGCACACAGGCTGCTCCTTTAAATGGAGAGTGGCTTCTCTACATTGAAAAGAAAAAAGAATTGTATTTGTACAAGCCACAGCTATTCCTTAGGAATAAGTGTTTTGCTTTTAGTGTGGTGAGGAGAAAGGAGCTGCCACCTATCACAATATTTTATCACTGCACTTTAAAAAAAATACTCAGCTCCAGAAAAGTAAGAAAGCACAGAAATGCCATTGTTTGTAAGGACAAAATATAATTGGTCTCTTTGTCTTATAGGAATCATGGTCTAGATTTCACTTGGAAATACTGATAACTAGTGCTACTGTCTGCCATCTTCTGTTGTTGAAGCAGAGAGAAATGGCGATTAAAAGGAAAACCACATAATAAACACATGGAATGAGTTGGGAGAAATGTTATCTGGCTACAGAGGTAAATGGAATGTTGGGTGGAGGGCAGAGGTTCCCACAAACCTCTGGAATGAAAGCCTATAGAAAACTGTATACTGGAGTCTTCACTTTGATCAAAGGGGTTAAAGAAAGCATATTTTCTCAGCTCTCACTTCTTATTTGTTTTAAGGTGCTTTTTACTAACTTATACTATAAAGAGCTGATACATATTGGATATCTTAAAGCCTAAGTGGCCAGAAAAAAAAATAAATTACCTCATATTATTGCTTCTTATATATAAAATTGACATATCTGAGACACAGCCAAACAACTAATTGTCAGCACCACTTTAAATAATAGTAAGATTTGCCGCTAGCTGATTAAGGACCAACCTTTCTCCCTATCTGCACTGCTTTTGCCAAAACAGGTTGATGCCCTTTCCACTAATGTTCCTGCCTTAATGATTTCAGTCTTTTGGGCTTCCTCCTAAGTGGCACGCCCTCCAGATTTCCTTAGTACATGCAAGCTTTATTTAAACTAGTGCTCCTTAGGCTACAAGGACAGCCTACACCAGAATCATGAGGGCAACTCCTCCTGACAAGTGAAAAGCTTAGGTTTAGAGCCTAGCTAGCTTACCTGACTTGCAATTCATCCAACCTAGGCTGATCTCATGCCTGTGCTTGAACTAGGAGGCAAGCCTGCCTCTAATCTTAAAGGGGCTTGCCTTTCTTTTCTAATCAGCTACTCTTTGTGCCTCTAGTCTTTGAAATAAAGCTTCAACTCTAGGAGCATTTTCTGTCTTTGGGAGAGCTTCCAACTACTATTACTGTGTTATACATTCTTCAAGCGGAGAACAAATGGATGAAGTCCCACCTGTGGGTTTCCCTGCCATTGCTGTCAGAACTGCTACACAATGGTGACATACTCAGGGCTACGTAAGGGAGGTCCTGCCGGTCTATTTTAGAGCTCAGAGTTCTGATGGAAGCTTACTGTTACATTATCACACACACGGCTACAATAGATGAAGTCACTTTCAAGAGAAGCCAGAGCTTGTATCCTGCCAGTACTTTGTTTAATGAGCCCAAGACAAAAATAACCACATCTAATGGGCAGGGAGGCTAAGAGAAGCACACAAAACAGCCCTTGCAAAGCGCAGCTCTGAAATACAACTTAAGTCACACTGAAAACTGAGTTTTAAATTCTCATTTTGATTCAAATCAACTTGCTTTGCACAAAGGATTTACTTTCCTGACTGAATCCCGTATTTCTTCCAAAGAGAAAGAGCATTTTCTGTCATGATTTTCCACCTCTGCACCCTCCCTCCTGTAGTCTCATGGGGGAACCCTCCCCAAACACTACAGTGGCAGGTGAGGACAGCGGCTGGGAGGAGAGTACTGTACCTATGAAGTCAGCTCTGACTCCTTGAGAAGTATAAGAACATGCAGACCTAAACATAGGTCCTTTTCTTTAAATCCATAACTCTTGATACCTTAACTTGCTCCAGCCAGCTCCTCATTAGTCTTCACTCATTGGTTTTGAACTTTTCAATCCATTTAAACTCAGAAGCCACACAGCTCTTCCCTAGATTGCTACAACTCCATTCCTGGAGGTGGTAGCTGCTGCTACTGTAGCCTCATCCCATAACCACTAGATTTACACTCAGCTTGTGGCTATTATTTAAATCAAGAGCTACAAATGAACAGCACAACTCAACCCAAACTTTATCTCATTGTTGAGGGACTTCCTCCTCCCCTGCTCATGACAGAGATTGCTTTTTCTATACTTACATTGGCCCAATATACCTTTATGTGTGCATTTCTCCAAGGAGACTTGTGTTTCTTGTTGTTAGAAAACAGATCTTACTAATTTTTTCTATTGTCCACAATGCTTCGAATTAATATATAAATAATAATAATAGTAATACTAGCTAATATTTAGTAAAATGCATGTGTTTCAGGCTCTGTGCTGCAAGATTTTCACAGTGTTTATCTTAATCCTTTCAGGAATCCCGTAAAGTGGGCATTATTATTCATGTGCAATCCATGAAGATGCCAAATCTTAGAAGAGTCAGAAATTTGCCTTAATTTGCATAGTTCACATTTGTGAAAACAAGATTCTAAATCAGGGCTGTCTAACTTCTGAACTTCTTAATCACTGCATGAAGCTTTGCGTGATTTGGTTGAATGACTAAATTAGAGTAAATTGCTAAAATATTAGGCCATATTCAATAACAGAAATAAAAGTATTACGTATCCAATGTTTTTAAATATCAAAGTTATGGTGGAAAAGACCTTTTTCTCGTTTCTGTGGTATTTAGGGATTTCCTCACACTTAGCCTTGGCATATAAAAAAAACTACAAATTAAAGATGAAAACAAAATTAGATTTCATCACCTAAATTGGACAGAGAATGAAAAATTTAATAAAAGAAACATATGGTGCCTTATACAGAGTAAACATTCACAATCATTCAGTGAAAGAGATTAAACTGATGAACCATCCAATCAATGAGCATTGGGAATCAACCTTTATAACAGCTTCTTCTGAATAATATACAGTAACTCTTACAAAATATTTTGGAATTTGTTTTCTAACAGATATAAACCATTGCAATCATTCAAATGTACACAGAAAACAATCATGAAAATTCCTACAATTAAATCAAATTTGATAGAAATCTGAGCCAATAGTCAAGTAGATGACGTGTTTGTGATGGAGATGGCTAATTCTCCTCCACTGTAATTGTGAGGCTGAAGGAAATGTGCTTTCTGAGTATAGGTAACTTAATACATACTTGTTTCTCCTGTGGGTACCTCTCTAATTTATTCTTTGAAGAGATGTCTTACACTAATAAAATCTTTGTGAGACTACTCTTTCTCTAAGGTCTTCATTCCTTGTTAATAGTCCATAAACATTTGAAATTACATGTAATTTCCCGAGAATCTTTGGTTCCATTATAGAGGATAATGAAGAATTACAATGTTTATGGTAATTCTTGCCTTATCTCCAGAGAAATCTTTGTTATACAATGCCAGATGCACTATAACACTCAAGGAGAGTTTTATTTGGCTGATAATTATGAAGGTCCGAGAACTCTACACTGATACTGGCACTAGGCTTCCCATCATAGCGTGGTAGAGCAGCCAAAGAAATAACAGACCACAGAAGTTAGCTTCTCTCTGCAACAACCTGCTCTTTCAAGAACGAACTCACTCCTTGATACCAACATTTACCCCATACATAACAATTGGTTCCCTTGTCCAACTACCTCCCATGAAGACCTCCATCTTAAAAGTTCAACTGCCGTTCAATATTGCCACATCAGAGATCAACCTTCTATCACAGGAACCTTGGAGGGACATGCTCAAAATATATTCAAATCATAAAAAGATTTTTTTCAAAGAAGGACAATGGGCATGCTTCCTCTGGGCTCCATAATTCTCACTGTTGAAAAGTGGACTGTAGGGACACTTAGAGATCTGAGCTTGACCTACAGGCATGAACTTGTCAAGATATGGTTTATATCTTTAGGGATCAAAGGAGGCCTAGATATGCAATCTCTAGATTGGTAACCTTTTCTCTAAACACTCTCTTCCCCTCCTTACCCTGACAGTACCTGCCTCTCCCTGAGAGGGATGCTTTCAGTTGGTGTCGCTCTGGTCACCACTGAGCTTTGCTGCTATTTGTTTTTTCCTTCCTCTACTCTTTTCGTATTTGGGGCCTGGGCTAAGCAGCTGTTCTGATCTTTCATTATTCCTACACATGACTCTGTTACTTGCAATGACCGCCTTGTTACTAAATCCACTAGCCAGTTTTTTCTTTTTATTTATTCTTCTCTCATACAGTACATCCTGACTGCATCCCCCCTCCCTCCACCCTCTCAGTTCCTCTACTACCTTCACTCTCAGAGTGACTCCTCTTCCATTTCCCTTCAGAACAGAACAGGCCTCCCTGGGTCAGCTGTTATGTTGCCTTGCTGAAGTGCATGGGAGCTCTTCTGAGTGCTGCAGTGGGCTAGTAGTGGAGCTATTACTATTTTTATTATTTTATTTCATCTTGGTTACGTGATCAGTGTTTTCAAAGATTTTGCTTAAACTATAGTCTAAAACATTTTCTGGGTTGTCACTGCTATCTACTGACGCTTATACAAGTACCAAACATAGGCCAGAGTCTGGGAGACTAGTTACTACACAAGAAGGATATGCCTGGACTGCCTCTGGAGAGTTGAGTGTCTGGGTCTCCTGCTGGAGTCCCTGCTTTCTAGACCCTAACCCCAGAGGCATATCCCATGCCCCACCCCCACCCAACTAAGCCCCAGAAACATGGGAGCAGCCTCCTCACACCTGGAACCATCATGCACCTCATCTCTGACCACTGGAGCCATGTGAAAGGCAAGTTTCTATTCTTCTGCTGGAGGGCCCCTGCTCTCTAGACTCTAGGCCCCGGAGGCACATCTTGTAACCCACTTCACCTATCAAAGCTCTGGAGACCTGGCAGCAACTTCCCCACACCCATGACCATCCCCCCACCCCAACCTCTGATCACTGGGGCCTTGGCACTGACTGCCCCTGAAGAGGTGAGTGTCTGGGTTCCCAGTTGCAGGGCCCTGCTCCCGAGGCCCTAGTCCATGGAGGAACAACCCATGCTCCACCCCCAATCTCTGATCCCTTAGAGACCTCTGAGAAGCCTCACCAAACCTGCAATCATCCCCCCAAAGCACCTACAACCACCACAGCCTGGGCCCTGACTGCACCTGAAGAGGAGCCTCCAGAGCCGCATCAATGACTACCAGAGGCAGGGTCCCAGCTGCTCCAGAAAGAAGTCACATGCCCTACCTGCATCAATTGGAGGAGAAGAGAGAGACCCTCTGAAACACAGGTCCCAGCTGCACCCCTTGGAGGAAGAGATGGGTAGATGGCAATGCAAGAATACTTTCAACAACTTAAAGAGTAATATGGCACCTCCTGAACCTACTGGTTCTGCAAAAGAAAGACCTAAACATGCTAACCCAAAAGAAGCAGAAGAAAATGACCTTAAATAGAACTTTATGAAGATTATAGAGATCCTTAAAGAGGAAATGAAAATTCCCTTAAAGAAATAGAGGAAAAGACAAACAAAAAATTGGAAAAAAAATCAACAGATCTCTTAAAGAAAGCCAAGAAAACAATCAAACAGGCTAAACAAATAGTTTAAACAATGCAGGACTTGAAAACTGAAATAGAAACATGATGGAGGAAGGTCATTGGTTAAGTAATAAGGAAACTGTTTGGCCTTATAGGTTAAAACATAGGTGGGAGGAGTAAACAGATCAGAATGCTGGGAGGAAGAGGAAGTGAACTCAGACTCAACAGCGATGAAGCAAGCTGCCAGGTCAGACATGCTGAATCTTTCCCGGTAAGACCGGGGCTACACAGATTATTAGAGATGGGTTGATCAGGATATCAGAATTAGCCAGTAAGGGCTAGAGCTAAAGGGCCGAGCAGTGTTTAAATGAATACAATTTGTGTGTTGTTATTTCGGGGCATAAGCTAGCCAGGCGGCCGGGGTGCTGGGGACGTAGCCCCACGGCTCCTATTACAACAGAAACAATACAGAAAACACAAACTGAGGGAATTCTGGAAATAGAAAATCTGGGTAAATGAATAAGAACTACAAATGCAAGAATAACCAACAGATTATAAGAAAGAGAAGAGAGAACCTCAGCAATTGAAGATATGGTAGAGGAAATAGATTCTTCTGTCAAAGAAAATGTTAAATCCAACAAATCCTTAACACAAAACATCCAGTGCTATGATCTAGAGGAGAGTGAATAATTACAATGTTTATGGTAATTCTTGCCTTATCTCCAGAGAAATCTTTGTTATACAATGCCAGATGTACTATAACACTCAAGGAGAGTTTTATTTGACTGATAATTATGAAGGTCTGAGAGAATTATGAAGGACTGGCACTAGGATGACTACGCTAATTGTCATTATAGAACCTTCATCCAGCATCTGAACTAAGCAGATGTAGAGATCCACAGCAAAGCACTGGGCGAGCTTCCGGAGACCAGTCGAAGAGAGGGAGGAACAATAATATGAATAAAGGGGTCAAAACTATGATGAAGATACCCACAGAAACAGCTGACCTGAGATAGTGGGAGATCACTGACTCTGAACTGGTTGTGGGGAAACCAGCAAAAGCCCAAATAGGCCCTCTGAATGTAGGTGAGAGTTGTGTGTCTTGGACAGTATATAGGACCACTGGCAGTGTGATCAGTATTTATCTCTAGTACTTGAAACGGCTTTTTGGATGCCATTTTTTAGGAGGGATACCTTGCCCAACCTAAATATAGGGCAGAGTACTTTGTAAATGAGAAAAGAGAATTTTTTTAAAAAATTAATAAATAAATTAAAATATAAAAAGAAATGTTCCCTTCCATTGAAGCCCCTCCCCCCCCCCAAAGGAAATGCCTGGGTCTTGACTTCTTAAAGGCAAAAATACTTTTTTCCTTTAGCAGTAAATTTCCATAGAGCCTTATGCCCATCGATTCTTTCAGACTCACAGCCACTTGCATCTTACAATTGGTTTGATGCAATCAGATTGGGCTTTGATCTCAGCGTAACTCTGAGATGACACCTTGGAAGGTGACTAATATACATTTATTAAGTTCATATTTTGGTAATTTTCCAGCATTTACTCACTTGACTGAGATAGCAAAGGTCTGTTCTGATCCTGAAACTTAATATCATGATGATCACTGACTGCAATTAAATGTGTTAAGCATACTTTAGGTCAAGTTCTGTAACTGGTGATCAAAGGTAACATTATAAGGTAGTTGCCAAACCTATCTTGGAAAAATTCTCTCATTAAAAATTTCTAGCTTCCCTTCTCTAAGCTGTAACTTCCTTCAGGAAAGCATTCTTGCTCTGCAGAGCTTACTCACCTGCTACCAAGAAATATTGACCAGATCATGTATAGTCTTCACATTTTTTGTTTTGTTTTGTTTTTTGAAACAGGGTTTCTCTGTGTAGCCTCGACTGTTCTGGAGATCACTCTGTAGACCAGGCTGGCCACAAACTCACAGAGATCCATCTTTCTCTGGCTCCTGAGTGCTGGGATTAAAGTCATGCCCCATCATGTCTGCCTTAGTTGTCACATTTATAAGAAATGTTGTTGCTCATGTTCCTGGCTAGCTGTTGATTTCTCAAATTCCCTTCAGTCATTGACTTAAATACTCTTTATTAAAAACCTTTTATTTCTGACCAAAAAAAAAAAAACAGTTGGATTGATCCCAGTAATCAAAGAGATTATGGTGAGGGTATTCAAGACCATTATGATTGTTGACAGTTGGTGGAAGGAGTGTGCACAAGTCTGTGTACATATGGGGTGGGAGTCTCATACTCTACAGGCTACATTTCTTTCAATTCTTAGTGGAATTTCAATTCCCAGAGAGAACTGTAGGCATTTAGCAGATCAAGAGAATACAATTTAGAGAATTCAAGTAAGTCTCCCAAGGTCCCTCGGCTGGAGAAAGGCAAGCAAGGATCTGAAGCCACATCTCCAGATAGCCTCAAAGCTCTTGGTGATTTATTAAGCTCATTTCTTTAGAATCTCATCCAAATAAAATGTAGCCACATAAAGCTTAGCAAAGAAAAACAAAAGCACAAATGGAAAGAGGCTTGCAGATGAGACCACCTCATTGACGAAAAGCATGACTAGGAATATCCTGGGCCAATAAAATGATGCAATGGAGTCAGGCAATTAAGTGATTAGCAACTAGGAAAATAACTTAGTGAAAGTTAAAATGAATGAGTATGCTGGATGAGACAATGTAGGCACAAGCACACATTTTGATTACCTGCTTTGGCCATCTCCTATGCAGAATGGTGACTAAATTTATCTTCCATATTTGTTTCAGTTATATCATTGGTGATAAAATGCAATATGAAGCAAGACCATACAAGACAACAAGAAATAAACAAAAGGTGTGCTCTTTTGAAGGTGGTACCCTTCTGCCAGACTTTACTGTTGGAATTTTTCATTATCAGAGTCAAAGATAAAGACATGACCACCAGTGTCCCAAATTCTTTTTCCTTTGTTAAAAAGTAGCATAACTCTCTCCTGGAAGAATCATGACATTGAGTGAATTCATCCCCACTTCTCAAATAACTTTCCATGTGTTTTGCTTCTATGACTATCTCCCAATGAAAGCAGAGACACAACTCTAAATCACTTACGGGACTCTGACATATGTAATGGCTTAGAAGAATTCTGTACTATCACTATATTTAATTTAATCATTTTTGTATTGTTTTCATTAATAAAGGGTTTTAGGTAAAGTACACTCTGTTCTATATACCTTGCAGCTTCTTAGTTTATGACCCCATAGGGTTATGATGCTCACTGAGTCCCTGAAAACATTTTGATTTGCTATCCTTTTTAAGATAAAAACAATACTAATAAAACTTAATGATAGATCAAGATGCCTTTAAGAGTATATATATAAATTTATCATATACTATGCTTAATTTTAAATCTTACATCTTTATTCTAATATTATGTGCCAATACTCTTATTCCTGTACACTTGAAAAATTCATTGATAACAGTAATTTTTCTCTAAAATTGTTATGAATTTCACAGAATCCTTTCTGGGGAGAGATTTATCTTAGCAAATAGACTTGTACATTAATCTATCATTTGTAGTTTGGTGTTTTCAAAAATAAAATTAGTTGTAATATTTTCAATAATGTATAGGCCATGTGATCTTTGCATGTCTAAAATTCAGCTATAGCAACATGGTGTTGCTGAGTAACTGTCAGTATTGAGGGAACACATATGAACCATAAGTAAGTCATAACTCATTAAGGGGATTTGGTTGTTGAAACCAAAACTCAAGTGATCAATACTGGCCAATACGGCTATCTCTTTTATCAGGCTCTTCTGGATCTGATGGCCGCATGAAGATGAGACCCCAGTGGATACTTAGGAAAGGAATAGTTTGTACTTGAAAATATAAATTGTGAAAATTAAAAGCAATGCTGAAACAAAAAACCAGTTAGATGTATTTATTGCAGACACATTTTGAATAGGAAAAGAAGAGCACATGGTAGTCTCAGCCCAAGGGAAAGATCTGTGTGTAAATAATTATTACTCCTTTGAGGTCTTTTAAAATGAATTGCTTGTTATTCTCCTTCCTTAGTCAAATTACTAAAAAGTAGATTTGAATATTAACACAAAAGTCATATTTTATCATTTTAATTGTTTTGTGTTATAAAATTGAAGGGTCTAGTTCTCCATGTAGATCAATTTGTTTGTCCTTGAAAAGAATCTAAATTAATTCTAAGTATGCCTAATAGAGACACCAGAAGAAAAGCTTGCCTAGTTACTAGCAAAGTCAGAGATTAGCAAGAACTGCTGCAATAAACTCCCGGAAACTGTCAGGCTTAGACCTTTCAGGAAAGGGTGGAAAGACCTCAGGCTTAAAGACATCATTTAGGGGTTGATTATGATTAGTATATGGTTGAAGGATGGAGAAGGAATTTTATAGGCTCAAGGATTTTTTTGGAAAATAAAAGAGGGATAATTGGATGATGGGAGTATTTGTGACTTATTGTTTTTAGACAATTATATTGTTATTGATTCTTGTATATTGATACAAAGTTAAATTATATTGAATATTGTATGTATGTATGCTTATACCTCTGTTTAAAACATTGTTTATGCATTGATATATAGATATATATAGATATATATATAGATATATATATTTATTTACCATATTGCACTGTACATTACTACCTAAGATCAAGTTACATTTGAAGGTCATTGTCCTCATAAATTGCAGTTGTTCATTGTCTTAGTCTTTAAGTAAGATAGGTATTGAGAATTATAACACAGTCATCTATGTTTGTCATATTTATAATTAGGCTAATCAGATTCTTTAGATACATAGAGATTATATTCAGTATAGATAGTATAATCTTCAACCTCTTAAGCTGGTCTGGTTATTGATCTTACTGACCTAATTCACCAACATTCTTGAACATATCAAAACTGCGATTTTAAGGCTTGTCGCAGGGCAGTGTTTGGAGAATAGAGTACCCAGGACCCATATCAGTGTTAGTATTTTTCACTGCCATCTGCATTTACAGAGCTCAAGACAATTCAAACAGCTACCATGTCTTTGACTGTTACATAGGAAGTCTTACTTAGTTTAATGCTTTAGTAATCCTTTAATAGAGACTAACATCTCTATTTTACAGATAAGTCAACTATAAATTTCTGACTTGAGAGGCTTAGTTACCCGGCATCACTCTTTAAAACCAACAGTCTAATACAAAGTCTTTCTTCTTGGGGCTGAACTAGTTAGTTAAGTGGGGAAATAAGCAAGTCCATATAGCTATATACAAAATGAAAATGTACTGATTGGTTTTCTTCATATATAGTTTATAGTTATGTAAAGGCAAATATTTACGTAAACTTTAGCGCCTGTGTGCGTCATGAGGATTTTCACCAAGAAGAAACTCAAAAATAGCTAATTCACCCCTACTCAGTTATAAATGAAAAAATTAAAAGCAGAGGGTCAAGCACTTTTCACAGAGGGAATAGTTACAAAGTTGGAGTAGAGCCAAGGGTCTGCCCTGAACTCTGGTGTTTTTACTATTTTACATGCATTCTGGAGGACAAATATGGGAAGGAAAAAAATGCTGAGAGAGCCAGAATATCCCATAGTGGGATTTGAGGATTGATAAGGAGAAGAGATTGTGAACTGGGACTGTCTGATTGTGGCTAACTTTCAAAGGGCTAGTAACTTCTGGTGTTCCTATGAGGCTTAGGAAAGACAAATCACTAAAATATGGCCTTTTCACTTGACTGAGAAATCGGGTTTTTTTTTTTTTTATTTAGCTGTGTCCTGCAAGTAAAATGTACATTTTATTAGGCAAATAGGAAGGAAAAAACTGTGAGTAAAAGTGCTCATTACCAGTTACTTTTATTTTTCCTCCTCTGTGAATCTTTTCACTGAATTATTTTAGGAGAAACTGTTTAAGCAAACAGAAAGGAGTCTGCAGTGTATTTAGCCACTTCCACACTTCAAGTTTAAGTTATTTTCCTGCAGAGAATGAGTGGCTATAAATACCTTTACCACTTGATCCCATAACCTTAAATGAGGGCAAAACTCCCCTTGGCGCTAACAAGAATTTTGCCTATGAATAGTTACAGAATTGAGTCCTGGACGATGAAGAAGCAATTTGATTCTTTCCCAAGAGGTAGAGAATCCTGCACGATTTTCAGATGGAATACACACACCAGCATCTTGTCCATATTTCTAATAATAGCGAGAATGAAAGGGGAGAAAAGGGAGGAATTCTTGCAGGTTTAGGAGACTTGCTTCAAAAGCCTGTCAGCTAAACAAATAAAGGGAAGCGCTGGGAGGGAGAGCCAGAAAATTAGCTGCTGTGGGCTATAGCTAATGAGTGGTCCTGTTGCAAAGGAAGTTGCAGTCATGGAACTGTATACATAGAATGAAAAAATTAACACTATCAAAAAGAGTTAGCCTGCACAAATTAGATTCTTATTTAATTCTGAAGTTTACTGCTTTCTGGCGGGATTTGCCTCTGACTAGCTACTGACATTTCCCCCCACCTCTACCCCTGCGCCCCCAAACAAGATGAGTGAGATCAATCAAACGATGAAAACTTTGAAGCATGGTTAGGCTGCTGGGTAAAAGCATGCAAAATATGTCTGAGACTTCATTAAAAAGTGCCGACACGACACCTTGGGTAAAATCCACAGTAGCTTGGCATTGCCGCCTCATTAGTAGCAAAATGAAGTGGTCATTCCCTGAAGAGTGGCCCTGCTATACTCTGGCCATGCCCATGAGTGGTTTTCTCACACTCGGTGATTTAAAGACTAAGCAACTATAAAAACCCAGCTGCAGCTATGCAAGGGTCTACTTGCTTTAGGCAGTGTGGCTCAAACCAGGGCAAGATGTCAATCCAAGACTCGCTTTCAGTTGACAGCCCTAATTACAGGTTCTCTGTGAATAGCTTCTTGCTCTTTTCAAAAACTTGAAATTATCAGCAACTTATCTGAAAATAAAGAAAAACAAACAAAAACCTGCTCTTCCAAACAAATGCCCCTCTGGCTGTGTTTAGAAATAAGGACAGCCCACAGAACGAGCCATTCTTGACAGAAATCTCTTATCCCTGGACCAAGCGCCACAGTGAATTAAAGACTAGTAAGTTCTCAGAACTGGGCAAGACTGGCCTATGCTCTTCTGATAAATGCTCTTTTCAGAAATGTAGAATTTGATGCTAATCCTAAAACTTCTGCATCAGAATATGCATTTTACCAACATTTAACAGAAACGTCATGAGTGAAAACCCAGGGAAATTTTGAGGTCCGTTTTTGGTGAATGTGCACAAAGGACGACAGCAGCAAAGTGGTGATAAAAACTCTTTAAACTTCTTTCTATCTGAACACTGACCCTTAAAGCCCCAACTTTGTCATTATTGTCCCAAGTGGGTAATGATGAGATTTCAAACTTACTCTAAGCAGAGAGTGCAGACACTGTGAGACTACAGAAAGTAGTGCAAACCGTTATCATAGTTATAATCCTTACAGCTCTATCGTGAAATACTTGATGTTGGTATGCACACTGTTCTATAAATAAACCTGTTTATGATTATTTGTTGCCCAAATCAGAAAATATAATTTATCCTGAAAAAGATAGAGTGGTCTGAGACCAAAACGCCTCTACTGCTACTAGTGATTTCCAGTGAAGTCTTCTCACAATAATCCCTGGGCTCTCAAGGGCAAGTTCAAAGTCAGAACTGTGCTAGTCCAAGGGGATGATCAGATTATATGTTGATGAAGGATGTGCAGTTATTTCCTCCAGATATTATTAATAGTTATATATTTATCATAATTTCTTCCTCTCTATATGTCTGTTGTGATTTTATATGAGGTACAATAAAATTACCACCCTAGGCCAACTGCCTAAGAAAACTGTCATTACTAAACGTTGTGCATAGAGAAGTTAAGTGGCCAAGGACATTCCTAATTGTCATTCTGAAATTTGTATTTTCTAAAGCAGATCAAGTCTTGGCTTTTTTTTTATCTTCAGTTGCTATTTTATTGTAATTCTATGGTTTGTGTTTTTTTTTAAATCCAGAGTTTTTTTTAAAAGGAAAGAATAAACTATCTAAAGCCAATAAAGGTCTTATAGTTAATAAAATGTGTAAAATCAATCACTGAACAAAATCATGAAATTTCCTGCATGACTCCTTAGAACTTCCAGTATGTTAAAATGTGTTAATATCTAATACTAGGAATACAGGACATAATACCAGGTGCAATATTTTGTCCTGAAAGAAAAAGACATTTCAAGTTGTGTTCTCTGTGGTTAGTACCTTGGGACACAGGTGTGGAGACACCTTCATCTAACCCAAATTTCAGTGCTCTTTAACATCTTTTTCTTCTAGGTGCCACATCGTATCCCTCAAAATATAAACAGGAAAGCGGGATGTTTTCATTCTACACTATGTAAGCTTTTCACAAAAATAAGTTATGAATTATTTGTTGTTTTGTCTACTAGTCTTGCCTCCTAGCTGGGCTATTGTACTCAGTTAGCTCTGTGAATTGTGTCTTTTACTGTCTTATGTGACACACCATTTAGAACTTAGCTGGAGAAAGTGGGTAATAATATCCTACTATGCTGACCCAGCCTATAATTAAGTTCTTCACATTTTAATAATATTGAATTGTTTTCAGGTCAGAATCTGATGAGATCATCAATTTACATTCACTAGAACTTTCCCTGGTAGGATTCTATAGCAAATGTACTTTTATTTCTATGAATAATTAATACAAATATTTCATGCATCTAATTGTTTTGGTGACACTGAGATCTGAATGTCTCCTAATTTTTAAAATAAATATATTATCTATGCCAGATATTATTTTATCAAATCCGAGCAAATTCCAAATGCAGATTGACCATTAATTTGGTCCTATCTTATTTATGCCATCATGATGAGGTTCTTAATGAGACTCAGCTATTACTTAGTTTTGATGCTTGAAGAAATGTTGAAATAACTGTTGATTTACTCTGAGATATTTTATTCTATTTGTGACTATTGTGAAGGGTGATGTTTCTCTGATTTCTTTCTCAGACTATTTATCATCTGTGTATAGGAGGACTATTGTTGTTGGTTTTGGGTTTTTTTTTTTTTAGTTAATCTTGTATCCTGCTACATTACTGAAAGTGTTTATGAGTTGTAGAAATTCCTTGGTAGAATTTTTGGGGTCGCTTATGTAGACTATCATATCATCAGCAAATAGTGAGAGTTTGACTTCTTCTTTTCCGATTTGTATCTCCTTGATCTCCTTTTTGCTCTAGCTAGGACCTCAAAAACTATATTGAATAGATATGGAAAGAGTGGACAACCTTGTCTTTTTCCTAGATTTCAGTGGGATCACTGTGAGTTTCTCTCCATTTAGATACTGATGATTTATAAATTATCCAGTCCCCTTAGAGCAAGTGACACCAGCTAAACCACTCCTCGGAGTGTGTCTTCTTTGCACGCCACCCTTCCTTACCAGCAGAGCTTCCACTGGTTTCTAGTAAAGAATAATGGTCACATACTCTTATTTAATGTGCAGTTATATGTTCCTTTTACCCAAATATTGATGCCTACTTGAGTTTAAGATTTTGGCATGGACATTTAAAATTTAAAAAAGAAAAAAAATACCATTTTTTTTTTAAGTTTGGAAATTTCCCTTAACATCCATGTGTGAAGGACAGGGTGGCAAATGGGGGAGGTGATGATAAGTATGTCTCCACCATGGATTTTTAGACTACTTACTTAAAAAATTTCTTTCTTGGAGTTTGGTGCTTGCATCTGTAACCACAGTTATTCAGAAGGCTGAGGCAGGACAATTACTTGAGCCAGAGTTTGAAGCAATCTTGAGCAACACAACTAAGTTGCCCAAATTATAACAACACTTTCCTGGCCCCAAACAAGAAAAAAACTCTTAGTATTATTCCTTCTGGTTGCCTTGTGGTGAGGCCACCCAGATACAAGCAAGAAGTCTTAAGGAAATAGACCAACCTGTGACATTCCTAGAAAAATAAATATGACTTTCAGTAGACTGTATTTTATTCATTTTCTTGTAATCTATAGTCATAGATTCATAGTGTCAAACTGATGTATTTAGGGAAATCTGGAAATATCTCAGTATCTTAAATGGGGAGTAAGGGAACTGGGAAAGCATCTTAGGTTGTTCTGAACACCTGACTCAAGTGATTTGACCAAGTACCACCTAAGGACAGGAAACAGAATAAAATATTTACCATTATCCTTTATTACGTTAATTTAATTTTTTATTAGTTCATATGAGTGCATTATTTTTAAAAATCTGCATATTACAAAAAAATCAAGAAAATGTCATATTTCCTTCAGGATTTGTGTCCCTAGAGATATAATTTTACTTAGACAGAAAGATCAAAAAGAGTAGGAAACGAATTTCAAAGTCAAAGCCTGAACACACCTATCAAGGTTTTGACTCCCACCCTGTCCTCTCCTGGACACCATTAGGAGAACCATCAAAATTGAATTCAACTGCTATGTATTATGCATGACTGCGCTGTTTGCCGCATCGCATCCTTGTGTGCCATTCAGTTCACCTGAGATGAAATCAGGCAAAGGAGGTAAATTAAGTCTACTTTCAGAATGCCAGACTGCTGACTCTTATAAAAATTGATTTACTAGTTTATCTAATGTTTTAAAAACTCATTTTATTAAGTTGTAAATCATATCATTCAGTACCACTATATCGAAGGTAAAATTAATGATCGAGATAAGGACATTAGAAAAAGCCATGGCATGGTTACATGACAACATGAAAAAAAATTGATGAATAGCAGCTTAGGAGCAGTGACACAGGGTTCAGATTTAATTTGAATGGCGAAGGACATCATCTGATAGAGCAGATTGGGTAAGGGTAAGTTCATATTGGCACATGGTTTGATGTCATCATGGATGATGTGGAACAGAGATACAGTGAGAAAATGACATGTGGAATTTTCAAAGCCAGAGAAGTGAAAATAAGGGTTAGCCCTGGAAAAATAATCATTGATTTTGCCAAATTAACAAAACAAAACAGTGCTTAGTAATTCTTAAATGTAAAGTTGTCTTTCTTTCTTTATCCTAGAAAGGAAGCAAGTCTGATTGCAAGGATATGGGGGCGTTTTAATTATAGAAATTAGGCGATACGTTTATGACTAGAAATTCACTGCCAATAAAATGTTCTTAGAAGGAAGACATTGGTATAAAGATATGAGGTCTTCATTGGGACTTCCGGTTCCTTCCAAATAGAAAAGGCTTCCCACATTTCATTATATTAGTGCTCAAACATCTCAAAAAAGGAATGGCTTAAACAGAAAACAAAAGGGTCTTTGATTTTATGTGGTGGGAAAGTTGAGGACTAGAAGGCAGTGTTTCCTAGGGAAATTCTAAGATGGAAACAGTGAAGTTACCTCATCAGATTGAGCAGAGTATTTCATTAGCTCTCAGAACCATGCACTGATTCGATCCAGTCTAAGATAACAGCTTTCAGCTATGGTATCCTTTGACTATTGGCTTGCTGTGCCTTTGCCAGGAGAAGAGTGCCACCATATGGAAAGCAGAGTCCATGTCCCACAAATCCAGAACCTGAAGCCAAAGCTCACAAAGGAAAGTCCGAGACTATAGCTGGTGACAATCTGAAAGCCTTGCTTACTGTGTCTCTGAGTCCAGGTCTGAGGATGAAGACCATAGCGCATAATTCTACAAGTGAGGAAAAGAACACCGAGAGAAATCGTCCCTGTCCGATCACCTAATGACAGACTGATCTAGGAAGTGAACTCGGCTTTCTTTGTTTTAGTAAGCCTGATCACAACACATGACAGCCAGCTGCCTTATTCCCCTTTCAAGGAAGGAACAGTGTCTGTATTTCAAGAAAGGAGAATATCTCTTGTCAGAAGGGGAAGGTGATACAGTGTAAATTTGTATTTTATTAGGTCCCTAAACTAAAATTCAAAAGCTATAAAAATCAGCAAAACCAAACAAACCCTTAAAAGGGACATAATATTAAAACCATCGCAGCATCTGAAACTGAACCAATCTACATGTGCAGCAATAAAAATGTAGAGATGCTAATCTTGAGAATTGTGTGTGTGTGTGATTCAGGCCTCCTGCTTGATTTGAAATGAACACATTTAAGGCCTAGTGCATGTGACTGTCTCCTGGTTTATGAGTGAGATTGAGGCAAGTGTACACTTGCCCAAGAAAAGTAGACCTCTCCAGAACTCTCCTTCTGACCATTGGAGAATCACACACACAGCGTGCAATAATCAGGTCTCTGCTCATAAAATAACCACGCTCTTATTTCTTTAGCATTAAAAAATTGATTTTTTTAATGATGAGCAAGCATTTTTACCTTTGAAATGAAAATGGGGTTTGTAAACCTTTTGTTTCTATGCACAATACACCCTGAATCCTCAGGACCATTTCTGCAATTATTTGTGAGGTACTCAGTACTACAGCACCTCATTGTTTAATACAAGACAAAGGAGCATGCTCAAATCCTGCAACTGTCTCCAGTGGGGTAGGCAATAGTAAACATGCCCCAACCACTGCTTAACTTTTCTTCAATGCCAGGACTAGGACACACACTAGAAGCAGAAATGTAAAAAAGAAAAGTAGAAGATAATACACGGATACAGGGATGTGGCACCATCGGCTTCTGTATGAATTCTAATACTTGAGAGGCTAGGGAAGGTAGGAAGATGCGAGTTCGAAACCTGATAGAGTTTCAAAATAGAGACACCCTGTCTCAAAAAAGAGATAAAAAAACCAATAGAAAAAAAGGATGCTAAATGAAATTACAATAATTTAAATATAAAAAGAATGCCTATCCAGGACAGGGACTGGGACAGATGGCACAGCAGCCTTGCACATGTCTTGACTTCTGCATTAAGATTTGTACTCATTAAACACTTCCAAATTAGTGTTGAATTCCATTATTTACAGATTGGACTTAGAGAATAAACTCACATATCTGGTCAGATTTAAATTTCTTATTTCATCTTTAAGAACTTAAAAAGTGATAAAACACCAAAGTTAAAGCTTTTTATTCTTTAATTGCTTTCAGCAAATATTTACTGCTACCTACCACACATAAACATAAAAAAGTGACTCTGAGTAATAAATAAGAATCCATCGCTTTAAGGGGCATAGATAGAAACCGACTCATAAACAAGGATAATGCATAAATAAAAAAAGTGGAACTATGGCTGGGTTGTCACCCGAAGGTCCAGGTCACTGATCAGTTTATCATAGAACTGATACTGATGACTCATATAGGGAGTTGTCGGGAGGTCTGAAAGCACTCATGGGCTTTGAGTTGTAGCAGCCTGAATTGCTAGCAGGAGTTGACCCTCCAGTATGCCTTTGATCACAAAGAAGATGAGCAAAACTAACTGGTGCTTCTTATAGCTTCAGCAACAAAAAGAAAATGTTTCTCAAAGATATACAATAAAGGAAAACTGCATATTGATGTGGAATTTCTTCATTTGACTATTTTTTTTCCTGTTAGGACACTCAGTAGTCAGACTAGCTTAGATTTTGTGATCACCTGCTTCACTCTTAGTATGTGGTTATCTTCTTTCTGTCTAAAAGACCTCCTTTACACAATGACAGAAAATTCTCTTAACTGCTCTTTCAGCTATGTATTTGCCTAAATACGCACAAATGGATACCATTTGTTTATAATTATCCATCATAATTTTGCTCTATGAACAGCAAACATGGTTGTTGCATGCTGAAAACATGATTCGGAAGGGCATTATTTGCATGGTGGCTGCTGTTTGCTATTCTTTCCTCAATTTCCACTTATCTTACAGTCAACTTATAAAAGTCCAGGACACTCAACATTCCTCCACATGCTAGAAGATGGAGAGGGGAAACCCACAAGGTCATAGGGACTCGGGCACCTGAATCAAGTCTCCCAAGTAAGGCTATATGCAAAGCTGCCCATTAGCACAGACAAAGATGCTTAGTTCTTGCCCTGCAGCCTGCAGGACCGGGCAGCTGGAGTGCTTTCAGCCCCTTCTCACATAATACATTAGTGAATGAATTCTTAAAGACAAAAGACATCCTGCAATCTTTAATAAAGGCAGGATTCTCAGTAAGTGTATGAAAGCAGGGTAAAGAATGGGTGAGCTTTTATAAAAAGAAATCTAAGTACCTCCAGTTGTTCTGCAATGCAGCATAAATAGTCTGTTTGGCTTTCTACTATGGTAAATGTTGTGCTAAGTCCTACAAAGGAAATAAAAATGGCCTTGTTTTCTCATGGATGAACACCACTTTCCTAGTTATAACCCAGCAGTACAGTGACTATAAGGGTCAAACAATCAGAGCCTGGGCTCTAGGACTAGCTGCTCCTTTTTCCTTTCATTGTTCGCCTCATCCACAAAAGCATATTGTGCAATACTCTTTCCCTCAGTAAAATAATAATTCAGTTCATTTACATATTGTTTATCTTATTTAAGAAATCCTGGTATATAAGGGTTTGTTAAATTAATATTAAATAGAAAAAGAGTAAATATTTTTCTCCTAAATCTAATCTTTTATTAATCTGCATACATGTTATTCCAAATATATACATGTAGATCACCACATATATATGTGCACAGAATGTATAAATGCATATATATTATACATGAATGATTTATTACAGAAATATCAGTGTTTCTAGATTACACTGCATACTTGATGAGCTGTCATTAGTGCAGAAAGGATACATAGCTTTTCAACAAAAGAAAAGAATGAGGCTGCCAGAGTGTTGCAGTGGTTTAGGCTTTTTTTTTCTTTCTTTCTTTCTTTTTTTTTTCAGCATCCATCCCTGCCAATCTCTGCACTGCCAGTAGGGAAAACCATATCCATGGCAACCAACCGTACCATTCCAACCCACATCAATGACGCCTCCAATCTAAACTGTCAAATATTCTATGCACATCATGTAAAATAGGTCTCTTTCCCCTTATACCTCTGTGCATCTCGTTTCCGTGGCTACATGTTTATGCAAATGAGAATTGTCCTTTCTCTCTCAGGTTGATTGAACACTGAATTTGTTTTGCACCTTGGCAATGCAAAGCCATGCTGTCTTGCCACCTGGTCTACCACATAATTGCAAAAAATTACATTATAATGATAACTGTCCCCAAATTAGCCTGATAACACCGTCTACCTGCCTTGTGAGTGAAAGAAACAGTATGCAATAAAGAAGGATGTTAAAACAGAGTTGAGATAGGGGAATAATGTTTAATTGGCTCTCCAGAGTCTACTAATTTTCAGAATTGGAAACCTAGTGTTTGATTTGTTCTTTTTAGTCAGTGAGAAGAAAAAAAATATCCTTCATAAATTCTGAATGACAAATTTGCCCATCCTTTTTTGCATGTGGTTCCAGCATCCCTGGGAATCTAAAGTGTCATTTCCTCTCTGGAAGAAAGGAAGCACAAAACATGCTAGCCATGTACTTTAAATTTTCACTCAGAATCAGTTTCAGCCATAAATTTCTCCCAATTCCTGTGTCTCTCTCATCCTTTTTCCCCAACCCACCCTAAATCTTCCATCAATACCTATCTTTTAATGTTAAGATAAAGAATTTTTACAAGATGACACATATCAAAATAAAACAAAGTGGAAATCTAGAAAGCCCCTATATCCACTCCCTTCTGCTTCCTACATGGGTAGGTTTAGGAATGATTCTTTGGTGCTATTGACAGTATTTAATTTTATTTTCAGAAAAAGCACAATATTTGCAAATGACAAAAAATTTTGCTTTTTATTTAGTTAATTTCAATTCTGCTTTACAAAAATATGATGATTTAAAGGAATATTTTTATGCTGATTATTTTCTTTCAAAAAAGAAAATAAGAGGAAGTAGAGTAGAACACAGCAGTTTTCTGTACAGTGTAAGTGACAAAATAGAAAATTCTAGCCTCTATTATAATAAATTCTGGATATATTATAGAGACCCAAAAATGTGAGCCTCTTCCACCTTGTCTGGAAGTCAGAGAATTTCAGCTTGCTCAAAGTTGTTGACAACTATGGCTACATACCCTGACCTAGGGTTTGGTTACTTGGTTATTTTGGACATTAAGATGGCCCTTACAGATATATCCACTTCACCCTGACCCAAGTTCAGAGAATTCAAACATACTTCTGTTCCTTCTTTTGAATTAAGAGGTTTGACCTAGGGAGTGACTGCCTTCAGGATACTTTGTCTAGGGTGAGTTCATTGCCTAAACAACAGAATGATTTTCTCATGAATTAATGACTTGATGTCTCAGAGTATTGAAGTAACTGTTTTAGTTGTCCTTTGTATCATATTAAAGCAGTGTTTTGCCCTCCCGCCCCCCATTGCATTGGTATATAAAGTGTATGGAAAATTAAATATGGGCAAATCAGTCACTGGAACTCCCTCGTGGTACTATCCTGTTTCTGTTTTATTTATTTAATCTTAAATATGCATTTCTTTTTTTTTTATTGAGAAAAGAAGAAAAAAAACAAAAACAAAAAACAAGTTTCCACCTCCTCTCATCCTCCCATTTCCCTCCCCCTCCTCCCACCCTTCTCCCCCCTCCTCCCACCCTTCTCCCCCTCTCCCCACTCCTCTCCCCCTCCCTCTCCAGTCCACAGAGCAGTCCGGGTTCCCTGCCCCAGGTCTGATCTCCAAAATATATAGAGAACTCAAGAAACTAGACTTTAAAATGCTAATTAACCCAATTAAAAAATGGGGCACTGAACTGAACAGAGAATTCTCAACAGAAGAAGTTCAAATGGCCAAAAGACACTTAAGGTCGTGTTCAACTTCCTTAGCAATCAGGGAAATGCAAATCAAAACAACTTTGAGATATCATCTTACACCTGTCAGAATGGCTAAAGTCAAAAACACCAAGGATAACCTTTGCTGGAGAGGCTGCGGAGGAACGGGTACCCTCATCCATTGCTGGTGGGAATGCAATCTTGTGCAACCACTGTGGAAGTCAGTGTTTCGGTTTCTCAGGAAATTCGGGATCAACTTACCCCTGGACCCAGCAATACCACTCTTGGGAATATACCCAAGAGATGCTTTATCAAATGACAAAAGCATTTGTTCAACTATGTTCATAGCAGTATTATTTGTAATAGCCAGAACCTGGAAACAACCTAGATGCCCTTCAATGGAAGAATGGATGAAGAAAGTATGGAATATATACACGCTAGAGTACTACGCTGCGGTAAAAAACAATGACTTCTCGAATTTTGCATGCAAATGGATGGAAATAGAAAACACTATCCTGAGTGAGGTGTCCCAGACCCAAAAAGATGAATATGGGATGTACTCACTCATAATTGGTTTCTAGCCATAAATAAGGACCACGGAGTCTACAAGAGGTGAACCTAAAGAAGCTAAGTAAGAAGGTGAACCCAAGGAAAAACATATAGTTGTCCTCTTGGCTAAGGGAAGTAGACCAAATTTCCGGGGAGAAAATGGGATCTTGGGGATGGGGTGGGATGGGGGTAAAGGGAGATGGGGAGAGAAAAGGTAGAAGGGAAGGAGGGGGGACCTGGGAAACAGGAGAATTGGGATAAAGGAAAGGTGGATAGGGGAGCACGGAACCACAATTCTTAGTTAAGGGAGCCAGTTTAGGGTGGGCAAGAGACTTGACCCTAGAGGGGCTCCCTAGTGCCCAAGATGAGGTTCCCAGTTAGTTCCTTGGGCAGCTGAGGATTGGGAACCTGAAATGACCCTATCCTAGAGCAATAATGACGAATATCTTGCATATCATCATAGAATCTTCATCTGGTGATGGATAGAGATAGAGACAGAGACCCACACAGGAGCACTGGACTGAGCTCCCAAGGTCCCAAGGAGGAGCAGAAGGAGGGAGAACATGAGCAAAGAATTCGGGACCACGAGGCGTGCATCCACCCACTGAGACAGTGGAGCTGATCTACGGGGAGCTCACCAAGGCCAGCTGGACTGTGACCGAAAAAGCATGGGATAAAACCGGACTCTCTGAACATGGCGAACAAGGAGGGCTGATGAGACGCCAAGGACAATGGCACGGGGTTTTGATCCTACTTAATGTGCTGGCTTTGTGGGAGCCTAGCCAGTTTGGATGTTCACCTTCCTAGATATGGACGGAGGGGGGAGGACCTAGGACTGTTTCTGTTTTATTATTTTCACTCACATCTTCATTTTTTTACTAACTTTTCTAAGCTCCATGCCCCTACTAGTGGTGTACTTGTCAAAAATGATATCTGACGATATGTTTTATTTTTCCATATTTAGTACCTCTCCTCAAAAAACCAAATCCTTCAATATTAAAAAAAATAAAAAAGGAAATTTGACACAATTTTTGCCTCCAAATTAACCCCTAATGTTTATTTGCAAAGGACTGGAGTCACATTTGAAGAGATTATGGAGAAACAAAGAGTATAAACATAGCTAAGATCCACATACTGTTAATAGAAGATCTACAAATGCTTCTGACCAAGATTTAACATCACCCTTCTTCCCATCTCCCTTTGCTAACTCTGCATATCTTCCTGAGTTCATACTTTCTTACCGACTATTCCTGCCTAAAGAGGTATTTGGAGTCCCAGCTTCCTGCTTGATTTCCTGGCCAGCTCAGTACAGTTGGAGCATTCCATTAGGTGTCATTTCTTGTTTGTATGATGTGCACTGACAATAAAGTAAACCTCAGGGCAGAGTTGAGGGAAAATCATAGCATATCACTTTTGCATGTTTTGTCCTTAAAATAAATATTTTGCTCAGCTAAATTGAATAGCAAGTCTTGATTGCTCTTGAATTTCAGGAGGAGACATTTAGAAAGTGAACAACTAATAAATATGCCTGGGGTCATGGCAGAAAAGAAATCACCTTTAGTTAAGTGTTCATTATATTCAAGAAATCACATCAAGTAATTTACATAGGAAATGGTAATCTGTTCCTTATTGAAATTTACTTTTAAGGAACAGACTATATTAAAAAATGAGAGATGACATTCCAAGTAATCTTGCTTCCTTGTTGTGCACACACATTATCTCTCTCCCACACACATGCATATACAAATATATACATGCACACAGGCATACACATGCACTCAGGCACATACAAATGTTTGCTGAGCACTGCTCCTGACTTTGCAGGGAATTTCTAAAGACTGGGAAGCATAGAAATTGTGTGATGATCCCAATCAAATAGGACAATAAGATGACAGAGATAGTTGTGATATCAGTTATTACATTCATATTACCATTCAATTCTCTTTCCAAATTCCGTATAGAAAATAGAAAAACTGTGTGGTGCTGGCTCATGCCTTTTATCTCTCCTGAAGTGGAGAGAGGCAGATCTTTGAGTTTGAGGCCAATCTGATCTACAAAGTAAGGACAGCCAGAGCTAAACCCTGTCTTGAAAAAGAAAAAGAAAAAGAAGAAAGGAAGGAAGGAAGGAGACTTTATGATCCGCTTAAACACAGGGCCCAAGCAGCCATAATCTGAAGTCTCTGAAACCTTGAGCAAAAGTAAATCTTTCTTTTCTCATGTTGTTTATTTCAGGTATTTAGTTGTTATAATAGAAAAATAACTAAAATAAATACTGAGTGAAAAAAATTGCACCTGCCCATGAGCTCATATATAATGGAAGTGATGAAAATATGGGTGAGGGGTGTGTTTTCCCCAGTCCATGGAGACCCCAAAAGACCACCATGGAGACTCCCCAAAATGCAAAAACAAAGGTGATTATCATGCACATAATTGCAAGCTGGCCTAGACCTCATCAGCGCAGCAGTGAGAGGAAGTCCCCCACCCTTCTAGAGAGCATTACTTAAAGGCAAAACCCAAAAAAGCTATATTATCAGGGTTTGGGGGTAGATGGGCTCAATCCAGATTGGCTCTCATATCCAAGGACTTTTCACAAATTTTTATTTTCGAATCTTGCCTCTTGCTTGTCAAGTTTTCTTATCGGCTGACCTTCAGGTGGGGTCATTCTACAATTACCTCTTCTTTCCAGATGGCTACCCTGTTACTTTTGCCCCTAGCCATTTCTGAGGACTGGAATGTTTTACAGGAAATAGTTTACACAAGACACAAGATTGAAGCAGAAGACAAAATGGAGGAAATTTGATTCTTCATTTCCCCCTTGTTCTAGCAACTATAGTAAACCCAATCATGGGTTCCTGACAGTTAACTGATAAGTAACTTTAGTCTTGGTATGGGAAGTCCTTTTGACTATGTGTTGCTTTTATCAGTTAATGAATAAAGAACTGCTTTGAGCCTATGGCAGGGAAGAACAGAAGTAGGCAGCGAAAGTTAGGCTGTATGCTAGGAGAAAGGAAAGCAGAGTCAGAGAGAAGCCATGGAGCCTCCACCAGAGTCAGACATGAAGAAACTTGGCCAGTAACTCACTGCTATGTGGTAATACATAGATTAATAGGAATGAGTTAATATCATATGTAAGAGTTAGCCAATAAGAAGCTAGAGCTAATGGGCCAAACAGTGATTTAATTGATACAGTTTCTGTGTGATTATTTTGGGGCTGAGTAGCTGGGAACCAACAAGCGGCCTCCTCCTACAAATTTGCACCAATGTGGCAAACTAAAATCTACTTAATCACCTGAGAAAGCTTAATTCTAGACACAAGAATACAGAGTTTAACACATCTTCTTGCTGTTTTCTGGTGGTGTGCCACAGCTCCTTTAAGAGATATTTTCCTGACTCAGCAATAGCAGAAAAGCCATACCATTTTGAAATGCTGACTTTCTGGGCTGTGCTGCCAGCATGACTCTGGCTCTTTTGGGAGATGGAACATTTGGATGGGGTTTGTGAGCAGCATGCTGAAGTTTGCTTTATGGTAACATAGATTGGTTATGTACCTGAAAGTGGGGTGGTATATGTGGCTCTCAGAGGTGCAAGTGGCTCCACCATGCTGGACTTGGAAGGGCAAGAATACAAAACCATATTTGACCTAGTAATGCTGCAGCTTAAGTTTTAAGAAGGGCTTAGCATTTTAAGAAGCGCTTCTGGTCAGAAAATAATTACAGATACACAATAAAGACAAATCCAGATAAAAAGGATCTCTAAATGGGTCACAATGTTGGATAAATGTATGTAGGCTTGGGTGAGAGAAGAAAAAGAGTATAGAGTTATAAAAAGAAGTCTTTAAAGAGACAGAGTACAAACAGTCATAAATTAAAGGAGCAAAGATGATAAAATAAATATTTCAAAAAGCCTTCCTTTTTGTTTAAACAGAAAAGGGGAAATGGTGTGGGAGGTCTTTCTGTCTATGTGTTGCTTTTATTGGTTAATGAATAAAGGACTGCTTTGAGCCTATGGCAGGGAAGAACAGAACTAGGCAGGGAAAGCTAGGCAGATATGGGAGAAAAAAGGGCAGAGTCAGAGAGAAGCCATGGAGACTCCACCAGAGTCAGACATGCCAAAACTTTTCCAGTAAGCCACTGCCATGTGGTGATACACAGATTAATAAAAATGGGTTAAATTCTTATGGAAGAGTTAGTCGATAATAAGCTAGAGCTAATGGGCCAAGCAGTGATTTAATTAATACAGTTTCTATGTGATTATTTTAAGGCTGAATATCTGGGAGCCAACAAGTGGCCTCCTTCTACACAGTCCTGATGGGACTGTAGATTTGTGCTCTCTGGATCATAAGTTGTATTATACCCAAAATGTCTTTCATGAATTTAACTAGCTGGTTAATAGTGCGAAGCCCAAAATCAGTATCAAAAGCAGAATTACCAGGGGTCCCAAGAGAGTAGAGATGAGTGGTCAACCAAGGGAAGCTATTAAACCAGGTTTCAAACCAATCCTGGATGACCTCATGTTTTCTTTTCCACTTTGTCAGTCCTCTAACTTTAATCATGTTGTCATTGATTATTCCTGAGTGATCAGTGAAGAAGTAGCATTCTTCACCTAGCACTAGACAGAGTCCAACCTGCTTTAAGAAAAGAGGATCTAATCCCCTCCTGTTCTGCAAGACTACCTCTGCAAGGGAGGATAAGGATTCTTCTGGGTGGGAGATGGATTTTTCTATGAGTTCTATATCCACATCTATGGCAACATGTGGGTTGGGGTAATATTGGTTATGGGTTACAAATGATGGGATTCCTGTATCCAATCCCTCAGGCTAGCATCTAAAAGTAGGCTAAGAGTGGGGGCTGTCATGGGCTCTCTCTTATGTCTCCATAGCTGTGAGGGCTGGCTCCATCCTTCCTTTATGAGGTCTAACAACTCCTGATCAGTGTTATATGTTATTCTTGGAATGAACCTGACTAGTACACAACATCCCCTGATCTGATTTAGGACTTTGATATGCATACAAGGGGTAAGCCCCATGGAGCAGACCCACCAAGTGTCATTTTGTGGGAGCAAGTATTGATCCTGTGTGAAGTTGTGGGTAGACAGTGAAGAATTACAGATGGAAGCTTTATTTAGGGGATGCTCTCCTATACATAGTCCCTGCCCAGTCACTTGTTGTAGAGTAAGGCCTTGTTTGCTCTTGTTGCCACCAGCAGTGGTTGATGTCAGCCGTCATGGAAACAATGGTACTAACTGCTAGGCCCTCACAGTAAGGAGGAGCTATGTCATAACAGAGCCAGAAATTGGGTTGGGAAGCATTCAATACCAGGTATGATCTACCCAACAGATCTATTAAAGGGTGTTCATGTCCCATCAATGGGTTGATGGTTGACATGATCATGAGGCTAGAGCTGACACTCACCTGAGTATGTTGTAAATCATCCCCTCAGTTGGAACTCGGGGTGATGGGGTGGGAACCTGAGGTAGATTAATGACCTGGTGGGTCCTGGATAAACTTTAATGGTGGTGGCTGGGTTTTGCCGATGGTGAATGTCAGTACTGGGTCATAGTCAGTGTGGTAGAGCCATAGGCCCCAAGTCTTACCAGTGGACCAATCAATCTTTTTGCCTGCCTCTGTGAGTTTGATGACAATCTGGTCCAACAGTCTTCCAAGGGTGGTCAGGTTATCACTCCTTATTGTAGAAGGGTCCACAGTCAACATGTTTGCCATCTGCAGAGCAAGTTCCTGTCCCTGTTGTCTTCATATCACCTGCCTGTTAGACAATAATTAAATATCCAGTGATAGAAGGTGACCCGGTGACAGAATCCACCTGGTAGACTCACATAACCATTTGGCACAGTAGTCATCTCCTGCACCCTGGAAAATATGTTGTTGCTCCTTGGAATGAGAGTGGCCAGGACAGACATAGAATCCCAAGGATCGAGTTGATCTCCACCATCCAGGGGTTTTGCATCCATATCCAGGGAATGGTTCCTGATCTGAGGGGTCCCACCTTTCTCTTGCCTGGTCACAAAAGTCTACAAAGAGGTCAAGGAACCAAGTGTCCTTGGAGTTCTGAGCAGAAGAGGTGCTATTAGCTATAGTACTGTCCTTGTTAACAACCATCCAGGTTTGGTTCCATAGGAAATGGGGGTTACACAGGGAGGGGGAAGAGAGGACGAGGGCAGCTAGTAGTAGAAAGAAAATCAATGGGGTTCAACTAGGTCACCATGGAAAAGACACAGTTTTAGCAAATTGGAGGGATGTTTGGGAGCATTCCAGTCCACATGTCTCCTTTGTAGTCCTCTGAGATGGTGAACAGATCGGCTGGACAGGCGTGGGAGTAGGGCACCCAAGTATTGATGCCGTCCAAGTTGAGGGCTGTTGGCGTGGTCATCAGAACAACAAACAAACCCTTCCATCTTGGCTTCAAGGTCTTGTGCTGATGTCTGTGAATAAGGACCCAGTTGCCTGACCAGACCTGTGGGCTTAGGGGGAGCAGCCACTTCATATATTGCCCTCAATTGGAGCCAGACTGGCTGCTGGTTAACTGCCGTCTGCAGAGAGTTCAGTATATCCTGGTTATCCTGGGTGGAGACCAGGTCAGTCTGGAGGCTTGGTACCATGGGAGGGGGCGTCTCCTACATAATCCCAAAAGGAGTGAGGCCCATATGATAAGGAGAGTTTCTCACCCTAACCAGGGCAAACAGGAGAAAAGTCACCCAGTCATGCCAGTCTCCAGAACTAATATAGTTAAGGTCTGTTTTAGAGACCTTAGTTAAGATTCTATTCATCCTTTCTACTTGCCCTGAGCTTTGGGGTCTATAAGCACAATGGAGTTTCCCATCCATATGCAGTGCAGTGGCTATTCTCTGACTTATCTGTGATGTGAAGGCTGGGCCACTGTCAGACCCAATCATGACTGGGAAGCCATAACTGGGCAGGATTTCTTCAGTTAATTTCTTTGCTACCACGCTGGCCATCTCATGTTTGGTTGGATAGGTCTCAGACCATCCAAAGAAGGTATCTATAAATGCTAATAAGTACTTATATCCAATTTTTCCAGGTTTGATTTCAGTAAAATCTACTTTCAAATACATACCTGGTTGAGTCCCCCTCTGTCTAACACCAGGATTGGAGGGGGACGGTATGGCATTGGTCAATTGGCAGGCGTGACACTGGGACAAAATATGTTCAATAGCTTGACTGACATTCTGAATTTTAACTTTGGCCCCATGCAGTAGGTCCAACATTCTGTGAGTCACCAAGTGCAAAGACTGGTGAATCTTTTTGAGTGTGTCGTATCTGAGCTTCTTTGGCAGGATGACATCCCCATTGGCTATTTTCCCACCAGTCTCCAAGGGGTTCAGCAATAGGTAAAGCATGGATCCATGCTAGATCTTCAGGCATGTAGTTGGGAATCTGGGGTAAATTCCTTGTCCCCAAGTCTATTAAGACTGGTGTAATTCTGGGTGCCATTGCTATCTCTTTGGCAGTCCTATCAGTCAGGTTATTTCCCTTTAGCATGGGGTCCTGAGCCTCTCTGATGTCCAGCACAACGAATAATAGCCAAATTTGAGGGTTCCCAAAGGGCCTGTAGGATCTCCTGTTTATTCTTGATTGTCTTTCATTCAGTTGTTAGGAGGCCTCTCTGGTTATAGATTGCCCCATAAATATGAGCAGTGGCAAAGGCATACCTGCTGTCTGTGTAGATGTTTAAACTCTTTTCTTTTCCCAGTCTTAGGGCTCTAGTGAGAGCTATCGACTCTGCCCTTTGAGCAGATGTTCCCATTGGTAGGGGTTCTGCCCATACAACTTCCGTAGTCATTGTGACTGCTGCCCCACTTTGTCCATTTAAAACGTAACTGCTTCCATCTGTGAACCAGGTGTCCTCCACATCCAGCAGTGGGGTATCCTTCAGGTCAGGTCTGATGTGATGCGTGTGTGCCAGTATCCCAGAACAATTATGCAACGTAGCCTTGAGGTCGGAGTCAGGTAGCACCGTGGCTGGGTTGAGAGCTGTTGGGAGTTGGAACGTAATCTGGGCTGGATTAAAAAATAAAGCCTGATAGTGGGTCATGCGGGCATTGCTCAGCCATTGGTCTGGTGGCTGCCTAAGAATCCCCTCTAAAACGTGGGGGGCAGCAATAGTCAGATTCTGTCTCAGAATTAGCTTGTCTGCATCTTTTGCCAGCAGGACTACAGCTGCTATAATGAGGAGACAGGGAGGCCAGCCTGTTGCCACAGGTCTTTTTGTTCAGGTAGGTCTCTGGGCATTTCCATAGCGCCACTGCCTGAATGATCATCCCTTTCATTATTCCCTTGTGCTCATCCATGAACAGGTAGAAGGGTTTATTTCATCTGGGAGGCCTAGTGCCAGTGCCTCCAGGAGTTTCCATTTCAGAGTGTCAAATACCTTCTGCCTTTCCTCAATCCAGATGAAGTCACCCTTGGTGGCTTCATACAGAGGTTTAGCAGAAGTGGGAGGTGGGATTTTTAGTACTGTCTCCTTGCTGGCCTTGGAAAGCCATTGTTGGCCTTCTTTAAGGATGTATCCCAGGTACATTACCTGTTGTGGGCAGATCTGAGCCTTTTTTGCACAAGCGATTGGGGGACACGGTACTCAACAGTGTATAAGGATTTAGAACGGTTGGCTGTATGTTCATAACCCTCTTGTACACTTCCCTTAAGTCCAGTGCTGGGTGGGAGTCATTGTGTGAGGCTTTTTAACAAAGGCATGTTCCAGGCTGACTGGATAGATTTTAGGATGCCAAGTCTCAATAGCTTCTTATGTGTGTGTGTGTGGGGGGGGGGGGGGGGGGGTTAAAGGAGAGACGTGGGTCTGAGCAGAAATTTTGTCAGGTAGCATTAACAGGTACAGTGGCTAAGAGGGAGCACAGGAAGGAGGTACAAAAGAAACATCCACAGGCTTTGGGGGTAGAATGGAAGGAAGAGCAGGGCAGCAGTGTATTAAACATACCGTAGCCAGGACAGGACAGACTGAGCATCTCTTCTCAGTTGTGTTTCCTGTGCAAGGATATTCTTATAGGTTAGTGTGGCCGGGAGGCCTGCACCAGCTGTTGAAAGATATAAATGTCAGGCGAGGGATGTGTGGCAAAGTTGGTGGTATGGAGTTTTCCTGTGATTCCTGTTCTCCTCATCCCAGGGGTTGTCCATAACAATGATGAGATGGTTATTTAGGTTCTGGATAACTGTGAGCACTGACAATAATGACTGTGATGATCCTAATTCATGAGGTAGCCCACTTTTCCTTTGTGACCCTTTGTCTATTGGAGTACCAGAGAAAAAGATGGGGGATCACAGAGGTGGAGTTAGGCTAGACAGGAATATAAATAGAGCTTTGGCCTCCTTGGTTGAGCAGTCTGCAGACCAATCTCCTGGTTCTTGCTATTACAGATTCTGGAACTGAAAATCACCAGTGGTGGGTACTCAGGGGAGAATTAAGGGGTAGCCAGACAGGCCTGCAGTATAACAAAGACTGCCACTAAAATAGCAAAGAGAGAGGCTTGAGGAGGGCACATGCATTGTGTGGTGACCACCAGGTCATGAATGATCTTCCAGGTGATCTTGTTCCTTGGTTACTGGTGTCTCCTGGATCTCCTCCTTCCCTTTCCTTCGGCAATAGGCAGACCTTTTTGGTGGGCAAGAGGTGTCAGAAATTTCGTGATGGTATCTAGATAAACCAACACTGATCTTATGGGAACACAAGCACAATTCATTTCCATCTTGAGGAGGGGGCCAGGTGCCTTCAGATCTCATGTAGGGGGTCCTGCCATCTCAACAACAATGTGGGGAGAGTCAATTGTGGTGTATACCAGTGAAGAATAATGGGGTGATATTTTGTAGTTTATATTTATATAAATATTTATATATGTGGTATATATTTTTATATACATTAAGAATGTTTAGTGTTGTTAGGGTCATTGCCAATTGAAGACTTGATGTCTGTGGTGTACCCTGGTGGGAGGCAAACGGTAGAGTGGGTGGGTACTTGAAGCCAATCCAAGGTGTAAAGAGAAAAGAACTGCAACTGATCTGTAGAAAAGACACTGTGGGAGATTCTATATGAACTGCTGGCTCCACGCACAGGCCATGGCTGGCTGAGGGAGGGCTTGCACCAAGCCGGGCACACTCTGAGCTGTTGGCAGTCAGTAGAGCAGGGGAGTTCTAAAACCAAATGTTGGGTGTCAGATGATGTTGTAAAACAATCCCACACCAGTTTAGAATTATTGATTATAAAAAGGGTTATTTATTTAAGGGAGAAAACTTAAAGATTACCATCCTAAACAACAGTCCTCTGAGCACAAACAAGAAACAGAGTCTAGCAGCCTGAACAGAAGCTGGAAGCAAGAGAGAGGTGCAAGGTTGAGGTTCCTGTTGCTTTTCAAACTATAAGAGACCAAGCCCAAGTGGGCTGGTATCTTAAAGGCTATTGGCTGAAGGAGCAGAATGTGCTCCCACAACAAACACTAGTGGATAAGAGGTTGTATCTTGCCCTTTCAGTTGGAATTTGAGGGTTTGGTATACCCTTTCAATTATATACCTTGTCCCTGGAGATTATAAGGCATCCCAATATGGTGGATTACTTCATATGTAGAGCAGAAGGTTTTACAGTGAAAGTCAGTGAAGGTGAGGCCTTATCAGTCCTGATTTGCTGTGGGAGGCCCATAATGGCAAATGAGGAGAGCATGCAGATTTTAAGTTTCTTAGAGTTTTCTCCAGTTTGGGCAGTGGGCCTTAGAAAGTGAGAGTAAAGGTCTATTGTAACAAAAACATACTTTGCCACCCAAATTGGGGCACATGGGTGACATCAATCTGCCAGAGGGCATTGGCTTTGCGGCCTCAGGGGTTAAATCCCATTTGTTGTTTTGTAGGAGTGATAATTAGAGATACAGGAGCTGCAAGTTTTCATGATCCCTATAGCTGACTGAACGGAATATAGGGAAGTAGGAATTATAACCCTTGAAGATTAACATCGGTACATGAGTGCAAATTTTCTGCTTGTTTAAGGTGACTATAGAAATTCCCATTGAGGCAACTTGATCAGGCAACGAGTTTCCCTCAAATATAGGTCTAGTGGGGGGTATGAGATCGAATGGGTTGGATAAAGAGAGGAACAGACCTCCCTTGAATCACATGGGAAACTCTCATGACTGAGGTTGAGGGATGGAAAGTGTTTTCTCATCTAGCTGTACAATGGATCTGGTGAGCAGGAGAGTATGGTAACATCATACACCCTGTCAGAAAATAAGTGGAAAGGGCTATCTTCTTCTTCCTTAAGGGACATGTGGACAGCATAGAGATCCCTGAATTGGGGATGAGGGGTTGGCCAGGAGCTCCTGGAAATGAAGGGTTGGGGCTTGATCTGCACCCCGCCCATTTTCCTTTGTCAGTGAAGATAGAAAGGACCCCAGGATTTTTTTTGAAAGGAGGAGGAGGAGGAGGCAGTCATGTCAAGAATGGCAGAGCAGATCCCCATTTCTCACTGGGATAGCAGTTTTGGATTTGCCGGAGAACCCCGTTAGGCTGATGGAAAAGCAGGAGTGATTTTAAAGTCAGCATTGGACATCTGAGAGAGTGAAGGGAGACACACGGATTTCTGGTCTTTGTGAAAAGTTTCAGATCAAATCAAACCAAATTAGAAAAAGTCCAGGTTTAGCAGACAAAATGTTCCTGTATGATTTTCCAGCCCCCCAGAGAGGAGACTGGAAAAGAAGACCAGAAAACCATGTGTCTGGTTTTTTTTTTTTTTTTTTTTTCTGGGGTGGGGATTTAAATAGCCTGTGGGAATGATCTTGAGCATCTCTGCGGGGGGGGGGGGGGGGGCGGAGGGAAATCAGCATTTGGGGGCTTTCTATGATGCAGCAGGGTTTGAACAGAGATAGGGGAGGGGGCCTGGGGAGGAGCTTCAAACCAAACATTCCAGACTCTGGGAATATGGGTGCCAAGGAGTGGAGTGAATCTTCCACTTGAACACTTGGTGCAGTGTTTGTAAGGCCTTATTCCTTCCTAGCTTCACCAATACTCCCTTGGGAGTCTGGGAGTGTGGCTAATAGGAAGGCAGAGCCTTTCCAAAACTCCCTGAGACTGATATAGGGTTTCCAGGAGGACTGTGAGGAGCTGCCCTGGTCTCTCCTGTGTGTAGAGGGCCAGGGGCATGCCCGGAGCAACTCCTTAATCTTGCAATGGACTTGTTTAGCCGTGGAGGTGAATATTCCAGGGGAGAAGGGATTTTTATTTCCTTTTAGGATGTCTAAAAGAGGCTGTAGGGTGTTTATAGGGATCAGCAGCCACAGCCAGAGTCAGTTGGGAAGAGACACCCCTCTCTTTCCACCCAACCATTGCTGCCCTCTGGCAATGTGTAGATCCCTCCCAGAAGGAAATTAAGGATGAGCCTAAACCCCCTATTCCCAGGTGTGATTCTGACCAGAACTCTGGAGATCCGCCTTGTGGCAGACCTCGCTGCCCTTGAAAGAGCCATCAAATACATCAAACAGAAAATAACCTCCAACCCCTTCCTTACGCACCCCCGCCCCCGCAGTCTTTTGCCCCTCCTGCCTTGTCCTCTAAGGACACTCATAAAACTCTCCAAGGCTCCATGCCATCTGCTTCCCCACAAACTACCACCCAACAATTATGTGAGATTAGAGACTCTTTCAAACTTGCTTGAGAGGAGAGTGTCTCTTCTTGGACTTCTAGCTTTCCTGGGAGGTAAACCACCCAGGTCCAGACCTCAGTGTCAAAGGGGTCCCTGGAGATCCAAGGGGCTAATTGAAGGGTCTCCCCCAGAAGGAAATTGCTTCCTTCTGGAAAAATTTAACCCTGATTTTGAGGAGGGCCTGAAGGCCTCTAATTTGAGATTCCTTTTGGGGAGAAGTGGAATTTCCCTTAATAGAAAAGGATGGTAGGGCTTAAAAGGGGAACTTTAGGGATTGCAGGAGTTGTGTGGCAGGGAGTTCCACCAAGACTGGGGCACAAGCCAGCAGCAAATTTAGGAAAACTGGCAACTTCCCTGACGGCCTTTAACTAATCATTGCATTACCAGGTTCTTTCAGAGAGATTTAGAGATGTGATTTTGCCAACGTCTGAAGGGTTGTTGGGATCTGACCAGAGCATGGGGTGTAGTCCTGGCCAAAAGACGTCAGTTGCCACTTTGTCGTAGGTGTTACCTCAGTAGGGTCAAACTGAAAGTAAACAAGGAAGAAAGAACCGGTTGATCATCAGGTGGGAATGGCAGCACAAAATGTCGGTGTCGCTTACAGGGCAATACTCACTCTCTTCTATGTGTCCCTGAGGGTCATTGTTTGGGCACCAGGTATGGGTCCCCAGACTCCCACAGGCCTTTGTACACCAGCAGTCCCAGGATGCGGAGGAGCTGGGGAGCAGGGGCTCAGCTGGCTATGAACAGAGGCTACGAACTATGCAGGAGACTGTACAGAGGCTATGAACAATGCAGGAGACTGGTTCAGAGGATAGCTCATTTACTGAAGTGGTGCGGTAGTTTATATAGCGAGACTAGGCCTGGGGCAGAGGAAATGCTGCCACAGGGGTATGGGCTCTCCAAGCCATCAGTCAGATAGCAACCTGCTGGTCATGTGATTTCTGAGAAGCCAGTTCCCTGGAAGGCATCGGGGGAAGCTTGACTGACTTTGTCTCTATAGAGTTGAAAATGCCCATTCCTGATTTGGGAAGGAAGGGACTCCACTCCTGACCTATTCTCTGATGTCCAGGGTATGGGCAATGCTCTACTGTCCCTCATCTGGCTTGGGAACCCATAATTTTACATCCCAACCACAGTTTCCCCTTCCTTCTCTTCTCCCAACACCTTCCCCCAACTCCCCTTACTCTAAAGTATTGTTTTGGAATTTTGATGGGAAATGCATAGAATCTGTAGATTGCTTTTGATAAGATGGCCATATTTACTGTGTTAATCCTATCAATCCATGAGCATGGGAGCTCTTTCCAACTGCTGATATCTTCTCTAATTTATTTCTTCAAAGACTTGAAGTTCTTGTCATATAAGTATTTTCCTTGCTTGGTTAAAGTTACACCATGATATTTTATATTATTTGTAGCTGTTATGAAGAGTGTTATATCCCTTATTTCTTTCTCTATCTGTTTACCATTTATATATGGAAGGACCAATGATTGTTTTTTAGTTAATTTTGTATCCAGCTACTTTCTTGAATGTGTTTAACAGTAGTACTAGTTCCCTGATAGATTTTTTTGTGTTGCTTATGCATACTATCATATCATCTGCAAATAATGATACTTTGACATCTTTCTTTCCTATTTGTATCCCCTTGATCTCCTTTATTTAGTTTTTTTACTGATCTAGGTAGAACTTTAAATACTATATCAAATAGATATGGAGAAAGTAGATAACCTTGTAATGACCATAATTTTAGTGGAATTGCTTTATATTTTTCTCCAACTAATTTGATGTTGGTAATCAACTTGCTATATGTTGCCTGCATATTATTTAGGCATATCCCACGTATCCCTGATCTCTCCAAGACTTTTATCATGAAGGGGTATTGATTTTGGCAAAGATTTTTTTCAACATTTAATGAGATAATCACGTGGTTTTTTATTTCAGTTTGTTTATATGGAAAATTACATTCATTGATTTTTGTATATTAAACCATCCCTGCCTCTGGGATAAAGCCTACTTAACTGTGGTGGATGATCAATATGAATGTGTTTTTGGATTCAATTTGCAAGTATTTTACGGAGTATTTTTGCAACAATGTTCATGAAGGAAATTGGTCTACAATTCTCTTTTTTGAGCCATTGTGTGGTTTAGATATCATGGTGACGGTGGCCTCATAAAATAAATTTGGCAATGTTCCGTGTATTTCTTTTTTGTGGAATAATTTGAGAGTCTATATTAGAGCTCCTCTTTAAAAGTCTGGTTAAATTCTGCACTGAAATTATCTGGCCTGGGGCATTTTTTTTAGTTGGGAGATTTTTAATGATTGCTTCTATTTCTTTAAAGGTTATAAATCTATTTAAATTGTTTGTCTGATATTGATTTAACTTTTGTAAGAGGTATCTATTGAGAAAATTGCCCATTTCTTTTAGAATTTTCAATTTTGGGAAGTACAGGTTTTTGACATATTACCTAATGCTTCTTTGGATTTCCTTGGTGTCTATTGTTATGTCCCCTTTTCATTTCCAATTTTGTTAATTTGGATATTCTCTCTCTGACTTTTAGTTCATCTGGATAATGATTTGTCTATCTTGTTGATTTTCTCCCATAACCAACTCCTTGTTTACTTGGGTCTTTGTATTGTTCTCTTTTTTTTCTATTTTATTGATTTCGACTATTAGTTTGATTCTTTCCTACTGTCTATTTTCCTTGGCTATGTTTATTTCTTTCTGTTCTAGAGCTTTCAGGTGTGTTATTAAGTTACTAGTATGAGACATACCTAATTATTTTTTATGAAATCACTAATTTGCTGTTGACTTCCCTGTTAGCCCTACTTTGATTGTGTCATACATTTCAGTATGTAGTGCATTTATTTTCATTCAATTCTAGAAAGTCTTTAATTTCTTTCTTTATTTCTTCTTTGATTCAGTGGTCATTCAGTAGAGAGTTGTTCAGTTTTTATGAGTTTGTAGGCTTTGTGTTGTTTTTCTTGTTGTTGATAATCTGTTTTAACCCATGATGGTCTAATAAGATATAGGGGGTTATTGCAATTTTCTTGTATCTGTTGAGACTTACTGTGTGACCTACCATATGGTCATTTTTGGAGAAGGTTCCATGATATGCTGAGAAGAATAAATAAATAAATAGAAGGTATATACTTTAGTGTTTGGGTAAAATGTTCTATAGACATCTGCTAGGTCCATTTGAGTTATAATGTCTCTTAAATCTGTTATTTCTCTGGTTAGTTTCTGTCTGCATGACCTTTCCATTAGTGAGAATAGGTTTTTTGAGATCTCCCACTATTAATGTGTGGGATTTGTTGTGTGTTTTAAGCTTTAGTGATATTTCATGATGTTTAGAATTGAGACGTGATCTTGGTGGATTATTCTTTTGATGTGTTTAAAATGTCCTTATCAAAAAACCATCCCAAGTAAAGTAACCCAGACCCATAAACATGAGCATGGTATTACTCACACATAAGTGAATACTAACTGTAAAGCAAATAATAACAAACCTATAGTCCACAACCCCAAAGAAGCTAAGTAACAAGAAGAACACTAAGAGAAACATATATAGACTCTCCCCCCCACTTGGAAGGGGAAATAGACAAGATCTCCTGAGAAAATTGAGAGCATGGGGGTGGATGGAGAAGGAAGGGTGGAAGGCGAGGAAAAGGAGAGAAGGGAAAAGAGGAGAACTTGAAGGAATGGGATAGTAACAATGGGGAAAGAACAAGGATGGAGAGCAAGGCCTTGACTGAGAAAGCCATTATGGAGCTAGCAAGAAACTTGGCACTAGAGACATCCACAAAGATTACCCCAGTTAATACCCTAAGGAATAGTGGAGAGGGTGTCTGAACAGGCTTTGCCCTGTATTCAGATTGATGACTATCTTAAATATCACCATAGAACCTTCATCCAGCAATTAATGGAAGCAGAGGCAGAGATCTACAGCAGAACATTGGGCTGAGATCCCAAAGTCCAGTCAAAAAGTGTGAGGAGTGAGAATAGGAGCAAAGAGGTCAAGACCATGAAGGGGACACGCCATGAAACAGTTTACCTGAGCTAATGAAAGCTCACTAACTCTTGCCTGACAGGAAAGAAACCATCATAGGACCAAACTAGGCCCTCTGAATGTGGTTGACAGTTGTATGGCTTGGGCAGACTGTGGTGTTACTGGTAGTGAGACCTACTGGTTGTACTGTTTTTTGGAACCCATTCTTTTCAGAGGGATAGTTTGCTCAGCCTAGATATAGTAGGGAGGTTCGTGGTCCTCCCTCAAAGCAATATGTTAGACTTTGTTGACTTCCCATGCGAAACCTTACTCTCTCTGAGAAGTGGATGGAGTTGGGGTTGGAGGGAAGGTTGAGGGAACAAGAGGAAGGGAGGGAGTGGGAACTGGGATTGGTATGTTAAATGAGAAAAGATACTTTTACAAAACAAAAAAAAAGACAAAGTGTCCTCCATCTCTTTTGATTGATTTTCGTTGAAAACTATTTTGTTAGATATGAGAGTAGGGACACCAGCTTGTTTCTTTGGTCCATTTGCATGGCAAATCTTTTCTTAACACTTTATTCTAAAGGAATATCTGTCTTTGATGTTAAGGTATGTTTCTTGCGTGCAGCAGAATGATGGATCCTATTTTCACATCTATTTTGTCAACCTGTGCCTTTTTACTTGGAAATTGAGCCCATTGATATTGAGAGATATTAATAAATGATAACCAATAACTATTAATTCCTGTTATTTTGATGTTGGTATTTGTGGTGCTGAAAGTATGTGTGTGTGTCTCTCTGTGTGTGTGTGTGTGTGTGTGTGTGTGTGCGTGCGCGCGCATGCTTCCCTTCTTTTGATTTTGCTAGTATGAACTTATTTATAACTTGTGTTTTCTTGGGTATATTTAACCTCCTTCAGTTGGAATTTCCCTTCTGGTGACTTCCATAAATTTGTTGATAGATATTGTTTAAATTTAATTATGTTGTGGGATATCTTGCTTTCCCCATCCATGATGATTGAAATTTTTGCTGGGCATAATAGTCTGGACAGGCATCTGTGGTTTCTTAGAGTCTGTATTACACCTGTACAGACCCTTCTAGAGTTTAGAGTCTCTATTGAGAAGCTAGATGTAATTCTAGTAGGTCTGCATTTATATGCTAGTTGGCCTTTTCCTCTTGCAATTTTTAATATTCTTTTTTATGTTCTACATTTAGTAATTTCACTACTATGCAGTGGTGATGTTGGCTTTCTTTTCTGGTCCAATCTATTTGGTATTTTGTAAGCTCCTTGTACATATATAGACATCCTTTCTCTAGGTTAGGGAAATTCCTTCTATTATTTTGTTGAACAAAAGCTTTGAGCCTTTGAGCTGGAAAACTTCTTCAATTCCTATCATTCTTAGGTTTGGTCTTTTCATGGTGTGCCAGATTCCCTGGATGTTTTGAGTTAGGAAATTTTAGATTTCACATTTCCTTTCGCTGATGTATCAGTTTCTTCTATCTTATCTTCTATTCCTGTGATTCTCTTTTCCATCTCTTTTAAGCTGTTAGTAATGCTTACATCTGTAGCTCCTGTTCAATTACCTAGATTTTCCATCTTCATGATTCCCTCAGCTTATGTTTTTTTTATTGCTTCCTTTCCCATTTTCAGGTCTTGAACAGTTCTAGTCATTTCCTTCACCTGTTGGTTTCTATTTTTCCTGGATTTATTTAAGGGATTTATTTATTTCCTCTTTAAGATCTCTATCAACTTCATGAGATTGGATTTAAGGTCATTTTCTTGCACTTCATCTGTGTTTGAATATTCATGTCTTTTCCTAGTAGGATAGCTGGGCTCTGCTGGTGCCATATTGTTCTGGTTTGTTGGCTATATTCTTTTTTTTTAATTTATTTATTTATTAAAGATTTCTGTCTCTTCCCCTCCACCGCCTCCCATTTCCCTCCCCCTCCCCTAATTAAGTCCCCCCCCTCCTCAGACCGAAAAGCAATCAGAGTTCCCTGTCCTGTGGGAAGTCCAAGGAACCCCCACCTCCATCCAGGTCTAGTAAGTTGAGCATCCAAACTGCCTAGGCTCCCACAAAGCCTGTGCGTGCAGTAGGATCAGAAACCCATTGCCATTGTTCTTGAGTTCTCAGTAGTCCTCATTGTCCGCTATGTTCAGAGAGTCCGGTTTTATCCCAGGCTTTTCCAGACCCAGGCCAGCTGGCCTTGGTGAGTTCCCAGTAGAACATCCCCATTGTCTCAGTGTGTGGGTGCACCCCTTGCGGTCCTAAGTTCCTTGCTTGTGCTCTCTCTCCTTCTGCTCCTGATTTGGACCTTGAGGTTTATGTCCGGTGCTCCAATGTGGGTCTCTGTCTCTGTCTCCTTTCATCACCTACTGAAGGTTAATATTCAGGAGGATGCCTATATGTTTTTCTTTGGGTTCTCCTTATTTAGCTTCTCTAGGATCACAAATTAAAGGCTCAATGTCCTTGGTTTATGGCTAGAAACCAAATAGGAGTTAGTACAACCCATGTTCCTCTTTTTGGGTCTGGCTTACCTCACTCAGGATAGTGTTTTCTATTTCCATCCATTTGCATGCAAAATTCTTACGTTGACCTCTAATCATTTGGGTTTAATGTTACCAGAGAGGAAACAGAAACCAAAGGGGAAAAAAAAAAACAGTCATCTAAGAAAGATAAACTCAGACATCAACACCTAAACTAATCTGGCCTGAGCAAACTTAGATTGGTAACCAGTGAATCTTCAGGTCCAACCGTGTGTCTCCACTGGGGTTTGTGTGGCCTATATGACCTTTGGGTTTTTTAGTGCCATACAAACACACACACACACACACACACACACACACACAGAAACACAACACTCAAAAACAGGTGAGTTAAAGAGAAAAAATGGTTGAGATTAACTATTGCTTATAAGTAATGGAAATGTTCTAACATTTTAAAGATAATACAATGTTTCATCTCAAAAATTCAGATTTCAAGAGTTTTTCCCATTTATCATATGGATTCCTGGCTTGGGAGGTCCTTCTGTCTATGTGTTGCTTTTATTGGTTAATGAATGAAGAAACTACTTTGGATCTATAGCAAGGCAGAATTTAGGTAGGCAGGGAAAGGTAAGATGAATGCTGGGAAGAAGGGCAGAGTCAGGGAGAAGCAATGGAGTCGCTGCCAGAGGCAGACATGCTGAAACTTTGCTGGTAGGCCACGACTTCGTAGTGATGCACAGATTAATGGAGATGAGTTAAATAAATGTGTAAGAGTTAACCAATGAGAAGTTAGAGCTAAGGGGCCAAGCAGTATTTTAATTAATACAATTTCTGTTTCACTATTTCGGTTCTGGGCAGCCAGGAAGAACAAGCGACCCTCCCAACAACATATTCCTAAAAATGAAAATGTGAATGAACATTGAGATATCATTTACAATATCTGAAAACCTAGGAATAAACATGCAACCACATATTTATATTGTACAGAATGATTTTTCAGCCAATAATGTATCTATCACCTTTGTACCAATGGTTTCACATAGTTAAATCACCTGGCCATGGTTTGTTAAATATCCCTAGGACAACTATATGATAAAACTACCTGATGACCCTTTCTGAAAGAATATCTGCAATGAACTTGTGACTTCGAATGTATCCAATCATTAAAATAGGTTTAATCTATTGGTCCCTATTTCAGTATGATTATGACACATTACTCAACAGTAAAGGTAGTTATGTAAAATACAAACAAAACAGTATCTATTCTGATGCTGCTTTAAAGATATATATAATTTCATTTGTATCACTGGAAATAACTTAGAAAATACTCTAATGTGGTGGTAGTAGTAATATTAGAAATATGGCCAATAATGCTATATGGTAAGGGTATGAGAAGTGCTTTCCATTTATTTTTTTCAAAAAGACCTATGCATATTTTAAATCATGATTTACCTAAATGAAGGAAGATGTGATCCTATGTCAGAATTCACTTATGAAACTTTTTTTTTTTTTTAAATTTATTTATTTATTAAGGATTTCTGCCTCGTCCCCACAACCGCTTCCCATTTCCCTCCCCCTCCCCCGATCAATTCCCCCTCCCTCATCTGCTCGAAGAGCAATCAGGGTTCCCTGACCTGTGGGAAGCCCAAGGACTGCCCACCTCTATCCAGGTCTCGTAAGGTGAGCATCCAAACTGCCTAGGCTCCCACAAAGCCAGTACGTGCAGTAGGATCAAAAACCCACTGCAATTGTTCTTGAATTCTCAGTATTCCTCATTGTCCGCTATGTTCAGCTAGTCCGGATTTATCCCATGTTTTTTCAGACCTAGGCCAGCTGGCCTTGGTGAGATCCCAATAGAACATCCCCATTGTCTTAGTGTGTGGGTGCACCCCTCGTGGTCCTGAGTTCCTTGCTCGTGCTCCGTCTCCTTCTGCTCCTGATTTGGACCTTGAGATTTCTGTCCGGTGCTCCCGTGTGGGTCTCTGTCTCTGTCTCCTTTCATCGCCTGATGAAGGTTAATATTCCTGAGGATGCCTATGTGTTTGTCTTTGGATTCACCTTCTTATTTAGCTTCTCTAGGAACATGAATTATAAGCTCAATGTCCTTTATTTATGGCTAGAAACCAAATATGAGTGAGTACATCCCATGTTCCTCTTTTTGGGTCTGGCTTACCTCACTCAGGATAGTGTTTTCTATTTCCATCCATTTGTATGCAAAATTCAAGAAGTCCTTGTTTTTTACTGCTGAGTAATACTCTAATATGTATATATTCCATACTTTCTTCATCCATTCTTCCGTTGAAGGGCATCTAGGTTGTTTCCAGGTTCTGGCTATTACAAACAATGCTGCCATGAACATAGTTGAGCATATACTTTTGTTGTATGATAGGGTCTCTCTTGGGTATATTCCCAAGAGTGGTATTGCTGGATCCAGGGGTAGGTTGATCCCGAATTTCCTGAGAAACCGAAACACTGCTTTCCAGAGTGGTTGCACAAGTTTGCATTCCCACCAGCAATGGGTGAGTGTACCCCTTTCTCCACAACCTCTCCAGCAAAGGCTATCATTGGTGTTTTTTATTTTCGCCATTCTGACAGGTGTAAGGTGGTATCTTAAAGTTGTCTTGATTTGCATTTCCCTGATTGCTAAGGAAGTTGAGCATGACCTTAAGTGTCTTTTGGCCATTTGAAGTTCTTCTGTTGAGAATTCTCTGTTCAGATCAGTGCCCCACTTTATAAGTGGGTTGATTAGCCTTTTACGGTCTAGTTTCTTGAGTTCTTTATATATTTTGGAGATCAAACCTTTGTCAGTAGCAGGGTTGGTGAAGATCTTCTCCCAGTCAGTGGGTTGTCTTTTTGTCTTAGTGACAGTGTCCTTTGCTTTACAGAAGCTTCTCAGCCTCAGGGAGTCCCATTTATTCAATGATGCCCTTAGTGTCTGTGCTGCTGGGGTTATACATAGGAAGTGGTCTCCTGTGCCCATGTGCTGTAGAGTACTTCCCACTTTCTCTTCTATCAGGTTCAGTGTGTTCGGACTGATATTGAGGTCTTTAATCCATTTGGATTTGAGTTTTGTGCATGGTGATAGATATGGATCTATTTTCATTCTTCTACAGATTGACATCCAGTTTTGCCAGCACCATTTGTTGAAGATGCTCTCTTTTTTCCATTGTATACTTTTAGCTCCTTTATCGAAGATCAGGTGTTCATAGGTTTGTGGGTTAATGTCAGGGTCTTCTATTCGATTCCATTGGTCGACTTCTCTGTTTTTATGCCAATACCAAGCTGTTTTCAATACTGTAGCTCTGTAATAGAGTTTGAAGTCAGGGATGGTAATGCCTCCAGACAATCCTTTATTGTATAAGATTGTTTTGGCTATCCTGGGTTTTTTGTTTTTCCATATAAAGTTGATTATTGTCTTCTCCAGATCTGTGAAGAATTTTGATGGGATTTTGATGGGGATTGCATTGAATCTATAGATTGCTTTTGGTAGAATTGCCATTTTTACTATGTTGATCCTCCCAATCCAAGAGCAAGGGAGGTCTTTCCATTTTCTGGTGTCTTCTTCAATTTCTTTCTTCAAAGACTTATAGTTCTTGTCAAGTAGATCTTTCACTTCCTTGGTCAGGGTTACCCCAAGGTATTTTATGCTATTTGTGGCTATCGTGAAAGGTGATGCTTCTCTGATTTCCCTCTCTGCTTCCTTATCCTTAGTGTATAGGAAGGCAACTGATTTTTTGGAGTTGATCTTGTATCCTGCCACATTACTAAAGCTGTTTATCAGCTGTAGGAGTTCTTTGGTAGAATTTTTGGGGTCGCTTATGTACACTATCATATCATCTGCAAATAACGAAAGCTTAACTTCTTCCTTTCCAATACGAATCCCCTTGATCTCCTTATGTTGTCTTATTGCTATTGCTAGAATTTCAAGCACTATATTGAAGAGGTATGGAGAGAGTGGACATCCTTGTCGTGTTCCTGATTTAAGTGGGATGGCTTTGAGTTTTTCTCCGTTTAATTTAATGTTAGCTGTTGGCTTGCTGTAAATAGCTTTTATTATATTTAGGTAGGACCCTTGTATCCCTATTCTCTCCAAGACCTTTATCATAAAGGGGTGTTGAATTTTGTCGAATGCTTTTTCAGCATCTAGTGAAATGATCATATGGTTTTTTTCTTTCAGTTTATTTATATGGTGGATTACATTGATAGATTTGCGTATGTTGAACCAGCCCTGCATCTCTGGGATGAAGCCTACTTGATCATAATGGATAATTTTTCTTATGTGTTCTTGGATTCGGTTTGCCAGTATTTTATTGAAAATTTTTGCGTCGATGTTCATGAGTGAGATCGGTCTGTAATTCTCTTTCTTGGTTGGGTCTTTTTGTGGTTTTGGTATCAGGGTAACTGTAGCTTCATAAAAGGAATTTGGCAATGACTCTTCTGATTCTATATTGTGAAATACATTAAGGAGTATAGGTATTAGTTCTTCTTGGAAGTTCTGGTAGAATTCTGCATTGAAACCATCTGGTCCTGGGCTTTTTTTCGAAGGGAGATTTTTGATAACCATTTCTAATTCTTCGCGAGAAACCGGTCTATTTAGATCATTCACCTGGTCTTGGTTTAGCTTTGGTATGTGGTACTTATTTAAAAAAATGTCCATTTCTTTTGTATTTTCCAGTTTTGTGGCATACAGGCTTTTGTAGTAAGATCTAATGATTCTCTGAATTTCCTTTGTGTCTGTGGTTATGTCCCCCTTTTCATTTCTGATCTTATTTATTTGCGTGTTCTCTCTCTGTCGTTTAATTAGTTTGGATAGGGGTTTGTCGATCTTGTTGATTTTCTCCAAGAACCAGCTTTTTGTTTCATTGATTCTTTGGACTGTTTTCTGTGTTTCTATTTTGTTGATTTCAGCCCTCAGTTTTATTATTTCCAGTCTTCTACTTCTCCTGGGCGCGTCTGCTTCTTTTTTTTCTAGAGCTTTCAGGTGTGTTGTTAAGTCCCCAATGTATGCATTCTCCGTTTTCTTTAAGTGGGCACTTAGTGCTATGAACTTTCCTCTTAGCACTGCTTTCATTGTGTCCCATAGGTTTGAGTATGTTGTCCCTTTATTTTCATTAAATTCAAGGAAGACTTTAATTTCTTTCTTGATTTCTTCCTTGACCCAGGTGTGGTTCAGTAGTTGACTGTTCAGTTTCCATGAGTTTGTCGGTTTTTTGGGGGCAGCGTGGTTGTTGCCTTCTAATTTTAATCCGTGATGATCTGATAAGACACAGGTGGACACTGATATTTTTTTGTATCTGTGGAGGTTTCCTTTGTTTCCGAGTATGTGGTCAATTTTTGAGAAGGTTCCATGAGCTGGAGAGAAGAAGGTATATTCTTTCCTATTTGGGTGGAATGTTCTATAGATGTCTGTTAAGTCCATTTGCTTCATTACCTCCAATAATTCTCTTAATTCTCTATTAGGTTTCTGTCTGATTGACCTGTCCCTTGGAGAGAGAGGTGTGTTGAAGTCTCCTACTACTAGTGTGTGTGGTTTGATGTCTGCCTTGAGTTCTAGTAATATTTCTTTTACATAAGTAGGTGCTTTTATATTGGGGGCGTATATATTCAGGATTGAGACCTCCTCCTGATGAATTGTTCCTGTTATGAGTATAAAGTGACCGTCTCGGTCTCTTCTGATTGATTTTAGTTTGAAGTCAGTTTTGTTAGAAATTAGTATGGCCACACCTGCTTTTTTCTTAGGACCATTTGCTTGAAACACCTTTTCCCAACCCTTTACTCTGAGTAGGTGCCTGTCTTTGTGGTTGAGATGTGTTTCTTGCAAACAGCAGAATGTTGGATCCTGTTTTCGTATCCAATCTTTTAGCCTGTGCCTTTTTATAGGTGAATTGAGCCCATTAATATTAAGTGATATTAATGACCAGTGGTTGTTTACTCCGGTTATTCTTATTGCTTTTGGTAGTAGAGATTGTCTCCCTTCTTTGAGATGTGCTCGTGAAGGGTCATTAGATGCCTGGGTTATTGTAGGCAGTGTTGGCAGTGTTGGATTCCTTGGGTTGCGATTTTCCTTCTATTACTTTCTGTAGGGCTGGATTTGTGGCTACGTATTGTTTAAATTTGTTCTTATCCTGGAATGTTTTGTTTTCTCCATTGATAATGAATGATAGCTTGGCTGGGTATAGTAGTTTGGGTTTGCATCCATGGTCTCTTAGCTTCTGCAGAACCTCTATCCAGGACCTTCTGGCTTTCATAGTTTCCATCGAGAAGTCAGGTGTAAGTCTGATCGGTTTACCTTTATAAGTTACTTGCCCTTTTTCTTTTGCAGCTCTTAATATTTTTTCTTTAACCTGTATATTTTGTGTTTTGATTATTATATGGCGAGGAGATGTTTTTCTTTGATCCAGTCTGTTTGGTGTTCTGTATGCTTCTTGAATATTTAAGTGAATATCTTTCTTTAAGTTGGGAAAGTTTTCTTCCATAATTTTGTTGAAAATATTTTCTGGGCCTTTGAGCTGTGACTCTTCTCCTTCTTCTATTCCTATTATTCTTAGGTTTGGTTTTTTTATTGTGTCCCATAGTTCCTGAATGTTTTGTGTTGAGAATTTGTTGGCTTTGCTGTTTTCTTTGATCTGTTCGTTTATTTTCTCTATGGTGTCCTCAGCATCTGAGAGTCTTTCTTCTAGCTCTTGTATTCTATTGATTATGCTTGTTTCTGTAGACTCTGCTCGTTGGCCTAGATTTTCCATATCCAGCTGGTCCTCAGTTTGTATTTTCTTCTTTGCCTTCATTTCAGTTTTCAATTCTTGAACTGTTTCCATTACCTGTTTGATGGTTTTTTCTTGGTTTCCCAGGGTATCATGTACGTATTTACTCATTTCTTCAAACTTTTTGTTATACTTCTCATCCATTTCTATAAGGGCATTTTTTACATGTTGTTTAAGGGACTCTATTATCTTCATAAAGTCGATTTTTTCCATTTCTTCTGTGTTAGGTTGTTCAAATACTTCTGTTGTAAGATCATTGGGTTCTGACGTTTTCATGTTGTTTTTCGGATTATTGGGAGAATTCTTGCCTTGACGCCTGCCCATCTCCTCCTATTGATCCTATCCAATGGGTCCTTTAAAAACCGGATCAGGTTTCCCTGCTGGCCAAGGGCTCCGCTTACAAAATGCCCTCACTCTCTTTCGTGGTTCCTGCTGCAGGCCAAGAACCCTCTCACCCCTCTGAAGGATCTTCAGGACAGGACCAGGCTCCCCTCGTGCCAGTGACCTGGCCAACCAAAGGCCTACCTCTTTGATTCGATTGTAGTAGGGCGATCTGCTCTCCTTATTGCACGCCTGTTCCCGCCGCTTGGGTCTGTCTCTGCGCCGGTCCCCGAAAGCCTCTTCCTGTATGCGGTGTTGCTCCGCCGCATCTGGCCGCCGCCGCTCCGCCGCTGTGCGTCTGGCCGCCGCCGCTCCGCCGCTGTGCGTCTGGCCGCCGCCGCTCCGCCTCTGTGCGTCTGGCCGCCGCCGCTCCGCCTCTGTGCGTCTGGCCGCCGCCGCTCCGCCTCTGTCGAAACTTTTTCCTTTTATGACACAGTGTATCCTCAAATTCACAATACCCTCATATATTTAGGACTATGCATACAGATACCTAGATACAGCTAATATAACTGAAGAAAATATTCACTGTTCCTCAGCTCAATGTCTAAGCTCAAATGAGAATTTTCTTTTTGGGTGTGGGGGGTGGGCGAAAGAGAACAACAATGCTTATTTATTGTTTCCAAGTGAACAAAGTGATACAAGTCAGTTTGGGAAGTAATTTTGGTTCCAAGTTCTTTGTCCTAATATATATGTTTTAAAGGAATAAAAGGTCTTACTTATTTGAAAAGACATTTATTGTTTCAAAAAAAGTCTTTGAGGTCAGCTGCTTTTTTCTTTCTAATTACATGTTAGGAAAATGAAGTTCAGAGAATTTATGTGATTTTTCTAACATGAAGATTTAAACTCATAAATTTCCATATCAAGCCTTGGGTTGTGTTTCATCTTATCAAACAGATTTGTGTCTTTAAAAAGCTCTCAAGAAAACTAAATCCAAATAAAATATGATTCATTAAAAAATTATAAAAAATCACTTTGATGTGGGATGCCCCTCTGTATGATGTGAATATGTTTTATTACCATTGGCTAAATGGTTAAAGAAGCTATTTTGACCTATCACAGAGCAGAATATACCAAGACAGCAAATCCAAGCATAGACAGAGGAGGAAAGAAGGTGGAGTCAGGAAGATGCCATGTAGCTGCTGAAGGAAGCAGACTCCATGTAGCCATCCAAGAAGCAAGAGGTAATAAACCATGAACCTTGTGGTAAAAGATAAAATAATAGAAATGTGTTAATAGAAATATGCCTAAGCCATTGTCCAAACAGTGTTGTAATTAATATAGTGTCTACATAATTATTCAGGACATGGTGACACACATGGGAAACACATTTGTTTGTTTGCAAATAGCACCCATCTTCTGGGGCATGGATCCACATAAAACTTAAAAAAGCTTAAGGAAAAAAAAAGAGCTTCTAGACCTACAAAAACTGGAACCAAGCACAGCATCTTGGTAGCTGCAGGTTTTTTTGCAGATAGGCTCTACTTCCTGGCCACAAGCAGAGGCGAAGCACTTTTAAGAAAAGTCTTCCTGGTTCATACTGGTAGTGTGAACAATTCTGGCTATTTCAGGAGGTCCTACTACAGAGCACTTAAATGGGATTTGTGAGCAGAGTGCTGTAAGTTGCTTGATGGTGACATAGAATTATATCCCTGGAATTTGGTCAGTGACCATGGCTTGGAGAGCTGGTAGTGAGGCTACCTCTGCATTAGTCCTATCCACACTGCTCAGTACCTTTATGTTGGTTTAGCTTAGCAGCCCCCAGAATAAATTAAGTATCTCTCTGTAGTCAAAATTTCAAATAAAACACAATAATATGCAGAATCCAGACTCTCTGTGCTCCATCTTCACATGACATTTTTTTTACTCTCTTACTTTTAATAATTAATTATCTTTACTCTTTTACTCTATTGACAGTCTGTCCTCTTTCTTCTCTATCTCCTTAGTCCATGTACATTTATCCAACACTGTGACCTGTTTAGAGGTCTTTTTTGTCTGAATCTGTCTTTAATGTGATATCTGTAATACTCTTTTGATTACAGGAGTGCTTTTTAAAATACTGAGCAGTGTGGGTGGGTAAAAAAAAGTCATGTGAAGATGGACCATACTCACTAGGTTTCACAGTATATTTGTTTTGTTTTTACTTAACCAGTAGCTGAAAATAAATCTTGCCAGCAAGTAGTAATTTAGCAGAGCCCACTGTTTCAGGTGTATCAAGTAAATTTTTCTCAAAATGGATACATGATCTCAGCTATAGTCTCTATACTAGGTTTGAGTTTGCAATCCTGCTCTCTCAGATTGCAGGTGATAAGATTACAGGTGTGTACCACCAGTACTAGTTTCCCCTTGCCTTGTTTTCTTATTGAAAAAAAAAATAATGGTGGGAAATATTTTGTTAAGTGTGAATGGGGACTTATTTTTCATTTCCTGGCTACTCAGGCCTGAATAATCACACAAAACTATATTAATTACAGCACTGTTTGGCTAATGGCTCAGGCATATTTCTAGCTAGCTCTTATATCTGAAATTAACCCGTTTCTATTAGTCTATGTATTGCTACAAGGCTGTGGCTTACTGATAAGTTTCCAGTATCTTTCTCCTTCCATAGCTACATGTTATCTCCCTGATTCTACGCTCTTTCCTCCTTCATCTCTGCTTTAATTTCCAGCCTTGCTACATTCTGCCCTACCATAGGCCAAATAAGCTAATGGAAAATAATTGGCTAGGAAACTGTGACCATTAATCATTTATAATCAACTTTTTTAAGATAAAAATAAATATTTATTAGTAATTATTTGGGGAATTTGAGCATAGTTTTATCCAAACTGCTTTCTGCTATTTGTTGGGTGAAGTATTTTTAGGGTTCATGGAGACCTTTCAGGGGCACTTGTTCCATCAAACCACATTAGTCTGGAATGAATCCAGAGATTCTTGTCTTCTTTGGAAACCAAAAGCAGAACTTCTTTTCCAAATAACATATCCTTAGACTCAAATATAAAATAGGCCAACAACACTTTTGTTTCATGTTATTTTGGAAAACTCTTATAAAAATTGCTATAAGATTTACAATCCAGCTCTGTAGAAGTAGGCTGAAAAAATATTATAACTATAATTCTTACTTGATAAGCCTGTTTTTGTTATGTATAATTTTACTATGTTAAAGTTATAACCATCCTTTTTATTTAAACAGAAAAGAGGAAATGAAACAGAAAGTCTTTTGTATATGTGTTGCTTTTGTTGGTTAATGAATAAAGAATCTGCCTTGGTCTGTGATAGAGTAGAATAGAGCTAGGTGGGGAAAACTAAACTGAATGCTGGGAGAGAAAAGGCAGAGTCAGAGAGAAGTCATGGAGCCAGTGCCAGAAACAGACATGCCAAAACATTGTTGGTAAGACACAGCCACGTGGTGATACACAGATTAATAGAAATGGGTTAAATTTAGATGTAAGAGTCAACCAATTAGAAGCTAGAGCTAATGAGTCAAGTAGTGATTTGATTAATACAGTTTCTATGTGGTTATTTTGGGAGTCTGGGCAGCCAAGAAATGAACAAGTGGCCCTATTACAACATGGGTCTATTCTGGTATCAAACATACACATTCGTGTATTATTATTTAAATTTTGTCACAGATAATGATCTTTTATTCCTTTTTTAATTGTTTTTATTGAGCTATATATTTTTCTCTGCTCTCCTTCCTAACTCCCCCTTCCCTTCTACCCTCTCACATGATCCCCATGCTCACAATTCACTCAGGAGATCTTGTCTTTATATACTTCCCATATAGATTAGATCCATGTATATCTATCTTACGGATAATGGCTTTTTTGCTTTATATTCCCTTGGAGATGACCCCACAGTGTATTGTACTCTAGATTTATAACTCTTTGTTAATACAGACATGTTGATCTGTACCATCAGAATTCATACTCTCTCCATCAGTAACATTTTTAAAATAAATTTCATATCAAAGCTTTATTAATCAATTTTGATATTTTCTTTTTTTTATCCTTTTATTTTCTTTAGAGACGGTTTCTCTATGTAGGCCTGGCTGTAATAGAACTCCTCTGTAGATCAGGCTGGCCTCAAACTCACAGAGATCCACTTATCTCTGCCTCCTGAGTGCTGGAATTAAAGATGTGTGCCACAATTACCAATTTTGATACCTCATTTTCAACATCATCTTTTTTTCCTTCTTGTGTACTGGAATGTTTGTTATTTATTATAGTATGGAGGAGCAGGCCGCATCCTGCTGCCCGGCTAGCTTAACCTCCCAAATAACCACACAGAAATTGTATTAATTAAATTACTGTCTGGCCCATTATACCTAGCCTCTTCTTGACCAACTCTCACATCCTGATCTAACCCATTTTCACCAATCTGTGTTTACCACGAGGTCGTGGCTTACCAGGAATGATCCTAACCAGTGTCAGTCTCAGACAGGAGTTTTATGGCATCTGCCTGACTCTGCTCTTCTTCCCAGCATCCAGTTCAGTCTACTCCACCTACCTAAATCTGCCCTATCAAAAGGCTAAGGCAGTCTCTTTATTCAACCAATGAAAACAACACACAAACAGAAGAACCTCCTATACCAATTTATGTACTATTTTGTGGAACACTGTACATTACTATACTGTGCCATTTATATAAATTTATATAATTTTAATGCCCTTGGAATGATCCCATTACCTGGCCATTGGAAACATAAATAGTGAGAAAACTTGTCTGGCACATACACTCTATATCCACTCTCTTCTTTATTAGTATAACTGCATAGATAATTGATCCTCAGGCTGACTTATCTTTAACTAAACACACACACACACACACACACACACACACACACACACTCACAAACACTCATACCTTTAAGTTGGAATAGAAAGTAATGGGTTTCATCATGGTGTCTTCATACCCATATCTGTCATTATATTTGACATTAGTGACTAATGTAAGTGGTTTCACTCATCATAGCTTTATCTTCCCACCTTCTTCTCATATGATCAAATCTCTACCTTGCTTGTCTAATGACTGCTCTGCTGGACTCATTCTGCCCACTTATACGAACAATTACCAGCCTTTGTAGTCATATGTGAAAACAGATCTGTCAGATGGGTCATTCAGTATGTATAGAAACATCAGACAATTTTGTAAAACAAATTCACATTCTTGCTTTTTTTTCCTGACCTTCCACTGGAATACTGAGCTTTGCCTCAGTTTTGTTGGATAGAAGTATGACCCTAGAACATGTTCTTGTTTCTTCATCTGAAAAATTGCTTTCTTTGGCTATGGATTGATTTATCTCCACAGATTCATCGGATAAGAGTCCACCCTTCTTCCTCAGCAACTGAACTCTGGCACATGTTTCCTCAGTGAAACAGTTGATGCGCCATACACCCTTCTTACAGCCCCAGCAGCAGATATATTTCCAGGAGCCTGGGCTGATTTTATGAGCACAAAAGATGGAAGAACACTTTAACATGCTCTTCTCAATGATAAGTCCACTTTGCACATAATGCATTTTCTCAAGGATTTTCTGTATTTTACACACAAAACCTGAGGACATTTAGTACACAAGGCATTCAACTCACAGAAAGCTAAAATAACCACCCTGTGGACAAATAGGCAGTCCCTAGGCAGTTTTCCTCAGAACCTTGACCTTCTAACCACCTTTTTCTCTAACATTATGTAGAATTTTACAAATTCCAACCAGAATGAAGGTTTTTCAGACATTTGATAATAAAATGTCACCTTTTCTTGTCTTGATACACAAACTTCTGATTGTCAGTACTATGAAAAAGAATAAAGGAAAGGAATTCAAGTCCACCTTGAAATACCACCTGCAAACAGCACCATTTTAAAGTCTACATTTTAAACCTTTAAATGGACTCTATAAAATCAGTTATTACTTTTGAAAATAGTTGTTCGCCTGTTAGAACATATTTTTCTTCATTTGAAATCAATGTGTCTGCAGTTAGGTAATTGGGAAGTAATTTTAAAAGAAGAAAAATTTATTTAGTACCTAATATACTTAATGCTAATCACAGTACTTTTTTTTTTTTACTATATTTCACATCTTCCATGGAAGGAAACATCTCAAACTGCAGGCCTTTGCACCAGAAAACTTCAAAAGCAGACATGGCATATTCTCACAGTGAAGAAGATTACTCAGTCAAGTAAGGCAGAGAGAATAGGCTTCAAAACCAGGCTCCTAAGTCTGCTTCTTACATGATAAGTGGCTCTTTTTCTAACAGCTTATAGGGTATGGGATAGTTTTGGGGGTTCTGTGATTTGAGAAATAATGCTTAGCCTTACTTATCATGTAAGAAGTCTGCTTCTTACATGATAAGTGGCTCTTTTTCTAACAGCTTATAAGGTATGGGATAGTTTTGGGGGTTCTGTGATTTGAGAAATAATGCTTAGCCTCTCTCCCCCAGTGCATTCTGGAGGCTGATCATCTCTCATTCCCATAAAAGAGGTTTCTGTGCAAGAGAGGGTTATTCTGTTGTAGACTAAAGTGACATAAGAAAACAAATATAACTGAGAGAGGATGAATCCTGAAGAAGAAATCTGTATATTAGAGCAGTTTTTCTGCTGAGAAAGTTCTTTAAACTGCTCCCATTCTATTTCTTCCCCTCTGGATCGCTAGCCTGTGGACCTTTATTTTCACCTTTCCCACATTTTGCTGATATACACTATCACAGTAAGTCAATATTTGTGATAAGAGTGGGTAACAGTCTTTGCAGTTGATAGGAACAGAATGGTTGAAACTCATTGTGGTCACAGTGGGGGGGAAAAGACATTTAATGACTGAGGTTAAACAAACATGAAATATGTGTTGACTATCTTCTTTTTATCAGTCAAAGATACATTGGATTGTGTGATCTGTTTGTAGAAATTTATCACTAAGTTTACTTAGGTAAATAAAAGGACTATAAGTAGCTACTAGAATAATTTCTGATAATAATTTACTAATATTATCCAAAATTTGTTTTATTTTTTCACAGTAATTAGAAGGAACTCACTATATTACTATATCTCTGATATTCTTCAATGGATATATGATTATTTCTCCATCAAAATCAAGAAATAAAAGACTTACAAAATATACAATGTATTGCTGCCCCCTTGGTGAGAGTTATCATATTACAAAGAAGTAAAAACTGGGAATCAATTATCCAATTTGGAAAATCATTGTAATTTGGAAATTCATGGGATATTTTTTGAGATTATATATTTAGTGGAATTTCCATTTCTTCCCCCCCCCCTCTTTCTCTCTCTCTCTCTCTCTCTCTCTCTCTCTCTCTCTTGCTTTTTTTCTTTTTCTTTCTTTTTTTTTTGACATACAGGGTTTCTTTGTACAACAGTTTTGGCTGTACTGGAACTTGCTTTGTGGACCAGGCTGGCCTCAAAACTCACAGAGATCTGCCTGCCTCTGCCTCCTGAGTGCTGGAATTAAAGGCGTGTGCCACCACTCCCTGGCTCCATTTCACTTTAATTGCATTTTATTAACTTAAGTAGTATAGAAACATTCTTAGCATGTCTATGGATAGTGATACTAACATTAAATTTTAAATAAATTTCTTCTAGGCATATAGAAAAACTAGAGTATTAGAGATAGATATGGACTAATAACGAAACTGTGAAATTAATTGAATTCAATTATTAAATGGTGCATTTAAGCATATCTACACTAAATGCAAAAATATTTAAAATTGCAATTAGTTACATGTAAATTCACATTGTAGGTCAAGAACAAGAATATGATTTGTATATTCAGTCAGCAAGACAGAGAATTAAAATAATGTTTATTAGCAATCTAAATTAAACCTGGTATCATTAGGTCCTTGCATGTTTATTAGTTTAATTCTCACAGATAAACCTATATTGACACTGTTATAAATAACAACAGAAGTTCAAAGAAATCAAGCAGATTATTAAATTGATCCTCCAACTCCATGAAACCATGATTCCAGTTTGCTTTATAAATAAGACAATCCTGATTTGCTTGAATGTTGGTCTCACCATCTTCGTAATTTCACTATCTGAAGAAACTTGACATTTGTATAGGCATGGGTCGCTATTAAAAAGGCTCATAGTCAAAGCACATATTGTGTTTTTCCATTTGATGCTGGGTGTTTTACTTTATGAAGAGCAGGACTGGCTTCTGCTCCCTGGTCTATAGACTTGCACAGGAGTAGAAGTTGCCTATAAGATTATTATGATAGTGATTATGATAGTGGTCACATGGATAAGTAACTGAACTAGACACAATCACTATTGGTTACTCTTGTAGTTATATGAACTATTTTATCATTTAATACTTTTATATTACATAAAGAATGGTTTAAATAAGATGGGCATGATGCTTGTTCCAGAAAAACTAAGCCTTAACAAAAACAAAAATAAAATCAGAGATAATTACCCAAAGGGCACAGAGATATCACTCTAAGCTGGGGAGTCAGACAAAGCATTTCAGGCCTCACTAGCTTAAATAATCAAGGTGTTTGAATGAAAATTTTCAATTGATAGTAGTCATATCTGAAGTACAGATCACATGTGGAGGACTAATACAATAGTTATTTGATTCTGTCCAAACCACACGTGATTTTTTTGTAACTTATCACCTCAATGTCTTTCCTTCCCTTTTTATTGAAATTTTTCTTTTATTTACATATCAACCACAGTTTCCCCTCTCTCTTCTCTTCCTGTTCCCTTATCCCTCCTCCCAACTACCCACCTCAATCCACTCTTTCTCTGTCAAAAAAGGGGCAGGCCTTCCATGGGAGTCAACAAAGCATGTCATTTCATGTTGAGGCAGGACCAAGTTCCACCCTGGATACAAACGTCAATACTACCACACAGGAAAGACGTTCCTTTGTGTGTGCAAAATTCTCTGAAAAGCTAAAAGTAATAGATGAACACAAGAAAATGTGTACCAGGAAGCAGTGGGCTTTCCTGTAGCATCAATGCTAAATCCCAGAATGCAGACAAATAGCAGGTTTCCTGACAACAAACCTTCAAGTAAGAGCATCTGTGCATTAGTAAAACCTTTTCACAGACAATGACATCTTAGGACACCTGGCGAAAATGATGTGCAGTTGCTCACAAACACATCTGCTCTCCTTGCTTTAGAGGCAGCATAGAGGGAGCTGCAGGCCCTCCATCTTTGGTGATCTCAGTTTTAACAACTTCATCCATCCACAAACTTTAAGAGGACAGAATGTAACGGGGTTCAAGCAAATCCACACAGGTACTCTTGAGGACTTACTGTGTGTTTCCTTAAAAACAGCAAAGACTGTGGTGCTTTTCACTTTAATAATAAAACCAGATTTTTGACTTTCATTTATCAAATCAGTCCCCTGGTAAACTTATTATTAAGATAACTTTCAGAATCAGGGACTAGAAGAATAAATAAAACATTTCCTTTCTGTTGCAAGTAATAAAGGCCAGGAGAGGGTTAAATGTGAGGTAACTTTAGATTTGGTTAACTATACTTTCAGGTAATTTATGTTATTAATAACAATGCCTGGAAATGTTGAGGTTTCTACATCCTGGAAGGGAATAGCAAACTAATGTTTATAAGACTTTACAATTTAAAAATAATTTTAGAAAGCATTCCTCATAATTGAATCATAATTCAAGATTCAAAAAAGATGAAACAGATTATATTTTGGCAGTTGTTTCCATGAAAAATCCATCCAACATTAAAGAAAAAAATAAAAGCAACAAAATGCAAATTTCTGCCACCGTGTTTCTTCATTAGGAACGAATGGCTTTGTTCATGGAGGTGAAGTCCCAGACTTTGTTTCTCCCTTCCAAGTGCTATCTACTTTATTTTCAGAGATGAAAGGTTTTATAATCTGAAGAGTTCACAGATAATTTTAACGGCAGCCTTTAAAGTAGTTTTCCATTAATGACTAAACATGAGCCATCTCCCAAGAGAAAGCTCAGTGGGTGAGCAATGACTGCGAGAGCAGGAGGACCTTAATTTGGAACCTAGGCTCATGGGTGCCTGTCTGTAGCCCCAGACTGGGTAATAGGGAGTTTAGCCAAGCTAGAGAGCCCCAGGTCAGTAAAGACCCTAGCTCAAGATATGAGGAGGAAAAGCCGATATGGTAGCACACACCTTAAGCATCAGCTCTGTAAGGCAGAGGGACACTGATCTTTGTGAGTCTTAGCCAGCCCAGAGTGAGACCTAGTCTCATGAAGAAGGAGGAGGAGGAGGAGGAGGAAGAGAAGGAGGGAAGGTTCTTGTGGCAGTCCCATGACACAGCAAATAAAACACACACGTAATGACAATTTTAGAGTACAGACCTATTGCAATATACATATATAATTGTGGCCAGCATAATCTGCTATATCCACAAGATACATATGTGTTGAGGAAATGCAATGGAGTTCTACACTGAATTCTGCTGAATATGCCTCCATTCGTTTCTCACTCACACTCAGACTTCTTAACAATGCTTGACTTTGACATGTATAAGTTTGACAAGTTGTATTATATTTCATCGTTCCTTTTCAGTAATAAAATAACAAAATGTTTTCATTTTTCATACAGCTAAAATCTAGGATTTTGTTTCCCTAGTACAACTTCATCTCGTTTTCTTCTCCCCAGGCTTAACTTATGGTCATATCAGCTCAAGTTATGAATTTTATCCCCATCACCCTATTCAAACACTGGAAGGTACCTGTGTTTGAAACGATTCTGAGTCCATGTCATGGGACTAACTCATAATGAGATCCTTTTTGCTTCTCCAGCAAAACTAAATCTTCTTGGACAATACCCAAGACATATCTGTGTCATATCAAATTCTCTTCCAGAAACGGTGGCTGTGTAGATATTGAAAACAGAAGATGCAATCCTGGTTCCAGTTAAATAATAATTTTTATTAAGATTAATCTGTTGCCCTAATGCTTTACAGTTTTTAAAAATGATTTATTCATCTATTTTGTTTATGTATATGTTTATGTATGTCATTTAATATGCACCGTATGCCCTTGGAACAGGAACTACAGACATGTGTAAGCTGCCTGGTGTGAGTATTGGGAATAGAACCTGTACACAATCTCTCTCCAGTTCCCAATATGTTGTAAGTTTTAAAATGTTATTTTAAAAGTGTATTTTCTATACAATACATTTAGGTCATATTCTTTTCCCTTCCCAACTCCCCCTAGATCCTCGCCACCTCCCTACCCATCCTACTTAATGCTCTCTCCCTCCCTCTTCTATCTTTTCCCCTCCATATCTCACCCTCCCTGTCTCTTCCTTTTCCATGTCCTTCCCCCACAAGACAAAACGAAAAATGAAAAATAAAAACAAACACAAATTCAAACCAGAAAATATCCCAGCAAAAAGAAGTGGACACAAAGTCCTACCCCTACCCAATAAGGTATTTACAACTGACCTCACTGGGAAAGGGAAAATGCAGTTTTCTCCAAAGAATGACCCTGGGCACATCACCCACACCCCAGCCCTCATGCCCAGGAGTAGGTGGCCCAAAATAAAAGGACTCCATACTTTTTGTTTGGGTTTGATAATTTTTTTGTATTCATGTGTTTTTTTTAGGTGTTAAGATGATCTCAAATGCATCTCATTCTATATTGATCAGGAGAATAGAAATTATACCTGCATTTGCCCATGAGTAATGCCAAGATAAGTACAAACCAACCCGCTTAAAGGTAGAGATCTAGAAAAATTGATAGTTCATTTCGAGCTGAAAATATCTCTCATATACAGTGAGCTGAAGTGAAAAACCCCCATGTGACATCATTCATCATTTTGGGGATAAAATCTAACTAAAATATTTTCTTTGGGGACAAATACACCATAAAACGTGAAGCCATTATTGATTCATAATAAATAGGACCTGCATCTGTGAAGGCCCATTCTGTGAATGCACACTCTGCAATTGCTCTGCAGGAACATTTCTATAATCATTAAAATCACTTGAAAATAAAATTGATTTTGACTAGTAAATATAGTGTGTGCATGTATCTTCAGCAAAAGGAAAACCAGCTTAAATAGACATTAAGTAATACTTTAATTAAAAATAAAGAACACTATGCTGACACAAGGTTAGCAAGGGACCATTTTTAACAGCTCTAAACACACTTTAGAAATTAATATGAAAGATAGGGCTAGGCATGTACTATTAAAAGTCAGAAAAGTTATCATTTGTTTTTAACTGATAGTAAGGCAGAGAATGGAATGTATTCTACTGGTTTAAGGAGTTCATTGCAGACCAAAGATTTAGGTAAGTACTTAAGAAACTGGGGACTCAGGGTTTGCTGCATGGGAACCTCATACTCTCCTGATTTGTTAAGGAAAGTCTTTTTCAAGTGAGAATGCAATTTGAAGATCACATAGAACAAGATGGATAGCTTTTAACATATAAATGCATTTAATACCATATATGAAATGCCATACACTCAAGAGACAAATAACTGGTTTATAGAAACAAATTGGGAACTGTTGTAAATTAAGCCTTTTGAAAACAATTTGAAGGGGAAAAATCTTCAAGTTAAATCAAGTATTATAAGATTCTTTAAACTCTGTGATCCATTAAGTTACTTTTTGTGGACTTTTTTCCCTTTGGAATACAACACAAGTACAAGCACAAATTACTTCCTGCCCCTTTAACATAAATAAAAATACAATTATTTATTCTTTGGCTTAAAAGGTTTACAGTAACTAAAACTTGAATTAACATTCCATGAGTGCTATTTATGTGATAGTCTATTATTAGAACTTTAATAAATAATACCTAAAATCTCTTGACTTCTTAATATGTTTTAAAAATTGTTATAACAGTGTTTGTTACATGTCTAATTCCTCACAATGCCTTCCATCCATTCACCCAATGAAAATCCAAAGAAACTGAATTTTGATTAAAGTCAATTGCTTTGCTATCAATTATTGAGCTATAGTTCATCCAACAAACATCCATGCATCCTCCTTAAAGTATTTAGTTGTTGTTGTTTTTTTTAATTTCATACATAGATGCAATCATCTCCATTCCACCTTCCTCCATCTACTTCTTCTGATACCCACCCACTTCACTCCTTTCCCAATTTCATATTGGGAACTTCATCTCTCTACAAATAATTTAGTCCAGCCTATGAACACTAAGCTTTCCTAATGCTTTTATTACTTGCATTTCTTTTTTTTCGATTTTTGAATTTTTTAATTAATTAATTTATTTTAAAAAGAAAACAATCTTTTTTTCATTTTGCATGCCAATCCCAGTTCCCACTCCCTCCTCTCCTCCCTTCCTTCCACCTAACCCCCCACCAACCCCATCCCCCAGCCACTTGTCAGAGAGGGTAGGGCACATTGCTTCAAAGAGGGTCCAAGGCCCTCCCTTCTCTATCTAGGCTGAGCAAGGTATCCATCCAAAGAGAATAGAATCCAAACAAAGCAGTACAAGCAGTAGGGATAAATATTGGTCCCACTGCCAGTGGCCCCGCAGTCTGCCCCAACCATACAACAGTCACCCACATTCAGAGGGACTAGTTTGGACCTATGCTGCTTCCTTCCCTGTTAAGCTAGTGTTGGTGAGCTTCCATTAGCTCAGGTAAACTGTTTCAGTGGGTTTCCCCATCACGGTCTTGACTTTTCTGCTCATATTCTCTCTCCTCCCAGTCTTCAATTGGACTTTAGGAGTTCAGTTCAGTGCTCCTATGTAGGTCTTCTACTTCTGAATGGTCAGGATTACCCCAAAGTATTTTATGTTATTTGTGGCTATTATGAAGGGTGATAATTCTCTGATTTGTTTCTTAGCTTATCATTTGAATACAGGAGGGCTACTGATTTTCTTGAGTTGATCTTGAATCCTGCCACATTTCTGAAGGTATGTATCAGCTGTATAAGTTCCCTAGTAGAGTTTTTGGGGTCACTTATGTATACTATCATATCATCTGAGAATAATGAAAGTTTGACTTCTTCCTTTCCAATCTGAATCCCCTTAAACTCCTTTTGTTGTCTTATTGCTGTAGCCAAAACTTCAAGAACTATGTTTTTTGGAGATAGTGAACAGCCTTGTCTTGATCCTGATTTTAGTGGGATCGCTTTGAGTTTCTCTCCATTTAATTTGATGTTGGCTGTCAGCTTGCTGCATATTGCTTTTATTATGTTTAGATATGATCTTTGTATCTCTGATCTCTCCAAGACCTTTATAATAAATGGGTGTTGAATTTTGTCAAATACTTTTTCAACATCTAATGAGATGATATGTTTTTCCACTTCATTTTTATGATGATAGATTTTCATATGTTGAACCCCTTCTAGATTTCTGGGATGAAACCAGCTTGATCACATTTTTTATGTGTTTTTGAATTCCGTTTGCCAGTATTTTATTGAGTATTTTTGCATCCATGTTCATGAGTGAGATTGGTCTGTAGTTCTCTTTCTTCATTGAGTCTTTGTGTAGTTTTGATATCAGGGTAACTGTAGCCTCATAAAAAGAGTTGGCAATATTACCTTTTGTTTCTATTTGTTTCTAAATAGAAACAATTTTGGAAACAATTTGAGGAGTATAGTTATTAGCTCTTCTTTGAAGTCCTGGTAGAATTCTGCACTGAAACCATCTGGCTCTGGGCTTTTTTTTTTTTTTTTTTTTTTTTTTTTTGGTTTGGAGGCTTTTGATGTCAGCTTCTATTTCCTTGCAGGTTATAGATCTATTTAAATTGTTTATCTAGTCTTGATTTAATTCTGGTATGTCATACCTATCCAGAAAATTGTCCATTTCTTTTAAATATTCCAATTTTATGAAGTACGGATTTTTGTGGTATGACCTAATGATTTTCTGGATTTCCTCTGTATCTGTTGTTATGTCCCCCTTTTCATTTCTGATTTTGTCAATTTGGATGTTCTCTCTCTCTGCCTTTTGATTAGTTTGGATAATGATTTGTCTATCTTGTTGATTTTCTCAAAGAACCAGCTCTTTGTTTCATTGATTCTTTGCATGGTTTTCTTTGTTTCTATTTTGTTGATTTCAGCCCTTAATTTGATTATTTCCTGTCTTCTACTCCTCCCGGGTGAGTCTGCTTCTTTTTGCTCTATAGTTTTCTTTGTGTGGGCACTTAGTGCTATGAACTTTCCTCTTAACACTGCTTTCATAGTGTCCCATAGGTTTGGGTACATTGTGCCTTCATTTTTGTTGAATTCTAGGAAGTCTTTAATTTTTTTTCTTTCTTCCTTGACCCAGGGGTAGTTCAATAGAGCACTGTTTAATTTTCGTGTGTTTGTAGGATTTTTGAAATTAGTGTTGCTGTCAAATTTTAATTTTAAACCATGGTGATCCAATAAGATACAGGGAGTTACTCCAATTTATTTTGTGTCGGTTGAGGTCAGCTTTGTTACCAAATATATGGTCAATTTTAGAGAAGGTTCCATGAAGTGCTGAGAAGAAGGCATATTCTTTTGTGTTTGGGTGGAATGTTCTGTATATGTCTGTCAATTCCATTTGAGTCATGATATCTGTTAGTTCTCTTATTTCTCTGTTAGGTTTCTGTCTGGTTAACATGCCCATTAAGGAGAGTAGGATATGGAAGTCTCCTACTATTAGTGTGTGGGGTTTGATGTGAGATTTAAGCTTTAGTAATACTTTTTTACATATGTGGGTACTCTTGTATTTGGGGCACATATGTTCAGGATTAAGGCTTCCTTTTGATGGATTGTTCCTGTTATGAGTATAGTATACAGTGTCCTTCTCCATCTCTTTTGATTGATATTAGTTTGAAGTCAATTTTGTTAGATATTAGGATATCTATACCTGCTTGTTTCTTAGGTCCATTTGATTGGAAAAACTTTTCCCAACCCTTTACTCTGAGGTAATATCTGTCTTTGAGGTTGAGGTGTGTTTCTTGTATGCAGAAGAAGGATGAATCCTGCTTTTATATCCATTCTATTAGCCTGTGTCTTTTTATAGGTGAGTTGAGTCCATTGATATTAAGAGATATTAATGACCAGTGATTATTCATTCCTGTTATTTTTTTTTGGTGGTAGTGTATATGTTTCCCTTCTTAGTTTTGTTGTTGTTGTTGTTTTGGTTTTTTGTTTGTTTGTTTTTTGGTGTGAAGTTATCTGTTGTCTTGTTCTTGTAGGTGCAGTTAGCTTCTTTGGTTTGGGGTTTTCCTTCTAGCACTTTCTGTAGGACTGGATTTGTGAATATGTATTGATTAAATCTGATTTTGTCGTGGAATATCTTGTTTTCTTAATTGATGGTGATTGAAAGCTTTGCTGGTTGTTTTAGTCTGGTCTTTTATTTATGGTCTCTAAGTGTCTGCAGTACATCTGCTAGGACCTTCTGGCTTTCATTGTTTCCACTGAGAAGTCAGGTGTGATTCTGATAGGTCTACCTTTATGTATTAATTGATCTTTTTCCTTTGCAGCTTGATGTGGGAGTGTCATATATCAATCTGTTGATTTCATTGGTTAAAAAATAAACTGCTTGGCTGGCTCTCATAGGTTAAAACATAGGTGGGTGGAGTAAACAGAACAGAATGCTGGGAGGAAGAGGAAGTGAGCTCAGACTCGATAGCTCTGCTCGCTGGAGCAGAGACACCATGCAGACACACGCGATGAAGCTCCGACCCAGGATGGACGTAGGCTAGAATCTTCCCGATAAGACCAGTGCTCACAGATTATTAGAGATGGGTTGATCGGGATATCAGAATTAGCCAGTAAGGGCTAGAGCTAAAGGGCCAAGCAGTGTTTAAATGAATACAATTTGTGTGTTGTTATTTCGGGGCATAAGCTAGCCAGGCGGCCGGGGTGCTGGGGACGCAGCACTGCTGCTCTTATTACAACAGCAGCTCTTAATATTCTTTCTTTATTCTGTATGTTTTGCTTTTTAAGTATTATATGGCGAGGGGATTTTTTTTCTTTTTTGATCCAGTCTATTTGGTGTTCTGTAAGTTTCTTGTACCTTTATAGGGATATCCTTCTTTAGGTTGGGAAAGTTTTCTTCTATGATTTTGTTGAATATATTTTCTGTGCCTTTGAGCTGGAGTTCTCCTTCTTCTATCCCTATTATTCTTAGGTTTGGTCTTTTCATGGTGTCCCAGATTTCCTAGATGTGTTTTGTTAAGAATTTGTTGGATTTAATGTTTTCTTTGACCAATGAATCTATTCTCTTTATAGTCTCTTCAACCCATGAGATTCTCTCTTCTATCTCTTATATTCTGTTGGTTATGCTTGCCTCTGTAGTTCCCGTTCTTTTACCCAGATTTTCCATATCCAGAATTTCCTCCGTTTATGTTTTCTTTATTGCCTCTATTTCAAACTTTAAGTCTTATGTGAAAACAAACTTTAAGTCTTGATCTGTTTGCTTGACCTGTTTGGTTGGTTTTTTTTCTTGGTTTTCTCAAGCTTCTTTGAGAGATTTATTAATTTCTTCCAATTTTTTGTCTTTTTCTCCATTTCTTTAAAGGAGTTTTTCATTTCCTCTTTAAAGGTCTCCATCGTCTTCATAAAGTTATGTTTAAAAACATTTTCTTCTGGTTCTTCTGGGTTGGGACAATCAAGTCTTTCTGATGTATGACCATTGGGTTCTGGTGTTACCATGTTGAATTTTAGGTTGTTGGATGAATTCTTGCATTGCTGTCTACCTATCTCTTCCTTCAGTTACTGCTGGCAGTGTCTTGCATCCTTGTCCAATACTTGCTGTGGGTGTCTGAGTCTTAGGAACGGTTTTTGTCTGCTCTCTACTGTCAATATCTGTGTCTCGGGGTTTTAGAGCAGCCTACCTCTTGATCCTCACTGTGTAGTAGCAGGCTGTGTTTCAGAGTTCCACCGAGGTGGGAGGTGAGGGGTGATAGGAGGGTTTGGAGGTGGGGTGGGATTTGTGGCAGGCAGAGTCCAATGGTCAGGGTAGGATAATGGAGCAGCCTACCTGCAAGAAACTCTCCTGCTAACTAGTTAGGGAAGCTGAGGCAGGTAGAGGAGTGGCCCAGGGATTTGCCTTGATATGGAGGGCCTAGAAAGTGGGGTGTCCCACCGAGTATCTGGTCAATCGCTTCTTGGTCCTCTCTGTGTAGTGGCAGGCTGTATTTCAGAGTTCCACTGAGGTTGCAGGTGAAGGGGATTTCTTTAATCACTTCCCAAGTTTCTCAAATTTATCAATCTCACTCTTGCTTATACCTACATAGTAGCACTGCATCTTTAATGTGCTAAAATGGTTTGAAATTAGAAAGATGGATTTTGTATCTAATTTTCCCTGTTGTTATTCAAATGAATTCAAACAGTCTCTAAAACTGTTGTCTCTGCTGGAAAATGGGAGCTAAAACTGCATCTTATTTAATAAAGCCTTTCATAAATTAAACTAGATAGCTCATAAAATCATTTTAAAGATGTACAATTCAGAATTGTATGTATATTATGATCACACCTTTATCTAAAAACACATTCAGTATTTTATGTGATTATTGGTAAGCACAATAAAAAGAATGGAAGAATAAACAAAACTTAGTTGTGGCTAGTATGGCAAAGGAGAAAAATATGAAAAAATGCATCTTTACATTTTATCTTTGGTTTGGGGACTTTTACACAATGGACGTACTTTATTCAGTATTCATGACCTGTTGGTTAATAAGCTAAATTGTTTCTCTCGCATACTCTTAAGCCTAATCCTATGATGCAATGACAATAATTATCTCCATTTCACGAATAAAAAAAGATTATCAGAATTCCATATAGCTAAAATGATCTAATCTATAACTAGTACTGCCTGTAATATTTGTAAGGCCCAATCTAAAAGAAAAATGTAGAACCCTATGTTCAATTATTTTTAATATTTTGAAGACACCAGAACATTAAACCAAATGCAAGCCTCCTGTAAGCACAGAGTACCAGGCACTGGCCCAGGCTACACAGCAGCAACGGGGAGCCTGCTTCGTCTGTCCTTAAATTTGTGCTGAGTATGTTTGCCTTTCTTGAGAAAGTTAGTAGATTGTGAGACACTTGGAGGGCACCCAGAGTCATTAATGGTTACCAACTGACTTGAAAAGCTTCTCTTCACACTTGAGGGGTAACACACTTGTGCACTGACAGGATCTGAATGGCCAGCCCCAATAGTGTCATACAGTTTATGTGAGACATGGAAGTGTTCAGGATATGAAGCTCACTACTGAGCACCTATCTGACAACAGTACATGGCTGGGAGAAAAGGTGGTGCTGAGACTGCAAAGAAGAAGGGGAGCTGAATACCAGTGAACACCCTAGGGCTCTCTCCCCGTATAATCTAACAGCAGGTATCATTGCTTGGGTTAACATTAAACTAAGGTAAGCCCGAGATGACAAAGAATATTAGAAATTCAAATGGATACAAGTTGTTTGTTGTTGTTCTGGTTTATTTTTTGCTTTGTTTTGTTTTGAGTTTTTTTAATATTTATTTATTTATTTATTATGTATACAATATTCTGTCTCTGTGTATGCCTGCAGGCCAGAAGAGGGCACCAGACCCCATTACAGATGGTTGTGAGCCACCATGTGGTTGTTGGGAATTGAACTCAGGACCTTTGGAAGAGCAGGCAATGCTCTTAACCTCTGAGCCATCTCTCCAGCCCTTTGTTTTGAGTTTTTACAGTAAATAGAAAGATACACATTAATACTGAAGCTACTACCATGAGAACGGAACAGAGCTGGTGAATAAAAAGCTTTTTCACACTGAAGCACTGTAATTATGAGCATGGCCGAAAACCATGAAATGAAGACATTTTCTGGAGGACAATTCCATTATTCCCAGGAAGAGGTGACTATCCAGAATGACTATTACTATCAGTGTATGACACATGATTGGAGTTTGTGTATCATTTTATTATAAGTAGGAGTGCAGAGTGGCTGATTCTGATTTCATTGCAAATATTAGCTTCCATTATAAAAATTTGCTTTTTGCTTGAATAGAGCTTGAACCAAAATGAAGCTTCACACTGGTCCTCTGTGTTAGCCACAGTTAAAAGGGGTACATTATGTATGACTTTTTTCATTTTAATATCAACCAGATCAGATCCTTGAAAACACTCAAGAATTTCATAGCTAGAAATTTGTTAATAGAGACAGAATGGAGGTTGCTAGAAGGGTGTTACATGTTCACTGACTACTGTATAGCATTTTGTGTCATTTTAAACAAGTGAATGTATCAACAAAATAATAGTAAACTTCCTGAACAGAATTATGATTCTAAATTTAGTAGAACTGTTTCTTAAAGATATAAGCAACTTTGTTTACTGTATTTAAAAGTATTTCTAAGACAAATTTAGTACATAAAATGATGTGTGTGTGTATATATATACACATATGTATGTATATGTATATGTATATTGTGTATATATACTTTTCCTGGGGTGGCTCAACACACACATCTGTTCACAACAGATAGGCAGTCCACAACAGACCAAAGTACATGTACCTCCAAAGTCCAATTTGGTGAAGCAATGAGTTTAATTGGAATTACTTACAGAAATACAGGTGTAGGGTTACTTACAGGAGAAGAAATGATTCAAAGACAGCTGCTTCACCAAAGGCCACCCCAGCATGGCTTCTATCTCACAAAGCTTTTGAACATGGAACACACTGCACAGCCCGCAGGTAGCTTTACCAGTTGGAGAGTGCCCTTTCCAGGTGTCTCAGCTGGTCTAAACCTCTTCCAGGCAGTTATTCTGATCTCAGAATCATCTTCTTGGTAGAGTGGCTTGTCTGAGTCTTGGCAGCTCAGTTTCACGTGATTCTCAGCGTATACCATTTACTCTGGCAGGGTAAGGCCAAGACTCTGGTCAGTTTCAGGAACTTCCCGAAGCTATTTTAAATTGCTTACATTCCTGTTTAAAGAACTTCTTGCAGGATGGAATGCTTCAATCTTGGAGGAAACTGTTATACAACAAGATATTAGAAGTTTGTGATTTAAATTTTTGAAGCCGACTTTGCCTGCGAAAACATTAGATGATAAAGATAGAGAGTACTCTCCAAACTTTCTCTTGACCATTGATGACTCTTCCTTCCCCAAACCCAGCACCACCATATCCAGGTCTCCAGGCCACCATCAGTCTTCATCTTATCCCTGACATTAGTTTAGGTTGTTTTTGAATTTTAGATAATTTAAACAATATAGTACAAAATTATTTTATTCAGAATAATAATTGTGAGATTTGTTCACATTTAGCCTATCAGTAATTTATTACATATTTTTGATGCACAGCATTATATTATATGTGTTTAGCACAGTTTAAAACATTATATTAACACGTAATAATTTTGCAAGGAAACAGGATCCAGTGTAATACTTCCATACATGCCTTAGAACATATAAATCATATGCATCCATTCTTCTCTCTCTGTCTTTCCCTCCTCCACCATGCTTTCAGGCCCTGGTAATGATACTACTACTTTAGAGTGGCTTTTGTTGTTCCCACAGAGAAAAAGCGATACTTATCTCCTTGTGTCTGGCTATTTCACTTAACATAACGTTGTCTAGTTCTATCCATTTTGCTACAAATGATAGTATTTCATCCTCATTATATCTGAATATTATTCCATTGTGATTGTATGTCATATTGCCATTGTCCATTTTATTGTTAGTGGGCACTTAGGCTGGTTTGTTTTTCATCTTAGTGCCAACAATAAATGACACATAAACACAAGCACACACATATCTCTTTTGTGTTCTGACTTCATTTCCTTTGCATATAAAACCCAAAGTGGCATCACTAGATCTTATCTATTCTTAGGTTTTCAAGGGATGTCCATAATGTTTTCCATAGCCTGTACTAATTTATGTTACAAACCAACAGTGTGTGATTCCTTTCACTTCATATCTTTGTCAGCATATTTTAAAATTTATTTATTTTTTAGTAATAGTCATTTGTGGAAAATGGTATTTATTTGTAGTTTTGATAATATGACCGTGATGACTAAAGAATATACCATATTTCATTCATTTATCAGTTGTTTATAATTATTATTTTGAGAAATACATGTTAAATAACTTACCTATATTTTAATTGGGTTACTTAATTTGCTGTTAAATACACAGTGTTACCTCCTTTTTCAGTTTATTAATGCTCTGTTGAATATCTGGCAAACTCTTTAAGTTGTCTCTTAATTCCCCTGATTATTTCCTTTGTTGTTCAGAAGCCCTTTAGTTTAAGGTAATCCCACTTTATTAATTGTGCTGTTTCCTGAAAGACATTGCTTCCCTGCAGCAAATTCCGAGTTGTAGTACTGCAATAAGATCTCTGACCCTCACTGATTTAGTTTTTTTTTTTCTGATTTAGTTTTTGAATGAGGGGAGAAATAGGTGCCAAGTTTTTCTCTTCTACATGGGAACATCCACTTTTTCTGGCCCTACTAGCAGAAGATGCTGCCCCTGCTCTGATGTTTTGTTTGGGTCACCTGTGTCAAGAATTATTTGGCTATATATGTATAGGTTTATTTCTGAGCTTTCTATTCTGATTTGGGTGTCTGTTTGTTCCCAGTATTAAGCTGTAATCCGACTTCCTTCAGGTTTTATGGTGTCTCGAGCTTTTTCCTTTTAGGCAAAAATGAATTAGTTATTGGGAGTCTTGTGTTTCCATATTCAATTTTAGGACAATATTTTCTCCATCTGTGAAGAATATCACTGGTATTTTGATGTAGTTAAATTGAATCTGTAGATTGATTTGGGTAGTGTGGGCATTTTGTAAGTATTAATTCTTAGCCAATGAAATTGGGAGTTGAATCTTGACCTGGACCGGCAGGTCATTTTTAAGTGGCAGGGTCCTAAGAAGGAAGGTCCAGAGCATCAGAAATAAAGCAAACAGAACAGGTAGCCCAGGAGGTCTTGAACAAGCTATGTCTTGTGTCAAGCAAGCTCTTTAAGAAGTACTAGATCTAATATATTATTTCCAGGGGAAAATCAGATAAATTCAGCAGAAATAATACAATGTGATGAAGTTAATAAGGTAATGTTGCTTAAGAGGAACACAGAGTATCTTAAGGACATTATAGATGACGCACACAATGGCCTTGGGACTAATAACCACGACCGTGTATGGTTAGAAGAGTTCCATTCTCAGTATCTAAAACTATAGCCCCTCCCCACACCCTGAGTCCTGGCCCAGGCCATTATTGGTTCTGTCAAGCATATTTCTGGTTTTAGAGAGGAAATACAAGACTTATCCATACATCAGGGCTTCAGGGAAACTCTTGGATCATCTCAGCCCTTGACACATATTATTGTCCAATGTCTTCATTCAGTACTTTATAACTTATTATAGACATCTTCCATGTTTTTAGTTACATTTATTCTTAAAAGATTGGAGGAGTGTTGAGAAAGTAGATTTCATAATTTCTTTCTCAAAATTTTGTTATAAATGTATAGAAAAGCCATAGATTTTTATTTGATTATAGCTTCCTATTAAGTTATTGAGATCTTTGTGCTTTCCTATGTATAGAATCATACAATAAACAAAATGAATATTTGAGATTCCCCTTTCCTGTATGTATTACATTTATTTCTTTTTCCTTAATATGTTGATTAAATTTTTGGTATTATATTGAATAAATGGAGTATAGAATTGACACCTTTGTCTTTTACTCCTTATGTTGGTTGGTTTTTATGTCAACTTGACACAACATAAAGTCATCAGAAAAGAGGTAGTCTCAATTGAGAAAATTTCCCTATAGAACTGGGCTGTAAGCAAACCTGTAGTGGATTTGGCTGATTAGTGATCAATGGGGGAGGGCACAGCCTATTGTGGGTAGTGTCATCTCTGGCCTGGTGGTTCTGGACTCTTTAAGAAAGCGGATTGAGCAAGCCATGAGGAATAAGTCAGTAAGCATCACCCCTCCATGACCTCTGCATCAGCTCCTCCCTCTTGGTTCCTGTGTTGTTTAAAGTCCTCTCCTGACTTTCTTTAATGATAGACAATCATACCAAAGTGTAAGCCAAATAAACTCTTTCCTTCCCAAGTTGCTTTGATCATGGTGTTTTATATTAGCAATAGCAACCCTATGAAATCCTACAACACATTTCTTAGACCATATCTCTTTTTTTCTTTTTTATTTTTTTATTTAAAAAAATAATTTCCGCCTCCTCCCCGCCTCCCATTTCCCTTCCCCTCTTCCCACTCCTCTCCCCCTCCCCCCACTCCTCTCCACCTCCCCCCACTCCTCTCCCCCTCCCTCTCCAGTCTGAAGAGCAGCCAGGGTTCCCTGCCCTGTGGAAAGTCCAAAGTCCTCCCCCCTCCATCCTGGTTAGACCATATCTCTACTCAAGTTTCTATACATATGCACATATATATTCACATACAACCATATTAGTATCTCATTCACTTCATAATTTTATGTATTATATATCATATAACATTATTCATTTCATATATTAGTATCTTATTATTCACTTGATAATATTCACAAAATGGAGAAGCAGATATTTAGAAAAGACAGGAGTCAGAAGCAAACCTGCACACTTCAAAGGTAGGTGTAGACAGATGCCAGCTTTGTCATAGTTAACCTTTTCATCAGCAACCACAAAACAATCACCCCAAAACTTAAATGATGACTTAAAATTCCAGGATACGTTATATTTTTAAGCTAATTAAATAATATTTAACTTTAGAACAATGAATGCTCTTTTTTGTGGGTATAGATTTTGAAGGAGACCCCATGCTCAACAGGGTTCCCTTTCAGACCCATATTATGCACAAACCACACCCAGGTGCCTGTTTTCACAGAGACCCTTTATTAAGGGGAAGAAAAGAAAAAGTGTCTGCTGTCTGACTTGCAGGTGCAATTTCTAAGAAGAGAAAAGGGGAGGTCTGTGATAGGACAGGCTAGAATGCAGCTAGGAGAAATGAGACAATGGAGAAAGGTGGAGCAATAGAAAGGGAGTAAGGGTATTCATCCTGGAAGGACTGGATGACCTCTGAACAAGAGAAGACAGACTTAGCCCATAGGAAAATAGAAGTTAATAAAGGTAAAGAGGGAAAGTCTGTGTTAGGATGAGGTGCTTAATTTTAGTTGGGTATGTTAACTGGGTGAACCAATGGCGGCTTATAACAACTGGACTTTGGTAGTCAGCCTCAAAATAAGAAAGAGGCCAAATAAAGGATTAGACCTTGGTGGTCAGCTTTATTAATATAATCTAATGGAATTTAGCAAGACAGATAAAAAGGGGGAGAAGAGCAAAGACATTCAGAGGTACATGCTCTAGTGGGTTAGTGTACCTTCATAAGTTACAAATTATTACCTAAAAAAAAGAAAAGAAAATGCTGTATGTTAAGGAAAAGAGGGAATAAAATTAGAAAAAAAAAGACTTTTTCAAGAACTAGGAATTCATTTAGTGTGAATATGTCTAGTGGCTGACTGAGACGATCTACTTGGAAAGACCAACTGTGCTCCACTTAGTAGCACATGATTTTGCATTCAATATGTTTGTACAATTTCAAAACAATATTAAATTTAAACATTTAAAACATTTTAATCAATATGATTTACAACATTTAGGCCTTTCCAGTCTCCCACGCAAAGTTTCAAACTGATCATCTCTTCTAGCCCTAAGGCTACCTTAGCCCTAAAACTAAACCTAGTGCTAACCATAGCCCTAACCCTAGTCTTAGCCCTAATCCTAACCTTAACACTAAACCTAACCCTAGCCCTAATCCTAACCTTACAATCATTAGTGTTAACAGTTTCATAGCTTTGGAAGTTCCTTAGTCACTAGCCAGATCAGCACAGATGTACTTCAGCTTTCACAAGGTGAAAGAAGTTACTCTTATCATGATGCATAGTAGAGACTGTGCCTCTTTGAAATGTTTGAAACAGATGACGGAAGCACTTGTGTTGAGAAGTGCATGAATCCAGGAAAAAGCAGGGCGGTGTTCACAATAGAGTCCTGGCTTTAGCCTTCACAGGTTCAGCTGATTATGGATGATTCTGCTCATAGGTGAAGGGGTCAGGGTCTTATCATTCCTCAGCTGTCCTTAATATCATTCACAATTGTTATATATAATATGTTAATATAATTATATGATCCTACCTCACCTCCCCTTTCATAACTTGAATTACATGATAAAAATCTTATTCCTAATTATTAATCTCATGATTAATTTAAAATACAATTTTAGATTCATATGATCCCAAAACACCCTGAGAAAGTTCATTTTGCTTAAATTTCTTAACAGATAGATGTTTCTCCTTTTTAGTGAACTGTTTCAGTTGTGTGGTCATTTTCCCTAACTAATAGGAGAGACCCACACTCCTGCTAACTTTGTGAGAAGAGTGTGAAAATACCATGGGAACAGGATGTGTCTGAATTACAGTTCCTCATGTGGTTTTACTTGTTGCAGATATTATCGATCTTCTGTTTCCTTGCCTTGAGAAATGAAGACAGTGATAAGTGCATCTGAGGCACAGGACCTGATTGACAACCACTGGTTAAAGCTGTTAACCTGTTCTCCCTGGTGAACCTGCCAACCTTACTCAGGTTAAGAGGTCGGACCCTCTAATCTCATATGAGGCTATTTGAAAATGCTTTATCTGTAGTAGTTTCCTGCACAGATATTTACAGTTGGAACATGGGATAAAAACTTGAGTGTTTCCAAGTAATCTCTGTTAAGTTAGTTCATTCATTAGTTTCTTATGGGGTTGTTAATTTCTAACATTGCAAATAATAGTTAAACCCTATTATGTAAAAAAAGAAAGAAACATAAGTCAAGAATTTTACACAATGAAAATTTAATCTTAATTTTCCACAGTTTCAATGTCTGTCTGTAATATACATTGATTTATCTTTCACCATAAAATCAACTATGTTCTATGTAGATATTCCCAGTTAAATTAAAAATAAATACCATTAAAATCCTCATCTTGATTATTATGGAAGGGCTGGGCAAACTCATCAAGCCTGATGGGAAAATTGGACAATGTGGGTTTATCTGTCGGGCACAAAAATTCTGCTACATGTGATGGCCAAACTGTCATCCATGCCTACTGTCAGGACCTATTGACAACATGCTTAATCACCGAGTTTCTGCATTTGGGAAGCTTCACTCCATTTTCTGTTTTTTTTAAAAAATATATATCTTACGTCTCCCTTTAAAGCCAGTCACAAACCTGTCAATTTTCTGATACATATTTTTTTCTCTGGATGTCTACATTCGTGATGGTTCCTGATAATTCAAATTAGAGACAGCTAGCATCATACTCTAAGAGAATACTTTCAATTTTACCTATCGAGTGTAGTAAATTTTTAAATTTGGCTTTTTTTGTTTTCTTGCTATAATTAAAATTGTCAGTTACCAGAGGATATAGTGAAATTCTGCTTAAGATAAAGACAAACATTCAACATTGTAAAATGAGAAATTCAGCTCTCTTACATGGTTTGCAAAATAATGGTCTTCATAAGATTATTAGTTTCTTTGTCTGTGTTTCTTGTTTTTCCTCTCACAAGCATTATCAGTTACTAGTAAACTGTCTTTACAGTAGGGTTCATGGACTCTTTTATCCCCAGACAGGTCTTCCAGGTGGAAGACCAACTTCTTTCAAGAAGGTTGTGATTTCACAGGCTTAAATAAGAGCTTGCTGTTGTATATCTCAGTATGTCAAGGGTCATGTTGAGACTCAACCAGTTCTATATATCGACTGAAGTGTAAACAGAAATTTCTGTCCTATATGGTCCCACAGTCATTCAGTCTCAAAGAAACACACAGAGGCTTATATTAATTATAAATTCTTTTACCTATTGCTCAGGCTTGTTCCTAACTACCTCTTACAACTTAAATTAACTCACAATTCTTTCCTATATTTAGCCATGTGGTTTGGTACCTTTTCTCAATAAGGCATTCTCACCTTGTTTCCTCTGTGTCTGGCTGGTGACTGCATCTCTGGACAGCATGTAAAGCATGGCTACTACGCCTCAGTACTGCCCCAGGTGATACATTTCCTGTATCAGACCATCAGCTAGGGACTGAATGCTCACACCTGCAAGGCTATAGAAGATATTTCATACTGAAACAATAGCATTGCCTCATAAATAGCCCTTATCTCAGTTACCTTCCCCTCTCTCATCTTGTTTTAATTTTTTGAGAAATTTCATTCTTTTTTTTCTAAAACTACATTAATCTGCACACATGCTGGTCCTACTTTCTAAGTAATAATGTGAGCTCTTTGCAGTGTGGTCATTTGCTTATATGTTCCTGTTTTAGCTGCATCACTTTCGCCTATATATTGGATTAGAATCTGGTACACAGTGAGTTTGAAATGGATTTGTTAGATGAAAGCATATAATAGTAAGGAAATCATTGAAATATCCCTTACTTGCACACTTAAAAATGCTCACGTAAATGGAAACAAATGATAGAACTCTTACATGCTGCTAAGGAATATACTTAGCATAGAAGAGGAACTCTTTAAAAATTATAAATATGCTCAAATAAATTGCAGTATCATTATTTTAATTTCTGAGCAGGGATATTTGGATCATTTAATTACTTGGTTAATGAATAGTTTATTGAGTATCTTAGCTTAGTCAGAACATAGTGACTTAGAAAACAAGAGAAGATGCTGTTTTTACCTGCAGGGTAATTGTACTGAAGATAAGAGATACTCGTGAATGATGGAACTTATTCAAGTAACTTAATTGAACAATGGATTTTGTAATATAGATGGTATAGGAAAAAACTACAAGGTAGTGAAGTAGAACAGAAAGCTGGCAGAAGAAACTTTACCACACATGATAGCTCATTCAGAAGGGTCTCTGGACTGGTCACTTGTTTCAAAAACTACATAGAATATTCACCAGTATTTTTCATTAGCCACAGTTTTTTTAATTGAAAAAAACATTTTTAGACAAAATATTCTGATCATGCTTTTCTACTCCCCCAGCTCCTTCCAGCTCCTTCCACATCTAACTCCATACCCTTTCTTGGTGTAGGAGGTTCTTCTGTTCATGTGTTTCTTTCATTGGGTAACGAATAAAGAAACTGCTTTGGGCCTGATAGGGCAGAACTTAGGTAGGCAGAGAAGACAAAACTGAATTCTGGGAAGAAGGGCATAGTGGAAGATGCCATGGATCTCCTGCCTGAGATGGACACTGATTAGAATCTTGCCAGTAAGCCACAGTCACATGGCGATACACAGATTAACAGAAATGGGTTAAATTAAGATGTAAGAGCTAGCCAATAAGAATTTAGAGCTAATGGGCCAGGCACTGTTTAAATGAATACAGTTTCTATGTGTTTATTTCAGGTGTAAGCTAGCCAGTCAGCTGGGACAAACAAAGGGCCACTCTCCTCATGCAACACTATCTATCCTGCTCTTAAAACAAATAAAACCAAGTACACATACATTAACTCCCATAAAAACATTAAATCAGAAACCATAATATAAAAGCAAAAAACCAATAAGACAAAAAAATGACCAAAACAAAATGAGACAAAAGTTTACAAAAATGACAATGAGTTTGTTTTGTGTTTATCAAATACTACTAAGCATTTGGTCTGTGGTCTTCCCTGAAGTATGGTTAACAAACACAGTGAAGCTTCTATATTTGCAAGATTTCAATTTGCAATTAGCTTCTTGATTGGGGTGGAACCTGTGCCCACACCCCCCTGTCATCACTGGGACCCCATCAGGCTTAAATCTGTTCCTATGTGTGCTGTCACAGTCTCTGTTTGTTCATGTGTATATCAGTACTGTTGTGCCTGGAAGACGCTGTTTCTTGGTGCTCTCTATTGCCTCAAGCTCTTATAATATTTCTGTCGCCTCTTCTCCCTGATTGCTGAGGGGAGAGAATTGGTGAAGACATACCATTTATGACTGAGTACTGTGAAGTTTCTCATTCATTGTGCACTTCAATGGTGAGTCTCTGGATCAGTTTCCATGTACAAGAAGCTTCTCTGATGACAGCTGAGCAAGGCACTGATCTGTTGGTGTACCAGAATGTTAGGGGTCATATTGTTGCTATGTTCTTTTGGAGGAGCAGTAGGACTTGGTTTTTCCCTAGGTCTCATGGCTTATTCAGCCTCAGGTTATTGGCCACCCTGGCAGTATTAGGCATGGTTTCTGTCTCAAGAGGTGGGAGGGGTAAATGTGATCAAAGATCAGTTGGTTATTTCCACAGAATTTATGCTACTATTACTACTTTAGCATATCTCACAGGACTGTTACCATTGTATGTTTGGAGCTGGGTTGATGACTTCCTATGTCCTTTGGTAGTGTGCAGAATTCCAGCACCATAATTGTTTTTCAGTAGGAGTGAAGCCTTTAAGTAGGCACCAGGTTGACTTCATCATGTTCTATGAGATACAAGAGAATTCTCTTCACCCATAGGGCTTTTAGGTACAATATTTTAAAATATCTGAAAATACTCCTTCAATTGAGATCTTTATAAAACTGGAGTAGTAGGGCTATATGGATGACTTAGTTGAAAAGAAGCAAGTACATATTTGAACATAATATATATACATAAATTTACATTTGTATTAGAAGTTATATCTTTTCCTTATGAATGTAAATGCCTGTCAAGATTATAAAAACCTTAATAATTTACAAATAAGAGCTTCGATAAGATGAACAAGTGGTTTTATTCTTCATAAGAAGAGATAGACAAAATTTATATATATATATATATATACATATACATATATATGTCATAATTCTTTATTGAATCTTTGGGGGTTTCACAGCATTTACCCCAATTTATCTCTCTTCTCAATTCCTCCATTTCTGCCCTTCACCCCCGCAGCATCTTCCCAACCCCCCAAAATTAATTAAAAGCAAACAAACCAAAACAAAAAACACCTCGCTTCTCCCTCTTTCCCACCTCTCCAACACCTCTTCATTTGTCCTAGTGACATTGGGTGCTGCAGTGTGTTACACAGAATACTCTTTTGTCCAATAAGCCCCGCCCACAAATGTCCACTGCAGTGAGTCATTGGTCTGGCCTCTGGCACACCATCATTAGTAGACCCTCACCAAAACTCTCTAATATCCTGCTGTTTCCCTGAGTCATGAAGATCCTGCTGCTATTGTTCCACAGAACCAGCTATCCCAGGATCAGAGAAGGGTGGAGCCAGCTCAGCATTACCCTTGGATTCCAACATGCATGGACCCTATGACCCCTGTGGTAACATGGACCATGGACATCAGCCCAGAACCCAGTTGCAGCAGAACCATGGACCAAGACATAGCCCTTGTCATCAGCTTAGTCCCAGACATCACTTGGGCACCTAATCCCATTGAGCTTTCTTTATTAAGGAAAAGGGGGTAAGGGTTGACTGAATATAATGACACAAATACTCAAACTACCAAAATGAGAAATAAGTAAAGTGGAACTTCTAGGAAAAATAGATTATGTGCATTTCTGTCACTGTTACATCCCAAACAATTGTTGTAATGCTTAGATTTCAATAATTTATTTAGCATCAAACAAATTTATAAAACAATGAGGGGTGGGTGCAGCAATTGGTCTGATCTTAAATTAACATTTACCTAGGTAGAGTGTATGACAGTTTTCTGTTATGCAACATTCTTCTCAATTACCCGGTAGTATCACTCCATGAACTTCATCTATAAATTCTACTCCAATTCATAAGAATTTTCTACTTGCTCATGTGAAGATTAAATGGCTAGCAAAATATTGCTCAAAAATTTTTAAGAAAAGATCAAAAGGCTTATCAAGTTTAATTCTATAAAACAAGACACTTTTGTTGCTACTTCCTAATGGATATATAGAGGTAAATGTCATGTCAATAGGGTATGGTTTTCAATTTGTATATAATCTACTACCAGGACAAATTTTATAAGTTCTACTTTTAGATATAGTGATTTTGAAAAGAACAATTCTGTGCCTTTTACTCAAAGTTTGTGGGTCACAATTTCTTACCCATTTCAACTCCTCACTTCTTTATCTTGAACTTTAATGTCCATCAAAATCCCAAGTATTAAAGCATGGATTCCATGGGTTCTAGAGTCTGATAGAAGGAAATTGGGCCTGAAGGGAACAATAGAACTCTGACCTCTTTCTGTCTTTTTGTTGTTGTTAGGTAAATGTAAATTAGGTAAATCTCTGACTCAGAGCTCCAACCTGATGTACTATCACAAGCACAGAGCAATAGGTCAGGCAGCTATTGACCAAAACCATTAACCTAAACCATTACTCACTTTAAATTGGTCAACAAAAGTATTTTGTAAAAGTAATGAGAAGTATTGACTGATATTCAACAGGAGCTTAGCTTTAAAGAAATAATTGTTAATCCAGTCATTCTCTCCACTATTGCTAGAAGTCTTTGCTGGGGTCATCTTTGTGAATTCCTGGGAGTTTTCCTAGCACCAGGTTTCTCCCTAACTCCATAATGGCTCCTCTATCAAGATATTTCCTTCATTGCTCTCCCTCTCCTTCCCTTCCTCAAATTGACCTTCCCATTTCCTCATGTTCTAAACCCCCGCTTTCTCCTCTCTCCTTCCCACCCACAGTTTATCCAGGAGCTCTTATCCATTTTCCCTTCATAGTATAATCAATGCATGTTCCTCTTAGGGTCCTTCTTGTTACCTTCTGTGGTTTGTATGTAAAATAAATTTAAAAATTAAAATAAAAAGGAGTAATTGCGGGCTGGAGAGATGGCTCAGTGGTTAAGAGGACTGGCTGTTCTTCCACAGGTCATGAGTTCAATTCCCAGCAACCACATGGTGGGTCACAACCATCTGTAATGAGATCTGGCGCCCTCTTCTGGTGTGTCAGCATACATGGAGGCAAAATGTTGTATACATAATAAATATTTTTTTAAAAAAAGGAGTAATTGCTAAATAATATTGATTTTATTATTTTCATAACCAAAAATCAAAAGAAAAGTAAGTAAATGGATGTTGTGGAACCATATCTGTACACTATAAATATATATTTATCTCATTGGTTAATAAAGAGCAGACTGGACTATAGCTGGGAAGGAAGAGATTGGGCGGGAAAGCCAGACTAAAAAGATGCTGGAAAAAAGAAGGGCGGAATATAAGGAGTACAATGTGGGATTTCCCTCTGTATGCTGTGATTACCATTGATAAATAAAGGAACACCTTTGGGCCTATAGCAAAGCTATAGGAGAACAGAGCTAAGCAGGTGGAGGAACTAAATGGAATGCTGGGGAAAAAAGGAGGGTGGAGTCAGAAAGAAACCATGAAGCAACCAGAGATAAACGCTAGACACTTTACCTGGTAAGCCACAGCCACATGGTGATATATAGATTAATAACATGGGTTAAATTAACATAAGAGTTATCCAATAAGAAGCTATAGATAATGGGCCAAACAGTGATTTAAATAATATGGTTTCTATGTAATTAGTTTGGGTCTAAACTAGCCAGGTGATCAGAAACCAACAATCGACCTCCCTCAAACAAAAGTCAAGATGAGTCGCCAGAAGACACAGAAGGAACAAGGTATATGAGGACAGGTAAAAGCATGAGCCTTATGGTCATACATAGATTAACAGAAATGGGTAAATTTAAGTTGTAAGCACTAATTAGTCGTAAACCTGAGCTTTCTTGTCAAGCATTTATAATTAGGTCTCCATGTGGATTATTTGAGAATTGGCAGGCAGAAGAAAAAATAAAGTCTCAGCATTTTTCCTATTTAAACTCTTAAGGTTAAAAATAACTGAAGAAATTGAAACAATTTACTCATGTATAGAATAAAATATATAAAATATTCATTGCTGATATTGAAATTTTGGGTAAGTTCATAGGGCAGGAAAAAGTTATTGTACAAGCATTGTCTGCAACTTTAATAATCCTCAATGAGATATGTAAGTTGATTCCAAAGACACTAATGAATGCTCGAGTCTACAACTCAACATTCATAGCTGAAGTAGTGCATGGATCCTACCAAAACTTTGCTCAGTATCCAATGAGTGAATGAAGAAATCTAGCAAGAAATGCAACTCAACCCATTTAAAAGAAAAAGGGTACATGTTTATAACAATACAAAACAAATTACCTACCTTTGATGAATGCATGTCGATTATCTTAACTAAAGTGAAGTTTAGAGTTCAGAATTCTGGATATCGTGGTTCTAACAGGAATCTCTGGTATTTCTTTCAAGTTTTGAGCAGAAAACAACTGAGACACATGAAACACTTGCCTAGTGTTTATTATACAATAATAATCCAACTATATATTCATGGATTTAATTTCCTTTTGAAAATACAAATTGAATAGTACTAGTATAAATCTAATTTTAAGAAAATGCATTTGATGGGTGGGCATGGTACACTCTTTTTATCCCAGCACATGAGAGGCAGAGGCAGAGGGATCTCTGAGTTCAAGGCCAATCTAATCTACAAAGTGAGTGCCAGGACAGCCAGGACAATTAAACAGAAAAACCCTATCTCAAAAACACAAAAACTAAACTAAACAAACAAACCAAAAACCAAAGACAACTGCATTCATACAGGCCTGGTGGCTTAAATCTGTAATTCTCTCATGTAGGAGAATCACAGGAAGTTCCAGACCATCCTGGACCATATAACAAGACTGTGTTAACATTGCAAGACTTATCAATATTAGCATGAGGTATTCACATGATATATACGAGATTTAGGATTAGACTAACCCAAACCTCAACCTCAGCTTACTAGCTGTGTGGTCTTGAATAAATTGATGATATTTTAAGTTCTCTCTCTCTCTCTCTCTCTCTCTCTCTCCTTGATTATGAGTATTAAATAAAATGATTCATTTAAAATGTTGGCACTGTGTCAGACATAGTTCAACTTCAATAAATGTTCAGCATTAATTGTACTTTGTGGCCAAAGCAACATGAGCACACCAAAGCATAAAGGATATTTTAACTAATCCATTTTTAATATCATAGAAAATATGTATATGGTCAGGAGAGTTCAAAGGTGTAAATGTGGAGTCAAATTGTTTGATAACAAAAATGATCAATTCAGTAACAGTCATTTTGTGAGCTGTGATAGAAAGGAAGAATTTGGAAGGCTGTAGTCCCTAAGCTACTAACTTTTTTAGCAGACAAAAAAAAATGACCCGAGGATTAAAACTATCATATGATCATGAGGCAAAGATTATCTAACAGTGACAGTGAAAGTATGATGTGTAGAGAAAACTGTCACTGTAAACAATAATCCACTGTGAATCTTGGGCCTATGACCTTTGTAGTATTTTGTCTTCAATTTAAGCAAAGGGTAAAATATTGTTGAGTGTCACCTATCAGTTCAGAGATGTCACACATAGGAAGAAAAGGACCGTAGTGTTCATATTCTCATTGCACATTATGGCAATTATTGAGACTACTCTTTTTACAGTTTTAGTTTAAAAATATTTGAGAATTTCATTCATGTATACTATATTTATATTATTGTCATCTCACTCTCGATATAACCTCTCCCAAGTCCCCACATACTCCCTCAATTTGTGAGTTCTTCTTTTTTACTGTAATAATACACACATATGCATATAAATTATCTGTATTTTAACATGATATGTTATTATACATGTGATCCAAGATGTTCCACGAGGAAACAATGAGCAACACTTTCAAAAAAGTGACAGGATAAAAAAATCAACTTATAAAAATCAGTAGCCTTTCTATGTATCAATAACAAAAATTCTGAGAAAGCAAAATCATGGAAACACTACCATTCATGGTAGCCTTTTAAAAATTTAGGAATATATCATCAGGGTCATAGAGATTTTGCTTGTTCCATAAAAATTCATGCCCAATTCTTACCTTTCTGATCTCCAGTGGGTGTGAGTTAGATGTGCAGTTCTTGCATAATAAGTACCACTGAGCATCTGTGTACTTGTTGAATGTGGACATATAATATTTAAGGAAATGCCTATTTTTAATTTTTTGCTGTTATTGGCTTGTACCAGTCCTCTTTGTTCAGCACATTATCTCCTCTTAGGTGTGGAATTTGTAACATTTTCTCATGTTCCTTTTCTTTTCCCAATTCCTTGGTGTGTCGTTGGATGACAAGAGAAGAGGTCTGTCAGTTTTCTGCCATCCTACCTATTCATATTTGCTTCCACCCCCTGTGCTGTGGTAGTCATGTCTGAAAATCTGTCATTAAGTGTTTTGTCATGAGACTTTTCAGCTGTGAGTTTTTGGACAGATTTTCACTCTGTAGTCCAGACTGGCTAGTAACCTGTCATCATGCTGCCTCAGCTGCCCAAATACTAGGATTACAGGTATGTCAGTAATCCAGGAATATCATTTTTCTAGTAGTTTTACAGTTTGAGGTCTTAAATTAAGGTTTTTAAGCAATTTTGATTCAATTTTTGGTATTTTTGGAATTATGATAGTCCTCTCTCTCTCTCTCTCTCTCTCTCTCTCTCTCTCCTCTTCTCTTTCATCTCATTCTCTACTCTTATCTCCTTGAATTATTTTGATATTAAAAGAATCATCAACTGTTATTGCTTCCTTTGATTCATGCCTACATCTATTGTTTGCGATATTGCAATCCACATCAATGAAATTATGATTCAGTAAACAAAGATTAGTATTTCTAGTGGAGAGTAAAGAAAAGATGTACCTGAATGTTCAGAATTCTTCTCTGCCTCTAATAATATAGAGAAATAAAATCTAAAAATTTTGACACATAAAGAAATGTTTTTCTAAGCAAACTAATTTTTACAGTGCCTGTCCCTTGACAGATTGGTTCATGTGAGTCTCAGTACTTACAAAAAATTATTATGATTTGTTTCTCAGAGAAGGAACAGAAAGATAAAAGACATTAGGTGTTTGATTTATGAAATATAAATACTAGTAATGTAATATAGTTTTGTATAAATAAAAAATAACTCTTTTACAGGAAAAATATTTCAATGGTTGTGAGACCTATTCTGTGATTTGAGTCTATCCCCAGCCTCTTTTATCATGGAACTCAAATCCACTATAAGACAAAATTCCCATCAGGTCGCACAAATGTGTTGCAGGTTAATCATAAGTAAAGCCCCCTAAACCTTGATATCCCTACCTTTCAAGTATAATTTGTCGTCTCAAACATATCCAGACACAGCCATTATTGAGACAATATTCTCTTTTCTAGTGAAATCAAATCCTCTCCAGGGTTTATTATAAGACTTATTAAAATAGTCTGTTGGTAGGCAAAATTTTTCTCACTGTGACCAGAAGACTTTAAAATTGGTGGCAAAGGAATTTGGGTAGTCTGAGAGAAAAAGAATCATAAGACTGGTTATTTGGAGTCCACTTTAATGGTCTAATTTCATGTGAAAATATAGGTGCAAGCTCAGACATATTTTGATACAAGTATCTGGGAACTGGATATTGAGCTAAACAATTTGCAGACCTTGGAATAAGTAGAAAATTGCTCTTGAAGCCATGCTAAAAAGAAAATGTGAAATTGATCACATTGCAATAAGAATAATCGGGTATAGAAAAGTATTTTCAGCATGCATGATTTGTTTATAATTATTTTCTGTATCATGGAACATGAATGTCACATACTAGCATTTAAACAATTACTTTCATCTTTGAAAATTTATATTAAACTTTAAGTAAACAAATGAACCCGAACTTTATTAGTATGCTATGCCAGTATACTGTGAATCAAAAGTGTAAGGGGACTGTAGCTGGTGATGAAATTCTAATGTTACAGATGTCAGTCAATGTTATTATATTCCTCTAGACAATAATTTTAATAAAATACATTCTTCAAAATGTTCTAGCTTTAAGAGTATTTGCATTAATCTCTAGTAGCTCTACTGTGTAGTGTCAGTGGAACATTTGATTGGTTCAAACAAGTGAGCAGACAATGGGAACTGTGAGTGTTAATGAGCACAACCATTCCCCCCAGAAAAAGGCAAGCGAGTAAATAAGCAAGAAGCAAAAACTTCTCTACACGGCTTGGAATTCTGTATGGGACACTGTGTGAATCCTTTTGTATTAGACAGCAGTTTAACTTGACATAATTGTAAAATACAGTAGTAATCTCATTTTACTAAAATCATGCAAAAAATTAGCTGCAGTCCTGACATATTAGTCCACTAGTTTGTTTGATTTTGAGGTAATTTTAACATGAGTGGTCCATTCACAAATGTCAAGTATTAAGAAAGGGAAGGAAGGAGGGAGGGAGGGAGGGAGGGAGGGAGGGAGGGAGGGAGGGAAAGAGAAAAGAAGGGAGGGAGGGAGGGAAAGAGAGAGAGAGGGAGGGAGGGAGGGAGGGAGGGAGGGAGGAAGGAAGGAAGGAAGGAAGGAAGGAAGGACAACAGAACCATAAAATTTCAACCAGCTGGAGGTGTTCAGCCTGTTCCTCAGTATTAGAATAATTGGTTAGTATGCACAAAGTCTTTGACTGAATTATACTCTTGCTCTCCCTCTCAACCTATAACTCTCTTCTCCTCTCATTCAGATTTATTTTATGAGAATAAAACAATTTCATGCTATATGTAAACTTTTTCATCAAGATTTTCTAAGCCATCTACACCATGCCTCTAATTGTAAGGACATTTTATTTCAAGGAACACTCTACACATTATTGAAGCTTCATCAAATAAATAAACTCTCTTTGAAAAACAGCTTTACCATTAAGAATTGACAGATAAGGATGACTCCAAAATCTAGAGTCTACTTATAGTGATGGGGAATGGTAGAGTTGTGAATCATTACAGCAAAGAAGTTTCTACACAAATAAAACCAATGTTTCATGGTTAGCTTTCCACTTTACATTATGTTTTTCTATGAGTTTTCTTGACATCTGCAATAGAGCCAATTTCTATACAAGAATAGAATTTGGGGGCTAGAAAAGTTAAAAAAAAATATCCTGTAGGGAGGTTGTTGATGAGGTTTTGTCCTGACCAGTTCCTGTAGTCATTAAGCCCTAAAGAAATATACAGAGATCTACATTAATTATAAACTGATTGTCCTATTAGCTCAGGCTTCTTACTAATTCTTATAACTTATATTAGCCCATAAGTCTTGTCTATGTTAGCGACCTGGCTTGGTACCATTTTTGGTGAGGCAGTCACATCTTGTGTCCTCTGTATCTGGGTCACAACTGCCGACTTAAACTTTTCTCTTCCCAGAATTCTCATTGCCCCACCTCTACTTTCTTCCTGGTCACCCTGCCTATACTTCCTACCTGGCTACTGACCAATCAGCATTTATTAAATAAATACAGGAACCAAATCTTTACAAGGTAAAATCATTATTCCAGAGTACTTCCCCCCTTTTTTAAAACAATAACTCTGAATTTAATATCCTTGGTTTTGCTTTTTGTTCAGACCACCATTTATAACATATTGTAATGAACACTTTAAACATAGATAAATATCCATAATCCATATTTTGGGAATGTGAGCATAGTTTTTTAGTCTACTTTCTGCTGATTGGAGGCACTTATAATCTTTTGGGGACCTAAAGAAAATTTAGAATTTTTGTCAAGTCATGACTGGAGTATCCTGTAATGCTTGATCATCTCTGGTAGCCATCTTGAATCAGTTCTGGATGTAGAACTCAGACATCTGGGCGAGCAACTCCTTTCGGAGATTTCTCAGGAGGTCTTTCTTGATCAAACCTTATTTTTCTTATTCAGGAATAAATTCCCAGCCTCACATTTCCTGTGGAAGCAAAAGCAAATCCTCTTCTCCAAAGTAACATACCTTTTGGATTCAATTTTGAAGTCAAGGTATTTTTAAAATGCCGCTCTTGGATTAATTTAGCAGCATTTATAAACATCTTTTAGCAGCTGTTGCTCATTCCTCAATATTCAAACAATTTAAAGAGAACATAATAACATGCAGTATCCAGATTTTTTGTGTGTTTTCAATCTTTACATGGCTCTAATTTACGCTCCATTTCTTTTATTTTTATTTTTAATTTTTGGCTTTTTGAGACAGGGTTTCTCTGTGTATCTTTGTCCTGGAACTCACTCTGTAGACCAGGCTGTCCTTGAACTCATAGAGATCTGCCTGCCTCTACCTCCCAAGTTAAAGGTATGTGCCACCACACCTAACAAGCTTCAGTCTGCAGTTGTGACCCAGATTTATATGACTGCCGCGCCAAAAAAGATACCAAGCCACATGGTTAACATAGTTAAGAATTATGGGCTAATATAAGTTATAAGAGTTAATAAGAAGGCTGAGCTAATATAAGTTATAAGAGTTAATAAGAAGGTCAATCAGTTAATGTAGACCTCTGTATATATCTTTGGGACTTAACAACTATGGAAAACAGGCAGAACAAAAACCTCAGTCAATAAGAGGTTGAATACAAATTAGTTTTAAAAACAAAAATTTCAAAAGCAAAGAATAAAGAAAGAGTATAGATACTTTGCAAAACCCCAAACTGGTCCTTTGAAAAGACTAGCAAGATAAAACTTCCTCGATATGCAATAATGGTGATGATAACAAGTAAGTAAAATACAGCATGACAAAGTAGTGTAGTGGGCATATTATTTTCAATGATAAGAATTACAATAACTTTTGGTTATGCTCTGTGAAAATGTAAATAAAAAGAATAATTTCCTGGAAAAAATATAAATTATCTAAATAGATAAGAAAATTCAAGTTACCCAACAATTTTACAGAAATTCAATCCATGGGAAAAAAAAAAACAAGCACATAGTTCTAACCAGCAGAGTGGGTTAAGTGGAGTAAAACTCCAATCAGATTGCTCCTTGCCTTGCCTTCCTCATGCTTCTCTATGGAAATGAACATAACAAGTTCATAACAAATGAACATATAAATTAATCCATAAACAAGGATGTCCAGCCAGACAATTTTTTGACCCAAGTAAAATACAGCCCCAGAAAATTAAAAGAAAGTTTCAAGTAAATTTACCATGTCCAGAATTGTTTTCTGATGTGATAGCTGACACTGGGTGGGCACATGTGTGTGGAACTGTTCAAGTTAAGCACTTGCAACACCAACAAGATTAAACAATTGTGAGGCTAGCCTACTGTCATGGAGAACATTCAGTTTTTTCTACACATGCAGGAATGTGCTAAGGGTACTATGTGATGTGAACACAGGTGTTCCTGATGCATAAGGCTTCATCTCATGAAGGCTGATTTAGTTTTTGTTCTATACAAAGACACTGACTAGTTGTAATTTTCAGCGATTTAGTAATGATAAATGCACAGCCTTTTTTGCTAAATCCACCACTAAAAATGTAATCAGAAGATTATAAAAACAAGCAATACTTTAAAATATTACATATATAATAATATCCATCTATTATACATAATAGAAAACATAAATTTTAGTCACAAAACATATTTTGATAAAGAATTAAATAAAATTTAAAAAAACCTGTATTATAAATATTTTGAAACATAAAAACAACATGAAACAAGAAAAATACAAAAAATGCAAGTGATTTGTCCCTGTAGAAATGTAATGCATTGTGCATTAAATTCTAGTTATATAATGATTTCTACCCAAAAGTTAAACAAATGCTGTTTAATAAAATGGAGGTTGGCAAAATAATTCCTACCTAGGAAGACTCTTTTACCAAAGCAGGAGGTAAATTCTATGATAATTCACTAGATCTTTAGTTTTTAATATCATTTGACATATATTTTCTTAAAGAAGTTCCAGGAATTGCTATAAATAACTGTGAGCAGAAACAGCATAAAAGAAGTCAGTACATCACATTAAATTGTACACTCCAGAACTGTCTAGTTAAAAAGAGTCTGATAAAAACTTTCCATTAAAAAATTTGTATACCCAAAATAGAATTAAAAATGAAGTTATAGAGACACAGACAAGACTTTCTTGAGAAATTATAATTTAATTGCTCATGTTTCGTTTGGAAAATAATTTGTACTCTTTTAAAGCAAGTGAAAGGAACAAACACTGGTTATATATACATTTAAACAGCTTCATTTGAAAAGAATTAAATAAAATGAGCACAATTTGAAAATTTTTATTTTGTTAAACCTGTTCAATTCTGAAGTCTCCTTATAGTATGTTAAAGATTGTGTGGCATTTATTAGAGTTGTAAACATTTAATGATTGATAATTAAATAGCACATCTTAGTCTTGTAAAATTTAATTAAACATAGCACACTACAGATGTGAGATTTAAATTACTGCTCATAATTATGTCTAAAACACAACAGCTGATATGATCATTTGGAATTCTAAAAGAAATTTACTCTTTCTCATTTTAAACAACTTGTTTTTTAAATTCATCACTTTTATTTTATTAATCATTTTAGCAGCAGATAACAAAATAAAATGTCAAATATATCCAGATATGCTCTTTGTGAATGAGCATATCTCATTATGTATGTAATATAAATACTGATTGCAAAGTATAGGAGAAAAAAAGAAAATAAAAAACAGCCTGACCCAACTACAAAGTAACCCATACGGAAGAACAGGAACTGTCCCTGTCCCGGGTGTGTTATTAGATACACAGAAAGCCAATTTGTCTCCACATTCAGAACTATTTGTAACTCACATATTTGCAAATAATTAAAATCCATGAAAAACATTAAAAATCAGAATTGATTTCCAGGAAACATTAAAATTTTTATATCAACAATGCAAATGCTGGGAGAATTTCAGCTTGCTTTGTTCATATTTGAAGATGCCTTTGGTACTTTCGCACCTGCAGTGTGCAGGAAGAGTAGTGACTGTGTACCATTTCATAGTTGATTACACACAGTGATCACACATATTCTTAATATACTGGTCAAAATATTAATTTGAGCTACATTACACTATAGGGTAGAAAAGCAACCTTGGAATATGCTGAAACTTAAATTCAGTATGCTGCAATATTCTATCTGTAATGTTTCAGAATAACAAATATTTGCTTTGAAAATCTTAGCAAATGAGGTCTCTGAGATTAGAAAAGCAAACAGCAAATGTTCAAGTGACTAACAAAGAAATGCTTGAACCCATATTTCCCATCTCCACAACCATACAGAAAGGCGTAACTTATTTTTAGTAAATTATGGGAGTGAATTACACCCTAACATCTAAATTAATTATCCTGGTCATTCTTGATTAATACTTCTTGTGTCACTATTGTATTGCAAAAACCTAGCAATTTCAAAAATCTGCAGGTGGGCTTAGAGGAATCTATAAATAACATATTCAACAAGAAATAATTTGTCAGGTCATATATGCTCATTATATGCATATGTTTTACCATAATTGCTTGTGACATTTTTAAATAGATGAAACAGTCTCAAAGTTATCATCTAAAGAAGAGATTTTGATAAGGAAAATAGATGGATCCTAGCAATGGAGCTGTTCGGGGAACTCCATATGCATGCATGTGACAGTTTCTTATTTACATGTTGCTCATGTTTATGCATGTTCAGAAGACTACAGCTGCTACCCCATTCTCCAGAAATCACAGACTCCGGTCAAGTCTATAAACAGCCACATTTGAGCTTGTAATGTATTTATCGTGAAAAGCTTGGCGCTCTAATGGAAGAGGAGGGGGGAATCGGTACAATTTGCTTTGAAAAGATAACGGGTATTTTTCAAAAAACAAATACTGTATATTTAATTCAGCTTTTTTAGGTGCTTTCATGTTATAGGAATTCTGCTGGTGATGAAAACAGCATCCAGCCAATCAAATGGAGTATCCTAGTGCCATCCAAAGTAGAAGCCTAGTGTTTAAAATAACCCTGATGAATTATTCATAGAACTGATGTTTATGCAAATTAGAGAATCATGCATCCACCTGACCACCAAGGGAAGGAAAGAAAAAACACACGGGGGAGGAGGGGACTACCATGCTTTTAGCATTCTCCAGAACCTGTGTAATCAAATGATAATGTTCTTTCATTAAATGCATCAAGGAATTACAATCCTTACCTGGTTAGTTTGTAGGGTTTTCAGATTTTCTGGATGAAATAACTGACTGTGCATGCAACCAATAAAACTGAACTGAAAAGCTGATTAAGGGCACTTACTTAATGCAAAGCCACTCACTGAATATTCATATGCTGTCCGTGTTTATGCAAATTAAAGTAAAAGAAAGCCCAAGGGGATTGGCTGCCAAAGCCCACAAATACTATGTACAGCAGAAAATATACGGAACAGTTACAAATAAATCTTGAAATTCATAGCTTTGAAGCAACAAAGAGAAAATAGTGAAATATTAAAGACTAGGTGAATTACAGCTTTAAAGTGTCTTACTTAATCAGATTATTTTAGAACTGCTGGCTATTACAACCATATAATGCTCTATAATTACCGTAATGTCAAAAGACAGCATAATTTGTGTTTGTCAGCTTTGTTTATCCCAAGGCCTTTTTTCTGGACAGATTCTTAAAGTTTAGGAGAGCAAAGAAAACACAATCATAAGAAAAATATGATCCAATATAACAACTAAACCCAAGACCGTTGTGTTTCTATGTTTGAACCCTTCATGTTTGATGCTTCCACGCAAAAATCCGGTACTAGGAACTAAGACCTCCAGGATAATGTTAAGCCTCAGGATTTAGAAGTATCTGCAGCACCAGAGGTAGAAAATTGTGTGTTCAATGAAATACTGCAAAACTTTTGGCCAAAAAAGATTCTGGAGCAGCAACCTTAAATTTCAATAATTTTTATTTTGAAAGTCAAATGCAACACTATTCTCTGAAATATATGATAAAAGCTACAATGTTGCACTGACGAAAAGTAAATGTGTGTACATAAAATCATATTTATGAGTGTATGCACATGAATGTGTATGTGTGTACATATAAATGTGCACATGGGTACACATATATATGAACAATATTAAAATGGAAGGGGAACTATTTGGAAAGAGAAAAAGAACTTGCAAGAGGAGGCAGGGAGAGACAAGAAGACAATAGAGAATGAATATGGTCAAAGTACATGATCTATCTGAACAAAAATATAACAGTGAAACCCATTAAATTTGTTTATACAACAAATATATGCTCATAAAGCAGTTTAAAATGTGAGTCTTCATAGCTGTTTGAGAACAAATTGTATGCACTGAGATAATAGGTTTTATATAATTTATATATGGGGCTATAGAGAGATTTGATCACCACTTAAGAACACTTACTGACCTTGTAGAGACTTAAGTTTGATAACCAACACCAAAGTTAGGGTTCTCACAGCAATCTACAGGTGACTCTAGCTCCAAGAGGTCTGACACCGTCCAATGGCACCCACATGCAGCTGCATTCATATGCATACCTATCACCAACACACAGATACACATGAATATACATAATTAAAATAAATATTAAAAAATTTAAATATCTAAATTATACAATGCAAGTTTTTCAAAAATAATTTACAATACCAAGGATCTTTTCCACCTTCTCTTTATTGAGTTAAAATAGAAATAGCTAAAAATGATGGCATATATCCAATACACTTGTCCATTTTCAAGTACATGGTTTTAAAACATAAGCTATAAGAAGGTGATGTGTTGTGGGATATTTTTTTACACCATGAAAATGTGTCTTTGCCAAGGCTCCTTCTGGTTGGTTTAATAAAGAGCTGAATGTCCAATAGTTAGACAGGAAGAGGTTAGGTGGAACTTCCAGGGGCCGAGAGGACTCTTTAAAGTAGGAAGGGCAGTCACCAGTCAGATGTGGAGAAAGCAGTATGGACAGTATGGAGAGATGAGGTAATGAGCCACTTGACAGAATGTAGGTTAAAACAAATGGGTTAATTTAAGTAATTAGCGTTAGTTGAGACAAGCCTAATCTAGAGGCCAAGATTTCATGATTAATATAAGTCTCCATGTCATTATTTGGGATCAGGCTAGTGGGACAGAGAAATACTCTTACAGTGATGCTTTCCATGGCTGTACCCATTTCCTGAAGAGTATTTATTATTTTATTAGTAATTCTGAAATACGTATGTCACAATGACTTCTTCCCACAGCCCGCCAGTGACCTAATGAATTTTCAGGAACTGTAGAGATAAACCTATTTAAAGCAACTCCTGCATCTATAGTTGGTATACGTTAGGACCATATGGACCACCCCCAGCCTGGACTCACTTTACCAAGCAGGCTTTTTAAAAAAATTCCTTTGTTGGACTTATTTTTACCTAATTATATTTCTCACAGCTGCAGATGACTTTTGTTTTAAGCTTACTCATTGGATTTTCACAAGAATAATCTTCACGGTGTAATATTCATGTTCATAGACACATATTTTTCTAAAATATATCTGTTCATTGGAATTTATGTCTGCTTAAGATTGTTTTTTGCTCTGCTCCAGAATGAGACAATGAAACTGTCATATTCAGAATTAACAATGAAATTCACAAAATTTTAGGAACTGTATTTCTATTATTGCCTACTGGTTATTTCTTTGTTAATTATTATGTTCATATAATATGCACATATCCATTATAAAATACACAGTAAAATTAATGGATTACAAGTAGTAAATCTCTTTATCACACAATTCATTTTTAATTGACTTAATATATACAGAAGATAGATTGGCCATTCCTTAAAGGTTTTAATTAAAGAATCTTAAATTGAAAACTTCTAGGAAACAATGGTAAGTAATATGCAAACAATTGGCATTTATTAAGCTTCCTTATTGCTTCAAAATTGTTCCTTTTTAAAAAGGATCAATTTTTAAACAGCAAAAATTTCCAGCATTCAAATTAAAATCTAAACACATTTCTATCAAAGCTACCCATTATCTAATTAAGCTTGCCTGTACTTTGGTTGCAGTAAAGCTAAGACTTCCTTGAGAAAAACATTTCAATATTCAAAGAAAATATACCACACACACACACACACACACACACACACACACACACCCTTTCCTCAATGAACAGCCAAAGGGAAATGTAAGTGGATATCATTAATGTCATCCTTTGTCCAATTCCTGATATCATTAGTGGAATTTTTCTTTCCTTTTCTTGGGTTGCATCTCTTAAACTCTAGCCCTTGTACAACTCTGGGGTATTTCTGAGAATCTTAAAATATTTATAAGCCAAATTCAAACTGCCCTAGGCCATGGGCTTCGTCAGATCTCTTATCTTCTATCTGTGCAAGGTAAGAGCAGCTTAGTGGCATGAGTTCTGTAAAAATATCAAAATATCCTATTCCAGATAAAACACACCAATGCTTTTAACACCATGTTAACTTCTCGAATTATGGATTCATAATTTCTAGATTCATAACCAATTCAGTTCTTTTTATTGTGTGAACCTGACAAAATCCTAAAGGGATATTAATACATTCTTAATAGGGTTTAATAAAGAGATAAATTTGAGCACATATCCCATTTATATTAGAAGTCTGAGAAACTCTTATGAAGTCAACTCATTGTGCTTTATGTAATAAAAAAAATGGTGAATGAACTTTTAGAGAGAACCAAATATCCATCAATCAATTGGTTAAGTGAAATTTTTAGTCTATTTTCTTAAATAAAAAGTTATTTTTGTCTAGGAAAGTTTTAAAGTAACATAAATTACTAGTATTTAGCATAGAATTGTATGCACACATAATTTTGTTTCTCGTGAAAATTACAAACTGTGTTTCATGTTCTGAGCTGACATTCTCACAGAGTAACAAGATCCTCGGAGGCAGGTGAAGAATGTCCCTTACAGTGTGTTTCAGCTCTCCCTCTGCCAAGGCCTCTCTCTTCATCCCTTTCTTATTCTGTCTGTTTAGCATGTCCATATTGATTGAGTGCTTAGAAATATGTAGTAGTGTTAAATTCTGAAATTCTTTCCAAAAGATAGTGAGTCTGACTCATATTTTTAATTCTAAGTTGTGACACAAGGTAAGAATTTTATTGTGATACTTTAATAGATGTATACAGAGGTGTACTTTGTTTTTATTGATCTTCTCTTGCAATGCTCTCTCTAGTCTTTTAGTGTCCCACTCACTAGACTCTGTTCCTCCAAGTAGGAAGTAAGTTCCCCTTGGCTTTCATGGCTCATGTATTACATCATCCTCTGGTTTTACAAATTCCATTACCCTCTGCCTTAAACTGTCTTCCTCCCCTCTTACAATACTTTTACACACACACATGTGTGCACGTGTGTGAAATATTTACTTGAAGCCATGTATGTTTTGTCTGATGGGTTCATGTTTATGAACGCGTTGCACAAGTAATCTAGAGTGAATAATATTCTGTACAGAAGGGGGGTTAATAACTAGTTGTTTGGATGTTTTTAAATGGACCTTTTGATATACCAAACATTTTATGATATATTTTAAACAAAAATAGTGTCACTCTTTATGGAAAAATCAATAAATACCTTTAATAATATTTTATAGGCTACTTATAGGTAATTTAAATGCATTCCCCCCCCACACACACACACCTCAATAGATACCATATTAGCTGTTTCCAATACTCATTTTATTTAGAGCTCCAAGTAGAAGGTCCCTGGTTCTTTTGAGTTTGCTTCCTGGTTTACTTTCAGAAACTTAAAATTTTCTGGTGGTGTTTATTGAGGATCATAGCTCTTCAGCTCTCCTCCAAAGTAAAAGAAAAAAGAAAATAATCATGAAGCACCCTTGAAGTCCACCTTCTCCTCTTTTTCCTGTGGACAAAGCTCAAAAACAAGATCAGAGTCACAGGAATCTGCAGAATCATCTACCAAGAGCCGCATGGTCTACCCATCCAGCCAGAAGAAAGTTTTAATGTGGAGAGTACTCTGCAGGCCTCAGTGCAATAACTAGTGAACTGTTTCCTTGGGTTTCAATTGAAAAGTCAAGCAATAACTTTTCTTGTTTAAATCTGCAGCAAGTTTTGTGCATAAGAAAAGAGAGGACATTTAGGTTCAGATCATTCCATTCTTCAGTAATACTGTTTAGTTGATATTTTAACTGCTCTCTTCATTAGAAAAAAAACATTTAATATCAATTTCAGCTTAATTGCTTTCAGTACATCCAAACTTATTGTAGTACTATGTTCTACGAAAACAACATAGGTGTTTCATGACAGAGAAAGGAATAAAGAAAATGTGATTTATATACATAATGGATTTTTTACAACCATAAAGGAGAATCAAGTTATGTCATTTACAATAAAGTGACTGTAGCTGTATATATCAATTGAAGTGAATTAAGTCAGTATCAAAAAGATGAATATTGGATGTTTTCTCTCATTTATGAGTGGTAGATTTTATGGATACATCAAACTGTATGTACTGGTGACATGAAAACAAATAGCAAAATGTCTGAGGAACAAAGAGAACTAATGCGAGATGGTGGAGAGGTGTGAAAAGGGAGAGAGGATATTGAGGGATATGCTCAAAATGCATTACATAGTGGCATGAAAATGGCCTTATGTAACCCTGTGTAATAATAAAAACAGACTAAACTTTCTTACTTTTATGTCATTTAATGTTCCTATTTTGTTACACAGAACTTATGACCACTTTTTAATCTTTGGATCTAAGCTATTTTTCATGTCTATACATTAAATATAGATAAACCACTTATTTCTGCTCTTGTTACAAAACTTTATTCTAGATTATCTTTTTTGTCTCCTGTGATCTCAAATGCCATTCTGTCTGGTACTGATAGTATTCTGATATAGAAATATCAATCCCTTGAATTCTCCAACTGTTTGAATATTCATCAACAAAAAATTAAACGATGTTCATTCCAGCTCATCGGAGGCCATCCAGTATGGCATTAAACTAAAGAAATATTCTCCTGGATTACCATAGCTGGCACAAATAGTGTGTGTGTGTGTGTGTGTGTGTGTGTGTGTGTGTGTGTGTGTGTGTGTTGTAGGAGCCTGCTTGTTTGTTCCTAGCTTCCCAGAGTTAAAATAACCACATAGAAACTGTATTAATTAATCACTGCTTGGCCTATTAGCTCTAGCTTCTTCTTGTCTAGCTCTTACATCTTAATTTAACCCATCTCTATTAATCTGTGTATTGCCACATGATTGTGGCTTACCAGCAAGATTCCAGCTCATCTATTCTTGTGGTGGCTACAAGGCGTCTCCTTACTCCACCTTCTTTCTCTCAGCATTCAGTTTAGTTTCCCCTCCCCCACCTAGCTCTAGTATGCAGAGCATCTTCAACTCTTCCATGTGATGAGGCAGCCCTGGGACTTTACTAAAGCACCCTACAGATTTAAAATATCAGGAATTCCAAATACATGGATCCTAATGCTTGCTCCAAAATTACTGTTTTCAAGTCTTGCCTTCAGTGTCTGAGAGAGTTCCAATCCCAGCCACACTGTAGGGGACTTGAAGTAAAGATTCCAAGAAGACCCTCCCAGGCAGCATCTCTCCCAACAAGGTTGTGCTCTAGATATGCCTTCTATTTGGCATGTTCTTGTTTCCCAGTAGATACTCTGATGTCTCTATTGAAGATCACAGATCCTCCAGCTGGACTGTCCCCTATTACAGAACACAGGCCCCCCAGTCAGACTGTCCCCCATTACAGAACACAGGTCCCCCAGCAAGACTGTCCCCCTATTACAGAGCACAGATTCTCCAGCAGGACTGTCCTCCTATTATAGAACACAGGTCCCCCAGTGGGACTGTCCCCCTATTATAGAACACAGGTCCCCCAGCAGGACTGTCCCCCATTATAGAACACAGGTCCCGCAGCAAGACTGTCCCCCTATTACAGAACACAGGTCACCCAGTGGAGCTGTCCCCCTAATACAGAACACAGGTCCCCCAGCAGGACTGTCCCCTATTACAGAACACAGGTCCCCCAGTCAAACTGTCCCCCATTATAGAACACAGGTCCCGCAGCAAGACTGTCCCCCTATTACAGAACACAGGTCACCCAGTGGAACTGTCCCCCTAATACAGAACACAGGTCCCCCAGCAGGACTGTCCCCTATTACAGAACACAGGTCCCCCAGTCAAACTGTCTCCTATTATAGAACACAGGTCCCCCAGTCAGACTGTCCCCTATTATAGAACACAAGTCCCCCAACAGGACTGTCCTCCCATTACAGAACGCAGAACTCCCTGCTAGACTGTCCTCTTCTATTATTCTTTTTGACTCTTGAAACTTACCAGGATGAAGTACAAGGGACTTAAATTATCTTTTCACAGGATGTTTCTCTCTAACACAACCAGAATCCCGGTATTTAGCAAATATGAACTTGTGTGTCCTCTGCAAACATGTGAGGTAAACCCACAGCTGACAGGTTGTTAGAAATCTATAAGGTTATGAGGACATCTCTTGCTGTAAAACCTTACCTTTCAAATCCCGCTGTTAATACAGCAAGTTTCCATCCTGTGATATCACAAACAGACTTGTAGCTTAGCTTTGGAATGAATTAGGAGTATGTTGAAAGAAAACGTGAATTAAGAGACGAAATGAAACGCATTTAATGTTTAAATAAGATGGAGTTCTTATGTATCTGGGAGAGTTATCTGTGCCTCACAAATCTCTCCATATGAATTATCTGTTGGATTTAGCTTTACATGTCTCTCATGTTTGTTCTTTTAGTATTTGCATTTTGAAAAGTGTTACCGGCAATTCGTACTTTTTATAAGTACCCTTTATTATTCCTTTTAATCCCGTTTGTCTTGAAATATATTTCCCATATTGTAATAATATACTTTTCATGTTCCGTGTCTGAACACATCATGTAATTTCCACAGTCATACGTGGTAGGCAAAGTTACTGTCTTTACAAACAAAGAGCCAGGTGCTCAAAGAGGTCTCCACAGGGACTGTGGCTTCTAATGCAGGCATTCTATCTGTAAATTCCACACTCTTAACCACTATAAACACCTCCTCCTTATCATTATCTCTGAAAATTGGTAGTTTTAATCTTTAAGTAGTTTATAGCAATCTTCCTGCTAACCACATAAAATAAGACTTACAGTCACATTAAAAATTAGCCATTTGGTTTCAACATAATCTCAACAGTTCTAACAACAACAAAATAATCTAGCAATGAAGATTATACTTTTAGCAAAATGGCAATAAACCTAACAGCCAGCATAAAAAGATACCTTAAATATGTGCTCACCTGAAAATTTCAAAGACATTTAAAAATAACTCATGATCTCAAAATGGACAGCTTAAAGTGAAATAAGCCAGACACACACAAAAAGAAGAATGACAAGTTTTCCTCCTATGTGAATTCTAGAGATAGAAATAAAAAGTCCAGGATAAAAATAATAGATGAACTACCAGGGTAAAATAAGGGCAATGGAGAGAGAAGGGAAAGAGAGGGTCACAGAGAGGGTGAGTATGAACAGATACGTATGTATGGAAATGAAACTGTGAGGTCTATTAATGTGCACAATTAATATGCATTAGTAACTATAAAAAAGAAGCCCTCAAAAGAAAAAAATCAGAGTAATGGAGTTGCAACCCATACATTTAACTTCTGCAGAATCAATGATTCTTATTTATATGAAAAGAAGAGTGAGATATAAATAACTATAGAAATAATGTGGTTGATTTTATCCAATGTTCTGTTCAAAGAGCAGATGCGTGTGAACAAGAAGAGCTAGTCTCTATTAGTTCTGCTGCTCCTCAGCAATAAACACACTGCCTAATGAGTAGGGAATATGCTTTAAAAGACAAAATATGCTGCCTTCCACTTTTGATAAAAAAAAAAAACAGTAGGTACTTACAACCAAAGAAGTGGGTAAAGTCAATGAGGAGAGGACTGATCATGAAGCCAATGAAGTTGAGCTAGGAATTCTCTTTTTATTCTGCCTCTTAAGGCCCAATATCTAGTTTTGTATTTATTTATCTTAAGGAAGGAACTACAAACTGTAAAACTTGGAAGTTCACAAAACTTGCCATTCACCAAAAAAAAAAAAATAATGAAAGGGTTCAAGGTGACAGTGAGTCACAATTATATCAAGATAAAGGAGGACTTGGAAGGGCAGGTACACAGTGTTTCAGGCAGTTCCATTGCAGGAGTGATTTTCAGTGCAGAAGGAAGATGGAGAAGTGAAAAGTTCATTTTCATTTGATCCAGAGCAACAAAACCAGAGTCAAGAGCATAGATCTTGACTTAGCGGAGTTCTTGTTGGATATATTGCCCCAGTCTCAGACCTTAGCAGTGTACACTCAGAGTGGGGACAGACAGAATGCAACCCAGTGTTTGTAAGCACCACGGAAGTCATGCTGTAAATCAGCTGGGTTGTGGAAAATTCCAGACTTTGAATCTCACTTAAGGAAACTTATTTTGCTTATGCCTAAACATGCTGGGTAAGAGCAACATACAATTACCCCCGAAGGCAGACAACCAAACTAAGATTCAAGCTATTTCTACAGATAAATGTAAAATGCAATGACCTGACTGCAGTCAAAGAAAAGGAAAGAAGACAACACAAACAACTATCACAACAGAAACACCTATCTGCAGGTTAAAGGAATTACCAGGCACAGTCTGTAAAAACAACTGTGCTTCCTGTGTTCTTGCAATCAAAAGCAGGATTTGTAAGTATTAGTTAAGAACTGGAAGCTATGAAAAGCAAAACAAAAATATTGAAACCTAATGACCTAGGTTCACCTGCAAAATTCTCATGGTTGAAGGCAAGAATAGACTTCCTTTGACCTTCACTCCTTCATGTGCCACATGGGCCCCCACCACAAATACTATGGATAAAATGTATACATAAAAATTAAGAAAGTTCTGGCTATCACAAACAATGCTGCTATGAACATCGTAGAGCATACACTTTTGTTGTATGATAAGGCCTCTCTTGGGTATATTCCCAAGAGTGGTATTGCTGGGTCCAGGGGTAAGTTGATCCCGAATTTCCTGAGAAACCGCCATACTGCTTTCCAAAGTGGTTGCACAAGTTTGCATTCCCACCAGAAATGGATGAGTGTACCCCTTTCTCCACAACCTCTCCAACAAAGGCTATCATTGGTGTTTTTTACTTTAGCCATTCTGACAGGTGTAAGATGGTATCTTAAAGTTGTCTTGATTTGCATTTCCCTGATCGCTAAGGAAGTTGAGCATGACCTTAAGTGTCTTTTGGCCATTTGAAGTTCTTCTGTTGAGAACTAGACCTGGATGGAGGTGGGGGTTCCTTGAACTTCCCACAGGACAGGGAACCCTGATTGCTTTTTGGGCTGAGGGGGGGGGGGGGACTTAATTAGGGGAGGGGGAGGGAAATGGGAGGCGGTGGCGGGGAAGAGACAGAAATCTTTAATAAATAAATAAATTAAAAAATTAAAAAAAAATTAAGAAAGTTCAAGGTAGTGTAATGCCAAATGGCACAGGTAGGAAGAGGATAGATGGAAGAATAAAGGAGGAAAACAAATTGTCTCTTGTAGTCTACATGACTTCCAGACTATTACAAACACTAGCTGATGGAAAATAACCTTTACAAGTATTGATTATTACATTTTCATGGAGATATCCACTTATTTCACCACAGTCCAAACTGGGAACTGTCTTGGGATTTCCACTGATGTGTCAAAATAAAATAAAATAATCAAAAACAACTTGGGTAAGAAAGGGTTTATTTCATCTTACAGCTTGTTGTCCATCATCCAAGGAAGTCAATACAGGAATTCAAGACAGGACCCTAGAGGCAAGAACTGATGCTGCTTACTGACTTGCTCACCATGCCTTGCTCAGCCTGCTTTCTTAAAGTCCAGAGGTGCCACCACCACCATGGACTAGGTTCTTCACACCAAGCACTAATTAAGAAAACACACTACAGACCCATCTACAGGCCAAACTTATGAAGATATTTTCTCAACTGAGAACTTCTCTCCTGAAATGACTCTTAACTTGTGTCAAGTTAACATAAAACTAGTCAGAACACTTGGGAAACTTGGATGGGATCATATGTTTTCAAGCATTTACTCAGACATAATCAACAATGACTAATAAGAGTCTTGCATCTTTATCTGTCCCCAAATGCAGACTAGTACAGGATACAACTAGGAATGTCAACCTTGGAAGCATGCACTTCTGTTTGAAATAGTTTGGGGCTGACAATCTGACACACAACCCAAAGGCATTTGTCTCCACACCTAATGACCTAGGTTCACCTGCAAAATTCTCATGGCTGGAGGCAAGAATAGACTTCCTTTGACCTTCACTCCTTCCTGTGCCACATGGGCCCCCACCACAAATACATACATCACAAAAAAGAAATAAACAAAACTGTAATTGAAATAAAATAAATGTGATTTTGTCTTATTTCATTGAACACTAGCATAAGAAAGTTTTAGAAAAATAGTTTGCTGTCCATATTTACATTCCAAGAGCACCTTCTTTTAAAATACAAAATGCATCTTCTTTTGGTGAGTTTTCTGCTTAATAGCCTGCATAAAGTGATCTTTCTATTTGAAATCCACTGGACCTTTTGTTGTCTGAACTTTCTAGAGTGTTTGATAACCGTGAATTCTCTTCTTACATTAAATTCTTACATTTGTTTATTTAACACTGAAATTTCCTTGTTTTCGTCAACATTTCTATCCATTCTCTCTATATTTACATAGTTTTTAGACTCTTCTTTTTTAATTAATTTATTATATTATTACTTAAAAAATTACCAATCCAAATTTCCCCTCCCTCCCTTCCTCACACTCCCCTCCCTCTCCTTCCACAGACCCTTCCCCACACACCTTCCAATCCTAAGAGAGGGCCATGTACCCCTGTGGAAAGTCCAAGGCCCTCCCTACTACATCTAGGTTGAGCAAGGTTTACAACCAAAGGGAATAGAATCCCAAGAAGCTGGTCCATGCAGTAGAGACAAATCCCAGTGTCACTATAAGTGGCCCTTCATTCTCTCCAACTGTCAACCCCCTTCAAAGGTAGCATTTTTTTCTGTCTTTTTTGTGTATTGGATTTTCTTAATATTTTACCCTATACTCTCTTGTCTTATATTCACCCCATAGGCAAGTTCTTCCAGGCTGAAAGCCTCAAAATTTCCCTATATGCATTAAAGTCAATTTAATATTTTATAATTTTTAATTCATATATGCTTACAGTATATTGTTTCCTCTCACCCTGATCCTCTCATCTCACACCAATTCCTGTTAAACCCACTCCTTCCCTACAGATCTCTTTCCGAGACTCACACCTTGTTGTTATTGTTCTATGTCCCACTGACTTAAACGAATACCATTTGTGTGGTCTCAAGTTTGGAGCCTGGTAAACTCACTGCATGGCACAGTGAAGGCAATGACTGTCCCTTCACAAGAATCTATCAATCGCCAATAGTTCAACAGGGAGCTGGAGTAGGTCCTCGTGACTCGTCACTGAACCATGATTGGCTAACGACAGGCCATCTTGTGAAGCCCCAGGCAACTGAAGCTGCTGTGCCATAGGTTTGCGATGATTGTGTCATAGTGTCATACATGGACAACATCATCTCCTATTCCTTTCCCTTCCTCCCAGCTTCTCATGCTTCCAACCCCCTGATATACAGTGTTCTCTCAACTTCAAAAGATAGAATTTAAGTGTCCAGCTTTGGGATGTGCTCAAAACTGCCATTTATTCTCACCAATTTGAGCAGCCGTGAGTCTCTATTCATTGCCATTCGCTACAATAAGAAGTTTCTATGATTAATGGTGAGAATAATATTATCTATGGGTATAGACATAAATAAGGCAGTTTGGTGTTATGTCAATTCAACTAAACAGAAGTAGTGGAACCCATCTGGGGTCTATGAATTCCCTAACCACAGTTGTTCGGTTGTTTGGTTTTTTTGTTTCTTTGTTTGCTTGCTTGCTTGCTTTTTTTTTTTAACTGGATTTCTAGTAGTAGGAATGTATTTCTTTTTGCAGAGCAGGCTTCAAGCAGTAAGTTATCCCAACCATGGTCATGCAAACATTGTACCAGTGAGAACATCCTGCCTGGTAGGGTGGATTGTAGTTTGTAGGGATCAAAGCTGAATAACAGCATTTATGCTTTATCTGCCATAGTAACCTTCATATCATCTTCTGTAACTATGAACGTTAGCCACAGTTAAGAATTTTCTGGCTTGCTTTCTATATATCTCATAACCAAGGTGTGCCATTCCTTTAGCAATCAGCTCTAATCATCTAGTTCTGATGGAAACCAAGAACAGTGGAAATAACCAAAATTGTTTCCAGGCTTCTCAGGTCTCTCTGACCAAGACCTCATTAGAAGATATTTTTGGTGCATTGAAGAAATTGTCCCCTATATTCTCAGGCATTTGAATACTTAGTCCATTTGGTTTTTACTATTTAGGAGGGTTCAGGAGATGTGGCCTTGCTGGAGGGAGTACATCATTAGAGTCAGGCTTTGAGATTCTTTGTCTGATAAACAATACCTTCCGGGAACAGCATTATCCATGATGCAGAATATCTCTCATCTAATTTTTAGCTCTTATTTTTTAATGGAAATACAAAGTGGTGGGTTTCGCTACGATTTTCCCTTACATCTTTCACTTTGATTAACCTCTCAGCCCCATGGTCTCTTCTCCCCACCCCACCTCTGTATCCCATGATCATTCTTTTGTTGTTGTTATTTTTTTTATTTTTTAAAAAACAATCTTTTTAATTTTACATACCAATCACAGTTCCCCCTTCTCCTCCAGCTTCCCCTACCTTTCCCCCTACCCCACTCCCCATCAGAGAGGGTGAGACCTCCCATGGGGAGTGAACAAAATCTGTCACAACACTTGAGGCAGGACCAAGGCCCTCCTCCCTGTGTCCAGGCTGAGTAAGATATCCCTCCGTAGGGAATGGGCTCCAAAATGCCAGTTCATGCACTAAGGTAAATTCTGGTTCCACTGCAGTGAGTGACCCCATAGACTGCCCAAGTCTCGCAACTGTCACCCACATTCAGAGGGCCTAGTTTGTTCCTATGCAGGTTCCCAGCTGACAGTCCAAAGTCAATGAGCTCCCACTAGCTAGGGACAGTTGTCTCTGTGGGTTTCCACATTATTTTCTTGACCCCTTTGTTTGTATTATTGCCCCCCCCCGACTGGACTCCAGGAATTCTGCCCAGTGCTTATTTGCTTCCATCAGTTACTGAATAAAGATTCTATGATGACAATTAAGGTAGTCATCAATCTGCTTAGAGGGGGACGGCAGTTAAGGCACCCTCTCCACGATTGCTTAGATTCTTCGCTGGGGTCATCCTTATGGATTCCTGGGAATTTCCCTAGTGCAATGTTTCTTGCTAACCCCATAATGGCTCCCTCTATCAAGAAAGATCTCTTTCTTTGTTCACTCTTCCTTTCTGGTTTTAAGAAAGATTTTTATATTAAAACAATCTTTTTTACTTCACATACCAATCCCAGTTCCCACTCCTTCTCCTCGTCCCATTCTCTCCACCTTCTCCTCACCCTACCCCCATCCACTCCTCAGAAAGCATAAAGCCCCTTGAACTTTTCTACGCTCAGTATTTTCCCTCTCTGTCTCAAACTACCTGTGTTCTACTAGGCATCCATTCCCTTCAATGGTTCCTGTGATGTTTTCTGGCTTCTACAAGTGCTCCAAGTTCAACATTTGAAATTAAAAATTTGAAGCTAGGATCCACATATGAGAGACATATTAGTCAGGGTTTTCTTATAGAATGTATAAAATGAATCATATATATATATATATATATATATATATATATGAAATTTATAAGAATCACAGGCTATGGTCCTACTAATGCAACAATGGTGGGCTATGAATGGAAAGTCCAAGTACCCAGAAGTTGCTCAGTTCCCAAGACTGGAAATCTTGGCTGGTCTTCAGTAGATGCTAGCGTCCTGAAAAAGTAGACTCTAATGCAAGTTAAAGAAAGGACTTGATAGCAAAGTGAGACAAACGGACAAAAAACAAAAGTCTCCTTCTTCTGTGTACTTACATTGGCTTCCAGCAGAAGGTGTGGCCCAGATGAAAACTGTCTTTCCTCCTGAAGATCTGAATTAAAGCCATGTCTTCCTGCCTCATGATCCAGATGAAGGACTTGTGCTTTTCTACCTAAAAGGTAGAAAATATCTCTCACAGGTGCTCCCCACCCCATTTCTGGATTACAGTTCACTACAGATGTAGTCAAGTTAGCAACCAAGAATAGCCACCACAAGATAGAATATGAAGGATATTTATGAATGATCAATTGTTCTAAATTAATGTTATGTAAAAGTTTAGTAGCAGGGAAAATAAGTACAGGATGTGTGGGAATTCTCAGCACAGTTCTCACAGCTTTTTGTATATATAAACATTATTTAAGGTTTTGTTTTTATTTCTATTCACGTGGCAGTGTGCGTCTGTGTGTGAGCATGGACACATGTGAGTGCTGTGCCCACAGATTCCAGAAAGTTCACTGGAAATTCGCTTTGCAGATGGTTGTAAATCACTTGACATGAGTGTTGGAAACTAAACTCAGGTCTTCTGCAAGAGTAGTATATACTTTTAATTGCTAAGCCATCTCTTCATCCCCAAATCTAAATATTTTTAAAGGATAAATTCATTTTAAAATAGACTAAACTGACAAAGGACAAATGCAAAAACTCACCCTGCTGCTGTTCTCTTTGGCCCCTTGAAAAAAATAACATTGCAATACAACAAGATTTACTAAGGCACCCCTCTCCATATACCTCAGTCCATGGGGGACTGGCTGCTTTCACCTCTTTGGTTTACAAAACTGTATCAATAGAATAGACTTTCTCAATTGTATACAACCTTTATTCAGAAAAATTCTCTGAACCTCAGAAGTAATTAATATGTCATCAGTCCTTCAAGAGATCAATGAGGCATGTGTTGACAACTTGATTTAATGAAGCCACAGCTTGGTTCCCTAAAGGTGCAGTCCCACGTCCCACACTGGAGTGAAAACAGATTCTCCAGAACCCTCCTTGGATGAGGATGAAGCCACTCTTTCCAGGGCTCATGGTTAAACTTGGTCAGCTTCAGTCCCTTCCATATCTTGCTTCTCTTCTTTGGTTTTGCCTGGAAGTACCTTCTTGATGAATTCCTTGCACACAAGCTTTGGGGGATATGTCCAAATCTGAGCATCCCAACACTGGCAAATCACCACTCTTCCATTGGCCCTTTCTCCTCAAGGCACATCTCGGAATCATGCTTCAGCAATACCAGCACAAGGATTCAAGAATCTCGAGACACCTCTACCTGATCCCACAATTCATTCATATTTAGAGCTATTCCTGTGCAGATGTTTTGTTTGAATTATTTACTCCGTGTCTGAAATGATCCTGTGCACTGGTATCTTCCACTCAAATCCTGAAGTAATAACTCATGGGGGCCTTACTTCTCAAAGCCACCTAAATTGGTCCTGATATAGAAGGTAAAAGATGTCTGAGAAACTCATGCACAAGAATGGTTAAATTTAAAAAGTGAGCAGATTTTAATTTTAAAAGTAGCTAACGTTTTTAGGTTCAAGGATAAGTACATGCTGCAGTTGCAGCTGATCTCTACTGATAATCTAAGTATAGGTCCATGATAATCTAAGTGATTTGACCATGGCAAACTAAGTGCTACTACTGAATAATCGTTCAGGTCTGTAAGACAGTTTAGAGCATCACTACCTGTCACTCTGAGTTGTGCCTTTCTTGCTGAGAGAACATTCACATTTTATTCTTCTGATTTCAAACCTTGGCTTAAGAAGAAACATAATTAAGAACTGAGCTGAAATAACTGTGGATTCAATTTTAGCCAAGCTGATTTTTTTCCTGTTTTAATTGCTCCCTAATTTCTCTGTTATTGTTGTGTGTCCTAAAATAAGTTTTCCATCTGTTCTTCCCATGTTTGATTGCCATGCTGGTTCCCTTTGAAACTGCTAAACAAGCAGCTTTTCTAATCACAGTTTGTGGCTGTGTTCACTTCAGCGCTCACTGTGCATACAGAAAGCCTCCTGCATTAAGAAATAAAGACTAGATTGAATACAATGGGATGATTCTGCTCTCGATCAGAGAACGCGCTCGACAGCAGTTCTTGTTCTGCATCGCTCTGGACAACTGAGTAAAAGAGAACAGAAGGCTTGTGCCTCTTCTCTCCAAACTCCTCCATATTTCACCAGATTTCTGAGTTTTCAATTTGAAAGGTGTGGTTCGTGTTTGCTTTGGTAATGGGATCATCACACACTAGAGTGAAGTTAACTTTTGTGGAGGATAAGGAAACATATGGCTATGTGAATTTACTCTTTCAAGTAATGTGCTTGGTGATTGGAGGTGATTGGAGTAACAATGCTACTTAATAGAATTATCAATATGTAAAGGACAGGTAAAATTATGAAAATTTATACTGATAAGGAAACACTTTCTTTAGTGGTAAAATCAATTTTGTATAGAACCTTATTGAAAAATTAAATGACTTGGCCTTTCAGGCTTCCGTGATCATTGATTATTAAATTAATATTTTCACCATTTAAATGTTGCAATTATCTAATTCTGGGAGGCAGGGCCAATCATATCTCTGTAAATTTGAAGCTAACCTGTTCTGTATTATGAATTTTAGGCCTGCAAAGACTACATAAGAACCTGTCTTAAAAAATACATTCAATAATCAATACAAAATAGACAAATCTTCCTATTAATAGGATAATAAGTTACAAAATTTGGAAACAGTTACTTGCCTTCATACTGTAAGTAAAATAAACTCAGCACAAGAAATTATCCCTAATGAATAAGCAGAGATGCATAGAAAAAATATACCCAGGGCAGCTCATTCCAGGGCTATTGCAACAACCACACCATTGTAAATAATTTAATCGCCCAATACAACTGAACTGGTTTTGTAAACAATAATATACCCATGTGTGGAGAATAATTTAAAGATTAAAAACTCAGTTTAGAAAACTCTTAAGATGAGCCCTGTAAATGCTTGTATACAAATAATGCTATACAATGTTAAAGGGGCTATAATTTGTTTATATACTTATAGACATGTACATCAAAATCCTGATGATATCAAAGAAAAGATACTATATTGTTCTGTAAAATTGTAGGTAACATAAATCTTACCTTATTTTGTATATTTCTAACTTTTTTCCAATGGTAAGATTGTATTTAGTTAAATAAAAACTATGTGTTCTTCTTTAATATTTTTATGCTGTAATGCTAAGCTATTACTTTACAATCTTACAACGATATAATGGAATAGTAGCTTAATTGATCAGCAAGGATAATGTGGAAGGAATATATGGACATATGACCTTAAGTGAGTGTAATATGCCCGGATTAAGTCAGGAGTTGGGAGTATTGCTGCTATTTTAGAGTAGTTCTCCACCTAGAGAAATGGTGAGGGTTACCTTTTCACCTCCTGTTCAAAGCAGAAATGTGCGTGTGCAATCTGAATCTTTGGGATGATATTTCTGTATCCCGGGCTGTCAATCCCTCACCTTTCCAGAACACTAAGCCAATAAAGTGAATTATTTTCAAGAATTACGAAACAGAGAAAATGTGATCCATAAATTGACTTCTTTGTTCTGGCAATTGGCTAAGTGACACTTAGTCATCTCTAAGTGCCTGGAGAAAACAAAAGGCATCCTTTGTGAGGCTGATGAACAATTAGGTGATTGTGAAGCTGAACTTCAGAGTGCAGAATGCACTGGAATATTATTTTTTGTGTCTTCCCTTCTTTTCTCTTTTTGTTTTTGGAAAAAAAAAAAGCTTGAAGCAGATATTTCACTCCCTTCCCCTGCCCCCAACACTTTCTAGCTTTTAAAATAATGATGAACACTTGCTATGGCTAACAGAGTGGCTTACAAGCCACGGTTCAAGTAGCAAAGCTGTATTTTTTTAGTCCACCAGCACACTGTTTGGGCAAGGGGGTAGGATGCTGCCAGGCTTTTTAACTTTGTTCAAAGTTAAGGCGATCTGATAAGCACATCTTCATCTTACTCCCTGAAACAACTGCAGTGGTCCGTGCTGGGGATTATAGTGTACCACTGCTTCCAATATGCATTTTCTGCAAAATGCAACTGGGATGGTTAAGTGGAAGTCATTCTAAAGCCCCAAAGGTTCTGAAAGATGAAAATTGTAAAGAATTGCCCTTGGTGACTTCAAAACAGCACAGCTTTCTTTGTGAAGGGACTGATGAGATAAGCTCTGTGCCATGGTACCACAGGGAGGCGGGCATCCGTTTTACTTCATCAGTTAATTGATATATTCACATTTGTAATATGTTCATGATTGATGTAACTAATATAGATGCTGTTGTTTTTATTTTTCAGCACTAGAGGCTAAACCCAGGGCTTTGTACTTACTAGCTAAATGTATGCATTTTCAGGATGTCACAAATCCGTCAAATTCACACTAGGTGCAGTAAATTTTGAGTAACCCACAGGCTGCAAACTGCCGAATACTGGCTAAAAGGGTCCAGCATGGGGCAAAGAAGAGGTATGGGTAGATGGCTCAGTGGGTAGGGGTGTATGCTGCTAAATCTGAGAATCTGAGTTCAGTACTGGGATTCACATGGTAGAGGGAGAGATTGAACTCCTTTAATTTTCATCTGACTTCCATAAGCATACCATGATATAAATATATTTGTAAACGTACACACAAAAATAAATAAATATAACCTTAAAAAGAAAAGTAAATAATACACCCACCAAACATGCTATGTTAACAGACACTTTTCTCTCTTTAGTCCTGAAGGCAAACAAAGCCTGACATCTACTGCTGTGCTCCAGGTAGACAGAAAGGAAAACATCCCAAAGAAATTGCTTATTTTTGATATGAACACTGACAAATGAACACTTACCACAATCATGGGGATGGAGATTTGACTTAGTGGATAACACTGGCTGCTCTTCCATAAGACCTGGGTTTGGTTCCCCAAACCCACATAGCAATTCACAACCATCAGGAACTCCAGTTCCAAAAGATGTAACACCCTTTTCTTGCATCCTTGGGTGCTGCATTCACATGGTGCTAAAACATACACACAGGAAAAACATCTGTGCACGGAAAACAAAATGAAAATCTCAATAATGAAAAGAGCAGGAACAATCCCATTGTTGACAGAGACATTCTTGTTTCCCAGCTGCTCAAGAAATAAACACGCAGAAACTATATTAATTGCAATACTTTTTGGCTAATAGCTTAAGCGTATTTCTAGATAACACTTATATATTAAATTAACCCATTTCTATTAATCTGTGTATCGATCTTAGTCCTGCCTCAAGTGGGGTGACAGACTTTGTTGACTCCCCATGGGAGGCCTCACCCTCTTTGTAGAATGAATCGGGGATCAGGGATTGGTTTGTAAAATTTAAAAAGACTGTTTTTAAAAAATTAAATAAAATAATAAAGAAAAGTAAAGAAAAACAAACAAGGAGCAACTGCATGGTGGTGAATACCTTTAATCACAGCACTCAGGACACAGAGGAGCAGCTGCATGGTGGTGAATACCTTTAATCACAGCACTCAGGACACAGAGGCAGATGGATCTCTGTGAGTTTGAGGCCAGCCTGGTCTATAGAGGGAGATTTGGGACAGGCTCCAAACCTATGAAGAGAAACCCTATATTCAAAAACAGAAACAAACAAACAAATGAGCAGTCTATGGAAGCCTATTAACTCACTGGAATAGTCACCTCAGAGAAAGTGTCACTGAAAGTTTACAAAGTGTAAAAGAGATGAAAGAGGTTTCAGAAAGGGCCTGACCCAGAAGGACACAGAAGAAAGTAGGAAAGGTGCGAAAATGTGGTCATTTCACAGAAGCAGTAATGCGCATTTTTCACATGGGAAATGAGTCTGAAAGAGCCAAATAGGAAGACACAAGAAGAGTTCACCTCAAACATCTGCTAATAGAATGGCCCCAGGGCTTCTGAGAACCAGAGACCATGACATGGAGGGAAATACATGGGAGTGATGCACAGAGAAAGTTAAGTAGATGCTCATTCAAACCTCAGAGGGCTAGGGGGCCCGATGAGTTAGTTTGCGCTTACACAGAGTGAGGATTTTAAAGACAAAAGGATCAAAGCATTACCCTAACTAAAGGATGGTTGGAAGGGTAAAATTGTATTGGAAGGCTTTGAAATGCTGGTGGGAGTCCAAAATGAATAGCAAGAATGAAATCTGAAAGAAGAAAACAGAATTGAGACAACTTGATAATGAATGTGGTAGAGAAAGTGATGGATCTGTAATCCACATGCAGGCAGCTAGAGGTGGCATATGCTTGGCTTCATTTTTCATGGCTTTCTAATGTATCACTGCTAACAGAACACCAGACTGTATGCAAATTAGGTCTGCACATGGAAAAGAGCCCTTTTGTCCTAGATGGCAGTGCTGTTTGCTCTGTGATGACTATTGAGGTATATTTTGTAAAGAGAAGGAAAACAAACAAGAATGCTAATGCAAGGGAAAGAGAATGGTATAGTCTGTGAAGAAGGTCTCAGGTGTGTGCAAATGAAGCAGAAATCCTCCTTAGAGCTAGTTACTAAATAAGTAAATCATGAGCAGAGAATGCCATTGCTTTCTGTCAGGTGGATGCCCAGTTGGGTCCCCAATGTGTTATGCCATCCAGCTGGCCTGGGAAGTCTCTGTGTTCGGTAACTCTTACTCCCCAGGCATCACGTCAGCTATTGGGTTCTACACTGGGATGGTGGTTCTATTTCACCAGAAGACATCTTCAAATGAATCCAATGGACTGGTGCTAGCACCCCTCAACTGCCCCCTGGCTCTAAACTCCTTTCTTGCGTCATGAGCCTTCTTCCCTCCTTTACCAGGCTGGTACAGCAAGAAGAGCCTTGCATCTTCTCCCTGAGTTTCTGAAATTATGGAAATGGAGGCGGTGAGGGGAGGATCATGGCAAGGAAGAGAGTTTGCCAGAGCCCAACAAGCTTTGAAACATTCAAATAGTGATTTATTTTCCACACCCTATACTATGAACTTACACGTGCCAGTTATAATACAAAGAAAATGCATTTCCTCTTATGATAACCAAAAATCAGAGGAAGAGTAGACATTTGACTACTGAAAACAGGAAGTGGAAGATTTGTGTCTGGAAGCTTCTTAACTAGGTAAAACTTTGCTCTACACCTTAATGGCCCATTTTTCAAGGCAGGTCACATCCCCAATTTAATCATGATTGCCTAGGCCTACCTGCTTAATAATCTGTTCAATTTATTTGTTTTTTTATAGAGGCAGGTCATGTCACAGTTCTGATAGCTACATAATCAATGAAAGGAAAACCTGATATTTATCTTGTTCCCTGAACAAATTAGTATTTTAGATGCATGGAATGCTCTATTTTTATTTATGTAAATTATCAGAAACTTTAAAAAGATTTGACATTTCTGTTTAAATTATGATTACAATCATTAAGGTAGTTTAAAATGGGAATCAAAACTGAAATACCACAAGGCCTTTAACATTATCAGTTTAATAAATATTCCTTTTACCACAAGCTAGAATTAAATACTGGGCTTTTTTGTTTGTTTCATCGGGATACTTTTGGTACTATATGCAAAAATTAGTCAATTTTAAAAATAACTTAATCAGATTAAAGTAAAACCATTTAGAAATGTGTAGCTCACCTGCCTGAGGAGGAAATGCAAGGCCAGTTTACAAGAGGAACTGCACCGATGAAAACCGTACTTGCCCTGTGCACAGGGTATCACATTGCATCTCTTTTTGCAATAACACTGGACTTGAAAATTAAGCACAGCAGGAAGGAACCTCTTGCATATATTCAAAATCCATGTCCTGACATTAGAAACAGACTGCTTTAGCAGGGGATAGTTGGGAAGGATTGCCACAGTCCTTAGAGGAGGGTAAACTGAGGCCAGTGGTTCTTCCCTTTGAAGAATGTTCAAAATGTATGACAATACTGTTTCTGGGATTGCAAGGCAAATTTTGCTGACATCAAAACAAAAGTCGTTTCCATCCTAAGAAAATATTCTGCAGCAATATTACATCTCACAAAATAAAGTAAACCTCTATTTCATTGAATTAACACCAAGTGGACAACAACGTTGCCATCACCCAAGTCTACACCACTGGACAGCCAGGAGAGGGCCTTAGCCTTGCTAACATGGAGGATTTCAACTGCCAAAGCTTGGTATTGAAGGTGTTTAAACATGTCAGAGATGATCTGAAGACATATATTGTTTTATTCTGCTATCCTTCATTCAACATTGTGATTGTGAGATTCATTCATATGAGAATAGATAAAATTCTTTCCTGTTGCTGCTCTCTGTAAGGACCCAATATCCAGTCGTATCCTAGGTGGCCCTGCATCTGCAGACAAAGTCATTTTGCTGCTTGCAAAGCTGCCTCTTCAACACATTACTGTACAACACAAGTCTCTCCACTCTTCACTCTCAACACCGGTTTGTTTGTCATTCTGTATTTGTCACTGTAGTTAGTGTTGCAATTTCATAATAGGTGAATATATCTGCTGAATAAATGATTACACTTTATGCTTTTGTTCAGACTGACTAGGCCATTCCTGCACTTGATGATTACCATATACACTTTCAAATAGCTGTTAGCTCCCACAGAACTTTTAAAAATGGTAATAGGACTTTTAATGAACCCATTGGAAAATTTGGAGAAAAATCAATGTCTTTTTTGTAATTTTTCTAGGAACTTGAATAATCCACTTGTTTAGGATTCATTTCTTTTTAAAAAAATAGTTTTTGATAATTGTTGGTTGCATACACCTTTAATCCCAGCACTTGGAAGGCAGTAGCAGACAGATCTCTGAGTTCAAGGCCATTCTGGTTTACATCATGAGTTCCAAGACAGCCAGGGCTAGACCAAGAAGCCCTGTCTCAAAAATAAAATAACAAAAAAATAGTTTCTTGAGGTTTATTTTTCATTTATATTTTTGCAAATGTGTGTGCCTGATAGAATGCACCTGTACACATCAGTGACCATGGAAGTCAAAAGAAGAGTCATATTTCTTGGATTTGGAGTTATGGGTTTCTGCCTTAGATGGGGTTTCTATTGTTGTGAATAGACACCATGGCCACAGCAACTCTTATAAAGAAAAACATTTAGCTGGCTGGTTTACAGTTTCAGAGGTTTAGTCCATTATCATCATGGCAGGACACAGAGGCATGCAGCAGACAGAATGGTCAGAATGGTGCAGGAGAAGGATCTGAGAATTCTACATATTGAACCACAGGTAAGAGGAAGTGGTCTGTCTCGCTGGGAGTAGCTTGAGCAAAGGAATCCTCAAAGCCTACCCCCACAATGACACATGCCTTTCTACAATGTGATACCTATTCCAAAAAAAAAAAAAATGCCTCCTAACAGCACTTCTTCCTTTGGGAGTCATTTTCTTTCAAACCAAAACATTCCACTCCCTGGCCCTCAAAGGCTTGTAGCTATATTATAATGCAAAAAAAAAAAAAAATGCATTCAGTCCAACCTTAAAAGTGCCCATTCTGTGACAGTCTCAAACTTCTTTATAGTCTAAATTTTAAAATCTTTTCTGACATTTATGCAATCACTTAACTGAAATCCCTGCAAAATCAAAAAGAAAAAGTAGATCACATACTTTCAACATATAATGGCACAGAATACACATTGCCATTCCAAAACGTAGATAGGGGAGCATAATGAGGAAACACTGGACCAAAGCAATCCTGAAAACCAGCTGTGCAAACTCCAACTCTGCATCTCTATGTATGATATCAAAACTCTCCTCAGATCTCCAACTCCTTTCATTTTTGTTGATTGCAACACATTTGTTTCTTTATTTTGGGCTAGTTCTACTCCCTATTAGCAGCTCCCATCAGTGGGTATCCCTCAGCTCTGGGATCTCCAACATCTTGGGGTCTCCAAGGAAGTCAAAGATTCACCTGCATAGCTTTACACAATGGCCTCTCTAGTCCCCCATTCAAAGACACCCCTGACATGTGCTTGTAGAGGAATATTTCAAAGTCCCTTTGTTCTAACCTTGGCTCTAAAGCCAAAACCATGTGGCTGAAGCTGTCAAGTTTTGCTGCTTGCTGGGGCTGGAACATTGCCCTGATGTTCAAATACACCTACACTGTAGTAATGGGGAGTGGTGGGCTGCTTCCCGCCACCCGGCTCCTGCATGGCTAGCTTTTGCCCCGAAATAATTACTCGGAAACTGTATTCTTTTAAATTCTGCTTGGCCCATTAGTTCTAGCCTCTTATTGGCTAATTCTCACATCTTGCTTTAACCCATATTTAATAATCTGTGTAGCCCCATGAGGTGTGGTTTACCAGGAAAGATCTAAACCTGTGTCTGTGTCCGGTGGGAGAATCATGACCACTGCCGGACTAGGCTTCTTTCTCCCAGCATTCTGTTCTGTTTACTCCGCCTACCTAATTTTCTGTCCTATCAGGGCCAAGCAGTTTCTTTATTAATTAACCAATGAAAGCAACAGATAGACAAATGACCCACCTCCATCACTACACCAGCTTTCTGTTCCCATGATTTCCTTCACTGCCTGACCTTGGATGTTCTGGAACTCACTCTGTTGATCAAGCTGACCTCAAACTGAGAGATCTGCTAGCCCTTGTCTTCCTAGTGCTAATCATGCTTCACTATACCTGACTCTAAGGATTTCATTAATTCATTTCACAAGTTGGAAACGTAGCTGGGTCATCTTGCTCTGAGATTAACACTCCTTTTATTGTATTTCTTAATCTGTTTATCTCCTTGAACACAGGACTTAACTCCATTCCACTTCCTGATACCTCTTTCCTCCTCAAAGTGTACATTTCATATTTTTTCTCATTCAGCTTTATCCTTTTCATTATGTATCTTCATTTGAGATAACACTAATAACCATACAACAGAGTCTATACTAGGCTGTTTTGAGATTTTCAATGCCAGTCCAATTAATCTAAATATTCTCACTTTATCCTCAGGCAGACTCTTCTAAAGGGCAAAAAGAAGCCACATTCTTCACCAAAATATCATAAGAGCAATCTCTAGGCAACGAACTAAAATCCTTCCCCTCTGAAACCTGTTGAGCCAGGCCTTCACAGTTCAAATCATCCATGCCCCTGCCAGTATGGCCCATTAAGCAGTGCTTAAAGCATTCCATTGCTTCCCTAACCCAAAGTACCAAAGTCCAAATTCCTCCAAAAATAAAACCATGGTCAGGCCAATAAAAGCAATACCTCAGGTTCTGGTACCAACTTCTGTCTTAGTTAAAGTTTCTATTTCTGTGAAGAGACACCTTGACCATAACAATTCTTATAAAGGAAAACATTCTTAATTGGCTGGCTTACAGTTTCAGAGATTCAATCTATTATTATCATGGAGGTACATGGAGGTATGCAGACAGACATGGTGCTGGAGAAGGAGACCTCAAAGTCTACCCCCATAGTGACATACTTTCTCCTACAAGGCCACTCCTACTCCACAAAGCCACACTTCCTTTTGTTCCCATTTTCTTTCAAATGGCTACATTGTTTGCAAAGAGAAGTGGGTGCTAGGGACTGAACTTTGGTTCTACACATAAGAGAGGCATTCACTCATAATGGCTGAACCATTTCTCCAGCTCCCATTAATGATGGAGGAAGGTCATTGGTTAAATAAACTGCCTTGGCCCTGATAGATAAGAACATAGGTGGGTGGAGTAAACAGAACAAAATGCTGGGAGGAAGAGGAAATGAGGTCAGAAATCATGCAGCTCCTCTCAGAGCCAAATGCCATGAAGCAAGCTGCCAGGTCAGACATGTTGAATCTTTCCCGGTAAGACTGATGCTACACAGATTATTAGAGATGGGTTGACTGGGATATGAGAATTAGCCTGTAAGGGCTAGAGTTAATGGGCCTAGCAGTGTTTAAAAGAATACAGTTTGTGTGTTGTTATTTTGGGTAAAGCTAGCCGGTGGCAGGAGCCGGGCTGTAGGAAGAGGCCCACAGCTCCTACAACATATTAAGGGTTAACTTCTCTTGATAACTAATAGTTTTCATTAAGTAGAACTTATGTATCTTTATGTTTATTACTGGGCATGTTAAGTCATTGTAGATGTTATCATTTATTAGAATTTTTTGTTGTTATGGGTCATGCTTATTTTTTAAAAGTTTTGTTTCAATATCCATCCACCACTACCTCCCTACTCCTTCCTCTAGTGTCTCCACATCATCTTCTTCTCAATTTCATGCTGCCTTTTTTTATTTTTCATTCATGCTTGGGGACACAGCCACTAGTAGGTTACTCATGTGCCAGTGGATGACCACATACCATGCACCTACTTGTAGCAATAGTCTGAGTTAGAGGTCATTAATGTGAAGAAATTTACAAAAAATTTTAAGAAGTAGAATTTTGTCTTATTACCAGTTCCCATTCACCTCTATCAAAGGAATCTTTTTTGTTTGTTTGCTCACTTGAGACAGTCTTACTTTGTAGCCCAGGTTGACCTAGAACTCATAAGATAATCCAACCAACTCTGATAATACTCCTGACTCAGACTTCTGAATGTATGCATATGAGCCTGAGTTCTAGGAGAGTTAACAGATTTTCCATGAATAAATACAGACTTTTGTTTTGTCCTACTTTTGCATTTATTTACATATTTATGAAGGGGTGTTGATGTGGAATTCCCTTCTGTTTGCTGTGAATATGTTTTATCACCATTGGTTAATAAAGAAGCTGCTTTGGCCAGTGGCTTAGCAGAATGAATTCAGGTAGTAAATCTGAATAGAGAGAGAGAGAGTAGGCAGAGTCAGGAAGATGCCATATAGCTGCTGAAGAAGAACACTCCCAAAACTTTACCTGGTAAGCCACAGCCTTGTGGTGATGCATAGATTAATAGAAATGAGATAATTTAAGATATAAGAGCTAGCTAGAAATACACTTGAGCCATTTGCCAAACAGTAATATAGTTAATATAGTTTCTGTGTGATTATTCAGGGTTTTTGTTTTTTAATTAATTTATTTATTTATTAAAAATTTCCCCCTCCTCCTATCCTCCCATTTCCCTCCCACCCCCCGTACTCCCCCTCCCCCTCACTCTCCAGTCCTAAGAGTAGTCAGGGTACCCTGCCCTGTGGGAAGTACAAGCCTCCCCCTCCATCCAGGTCTAGGAAGGTATGCATCCAAACAGACTAGGCTTCCAAACAGCCAGTACATGCAGTAGAATCAAAACCCAGTGTCATTATCTGTAGAAGGAGCAGTGGGCTTCATTCTTGCTGCCCAGCTTGCGGCCACCTGGCTAGCTTATGCCCAGAAATAATTACATGGAAACTGTATTCTTTTAAACATTGCCTGGCCCATATCCCCAGTCTCTTACTGGCTAACTCTCACATCTTGAATAACTCACATTTAGTAATCTGTGTAGCACCACGAGATGGTACCTTACCAGGAAGAATCTCAAACTGCATCCATCTTGGAGAGGAGAGCTATAGCGTCTGCCTCACTGCCTTCTTCCCAGCATTCTGTTCTGTTTACTCCACCTACCTAATTTTCTGTCCTATCAAAGACCAAGGCAGTTTCTTTTTTAACCAATGAAAGTAACACATAGACAGATGATCCTCCTCCATCAATTATCATTGGCTTCTCAATCCACCCTCATTGTCAACCACATTCAGAGAGTCTGGTTTGATCACATGCTTGTTCAGTCCCAGTCCAGCTGGCCTTTGTGAGCTCCCATTAGATCAGTCCCACCGTCTCCATGGGAGGATACCCCTCACAGTCCTGACTTCCTTGCTCATGTTTTCCCTCCTTCTGCTCTTCAACTAGACCTTGAGAGCTCAGTCCAGTGCTCCAATGTGAATCTCTGTCTCTATCTCCATCTACGACCAGATGAAGGTTCTATGGTGATATGCAAGATATTCATCAGTGTAGCTACATCAAACCCCACACTCTAATAGTAGGAGATTTCAACACTCCTCTCTCACCAATGGACAGGTCAACTAGACAGAAACTTAACAGAGAAACAAGAGAACTAACAGATGTAATGAACCAAATGGACTTAACAGACATCTATAGAAGATTCCACCCAAATAGAAAAGAATATACCCTCTTCTCAGCATCTTATGGAACCTTCTCAAAGATTGATCACATAATTGGTAACAAAGCAAACATCCATAGATACAAAGAAATTATAATAACCACCTGTGTACTATTGGATCACCATGGAATAAAGTTAGAATTCAACAACAATTCTACCCCAGAAAGCCTACAGACTCATGGAAACTGAACAGTCAACTACTGAACCACCCTTGGGTCAAGGAAGAAATGAAGAAAGAAATTAAAGTCTTCCTTGAATTCAATAATTATTCAGTTTTGAACAGCCAGGAAACAAACAAGCAGTCTCTACCTACAAAATGTTCAACAATGTACATCCACATAAAGCCCAAGAAAGTTTAAAAAGAGGTTGGTCTGCTAGACCAACAAAAATGGAAGCAAAGCATAGTCTCTTGGTAGCCACATTTTTTTTCAGATAGGCTCTTTTTGCTGCAGGTGAGGAGAAGCACAGTTCCTTTAAAACAAGACTTTCTGACTCAGCATTAGCAATAAAAATTGAGCGACTTCTTTGAGAGATAGCTTCCTGGTTCATGCTGGAATCACTGCCAGCTCTGGGTGTTTCAGGAGTCTGAGTACTTTGATGGGGTTTGTGGGCAGCATGCTGCTAGTTACTTGGGCCAGTATGGGCCAACTGTTTCCCAGAGTTGAAGTGGTGAACATGGCTCGCACTCTGTGGTCCCATAGCTGGTGGTAAAGGTACCTCCACTATGTTAAAAGCTTAGAGAGGCAGAGCCAGGATCCAGGGCTGCTATGATCATATTGCTTGCCATTTTAAAATGCTCCTTATAAGAAAATGATTTCAGATTCAACATAGGATAGATTTAGACATAAAAGACCTTTAAATAAGATATGGTGTGATTTAAAAAAAATGTGTATAGGTTTGGGAGAGAGAAGAAGAAAAAAGCTATAGGCAGTTATAAAAAATAGTTTAAAATAATAAAACAAAGTTTGTAAAGTGACAGTAAAAGTAATACAAGACAGTCATAGATTAAATGCCTACAGAGAAAAAAGTCAATAAAGATGGGTTATTCACAGAGAGTCTGGATTATGCATATTATTGTGTTTTTTTTGAATTTTTTGATTCTTGGGGCTGCTAAGATAAACCAACATATATATTTTAAAGGTACCTTGACTTCAAAATTTGGGTCTAAGTTTATATTGCTTTGGAAAAGAGGTTCTGCTTTTGTTTCCACAGAAGATGAGAACCTGGATTCCTTCCAGGCTAATGTGGTTTGATGGAACAAGATCCCCTGGAAAGTTCTTCATGAACTCTAAAAATAATTTACACAACAAACAGCAGGAAACAGTTTAGAGAAAACTTACGCCCAAATTCCCAAAATGAGTGTTTATAAATGTCTATTGATACAAATTTAAGGTCAATTTGTTACACTGTGTATATGTATTCCTGCTCCTTAGATATATATATGCAGCTCATTAAAAATGTAATGTATAGTTAAAATACAAATAGATAGACAGTTATCTGTAATATAAAACTTTCAGTAATGTTGGTTAGGTTTTCTAGGTATACAGAGATATATTTCAGTTAGATAAATAATCTTCAATGCTTCAAAGACCTACAAAATATGGCATTTAAAATGTTTTAAGAACTTAGAATTTTCTCAACAGTGATGCTTCTTGCAGCATCAGTCACCAATTACTTCATGGAGGTTGATGGGCATTGAAGAAAGTAATTATGAAATTTGCTTTCACTGTGAAAAGGCTAGCAATTTGGGAAAGAAACTACTCTTGCCTGGATTGCTTTATGATATGCTGTATAAACTGGACATGCAGGACTGACAAATAAGTGACTGCTAAACTTTCCAAAAGATAAGATGATCTTTCACAGAAGAAACTACCAGACATTCCACAGGACACAGAATAAAACAACTGATGAACATTGTCATTAAAAGGCAGAACAATCAGGGTTACCTGCCCTGTGGAAAGTCCAAGGACCATCCACCTCCATCCAGGTCTAGTAAGGTGAGCATCCAAACAGCCTAGGCTCCCACAAAGCCAGTACGTGCAGTAGGATCAGAAACCCATTGCCATTGTTCTTGAGTTCTCAGTAGTCCTCATTGTCCACTATGTTCAGTGAGTCCGGTTTTATCCCAGGATTTTCAGACCCAGGCCAGCTGGCCATGGTGAATTCCCAATAGAACATCCCCATTGTCTCAGCGTGTGGGCGCACCCCTCGCGGTCCTGAGTTCCTTGCTTGTGCTCTCTCTCCTTCGGCTCCTGATTTGGACCTTGAGATTTCTGTCCGGTGCTCCAATGTGGGGCTCTGTCTCTGACTCCTTTCATTGCCTGATGAAGGTTAATATTCAGGAGGATGACTATATGTTTTTCTTTGGGTTCTCCTTACTTAGCTTCTCTAGGATCACGAATTATAGGCTCAATGTCCTTTATTGATGGCTAGAAACCAAATAGGAGTTAGTACATCCCATGTTCCTCTTTTGGGGTCTGGCTTACCTCACTCAGGATAGTGTTTTCTATTTCCATCCATTTGCATGCAAAATTCAAGAAGTCCTTGTTTTTTTACTGCTGAGTAGTACTCTAATATGTATATATTCCATACTTTCTTTATCCATTCTTTTATTGAAGGACATCTAGGTTGTTTCCAGGTTCTGGCTATTTCAAACAATGCTGCTATGAACATAGTTGAGCATATACTTTTGTTGTATGATAGGGCATCTCTTGGGTATATTCCCAAGAGTGGTATTGCTGGGTCCAGGGGTAGGTTGATCCCGAATTTCCTGAGAAACCGCCACACTGCTTTCCAAAGTGGTTGCACAGGTTTGCATTCCCACCAGCAGTGGATGAGTGTACCCCTTTCTCCATAACCTCTCCAGCAAAGGCTATTATGATTGCTCTTTGGGCTGATGAGGGAGGGGGACTTGATTGGGGGAGGGGGAGGGAAATGGGAGGCGGTGATAGGGAAGAGACAGAAATCTTTAATAAAGAAAGAAAGAAAGAAAGAAAGGGAAAAAAAGAAAAAAAACATAATACCTCATCATATCTTTCCCAGAATTAAGAGTTCCTGGAACTACAGGAATGTTAATCTGGGTATTACATTGCTGTAGCAGGTCATGGCCCCATAAATTTATTGCAATATTTGCTATATATGGCCTTAATCTTCCTATTTGCCCTTCGGGTCCTATGCATTCAACCCATCTTGTGCTTTGTTTTACATGAGATAGGGTTCCAATTCCCAGGAACTGAACATCTAACTCTTGAAGAGGCCAATTCGGATGCCAAGATTCTGGAGTAATGATACTTATATCCGCACCTGTGACTAATAAGCCTTCATAAAGGTGCCATTTATACAGAAAAAAATAAATAAATAAAAGGCAGAACAAATCTTCAAATTTTCTGCTTCATGGAAATGTCTGACAGATACTATGGACCTATAGGCTGAAGATGGATGTCCCAATGCTACAGAAGAACTTTGAGTAACTTTCTAGGCAGCAAGATGTCTATGTCAATTCTAGAGTTTTGGAAGTTGCTTACAGTGTACTTACTGTTGACTTAGGTAATATTATATCCTTCTGGAGTCTTTGATGGAGTTAAAGAACAGATAGTTATATTTTCTTTAGTTATGATAAAAAGTAAAATAGATATAAATATTGTAACTGTACTTCTTGCTTGATACCTGTTTTGTTACATGTAATTTTACTATGTTAAAGTTAAAACCTTTATTTTTATTTAAACAAGAAAGAGGAAATGGTGTGAAAGGTCATTCTGTCTATATTTTACTTTTATTGGTTGTCAGGGCCTTTGGGCCCCAACATAGAAAACTATTTTCCCTAACTGGACTGGTACAGAGGCACAAGAAATAACCAGACATATCTTACACCATCATCATGGAAGGGCATCTCAGGTTTCTCTCTGTCTTAAGATTTACCTGCATTTATTGTTTCAAACATCTCTTAATCCCCCACCTCAACCAAGGTGGATACCTTATTAATATTCTCTGCTTGGCTAGGGAAGCACCTGCAACTTAGTCATCAGCTTCGGCAAACACCTCTCCCCAGGCGATCTACGTTTTTTTTATTGAAAAAAAAAGAAATTCCTGCCTCCTCCCCGCCTCCCATTTCTCTCCCCCTCCTCCCACTCTTCTCTTCTGGAGATAGAGACAGAGACCCACACTGGAGCATCAGACTGAGCTCCCAAGGTCCCAATGAAGAGCAGAAGGAGGGAGAACATGAGCAAGGAAGTCAGGACCATGAGGGGTGCACCCATCCACTGCGATCTACATTTTTAACGAAAGAGAAAGGAGTAGCTCATCCTGGCTATTGTTGAGGCAGTGGCAGCCTGTCTGCAGGTCTATGTGACCACGTTAGGTGGGACCCATAGCTTCAGAGCCTGGCTGCCACACTATATAGAAATATGGGCCTACAATTGGTTAACAAATAAAGCTATTTTGGTCAGTAGCTTAACAGAATAGGGCAATGCAAGAGTTCCAAGCACATAGAGGAGGAGAGAGTAGGGAGAGTAAATGAGAGGCCATGTAGCTGCCACAAGAAACAGATTACTCCAGCAGCCCACCGATAATTTGCCAGTAGGCCATGACATTGTGGTGATGCACAGATTAATGCAGATGGGTTTGTTTATGTAAGAGCTAGCTAAAAATATGCTTCAGTCATTTGCCAAAGAGTATTGCAAATAATATAACTTCTGTGTGATTATTTTAGGTCTAAGTTGCCAGGAACAAATGAGCAGTATCTGCCAATATTCTACTGCATTTTTCTCACCTTCTCTGCTACAAATCCTGCCCAAACTGCCATTATTTCTTAATTGCACAATTACAATAATCTCCCAATGAGTCTGCTAATCTTATTTTTGTTTCCAGTATTATTCTGAATGTAGCCATCAAAACAACCCACTGATTTAAGCATAGGCAGCTTGTTCCTTTCCTGGCTGCCAGACCCAAAATAATCACACAGAAACTATATTAATTGGAATATAAATATATTAATTGCAATGTATTTGGTCAATAGTTTAAGTGTATTCCTAGCTAGCTCTCACATCTTCAATTAATCCATTTCTATTATTTTATATTTTACTATGAGATTCATGGTTTATCAGTAAGGTTCCCAGGTGTCTGTCTCCCTCAGTGGCTACATTGTGTCTCTCTGACTCCACCTTCTTTCTCCCAGCATTCTGTTTCATTTTCCTGCTTAGCTCTATTCTGCCCTGCCACAGATTAAAACATCTTCTTCATTAACCAATGATAATAAAACATATCCACAGCATATAAAGGGAAATCACCATCACATGCTTCCTGTGCCTCTCTGGCCTGGCTGAACTTTTCTTCTCTTATATTCCACCCACCCACACTTATGCCTTTGCTTTCTTGAAATCACTATAGATGATGTGGTTAAGTTCTTTGTATCCTCTCTCAGGTCCTTCCTATGTATTTATCCCAAAGTAGCCTCAATGTGGATTTTCCTTGTCAACTCTCTAAAATGGTAACTCCCCCTTTCAACAAATTTCCTACTTTATTTTACTTCTACAATTACTAGGCATTATCCAAATATTATTGTAAACAGAGACTGTGTTTTCATATTCTGGCCACCATGACCCAAATAATTACACAGAAACTATATTAATTACAACATTGTTTGGCAAATGGTTAAGGCATATTCCTAACTAGCTCTTACATCTTAAATTAACCCATTTATATTAATCTGTGTTTTACCATGAGGCTGTGGCTTACTGATAAAGTCCTAGCATCCTTCTCCTTTGGCAGCTACATGGCGTCTCCCTGCATTCAGTTTAGTTTTTCTGCCTAGCTCTATTTTGCCATACAAAGCAGATTCTTTATTAACCAATGACAATAAAACATATTTACAGCATATAGAGGGGACTTCTACATCATCTCCTCTTCTGTTTAAATAAAAACAAAGGTTTTCACTTTAACATAGTAAAATTACATACAACAAAACAGGTATCTAGCAACAATTATGGTTATAATATTTGTTTGTGAGTCTAAAGTTTCATATCTAATTTATCTTTTATCTTAAATAAGGAAAATGATAACTATCTGTCTTCAACTCCATCAAAGACCTCAGAAGGATATAATATTACCTAAGTCAACAGGAAGTGCTTTATAAGCAACTTCCAAAACTATAGAATTGACAGAGAACCCAAAGTTCTTTTGAAACATTGTAGGCACTCATCTTAGGCTTACTAGCCCATTGTATTTGCCAGACTTTTCCAGAAAGCAGGAAATTTGAAAGACTGTTTTGCCTATATTGGCAGTTTGTCAGTCACTTTCTTCTGTGTCCTGCAGAATGTCTAGCAGTTTCCTCTGTGGAGCAAGAACCCTGAAGGACCATCCCATCTTTTGGAAAGTTTAGCAATCATTTTTCTGTGGATCCTACATGTCCAGTTCTTACAGTATACCATCAAGTAGTTCAGGCAAGAGTAGTTTCTTGTCTAAATGGATAGTTTAGTCACATTGAAGGCAAATTTCATAATGAGTTTCTTCAATGCTCATTAACCTCTCTGAAGTAATAGGTGCTGCCAGAAACAGACATATCTCACTGTTGAGAAAAGTCTAAATTTTTAAAACATTTTAAATGCCATATGTTTTAGGTATTCTAAAGGTTTGAAGAATACTTATCCATCTGAAATATATCTTTGTATTTCTAGAAACCCCAACTAACATAATTAAAAGTTTGATAACTACAGATGATAATCTATATTTCTTAACTATACATTACATTTGTAAATGAGTTGTACAAACTCAATACCTTAAACAAGAGCAGAAATACATAAACACAATGTAACAAAATGGACCTAAAATTTATATCGATAGACCAAAGTCCATACCAAAGCAAAGTATTCATTTCTATATCATATCTCCTTTATTGTTTTTTAGAAACTGACTGTGACCATTAATCACTTATAATCAACCCACTTTAAGTGAAAAAATATATAATCAATCATTTTGGGCATAGTTCTCTCCAAGATGCTTCCTGCTGTTTGTTGGACAAAGTATTTTTAGGGTTTATGGAGACCTTTCAGGGGGCCTTATTACATCAAACCACATCAGCCTGGAAGCAATCCACGGGCTCTCATTTTCTGTGGAAGCAAAAGCAGAACCACTTTTCCAAAGCAATATATCCTTACACCCAAATTTTGAAGTCTAGAAACTATAAATATATATATATATATATATATATATATATATATATATATATATATATATATTGATTTAGCTTAGCAGTCCCCATAACAAATATCTCTCTGAAGAGAAAAAATTCAAAGAAAACACAATAATATACATAATCTAGACTCTCTGAGTATTTTCCATAATATTTATTTCATTATCTTTATTCTTTTAATCTATGACTATCTGTACTTTTTCTTCTCTCTCTCTTCAGTCCATATACACTTATCCAACACTGATGCTTTCAGAGGTCTTTTTCATCTGAATCTTATTGTATATCTGTAATCATTTTCTGACCAGGAGAGGTTTTTCTTTTTGCCTCTTTGAAATGTTTATCAGGCAATGGCTAAGATTAATGCTACAACTTTACCTGTTGGCTCCACCCTGTCCAACATGGCAGAGGTATATTCACTGCCTCTGTGAGCCATGCTCACTTCTTCAGCTCAAGGAACAAAGCTGCTCTATGTCACAATTAAGCAATTTTTAACACTCTGCTCATAAATCCCACTTAAGCGCTTCATAGCAGGACCTCCTGAGAGAGCCATTCATGCCACCAGTACAAACCAGTAAGCCATTTCTTAAAGGTGCCATGCCTCTGTTTGCAGCCAGCAAACAGAGCCTACCTGAAAATGAAAATGTGCCTACCAAGAAACTGTGTTTGGCTTCCCTTTCTGTGGGTCTAGAAGCCCTGTTTCTTTTTTCTTGAGCTTTTTTAAGTCTTAAGTGCATCCATGCCCCAGAAAGTGGATACCATTTTGTAGATGGAGACTGCACTTTCATTTTCCTGCCACCATAACTCAAATAGTCACATGGAAACTATATTAATTATAGCACAATTTGGCTAAAAGTTCAGGCACATTCATAACTACCTCTTATATCCTAAATTAACCCATTTCTACTAACCTATATATCATCACAAGCCTGGGGCTTATTGATAAAGTTCTGACATCCTTGTCCTTCTGCAGCTACATGGCATCTCCCTGGCTCTGCCTTCTCTCCCCCTGCATTCAGTTTAGTTTTCCTGCCTTGCTATATTCTGCCCTGTCATAGGTCAAAGCAGTTTTTTTATTAACCAATGGTAATAAAACATATTCACAGCATATAGATAGGAATCCCACATCATATCACAGTAAATTTATGATTTTTTATATTTAATATGCATCTCTTCCATTGTAATGACTGTCAAGTGTGGTTGGGAGCATCTCATTTGTTTTGTGCTTCAGCACCTGGAACCAAGCCTGAAGCAGAGGAGGTTCTCACAGCATCCTGAAAAATAGGACAACTAAATGCCTAGCTGCATCATTTTTAGATTGCAGATATAGTAACAGCCTTATTTACTTACATTTCTTTCAAAAAGTAAAGGCTATTTTAAACATTTCTTGTGTTCTTTACAGCTTTCTATTTTCACTTAAAAGCAGGAAACATTGCATAGTTCTAAGCGTGTAGGATATGAACTTTGACTGTTTGAGTTAAAGTCTCAGATTAGCCAACTGAACCTTGGCCGAGACAAAATACTGAATGCCATGCCAGGCACTGCCTGCATCCTTGCTGTCAGATGGCCCAGTTCCACATTTGAAAATGGGAAGTCTGATTCATCATCAGAGGAAGGATGCAGACACACTCCCTCCACCAAGGCCAAAATACAGATGAAGCAAGTCTAAGTCTTTTGCTGTAAGAGAAGTTGAGTGGGTGTTGAAGGTGCAGTTCAGTGGTAGAATACTTGCCTGCAAGGACAAGGACCTGGGTTTGATCCCCTTCATTTAAAAAAATCAACTTAAGGATTAAAGTTACATAAGAAGTGAATCAAGAGTCTCAGATCTAAGATATACACCCGATGGCTATGAAAAGGTTTATCTCTCTCAGCTGAGATTCAATATAGGAATCAATGCCCTGAGAGGCTGGAAGTTTCCCTGAGATAATATCTTATTACATTTGCATACATACAGAATTCAACTGTCTTTGGCAAGATTATTTATGAAGCCTGAAAGGAAAATATAACAAATTCTAGGTTATGCTATTATGGCAAGGATTTCTTTTTCTTTGAACTATTTAATATTTTTTGACAACTAACAATGTATCACTCAATTTATGTTTTTATGAAAAGAAAATAGAGTATAGCATGTGTGGAGAGTGATCACTTCACTGGCCCATTTCTCCACTTTACTTCATCTGCTTTTCCTGGCCTGTGGATTGGAATCTTGTTTCTTCATATTCTAATACTTGCATTAGTCAACCAAATGCTAACTAATTGACTGGACACCAGCAAATGTTTCTCTGCCTTTGCATGAGGTTGCAATCTGTTGAAATTGGATGTGGGCTGTGTCTCGCCACTCGGCTAGCTTTACACCCGAAATAATTACATGGAAACTGTATTCTTTTAAACACTGCCTGGCCCATTAGCTCCAGCCTCTTATTGGCTAGCTCTTACATATCAATCTAACCCATTTCTAATATCCCTGGAACACCATGAGGTGTCTTACAGGGAAGATCTTAACCTGCGTCTGTATCCGGTAGGAGAATCATGGTGACTCCTTGACTCAGCTTCTTTCTCCCAGCATTCTGTTCAGTCAACTCCGCCTACCTAATTTTCTGTCCTCTTAAAGGGCCAAGGCAGTCTCTTTATTTAGCCAATGAAATCAACACAAAACAGCAGACTCCCACATCAGCTGTCAAGCTACCTTGTTGAAAACTGAGATTTAGAAAACATAGCTAAGTCATTCTCTTTGTTCCTTGTGGTCATTAAGCAATAGCCAGCCAACAGCAACCTCTTCAGGTCAGCTCCACAGCCAAACAGCCATATATGTATTAATATGCTACTGCTTTTTAAATTTTGTTTTCTTATTTGGTGATTGATTTGGATGTTCGGGTGCACATGCATTCATATGTGTGCTATTATGTGCTTATGACCATCAGAAGACAAGTTTTGGGGGTCTCCAGGGTTGGGTTATCAGGCTCCTATAACTAGCAAACTCTACAGATTTTGGAGAAACATCAAGAATTTTTGACATACATCTCAGCTTTCAATATAACAGAGCAAATATCCTTAAAAGTTCATCTCATTTTTTTTGACCACGTAAAAATAAATTTTAAGATGGCAACATTTTTGCTTTGTTTCTATCATTTTTGTTGTTTAAATTAACTTTAAATATTAACTACATTGTAAAGTTATAAAGAACAATCATTATTTTGTAGCTTCGAAACATGGAGTTCCCCTTAAACAATTTCTAAACCCACAAATTATTACATAGCATAATACTTGCATTACTTTGATTAAAATAGGTAAGCACTGAATATTTTTTCAAATAGTCTGAGATCTGTAGATCTACAGAAAAGAATTATAGTAAAAGGGAAGTATATGAACTATAAGACAGTGTGAGCCTAACACCCTAGGCTTCAAATGATCTTTTATCAGCTGTGCATTTGTGTTTTTCATCATTTGCAGTATGTTCACAAAAAGTATATTCACACAATATATAACATTTTCACACACAATACTGAAAACTATAACATAATGTGTTGTTTTCCATTGAAACTACAAATAACATATTGTCAGATTAAAGATTATTTAAATGTAGAAAATATTATATAATATAGACAATTTAGGTAAATGCTAAAAAAAAAATCCTGAATTTTTAGAAGGTCCTTGAGCATTATCCTAAAAACAAATAAATTCTTTGCTTACCAATTTAAATTCTACTTCATGAGTCAAAGGAATAAAAATAACTGCCATAATTATTTCATTTAATAAGGAGGTAAGGAAACTTTGTAGAAAAGATTTCATGTCTTATTAGATTAGATAGAAGCATGTTATGTGTTTTAATGATTTATTTTATCATAGAAATTAGAACTATGCTATATTGGTGAGATGGAAATATGTATAGCAATCACTTTTACATACATAAAAATAATGTGGAAGATACAGAATTGAATAGGAAATGAACATGGAAACTTAAAGATTGTTCTGCCTGTGGTACAGTAAGTGATGTGTGTGTGTCAACCATGTTGCAAGAAACTGTCACTACAATTAACAATGAAGCTGGAGTCAACCTCTTAAAGGATCAGAAACCGTTATTATCTAAATAAAGCACCCCAGCAGACTTCCCTAGACATGTTTGTCCATGACAAGAAATATTTGGTGTAATTCATGAAAGGTTCTCATGCATTATGGTAGAAATAATCACAGCAGTGTATTTTTGTAAGACTACCTGTGATGTGGCTCATACTTGGCCTGGCTGTTTCTATCTCTTGTGGCTGCTGGTGTGTTTAAATGGAAGTGCAATTAGCTACATAGTAGAAATATCACATATCATGATTGGGGCATGCAAAAGTCTTATACTACACTTTGTGGCTTCTATTAACTACTGGTTTGGTGATCCTCCTATTTAATGAGAAGGTGCTGCCCTAACAAAAATGTATTTCACTTTGACCCTTTCTGGGTCAAACTAAATTTCTGAGGAAAAAATTAAGGAAGGTGATGATATTGTGATTATTTCACAAGACTTTGTATTGCCTTAAAGAAGATAAAACATAAACATTTCTCATTGCTGGAAATTGCCCTTTGAGTTTTAATGCATGTTTATCATCACAAATCAGATTAATTAAAACAGTCTGCAAAGTTACCATCCAGCACAGTAAGAAGGAACTGCACGTACATTTTGCCATATGTCAACTGAGCTCCATGTTCTGAAAGACAGAGACGCTTCATAAGGATCTCACACTTTTTCAATTAATTATCCAAGTCATTCACAAGTTATGAATTGTTACAAGTTTTCTATTTTGAGTTGCTTTCTGTGAGCAGATTTCTCTCTCATACATTGAGAAATTCATGCGATTTAAAATACTGTACTGTAGGATTTTAGCTGGATTCATGAGGTTTAGCTCAGATCTTTATTTTATACTTTTCTCTTTGCAGTTTCATTGATGTAGAAAAAAATCCACTAATCATTTTTCATCTGAATGACCACCTAAATGCTACTGACTGAGAACAGTGAAGATTTACAAAATTCAAACTCATTAGCTTGAAATCTTTATTAAGGGAAAAGAAGTTGAACTTGTCTTCTTTTACTTAAGAGATTTATGTGAAATAAAAATAAACTGCTGGAAATACCAAACTCTTGCATCTCTTTACAACATTTTCATTTATTTTATTTATTTATTCACTCATTCATTCATTTATTTGTTTGGGGTTTTCAAGACAGAATTTTATGTAGCCACATCTTGTGTCAAACTAGCAATCTATCTAAGGATGACCGTGACCCTGTGACTCTCCTACTCACACCTCCCACATGTTAGGGTCACAAGTGTATAACACCACATCTAGACTACATATGTTTTATTATCAAGACCACTGTTTTACATTCTGTTGGAGATATATTAGAATATATAAGCACAAAAATGATTGAAATAGAAAAGAAGAAAATAAGACAATTTGAGCGCTTAGTATCAATACATTTTAAGCACGAAAACCGATAATCACACACATATATATTTACATATGTCTAAGATCCTTTATTTGACATGTCATTAGTTGAAGCATGTTTAACTCTAATTACAACAGCTTTTTGACAAAATTAGATGCTATACTACATTAAATGTGTATATTTGTTGATTGACCTACCCAAATGTCATAAATATTAAAATATCAACAATCAAGTTGCAAGTTTGCAATTATGCATACATAGGAGCATTTTCACTATATAATAGCCTTGTGTGTGTACACACAGCCATGGCTTGTGAGCACATTTAGAGAGATTGACTTCCAGCTGGTGTGGATATGCATAGATTTGTCTCTCCTAGAGATCTTTCCCACTGTTCAGCTTCAGATGCCTCAGGCATTTGGTGGCAGAGAGGAAAAAGATGAGTATCCACCCAGTTCAATACTCAGAAGTCTAAAGCACCTACCATCTAAAATACAGTTCTTAAAATTCTAAATGCAACTGAATAAATCTGTTACATAATGACAGAGGAAAAAAGAGGAAAGATGTAACAACGACACTTTTTAATGGAGGTGTATAGCTGCTCTGGTTAAGATCTGAGGCTAGCAGAGGGGTCAGCTTTGGGGACAGTGACTCCTTCACCGCCACTCTTCACTCTTAGACTCATGACTATTTAGTGTTTTTCTTATTTTAATGTTCTTCCCAAAAATCACATTATCTGGAAATGAAGAAATAAAAGTTTAGAAAAACTGAAAAATCAAACTTTTAAACATTTTTTGCCTCGTGCTCTTCAGCCAGCCACCTAGCAGTAGTGTTTAGATTTTTCTCAAAATAAACAGCCATTATTTTAGCTTCTGGGCAAGGGTCCAGGGAGTGAGTGGAAGGACATAAAGCGCACTCTGTGTTCTTCTTGGTCATATGTAAATAATTTACGCTGCCAATCCAAAGGAGGGAGGAAGCTTTTCAGCCCAGGACAGGTGTTCTCTGTGTGCCTGACCTGGTGTGGTTCCAGGCATAGGTAGCCACTATGCCTGGAATCACAATGTGAGTGCAGAAGACCTGACTGTGAGTCCCTAGAGAGTGTCAGGAAAAGTGCAAAGTTTGGCTCGATGTCATTTGAATCCAGTCCGCAGCAAAATGACAAAGTAAAACTATAAATAATATTCTAAAAGTAGAGTGATAACAAACAATTTTTATAAAAAAAAATAAACTAAATACAAAGCAAGGCAAATGAAAGTATTAGACACTATGAGCTACAAACAGTCGTTGTGTCTTGTATATACCTTTACATACACTGCAGTAATGTACATATACGCTTCCCCTAAATACATCAGGTCTTCCAGAACAAGAGCCCATGCCTTCTGCTTTTGTTGTGCTCTGAGTCTAACATACATACATTGTATGTACATTTTGTACATACAATGGGTACTTAACACATTGCTAATGATCTATTCATCCACTCAGTAATGCTCCTCTGGTGTTAAGATACTGAGAGAAGCAAATGTAGATAGCGCTAGAAAGACAGATTTGGGTAGATGGATATTCTCTTTAAAAGATGAGTCAGTGGTGGAGTATTATTATGGAAACAAATGTAACATAAGAATTTCAAATGAAGGTTCTGGAGAGATGGCTCAGAGGTTAAGAGCACTGGCTGCTCTTCAAGAGGCCCTGAGTTCAATTCCCAGCAACCACATGGTGGCTCACAACCACCTGTACTAAGATCTGGCGCCCTCCTCTGGCGTGCGGGCATAAATTGAGGCAGAATGTTGTATACATAATAAATAAAAAAAAAATCTAAAAAAAAAAAGAATTTCAAATGAAAGGAACTAGGTTTAGTGAGATACAAGAATAGCTCAAATATTTTAAGATGTTTTCCTTGTACTTTTCCTAGCAATACTACTCACATACAGATGTCTGTTTTTATTAGTTCATTAAAAATATTGTTATTGTGTCGCCTCCTGTACTTCCTCCATATCTTCCCTACTGCTTGAAAAGTAAATGTATAAAACTAATAATAACTAAGGTAGAAGCTGATACTTACAACCATTCACACACACATTTGTGTCTGATCATTGTGTCTTTACAAAAGAGAAGCGCTTCTCTGCAAAGTTCATCCTTGAGTCTCAGTTGAAAAGTGATGGTCTCTGCCCTAATTATAAAGTTCTTTCTTCACATTTTTGAGGCCCTTGACTTTGTAGAGTTAACGCTTCTGAAGGTTTTTTACCTAAAAGAGAGAAAATTTGGACTTTGTTTCCAAAATACTACTACCGTAACATTCTAGAGTTACTGATTAAATTAAATCAAGATAGAACATGAATGCCTTTGATAATCACAAACTAAGAATGTGTACAGAAAGTGGATAGTACAATATTTATTTGGGAGATGCTTTTACAATGGTTAATAGGGCATTTTAAATACAAGTAAGGTAGTGAAACTAGAAGGAGAAAGCTTAATATGTTATTAGAGCTGGGTCTTAACAGATAAAATATGTAGAAAGTGATATTGATTGTGATTTTATTATTTATTGGGAATCCTTTTAATTTCTTTTGCTTGGTCATTTCACTATATAGTTTGCATATTTGGTAAATTGTGTGATCTAATCATTATATTAGAACTATCTTTAAGTTCTTTCTAAGCTGGCAAATGAAAACCTTTTCAATTAACAATAAAAATAGAACTGACAAGACTAGAATGTAAAATCAAAGATGCTCTCAGTCAAAATGCATAAAACTGATGGCTACAAAAATAAACAAGTGAACAGAACAGAACAAAGGAACATAATTAGAGACATCACTTTTAGCAGTAAGTCAAACATCTCATTATCACTTGAATGGAGAGAGTCATAGTTATGCATTTCTAAAATTCATATATCTGTATGAAAACTTACAAAGAGTTACTGTCATTCTCCCCCTTTTCATGCATACAACAATGACATTGTTCTCTTGTTATGATGAGTGGATGACTGTATCCTGCAGGCACTTTGTCTATAGTCATTCACAAGTATAATTTATTCATCCCAAGGTGTATGTTGGCCAACATTGGACAAGGTTGTTCGCTCTATGAAAGAAATAATTCCTGAGGGACTTCCTTTTCTTCTTTGGTACTATTATCATGCAGACTTGGATATTAATCTCCAAAGGTGATCATGCACTACTACAAATACTTTCTAGTCCACATGCAAATGAACTCCATAGAAACTATGTTCATGGCTTGATTATTGGATTTACTTCATTGTTATTTTTGAAAGATATGGGAATCTGAATATGTAAATTGAGGTGTAAATGTAAATCTGTCATCTCAATCTCTTTTCTTTTGCATTCTCCAATACTTCCCCTAAGCTGTTCTGCAGTTGACTTTTTCTGTGGTTTTAATTCCCATTAAAATAGGTCTGACATGTCAAGGAAAACAACAAAAAAAAAATGTGTCCTGAAACTGGGACTATTAAAATTCTCTAGTGTTATCTAGACATCAGTAATGGTGCTGCAGAGGTGCTGTGAAGATCTGTGTCTTAGTTAGAGTTTCTCTTGCTGTGGAAAGACACCATGGCCATGACAACGCTTATAAACATTTAATTGAGGTGGCTTACAGTCCAGAGGGTTACCCCATTATTGACATGGGACATGGTGGTGGGCAGATAGACGTGATACTGGAGAAGTAGCCAAGTATCCTGCATCTTGACTTACAGGCAGTGGAAGGTGGTCTAAGACACTGGCTTGAGATTATATGAGATCTCAAAGCCCATCTCTCCACAGTGACACACTTCCTTTAACAGGCCATATCTACTCGAACAAAGCCATACTTCCTAATAGTGACAGTCCCTATAAGATTATCACAGAAAGCATGAAATGTGATGTTCTACTCACTGTGGCACAGCTTGTTCTAAGTTCCAGAAGTCAGTTTCACGTGGGTTTATCTAGCTGTAACCTCATCCAGGTTGGTGCTATACATCATTTTGAAGCATTTTCTTCAAAACTGAAATTTCTTCAATGACAAAATATCTTCATTCTTCAAAGTGAGGATTCTGTATTATTTGTAGGCTGTGTGCCACATAACTAAAGTTGAAAAAAAAATGAAGTTTTTATGGTCTAGAAATTATTTGCCCTAAAATGTCAGTTTATAATGAATAGATTCCTTTACACACACACACACACACACACACACACACACACACACATATATATATATATATATATATATATATATATATATATATATATATAACTAATTGATTTTAGAAACAGTGTGGTTTATCTCCAAAGACGAAGGTGAAAGATAAATTAGGGACAGAGAAAGAAAATCAGTTTTCTTAGTGAAAACTAAACCCCTTTAAAGTATTTGCTGTTGCTGCCATCAGTAATCATTTTCCCAGGGACTGCAAAAGCTCTCTAAAATCTGTCCTTACATCTGGCTAGCCTTTCTGTCAACACAGGTTTGTTCACATCATATTGTAACCCAATTTTTTCTGTATGAGACTTGCATGCTCAGAGTGGATTGGCTCAGTGAGAATTCTATTCCTTGATTTTTTTGATGAGGCTGAAGACCACATACATGCCAAGATTTCAAAGTAGATATATGAGGAAATGGAATAGATATATTAATGGAAATGAATTAATTTATCTAAAATAAAAATCAACTGAGCTGAAGGAGCAACCCATATCCCACAGAGGTTTATGTGAAGATAAAACAAGATATCCCCAGTGACCCTGTGGTCTGTCCTTCTCAACAAGGACAACTAGATTAGGATGAGGTTAAGACATAAAAGCTTGATGTGGTCCAAATTTATCTGCTTTCATCATATCACTGTCTTCATTATAGCTTGTAGCATATAAAAGAGGAGCTAAAAGGCAGCCAGGGGAGGGGTGCTAAAAGATAAACAATAAAAACCTAAGAATTGCCGGACGGTGGTGGCGCACGCCTTAAATCCCAGCACTTGGGAGGCAGAGGCAGGTGGATCTCTGTGAGTTCGAGGCCAGCCTGGTCTACAAGAGCTAGTGCCAGGACAGGCTCCAAAGCTACAGAGAAACCCTGTCTCGAAAAAAAAAAAAAACTAAGAATTTCCATTTACAAATGAATCTGACTGTAGCATAAAAAGACTTCATCCACAAAGACTCACAATGTCCATTTTTTAACAGCTATAAAATAATTTGCATTCCAACTAAGGTGAATTTAAGGCAGAGAAACTGTGGCTAAAAGTTATCCTACATTTATTGTACTATACTAACCTACTTGTGGTTTGAAAGTCTATCAGGCTCTTAATATTTTTTCATAGCTAATTTTCTTCTGTATCTACCACCTGCTGAAAACTTGCATGTGATTTGGGAGACAGCTCAGCAAAGTGGCTGTTTGTTTCCAATAGGCTACCCTTTTAGGGCATTGCTGAATAAATACATGTTTTTAAATATCTCTTCTCGTTCTCCACAGGAATCATTGTCCTGTCAAGTAGTTTGCTCTCTGCTAGGCTCCTTGCTATAGAAGATGATACCAATTAATTGACTACTCTCATCCAAACTTACTCAGCAGTAAACTTATTACTTAAGTCATATAGAATGAGCTAAATAGTCCAATTAATGGGGAAAGAGAAACTAATTTAGTTCTTTAACTTGTGATAGACTACTTTTTTCTAAACTATATTTATCCAGCAGAATTAATAACAAATCATCATGCTTTCACACATGTCATTTTCGGTGTGAGTGTAAAACAGAAGCTTGTGTTTGTTGAACTTATGTGGAGATCCGTAACACCATCATCTAAAAATAGAGCGTGGCTTCTTTCCAAAATTCATATTCAAAGATGCACTGACACTTTGTGGAGCTAGCACACTATTCCATGTAACTAATTCAAGCCCAAAGTTATCACAATAAAATTACCATTTTTGAAATAATGTAATTTTGAAAGCTATTATCAATGCAAAGTTTCTGATTTTCAAAAAAAAATAAACTTTTAACAGTACATAGAAGATTATCTACAGAAGTTTTCACTTATTTTCACATTAAAATACCATTGTCATTTGAGGTTAAACTCATCTAACATGCCTATATGCCAACCCATTTCTTTTCTTTGCATTTTATATTTAAAATAAAACTTAAGTTTTACATAAAGAAACAGTATTTTTATTAACAATATGATAAATATATTTGGAGTCAATATTTCTAAACAAGTAACACATTATTTTGATTAGCCATTATACAATTACAATTTTTAAAGGAATATGAAACATTCATTTGGGTGTGCTAAATTCTTACGAATCTGCTGAGAGCTTGTAGACTGATTGCCATCATAAGCATTAGATAGAAAGTGAACTATATGGGATCTGAGAAATCATAAAGCAAATCAACTGAGGAACACAGAGTCATTGGGTTGAATCAGATTTGGATGAAATGATAGTGGTTCTGTGGCAGCATGAAAAGGTATAATAGGAAGTTAACAGGATGAAAACATTTCTGTTCACCAACTTCTTGAGGGACTCAGACACAATCTGATTGTCAATACTTTATAAATGATTATAGGTTCAATACTATACATCTTCAACATATAATTCAGCTCTATTGGAAGTTACATTAATCACAGAGCAGATTTATCATGAATTTTTATTTATCAGAATTTAAAAGCAAATGTTGTTAATATTACAATCATGAAACAGGGAAAATCATTCTCAAAAGAGAGTAACAGTTGAAGTCCTAAATATGTTAAACCCTAATCTCAGACACAGTTGTTACATTTTAATACTGTTACCTTTGATAATATATGTACACATGTAAGGATAATTCTTCCACTCTTTGATCATTTGAATAATAATCCACCAAATTTTCAATTATATGAGATGAAATTATTTCATAGTAATAATAATGTCATTGTATTATCAATAAACTAAACCATTGTCCTAGGGTTACTATTGCTGTGAAGAGACACCATGACCTCATCAATTCTATAAAGGAAAACATATAATTTGGACTGACTTCCATTTCTGAGATTTACTCTACTATCATCATGGAAGGAAGCACGGTGGCATGCAGGCAGACATGGCACTGGAGAGGTAGCTAAGAGTTCTACATCTAGACCTGCAAGCAGCAGGAAGAGAGAATGAATTACACTGGGCCTAGTTCAAGGATCTGAGACCTCAAAGACTGCCCCTAGTGACACACTTCCTGCAACAAAGTAATACCTGCTCCAGCAAAAACCAAACCTAAGAGTGCCCTATGAGCCTCTAAGGTCATTTTCATTCAAGCTACTGCAACCCTTCATTAATCTACAGATTCAATGCAATGCCCATCAAAATCCCAGCAAAATTCTTCACAGACTTAGAAAGAACGGTACTCAACTTCATATGGAAAAGCAAAAAAACCCAGGATAGCCAAAACAATCCGGTACAATAAAAGAACTTCTGGAGGCATCACAATCCCTGACTTCAAACTCTACTACAGAGCTACAGTACTGTAAACAGCCTGGTATTGACATAAGAATAGACAGGAGGATCAATGGAACTGAATAGAAGACCCAGATATCAATTCACACACCTTCGAACACCTGATTTTTGACAAAGAAGCAAAAAAATATCAAATGGAAAAAAAGAAAGCATATTTAACAAGTGGTGCTGGCATAACTGGATATCAACATGTAGAAGAATGAAAATAGACCCGTATCTATCACCATACACAAAACTCAAGTCCAAATGGTTCAAAGACCTCAACATAAAGCAAGCCATACTGAACCTGATAGAAGAGAAAATGGGAAGTACACTTGAATGCATTGGCACAAGAGACCACTTCCTAAATATAACCCCAGCAGCACAGACACTGAGAGAAACAAAAAACTTCTGTAAAACAAAGGACACAATCAACAAGATAAAATGACAGCCTACAGAATGGGAAAAGATCTTCATTAACCCCACATCAGACAGAGGTCTGATCTCCAAAATATACAAAAAACTCAAGAAATTGGTCATCAATTAATCCAATTTAAAAAATGTAGTACAGACCTAAATAGAGAGCTCTGAACAGAGGTATCTAAAATGGCTGAAAGACCCTTAAGGAAATGCTAAACATCCTTAGCCATCAGAGAAATGCAAATCAAAACAACTTTGAGATTCCATGTTACACTTGTAAGAATGGCTAAGATAAAAAAACATTGATGACAACTTATGCTGGAAAGGATGTGGAGTAAAGGGAACACTCCTGCATTGCTGGTGAGAATGCAAGCGGGTACAGCCTCTTTGGATACAAGTATGGTGATTTCTCAGAAAATTAGGAAACAACCTTCCTCAAGACCTAGTAATATCACTTTTGGGTATATACCCAAATGATGCTCAAGTACACCAAAAGGACATGTGCTCAACTATGTTCATAGCAGCATTGTTTGTCATAGAACCTGGAAACAACCTAAATGGCCTCGACCAAGGAATAAATAAGAAAAATGTGGTACATTATACAATAGAGTATGACACAGCAGAAGAAAATAATGACATCTTTAAATTTGCAGGCAAATGGATGGATCTAGAAAACATCATATTGAGTGAGGTAACCCAGACCCAAAAAGACAAATATTATATGTAGTCACTTATAAGTGGCTTTTAGACATAAAGCAAAGAAAACCAGCCTACAAATCACAATCCCGGAGAACCTAGATAACAATGAGGACCCTAAGAGAGACATGTATGGATCTAATCTACATGGAACATAGAAAAATACAAGATCTCCTAAGTAAATTTGCAGCATGGCGGCAATGGGAGAGGGTTGAAGGGGAGGTGAGAGGAAGGGAAGGAGCAGAGAAATATATATAGCTCAATAAAATCAATAAATAAATACATAAAAATTAAAAAAGAAAAGTTAATGTTTATTAACTATTTCAATTCCAATTATATGAACTGAAGAGTTATATATAACAAAATAGATTGAATAAATGTAGAAACTAAGTCCATATGAATATGAATCAAAATTAACTCATACAATTTGATAGAATAAGGGAATACTCCTCCACTGCTGGTGGGAGTGCAAACTTGTACAGCCACTATGGAAATCAATATGGCAGTTCCTCAAAGAACTGGGAATCAATCTACTTCAGGACACAGCTATATTCCTCTTGGGCATATACCCAATGGATGCTCAACCCTAACACAAAGAGACTTGTTCAATATGTTCGTAGTGACTTTATTCATAATAGCCAGAAACTAGAAATAGCCTAGATATCCCTCAACCAAAGAGGAAGACTATAAGGGGGAAGCTTGGATCTCCTTGAAAAGAAAAAATAAAATAGATTTTGAGGGTGGACTAAAGGTGGGTAGAGATAGAAACAGAAGGGGCACAGTGGGGGTGGAAGGAGGAAGAGAGAATGGGAAGAGATGACTGGAATTAGAGGACATTTGGGGGGTGATGTAAAAACCTAATATGGTAAAATGTCCCAGAATTCTGTGAGGGTGACTCCTAGTGTGGACTCCTAGTAATGGAAGATTTAGAACCTGAACTGGCCATCTTCTGTAACCAGACAATTTCTAGTGTTGGGACTGGGACAACAAGTCAGCCACAAATCTTTTTACCTATAATTTGTCAAGTCTTCAAAATGTGCTGGTACAACGAAGAAGTAAATCTTGTAGGAGTGGGCAATCAATGACTGGTCTAAGTTAAGGTCCAAACCTCAAGAGGAAGCCATGCCCCAAACTGCCTGGGTGACTGGGAAGTGGAAGCTAGGTATCCCAGAGACCTAGGATAGAAAAAAAATCATTAAAATAATTTCTAATAATATCCTGCTATACTCAGAGAACAGTGTCTAGCCCAAATGTCATCAATGAGACTTTCTGAACTGGTAAGTGTTGGGAGCAGATGCAGAGACCTACAGCTGAACATTAGGTAGACAGAGAGATACCTAATGGTATCGCCATTATATCCCTCCCGTAGAAGGTCAGAGAACTCTGAAGAAGAGAAATAGGAAGAATTGGGGGACCTGAGTGGACAAGGATACCAGGAAAACACAGCCCACAGAATCAACTAATCAGGGATCATGGAGTCTCACAGAGATTAAAGTGATAGTCATGGAGCTTGCATGAGTCTGTGCTAGGTCCTCTTCAAGTAAGTTATAATTGGGAGCTTGGAGCTTTGATGGGAATCCTAACAGTGGGAGTGGGGATGTCTCAAATGCTATTGGCTGAAGGAGCAAAAGTAGCTCCCACAGCACCTCCCCCTTTTGTTTAAGTAAGAGAGTTCTAAACCTACTACAAAATTATGTACAATAAGAACAAATATCCTATTGTAACTACCTTAAGTCTTGTATAATAAATAACTTGGCCAAGTCATAAGAGGAAAGTAGTTACATTTATCTAGTCTTCAACCCCATATAAGATCTGAGAATTGGGACTTCAAAGGGAGATTTTGCCCCAAGGTGATCTTAGCTGTGGCAACTGCTTATGCTCTGTGACTCACAGTCCAAGGAGGGATTTAAAAACCTACTCAGAATAGATCAAATTAGGCCAGCAGAGACTGTCCGGTTCTATGGATCCCAGGAAGCGTGGAGGTTACTACTGGCTCCATGCACAGGCCACAGCTGGGGTGGGGCTGGGGGGCTTGAGCCAAGCTGCCCTGGTGGCAGGCAGCCTAGCAGGGTAGGGGATGAGGGAAATGAGGGGTATTTTCCCCACGTTGGGCGCCAATTGTTATAAAAGGAGTGGTGGGCTGCTTCCCACCACCTAGCTAGCTTTGCCCAAAATAATTTCATGGAAACTTTATTCATTTAAACATTGCCTGGCCCATTAGCTCTAGCCTCTTACTGGCTAATTCTCACATCTTGATTAATCCATTTTTATTAATATGTATCGCCACTTCACTGTGGCTTACCGGCATGAGTCTAACCACCATCTGTCTTGGGTAGGAGAAGCATGGCATCTGCCTGACTCTGCTTTCTTCCTCCCAGAATTCTGTTCTGTCTATTTCACCCACCTAAGGGCTGGCCTATCAAAAGGCCAAGGAAGTTTCTTTATTAACCAATGAAAGTAACATAGACAGATGACCCTCCTACAGATATAGATAGATAGATTAGATAGATAGATAGATAGATAGATAGATAGATAGATATAAACAAATTATTTATTGCAAAGGAAATTATTTACTTTTTAGATACAGGATGGCAAGCAAACCCTTACCAACATTTTAAACCAGACTATTACTATGCTATAGCTTGCTTTTTGCCACACAAGTTAACTGGGGTTTTCCTGTCCTTGTGTCCTATTAAAAATCCACTGGCTATTTCTTCGATTCACCAGCTGTACTAAATGAACTTCAATGTTTTCTTTCTTTAATTAAAAAAAATCAAAGGGTCTCAAAGTTAACATGGCAGAAAATAATAGAAATTTTTGATTTACACCAACTATCTTCTCATTATCTGCCAAACAATACTGATCAATAACAAATAATCTCCACAAAGAATTTTTGATGTTTATATCTTGAATAATTATGCAACAAGCTTCTGAAGAATGAAGGAGAGTCAAGTGCTTTAACTCTTTAGAGGCTCTTGAGAAAGGATTTCCATGATGATGACTCCAGATTGGGCATCTCCAGAAAGCTTGTCAAAGTTCACCCTTAAACAATTATATTCAGCAATTGGGGCTTACCTCTCATCTCTATATGGTAACCAAAGGTTCAGAAGTAGGGCCCAGACAAAGATTCCTGAGGTGAAACTGACCTGAATTATTCCCCTCATGACTATTCCATGGAAAGCAGGGATGCAAACAACTGTGCTACCCAACTATAATACCTATGAACTCAACAAGAGGGAAATCATACCTGGTACTGGAAACTTAGCTAACTACTTGGTGCTAGTGAATTCATGATTATTGGAGGAGAATCTACAACCACTAATTTACAAAAACAGCATATAATCTGACAACAATCTATAAACATTTGACCTTATACTGACAGATAAGTGTAGTTTTCGCCCATCATCAAGGAAACTTTTCTTTGCAATGGTGGAAACCACTAAAGAAAACCACATCAAGTCAACATGCAGAGTTGTTGGACCCATTACCAATGGAAACATCTACAAAACACTCACACTAAAGAGGTGTTATGAGCCTATGCAGGAAAAGCACACATAGAGGCACATTCTACATATAAAATCCTACATATAGAATCATTTTTGCACATGTCAATGGTACAGTATTTATTTGTCCTTGTATTTAAAAAAAAATTTCTTGAAAGAGAACAACGGAAGTATATTTGAATGGTTGAATGGGGAAAGAAAAGGAGGAATGATGAAATTATATTTTAATCTCAAAAAATAAAAAAATATAAAAATACTTTGAATTTCTACATCACTTTTAATTTATTATCCTCTGAGGCAGATTATTGTTCACAATTTTCTACATTAAGAAGAATACTCTCTAACTGAATTTTTAAAATACTGAATCTTCCAGGAAGATAATGAGCTTTTCTTTTTAAAAAAGCATACAAACACATGCTAACTAATCAAATATGCTACTTTTAATGATGTCTTCTGGAGCAAAGTTGCTTTGTAAAAAATGAAAATGTTACCAGGTTTATAACTTAGAATTTTTTTCTCTAAATGTGTGTGTCTATATCCTTTTGTAAAGGAGATGGCAAAGATAATCTTTGGTAGTTATATTTAAGCACGAAAACCAAGATCCTCAGGGCCATTGTTCTCATAAAAAAATGACAAAGTGATGTACCAGCTTTATTTAGCTCTGAAGGCAAGAACCTCTATCTCCTCCCAGGAGAGCAACACTTTTAATGACTCTGGAGACAGGATTATTTTTTGGAAATCAACAAGCACAGCCTGAATTGACAGTGGCCTTTTGCGTTTTACCTTTTAATGGGAACTAATATTTTCTCCAGTTTTTCATTTTTCCCACCTACAAATAAGCTACTATAAAGAGTGAGCTGTAATGTTTATCCCACGCACTTCTCTACTTGAAAGTGGCAGGGCTGATATGCCGAGTCCCTGGACTAATCCTTTATTTGGGGATGGAATATTTTTTCTGAATAAATAAAACCAGAAATTTCATCTTAATAAGACAAGTGTAGCCCTCTGTTACAGTTCCTGTTACTAGCAAATGATCATTGTGCACATCAATTTATTCCTTCGTGGGAAGGAAAATAACTCATACCTTTTATCTGAAGCAATAGTGAGATACTAGGAATATACTTCCTCAGAAAGCATCAAGAAATGAATGAACAAACATCTGTATGCTGTATAATATGATATTCTGTAGAAATATTCAGGAAAGAAAAACTTAGAAACAGTCAAAAAGAATTTCACACCTGGTACCACAATGATCTAACGGGTTTCTGAAATGATGTTTAAGCAATGCAACTTTAGCAATTATATGGATATTTTAGTGCAATAACCTAAACTATTTTCTATTCCTTCAGACCCAGATTTTGTCTCAAGAAGTTATGTCTACACACTCATAAGTAGCAATTTTCAAAGGAAAATATAGATGTAGAGTGTCTATATTTCTACCGTATTGCATAATTAAAGCAGAATAAATGAATGAAAAATGATATTACTCTTTTGCCTCCCCAAGGGACAATGCTACTTTGCTTTTTAAAAGACAAAATATTGACTGCTCATACTAACTCCAGTTTTATGATTTGCATAAGTTGTTCATGGGAAATGGGTAATAAATTTCAGGTGTAAATGTATTGGTCATATCAGAAAAGAAGTAAAAACAAAGTCAATTCCAGAATTAATTCTGAATTCCCTCATGAATAAATGAGGTACATAGTGCAGTCTTTAAAATTTGGGAATGCAAAGGAAATCCACTTTCATTAGGACACCTGGAGTAAATGCTAATAAATTTCTAGACTCCATCCCAGATGTAATTATTTTATTTTATGGAATCTAAAGTTTATTTATTTCCTGGGGATTTCCTATTACTTGGGTTGGTGAGATGACTCAGCTGGTAAAGATACGAATCAGAAGTCTGAGGACCCAAAGTCCATCTCTGGGTCCTTCATGGTAGAATGAGAGGATGGACTCCCACAATTGTTTTCTGACACCCACATGTGCACCTGGTGCAGGAGAATTATCTGTATTCTGTCAATCATGTTTTTAATAAATGCTGATTGGCCCGTAGCCAGACAGGAAGTATAGGCAGGACAACCAGACAGGAAATAGAGGCAGGGCAAGGAGAACAGGAGTTTTCTGGAAGGAGGAAGCCCATTCCTCCACAGTCCTGTACAGACACCAGAGAAGCAAGATGTGACCAACCCCACTGAAAAAGGTACCAAGCCATGTGGCTAATATAGATAAGAATAATGGGTTAATATAAATTATAAGAGATAATACAAAGCCTGAGCTAATGGGCCAATCAGTTTATAACTTATGTAGATCTCTGTGTGATTTTCTTTGTGGGTTAACCAGCTGTGGTAATTGGGCAGGAAAGAAACCCCAACAAGCTCGCTCCTCCTGTTACATTCAGCCCTCTCTTTCACACACATTCATGCACACGTAGAGAATGGAATATAGAATAATTATTCATAATCATCTCATGATATTATTAACAATTTGCATTTACCTTTTAATACATATATTTAAATAAATATGTGACTGAGTACATATATGTGTGTGTGTATATCTCAATTATAAAGCATAAAAGTATTAGAGAATCAAGGAGTATTCAACCACAAAAATCTCTGCTAACAAATGTATTATGATAGACTCAAATGAAAATGAAAACACGGCTTTCTGGAGCCTTTAGAATATATTTAAGGCTAGTTCCAGGACAGGCTCCAAAACCACAGAGAAACCCTGTTTCGAAAAAAAAAAAAAAAAAGGAGAGTTTATAGCAATAATTGGTTGCATTTTAAAAATGAAGCAATCTCAGAAAAAAATAACCAAATGAAACTTGATAAACCTCAAGTTTCAAAAAACAGGAACAAGACAAAGCCAAACGCAACAGCTGAAAAGAAATAAGAGAACTCAGGACATAAAACTGTACACAGAGTAACCTAGACACAAATTGTTCTTTGAAAAATTATACAAGATGGACAAACTCTTATTTTATCTAACCAAAAGCGAGAGAAGATCAAAATTATTAAAATTAGAGGGACCGTTACAAAATATTTTTAAATTATTTTTTTATTGATTATTTGGGAAACTCACATCATGGACCTAAATTGCTCCCACTTCCCAGTCTTTCCAAGTCTACTTCCCCTCTTCTATGACCCCCACAACAAAAAGACAATCCCATTTTGTGTGGTCCATATATTCATTGAAATATGGTCAAATTCCTAATAGTGAGCACCCCAAAAAGGATAAGTCATTCTCCACCTGCATCTATGACAGAAGCCATCAGTTAAGGAGAATAACATGGAGCTGGGTAGAACTAGGTCTCTCTGGTCCACACTACCACCTTCACTGTGGGGCTGTAGTGAGGGGCAGGATTAGCTCTCCCATGCCCATGGATGTTAACACGGCTTCAAGCATAAGCCCCAATCATAAGCATCTGAGTGGATTTTGGTGGCAACACAGGCCACAGACATCAATACCACCCGTGGCTCTATTGGAACCCCTGATCCACTTATGTCCCACAGTGGTTGCATGGAACATAAGCCTCCATATGGTCTCAGATGGTTACACATGCCACTCATATCAGCATGACTCCTCAGGACAGCAAATCCTGAGGACAGCACCAAGGCATTAGGCAGCATCAGAGACTATATATGTTCACTTGAGGCTCAGGCTTTATCATGGTCTGGGGAAGCAACGTGGACTACTGACACCAGCATGAACTTGCATGGCATCACAAACCATAGTGGTGCCTTAAGGAGGTACAATATAGAAAGTGAAGCTTTCCTCATCTAGGGCCTCCTTTGTTATCCAGAGTCAGCAGAATCCTGTGGCTAGATGGCAGGTTCTGGGGCTGAGTCTACATCTGCATAAACTCTAGAGTGTTACAGCATGTAGACCTCAGCCCTCTCTCTCATCTGCCACCACTATCACGTCTCCACTTCTGCCTCTCTCCATAGTACATGCGCCACTCAGCCTTTTTCTTTCCCACCTCTTTATTTCATTCTTGTTCTTTGTAATGGGACCTTCAGATGGTGATTAATGATGGAAGCTAAAAAATAATCCCACACTAGTTCAGAATTATGTATAATAAAGAGTTATTTATTTTGGGTAGACTCACAGATCACAGTCCTCTTCACAAATGTGGAATAGGAACCAAATCCAGCAAGAGGTGAGAGTAGGAAGTGAGAGAGCAAGCACATGATTTACAGCTGCATTTATAGTATAAGAGACCATGCCCAAAGGGCTGAAAGAGCTCCCACAACACCTCCCACATTTGTTTAAGAAAGAGAGTTCCAAACCAAATTCAAAACTGTACACTAGGAAGAGATATCAAGTATAAAGTCAGAATTACAACCAACACAAACAATATTAAGCAAGGAACATACCCTAACGTTTTAATAAACATTCTATCCTAAAGAGTCTAAGTCATGGAAATGGCTTGGCTGGATTATAAGAGGATGGTAAGAATGACTATCTAATCTTCAACCCCATTGAAGACCTGAGAAGGGAGATAATATCACTTGAGTAGGCAGGAAATGCAGCCAAGCAGCTTCCAAAATATGCAATAAATAACAGAGACAATGGACTGCCTGAGAAATCACCCAAAGTCTCATTTGCAGTGTTGAACAACCAACTTTGGATAAGGCCTAGAGTAACTGACAGGCCATTTACAGAGGCAGGAAAAATTTCAGAACTGTCTTACCCTGTCTTGGCAAGGTTTGACAGTAATGTTTTCAGTAATTTTTTTGTTTTTTTTTAAGATCTTACCAATCATAAGGCAATTACAATGAATCAGAAGAGGTGTAATAATCAATATTGGCCAGCAGGTGTCGTAGTTGTAGCCACGTGGCTGAGATACGCTAATAGCAGTAAGCAGCACATGTTGCTTACTTTGATACTGAAAAATATGCTTTGTTTAACAAATTAAGAGCAGTTATTAAGACGATCAAATGATTCTGAGAGTTGGGGAGAAAACCCACAGTTTTCCATCAGTGCAAGTTGTAGACTGTGTGCACTGAGAGAATCTCAGGCAGCACTGTGTGAGCTGGCATGTAACACACAGAGTTACAGTGTATGTATCATGAGCTGGGGAGCACTGAGCAGCAACCTGATGCATCTGAGTACTGGCTAGAGCTGCAGGTAGGAGAGTCAGTGCCCAATGCACCATATGGCTGGTAAACTGATCCCATAAAGGGTGGACTGGTCCCCACATATAGGCACCAGATGATGACAGAAGTTATAAAATAATCCCACACTAGTTCAGAATTATGAATAATAAAGGGTTATTTATTTAAAGACTGACTCACAGATCACAGTCCTTGATCACAGTCCTCTGCACTAATGGGGAACAGGAGCCAAATCTGGCAGCTAGATGTGAGCACCAGAAGCAAGAGAGAGAGCACACGCCTTACAGCTGCATTTATCATATAAGAGACCACACCCAAGTGGGCTAGTATCTTAATGAGTATTGGCTAAAGGAGTTCCACACGTGATTGCTTGGGTGTCTCTGGGCCACCTGGTATCTTGGGGCCCCCTGACTGGTGCTTGCTCTAATATAAGATATTCTGATAAAATTTTGAAGACAAGGGTCACTGGAGAACATTCTAAAAACTTAAAAGTTAGTAATAATAAAATCTTAGAAATCTGGAAGAAATGGATAAGGTGCTTGAAACATATAACCTATAAATTAACAATAATGAAGAACTTAAACAGACTCATACCAATAACAAATGGCTAAGTGTCAGGGTCCCATACTGGACTGACATCTGTCAGGGTACAGACTTGATGGATTCATACATTCCAGGGTAGGGGCTTGTAGATTAGAAATGTTAGGTAGAAAAAACAGCAGAACAAGAGAAATAGACAGAGACACAGAATGGAGTCTTAAGGGCAACACAGTAAATTTCCCCATGTTTATTTTCCATATGCTTTATTTAAATACCCCAATCCAAAAGGGGACAGAGAAGGCAAGACTTCTTTTCCATGACTCCAACAAAAAACAAGGAAATTACCTCTTCAGTTCCTGAAACATCAAGTAACTGTATCCTGAGAAAGTTATTTTGCTGTTTTGGCAGGGCATGCAGTGACCACACCTTAGGCCAAGCATCCTGCAAGCAGTCACTCCCTGTGTCAAACCTCCCATCATAACATTGAAAGAGCAGGAATAGGACTGAACCCTCTGAACTCTGGTCAAAGTGGAACAGATCCACATTCATGGAATCGAACATATTCCTCATTTTAAATTCATTTATTAAAACATATTGAGCTCCTGCTATAGTATAAATGACTATGCCTGGCTTAGGTTGTCTTCTTCTACCTTCCAAATATATCCATCATCAGTGCATACATTTCATCATGCATGCTCTGTCTACTACCTGAAAGAAAAAAATCTTGTCATTGACTACCAGCCTTTGTTTATAAAGAGTTAAGGGACAATGCTTAGTTAGATGCTGTGCATCTCTGAGCTAACCTTCCATCAAGAGAGTTCACAAGTAACTGGATAATCATAGCAAGCAGATAACATTTTGTGATATACATGCTCCTATGGGCACAACATTTTCTAATAAAGAAATAAAGGATGACAGAGATGGGATGCTCTATTTCAATTAGTTTAGGATGTCTTTATAAACTGCACATAAACACAAATTTGTTTTAATGAATATATTAAATCTAAGGACTCATTAGCTTCATGTCAAAGTTTTCTCAGATAAGCTCTTAACCTTTTTCTAACCAGTAACATCTCCATAGTAAACCAAAGTAGTTACAAACATTAACAAGTCAATAACATAATTCTAGTATGAAATTAACAATAAACACAGAATTTGACAAAATTAGAATTCTCATAACTTTGTTCAAATCAAAAAAACAAAAAAATGTTTCTGTGATTGGTGAGCCACAATTTTTTTTCTCTCCTATAGTCCAATTGCATTGCTGTTTCTAACTTTCTTTCTTTCTTTATTTATTTATTAGAGATTTCTGCCTCCTCCCCGCCACTGCCTCCCATTTCCCTCCCCCTCCCCCAATCAAGTCCCCCTCCCTCATCAGCCCAAAGAGCAATAGGGTTCCCTGCCCTGTGGGAAGTCCAAGGACCACCCACTTCCATCCAGGTCTAGTAAGGTGAGCATGCAAACTGCCTAGACTCCCACAAAGCCAGTACGTGCAGTAGAATCAAAAACCCATTGCCATTGTTCCTGAGTTCTCAGTAGTCCTCACTGTCCACTATGTTCAGTGAGTCTGGTTTTATCCCAGGATTTTTCAGACCCAGGCCAGCTGGCCTTTGTGAGTTCCCCATAGAACATCCCCATTGTCTCAGTGTGTGGGTGCACCCCTTGCGGTCCTGAGTTGCTTGCTCATGCTCTCTCTCCATCTGCCCCTGATTTAGACCTTGAGATTTCTGTCTGGTGCTCCAATGTGGGGCTCTGTCTCTGTCTCCTTTCATCACCTGATGAAGATTAATATTCAGGAGGATGCCAATATATTTTTCTTTGGGTTTACCTTCTTATTTAGCTTCTCTAGGATCACGAATTATAGCCTCAATGTCCTTTATTTATGGCTAGAAACCAAATATGAGTGAGGACATCCCATGTTCCTCTTTTGGGGTCTGGCTTACCTCACTCAGGATAGTGTTTTCTATTTCCATCCATTTGCATGCAAAATTCAAGAAGTCCTTGTTTTTTACTGCTGAGTAGTATTCTAATATGTATATATTCCATACTTTCTTCATCCATTCTTTTATTGAAGGGCATCTAGGTTGTTTCCAGGTTCTGGCTATTACAAACAATGCTGCTATGAACATAAATGAGCATATACTTTTGTCATATGATAGGGCCCCTCTTGGGTATATTCCCAAGAGTGGTATTGCTGGGTCCAGGGGTAGGTTGATCCCGAATTTCCTGAGAAACCGAAACACTGATTTCCAAAGTGGTTGCACAAGTTTGCATTCCCACCAGCAATGGATGAGGGTACCCCTCCTCCACATCCTCTCCAGCAGAGGCTATCATTGGTGTTTTTGATTTTAGCCATTCTGACAGGTGTAAGATGGTATCTTAAAGTTGTCTTGATTTGCATTTCCCTGATAGCTAAGGAAATTGAGCATGACCTTAAGTGTCTTTCGGCCTTTTGAACTTCTTCTGTTGAGAATTCTCTGTTCAGCTCAGTGCCCCATTTTTAATTGGGTTGATTAGCCTTTTACGGTCTAGTTTCTTGAGTTCTTTATATATTTTGGAGATCAGACCTTTGTCAGTTGCGGGGTTGGTGAAGATCTTCTCCCAGTCAGTGGGTTGCCTTTTTGTCTTAGTGACAGTGTCCTTTGCTTTACAGAAGCTTCTCAGTCTCAGGAGGTCCCATTTATTCAATGAGGCCCTTAATGTCTGTGCTGCTGGGGTTATATGTAGGAAGTGGTCTCCTGTGCCCATGTGTTGTAGAGTACTTCCCACTTTCTCTTCTATCAGGTTCAGTGTGTTCGGACTGATATTGAGGTCTTTAATCCATCTGGACTTGAGTTTTGTGCATGGTGATAGATATGGATCTATTTTCATTCTTCTACAGATTTGAGCTGTTACAGTCCCATGAACAAGGCTTTTGTCCTATTCCTCCTTATCAATCTGGGGTGTCCCTTCAGTACCTCCAATGTAGTTTATTGTACTGATGAGGGGCTTTAGCCACACACTGCACATACAATAGTGTTCAATTGTTTCAATGAGTCTTTTTCCCATAGAGAATAAATCTCTGAGGCACCTGTTTTTCAGGCTTTCCATTGAACAGCTGACAAATACTATACTAGCAAAAATGAGTTCCATGTTCCAAGATATAATACAGATACTGCCAAACATTCAGTCACTTTCTTGGGCCAGCTCCAGAGTAAGTAGGAGTCTCTAATGTGTGGGAATCTGTGTAGCAAGTCTATCAGGAAGGTGGGAATCATCAACCATCACTGTGATCTTCCTCCCTTTTCAGACTGCAGCATGATGATATCAGTGAGTCAGGAACAAGCGTTCAGTAATCTCTCTCTCCAACTCCTCTGGGCAAACCCGAGCAGCTACTGTGTCATCAGGTCTGCACGCTTCTGTTCCACAGACAGTCATCAAGCTTCATTTTCTACCTGTGAAAACTCACAAACAAGCCTTCAACTGCATATTAAAACATGATCAGGTCTTTCCCAGCATAAATTGTGGGTATAATTCCCCCTTATTTATTTTTTGATGTTTTCATAGCTCTATGGTCACATTAATCGCATGCTTCATTAGAGACAGCAATTTGTTTTGCAGTTCACACAAGCTGCTAGGAAATTCTAGGGTTATTACTTCCCTTAAGAATTTCATTGAGGGACTTAAGATCCCCTACAGACTACTTTCAATAGGGTCATAGCCACTGGATATCTTCCAAATAACTTCTGGAAATCAAAGTTTGTAAGACATCTTTCTAATCTAAGCTACAGAGCGCCCATTAGATAACAGGCAGTTATCTAATTAGATAACAGTTGCAGTTTTACAGATGCCTGGCTCAGGATATATTTGAATTTTTACAGACTTCTGGCTGGGTGCGCATAGAGCTGTGCACTCCAAGGCTCTGCTATCCTGCCAGGGAACCTGGAACCAGGAGGCACTGGACCTCATTACCTACTGTGCCTGGGTGGGGCACAGACAATGCTCTCTGTTCTTGGTTGGCTGGGGGATTCAGTGAATAGATGCTGTGGGCGCACATTCTGCCCCTTCATCCACTAGCCTTTAAGAAACCAGCCCACTTGGGTGTGGTCTCCGATACTGTAAAAAGAGGCTGTAGGAGTTTCTGACCTCGTGGCGCCAGCCCGGGAGAGGGAACTCAGAAGTTCATTAACCCCCTATCCTTTTTGGGCTCTCTGCAGGACCTCTACTCCCTGCATACTGCCTCTTTCTTCCTATCCCACCCAGCTTACATCCAGAACCCTCCCCACTTCAGCCCCCCTGCCCTCTTTTGACACATAATATCACCCAGCCCAGCCTGTCTGGGCACTGGGTCCGAATCCTCAGGGCACCCAAGCGGGCGGGAGTTCCTTTGTTTCTATAGCCTGCCTACACCAAGCAAGGTAGGCGCTTTGTTTACGAGCTAGCCAACCAGCACGGGGACCTGATCTCTTGGCGTCAGGAGAGCCAACATTGGGCACGGAGAAATGATCTCGGCACCAGGAGAGCCATCACTGGGGAGAGCCATCACTGGGAAGGTACATCAGTAGGCAAGGAGACATGATCTGGTAAAAGAAGATCCAAAAGGGAGCATTTGGAAGAAGATATGGGCAGACGCCAAGGCAAGAATTCACCCAACAATCTGAAAAGCAACATGAAGCCACCAGAAACCAGCGACCTCACAACGGGAGGACATGAACACCTTAATCAAGAAGAAGTAGAAAAGATTGACTTCATGAAAGTGATTGACGCCCTTACACAGAATGTAAAGAACACCCTTATAGAAATGCATGAGAAATATAACAGAAAGTTTGAAGAATTGAATAAATCAGTGAATGATACCCTAGAAAACCAAGGGAAAACAATCAAACAGATAATGGAAACAGTTCAAGACTTGAAAACTGAAATGGAGGCAAAGAAGAAAACACAAAGAAGAAAACAAAGGGCTGGCTGGACATGGAATTTTAAGTAAACAAACAGAGTCTACAAAAACAAGCATAACCAACAGAATACAAGAGTTAGAAGAAAGAATCTCAGATTCTGAAGATACCATAGAGAAAATAAACGCACTGATCAAAATAAACAGCAAGTCCAACAAATTCTCATCACCAAACATTCAGGAAATCTGGGACACAAGAAAAAGACCAAACCTAAGAATAATAGGATAGAAGAAGGAGAAGAAGTGCAGCTCAATGATCCAGAAAATATATTTAATAAAATTATAGAAGAAAACTTTCCCAACCTAAAGAAAGATATACCTATGAAGGTTCAAGAAGCATACAGAACACCAAATAGACTGGATCAAGAAAAAAAACATCCCCTCGCCATATAATAATCAAAACACAAAGCATACAGAATAAGGAAAGAATTTTAAAAGCTGCAAAGGAAAAAGGCCAAGTCATTTATAAAGGTAAACCTATCAGACTTACACCTGACTTCTCCATGGAAATCATGAAAGCCAGAGAAGGTCCTGGATAGATGTACGGCAGAAACTAAGAGACCATGGATGCAAGCCCAGACTACTGTAACCAGCCAAGCTTTCATTCACTATAAATGGAGAAAATAAAATTTTCCAGAATAAAAACAAATTTAAACAATGCCCAGCCACAAATCCAGCCTTACAGAAAGTAATAGAAGGAAAATCACTAGCTAAGGAGTCCAACAATGACCACAATAACTCAGACATCTAGAGACCCTTCACCAGCGCAACTCAAAGAAGGAAAACACACAAACTCTAATACTAAAAAAGTGACCGGAGGTAATAACCACTGGTCATTAATATCACTTAATTTCAATGGACTCAACTCACCTATAAATAGGCACAGGCTAAGAGATTGGATAAGAAAACAGGATCCAACATTCTGTTGTTTACAAGAAACACACCTCAACCACAAGACAGGCACCTACTCAGAGTAAAGGGCTGGGAAAAGACTTATCAAGCAAATGGACCAAAGAAACAAGCAGGTGTGGCCATATTAATCTCTAACAAAGTTGATTTCAAACTTAAATCAATCAGAAGAGATGGAGAGGGGCATTTTATACTCATAAGAGGAACAATTCATCAGGATGAAGTCTCAATCATGAACATCTATGCCCGTAATATAAAAGCACCCATGTACATAAAAGAAATATTGCTAAAACTCAAGGCAGCCATCAAACCACACACACTAATAGTAGGAGACCTCAACACTCCTCTCTCACCAATGGACAGGTCAATAAGACAGAAAACTAAGAGAGAAATAAGAGAATTGATGGAGGTAATGAAGCAAATGGACTTAACAGATATCTATAGAACATTCCACCCAAATAGGAAAGAATATACCTTCTTCCCTGCAGCTCATGGAACCTTCTCGAAAATCTACCACATAGTCGGTAACAAAGCAAACTTCCACAGTTACAAAAAAATATTAGTAACCACCTGTGTGTTATCAGATCACCGTGGATTAAAGTTAGAATTCAACAACAATGCTACCCCCAGAAAGCCTACAAATGCATTGAAACTGAATAGTCAACTACTGAACCATACCTGGATTAAGGAAGAAATAAAGAAAGAAATTAAAGTCTTCCTGGAATTCAATAAAAATAAAGAAACAACCTACTCAAAGTTATGGGACACTATGAAAGCAGACCTAAGAGGAAAGTTTATAGCACTAAGTGGCCACTTAAAGAACACAGAGAAAGCTCACATTGGAGACTTAACAGCCCACCTGAAAGCTCTAGAAAAAAAAAGAAGCAGACTCACCTAGGAGGAGTAGAAGACTGGAAATAATCAAACTGAGGGCTGAAATCAACAAAATAGAAACACAGAAAACAATCCAAAGAATCAATGAAACAAAAAGCTGGTTCCTGGAGAAAATCAACAAGATTGACAAACCCCTATCCAAACTAATCAAATGGCAGAGAGAGAATTTGCAAATTAAAAAGATCAGAAATGGAAAGGGGGACATAACCACAGACACAGAGGAAATTCAGGGAATCATTAGATCTTACTACAAAAGCCTATCTGCCACAAAACTGGAGAATGTAAAGGAAATGGACACTTTTTTAGATAAATACCATATACCAAAGTTAAACAGGACAAGGTGAACAATCTAAATAGACCTGTTAGTCGCGAAGAATTAGAAGCTGTTATCAAAAACCTCCCTACAAAAAAAAGCCCAGGACCAGATGGTTACAATGCGGAATTCTACCAGAACTTCCAAGAAGACCTAATACCCACACTCCTTAATGTATTTCACAATATAGAAACAAAGAGTCATTGCCAAATTACTTTTATGAAGCTACAGTTACTCTGATACCAAAACCACACAAAGACTCAACCAAAAAAGAGAATTACAGGTCAATCTCACTCATGAACATCGACGCAAAAAACCTCAACAAAATACTCCCAAACCGAATCCAAGAACACATTAGAAAAATAATCCATTATGATCAAGTAGGCTTTATCCCAGAGAAGCAGGGCTGGTTCAACATACGAAAATCTATCAATGTAATCCATCATATAAATAAACTGAAAGAAAAAAACCATTTGATCATTTCATTAGATGCCGAAAAAGCATTTGACAAAATTCAACATCCCTTTATGATAAAAGTATTGGAGAGATTAGGGATACTAGGGTCATACCTAAATATCATAAACGCTATTTACAGCAAGCCAACAGCTAACATCAAATTAAACAGAGAGAAACTCAAAGCCATCCCACTAAAATCAGGAACACGACAAGGCCACTTCCATACCTCTTCAATATAGTGCTTGAAGTTCTAGCAATAGCAATAAGACAACATAAGGGCATCAAGGGGATTCGAATTGGAAAGGAAGAAGTGAAACTTTCATTATTTGCAGATGATATGATAGTGTACATAAGCGACCCCCAATACTCCAGCAAAGAACTTTTACAGCTGATAAACACCTTTAGTAATGTGGCAGGATACAAGATCAACTCCAAAAAATCAGTCGCCCTCTTATACACAAAGCACATGGAAGCAGAGAGGGAAATAAGAGAAGCTTCACCTTTCACAATAGCCACAAACAGCATAAAATATCTTGGGGTAACTCTGACCAAGGAAGTGAAAGATCTATTTGAAAAGAACTTTAAAGCATTGAAGAAAGAAATTGAGGAGGATACCAGAAAATGGAAGGACCTCCCTTGCTCTTGGATTGGGAGGATCAACATAGTAAAAATGGCAATTCTACCAAAGGCAATTTATATATTCAATGCAATCCCCATCAAGGTCCCATCAAAATTATTCACAGATCTTGAGAGGACAATAATCAACTTTATATGGAAAAACAAAAAACCCAGGATAGCCAAAACAATCTTATACAATAAAGGATCTTCTGGAGGCATTACCATCCCTGACTTCAAACTCTATTACAGAGCTACAGTAATGAAAACAGTGTGGTACTGGCATACAAACAGAGAAGTTGACCAATGGAATAGTATAGAAGACCCGAATTTTAACCCACAAACCTATGAACACCTCATTTTCGATAAAGGAGTTAAAAGTATACAATGGAAGAAAGAAAGCATCTTCAACAATTGGTGCTGGCATAACTGGATGTCAACCTGTAGAAGAATGAAAATAGACCCATATCTATCACCATGCACAAAACTCAACTCCAAATGGATTAAAGACCTCAATATTAGTCCGAACACATTGAACCTGATAGAAGAGAAAATGGGATGTACCCTACAACAGATGGGCACAGGAGATCGCTTCCTATGTATAACCCCAGCAGCACAGACATTAAGGGCAACATTGAATAATTGGGACCTACTGAAACTGAGAAGCTTCTGTAAAGCAAAGTCCATTGTCCCTAAGACAAAAAGGCAACCTACTGACTGGGAGAAGAACTTCACCAACCCCGCAACAGACAAAGGTCTGATCTCCAAAATATATAGAGAACTCAGGAAACTAGACTTTAAAATGCTAATTAACCCTATTAAAAAAATGGGGCACTGAACTGAACAGAGAATTCTCAACTCAACAGAAGAAGTTCAAATGGCCAAAAGACACTTAAGGTCATGCTCAACCTCCTTAGCGATCAGGGAAATGCAAATCAAAACAACATTGAGATATCATCTTACACCTGTCAGAATGGCTAAAATAAAAAAACTTCAATGATAGCCTTTGCTGGAGAGGTTGTGGAGGCAGGGGTACACTCATCCATTGCTGGTGGGAATGCAATCTTGTACAACCACTTTGGAAATCAGTGTTTCGGTTTCTCAGGAAATTCAGGATCAACCTACCCCTGGACCCAGCAATACCACTCCTGGGAATATACCCAAGAGATGCCTTATCATATGACAAGATATGTTCAACTATGTTCATAGCAGTATTATTTGTAATAGCCAGAACCTGGAAACAACCTAGATGCCCTTCAATGGAAGAATGGATGAAGAAACTGTGGAATATATACACATTAGAGTACTACTCTGCGGTAAAAAACAATGACTTCTCAAATTTTGCATGCAAATGGATGAAAATAGAAAACACTATCCTGAGTGAGGTAAGCCAGACCCAAAAAGAGGAACATGGGATGTACTCACTCATAATTGGTTTCTAGCCATAAATAAGGGTCACGGAGTCTACAATTGGTGAACCTAAAGAAGCTAAGTAAGAAGGTGAACCCAAGGAAAAACATATAGTTATCCTCTTCGCTATGTGAAGTAGACAAAATTGCCGGGAAGAAAATTGAGATCTTGGGGGTGGGGTGGGATTGGGGTAAGGGGAGATGGGGAGAGAAAAGGAAGAAGGGGAGGATGGGGGGAACTTGGGGAAAAAGGATGATTGGGATAAAGGAAGGTTGAATAGGGAATCACGGAAGCACAATTCTTAGTTAAGGGAGCCACCTTAGGGTTGGCAAGAGACTTGAACCTAGAGTGGCTCCCAGGAGCCCAAAGCGATGTCCCCAGTTAGTTCTTTGGGCAGCTGAGGATAGGGAAACTGAAATGACCCTATCCTATAGCAATGCTGATGAATATCTTGCATATCATCATAGAACCTTCATCTGGTGATGGATGGAGATAGAGACAGAGACCCTCACTGGAGCACTGGACTGAGCTCCCAAGGTCCCAATGAGGAGCAGAAGGAGGGAGAACATGAGCAAAGAAGTAGGGACCACGAGGGGTGCACCCACCCACTGAGATAGTGGAGCTGATCTAATGGGAGCTCAACATGGCCAGCTGGACTGTGACTGAAAAAGCATGGGATAAAACCGGACTCTCTGAACATGGCGAACAATGAGGGCTGATGAGAAGCCAAGGACAATGGCACGGGGTATTGATCCTACTTAATGTGCTGGCTTTGTGGGAGCCTAGCCAGTTTGGATGTTCACCTTCCTAGATATGGACGGAGGGGGGAGGACTTTGGACTTACCACAGGGCAGGGAACCCTGACTGCTCTTTTGACTGGAGAGGGAGGGGGAGAGGAGTAGGGGGAGGGGGAGAATGTGGTAGGGGTGGGAGAAGGGTGGGAGGAGGGGGAGGGAAATGGGAAGCTGGGAGGAGGCGGAAACTTGTTTTTTTTTCCTTTTCTTAATAAAAAAAAAATGAAAAAAAAAAGAAGCTGTAACATGTGTGCTTGCACTCTTTTCCAGCTCCCACTTCTGGCTGCTAGACTCTATTCCTGTTAGCACAGAGGACTGTTATCTAGGACAGTGATCTCTCAATTTTTCCTTAAATAACCATTTTATTTTTCATAATTCTGAACTACTGTGGGATTACTTTGTGACATTCGTCATCATTTGGCACCCAACCATTTGGCTTTAGAACTCCCCAGCTCTGCTGCATGCCACTGGGATCAGGGCATGCCTGGATTGGCATGAGTCCTCCCTCAGCACACCTTGGCCACAGCCTGTGCTCGGAGCCAGCAGTTCATATAGAATTTTTGTGCAGGGGTTTTCTTCCATTGATCAACCGCAGTTCTTTATATAGTCTCTTTACATGCCTCAGAGTGGCTTCAAGTCCCATGCATCCTACAGTTTGCCTCTCGCCAGCACACACCATGGAAATTCATTCAGGCAAGATGTGAACTTCCCCAGTCTGAGCCAGCTGTTCTGTGTCTTTCTAACAATTTGCACTTTCCTATTCCACTGCTCCAGAGACATCTGCAGAGCAAACAGTCTGTGATTTATCTTTCAGCATTTCACTCTAAAATCAGATTCAGACGAGCCACATGACTCCAAGTGCGTCATTAAGCCCAGCTGGGTTTGTTTTGTTGGTGGCCCACAACACCAACTGGAAGTTAGTGGTTATTGCACCTACTTCAGCTAAAAATCAACCACAGGTAAGGATTATAACTTGAAATACTTTATAATTTAAAAGGGCAATATGTCAGACAACCTAACCATCCAAGGTTTCAACAGCCTCTTTACTTACACCATGTATGAGGTTTTACAAGGCTTTTATGATTTCCCTCCTATATCACTATTTTTGATTCTGGGGATTAGTTTTGTCCTCTATATTTTTTTCTTAGAAATACGGTTTGACAATAGGGGTAAGAATGAGGCACTTTTAGAAATGGTACAGTCTTTACAGACTGGTACCAAGCGTCTTAAAAGAGAGAGAGAGAGAGAGAGAGAGAGAGAGAGAGAGAGAGAGAGGTTGTAGTTCTGAAGAAGGGTACAAAGAACTTAACTAATAAAACTCAGTCAACTGAGGTACTTTTAGGAATGGTACAGACTGATAGTAATTTATTTAAAGAAATATTCAACACTCTGGAGAAGGATACAACCAATTTGGCAAATAAAACCCAATCAATGACAGTGGGTGCCAAAATATTATTTTATTTGAGAGAATTTGTACTGTTCAATATATTAATCAGACTCTGGGTATGACAGATAGAATGTCTCTCCAGGAAGGTAATATGCAAACTATGAAGATTGTGTTCAAGAATAAGACATTATCCTCTACTGGACAGACTTCATACCTTGGAATCTTCAATAAGGGCATTTGAGCAGAACACTGTACAGGAGATCCAGACATTTACAAAAGGCAGTGGTAAATAGATTTGAAAAGATTGAGGAACTTATAGAATTTGATGACGTTTGATGAAAGGTATGAAGGCAAAATTTAACTTCATCAGTAAATAAAATCTCTGGGATAGCTTCCCCTGAGTTCTGCCTGCTTTTCCAGTAATAACATCAGAAAGAGTACCTGGCCCCAAGTACCCTAAGGTTGTCAAAGAATATTCCTGGGAGCCCATATGTATGACTGATTTAAAGAAAATTAAACAAGCAATTGTAGTCTATAGACTACATTCCTTCTTTGTTAGGGAAATAGTCAAATCATGGGCTTCCAGTAACAATGCCACAAGACTGGATTCAGTCAATCTCAGCAGTCCTAGAAAGTGGACTGCAGTTACTTTGGAAGTGCTTTTTAACGAGGAGGCTAGAACCTTAGACCAACAGGAAAAGCAAAAGGACTTGAGATTTTCCTAGATCAAATTCTAGGAGAGGGACTTTACTCTGATCCTCAGGATCAAGCTTTTTGTGATGACCACACCTTGTCCCTATGTAGCACAGCAGCTTAAAAGGCTTGGGATAAGATTCAGAAACTAAGAAAGAGAGTTGAATCATATCTTAGGGTTAAACAGGGTGAGAGAAAACCTTTTAATGACTTTTTACAAACACTAATATGGACTGTACAAATAGGGGTAACTGACCCAGAAGCTATATGTATAATCATTGAATCTTTGGCTTCTGAGTATGCCAACATCGAATGCAAAAGGAAGCTTGGGCCGTTAAAGATCAGATCAGCACCCATGGATGAGTGGGTCTTGCATGCAATGAATGTCGAGACACTTGACTATGGTCCTGAAGCTTGGGTAAGAGAAGCAATTTCTATTCATAACAGAAGACATCAAAATACCAAATGTTTTAATTGTGGTAGGATGGAACATCTGAGAGGGGGTTGTAGACAAGGGATTCCTAGGAATAATGTCTCCTCTGGTAATGGCAAGAATAAGAGGACTCAGCCTTCAGGTATATGTAGGAAATGTGGCAAAGGCCAACATTTAACCAATGAATGTATTTCAATAAAAGATACACAAGGAAACCTGACACCATCAGGAAATACCATGGAGGGGCCTCTTGCAGGCCCCCATGACTAATGTGGTCCAGTCATTCCCAGTTACTATGGAAAACATGTTTCACAAGGAAAATTTGAAAATCCAATGCCTTCTGTTAAAAACAATATTGTATTGAAAGACAGGTTAAATGTGGAGGATGAGTCAAAAACTCCAGTGGGACATAAAAAAATGTGTATTCTTGCAGATGTCTATAAATGATCAAAAACCAAAGCTAAAAGTATGTATAAATGGCATTTTAATTGAAGGCTTACTAGACAAGGATGAGGATGTAAGTATCATTACTCCAAAATCTTGGCATCTGAATTGGCTTCTCCAAGAGGTAGATGTTCAATTCCTGGGAATTGGAACCCTGTCTTGGGTAAAACAAAGCATGAAATGGGTTGAATGCATAGGGGCAGAAGGGCAAATAGGAAGACTGAGGCCATACATAGCCAATATTTCAGAGAATTTGTGGGGTTGTGACCTATTGCAGCAATGAAATAACCAGATTAATATTCCTGCAGCCCCCAAAACGTATGTTTCTGATGAAAATATTAGAAGATATTATAGACAATGGACACCAGCCATTCAGGCTACACAAGAACACAAAACAACTGATAAACCTTCAGAGATACCAATTGCCCTAACTTTAAAGTAGTTAACTGAGAAACCAATATGGGTTAAACAGTGGCCTCCAGCTGAGAAAAAATTCAGGCTTTAGAATAGCTGGTACAAGAGCAACTAAATGTTCAACATATTGAAGAATCTACCAGCCCTTGGAATTCTCCTCTATTCATTGTTAAAAAGAAATCTGGAAAATGGAGAATGGTGACAAATCTTAGAGCTATCAACAAGGTTGATATGGGCCCTCTGCAATATGGAATTCCTCTGCCTTCTCTGTTACCAAAGGGATGGCCTCTCATTGATTTAAAGGATTGTTTCTTCACTATACCTTTACAAGAAGAGAATAGAGAAAAGTTTGCCTTAACAGTGCCTACTTATAATAATTCTCAGTCTATTCGGAGATATCAATAGACTATCCTTCCACAGGAAATGCTCAATAGCCCCATACTCTGCCAATATTTTGTCAGCCAGCCATTGGAAATAATACATAAGCAATTTTCTAAGTCTATAATTTACCATTACATGGATGATATTTTGTTATCTTATTCAAATACAGATATTTTAGAAAGGATGTTTGAAGAAGAAAGTCTTGCCTAAATGGGGATTACAAATTACTCCTGAAAAGATTCAAAGAGGAGATTCTGTTAATTACCTAGGTTACAGAATAGGTTTATAGAAAATCAGAACACAAAAGACACAAATTAGAAGAAACTGGTTGTGGACTCTTAATGACTTTCAAAGATTATTAGGAGATATTTCCAGTCTATGACTGGCTGTTGGGATAACACTCTATTAACTCATTTAAACAAAACCTTAGATGGTGATAAAGATGTCAATAGTCCCAGAGAATTAACAGCTGAAGCTGAAAAGGAACTGATGATTGTTGAGAAGAAATTACTCAGAGGAATGAGATCTGGAAGATGGATGTGTTCCACTTTACAGAATTTGGAAATAATAAATAAATTTACAGAATTTGGAAATAAACACCACACCATAGACACGTATTCAGGTTTTCAATGGGCAACTGCCTTGAACTTGGAAAAGGCTGATTCAATAATCATGTATTGATTAGAAGTTATAGCCATCATGGGCATTCCTGCACAAATAAAGGCAGACAATGGTTAAGCATATGTATCTAAGAAAATGAAATGGTTTTTGCTTACTATAATAAAAAACACACTACAGGTATACTAAATAATTCTACAAGTCAGGGAGTTATAGAAAGGCCAAATCATACTATAAAGGATATGCTGAATAAACAGACAGGAATGGAAAATATCCCCATACATAGACTGCATAATGCTTTATTAACCTTGAATTTTCTTAAAGCTAATGAGAAAGGAACAACAGCAGCAGAGAGGCATTGGATAATATAAAAAACTTCTGAATTGAATCAAGTATATTTCAAGGATGTGTTGACCTCACAATGGAAACCAGGAGATGCACTATGTTGTGGAAGGAGTTTCGCTCTTGTTTCCACAGGAGAAGAAAAATTATGGATACCATCAAAATTAATAAAGACTCACTTTGAAAAGGAGAAACCTCTTAAAAATAAGAAAGGACAGCTCATTAACATTGGTGACAATCATACAGGTGGTAAGAAAACTTCATAAGGGTTAGGACAGGGTTCTGCTCTTGTCTTTACAGGACAATACTCATCTTTAAAAATTCAAGAGACCCTGGTTGTTTGGATGCTGACAGAAGGAAAAATAACTATCAATAAGGATCATCAAGAAAAGGAAATATGAGTTTTAAGGACAGGTGATCAAAACACATATGTTTAAATATATACTCATATATATTTATCTTTATCAATATAGAGCTGGGTTTGGAGTTGTACAATGGCTCTGTACTTCTCTAAATCCAAGTGCTTTGTAAAAAGGAACATTCAGGATTTCTGTCTCGTATCAAGAACCATATGGCATGGTGCAAAAGAAAGACTTTAGGAAAAATTTCACTTTCTCCATGTCTGTTTTGTCTATATCATATTCTTCATTGAATGTATGCTTATATGAATGATGTTTAAGTTTTCGACGATGAACAATAGATTTTTCTACAGATCCTTTTCCTGTAGTAATCTTTGAAGTTTCCAGGAATAAGGTGGAGTCCCACAGCAACAACTCCATCTAGTTGAGATGACATTGTGATGCTGACAGTGCTACTATAAGAAGGTGAACCTTCTCATGGCATTCTGGCCAGAATTCCAAATAAGAACTTTGAAGAAGAAAAAAAAACCCTATAGACTGCTTAGAAATTGTTTGCAACTATACTAGACAGTAATTTTGAAACTTAACCATCATGTTACTTTTGCAGCCCAGGAAGAGAACATCACCCTCATGACAACAAGAAACAATTCTAAAGGATGATGCCCCCCCATAATGAAAAAGTTTGTCCTTAGTGTTGGGAACACTGTTTAGGGGTTATTGTTTTTACCTGTACTAGACAGAGGATTGGGGTAAAAACTATGTTTGACCTAAAAAAATTAAAAAATAAAAAAAAAATTTAAAAGTAGGATAATAATATTGGTTAATAGAGTAAATATTTATGAGCTATTATTTATGCATAATTTACATTGATATAGTTTTTATATATTGACACAAGTTCAAATTATATTTGTTATTTTTTATATTATTTGTATACCTTTGCAAAGTTATTCTGCCAGTGTGTATATATATATATGTATATATATATATATATATACATATATATATATATTTCTACCTCTGTTTAGGACTTTTTGTATACCCAAAACATCAAATAATTATATCCTTATTTAAGTATTCTGCTGTTTTGGTAGGGTATGCAATGACAACACCTTAGGCCAAGCATCCTGTAGGCAGCTACACTCTGGGTGGAACCTTCTATTACAACCTTGAAGGAGCAGAAATAGGCCTGAACTATCTGACCTTTAATCAAATTAGAATGGATCCACATCCATGGGCTCCAACACTAAAGCAATAATGGCCTCCCTACAAGGGAAAGTTTTTGACTGGCTGTATTCACTGCTGAGCTCTATCCACCCTCTAATAAATGAGCTGAAAAGTTTGGGAAAGCTTTCTGTACAACAGAAAGAGAAAAAAAAACATATTGAACTACTCCAAAGCCAGCATCACCCTCATCCCAAAACTGTATATAAATGTTCACAAACAGAAAACCACAGATCAATTTTGCTAATGAATATAGCTATAAAAATTGTTAATAAAATAGTTGCAATCTGAACTGAAGAACACATTAAGAGAAGGGAGTAGGGAATAACTAAGATTAGGGATGTTTGAACAAAAGCTGAAAAGCATTCCTCTGAACACAGAAACACTGGGGTATCAATTTTTCTACTTTTACTCAGTGTAAAGTTAAAATCATAACCAGAGCATTAACAGAAGATATACACAAAGTACACCTAGAAAGGGGAGATGTCCAAGTGTACCTGTATGCAGAGGATGTGCTTCTATACTTAAAATGTACTTAAATATGTCACCAGAAAACTCCAAGATCAGATAAACACTTTGAGTAATGTAGCAAGTCAAAAAGTCAAAACCAGACACCTAGAAATGAATCTAACCCAAGAGATCTAAGACTTCTACAAAAAACACTTAAACACAAGAAAGTAATGACACTAAAAGATAGGAAAGTATTTTATCCTCATTAATTGTGAAAATATTGTGAAAGGAGCTAAATTACATAAAGAAGCATACAAACTATAATGTAACACACCCCCCCCCCAGATCAAATTGGACTAAAACTCTTCACAAACTGTGAAACTCAGTCCAAGGCCCAACAAAATGATTCAGTTGGTAAAAATATGTGTCATGCAGCCTGACCACCAAAGTTTGCTTCTTGACTACAAAACCACAGTGGAAGAAAAACAAAACCAATTACTAAAAGTTGTCCTTTTCCCTCTACACATGCATTATGTTATGAACTCTCTCTCTCTTTCTCTCTCTCTCTCTCTCTCTCTCTCTCTCTCTCTCTCTCTTCTCTGTCACACAATAATAAAAATATTAATTAATAAACATTTAACCTCAAAATTTATTTGGAAGTACACAAGACTCCAGGTGGCCAAAGAAATCATAAACAGAACAAGGAATGCTGGAGTTACCAAAATAGTAATCTCAAACTATACTGCATAGTCACAATAACAGAAACAGCATATACTGGTGAGATTTATATAACAACAGAATATGTCAAAGGGTAAAGAAATAAGCCCACAAAGCTACAGTCTCCTATTTTTTGAGAATGATATAAAAACCATACATAGACAAAAGTCAACTTCTTTAAAAATGGTGCTGGGAGGATTTATTTCACTTGCTCAACAGAAAATTCCACTCAAAATGGTTCAAAAACCTTAATGTGAGGACTGAAACCTAAAAAAAATCACAGGAGAAACACTTCATGATAAGGGATTTGGTAAGAACTTACTGAAGGGATTCTGAATGTGAAATAATCCTAAGAACTGATAGAAAAGTGAATGTAAAGTTGGAAAGGTACTGAACAGAGAAGGAAACAGTTTCCAAATGTTAAGATACAGCCCAGGAATAAGAGAAAATTTATCATGTGTCTGAGAAGTGATTACTATCTATCATATAATAACGATAAAAGAAATAGAAACAGTCAATCATCTAATCAATAAAAGGGCCAATGAATGGAAAAACAGTTCATGGAAGAAGAAATCAAAATTGCTAATAAATATTTTTAAAGACTCCAACATATTTAGCCTCCAGGGAAACAATTTAAAGCTGTTTGATATTGCATTGTATCCCAGTTAGAATGGTTATCTTCAAGGAAACAAACAACAAATGTTGATGAATATTTATTTTGACAAAGAACCTTTTTTCATGGTTGCTGGGAATGTAAATTGGTAAAGCTTCTGTGTGAATCAGTGAGATGGGTTCTCAAAAAAACACTAAAAATACAACTAATGTGTATGTTATGAGAGACTCTGAATCTACATATCCCAACGATACCTGCATATCTATAGAGTATTACACAACTCACAATAAATATTCCATAATATCCTACATGTCTGACAGGAAGTGAATAGATGAAGATGACATAGTATGCATATGTACACACTGGAATTTATTCAGCCATAAAGAATGAAATCATGGCACTTTAAGGAAAATTTATAGAACTGGAAATCATCATGGTATGCAAAATAAACCAAACAGAAAAAATGCTGGATATTTTCTTTCATATGTGGAATATATATGTGAATATTACATATAAATGTATATTATATTACATATAATATTTATATAGAAATTATATAGAGAGAGATGGAAGAGAAGAAGGGACTATAAGAGAATAGAGCAGTTAAAGTGAAAAAAAGAAAGGATAAGAAGGGATAATAGAATATATGCATTATGAAAGATAAGGGGAGGCTATTTGGGAAGAAAATAAAGATCAGCAAGATAGGAAAGAGAGAATAAGGGAGGGTGGGGTACACAAATCAGAAAAAGATATACTATCTATACATTAAATGTGCCAGTGACTTTCATTTCATTATATGTTGACCAGAACTAACTTAAGAAGAAATTAACATTAAAGAAAGTAACAATAAAACTTGGGTCACTGAAAGTGTATTTGTTATGTTTTCTGAGGATCAGAACATAGAGATACTTCTTATTCTTCATTAATTCTTTCAGAATTTCCTACATTGTATTTTGTCTTCTTAAAATAAAAGTTTTCATAGACAAGTTCAAAATAGCATTTGATGCTGTTATGTAGCTTTTGTTGCACAGAATTCCCTTCAAAGTCAGGGGTAAGTCCTCTTGATGTGGGCTGTTTCTTTTCACCTGAATCTATGTAGTATTCTCCATCTTTTGCTGCAATTTTAGCAATGCTCCAGAACTTCACAGGGAATAGACTCCACCTCAAAGAATGACTTTGTTTGCAAACATACTACTCATCCATCATAGTTTTATCATTAGGTTATGACTCAGCTGTAACTTTCCAAGCCACTTCCAATTTCCTTACTCTTTCCATCAGTTGTTTTCTTCACCAGTGTCTTAAATCCATGAGGGCTACAGCTGACATCTTCTACAATCCAGACAAAGTGGTGTTTGATGACCTGCGAATCACAAATGGTTTTAGAAATAACTAGAAAGCAAATCCCTCCCAGAAAGTTTTCAGTTTACTTTGCTTAGACTCAACAGAGGGAATATTCCCTATGGCTTCACATCCACAAAGTTATTAAATGCCTTTGAAGTTTGCAATTGCTCCTTGATCTATATACTTTGTGATAAATGTGGTCCCAGCATTTATTGCGTCCTTATCTCACTGCAGTGGCAATGTATCTAAGCAAGTTAAGACAAAGGAGGGCTTTCCTTTGGCTCACAGTTTGAAGGTATGTTATGTCATGGTAGGAAACATGGTAGGAAACAATTTGAAGGTATGTTATGTCATGGTGACAAGAGTATAAAGCAATTGTTGACAATGAATCCCCAGTTGGGGAGCAGAGACTGATGAATGCTGATGCTCAACACAGCTTTCTCCTTTTTATTGAGTCCTAAACACAGGAGATGAGGTGGTGTCACCTACATTTAGATAGTCCTTCCCTCCTAAGCCAAACCTCTCTAAAATCCTCATATACATCGAGGTCTGTTTCCTAGGTGATGATTCTAAATCTAGTCAAGTCTACAGTTAAGATTACAACACACAAGATACGAAAACAAAAATTTTATAACTCTTGAATGACCAGATGTGTCACATTTTGAAAGGAATATGGATTTTTAATAAGTAGCTCTCAATACTGTGTTTAAATATTTTACTAGCACTGTTTAAACAAATATGCCATGATTTAGGCTTTATTGTTTTTATTTATAGAATATATTGTCTCTATTTATAGAGAATAAGTAGTGTATTTATGCAGAAAATTAAAACACAATTGTAATGTAATTACATTTGCCACAGTAAAATGGAGTTACTCACCATAGATTACAATAACAGATGTAACAGTTATTATTAAATATAATGAAAGATTTGAAATTATTTCTTAAAATGAAAAACCCTAACATAGACAAGGACAACATCCTGGAGACAGGGCCCCATCAGATTTGCTCTGGCTGGTGTAGATGAATATTTCTTTGGGTCACCAGTTCACAATAGATGATACAGAGACTTATTATTAATTATGAAGGTTTGGCCTATACCTTAGCCCTGTCCCACTAGCTCTTATAACTTAAATTATCCATTTGTTTCAATCTATTTTCTGTCCCCTGACTGATTATTTCATCTCTCCATATTGCTCATGCTGCACCCTACACAGCTGACTGGCGAATATTGTCTTCTTCCCAGGGTCCTCTCTGTCTGAAGAAGATCCGCTTAAACTCTTCTTGCCTAGTTCATTGCCAATAGATCTTTATTAAACCAATTACAGTGACACATCTTTATGTGTTGTAAAGGAATATTCCACAACAGCCTGGTACCATGATAGGTTGGAAAAATGCAATAACTGCAAATCTCTGTAAAGTGAAGTACCCCCAAAGCATGCTTGTGGTAACTTTCATGCTGTGAAAGCAAAGTGAAAATATGCGTGGAAAATATACTTGGAAATTGGGTCAACATTCCCTGATGCTTGGAGCTAAAATCCCTACCTTAATTTTAGGTGGAAAACACTTGAGAAAAGGGAAAAACTCCAGAGACTGCACCTGGATCACTTGACTTTAATTGACACAAAATGATGCTATTTCTACTAGGGTTGTTGTTCTTGTTTCTTAAGGGTCAAGTAAATATCACAGAATGATAATGGCTTACAAAGATTACTGCTGAGGATACTACAACTGGTGAAGGCAGTAACACAAAGATGAATTCTTTTGTCAGAGTTAGAAGTAAGAAGTCATAGCAGGGTAAATAACTAGTAGCAATTATAAAAGACTCCAAGGCTCAAAAGAGGTAAGAAATGGGTAAAGGATTTTGTGATTGTCATTACTGCTGCTAGTGTGTGTGTGTTGTTTTGTTTTTGTGTACAGTAGTGATCAAACCCAGGATCTCCTGTGTGGTGGGAAAGTGCTATGTAGTGGGGAAGTGTTGTAACACTAAGCTCTTTGTACCTTTTACTTCTAAGTTATTAAAGCTGGGTTTGAACTTACTCAGTAGTTTAGGAGGACTTGCAATCTTCCTGCCTCAGTCTCCCAGGTAGCTGGGATCACACCTGAGATAGGTAGCCTGGTTAAAAATATATAAATGCCATTTAAGTATCTGCTAGGAAGTATATATTGCAGAAAAGCAAAAACAAACAATAACAAAACCCAGTTAAATGACATTAACTAAAAGAACAGATATTTATTTGTTATTCCCACTAATGTCTCTTTCCAATTTCAAAGAAGGATAGTTAATGGGGAGGGGAGATAAAAAGACTTGAGAGAAATGGATAACCCAACAATGTATTCTCCAAAGATGGTCAGACTACAACTGTAGCCAAAAAGGAAGAAATAGCAGCACATTTTAAAAAATGTTATGAAGTACAAGGCTTGTTTTAGAGTAGAGAGTTGAGCTATTAATACAGGAGAAAATCTCTTAGATACGCCTTAGAAATTTCTGAGGTTGTAAAACAATATTTGATATTGCATACTTTAGAATAGAAAATATAAATATGGTATGATTTTCCTTATATCCCTACCAATTCCAGCCCATTAAATAAGCTTGCTGTAATACTTCTTTTATAACGTAGTTATTGCTCAATTAAGTTGTGGTAGGAACTGTTGTAGGAGGCTTCTTATTCATTTCCAAGCTACCCAGATTCCTGAATAATCACACAGAAACTATATTCTTTAAATCACTGCTTGACCTATTAGTTCTAGCTTCTTATTGGCTAGCTCTTATGTCTTTGGTTAACCCATTTTTATTATCTTAGATTTTACCATAAATGTAATTGTAACCTTCTGGCAATGTTCCAGCTGGCAGGTTGCATCCTTTTCCTTTAGTGACTCCATGGCTTCTCTGTGACTCTGCCTTCTTTCTCCCCACATTCAGTTTAGTTTTCCTTACCTAGCTCTACTCTTTTGCCCTATCACAGGCCATGGCAGCCTTTTTATTCATTAGCCAATAAAAGAAAAACATATACAGAATGACCTCCCATATAATTTTCCCTTTTCTGTTTAAATAAAAACAAAGGCTTTAACTTTAACACAGTAAAATTACATATAACAAAACAGATATAAAGCAAGAATTATATGGTTACAATATTGATATCTACTTTATCTTTTATAATAACTAAGAAAAACTATAACTATCTATTCTTCAACTCCATCAAAGACTCCAGAAAGATATAATATAAACAAAAAATGTATTGCAAACAACTTCCAAAACTCTAAAATTGACAGAGATATCTTGCTGCTGATCAGTCATCCACAGTTCTTCTATATTGTTGGGGCATCTATCTTGAGTTTACAGGCCCATAGTATCCAGCAGACTTTCCCATGAAGCAAGAAATTTCAAAGACAGTTCCGCTTATATTGGCAGTTTGTCAGTAACTTTCTTCTGTGTCCTGCAGAATGTCTGGCAGTCTCTTTCATGAAGCAGGAACCCTGAAGGACCGTCTCACCTTTAGACAAGTTCAGCAGTCATCTCTCCATGGGTCCCACATGTCCACCTCATACAGTATAACATCAAGCAGTCCAGGCAAGAACAGTTCCTTACCCAAATGGATAGCAAACTTCATAACGAGCCTCTTTGATGCCCATAATCCTCTTGAAATAAACTGGTACTGTCAGGAGCAGATGTGTCTCGTTGTCATGAAAAATCCTATGTTCTTAAACATTTTAAATGCAGTATTCTGAAGGTCTTTGAACGATTTGAAGAATCCCTATCTAACTGAAATATATCTCTATATATGTAGAAAGCCTAACTAACATGACTACAAGCTTGACTATTATAGATGACCCTTTATTAACCTATATTTTAATTATACATTACATTTTAAATGAGCTGTACAAACACAACACCTTAATCAAGAGCAAAAATATACATATTACAAAATTGACCGTAAATTTCTATCAATTTACCAAGATCCATATCAATGTAAATCTCTATATAAATTCCCCTTTTAATGTAAACAAACATTTATAAACAGTCATTTAGAGAATTTGGGTGTAGATCTCTCCAAACTGCTTCCTGCTTTTTATTGGGCAAAGTAATTTTCTGGAGGTGATCATGGCAACCTTTGGCAGAGGGTCTTAGTCTATCAAACCACATTAGTCTAGAAGCAATCCGGAGGTTCTCATTCTCTGTGGAAACAAAAGAGGAAACTCTTTTCCAAAGCAACAAATCCTTCAACCCAAATTCTGAAGTCATGATGCCTTTAAAATATATATGCTGGTTTAGCTTAGCAGCCCATACAATGAAGTGTCTCTGTACTTAGCTCCTTCACAGTCAAATAATTTAAAGAAAGCATAATAATGTATGTAATCCAGAGTCTCTGTGTATATTCTATCTTATGTGGCTTATTTTTTTTTACTCCTTTAAATCTATGACTGTCTATACTCTGTTTCTGTAAAAACTTTCTTTTATTTTTTATCATTTACTTCTTTTTATAAGTCTCTATATTCTTTTTCTTCTCTCTCCTATGTACATGTATTCAACACTGTGTTGCATTTAGAAGACTTTTTCACATGAATCTGTCTTTACTGTGTATCTGCAATCCTTTTCTGAGCAGGACCCATTCTTAAAATGCTGAGCGAGCATGGCTAGGACTAAGGCTGCTTTTCCTTTTGACTCTGCCCAGTCCAACATGGTGGAGGCATATTCACCACCTCTGTGAGCCATGCACACTGCTTCTGTTCCTGGTATACAGTGGGTCTATGTCACCCCATTAAGCAGTTTCTAACACACTGCTCACATACCACATTTAAATGCTTGGTCTCCTGAAAGAGTCATAATTCATGTTAGAAGCAAGGACCAGGAAGCTGCTGTTTTTAAAGAAGCCACACCGTTTTTACTGCACCTCTCTTAAAGCAGCTGCAGCATTCCTGCTCACCACAAGTCCATTCAGAAAAAAATATGTGGCTACCAAGAAACTGTGCTAAATTCTGCTTTGGTTTGGTTTGGTTTTTTGCCTAGAATTCCTTTTCAATCTCTCTCAGGTTTTAAGTAGATTTAGTTGACCACATTGTGTGCCAATCTGTTGTCAATAAAGTATTTTAGTTTAAGTTTCTAGACTGTATATTTATATTTTAGATATTTTTTTTATTTGATCCTGCATTTTCCTATATCTTCCCTAGTATTCCATTTATTCTGTTTGATAAATCTAGAAAAGAGCATACTGACAAAGTTGTCAGAACTCTTACTGCTCAATCCTGATTCATCCCTCAAGTACTGGAGTTTTTAATATTACTTTTTAATTTTATCTTTATTGAATGTGTGTGCTGTGTATGTGTATGTGTGCATGGCATGCATGCCAATGAAGGCACCTGGAAATCAGAGAACAATTTACAGTAGTAGGCTCACTCCTTCCATTATATAAGTTCTGGGGATTAAACGCAAGTCACCAAAGCTTGGTGGAAAGTACCTTTGCCCACTTGGCCATCGTACACACTGTCAAATGTTGTATTAAATGAAAACTAATGTAATGTTTTTGTTTTAGAGATGTTCAAGCTACATAAATTTGTAATCAATGTCATAAATATCTATGGAAGATTAAATAATAAGAGAAAAAAACAAATCAAGGAGTGGGTTTGAAATTTGGTGGAGCTGAGTCTTGAGCAGAGGGGACCTATATCAAAAAAGAAGGCTTTGTGCATAGAACTGCTTCTACTTGCAGCACAATTCTTACTACAACTGAGCTAATGGGCTTTTGCTATAATGAACAAAAGCAAGAAGAATAAGAGTGGTCAAGTCAAAAACACAAGACAGAAGAGGAAAGGAAAAACAGGAAGCTGGAGGAAGAAAAGCAGAACAAGGGAAAGGAAAATTAAAAAGGAAGAAACAGGCAGAAGTTGGCAACAGGATGATGATAGAAGAGGAATGCTAATGAGGGGCAAAGTTCAATCTGGATGTATGGTCTCATGGAATACCACAATCACAGCTTTGGATCTTAACTAAGTTTAAAGCTGTAATAGTTGGAATGAAATTGAAAATTCAGTTTTGCAGTTGGGCTAACTGTCTTTCAATCATTCAAGAACATGTATTGTTCTTGAATCATTTACATCAGTGTCTAAAGTTTTTCTGAATAATATGTTTTTATTAAGTCTAAGAATCCACTGAAATATAAATTTTTTTTCTTCAAGGAGTAATTGTTCTTGGAGGGCAGAAGCCATTTGCTGGTCAATTTATTTTTACTAAGTAAAAAAATTTTTAATAAAGATTCTGTGTAGGGACTGAGGAGGACTAGTTATGTAGTACAATGATATGTGCATGACATAACAGAAAAGACACAATGGAAGCCTCCTAGAGACCTGCTGTTAGTCCACAGCGAAGAAGTTCTATTTTTTATGATGTCTTAGTTTAAGATATCCACATTACTATATTCACGTCAAATATTATTTAGACTCATGAGTGTTGAGTGTTTTCTACCTAATAATTGATGGGTAGATAACTGTATGAAACATAGAAATGTAAATACCGTGGAGACAATTAACATGGTAATTGCTAGAGGACCCTGGGTAATGGCATTTAGCTGAAATCATTTAGAAGAGGGCCTATCCCTGCCTTAAGTCTGCAAGATAGGCAAGTTTGGTTTCTTTAATGTTACTTCATATTGTTTGCACTCGGTAGAATAACAAGATAAGGAACAAGCTTGAGAACTTAAGTTTAACAATCCAAAGCACAAAGTCAATAGACACACACACATACATTGCCACCACAGGAAGAATAAAGAACAGAAAACAAAATAAAGATATGGCAGTTAGCATTTGGGGGTTTGATTCCAGGGTCTTGCTTGTAAGCCTAAGTGTCTGATAGTCTGATGTTTGATCTCCTTCACAGTGCCAGCTGCCTATGGAGAAACCTCAGAAGCTCTCCATGTCAATTGCCTACTGCCTTGAAGGGTTGGACAATGCACTAAAATTTATTTTCAACAGAGAAACATGAGCTCAGAAGTCAATTCACTGAATCTTTGCCACAGTGTTCGTGGTTGACAATGCCTAAAATCTTCCTTCTCAAGAATCTCAAAGACTTTCATTTCAAGAGTTTGTTTATGCTGCTAATATTTCTAGTAAATTGTCTCTTAACGAAAGTGTAAGGGGTGATTCCATGCTTGCTTTTTGGGGGAAAAGTCTTACTTTTTTTTGTAGGCTCATTTAATCCTTCAATAACATATGTTGGATAGCACAAGCTCATTACATCACTGATGAAAGTTCTTTGGAGAATATTCTGTTATGAAGCTGGATATTTAGCATTCGGTGTTTTAGATCATAAATAATGAGCAAGACTCCTAGTGGAAAAACTGGTGACCTGAGTATGTGCAGATTGTTTATGAGCTCTTGTTCAAGATTAGGAAAGCTAAGCATGAAATCTGAAGCAAGTGAAGTTTTTTTGACTCTGCTACAAGTTTTGATCTTCATGTGTGTTGATACTGCTGTGAGGCAGGTAAAGCCTTAAGTGAAGTGGCATAAACTAACGGCGAACAGAATTAACCAGGCAAGCTTAATATAATATATTCAGCTTTAATAAGGGGAGAGCTTACAAAACCAGGGTTCCAGCGAAAAGCAGGAAACAAAAAGGAAGTGCAGGGAGCACACCCACCAGATTTATAGGTAGACATTCGCCTAAGAGGTACCTGCCCTACAAATAAGGTGATTGGCTGGGGCTTCCCCTACACTTAAGAATCTTTTATTGTAGTTAAATAGGTTAAAACATCCATCTCTATCAATTAAAAACACATGAATATTTCCCAAATATAAAGTCCCTTTGTTAGTGTTTGAGTGTATGAAGAGCATCTATCAGACACCTGTAAGCAAATCTTCACAGCTACATAGGAAGGATAACATAATATAATTGATTTTCTTACTGAGTTGAATCTCCAAAGCCTATCCTCCTGTGTCATGTACCAATAGAAGAAATGTTTATGACAACTTTTAAGAAATAATATAGTCTCATTTGTTTGTTCAGGTCAAGGGCTCATTCATGACAGCTTCAATAGGTTACCCGGTTCATCAAAATCATGTATTTGGTGCCTACAACATCATTTTGGACCCACAGATTCTCTGCACTGATATCTGGCTAGGGAATAGTCACAAACAATATTGTTTTTCATATTTGAGGACAAGGGAAATCTATTATTTTGTTGTGTCATGACCTATGTAATGTATTTGGCTGAAATAAAACTGGGTTTTACCTGTAGGAAATTTGGAGGTCTCATATGTTAACATTGTCAACATGCAGACAATACCAGAGAGAATAAATTTTGCAAAATGTGAAGGAAAAAGTTATCACATTTTATACAGCTATAGTTTAATATAAAATGTTAGTGTTTAGTCTTCTGAATTTTGGTGGTTCTTTTTTAAAATAATTTTATTATTATTGGATAGACACTAGCATATCATGGAGCACATGTGGAGCTCAGAGGACAACGTTCAGGAATTAGTTCTCTCCTTCCAAACCTTATGGAGAAAAATACATCTTATAGTTTTTGTCATGCTCCATCCTCAAGGTAAGATAGCCTGCAAGCTTCCAGGCAATTCTCTTGTCCCCAGCCATCATCCTCTGGAGAGTGTACTAAGATTACACATGTACACCATAGCATCCCGCATCAGGCAAGAATCAAACTCAGGTCATCAAACTTGCACCTCAAGTGCTTTTACCTGTTGATCTATCTCTTGATTTTGTTTTTGAAACAGAATTTTGCTGAAGCCCTGTGCTTAGTCCAGGTTGCTTTGAACTTGAATGGTAGAGTGTTTGCCTAAAATGTGTGTTTTTAGATGTTTTCTAAAAGAGCACTGAGAACACTAAATGCCTCTTTGCTAGAAGTCTTTAGGATCATGGTTATGTAATTGCAATAGATTCGAGTATACTACTGTAAACCTCTAGAGAATAATTGTTGATTTTCCAAGTGTGTGCAAATATATATCACTGAAATATTTTGTTATTCAGAAAAAGAAATGACATGTTGGTTATGTTTATAATCAAGTGTGCAGTCCCAATATCAACATAATATGGAATATTGTCTTTTTCTAGTTATGTGCCATTTCTCCATTTTTGCTAAAGGTAATTATTGGCAGATCATACCAGCTACCTACTCTGAGGGGTATTATTCTATCAACCAATTTTTCTTTGTTTTGTTTGCTACAATTTTGTTTCAAACACTTTCCCATGGTTGATTTCCATTGTAATATTTATGTGACCCAGTCTCTAGACTAGATGTACAGTTGTCCTCATTATTGGATTTAGTGGATGATTGTATTTTTAAAATTTCTTGCTGGGCTTCTTGCAGGGCTTCTACTCCACGCATACTGCCTCTCTCTTCCTATCCCACCCAGCTTGCACCCAGAACCCTCTCCCATACTGTCTCCCTTCCCTCTTTGGACACATAACATCACCCAGCTCAGCCTGTCTGGGTGCTGGGGATGAATCCTGAGGGCAACTGGGTGGGCGGGAGTTCCTTTGTTTCAATAGCCTGCCTGCACCAAGCAAGGTAGGTGGTTTGTTTACGAACTACCCAACCAGCACAGAGATCTGATCTCAGAACCATGAAAGACATCACTGGAGCACCAGGAGAGCCATCACTGGGGAGTGCCATCATGGGGATGGTACAACAGTAGGCAAAGAGACCTAATCCTGTAAAAGAAGATCCATAGGAGAGCATTCGGAGGAAGAGATGGGCAGGAGCCAATGCAAGAATTCACCCAACAATCTGAAAAACAACATGAAACCACCAGAAACCAGCGACCTCACAACAGGAGGACATGAACACCTTAATCAAGAAGAAGTAGAAAAAAATGACTTTATGAAAGCGATTGACGCCCTTAAACAGCATGTAAAAAATGCCCTTATAGAAATGGATGAGAAGTATAACAGAAAGTTTGAAGAATTGAATAAATCAGTAAATGATACCCTAGAAAACCAAGGAAAAACAATCAAACAGATAATGGAAACAGTTCAAGACTTGAAAACTGAAATGGAGGCAAAGAAGAAACACAAACAGAGGGCCGGCTAGACATGGAAAATCTAGGTAAACGAATAGGGACTACAGAAACAAGCATAACCAACAGAATACAAGAGTTAGAAGAAAGAATCTCAGATTCTGAAGATACCATAGAGAAAATAAACGCACTGATCAAAGTAAACAGCAAGTCCAACAAATTCTCATCACAAAACATTCAGGAAATATGGGACACAATAAAGAGACCAAACCAAAGAATAATAGGAGTAGAAGGAGGAGAAGTGCAGCTCAACGGTCCAGAAAATATATTTAATAAAATGATAGAAGAAAACTTTCCCAACCTAAAGAAAGATATACCTATGAAGGTTCAAGAAGTGTATATAACATCAAATAGACTGGATAAAAAAAAATCCCCTCGCCATATAATAATCAAAACACAAAGCATACAGAATAAAGAGAGAATATTAAGAGCTGCAAAGGAAAAAGGCCAAGTTACTTATAAAGGTAAACCTATCAGACTTACAACTGACTTCTCTATGGAAACATTGAAAGCCAGAAGGTCCTGGATAGATGTACTGCAGAAACTAAGAGACCATGGATGCAAGCCCAGACAACTGTAACCAGCCAAGCTTTCATTCACAATAAATGGAGAAAACAATATTTTCCAGGATAAAAACGAATTTAAACAACACGTAGCCACAAATCCAGCCTTACAGATAGTAAAAGAAGGAACATCACAAACCAAGAAGTCCAACAATGACCACAGTAACTCAGACATCTAGAGACATTTCAACAGCGCAACTCAAAGAAGGAAAACACACAAACTCTACTACTAAAAAAGTGACTGGAGTTAACAACCACTGGTCATTAGTATCACTCAATGTCAATGGACTCAACTCACTTATAAAAAGGCACAAGCTAAGAGATTGGATAAGAAAACAGGATCCAACATTCTGCTGTTTACAAGAAACACACCTCAACCACAAAGACAGGCACCTACTCAGAGTAAAGGGCTGGGAAAAGGCTTATCAAGCAAATGGACGTAAGAAACAAGCAGGTGTGGCCATACTAATTTCTAACAAAGTTGACTTCAAACTTAAATCAATCAGAAGAGATGGAGAGGGACATTTGATACTCATAACAGGAACAATTCATAAGGATGAAGTCTCAATCCTGAATATCTGTGCCCCTAATATAAAAGCACCCACGTATGTAAAAGAAACATTACTAAAAATTAAGGCAGCCATCAAACCACACACACTAATAGTAGGAGACTTCAGCACTCCTCTCTCACCAATGGACAGGTCAATCAGACAGAAACCTAAGGGAGAAATTAGAGAATTAATGGAGGTAATGAATCAATTGGACTTAACAGATATGAATAGAATATTCGACCCAAAGAGGAAAGAATATACCTTCTTCTCTGCAGCTCATGGAACCTTCTCAAAAATTGACCACATAGTCGGTAACAAAGCAAACTTCCACAGTTACAAAAAAAATATTAGTAACCACCTGTGTCTTATCAGATCACCATGGATTAAAGTTAGAATTCAACAACAATGCTACCCCAAGAAAGCCTACAAACTCATGGAAACTGAACAGTCAAATACTGAACCATACCTGGATTAAGGAAGAAATAAAGAAAAATTAAAATCTTCCTTGAATTCAATGAAAATAAAGAAACAATGTACTCAAACTTGTGGGACACTATGAAAGCAGTCCTAAGAGGAAAGTTCATAACACTAAGTGCCCACTTAAAGAACCCAGAGAAAGCACACATTGGAAAATTAACAGCCTACCTGAAAGCTCTAGAAAAAAAAAGAAGCAGACTCACCTAGGAGGAGTAGAAGTCTGGAAATAATCAAACTGAGGGCTGATATCAACAAAATGGAAACACAGAAAACAATCCAAAGAATCAATGAAACAAAAAGCTGGTTCCTGGGGAAAATCAACAAGATTGATAAACGCCTATCCAAACTAATCAAACGGCAGAGAGAGAATTTGCAAATTAATAAGATCAGAAATGAAAAGGGAGACATAACCACAAACACAGAGGAAATTCAGGGAATCATTAGATCTTACTACAAAAGCCTATCTGCCACAAAACTAAAAAATGTAAAAGAAATGGACACTTTTTTAGATAAATACCATATACCAAAGTTAAACCAGAACCAGGTAAACAATCTAAATAGACCTGTTAGTCGCGAAGACTTAGAAACTGTTATCAAAAACCTACCTACCAAAAAAAGCCCAGGAGAGATGGTTTCAATGCGGAATTCTACCAGAACTTCCAAGAAGACCTAATACCCACACTCCTTAATGTATTTCACAATATGGAAACAAAGAGTCATTGCCAAATTCCTTTTATGAAGCTACAGTTACTCTGATAACAAAACCACATAAAGACTCAACCAAGAAAGAGAATTACAGGCCAATCTCACTCATGAACATCGACGCAAAAAACCTCAACAAAATACTCCCAAACCAAATCCAAGAACACATTAGAAAAATAATCCATTATGATCAAGTAGGCTTCATCCCAGAGATGCAGGGTTGGTTCAACATATGAAAATCAATCAATGTAATCCATCATATAAATAAACTGAAAGAAAAAAACCATATGATCATTTCATTAGATGCCGAAAAAGCATTTGACAAAATTCAACATCCCTTTATGATAAAAGTATTGGAGAGATTAGGGATACAAGGGTCATACCTAAATATCATAAACGCTATTTACAGCAAGGCAACAGCTAACATCAAATTAAACAGAGAGAAACTCAAAGCCATGCCACTAAAATCAGGAACACGACAAGGCTGTCCACTCTCGCCATACCTCTTCAATATAGTGCTTGAAGTTTTAGCAATAGCAATAAGACAACATAAGAGGATCAAGGGGATTCGAATTGGAAAGGAAGAAGTGAAACATTTGTTATTTGCAGATGATATGATAGTTTACATAAGCGACCCCAAGAACTCCACCAAAGAACTCCTACAGCTGATTAACACCTGTGGTAATGTGGCAGGATACAAGATCAACTAAAAAAACACCCAGTCGCCCTCTTATACACAAAGGATATGGAAGCGGAGAGGGAAATCAGAGAAGCATCACCTTTCACGATAGCAACAAACAGCATAAAATATCTTGGGGTAACTCTAACCAAGGAAGTGAAAGATCTATTTGAAAAGAACTTTAAGGCATTGAAGAAAGAAATTGAAGAGGATACCAGAAAATGGAAGGATCTCCCTTGCGCTTGGATTGGGAGGATCAACATAGTAAAAATGGCAATTCTACCAAAGCTAATTTATAGATTCAATGCAATCCCCATCAAGGTCCCATCAAAATTCTTCACAGATCTTGAGAGGACAATAATCAACTTTATATGGAAAAACAAAAAACCCAGGATAGCCAAAACAATCTTATACAATAAAGGATCTTCTGGAGGCATTACCATCCCTGACTTCAAACTCTATTACAGAGCTACAGTGAAGAAAACAGTGTGGTACTGGCATAAAAACAGAGAAGTCGACCAAAGGAATCATCTAGAAGACCCGGTTTTTAACCCACAAACCTATGAACACCTCATTTTTTATAAAGGAGCTAAAAGTATACAATGGAAGAAAGAAAGCATCTTCAACAAATGGTGCTGACACAACTGGATGTCAACCTGTAGAAGAATGAAAATAGACCCATATCTATCACCGTGCACAAAACTCAAGTCCAAATGGATCAAAGACCTCAATATCAGCCCGAACACACTGAACCTGATAGAAGAGAAAGTGGGAAATACCCTACAACATATGGGCACAGGAGATTGCTTCCTATGTATAACCCCAGCAGCACAGACATTAAGGGCAACATTGAATAAATGGGAACTACTGAAACTGAGAAGCTTCTGTAAAGCAAAGGACACTGTCACTAAGACAAAAAGGCAACCTACTGACTGGGAGAAGATCTTCACCAACCCTGCAACAGACAAAGGTCTGATCTCCAAAATATATAAAGAACTAAAGAAACTAGACTTTAAAATGCTAATTAACCCTATTAAAAAAAATGGGGCTCTGAACCCTGAACAGAGAATTTTCAACAGAAGAAGTTCAAATGACCAAAACACACTTAAGGTCATGCTCAACCTCCTTAGCAATCAGGGAAATGCAAATCAAGACAACTTTGAGATATCATCTTACACCTGTCAGAATGGCTAAAATCAAAAACACCAATAATAGCCTTTGCTGGAGAGGTTGTGGAGGAGGGGTACCCTCATCCATTGCTGGTGGGAATGCAAACTTGTGCAACCACTTTGGAAATCAGTGTTTCGGTTTCTCAGGAAATGTGGGATCAACCCACCCCAGGACCCAGCAATACCACTCTTGGGAATATACCCAAGAGATGCCCTATCATATGACAAAAACATTTGTTCAGCTATGTTCATAGCAGCATTATTGGTAAGAACCAGAACCTGGAAACAACCTAGATGCACTTCAATGGAAGAATGGATGAAGAAAGTGTAGAATATATACACATTAGAGTACTACTCTGCGGTTAAAAAAAAAAAAAACAATGAATTCTCGAATTTTGCATGCAAATGGATGGAAATAGAAAACACTATCCTGAGTGAGGTAACCCAGACCCAAAAAGATGAACATGGGATGTACTCACTCATAATTGGTTTCTAGCAGTAAATAAAGGTCACTGAGTCTATAATTTGTGATCCTAAAGAAGCTAAATAAGAAGGTGAACCCAAAGAAAAACATGTAGTTATCCTCCTGGCTTTGGGAAGTAGACAAGATTGCTGGGCAAAAAATTGGGATCTTGGGGGTGGGGTGGGATGGGGGTAAGGGGAGATGGGGAGAGAAAGTGAGAAGGGGAGGATGGGGGGAACTTTGGGACATGGGATGATTGGGGATAAAGGAAGGTTGGATACGGGAGCAGGGAAGCACATATCTTAGTTAAGGGAACTACCGTAGGCTTGGCAAGAGACTTGAACGTGGAGTGGCTCCCAGGTGCCCAGGGCAATATCCCCAGTTAGTTCCTTGGGCAGCTGAGAATAGGGAAACTGAAATGACCCTATCCTATAGCCATACTGATGAATATCTTGCATATCACCATAGAACCTTCATCTGGTGATGGATGGGGATAGAGACAGAGACCCACACTGGAGCACCGGAATGAGCTCCCAATGTCCCAATGAGGAGCAGAAGGAGGGAGAACATTAGCAAGGAAGTCAGGACCACAAGGGGTGCACCCACCCAATGAGAAAGTGGGGCTGATCTATTGGGAGCTCACCAAGGCCAGGTAGACTGTGACTGAAAAAGCATGGGATAATACCGGACTCTCTGAACATGGCAGACAAAGAGGGCTGATGAGAAGCCAAGGACAATGGCATGGGGTTTTGATCCTACTTCATGTTCTGGCTTTGTGGGAGCCTAGCCAGTTTGGATGTTCACCTTCCTAGACCTGGATGGAGGGGGGAGGACCTTGGACTTTCCACAGGGCAGGAAATTCTGACTGCTCTTCGGACTGGAGAGGGAAGGGGGAGAGGAATGAGGGGAGCGGGATAGGGGCAGGAGGAGGGGGAAGGAAATGGGAGGCTGGGAGGAGGCAGAAATTTTTTTTTCAATAAAAAATTTTTTAAAAATTTCTTTAAAGATATGAATTTTTCTTATAGTGTATTTTTCTTAAATTAACTCTCTATAAAAAATTACATAGTTCCTTGAAGTCATGAAGAGGTAGTGACATGCTGTTGCACATGTTTCTAGATAAATCTGCACATGTAGTCTTAAGACTATTTTTAAAAAAAAAATGTAGAAATAAAGATTGTTGTATTCAGATTCTTATAAATATTAAAACATCCCAGAAAGAGGTAGCTTATGTGACCTCTTAAATCATAGACTTAATCTTTTTTGTGTAAAGGACTTGCATTGATTCCTCTATTTTTAAGGGAAGAGTACAGGAGAAATCTAAGAGGTTTCATATTGTTTTAATATGACATATAATGAAATTTTTATTCATACATCACATCAATCAGTGCGATCATTAATTTATTCTGTGTTTTTCTCACTAAGTTTCAGGACTTCTGTGTCCCACAAGAAAATGAACTAAGCAATAGATACCTAAATGATCCAGAGTATATATTGCCAAGACAATTATGGAGTCTTCAGATAACTTTTGTCTTTTCTTAGGAGGTTTTGAGAAGTACTTATCAAGATTATATGAATCTGACCAAGAGTTAAAGTCAGCAAGATTTCATGGAATGAAACTATTTCTCCAAAGTCCAACTGATTAATGCTGCAGTGGTGTGATGTGGAGAGATTGCCGTGTAAGTTCAGAAATTTAACACCTTTCCTCTGGCTAGTTCCACTTCCCTGAACTTCTTGTCCACATCTATGTCAGAGCTAATGCCCTGTAACTAATAAATAAATATAATGTTTGAAATCTATTAATTTAGCAGAACACTAATTTCCACCTGGCCCAAAGTTAAGCTTGTCATCAGATAGCATCTGAATCCTAGAGGAGAGCTTCCCACATCTTGTAAAAGTGTCTCTGATGTGTCCATCACAATTTTAAAACTGTCTTGACCTAGAATTTTTTCTTCTATAAATCTTCATGTAATTACTTCCATATGGCATCATGAGTTATGAGGTAACCAAAATCTATGTTCCCAGGCCATGGTCACTCAAATTTGGCTCCATAATAAACTACCTTTTATTCCCTTTAAGTTGAGAGCTATGAGGTATTTTGTTTTGTTGAGTGACAAAGCTAAAAAATCAACAAAGTTTTCCATCCTCTTTGTGTTGGTTGATGATCACTGCCTAAGTAGTACAACAAATAAAAAGATTTACTAAGCTATCTTGCTATTGTGAGTCCAAGGAAGTTGGTATCCTGGGAACTCCTGAGTACTCTAGCATCATGGAAGGGAACCTGATCTTCATTTCCATTTTACGTTGGAAGACTGGTTGCAGTAGTTGTCAGCATCAGCCAGTGATTATTAACTAGGAGACAGGGGGATGCCATTTTGCTCACCAGGGGACATCAGTCAATGTCTGAATACAATTTTGTTTCTCATAGCAGTTGGTGATAAGGGTAATTTAGGCTTCAAGTAAGTAGAAGACAGTGATACTGTGAAGCAACTTTCAATATATAGACTATCCTCCAACAACAAAAATGTTAGTTGTAGAGAAATTTAGAAGCCCTTACAAAAGCTTTTGTGCTACAAATAGCAAACATGAATGGTCTCTAAAGAAGAACATGTCTTAGAAAAAGAAGAAAGATTTTTTTCAATGCATTAGCAGAATGGGGCAATTGGTGTAGGAGGTCCTACTGTATTTGTGTTGATTTCATTGTTTGAATAAAGAAGCTGCCTTAGCCATTTGATAGGGCAGCCCTTGGGTGGGTGGAGTAGACAGAACAGAATTCTGGGAGGAAGAAAGCAGAGTCATGCAGACACCATGATTCTCCTGCCCAAGATGGACACTGGTTCGACTCATGCCGGTAAGCCACAGTCAAGTGGTGATACACATACATAGAAATGGGTTAATAAAGATGTGAGAGTTAGCCAGTAAGAGGATAGAGCTAATGGGTCAGGCAGTGTTTAAATGAATACAGTTTTCCATGTAATTATTTTGGGTAAAGCTAGCTGGCGGCCGGGAGCCAGGTGGCAGGAAGTGGCCCACTGATCCTTCAACAGGCAATCAGAGTTCAATCAGTCACTCTAGAATTCACAGGTCAGAAATTGTCCTCTGAATACAAAACAATGATCATTTCAAATTAGTAGCTACCAGTTGAGTAACTAAATTTACCAAGAGTCATGAAAAAGAAGTTTGAAGCTAAAAACATATTCAAAAGAAACAACTGTGAAAGACAAAAACAAGAGAAGGTCACCATTTAAGAATGTGTTTCTAATGTGTATGAAACACAGGAGAGATCCATGCAAGAGGAAATACATCCAAAGCAGCACGGCTCTGCCCAATAGAGGAACACTGATCCTTTATTTTGGTTGAAGCCGGTGTGTAAGGTGAGATACACTGTGCAGTGTTGGCCTTACCAAGGCAATGGTATTTAAGGGAGACTGTAAGACCTGCGCTGTCTGCTTTAGAGTCAAATTGGAGATGTTTAATTGAGGAGTTTTAACCAAAAGCCTCTTACTGTGCTGATCTTTGTAAAAACTAAATGGAAGTGGGTCCAGTGCTTTCGTGTGGTGAAATGTCTTCCAAAACACATTCAGTTAAGTAGTTAAGGGTAGAACATATGCAAACTAGACGGCCTAGATTGTTTGTTCTGCTTGAATTAAATCTGTAAAGACTTCAGGTTTCTATTTGGCAGGATAGCAGCGAGCGTTTTTGAAAATGTCTTTTAATACAAATGTCAGTTCTCCATCCAGCATTTGTGCTTTTAAATGGTTCTCCACTAACTATTTTTCTAAGAGTTAAACAATAATATTTGAACAAAATTGAAGGGGTTTCAATAGGTGAAAATGCCTTCCTGTTGCCTTAAGGGAGAGAAAATGGAATTCTCATGAGAGGAAGCCTGCCAGGGAAGTACTTTTCACAAAAGATCTCCCACACAGCAACCAGGCAAAGACTGAGGGGCAGAGATATGCATATGACGATGCACAATGTCAGGTAATAAACAGGCCTGTTTCTTTTTAATGGGCAATCTTTTAGCTTTCTGCCTGGATGATGTTATATAAGGCCATCATAATCAACAATTTCCCTGCTGCTCAGAAGAAGTGAAAGTCTAAACACATCAGCAATTTCTTAAGAAAGTGCAAAATGCCAAACAAATCAGGAATTCATTAACTAGATGGTGCTGACATTTCCCAGTGGCTTTTGGAGAACTGAACCATTCATTCTTGAATCTTTACCCAGAGAACAGGGGCTCTCTGGTAGTACTATGAACTGTGATTTTGTTTAGACTTCTTAAAAATCCTGCTCTGATGTTCACTCTTACCTTCTGTGTTTACTTGAACATAACATGAGGGGATACACAGAGCAACAAAATTTGCACATTTTATTCCTTATTCTCTGATAAGAAACTCTGATAAGAAACTATGAACTATTAACATTGCCCTTAATTTCTTATATTGTTTTGCTTTTATTCTACAATGGTTTGAATGGCAAGTGCTCTTCAAAAAGTTCTGTGTTCTCCTACCCACAGTGGAGGAAATAAGGCAAGAAAAAGGTCAGGCTAGCAGAGCCTCGGGGTGGCCAAATAGCTTGACTTCACTCTCACATTTCAGAATTTTTCATTAAGATTTACATCATGAAGCTGACCCAAGTGGCAAACCAGCTTTTTCATACCTGAAAAAAAAAAAAAACCTAATGCTGTCCAGTTGGGTCAACTAACCTTTTCTTGCTCAGAGCCAGTGATGAAGTTTGCTTCATGTAAATGAGATTGGCCACTGGACATGTATTTTCACATTCCAGTGAGGTGAGTTTCCTATGTGATAAAACTGCATTCCATTTATGCATTATTTTCCTCCATTATGGAGGAAAAGCCCTCTTTCTTTTCGCTTATTAGTGAGTCTATTAAAAGCTATCTATAAACTTTTTTAATGTGTAGATTGTTATTAAAATTCCCTGCATTGTTTCCAAAAGCATTTGGGGATAATAATTAAATTCCTTAACTAGAAAGCTTTTTCAGAGTTCTCCACACTGATTTCCAGAGTGACTACATCAGCGGTGGGGCCCATGGCTTCAGAACCTGGCTGCCACACCATATAGAAATATGGGCCTACCAGAAGTGGATTTGCTGACCGCGGAGCTAGAGGACTTTGAGATGAAGAAAGCTGCTGCTCGTGCTGTCACCCGCATCCTGACCTCTCACCCCAACAGTGCTGACGTCCACATCATCAACCTCTCTTTCACTAGCTGCTCAGTGACACCAAGCTAGAACTAAACTCAGGCCATCGTTATGGCCTCATTGGCTTAAATGGAATTGGAAAGTCCATGCTGCTCTCTGCTATTGGGAAGCGTGAAGTGCCCATCCCTGAGCACATAGACATCTACCATCTTACTCACGAGATGCCTCCTAGCGAGAAAACACCCTTGCAGTGTGTGATGGAGGTGGACACAGAGCGGGCCATGCTGAAGAGGGAGGCTGAGCGCTTAGCTCACGAGGATTCGGAGTGTGAGAAGCTCATGGAGCTCTAAGAGCGTCTGGAAGAGCTAGACGTCGACAAAGCCGAGATGAGGGCCTCAAGGATCTTACATGGATTGGGTTTCACACCTGCCATGCAACGCAAGAAGCTGAAAGACTTCAGTGGTGGCTGGCGGATGCGAGTTGCTCTTGCCAGAGCCCTCTTTATTCGGCCCTTCATGCTGCTTCTGGATGAGCCTACCAACCACCTGGACCTGGATGCTTGTGTGTGTGGATGGAAGAGGAACTTAAGACTTTCAAGCGCATCCTGGTCCTCGTGTCCCATTCCCAGGACTTTCTGAATGGGGTCTGTACCAATATCATCCACATGCACAACAAGAAACTGAAATATTACACGGGTAATTATGGTCAGTATGTGAAGACACGGCTGGAGCTGGAGAACCAGATGAAGAGGTTTCACTGGGAGCAGGACCAGATTGCACACATGAAGAACTATATTGCCAGGTTTGGCCATGGAAGTGCCAAGCTGGCCCGGCAGGTTCAAAGCAAAGAGAAAACGCTACAGAAAATGATGGCATCGGGACTGACTGAAAGAGTTGTGAGTGACAAGACACTGCCATTTTATTTCCCACCATGTGGTAAAATCCCACCACTTGTCATGGTGCAGAACGTGAGCTTCAAGTATACAAAAGACGGGCCTTGCATCTACAGTAATCTAGAGTTTGGCATTGACTTTGACACACGAGTGGCTCTGGTGGGACCCAATGGTGCAGGGAAGTCCACTCTGTTGAAGCTGCTAACTGGAGAGCTTCTACCCACAGATGGAATGACCTGGAAGCATTCTCACATCAAGATAGGACGTTACCATCAGCACTTACAGGAGCAGCTGGACCTAGACCTTTCACCATTGGAGTATATGATGAAGTGCTACCCAGAGATCAAGGAGAAGGAGGAGATGAGGAAGATCATTGGGAGATATGGCCTCACTGGGAAACAGCAAGTGAGCCCAATCCGGAACCTGTCAAATGGGCAGAAGTGCCGAGTGTGTCTGGCCTGGCTGGCCTGACAGAACCCTCACATGCTGTTTGTTTCTGGATGAGCCTACCAATCACCTGGACATCGAGACCATTGATGCACTGGCAGATGCCATCAATGAGTTTGAGGGTGGCATTATGCTAGTCAGCCACGACTTCAGACTCATCCAGCAGGTTGCACAGGAGATTTGGGTCTGTGAGAAGCAGACAATCACCAAGTGGCCTGGAGACATCCTGGCCTACAAGGAGCACCTCAAATCCAAGCTGGTAGATGAGGAGCCCCAGCTCACCAAGAAGACCCCCAACGTGTGAGCCCTCAGCCAGGCTTGGGTCAGGAATGCCACCTGGAGACTGCCAGCTGACACCTGACCAGCCACTCAGGACAGGACCCTGGGGCTGCACTCCCACATTGCTGCAATACTGCCCCAGCCTCTCCCCTCAGCCTGCCTTTGCTGCATCTTATCTCCAGCTGTCCGTTTCCCATCTTCCTTCCATTTGGATCTGTGTCTGGACTTGGCTGGCTGTTCCCTCCAGACCTTCACTGGCTACCTTGTCCTGAGAGATGCAGCCAGGGATCCCTGGGTTAACCAAGGGAGCAAGCCCGGGTCTGGCCCTGGAAGGATTCAAGAACCTTGTTTTATGGGTTTTGGTGATGTTGAGGGAATACTACTAGCCCATCACCCCCATTCCTTATTGCTTCTGGTTTGGAGCCCTGGGCCAGGGCTGTTGTCCTGGTCGATATTTTAATAATTATTTAACTGTAGATCTGTGTGTCATCTACAACGTGTCCAATAAAGAGGAAGCCACAGTCCCTCCAAAAAAAAAAAAAGAAATATGGGCCTACAAGTCATTCACAGTGTTATGATGCAGTGGGAACTAATGCTGGAAAAGTCAGACAGACGCTGAAAATACAGGAGCATTTATAAAGATGACTTTTCAATTTTTACTGTGAACATTTGAAAAGAAATCATACTACTTTTTAGAAAATAACCACATTTAAAAAAATATATTCATATAACAATTTCCTCTAGCTATCATGTCTCTTAAAAAAATTCTTTGCTAAGCATCAAATATAAATGTTTGCATTGTGTGCTTCTTTTGTTTTGTTTTATTTTTACTCTTTGTTCCTTGGGAGCCCACCACACTATCCAGCTCCCAAATAAATACATGGAGACCTATTCTGGCTTATGAATGCCTGGCTTTAGCTTGGCTTGTTTCTAGCCAACTTTTCTTAATTTAAATTATCCAGTTTCTCTTTAACTATGTTTTGCCTCTGGTCTTCTTACCTTTTTCAAATCCTATATACCTTTCTTTCTTACTCCATGGACAGCTGTGTGACTGGATGACTGAGCCCCTGGTGTCCTCCTCTCCTCCTTTTCTTGATCCTGCCTCTTCTCTCAAACCTAGATTTCTCCTTCTATTTATATTCTCTGTATGCCAGTCCTGCCTATTCCTTCCCCTGCTGAGCTATTGGTTGTTCAGCTCTTTACTAGACCAATCAGATGTTTTTGGCAGGCAAAGTAACACAGCTTCACTGAGTTAAACAAATGCAGCACAAAAGCACACATTTTTGCATCATTAAATAAATATTCCACAGCATGAACAAATGTAACACATCTTCAACTAATATTCCACAACAGCATAGTTGAGGAATGTACCATTTAATGCAATCCTTCAAACTATGAATGGCATCTAGAATAATAAAAATTCCCATAACTAGCTAAGCATCAGTTTTGTTATTATTACTCTATATTGAATACTTGTTTTGTATTGCTAATAATATTCCTCCACATTTTAGATTGTTTTAAGGTGGTGTGAGTGTGTGGGCACATGTGTGCATGCATGTGCCTGTGTTTTCTATTTTACTTTTATCTTAAGAACCTATTTTTTTCTACTAGGGATTATTTTTTCTGCAAAAGCTAGTGTATCAACAAATCACACAGGACCTTGTGAAAAGGTAACTTTTGATTCAAAACCTGAGATGTGCCATTTGTTTCAATTATTAGTTTTCAGCTTTCAAAATTTAAATATATTGTGATGGCCAATCTCAGTTATCAACTTGATGAAATGTAACATCACTGTAGAGACAGCCTTCTCCTAGGCCCCCAGGTATTACCTTGATTGTGATCATCACAGTAAGAAGTCCTGCAATAGTATTTGTCACCTTTTCCTGGGCTGAGATCCTTGACCGTATGAAAGAGAGAATGTGAACTGAACACAAACCTTCATCATTCTCTGCTTCTGTAATGTCACCAGATCCTACAGACTCCTTCTATAAGGACGTTCCTACATGGTAGACTAAACTCTGGAACTGTTAGCCCAAACAAACTTTTCTCCCTTAAGTTACTTTTGTCAGTGTTTTTTATCTTAACCACAGAAAAGTAATTAAGACACATATGAAACTGGTATGTTTTAATAAAGTTCACTTTTATATTGATGAACTTAGGCATATTAACAACAAACAATTCCTATAACATAAATACTTACACATTTACTTTATTATTAATGTGTATCTAATAATTGTTTTGTTGGTTACATATATGAATATAGATTGATGGTAGATATAGATAGACAGACAATATACATAGTTGTTAAAATAGAGACATAAATGAACTTAAGTTGAGAACTTAACAGAAAACATATGGCAATAATATAGCCCAAAATACAAAATGTCAAATTAGTGGCCCTATTAATACAAAATTTCTTTGTGAATTTTATATTTATTTTAATATGTTTATCAATAAGAACATCAGCAGGAAAAGCACTAAATCTCATTTAGATCACTATCAAAAAGATCTGCAGCTACTGTGAGTTTCTCCAGAACAAAAGCATAATTTGTCAGAGAAATTACTGTAGTTTATTAGGCTAATGCACTCTGCTAAATCTGCAATTAGTTAATCATAACAAATATACAAATAATCTATGTATAAAGAAAATAAAATTGTAACAATAATGCAACTAATATCACTGTTTGCTATGTACACATGCACCCTTAAACATGGGTCTCCTTTGTGGTCTATAATCTATCCCTCTAGTCAAAGAGAAAAGATCTGCCCACCAGTGAATTGAATTGATAATTTCCTTGAGATATAGCATCCAGAAGCACAGTTATAGAAGCAGAAATGAGTATGACAGTCGCATATAGGCTCTACAGGTTGTCACTTGGCTATCAGGTGACTTACATTGAAGTCAGGTGGATCCTTTCCACTCAGGGAGTGGATATTCATTGAATCAGTAACAATTCCATTCAATTATTCAGTTCCAAAATGATTTGTCTCCTTCTTATTAAAAGTAGTAAGTAGTCACAAGGACTGTGTCTATTCCTCACACTTCAATACTACAGACCTTAAAACTTGTCGAAAATTCAATGCCTCTTTTTCAACTGTCTGGTGCCTCCTGTCTATGGCAAGTGTGCTTAGGGAAGGATTTGAGCATAGAGGCAAGGACCTGCTGTTAGTATAATACTGCAGAATATTATCCTATCTGGTTTATAGACCATAGTGAGAGACGTGTCATTAACATAACACAGTGAATGGTTACATTTTAAGAGAAAATGCTTCAAGCTAAAGTACTCTCATAAGAACACGGAGTACAGTACCTGCTGGAAACATTTTTGGTACATAAATACTAAATAGAACATCTGTCATCTTCTATTTCTGTCTTTTGATTGATATAGTTCAGAAAAGATCACATAAAGCTGACAGGAAAAAATATGTTTTAAAAGTCTGTCAAATGGATGTCTGCCAACATGACAGGATAAACTGATTTAAATAAATATTCTCTCATTACAAACGCATGGGTTGGATGCTATGTAACAAATTACTTCTAAATGCATCGATAAATTCAAAATATGAGAAAGAGACAGAGACATCTACCAGCCATCATAAATAAAAGACAAATAAAAGGAGAGTCTAAACTTTGCAGGTTAATGGAAGTATCTAACTAGCTATAGGGCCCAGGGTTATGAAGACCGGGAAGTTAATGGCCATACGAGGGAGAAAACAATAACATAAGCTATAGGATGTGAATTAGCTTCAGCCATAACGTGGTATCTGCTGACAACTCTCACATCTATTCCCATAACCAAAGCCTTAGTAGGAACTTGTCCTCCTTTTATTTTTCACCTTTGTAGATGCCCAGCATCTGATCCATTAGGCCACTTACAGTAAGCTGTATCTCACTTAGAGTGTATGTGTATACAGAGATGGAGGGCAGGGGAACAAGAAGAGAATCAAACTCCAAATGAGAGGAAGGAAAAATCACTGTAGGAGTAGAAAAATGGCTCTGTGTGTGTTTTAGAATTCAGGCAAAGTGGAAGGCCATCTACAGGGGATGCAGAGGGATTCAGGGAAGGCAGGCACCAAAGAGGATTACAAAGCTAAACAGAATGAGGCAGCATGTGCCCTGGATATGGGTTACATGAAGGAATATTACACGGAGTCCCAGAATTATTGGTCTTGAATCAGGGTTATCAGTGAACTACTAGCTTTACATATGCTAAGTCAAATAAAAATGGCTATAATTAATATATGTATGTGTGTATGCCTATATATACATATCCTCATATCAGCCAAAGCAATGAACACCATAGGCACAAGGACTTGGTGTTAAACATCGTTATCAGGCTAGCAAGATGGTTTGGTGGGTAAGGCACCTGCTGCCGAGGCTGATGACCTGAATGGGATTTATGGTACCCAGACAGTGAATGGAAGAGAACCATCTATTAAAAAGAAAAGTTCATGTGTCTGGACTATTTGTTGAGCTAGAAGGCTAGGGTATCCTTCAAGGTCAATGGGTTCATGCCAAAAAATAACGTGCAAAGCCAGGAAGAAGATGCAAGGAACATCAATGCTTCATTCCTGGGAAGTGCTTGGAAAAATAATGCTGCAAATGGATTCGAGTCCATGTGGTAAAGCAGGAAACTATGGATTGTGTTGAAGAATGAATAAATTAAAGCTTTTAGGAAAAGTATAGGATTATAAAATCATACCCTAAGTTCTTACTAGTTACATAATTAAAAGATTAAAATGATGTACCCCACGGTAAAGAAGTAGCCCAATTGATACAGGACTTCCCCCGGGGTTCAATCTGCAGAACAACATAAAACTGGATACAGTAGCTCACACCTGTGATTTCAACATTTGGGAGGTGAAGGCAGTAAGATCAGAAGCTAGAAATCCGCCTTGGCTACATAGCTAGTTCCATGCCAGCTTGGAGTACATGAGACTCTGTCTCAAACATACATTTGATGTCCTCAGAAACATCACTTTATTAAAGGATCAAAAGAAATATCAGCAGTGTCCGGACAAATCAAAACTTGTTCATCACTTTGACAAGAACACTGATGTACTGTATGATATTTTTTCAAAAGAAATCCAGAGTGAATCTGCTTCTGAGGAAACATTAAACTAAATTGAGTGACTGTCTGCAAACTGTATTCTCCTGTAATCTTTAAAAGTGTTAAGATCATGAAAGCCATAAAAAAATCCAGAAGTGACCAAGCTGAATGATGCTCCACAGTCAAATGCCACGTGTGAATCTGAATCTTTTCCACTGAAGAACATCATCTATAATAAAGGCTGAAACTTGATTGGTTTCTGAAGATCATGCATACAGTATCAATATCAATGTCTTATTTTTTAAAGATGGCATCATGATAATATCAAAAATTACATTTGTGTAATGGCGTAAAAGAATGCAGACAGATTGTGAAAATGTGTACAGCTTTAATGGAGAAATAGACTTACAGAACCACCGTTCCCGCAGAGACCAGGAAAGCAGAAGCAGTGGCTGGGAGCACCCTCGCCAAATTTATAGGCAAACATTAGCCCGAGGCGAACACGCCCCCTAAGGGGCGGGACTTATCCCTACATCTCCCCTTTTTGTCTAAATAAGACAGAACTAAACCAAATACAACTATATACAATAATAACAAATAATAAATATAACAAACAATATTGAGAATCAAAAGTTTTGCTAAACATTCTATCTCAAGGAGTCTAAATAATGTAGAGAGTAACTACAATTATATAATCTTCAACTCCGTCAAAGATCTGAGAAGGGAATAAATATTACTTAACAAACGAGATATATCCAAAATGTGCAACAATTAACAGAGACAACTGACTACCTAGGCAGTCACCCAAAGTCTCATTTGCAATGTTGAGTCAACCAACTTTGGCTAAGGCCTAACATAACTGACATACAATTATTAAAGGCAAGGAACTTTCTTAGAACTATCCTACCCTGTCTTGGCAGGATAAGAAAATCCTGTTTCATTGTCAGAAGTTGAGGTATGGGCTTTTCTTAACCCAAAGGCCAGTTCTGCCAAGAAGACAAGCTCCCAGTGGAGTGTCTTTGGTGCTCAATGTTCTCTCAGGAATAGAGTGGCAGTGCCAGGAGTAATTGTGTCTCCTTGGCACAGAATTCTAGGTTAGATTAAAGGCCATTTTCTACAACTCTTCGAAGAGGCTGAAGATTATACTATCTATCTTGAAGACTAAAAGAATAAACAACTGTGCAATATATGAAGACAATGATCTTCAAACTGTAAACAATGTCATTACATATCAAATGTAAACAATGTTATTATATAAATAGTATCAGAGGTAGAAATGCACATTGTAGTATGGTAGATGTATCATACAATATAGACAAAGTTATAAGCATACTCTTATACAAAAATAGAGGTAGGAACACTCACATTCAATATTCAATATATCAATATACAGGAAACAGTACCAATACAATTTTCTAAAAACAGTAATTCACAAATACCAATCATCCCATCAAACCAGTTAATCCCCCCTTTTTTATTATTACCCCTAATTCCATAAAATATCTCCCCATCCCCTCAACCCTAAACCAACCACTAAAAGATGTCCCTAACCCTGAGGGCAAACTCTGTTGGGAGAGGGGATGTCATCCTCTAAGATTGCTTCTAGCTGACATGGGGGCAACATTCTTCTTAGGGGCTCCTGTGAAAGCAAATAATGGTAAAATTCCCAAATCAATGTTTTGAAAATTGCAAATAGTCTCTGAGTATTTTGTGCAGGTCTGGCCAAAATGTTGTATAAGATGTGCACCATTTCAGCTAACCAAGTTGGAACTGTCTTGTGCAGCTGGTACCCAAAGCAGGTCTTGTAGTAGCGCTATCAGTATCATGACGTCATATCAACCAGGTGGAGTTGTTGTTATAGGGCCCCATCTTCTTCCTGGAAACTTTAAAGATTAATGTAGGAAAAGTTGTTGTTTGTTATGGGAAATTTAAACATTAACAACAAGGACATATACTGACATATAAAGAAAGACACAGATATGAGGAAAAACAAAGAAAGTTTATCAAGTACATAATTATTCTTATTCTGTCCCATTTCATGGCTCCTAACTTGAGACAGAAACTCTGAAATATCTCTTATCAACAGGCTTGTGATTGAAGAGGGACTGAGCCATAGTCCAACTCCAAAACCAGCTCTACATATTTATAAAGAAATGTATAATAAGACATATATATATATATATATATATATATATATATATATATATATTGATACTTACAAAATGTGTCCATCCATCAGTAATTAAATATTCAGGGACCCTTGATTTCTTTAAAGATGAGTATTTTCCTGTGGAGATAAGAAAAGAATCCTGCCCCCAACCTATCTGTATTTCTTACCATCAGTATGCTCGCCATCCTTGTGAATGAATTGTTATTTATCTTTTCCAAGTGGCTTCACTTCTTCAAACCAAACCTTTATTAATTTTGATGGTATCCACAATTTTTCCTCACCTGTGGAGATAAGAGCAAAACCCCTTCCCCAATGTAGCACATCTCCTGGCTTCCATTGTGAGGTCAGCACATCCTTGAAATAAACTGGTTGATTTAGTTCAGTAGACTTTTCCATTATCCAATGTCTTTCCTCAGCTGTTGTTCCCTTCTCATTAGCGTTGAGAAAATTCAAGGTTAACAAAGCATTATGTAACCTATTTCTGGGGGTGTTTTCCACTCCTTTCTGTTTGTTCAACATATCCTTTATAGTTCGATTTGATCTTTCTATGACTGTTTGACCTGTAGGATTACATGGTATACCTGTAACATGCTTGATATTGTAATAATCAAAAAACCGTTTCATTTTCCTAGAGACATAAGCAGGACCATTATCCGTCTTTATTTGTGAAGGTATACCCATGATAGCCATGACTTCTAATAAATGAGTGATTACTGAATTACCTTTTCCTGAACTTAAAGCAGTTGCCCACTGAAAGCCTGAATAAGTGTCAATGGTGTGATGAACATATTTTAATTTGCCAAATTCTGCAAAGTGGAACACATCCACCTGCCAGATTTCATTCCTTTGGGTGCCCTTTGGATTAGCCCCTGCAGGCAGTGGCATTTGGTTATAGAAAGAGCAAGTGGGGCATTTCTTTACAATCACCTTAGCTTGTTGCCATGTAATAGCAACAAACCTTTGCTATTAGCATGATGTTTTTTATGAAATTCAGAGGCTTGTAGCACACTACCAATCAATAATTGATCAATTTCTGCATTACCTGTGCTACAGGACCTGGCAGACCCGTATGGGATCGGATGTGTGTTATGTACATGGGGCAAAGCCTGTTCCTGATCAAATCTTGAACCTGGAGAAACAATGAGGTTAGTTCTGTATCATCAGGTATAAATTCAGCAGTTTCAATATGTAAAATAACTCTTTCTGCGTATTGTGAATCAGTGACTATATTAATAGGTTCTTTAAAATCCCTTAGCACCATAGGAATGGCATAAATTCCGCCTTCTGGACAGAATCATAAGGACCTTGTTCCACCTTACCCAAGTCTTCTGATTTGTAACCTGCCTTCCCTGATTTATTGGCATCAGTATAGAATGTACGTGCTCCAGTTATTGGAGCATCATGGATTCGAGGAAGAACCCAAAAAGTTCTCTTTATGAAGTTAAGCCTCTTGCTTTTTGGATAGTTGTTATTAATGTCTCCCAAAAAATTAGCACAAGCTCTTTGCCATGGTTCATTATCTTCCCATAATATCTTTAGTTCATCAACAGTGAAAGGCACTATAATTTCTGCTGGGTCTATGCCTGCTAGTTGACGAAGTCTCAGCTTGCCTTTTATAATTTACTCAGAGACTTTTTCCACATAAGTTTTCAGTTTCTTACTTGGTTTATGTGGTAAAAAGATCCATTCCAAGATAATATCATCTCTCTGAATTAAAATTCCTGTAGGAGAAATTTTTGATGGTAGTATGATGAGAATACAATCGAACTCTGGATTCACCCTGTCCACATGTGCCTGTTGTAATTTTTCCTCAATCATTGTCAGTTCCTTTTCTTCTTCAGCTGTTAATTCTCTGGGACTGTTTAAATCTTTATCACCATCCAAGGTTTTGTTCAAATGAATTATTAGATCAGGTGTTATCCCAATAGCTGGTCGTAGACTGGAAATGTCTCCTAACAGTCTTTGAAAGTCATTAAAAGTCCATAGGTGATCTCTCCTAATTTGTGCCTTTTGTGTCTTAATTTTTTGCAAACCTATTTTATAACCTAAATAATTAACAGAATCTCCCTTCTGAATCTTTTCAGGAGCAATTTACAATCCCCATTTAGGTAAAAGTATCTTTATTTCTTCAAACAGTCTGTTCAAGGTATCCATGTTTGAATCGGATAACAAAATGTCGTCCACGTAATGGTATACTATAGATTTGGGAAATTTCTTGCGTATTATTTGCAATGGTTGGTTCACAAAAAATTGGCACAGGGAGGGGCTATTTAACATACCCTGGGTGAGGATGGCCCAGTGGTACCTCCTCAAAAGTTGAGAATTGTTATAAGTAGGCACTGTGAAGGCAAATTTTTCTCTATCTTCTTTTTGTAAAGGTATAGTGAAAAAACAATCCTTTAAATCAATAACTATGAGAGGCCATCTTATTAGTAATAAAGAGAGCAAAGGAATTCCAGATTACAGAGGGCCCATAGGTTGAATAATCCTGTTGATGGCCCTGAGATCTGTCACCATTCTCCATTTACCTGATTTTTCCTTAAACACGAATACAAGAGAATTCCAAGGGCTGGTAGATTCTTCTATATGTCCAGCATCTAATTGTTCTTGTACCAGCTGTTCTAAAGCCTGTAACTTTTCCTCAGCTAAAGGCCATTGCTTTGTCCATATTGGTTTCTCAGTCAACCATTTTAGAGGCAAGGCTGTTGGTATCTCTGAAGGGACATCAATTGCTTGTTCTTGTACAGCCCAAATGGCCAGTTGTCTCCGTTTGTAGTATCTTTTAATATTATTCTCAGAAATATAGGCTCTAGAAGTAGCAGGAAAGTTAATTTGGGTATTCCATTGTTGTAATAGGTCACTACCCTATAAATTCATTGCAATATTGGCTACATATGGCCTTAATTTTCCTATTTGTCCCTCAGGCCCTATACATTCAACCCATCTCGTGCTCTGCCTTACTCAAGATAGGGTTCCAATTCCCAGGGGCAGAACATTTACATTCTGAAGAGGCCAATATGGATGCCAAGATTCTGGGATAATGATACTTACATCAGCACCTGTGTCCAGCAGGCCAGTAATAAAAATGCCATTTACATACACTCTCAGTTTAGGTCTTTGATCATTTATAGAAGTTTGCCAAAACATACGTAACTTATCTTTCTGATCATTATTGCTTGTAACAGTAGGCATGGGGCTTCCTAATTGTCCTGACGAGGCACATTTTCTGCAGAAACTGGAAATGACTGAACCATGTTTGCCATGGGGGCCTGTGAGGCCCCCCTCTCCCGTTTCCTGTCTGTATCAGGTTGCCTTGTCTAGCTCTTGTAGACATGCATTCATTCGTCCAATGTCTGCCTTTTCCACATCTTCTACATAAACCTGAAGGCTGAGTCCTCCTATTTCCATTATTTCTAGAAGATGCATTACTATTATTTCTGAAAATCCGTTGTCTACAATTCCTTTTCATATGACCCATTTTGCCACAATTAAAACATTTGGTATTCTGGTGTCTCCTTTTACCATTGGAAATTGCTTCTTCTACCCATGCTTCAGTGCCATAATCAAATGTATCAACATTCAGTGTATGCAAGACCCATTCTTCCAAGGGCGCTGATCTGAGCTTTAAAGGGCCCAAAATCCTTTTGCATTCCACATTTGCATTTTCATAAGCCATAGACTCAATCATTATACGTCTTGCTTCTGGGTCAGATATCCCTATTTGTACAGCCTTAGTTAGTCTTTGTAAAAAGTCACTAAAGGGTTCTCTCTGACCCTGTTTAACTCTGATAAATGATTCCATTCTCTGTCCTGGGTCTTGTACCCTGTCCCAAGCCCTTAAGGCTGCTGTAGTACACATGGAGAGTGTGTTTTCATCCAAATTAGCTTGTTCCTGAGGGTTGGAAAAGAGCCCTTCACCTAGAATTTTATCTAGGGAAATGTCAATTCCCTTTGCTTTTTCTTGCTGTTCTAAAAATCTAGCCTCTTGCCTGAATAAGCATTTCCATTTCAATTGCGGTCCACTCTCAAGTACAGCAGAGCTCAGCTGGAGCCAGTCTGAGGGGGTTGCTCTGCTTGTCGTGGCCTAAGATTTTAGTATCTCTTTAATAAAAGAGGCTTGCATCCCAAAAGTCATGACAGTCTGTTTAATTTCTTTGAGATCATTCATACGGACAGGCTCCCAAGTATCTTCCTTGATGACACTAGGGTTTCTGGAACCAATCACCTTCTCTGTTGTTATTACTGGAAAGGCAGGTAGAGTTGTAGATAGAGCTTTGTGGAAATTGTCCCGGAGAGATTTACCCACAGATGTAGTTAAAATTTGCCTTTCTACCCTTTGCTCTTCTTCATCAGAATTTAGAAATTCCTCAATCTTTTCAATTCTATTCACCATTGCCTTCTGCAATGTCTGAATCTCCTGTCCAGAATTATGTTCCCAAGCCTTCATTGAGGATTCTAAAGTATGAAATTTGTCCATTAGAGATAACATCTCATCTTTGGACATAATTTTTATGGCCTAAACCTTGCCTTCTTGTATTGACAATCTTTCTGCCAATCTGTCATAAGCTTTAGACAAAATCCGATTGTCACATTCAGCAATTTTGATTCTCTCCATTAATGTTTCAGTTCCTACAGAAAGGGGCTGAAGCTTACGATCCAAATCAGCTGTTCCCTCTTCCATAGTAATGAATTTCTCCTTAACATCAGCCTGTACCTTTTTTAAATTTTGCTCAGTTGATCGAGTCATGTTAAACAAAGATCTGTTCTCTTCCTGGAGAACTTCAAACTGATTCTTGAGAAGATTGTTGTCATTCTCAATTGTTTTTAAGCGTTCATTTTCTGCCTTAAGAATCCTGGATTCGTCTTGTAAAGACTTTATCATATTTCTATTATCAAACCATTTAGTGCCAATGAAAACTACGAATCCCAGAAGGATCCATAGATGTGGGGTGATAGATACCTCTTGTAAAATCTCCCACATGGTACAATTAAAAATACTGTTAAATTCTTGAATGGTAATGTGTTCAGACATTTTATATATAAAAGAAATTTTTTTTTACTTGCAATGACCGGTTCCTGCCAGTGGTGGTCTCTGTGGTTTTGGAGCCTGACTTGGAACTAGCTCTTGTAGACCAGGCTGGCCTTGAACTCATAGAGTTCCGCCTGTCTCTGCCTCCTGAGTGCTGGGATTAAAGGAGTGCGCCACCACAGCCTGGCCAAGTCACTTTGTATCAGACCAAATCTGCCTCTGTAGCGGCTTTTGTTGCAAACTGTATGTACTTGAGCTTCTGCTAATTCAGGCCGTGGGGTTCCGCTGCAAACTTAGCCAAGGCAGGCAGGGAGGGGTTAATTGCTCCAGCGAGCAGGCGGGGCAGAATGGGCCTGTGTGGCCCAGTGTATCTCGGACTCGGCACTGAGGCCCGAGTCACAAACTAAAAAATGGCACTTGGGAGCGTGCTGTGGAGTCAGGGGCAAAATAGCCCGATGTTGGACAAGCGTAAACGAATGCAGACAGATTGTAAAAATATATACAGATTTAATGGAGAAACAGACTTACAGAACCACCGTTCCCGCGGAGACCAGGAAAGCAGAAGCAGTGGCTGGGAACACGCTCTCCAAATTTATAGGCAAACATTAGCCCAAGGCAAACATGCCCCTAAGTGGCGGGACTTATCCCTACACATTTGTTTGAAAGATATGCTAAAATATTTTAGATTGTGGATTGCCGTATGAAAAATAATTCTGAGATGGTTTAAGCGAAAAGATAATTTTTCATTTTTTATGGCTTCTACTATACTTTACTTCAAGGTTGTTTCAACATACACAGCAAGACATTGTTTTTTAAATCTCAGTATTTCATGAGCATAAATGTGACAAATCTAAAGATATTTTTATAACTTAAAACTGCTTAACACAAGAAATGACAGAAAATAATTTTGAGAACATCTGTCAAATTTCCGCTAACTGAATTCCAGAGTAACACTATGAGAGTCATAAAGGCAAGATGAAGGCTCAAAAAAGATATAAAACTTGCCCAGAACTTAAAGTATCAAAGTTAGGATTGTACTTATGTAAATACTTATAACCTTTTTATAGCCACATAGAACATAATTGGTCCACAATTTTATTTTAGAATATATGTTAATACTGCCTTTATTCAAATGAGAAATCTCATGGTCCTTTTAAACTATCAAATCAATTTAAATGTAGAATGTTTCTCAAGGATTAAGATGGCTTCTTGCAAAGAGAGTCACAAAAAAAGCTCTCTGCTCAAAGCCAACAAAGGCAGCCTTAAGATGAGTCACAGTCTAGCTAGTTAACTGAAGAAGTGGTTTGGCACACCTGAGTCAGGGGTGATTCTCCTATGGTTACACTCACAAACAGGGTTGAGTTCAGGCAAGAGACAACCTGAGAGCTGTCCTCTCAAAAGAATGGAAGTTGTTTTGGAGTACTAACTCAAATGAGTGTTGAGACAGTAACAGTCAAGGTCACTTAGGCCTTCGGTGGGAAATTGGAGAAAAAAAGCTGAAAACAGAGTCAGATTTATTCAGGAATCAAATAGCCTAAGCCATCTGCATTCCAAACACAGCCCCATTTGGAGTTGTTCTATGTATGTGCATAGGTCTAAACAATTACTTCTCCTTCCATCTCTATACATCCCAGCTTAGTGACTACAGAATTTTTAAACTACTTAAATATAAAGAAAAGAAATTAACTTTTAGTTCATAAACACTCTGACAAATAGAGCATCAAATACTTAAAAAAGATTGTGCATAAGAGAAAAATGATTAAAAATAGATTGAATTACACATATAGAACAGCCATCAATCAGATATAAGCAATGGGAAAATGGACAAAAGATGTAGTCAGTTAAAGAAGAGAAATATTGAATGTCTAAGAAACATAGATTCTCAAAAAAGGAAGAAAAACTTTCCACATTTGTGTATAGAATATTCAGGGTAATATTCACACATTGCCTGGAAATATACACTGTGGCATTTCAACCTTATCCCAGAAAATAAGTCTCTAAATAAAGGAAATGTCCCAATGAGATAGACTAAGCATTGCCCTGATAGGGTCATCTGTCTGGAAAGGGAGATAACTAGATGAGTACCTCCATACCAGCATATAAGCTGTAGCTAACAATCTACAGGGATGGCCAGCCACAAGAAAGAAAAACAATTGGGAAATCTCTAGGAATACAGAGTGCAAAGGTATTTGTGGTCCATGCATTCAGTGACCAGCAGTGGAAGGTTTTTATAAACAAGTGGAAGAGTCCCCACCCTGATGACATTAGTGAACATCCTCTGCCACTCAATTTATTGCTCAGCAGAATCATAAAAAGTAGGCATAGCAATGGGTAGGAGCTTATACCCAAACCAAGTAGAACAGACTTCCACAATCGCGTCCAGTTTTGGCAAGTGGCTGAAACCATGATATGGCATCTTTCCGCAGAGAAACTGGCCATCCAACTGGTCTTGGATGATTTCTGCCTAAGAAAGAACAATCCGTAGAAAATTTGTTCCCCTGGCCTTATCTTTGATGTTGTCAATGCTTCTGCAAAAATTACTTTTTGTGACATTTAGTGCAGTAAAATGACATGTGCTGTCATTCCAAGCAAGGAATTCAATTTTTAAAATTATTTTGGATCTTTTTTTAAATATTTATTTATTATTATGTATACAATATTCTGTCTGTATGCCTGAAGGCCAGAAGAGGGCGCCAGACCTCTTTACAGATGGTTGTGAGCCACCATGTGGTTGCTGGGAATTGAACTCAGGACCTTTGGAAGAGCAGGCAATACTCTTAAACACTGAGCCATCTCTCCAGCCCCCTTAAAATTATTTTGTTTTTGGAGATTGTAATTACATCATTTCCCCTTTCCTTTTTACCCTCTATACCCTCCCATGTACCCTTACTTTCTTGTTTTTTTTTTAAAACCTATTGCTTCGATTTCCAACCAATTGTTTTTGTGCAGCGCATCAGTGCTCATTGCACTCAGGCTTGTTACCTCCACTCTAAAGCACATTCCCTGTTAGATTACTGCAGTCAGATTTTGAAGTCAGTTCAAGCTTAGCTAGTTGGCAAGCTCTTCCATGCTGGGGCAATGTCCTCACAGACAGAGTATATTGTCTTCTAGCAATACATGGTGATATTCAAGAGTCAGGATACATGGATCCAAAGAATAATGCAGGAAATCAGAAAAAAAATATGTCACTCCTATTTTACTAGTAAATTAGAATATATTCTGTATCTCATCCTACAGTTGGGCTCAACTCATCTAGAAGTCTCAAAAGAACGTTTCATTAAGGGACATGGTAATAGTTTACTAAAACTGGAAATTGATACTGCCACATGACCAGTTTTAGATTCTATATTATTAAATTAACAGACAAAGAAGAGGATTACATTATTAGTTGGGTGGTTTATCTATTGTGGACATGGGATTGCTACTAAAATAGAAATATGAAGGGGATTGCCTATAATGCAGTAGATACCCCCAGTCAACCTCTTCTCTTATTGTTAGGCTAAATACTTCATATAAAAGTTACCAGACAACTAAAGACTCCAATTGAGGGAATGCAGGTAAAGGCCTGAGTCATTCAGGAACCAAGATCGTGGTAACAACATTAGTAACATCCTCCAGCTGGCAAAGATTGAAAGGGACATGGAATTAGAAATAAGTGCAGTGTGGTAGAGCTGCTTTGTCAATCTGGTGGGGTTTATGATGTATAAATTTGACATTTGGTTGGGCTCAAAGAACATTACCCCTACAACTTCATGAGGGTTTCCAGTTACAGCAGCCCTAGAGCCACTTTCAAGAGCCCATGAAGACGGAGTGAAGAAGCAGCCTTGTTTGTCCAAAAGTGAATGTACTTTGTCAGACTTAGGTGAATTTCCAACATTCCAAACCCATAGATCTTCCAGCTACTACCAGTTCATTTATTTCAGCTTCTCAGTGAGGAGGGAGAAGGCAGCTTTTCAGTTAAAAAAAAAATCATCTTCTCAGATAGGCCATGTATATAAGGAAAGTCAAAGGCTTAAAATGTGCTTTCTGTAAGTAATAGGTTTCTGTCTGTCTCTTATTTTCCTTCCCCTTTTCTGGACAAATCCTTGCTATATGTTTAGTCAACTAAATGAATCAATTCTACCTTTTTTTCAGTGAAAATATAAATTACAGAAATTGTGAGGAAAAGAGTTAGAAACTCAATTATCCTTATAAATAAGAAAATGTATAAGCTTTATGAATAAAATCAGTATAGTATTTTGGTTTGTGAGTATAAGAAAGAATATTAGAAGTTGAAAAATAGACTCAGAAATATAACAAATTAACATATGATAAAGGCTGAATTAAGGCAATGTGGGAAAAACTTAAAATTCTGCAGTGTTAGGGGAAATGTATACCTACTTCTCACATTGAAATAAGTACCACTTGGAGCACAAATACAAATATAGGGAAAAAGATAAAAACAAAATAAAACCACTAACACACAAGAACATCCTGCCTAGAAGGTCTGCTAAGATGAAAAACTCATGGAGTATGATAGCTAACATTGCTTATGAACTTGACAGGATCTGGACTGGCTAAGAGGCAAGCCTCTGAACACAGCTAGGGAGCATTATCAGTATTCAGTTAGGACTTCAAAGGCATTATTTTAAATAGTTAACTGAAGAAGACCCCCTAGTGTGAGTGCACCATCCCATGGGTTGGAGTCCAGACTGAATAGAAGGAGAGAGTGAGCTGAGCACAAGCGTTCCTCACTCTCTTCCCCTACTGTGGACATGATGTGACAGCTGCCACAAGCAAACAGAGACAAAATAAAAATATGTGGCTACAAACAAACTCCAATTGACTCCCATTTCTGTGGGTCTAGAAGCCACTTTTTAAAAGCTTTTTTAAGGTCTTTTGTGGATCTATGCCCCAGATATTGGGTGCCCATCTGTTGTCAGAGGCTGCTCATTCATTCCTGGCTGCCCAGACTCAAAATAACCACACAGAAACTGTATTAATTAAATCATGGCTTGACCTATTATCTCTAGCTTCTTATTAGCTAACTCTTACATCATAAGCTAACCCATCACCATTAATCTCTTCATCACCACAAGGCCATGGCCTAAAGACAAAGTTTCATTGGGCTCCAGAGGGGGTGTCTGTCTCCTGTGGCAGCTACATGGCTTCTCACTGACTCTGCCTTCTTTTTCACAGCATTCAGTTTAGGTTTTCCCACCTAACTCTACTCACACTATCACAGGCCAAAGATGTTTCTTATTCATTAACCAATAAAAACAACACATATAAAGAAGGACTTCCCACATCAAGACTCCTTTCTGATATCCTGCCTTTGTTCTGTATCATGGAGATCCTGCAGCAATGATTCCTTAGGATTGGTCCTTTCAAGAACTCTACTAGGTCACAGAAGAGGTATATTAAGGCCTGGGTCTGGGCTTGGGTTATAGCTGAGTTGGTCAGCTCAGCCACTTTCCTATGACCATGCCACTTGGGCCAGCTCTTTGTTTGGTTTGGTTTTATTGTTGTTGTTGCTGCTGCTGCTGACTGTTTGTTTTCTAAAGAAAGAGAGAAAAAAAGGAGATCTGAGATTGGGTATGTATGGAGATAGGAGGACCTGAGAATAGTGGGAGGAGGAAAAGCATCATCAGAATATAACATATGACAAAAGACTTAAAAACAAAACAAAGCAAAAACACAATTGTTTTAAAATATATGAACTGGAGCCAAAGGGATGGATCAGTGTTTAAGAAGGTATACTAATTTTTATAAAGGACTAGAGTTTGGGTTTTAGAATTCACATCAGAGGGCCCATAATCACTTGTATCCCAGTCCCAAGAGATCTGAAATCTGTGACCCAAAGGGCACCAGAACACACAGTGCACACAGATGCATTCAGACATACATATGCCCATACACACACACTTACAAATAAATTAAATAAATAAATCTATATTCACTGTTATTATCTCTGTATGTTTATGTGTGTATGTGTGTGCGTGCATGCACGCGCGTGCATGCACGCAATGGACTACACATGTTTCATATATGCATATTGAGGTCAAAGGCCAAGTATATTTGGGGGGTATTTTTCTCCTTCCATCTTATCTGGATTCTAGAAACTGAACTTAGGTCTCCAAGTTTGTGAAATGAGTACCTCCACCCACTGAACTATCTTGGTAGCCTAATATTTATTCATATAAAATGTTCATCTTTATAACAACAAAAATAGTATACAAAAACCAAGCCCACCATGTTCAGTATATTCTGGCTATGATGTTACTACATAGAATGGTGTTGATCTTCACAACCCTAAAGCTAATGTCAACACAAGGCAGTACTACAGCCATGTCTAGAACCATCCTGGCTGAGGTCAGATCTTGCCTGTCTGAGTTCAGAATTTCTCTGTGAAATGAATGTTCTTATAATGTCCTCTCACAGGATTCTTTTGGGCACTGGCTGATTTCAAATACATAAAATGTCTTTAGACTAGTCAATGACCAGAATACATAAAGCACTCAACGTACATTTTAAAGTAGTTTAGCTAATCACATTAAAACCAAGATATGATCACTTTTGGAGAAAAATGCTTGATATTTTCAAATTGGGAATGGATAAGAAGACTAAAAGAAATCAAAAAAGCTGAAATCCAAACAATTAACTGTTGAATCTTCAGATTAATAAGCAAGTAATTAAAAAATTCTAATGCCTTAAATAAGTATACAATTAGGAGTGATGAGAATATAGTTTAATTTATGCGAGCTACATTGAAAGAGAGGTTATAAGAATAAAATGGTGTATTTTTAGCAATGCAAACAAAAGAAATTAGTGGACAGATAAGTTGAAGGGATTTGTGGTGTATAGATGCCAGAAAATAGTGGAGAGAGGACAAAAGAAGAGAATCAGTAGCCAAGAAAGAGTGTTAGGAATAGATTGGTGGATCCAGCATTTAATAGCAGTGAAAAGTATCATAAAATTACAGTTCTGGAGTTTGACACAGTCTCTGCTTACATGGTATTTCCTCTGTAGGTATGCAAGGAAACCGCTGGTGCCATGGTGGCTTAGGAAATGGCTATGGTTACCACACTGCATGACAAATGAGGATATTAAAAGGACAGGAGGAAAGTTTAAGGCTTGGAACTGTTGATGAAAGTTTAAGAGACTTATGAGGACATGGGTGAGCATTAAACCTGGCTATGGAAGCTTAAGGATGATTGTATTAAATCAATCAGTAACAAGAAACTAAAGTTTTCATGATATAGCCAGTACAGGAAACAACAGAACTAGAGAAAACTTAAGTGTTGCAGACATGCATTACCTTTTTAAGTGCTATCATTTCAATTAGAACTTTGGCAGTATTTTAAAATAATAAATATGAAAAAATAAAAATAATAAATAAATAAATACTAAATATGTAACTTAAATTTAAATTTATTTACCCTAAACTATTGTTTTTGCTACTATATTTTTAAAGTAAAAGCACCCAACACTTCTTTTGATTTTTAAATTTTATAGTCTATTTTCATTCTATTGTGAGACAACAGGCAGGGAAAGGACTCTACCAGCAGCATTTCAGCAACCATATTTAAAGCCAACATTACTGTAGCTCTGTAGTAGAGTTTGAAGTCAGGGATTGTGATGCCTCCAAAAGTTCTTTTACTGTACAGGATTGTTTCGACTATCTTAGTTTTTTGCTTTTCCATATGAAACTGAGTACTGTTCTTTTGAGGTCTGTGAAGAATTTTGCTGGGATTTTGATGGACCTTGCATTGAATCTGTAGATTGCTTTTGGTAAGATCGCCATTTTTACTATCTTAATTCTTCATACACAAGAGCATGGGAAGGCTCTCCACTTTGTCGTGTCTTCTTCTACTTCTTTTTTCAAAGATTTAAAGTTCTTGTCATGCAAGTCTTCCATTTGTTTTGTTAGAGTTATTCCAAGATATTTTATGCTATTTGTGGCTATTGTGAAGGGTGATGCTTCTCTGATTTCTTTTGCAGTCCATTTATCATCTGTGTAAAGGAAGGCTACTGATTTTTTTTTTAGTTAATCTCATATTCTGCTGTGTTACTGAAAGTGTTTATGAATTGTAGAAGTTCCTTGGTAGAATGTTTGGGGTCGCTTATATAAACTATCATACCATCAGCAAATAGTGAGAGTTTAACTTCTTTTCTGATTTGTATCCCCTTGATCTCTTTTTGCTGTCTTACTGCTCTAACTAGGACCTCAAGAGCCATATTAAACAGATATGGAAAGAATGGAAAACCTTGTCTTGTTCCTGATTTCAGTGGGATCGCTAAGAGTTTCTCTCCATTTAATTTGATATTGGCTGTTGAATTGCTGTATATTGGCTTTATCATATTTAGGTATGTTCCTTGTCTCCATGCCCTCTCCAAGACCTTTATCATGAAGGGATGTTGTATTTTGTTGAAAGCTTTTTCAGCATCTAATGAGATGATCATGTGGCTTTTACTTTTTTGTTTGTATATATGGTGGATTATGTTGACAGATTTTCATATGTTGAACCATCCCTGTGTCTCTGGCATAAAGCCTAATTGATCATGGTGGATTATTTTTCTGACATGTTCTTAGATTTGGTTTACCAGTATTTTATTGAGTATTTTTGCATCAATGTTCATGAGTGAGATTGGTCTGTAATTCTCTTTTTAGTAATTTTTTTTTGTGGTTTGGTATCAGGTAATTGTAGCCTTATAAAAAGAGTTTGGCAATGTTCCTTCTGTTTCTACTGTATGGAACAATTTGAGGAGTATTGATGTTGGTTATTCTTTGAACATCTTATAGAATGCTGCAGTGAAACTTCTGGTCCTGGGTTTTTTTTGGGGGGGGGGGGTGGGGAGACTTTTGATGACTCTTTCTATTTCATTAGCAGTTGTGGTTTATTTAATTAGCCTATCTAGTCTGGATTTATTTTGGTAAGTGATATTTATTCAGAAAGTTATCCATTTCCTTTAAGTTTTCCAATTTTGCAGAGTATAGGACTTCAACATATGACCTGATGTTTCTCTGTATTTCCTTCATGTAGGTTGTTATGTCCCCCTTTTCATTTCTGATTTTGTTAATTTGGATATTCTCTCTCTAGCTTTTGGTTAGTTTGGATAAAGGTTTGTCTATTTTGTTGATTTTCTCAAAGAACCAACTCTTTGTTGAATTGATTATTGATATTTGTATTATTGTCTGTGTTTTTATTTTGTTGATTTCAGCTCTCAATTTGATTATTTCCTGCCATCTAATTCTCCTGGGTATGTTTGCTGTTCGAAAGCCAACATTACTCAGGCCTGTAACAAGATGAGGTAACAAAAAAAAAAAAAAAAAGCTGAGGCATGAAGAGCCAGCTGAGGTGCAAATGGAGCAGGAAGTACAAATGGCTTTCAGTCCACACCTATTCCGACATGTTTCCCAAAACTACAGCTGCTCAAAGGGACTTTGTTCTTCAGAGGATGCTGGGGACAAAGACACATGAAGAACGGAAAGACACATTGCCAAACTAAAAGTGCTCAAATATGCCTTTGTAGCAAAAATGTGGGCTTTTATCCACTTGTGTGCTGATCCCAGAAATGAGTAAAGCCCTATCTCATTAAGTAAACTCAATAAATTAAAATAATATTCAGTATGTATAAAACAAAAATCTAAAAGTTATTATTCACTGATGTCTTCCAGCTGATAAGAGACCTTAGAATACTCAACATGGGATTGTGTCTATATGCATTAAACTGTACCAAATTCTATGGGATTTTCCCAAAGGAGAAACAACATTTTATAAATGCAAACCATAAGACACTCCTGCTGCCCTAAAAGTCTAGCACAGGAAAGGACGGCAGTAGCTTTATAAGTCTAATTATGTATTTGTTAGGTAGAGGGATTTCAGTGGAGAAGTTTTTATACAACAAGTGCCTTGACTGAATTAAAACTATTTTCTTGCTCTGTCACCTATATATTCAGAAATTGCTCTATAATATACATTGAAATACCCATGTCCTTTTTCACCTCTCTAATCTGTAATATTTAGAGTGAAAATTTTGCCAAGCTTCATCCTTTTTGATATCTAATTAAACCTGATTTAGTGAAGAATTTATCAGTGTGCCTTTTCCTTATATTTCATTTATGGATATGGACAGCCACCCATTTTTTTCCATGCATATGTTGAAAGATCAAATATATCAGCATAATTTAAACAAATCTGAGCTCTATAAATTCCACTGGAACAAGACCACAGATGGAAAGAAGAACAAGGGCATGTTCAATGATATTAAAATGCAACTAATTTAAAACACAAAGGAAATGCATTTCTATGGAGTACCTAATAAATCTATAGCACTCATTTCTACAGGGTTTTAGTGAGTCAAATACTTCAGCAACTTTCAAGAAAGAAATATACATTTATGGCTTAGGAACAAAATTTTTGAAACAATGAGGCTGAATGGACTACTAATTCACATGCTTTGGTTTTCATTGAAAGGAGAATCCCACCAACTTTCTGTAGGTAAAAAATTTTGACAGTTAGGAAATAAATAAAAATAAAAATACCCTTCTTTTGAGTCTCTGTTAACTTAGTTATTTTATCTCAGTGCTAAGCTTATTTCAGATAACCCTAAGGTTATAGATATAGCTGAAATCTTTAGTTTGTCTTTAAACTGATAACATTAAAATCAATGATTGAATATACAAAATGAGCCAACTTTATAGGAACATAGGTTTATTTCAATAGAATTATTAATGAAGAAAATGGGAAATAAAGGTGACAAAGAAATACAAGAGTTGATCAAGCTAGAGGAGAGACAGAAAGAAATAGAACAGACTTGACTGGAAACATCAACAAAACAAAACAGAATCACATTTTTCTAAAAAAATAGACTATGCTCATATCTATTCTTCATTATTTCTGATCATTAAAAATGTAAATATTTCCATGCAGTCTCTCTCTCTCTCTCTCTCTCTCTCTCTCTCTCTCTCTCTCTCTCTCTCTCTCTCACACACACACACACACACACACACACACACACATCACCAAGGAGCAAAGAAAGGTCAGTATGATCTTTGTTTGACTCCAGGTTCTCTTTTATAAATGTGTCTGAGGTTTAAGAAATCCAACATTCCCTTCCTATAGTCCTAATATCCGGAATATCTTTAATAAATTCTCTACAATCCAGGTTAATGCTCTTTCCATTCATTCAACAATTTAAAGAGACGTGTACTGTATTGCAGGTATTGTAATGGGCTCTGGAGACATAGTATGGAATAAAATAATCAGAAATCCCTGTTTTCACAGTTTATACGCTCCTGGAGGACAAGAGCAATGAGAGAGAACATAGTAAATAAAATTAGGAAACAGAAAAAGAGAGGATGGTTATGAATGCAGTGCAGGACACCACAGAAGGAAATGTGACCAGAGTGCAGAATAGATACAGTTAAAAATTGAAAGGTCAGGAAGATTTTTTGTTTGTTTGTTTGTTTGTTGTTAATGTTTTTTTTTTACAGTAGTACCGGTATAACACAGAAAAATGAGAGGGAAGCCACTGCAGTATCTTGAGAAAAGTATTCAAAACAGAGAATGAAAATTCCCAGACAGCTTTTCCTGGTGCACCTGAGGAATAATAAGGTCAGTTAAGCTTGAGCTGGGAGAACAGCAGGTCAGTTCAAAGAGGTGATTGAAACAGATAACACACAGCACATCAAGGTCCTTATGGACCCAGGTCATAGTTCTAGACTTAATTTTGAGACAGATGGGAAGTCTCTGGAAAATATGGACAGAACTGCCATTATCAAATTTGAGTTTTTAAAGCATCATCTTGACTTGCATGTAAAGGAATGGACTCTCTGAGTGGGTATACACAGAGCAGATGGACAGACAAAAGTTACTGGAACTGAGGCAGAAGACAAACCCATAAAGGTTGATAGGAATCTCCACAGAAAGGCTATGAGAAGAAAAGTGATACAGGAACAGTTATAGGACCTTGTAGGAACCTTGTATGTAAGGAATAGGAAGAGGTGAACCAACCCAAGAAAACTCACCCAGGTCGTGAACACTGAAAATAAACAAACACAAAAAGTAGAAACTCCTAAGCTTTGCTGATGACCCAGACAAATTTCAAACCAATGAATGTAGAGTGATCCAGTTTGGGGCTGATTGGCAGATGCTTACAGTATAAGTACACTGGACAGTACTTATCTTCTAGTTGCACTGAATAGTCTGGACGAAGAACTGAGTCAAGGCTGTGGGTTTTTTAAGCAGGTATGATAAGCAGTAGATGACACAGTGATAGTATAGATCCAGCCATGTGAATCTGCAATACTCAAAGCAAATAAGTCAGAAAGAAGGACAAACAATGTGTAAATGTAGTGATTGAGAAATGGCAGGTGAAGGGTATGAAGAGCAGATATCATACAATCAGGGTTGAAACTGAGAAAAGAAAGATGTTTATTGTTTAAATTTTTCACTCTATTACATAATATAATGGAATATAATTATGTAGAACACACTTAAAATTTGATGTCTTTGTTTATTATATCTTATACTACACAGTGTTATTTTATAAAACAAATTTCATCACTTTTATTTAACTTTTTTCCTCCTTTTCATAAAATCCCAAGTTCAGAGTGTATTGAATATTTTTGTAGTTAGAGCTATCTGTTACAGAATATGTTATTAATCACTCTAGGCAAACTTGGAGAACCCAAGGTAGGGAACATACACTCAACACGCAGATTTCTCCTTTCTTAAAGTTCATTGCAGATGTACGCATCTTACTCAAAATTCCATAGTTTTAGAGTTCAGACATTATAAAGAAAGCTGTGTTCTGGTGAATCTAACAAGTGCAGTCTGAATGTAGTTTGGTTTTTGTTGTTTTTCTCCTAAGCACTTCAAGTTCAACATTCACATTTATTTTGTAAAATCAAAGACTATCAGCAAAATTGAAGATGCATATTTTAATAAAAAATATACTGTTTACTACTGAGTAAACATAAACTTAGCTCTAATTTTAAGCATGAGTAGAGTATCTCTCACGAAAGACAATAGCTTAGTTCACTAGGTCTCTTTAGACCTTTTGCACTTCTTGTGTCTTTTTCCCTAAAGCAAAGTTTGCCATGAATAATTCCTCCTCTCAGACTCTTTCTCAAGTAAATTGCCTTACCTTCTTTTAGGCATAATACACAACTTTGAGTTTGCTTCTAGGTCCTTTAAATCTTACTCAAAAAGTGTTAGTCTGTGTTTTCAGCTCAATACTACTTTGCTACTGTCTATGTCTTTCTGTCAATGAATGCTCACTACTTAGGAAGGTGATGTAATGACCCCACAGGCTTTTGTAGTCATTAATCTCGCAGTATATTTTTCAACCTACTGAAGATGGTGTAGCACTCCCTGATACTAAGTATCAGTATTCTAGAATTGCAATAATATTTCAATAATAAAAATTTTATGATCCACAAAGGTAAGATCTACTGATGTAAATCTAGCAATACAAATTTGTCTTTTTTCATTTCAAAATAAATAACCATTTGCTGTAGCAAATAGATATTTCATTAAAAGCTTTAAGATAAATAAACTAAAATTAAGAATTGATGCAGATAATAATCTCAAAGATAATTTTGTGAATAAAGTCCACTAAGGTGGTAAAATGTAGAATGAAAACAGATCCATATCTATCACCATACACAGACCTCAAGTCCAAATGGACTAAAGACCTCAATATAAATCCAACCACACTGAACCTGATAGAAGAGAAAGTGGGACATAGCCTGCAATGCATGGACACAGGAGACCACTTCCTACATATAACCCCAGTAGCACAGACAATAAGAGCAACAATGAATAAATGGGACCTCCTGAAACAAAGAAGTTCGGTAAAGCAAAGGACACAGTCATTAAGACAAAAATGCAACCTACTGAATGAGAGAAGATCTTCACCAATCTGGCATCAGACAAAGGTCTGATCTCCAAAATATATAAAGAACTCAAGAAACTAGGCACTAGAATTCTAAATAACCCAATTAAAAATGGGGTGCTTAACTGAACAGAGAATTCTCAACAGAAGAAGTTCAAATGGCCAAAAGATACTTAAGGACATGTTCAACTTTCTTAGCTGTCAAGGAAATGCAAACCAAAACAACTTTGAGACACAATCTTACAGCTGTCAGAATGGCTAAAATCAAAAACACCAATGATAGCTTATGCTGGAGAGGATGTAGAGTAAGGGAAACATCCATTGCTGGTGGGAATGCAAGCTTGTGCAACCACTATGGAAATCAGTGTGTGGTTTCTCAGAAAATTGGGAGTCAACCTACCTCAGGATCCAGCAATACCACTCTTGGGAATATATCCAAAAGATGCCCAATCATACTACAAAAGCATTTGTTCAACTATGTTCATAGCAGCATTATTTGTAATAGCCAGAACCTGGAAACAACGTAGATGCCCCTCAATGGAAGAATGGATAAAGAAAGTGTGGAACATATACACATTAGAGTACTACTCAGCGGAAAAAAAACAATAACATCTTGAATTTTGCATGCAAATGAATGGAAGTAGAAAACACTATCCTGAGTGAGATAAGCCAGACCCAAAAATATGAATATGGTATGTACTCACTCATTAGTGGATTCTAGCCATAAACAAAGGACATTGAGCCTATAGTTCATGATCCTAGAGAAGCTAAGTAATAAGGTGAACCTAAAGGAAAACATTAATAGATCCTCCTGGAAATTAGAAGCAGACAAGCTCGCCAGACAAAAGTTGGGAGAATGGGGGTGGGCGGCAGAGAGAAGGGGACAGGGAAAGAATGAAGGGAGAAGGGGAGGGTTGGGGAGAGTTTGGGGAGTGGGATGGATGAGGTGGAGGAAGGACAGATATGGGAGCAGGGAAGGAGATATCTTAATTGAAGGAGCCATTTTTGGGGTTGCAAGAGGTTTGGCTCTGGAGGGATTCCCAGGAGTCCACGGGAATGACCCCAGCTAGGACCCTGGGCAGTGAAGGAGCCTGAACTGGCCTTGTCCCGTAGTGAGACTGATGACTATCTTGAATATCACCATAGATCCTTTGTCCGGGGACAGATGGAGATAGAGACAGAGACCCACATAGGAGCACTGGACTGAGCTCCCAATGTCCAGTTGAAGAGAAGGAGGGAGAAGATGAGCAAGGAAGTCAGGACCACGAGGGGTTGGTCCAGCCACTGAGACAGTGTGCCTGAGCTAATGGGAGCTCACCAACTCCAGCTGGACTGGGACTGAAGGAGTATGGGATCAAACGGGACCCTCTGAATGTGGTTGACAATTGGGGCAGACTGAGAAGCCAATGATAATGGTACTGGGATTTGTTTCTACTGCATGTACTGGCTTTTTTTTTTTTTTTTTTTGGATCCTATTCTCTTTGGATGCACACCTTCCTAAGCCTGAATGTAGAGGGGAGGGATTTGGATTTCCCACAAGGCAGGGTACCCTGCCCTCTGTTAGGACTGGACAGGGTGGGGAGGGAAGTGTGTGTGGGTGGAGTGGGAGAGAGTGGGAAGTGGGGAGGAAGTGGGAATTTTGATTGGTATTTAAAAAAAAATTTAAAATATGGTGAGTAAAAAGAAGCATTACACACCAGGAGAAGAGACAAGGAAGAAAAAAAAGCAAGCTCATTAAAAGGAAATGAAAAACAGGAGAAAGCAGAAGAGCAGATTTAAAGGAAATAGCCTACTACTTGGAAAGCAAAGTGTTCTCCAATCATTAACATTCCAGGTGTTAAATAACAAGGTCATTAGTAAACATACAAAATAATTTCTTATGAAAGTTCTATTTACATGATACTATATTGCTTTGTGTTTATCGTGTTTCCATTGAATAAAAATGTTTAACTCTTCCCATAAATCACTAGATGGGTTAATTAATATAGTTATTTAATATGGTTATTACATATAGACAATCCTATATGTAATCAGTAGCCAGTGCTTTACATGTAGAGAACTCTTCACACTCAGCTCTGCTCAGGTCAATACAGTTAACATGCTAAAGTTCTTATATTTCCAGGATGGCAACGTATTTAATCAGTGTTTTAGCATTACCAATTTGTCTCAAGCATAATTGAGATGTCAAAAAAATCTAATAGTTGTAGCTATGTGCTCAAATTTATGCAAACAAAAAATGATTCTTGTAGCATGCTTTTAAAACAAAAAATAAATACATGAAGTATCTGATTGTGATTGCTGTTCTGTAGATTCACACATTTTGAAATGTATTTTTTTTTTCAGGAAAAAGAACAACAACCAGAAACAATAATCACAGGCAAACCTTTGCAACACCAATTGCCTAGAAAATAAAACGAATATTTTCCACAAACAAACACAAGAAAGAATACTGTCCATTCTTGTCACCCTTTTTCACCTCGTCTGTGTTCCAAGAAATTGTGAGTAATGAAAACAGGGCAGAGCCAATCAAATGGGTGTGGATACTAGTGCACTGTGGGGGTTGAAAGCTCTGTGTGGGGAAAACAAGGTTTATGCATTATTCATAGGTTATGCATGTTTATGTAAATTACCAAAGGCGGAAGTGTATATGAAACCAGAATCTGAGGTAAAATGACGATGTTATAATATACTGCTGGACTTTCATCTTGCCAATTCAACATACCCCCATTATACTATTCTTGAAAATTACATCCTATGCCAGTTCATACTAGAAATCTAATAAAATTTTGAGGCTTACACACATTGTATATTTTTCAACGTTGCATTCAAATTCAATATATTATTAAATACTAAAACTTAATCACATTATAATTCAGACAGCCTAGGAGTGAGGATGTACACAGAAACACCTGTAAGTGAGTGTCATATAACAGAGGTGAGAGGTAGTGCACACGGAGATGTAAAGCTATGAGGGTTTTAATGTACAGGGACTTCCCTTTTACAAAATGAAAAGGCAAGCCCTTCTTTCTGTGAAAATACAGCTAGTAGGTCTTGGAGACAGTGTAATATGTGGGAGACAACCTCCAACTTAGAAACATTGGAGGAATCACTGGCTAGCAACATTCAGCTCCTCTCATCTGGGTTACTGTATCCTTTGAATCAGTCCTTGTGGGCTGCCAGCAGAGGAGATGGGCTCATTTGCATGAGCTCTCCACCTCCTGGTCAGCTCTGAAAATCTTGGCAGCTTTGCACTGAATTCAAAAGGGAGCGTTTTAAAAAAAAATAATAAATAAAGGTTCCAAAGAAAACATCGCAACTGAATTAAGTCCAATGCACCTGAAATACATTGCTCTGTTATCTTTTAAATTGTTGCAAATATAGAAGGCATTTTAGAGTCGTTTCTGTTTCTTCCTTTCCTAATGTACTATGTGAGCCATTTTTCACATATGTTAACGCGCCATATGCAAATGACATTTAATGTGTTTTATTCACAGAATGCATTTACAAATCATTTTGTGTATGGAGGAAAGCAGTAGCTTCAATTCTGCATGCACAACTGAAATAGGAAGAGTATATATCACCACATTTTGAAATGAGGGAAAATTTAAATGGAATGAAGAAAGCTCACAGATGCCGTAATGGAAATTGTCTATGTTCCTAATTCATCTATTAGTACCTTTTTCTTGCTTCATAGAGTTTCAAAACCTGGTTGCTGAATTTTCTTTCTGTAAGAATTTTAAGCTCTTGTCATTTGGAACAATCATCCGTGCCATTATTCTTGCTTACGTCCACACACATTGTTCCTCTTAGAAATCAAAAGAAAACCTCAGAACAGCAAACACTCTTAGGTGAATTAAAATTTTAACCTAAACATTTGTGCTTCAAAAAGTCCTACAGAAACAGAGAGTAATTTTGCATACATCTAATCATCATTTACTTATTCATGATATTTTAAGACTTTCAAAAAATTTACAAAAGAATTTATTTATCTTAAATACTTTCATACACTAACATAAAATCACCTAGGTATTAAAAACATAGAAAACGTTAAATTTAGAAAGCATACTAAAATTCCATTTCATATAAAATATATAGCCTAAAATGAACATCCATAGTTTTTAAAAAAATTAATGTGAAGAATGTTTACAGGATAATGTCTTTATCCTGTAATTTATAGAAACAGGCTATCTAAATAGTTATTGTTTTCTTTCACTGTATAGAATGACCAGGGAAAATGCTGGCAATTATTCTGTGAATGGTACCCCACCATAGCATGAAGCTGTAACTAATTTGCATACAGCATTGTTGAAATGCAGCCTGACACATGCAAATCACCATCAATACTGGGAATGCACACTGCCACTAGACCTCCTCACACAAATAGACACTGCCCCTTACAGATCACAGAGCCACTGCCACTGCAGCTCTGAGCTATCCAAACACATCATGCTGCTGGAATTGTGAATGCGGTTTACAAACAAGAGTTTTCTCATTAGAAGGATTGTTATGTAAACAAAAGGAGTTTCCTTAAAAATATATCCAATGGAAATATCTTTTATCTGCCTTGTCATCGTGTTTCTTAAAGAAAAAAGCATACAGTACAAAACTAAAATTTATAATTATTTGATGCTTAGTGCCTTGCTTTCTTTCTACTAGGAGAGTACTAAAACCTTTTTTAAATTTTAGAATAAAAGAACAAAATATAGATACAATTCCAATTCGCTAATCCTTCAGCAATGACTTAGTAATTTCTATGGTCACATAAACATACAAACATAAACTCTAGAGGGACAACTTTTACCCCATTTGCCAGGAATAAAAAGCAAAAGAGAATTTTATTTTTAATTACCTGGATAGTTGTCTATATTGCCTCCATGTTGTTTATTGCTTATCTTCTCCAAGTCACCTTTGTATTTAAAAAACTAACCATTAGTTTCTGTGCACTATAAGAGACTAGTTCTTTTGAATTTAGATAGTATATCATTGTTATTATTTTATTTTTCTAGATAAAAGCTTTTTTGATAGCAAAAAAAAATCAATGAATTGGTTACAGGATTTCACGAGAATTTAGCTCTCAGAGATAAGAGATAGTCTTACCAAATATTTTAAAAGAGGACACATGAGTGCATTTGAGATTTTATGTCTGCCCTCTGGGACTATTGGCAGCAAATTGTTTCTATACATTATATGTGTCAAGACTTGTCTTTTGAGGCATATACATTAGGAAATCAGTGCAACATAATTTACAATTATCTTACATTTCCACAATACCCTCACTTATATGTTTTCTGTCACTTATTTTTCATAAGAATTCATCTAACATCTTACTTTTTATTTAGTGGAGAGGAGACACAGTGGCCGATATTGGATGATAAGATGGAGTTCAGTCAAATGTGGACAAGGTTTGCTAATAAGACTAAAATGAAGAATGCCTTTGGTTGTGTAACAATTTCCAGCTGTGTTCTAGTTTAAGAAAATGTCCAACATGACACTCCTCGCTTAACTCAGTCACACATTTCATACAGGTGGTATCCTTCAGATGCCACTAAGGTAGAAGGGGCTGCTAACGCCTCAGCATCCAAGATTAGAATTCAAAGTGACCTCGATAAATTGAAGGCACAGCATGACCAGATGAAAATATGAGCTTGCCACAGTTCCTGCAGAGAGGAAAGAATCTAGAATTTAGCATTCATTTATTTATGCCTTCATCAAATATTTATTGAATGCCTACTATGTGCCAACTACAAACTGAATATCCTTTAACCAAGACACATTTGCTCTTCATTGTATGCCTTGCTCCTTTTATAAAGTCAATCTTTGCCAAAGGTAGATGCTTTTATATTAAGCAGAATTGCTTAATACAGATTTGAGAACCTGTTCAAATGGGTCAAGAAATTCAGCAAATTAATATGTGCTATAGATATACATGCTTCCTTATTTTTAAGACGAATATTAAAAGAGTATAATCATAAAAGCTGGTTTGGATCATTTTATAGCAGTTGTTTCAGCATAATTGCTCTTCTATCTTCTGAGATCAGAAATGACCAATTTAAACAAAAACAATGACTTGAAACTCTATACCCCCACCATGTTCAGGTCCTCTAGCCCCTCCCCCTTCACTGTAGTTAAATAAAATGTCTTCCTTTCAGACCTCAGACAGGTCAGTGGAAACAGGCGCTATGTGAATATCAAAAAGTTTATTCAAGATAAGTGAGGGAGCTGAAGTTAAACTTCATACTAAAATGTAGGCACGAAGGGGTTAATGTCAAGAATCTATTAAAGGTGCCATGTTTGGACATCAAATCCTAATTAGCTTCTAACCTGACAGTTCATCTTGACCCAAACAGCTCCTATAGGTTGAAAACCATGTTACAAAGACTATTTCAAAACAGACAGAATGGTAACAGCAATTAGGACAATGCCCATAAGTGAATAACATAAATATGCATGTGAAAAGGAATTTTACCCTGCTAGCCATTTTTATCACTCCTTTAAAATATATAATGTATATTTTATAATTGTTACATCTACAGCTGTCTTATAGTCCTTGTGGTTGTCTCCTCTTACTTTCATAGCTTTAGGTGTATGGAAATAAAGAGTTAAAATTTTAAACAGCCAGTGATATGCTCTCTAAAGCAATTATTCCTTCTGTCAGCAAGAGATAAATGTACTACCACAAGACATTACAAATGTGCTCTTCCAGACTCTAATACAAATTACTGTCAGGCCACACCACTTAAAGCCTTCTCCCTCTTATTTAGTAAAGCCAATTTCTTGTGGGTTTTACATATAAAGAAGAAAATATCTCACTCTGATGATTGTTGAACACAATTTTTTTACAATTTTAACTTGTTTTAGACAACATTGACTGCTTATTAACACTTAAAGCCATTCAACACAGAGATTCACAGACACGCTCGAAGAAGTTGGTGAAAAAGAGAGCCTATGGTGTCAGGTAAGCTTTGTCACATATATTAGGGCTACAGAAGGAAGCTTGTCAACATGGGAATTTCAGTTAACTCTAATTCCAAGCAAACCCTTGTGAAGAATTTACTGCAAATAATAGTCGTGGTGATGGTAATAATAATGAGCTATAGGCTGACATCAATTACAGTCTCCTCCCAAAGAGAAATTATCTCAGGGTCAATCTGAGCATATCAGTCTATCCAGAGATCATGAACACACAGCTCTTAAAATGTAATGGTGTGCTTTTTAATTAAATGTTTCATTATCTACTTTTCGTGGGAGGAATGTGCCAAGTTCTATACTTACTTCTTCCTGGCTATCTGGTTATTATTAAACTATTTGATCCCCTTCTCCAATTGGTATGTTTTTCAATTAAAACAAGAATACAGACAATGAAAAGATGGGGTCTTTGTTTTGTAACCAAAGCCAATGGTGATTCTTTTTAAATAGTCACATGCACCTGCTAAGGAAATAATTATTGCTCTTAACTTGCAACCCAACCCACTGCCTATTCTTCAACTAATATCTGCAGATGTTATTTCTTGGACCTCATATCACTTTCATGGCTGCACACTGTTATTGGTTCTATAGAAGAGAAGGGGACAAGGGTTGTCTCTCAACTCTTGTCTTCTTGAAGGGAAGAATTCAATTGAGAGACAGACACATTAAGCAGTTTATTTAACAAGACAAAGGATAAAGGGCAAAGAGAGATTGGAGTAGACCACTATGTAGGAGAACTCAAATAAAGTAATCCCACACTAACTTAGAATTGAATTATAATAAATAATTTTTTTTATTTAGGGGGGATTCACAGATCCCAGTCCTCTGCTCGAATGGGTAACAAGAACTGAATCCAGCAGTCAATTGAGAGAGGAAAGAGAGAGTGGGGATGCGAGCATGTACCATTTTGGTACCAAAGACCACACCCAATTTGATCCAGCCTCTCAAAGGCCATTGGCCGAAGGAGCACCTCCCCCTTTTATCTAAACAAGAGAGTTTAAATCCAATACAAAACTATATACAATAAGAGCAAATATCAAGTATAAAAATTAGAATTACAACCAGAATAAACATTATTAAGCAAGAAACGTGTTAAATGTTTTAATGATTATTTTATTCTAAGATGTCTAAGTCTTGTATTAGAAATGGCTTGGATAACTCATAAGAGGAAAGAAACTACAACTATATAGTATTTAACCCCATCAAAGACCTGAGTAGGGAGTAGGCAGGAAGTGAAATCAAGCAGCTTCCAAAATGTGCAGTAAATGACAGAGACAACTGACTACCTAGGCAATCCCTCAAAGTCTCATTTGTAACGTTGGAGGAATCAACTTTTGCTAAGGCTTAGAGTAACTGAAAGACCATTTTTAGAAGCAGAAAAAAATTTAAAACCATCTTACCCTGTCTTGGCAAGGTTTGGAAGTCTTTTTTTGTTAACCCGCTTGTCCAATCTGGACACAGTTCATTTTGTCAGTGGTCAAAGCACGGGCAATTTCTTGCCAAAATCCAGTTTTGCCAAGAAGAAAACAAGCTTCAAGTGAAGTGTTTTAGGTGTTCAACATTTTTGGGGAATAGATCACTATGCCAGTATCTCATGTCAACAGAACCCTAGGTTATTTAAATGTCATATTTTATAGTTCTTTAAAGTGGTTGAAGATTACCTATCTATGTAAAACATAATCTCTATGTATCTAAATAACCTGATTAGCCTAACAATGAGTATGACAAACATGATGACTATTGACCTATAGTACTTAGTACCTATATAGCTTAAAAACTAAGACTTTATATTAAAATATTAAACAATCTTAAAACAACTGTGCAGCAAATGAGGACAATGACCTCAAAATGTAAACAATGTATAAGTATCTTGATCAAAGGTAGAAATGTATAGTGTAATATGATAAATATATCCTAAAATTATATCAATATATAAAATGTCTTAAGAAGAGGTAGAAACATGCATGTATATAATATGACAAAATAACTTTGTATAGGTGTAAAAATATTGTAAACAGAAATAGGATCATATTTGGTATAACAAATATAATTTGAATTTGTATCAATATATAAGAATCTATACCAATGTAAATTGTCTATGAATAATAGCTAATAAGTATTTGCTTTATTACTTATTATTATTAGTGTGAGTAAGATGGCACCTTTTTGTACCCAAGATCACACCCAACCTGATCTAGCCTCTCTAAGGCCATCGGCTGAAAGGAGATTTCCCAGCACCTTCCAAGGTAGAGAGTAACTCTGTGGGCTTTAAGGAAGCTTGTGTGAATATTAATAAGGTGGTGGTGCCTTTGGGTAAAGTGACCCCTTTCCCCTCTCAAATGATGGTGGATCTAACCTCTCTTTCAGAGTGTTTCTTCCCATGATCTTCTTTAAAGTTTACAAATTAAAGAGGGAGTTGGTGGTGTTGAAGCCATGAAGGAAGTGATACTATACTGAAATCGAGGTCTTTGAGAAGATGGATCCTTTACATAAGTGTGGAAATTTGGAAAGTATGCTGGCTCATTATGAACAAAACTGCAGCTTCAAGGAATTTAATCACAAAGGGACCTTCGGATCACCAGGAAATACAGCTGGATGCCCAGATTAAGTCACTGTTTTTCTTGGGTATCTCAAACCTACAATTCCTTGTCTACAGATATCATTTCAAAGTATGCCAGGTGATGATGGCATCCTGTATCAGCACAGCTCATCCCACATCATGCCTACATTCTGTCTCAATTCCAGTTGCACATGCTATAAGACAGTTTTTAAAATGCCTAGTTCTAGCCCAAAGAAGATCACTGTCCACGCCCCTTTCCTGTCCTTCTTAGCTGCTGCTTCCTCAGGCTCACCTTTCTTGATCACTTATTTACAGTGTCTTTTTCCATTGATTACCTTAGCAGTTTGCATTTCTCAAAGAATTAGGCACAACTGGATTGATTTGTTTACTAGTCTAGCTTATCTATTTGTCCAGAATAAAGAAGTGTGGCTAAAAGCAGGAATAGTGTTTTTATTGCATACGGGCTGGGTGATTAGATTCCTAGCACTGAGTCCAATGCTTCACAGCCACTTCCAACTCCTCTCTCCTAAAGGCAGATGCATGAATGGGAAATAATATAACAAGCATCAGAGAAAACTGGTATTCCAGAGGCTTGCACATACACATATACACACAAACAAGAAATCGTTCACTAATGAAGATGAAAAATGGATTTAACACCTGAAGATGATGTGAATTAACTTAGCTTTTAGGAATACTAAGCTCAGAGAAAGTTAAACTTTCCCACATTGGGAAAAACTCTGGTGGTTAGTAATTTAATGGGACACAGAAGGTCTCAGGATCTCTCAGGAGAAAACTGATTAGCCCAGAAGAAAACACTCACAGATACAGACAGGTAGGACTCTGACAGAAACCAGTCGTGTCTCTGTTCATCTAATGATGCTGATAATTTCACATTCCAGTCTATGCATCACAGTTTTCTATTAAGCAATTAATGGTTCCTTTGAGTCCAAAGGGACAGTAATGATCACTAGAAACTTGAAGGAAACCTCTAGACTAACAATTCAAATAAACAAAGAAGAAAACTGGAGATGTGACTGGCAAAAGCATGGCCCTGGGTTTGAGAAAGAGAAAGAAAAAACAAGCACCTAGGAAAAAGAAAAGAAAGAAGACTTAGCCTAAGCAATGAAGCAAAGGTTATAATCTTCCCCTCAGAAATTAAGGAGACGGCTCTTTCCGTTCCCAGCGCAGCCATGGCTCGTGGTCCCAAGAAACATCTGAAGCGTGCAGCAGCTCCAAAGCATTGGATGCTGGATAAACTAACCGGCGTGTTTGCTCCTTGTCCGTCCACTGGCCCTCACAAGCTGAGGGAATGTCTGCCTCTGATCATTTTCCTGAGGAACAGGATTAAGTATGCCCTGACTGGCGATGAAGTGAAGAAGATCTGCATGCAGCGCTTCATTAAGATTGATGGCAAAGTCAGGACCGATATAACCTACCCTGCTGGGTTTATGGATGTCATCAGCATTGACAAGACTGGAGAGAACTTCCATCTGATCTATGACACCAAGGGTCGCTTTGCCGTTCATCATATTACACCCGAGGAGGCCAAGTACAAGTTGTGCAAAGTGAGAAAGATCTTTGTGGGCACAAAAGGAATCCCACATCTGGTGACCCATGATGCTCGCACTATTCGCTACCCTGATCCCCTCATCAAGGTGAATGACACCATTCAGATTGATTTGGATACGGGCAAAATAACCGACTTCATCAAGTTTGACACTGGTAACCTGTGTATGGTGACTGCGGTGCTAACTTGGGAAGAATTGGTGTGATCACCAACAGAGAGAGACATCCCGGCTCTTTTGATGTGGTCCATGTGAAAGATGCCAATGGCAACAGCTTTGCCACCCGGCTTTCCAACATTTTTGTTATTGGCAAGGGCAACAAAAGGAATCCGCCTCACAATTGCTGAAGAGAGAGACAAGAGGCTAGCGGCCAAACAGAGCAGTGGGTGAACCGGTCTCTAAGAGACATGCTGGAGACGTTATTTGTACTCTTGCTAACAAGCCTTTCTAGGCAACGTGCTAGATTAAACAGCGTGATGAAAACAAAAAAAAAAAGAAAGAAAGAAATTAAGGAGACGACATCGGATCTCGTAAGAAAGGATGAAGAGTAAACGGGAACAGAAGCGAAGGAGAAAGAGTCCCAACAATGACAACAGCCATGGAAGTGCTATGCTGAGATTGTAAAATGCTGAAAATTTAAATGGAAAAGCGAAATATTCCATACTGTTAACAAATCTGACAAAAGTGGAAGGAAAACACATATGATGAAGACAGAGAAAAATAATTTTGAGGATAAAGAAGCAATATGAAAACAAAAACTACAGTTTAAGCAAGATGACAGACAAAACAAAGGAGCAACTTCTAAGCAGTACCTACAAAAAAGGGGTGAATGCTGACTCTTGGAAAGGACTTAACACACTCAGAAGACACATCAAGGTAGACCAGACCAGTTTACATCATCACAGAATGTCCTTCTCCAGGAAAAAAAAAACTCACAACTTTAATAAAATGGGTTTCAAAAATAAAATCAAGAATCATGGGCTTAGAATATAACTTTGTGGTAAAGTACTTGCCTAACATGTGCAAAACTCTAAATTAAATCCTTATACCTCCAAAAGAAAGTTACAATTACACAAGACTTTAACAAGAACACTGAATCCATAAAAGCAACGGGTCAATATTCTTAAAGTCTTCTAGAGAAAAGGTCATTAGCCTCAAGTGTTTATTCAGCTATATTATTACTCAGTTATTTGGATAAAAATACATATTTATATGTACTGAAAACATAAAATAATTAGTCTCTATTAACTCTTTCTAAAGCACCTAATGTGGGATATGAACCTCCAAGAACTAAGAGTCAAAGAGGAGTACATAGAAACTGGAACGGGGATTACATCACTGGATACGTGGGAGGAGATTCCCAGTGAATAGCTTCATAAGTCTCAAAGAACCACGGTGCACATGGGAACAGAACAGCTGGAGCACTACACACACACAAATATGAAAGGATCACAGAATCATATGGAAGTGGGAGTTTTTCCAATGCATAGGGGTGACCCAGAAGGAAAGTTACACAATAGTCAAGAGTCTTGAATAAAGTTACTTCTGGAAACAATGGAAAGTTAGCACAAAAAAGTCTCTGCACACCTTGAATACAGCAACTCGTTTTCATCACTTTATCTCTAGTACCAATTTACTATGCAAAACAACTCGATAAGTTATTTGTACCATAACTTAGCAACACTGAACTTTCAAAACAAGGCTCTAAAGTCAGTGCCACTTCTATCATTCTTTTGATAAGTTATAATGTTTGGCATCTAGGAATTATTTTTAAATATTGTTGAATGAGTGAACTGTGCATTTGAACCTGACTATATAGATAAGATTCTCAGAAAATCTGAGATAAGAGATCACTTCTCAGGCCATGAGATCAAAGAAAAATGGTGGTTTTAAATCTTTACCTGGAATTGCTGGAATTGCTAAGGGCCCTTTGACAGAAAACAGTTCTTCACAATTTACTACAAGCTTCCAATGGTTTGTTTCAAGAAAATAATATTGTCAGGTCAACAGACAAGCATACAAGCAGATATTGTTAGCCAAGTGGCCTGATTTGCTTTATATTGTGTGATAAACATGATGAGACAAGGCAACTTGAGGAGGAACATGTTTATTTCATCTTACAACTATCAGGTCACATTCTATAACTGAGAGAAAGCAAGGGAGATACTTGAGACAGAAACCTGAAATCAATAACTGAAGTAGAAGCTAAGAAGGAATGTTCTTTACTGGCTTCCTCCCATGCACTCCTTAGTTTTCTTTCAAATACAACCCAGGACCACCTGCCCAAGGGTAGCACTGCTCATCATGGGATGGGCTACTGTAGGGTATTTGTATGCTGTGTTGATATGTATTGCTGTGTTTGGTGTAATAAAGGGCTGAATGACCAAAAGCTAGGCAGGAGAGGATAGGCGGTATTTCCATGAGAGAGAGAGACAAAGAGTAGGAGAATCTGGGGATGCAATTATGTGAGAGAGACTCCAAGATACTGAAGAGGTAGAAAAGAGTAGAGGTAACCAAATCACATGACAGAATGTAGATTAATAACGCATGTTAATTTAACTTCCAAGAGTTAGTAAGAGAAGTCTAAGTTATGCTAAGCTTCCATGAATAATAAAAAGTCTCTATGTCAATATGGGTGAGCTGGCAGTCCTGATGAGAAAGTACAACCATATATGGTGCCCAACATGGAGTTCAAATATCTCAACATAAGGCCTGAGAAAGCTAAGAAAAGTTCTGAGCCGGGCGGTGGTGGCGCACGTCTTTAATCCCAGCACTCTGGAGGCAGAGGCAGGTGGATCTCTGTGAGTTCGAGACCAGCCTGGTCTACAAGAGCTAGTTCCAGGACAGGCTCCAAAACCACAGAGAAACCCTGTCTCGAAAAAAAAAAAACAAAAACAAAAACAAAAGTTCTGGACAAGGAGCCAGATGTCCCTGTAGTCTCGCAGGCTGGTGCTCACAAGAGGTGTGGCTCATAGCCCCTGCCTGCCAGCTTGCACAGCTGGACTATGTAGTGGAGACACTGGCCCTTTAAGGCTTGGCTTATGGGGTCAGAGAACATTGGAGAAAGTTCCACTACAATGGGCAGTCTCACACTACTCTTTAATAAAGAAAATGCCTCCTAGAGTTGCCTACCTGCCAATCTGATGGAGACAATCCCTCAACTGATAGTCTTTCTTCCCAAATGACTCTCGCTTGCATGGAGCTGACAATAGACTAATAAGCATACCTAGCAATAGTTTACAATGTGTAATAGTGTTAAGTAATACACAGTGTTTTTATATTTGTCAGCATTTTAATATAATCCTTATGAAAGCATGATGCATACTCTATAAGCCTGCCTTTACATCAAAAAATTACAACCTAAGAACAAGGGTTTGAAGCACATAATTAATTTGGGGAAATAATTCAAGGAATAGAAATGAAGATAGTAGGGATAGAAACCATGTCCAAGAGAAAGGTTATGCAAAAGTTTATGTACTTTCAATTGTAGGTCTTGATGACTGGATCCTACTAGGGAAGAATGTATATTAAACCTTGGGATTATTTTTCTAAAACACTACAGAAAGTTGTGCTTACCCACAAGCTCCCAGCTATCAAGAAATTCCCTTACAGGTGGTTAATCTCTTCATACTTTCTGCTTTTGTATCAGAGAAAATGAACCAGCCCTCTAGGCATAGCATAGGACTGTGGCAGAGACATACCAAGCAGAAATCAAGAAGCCAGTTACAGCTGGGATGAAAGGCCCGGGGGATGGGAGAAGCACTACCTGCAAGGCTACAATCCATGACATGGCCTTTTGTCATAAGATAAGCAACTCCAATCAGCAACTTATTCCTTTCTTCATTTTGTTCTCAATCATTTTTTTTAAAGATTTATCATTTTATTGACCTTTCAAATGGACCAGTTTTTTTTTTTGCTAGTTTTCTTCATTGCTTTTATTCTTTTTCTTTTGGAACATATTAATCATAAAAAGCAAAGGATTTCATTGTGACTTTTCCACACATGCATAAAAGTGTCATGATCACATTCACTCTCTCAACACTCTTTCTTATCCTACCTCCCCATTCTAGAAATTCACTCCTGGAAAGCTAAAATGAAAAACAGATTCGGTCTAAGATCCAAGTGTAATAGAGAAAATTCACTACCCTTCTTAAAGTACTTCAGTGCATAGGAAATGGGAAATGACACAAATACACATAAAAAGATGTGAAATGAGCCTGAAAGTTGAGTGATACTTCCGTGTGCTCCTGTGATTCGGGCCCAATCCCAACCTCACTTCTAAATACCCAACCTTCAATGGGGGTGTCTTAGAGTTCTTTTGTTTTTTTTTTTTAATTAAGTTTAAAAACTAAAGAAATAGCTATCTGAATATGGTAAATGAGGGACAGAATGCTCTTCTGTTATGAACAGAAAAAATAGGTTAAATATTACAGCAGGAAAACTGGAAAAATTCAGCTTAGAGACCATGTACTATTTTAAAAGTTTTATTTTTATTAAGTTGTTTTCATTTGAAAAACCGCCAAGTTTAGGATTTCACAAGACTTCCAGATTTTTTTCAACAATATAAGCTATATAAAATGTACTGGGTATGTGCAGCATTGTGGACATTTTATCAGCCTTCCTATCTGAGGGAATTATATGTCCCTTCTTCTTCGTAATATTTCCACTGATATCAAAGGAAATCACTTCTTATTGCCCTAAGTAAGAAATGTGTGTTAAGATGGCCTAACATTCAATCATCACATTTATGACAGAGTGAATAAATCCTGTCACATCAACCTTTTGAAAATTAGTCAACAGACTTTCCCTGAAGTTTGACTGTGAGTAAAAGACCTTTCTAGTAATCCTTTATGGAACTGGCAGTTAGTTGAATCTTACCAGGATGTGAAACAACCAAACAAAACAGCAAATATCCAAAATAGAATGCACGTGCTACTTAATTAAACTAAAATCAACTTAAGTTGGTATTTAATCACACCAAATTATAACAATGCTAAAAATGATATATTTTATATTATAAACCATCAATCTTTTTTAAGTGACAGGTTTAAAATAAAATACTTTATTTAAAATAAGAAATCATTTGATTTAATTCTTAAAATTCTGAGTTTTAGAACCAACTGATTGTGAAAACAACTGATTAATTAAGACCTGATGGAGAAAGAAGATACTTCTGACCCAAGTTTTCTAGAATTAATAGCATAAAAAAGGAAAAAGGCAGCTATTGTGTCTTTTGGTGTGCCAAAATAAATAGTCATCACTACATCTATTCTTTTTCTTGGTCATTATTAATCTTATGAATAGAACTAAAGAAAATGGCCAAGTGAAAGGCAGAGAAGACAGGTGGTGATTACAAATGGAAAATTAATATTTAAACATTCAGAAATCCTTAACCACAGTGATTGCTTTACTATGACTGCAGGGATATAAGCTATTAATGTATTTAAAATTAAACAAAAGAGAATTGTTGGCATATCAGATAATATACCAACATAATGTTGTGTATGTTGCCAACAGTATAACCAGGATGCCCCTCAGGCTAAGAGCTGTTGACTTCTATTGACTTCTATTTAGGGTGGCATCTTAACAAGAGATCAGAAAGCATGGGTACTATGTCTAATAAATATTTCCTTTATTCTTAATTGTCTACTGCTTCAGGAAATTGAGGACTTTCATGTTCTCTTTTTGTTGCTCTGATAAAGAATGTTGACAAAAGCAATGCAAGGGAAAGTGGTTTAGTTTAGCTCACAGTTCAAGGTACAGTCCACCATGGCAGGGATTTGAAACCAGCAGGAGCCTGAGACAGCTGCCCACATCCTAGTCAGTCAGGAAACAGAGATGGATGAACACATTCATCCTTGTATTCAAATTACTTTCATATTTAATATAATCTGTTAAATCTCCTCCTCAGGGAATGGATGCTGCCCACTGTTAAAATGGTTCTTCCCACCACAATTACTATCATTCAGACAATCCCCCAAATGTGTTCTCAGAGGTTCATTTCCCAGATGATTCTAGACCCAGGCAAGCTGACATTTAACACTAAGCATTCCAAGTACCCTTTTATGCCATTCAAGGCACTAAATGATGTACATAAACACACACACATACATACATACACACACATATATAACATATATACATACATACACACACACACACACACACATATATATATATATATATATATATATATAAAATCTTCATGAAGTGAGAACTTATCTTGGGGTAAACTCGTATTTATGAGGTTCTGAGTAGATTTTTGCTGCTTCTTTATCATACTCTGCAAGGCTGTCTTTATACTTTTTTCACCTTGGCTCTTTGTTTTCATGGTTAGTATCAAATATGGAATAAGAAATCATCAATTAAAATTGACAAATATTAAGAAAGCAACAACTGCTAGACAGTCCTAAAAGCAGCAGACCTTCTTCCCACAAAAACAGCAGACACGGGCTGTGCTTTGAATAGGATGATTTGCTTCTAAAAGGATTACTTATAATAAAAGGGTTTCTTCCTCTCTTAAGGAATATAAACACAAACATATGAAAAATCATGAGGTTTTGTCTGGTCTTTTAAGTCTCACTGACATGGTGACCTAAGTCCAAAGACAGAACTAAAGGCTTTGACTGTGGTTCAGAGAGCAGAGGCCTTCCTTGGGTTTCCCCACACTTTCTTGCCCTTTACAGAGATAACAAACAGAAGCATTGTGACTATATGCATCGACTCTGCTCTGACTTACTCCTTAGAAGAAATGTCCCACTGAGGATCTCCTTTCCAGCTTTCATCATCCTCCCATGTTGGTGAGATCCATGTGTGACACAACCTTGTGGAAATATCTTTCAATTTTAAACTACACATATGCCTTGATCCTGACACTTGTATGAACATTTCTGTAGAACAGATTTTGGAAAAGAAAAGTCAGGCCTGATGTACATACGTTGCCTGGTGCTTACAGCTGAACCAGGATGCTGCTACTTGCTGTCCTGGCACTCACCTGGGGACTCTGTTGGACAGAGACCACTCCCGTGACACCATCAGACAGCTAGTTTGAACCTGTGATGAAGGGAGAGTAAAGCGAAACAGCACTAGAATAAAAGAACACCTCATGAACCTTTCCCCAAGTCTCCCTGCTGAACCTCACACTGCAGGCCCTTCTTAGGTACTGAAATGGTTCCATATGATCCCATGCTGTACGCTGTCTCTATTATTTCAACAGGTAGCTTTGTAGTAAACATTACAAACTATTTATATGTGAATATAAGAACAGTCTAATAAGCTACAACATACTCATTCTATGAAATTGTCTTATTTTACATTATAATATGATTACATTCCTCCATTCCTTTCATACATCCAAGCTCACTTATATACATTTCCCTCTCTTCTTTGAATTCATGGTCTCTTTTTGCACTAATTGTTATTACATAAATATATGTATATACTTTTATATTAAAATATGTAACCTATAAAGCAGCTTAATACCTAACAAAAATCTGAACAAACTCTTTTGAAGTGAAGAAGTTATAGGGGTGCTATAATGAGAAAAGAAATGCCTAAGACTTGCTGTTATATTGGGAAAAAATAAGCAAGTCAAATATCAATTACAAAGAATAATTTACTATCCTATTAAAGAAAAGCAAACAAGTCTATGTTGCTGAAATGTACAGAAAATTCTTAGCAGTGATGATGGAAGGTATAAAGAGAAATATCCATGCGTCAACTCCTACACATCCATATTGTTTAAATTTTTACTGTTTTATAATTTAGAAATTTTAATTTAGAAAAAATTATTTTTTCATACAATCTATTCTGATGCAAGATTGCCCTCCCTTTACTCCTCCTATTTTAGCCCACAACCCTTTCACCCAAATCTTCTCCCTGTCTGACTCTGATTAAAAAAGAGCAGGCTTCTAATAGATAACAACCAAACACTCCGGAATCTCATAGAAACACTAAACTGAAAGCTACAAAATATGCTCAGAGAACCTGGTGCACATCTCTGTCAGCCCTGTGCTTACTGCTTCAGTCTCTGTGAGTTCATGTGACCTTTGCACAGTTTAGAGAGGCTTGTTCTCCTGGTGTCCTCTTCCCCGGCTCTTACACTCTTCCTACCTCCTCTTCCATGGGGCTCCCTGAGCTCTGAGGGGTGGGAATTGATGGAAAAATCTCCTTTAAAACTGTTTGTTCTAAGTTCTCTCTTTCTCTTTCTCTGCATTGTGTATGCTGTGGGTTTCTGTATTTGTTCCCATAAGTGGAAGAAGGAACGAAGCTTCTCTGATAGTAGTTGAATAACACACTGACCTATAAATGTATCAGAATATTACTAGGAGTCACTTCTTTGTTACTTTTTTTAGACCAGTAGTACTTGGTTTTAATCTAAGTCTCTGGGCCATTTACTCTTTGGTTCTTGATCATCCAAGCGGTATTGGGTATTGGGTATCAGTTATATCTCATGGAGTTCTCTTTAAGGAATATTGGACATTGGATGACTAATCTCATGAGCTTTATGCCAACCTTATCCTAACATGTTTTGTTGGAAGGACAGATTGTAGATCAAAGGTTTTGTTGCTGGGTTGGTGTTTATGTTTCTCTTTTGGTATTCTGAAGAGTAGCTTCCCACACTAAAGACTCTAGAATGTAGGAGTGGAGGATCCCAGCTGGATTTATCCATGTTCAATTAGTTCTGTGGATGTAGACCTTGACAATGAGGACCCATTCTCAGTTTGCAAAGAGCAATCCTTTGTCTTAGCAACAGTCTGGGTTGTTTGGGGATTTCCATGGGACCCAGTTGACAAACAAATTTTAATATAATCTAGCCCCTTCACTGGAAGCCTCACCTTAGAAGAAGAGATGACCAATTAAAACTCCATATCCATCTTTACTAGTCCTCATTAGGATCACCTTCACACATTCTAGGAAGTCTCACTGCACCTGATTTCCATTGCATCTCCCAAATGCCACCTCCAATTCAAACCATCGTATCTGAGTTATCTTTCTCTATCCCATCTCTCCTCACCTCATCTCCCCCATACTGCCCCCAGTGCACTCTTAAAATTTATTCTATTTCCCCTTCCAGGGAAATCCATTCATGCCCCCCACCAGAGCAATTCACTTTACTTAACCTCTCTTGGATATCATTTAACAGCTAATATTCATTTGTAAGTGAGTATAGGCCATATTTATCCTTTCAGTTTCATAAGTTTTCTTTTATTAATTAGTGATCTTAATGCCTGTTCTATGTGTGTTCAGAAAATTATCTCCTCTGTCAATGAGTGCAAGGCTATTCCCCACTTCCTCTTCAGCCAGGATCAGTGTATCAGGTTTTATGTTGATGTCTTTGATCAGTTTGGAGTTTTTTATGCAGGGAGGTAAATATGAATCTATTTACATTCTTCCACATGCAGTCATCCACTTTGAATAGTACGATTTGTTGAAAAGGCTATAGATTTTACAGTGTGTATTTCTGGTTCCTTTATCAAAACTCAAGTGTCCATCAGTGTGTGGACTTATGTCTGGGTCTTCAATTCAATTGCATCGATCAATATGCCTGTATTTGTACCAATATCATCTGTTTTTTATTACTACAGTTCTATACCACAAGTTGAAATCGGGGGTAGTGAGACCTCCAGCAGTTCTTTTGTTATTCAAGATTGTTTTAGCTATCCTGGACTTTTGTGTGTGTTTCTATATGAAGTTGAGAATTGTCTTTTGAAGATTTGTAAAGAATTGCATTGGAATTTTGATGGAATTGCATTGAATCTGTAGATTCTTTGGTAGGATGGTCATTTTTTTCTATGCTGATTCTACCAATCCATGCTCATGGGAAGTCTTTCCACTTTCTAATATCTTCTCCAACATCTTTCTTCAAAGACTGGAAGTTTTTTTTTATACAAGTGTTTCACTTCCTTGGTTAGAATGACCTCAAAAAATTTCATATAATTTATGGCTATTGAGAAGAGTGTTATTGCCATGATTTCTTTCTCAGTCTGTCATTAGCTGACTTTTTTTAGTTAATCTTGCATTCACCCTCTTGCTGAAGCTGTTTATCAATTGTGGGAGTTCCCTGGTAGAACTTTCATGATCTCATATGTATACCATCATATCTTCTGCAAATAACACTTTGACTTCTTCCTTTCCTGTTTTAATCCCATTGATCTCCTTCAATTGTCATATTGCTCTAACTAAAACTCTTACTAAGTACTATATTGAATATAGAGAGAGAGGGTGGGCAGCTTTGTCTTGTTCCTGATGTTAGTAGAATTTTTTTAGAGTCTCTCCATTTAATTTGATGTTGCCTATAACATTTCTGTAAATTGCCTTTATGTTTAAGTAAGTCCTCTGTATACTTTTAGCATGAAGGGGTATTGGATTTTGTCATAGGCATTTTTTAATATCTAATTAGATGGCTATGTGGGCTTTTTTTTCTTTCAGTTTTTTGTATGGTGGATTACATTGACTTATTTTTATACATTGAACCACCCCTACATCACTGGGTTAAAGCCTCCGTAATTAAGGTGAATGATCTTTTTTATGTGTTCTTGTGCTTGATTTGCAAGTATTTTATCCAGGATTTTTGCATCTATGCTCATAAGGGAAATTGGTCTGTAATTCTTTCTTTCTTTGAGTCTTTTTGTGATTAGGGTATCAGGGTAACCGTGGCCTCATAAAATGAGTTTGGCAATGTTCTTTCTGTTTCTATTTTGCAGAATATTTTGAGGAGTTATTGAGATTAGATTTGTTTTGAAAATCTGGTAGAATTGTTTGTTAAAACCATCTGGCCTGGAATTTTTGTGATGGGGGAGTTTTAATTACTGCTTCCATTTTCTTAGGGATAATAGGTCTATTTAAATTGTTTATCTGGTCATGATTTAATTTTGGTATCTATCGAGAATATTACCCATTTTGTTTAGATTTTCAATTTTGATGGAGTATAGGTTTTTAAAGTAAACAGCTTTGAGATACCATCTTACACCTGTCAGAATGGCTGAAATCAAAAACACCAATGATAGCCTTTGCTGGAGAGGTTGTGGAGGAAGGGGTACACTCATCCATTGCTGGTGGGAATGCAAACTTGTGCAACCACTTTGGAAAGCAGTGTGGCAGTTTCTCAGGAAATTCGGGATCAACCTACCCCAGGACCCAGCAATACCATTCTTGGGAATATACCCAAGAGATGCCCGATCATATTACAAAAGCATTTGTTCAGCTATGTTCATAGGAGCATTATTTGTAATAGCCGGAACCTGGAAATAACCTAGATGCCCTTCAATGGAAGAATGGATGAAGAACGTGTGGAACATATACATATTAGAGTACTACTCAGCAGTAAAAAACAATGACATCTTGAATTTTGCATGCAAATGGATGGAAATAGAAAACACTATCCTGAGTGAGAACCTTCATCTGGTGATGGATGGAGATAGAGACAGAGACTCACATTGGAGCACCGGACTGAGCTCCCAAGGTCCAAATGAGGAGCAGAAGGAGGGAGAACGTGAGCAAGGAAGTCAGGACAGCAAGGGGTACACCCACCCACTGAGACAGTGGGGCTTTTGGGAGCTCACCAAGGCCATCTGGACTGGGAATGAATAAGCATGGGATAAAACCAGACTCTCTGAACATGGTGGACAATGAGGAATGATGAGAAGCCAAGGACAATGGCACTGGGTTTTGACCCTACTGCATGTACTGGCTTTGTGGGAGCCTAGCCAGTTTGGATGCTCACCTTCCTAAACCTGGATGGAGAGGGGAGGACCTTGGACTTTCCACAGGGCAGGGAACCCTGCCTGTTCTTTGGACTGGAGAGGGAAGGGGAGAGGTGTTGGGGGGGGGGGGAATGGGAGGCTGGGAGGAAGTGGAAATTTTTTCAATAAAAAAAAATAATAAAAAGTATGACCTAATGATTCTTTGGATTTCCTCGGTGTCTGCTGTTATGTCCCCTTTTTATTTCTGGTTTTCTTAATGTGGATATTTTCTCTGTTTTAGTTAGTTTGGATAAGGGTATTTTTACCTTGCTAATTTTCTCAAAGAAGCAAGTCTCCAATTCATTGATTCATTATATTATTCTCTTTGTTTCCAGTTTATTGATTTCAGCCCTGACTTCACTTATTTTTTGCCATCTGCTCTTGGGTTTGTTACTTATCCTTGTTCCAAAGCTTCTAGGTTTGTTGTTAAGTTGCTAGTATGAGATCTTTCCGTTTTTTTAATGTAGTACTTAGTGCTATGAACTTTCCTCTTGGCACTGCTTTCATTGTGTCCCTTAAGTCTGTGTATTCATTATTGTTCAATTCTAGAAAGTCTTCTATTTTTTTCTTATTTCTTTCATGAGCCAGTTTTCATTCAGGAGAGAGTATTCTCAGTCTTCATGAGTTTGTACACTTTGTGTTGTTTCTGTCATTGTTGATATTCAGCTTTAATCTGTGATGGTTTGATAGGATGCAAGGAATTCTTTCAGTTTTCTTATAATTGTTGGGACTTGCTTTATGACCAATATGTCACCAATTTTGGAAAAACATCTGTGAGGTGCTGAGAAGAAAGTACACTCTTTTGTGTTTGGGTGACATGCTCTATAAATATCTGTCAGGTTCATTTGGTTTATAAATACTGATAACTCCAGTATTTCTATTTCATTTTTGCCTAGATGACCTATCTGTTGATGAGAGTTGGGTATTGAAGTTTTCCACTATGTGTGAAGGTCAATGTATAATTTCGGCTTTAGGAAAATTTCCTTTACAAATGTGGGTGCCCTTACATTTGGGGCATAGATGTTAAGAAATGAAACATCATCTTGGTGGAATTTTCCTTTGATTAATTTTGGTTTGGCATCTCTTTTGTTAGATAGTAGAATGTCTACACCAGCTTGCTTCTTAGGTCTGTCTTTTTTATTAGAGAATATAGTCCACTGATATTGAGAGATATCCATGACCAGTGGTGGTTATTTTGTTGAATCTTCTAATACAACTTCTGGAATTATGAGCCAAAATAAAATTTTTTTAAGTTAATTGTTTCATGCATTTCAACACAGTAATGGAAACATACTTAATACATTCCTGACTGATAATTCTGATCTGGCTCACTCTCCTTACTTATAACATTTGTGTTGTGCTCTTAAATACTTCATTTATATTATCTTTTAAAATAATTTCTGTATTCTTTGAATGTTCCATTAATTTATATAAAGTTCATTTATCATATCCATCCATCACTCCTTCCCTTCAACTCCTCCGAGGTCCCCCACCCTACATTCATTCTTGCTTCATGTCTTCTTTTCAATCATAACTCTGGTGAGTTGATGCATTGAATAACGATACCCCATCTAGAAATCAGAATTTCAGAGATCTCTTTCTTATCCGCTGCCTCCTACATTCTTTCCACTCCCTCTTCTGTGACTTCCTTTGTTAGTTGGATGTGGGAGGTTGATATAGATGAACAAACACAGCAGAGAGATCAGGTACTTATACACTATACATTGACCATTTATGAATTTCCGAATCAACCACTACCCACGACAAAAGCTTCTCTGAACAAAGTTCATAGGAGAACCAATCTATGGGTATAAATGGAAGTGTTTATCATATAGTTTGAAAGTATAGTCATTTAACAAAAAAACATAGATTCCCCCCTAGAACTTATGATCTTCGAAGTCATACGTTTTGACCAGGTATATGGCAGTAGCAAGCATGAACTTGGTCCTGTAAAGCAGGTCTCATATCTAATCAAAGGGTGCATGCTTCTCACCCTTATGGCTCTCAACAACTATATCAGTGAGTACCTCACCGGCAGCAAGTTGGTGTAGTAGCAAGCACTGAGTAGGACCATTATTTAGCCTTTTCCAGCAGCTTACATAGCACCTGACCCTATGTGAGCTAGCCAATAGAGAAAGTTAAGTTGGTTATTTTCTCCATATCTTACATTCCAAATGAGTGGTGTCTTACCATCTAAGTGTGATATGCAACCAAGAGCAACAGCTTGTATTATTTGTGATGCCCCTAGGCCTTCCTGACCAGCAATTTGTACAATGATATCCTAAGCTTGGCTCTGATGTTTTTATTTAACAACCTGCATCTTCTTGGAGCAGCATTGTCTCCTTATATAGGATGCTTATGTTTAAAAGAAAATTTTAAATACAAACTGTAGGGTAAAAAGGACAACTGGAGCAGAAAATCAACCAATCACTAAGCACCCTGACTCTGAACACAGAGTCAGTGAAAGAAACACGTGCTGTATTTGAGACTTGAGCCAGGGAAAGAAACATCTTTATCCCTGAACTCAGAACTAAAGACATGTGCCCTGGCTCTGAAACTAATGTTAAAGAAACACACTTTGTCCCTAGAATCAGAGTCAATGAAAGAAATATGCCCTGGTCCTAAGATTAAAGTCACAAAGCTAAAAAGGACCAGTGAGAGAAACACAGTTTGGCCATGAAGTCAGAACCATCTCTGCCCCACCAGTTAAACTGACCAATCCCTGAGAAGGGAAAAACTAACCAATCCCCCCTTCTCCCTGGGAAAAACGCTGCCCCTAAGAAGCCCTATGTAAGTCTCACCACCACTTCAGTTAGAGGCTGCCATTAAACCCTCCCTGGCAAGGCATCCACCCTTCTGCACTCTTCCTTTCCAAATAAATCTTTTTCTTAAAAGAGTCTTGGGCGACAACCTTCATTCACCATTGCAGACTAGAAGAACCTGCCTGGGATGTCCCTTAGGGGACTGAGCTGAAGAACCTTGCTGAGACACTCTCTAGGGGGCCTCAGCAAGGCAGAGCAGAATAGAAGAATTTTGATATGAAGCTCCTTAAGGGTGGATCAGCAAGACCAGGCAAGAAAAAAGTAACAACGTTTTGCGGAGATTGCTAGAACAGTAACAACCAACAGTCCAAAACCCATTTTGCCCTGAGGCTCTGCCACAAAATTTCATAAAATTATCTTTGTAAGTACCTAGTTCTGGTTCTTTTCCCGAGTTCAAATACAAGCTAGACAGAAAGCTGAGAATTGCAGTGATCTGTAGATGAGGTGGAACTAAGAGTAGGGTGGCACACGGCTGAGAATTCAGCTCAGAGACAATGGTGGGTGAGAACTGCATTGATGCCAGATTCCACAACGCATTTCCCCTTCCTACTTCCATTATCTGATTGGACTTCAGATTCAAAACATGAGGAGAGAAAAAAATGATTAGTGAGACATTGGTCAAAAGAACAATAAACCCAAGCCAGTAGCCCCCCTGCCTGGAGGGCCCCATAAACCTGCATGAGGCTGTTGTCCATGAGGCTAGCCCTACATGACACAACACTGAGCCCAGCATATGGCCACAGAGATAGCAAACCTTCTTATAACAGAGTTTATAATTACTCTTCTTGAATTTTTCAAGTGTCTTAGATACTATTAAAGAATCCTGAAGCCTGTCATTACTAAGTTATGAAATACTACATACATAAATAGGTAGGTAGGTAGATAGGAAGTTAGATAGGTACGTGAACAGATGGTAAATAATAGGGTGATAGATAATTTCTAGTTTGTGACAATAGAAAAAATATTCTCATCATTAAAACATCCCCTAGATATGCATTATATCTGAGTTGCCCCCTCCTGCACCTTGTTTGTGCACAGAAGCCTTTCGCTTGTGTTCTTTCAAAGGGGACAAGCTTTTGGATTTTTTTCCCTTGCTTTGATTTTGTTCTTATTGATTTTTATTGCTTTATTACTACTTCTAACAACTCCTGTTGCTTTTCTAATATGTTATGTTGAACAGCAATTTCCACAATTTTATATTATTTCTGTTTTAATAAATAATTAAGCCACTTGTGTATGGAGTAACTTCTCAGAGGTTAAGAGCCCATGTTGCTCGTATAAAGAACCCAAGTTCAGTTTTCAAGCACCTAAAACAGACAGCTCACAACTGCCTGTAACTCCAGCTCTAGGTGCTCTGATGCCCTCTTCTGGCCTCCTTGGGCACTCACAGGTATGTGCATTCCCACAGCTGTGAATTAAAACATTACAATAATAGTTAAGTCATTTAAGGCTAAAATGTTTCCAGTGTGGGCTTCTTTTACTGTACTTCCTTGGTTTGGATGTATTCTTTTCTTGTTTAAAGGCAATTTGTAGTACCAATTTTGATTTCTTTTTCTTTCAGAAAAGAATGAGTGTGTGACTTACTTTTCAAGTTTATACCTTTTTGAACCATTTTAAATTGCTGTATCTCTAATATAAGTCTACCTACACTAAAAGCTGTTACTGTATTGTGACTGCTACCTTGAATTTAAGTATCTTCATGACTAACCGCACGGTCAAACTATGTGAATGGTCTTCATATTTACAGATAAGCATATTCTCTCAGTAAACATCATGACAAGCATACTGGATCATAACTGAATGAATGGTTAAACTCCTCTTTGATCTTCTTTGTTTTGAGAGCTGAAGATGTTCGTTGTTTTAGAATACGTTAACCCTGTGACCAGAAACTAGTGCATTCGTTTGTGGGCAGCAGCTTCTGTGGTTTGGGTGGTCTCCTGTGTGTAAAAATTGCATTTTCTGCAAATAAAAAGAGTGTGGGCAGATAGCCCTTATGTAGTTAAGGAACTGATATTTCAGGCTTTGGATTTAACTTGTTATTTTTTTCTCTTTCATCCCTTAGAGTTTAAGAAAAGTTATAGATCTTGGTTTCTATTTTAAACAGAAATATTTGTTTCTTCTAACAACTATTTACTATTCTTCTACATACTTCTCTCACCCGTAAATAATCTAATTTATTTTACTACTTATTGGGAGATCATAAAATAAAAAACTTAGTGCTTGATGTAACTGTTCAAATTTTGTTAAAGTTGGGTCATACAAAATGATTTGGAGAGAGCAAACTCACGTACTTTACTCCACAGACAACAGTCCTGATCTGGATCACTCCTGGTCCTTTCTTACTCTGACGGACTTCCACTAGTTCATAACACTCACATTTCCTCAACACTGTACTCCGTGACAGTTCTGTGGCACTGTGCTACTGCTCTTTATGCACCCTGAGTCTCAGTATCGAACTATATTCTCCATGGTTCAGCATAGCAGCCACAGTGTACCAGCATGCTTTGGGTATTCAGTTTCTGTATTGCTGCTTGATATTAGGAAAAATGAATAGCACCGGAATTATATCCCAAGACTCCAGACACAGTAGTCCTGCTTTCTTAAAATGCAGATTGGCAGGAGTTATCAGAGGTCACCATATGCAGGTCCTCAGAGGATGAAGCCTTTAGAGACAATCATCTCTAAATTGGAAGTGACATTTTCATTTGCACACTGTCTCCTTGAATCCTCACTGTTATGGTTTGAGTCTGTAGCATCCTTCAAAATCTCATGTGTTAATGGATTGAATGCCAGCTGATGGGCTTTTGAAAAAAGGATTGGATCTTGGGGACTCTGACCTAATGCATGGATTAATTCCTTGATGGATTCATGATACAATGGCATTGTTGGGAAGTGGTAGAAATTCAGAGGTGGCCCTAGTTGGAGGAGGTAGATTATTGGGTGTATTCAGGTATTTGTCACAGTGAACTGAATGATATACTTGCTAATGAGGAGACAGCTGTTTTGAATAGTGAAGTGAAAACTCTTACAAAAGAGAAAGAACCTTACTATTTATAGGTCTGTGTGTTGAGAACTAAATTTCATACAGTTATGGTGCTTCCTCAAACTATATGTCAAAGCATTTCATTTTTATTGGATTATGTCTGTGACTCAGTACACTGTAAGGGATTACAGGACTAACAGCACTAAATAATGATCTATTATTTATGGTCTCACTTTCTGTCATTCAGTTAACTACCTAACTATGGGCCAAAAACGCAAAACCAAAACCCCCAGAAATATTCAGTACTGTTTAGAATGACACTCTACTTTCAACAGTTCAATGAAAACTCACAACATTTTTTCTGTTACAACAAAAACCCAAATCATTCATTTGCCCTGTGTGTCTACACACTGTGTGAGCTACCTGGCTGCTAATCCCTTCAGGGTGGCTTCAGTTTCTAGATAATCTCATATGGTTTCACAGTGCTTATGTACAAGTAACTTAATTTCACTTCAAAACAGTGCCAATTGCAAAAGTAGGAATGTTGAAAATTTTGCTACAGGGTATTGTTCTAATAGTTCTAGTTTACTAATGGTGATAATCTTTTTTTTGACTAATTTACAACCTAAACTTTATTATGGATAAAGTTTATATGCTGTGTTAGAAAAAAAAACTCAAAATATCCTTTGGGTTCCAGGCATTTATTGAGATCTTGCAAGTAGTACCCATGGATAAAAGGAAACTACTGTACTTGCATTATCTAAATTCCCATATCAGTGCATTGGGAATACATACACTTATAACATTTCTAGCAGGCTATTACTTTACAACACAGATAAACAGAGGGAGCTGTCGCAAAGCACAGGTGGTAACCACAGGAGATGTCTTAGATGGAGTAAAACATAACTAAAACTCATCAGAATAAATCTGTGAATATAAAATATACCTACACATTCACTGTCTTGTGGTATTTATGGTACAAATCAATAATTTATACAAAACATTTTCATTTACTGTCTACAATTCACTGTACTGAGCTTTGAGCCCTGAAAATAGCTCATTATCACTTCCTCATCACCAAAAACTTTTAATATCAGAGTTTCACTTACTTGCCTCCTCCGCATCGACATTAGCAATATTTATGTATATAATAAAATACTATTATCTTCTCCATTTCCTTTAAGTATGTATGAATCTAGAATATGTTCTTTATAAGTCCTAGATGCATGCTAATTGGTGTGGCCATTTTAAAGATATCACAAGGGTGTTAATAATATCAACCCTAAAGATCAAGGACCTCTGTCAAATGACACTCACACTGATAGATTTGGACAGTCACCTGTTATGAGTTAGAACCTACTTCCTTAATTAGCTAATTCTAAACAACTTTTGCTATTAGGTTTGACAGCATATGCAGTTTTTCTATTTTCTTACAATATTATTTAACCTAATATGAATTAAAAAGAAGGGTTCATCTTCAAAGTTATATATACTTTAACCTGAAGGTTGACGTTTTTTTGGATGATATGAGTTTTTAATGAAAATCTCTACCTGTTTGAAGCATTAAATGGTCTGTTGACACTTTGTTAGAGAACAATGAGAAATATATCTAGGAATGAGTAGCTCATGAAGAATGTAATGATTCATGTAGTTTTACGAAATATATACATATATGTCAAACATTCCCTGTCCCAAATATCTACTTATTGGCAAAATGAGTAGGATTTTCTAATTTTAAGTAGTATGACTTGCCTAACAAAATTTAAACTGCTACTATTTCCACTTCTTAATAGATTTTCCTACATCTCCAAATCTAAATAATAACTAATTAATTATTTAATTCATCATCTGAGTCCATCTAACTAATCTGTTAAATGTCGGAGCCCATGTGGTTCCAACACAGATTCCCTAACTCGGCTGGAACGGAGTCGCGAGGAATAAAACTGACACAGCTTACACTGTCATCATGGAAAGGCCAGATGACTCTGGAAAAACAATCCTCAACCTTATGAGAGTTAAGTAAAAGGAACCCAGCAAAGTGTTCATGTTTAGAAATATTTCCATGTAATGCTGTATAGAAAAATTTTGGTTAAACCACTGCTACCCCCCAATATATCATTTTAATAATAATACCAGTAATAGTCAGGGAAATGCTAATCTGAACAATAACAAGATGATAACATAAACAACCAGAGTGGCTATTATTTTTTGAAAAAATGATGATAGCTAAGGATCCTGAGCAGTGGAGAAGAGGGTGCCTGAACTGACTTTGTCCCCTAGTCAGACTGATGACTTTCTTAAATATCACCATAGAACCTTTGTCCGGTGACAGATGGAGACAGAGACAGAGTCCCACATGGGAGTATTGGACTGAGCTCCCAAGGTCCAGTTGAAGAGCAGAAGGAGAGAGAATATGACCAGGGAAGTCAGGACCATGAGGGGATGTCTCCCACTGAGACAGTGTGCCTGATGTAATGGGAGCTCACCAAAGCCAGACGGAATGGGACTCAATGAGCATACAATCAAACTGAACCCTCTGAATGTGGCTGACAATTAGGGCAGACTGAGAAGACAATGATAATGGCCCTGGGATTTATCTCTGTGGCATGTACTGGCTTTTTGTGATCCTAGTCTATTTGGAAGCACACCTTCCTAGGCCTGGATGGAGGGGTTGGACTTCCCACAGGGCAGGGTACTCTGCCCTCTCTTAGGACTGGAGGGGGAGGAGAAGAGGGTGAGTGGGGAAGCGGGAAGGAAGTGGATGGAGGGGAGGAAGTGGAAATTTTGATTCCTAGTATTAATAAAGTAATAAAAAAAGAAAAAAAAGAATGATGATAAGTATGTGAAGAAAAGAGAATCCTGTATATTTTCAGTGGGATTCTAAATTAGTATGATCATAAGAGAAAGTAGCATAAATATTTGTCAAAAATTAAAAACATAGTAAATGTAGTCTTAACAATTCATATTTTTCTTTTCACTAAAGATAAGGCTCAGTGTCTCAGTGTTTACCCAGAACACTCAAAGTCCTAACACTTTATGGTACTAAGCTACATCTTATACCCACCACACACTTTAAGTATACGGTGAAAGAAATTTCCATCAGGATTCCAAAGAGAAGTATGCACTCCTGTGTTTGTGGTAGCATTATTTATAATAGCTCAAGAAAGTAGGAAAAAAAATTTCTATCAGTAGATGAATTAATGAAGCATGAAATGAATGGAGCATGTAAAGCTGTGTCTATCTAGAACAGAATATTGTTGAGTTAAGGGAAAAAAGGAAAGAAGGGAAGGGCAGAGGGAGGGAGGGATGAAGGGAGGGAGGAGATGAGGGAAAGATAAGAATAAAAGAAAAAAGAAAGAAAGACAGAAGGAGGAAGGGAGAGAAGAAGGAGGAGGAGGAGGAAGGAAGGGAGGAAGGAAGGAAGGAAGGAAAGAAGGAAGGAAGGAAGGAAGGAAGGAAAGAAGGAAGGAAGACCACTGCTCGTCTTGTTGGAGACACAGGGTTCAGGGGTCCACTAGTCTTTCTCCACCCTACTTTCAGCTATTCCTTCTATCCCATCACTTGTCATTATATCTCCCGGCTTGTCTGCAGAACAGCGATTGTGCTAACTAGCTTTATATCAACTTGACACAAGGTGAGGTCATCTGGGAAAAGGAATCTTAATTGAAAAGACATTTCCACAAGAATGGACTTAAGAACATTTTCTTGGTTGATGATTGATGTGGGGGAACTCAGCCTATTGTAGGGTGGGGACACTCCTGGGGGGGTACCTTGGGGTGTATAAGAAAACAAACTGCATAAGCCATGAGGCCAGTAAGTAGTACGCTTCATGGCCTCTGCATCAATTTCTGCCTCCAAGCTCCTGTCATTTGAGTTCCTGTCCTGACTTACTATGATGATTAACTGTGAGGTGGAAGTGTAAGCTGAATAAACTCTTTCCCTCTCAAGTTGCTTTTGGTCATGGTTTTTCATGACAGCAATAGAAACCCCAAGTAAGAAAGACATAGCACAACAAAATAAACCCCAACTACAACAAGCATAATATAACAAAAATTAAACAGTAAGTAGAGCAGTCCTTTTTATTTTTTATATTTATTTTTGAAACAGGGTTTCTCTACACAGTTCTGGCTATTTAACAATTCATGATGTAGGATATGCTGGGGTAAGGAGGCCGCTTGTCGGTTCCCGGCTGCTCGGCAGCTCAGACCCAAAATAACCACACAGAAACTGTATTAATTAAATCACTGCTTGACCTATTAGCTCTAACTTCTTATTGGCTAACTCTTACATATTAATTTAACCCATCTCCATTAATCTCTGCATCACCACGAAGCCGTTGCCTGCCAGCAAAGTTTCAGCATATTGGTCTCCTGTGGCAGCTCCATGGATTCTCCCTGACTCTGCCTCCTTTCTCCCAGCATTCCATTTAGTTCTCCCCACCTAGCTCCGTTCCCCTGTAGCTCTGCTATAGGCCCAAAGAGTTCCTTTATTAAGCAATGATATTCATAGAATACAGAGGGGAATTCCATATCACTATGCTGGTCTCAAACTCATAGAAATCTACCTGATTCTGCCTTACAATGCAGAGATTAAACATGTGGGCTACTACCCTGGGGGCATAATCTTAAACTTATGTATTGTGTTGAAATTTCCTCCAAAGATAATTAAAACCCAAGAAGTTCTTTTTATAAAGTATCCTTAATACTCAGAAAATAAGCAATTCAGAAATCTCAGGAAGTCTCAGAAACATATCAGATACACAAGGTCCTCTCCTTCTCCAGATTTATACAATGGCTGAGAAGAGGAGGTTCTCAGAATTGATGCGGTCATACAGAGTGCTGTGGGGTTTCAGCTTTGTGACTTGTCATACAAGGTGGGCTTGTGATGATGCAGCTGCCTTTAGGATATCCCCTGCATTTTTAAGTAACCTCTCACCCATACTCTTATAAGTAACCCAGTTCAACTCTGATTCAATAAGTTGTACTTTAGTGGTATCACGGCTTGGGTCTGCTATCAGTTGTCTATCTGATTGGAGTAGATACTTGTTCACATGTATCCAGGAATAGTATTACATAGCAGCATGTGTACATCTAATAAAGAACATCAAAATACATGATTCAAAAATAGCAGATTCAAAAAGAAGAAACAGACAAGTCCACAATTGTATTTGACTGTCTTACCCTACTCTCTCAGCAGTTGATAAAGGAGACAGACTATGAGTCATGGTTAAATGGTACCATTTTTAAAAACTTCACTTAATTGATTTTAGTGTGTCAGTATTGCCAACAGTAATAGAACACATTTTTTGTCAAATGGATACGTATTATTATGAACATAGGTCATATGACAGACTAATTTAAAGGAATAGAAAATTGGCAATATATTGTGACAATAATGGAGTTCATTTAAAAATTAATCAACAATTGGGTATGGAGATGCAGGACTTTAATCCTAAACCTAAGAAGCTGGAGTAGGAGAATTGTATGTTTGAGGCCAGTCAATGCTACAGAGTAAGTTCCAGGCCAATCTGGGCTATGTAAGACATTGTCTATAAATAAGTAAGTAAGTAAATAGATAAATAAATAAATAAATAAATAAGCAAGACTAAAGTCCTGATAACAATTTATCTAAAATATACAGATAATATCCAGTTATGCAGAAATTAATGACATACTTCGATATAGTAAATAACTAAAGAAACATTCACCAAATAAATTATTAAATAATTTGAACTTAATGAAAATAAAGTCATAATATAATTGACCTTCTATATTTGTAGGTTTCACTTTCATGGATTCAAACAATTATGGATCAAAAGCTATTTTAGATAAAACTGTATCTACACTGTACATGTGTGGACATTTGTCTCATAAGTACATTCTAGAAATACAGTACAATATCTACTTGCATAGCATTTATGTTACATAGGGCATTATAAAACTAGAGATAATTTAAAACATAAGAGATGTGAATAGATTATATGAAGAGTATGCTATTTTACATAAGGAATTTGATCATCTTTAGATTTTGGATGCTGAAATCATGGATCCCACCTTAAAACGTGATATTTGAAGCAGTTCTCAAATGTGTATTTGATTTCAGTGCCTATATTAGAAAAAAAGAAAGTTCTAAAATCAATGATAACAACCCAATGAAAGGAACAAGAAAAGAAAAAAACAACTGAAAACCAAGGTAACTAGACAGATTCAAGTAAAAATTTATAATACATTCACATATTTTTAAAATATATAAAACAACTAAAGGAGAAGGCGTGGTGCTCACAACTGTAATTCCAGCACTTTAGAGGCTGAGGCAGCAGGATTGCTAGGTTAAAGTCAGCATAGAATATACAGGGAGATCTTAATTCAAAACCTCAAAAATGGGAAAAGTCAATGAAATAAAAATTTGAAATTATCAATAAAACCACTAAGCTTCTGTTTAAAATTATCAAAAAAAAGAACAAAATTGATCAAAATATTGAAAGGGAACATTACTAAAAACTCCATAGGTACTAAAATGCAAAGAATTACATTGCTATGAAGATAGTAATAGAATTCTGTGAATAATTTGTGCTAATTAATCCAACAACCTAGAAACAATGGATTTACTAAAACGCAGTCTTCCAAATATTTCTCAACAAGAAATAGCTCTAATAATTCTTTATTTATTAAAGAATCTAAATTAGTATATTTTAATTATAACATAAAATTTAAATTAAAAACTCCAGGATCAAACTATCTCCTTAGTCAATTTATCAAACATTAGGGAAAAATATCAACCATTTTTAATCTCAGGAATGCTACCTAACCAGTGTGTTAAGACACATTTATGTAAAATAAATAAATAAATATAAAAAAATCAGATAACACAATGGGAAAATAGGAAATGGACCCAAAGCAGTGATCAATGGATCATAGGGAGTCGAGGCTAACAGACACATTTACAGCATAGCTCAGGGAACATTGCGGAAGAAGATGTGGAAAGATTATAAGAGCCAGAATATCAGGACATCTGCTCAGTGAAGCAGTATCTCCTAGAAACAGCTACTTAAAGAATAACAGAACAATGCAACATTGATAGACATGGAAACATCATTGTGAGAAAGTGTCACTGGGCCTCACCCAAGCCAACAAACTATAGGTAAGTAATGGCTGCTGGGAGAGAAAAACTTAGCCCCTTCCAGGGATAAGGTTGCTTACTGATTGTCCAGGGCAGAGTGATATGCTTTGAGACCACATACACAAAAACAATAACAGCCTCAATAGGTTATATGTATATGTTTGTGCATACACTCATGTACTCATACATGTTTCTGACATTAATATTCAAATTAAAAGAAGCTATCAATGTGATATGGACGTGGAGGTATTTGAGGAAAGATAGTGGGAAGAGACTGGAATGTGGAAAAAGAGGGAAAAAACTGATATGATTCTATTCCAGTTAAAATGTATTTTTAAAAGTAATATCTAAGATCCAGAAAAAAATAGTCAGGGATAGAGTACACTTTAAGCAGAAACAGTGAAAATTCTGAGGCATGTTTTAGGTAGATTCCTTTAAACATTTGAGTACCATATGACCTAGCTAACCTCAGCATATGCACAAAGGACTCAACATTCTACTCCACATATTAATTCATAGCATTATTAATTAATAACATTCAATCAACCAGATTAATTGCCACTGTATTCACAATAGCTAGGAAACTAATACAATCTAAGTGTCCTTCAACATGCAAACAGATAACGGAAATTTGGTGCATACTTATTAAATCATCAACAGTATGGAAAAAAAATAGCTTCTGCACAGCTAAGGAAATAATCAACTGAATGAAGAGGAAGCCCACAAAATGGGAGAGGATTTGGGAATTGTATAGAATACTATTCAGCTGTAAAGAAAAACAAAATAAAGACATTTGCAAAAAAAATTGATAGAACTAGAAAAAAAACCCATCGAGTTAGGTAACCCAGATCGAGAAAGACAAATGTTGAATGTTCTCCATAATCTGAAGGTCCTAGCCCCAAGTCTACAGATGCGTGTATATAATCTGCAGAAACTAAGAAAGTAAAAGGAGAAAATTAGGGTGGGTAAATATATAGAGGGTTCTAGTAAGTTACAAAACATTAATTAGGCCTTAATTCGTGAGTGGGGAGTGAGACTAATACAAAAGATGGATGGATGGATGGATGGATGGATGGATGGATGATGGATGGATGGATGGATGGATGAAGGTAAAATAACATTACAGTTATTTGAACAGTCAAAAGGCATCATATTACACATTATCTACCTACCTTAAGTTACACATAATACATATAAATACATATATTTACATATGTGGATTAAAATAAATTTTCTCCTCTTGGCTGAGAACACTGTCTCCAAGAGCCATACATGGTCTAACAAAGATCCCAACACCAAGCAAGAGAGGACCCTTATCAGTTGTTGGTCAGGATTTGTCCAAGAGACTCCCAAAACATATAGATTATTGCTATTGCTCTTGGCTGCCCCACCCCCCTGAGGTGGAAGGAAAGTCTCTATTGCTGAAGACACCATGCACTTCAAGCACAGAACCCAGAGGATATGAGCTGTATCCGATCTGAAAGTCTCCTCCCTGAGAACTAGCTTTCATGATAGCAGAAGGCACCATTCAAGCCTCCAAAGAAGGGAAGCAAACAATAATCCTATCCAGCTACGGCACCTATGAACCACGTGCATGGTAAACTTAAGGGATACAATAGTGGCCTACATATCTTGGCAGTAACCAACAACTTTCTCATTGGACTTAAAGCCAGCTAAATAAGGTAAAACTGTACCTAACACTGGATATATAGCTAACCATCCAGTGAAGTCATGGATCTTAGAAGAGAAATTAACATAATCCCTAACTACATTCTCAATATTTTTTTCTTAAACTCCTGATAAATGTAGTTCTCAGTCTTCATCAAAGAAATTTCTCTTTGCATCAGAGACCATGACAGAATGCTGCAAGCAATAAAAATGCAGAGAACAAAGAAACTGTTTGGTGCCGAGTTTGAAATGATAAATCTACAAAGTTGATTCATCCACAAGGCAGCTCACCTAAAGCTTAGAAAAGAGGGTAGAAAGGTTTGCTGGGATGCTGTATTTCCTAGAAAAAATTGAAAAGCTATGCCCATGAAGTGTAGACGAATTTTTCAATGTCCATTTGCCAGCTCCCAAATAACAACCCGAAGAATTCTTATTAGTTATTAAAGCTTGGCTGATACCTCAGGTTTATTTCTAACTATCTTTTATAACTTAAATTAACCACTTTCTATTAATTTACTTTCTGTCTCATGATTTCATTACCTTTACTCTGTACTGACCATGCTGCTTTTCTGTTTCCTGTGTCTCTCACTAATAGCTCTCCATTTTCTTCCCAGAACCCTCTCTGCCCCCCAAATCCTGCCTAGCTATTAACCATTCCAGCTCTTTATTAAACTGTTGGGTCTTTAGAGGACAGGCCTTCACACCCTCACTTGATCTGTTTTGCACTCTTGCAGTTGGTTGAAAACAGGAACAAAAATAGGAACAATCTGTTGTTTTCAGCAATGTTTCTAAGGATGTTTACCCTTAAGCCATTGTGTTACAGTAATGAGCTTCCTACTTTTTCTGGCTTGGCCTCCCCTGCTGAGGGCTATATATACTGTGTGAGAAAGTGGAATAAAGGCTTGTCTGCAGAACCTGAAGTTGTGTTGTGTATTAATCCCAACGTCCCTCGCTCAGAAGAATGACAGTTGCCGACACAGCAAAGTGGAGGTTTCCACCAAAATCTGAGAAAGAAGTGGTAGCAGACAGGGTCATCCTAGGCCGGTAAGGATGGATTGGGATAAAAAAAAATGGGATCCACAAGCAGTAAGAGAAGCATGATATATCAGATAGCTAAATTATTAGAGCAACAAGGAACCGCAGTCAAAGAGGGAATTATAGAGGATTTTTTTAAGACTATAGCTGCTGCGGACTGACTCTCTTGGAGATTGAAGACTGAGGGAGAACAGGGGTGGAGGCTTAGGAGAACCCAGGATTCGGTGAATGACAGACAGACACAACTCTAATGAGATTTGAATCTGCTGCCATTTTACTAAAATTCAAGCATCACTTTTAAGAGATTACAGAAGGAAGTTGGCAGACATAAAAGCTTCCATAGAAAAATGATTACAGACAATTAATTATTCTCAGCAAGTCTTGTGGTCAGGGCCAGGTGGGCAGACCTTTTCTTTGAAATTCATCTCACACCACTAACCACCTGTGCTTTCTCATGGCCCTAAATCATATCTGCCCTCAAGGTAACCAAGGTAACCCAAACACCATTCTTCGGGATTCCATCCCCAGGGTTTGTTCCAATATTGAATGGCTGGCTTCATGTTATCAAGAATAGCCTACCTTTTTTTCCTATCTAAAATGTACCAGGGGTTTCTCATTCTGGCTAGCCTCTCCATGCCATTCCATACATTTTCCTTCATAATTTACCCATCTTTTACCAAATCTCCTATAATGAGCTCTTTCTGTTTTAGGGTATCCATAAATTCCACCAGAGAGTGAGCCGGAGTCTTAATCATAACATTAGTGGCCTGAATCAGGGAGGGGACTGACGCATCAGTTGCTCCGTATTCAAGGAGCCGTTGGGAATGTTTCCTGGTTCCTTGAACAAATTAAGTTTTTGTCAAGAGAAAAATAGAACAGAAGAAAGGATAGCAGAGCCAATGCAAGAAACCATCACCAGGAACAAAGTGAATGAGGTCATTGAAGATAATCAGGCACCTCAACTCGAGCAGACTGCCAGGGAACAGCCGGGGGCCAAGCTCCAAGAAGCATGAGCCCCTCATTTTGAGACGGCCACCACCTGAGAGGCATTTTGTCACACAGGCAAAACAGCCGTGGATGTGGCATATAGCCGCAGCAAGCCCATGGTTTTTGACAGGTAGAGGTTTGAATATCTCTGATTGGAAACAGGTAAAAGGAGGGTGCTGATAGTATCCTTATATCTACCTCTTCGCTATGGCACCTGGTTCGCGATGCCCTGCTTACTGATAAAGTGAAAGTGAGACCAGAGGTCATTGCGGTTAAAGAAATACTTGAAGAAATACAGGAGGAGGAGACTCGCCAGTCCATAGGATCGGCAGAGTCGCAGAGGGACCAAAAGGAAATGTCACAGATACCAGAAGGAACTTTGGAATCTGGCACAGGACTAAGGCTAGCTCCAAACTCTGCTTGCTTTCAGGCACAAAACCAGATAGCAATAACCTCTGAGTCAGAAAATGGGGAAGACAGCCTCATCTCTAGTGCAGAGAATAGTTTATCTGATGAGGAAGCACAGCTAACGCAGGAAATTAAGGTACTTCAGAAAAGGCTGAAGCACTGTATGGTGAAGGATTCCTCATGTGTGCTGTCAGCCCAATCTGCTAAAAATGAGGATTGGGGGAGGAGGGAGTCCCGTTGGGGACTGACAGATGACAGGGAGGCCGAAGAAGGCTCAGGAAGAAGAGGAGGTGTCTGTTTTTGGCCCTTACACACAGTTGCTCTGGTTGTAGAGGTACCTGATCCAAACAATCCAGGTCAGGTGCTGGGACATGTGGCCTTGGGCTTTAAGGAGATGAAGCAATTGAAAGAGGCCATGGCAGTATATGGCTCTCAGGCCCCGTTTACTCTTGCCATGGTAGAGTCTTTTGTGGCATTGAATCTTACACCTAGCTATTGGCAGCAGCTATGCCGTGCGGTACTATCAGGAAGAGATTACTTATTGTGGAGGGGAGATATTAAGAAAATTGTTTACAAATGCCTAGGTTAAATGCACAAGTGGGACAGGCACAGCGCAATCTAGACATGCTAACTGGAGCAGAAGCTTATGTTGACTTGGCCAATCAAATTGGGCTCGATCCTGCCGTATATCTCCAGATGGCAGTTGCAGCTACCAAAGCTTGGAAATCCCTGCTGAACAAGGCCATGCGGGAATCAGCTGTCAAAAGTTTTACAAGGGCCTTCAGAACCATTTCAGGGCTATGTGGATAGCATATTGCAGTTGGCAGGGAGATTGTTTGGTGATGTAACCACAGCTATGCCCATAGTTAAGCAGCTAGCATTTGAGAATGCAAATAAATACTGTAAGGAAGCCTTGCGGCCACATAAGACAAAAAGCTTAAATGAATACATCTGGATCTGCCGGGATATTGACGGGCACTCATTCAGGAAGAGGTGATTGCCGCTGCCTGGGCAAGGATCCCAGACAACTGGGGATAAAACCTGCTTTAACTGTGGTGCCCCTGGACATTTTAAAAAGCAATGTCCACAACTCACTCAGGGAACTACTGCCAGACCAATGAAGTGCCCACGATGTAAAAGGGGGGGTTCATTGGGCAAATGATTGCAGATCTAAGACAGATTTAGATGGAAGGCCTCTGCCTGTCCAAGGCCAACAGCAGGAAAACTGGTGGAGGGCCCCACTCCAGGGCCCCAGAACCTCAGTGTATGGAACAATGACACCAGGAGTCAGGGGGGTCCCACCCCGGCAGTGGCCATATCCAGTTTGTTCCACAGGGCAATCCTTTTGCTTTGCAGACCTTGCCCACGTCACCCCAGGAAGTTCAGGACTGGACTTCAGTACCTCCTCCTGAGCAGTCTTGACAGCCCAAATTGGGATTCAAGCTCTACCCACTAACGTTTTTAGGCTGCTCCCTAGAGGTACCTTGGGGCTTATCTTGGGAAGAAGCAGTACCATCTTGAGGGGAATTCAAATTCATCCTGTGGTTGTTGATGCAGATTATCAAGGAGAAATAAAAATTATAACATCAGGTACTCAAGGAGTTACAGTAATTCCTCAGGGGGATCATATTGCCCAATTGGTCTTGGTACCCTTAGTTAACACCTCCAACCCCGCGGCCAGGTCCAGTCGGGGTGCTAAGGGTTTTGGGTCATCTGGCACTGCAGCCTTTTGGGTAGCTCATATGAAAGAAAGGCCAAGATTGGAATTGATTATTGATGGGAAGTCATTTAATGGAATTTTAGACTCTGGAGTGTCTTGTCCTTAGAATTCTGGCCTAAGAAGTAGCCATTAGAAAGTAGTACTGCCACCCTACAAGGAATAGGTCAAGCAAGTCCCAAGAAGAGTGCAAAAAATATTAAAATGACAGGATAATGAAAGCCATGAAGCTTACTTTTAGCCATATGCCCTCCCAGGACTACCTGTTAATCTCTGGGGAAGAAATGTCCTAAGTGAGATGGGGGCTCTCTTAACCACTCAGCCCACACCACCACCAGCAGCACCCCAAATTATGCAGCAACTGGGATGAAGACCAGGACAGGGGCTGGGAAAAAATCTGCAGGGCCAGTTGCAGCCAGTACACCAGATAAACAAATTACCAGACTGGTGGGAGACTGAAGCTGTCTAGGACATTTTTAGTTAGGGTCACTGTTCTCAAGCCTGCCCTAATTCCTATAACTTGGACATCTGACAACCCAGTTTGGGTGGAGCAGTGGCCCTTGATTCAAGAGAAATTGCAGGCTGTTCATGCCTTGGTCCAAGATCAGCTGCAGGCTGAGCACATTGTCTCCTCTACTTCCCCTTGGAATATACCCATATTTATCATTAAAAAGAAATCTGGAAAATGGAGACTATTACAGGGCTGTCAGTGAGGTGATGCAGCCTATGGGTCCTCTTCAGCAGGGATTGCCTTTCCCTTCAGCCATACCCCAGGTCTGGCATTTAATTATAGTGGCTTTAAAGTATTGCTTTTTTTTTTTACTATTCCTCTAGCTAAACAGAATTGCCCTCGTTTTGCTTTTAGCCTCCCTTCAGTTAATTTTAAGTAACCAACTTTGTGATTCCATTGGATTGTACTCCCACAGGGCATGGCAAATAGTTCTACCATATGTCAAACTTATGTTGCTGCTGCCTTGGAGCCTGTCTGCTGTCAGTTTCCACAGTTATATATTGTTCATTATATGGATGATTTATTAATAGCAGGGCCTGATCAAGATCTACTACTCAAGGCTTATACTCAAATTCAACAGGATTTAGAGAAGGCAGGGCTAAACATAGCTCCTGAGAAGGTCCAAATGCAAACCCTAATTGGTACCAATTGACTATGGATGGAATTAAATCAAAAAATTAACTATTGACACCTCTCATCTTAAAACCTTACATGATCGGCAGCAGTTACTGGGAGACGTACAGTGGATATGCCCCTCCTAGCAATTAAAACAGGTGACTTAAGGCCATTGTATGATATGCTCTTGGGAGATCCTGACCCAACCTTTCCCTAAATATTGATGCCTGTGGCCAGGCAGGCCTTAAGACTTCTTCTGGACAACATTGAAAGGGTCCATCTTCAGCAGATTAATTATGATCAATCATTAAATTTTGTAGTTCTTGCTTTCAGTTTTGCTCCCACAGGAGTCTTTTGGCAGGATGGACCTATTTCATGGTACACATGCCTGCCACTCCAGCGAGGGTAGTCACCCCATACTATGAAGCTATATTACAATTACTTTGGAAATCTAAGAAGGTTGCTGCACAGACGTTAGGGAAGTATCCTGACAAGATTATACCACCTTATACTAAGGACCAGCTAGCACATTTATAGCAGTACCATGATGAGTGGACCCTTTTTCTCACCTCCTTTTCCAGAAGTATTGATTCTCATTATTCTCAGCATCCATTAATGGTCTTGTTTAAAAATCATCCCATTATATTCCCCTGAGTGATTAGAGGATCTCCCATACCTTCAGCTTGTGATGTCTTTACAGATGCTTCCCCTAAAGGTAATGCAGTAGTGGTTTCTGGAAGAAAAGTATGGAAATGTCCTGTGGAGGATGTATCAGCCCAAGATGCAGAGGTAACAGCCTGCCTCATTGCACTTCAGCTCTTCCCTGGGGAACCTGTAAATTTGCATACTGATGGTGTGTATATGGCCCATTTTTAAGCCATTGGAGACATCTGCATATATATCACCTACCTCTAAGGTCCATCCTTTGCTCAGCTGCATTCAGCACTTGATTTGGCAGCGGACTGAGCCTTTGTTTGTCAGACATATCCTCAGTCATACCCGGCTGCCTGGGCCATTGTCAGCAGGTAATGATTTAGCTGATAAGTATACACATGTTTGCTTTACTTCTGACCATCCCCTAGAAATACGATAAATTTCACCTTCATGCACACTCCCTTTGGCATCATACTCAATGCAAGCGAGAAGTAGCACAAGCCATTACATCTTCTTGTCCTCAGTGTGCTCTTTTCCATGAGGGTTATGACCAAATCAGTTATGGCAGATGGATGTTACATACCTGCTTGCTGTAGGGAAACCTAAGTTTGTCCATGAATCAGTAGACACCTTTTCAGGAGTAATTTTTGCATTCAGGAGAATGAGCAAAAGATGCCATTGCACACTGCCTATCTGCTTTTGCCTATATGGGCAAACCTGAGGTTATTAAGACAGATAATGGCTCAGTATATATCAGCAAAAAAAAATTTCATCCTTTTGTTCATTCTATGAAATTTCCCATAAAACAGGCATCCCATATAATCCAATGGATCAAGCAATTGTGGAAAGAGCCAATCAGACCCTCAAGCAATATTTTCAAAAAATAAAAAGGGGGAGTTCATATGCTCCCCAGCAACTCAATTATCCACCATTCTCTTTATTTTAAATTTTTTGACTGTGGATGCTGAAGGGCACTCGCCATACACAAGTTAGGGCTCAGAGCCTAGGATTGGTTCATTGGAAAGATCTGCAAACAGGAAGATGGATGGAACCAACCCACTTGTTGGCAAAGGTGCGGGGGGCTGTATGTGTTTTTCCTCCAGGAGTAGATAAATCAATTTGGGTGCCAGAGCAATGTGTAAGGCCAGTGACCCAGGATGAAGACCCCAATTCTCCTTCTGCTTCAGGTGATGACTCTGGTAACAGTAGCAGAATTATGAGTGATGGGGAGTCTGGTGAGAAACCCCACTCTTTTAATGCCAGTTAGTATTGTATAATACCTATGGTCCCAAACCTGCTCTTGGGTATTGGGATGCTGATAGAGATTTTAATCTCCACCTCACAGTTATGTGGGGAGAATGTATCACTCAAGAGCCTGATTTGTTATACTGCTGGACGCAATATGACTATTAGATCCTCTGCTTGCGTTCCTGCCCTGTTTTTCTTTGTATTGTGGAATGGCACTTTAGGGGGAGATATTCTTAATTGTTCTTCCAGGATATACAAGCTGAGTAATTGCTGGGACAGTTCTGATGGAGCTTTGATCATTCAAGTGCCTGCTGTGATTCCTCTGCCAGTGCTGGTGTCTCAAAAACATCAGAAGATCATCCTTTATCAATAGCGGGCAAACAGCTGCAATTGTTGTTGCTATTGCTGTTGCTGCCACTATGGCTACAGTTGTTGGAGCTGCCATTTCACAGACAGCTGTGACTACAGAGACTGTGGATCAGCTGTCTGGAAGGGTTAGCGAGTTCCTGCAGACATGGAGAGCCCCAAGTCTGGCTGCAGATGCTGCAGAAGTCATGAGGGATTCCTACAATGGGCAACTCTCCTGGTATAGAGAGCTTGCCTAAGACAGGGATTAAGGCCTCCAGTAGACAGGTAAGAGTCTCTATCTGGGGAAGTCTTAAGACAGAGGCTCTCATGCTTTTAAAATAAAAAGGGGACCTCTTTGCCCCATCTACTGCGAGAATGAAGACCATTCTCAGCAATCAGACGGTCGACATTCCAGAAAATGTGGACATCACTCTGAAGGGGCGCACAGTCGTTGTGAAGGGCCCCAGAGGAACCCTCCGGAGGGACTTCAATCACATCAACGTAGAGCTGAGCCTTCTTGGGAAGAAGAAGAGGCTCCGGGTTGACAAATGGTGGGGCAACAGGAAGGAACTGGCCACTGTCAGAACCATCTGCAGCCACGTTCAAAACATGATCAAGGGTGTTACGCTGGGCTTCCGCTACAAGATGAGGTCCGTGTATGCTCACTTCCCCATCAACGTCGTTATTCAAGAGAATGGGTCTTTGGTTGAAATCTGAAATTTCTTGGGTGAAAAATACATCCGCAGGGTTCGGATGAGGACAGGCATTGCTTGTTCTGTCTCTCAAGCCCAGAAGGATGAATTAGTCCTTGAAGGAAATGATATTGAACTTGTTTCAAACTCGGCGGCTCTGATACAGCAGGCCACAACAGTTAAGAACAAGGATATCAGGAAGTTTTTGGATGGTATCTATGTGTCTGAAAAGGGAACAGTGCAGCAGGCTGATGAGTAGACCTAAGTTACCAGTTCCAGAAACAAGATCCTGAATTTTAATATGATTTGGGGTAACTTTTGGGACAATAAAAGACTTGTATTGAAAAATAAAATAAAATAAAATAAAATAAAAAGGGGAGAATTATTGGGTCCCTAGAGGACAGGCCTTTGCACCCACACTTGATCTGTTTTGCACTCTTGCAGTTGGTTGAAAACAGGAACAATCTGTTGTTTTCAGCAATGTTTCTAAGGATGTTTACCCTTAAGCCATTGCGTTACAGTGATGAGCTTCCTGCTTTTGCTGGCTTGGCCTCCCCTGCTGAGGGCTATATATACTGTGTGAGAAAGTGGAATAAAAGCTTGTCTGCAGAACCTGAAGTTGTGTTGTGTATTAATCCCAACGTCCCTCGCTCAGAAGAACAACAGTTGCCGTGCTGGCATGGCATTAAACCAATCTGAGTGACACTTATTCACAATGCACAAAAAGATTATTCCACAGTCCCCCCTTTTGTGTAAACAAAAAGGAAAAGTTTAAACTCTTAACACAGTAAAACTCTATACAATAATAACAATTATTGGGTCAGAATTACATTTGTAATGTCCAGTCCATTTGTATTTAGAATGTTTGCAGAAAATACTTTATTATTTATTTTGTCTTCATGAGTCAACATCTCTGTACCTAATTTATCTTCTATAATAACTAAGGAAAACTGTAAGGATAACTACCTAGTCTTCAACTCCATTACAGACCACCAAAGAATATATTACCCGAGTAAACAAGAAGTGAAGTGCAAGCCACTTCCAAACCTATAAAGATAACAGATAACAGACATCTGACTGGCTAGACAGTCGTATGAGGTTCTTCTACAATGTTAGGACATCCAGTCTTTGGCATATAGGCTAGAATATCTGGCAAACTCTTCTATGGAGCAGGAATATTGAAGAACTGGTATTGTTGTCTAATCTTGACAACATTCAGCAGTTGCTTTCCTTTTTGCTCTGTAGAAGATCTGAGAGACTTTTATACGAAGCCACCTTATCTTGTCAAAGTTTAACAGTTTTTTTCCTTTGTGTCCTGCCTGTTCAGTTTATACAGCATACTTTCAGCAGTCAATGCAAGAGTGGTTTTGTGCCTAATTGGTTAGCTTTGCCACATTAAAAGCAAGCTCCATATGATCTTTCTTCAAAGTCCATCATCTTTTCTGAAGTAAATAGATGCTGCCAGAAGCAGGTGTATCTCATTGTCATGAAAAGCCTTATGCTATCAAAATATTTAAAATGCCATATTCTGTAAGTCTTTGAAGTGTTCAAAGACTATATATCTATCTAAACTATATGTTTATCTGTGAAAGCATGATTGTTATAGATGACTATTAATCTTTTTCTCCTCTTTATCTTAAAAACGACTGATAGCTTTTAAGGACTCAAACTTTACCCTACATTTTAAAATGAGCTGTATAGATATAATACCTTAAACAAGAATAAAAACATATACACAGTATAGCAAAAATAACCTTAAATTTGTACCAATATACAAAATTCCATTCCAATTTAAAATATTTGAGACTAGTGATTGTTCAAACTTAGGCTCAATATTCTGTTCTTTTATCCCATGATTTCTATATTATATCCCCCCTCTTTCTCTTCAAACAGAGATTACTGAATCTAATCTTTGTTTAGTTTTTTCTGACCGTGACCAATAACAATTTGTAACCAACCACCCTAAACAATGACAAACAACCATAACCCACCAAATGACCAGAAACCACCCATTCCACCTTTTGGGAATGTGGATATTGTGTTCTTTAGACTGCCTCCTGATGTCTGGAAGTACTGGAATCTTTGGGGAAGCCTGAGAAAATGATCACGTTTTGGCTAGAATAGTCTGCATGGTTGAACCATCTCAGCCAGCAGCTGCTCTGGATGCAGTACTCTGAGAAAACTGTATCAGAGGCATTCTGAGAGGCTAGATCACTTGGGTCACCCATTTTCATTGGTGTTTGGTTTCCTTGTCCTGAAAACATATGCTTTCAAAGATGACATAAATTCTGCATTAGCACAAGTATAGACTGTGCATTGTACACAAGCCAGCCAAAGGGTTTTGTTGTTGTTGTTTTCTGTTTCAGAAGGTAAAATATGCATCACCTGTTTTATGGTTTTTCAAGGTCTATTTCTCTGTCTATACCCAGGATTTTCAGGGCATCTTCCCCAATCAAACCTCATCCTCTTTAACCTTTAATCCAAAGCATTTCATTTCTCTAGGGACAAAAACCAAACGTCTTCCCCAATGCAATGTATTTTTTCCTTCAATTTTGAAGTTAAAATATTTTTAAATATATATATTTAAATTTTATATATTTTTAAATATATAATTATATATTTATACATATATATAATTATATATTTATATATAGGCTGATATAATTTATCAGTTTCCATAATCTAGTATCTCTCAGCAGCTACCATTTGTTCATCAGCAATCAAAAACTTTAAAGACAACACAACAACATACAGGACCCAGACCTCCTGTGTATTTCCCATCTCAATGTGGCTTATTCTCTCTTGTTTTTAACTTTACTCTTTCTTATTTTTAAACTATTTATTTATTTATATTTTACTTTACTCTTTATTGTTTTCAAACTACTTATTTATTTTTATTACTGTCTATATTCTTTTTTAAGCCTATGTACACTATTAAACACACTGTAACCTGTTTACAGTTTTTTTTATATTTTTTTAAATATCTAAATTTGCTTTAATAATTTATAAGTTTCCGCCTCCTCCCAGCCTCCCATTTCCCTCCCCCTCCTCCCACCCTTCTTCCCCTCCCTCCACTCCTCTTCCCCTCCCTCTCCAGTCCAAAGAGCAGTCAGGGTTCCCTGCCCTGTGAAAAGTCCAAGGTCCTCCCCCATCCGTCCATGTCTAGGAAGGTGAACATCCAAACTGGCTAGGCTCCCACAAAGCCAGTACATGCAGTAGGATCAAAACCCAGTGCCATTGTCCTTGGCTTCTCATCAGCCCTCATTGTTCGCCATGTTCGGAGAGTCCGGTTTTATTCCATGCTTTTTCATTCCCAGTCTAGCTGGCCTTGGTGAGCTCCCAATAGATCAGCTCCGCTGTCTCAGTGGGTGGGTGCACCCCTCGTGGTCCTGACTTCCTTGCTCATGTTCTCCCTCCTTCCGCTCCTCATTGGGACCTTGGGAGCTCAGTCCGGTGCTCCAGTGTGGGTCTCTGTCTCTATCTCCATCCATCACCAGATAAAGGTTCTATGGTGATATGCAAGATATTCGTCAGTATTGCTATAGGGTAGGGTCATTTCAGGTTCCCTATCCTCAGCTGCCCAAGGAACTAACTGTCTACTCCTGCTTTACTGCACATCTGTAACCTCTTCTGCCTACATGAACAAAACCTTAAACCTGACATGTAACCTAGCTCATGGTGCACTGGCAGTTCAAACATTCAGGCAGTTTGCTGGAAGACATGTTTCCGTACCATGGTGTGCATGAGAAGCATGAAACTAAGAAACTGCACTTGACTCTGTTTTTGTATAATTAGAATCTTTTAAAAAATTTTCTCAGGTCTTATGCAGATAGATGTGACTGGACATCAAGTGTCATTTGTAGGCGAATTTTTCTCTGTCCCATCTGTCAGCTCCCAAATCATGACTTGGAGACTTATTATTAATTATGAAAACTTGGTCGATGGGTTAGGCTTGTTTCTAAAAAGCTTTTATAACTTAAACGAACCAATTTCTACTAATTTACTTTCTGCCTCGTGGCTTTGTTGCCATTACTCTGCACTCCCCATGCTGCTTTTCTGCTTCCTCCATCTCTGACTGATGACTGTCCTTCTCCACAGCATCCTCTCTGCCCTAAAAATCCTGCCCAGTTATTGGCCATTCAGCATTTTACTAAACCAATCCAAGTGGCAAATCTTCACAGTATACAAAACGATTATTCTATTGAGTGGGAGACTAGGGGATTGGATTCCAGTGAACAGAGGGAAAGAGAATATTTGCAGGCAGGCTGTCTAGTTATCTGGCAAGCCTGTACTTCTTTTTAAAACTGTTTATTTTCTAGATGTCATATTTAAAAATTAGCTAATCTTACTTATTTTGTATATATTTTATATACCTATGCCTCAGAGGATGGTGTTGAGGAGTGGCAGGCACCTCTGCTGGCTGAATCACTTGGTTAGCCTTGATAGTAAGTGTCTATTGCACAGAATATCTCTATATCTTACTTAGTTTTATTCCAATAATAAATGCTTTTATCAGGAACTGACAACTATTTGTCCTGTAATATTTCTCAAATATGAGTAAGTCATGATACTTGAGATAGTAATGGGCAATGACAGATTTTTTTTCAAAGATGGGTCAGTGGGGAGAGGTATTAGTTTGTCACGTGGTTTTTCTTTCATCAATACTTGTTTTCACATATCATGACATATCAAGAAATACTCAGCTTCAGAATGATGCCCAATCATATGATTTGAAATGCATATAAATAATGTAAAATGTTCATCAGCAAATACAGAAAGTCATGTCACTATGCTATTTCATACCTATAAAACAGTGGCTCATAATCACATCAAAGCTTTAATATTCAAATGGCAAAGCAGGTGACAGGCTCAGAAAAAGAAAAATCATTAAAATAAAATACTACAAGGAACTAATTTTTTTAAGCTGACGTATTCCTGCAATTCTCATCATATCACTTAATCTGCAGATCACTAAACCAGTGTAGGAAAAAGACTATTTTTCAAAGGCTAAAAATACAATGGGAATTTTTTTTTATTTCTAAATCAGGCTTTTACAAGTTATTTACTTCCTTTGCTTTTGAGATCATTAACAATTTTCTGGCAACATCCAATGAAAATTCAAATGCACTGATAAAATAATTAGGAAAGGATGGCTTGGAAGATGCGAACTGACATGTAAAAGAATATTACACACTGGTTGAATTCCTAAGTTTTTTCTGGATAGTAATTGTTTGCTGTAATTCTATCCCTTAGAAATGATTTAGAATCAAACACTTAGAATTCAGATCCTCCGTCTGTGTTATTCAAACCTGAGGAAAGGGGACATGAGTACTGGATAAGTAGTGTGGTTTCTTTTGCATTGTTATTGTTGCTAGGGAAACCACTTCCTTCAAATCATTGTGTTCAGCTTGTCCATCCCACTATCTGGCATTATTGTCTCTATGAGGGCAACAACGAGCATTGCAAAAGAACAGGAAACAAAAGGGACAAAACCCTGTGTGTTATCCTGCTGCACACAGGTTTCTCAGAAAGTCTACACGGTAGTGCTTTCAGGGAAATAACAAGACAGCCGGTCCCCCTGAAAACTGCTTTCTGGACTGGGGGTCACACAGTATTCTGTTCACACATACGTGTCTACAAAAACACCAATTTCTGAGCCATACTGGTGACTGCAGAAAAGAATATAATGCCAGGCTTAAACAGGACAGGCCTTGGCAGATCAGCATCCCAGGGCATGCTGGGTCAGTAATGGAACCGTGTGATCTTTCTGAGAGACAGTGCTGGCTAGCAAAAACAGATCAGTAAACTGACTTATGTAGGAATACAATCTGTGCATCTGCATAAAAAACAGAATTCCTCTAGGCATAGGGGACCAGAGTGAGGATTAGAACAGAACAGTTAAAAACATAAGCATCATCACAAATGAAAGAGAAACCCAGCATGTGCTGTCAAAGAGCCAGAGACCACAAAGGCAATTGTTGGAAGAAATTGATATTGTTTTCCTCCTGGATGGTGTTAACACACTAAAACATCCATACCGGTTCTACCAAACAAACAAAACCTTGCAAAGTGATAAAACACAGTAATTGAATGAATGCAATTAAAAGCCTTATTTCACTATTGTCTTTGCAGAGGGCATCAAATAAACAGTTCTCTACCAGCTTCTGTGTTATTCTTTTCTAAGTTTCATTGTGTGTGTGTGTGTGTGTGTGTGTGTGTGTGTGTGTGTGTTAGACACTGATTGAATTTAATTGAAACTGAAGAGTGTAGAGCAAAAGGTGGACACTATCTACCCAATCATGAATTCACTCATAGAAAAGTTGCAGCTACAAGAGATGTAGCTATCAACTACCAAAAGCCACAAAAAATAAAGTAAAAGAAAATAGACTAAACTAAAATATACATGCATGTTACATTATACAGACTAATCAGGATAGCAGGTTGTATCTATGCACTTAGGAACACACACACACACACGGAATAATAATGAAAAAAGTCAAAAATTTGGTAAGGAGGGGTATATGAGAGGGTGAAGGAGAAAAGAGAAGGGGGGAAACATGAAGCTATATTATAATCTTAAAAAAATAAAAGAAGTAAGAAAAATTAGATTAAACTGATCTGAAAGGACCATAGTCCCAAAAACACTTATGTTGACCTATAAAACAATACAAGGCAACAGAAGAAGAAAACTTTTACTCTTTTCCTGTTGCACTTGCCCTGATAGCAAATACAGTCCTTCACTGGCATTACAGTTTACTTTCTGGGGATTCCAGCAGATATTGAAAACCAGGTGAGACATCCCACCTTGTGGGTTGAGCAACAGCTTGATTCTTGGACTTTCCCTCCATATTCAAACATTGCTGGATTAGTTGGACCAAGCCTTTTGGTCATTCTCATAAATTTACTTTCTGCCTAAATAGAGAGATTCAGTCTATAAGTTTTGTTACTTTAGAGAACTCTGAATAATTCAGAGGATATACAGAAGAAAGTAACAATTTACTATGTCTCATACTTATTTCAACTAAGCATTTTAAAATGCTCTACTATGTTCATAGCAGCATTGTTTGTAATAGCCAGAACCTGGAAACAACCTAGATGTCCTTCCATGGAAGAATGGATGAAGAAAGTATGGAATATATACACATTAGAGTATATATTAAGTGCACCCCTTGTGGTCCTGACTTCCTTGCTCATGTTCTCCCTCCTTCTGCTCTTCATTGGGACCTTGGGAGCTCAGTCCGATGCTCCAGTGTGGGTCTCTGTCTCTATCTCCAGAGGAGAAGAGTGGGAGGAGGAGGAGAGAAATGGGAGATGGGGAGGAGGCAGGAATTTCTTTTTTTTTTTTCAATAAAAAAAAACGTAGATCGCCTGGGGAGAGGTGTTTGCTGAAGCTGATGACTAAGTTGCAGGTGCTTCCCTAGCCGAGCAGAGAATATTAATAAGGTATCCACCTTGGTTGAGGTGGGGGATTAAGAGATGTTTGAAACAATAAATGCAGGTAAATCTTAAGACAGAGAGAAACCTGAGATGCCCTTCCATGATGATGGTGTAAGATATGTCTGGTTATTTCTTGCGCCTCCGTACCAGTCCAGTTAGGGAAAATGGTTTTCTATGTTGGGGCCCAAAGGCCCTGACAACCAATAAAAGTAAAATATAGACAGAATGACCTTTCACACCATTTCCTCTTTCTTGTTTAAATAAAAATAAAGGTTTTAACTTTAACATAGTAAAATTACATGTAACAAAACAGGTATCAAGCAAGAAGTACAGTTACAATATTTATATCTATTTTACTTTTTATTATAGCTAAAGAAAATATAACTATCTATTCTTTAACTCCATCAAAGACTCCAGAAGGATATAATATTACCCAAGTCAACAGTAAGTACACTGTAAGCAACTTCCAAAACTCTAGAATTGACATAGACATCTTGCTGCCTAGAAGGTTACTCAAAGTTCTTCTGTAGCATTGGGACATCCATCTTCAGCCTATAGATCCATAGTATCTGTCAGACATTTCCATGAAGCAGGAAATTTGAAGATTTGTTCTGCCTTTTATTTATTTTTTTTCTGTATAAATGGCACCTTTATTGAAGGCTTATTAGTCACAGGTGCGGATATAAGTATCATTATTCCAGAATCTTGGCATCCGAATTGGCCTATTCAAGAGTTAGATGTTCAGTTCTTGGGAATTGGAACCCTATCTCGTGTAAAACAAAGCACAAGATGGGTTGAATGCATAGGGCCCGAAGGGCAAATAGGAAGATTAAGGACATATATAACCAATATTGCAATAAATTTATGGGGCCATGACCTGCTACAGCAATGGAATACCCAGATTAACATTCCTGTAGTTCCAGGAACTCATAATTCTGGGAAAGATATAATGAGGTATTATGCTTTTTTTCTTTTTTTCCCTCTCTTTCTTTCTTTCTTTCTTTCTTTCTTTATTAAAGATTTCTGTCTCTTCCCTATCACCGCCTCCCATTTCCCTCCTCCTCCCCCAATCAAATCCCCCTCCCTCATCAGCCCAAAGAGCAATCATAATAGCCTTTGCTGGAGAGGTTGTGGAGAAAGGGGTACACTCATCCACTGCTGGTGGGAATGCAAACTTGTGCAACCACTTTGGAAAGCAGTGTGGCGGTTTCTCAGGAAATTCGGGATCAACCTACCCCTGGACCCAGCAATACCACTCTTGGGAATATACCCAAGAGAGGCCCTATCATACAACAAAAGTATATGCTCAACTATGTTCATAGCAGCATTGTTTGAAATAGCCAGAACCTGGAAACAACCTAGATGCCCTTCAATAAAAGAATGGATAAAGAAAGTATGGAATATATACATATTAGAGTACTACTCAGCAGTAAAAAACAAGGACTTCTTGAATTTTGCATGCAAATGGATGGAAATAGAAAACACTATCCTGAGTGAGGTAAGCCAGACCCAAAAAGAGGAGCATGGGATGTACTCACTCATATTTGGTTTCTAGCCATAAACAAAGGACATTGAGCCTATAATTAGTGATCCTAGAGAAGCTAAATAAAGAGAACCCAAAGAAAAACATAGAGGCATCCTCCTGAATATTAACCTTCATCAGGCGATGAAAGGAGACAGAGATAGAGATCCACATTGGAGCACCGGACAGAAATCTCAAGGACCAAATCAGAAGCAGATGGAGAGAGAGCACAAGCAAGGAACTCAGGACGGCGAGGGGTGCACCCACACACTAAGACAATGGGGATGTTCTATTGGGAACTCACCAAGGCCAGCTGGCCTGGGTCTGAAAAAGCCTGGGATAAAACCGGACTCGCTGAACATAGTGGACAATGAGGACTACTGAGAACTCAAGAACAATGGCAATGGGTTTCTGATCCTACTGCACGTACTGGCTTTGTGGGAGCCTAGACAGTTTGGATGTTCACCTTACTGGACCTGGATGGAGGTGGGGGTTCCTTGGACTTCCCACTGGGCAGAGAACCCTGATTGCTCTTTGGGCTGACGAGGGAGGGGGACTTGATTGGGGGAGGGGGAGGGAAATGGGAGGCAGTGGCGGGGAAGAGACAGAAGTCTTTAATCAATAAATAAATTTATAAAAAAATAAAAATAAAATAAAATTTATTGTGGGCAGTGATCCAAAACTAAAATATAATTCCCTTTCTGAAATCTTGAGATGTTAACTGTCAATAAAATCAATATCCAATCTCCCAAACTAGAAATTTTGCAACTACTATTAATGGAGGGGAGAAGGAGAGAAAGAAATAATGTTAATAAGAGTAGGGAATGCTCAAAGAAGCCCAATTGTAAGCCATAGATACTCTCCTAATGGAATTTTGGGATTCCCTCTTGTACCAAAAAGGGGATGTACACAAGGCAAACTACAGCCTCCTAAACCTGTCTGCTTTTTCTTTACTTGAAGCTGTTTTCAAGGCTACGGTCCTTGATAGTGCTGTCTTTATTTTGCTAATAACCTCTCCAACAAGACTATGACCTTATCATTTTATAATTAAACATGAACCACAGGTACAACTCAGTAACTTATAGTTAATAGTCATTATGCAGTATCAGCCATGTGTTTGACCATCCAGGGTATTTATGGGTCACAAATGGTTAAATTAACTTGCAGTTTATTTGGTTGGTTTGGTGTCAGTCACTGAGACACACAAAATGTTTGATAAGAATGCATAAATACAGTAATGTTTGATATATATTGGTTGATATGACAAGAATTTTCATATGGAATATATAGCCTTGCCTTCACTATCTTTAAGTCTCTTGCTTATTTCGCATTGTGGTTGTTTGAATAAGAACAACCCCCATAGGCTTATGTATTTGAATGCTTGGTCATCAGGGAGTATGCTATACTGCTTGAGAAGGATTAGGAAGTATGAGTTTAATGGACTATGTGTGGCCTTGTTGGAGGATATGTGTCACTGGGAGTGATCACTGGGGTTTCAAAAGTTCATGGCAGGTCCAGTGATACTTTTTGTCTTCCTGATGCCTGCAAATCTGGATGTAGAACTCTCATATATTTCTCCAATACCATGTCTGCTTGAGTGCAGCCATGCTTCCTGCTGTAATGGACTAAACCTTTGTGTAGTAATAAGGGGCGACGGGGCTGCATCCCCAGCACCCCGGCAGCCTGGCTAGCTTATGCTCCGAAATAACAACACACAAACTGTATTCATTTAAACACTGCTTGGCCCTTTAGCTCTAGCCCTTACAGGCTAATTCTCACATCCCGATCAACCCATCTCTAATAATCTGTGAGCCCCGGTCTTACTGGGAAGGTTCAGCATGTCTAACCTGGCGGCTTGCTTCATCGCGTGCGTCTGCCCGGGAGAGCGGAGCATGGCATCTCTCTGAGGCATCTGCTCCCGAGAGGAGAGCTGTGGAGTCTGAGCTCACTTCCTCTTCCTCCCAGCATTCTGCTCTGTTTACTCCTCCCACCTATCTCTAGCCAATGAGAGCCAAGCAGTTTCTTTTTATTTAACCAATGACCTTCCTACATCACCTTTGAAATTGCAAGCCCAATTAAATGATTTCTTCTAAAAGTGTTGCCATGGTCAGGACATCTCTTCACAGCAAGGCACCCATTGAAAGTGCCTCTGAAATGTCCCTTTTGAACCTCCTCCTCTGGAGTTGCTAAACCCACCAGTAAGTCTTGAGTGAAGGAGACTGAGGTGGTGAGATGAAGTATCTGGAAGACTCCATGTGGCAAAGTGCATCTCGACACAGAATGGATTCAGGGAGCATAAAGGAAAGAGAAAGATATGACAGAAAGGATTGGGGTCCCTCTGGGGGTATTCCTAATCAAATTATACAAGTATAAAAATCTAGATCTTCTGTGTCTCAGATTTATAAGCACACATGTTGACAGTAAATATTTATTGAACCCATCAAATTCTATTTCTTCTTTTAAAAAGAAAATATTAAAGAAAAACCACAAAAATTCTATAATTAGAAAGGATTTAGTAGTATCATGCTTGTGTGTAACAAATGTGTCTTATCTGCTGTCATTGGCACCTGCTTAGTGTGTGTAAGATTATCCCTACACTCAATCCACAGTTAGGCAACAACCGAGGTGCACATAGCACCCTCCAGCACCCTCTGCCTTTTCTACTTTTCTTTCTCTTCAAGTAGCCCACAGGCACATTTTAATAAGTGACCTTTCACAAGCTGAATAATTTCTCCAGTACACGGGTACATTCAAAAGCCTCTAAGGATTTAGCTGCAATAAGTAGTCCTAGCAAATACATGGTCTTATGAAGCCTTTGAAGTCTCTAAAAAAAATTCCCTTAAGTAGGCTCAATTGAGTTTGGACTAAAAGATTTACAGAGCTCTTTGCAAAGCAAAAATCCTGCGATTTGGGATCAGCAGAACCTGTGGATTTTACAATGTGGTACCCTCATTATGATCTTTCTATCTTTGTGAATATTTTTTGGATACAAAATAGGTTACTTGATTTGGTCAGCTATTAACAGTTCAAAACAGCCAATCCTTAGTGGATTAGCAAAGAAACCAACAGGGCAGACAATTTTTTTATTCTCATTTCCCAGTTTCAGTGTGATCTGTTATAAAGCTTTCTATTAAAGAAAATGAGAGAACATTACACAGCACACTGCATAGCCAATTTGTTCCTGAGACTCTGGATGATCATTCACTACACTCATGGCTTCCACTACTTCTTCAACTACTCCTACATTTCACTTAGAGCCTGTAGTTCCCACATCGATTCTTGAGACATTATATCTTGTACTGAATTAATGTAGCTATGCTCTTAATACTAATTTTTTCAGCTGGGGAATCAAAATATGACAGTAATTTTCTCTGGTTAGTTGATGAATCCTATTTCTAGTTATATTTGTACCAAATATCAAGGTTTTAAAAAATTATAGTAATTATTGGCCTCCAAAATAGTAATTGTCTGTTGGATTGTGTACAGTATCTATGCCTTGAATTTTGGAGAAACAAAGATTTAAAGCAAACCACAAATAATAAATGTTTAAATACAAAATGATCATCAACAAAACCACAGAAATAAATACACATAAAATCAACCTAATACAAACAACCAAGTTTAACTGGGTTTTGACATATTTGTAATCCAAGTGCTCAAGGGGCTGAGGCAGAAGCATTACTAGTTCCAGGCCATTGTGGGTTGCATAGTGGGTTTTGAGATCAGTCTCAGCTACATAGTAACACTTTTTATCACCAGCAAAAATCCCTTAATAATCTATAAATATCAAAATCAGCTATTTAATTGGCCAAATAGTTCAAAATGCATTTTATTTAATTAAAATATACTTGCATCAGTTTGTTGTTACTCTCCTCCCTCCCGCCCTTCCTATCACAGCATCCTTGTCCTCTTCTGGATTGTTGTTACATATGTATAAAGACAACCTGCTGAGCACATTCAGACTTACTAGCAGGCCTGATCACTTGGCATTGGATAAACACTCAGGGGCTCATTCTTGGGGAGGACCAATTCTTCATCTCTCAGCACTTGCTAATTACTTGTAACAATTCACCCGGGAGTGGGGTCCTCTTAAATGACCCTCCTTGTACAATGCAATGGCAGATGGTATTGGAATCGTTCAGGTCTTATTTAGAGAACCATGTCAATGAGAGCTCCTGGTATAGCTTCCCAGTGATAGCTAGCAGGCACAATCTCTCAGCAAACATCTTGATCCTCTGGTTCTTACACTATTTCCATGCACGCTTTCTGGATATTCCCTATGTCTACTGTGCAGAGGTCTTTTTTAATTTATTTAATGAAAATTTTCTTAACACTTCGACTAAATTTAGAAATTTTCCTGATAGATGATTTGATGCATGTCAGACAGTTTTGTGTGTTTCCTAAATGATTGGTTCTTTATAAAAATAATGAGACACAGCCTAGTATTTTTATTGTTTTTATGGAGCTATATATTTTTCTCTGCTTCCCTCTCTTTATCCCTCCTCCCATTCTACCCTCTCCCATGAGCCCCACACTACCAATTTACTCAGGAGATCTTCTCTTTTGCTACATTCCATGTAGATAAGATCCATATATATCGCACTTAGGGTCCTCTTTGTTGTTTAGGTTATCTGGGATTGTGAATTGTAGGCTGGTTTTTCTTTGTTTTATGTCTAAAAGACCATTGTGAGTGAGTACATAGTATATTTGTCTTTCCTGATCTAGGTTACCTCACTTAATATGATGTTTCCATCCATTTGGCCTCAAATTTCAAGATGTTATTTTTTTCTGCTGTGTAGTACTCCATTGTGTAAATGTACCACATACTCTTTATTCATTCTTCAGTCGAGGGGCATTTAGATTGTTTCCAGGTTCTGACTATGACAAATAATGGTGCTTTGAACATAGTTGAGCACGTGTCCTTGTGGTATGATTTTGCATACTTTGGGGATATACCCAAAAGGGATATTCCTTGATCTTGAGGTAGGTTGTTTCCTAATTTTCTGAAAAATTGTCATACTGGTTTCCAAGGAATTTTCTCTAGAATTTCTCAAGTAAAAGAAAATAAATGGAGGAGGAGGAGAAAAGGAAGAACTCCAAGACCACAGAGAATGCCACCAGTAGAAAAACCTAAGAGAAATTAGCTGAACACAGTGGCTCTCAATAGCACCAGATCATTGTTCCTACTTCACCCCTTTCCATAATACCCCAGGCTCTGTGAAATTCAGTTTAACTTCTTTACCAAAGACCACAGGAAAATAGGGTCTCTCTGCCCACATTCCAATCCTCCTATCCATTTCCTTCCAACAAAACCCAGCTACAACTGACTCTGGTCTTCCCAGCTATTGAAGACTATTTTCAATAGGAAAAGGAAAAAAACACATAAAGGCCATATATAATGTGCCCAGAGGAAGATGAAGAGTTGAAAGTTTTTCTGTAAGAACAGGAAGTATATGCTCTTATCACTTCTTTCAATCAGAACACTAGGACTGGTGACGCAAGTGAAGGCACTTCCCACTGACATGAAGACCCGAGTTCAATCCCTAGTACCTCCAGAGTGGAAGGGCAGAAATGAAGCATGAAAAGAAATAAGAGTCATTCAGACTTTGTAGAAATAAAGCGAAATGGTTCATATTTACAAATAATGTGATACTGACCATACAAAGCAAATATTCCAGAGAACTTTTTGAACTCAAAAGCAAATTCCATAAATTTGAAGAATATAAAATTACCATGTAATGAGAGAGGGTTGAAGGAGAGAGGAGAGGAAGGGAGGGGAGCAGAGAAGAATATATAGCTCAATAAAAACAATTTTTAAAAAATCACCATGTAATAAGTTAGTAGCATTTCCATATAGTGCCAAACAACTACCTGAAAAAGTAATCAAGAAAATAAACAAATTCATAATTTAGGAATGAAAATAGCCAAGGAGGTGAACACCTGTTTACTGCAAACTATAAATGCTAGTGAGAGAAATTGAAGAAGACACAAGTAACTAGAAAAATATCTCATGTTCATAGAACAGAAAACTGAATATTGTTTAGATAGCCACACTACTGAAATTAGCCTATAAATTCAATCTTTTCTTATAAATTTCAGTATCTTTTTCACAAAAGAAAAACAAACTTAAAATATGGAATTGCAAAACAAGTAGATCAAACAGTATAAGAAATTTTAAGTAATAATAATAATAACGATGTCATACCACCTGACTTCAAATTGTTGTAGTAATAATGTAGCAGATATAATGTCAAAATAGCATCATATTTTCATAAAAACATATACATAGATTAATGAAACAAAAATAAATTCATACATTAATTATCAACTGATTTTGACAAGGGTACTAAGAACACACAATAAAGAATAGTCTCCTCAATATATGGTATTTGGGAAACTGAATATTCAAGTAGAGAATACTGAAATAGATCTTTATTGTATATCAAGCAAAAGTACCTGAAGTGTAGAATAAAGACTAAAACCCAAACTGTCAAACTATCCAAAGAAAACAGGGGAAAGCATTAGTGGATCTGAATTAGCAATGAAACCCAAACAGGGCAGGAACCTGGGGGCCGGATCTTATGTTGAGGCCATGGAGGAGTACTGCTTACTAGCTTTCTTCCCATGGCTTGCTCAGCCTGCTTTCTTATAGAACCCAGGACCAGCAGCTCAGAGGTGGCACCATCCACAATGGACTGGGCACTCCCAAATCACTAAATAAGAAAATGTCTTACAGACTTTTCTTAAGCCCAATTTTAAGGAGGTAGATTTTCAACTGAGGTTCCCTCTTCTCAGATACTCTACCTTGTGTCAAACTGACATAAAAACAAGTGAATGTAGCAATAAATATCAAAAATATACTAACGGAATAGCAATGAACTAAAAGGCTTCTACATAGCAAAGAAAAAAGTAAGCAGAATAAAATGGAAGCCTATGGAAACATAGGAAATATATCCAAATAATACATATAAATGATTACTATCCAAAATGCATAATGAACCTCTACAACTCAATAAAAAAAATGAAAGAAAATGTGAAAAAAAAGCAGTAACTTGCTCTTTCTCTTCCGGTCGCAGGCGCTTCGGGAGCCGCCGATTACCGTCCAGTCATGGCCAAGTCCAAGAACCACACCACACACAACCAGTCCTGGAAATGGCACAGAAACGGCATCAAGAAACCCCGGTCACAAAGATACGAATCTCTCAAGGGGGTTGACCCCAAGTTCCTGAGGAACATGCGCTTTGCCAAGAAGCACAACAAGAAAGGCCTGAAGAAGATGCAGGCAAATAATGCAAAGGCCATGAGCACACGTGCGGAGGCCATCAAGGCCCTGGTGAAGCCCCAGGTGGTGAAGCCCAAGGTGCCAAAGGGCCCCACCCGCAAACTCACCCGTCTGGCTTTAATTGCTCACCCCAAGCTTGGGAAGAAGATTAGAAGCTACATGGCCAGGGGTCGTAGGCTCCAAAAAACAAAGCCCAAGGTTCAAGCCAAGGCAGAGGCCTCAGCTGCAGCTCAGGCTCCCAAAGGTGCCCAGGCCCCTGTGAAGGCCCCATAAAAAAGGTCGCAGTCTGCCAGTGTGAAGACAGATGGACTGGTGTGAACACCTACACAGTATTTGCAGATGTTCAGGACCTTATGCTGTTTTTACAAATAAACTTGAGGCAAGTTCTGTTAAAAAAAAAAAAAAAAGCAGTAACTTGATTGAAAAATGCACCAGGACAACTAGAAATAATAAACTTTGGTCTATACTAGTCACCACATTGATGGGATTATTGCACAAATTATTCATGTATCAAAATATTTTACTTTATTTCATAAGCATTGAGAAATACAATATGACAAAGTTTTACTATTAAAAGTAAATGTAAAGCATTTTATTACTTATCAACCACCTCTGCTTCTTATAATCTTTCCAACTTGTTTTTCAAAGACAAAAGGGATGATGCAAATATGAATTTCCAGAGATTGTGACAGCATGGACAAGATCTACACAAGTTCAAAACAAAATCATCCCACCCCTGGACAGGAAGATACTAGCAACTGATACTTTCTGGGATTGGAAGAAAAGCACTTTTCTTCAGTGACACATGGTATATCAACCACACTCCAGAGCAGGCCCCAGATTTGGGAATAATCGGCCAACAAAAATTAGACTCCATGGCTTTTTGTGTGTATGTGGTTTCTGTATTGTTGTTGTTTTGGTTTAGGCTATGGTATGGGCTTTTCTTAGAGAGAAAATATGAAGTTGGCTGGGTAAGGATGTGGCAAGCATCTGGGAGAAGTTAGGGGAGGGGAAAGAAAATGATCGAACTATATTGTATAAGATCTTCAAAATGAAGTATCGAAAAAAATCTATGAGTTTCAGGTTCCATGTGTGCTTTGATCATGTTCACACACATACCCTAAATTTAAACTATTTAAATAACTAATAGATGCTGTTATCTGTGGTCTTCTCTACTCTCAAAGTAAACTGTTTGAAAACCACAAGGCAGAGTTCAAATATTTTACCTCCCATATTGATCAGACCACTGAAGCTGCTTTAGCTCAAACCTGAAGCTCAAAACCTGCTGCCCCAGGAGTGTGGAAACACCCTAGGTAGCGACCCTCCTGCTGTCTCAGCTCCTAGAGATTGTTTGCAGGCTCAGTCCTAAAAATGTGTAAACAAAGAGCCTTAGAGACTCTTCTCATAAAAAGACAGTTGTGATGGTTAATCTTGGCTTTCAGCTTACCTGGACCTGAAATCAAGAAGGAAAGTCATTGGAACACTTGTAAGTATTTTCCTGGTTAGATGAGTTAAACTGGAAAGACCCACCCTAAATGTAGGTAGCTTTTGAATTTGTCTGCCTTCCTTTGCATCTCAACAGCTAGTCCATCCACGCTGTTTTTGAACTCAACTACTATGCAGCTGCTGCTATCTTCCTTGACCGCTATCAGAACCCAGGTTCTTCAGTTCTCCAACATGGACTACAGAACACTGGCTTCCCAAGAATCCTCTAGATCTTCAATGCCAGATTGGGTCTGATGAAGTATCCAGCCTTGTTCACTGTACAGCAACTGATTCTTAGTTGCCCGACTGTAAGGAAACCACTATTGGTATATATAAGTCAATCAAATAAATACCCACTTTACACATACATTTGCACATACGCACACACACAAATACTCATTTTAATTGTTCTCTAGAGAACCCTGACTTATTAGTACAATATGACAAAAAGTACTCCACAACACAAATCATCACAGAAAATTCACATTGGAACCACAATGAAACAAAACCTCACACGTGTTAGAATGGCTATTGAAGAAGGAGGAGGAGGCAACAACAACAAGACATAAACCAAACAAACAAACAAAAACAGTATGGTAATTACTCCAGCTTCTATGGAGAACAGTGGAGAATATTTCTTGAAAAACTATAAACAAAGCTATCATGTACTCAAGCAATCCCACTACTGGGTATATATTAAAAGAGTAAAACTTGAGTGTAACAAAGAAGTCTCTGCTTTTTCATGCTCTCTGCAACACTATTAACAACAACCAAAACATGAAAGTAACCTAATTAGCCATCACAACATGAATAACGAAAGGAGAATGCACAACAATCTATGCACAATGAAGTAGCCTTTACCGCTAAATAAGTGGTATCCCGTCATGCAAGAGATGGATTAATGTGGAGGATGTTAAGTGAAATAAGCAAGGCACACAAAGACAAAATGGTGTATAAGCTTCTTGTCTGTGAAATTTATAAAAGGAAAATTCAGAAACAGAAAGTAGAACAGTCTTTACCAGCGACTTCATGATGAACAAAGGGTAAAAGTTTGGGAAGTGTTAGTCAAAAGATCCAAAACTAGTTACAGAGGAAAAATAAATTCTGTCCAGGGGCTGTGCTACCACCAGCGCAATGCTAGGCTGAGTGGCCTGTGCTATCTGTCACCTGGGGCCTTGGCATTATCGGGGCCCTGGCTTCTGCTGAGGCCTTGTCTGAGTCTGTGGTCCTGCTGCAGTTAGGAAGTCTGTGTTGATCTCCATGGCCCATGTTATTATGGGGGTCATAGGAACCAATAGTGTTGAAATCTGAGAGCTGCCCTGAGCTGGCCCAACCCTTCACTGGCCCTGAGTTAGCTGGCCCTATCCCTCACTGGGTATAGCAGCAGAAGGGCTGACACCTGCAATTAGGAAAGATAGCCCCTCCCCACACACATACACAAAGGGCATTTACCTCACCTGGGCAGCACACAATAGCTGACCCTGTTGTTAGGGATACAGCTAAACCAGCCCTGGAATCATGAGAGATGGAGAACTAGCCTTGTCCCTTGCAGACTGCAGCACATGGGAGGACAGGCCCTACACCCAACCTGGGCAGCACACTAGAGCTACTCTTGTCGGCAGTGATACAGGTGAGCTGACCTTGAGTAACTCGGTGAGCCTCACTACAGCTTTCATGATGAGATTCTTTATTGTTTTTTGTTTATTTGTTTGTTGTTGGTTGGTTTTTTTGTTTCGGTTTTGGTTTGTTTTGTTCTGTTTAGTTTTTGGTTTATCTTTTAGATTTTGTTCTGTTTTGAGTGGTTGCCAGGACTAAGGGTGGATGTAGGATTGGGAGGGACAGGGAGATGTGTGGGATTGGGATACATGATTGAAATCTGCAAAGAATCAATAAAAGTGAAAGAAGGCAATAAATTCAAGAGATTATACAATATGATTGCTTTAGTTAACAATAATGCTTTGTATTATTGAAAATATCTTACATTTTTACTGCTTTTATTTTAAAATGGTAAGCATAGGAGTGGAAGAGATGGCTCAGTGGTTAAGAACACTTGCTGCTCTTGCAGAAAATCTAGGTTCTAGTTCCAGAACCCAGACAGTAACTCACGATTGCCTATAACTTAAGTTCCAGGGGATCCAATGCCTTCTTCTGACTCTGAGGGGCACTTCAGATGCACGATACACACACACACACACACACACACACACACACACACACACACACACACACACACACCTTTTTTAAAAACCTAACTAAGTCTGCTCCAAGCTCTGACGAGGGAGGCTCCACCCACTTGGGGTCTCTCCTGCACAATGTGCCCATGTGGAGCCCTTCTCTCTGGGAACTGATTTCCCCACTTGAAAAGAGCCTGCTCAAAAAGAGAAACATGGTTACCAAACCAACACAAAGTCTTTGACTTACATTCTGTCCTGCCTGCAAAATATGCTAGGGCAATGACGGCACAAAATTGTGAGAGTAGCCAACCAGTGTCTGATTTTACTTAAGGTCCACTTCATGAGGAGGAACCCACACCTGAAACTTCTTGGGTAACAAGAAAAAGAGATTATATAGCCCAGGGACCTAGGATGAAACCAAACACTAGTGGTCTAAAAAAAAAAAAAAAACAATTAAATGATATTCTGCTACACTCATAAGTTAGTGCCTTATCCTGTCATCATAGAGGTTTCCTCTGGCAGCAGATGACCCACAGATAGACAGTATGTGGAAAGAGTCTAAATGCAAGGTTTTCAACAAACCCCTCCCCTCACAGTTCAAGAGGAGACAGAAAAATTGTAAGACCCAAAGGGGATCAAAGACACCAGGAGAACAAAGACCTCTGAATCAACTAAGCAAGGTGCATAGGGACTGAAGTAGCGAGCACAGGGGCTACATGAGTCTACACACACACACACATACACACACACACACACACACACACACACATACACACACACACACACACACACAGACACACACACAAATATGAGCTTTTAGCTTAGTATTTTATGGGACTCCTGACTGTGAGAACAAGTGGGTCTCTGACTCTTGAACCTGTTCTTGGAACTCCTTTCTTCCTGTTGTCTTGCTGAGACCAACTTTAATATGATAGTTTTGCTTCATCTTATTATATTTAATTTTGTCATATTTGACTGATATCTTTTAGAAGCCTGATCTTTTCCAATGAGAGACAGAAAGGGAGTGGATTGAGAGGGGAAGAGAGGTAGGAAGGAACTGGGAGGGATAGAGGGAAGGAAAACTAATAATATATTGTATGTGAAATTAATCTATTTTCAATAAAAGGGAAAATGGGGAAAAGATAAATGTTTGCTTACCAAAAAAAATCCAGCAAGAGAATTTTGCATTTTTTAACATCTATGTACCAAAAACAAGGGTATGCAGGTTCATTAATGAAACACTACTACAGCTTAAACTGCATTTTGACCCTCATATACTACTCTCAGTCCAAGACTTCAATACCTCACTCTCGCCAAATGAGGTCATCCAGACAAAAGTTAAACAGAGAATTACTGAAGCTGATAGATTTTATAAACCAAATCAACCTAACAGATATTTACACAATATTTCATCCAAACATAAAAGACTATACCTTCTTCTCAGCACCTTATGAAACTTTTTCCAAAATTGATCACATATTTAGACACAAAGCAAATCTTAACAGATAAAAGAAATTTTTTTTTCGATAATTAAAACTTTTATTCTGTTCCTAATAATGGTGATAAAAGGCACATAAACTGGGCAGTTGCTGTATGCTATGTAGAACATCCTGCATCCTACCTGGCCATCATGGATGAAAGCTGGATATTAACAACAACAGAAACAAGAAAAAGCTTACAAATTCATAGAAACAAACAACTCTTTACTAAATGAAAAAAAAAATGGTACAAGACAGAAAAAACATTTTAGAGCTGAGTGATACTACAACAAAATTCCCTTAACCAATGGGATGCAAGGAGGCCAGATCAAAGAAATAAGTTCATAGCACTAAGTGTCTACATAAAAAAATGGGGAAATCTCATATTACATATTTAACAGCAAACCTGAAAGCTCTATAATAAAAAGAAGAGATAATACCCAAAAGGGGTAGGTAGTATGTAATCATCAAATGCAAAGGCTGAAATCAATAAAAATAGAAAAAAAATGAAATAAATCAATACAAAGAATCCATGAAACCAAGATTTGGTTCTTTGAGAAAATGAATAAGATGGGCAAGTCTTTAGCCAAATTAACTAAAGGTGGAGAGAGAGGATCCAAATGACTAAAATTAGTGATGAAAAGGGGACATAGCAATAAACACTAAGGAAGTCTAAAGAATCAAAATGACTATTTTAAAATTTGTCATCCACTAAATTTGAAAAACTAAAATAAATGGATAATTTTTTTTGATAAGTACCACCTACTAAAGTTAAAACAAGGTCAGACAAGCAGTTTAAACAGAACTATAACCCTGTGGCATACTTTGATCTCACTCTGATACTCCTGAAACTGACGATAGTGTTTACTATGAATCTGAGTGCAGAGCTAGCTACTAGCTGACCAAAACTAGCCACAGATGTTTTGGAGGACGAAGGCCACAGAGAGTGACACAGAAAGTAGTGTGAGGAGCCTTAGAGAGATTGGGGAAGGAAAGAGAAAGGAGGTCATTGGTCATTTCAAGAGATTGGAACTTTATTTCACATAGAACAAAGTGCAAGACGGCTTGAGTATATGGGGTCAGAGGAACAGAAAGGAAAATTAAAACTTTATGTGACTAAGCCAGGCGATGGTGACGCACGCCTTTAATCCCAGCACTCAGGAGGCAGAGGCAGGCGGATCTCTGTGAGTTTGAGACCAGCCTGGTCTACAAGAGCTAGTTCCAGGACAGACTCCAAAGCCACAGAGAAACCCTGTCTCCAAAAAAAAAAAAAAAAAAAAAAAACTTTATGTGACTAACATAGCAATGAATTTATGGGTACATGATTTCATTGCAGCAATAGAAAGTAAAGATTAACATTCCTCCAATTTCACAAACAAACAATAAATTAACATATGCTTCTGAGAAAAATAGTAAAAGTTATTATCAAGAACAGTCACTGACTGTTCAGGTTATATATAAGCAGGGCAAAACATCTGCTCATCTTTCAAAGGTACCAATATCCCTACCTTTAAAATGGTTAACTGACAAACCTATCTGGGTGGAACAATGGCCTTTGACATCAGAAAAATTACAGGCATTAGAACAACTGGTAGAGGAGCAACTGCCAACATTTTGAAGAATTGACCAGTCCTTGGAATTCTTCTATATTCGACATTTAAATGAAATCTGTAAAGTGGAGAATGGTAAAGATCTAAGAGCTATTAATAAGGTGATCCAGCCAATGGACTGTTTATATCCTGGAATTTCCTTGCCTTCTTTATTACCATCATAAACATGGTCTATTATAGTGATTGATTTTAAAGCCTACTTTTTTTTTACTATACCTTTACAAGAAAAGGATAGAGAAAACTTTACATTCACAGTGCCTACTTACAATAATTCTCAGCCTGTTAAAAAATATCAGTGGGAAATTTTCCCATGAGAACAACAATGTTAGACAGTCCTAAATTGTGTCAATATTTTGGACAGCAACAATTAGAAATAATTTGTAAACATTTTCCTCAATCTATAATTTACCATTATATGGATGAAATCTTACTAGCCAATTCATACTCAAAGATCTTAGAAAAGATGTTTGAAGAGGTAAAAAAAAAATTGCCTTATTAGAGATTTTGAGTTGCTCCTAAAAAATACAGACAGAAGATTCTATTAATTACCTACGATATAAGACAGGTATACAGAAAATTCAACCACAAAAAAGTACAAATCATGAATTATGAACTCCTAATGATTTCCAAAATTGCTGGGAGATATTAACTGGCTATGGGCCACAACTGGATTGACAACTCAAGAACTAAGTAATTTATTTCAAACCTTACAAACTAACAAAGAATTGAATAGTCCAAGAAAATTTTCAGCTGAGGCTGGGAAAAAAATGGTTCTGGTAGAAAGGAAAGTACAGGATGGACATGAGGATTGCTTGAATCCAGGACTTTATTGTACCCTGATCATACTACATTCTATGCATTCTCCTAAGAAATTCTTATGCAGAAAAAATAATATCTTAAAATGGATACTTTATTACATAATCAAAGTAAAAAATTAAAGACTATTAGAAAAGGTTTCTAAATAATGCTAAAAGGAAAATTGAGACTTCATCAATAAATAAGAATAGAATCAACAGAATTGTGGTACCTTTCACTAATGCTGAAATTACTTCATTATGGGTAAAAATAAACACTGGCAATGAGCTTGTAGTAATTTATTGGGTGAGATTAGCAACAAATATCCAAAAAGAAAAGATTTCAGTTGATAAAAAGAACTAATTGTATTCTTCCTCACATTGTACAAGAAACAACAATTTTTGGACCCCATACATTCTATACTGATACAAATAAATCAGGAGTGACTGGTTATAATCAGGAAATTTAAGTAAAGTGGCTCAAATCACTTATGATTCTGTTCAAAAGTAAGAAATACATGCTATTCTCATGCTATTATTATATTTTCTTGAAATTAATATAGTTAACTGACTCTCAGTATGCATAAAAGTTGTTTTGCATATTAAAGACCCCCAGAGACAAATTACAAAATGCTTTATTAAATGTAGGGTTCTTAAATGCTAATAAGAAAGGAACAACAGTTGAAGATAGACATTGGATAGTAGAAAAAAAACTCATGAATTAAATAAGTGTTGTGAATTAGATTGGTAAGATAAATAAACAGTACTGCTCAAGAATAACAGTTATATTTTAATGGTTAAAAAGGGAAAACTCACGCTACAAGAGTGGGAGCTCCAACATCCTATCTGTCTGGCAGACACTGCACAGAGAGGGCACACATCTGGGTTCTCCCAATTTTTCTACCTGGGCCCCAGATAGCCACACCCTAACTAGATGTGATTGGTTGATAGAGTTTCCCCATCAAACAAGCCTACATAGTTTAAGGATATGTTGATGTCAGAATGGAAACCAGGATATGTCTTACATTAGGAAAGAGGTTTTACTTTTGTTTGCACAGGAAAAGAAAAGCTATGGATACCATCAAAATTGATAAAGATAAAATTCAAACAAGAAAGACCTCTTCATTAGGAGAAGTGGTAGTTTTTTTTTCTATTATCCAATGTTTCTCTGCTGTTGTTGTTCCTTTCTCATTAGCATTAAAAAAATTCAAAGTTAATAAATCATCACAAAATCTATTACTGAGGATATTTTCCATCCCTTTCTGATTATTTAACAAATACTTTATAGTTTGATTTGTTCTTTATATAACTGCCTGACCTGAAGGATTGTTTGGTATACCTGTAATAAGTCTTATATTATAATAAGTAAAAACAAAACAACCTGTTTCATTTTCTCAGACACATGTGATGGATGATTATCTGTCTTTATTTGTGCAGGTATACCCACGATGGTCATAACTTCTAATAATTGCATGATTACTAAATCAGCCTTTTCTGAGCTCAAAGCAGTTGCCCATTGAAAACCTGAATGAATGTCAATTTTAATTTTCCAAAATCTGCAGAGTGTAACACTTTTGTTTGCCAGAGTCCATCCCTTGAGTACCCTTTGGGTTAATCCCTGCAGGTAGTGGTGCTTGGTTATCAAAAGAACAAGCAGAACATCTCTTTATAATCTCCTTAGTTTGTTGCTATGTAATAGAAAATATTTCCTTTAAACCTTTGCTACTGACATGATGTTTCTTATGAAATTCTGAGGCCTTCGGCACACTTCCAATCAATAATTAGTCAATTTCTGCATTACTTTGTGCTAGGGGACCTGGCAGACCCATATGGAATCAGATGTATGTTATATATATCGGACAAAACCTACTCCTGATTGTATCTTGAATCTGAATAAATAATGAAGTCAATTCTGTATCATCTGGTATAAATTCAGTGGTTTCAATATGTAACACATCTCTTTCTGTATATTGTGAATCAGTAACTATATTGACAAATTCTTTAAAATCCCTTAGTACCATGAGAATAGCATATAACTCTGCCTTTTGGACAGAATGATAAGGGCTTTATTCCACCTTACTTAAATTTTCAGATTTATAACCTGTCTTTCCTGATTTATTATTTATTGCTTCAGTATAGAATGTATGGGTTCCAGTTATTGGTGTGTCAAGTACAATGTGGGGAAGGATCTAAGTAGTTCTTTTTGTAAGTTTAATTCTATCACTTTTGTAATAATTGCTATTAATCTTTTCTAAAAAATTAGCACAAGCTCTTGCTATGGTTCATTGTCTTCTCATAATTTTTAATTCATAAGTAGTAAAAGTTACTATAATCTTTGCTGAGCCTATTCCTACAAGTTGGCAATGTTTCAAATTTCCTTTTATAATTAATTCAAAGACATTTATTTTTCCACATAAGTTTTTAATTTTTTACTTGGTTTATGTGGTAAAAGATCCATTCTAAGATAATATCTTCCCTTTGCATTAAAATTTTTGTAGGAAAAATTCTAGAAAGCAACATGGCTAGAATGCAATTAACATTTGGATTCACTCTGTCTACATAGGCTTCCTGTAATTTCTCTTCAGTGACAGTCAATTTTTTTCTCAGATTCAGCTGTTAATACCTTGGGACTATTTTAGTCTTTGTCACCATCTAAGGTTTTGTTTAAATAAATTATTAGTCAGGTGTTATCCCAATAGCTGGTTGTAGATTGGAATATCTCCTAACAGTCTTTGAATGTCATTAAGAGTACCCAATTGTTCTCTTCGGATTTGTGCCTTTTGTGTTCTAATTTTCTGTAAACCTATTTTACAACCTAGGTAATTGACAGAATCTTTTCTTTGCAATTTTGTTGGAGGAAGCCAATTGTTTCAATCCCAGCCACTTAGTCCCAAAATAATCATACAGAAACTGTATTATTTAAATCACTGCTTGGTCCATTAGCTCTAGCTTCTTATTAGCTAACTCTTACATCTTAATTTAACCCATCTCCATCTGTGCATCACCACGACATCATGGCCTACCAGCAAAGTTTCAGTTTATTTGTTTCTGGTGGCGTCTACATAGATTCTTCCTGATTCCACCTCCCTACTCCCAGAATTCAGTTTAGTTTTCCCCACCTAGCTTTATAGCAGAGCTTTATTAACCAATGATATTCACAGCATACAGAGGAGAATCCCACATCACCTCTCCTTTTCTGTTTAAATAAAAAAGGAAGGTTTTTAACATTAACATAGTAAAATTACATATAGCAAAACAGGTATCAAGTAAGAATTACAGTTAAAATTTTTATATCTACTTTATCTTTCATCATAACTAAGGAAACTATAACTATTCTTCAACTCCATCAAAGACTCCAGAATGATATAATATTACCTAAGTAAACAGGAAGTGCATTGTAAGCAACTTCCAAAACTCTAGAATGATAGAGACATCTCACTGCCTAGACAGTCACCAAAAGTTTTTTTTTTTCTGTACCATTGGGGCATCCATCTTCAGCCTAAAGGCCCATAGTATCCATTAGACTTCTCCAGGAAGCAGGAAATTTCAAAGAGAGTTCCACCTATATTGGCAGTTTTCAGTCACATTTTTGTGTGTCCTACAGAATGTCTGGGAAATTCTTTCATGAAGCAGGAACCCTGAAGGATTATCTCACCTTTAGGCAAGTTCAGCAGTCATTTATCTTCAGGTCATGCATGTCCATTTCATCAAGCAGTCCAGGCAAGAACAGTTTCTTGCCCAAATGGCTAACCAACTCCATAAGGAACCTCTTCAATGCCCATCTTCCTCTTAAAGTAATTGGTGCTGCCAGGATCAGTTGTGTCTTATGTCATGAAAAGTCCTAAATTCTTAAAACATTTTAAATGCCATATTCTGAAGGTCACTGAAAGATTTGAAGAATACCTATCTAACTGAAATATATATATATATATATATATATATATATATATCATGACTACAAGCTTGACTATTATAGATGATTATCTATTAATTTATATTTCTTAATTATATATTAAATTGTTAAATGAACTGCACACAATACCTTAATTAAAGGCAGAAATATACATATAACAGAATTGACCTTAAATTTATATCAATAAACCAAGATCCATACCAATGCAAAGTATCCATCTCTATAGCACATCTCCCTTTAAATAGAAATAAGAACTTATAAACAATATTTTGGAATATAGGCATTCTTTTTTCCAAACTTCTTCCTGCTGTTTATTGTATAAAGTAATACTTTGAGGGGTGTTGAAGGCAACCTTTCAGGGGCTCTTGGTCCATAAAATACATTAGTCTGGAAACAGTCCACAGGTTCTCATCTTCTGTGGAAACAAAAGAAGAACCTCTTTTCCAAAGCAATATATCCTTAGACCCATATTTTAAATTGAAGATACCTTTAAAATACGTATGTTAGCTTGGCTTAACAGTCCTCAGTATCAAATATCTCTCTACAGTCAAAAAATTCAAAGAAAACACAATAATATATATAACCAAGACTCTCTGTGTATTCTCCAGCTTTATGTGGCTTATTTTTTTCTTTACTTCTTTTAATCTATGACTGTCTTACTCTGTCTCTTTAAAGACTTTACCTTAAAAAATGATTTGCTTCTCTTTATAACTGTCTATATTCTTTTTCTTCTCTCTCGCAAGTCTACACACATTTATCTAACACTGTGACCCATTTAGAGGTCTTTTCCATCTAAATTTGTCTTTATTGTGTATTTTTAATTATTTTCTGACCAAGACTGCTTCTTAAAATGCTAAGCGCTTCTTATGAACTTGAACTGTGGCATTACTAGGGTATATATGTTCCTATCTGCTTGCTTCACACAGTCCAACATGGTGGAAATCCTTTCACCACCTCTGCAAGCCATGAACATTGCCCTAGTTCCAAGTATGCAGTTAGTCTATGTCGAACCATTAAGCAGTTTGTAACACGCTTCTTACAAACCCCATTAAAATGCCCAGTTTCTTGAAAGAGCATTTCAAAGCTGTGCAGCTTTTTGTTGTTGTTGTTACTGCTGAATCAGGAAGACCTCTCTTAAAGGAGCCGCAGCACATCTCCAACAAAATGCTAGCTACCAAGAAGCCATGCTTAACTCTGTTCTTTTGTGTCTAAAATTCCTTTTTAAGCTTTTTCGGGTTTTTATGTGAATGTAGTTACCCACGTTGGTGTGCCAATTTGTTAAAGGAGGCCCCCTGTTGGTTCCCAGCTGCTCAACAGCTCAGACCCAAAATAATCACAAGGAAACTGTATTATTTAAATCACTGTTTGGCCCATAGCTCTAGCTTATTGACTAACACATCTTAATTAAACCCATTTCCATTAATCTGTGCATCACCATGAGGTTGTGGCCTACCAGCAAAGTTTTGGCATGTCTGTCTCTGACACGTACTAGTGATGTTAAACCCTGGTTTTTTTTTACCTTCTCTCCCTGTCCTCAGTTCTGATAATTTCCTCAATCATTTTAAATCTTTTTACTACTTTCTTTTGTAAAGCTGACTCCCTTGGCCTGCACATATTTCTAGTGATTTCATTAAGTCACCTAGCCTCCGGTCCTCATTCTGCACATGTGATTCCAGATATAAAGTTGTTTTCCCTTTAAAGTTAACATTTCATCATTGGACATTATGTGGATAGTGTGCAGATTGAGATACTTTTTCTGCTAACCTATCATTACTTTTTAACAGATTTTGATTATCAAATTCAACAGCATGAATTCTTTCAGACAATTTCTCAGTACCCTTTGACATGGATTGAATTTTGTTTGTCATATTAATGTTATCCCTTTCAATAGTATTAATTTTTCAGCTAACTTTTGATTTTCAATGGTATTAATCCTGTCAGTTAGCTCTTCATTATTAGTCTGTAAAGTCTGTATCATTTCTAAAAGTGCTTGATTCTTGGCTCTGTTATCAAATCATTTTCTTAAGGATATAATATGAAGATAAAAACTACATCCCAATTATCCAATAAATGGATGTATCAGAAAAAACATATTAGCCTTGCAGAATACCATTAATAGTATAAACAAAAAGGTTATTAAATTCCTGGGTGGTAATATTGTTTGTCATTATATAACTTTCAAATTTATTGATTTATTTATTAATCAAATAGTTACCTTTGTTATGAGATTTTTGGTAAATTGTTGTAGGTATAATAATCTTTATTGGCCAGCAGGTGTTGTGGTTGCAGTTGTGTGGTGATGAGAAGTGATTGGCGGTGGCATGAACAGTCCCATGCCACTTTGGTTCCGCATGTTGATGCCTGGTTAAGTACTGACAAATATGCTTTGGTCTTTTCTTAAGAGCAATTAAATAAGTTCCGTACATGGGGAGAGTTTTTTTTGGATCAAGGAGCCCAGAGTTTGTGAGCAGGGAACACAGACTGGAAGTTGTGCAAGCACTTCACAAGTCACCATGTGGCAGAGAAAGAGGTAAGGGGTGGGGGAAGCATGCAGGAGCCTGGAATTTCTAAGTTGCTGAGCTTAGCTCCACTGTGGTGGGATTTCTGCAAAATTCCCTTAGTGGGTGAAATTAAGCAGAGGTGGGAGACCTTCTGGGACACAAACTTTTTGGGCCTTTTAGGCCGATCTACCCAGTAGGTATGGATTTGGGATTCACATTGGGCACCAGATGATGATGGACATTACAAAATAATCCCACACTAGCTCAGAATTGAGGATAATAAAGGGCTATTTATTTAGGGGTAGCCTCACAGATCACAGTCCTCTGCATGAATGGGAACAGGAACCGAATACAGCAGCTGGAAGAGAGAGTATGTGCACACTTTTTGTTGACACCCAAGTAAGCTTGTATCTTAAAGGCTACTGGCTGAAGGAGTTCCTACAGCAAAGGGGATACAAATTGGAAAGGAAGAAGTCAAACTTTCTCTATTTGCAGGTGATATGATAATTTGATGGAAGAGGGTCATCTGTCTATGTGTTACTTGCATTGGTTAATAAAGAAATAACCTTGGCCCTTTGATAAGACAGAAAATTAGGTAGGTGGAGGAAACAGAACAGGATGCTGGGTAGAAGGCAGTGAGGCAGAAGTTATAGCTCTTTTCTTCAAGATAGACACAGGTTAAGATCCTTCCCGGTAATCCACCACCTTGTGGTGCTACACTCATTAATAGAAATGGGTTAATCAAAATGTGAAAGCTAGCCAGTAAGAGGCTATAGCTAATGGGCCAAGCAGTGTTTAAAGAATACAATTTGTGTATTGTTATTTTGGGTGTAAAGCAGCTAAGCGGGCGGCCGGGCGCCGGGAATGCAGTCCGCCGCTCCTTCTACAATAATATACATAAGTGAGCCCAAGAATACTACCAGGGAATTTCTACTCCTGATAAACATGCTTGATAGTATAGAAGGAAAAATAAAAGAAGGCAAGTTTACACATTGCAAGATCTTTGCTCAGATCCTGATTTTTAATGTACATCTATGAAGGACATAAGGAGGGCAAGTGGGGGTCTTTTTCTTTTGTTTGTTTGTTTTTTGAGACAGAGTTTCTCTGTGGCTTTGGAGCCTATCCTGGCACTAGCTCTTGTAGACCAGGCTGGTCTCGAACTCACAAAGATCCACCTGCCTCTGCTTCCCGAGTGCTGGGATTAAAGGCGTGCGCCACCACCGCCCAGCAAGTGGGGGTCTTGAATATAAATTGTACCCTTCATTATAATGTGTTATTATTAAATTTCCTGCCATGATCAGACTTTTCTCATACAGAAGAATGTCTTTGCTACTTAGGAGATAAATTCAGAAATAGTGAGGGGAAAAAAATTTCACAGTTTAATTGAAAGCAAGTTTTTGTGAATGCCTCAGAATAATGAAACATTAATAATTATGGAAACAGGTAGGCCAATGTTACAAGGGGAATTAGGGTTGACTTATTATTCTAGGGGTAGTCTATTGGATTGATTTTTTTTTTCAAAATAAAATGTTAAGAAGAAAAACTGTGCTAAGTTCCCCACTAATGTTCCTGGTTTGCCTAGAGCTACTGTCTAACCATGGGGCCTTTGCTTCGACAATTCCTGGACTGAAAACTGTTATTTCACATATATGTCTGGGGCAGAAATCACTTGTCAAGCACAGTAGTTTTTGAAATTAGAATTATATGACATTTCCTAGGCAATTAACATGTACTAATCACCCACATTAATGAACAGCTTAAAAGATTCAAAATATATTTGATTTTAGTCTTTAAATTATTTTTCCAAGGTATGCTTATGAATTACCTTGTACCAGAAACTGAAAACATTCCAACTGATAAATGAGCCCAAACCATTTTAAAAAGCAGCTCTGTAGATGTGAAAAACACTACCTGAAAGTTAAAATATTTTCGAAGCTTTTGTTTGAAAAACACTCAAAAGTAAATGTAGTCATAATATCAATCCCTTAAAGGTCAAGAGTTTTTCCACACAAATAGCACATTAATTCTGGGGGGGAGGGGGAGATGATGAAGGATGTACAGTTACACCAAGCACTGATAGAATAGCTAAAATAGACGTTTCTAAAATGACTACCTTAGTGAAAATTTTATACTTTACGTCTTATTTGCTTCTAGAATTTTAAAAATGGTGAAAATCTCAACTTTAGTTGCATTTTTCTTAAATTCTCAAAGGTGTGATTGGTGATATAATATCAAAGTTATTCTCCATCTTTTGCCCATGTATGAATTTAGGTTTTATTTGGCCCTGATTGCAGAGAATTGTGTTACTTGCTATGGGGAATTTAGACAGCATCTGAAGCTATAATTACGTCTTATTTTTGCCCTGACATTTGTCAGCTAGTCAATGTTCTTGCTCTTTCCATGTTTTGCATGTCAAAAATTAAATAAATTAAAGGGTAATATTTCTATAAAAAGTAAGGAAGAATAGAAAAATAAGTACTCTTCAACTTCAGAGATTTTTCAGACAACTTGGGCTTTTTAAATCTCAATGTATTACTTCTTTGTTCTTATTATTTTGAAAATTAAACATAAGTTCAGTGTTTAATAAATCAATATAATCACTCTACTCTTTTGCTATAGTTGTGTTTGGAGAGTGCTTGTTTCATATCTGAAATTCAGTATAAAGACTAATGCATATTTATGCTCTTAAGCACATAAGGAGGCTTTATTTTCTAACATCCTTACATTACAGTATTATCCTCATATACATAGCTTAAGAAAAAGAAAGGTTTACAATTGTTAACTAGAAGAATCAAACCTTTCTCCTAGTCCATGTCCATGCCCAGAAAAGAAGACAGTGACATTTTTTAACAGCCATACACTCTGCACTTTTGTTTGATTGCTTGCAACTAAAGAAACAACTGACTTTTTTAATTTAAAATTGTGCTTCTTAATTTTTTTGTCAGTTTGATGATCATTTATGGTCATCTGGGAAGAGGAAAAGGAAACCTCAACTGAGACAATACCTCTACCAGATTGGCATGTGGGAAAACCTGTGGGGAACTTTCTTGATTGATGACTGATGTGGAGGGGCAGCCTACTATGGGAACTGCCACCCCTTGATAAATAGTCCATTGAGATATGAGAAAGGTAGATGAAAGTGAGCCTAAAGAGCAAGCCAAGAAATGGACAACTTTCTGGACAAATATCACTGACTGTTGTCAAAAGAATAGATTGATCTCCACTAACTGACAGCAAGACCCCATTGCTAAAGCCTACACCTACACAGTCATTGAAGATGGAGAGGTCAAGCTGATACCTACATAGAACTCTCATCCCTGTGCTCTAGTGCCTTTAGTTGGGAAGGTACTCTGCATAGTACCTAAGTAAAAACATAAACAAGAACTTAGCCACAAAACCTTCAATGTACAATCTGTCATGCCTGTAAAATATGTCGGGTCATAAACAACCAATGTCTGATTTGAATTAAGGTCCACTCCACAAGATGAAATCTATACAAAACACTACCTGGGTGACCAAGAATCAGAGACTAGATAGCCCAGAGACCTATAGTAAAGCCAAATGTTACTGTTCTAAAAAAGAAAAGTGACAATAAGATGATTCCTAATAATATGCATATTCATAGATCAGTGCCTTATTCAGTCATCATCTGAGATGCTTCCTCCTGCAGCAGATGACACCAAATAGAGAGACCCCACAGAATACAGTATGCAGAGAGAGAGAGAAAGAGAGATAGCTCTAAAGAAGATGTCCCATCCCTCAGAGCTCAGGGAACCCCATGGAAGAAGAGATGGAAAGAGTGTAAGAGCCAGAGAAGATGAAGGATACCAGGAGAACAAGGCCCTCTAAAACAATTGAGCAAAGGTCATATGAAGTCAGAGAGACTGAAGCAGCAAGCTCAGGGCTGGCATGGGTCTGCACTAGGTCCTCTGTGTACATATTATAGCTTTCAGTTTAGGATTTTTGTTTGTTTGGTTGGTTGGTTGGTTGGTTGGTTCGTTGGTTGGTTTTTTTTGTTTTGTTTTTCGAGACAGGGTTAAACTGTAGCATTTTTTATAGCTTGTCCTGGAACTAGCTCTTGTAGACAGACTGGCCTCAAACTCACAGAGATCTGCCTGCCTCTGCCTCCCGAGTGCTGGGATTAAAGGCATGCGCAACCACTGCCCAGCTCAGTTTAGTATTTTTATGGAACTCCTGAGTGTATGGACAAGCGGTTCTCTGATTCTTGTGCCTTCTCTTGGGGTTCCTTTCCTTTTGTTGATTTGCCTTGTTCAACTTCAGTGTCGTGGTTTATTTTGTTATGTTTTGTTGTTACCTCTGAGAATTCCACCTTATTCTAATGAAAGACAAGAAGGGAGTCGATCTGGAAGGGAGGGGAGATAGAAGGAACTTGGAGGAGAAGAAGGGGGGAAACCATTATCAGGATATATTATATAAGAAAAGAATCTATTTTTTAATAGAATGGGGAAGAAGAAACCCCCATACAACCAAACGACTACCAAGGCTATTGCACAACACGAATTGGTGGTATGGCCTACTTGCTAAAGACAGCACTTGCATAACTTACTGAATGTGGAGAAGTCAAGATGGTGCCTACCTATCTATAGCCTTCACTCCTACAGACAACTATTCAGGGTATAAGAAAAAGCACTCTACCTACCAAAGATGAATAGTAAAAACCAACACTTCTACAAAGCTTTTGATCTATAATGCTGACCTGCTTAAAGGATACACTGGTACAATAGTGATACAAATGTTGTAGGAGTAACCAACTACTATCTGAAATTTAGGCCCTCGTGAGATAAGCACTGTATCTTGTAGCCAAGAACCTGAGACTAAATAGGTCTTAGGAGAAAACCAAATATTACTCTTCTGCTAAAGGAATGAACAAATAAAATGGCTCCTCATAGCATTCTGTTATAGTCATAGATCAACATCTTGCTCATTATTCACCAGAGAAGCTTCCTCCTGCAGTGTATGGGAACAAATACAGACCCCCATAGCTAGACAAGGTGCAGAGAGAGAGAGACCTTAGAACATTCATTCTTAGACTGTCTCTATCAAATCCCTCCCCTCAGAGCTCAGAGAACTTTGCAGAAGAGATGCAAAAAGATTGTAAGAGCCAGTGGGAATGGAAGACATCAAGGAAATGAGGCCTGGACACAATAGCACTGATGCATGTATGAACACAAAAAGACTTTGGCAGAAAACAAGGGGTCTACATAGGTATAAGTCAGATGGGGTCCCAGCAACGAGAGAGGTGAACACAAGCCCCTACCACATATCCAGAAGCTATCTCCAGTTGACAACTACTTACAAAGAAAAAATTAGTTTTCTCCAATGGAGTCTCCCTGGATAAAAAACTACACTTAAGGGTAGACCCAGTAGTAGATGGTCGACAGAAAATAAACTCAATGAGATGTGGGAAGATATTTTTGTCTCACAATACTTAGTCTGGGTATTTTTATTTATTTATTTATTTATTTATTTATTTATTAAAGATTTCTGCCTCCTCCCCGCCTCCGATTTCCCTCCCCCTCCTCCGATCAAGTCCCCCTTCCTCATCTGCTCGAAGAGCAATCAGGGTTCCCTGACCTGTGGGAAGCCCAAGGACCACCCACTTCCATCCAGGTCTAGTAAGGTGAGCATCCAAACTGCCTAGGCTCCCACAAAGCCAGTACGTGCAGTAGGATCAGAAACCCATTGCCATTGTTCTTGAGTTCTCAGTAGTCCTCATTGTCTGCTATGTTCAGCAAGTCCGGTTTTATCCCATGCTTTTTCAGACCCAGGCCAGCTGGCCTTAGTGGGTTCCCGATAGAACATCCCCCTTGTCTCAGTGTGTGGGTGCACCCCTCGCGGTCCTGAGTTCCTTTCTTTTGTTTATATATTACTGTTGCAAAAGGGGGCAGAAGAAATGAACCATTCTCCACCAGGCCATTCAGGATCTGTAGAAATTCTGGGGTACTTTTTCTTAGCAGAGTGAAAGTAATACCTAATGTACACATTGGAAGTTCACTCTCCCTTTCAATTTTCTTAACTTCTTTGATACCAATTTCTAATTGTTTTTAATGGTTTTGCTGCCACAGTAGGAGTATGACCATATTGGGCCTGCAACACTTTATCAAACATACCATATGCAGAGGCATTTTATAGGTATCATCATTTCCCTGAATGAATCTAAAATGCACAAATCACAGTTAAAATTCCTCTAATTTGTTAGTGTTTAGGTTTTCTTTTCGATTTAAGTTTTTTTAGCTTTGTGTATGTGATGAGTGTGTATGTAGGGTGTGTGTGTGTGTGTGTGTGTGTGTGTGTGTGTGTGTGCCGTAGCATGCATGGTGGTCAGAGGACAACTTTGTGATACCAATTCACTCCTGCATTCATGAGGGTTACAGGAATTGAAACTGAGGTCATTGAATTTGCATTGGCAAGCCCTTTTACACCGAATCATCTCTCAAGTCCAAGGCCTTACTGCAATACTTTTCTAAAGTATGTCAATACCTTCCATTTATCTTCATCCTTGTGCTACATGAGATACTGTGATTTGTTATAATAATTAAAACTTGATCTGTTATAACAAGAAAATGAAAGACGAGAAGAATTAGAAAAGAATAGTGTGTGAAGTTGAATTTCTGTTCCTAGATTTTTCCATCAGTCCTCTATAGATAAATAGATATAATCACAAAAATTTTTGTTACAGCCTTAGAGATTTTTAAAATATGTACCCCGGTAAACCAATGCTTTAAGTTATTTCAAGACAAAGGTGAACAAGTGTTTATTTGCAGTTTTTCTGAAGGACAAAGGTTGTCTTGAGCACAAATGAACAAGTGGTTTGCTAATGCTTCATGACGGGCAAAAAAGAATCACTCCAATTCTTCCAAACTCCACGATGCACTGTTCAGAGCTGTTCACCTAGCTATATAAAGTCTGCCTGCACATCTGAGAGATCATAATGAACCTATCACTTTATGGGAGTCTCATGTAGAATGTCAGGAATCCCTGCTGGAACCCTGGGGGCAGGTTGTGACAGCATCAGTTCTTTTGAAAGTGTGGAGCAGATGTCTGCTTATCAGTTACCAACCATATAAGGGCAGTAGTACTTTTTGTTCTTTTCTCAAGATTAATAAAGAGGCATGGGGGCATCAAGTTTGACAAGCTGCAGAAGCTTCCTGCCTGCAGTCCTAAGAACTATGAGACTTGGGTAGTTAAAAGGATGATCCATTGTATTCTCTGAATTGACACATACATCAGGATGTTGAATAACAGTATAAATTTGAATGTAGGATATAGATTTCTTGTCATATATCATGTTTAATAAATGTATTTAATATTCACAACTGAATATTAAAGTTATATTCCCTTGAAGCAGTAGAGGCATCAAAAAAAAGAAAAAAAAATGACATGTTATCTTTCCTAAGATGTGACAATGGAAAGAGACCCAGAATAAATACTATCTTTTTCATGGCAGGTGTGCTTGGGGTAGTACCAAAGCACAAGAGCATCAGATGAGGAATCCGTTGAGCCTGGTTCTGTTCATGGCTTTGACATCAAACATGTAACCCTGGACAACCTTCAGTTATTCACCTTAGATTCCTCAACTTCTACAGCAGCTATTTGTATGACCTATATTCAGTTTTCCTAAGCTTTTAGGATGAGAAAGTAAAACAACATTATTACAAAAAACTATATCAAAATATACATTGATCTAATAGTTTAACAAACTAAGAATTGTAAGCCAGATGTTTGAGCACACCTTTAATACATGCACTCAGAAGGCAGAGGCAGGCAAATCTCTAAGTTCCAGACTAGTTTAGTCTGCAGAGTAAGGTTCAGAACCAGGGCTACATGTAGAAACCCTCTATCAACCCCAACACCCCAATCCCCTCAAAACAATTATAAGAAACTCATAAACTATAAACACTATTTCATTAGCAGGCGAAGATTACGTATATCATGCATTCAAAGCTAGAAAATTAAGAAATACATGTATTTAAACAGGATTGAAAACTGGAACACTTCCTGTGGTGATTTGAAAGAAAATGCCCCCAAAGAACATGGCACTATTAGGAGGAGTGGCTTTGTTGGCATAGGTGTGGTCGCTCTTATTGGAGGAAATGTATGACTGTGGAGGCAGGTGTTAGATATGCTCAGTACCACCCAGTGTCTCAGTCGACTTCCTATTCCCTTCTGATCAAGATGTAGCCAGAACCATGTCTACCTGCATGCTGCCATTCTCCCCGCCATGATGATAATGGCCCAAACCTTTGAACTGTAAGCCAGCCATCCCAATTCAATGTTTTCCTTTGTAAGAGTTGCTATGGTCATGGGGTCTCTTCATAGCACTAGAAACCCTAACTAAGATACTTTGTATTGAGTTGAATCACATGTCAGGTCTCATCTCAATCACAGGAAATTCTTTGTTTTCTTGAATAAAATACAGTATCAAACTATTGGTTAAATATTAGCAGTTTAAAAGAAACTTTTTCAATTAATGTGTAACTATAAGTGTAATGAGGTTTGAAAGAAGAAGTAGAGCTTAGTGTAAAAAGTTTAAGTCTAAAAGTTCCAATCAACCCTTTGCTTTGCTGTCCATTTCTCCACTTAGGTGAAGTCTTCTGATCTCCCTCCAGGGCACAAGCTCAGTCCAATGCATAATAGACTATAGGACTCACATTGGTGAAATAGTATTGTTCTGTAATGTGCTAGCTGATTTTCTGTTCTAGAAGAGATTAGAGAGTAGATTTCTTCTAGTGGTTAGCATATCATTTTCATCTGTAGAAGAATGGGAGAGATTCCAGAATGGCACTAACTAGCAATAGATGGGTTGACCCTGTCATCATTATAGGAGATTTAGAACTCTAAGCTATAAAGAATCTCCTAGACACTGGAATTGAACTATGTATATATCTATCATTCATCTCAGTGCTAACTACAGTTTCAGCTTTGGTTTAATGGACTTTTTAGTCCATGTAGTCTTAGCTACTGACCGTTAGGACAATCACCTATCCTTCTACAGTCTCCACACAATTTGTCAGGTGGTTCTCTGGGTATGGTCACATTCATATATTATAAGAGTTTTGCACCAATATCTACCCTTGCCTTGATAAACCTGATGTAAAGAGCTTTTGGAATAAACTTTTTGAACATATTGATCATTTTTTCTCCTTTTGTACTATATCCTAAAAATATTCCCTATTATTTGTAGTGACAACATGCAGAAGAAAGAAAGACATCCACAGTTTAAAGAAATAACATTTTAGAAATATAGTGATTTTGACCTAAAGATATATTGTATTGAGTAAGGTAGCCCAGACCTAGAAAGGCACCCATTAGATATTCCCTCTTGTTCATATGTCCTAGCTCTGAAGTTTTAGATTTTATTATATAATTTGATGTAACCACAGATGCTAACAAAGTGGAAAGGCACCATGGACTGAAGAAGTTTTCGAGAGGGGAATATCAGGACACAGGTAATATGAATGGGAAAATATAACAAAAGATGGGAGGTAGGAATCTAACTGGGAATGGGGAGAGTAATACAAAAAGAGAAGGAAGGAAAGATAAACAACACTAAAGGTGTTTGAAAATGTTATAGTAAACGTAATATATTATTTCATAAGTATAAGTAAAAATGCTTATATGTGTGAGTGTAAATGGCATACAATGCTCTTTCAGGAGCCATAAACTAACAAAAACCTCAGTACCAAGCACAAAAAAGTAACAGAACACACACACAGTGAATTTATATTCATATATGTTATATATTCATATATATGTGAATGCACACATACACACACACACGCGCACACACACACACACACACACACAGAGTCTATTAGAATGACCTACAGGCTGTGGTCCAGATAATCCAACAATGGCTGACTATGAATGCAAGATCAAGAATCCAGTAGTTATTCAGTTATGAAGCTGGATATCTCAGCTCATCTTTAGTATATGCCAGAATCTGCAAAAAAATTAAGCTTTAGTGTCAGTGAAGGAATGGGCTTGTTAGCAAGATGAAAGCAAGTAAGCAAAGAAAAAATTCTTTCTTTTTTGATGTCCTTATATACGTTTTCCAGAAGAAAGCATGATCCAGAATAGAGGTGGGTTTTGCCTGATCAAGATCTGAATTAAAAGTGTGTCTTCCCATCTCAAGATCCAGACTAAAGGTTGGGCTTTCTACTTCAAAGATCCAGATTAGAAGTCAATTTTCCTACTTCAAAGTAAGCAAAAATTCCTCATAGGTGTATGACTTCACTTTTGGATTTCAGTTAATTCCAGATGTAGTCAACCAAGAATATGCATGACACCTTTACTATTGATTGCCTCTCAGAACTTGAGGGTAAGATCCTATTGCTGAAAATACCTCATACTTTGGACCTAGGACTTGGAATCAAGGTGGACCATACCTGGAAGCCTCCTTCTTGAGAACTAATCCTCACCGTATCTGAGGATGATATACAAGCTGCCAAAAGAGAAAGGCTATCAATGGTCCTACCCATCTGTACAGCCTACGAATCACAACCATACTGGCCTGGCAAGACACCCCAAATAGCACAATAGTGTCACACTTTTATCTTCAGAACAAATAGCTACAGGAAATAATGGCATTGAGAGAAGGAGAAACAGTTCTCTTTAGGGATGAGCCCCTGAAATGTTATCCAATCCCAGTCAGTCCTAAACACGTGTACATCTGAGCAACACCAGATGGACTTGGTAAGTTCATACATACACACATACATACATGGTAAATACATACATATGTATATATGACAGTAATAAATAAACAAGAGGTCATGAATTCGAGGAGTGGAAGGAACAGGAAAGTAGTTGAACTTGGGGGAGAGAAAGGGATGGAAATGATACAAATACAATAACCATGTATGAAATTCTAAAAAAAAACCAAAACACCCCTACATTAAAAAAAGGAAAAGATAGGATTGGAATGGATGTAGTCCTATGTTAATGCTGTAAAATTCCAAATGGTAAATTTAATACTAGTAGAAAATTACATGTTCATATTTTCTACACTGGCTGGGTAAATCTTATATTTGTGTTTAACAAGAAAGAACAGCTGCAATGTTAAGGAAGTCTTTGGACACCAGTAATCATGGAGGAACTATGCACAATGCAAAGTCATGAGGAAGTGAATAATGAGAACTAAGGAAGCAAATTACAGGATCAGATCTACATTTTCAGAATATGTAGCTTATAGCCAGCCATATATTTTGAATAATCACCTTGGATAAAGCCTTCTTATTTCAGTGACAGATGAGAAAATCACCAGAAATAATGTATTTAATAAAAAAAAGAATATAAAGAGATGATTCCTAGAATGAAGAGGAAGCGGCAACGCCTGGGCACTCTTGGGAATATCTGCCATGTCCTGCATGGTCTTGCTCTGTGTCAGATTGTAAAACTTATATAAACCCTGATGTCAAGTAATTTCTGTAACTAGTCACTGAGCCCGTGATCTCTGGATCCTCTCCAGCAGACCACTGTATGTGTAGTATCTGTTTGGCCTGTCTCGGAGACTTGACGAGGAGAATTGTGCAAATATCCTAGTGCTCACTGTTGTCTGCTGTGAAAAAGTAAGTCCCTTGTCTTTGATCTAGGAGTCTCCTATCATCTTCTAACATTCTGAAAATACTAACAATCTTGACAGATTGCAAGTAGAGCTGACACTCTAAACCTGCCTTACACATACCACATAACAGTGTTCTATTATCAGCAACCATTACCAAAGGTAGGATGCTAATTCCAGAAGAAAAAAAAAAGGACCACAAAGAAAGAAAAAAAGTAAAATCTATCAACAGTATATTAAACAATTGTAAACCCCTTTTTATTTAAAGTTATGTAGTAGCTGTGTCAGTATTTTTAGTTTATATTTTTTAAAGAAAGAAGGTGAAATCTTGTCCAAGTATGCAATTGAAATGCCAATAGGGAGCCAGACCCACATGTCTAAAAGCTCTTTACTCTTTAGGAGCATGACACTGAGGTTCAAATACATATATACTTGATCTGTACAGTCAAAACGCATCCTGCACACATCCCAATTTTCAATGATCATCAACCATAAAATATCGTTATCACCAAGTATGAATTTCCTAATATAGTCAACAAAAGAAATGAAGTTCCCAGCACCTTGAAGCTTTAGGCAGGAGGATCAGGAGTTCAAAGTTTTAGTCACCTACACAGTGAGTTTAAAGTCAACTTAAGCTTCATGAGGACCTATCTCAAAATATGAAAATGAACAAGTAAATAGAATTCATTAGTACTTATTGTTTTTAGTAAAGAATCATGTCAAGCCTACTCAACATTACAGAAACACTAATTGATTCAGCAGAATATTTGAAGGCAAAACCCCTTGATTATTATTGTACATAAATGCCGTCCATATTCTCTTCATGGATTTCAGCATCACAGATGTTCCTCTAAATGTGAACTCTTCACAATGATTAATATTTTCAGAAATGTGTGTTTTCAAGAACCTGAAAACTTCAAGCAAACTCATTCACCAGAAGCCATTATACAAGACTTATTATGAAGTCTATATATGTGTGCACGACAGAACATTATTATTTTGTTCTAGTATTGACATCTGTTTATTCAAACTATGTCAAGACATGCCTGCATTAAAAGGTAGCCCTATAAATAGAACTGAGAGAATGAAATATGTGTATACATATATACATACATATATATTTCATTCTATCAGTTTCTGTATCTTTAGAGAATTATAATATATCTTGTTTCCCTGAAATGAAGGCCACATGATTTTTCTGTACCTTAGGCAGTTTTACCTTCCTGACCTGGTTATTCAAGAAAAAAGTAATTATTGCCTTTTAATCAGCATGTCAGCAAGAAGATATATTAGTATTTTATAATAAAATTTTTCCTTTAATGTAGTGATTTATGTCTCTGATTTACAGGCTATTTCAGTGTTTTTAAAGGGTAGAGTGTGAAGCTGGGTGTTAGAGCACTTGCCCAGCATGGAGCCTTGTGTTTGATATCAGTCCTCATATGTGTGTATTGCAAGCAGGGAGATTCGACCTCAATGATAAAGCGCAGTCACACTGACATCATTTCTAGGATGAGAACTACTATCTCTATCAGAGCAAAAGTTCCTGAGTGGCTTTCCAAAGCTACACACATTCAGAAAGCATCGTGGAGTATTACTCAGTATTCTGTTGCTTTAAACACTAATGCTAGAGTGAAGAAATTTAGGGGATAAAAGAGACAATGGAGAAGCAGCTGTTCTCAAGAAAGTTTCAAACGTTGCCTCTAAACTGAGTCAGCTGGCAGAAGACAGAGTATTTAAAATATATGACAAATTTGTTGCTGTTCAGATGCCACACTTTGTACTCCAACACACTGGAAGGTAAGCAAACACTCGTTAAGTGTTTGACAGAATAAATATCCGTGGCCTAAATTGGAGGAAGCCAGTTGACATTATTCATTTTGCCATTCAATAAATATTAATTATTACCTACGGTATTTATTGTTGTGCATATAAGTACCAGCTTAAAAGTGTAGAAAAGTCTGCTGAGTTTAGAAACCTGACAGCAATTCTGTAGGCTAAGTCTGCACAGACTGGAATAGGAGATGGCAGTGAGGACAGTAAAAAGGAAATGGTCAGGCATTACAGTTTGTTCATCATGTGAAAGAGAGTAAAAGGGGAGCCAACAAATGGTTATACCAAAAATATGATGCAATTAGATTTAATTTTTTAAAAAGCATTTACAGTAATAATGTTTGCAGCATCATTATAGATCTACTTGTGGATTTTTAAAATTGGTCCCATGGAAAGATTCTGTTCCCTTGAGTTAAGGAGCCCAGTAAGGGCCTTTAAAAAACTGCCCAGGTGATGCTAGTGCACAGCCAAGGTTGGCGACCCACTGGCTGGAATGAGCCTGCCCTGGGCACATTGAGAGATTACCAAACAAAACTGCATGTAGGAATTTGGTTGGCTGAGTTTGCCATCAGTTGTTTCACAATGAGTACAATAAAGCAAGAATCTCCAGGATCTAGCTGCATGGCTCCACCATGTGGACAAACTGTGTTGTGCCAAGGCAGCTGAGTGCTTTTTTCCTCCTGATCCTGATTCTTTCAACATTAAAATATTAATAGCAACAAATTAAAAAGCCAGCAATAATACATTGATTAAAGAAAAAATATTTTGACTCTTAAAAATATTTAGAGCTCAAATACTTTATTAAGATCTGAAGTAATGTTGTGTATATATTTTTTTATAATATTTCTTTGGGCACATTTATGAAACGGGTATTTATTTACATTTATTGCATCTAAATGTATTAGACAGTGAAATCGTTGTATGTAATTTTAGGTAGGGATAGAGTCGCTACGAGGCTTTTTGAAATACCAAACACTTAACACTGGTTTTTATGTCCACAATCATACTACATTCATTCTCAGGAGATACAGAAACAGTCAGGTAGAAATTTCTGTTTATTAGGCAAAAAGCAAAATAAATTGACTAATTTTTGACTGCAGAAGTTCCTCATCTTACTTAACTACTCAAATAATTCTTTTCAAAGGCTGAAATGCATGACTCCTAATTGCAAAATAAACCATTTTCATAGTTTGTAAACTTTCATACAGGGTTAACTGTTACAATTTATCAATATCTCCAAAAGAAAATTCCAAAAATGAGATTATCAAGATGGGAAATTAACATCATATTCTTAGTTCTGCAGTCACCAGGCAAATTGAACAGTAAGCAGTTTTTTCAGTTCATAATTGAGGTATAGTTTTTAGTGTAAGGGCTTTATCATTTAAATTTCAGCCTTACGGTCTAACAATATATCAATCTAAAGACTTGGATTTTATTTAGTGCTAGTTTTGTACTGGAAAACGTATGATTCACACCACCGGTACAGTTTGGAGAAGGCACAGAAGTAATGGGATTTAAGTTAAATGGACCTAAAGAAACTGATCTAGGCATACGGTTGAGACATTGTAGTCAGGAGCTGTGACAAGAGTGGAAACTGGGAAACAGAGTGCAGTCTGCAATCCAGCAGCATGGCCTCCCTGAGGATCTAGATGGAAATGAAACTGGGTCCTGACCTCCTGAATCAAAGTCAACATTTTAACAAGATCTCCCAAGTGACGTGTGTGCATATTAAACTCTTAAAACCAGTGTCTTGGGACCGCGTTGTCTAAAGTCTGCTCTCTAATGGGCCAGAGAGTAAATATTTTAGGCCTTGCAGGTCATGTGCTCTGTCTCCACGGCTGCAGCCTGGAAGCAGGGCTGGTTGACCTCAAGCAAACACCTGCTGCACCAGAGATGGGAGGAGCACCTCAGTGAGAACTCCCTCTCCCTGTCCTCATCCTTTTGTGCTCAAACTACAATTTCCATGAGTGCCCATCAGATTCTCACTGGAACCGTCCCCTGGGCTGGAGCTTACAGAAAGGAGATCAGAGTATAAGATTTCTCAGCTTCCACAATTGTGTTAATAATTCTTAAACTCATGCACAAGCACAGTAAGGATCCATGGTGCGATGTGGTAATAGGTACTTAAAATATCTGCTTTGGATGCTGTCAGTCAGTCAATTACAAGAAGCTGGGAGCTGTGTGGCTTTGGACACACTATAGAACTTCTTTCGGAAATTGTTTTGGCTGGCTTTTGTCAACATAAACAAGGGTCATCTGGGAAGAGGAAACCTATACTGAGCAAATGTTTCCATCATATTAGCCTGAAGGCAAGTATAAATGGCATTTTCTTGACTTAGAAGGGTATACTCCACTGTGGGACCTTTTAATGCCTGCCCAAGTTCCTAGACAGGTGGGCCAGTGGACCTAGTTGTTTAAGAAAGAAATCTGTGTAAGTCATGGAGAAAGTAAGCTAGCTAACAGCATTCTTCCATGGTTCCTGCTTCTGTTCCTGTCTCCAGATACTGGTTATGAGTTCCTGCCCTGATTTTTCTTTATTATATACTATAAGCTGTAAAATGAAATAAGCCCTTTCCTCCCAAACTTGATTTTACCCATGATGTTTGTCACAGCAACAGAAAGCAAATGAGAACCAAAACTACACAATAGAATAAAATTTTCTGGTTGTTTCACTGTCACTGAATAAAAGTAATCAAGGAGAAGGATCAGTTAGAGAGTAAATCTCTTAACTGAGTGCCATATGTGTATGTGTTGATGAACTGTAGACTGAGATCATTGAAAATAAAATACATAATTTCACTTTGTCTCTGACGAAATTATAACTCAAGTTCAATTTCTACCTCATGGGATGTTTATATAAAAGTGGAGGCCCTAAATAGGCAAGAATGAGATCCTATAATATGGGATGGATGAAAAAATCAGGAAGAAACTGAGGGAGTTGCGGCCCTAAGTTCCAGTCTTTGTTCATGGAAGAGCACCCCTTATCCCACAGTGTCAATCTCAGAGTTACGGTGTGAGAGTACCAGGTTTTCACTGTCTGAGCACCTGGAATGGCTGCCTCTGTGGATCCCCTTCACACCCACACCATACCACGTCTCTCTTCGTTACCTTTAGGCATGTAATTAGACTCAGGTAGACAGAGACCACACTTTAGTTTGCTGGCCACCAAGACCCAAATAATTACACAGAAGCTATATTAATTACAACACTGTTTGGCCAAAGGCTTAGGCAGCTTTCTAGCTAGCTGTTATATCTTAAATTAACCCATTTCTATTAATCTATGTATCATCATGAGGCTATGGCCTATTAGCAAGGTTCCGGTATCTTTCTCCTTCAGGAGTTACATGACATCTCTCTGACTCTGCCTACTCTCTCTGTTTATCTCTTCCAGCCTGGCTATATTCTTCCCTGCCATAGGCCAAAGCAGCTTCTTTATTAATCAATGGTTAAAAAAAGAAGTATTCACAGCATACAGAGGAAATTCCCACATCAGACTCAAGTCCTAGAAGCCCAAAAATGAAGTACAAAGTGCGACCATTGAAAATAAGAGCTTCAGTCTCTAGCCAGAATTTCTTTGGACCACCAGCTCCCAAATAATGCATGGAGACTTCTTATTAAGTATGAAAACTTGGCATTAGCTTAGGCTTCTTCCCAACTAGCTCTTAAATCTTAAATTAACCCGTTTATATGAATCTACATTCTGCCACATAGCTTGTTACCTCTCCTCCATATGGTATGTCTGATTTCCTCCACATCTTGCTGGCAAAGCTCTTGTCTCTCAGATTCATCCCCTGAGTTCCTCTCTCTCCCTGAAAGTTCTGTCTTTCCTCTCCTGCATAGCTATTGGTCATTCATCTTTTTATTAAACCAATCAGAAGGTGCCTGAGGCAGGCAAGGAAGGATAGAGACATCTTCAAACAGTGTAATCAAATATCCCACAACAACAGTCCAGAAAAGTTTCTTTGGTTTTCTACTTGATACAGATATAAATACAGATACCATGTTTGGGAAGAGATAATAAAAGTGAGGGATAATGGTAGAAGGAATATAAAATTCATAGCCCTGGATAGATATTGCAGTGGGAGCTATAATTACTTACTTTGGATTTGGATTTGTTTTTTTCTGCATTCAATGCTTCTACACCATACACAATCAATTATTACTTCATTGTAACTCATTTCACAATGCAATAATTATGGCAATGGGCTCCATACTCCTGTAATGTACGAGGTATATTTTGCCACATTTTTTTATTATCCTAGAGCAGTAGATTTGACAAAAGCTTAAAATAGCATTTGAAGATTTATTTATAACATTAGCTTTATAGCAATACTTTGTAGGTCTTGCATGGAAATGTTTCTTCTTCAGAAATGCATCATGGTTCAATGATTCAGAGTGAAAATGGGAACTGTGTCAATCACTATTACTCTCAATAACCACCTAACAAAATTTGTGCTTTCTGTTCCTATGGCCTTATACTTTCCTGGCCTAAAGTCTTGATTCCAAAGACAGGAATGTTAGCTCCAAGAGACACAACAATGATTCCATTGATCTAGAAGATAAGACTCCTGCTCAGTTACTTTGTATTCTTCAGGTCTCTGAATAAACAGGCAAAGGAGTAATTGTGCTTGTGGGATGATTGATCACTGCTACCTGTGAGAAACTGGACTAGTATTCCATCAAGGTTGGTAAGAAAGGGTGTGCCTGGTATACAGGGTTTCTTTAGCATGTCTAATATTATAAGATTAGTAACTAAAACAAATGGAAAATGACAATAATTCATTTCAACCAGAACTACTAATGCATTAGACCAGTGGTTTTCAACCTGTATGTCTTGACTCCCGTGGGGTTGCCTATTCGATATCATGATTATAACAATAGCAAAATTACAGTTTTGAAGTTGCAATGAAATAGTTTTATGCTGGGGTCACCACAACATGAGGAATTGTATTAGAGGGTTGCAGCATTTGGAAGGTTGAGAACTACTGATATAGACCTTCCTGAGATAAAAGTTTGGTTCGCTTCACAAGATAAGTAATTAGCTGAAGTGTTTGTTACAGGCAATGAGAACACAGAATGGATCATGAAAGAATGGAATTATAAATATCATCTATAATTGTGTGACCAATTGTAGTAATTAAAGTTATAATTATGTTTCCTTTTCCGGGTTTAAACATTTGCTTTAGGTATGTATACTTATGTCAGGATATACACACAAATATACAGTATATATATGTATATGTATATATACTGTATACATATACATATATATATCTTTATTCCTTAATGTATTTCATTATTATGCAACAAAGGATGCATTAATTTATACTAATATTAAAATAATATTTAAGTCTTCTTAATTTTATATGATAGTACTTCAGTTATGGGAACAAAAAAGCAAACAGGTAAAGGACTTTTTCTTTTGTTTGGGGGAAGAGGACAGGGCATGTTTACTTGTATGTGGTGATGTGGGAGTGTCATATATCAATCTGTTGATTTCTTTGGTTAAGCAATAAAGAAACTGCTTGGCCCTCATAGGTTAAAACATAGGTGGGAGGAGTAAACAGAACAGAATGCTGGGAGGAAGAGGAAGTGAGCTCAGAGATGCCATGCCTCGCTCCCGGGCAGACACACGCGATGAAGCTCCGACCCAGGATGGATGTAGGCTAGAATCTTCCCCGTAAGACCGGTGTTCACTAAGACCGGTGCTCACAGATTACTAGAGATGGAGTGATCGGGATATCAGAATTAGCCAGTAAGGGCTAGAGCTAAAGGGCCAAGCAGTGTTTAAATGAATACAATTTGTGTGTTGTTATTTCGGGGCATAAGCTAGCAGGCGGCCGGGGTGCTGGGGGACGCAGCCCCGCCGCTCGTAATACAACAATGTGGTATAGTTATATTATATTAAAAGGATTGTAATATTCCCATTATGTTTACTTGAAAGTTAACATTGTTTATCAAAATACATATAGGTTCCAACTTTACAAAAGGGGAATTTGCACTAATTATTTTTATGCATAAAAAGTAATGTGTAGCTGTTGAGGAGATGAGTGAGTAAGTGAAGGACTTGCTCAAGAACAACGATCAGACATTGGGATCCATGGAAGTCACATAAATGTTGGACAGGTGTAGTGGTGCCTGCAATCCCAGGACTCGGGAAGTAGAGACAGATCTTCAGAGCAAACCGACTACTTCAACTAGATAAACCAATGAGCTCCATGATCAAATGGAAGACTGTGTGTGTGTGTGTGTGTGTGTGTGTGTGTGTGTGTGTATTTTTTTCAGAGAAATCAAGGGTGACATCTCTACCACTGACTTTACAAGGGTATTCATGTGTATATACACATGAGAGAGAAAGATTCAGAAAAGTGTGTAACTAAAGAGAATTTTTGTTAAGAATTCATAATCCCAGGCTCTTCAGATCCTTTGAAATGGAGTCCCCAATTTTGTAACCAAACATACTAAATCCACCAGTCAGTGAGCACAAAGTCAGGAAGCACAAACAGGTGATAAAAGTAAAGTCAGGCTTATCCCTCTGGAGAGATGCTCAGCAGTCAAGAGCACCTTTTACTCTTAGAAAGGACCTAGGCTTGGTTTCCAGCACCTGAATGGGGACATATAGCCCTATCACTCTGGTTCCAGGGGAACCATTGCCCTCTCCTGGCCTGTACAGTCATCTGACATATATGAAGTTAACTTACATACATACATTCAGGTCAGAAATTCATACACAGAAAGTGAAAGTGAATAATCTTTTAAATACAAGTTTATTACTTGAAGAAGGAAGGAACACACCACAGTGCTGAAGATAGAACTCAGTTGACAGAGTACTTGCCTGGCATGCATGAAATCCAGGATTCAATGCTCAGTACTGCACAAACCAGTGCGGGGAGGGGTATATACCTGCAATTCCAATACTGAGGGAGGTGGTAGCAGTGAGATCAAAAGTGCAAGGTAATCCCTGGCCAGCCTGAGCTACGGGAGCTGTGGTCTTGAAAGAAAATAAACAACAGGAAAGCTAATATTAAGATGAGTGGGAAGGCCCATGTCTGTAATCTTGGGATTTGGTAGACCGAGAGCCCGGTGTGATGTGGCACACCTTTAATTTCAACACTAAGGAGACAAGAGGCAGGCAGATAAATGAGTTCAAGACCAGCCAGGACTACAGAGAAAGTTCCAGGATAGCTAGAGCTACACAGAGGAACTGTGTCTTGAAAAACTTTGTCTTGAGAGAGAGAGACAGAGACAGAGCTAGAGAGGAAGACCCCACCTCCCCACCCCCCCCAAAAAAACACAACAGCACACTATAGATAATTCACAAAGCAGTTCCTTCTTCAAAAAAACTAAAATGCATTCATTAGAAAACTTACACATTGATGTTGGAAATATTCATTCATACATGGAAAGGTAGGCACAGTTCTGTCATGCAAAGCTCATATACATATGCATGCACGCTCAAAGCAAATGGTATCTGGAATGCCTCCAGTAGATTCTTTACTAATCCAGTGAGCATGATTTTCTCCACAGCATATAAAAACAGTGAATCCAAGTAACTTGTGGCTTGGCTAATTTGCTACATGTTTCCTGAAGGTACTTAGTGAAAACAAAATCCAGAAGCTTTCAAGGTACCTTAACAATACTTCAAATGGGCAGAAGCCTTAGCCCTAAACAGCATTTTGACCCAGGTCTTGTAGAAGGCCCAGCACTTAGAAGGTGGAGGTAGTAGAATCAGGAATTCACCATTCTCAACTACAGAGTGAGTTTGAGGCCTAAGTTTCAAATGTTCTTGTCTCTAAAAGAAAATGTTATTCATACGAACAACTTGTTCAAAGACCTTTGGTAACCTTCTTATTTTAGTATGTAATATTTCAGGTAACTCATCTTGTTTCTGAGCTGAACTTCAGATACATCTTGTACCTTGTACCTCTCTGTTTATTGAGAATGGCATCTCATAAAGGGCACAGAATTGTCAATAAATTGAATTACTAGGATTCTTGCTCATACAGGATTCTACATAAATTAGGATACTACAGTGACAGAGTCACTTTTGTAGCCAAAAGTGTGAGCCCCTTGATCCACACAAGTGGCCAGGCTCCTCCCCAAAGGACCTCTAACTGCCAGATTCTACTCATAAAATACTCTAACTGCCCTAACTGCTAGGCTCTTCCCCAAAAATTCAGTCTCTGGGTGAAATCCCAACCATCTCCACCCTGAAAAGCTCCACCCTGAAAAGTTCCACCCTCTTCCCAAAAAACTATATATATAAACCCTGCATCCTGTTCAGATTGCTGCTGTTTCTCACCTGGAGGCAGCCACTCTCCAGGATTTTTCCCTTCCAATAAATGTCCTGTGTGAGGAGACCTGGCTAAAAGTCAGACCTTGTACTCCAGGAATAAAGAAGTAGATCTGTTCCTACCTCAAATAAAAGTCTACGGATCCAACTAAGCTCTGGTTCTCTTTATGGAGATAACTTAGGATTCCACCCAGGGAGTGGTTTACCTATAGAATGTTTTGGTCTAAAGTGTGAGCGTGACTTGGTGACATATTTTTTTAACAACAGAATGTTTAAATATGAATGTAACCTGTGCCGTTCAATTGGTATGTTCATTTCCTATATCATGTTAATGCAGTCTTTTGTCTTATTCCTACCTTTTGGGGTCAAGGGTATTTTAAACAGTTGGAAATTAAATGGAGGTAAATTTTCAGTACTTATTGAAGCATCCCACCAGGTAGGGCGGCCTTTCCACATGGCCTATGGCCATTTGTCGAAAGCCCCCTAGTCCACAATTTGAGCTCTCCATGCCATGCTAAAACTGGCTCCCAGACCACAGTGGCTGCATCTTGGTGAATCCCTTTTTCTTGTCTATGCTATATGGTTTTGGAGGACCCACTCATACTTACTTTTGTTGATTATCGGATTCTTGTGGAAGCTGCGGGCCCACGCCAAGAGTTTGATCTCAGCAGCTACCTCAGCAAGACCAGGCCTAGCTGAGATGGACTTTGTTTGCTTTAGGGATGCCTAGCATTCAATTTCCACGACCCCATTAGGCCTAAAAACTATTTTAGTGGACACACTGTATTAGACTTAGGCCACGTGGTTGGACATAGACTTTAAAATGGGCACTTACAGTTCAAAGCCAGATCTGCTGAGGCCCCTGGGATGCCTCTTACAAAATCTTTATAAATTGGGACTGTCTGATACAAGCTGTCCCAAACAGCTAATTTCCCTATGCACTAAGATTTGGCCTCAATACTATCTTGACAACGGGACACATTGGCCACCAAAAGGAAATCTTGAGGTTACCATCCTCCAGTACCTAGAAAAGTTTTGTTGCCTTAAGGACAAATGGGCTGAGCTTACATATGTCCATGGTTTTGGGGCTTTGCACTCTTGCCCTTCCCTTACTAACCAGTGTCTCACGGCATGGGTCTTGGTAGCTAAGGCTGCAATGCCTCCAAATTCCTGGTCATCTGGGAATTGGGACCCTGACAATTCCAGCTGGACCATGCAGCCAGAAGCACTGGCCTATCCCCCACTCCCTCAAGCCCACACTACCCAATCCCCTCCTGTGCAGCGACATTTTTCGCATTTCTCTTCTTCCCTGCCTACCCCCTCCCTTGCCAATCAGGAAGTTCAAGGTCAACTTCCACCTTACCCACCTTACTCTCCCTCTTCCCCCTCCAACCTCATTTTCCCACCCTTGGACCCCCTCTGCTCACTGGGCTAGCCCCTCCCAATCCTCCCCAGTCTCCTCCCTTAACAGATCCCATCAAAGCTCTGCCCTCCTCTGCCCTCTCCAGGAGGTAGTGGGAGTCAATGGCTTTATGAAAGTTCATGTTTCCTTTTCTCTTCCAAATCTCTCTCAGATAGGAAAACGGCTAGGTTCCTTTTCTACTAATACTTCTGCTTATATTCTACTCTCACTCCTGAGGAGCAAGATAAAATTCAGGTAGCAGCTAGGCAATATGCAGACCAGACTCATTTGGTAGAGAATACAGTCCCTGTGGGAGAAGTGGTTGTGCCAGCCACAGAACCAAATTGGAACTACCAACAGGGTCAAAGCGGCCAACAGAGGAGGGCCATCATGATTTGTTGTCTCCTTCAGGGTATGGAAATGGTCTCGGAAAAAGTAGTTAATTTTGACAAACTACAAGAGATTACACAGCTAACAGATGAAAATCTAGCCATTTTTAAAAAATCGGTTACAAGAGACAATGTTTCAATATACCAGGCTAAATCCAGCCTCCCCAGCAGGAGCCACGGTCTTGGCTACCCATTTTATTTCTCAGTCAGCACCAGATATTAGAAAAAAGTTAAGAAAGGTTGAGGAGGGTCCCCAAACCCCTATATGGGAATTGGTGACAATGGCCATTCAAGTTTTTAAAGCCTGAGAAGAAACAGCTGAGTCTTCCTAACAGACAAGGCTACAACAAGCAGTTAATCTGCAGGTCTAGGCCTTAGCAGCTAACCTAAGGTCATAGGAAGGGGGACAAGGGAAGCCAACCACAAGGTTCTACCCTGCTGGAGCCCAGCCTAAGTCAACCTCACAGGCAAGCTGTTTCAAGTGTGGCCTAAATGGTCATGTGGCACGGTATTGCACTGTGCCTCCTCTGAGGTTATGCCCTATCTGCCAGCAACGTGGATACTGGAAATCACAATGCCCTCAGGCAGGCTTGTCCTCTGTGCCACGCCATGGAGGTCTGGCCTCACCAACATCAGCAAGTGAAACTGTGCCAGCCTTCAAATGTCTCAGCCTTGCAGAGAATTAATGCTGCCCAGACTTGTTATATCCAGTAACACTATCCTAGCCTAGGGTAAAGTTGCAGGTAGCGGGTAAATCTATTACTTTTCTTTTGGACATGGGAGCTACCTGGTCTGTTCTAACATCTCACTTGGGCCTTATGTTCCCCTCACCAATTTCAGTTATGGGGATGGATGGGACCCATTCCTCCCCACTTAAAACTTTGCTACTATCCTGCATTCTTGCAGGACAATTTTTCTCTCATTCTTTCTTAGTGATACCTGCTTGTCCAGCACCTTTACTGGGTCGAGATATCCTTAGCTGCTTCAGGACCACACTCACTTTAGCCCCCACACACTCTCTTGAGTCACACTTTCTTCTTACTTTAACAGCCTCTCAGGATCCTACCCCAGACTGTTCTGTCCCTACTCTCCCTGATCTAGTAGAGCCCCAAGTATGGGGAAATTCTACTCCTGTTACTCACCACCAGCCAGTGCTAGTTTGCCTTAAAGACCCTTCATCCTTCCCTTCCAGATCCCAGTTTCCTGTTTCTGAAACCCACCACCAAAGCCTTAAGCCTATCTTCACCTGTCTCCTGTCTCAAGGACTTTTAATTACTATCAACTCACCTTGCAACACTTCTTCCTGTGTGGAAGTCCTCTGGTGCTTACCACCTCGTTCAAGACCTCCGCTCATAAATGAGGCAGTCATTCCAGTTCACCGAGTGGTTAACAACCCTTACAATCTCCTGTCTAAAGTTCCTCCTACAACTTGCTACTTTACAGTTCTACACCTAAAAGATGCCTTCTTTACTGTCCCTTTAAACCCTGACTCATACTTCCTCTTTGCCTTCACCTGGGAGGACTCTGACTCCTGGTCCTTCAGACAGCTTACATGAACTGTTCTCCCTCAAGGTTTTTGAGACAGGCCCCATTTCTTTGGCCAAGCTCTGGCTCAAGATCTCTCAAACTTTGATGCAGGTTCCAGCACACTCCTCCAGTACATGGACTACCTACTTCTCTGTAGTCCTACATTGTCTCTGTCCCAACAGGCCACCTCTGTGCTCCTGAACTTCCTCGGATCCCTGGGATATCGAGTTTCACCAAATAAGGCTCAGCTATGCTCTCCTACAGTGGTATATTTGGGTGTTCGACTTAGCCCGGGGTCTAAGACCCTCACCTCTGACAGGGTCCAGGCACTGTGAGATTTACAGTCTCTAACCACAGGAGCTCAGATCCTCTCATTTTGGGGTAGGTTGGGGTTCTTTCCCCATTGGATCCCTAACTTTTCCATTACAGCCAAGCCTCTGTACCAGGCAGCCAGAGAGACATCCACGGAACCTCTCACCCACCTGGTCATCAACCATTGCCACTTCTCTCTACTGTGGGATGCCCTTGTAACAGCCCTTGCTCTTGCTCTTCCAGACCCACAAAGCCTTACCATCTCTATACAGATGAGAGATCAGAAGCGGCCATGGGAGTTCTAACTTAACAGGCTGAGCCTTCCAATCAGGCTGTCACCTTTTTATCCAAACAGCTGGACGTCACCATCTGTGGATGGCAACCATGCCTGAGAGCCTTGACAGCAGCAGCTGAACTCACTCGGGAGGCTCTCAAAATTGCCTTGTCTGGGCCAATCATGGTATATTCCACCTTCTGAGATACTACTCTCTTTCCCTCCTTGGGCCTTCATGAGTCCAGGCTTTTCACCTACTGTTTCTAGAAAACCCCCAAATTACTTTCGCTTCCAGTCCTGCCTTAAACACTGCAACTCTCCTTCCTGTTCCCTCCCCCTCTGGCATCTCCTCTCACTCTTGCCCAGAGGCTGTAGAGGCTTTAATATCACCCTGCAGGTCTTTTAGACCAGCCACTTACAGATCCCCAACTCACCCTGTTTGCTGATGGAAGTTCCCTTATAGATAAGTCAGGAAACCACCAGACAGCATATGCAGTGGTCACTTCCACTGACACAGTCAAAGTGACCCACCTGCCAATGGGAACCTCATCACAGAAGTCTAAATTAGTTGCCTTGACTAGGGCACTCCAAATACCTAAGGACCATTTGGCTAATATCTACACTGACTCTAAATATGCCTTTTTGATAGTCTACACTCATTCTGCACTCTGGAAGGAAAAGGACTTCCTTACTACCAAGGGCACTCCCATAGTTAAGAGACACCTTATAGTCAGTCTTTTGGAGGCCCTCCAGCTCCCTGCAGAAGTAGCCATTATCCACTGTCAGGGACATCAATCATTCAAGGACCCAGTGGCCTTAGGCAATGCCAAGGCTGACTCAGTGGCCCGGGGGCTGGTCTCAAGCTCCTTGGACTCCATGGGACATTTTGTTCTTAACTCCCTCATATCAGCTCTGTTACCAACCTAATGAGAGGGACGAGCTTATAAAAAGGGAGCGACAAAAACAAAGGACAGATGGTTCTATTTAAATAACCGTCTCATCCTTCCTCAAGACATTGCCAATCATTTCAGACATCCACCAGACCTTACACATAGGCCCCAAAGCTTTGTTCCGCTTCTTGGAGCCCCTTTCTGACCTCAGCCATCTCCGAGATTCTAGTTTACAGGTTCACTCCTCCTGCCAGACGTGTGCCCAGGCCAACCCACAGGGGGCTCTCCACATATGTCAGTGTCTACACCAACTTCGCAGACACCAACCGAGTGAAGATTGGCAGGTTGGTTTCACTCATATGCCTACTCATAAAAAACTCTTATCTCCTAACACTTGTGGACACCTTTACAGGATGGATAAAGGTGTTTCCAGCCTCTAGGGAAAGAGTAGCTGTGGTGGCTCAGGTACTCCTGGACCACATCATTCCTTGGTTTGGTGTCCCACGAAACATGCAGATGGACAATGGACCAGCCTTCACCTCCAGGGTCATGGAGCTTGTGTCAGAAGCTCTCAACATCTCCCAGAAATTCCACACCCTCTACCACCCACAATCCCCGGGAAAAGTGGAGAGGGCCAATTGTCTCACCAAGCAACAACTAATCAAACTCTTCATTGAACTCAGGTTATCTTGGCCCTCTTTTTACCCCATTGCCCTTACTCGCCTCAGGCCCACCCCACCACATTCTTCTATGGGCCTGAGCCCTTTTGAGCTGCTTTATGGCAGGCCCTTGCTCCTTAACCATCTCTTCCCAATCCAAAGTCCTCCACTGGCAGGGTACCAACCCTACCTCTCTCTTTTAAGGTCCCTTTTTTGTTCACATTCTGACAGTTGTTACCTGCCCTCACACCAGTGGACCCTAATGCTTCTAAACCTGCCCCGCTTTCCCCAAGGGACAGAGTACTCCTCAAACAGCTAATTCCTAGGTCTCTCTAACCTTGATGGACAGGACCTCACACGGTAATCCTCACCAACCCCTCAGCTGCCAAGCTCTTGGGACACCCATGCTGGTACCATCTCTCCAGGCTCAAGCAGGCACCTACTCAAGACACTTGGTCTGTCCAGCAGACAGGACCTTCCACCCTCCAGTTTTCCAAGATGCCACAATGAAGGGCCTACCTGCTCCTCATCCTGACACACTCATCTTTGGTGATTCAAACAAGATGGGTAATAACTATTTTTTCTTAGACACCTGCCTTCTCACCTCCCCCAAGGAACAGATGCCTGGTCTCTCTGGGATGACAGTACACGAGATGCTTTTCAGCCACAGTTCTCGCTGAGTGTGGACCCACCGACACCCAGCTCTCCCCTTCCCCACATTGCCCCATGCCCGCAGGAAGTAGCCAGACTTGAGTCAAGGCCCCTTTTTCCTAAGAGAGCCTAAATGTTAGTAAAAATATCACCTCATCTTCCTGTTACCCCTTATACAAACAGTCTGGAACTTAAGTCCAGGTCTCTGGCCTCAATCTTGGGAGGACCTGTCCCTGTACCCACCAAGCTTTGACCCCTCCCTGGAGGAGGGTCAAGATAGTCCGCCAAAATCTTGACCACTCCCCCAATCTATTTAAACTGCTTCCCCGGAAAGTTCCCTCTTGGTCCCCCTTCCTCCCCCCCATGGTCATGTTTACTGCTTTCTGCTTCCTCCCCCACCTGGGGGGGGGGGCATTCGTGAGTGCAGGAATCCCATTATACCTGGATATTTTTTAATTTGGCTTGTGATTTGCCTTGATTGGGATTTTTGCATCGGCAGAAAGCTTGCATTGGGAAATTCCTAACACTATCCTATATGTTTCTCTGTTTTATTATTTTCATTCGTGTCTTCATATTCTTTACTATATTCCTAATCCCCACGCCTTTACCATGGCAAGAGGTATTTTTGTCGTGGCTGGTTCCCGACACTTGAAGCAGGAATTAAACAATAGCATGCTTATGTTCCTATCACTACCCCTAACTCTTAGGATCAGGTTTATAGTGGTGATTCAGGAAGTACCTGATGAATGGAATATTAATTTGCATAACTTATTATATAAAATGTTGCAAAGACTTCTTTGCATCCATATTTTAAATAGTCCTAAAACAGAACAAAGTATCAATTTGGGGCAATCACATCAAAATAAAAGATACTGTTTTTTTTTTATTGGTCAGCATATTTTATTATAGTGCTGGGGTCTGAACCCAGGATTTCCCACATTAGACAAGGGCTATACCTCTCGCTCAACATACCCAAGTGCTCTATTCTCGGCTTTCCTTTCATGTATTTTGATACAGAGCCCCACAAAGTTACCAAGGCTGAGCCTGAACTTTCATTTTCCTGCCGCAGCCTTCTGGGTAGCAGGCCTCACACTTAGGCCGCATTAGATGGAAGATATTTTCCTTACCCTTAGTTTTGCTTTGTTTTGGAAAAAGTAAGCATTTGCTATAGATAGCTCCTTTTCTCTTAGTGGTAACTTCAAAGACTAGGGACAAAACTAGAAAAGAATTTTAGAAACAATGTTAATTGTACGACAGAAAAATAAAATTGAAATACATTTAATAGTTTTACAGTATAATATGTAAATATCTTTATAAAACATTAGAAGCCCATGTCAATAGCTAAAGGAATACAGTAACATGTCATACTTCAAAGCATATTATTTTTGTGAGCTTAAATGTAATTCACTCTTTTCCTTAAAAACAAAAATTTAGATAAGAGTGCCATGCTTGCCAGACAGCCCTGAAACTCATCATATTTAACTTTTCTGACACCAACTCTGTGCTGAGATTACAGGCATTCACCACCACTTCCGGCTTGGCTCTTTTTTCTGTGTGTCTCTTAAATCAGAAACTATGTGTCGGTGAAATAAAGGCAATAGGTTAAGGAAATTTATACAAGATTTGACATTAAAAATACTCTAAGCTGGGGATGGGGTATGGCCCAGTAGATTAAGCATTTGCCTTTCAAATGTGAGGACCAGCATTAGGATGCCCAGAACTCAAGTGTAAACCTAATGTGCCTATTGGGCACCTGTAACCCTGCCCATCACTCTGAACACAGAGACGGGGGATCTCCCAATAGGATCCAACAACTATTGGATCTCCCAATAGTTAGCCTAGCAGGAACTGCAGAGCTCTGGTTTCATTCAAATGATGTTTCAATAAATACACTGAAGAGAGATTGTGGAAAACATCTGCCATCAAATTTGAGCTTTTACATATTTATCACACTTGTAAACATGCATACATACATGAACTCAAACCATACATACAAATACACATGCAAAAAGTGATTTCAAATTGCATAAATAAAATCAATACCTTATTCTTCTGGTTCCTCTTCTTCCTTGTGTGGTAAGAACACATCATCTCAGATTCTTTAATTTTCTCACAGCATTAGGGTCACTAGGATGAGGCTTTTAAAAATGGGAAGTGTAACACTCGATTTTGTGTTACCCCCTCGGTACAGTTCACATACCACTGTACCATAAGAGAGTCAGGCAAGGGCCTGGAGATTGAAAGAACACACAAAGAGACCTGGGTCAATCGTAAGATCAGCCGAATGCCGTTTATTTAACCTTGGGGAAATCCTTGTGTACGTAGCTGCTACACAAGGATTTCTGCCCAGGCAGGTGAGAAATTACCACACCAAAGATGGAATCACCAATGCCCTATAGCTAATCACCAGGCGGGCAGAGGGAGCACAGGAACAAACAGAATGTTTTAGCTGGCTGACCAGAAACTGTCCTCAAGATGCACCCCAGGAGCAAGGGTAGACCTAGGCCATACAGGGAAGATTTGCCCAAAGGAAAAAAGGAATTCCCATTACTGAGCTCTTGCAAGTTCCTTTAGCAAAGAATGAAGAGCCTTTCTTTGGAGCCCAAAAGGTAACAGTGCTAGTAAGGCAAGATCTCTGATTGCAAGTCTTGGGTTGCAGGCAATATCTGCACTCAAAATACTTAGAATCTGTCTACAACTAATACAAATCACATTTTAAGAACTGTTGCACAATGACAAATATGTTTATTTTTAAAAACCACTGAAAATTTGACTGTTAATTTCTTACTTCTTGGTGCTAATTTTCATTCGACATCATTAGTAGTATCTCTGTCACCATGTTGTGAATCTACACTTTCTAGACTAGAGTGTGTTTTGTTTGAATAAGCTCCATTCAGTAGCAGTGAAATGTGATCTAAAGATAAGGTGAGGTGGGTGTGGTTATGCATGTTTGAGTTCGCAGAACTTGAGGCTTAGAAAGGAGGGTTAGAAAGGAGGGTCGTAAGTTTGAAACCACCCTGAACTAAATAATGACTTGTTGTACACAGTGAGACGTGTAATGGGGAGCGGGGCAAAATGAGAGGGCAGAAAACTTGACTGCAGTTTATGCCAGTGGGGAGTGGAGTACTTTGCACTCTGCCTTAAAAAAGAAAAAAAAAGGAAAAAACAAAACAGTGAAGACTTTTGGAACCAATGTAAACTTGACATCTCAAATGCAATTTTGAAAGTCCTAATAACAAAAAACAAAAGGTAAATCTCTTAAACATTATGATAGTTTATTGTAAGATTCGTTTAAAGCAATACTGGAGATGGGAACACCAAGAACTATAAAACTATCTTCCACTTGGGGCTTCAGAGATGGGAATACTAGGAGGAACAGAAAACCACGCAGAGAAAGGTCGTCTTAGCAGGAGCACGAATACGCATATCCGCTCTCCTCCCCGCTTCCACGGCTCCGGCTTTAGGCCTGAAAGACTTCAGCTTTGGGTGTGCACACACATCCTCTGGGGACCCTGGAACCTCCCCCACCTTCTCTGTGCTGAGTCCAGTCCGCCCTCCCACGGCCACGCCCACTTTCTGACTCGGCGAGGCCACACCCCTCAGACTCCCGCCCCGCCCAAGGCCCTGGAGCCCCGAGGCTCCGCCCTCCCGCGCTGCGGAACACCCCCCACGGGCTCCGGAAACGCCTCAGCGGATGCCGCTACGTGACTGTGACGTCACGCGCGCGTCTCTGGACCTGGTCGCCGTCTTTGCGCGGTCGCGGTCGCGCGTGGCCGCGGTCTCCTGGTGTGTCGCTGTCGCTGTCCCGGTGTCGCTACCCGCTAGGGCTGCACCATGTACCACAGCAGCAGCCAGAAGCGGCACTGGACCTTTGCGAGCGAGGAGCAGCTGGCGCGCCTGCGGGCCGACGCCAACCGTAAATTCAAGTGCAGAGCGGTGGCTAACGGGAAGGTGAGGTCCCGCAGGGCAGCCCCTGCGCCCACGCGAGCGCCTGCGGGAACTTGCGGCCTCTCCTGAAGTCTTCGCTTTGCCTGCAGGCAGGCGGGCGGGCAGGGAGCGCGGAGAGCGCTTCTGGCTGGAGCCGGTGCAGACAGACGCGGGACCCAGGCTGGCCGTCACAGGATGACTAACTCCTGGGAAAAGGCCACAATTAAGCCTTGGGGGATGTCGAGTTTGAGCAGGACTCGAACTGGTCACTTGTCCTGCAGGATGTCAGGACAAACCATTCTCAGTAGTTGGCACTCTAGTGGGGCAAAGGATGGTCCGGCAGACACAGCCGCTGGTGCAGAATCGTGGTCATTGTGGGCAAAACTGTACCTGTGCTACAGGGATTGAGGAACGTAGCCAAGGAACTTGTAAACGGAAGCCTAAGGTTGAAACTCATGCCGAAACTGAAGGGAGTCTTTCCAAGACTTGAAATGGGGAAATGACACGTTGGGTTTGCTTTCCATAAACAACCCTCACGCACAAGGTTGCACCAGGAAAGGAAGTAGACAGTTGACACAAGCCAGTTGAGCATGGTTTGATCTATGGTCCTCTCCTCAGGTCTTCTTTCTGTTGTACTGACTTAAGGTGACATTATACTAGCTCCGACAGATTTCAAGTAAATAATATTTGCACTCCCAAAACAACGAGGTAGCAAATACACTGAGTCATTTGTTGCTGATTTCTTTAGTTTGGGTGACAGAGAGATTGACTGAAAAAATGGGAATTGGGAGATATCTAACCAATGAAAAAAGTATTGATTTACAGATAATGGTATCAGACCTGGGAGCATATAGGTACATGCTCTGCCATGGTTGTTTACAAATATCCAACTGATATTTGGGGAAATTGAGAGATGATGGTGTAAATTCAGGTTATTTATTTTGCTTATTATTTCCTAAAATATTTTGTGTAATGCTTAGCAAACGTACAAAGAGAAAGTGGTGTGAAGTATTTTCCCTTTGTTGAAGATAGAAATCAAATTTAAGCAGGATGGAGAAGACGGTTTTACAGTTAATTCACTGAATTTATGTTGAAATGTTTGCTCTGTTTAAAGGTTCTTCCAAATGATCCAGTGTTTCTTGAGCCTTATGAAGAAATGACACTTTGCAAATACTATGAGAAAAGATTATTGGAATTCTGTTCGGTATTTAAACCAGCAATGCCACGTTCTGTTGTGGTAAGTCATGGTTGTGAATATAATGTTTTAGCAAGCTTGTGAGAACTGAACTCTTCTAAATTTCCTGTTAAATTCTCTCTTTACTCTAGAAGACTCACCTTAGTTGTGCTTAATTTTGTCACATTTTTTTCAAGTAGCAAAATTGTATTTATGTTAGAATTAGGCTTTAGGCTAGAGTAGTCTTAACTATAGAACTAAATAGGCCCCCAACTACATAACAGAAAACAACAAAACAAAACAGTTGTATCTTCTCATACAGTACAGGCATCTCATCAGGAAGTCGCTCTCTTTAGTCTTGACTAGAATCTCAGGCTCCTGCTCTCTTGTGCCTCTAATGTTGGCTCACCTAGTAGACCTCTGCTTCTGAGTGGACAAGAGGGAAGTCTGGAGAAGGCATATCCACTGTTTGAACTCTGGGCTGAAAATCGGCAGACATCCCACTAATTCTGTTAATAGACAGAAGCAAGACTGAGGAATGTGGCTTCTGCCTAGGTGCTCATTTCCCTGAGTCAAGGCCTGAACAGTAATGAATCTTAAGTGAAACTTGTGTATGAATCAGCTATAGTTTTTTTGTAAATATTGATATATTCATACATGTATCAATATGAGTGAGAAAAACTGATTTTTGTGAGATTTTTAAATAAAGGCCTTAAATTATAAGTTGCTATATTTTGTGAATAGGGCATCTTCAACTCCATTTCATAGTCTGCTGTACAGTTTGTGACATCCTCATTTTTTGGGGGGAAAAGAAAAGCCATTTTTCTTCTGGCCTTCTTGACTAGAGAAAGTAGAATTGGGATTCAAGTATAACCAGAGCGTTTTCAGTTCTGCTCATCTCAGTACCTATTTGAAGCCATCCCTTGCCTTCCAGCTGCAACTCCTGCCCCAAGACCTTTTGAAACTTTCATTAGAAGTTGTTAGAGCTTTATCTTTTGGCTTATTACTGGTTTCTTGGCAAGATAGTCTCAGGTCACATCAGCCTTGAGTTCATTACTTCCAGAGAACGACCTTGAACTTGTGATTCAATCCCTTCAACCTAACTGCAAATCTGGTATTATGTAGTACTGGAGTGCATGCATGCTGGCAGGCACACTACCAACTGAGCTGTATCACAGGCTCAAATGACTCAGGATTATTAGTTTATATGGTTCTGAGTGTTGTGTTTCCTACTAGAGAGAGTGGTCAGTGGTGAGAAGGAATAAGTAACTGGTATTAAAAAGCTAAACAACAAAGAAATAAAAAAGCTGGTGTTAAGGCTTGCTCTCTAAAGCACCTTTGCCTTGCTTATTACTCTCAGGGCTAGTTAGTTGTAAAGATCAAGTATTAAAGGCTGTTTTTAAAGTGAATGAATAGAGAAGAACTACCTAAGATCCTCCATTTTTATAGTAGAAAAAAATGGAAGAATATTAAATACACATATTTATAGTTTATTTTTAAGTTGCAGACTTATCTGAGAGATGAAACAGCCATGAACAGTATTAGATACAGTTGATTAGTTTCTATAATGAAATTTGGATTTTGTCTTTTTCATTATAAGAGCTGTAGAATTAGGTGGTAGGATTAAATTATCTCTTTGGGTCAAGCAATTCTTGAATGAATGTTACAAAATTTGTCTATACAATGAATACAAATTTTGTTGTTTAACATAAATTGATAGCAAATTTTATTGAAGGATATTTCCTGTTATCAGTTAAATAAATGGTTAGTTTACTGTTTTGTCATGTGATAATAATAGTTGAAGCTTCAGGTAGTTCTTAGTTAAGTATAGCCTCTGACCTTTGATAAATGTCTGAATAAATCAGATAACTTGTGATATTACTTTATAGAGATAGCAGTATTTTACTAATGTGTTGTAAGGATTGGAGTATATTGGTGTTTTGAGATTTACACAGTGAGCTTACTTATTGGATGGGATGTATCAGGTGACACGAGGTGCTGCAGGTTGGCAGCAGTCATCCTGGCTCACCACAGATCTGAAGTGACAGTCATTTTATTCTGTTAGCAGTTTTTCAAGATTGGGTCGCCTGTGATCACTTATTTTAATGCTTAAATTTTTCTGATTTTAAGTATTCATGTTGCTCTGAATTCTGACAAACATACATACACACACACACACACACATTCTTAAATTCAGTGACTGCAGAAAGGATTGTTCTTCGTAGGCTGGGGACAAGTAGCTGAAACATGAAAGAGGCTCTTTTGATTGTGGTGTTTTTGTTGTATTGCGTCCCAGTTTATTTTATACAAGCAAAATTCAGAAGTATTGGTGTGGAGAACCTTTTCAAGTAAGCCTCCTGAGCATGAGTCAGTAATCTTTTCAAAATTTAACGTGGACCATGTAAGTAGATCCTGCTTTTATAGATGCGTATATTTCTTTCTTTTAATCTTAGGGTACAGCTTGTATGTATTTCAAGCGTTTTTATCTTAATAATTCAGTAATGGAATATCACCCCCGGATAATAATGTGAGTATAAATTTGTCTTTTTGTTTTCATTGAAGATGTTTATAATGTGTGGACATTTGTCTGTGGGGATTATATGAGTTTATTGACTTAATTAAGGCCAGTTTAGTCTTGATTTTTTTTTTTCCTATTTGAGTGTAAGGTCTCCTTCCTTGCCATTATCTTCTATGTTGCTAATGGCATTTGAACTGCTATTTGTCTACCATTCACAGAATTTTTCTTTAACCTAGCAATTTTGCTAATACCACTGTCAATGGCATCTTTATGCTCCCGATTGTTCAGGCTAAGAATCTTTTGTGGTAATTACTTTCTCCACTCTCATCAGTTTACCAATCCTGTAGCTTCATATCAATTTTGGTTAAGAAAATTTGGTTTCTTCTCTTTGCTAAGCATTATACTTACTAAAGATAAGGACAGAATTAGTATAGGACTCATCACCGAATTTGCTGTCATTCATGCTTCTGTTTTTTTTTTTTTTCCACTCTATTCTCACCACCTTTATTCTGTTTACTCTATTTTCCCACTCTATTCTCAGGCCTTTATTCTTACTAGCTTCTGAAAGCTGTGAGCAGTAACCTTCTTACTAGTTCCCCTCTCTGACCTAAATTTAGTACTCAGGTGCATTTCCTGCTTGTCCATAAACTCGTAACTCTGCTCAAAGAATCTGAGACATCTACTGACAACCTTCTGCAATGTTAATTATGTTACCTGTCTTCTTTGGTCACAAGGTACATACATGTGTACTATTCTGTTTTTAAATTAACTCTTCATTTATATTTCTTGATACACACTACTTTTATTCTTTATTTTGTTCTAAGTTTCTGTCTGAATTTTATGAAGTTAATGTTGACTAAATGCTGTAGCAGTATTAGATAATGGCTCTACTTAACTTACCATTTCTCTTAAGTCTCCTAATGAATAAAAGTTTGAAGAGGAACTCATTTTTAACTTACATTTCCTTTTTTTTAATGTCCTGCAGTGTCTAGCATAGTCGCATGTAAATATTAAACAATGTACAAAGTACTTTAAGGAATATTTACATATTTCTGCCCTCCATTATTTCTTCATGTAGGCTCACTTGTGCATTTTTGGCCTGCAAAGTAGATGAATTCAATGTGTCTAGTCCTCAGTTTGTTGGAAATCTTCGAGAGAGTCCCCTTGGGCAGGAGAAAGCACTGGAACAAATTTTGGAATATGAACTACTACTTATACAGCAGCTTAATTTTCACCTTATCGTCCACAATCCGTATCGACCGTTTGAAGGCTTCCTCATTGATATAAAGGTAAACTTACTCATAGGAAATGAGCTAATATATGTACTCCTTTGTTATTCTTTGCTAAGAAGAACTGAAAACTAACTAGTAATATTCTAAATGGCACAGTATATTTGCAACTTGAGAGTCTGTGCTGGCTCTTCTAGGGTAATAGTGTTTAAACTTTAATGCCTTAGCGTCCACCTGAAGAGTTTGTTATCTTAGATTGTTAGATAGGAATTTCCAGGTTTCTGGTTTATTAATCTGTTGTAGGAGATTGTGAGTTTATAGTAATGCTCTTAAAGAATTATGGTAATTCTTCTAATTGATGTATATTTTCATAGATCTGGGCCTAGAGACTTACAGAACCTTAAAAAGGTACCAACCTGAAACTAAATTTTAAATGGCTCCTATTTTTAATGTTTTATGAACTTAGGTCACAAACATAAGAACCAAAATTATAAGTAAATAGCTGGGTCCTCGGGAAGTTTAGGCTGCAGGATCACTTGAACCTGGAAGTGTGAGACTAGCCTGGCAGTGTGGTTTTACTGCACCACTGAACATGTAGCACAGATAAGTGCATGTGCGTGTTTTATGTATTTATATGTGCCATGTATTGATACATAGGTAAATATTGACATAGTCAACTTAACTTGTTGAAAAGTCTAAGTAAGGTTGAAGAGAAGTCAAGAGCTGGTTTTTCTCAGTTAAGCAGCTATGGATATTGTTTATATGTTTATATGCTAAATATGTTTGAGCATTCAGCCTAGAAACAGGACAGTGCATGACAACTTTCATAGGCCTTACAGTTTAGTGTGTTAGATAGCTATTAGTTTACTAAATTTTATAGAGGGAAATATAAATTCTCTATAAAAAGATGGCCAATTGAAAGGCAAGGAAGACATTGTTGAGAAAGCATCACTTGAAGTGAAATTCAAATCAAGATTAGGAATCAGGTGCCAAAAGAACATCCCACCAGAGACCATCCTAGTGGATCCTTCACTGGCATTAGAACCTAAGGACAAGCAGGCAAGAAAGAGTAATGCGCGAATCAATCCCATACCAGTTTGGATTCACAGGGGTATTTATTTTAGGGGAAAACTTACAGAACACGGTCAGTCAGACTCGCTGATGCAAGAGCCGGAACCAAGGGAGCTGAGGCTTACCGCTCTTTTTTAAAGAGCAATAGGCCACGCCCCAGTGGGCTGGTATTTCAGTGGCTGAAGGAGCGGAAGGTGCTCCTGCAGCAAAAGAGGGCCTTCTTTCTTTCATGTCCTGTAAAGGATTCCAGCAGAAGGCGTGACACCGATTAGGAGCAGATCTTTCCACCTTAAAAGATCTGGTAAAGGTGTATCTTCTTCCTTCAGAAGTCTGGATTAGACGGGGATCTTCCCCCTTCAAATGATTTCATTAAGCAGAAATCCCTGACTGGTGTGCCCAGCCATTTTTGGCTTCATTTAATTCCTAATGTAGTCAAAACAGCCATCACAGCGTCTGATAAGATTGGACATCTGTATGTGTCATGCATTGTGCAGAGAGGGGTAACAGTGAGGACTGCTCATGGGAAACATTTAAAGGGCAGCTGAGTAATGAAGAGACTCCTAAGGGACTACACTTTATACGGAAAGCTCATCAGCTTTCTAATTCTGCTCCGATCAGGCGAAGAAAAAGTAGGTTAATAATGTTTGCTGAGTTTAGTACCAGAAAAGTCATTTATGATTTTGTTGAAATTTGTCTTTGAAGTGTAGAAGGAAAAGAAGAAGATTGGTGGCTTTGTGGGAATAAATTGAAAGAGAACAGACTGTAGAGATGGTTTACCAGTAAAGGGATTTAACAGGGTTCAATTTCCAGCACCTACATGGCAACTCATAGTTGGCTGTAATTCCAGTTCCAAGGGACCCAGTGCCTTCTTCTGTCCCTCTTGAGCATCAGGCATGCATGTAGTGCACAGACATACATACATGCAGGTGTACGTAGTGCACAGACATACATGCAGGCAAATACCTATACACGCCGTATGCATCAAAGTAAATAAAATTTAAAAAAATTATAACGAAAAGGAAGGAGAGTCCCAGAACTCAGAATTGTGTCTGTCCAACTTGGGCTACATAGTAAGATCCTGTCCAGGAAGGGGAAAATAGGGGGAAAAAAAGTGTGTTTATTATGTTTTCTTAATGACTACATATACTTTGAGACACTAGATGAATATGTTATTGTGTGAATTATATCACTGTCTTCCACCTTTATTTATTGTCCTTGGCTAAGTGCTACATGCATGGAGCAGTCATATGTTCTTATAACAGTGGCTTCTATTACTCAATTATGGGCCTGCATGATGTATTTTTAGAGTTATTGTTAGTAAGTAGAATATGCTCTAAAATAATAATTTACAATATATAGTGCAGCAGTAACATAGACCAGTAACATAGTTGCTTATCATTTTTCAGAATTTTGTAATGTACATACTTGTGTCTTATGCTGAATTGTAGTCTTGTTTGCACAAGTATCACTACAAACGTACTTGTTATGGATGTGAAATCACTAAATAATAGGAAATGTTCAGCTGCATTAGAGCCTTGAGGAACTCATGTCTCTTACTATTAAAAGAAAAATTTGTTTTGTGCTCTAGAGATGGATACTTTGTATTGGTATGGATCTTGGTTTATTGATACAAGTTTTAGGTCAATTTTGTTATATGTAATTTCTGCTCTTGATTAAGGCATTATATTTGTGCAGTTCATTTAAAAATGCAATGTATAAATTAAGAAATACGGGTTAATAGATAATCATCTGTAATAGTCAAGATTATAGTCATGTTAGTTAGGTTTTCTAGATAGAGATTGATTTCAGTTAGTTAGGTATTCTTCAAATCTTTCAGAGACCTTCAGAATATGGCATTCAAATTTTTAAGAACTTAGGACTTTTCATAACAATGAGACACATCTGCTCCTGGCAGCAACAATCTACTTCAAGAGGAAGATGGGCATCAAAGAGTCTCCTTATAGAGTTTGCTAGCCATTTGGGCAAGAAACTGCTCTTGCCTGGACTGTTTGATGAACTGAACGTGCAGGACCCACAAAGAGATGACTGCTAAACTTGTCTAAAGGTGAGATGATCCTTCGAGGTTCCTGCTTCATGAAAGAGTCCGCTAGACATTCTACAAGACACAGAAAAATATGACTGGCAAACTGCCAATATAGATGGAACTGTCTTTGAAATTTCCTGCTTAATGGAAAAGTCTGCTGGATATTATGGGCCTGTGGGCTGAGGATGGATGCCCCAACGGTACAGAAGAAGTTTGGGTGACTGTCCAGGCAGCGAGATGTCTCTTGTCAATTTTGTAGCACAAAACTTGCATACATAACTTCATTAAACAGTTTCTCTTTGAAGTGGAAAGAGGTAAGATGGAAGAAATATTGAATATAAAAGTGTTTAATTTTGCAGAAAAGAATCAACACGTTTCAATACTGATCCAAGGAGCTAGTAATAAAAAAGACTAAGGAGGAAGCAGAGACCATATAATAGAGCTATGGATTCTTTATGAACAATATACAGGAGATAAGCATGGGGTTTGAAATGGTACAGTTAGCCTTAGAAAGGTGGACAAGCTTTTGTGTTGACATGAGAAAGGGAGAGTCTGGATGAAGATGCTGTTGTATCTGGGGATTTGGTGGAAATAGTTCTTTTCCTTTTTAAATGCAGAGATAATTTTCCACAGAATGGTGGATTTAAGGTCTAGTAAAGACATTAAGGTAGAAAATACTGACTATCATCAGTAACAAATGGAAGAACAAATTTTCTAGGACAACATTATATTGGTAGACAAAGCTGAGAGACATATCAAGATGAGAGAATTTGGGTTTATAGTAGTATCCCAAAACCGCTTTTGTAGAGTTTTCTGGCAGTGCCAAGAAATCAAAAGTATAGAAATTGGATTCATGTACTGTTGGAATTGGTGCTAGCTGCCTTTCCAGAGGAACTGAGCTTAGTTCCCAGCACCCACATCTGGTGGTTCAAAATTGACTGTTACTCCAGCTGCAGGAGATCCAACACAACACCCTTTTCTGTTTCTGTGGGCACTGTGCATGATGCATGCACTCACACAAACACAGATGAAAGTAAAAATGAATCTTTAAAAGTACAGGAAAGAAGTGATTGAAGACTCTGATAAGTGAGATCAGGTAGAAGGATTCATACCCCAATGGTCTGAGGTTTGCAAGAACAGCATGAAAAAAATAAGCAGAATCCTGAGAAAAGGGGGCATCTGCAGTCGGAATGGAGTGGTTCCATTATTTCAGGGTCAGACATTTGGGGGAAATGACTTGGCCATGTGTAGCTCCACATTTGAACCTGATATTTACAGGTTGTCTTTCTGCTTCAGGACTTGACTATGAGCATCTCAAGTCAGTCTGAGGGATTGAGACTTCAGTAATTGACAGGTGCTATAAGGTCTCAGATTTCGTGTGCATAGTCTAAACACATTTCTTTAGCTATTTGGGAAGGCTGATGGATCCAAAATCATTTCCATTTATTTTCCTCAACAGTATACATTAGGACAAATTTTCTACGATATTGATAAGGTACAACAGTTCCTAATTTGACATTACAATTGCCTGTATTGCCTGGTTCTACTTTACCTGAAAGTAATATATCTTGGATCTGCCTTGAATGCAGTAGAAACTCTAGGAGCCTACCCATCTAACTTTGAAAAGGACTAAATTTAAGAATATTAAGTATTACTGTCTTGAAGCATGTGTTTCTGTTTTGTTCTTAGAGGCATATATTTCTAATCATGGTTCTGGTTCCAAAAGTGTTTGAAAGCCATATCAGAGAAAACAGAATGAAATGTTGAGAATTTGATGTCTATAATTAAGCTCCATTCAATTAGTACATACAAACAATCTAACAGTGAAAGATTAGTTTTTGGGACATAGCAAAGGAACTACTTTCAATAATCATTCTTTATTAAGCCCCTGCTAATTGCTGTATGTTTTTTAATGGTTATTGATCTTCAGTAAACTCTCAGAAATTATGACATCTGTATACTTTCTTTCTAGACTCGATACCCCATGTTGGAGAATCCAGAGATTCTGAGGAAAACAGCTGATGATTTTCTTAGTAGAATTGCATTGACAGATGCTTATCTTTTATACACACCTTCACAAATTGCCCTGACTGCCATTTTATCAAGTGCCTCTAGGGCTGGAATTACTATGGAAAGGTATCGACTTGTTTATGTTAATTCAAATTTAAGTTTTACATCTTAGTAGAGTCTGAGTTTTTAAGTAGGGTTCATTAGATAATTGTCTTTGTATATGTCTTATATCAGCTAAGTTTCATGACTGAAGAAATGAAATTGCCTTTAAAAAGGTATTTAATAAAGTACTGTTGATTTAAGAGAACACATTTCTGACTAAGGTAGAAGCGAAACAGGTAGTTTTGGAAGACAACTATAGCTGTATGACAGATTTTCAAGTTGATGAACTTGTAAATGCAGCAAACCTGCATTGTTGTATCTGTCATGTGTTGGAGAGCATGTGTAACACATCCAGTAAGGATTTGTAGAAGTAATGTCTTAGGATGTATCCACATGAACACTGAAGTTAGCCGTAAATAATGTGCAGCACACACACAGACGCAGACATTCCCGTGAGTACTTTATGGGAATTAAATGCACTTGGTTTTTAATATTATCTTATGCATATATTAATTCTTAAACCTGTAACAGTACTATCGGTATATTACTAGAGAGCTAGAAGAATAGTAAATTAGAAATATTATATTCGTTATTTTCCAAATTATAATACTTTTTATTGTTTATAATTTCTTATGACAGTGTTTTTATTTCATTTTTATAAATAGCTGAAGGAGGTAAAATTTTCTAAGCTTAAACTATCTTATATACTTACAGTTTCAAAATACAGTAGTAAGACAGTAGCAAACATGAACAGATGTAATTTAGTTTTTGGCCTCTCTCATTGGGAATATTTTTTATCATTATAGAAGTACCAATATTCCTGACCCTCAGATACCATATTTTCGTAAGGCAGCATATATACCAAGCTAGCTTTATATAACTTAAATAGTTACAAATTTTGAAACACATTTGATTTGCCTCTAGGGTAAGGGATTGTGACCACCTTCTAACTGTGTACATGAAAATATATGCCATGAGTAGACGTGCCTATGAAGACAAAAGGGTGGCAGATCGCTAGAGTTAGAGTTAGGTAGTCATGAGCTACCAGGTATGGGTTCTGGGAACCAGACTTGAGTCTCTAGAAGAGCAGGATGTGCTGTTAAACATTGAGATATCTCTTCAGCCCCAAGTACAACTCTGTGTAGATTTAATCCTATAGTGAGTTATATCCCATTTATTTACTAAGCAAACGTTTAGTGAGCTTCTGCTATGTTACACTTAGGTACAAGAATAAAACCGTGCATTAAATAGGAAAGACATCCATGTCAATAGTTGACTTGTCTTCTTAGGTGTGGAGCCTCTGTAAGAGATAGCTTATCTTTAATTTCAGCCTGTAGTAGATGGAAACAGGAATGTCAGGAGTTAAAGGTTGTCTTCAAAAGCTATAATGAGTTCTAACTGGGCTACATGAGACCCTGTTTAAAAAAAAATTAGAATGATATAAAACTGAAAGAATAAAAAGAAACATAAGGAAGATGGCAAATGTATAACAAGACAAGAATAAGGAAATTAGTTAATATGTACCATAATAACCCAAACCAAAGTTTCATATATAGTTTAATCTAGATAGTTTAAGATACTGCAATAACAGTTCTTAAAACTCTTTATTCATAACCTATTTATCTGGGAGAAAAAATACTTTTCATATTTATGTCTAAAGATCTAGGATCATTTGGGATTATAGCACCTATACATGATGTATTTGCATGTAAAATTTCAGAGGAACTAAAATTTAAACAAAATGTAATTAGGGTTTATAAAAACAGTTGTAGAAAGATTTTTAACATGTTTGCTTTGGACTTGATAAGATGTAACAGAATTACAAAGCATAAGATGATATCTTGTTGATAGATTTCTTGTTAATGCTCAAATCCAGCCACAGGTAGAGTGACATTGTTACTAAGGGGGACCATATTCTGTATCTTCTACCTTTGATCTTAGTTAATCTGTCTACAGCTCACACTCCTCATGAATCACATAAAGTTAGGCTGAGAGAATACCTATATCGTTCGTTTAATATAAAACGATACATATTGGTCATTAGTACTGTTATCTTATCTCTGAAAGGTTATACATAATAAAATTTAAATAAACTTTGAACAGTACACATCTCTTAAGCAAAAAATGATAGTAAATCTTTCAGACTATAATAGCTGTAGGTTTTAGTACTGTGGAGTTTTCCAATATTATGTAATATTTTTAAGTAATTTTAAAACTGTACTTGATGAAATAAACATGGAGGAAAATAATTTATGCCTTGTCTTTTCAATGTGCTGTGTGATTTCATTGAGTTAAAATGCCGTTTTTTCCCTTCAATAGCTATTTATCAGAGAGTCTGATGCTGAGAGAAAATAGAACTTGCCTGTCACAGTTCCTGGATATAATGAAAAGTAAGTGCTATTACAGAGCTGCTCTCTAAGTAAATGTTTTGGTATTTAATGTGCAGTGGTAGATTGTTGTTTACATTTACTTTTATTGAATTACTGTGTCATGATGCCTTGAAGATACACTGGTGAGAATAAATAAAAGGTATATGGAAGGAAATCTGTTTTATATGTAAAAAGAGAGTTTGACTATCAGATTTAGAAAAGACCTAGTCAAAACAAGGTTCTTTTAAAAGTATCTCCAAATATGTGAGAGACATTCAGACCCAGGGGAACTAACTACAAGGTAAGTTTACAAAATGACAGATACTAACTAGTTAATATTTTGTTACTAATGCAAAGGCAGTCATTTTCAAGTGGAGTTGAGAGGGATGAAGTGTCAATTTCAGAAGACACTGACTGTTACAGCTTAGAGGTTGATAAAAATGTAGCTTGTCAGATGAGCCTGGATTAGGATTTGGTGGTAGAGCTCATCTGGCATGTTCCAATTTTGGTTCAGACCCTAGCACCAAAACAACAACAACAACAAAATCACTACCACCACCACCACCACAACAAAAAAAACATGACGGGTGCTGCTAAAACAGTGGCCCCAAAAGGAGGTCTATGTCTTATCTTTGGAACCTGGACTTGTTACCGTAAACGAGAGTTGACGTTGTATATCGCCGGGGTTGGTGGCGCACGCCTTTAATCCCAGCACTTGGGAGGCAGAGGCAGGCGGATCTCTGTGAGTTCGAGACCAGCCTGGTCTACAAGAGCTAGTTCCAGGACAGGCTCCAAAACCACAGAGAAACCCTGTCTCGAAAAACCAAAAAATTAAAAAAAAAAAAAATGCTAGTATCCAAAGCTGCGGGTGGTGACTTGAGTTACTGAAGAGATGAATCCTCATGAACAAAAGGTAGAAAGAAACTTGAGACAGCCATAAAAAAAAGTGTCATGACAGCTAGAGAAGTGCAGTCTTGGCCTTAAAAATTGTAGCAGCCTAACAAAAAAAAAAAAAAAAAAAAACCAGAGTGCTGGCAGTCACCAGAAATGAACAAACAGAATAGATTTTTATCAGTGCCTCCAGGCAGAATTTAGCTCTTTGCCAGTACTATGATTTTGACTCAGAGAAACAGATTTCAGATTCCTGGACTCTATAAAGAGTGAGAGAATACATTTCATTTTTTAAATACATGAACTTAGTGATAATTTTAATAGTAGCCTTGGGAAACTTTTTAGAAAGACTTTGATAACACATACTAAAAACTTAGTAGTGCTGGTGTTGAGAAATCAGCTTTAGAAATTCTGATTAGAATTTCTGCTTGGTTGACCGGCGCCTAATACACACACAAAAAAAACACATATATAGTGTGTGTGTGTGTGTGTGTGTGTGTGTGTGTGTGTATCACTCATATATGTTTTTGAGAATGTAGTCCAGGCTGGACCTAAGCTTGGAATCTCTTGCCTCTATCTCGTGAGAGCAGAGATTGTAGGATATGCCACCATACTCAGTTCTTCGTTACCTGTCTTGGCAATTATTTCATAGCTATTATTTCATAGGTAAAGGCTTATTTGCCTTTTAAACCAGTAAAATACAGGATTGCAGACCTTTATTTAGGTGATAGCAAGTGTGTATAAATTATATTTTAATGTTTATTTTAAAAACTGGGAATCAAGGTATGCAGTTCTCATGCCATGGTATGATTGATGATTGAAGTGATTTTGGAGTAATGGAGTAAATGTTTAGTTTTTTTTTTTTTTTTCTTTGCATAAACTGTAAGTCTTCGTATTTACCACTAGAGGGTTCACTTCCAAAGCTAATTGTGATTTGTAATAGTAGTTCCTAACAATTTGGTAGAGGAAGATAAATAAGGATAATACACTGTTTATTTGAAGCTTAACATTTAATTACTGGTTTCTCATCTTTATTTTGTTCCACTTTAAATAAATATGACACAAGAATACTGCTTCAGAAAATACTCAGCTTTAATATGAAGGTACATATATATATGGGGGGGGGGGGGGCAGGGACAGATATTGCCCTAAAGATGTTGACATAAGTACTGATTTCCAGTTTAGTTACTAGTCTGAAGCACATGACCACACAATAAGTCCCTGGACTTATTCACGTTTTCCTTAAAAAAAAAATCTTGAAATTTTTATTTAGTTTATTATGTTGAATGACGTTAGAGCATAATTTGTTACAGAGGTATCCTTTTTTTAATTTCTTTTTTTATATGTTAGGTTTTTTTTGGTTAAAAAAAAGTATATTCTTAGGCCACCATCTGTTAATGAATATGATTGGTGGCACAGAATAAAGAATATTTACTAAATCACATAGAGATTACTTCAAATGCCCTAGATTGAGCAAAATATAAGCATGGAGGTACTTATAAAAATACTACCTAAATCATATAGCGTGCTTCTGTTTATGCCATATATAATGAAATGAATAGCAGATACCTATTACTTGAACTTAAAAGACTAGTGCTTCTTGATTTTAATATAGAATGTAAATCTGTCTTTTATTTCCTAAAGCATGTTATTTTCCTTTCTTTATATGAAAGCAAATTTTGTCTTTTTGATACAGGCTGTCCTGAACTCACTTTGGCCTTAAACTCAAGAGATCTGCCTGCCTCCGCCACTGCTTCTGGAGTGTAGACATTAAGGTTGTACCACCACACCCAGCTTAAAACAGATATTATTAAATATTTCTGTATTTCTATTTAGGCATGAGAAACCTAGTAAAAAAGTATGAGCCACCCAGGTCTGAAGAAGTTGCTGTTCTGAAACAGAAGTTAGAGCGATGTCATTCTGCTGACCTTGCGCTTAATGTGGTTACGTAAGTAGTTATGACTCCAAAGTTATGTTCATAAAGTCATTGAGTTCACTTTATTTAAATTATTTTACTGGTACAAAGTTTTTTAATCTTAGCACCTACCTAAATCAGATATATATATTTCAATTTAGTATACTGATTTTGCTTGTGCCGGGAGTTGAACCCAGGGTCTTGTCCTCATCCCTAGACTGGCCGGCTGGTGTGTAATTTCTAGTGGGAGCAAACACAAGGAAGAAATATTTGGCTTTCATCCCACAGTTCTGATTCTGAACATTACTGTGTAACTTGGCTTTCTTTTCCACTTCATGGAATTACTGGGAGTCAGTCTTCTATGAGAGCCTTAAACTTTCATTTTTTTTTTAACCAACCTTATGGTTGGTTTGAAAAACAAGCATACTGTTTTAGACTTAATCTTTGTTAACTAGTAAGGAAACTTGGCTCATTTCTGTTTGAGAAAACATTGTATCAGAGAACCAATAAAATGGACTGTTAAGTTACTTTCTCTAAGTATAAGAGCATACTTAATAGGCTAATGTGGAATTTACCATAAAATCTGTTATGCTCTGCATAAAAGATCTCGAGATTTAACTCTTTTTAAGCATGTCATAGGAATAATGCAAGTAAAAGAATTTATCTTTTGTGGACTCACTCGAAAGTTCTATTATTTAACATGTAATGGGAATTAGCTGAAGAAATTATTGAAGAAATACTAACAAATATGTATGGAAAGCTGAAGAGCGTAGCAAGGACTTCAGTGCAAGGTAGCCATGACTTAATTCCTTGAATTAAGTGTAATTATTTATAGGACTGTTGTCTTAAAGCTGTGGCTTCCAGTAAATCTTGAAATCTTTAGGTTTCGGTATCGTATTTCTGATATGAAGCCCAGCACCCACCAATCTATTCCCCACCTGTTTTTTTTTTTTTTTTTTTCTAGAAGTAGTTACTAGAACACTGAATGCCCTTTAGTTAATGTAATTATCTTGTTTTCATTCTATGGCAGAAAAGTTAAGTGGCTATGGCAGAAACTCTGTGTGAGTCTCCCTCTTCCTCAGGGATCCTTGGCCATCAGTCCATGAGGGAGGAGGGAGCGAAGCAGGGTTCAGATGGCTGTGAACATGAACAGAAATAGCCTTCCTGGAGACTGCTTCAGTGTTACAGCTCACCTTTATTCCAGAGTAAGACACACATATAAATGGGAACAGCAGCTGGGGCATCACCTCATGTGCATTTGGCAACAAGCTCGTATCAGAGAGCTGGAGCACCATTCCTAGTTATCAAATGGACACACTTGAGGTAGGTAGGTCTGGCATCCAGGTTTAAGGACAGCTTCCTGATAAGGTCAGGCTTCTGAGCCTAGAGCCTATTCAGGTAGGGAGGGAACCCTGCTAGAAAGGGCTCCTCCATTTTGCACTGGGCCCAGAGAGTTGTCTGGACATAGACTGCAGACTTAAGTGCAGGGTACTCCAATTTGTAAGGCCTGAAAACCCTGAAGTACTTACTAACTTGTCCTCCTCATTGGACCATTCAACTACTAATTCTGTTCTAGCTAATAATGGAATGGGTCATCACCCAAAATTTCCAGTTAACAGAGAGTACATTTTACTACATTTAAAGTTGCCATTTGCTTTGTACTCTACCAAGGAAATTATACATTTCTGTGAAAGTGTTTTGAGTATTTCTTTGTATAGGGAGGACTTAAAAATATTACAGACATAGGTTTTTTATAAAATACAACCAAACTTTCTACAAAGTAAAATAGACTTAAAATTATAATTTTATTAGATTTAGTGGTCAAAGTCTGTCAGATTGTTGTGTAGTTTCTAAGTATACAGTGTCTGTTCTACTCATCTCAGTGCAGGCTGAAAACAGTTAATGACACCACCAAGTAGCACTACTTCAGCACAAAGAATTTGTTTTCCTTGATCATTAGGATTTTTGCCTCTATGTTTCATTATACAGTAACTGTATTCTTCTATGTCGCTCATTGAATAAAAACCAAAGTTCCCTTTGAGCAAACTGTAAATCTGAATCATGGCCTCAGAAGTAACTTACCAGATGGGTCTATCCTCTGCCAATCTTTTCTGTGTATAAATGCATGAAATACTTCGTGTGTCCACATCATGCATTTACTATTATTAATCTTACTCTTGCCAGTCTGAGTAAAAAAAAAAAAAGTATCACCTTGATCATTTGCATTTACCCAATCACTATGAATACTGTTTCCAGGTTTGATAGCCATTTAAATTTATTTATTTTTTCTGTATTGGTTCTGATATTCTTATGCTTTCTATATTTTCACCTTTAAATTTTTAGTAGTTATTTTATATACAGTTTTTTCACTACTTTGATACTTACTTACTTTTTTAAAGAAATGCTTATGAATGTTAAGGTTTTCCCCTACAATATTAGTTTTGTGTAGTTTGCTTTTGAATATTTCATGGTTTTCTTAGATGAAATTTTTTATCATAGGTAAATTCAAAGATGTAGCAGTTGATTTATTTATTGTGTTGAGTACAGATACAAGTGGGTGCCTGTGTGTAGGGCAGAGGACAGTCTGTAAGAGTCCTCTTCTTTTTCCATATGGGTTGGGATAACAAACTTAGGCTGTCCAGCTTGGTGTCTAAACCCAGTGAACCTGTCACCAGATGTGTGGGGCCACTTTTGCCTGTCTGCTTTAATCACTGATGTATATGATACCATTCTTAATACCATAGCTTTTATACTGTGCCTTTTTATTGTTGCTAGGTGTGAGACCTAGTGGGCCTCAAACTCTGTCCTCCTGCCTCACCCACTCAAGTGTTCACATTTCAGGTGTGTACCACCACTGGGCTCCACCTCAGTATGCTTTTATGATAACTGAGGCAAGATCTCCCAACACATTTTTCCTCTAGATTCTCTTTGCTATGTTCACTATAAGCTCAGGATTATCCCAAAATCTCATTAGAGTAATTAGTACTGAGTTTTATAGCTATGCTCAGCCTCTTTATAATCTTTGCAGGTTGTTGCTACAATGGGTTAAGTATTGCTTTTTTTTTTTTTTGGTTTTTCGAGACAGGGTTTCTCTGTGGTTTTGGAGCCTGTCCTGGAACTAGCTCTTGTAGACCAGGCTGGTCTCAAACTCAGAGATCCGCCTGCCTCTGCCTCCCGAGTGCTGGGATTAAAGGCGTGCGCCACGACCACCCGGCAAGTATTGCTTTTATAGTCACAAATAATCTCTTTCCAGTTTTTAGTGCCTGTTATTCAGTAAACAAATATTTTTGCTTTTGAAGATTAAGTCTCACTGTGTTAACCTAGGCTAGCCTGAACGTAAGGCAGTACTATTGCCTGTTTGAGGGTTGGCATTATAGCTGTGAGCTACCATATTGGGTTATAGCTCACATGTCCTTGCTGGTTCCTATTTTATATGTTGTCACCATCAGTGTTGCTAATTGCTTAATTATAGGAAGAAGAGGAAAGGCTATGAAGATGATGACTATGTATCAAAGAAATTCAAACAAGAAGAGGTATGTTTACTCCTAAAGGCAAACTTTTATATAATTTTTACATTTTTCTGGCACGACCTAAGTAAAATGTACTGTTCTGGAGTAGTGTAAGCATTATAGACAGGTGGGGCCATGCATGGTTTTTTTTTTTTTTTTTTTTTTTTTTTTTTTTTTGGCGGCAGGGGGTGTTTCTCTGTAGCTTTGAAATCTGTCCTGGAACTAGCTCTTAGAGACCAGGCTGACCTCAAACTCAGAGGTCCGCCTGCCTCTGCCTCCGGAGTGCTGTGGTTAAAGGTGTGTACCACCACCGCCCAGCTCAAGGGGCCATGAGTGTTTTAAACACTGTCCTGTTATGTAGCTCAAACTGGTCTTGATCGCCCAATATTCTTATTTTAGTCCTCCCAACGAGTATCTCTGAAGTTTGAAATTACAATTTTTTACTCACCTCTTTATGTGCAGTCTGAATTAAGAAACAAAACAAAACCAAAAAGAAAATAAACTTTATTTGAAAGATTTATTTTGGGTACCAGTCAGGATGGTTAGAATCCACAGCAGGGAAGGTAAGGCAGAGGGCGAGAGCACTTGCGGCAGTTGCTTGTTTACAGGGTGCTGACCAAGAAGCAGGACATTGGCTGGCTTTTTTTTTTTTTTAAGGGATTTGGTTTTTTTACACTACTGTATGAGCCAGTTCTAAAATTTGAAGAGTCCTTCCTATGTTAGAAGGCAGTGGTGCTAAATTTAATCTCTTATTCTCAAAGGATTCTTCCCCCTTGCCTTACCGCAGTTTTTAAAATTGTCTCTGAAAGTCAAAGATAAATAAGGAGAGGCAAAAGGATAGCCTTCATAGAACTCCTGCTTAGAGTGGGTGGCCGAGTCCTGTCATAAGTCAGGAGCTGAACTTAGTAGCACACTCCTGCAGTCCTAGTCCTTGGGAGGCTGGCTGCAGCCCCAAGAGGTCTCAAAAAATAAATAAATAAACAAATAAATAAATCTACAGTAGACTGTTGTCAATCAGCATTTTCTTAAAGGGAAGTAAAAAGAAAAACTGGCTCACTAATTCAATGGTACCCTTACCACATTTTTTCCCCCTTAGGAGGAATGGACTGATGATGACCTGGTAGATTCTCTCTAACCATCTGAAATGACTACGGCAGTCCTAAGCAACAGAAGTAGGAAGCATGTGTGACATTTAACTTTCTTTTTAGTACAATGTGAAAACGTCAAAATATATTAAACCTTTCTAATTATAGTTTTTGTTTGTGATTGCTTTATATAAAATATAACTTCAAAAGAGCCTGAACACCATTTATTTTGGATAATCATAACTAAGATTAGTAGCAAAATGCCCTCTATGGTGGCCAAAGTCGTACTGTGGTGCGCTTCCTTATGCTGTTTTGAACAAAATGTGATTAAACAAACCTATCCATTTAGAAGAAATTCAGAAAAACCAAACTTAGTAACAGTAAATTTTAGAAGTGCTAAGGAAATAGTTTTCATTCTCCAGAAGGTCTTACAACTGGCTTTTCAAAATGTTTCTTCAATAGACTGAACTATTTATGAATTACTGTGAGATATAGAGAGTATTGGGCAGTTATTTAGTGCTTAGGTGCTAAACCTTATTCTAAGTTAAATAACTTAAGTTACTGACATCTGGGTTTAAATAAAATAAAATTTTTGAGTCTAGATAAAAATCTTAAGTAACCACAGGTAAGTTATAGCAAATTATAGTCAGTTTTATCATTAAATGATTTATAAGTGAATCCATATAAAAAGGCATTACTGTCACTAGAAATTTGTAAATGAAATATTCAAAAGCTTAAAAATGAAATAATATAAAAACCCACAACATGGAATTACATTATTTAGATATACCTTTGTTTTTCTGTGACTTTCATGAATTATACCTCAGTGTACTAGTCTAGCAAGTAGAAAATGGAGATGATCATGATGCCTACTCCTGGAAGGCCTACCCACAGCAGTGCATGTATTTGTTGTTTGTTAACACTGTCGTAGTTTAGCAAGTAGTAGATATTACCTTAGGACCAAAGTACAGATAGGTATGTGTTTATTAGGCCAGTGTTTTGTTTTGGTTTCTGTTTTTTGGCTTTTTCTCTACTCCCCTCCCCCCACGAAAACTCTCTTGAAGAAACTATGAAACTCAGCTACTTCAAATGTAAATCTACCCAGCTTTACATACTCAAGGATACATTTCCCAAGAGGGTAGGTAGCATTTTAGTTCTGTCTAAAATATGGTGATTTATGCTCATGTTCATCTCTAATAATTACTTGTATGGCTTGAGTTTCTGCTGTTTTCTTTCTTGTTCTGGAGTAAAACTGATAAAATGTAATGCTTTTTAATAGACTAAAAACCAAAGCATATACACCCAAGTATAGTTCAAGTTAATCAACATGATAGACTATAGACAGAACTGCAGATGCTCAGTGTGTCTTCTGTTTTTCTTTTAGAACACTAAAGTTTGACACCAAAGCAGGGTTCATATATACCTCTGAAAATTTTCTACCCAGCCCCAGTTTAAAAAAAAAAGTTTCAAAGGTATAATTTCGCCACTAATCACCTAGCTACTACAGGGCCCATGAAGGTAAGAAACAAGCTTCCCACTCCAATTTAAGACATGAACATGTCAGTAAAACACAAAAATAAGGATAAATCTTTCAGATTTCTTTAAAAATAAACGGTTAAAAAGGAGAAGCATGTCAGGAATGGCAGATAGGCCATCATGGCTGAACAGTCAAGTACAATTAGTGAGGATAAACTAAAATGCTTTAAAATAGAGTTTGGACCTTGACCTATCTTTGAAAGTCCTTATCTACATTAAACAGTCTGTAGCCCTTCCACCTTGCAAACCAAGGAAATAAGATGAGTTACGGTCATAGTGCAGCCAATAAGAACAGAAACTATAATGGATTATGGAGAGAAAGGGACTGCATTGATTACAAAGCAAAACACAGTCTGTGATTTTGGGTTTTTTTTGTTTTTTTTTTCCCAGTTAATCTGGCTGAAGCTAAATAAGGGCAGTAATTTAGCTTTATGGCTACATTCAGATCCATATTTAAGCCAGGGAAATCTCTCAATGGTAGTATTTAACACCTTTCGAAAGAATACATTGAGGCCTCTTCAATTTGTTCCTCACCAAAGGGAAATAAACCCTTGATTATTTAACCTTTCACTATATACAGTATCTCTGAGGAATGCAATCAAATATTTTTGGAATCTAGGCCTTCAGGAAAACATTTTTATTGAGGGAACATTTTATTAATACCTTCCTTGGTGGTTCTTTTTAAACAAACAGGAACCTATTTTGATTACTAAGGACAGTCTGATACATATTGTTTTTTTTTTTTTTTAAGTCTTCAGCACAAGACACATTGCTTAACAAGTTGTACACTGAGTGAATAAATAAAATCCTTTGTGAAAGAAACAATAAAAATCCTCCTGGGCTTTATTCTGATATTAAAGCTTGAACTATCCCTAAGCAGAAAGAAAATTAGAATGAAGTTAAATAGTAAGATGATTAATTATGCAAGCTATCCCTTGGTTTATTTTAACTTAACCCTGTGGATACTTCACAAAAAATACAAACATAAGAACAGATGAACTATACAAACTAAATTATCCAGCAGTAAAACACGTACAAGAAGTTCAAAGATGTATAAGTTGTTAAGTGGTTGATGAGGTTGTCTGCATAATACAGTAACAAAAAAAAAAAATCTTAGGATAGACACAAGTATTCTAGCAGTTTGTCTAAACATAAAAGACATCAGTAATTTATAAAATGGTCAAATGGGTAACATGCATTGATTGGTACAATGACCAATAATATTTATTGAATTTAAACTATTTACTTGTTGTAAACATTTTAACAAAACCATGAAATCTAAATACAGTCTTTGACAATTCCAACAAAATAAGTGGTATGTTTAAAAAATAAAGCTGATGAGCATATATTCATCATCCATTCTATATATTGTCTTTCAACAGTTCCAGGAAGAATAGCACAGTATTTTTAAAAAGTATACAGCAAGATTGTTCCTATTATAATGTCAAACTCTGGAAACTGTAAATACAAATAAATTCAGTGAACAGTCAAATGGTCATATTCATAAGAAGTAAGAACAGTCTGCAATCCAGTTAAATTCTGTTGTCAATAGAATGCGTTTTCTTGTCAGTTGATTTCATAGTTCGTTTTCCAAAAGACAACAAAACTTTGGCAATTGGATATATTGAAAATATATTCTCAAAGTTCAAGACATAGCTTTTTTTCTTTATTGTGAAAGTTGAACTGTACACCAAGGCTCAGAGTTTGGTAAAGATTCCATGTGGAAAAAGTGCAAATATTCTGCACAGATAGCTTACAAAGGTGCTGGCAGTTACTAGCCAGCAGAATCTTGGGTTTTTGTTTGCATAGCTTACACATCACTGGAATGTGGAAAGGTGTGCTAATTTTTTTCTTTCTCTTTTTTTTTTTTATTTATTTTTTGGCAAGAGCAAAGGAGACATAGTGATGTGAATTCCCATGTTGGGGTGCTGATCCATGCAGAACACCAGGCTGCTACCTGACATCATTGGTTTTTGTATACTGGTTTTGTTTTTGTTGAAGCAGTTCTGTTATAGCCAGAAGTTTTTTCAGTACATGCTAGACACAAAGAAAAACAGTGTGAGTAAAAATCATTAAGCAGAGTGCAAAATTTCAATGCAGAAATTTTATTTTATTTTTTTTGTTTTTCGAGGCAGGGTTTCTCTGTGGTTTTGGAGCCTGTCCTGGAACTAGCTCTTGTAGACCAGGCTGTTCTCGAACTCACAGAGATCCGCCTGCCTCTGCCTCCCGAGTGCTGGGATTAAAGGCGTGCGCCACCACCGCCCGGCCAGAAATTTTAATTTAATAAAAACTATGTCAAACCAATGGGATTCTTAAGGACCTAGCATTCTACTCCTTACATAAAACTGAGTTCTGAATACTTAAACTTAACATTTTTAGTTGTAACCAAGAAAGAGACAATCTTATATCACTTTATATTTGCCATTATAAACCTCGGTCATAAGCTGCTTTAAGTGAAATCTTCGCCAGACAGGAAAGGAGTGCAGTGGTAGCATTTAGGATGTATGTACCTTGATTTATACTTCCCCTGTGCCTGTAAGCTCAAGAAAGACTGTCTCCAATGACCAACACTAGGTCAGTTAGAAACCCTTTCCAGGTCTAGTGCTTATTTGAAATACCCCTACATCTGTTGGTAAGGACAGGAGAAATCTATTATGGACTAATATTTTTTTAAGGTGTGACCTATGATCCACACCAACTTCAATCATTATAATAAAGTATCATCTGTAGACATTTTTCAAAATTCTCATATATTTCTCCTGTGTCTGACAAGTAACTTTGCTCATGTATACTTGGTGTGAGACTTAACTGAAGGATTAACACGCCTTCCTTCTGAAAATAATTTACTTGGCACTTTTATTTGTATCACTTGCCATTTTTATGTGTACTATCTTAAGTATAAGCATTACCATTTTGTAATGACCTACCTGCTGTGCACCACGCTCATTACTGAGTGTTCTCAGTTCATCTGAATGAGCTACACAAATCTCATGCAGGGCTGCTAAGTCACGAGACAGGTCAGTTCTAGAATGTTCTGTAGTGTCCGGAAGTTCAGGTACATTCTTTAAGGAAATCATAAAACTGCATTTAGAAATCCTTGAAGTCTTTTCTAAAATTATCCTAACTACATAAAAGCATTGATTTTCCTAATAACTTTTATTCAAATAATTTTGCTAAACAGGTTTTAGAACCTCTATTCACAAGGAAGGAAGCCAGATTCCATACTCTTCCATAGGATGACAGTATCTTGAGTTGATTTTTTTAGAGCATATGTCAAATAAATTGTAACATCGTTAATTGCTGATTTGGATTAATACAATTTCAGTGCTTAGACTGAATAAAACTAAGATACTGTATGTAAACTGATGAGCATCTAAAGAGGAACTACATTAAAGTGTAATAAAGGGTTCCTTTGCAATTTCTGTAAACTACTCAAGATAAAAATGTGGGATCACTGGGTTTATAGTGTTTAACATTCGTGGAGTAACTTAGCCATCATAATAAGTTTAGATTACTATATTACCTTAAATGCCAGTAATATTTTAGGCCTTAAACACTGAACAGGTTTATTAATCTTAAATGTATTCTACTTTTTAGTGATAGTGCTTGTTAGACACTCCTAAAAGTTGAAGAGCATTTTAGTTGTTTGAAGTGAAGAAATAATTCAAGTGCATTCATTTTAACTGAATCACTTACTTATTTGATAGGTGATTTGATAAAAAAAAATTGTAAGATGAAACACATTACAATCTTGCTTACCTTCACAGAGCTTGAAGACTGGTAGAAACAACAAAAAGTTCAAAAAAAACTGACTAACTATATTTTTATCAGAAATACTCCAAATGGAACTTTCATAGGAGTTTACTCAGAAGTTTCTTATAAATATGGAGCTTATTATATTGTGCTTACTTGCACCCCCCTTTTTTTGTCAGAATGGTTTGATAGTGGTGACATGTGCTTTGAAATGAATCACTGAGTTGGGATATACTAATGTATTCCAAAACATAAGACAACCCCGTCTTCAATAATTTTGATGACATAAACCTGGCGCAACACAAATTTTTCTCTGTGTACACACACTACAATATGAATATATTTGTTTTAAAATTCATTCAGTCCTTGAAATGTATCTTTGGAATGATGTAGAAAATTTAACTTACTATTTAGGGTCTCAGAAATTATAAACATATTCTTTAATTTTGTGTCATAGTTTTATTTATAAAAGTTCAAATGAGTTTTAATAATTACATTTTCATCTAGTTCTAACTTTAGGTTCCAATCTAACTGGCTTCAAATTTTATTTTAGCTACAACTTAAAAGAATGAAAAGATGATCTAAAATATGACTGGTTGAAAGCCACAATTGTGTATGCCTGTATAAGCCATTTATGCAAGAATGAGTGCATAAAAAAGATTTTACTTTGAACTTCTGATTTTAAAGTCTAAAGGTTATTGCTATATGACTAAATTCTCAAAAAGTGTGAAAATTATATACATACCCCAAGTTCATCTAAAAACATGATCATGCGATGTTTATTGCTTTTGATGAATGGATTAACACCTTCCATATAAGGTTCCTAAAAAATTAAAAAGACAGGCCTCATAAGCCTTAACAAAAACTGTTTTACAACAACTATCCATAAAGCAAGAATTACTATATGAAATTTGGTAGAGTTAATTACAAATCAGAAATCATTTAACATAGCTTGGCAGAAACAAATTATTTATAATATTTAGAATTTATTATTGATGAATTATGAAGAATCCAACATATTGTAGGAAGTTAAAATACAGTGAAACAAAAAATTCCCTATGATTGCAATGGGACAAAATATGCCATGGATTTCAGATAAATTCAAAAGTGTTACAATTTATAGGTAACACAATATCAACTATAAATCTCAAATGTAATAAGGTTCAATTGGAAATTCCAAAGATGTAGGCATGAAATTTCTAAGACAAGTAATAAAACATAAAGAGATTAACTTGGGGGCTGGAGAGATGGCTCAGCATTAAGAGCACTTGCTGTTCTTGTAGAGGACCAAGGTTTTGTTCCCAGCATTCATATGATGGTTCCTGTCATGTTGCAGGAAATCTAGTGCCCTCTTCTGGCTTAAGTGAGCACCAGGAACACAGCAGTGTACTTATATGCATGCAGGCAAAAACAGTCATATACATAAAAGTAAATCATTTTTTGGAAAAAGAAAAATTACTGAATTTGGCAAGAAATTAAGAGGAAATTGCCTATTTAGGCAAAAGCCTAAAATGTGTATTTAATTATTAATTATACCCCAAAGTTTTGGATCAATCTGAAAGGAAGTATAGAGAATACATTACATCTGAATATCTGACAGAGGACAGCATACTAACTAGTGGTTGGTAAGAGAGCAGTACATACTTGTGAGTTGGACAAGGAGTTACAAAAGAGGTAATTGTATTATTCCAGTATTTACATAGTACACTGTTTTGAAGATCGAGTACGTTGATTGTGAAATAAAAAAACCATTTAAAATGTGGTCAATGAATTTTAAACATCAAAATATGTTTACCTTAGCTCCAAATTCCACAAGGTTTGCTAAATTCTGCACAGACTTAGCCACTAATGTCAGTGTTCTTGCAGCAATAGGAGATGGGGAATCTAGAAGAGAATTTGGTACAACTAATGACACCAACTCCAAAGGTGCATTGAGATAAACCATTATAAATTTTAGCATTTTTCTTTACTCTTATGCACTAACAATCCTTTACTCAAAATATATTCAGAATAGTCAAAAAAAAAATGACCTTAAGTTCCAAAGAACTTAAGTTAAAAGGAGAAAAAACAGAACACATTTTTAAGTGCTTCTTGTTTTGTGAACTACAAACTTGACTGATTCCCAACTGGTTTATAATATTTCAGAATACCTCAAAAAGCTGCTTTATTGCTAAGAAGATTGTCACTCTACAAACCTTTCAGAACCATTCACAAGGCTAATTTCAACCCACTTAGGGAACCATTTTGTAATCTTAGCAGTTCTCTGCTTCTAACATTAATAGTTCACTTGAAAGATCAGTTTTCAAGCTACCAAACCAGAAACTGACAATTAACCCCCCCCCCCCCCCCCCGGGCCTTATTTCTCTTATGTCCTATATGCTGTTCTTAAACTCAGTCTGAGACAACCTTGAATTTCTAACCTCCTGCCTTTTCTCCTTCCTGAGTTTCATCAGGTACGAAGCATTGAACCCAGGGCCTCATGTATGCTCTGCCAGCATTCTACCAACTAAGTTACATTACCACCAAGATTAATAACTTCACATCTTATATTCTGACTCACTGTTTTAGACTGTGTTGTAAAATTTTAATTCACATACTGTTGAAGTAGCAATGAATAAAACCCTCAGAACAAATTCTAAGCCTTTCATTTCATTTTCTAAAACTTCAGTGTATTTGTGTGTGGATATGTACAAATAAATGCAGCTACCCACAAAAGGGAGAAAAGGGTGTCTGATCCTTTGGAGCTGGAGTTTTGGTGGTTGTGAGCCACCTGACATGGGTGTTGGGAACTGAATTCTGTATAAAGGGCAGTATGTGGTGAGGACCATCTCACCAGCCCATCTTTATTCTTAATATGCATGTATTCACTTACTTTAGTAGTTATAGACATGTGAGGAGTATGAAACTAAAATTAAAATATTGAAAAAAAGTCTTTTGTTTGTTTTTAAGATCCAGGGAACTCTCAGACTCAACTTCTTTCATGATAGGTACACAGCACTGTGTTGAGTGACATGGTCTACCTATATAGTCCAGGCTGGCAATGACCTTTCTTTGTGCCTTAGCCTCCTAAGTTCTGTGAAATATATTCCCAGCTCAAATAATTTTTAATACAGCTTTGAGCTTCAAATTATTAGTATAAAAGTGATTGTTTCTTCCCATTAATATTAATTGGCTCATTACTACATTGAAGTTATATTAATAGTTTTCCCTTCATAAGCTTACAAATCTGCAAACTTGGACAAATGAGTAAAAAGCAAAATGGGACCAAACTTATTAGAAAATAAAATGGTGAATTAATATTACATAACTGGAAGAATCTGGTCTACCTTCTTTGTTAAATGTTCACTGATGCATCTTAAAAAAGTTCAGCTTACAGCAACCTGATGTAGACTAAGGACAAAAGAGGACTCCTATCCTGTAAACGCTCTAAGTGTGAGAGCCAGTAACATATCTCAGTGCCACCATGGTAGCCTGCTGACCTAATTTCAATGCCAGGCACTCAAAGAAGTTGTCCTGTGACACCTGTACACACATCATGGCAAGCAAATGCCTGTACATATACACTCGTATGCTTAAAAAAAAAATAACACAAACTAAAGTCACAGGAACAGAAAAAAATCCAACATGTTGGATACTAAAAGAGTAAAGAAGGCAGGGGATAGTGCATTACTGAGCATTGATTTAAAGTGCAAGTATTTTTTTCAAATGTTACGGAAGTAATGAAGCTTTTCCCATTTCCAAGTTTATTAAAAGGTATTTACCTGAAATGATATTAAACATCCGTGGACTCAGGATAGCAGGGCAGATAAGCCGAAGAAAAACAAAACCACTAATTGGGAGGGAAAATTCTTTTAGAAAACTGTATGTTTACAATATAAACATAAAATATTTAAACTTAGAACCACAACCTTTATTTCCAACATGGGAAAGCCTAAACACAGTCATGAAGAAAACTGTACGGCAAACATAATTTCAGAATTACTTTGGAAATACTTGTTTATTGCAGATTAGTAATTTGTTTTATCCTGGTAAGTACTGTATTAAAACACTGAGAACTGCTGAAAGATTAGGAGGATTCAAATAATGTTTTATAGATAGAGAAGGTTCCAAATTACCCACTTTCTTGCTGTCTTTTTAAAGTTTATTTAAACAGAAAAGTGTGAATTAAGATGATTGTTTCACTATTGCTGCCGACTTATATAGACATTGGAATATGCTGTAATTATCAAAGAATCCTTGATAAAATTCATACAATAAAGTTCTATAGTTAATGTAAGCTTATAGATACCCTACTCTGCCTCCTTCCATCAGTAGTATTAAGTATATGTTGTATAAATTTTTACTTTTTAAAAAGAATCTATGATAATAAGTAACCTTACAAAGCATTAGTCCCCAGAGTTTATATAAAATTCCTTACAGCAATTAATAACTGTACAATTTGATATTTCTTCTTAAAGAAAGTTCCTATATAAGGTTTACTGAAAATATTTTGATACCTAACTAGAAACCTAAATTGAAAACATTGACCCATTAGTAAATTTCAGTGAAAATGTTATTTTTGAATTTTAAGGTGATTTTAAATTAAATAATACATTGACAGTACTTAATTTAAAAGCTTATTATTAGGAAGAGAAATCACCTTAGGCATGAAAAACCTCTAAAGCACTTTGTCACATTAAATTCAATTAAAGGATTCTCTGCTGTACTATTAATGGTTACACATTTAAAACATGTATTATACACAACAGTTTAATGTCCACCATACACAACTGCTCAAATAGTATGCTTGTAAATTTTCTTTCTTCCTACAATTGTTGCATGTGTCTTAGTGAAGTTAACTAGGAGGGGTTTGGCTAGCCTATTTTATTCAGAGGTAGGAATCAAATCCAGGAGCTCTGAGTGTTAAACTAGTGCCTTACCTCAGAACTATGCCCTTGGGCCACTAATAGAAATTCTGTCTGCAAGATAAGTAAAAGCCTCCTGACAAAATTTACATCAGAAATGTGTTCTTAAAATTTATATTTTACACGTAATGTGACTGGCAATGTACATTTTCTATAATTACTAGAAAACTGTATTTGATGCATTTCTACTAAATTTCTCACCACTTTGTACTGGCTGAGGTATGCTTAACAAAATCTTTGAACAATATTAATATATTAGGTAGTCATAGGAATTTTGCTTTAGTTCTGCATGGTTCTTAACCGTTTGTAACTTAAGCAAACAATTTAAGTCCATATATGTGCTCTCAAATTAGCTGCTAAAGCAGTTCCTGATGTATGACAAACAGACTAAATGAGAGCTAGAATGTATAGTTGGAGATTAGCTTGGAATCACAGATGTTTCAAATCAATTAAAATCGAGATGGTTCAACTACTGCACTTCTCCAGGCACCAATTTCCTGTCTCTGCCTACATACACAAATCAGTGTATACTGCATACAGTGACTACGACAAATGGCAAGTGACTCTTACCTAACAACTCTTGTTCTCATGGTGTTATTTGTAGGCCACTTACGCTGAACAGATTTCTGCAGACACCCATAAATATATCTCAGTGTCCTGCCAAAATAAAAAGAATAACATAAATATCTCAATACAGAAAGTTAATAACATCATCATAATGGTAATTTACTGGCAGCCAAAATTTTAATTTACCCAACCAATATACCATATTTTAATTCATTTGACCTTCTCATCTAAAAAAGGTATTTTGTCAAAAGTAAAAGAAGCATATTTAGTAACGGGTGTAGAAACATAATGCAATATGTTTGGCTCCATTGATTTTAACTTCTGTTAATGAAAACTATGAAACAAATTATTAAGCATGAGAATATAGAGGAATTAATGTGGCACATATTCTACTATTTTGACTTCTTCCATCTAAACAAGTGAGTCTACTCACACTGACTTGTAAGCAAACACGATACTGGTATCTTGTGTACATACTTGACTTTGGTTTTTCTTTCCTGGGAATCTAATGCTAGGCAAGAACTAGAAACTAGATTTACAAATATTGCCCTCAGATCTGAGACATGTTATTCATTATCTAAGCTACAATATATGCCAGGCTTACTCAGTTCATATGGACATACAGTTTATGTGTTTCTATTTTCCTCTTTTGTGAGACAAAATCTTGCTATGTGGCCGAAATTCATCATCATCTTGGATTATCCACTTCAATACTGAAAATACAGGCAGGTGCCATGAAGTCTATATTTTACTCTGGCTTTTTAAACCATTATTTCACTCATCTATTCTTTTTTCCTTAAACATAATCCATCTTTTTTGAGAGGAGATAGAGGTTTCTCTGTGTAGACCAGGCTGGCCTCAAACTCAGATCTGCCTGCCTCTGCCTCCCAAGTACTGGGTATTAAGGCATGCACCGCCACATCCAGTTCATAATCCATTTAAGGACTAAAAACCTCTCATACCAATACCAGTAACACTAATAGAAAGCATTCTTTAATAGAAAACACAGATGCATTAATTTTTGGCAAACAATCTGACAACTTACGGTGGGAGTATTTCTGAAGCCATGAATATTTTCTCCACAAGCTCTGAAAGTATGTTCAATAGGTGTGCTAAATTAGTGTTCACATCTTCATTCTTTTCTAACTTTGATGGACTTAACTAAGAGAAGGAACAAACCAATACAAATTCATTTTGGTGACGATAGACTCAGGTAAGTCACGGTAAATGTGCAGTTATTTTTTTCAAAGATGTCAGCTGCTCCCACATACGCAAATTCCATTCATTCTGTCACTCAACCAGATAGTAAGCCACTCATTTCTAATTATCTGAGGAAAAAACTTTTTAATGAGGTTCAAAGTAGTGGCTAAGATAGCCTAAATGTGCAAATAGAATCACGAACACTTAGAATTTTTCAAGGACAACACTCCTAATTTCTGTTTTCTGATATGCCAGATGTACCTAAAAATCTGAAATACTTTTGTCAATTCTCGTAGTAATTACTGGATTATCCTCAGCTTCTACCAATAAAACACTCATTTTGTTATGGCAGAATTAACATTTGACAAGTCCAAGTGTTACCAAGTACTTCCTTATTTTACTGACACACTCTCAAGGCTTGTGTGATAACAGTCTTCCTTTATAATTGCTCTGTAGCACCCATCAAGTAGAATAGTTACATAAGCAGGATTCTGCTTATGACTGTATAGTTGCTTATAAACTTGCACTAAAACCTTAATCATCTTTGAAATAACTCATAGAGACCTCTATGGAAAAGATGTTACACTTACAAGTTTTTCCTTGAGTTTGACCTTGCATGCCAACATAGTACTACAAATGGGAAACTCCACGTCTGACTTCACATGATAGGCCCAAAGCTAACACAAGCCTCCTAGAACTCGTGTAAAATTATCTTCAGTCATAAATGAATTTTATGTGTAGACTTAGGTACCATTCTCAAAGTTGTATATATGAAATAGTCCCAAAATCTTAAAGTATTTTTTTGGAATATGATACTCAATATGAATAACAAAAGTCCCTGAAGAATGTTCAATTTATGTTACACACATTTTCTTAAAGTAAGGTAAACTCGATCATTAGTAGAAATAAAGAGAAATGCCAACAGAGCTGTGAGTGCATGCACGGTTATGGGGTTTTGTGTGTGTGGAGGGGATTTAAATTTATTAGAGAGGGCATAACTGCACTGACAAATTTAGAAATGATGTACTTTCCCAAAGCTGTAATTTGTTAAGTTCTAATTAAAATTTGCCAATTGCAGCAAAGATTAAAACAATAAACTCTTACCTCACATGATTGCTTGCTTTCCATTATTTTTAAAATGGAGTCTTTCAGAGCATGATGAACAAATTGTGTGGCAGTGGCTTTCATATACTGCTCCATCAAGGTACTAGCAAGTGTTGTAGCTCGAAATAGGGTAGTGGCTTCATCTACACAAATATGAATGTTAGATGATACTTAGAAAACTGTACTAATACAACTAAGTTGGAATTTTTTTTTTTGGTAACACACTTTTCACATAAATATTAATGAGAAGAAAATGAATACATTAAAAGCTGTGAAAACCACAGTGATATGTACCTTAGCCTCAGAACTGCTACAAAATCTAGAAATAAAATACTCATAAACGTCCCAGTAAAACCTGAGGTAATGATAAATACTATGTACGCTATTGTTGATACTCACACACTGAGTCTGGACAAAGAAATCATTTTCTTACAGCTTCTAATACTTAATTTTCCATGACAGAATTAGAAATAGCAACCCATTCCCATATTAAACAAAGAATCTCAGATACTTTGTAAAATGACTTAACAGTTTAATATATTTAAAGACAGACCCCACATGTTTGATACATAAAATCGTATTTTTACATTTCTTTAAAAAAAATTACACATCCATATTACCTTCCATACTTATCTCTCTGTCATTTAGTGTGCATAACAACAATGATTCAAGCTTTTCATGAAGAAAAATCTTCAGTAGGATGCTGGCAAGTAGTGTTCGGTCTTGTCCACATACATGTGATAAAGCATAGACTACATGAAGTTCCTTTTGTAGTATAAGCTAAAAAAAGACACCAAAAAAAGAATGCTGAAAGTACACAGCATTATGTATCCTTGGGGACCAATGGGAAATATATGTAAGATTAAGTGGAAGAACATAATTATTGAATACAATTGATAAAATGGAGTAAGTACGTAGCGTATATATTTCTAGCCTTGTGAGATCAAGATCATACATGTTTTTTTTTTTTTTACCTCTGGTTACTAGCGTGGTACTAATTTAGGACATTACTATTTAGCTTATTGGATTTTTATTAAATAGTTTAACATTTATATTTATTGTTATTAAAATAATTAGACTTCTAAATAATACCTCTTTAAATTCACTGTATTCTTCTTCTGGCATGATTTTTTCCATCGAGTATCGTGCTCGAACACGCAGGGATCCTGGTTCAATACCTTTTAGTGGTATATGGGAGCTGAGCAGAAACCATTCATCTGTGGCATGTCCTTTCTGTAACCTGCTCAACTGGCAACGCATAAATACTACAAAGAAAAACCACTATGGTCATACAATTACATTTTCTCAATACACTTTCCTGTAGTTTTAAATGCTTTTCATTAAGCAAGTTTTCAATAACAAAGTCAACACTTAACTGCTTACTTTTTCCATTTAAAGGCCTGCTATGTGACATCTGTCATAGGCTAGGGATATGGGATTAAGAAATGATTAAGCCACAGTGTCTGACGTGCGTGGAAAATGTCTTAAGCTATCAAAGAGGGTGCAGTGTAAGTGCTACAACAGTAAATAATACTTTCAGACACAAGGATATGTAACAGCCTAGGGGAGATAAAAATCCATTGCACAGGAACCTGTGAGTTGAGTTAGCTAGGTCAGGTAAAAAGGTAGAGCAATAAACACCACAATCAAAATAGGAAGTATGGCTTTCTTTCTGTGCCATTACTAGAACATTGTCATACAAGTAATGGAGAAATACTTAAAGATGTAAGCAATTACAGAATCAACATTTTATTCAGCTTCTGGTTTTGGTCTGTGTCTGTCAGTCTTTATCACTGTTTACTAAAGCAGCCTAAGTTGTAAGATGGCATTAACCTATTTCACCCTGATATGAATCACTATATTCCACTGCGATCTGTCCTACCAACAGAACAGGAAGATGTGTCCTGCTCGGAGTAGGAACAGAGAGCATTGAATGTTACAACAAATAAATGGCACACCTCAACATTCTGTGTCTTATTTCTTTGCAGGACTAGGGATTAATTTCCAGGTCACTGCAGGCTAGACAAACACTACCACTGAGCTGCAACTCTAGTCTGTAACAGAACCTTTTGGATTTGAAGTGTAGGAAGTAAGGGAATCTAAAAAAAGGAAAGAAGATAAAAAATGATTCTTGTCCTGTTCTCTGGGTAAGGGAAAGCATATTTGCATATCTGAAATTGTAAGGACTACATCCAGCACATTCACTTTAGCCATTTTGTTCTATCCTTCAGTCTCGGGACAGCCAATGTCTAGTAGTAGACTGCATAGCATTTGTCTCCTCTGCACCGTAGACATTTCACATACATGTTCTAAAAATACATACAACATGCTTTCATTACTTTAGAAAGCTTGAAATCAACTTACAGATATCTGGATCTTTGCTTTTCTTTGTTTTATTACTAAGCGTGATTTCAAATCTATTGATGTCAGGAGGAAGATCACTAAAGAAGGAGAAAAATTAGAAAAAATGTTCTAGTATCAAACTACCTTATTTTTGTTCAAAAATGCATTGTGTAATACTTAAAACAAGATTTACATTATTTGTTACACAAGAATGTTGATAAATATACATTTTCTTAAAACTTCCTAAAATAATAATAATCTCTTAAAACAAGATCTAGAAAATATAGAAAACTTTTTGTCATCACTTTTCTGTAGTCCATCTTTATTAATGAAGATGAAGAAATCCAACAAAAAATATTAAAACACCTAGAAAACAACAGAAACTTAAACAGCATGAGGAAAATAGGACTCTAAGAACGGATTAATATGATAAAATAGGACTTACTCAAAGACAAACTCCTCTGACCATACTGGGTTTTGCCCCTCCCTTGCATGAGTTTTTGCTACTTGGACGCTATTCAGGTAGATGTTACAATATGGATTAGTAAAGTGTTTTACTGGGAGCTTGTGGGCTTCTTCAATATGTAAAACAAGGCTGCTGACCTAAAGAGAACACAAAAATTCATACCCATCATTTCAAGACCTATATATAAACGTGAAAAATAGTGACTTGTTTTTCTTAGTATTTAAAAAAACATAAACTTTGCTAATCAACTGTCACCACCCATTTCCAAACTCCAAATATGCTTATCACAAAGATTTTACTACTCTAAAAGAGTCCCTGGCTAAGATGTTTTTAAGACACTGATTTTAAGGATATGTATTCCCCATATGGGTGCCAGAGAAGTTCACCTACCTCCTACTCTTCAACACTCTCTCTACCATCAGCAAATGTGTCAAATGTAAAAGACTGCATACATGCTATGTTGTATTAAGGATTGAAAACAATCCTTAAACCCACAGCAGATTAACTTAGCTATCAAAGGGGATAGAGATATTGGCTGTTATTATATGTGTACAAAGATATGTGACAACTTGTATATATTAAATAATTATTTGTGTATGCATGTGTGTATCCTTGGGATAAAAGTCAGGGTTTTTGTTACAAAGTATTTAGTTACCTAGTAACAACTGTTTTATATGTCCATGAAACAGGCTGTTAAATTCAACAAGCTTACTGGAAATTCACAGGGGCCATTTTGCACTTACACACTGTCTTAACTTTCTTCAAAATTCTAACCACATTAGAGTTTGACTATTTCCAATTATCTAGAAATCACTTTAATGAAACAACGAAAGAAAGATGTGAAGACCAAGTAATAAGGGATAAGTCAGTTATGGTGGGTGGCTCATTCTTTTAATCCTAGTGTTCAGGACACTGGTGCAGGAGGATCACTGCAATTCTAACCCCAGCCTAGGCTACACACAAAACCCCTACCTCTAACGGGGAAAAAAAAAATTAAGAAAAAGGTAATGATGCAGTACATATCTAGATAACAAAACGACTTCCTGTAAACAAAAGTATAAACAAGGTTCATGTTTTAGTTCCTAAAAATTGTCTAGTTAGTCTCAAAAACAACTATATCATAAAAAACAAGTTTTAAGGATACTCCTGTGAGTATGATTAACTCTTCAGAAGTACCTTTCATTGATTCTACCTGAGATAATTTTCCAAGTGGAAAAAAGGTGCACAAAGCTAGGGTGCCTTGCTTTGGGTTGTTCTGTTAGGAGCTGGCGCAGCAGACTGGAAGCAGAGAATGTACATAAAGAAGTCTCTTTCACAGAGCAACTGCTACCAAGTCAAGCACTGACAGCAAGGCATAGAAATGTTGGCAAAAAAAGAACAAAGTGATATGAAAATAAGAATGTTGTAAGTCAGACACAATGAAGTTTCACCTGACGAAGACGTTTATTAGATGTCCCTGGGCTACTTTTTCGTAAACTGCAAAATGCTTGCAAACCTTTCATCCAATCCTACAAAAAAAACAAAAACAGTATTGCAAAGAAATATATATGAGTTTATCCAATTATCAATTTACTTTCTTTATATTTAATTATTTCCATCCCTAGACTGCCATTTTGAGTCTCAGAATATAATAAACTGTAATTTTCTGTCTCAGCAAAACGAAACAAGAAACAAAACAATATTAGTTCTCTCACTCTAATACTTAAGGGTCAATGTAGGGTTCACAGTGATACAGTCATGCAGTTCATATTCAGGGCTGAAAGATAGGTTCTACTGCCAACAAAGCCAGTCACTCACTTAATTCTGTTTGTTTTTCATAGAGTCTCCTCAGAAAAGTCATATTTGTACAAAATATATTTAAACCCTGCAGAAATATTACAACTAGCTGGCTTGCTTCTGGAATATATGGAGGATGCCTCTAACTTATGGAAATATAATTATTTGTAAATGATTAGTTTCAACTGAATTCACAGAGTATTTAATGGTTAATTTTAAATGGCACTTTTTATATCTAATAACCCTTCACTGTGTTTTGTTAAAGAAAAAAGTAACAACAACAACAAAAGCTTGGACAGTTTCTCACTTGTTAGAGTATTAAGATTCCAGACATACTTTCTTAACACTGTCCCACAGTAGTTTTCTTCCCTAGTTAATAAAGTTAGGCTAGCACAAAGATCTCAGCAGTTCAGGAAACAGTGATCTTACCTCTGCTTGTTCTGGAGTTTCTCCTGCAAAGTAAAAGATGTAATGTTCTTCACTAAAGTGTTGAACTACTATCTGAAAACAGTTTGGCCTTGGAACACAAACAAAAAAAGTATTAAGAAACTTAAAAAAATTATTAAAGTATTTATACCAGCTTTAAAAACACACCAAATGATTTAAGATAGTCATAATTATTAATTTAGAGAAGTAGGTAATTAATTCTGCCAGATTAAGATGCCACATGCATATGTATTATAAAATTGAAATTTCATTAGTTATTCAAGGTTTAAACTAAAACGCAATATAAATTAATATTAAGATATATCAAAGAAAAAAGTAAAAAAAATAAGTAGACTTTCTAGAACTACACATAACTTATATGCAGAAACTGTACATGCACTGAAAAGTAAAAATGTTAATATTATTAATTAACTATTATTAATTATTAAGGAATTAAAAATATTAATGCTTGTCTCTAAACAGGCTGAAGGTGGTTTGAAAGTTCTTTTCTGTAGTTTTCTATTTTTTTTTTTTTACAAACTTGATCATTTTTTTCACTAAGTCAAAAAACACCATCTCCCTACATCACTTGTTCTGAAGGTTAATGACATAGCAGGTATCATACAATGTTTGTTCATGTCTTCCCCTAGTATGAACTACTACAAATAATTTGTCAAATAATTTTATAATACCTAATAATTTGTATCTGTTTTGCAGATGGGCTGACTTTACAGTTAAACTGGATAAATCTTAATAAAATGTTTAACAAGGAAGGGCCTTTTTAAGTTTTCAGAACTCCCTAAGTATTACTTCTATATTATTTTAGACGAATAATTTTTATCATGTATACTTGTTTAAAAAGTTAAAACTTTTTTATGCTTGGGAAGATTATGAAATAATGGAAAATGTGAACTGAGAATTTGATCTGAATTAGTCTGAATGAGATCAACCCTCAAGACTAGAATAACAAATGGCCATGCCATGTGAAGATATACCGAACAACCAACATTGGGAAATCTGAAGGGAAAAGCTCATTTCAAGGGGAGTTTGACTTTCCCCATATTGTTTCCTTTTCAACCCTTCAAAGCTATTGAGTCTGAGGTCAATGTGTCAAAGAAAAAGTAGCATGTGAAATGATAGACCAAAAATCCAAGCTTTCCAGAGTGACTAGAGAGGAAAGTGAATCTCAATGGTCCTTCAAAAATGAAGCTTTCATGCTAGACCCCTAATGTTGACTGTGTCTTCACATAAGGAAGGCTGCCTTCCCAACCTTGAACTGTCTTCACTTGACCCCCAAAGGCTTTAAGAACAGTGTCTTCTGGAACCGGTAGCATTACTCACAGCTTTTCACACAGAACATCCATCCTTCATTCAGACAGAAGCATGTATTATAAGAGCAAAGTGCTGCGAAGAAGCAATGGAGTGCCTGCTCAGCCTTAGAACACCAGTGATCAACGGCAGAGACTCTACCAAGGTTTAGGGAATATCACAAAGAGCAAGGAAAATATAATGGGAAAGGAGTGTTGTAAAATGCTGCTCTCTTGACATGGCATTGTGGTTGCACATAACCCATAGCAACAACAGTAGAGTTACCTCCTTAAAACCTGCACAAATCAAACCAGTTAAAGATTCCAGTATGTAGCAGGAAGGGCTCCCAAAACCCTACTCCTAGCTAAGGAACTACTAGTAGTTAATGGTTATAGGGAAAAGAGGGTTACTTTTCTTTATAAGTGTGGCCCAAGTGGAAGAGGCCATGCTCAGTTTCATATGGGTAACATTAATTAGACTCAGTGGGTTAAAAATCTTTTTAAATGTCTACAGAAAACTGCCAAAGAAAAATTTAATATCCACTGTAATAGCTTTCCTTTTAAATTACATTAAAAATGCCAAAGTGAATTACCCAGTCTATGGAGAAATAAGTGTAACAGATCTGCCAACAATGGTCATTAGAATAATGGTCACTGAAGCAACTTCCAACTTAAGCTCTTAAAATGCTTCCTATATAATATACAGCATCATTAAAAATCCAATGTTTAATATGAAGAAACAAAATCCGGGAAAATTGCATAACCATGCAGGCAAACATCTACACAAACAATGTTATTTCAATGTTTCCTCAACAGAAGACAGAGCATGCATACAGTTAAGTTACCTTTCAAAGAAAGCTTTCTTTCACATTAGGCTTTACTTGAATGCCACAATTCTATATATTAGGCTTTATACTCTCACACAAAGCATGAAAGTGCAAAGCATGCTAAAAGATTCACAAATACGCCTTTTTGTACCTATGATATTTGTACTTTATAATAAAAGATAACTGGTATCAACATAATTTCATCTGTCCTGTTATATGATCTTTACTCTCATGAAAGGAAACAGGCTTTGCTGATTTGTTTTCCTTTCCTGGTCACTTCCCAATAAAGGTGCATACAAAAGAAAGTTGACCCTAACCGGCCGATTTCAGAAACAAAGATCTGTTTTCTCAAAGGAGAGATTTTACCTGTTTTCACAGACATATCTTTTCCTATCAGGTTTTGGACCTGGAATCAGTCCATAACTAAGATATATTTAGAGCGTCACACTTACAGTCAATTTCTAAAGGAACTCTGCACTAGAAGCAAGAAATGATAATACAGTGAAGGTACATGTGTGTGTATTATTTTCCAATGGTCAGAACACAACTTTATTCTACTTTATTTTTGAAGAAGTTCACTCTTTATTCAATAAATAGATGAAGTTAGAATTATTTCCACAAAGAGGATATTTTCTATAGAACATATATTTTAACAAAACTCCTTTTAACTAATATTCTTCAACATCTAATAGTTATAGTCTGAGTCTTTTTTCATATAAAAACAAAACGTGTAGCTGAAGCACCCTGGATTTTCTTACATCCTTCGTATTTTTAAAAATGAAATTGTTTAATATATATATTCAAGTCCACAGACAAAAGCTATGTCCATGCCCATATTGCTTAAGTTCAAGAAGAAAAACGTCTGATTTGGTGGGCCTCAACTGGGTCCTAACTCTTGCCCCAGGACACTTCTCTCCACACTCTACTACTGAAGCTGTGAAGATGGTAACACATCATTTCCGTCCTGACTCCTTCCGTGGATCTTGTCTCATGTTTCTAAAATCAAGTGACAGTTCTGCTTCTAACTGGTTCCTTTCGCTCGTAAAGATACTTTTGTACAAGAATCATTGTTTCAATCAACATGGGAAGACTGTGACTAGAAGGTCTTATTGCTCCATCCCTAGTCTTTCTTTTTGTGAGTGTGTTGGGGTGGAATTCTTATCCTTATCATCATCCTGTTTTAGTTTAAAAAGGAAGAAAGAATAACAAGGTCAAGTGAACTTATGAACTTCTTCAATAGCTAGCTAGTCCTACTGAAAGGCCGTTCCAAAGATGTCTGCTTGACAGACGTGAATTGCACACAGAGCTTAGTCAAGAGTTAAGAAAAAAAACCTTCTATTCAATTAATCAATCAATTTTAGACAATTTTATGTTCTTAAAATAGGTTACACTTCAAATGGTCTGAAAATATCCACAATTTTTATTATTACAACAATGTTTAAGAAAAACCAATGTCTTACCTGCCAAATAGACTATCATGGACAACGTAGACAGAACACACACTGAGATCTATTAACCCTTTTGGTTTTGTAGCTCGTTTTTCACTTTCAAAATAAATAAGTTGGGCATCACTGCCCTCTAAGATAAAATATAAATTTTTCCAGCGTTTTCCTTTGCCTGTTGAAAAAAATAATTCTCTTTCCTTAGGAACTAAGAAATAGTATTTCAGAATACAAAAAAATTTAAATATATTTCAATTTTCATTCTAAGAATAGGTCAATCAATATATAATTACAAAATCCTATACCTGCATAGATAAGTTTTTTTGCTATTATTGCTTGTGTAATGAATTAACGAATGGTGGATGAAGTTCATCATAATATTTTAACTGTGTCTTCAGAAATTTATTATTATAAAATCTTCAAAATTCCTATTTTAGAGTAATTGTTTTCCAACAACACCCACCCCTCAATATCAAACTGACATAGATCTATTTAAAAAAAATAAAAGAAGAAGAAAGAAAGAAAAAGAAATTCAGTACCCTGAAGGCCAAGTGCCACCAGGAATTTCTCTAAGAAAACTCAGGGAAAGCCTGAAACTAAGTCAGGATTTAATGACATACTTGGAATACAAGCTTGCTCTAAAACACTGTTTAGAACATGGACTTAATCTCTAAAGTTTGAAGCATGCTCTGTGTAAGCTCTAAACAAGTATCTGTTACTTATAATCAATGACAAAACAACTGATTATGTCTTACAGTAAGTATTATGTGTATTTATGACTATCATATGGTGATCACTAAAATCCCTAAATTAAATTCTTAGTCCTAACAGTTGACTTACTCTTCTTCAGAAGGTAACCTTTCTTAACAATGTTTTTATAAAAGGCATCCTTTGTTTTACGACGAATTGTATTATAGATTTCCTTTCCATCGACAGTATCATTGAGTACTTGTTCTTGATCCTGAATTGTAAAGAAACATTAAAATTATTTATAAAACCATATCCAATCAGTAAATAAAAAGCAGGTAAAATATTTCTGCTAAAATCTAAATTTAAATCTTATAAAGAAATTCCCAGAATGGTTATTATTTCTTAAAAACATGCCTCAAGGGCAAATGCTATTTCAAAACCTCGGTAAGCTTATATATTCTACATCAAATGAAACTGTTTGAAAGTATCTACTTATTCCAGAACTAACTGGCAAATCAGGGGGGAACATGAATTAGAGCAAAGTCATGCTGGTGAATACTATTACCTCTGAGAAACACCAATTGAGACTAGAAAATTAGTCAGTTGAATTCGAACAATCCCCACGTTAACCCTCAGTTCATCACACACAACATAGCACATTGTTATATCCACACCTGGTAAGTCTTTAAGTTTTTTATTATTTTTTTATTGCTTTATAAATAATACCAATAAAAATTTCCATTCTTTATAAGCAAACTGAATTAAGATTCTTTTCTTCCCACTACTTCATAGCTTCCTCTTGTTTCAATACTTTCGATGCCTACATCTTTTTTACACTAAAAGTACAATATTTATTATAATCTTTACATCTTTTTTTAAGGATATTTAAAAGCCAGACTACATTTTTTCAGTTCCCATTCTATTATGTGTCAATGATGAAATGTTTTACTTTGAACTCTTATTTTTCCTGTAAGTTCTAGGTCTTTATTGCTTGATTTTTACATAATAGGCTTCAGTGATGCATAAAAGACAGCTGACATCAATTGCTAAATTGCCTACGTTGTCACAAAGAATGTACAAAAACATGATCTTCTCAGATAAAATAATTTCCAATTGTATCAAGGTATGTTAAGCTGAATGTTAGTCTTCCCATTCATTCATAACAATTCTTTTATTTCTGAAAAACTACTATTTTATGGTATTTAGTTATTTTTTGGATGCTCTGAAAAGCCTATTCAACTTATTGTAAATATAGAACATTAAGTCACTTTCATGATAACCTTTATGTTCTATTTTTGGACATTATACTGTTTCGTTTCCTTATTCAGCAATTATGCCCAGGCACTAAGATGGTAAGAAAGAAAAGGATTAATTACCTGAGATAAAGGTGACAAACTATGGTATGCATGTTAAGTTGAGCCCATTTGTGGTATTGTGGTTTGAACCTAGGACATTCTGCATGCTAGGCAAGTGCTCTACTGCTCAATTATATCACCAGGTGCACCACCTCCAAATCTAGTCCTCAGTTTTCGTACAAAGTTTTACTGAACCTCAGACATGTTTATTATATATTGTCTGTAGTTCTTTTCAATTACCAAAGGAGATTTATCATTTGAAATAGATTGGAGATAAAACCTAACCTGGACCTTTTGTCAGTCCCTTGAAAAGATACAAGGATGCAATAGTGAAATAATCCCTTCTCTGTTGTATCACCATTGGCTTTTAAATGCACTGCCAGGTATTACAGTATCTTTAAAAGGGTTAAAAGGGCATTTTCTTGCCTTTTGTTATTAGTCATTAAACAGCTAATTAAAACTTTATAGACTTTTTAATCTTCTGCTATGAATGGTAAAAAGGAAATGAGAAGAAAAAAAATGATGTTTACCAGAACAATGAATGAATTTAAAGAAATAGCTGTACTCTGGGCTCTACGGTGAGGAAAATGACTTTGATAACCAAATCTCTTACTATGATATACAAAATGAAGTTATTCATGTTTGTTGAAATTTTTACATCATATTTATTCATAAGGGTAGTGAATTAATGATGAAAAATTGTATAAAAGGGTTATTAAAATAAGACACATAACAGAATTAGAAAAAAATCACTGGAACATTTTACTTGGTATCTGTAAGTATAAAAACATTTTACAATTAGAGAACAATAAACCCTACTTTTCAACAAAATTGCCTTCAGTGTTTTCAAAAACATCAGTTTTGATGAGGTGAACTACATTCGTGATTTAAAGTTTGTTATCATTACTGCATTTTAAGAGCCAGAGTAACTACAAGCAGGACTTATCAGAATACACACGACAGGTTGTTCAAGTGCACATAGAAAAGCTGAAGAGAGGTTAGCTGCACTCCAAAGACTGGCTAATTTGAGAAAGCTGTGAGTATACATGAGGAAAATAAAAAGCAAAAGATTGCTATACTTAATCACTCATAACATTTTCTGTAAAACTTATTTAGGTTTATTCATTTCTTGTATACATTATGTGTTAAAGTACTTAAGTAATTTAAACATTAAAATAGACTGAGATTAAAATTAGTATCAATTAATTTCCATGTGACTACAAATCTGTACTCATGACTTTTTATTCCATGGGTGACAGTCTGTGTATTAGCTGTAGAATGGGGTACTCTTATCATTTAAAACATACCACATTCGTGCTTAGCTTTAAATACGTGGTTCCAAGGTAATCTGTAAGTGTTTTATGGTTCTATGTATGTAGGTGTGTGTGATGTGGAGGCTTGAGAGCAAGGACATTTCCCCATCTTTCTCCACCTTAGTTTTTGAGACACTGTCTCTCCCTGAATTTAGAGCTTAACAATTAAGCAAGACTAGAAGGCCAGAGAGCTCCAAAGATCCTTCTGTCTCCACCATCTCAGTTCTGAGATTATAGTTGTACACCACTGCATCCAGTTGTTTTTTTTTTTTTAAATGGACTTAGGGAATCAAATTCCCAGTTTAGTAAACGGCAAGCATTTTACTAACTGAACCATCTCTCCAGCTTTTTAAAAAATTAAATTAAGGTATACTGACCTACAAATCATAACGGATTCCAGTATCTTCTAAGTCATGAGTAAGAATGCAGCTTCACTTGCAGGTGGTAATAAATCACTGAATGATAGCAAGCATTTCCTTATCTTGGCCCACTTTCTACACAGTTCTGAACAAGGAGATCTCATCTTACACAGTCCTCCCTGAGAGTAGTAGATAAACAGAACCCACAGGCTACAGAAGCCAGACTTCAATTCTGACTTTGTTACTCAATGGCTAAAAACACCATTCAACAATCAATACACTAAAACAGTCACAGATCAGTACTTAAAGTTTTAATTAGAGAAAGTCAATAAACATAGTAAGTACATTATATGTTATAAACATCATGATACATAGAGTGCTTTGCAAAGTAAAAGCAGAGATGGTGTTGATCTCTAAATCTCACTGTAAAGCTAATTTTTTTGGTAAAATTTTGAATAACCAAAAAAAAAAGTTAAGTAGATTTTTGAGGGAAAAAAAGTTAGTTCAAAGATACAAAGGAAGAAAAAAAAGCCTAGTATATTTATAAATCACAAACAGAGCCAAAACAAGAATTCAGTAACAGATAAGGACAGTAGAATAAGATAGGTGGGAACGCTGAACTATCAGTATGCAATTTTGTCTGCTACAAAAGGGATTTTATCTTTTATTCTGAAATATTGGACATCTTCAAGTATTAAACATAAGAAGGGACTCAACTCACGTTTTAGATGGACACCTCTGACTGTTCTATGGTGTAAGGGGGGAAAGACACTCAAAATGAAACAGATCAATATTTTTCATGTTGTTCATATTCTAAACATATTTTGAAGTGAGAGTAAGAAAGATGTCCCCAACAGATCTGACACAGAGATCTGACAAAGAGAACCAAGGATGATTTAGTCTCTTGAGTAATATACTTAGCCTTTCTATAGTTTAAATTTTGTTATTAACAAATATAAAATAGGCATATAAAATAGTGTCAACTTGACCAAACTGCTCAAGTAATTAATTAGTATGCATAGAAAATACCTTAAATATATTAAGAAGTCTTTTATAATTTTGTATTTTTTAATGTTTCTATTTATTTTCTGTTTAGGAGCAATGGTGTGGGAGGTCCTTGTGTCTCTGTGTTGCCTTTATAGGTTAATGAATAAAGAACTGCTTTGAGCCTATGGCAGGGAAGATTGGACTGAAAGCTGGGAGAAGAAGGCAGAGGTATGCCATGGAGCCACTGCCAGAGAGATATGCTAAAACTTTGCTGGTAAACCACTGCCACGTGGAGATACACAGATTAATGGAGATGGGTTAAATTAAAATGTAAGGGCTAGCCAATAAAAAGTTACAGCAAGTAGGCCAAGCAGTGTTTTAATTAATACAGATTCTGTGTGATTATTTCGGTTCTGGGCAGTCAGGACAAACATGTGCCCGTCTTCCAACGAATGATGGTATTCACATGGCACAGTACACGTGTAGGGGACAGAGGACAATTTGGAGTCCACTATTTCCTTCCGTCATATGAGTGCCTGGGACTGAACTCAGTAGTCAGGCTAAGGATGAGCACCTTATACAATGAGTCACCTGACCAACTCTTTTCTTCTAGTGTCTTATCCATCATGTGCTAAACTAGTTTTAGGACTTGTTTATTTCTATTTTAGCTAATATCTGGGTATACAAGGGTTCAAAACTGAGGGGGTTAGACTCATTTTGCCAGCTGGTCAGGTTGTTCATCAGAAAAAGGATATTATTAATAGCCTTTGTATTTTCTAATGAATGGCCAATTAAAGGACAAGTGTATGTTTTGATTCTTCAAACAAGGAAACACCAAACTCTTTTCACAGTACTTTTTGTATCTTTACTTTACCCATTCTACTTAAAACACAACAAAATTTCTTCTTCTGTTTGTTTTCCTTTTGCTATTGTTTAAAGACAAGGCCTGGAACTTACAATGTAGACCAGGGTCGTACCCTACTAGCAGCAATCCTTCTATCTCTGCCTCAGGAATGCGAGATTACAGATGTGCAAACTTCACAGTCACTACTACATCCTCTCACAGTACACTTAAGAAAGGACACGAGTCATACAGAGCAAGCTACTTAGTCTGCACATTAAGCTATATTTACTAGGCTCTCTGGTTCCATCATGCCTGCCTTATCTAGAACCTTGTACAGCAAGTGCTGCACTCACTACATCATTCTCACTGCCCTTTTACTCTTTACTCGAGTATATAGACATGCTCTTTCCCTGATAAAACTAATGAATAAAAATAATAAAAACTTCTCTTGGCCTTAATATTCTTTCATCATTTGTTAAGCCTACATAAGACTGGCTGTGAAAAATCATGCCATCTTCATTTTCCCTCAAAAGAATTCACTCCTTTCCATAGTGTTAATCTGTCTTCACCATTGCTATCATTCCTCAAGAAGGTACCAAGTACTATAAGCCTGGCAAATAACCCAGGTCTGTGGGGTGAGGGGACAGGAGCACACACACAATTTACACCACCCACTCTACCACTCAGGAGTCATTACAATGGTGCAGCAGAAAATATGTGAGAGCTGGAAATGGGGGAAGGCTACAACTGCCATTCTCTAGGCTCAATATCAACTCACAACTGCAGGTCCATATGGGCCTGGTCCTATCAACAATCAATTGCAGAATGGGTGGGAGTCACTAGGTATTACTCGGTTACGGCTGATCTACTGATAAGATTCTGGGAGAAGGGAGAATCCCTGTCTTTAGCTGTGATACCACTGAGCACAGCACGACTTCAAAGGACAACTCCAAACACATGATTACACAGACGCCCCGGTTAAACTCTGTGGGTCACAAAACAAAATGAATTGACGGAATGAGAGGTATTTTTGTGGAGGACATGGGGTGGACCAGGGGTGAGGAATAAAAGTAGTCAGTAGGTATGCATACAGGTGTAAAAGTAAAAAACAAAGTTAATAAAAATAAAACCAAAGAAAGAAAAAGAAGATACTAAGGACTTCCTTGGTATCTACTAATGACTTACTAATTAGATTATCTAAAGTGAACAGAATTAAAAAGTAAGAAATTCTCTTGAAGTTCATGATCTAAATAATCTATAGTTTTAAATTTTATCTAGTTTTAGCAGAAGTTTATATAGTCATTACAAAAATTAATTTTAAAAAAAGACACTATTTCAAGCAAGAAAAAAAAAAAACAAAAACAAAACACTGACCTGCATTGGTACAGGCTCCTTAAGATAATAGCCTTCAACAATCTGTTCTTTCCGGTAGTGATCTATGATGTCCCCAATACTGTTAAGTAATAAATAACTCTATAAATTTCTTAGAATAAAAATAAACCATGTAGTTTTTGATAGCACACAATACAGAATAAACTATTATAACAGTCACATTATTTTATGAAAACAGAAATGTTCCAAATACAGGTTTGCAGGTTGGAATATGTAAGCTAAAGATTTTGGTTTCCCACATATATCAAACACACAGTCAAATCAATGACACTACACACGATACTCTAAAAGTGACATTCAGTGAGAAAATGATTACAAGTTATGGTCTTTGGTTTTTTTAAAAGACAATCCTTCCGACATATGAAGAACTAACAAAAATTGCATTTATTTAGTAAATGATAAACTAAGAACTTATGTCATCAAATCACTTTATATATTTGCTTTTGCTCAGAATGTCATTAAGTCATAATACATGAATAGTTAGGTGAAAATACAAATCAAAAGAAAAAGAAAAAATAACATAATTTTGCTTGTACAGTGGTCACTTTGGTATGGAAGAATTAAGTAATATTGATTAAAAAGTACCAAAAATTATTCTATATATTTGGGAACTATTACTAATGAATCTGAAAGTAAAATGACATAACACATAGTTTAGGATGCTACCAAATATTTTTTTAATAAATAAAAGCATCTTCTATAATTATTAGGTCAGATTAAAATCAGATATTTACTTTCTGGAATTTTAAACTTTCATTTTATATACTAAGTGGAGGAGTAATTTTAAGATACCCAAGAAATATGTTTCAAAAAAAACTCTGCTAACCTGCCCCTTGATTTATTCTTTCCATAGTTTCCTATACTACAAACTAATTTAAATTAACTATAATATTCAAAAGTAAAATATAAAGATTAATAAAAGATATCTATAAATACAGATAAATATTAACAACAGTAGAAAGGTGGAGTGAAAACAAGATTTTTTTCTAAAAGGATATGGAAAATAAATTTTGAAAATAGGGTAAATCTAAATTGTTTCAAGAAAAATGAAAACCAGGAAGAACAGAAAACAGATAGACACCTTCACAAAGATGACTGTTTTATGCATGGGAAGGTAGATGTAAAAAGTGTGTGATCAATCCAGTGATGGAAATTTCAGTGAAATTTATAGAATTAAAATGTTTTAAAATTATATAAATGATTCTTGGTAAGATAATTTAAAATTAAATTTTAGAAATATTGAATGGAGGCACCCTATGTAGGTAGATAAAGCTGCTCTCAGATACCGTATGTGTGATGGCATGTGTGTGTACCATGGCATGTGTGTAGAGGGCAGAGGGCAGCTTTTGAGAATAAGTTCTCTCCCCCCACCACAGGTTCCAGAAAGCAAACTCATGACAGGCTTGCACAGAATGTTATTTCTGACTCTCTGAGCTATCTTGTCAGCCTTTAGATTTCTTTCAAAGAATTAAACAAACAAGCAAACCTAGAAATAAGGTACCTGAGCATTTTAAGATTAATACATCCACAGGGAATAGAAAGTCAGATTTTGGGAGTGGTAGAGACCATTTTTAATATTATTTTGCAATCACTCTAATAATTTTGCAAAAATTTGTAAAAAGTTCCTGATTTATTTCTTCTTGTTCCATTGTGGTGTCTAATTACAAAGACTACCTTTATAAGTCTTATCAACAACCCAATTTATAAAAAATATTTCCAGGTTTGTAGAGATAAAGAAGTTTAGATCAATAAACAAATAATAGCAAGTAAATTAGTTTATACTTGTAGACAGAATGACAACTGCCCCCACAGACCCAGAGAGAGGCACTATTAGGTGGTGTGGCCTTGTTAAAGAAAGTGCATCACTAGGGGTGGGCTTTGAGGGCCAGCGTCACCCTCTCTCCTACTGCGTGTGCATGAAGATAGAGACTCTCAGTTACCTCATCTGCTACACACTGTCATACTTCCTGACATGATAATAATAGACTAAACTGCCGAACTGTAAGCCAGCCCCAGTTAAATATTTTCCTTTATAAGAATTGCTATGGTCATATTTTCTCTTCACAGCTATAAAACCTTTTTAAAAAATGTCAATTTGGATATTTAGTAATTTAGTTCCATATGAATGCTTTCAAATATATGTTCCCAAATCCTTGATAATGAGAAAATCTAATTTAAGACAAATCAAATTTAGAGCATGCTAGATTCAAGATGAAGATGTCTAAAGTCAAGGTACTTGGGTAGCTTAATATGATGAGGTGTGCAAGTGTCTAAAATTATACTTTGATTTAATGTTTATAGCTGTCCACTAAACTTCTGAAAAGCAAAAGATATTATCACTATAATTTTGTTTTTTCCAGATAGGCCAGCTGTTGGAGCTTTATTAACTTAAAACTCAGACTAGAATTTAGGGAATTCTAATTGAGATGGGGAGTATTAGGACATTACTAACAAGTTAAAAAAAAGATTCTGTCAGCCTCCAAAAGAGGAAACACTAGTTCTTTCTTATTAAAGTAGGCAAGTGTTTCATCCATCCTTTTCTTTTCCAGAATATTGCCACTCTGCATCTTACAGTTCCTCTATTAATTTACTTTGCAAAGTAAGCAACTAAAATTTATTATGAGTTTTAAGACAAAGTTTTCTCAGAAGTTGAGAGGTACAAACTAATTACAACACACAAAAAGTATCAACTTCAGAGAATAATCCAAATACATAATGACATCTGTAAAAACCAGATGACTCCTAGGAATTACCTACAATTAGCCTATATATAAATATTTGATTAAGCAACAAGGTATTTGGGAGTTGACAAGTTAATAATATTCATGTTTGACACTTGTTAAAGCATTCTCAGATAAGACTACAGCTATTGTATTAGAAACTGAGAAAATTTTATATTTTGAATTCAATTATTTTTACCACATCTAAAAGATAATTTAAACTGTTTCATAATTTACCTGTTATAATATCGGCCTCCCATCATAAACTGGTTATTAGGTGTTGGACAAATTTTAAATCGCTGAATATTTTCATTGGTCCGAAAATACAGGGAATAATCACCAGGAGTATTATCTGAAGGCCTCACAAGAAAGCTGCAGACCTGGCCAACTGTAAAAAGTAAGTTGTTAGCTTTATACTCTATCAAATAAAAAGAAAGCACATTATGTAATCTAATTAGGAAGTATATTCAAAGTCATAGCCACATGTAAATTTTATCATAAAACTTTAAGACAGTGTTTCCTATTTTCAGTTTATGACTTACAACCACTCACATTGTTCCTGGTGTAGCTTGGCTAGTCTTCTTTCTTAAACATCTCTAAAGGTAACTTCTAGAGTAAGGTCTATGTCTTTCCTTCTTAGAAAGAAGGATCGGACAGTTAGTCACAGTAACTAAAACTGTTATATCATATAATCTCAAGATCTTTAAATGTTAAGCTAATTTTGACTACTAGTCTATTCTTTCTCTGGATCTCCAGTAGATGACTAAAAAGCAAAACTGTAATATAAGTAAGTGCTTAAGTATCTGAGTAATTATCATAGTCAATAAACACATCTCATTTTTCTCACGAGGTGTCATCCTGGAAAGGTGTGCACACAAAGGACCATCTTCAATTAGCAATGATTCCTAATACTATAATGTTTCCTTTGTGGTTAAGAACTGGTTAACAAAGATGGGTGGTGATGCCTCAAGCCTTTAGTCTCAAAACTGGGGAGGCAGGGGCAAGAGGATCTCTGTCAGTTTGAGGCCAGCCTGGTCTACAGAGTGAGTTCCACGACAGGGTCCAAAAATACACAGAGAAACCCTGCCTCGAAAAAAAAAACCAAAAAACTGGTTAACAGAAAGATTAGAAATTGACTCTTCTAAGAAAGCATAACTAACACAATATCTATCACATGTAATTCTTGTAGCAATGAGTGATAACTTTAACCATCTAGCTTACATTCCTGTTAACAAGTAATTTGGTTGGTATTCAATACAAAGAAGTAAAATGTAAACCTTCTTATATTGAATTTTCAGAGTAAATAATAAAAATCTGTAGAAAGTGTGCAATTTAATATATAAAGAAAACCCTTAGTTCACAGTGCTGATACTCTCTGCTTCTTCAATGTAAGATGGGAATCACATGTAAATTTATACATGAATGCACTTGTGTAGTTTCAGGAAAATGGCCGCTCTTTCAAAAACAGTATATAAATAAACAAAAATACAAACTAATGTGGGAAATATTTTAGATTCTTTCCATGTTTACCCACCTAAAAAACTAAAGGATGATTTAAAATACCTGGTGACTCAATATCTTAAGTATTAACTACACCAACAACTCACTAAAATGAATAGTTCTGTTCTACCCAGAAGGCTGATGACAGCACCCTGGTTTAACCTTATCTCTATCTCTAGCATTGGCATCTTTTAAACTCTTTTCTGAACCTCTCAGTGCAGGTTAAGACATTAACATTAAGCACTTCAAAAACTACCTCATTAAATCACTGATTTAAACAATGACATCTTAAAACAAATAAGATCATACATTTAACAATTAGAGTTTATTTACTATAGTTACTTATTTCAGGGTACCCTACAAAGTACAGAAACTACCAATTTTTCAAGAACCATAACACCTAAAATACATATAATACATTGGTTTTGTCCCCAATCTTTGCCAGACATAGTTTACCAATAAATTAGGCTAGCAATAAGCAGTTAATAATAAAGAGCAAAGTAACACAGCTGTTTCTTTAAAACATTGGTTCTTAATCTTCCTAATGCTACAACCTTTAAATTTAGTTCCTCAGGTTTTGGTGACCCACACCAACTATAAAATTAGTTTCATTCCTACTTCTTAACTGTAATGTTACTAACGTTATCAATTATAATGTAAATGTTTTTGGTGATAGAGATTTGTCAAAGTGGTCACAAACCAAAGATTGAGAACTGCTGCTTTAAGTAACAAACCCTTAATATAAATTTGCATTTTCCTATAACAATCATAGAAATTAGGAGTACATTTTAAATATTGCTAAATTATGTAATTCCACTATGCACACAAATAATACAAGAATGTACAGTGGTGCACATCTTTAATCCCAGCACACAGGAGGCAAAAGAGGGCAGATCTCTGTGAGTTTGAGGCCAACCTGGTCTACAAAGTCAGTTCCAGGACAACCAGAAAAACACAGAGAAACCCTGACTTGAGAGGGGGTGGGTAAGTACATTATAAATGAATGGGAAAAAAAAAAAAAAACGATAACATGGTATTCCTCTATTGATATACTGTATGTTATATGATATTTGTAAACTAGAAATCATATGATCAATAAAAAGGATGACAAAAATTTGTATTTGTAAATATGAAATATTTTCTGAATATATTTATCATTAAAAAGTATGTTGTGTATCCTAAGTACATTATATGTAGGATATACCTGAGATACACACACAAAAATATAGTCATAAGCTGTAACACATGGAGAAGGAAACAGGACAGGGGCTAAGGAAAAAGAAAATATACTTCACAAGAGTTATTATACATGTACATTTTAATTTAAAACAAAATCAGAAAAACACCAGCTTCCCAGCATTGGGAAGAAATTATAATATACATAAGCATAAATCAAATGCTAAAGGAAAGCATAGTACATGAGAAAAGGTTTTTTCAATTTTATATTCCATAAATAAAAACATTAATGAATACAAAAGTACCTGTCATTAATAAATTATAAGCTTCTTGTTTGGAAATCTTCCCATGGAACCATCTTAAAAGAAGAACAAATTTGACATGTAAATTAAAAGTTCATGTGCTGCTGCTTTCATATACTCAAAAGTAAGCAAAATTTTTATAATTCACGTTGACATGAAATAAATGCAATGGAAATAATCAAATTTTCATCCATTACATTTCTATTGTATTTTGTAAACTTACTCTGCTTTACTTCAGCAAAGTAAAAAGGACTAGGAACTGTCAAGTATAACTACAATTTCCATATTACTTATGCTATTTTAAAAATCTAGTGGTATCTGTTACATGCTTATATCAGAGCTCTATTTTTACTCTGATGGCTTGTAGGGGATAGGAGAGATGATTTAAGAAAGAAACAAAATATTTTCTCATGGTTCTCTCAAAATTAGTTTCTTTTAACATAAAATCTCACCCAATAAAATTAAAATACTAACAAAGGAAGGAACAAGTACATACCAAGAAACAGAACTAAAACTATTTTTAATTCTGAGCCTATCACTCTAGACTGCTAAAGTATTTTATAATCTTCATTTTCGAAGTAAGCATTTAGAAATTATTATAAACTATAATAGCTGAAATATGGCATAAAATTTCAAGTACTTAGTTTTTGCCCTTTTATAAAATGACATGTTAAAAAAATTACTTGAGGATCAGGAATGGTGGCACACGCCTTTAATCCCAGCACTTGGGAGGCAAAGCCAAGCAGATCACTATAAAGTGAGGCCAGTATGGTCTACACAGCAAGATCCAGGCTAGCCAGGATCATATCACTTGAGTCCTTGTTTCAAAAATAAACCAAATTATTTAAAAGCCAAACTTCTAAAGTTTTCCTCTTGTTTACAATAAATCCCATTTTCCTCGCACTGGTAATCTCAGATCTCTTCTCCACCTCTCTGATGCCTCTAAAGATCTATGAGTTAAGTTTCAGTTGTAAAGTACCCATACTACTACAAGACATAAAACGTAAGTGTTCTAAGATGCAATGCTACAGGCTTAAAGTTCTTTCATTCTGCTTCAGATTAATCATTCCATTACTTGGGAAATTTAAAATACAAATTAATTTTCAAGGAAATGAAAATTAAAATTTAAAGAAATTATTCCAACAATATAATTTAATAATCCAAATTTCCTGATGCTCTCAGAGCAAACATGAATAATGAAGAGGAAATAAATAGTACAGTCCAAAATGATTTAATGTATGAGGCTATATACTGCATTTAAGTAAAGGCTAAACTACCATTTTCTACACATGCTAGATTTGAATTCTATATTCTAGGAGAGTCAGCTAGAAGTCATACAAGACCAGCCATATACTTTTCTCCCCAGTAAAGAACAAAACTCAGAAGAGTGTTAAAAAAAAAAAAAAAATCCGTAGTTAAGTTTTAAACATATAATATTTTGAACTTTAAGAAAAATAGCCTTGAGGCAAAGGGGTAATGGGTAATATTATTTCCTGGAGTTATTCTTGTATAAAACTGTGTAATCCAATTACATAATTTTACTCAAGATAAAAAGTCCTTACATTTAAGAGGTCCAGAACCTGGTGGGAAAAATCAGTGTAGTAAGTACAGTGTGTGCTGGGGAGTTTGGAGAGGAACAGAGAAAGGACCTGCTTTGCTTTTCTGACCTCTGGGGTTTTATTATTCATTTTACATTTAGTATATGTAAGGAACAACATGAAGATTCACTGAACTTAAATTTGCTAAGTTAGGTAAGCAACTGAAGGGTAATCTCCTCTTAAGATATAACAGATATTCTATTAAGAAAAAAAGGTAATAAAAGAACTACATGTTCTATTCGGTTTAATATATTTCCTCTTCTAATGGCTAGGGAACAAGAAAATAAAATGTCTGAGGCAAGCTTTAAATTGCATCTATAAATGTTGACAGTTTGATTAAGAATAAAATGGAATGAAAAGATAATAGATGAATACTCCATTGAAATAATATGAATAAAATGAATACAATTGAAAGCCAAGATTTTAAAAGGAATTCTGTACATATAAAAGCAATCTGAAAAACTTATTTTAAAAAACCTTTCTGGGTTATACTAAAATTGTCAGAAATTCTCTCACATGCATAATAAAAACTGAGTTTCAAAGTTCATTAATGATTTGGCCACAAAAATAAATACTATCATTAGTAAGAAAATGAAGAGAAACAGGAGGAACTGTGCTTACTGATAAGGCTTTTAGTTTAGCTTGGGGATACAAGATTTGTATGCAGGTCTAGGCCACTGCATGCCTTTTTCTTAAGGATCTAGTCCTAAGATCCTTAAGAAATATATCAGTTCTCTAACCAAAATTTAAAGAAAATCAATCAGACTAAAATTCATCAAGTATTTTTGACTATTTTTCTAATTTACAGTCTAACATTTTTTTTCTTTCAATAATTAATATAAACTCACATTTTGCCTTCATGTGGATCTTCTTCCCGGCCCTAAAGAGAAGAAAGAGATTAAAAGAGCATTTTTTTTTTTTTTCAGTTTTTCTAGACAGGGTTTCTCTGTAGCTTTGGAGCCTGTCCAGGAACTAGCTCTGTAGACCAGGCTGGATTTGAACTCACAGGGATCCACCTGCCTCTGCCTTCCAAGTACTGGAATTAAAGGTGTGTACCATCACCACCCGGCAAAATAGCATAATTTTTAATTTCAGAAAATTAAATCCTAATCTAATTTCATTAAAATTCCTAAGAATCCAATCTTCAAAACTATCTCCACAATACTTTTCCTAGCTGTGTTCGGAGAAAAGACATTTCTGTTCAAGAACTCGCACTATATAGCTGTCTGTTCTCGTCTCCCTGTTGCTGTCAGTTTAAATCAGACCCTTGCTTCTTTTTAATTTAATGATTTAAGTAGCCCAACTACAGTATATTACTGCTCTGCCCATTCCAACCTCTCTGAATTCATTAGTGTCAACTGTAGGTGTGCACTTAAGAATAAACAAACCAAATGAACAAACAATCTTAAAGCCAACCCTTTTCTAGCCTGCCTACTGTCTACAGATTCCTCATGTTACAACAAGCGCCCTTAACCATCCATCGGCCTCAAGTATGTGTTTCTTATACTACCCACCTCCTTTCTAGGTGTCTCTGCCATGACCAATCTTAACTACTCATTTGCTAAACTATTTCACCTCTCTACTATAGTTTGTGCTCTGTTCTTATTGTTGCCATCAGAATGTCCTTTCAATTCATTGTTACCTACCTGCTGGGGGAAAAAAAAAACCAAGGCATTAAGGAAAACTACCTCAAATGCTACCTCCTTACAGTTTAACACTTTGACCCTAAAATGTGAGCACTTTCTCTTCTCTGGAATACAAAATACATACTTTCTTTCTGCCATCTTTTAAACCTTATCTTTTTCTAGTCTGTACTCCAAGTTTTAAAGCTATTCTAATATTAATATTATTCATTCCAAAAATAGTGACTACCTTATTAAAGTCTAAGCTATTCTCTCTACCACCACCACCCAAACATGGTCTAAGTTCATAGTTTTCACTGAATATATAAAGAACTGTCATCATAGCAGCTTACACTGACTTTTCAATAAACTGATAACGAAAGGGAAAAAAGGAGAAAAAAATATTAGCAGGGACTTCTCTTAATTAGGTCCTCACTAAGTATTTAGTCAGACTAAAATCAGTCAATGAATACTTACTATAGAAACTACAAAATTAATATAACTGCTCTCTCTCAAAAAGTGGTCTATTTAAGGAATATAGAACCAATGAGTACTGCGAGAACAAAGGGAGAAACAATTTGGCCTAAAAAAAAGTATCTAGACACAAAATCTCTGCCAAAGGGGGAGAAAGAGAGACAGAGACAGACACACAGACAGAGAAAGCAAGGAAGAAGTTGCCAGTTAGTAATAAATAAGTTTCAGAAGGCAATCTAAGATAACAGACCAAAAGTGTAAAAGACAGGGACCACTATAGGCATGGAGGCACTACATTCATCTCCTCAAACTTTACAGATGCCAGAGAATCATTCAGGACAGAGCAGTGAATTAGAACAACACTAACAAGAAAAAGATGTCTTTTCTTGGAGCATACAATCTAGAAGTGAGACTTAAAAATGTGCTGATCTCCATATAAAAATATATGGGGTAATTTATATTATGTACTAAGATGAATAATAACATATAATATGATAGCAAAGAAAAGAGGTAGAATATACAAACTGTAGGACTTTGGGATTACTTACATATAATTTAAATATTCCTAGATTATTAAAAATTATAAACACATTTGAAAAATTATTCCAAACATACAACACTTAAAATTCCTCTATGACTCAAATATATCCAATGAAGAACAGGTATACAAAAAAATACCAAAACAAGTACAAGTGATAACTGAGTTCACAAGCAGAGAAATACTTCCTGCAGAGGCAGCTATATATTACAACATATTAATATATTGTCTATTTCCTTGTACATAAATATCATTTATGTCTTAAAATTTCCTTATGCTTATGAATTAAAGTTTTTCACAAGAAATTTGTTCCTATCTAATAATCCAGAAAATGGACCAATTCCAAACTTTTATTAAGGATATACGATTTGAAATTTAGGAAAACATGAAACTCACCACCTCTTCTACTAGGTCTTCAACAATAAGGCCTTGTTCATCTGTTCTTAGATTTGTAACCCACATCCATCCATCTTCTAATTCATTGTGAACAATGAACATATCTCCTTTTAAGAAACTACAATAGAAAATGACATTAAAATGTTAAAAATGGACATTGAAGTAGTCCTAAACTACCACACAGGATATTACAACATTGAAAAAAATGCAAAAAAAAAAAAAACCACCTTATAAAACCCAAAGTTCTGTGCTATTTCTGACATTTTTAGTGAATCTGAAGACAGTTAATAATCTGAATCCTAATTTCATTATAGGTTCAAAAAGGGTGTCAATTTGCTGAATTACATTAAAATCAGAGTTCCTCTATCTACTTTGCTAGATTAGAGTAAAATTAAAATTTCTCTAATAGTAAACAATTATATATGTATTGAGAATAGTTCCAAGAAAAATGAATTTTACAGTTTCAAGTTATTCTTTCATATGTATATGTAATAAAAAGCAACATATGTATGAGAAATTCAGAAAATTTCCTTTAGATAATCTCACTTAATTTTACTATGTAGATACTAATATTAATTAACATCTATAATCACATCTAATTAATTTGGTTCACATGCCTACTGTGCAATGAGTATAGCTTTCTTTGTCTAAAGATGGCACCCAGATATGTATTAGAAACCATCTATGCTTTTTCTCAAACTATGTATTTCAGACTAGATGGATGCACACAGCTTAGTGTTCCTCTTTACTACTGGATGCTGTTAAGCTCTAGACCATCAGGGTCGTCAGCTGCTAACCGATGTATATCATCAATATAAAACAAAACCATCAGGAATTCTTTGCAATTTTTCTTCCAGGCTTAAAAAAAAAAGTCTCTAAACATTCTTCTGGTGTGGGATGCTACCATTGGCAATATGTCTATAAGGCATCTTCAAATAGTTTTCTGTAATTTTCTCTTTTGGCCTTAATACTCATAAACCTTGGTTTTATTAAATGAATCCTTCTCTCATATACTTGAAAGCTTTGTTTTCTCTAAATGATCACAACCATTATTGTTTCTCAAATTTCAGAAAACAAAGCTTGTACAAAACAGAACTTATACACAGGACTCTGTATTTAAAAAGCCACAGAATAGTATCATCTTGTTCTCCTTAACAGTGCCCAATATTTCCCGAGATAAACGGCAGCAGATTTTATCACTTAACCAAATCAATTAAGCCTTTCTAGAACTACTTTCCCAGCTACTGGAATAACACATGAACCATTACACCTATATGAAGTATTTTCTCTTTTCATTTACTATAAGAAATACTAGAAAGGCATACAGTGAAAGGTAAAAACAGAATAGAATAAGCATTTTGCTTCCGCATCCAGAACATCAAATGAAGCTATTTTTGTTTAGCCAGAACACTAAGCACTTTAGTGCTGTTCTCTGTTCTGTCCTCAGATTGGGACACTTACTAAAATGGTCTCCTCCGGCCTCTAGATTTAATACAATTACAGCATTAGTCTCCTGAATCTGCCTCCAAATCTTGAAGTAAATCTTCTCTGGAGAAGCCCAAATAACATGGGCTCTCTGTGAAGAGTATACTTTGAGAACTGCTGCCTTAGATGATCAGACTGAAATGTTACAAATTTTCTAAAACTGTTATTTCAAAACTTCTTACCTTTACTAAATGACTTTCTTTCTTGTAGTTGCTTTTATTTATTTCTCACAATAATTCACAAATAAGTGTGCCAATAAGAATTAAATGAGAAGTCATTATATATTGACAACTATATAAAAATGGAACCTTTATTTTGAGATTCAAACTACTAAATCTGTTTTCTAGTAATAATTTCATAAGTCTTTGTTTTCTAATAATAATTTCCAAAAATTTTAGTGCCACAAAAATGTTATTTTATTATCCTGTTATTTCAAAGAGACACTATATAGTCTATATATATTATTCAACTATTCAGAAGCAGCCAAACATTTTATAGTTAAGAAAAAATGTTTCTATAGAATGAATATATAGCTTCTAGTGAAGGACAATTTGATTATCAAGCCTTATAATTGATTTATAATCAAATTATATGCAAATCCAAAAACTATGATTCTCTATGGTTATATAATAGTCTTGAAATTTAAAAATATTCACCCATTATGCAAAATTCAACAATTATATTCAGTATCATTTATAGCTGAGGCATAAATGTTACAGGTAATAAAACATAGAAAATAAATAAATGAACCACACACAAATTGTGAAAGAACTCTACTTTCTCAGAAAACTTTATTTAAAAAAAAAAAGCTGTTATTTCCTGTGTCATTTCCACTGTGGCCACCCTGATTTATATCTTCAGTCTGAATAGACAAGATATCCCATGGGAACACAACAGATCCAGCACTAAAGGCAACTTTATATAGCTATCATATTTCCTCAAATTCAAAACCTTTGCTTGTTTGAGAGCAATAAATCTTCATTGTCTAGCTCTTTCAAATGCTTATACATAAGAAATAGTATAAAATACCTTATTTCATCAGTCTCTGGTACTTTTGTATAGGGTAGAATGGCTCGAACACGTCTTCTATCTTCTACTGGCTGGAAACCATTGAAAATAGTAATACTTAGGAGCTAGGGAGATGGTTCATGCCCCTATCCCTAAGTCTGAAAACCCAAAATGGATCCGCATAAACCCACATAAAAATTACTACAGGTGACAGGTGTGGCAACTGTCTGTAATCCCAGCATTTAGGAAGAAAACTATCAAGTCAAACTTGCCAAATTGAAAGGCTCTGGCTACATCCAGAGACTATGCTTAATTAATTAATCAAGTAGAGAACAATCAAGGCAAACACCTGATGTCAACTTCTAGTCACCAGTCATGAGTATTCACGTACAACCCCGACAAAGATACACACAAGTCTCTATACAGTCACACACCTATACATATATTCACATACACAATCAAAAGATAGTATCTATATCCAAGTCAAAAAGATACATCCACACAAACCTTAAAGCCAACTGAATATTATAAACTCCATAGAATCATTTAAATTAATCTTTACTAAGCTTCTATAAAGAACCTAAAAATGTTTGCTACTCTTGCTAGTTATTTTTACAGAAATTAGTGTAAAAGTACAACAGAGTTGGTTTTTTTTCAGATAATCTGAACCATCATTAAATAAGCTACACAGAATATAGAAATTAATCTTCATTTTACAATGTAAGACATTTTAACTCCCTAGCAATTAAGGTAAACTATAAATGCAAAGAATTATCTTAAAAATCTAGTTACTTTAATACAAAATTATTTTAATAAAGAAACTAATTTTTATTCTAGCATTATAACCAGAATTAAGACACATAAAATTATAAAAGTCTTAAGAAATTTAATCAGATCAAAATTCATCTGATTTTGTAAAATAAAAGTTATGGTATTTCATTCATGTTTTACTTGCCTCTGGTGGTGCAACTGGATAGAGTAATTTTTCTCCTTTAAGTAAACAAGAAACATGACTGTAATAACCTATTAGGTCTGAGAGTGAAGAAAAACGCCTTCCACCAATGTAATAATCTCCACACATAGCAATAATCCTAGTTAGTAAAAGAAAAAAGAAACATAGTTTGGAAAGTATCCTAAAAACCAGTCTTTCTTATTTTTTTTTTTTTTTTTGAGTGAAAATTAAACACAGGTTCTCTACCATGGTGCTATGTCCCTCCAGCACCTACACTCATTTTTTTTTTTTTTTTTTTTTTTTTGGTTTTTCGAGACAGGGATTCTCTGTGTAACAGTTCTGGTTGTCCTGGAACTCACATGTAAACAAGGACGGCCTCAAACTTACCGAGATCTGCCTGCCTCTGTATCCCAAGTGCTGGGATTAAAGTCTAGCTTCTATGTTTAATTTTTAGAACCAAGTTTCATAAAGACAATTTTATCAACTTCATGTTCTTTTCCATTAACATACATTCTTGTACTTCAAAAACCACTTCTTTGTATCATCATTGGCAACTGAGTGTTATTTTAAGTATTTATAAAGTTAATATGACAACATATTTATAAGTTTCAATTATGTAACTGAATCAAATACTTGAAAATTTACTACCTTCAGATCTGTCTCCTCACTTTCTATATTTAAGACTCAGCTATTTTATAAAAATTACTCTGGCTAGAAGTAGCTTACAAATCTCATGAAATTCATGTAGAATATAATAAAAATGTTACATAAAAATTATAATCAAATATTATGAAATTATATATGTAAATAAATGTTTACAGAGATGACACCTTACTTGAAAACATACCTGTTTAACTCACAAGTTACGTGTACAGAATTTAAGATAGTGAAGCTAAAAAGAACTAATCCTATACAATGTTTTCTGTTACTCTACAGTCCCAGTCTTTATTTCTTTCATTTTAGCTTTCATCTTTTTCAAAATGTATCTGTAATAATACATTCCTCAAATCTGAGGAATATATTTAAAAACTGGCATTGTAAAGATTACTATTACTATCTTTAAACAAAAAGTTTCAACATCTCAAAAATATTTACTCTAAATCACTGATTAAATAACTTAATTGAAATCAAGCTAATTATACCATCATTCACTTTTGTAAAAGTGAATATATTTATAAACATGTCAGATTAAATACCTAAGTGCCATATTAAATACCTTAAAGTCAGGACAGAGACTTACCTAAAATGGTTGACGACATTTGTCTGGCTAAGAAATGAAAGTACAAAGGACCCAGGCCTCCGATCACTCTCTCTTATAAGGTAGCTTCCAGATTTTCCTGCCTGCCTGAGGCGTTCTTCTGCTATAGTTCTATCGAGTTTTCCATGATACCACCTAGGGGGAAAACAAATAATTAAAATAAAACTAGACATCATAAAACTTCTGTGCAGACTGAAAGACATAATACTATAGGTATTAAACGCTCACATGCAACACTTATTTAATGTTAAAACATTTGTTTAGTCTGAACAATTCAATTTTAACTCCACTTTTCACCTCCTCTCAACTTCGCTAAGAACACTGTTTCACAAGGTTTTTTAATTTCTTCAAATACTACACTCTGTTATCTCACTGATGAACATCTTCTTTCCTTAAATCCCCTTGCTCCAGACTTACCAATATTTGCTCAAAATAGAAACATTTATTGTATCAAACCCTTTCCTGGAACAAAGCAATTAAGTTGAGTAATTAGAAATAATTTACAACAACTCTATATATAAAAAAATCCACTGATATAACAAAGTACTTAGAATCTCGTAGAAAATAGTATTTTACCTAGTTTTAGTTTTACTACCCTGACAGGAAAACAGGAAACTGATCAGTGCCCTGGATTTTAAGACAGCCATATATTTAAGTTCAACTCTTCTTACAGAGAATATAAATATTTTTTGGTGTGCCAATTCAATGGCCAGGGAATCCTTTGTTACCTGAATTACATGGTTCTGTAGCTGATCATACTACTTCAAAGATTTTCTGTAACTTTCAAAATGTCATCCAAACTGTCTTACACAACATTTGTCTCTTCTAAAATTAGTTATGTTAGACTGGTATGGACATTTGCTAAAATTATAAACCCCCTAAAACAAATGAAGTACAGACAATTCAAAGGACAGTGTGAAGGGCTGCAATATTTCTCTTAGCCAAATTAGAATGTTTTTGTATCACAGATATTATTTAACACACATTCTTTCACATAAAAACTCATCATCCTGCTTCTGCTTATCAAAATACCAGTCTAGGTCGAGATCCTGTCAAAAGTATACTTCTATAAAACCCTTTATACATCTACAGCTGCAAAATTATGTTCTCCTTCTAAACTATACTACATATGGACATTAGTTGAAATTAACCTACTTCTATTTCATTTTTAAAAGTCTCAAAAGGAAAAGCTTTATCTCACAGGGAAAATTTTAACCAGACAGGGTGCTCCATGCAGCCTCCATTTTCATGTAATCTCAGTATTTTGGGAATAGGAGGAGGATCAGAATTTCAAAATTTTCAGTACCACAAAAAAATTAAGATAAATTTATTAAATATAAATATAAATCAAGAAAAGAGAAAATACAAACATAACCATAAAATAGAAGCATAAAAATCAAAACATTTAAAAATAAGTAATTAAGTTTACAAAATTAAGAGCTAAATGAGATTAGCAAGAAATTAAGCATTTAATACGAAGCAGATAAACTTGAAAACAGAATTTGCTTGCTAAACAACAAAATAGAATTAAAAAATACAGAAAAGGACAAATAATAGGGGCTGGAGAGATGCTCAGACATTAAGAGTACTGGCTATTCTTCTGGAGGTCCTGAGTTCAATTCCCAACAAATACATGGTGGCTCACAACCATCCATAATGAGATTTGGTGCCCTCTTCTGGCCTGCAGGCATATATGCAAGCAGAACACTATACATAATAAATAAACAAACATATAGGCATCCTCCTGAATATTAACCTTCATCAGGCGATGAAAGGAGACAAAGACAGAGACCCACATTGGAGCACCGGACAGAAATCTCAAGGTCCAAATCAGGAGCAGAAGGAGACGGAGCACGAGCAAGGAACTCAGGACCACGAGGGGTGCACCCACACACTGAGACAATGGGGATGTTCTATTGGGATCTCACCAAGGCCAGCTGGCCTGGGTCTGAAAAAGCCTGGGATAAAACCAGACTAGCTGAACATAGCAGACAATGAGGACTACTGAGAAGTCAAGAACAATGGCAATGGGTTTTTGATCCTACTGCACGTACTGGCTTTGGGGGAGCCTAGGCAGTTTGGATGCTCACCTTACTAGACCTGGATGGAGGTGGGCGGTCCTTGGACTTCCCACAGCTCAGGGAACCCTGATTGCTCTTTGAGCTGATGAGGGAGACGGACTTGATTGGGGGAGGAGGAGGGAAATGGGAGGCAGTGGCGGGGAGGAGGCAGAAATCCTTAATAAATAAATAAATTAAAAATAATAATAATAAATAAACAAATCTTTAAAAAATGAAAGATAGAACATAATTTGCATATATGCTGTGATAACATTTGATTGTGATGTCATCCAGAGTTTTGGGCATTTAGATACGTGGTCCTGATTGGTGGCACAGTGTACAGAAGTTTAGGGAGATATGGCCTTGTTGAAGGAGGTGTGTTACTGGAGGCTGCTTTGCTCTCACTACTCTGAGAAGTTCAGAAGAACCACTAAAAGACCAGGATTATCATACTGCATAAGATAACAACATCCATATATATTAGAAATGCATCTTTCTACAACAAGTGACTACAGGAAGTTACCTAATACTGACTATATGCTGAATCAACCACACCCCATTAAAAATAGCCAAAAATGCTCAGAGCACATTACCTAGCCTTAATGTAATTAACCAGAAAATTACTATCTTCAAGCTGGTGAGATGGCTTGAAGTTCTTGCTGAAAGTCTGACAAACTGCTATCAAACTCCACAGTAGGAAACAACCAACTGCCACAAGTTGTCCTCCGCTCTACATGTGAGCTCATGCTCTCTTTCTCTCACACACATGCATACAAAACAAATATATAAAAAATGACATTAGGTGGCAAAAGTCCCTTCACTACTTTTAGGTCATAAGTTTTGAGAGAAGAGATTTCCAAAGACACACCTGGTACTATTCTAAGACATGAACCAAAAGAAATGTAAAAATTTTAAAGTAATTATTATTCTTTACTAAAACTTTAAAGGTTACTAATTTATTTACAAATTAAGCATTTCTGTATTTGTTAATAGTTTGTTAATTCAAAGAAGCAAATCAAAAAGTGGTAGTTCTACCAATTTTGACTTACAAATACTATACTTAAAGAGAAATCTGTAATGTTGAAAAATAAAACCTGAGCAAATAACATAAATATCTTGGAATAACTCTAACCAAACAAGTGGAAGATTTGTATGACAAGGACTTTAAATCTCTGAAAAAAGAAATTGAAGGAGACACCAGAAAATGGAAAGATTTCCCATGTCTTGGGTAGGTAGAATTAACATAGTAAAAATGGTAATCTTACCAAAAGCAATCTACAGATTCAATGCAGTGTCCATCAAAATTCTTCACAGACTTTCAAAGAACAAAACTCAACTTCAAAAAAAAAAAAAAACCTCAAAAAACCAGGATAGCCAAAACAATCCTGTACAATAAAGGAACTTATGGAGGCGTCACAATCTCTGACTTTAAACTCTACTATGGAGCTACAGTACAGAAAACAGCCTTGTATTGGCACAAAAACAGACAGGAAAACCAATGGGATGGAATCGAAGATTCCTATAAACACCTGATTATAGTGAAAGAAGCAAGAAATATAAAATTGAAAAAAATATATTCAACAAATGGTGCTGGCATAACTGGATATCAACATGTAGAATATGAAAATAGATCCGTATCTATCACCATGCACAAAACTCAAGTCTAAATGGATCAAAGGCATCAATAATCACACTGATCTCATAGAAAAGAGGGAAGTACACTTGAACGCACTGGCACAGGAGACAACTTCCTAAATAGAACCCCAGTAGCAATTAATAAATGGGACCTCCTGAAACTGAGAAGCTTCTGTAAAGCAGGGCGTGGTCAACAAGACAAAGAGACAGCCTACAGAATCGGAAAAGATCTTCACCAACCCCACATCAGACAGAGGGCTGATCTCCAAAATATACAAAGAACTCAAGAAACTGGTCACCAAAAGAACAAATAATCCAGTAAAAAATAGAGTACAGACCTAAACAGAGAACTTTCAACAGAGGAATCTAAAATGCTGAAAGACACTTAAGGAAATGCTCAACATCCTTAGTCATCAGAGAAATGCAAATCAAAACAACTCTGAGATTCCATCTTACACATATAAGAATGACCAATATAAAAAAAACTGATGACAACTCATGCTGAAGAGGATATGGCATAAACGGAACACTCATCCATTGTTGGTGGGAGTGCAAACTGATACAGCCACTTCAGATATCAGTATAGTGATTTCTCAGAAAATTAAGAACAATCTACCTCAAGACCCACTAATACCACATTTGCATATATAACCAAAGGATGCTCAATCATTCTTCAAAGACATGTGTTCAACTGTGTTCATAGCAGCATTATTTGTCATAGCCAGAACCTGGAAACAACCTAAATGCCCCATGACTGAGGAATGAACAAAAAAGATGTGGTACATTTACACAATGGAGCACTACATAGCAGAAATAATACCTTAAAATTTGCAGACAAGCAGGTGGATCTAGGCACATCATATTGAGTTAAGTAATCCAGAATAAAAAAGGACAAATATATGTACTCACTCCTAAGTGGCTTTTAGACATAAAGCAAAGAAAAGCAAGCCTACAATTCACAATCCCAGAGAACCTAGACAACAAAGAGGACCCTAAGAGAAACATACATGGATCTAATTTAAATGGAAGGAGAAAAAGACAAGATTTCCTGAGTAAACTGGGACCGTGGGGATCGTGACAAGGTAGGGGAGGGGGAGGAAGAGAGGGGAGCAGAGAAAAATATATAGCTCAATAGAACAGTATATGAAAACACGTTATTCGGAGTGTGTTTTTCTCTTTCCGAGCATCCTGACCACCAGAATCCACGCAATGGCTTTGACCTTGCTCTTTTGGAGATCTTTATGGGTACAAAGCAGACAGGAAGTTTAGAATCATCCCATGGTGCTGGGGCACTTCTATTCCACTGAGAATATTCCTGATAAGGTTACCTTGGAGGTTAAGTTTTTTATTTAAATTGCTAGAAGTTGTTGATGAGGTTTTATATATATCAAGTGATATTTTACAAAGCTGAATTATATTGATATTTGTCCAAATACTGAGATATGAAGATGTTTGCACTAGGTCTTTCATTGGAAGTACTTAGAAGATTAATAAAATTAAACTGGACAGGACTCTAAGTATTTACATGGGTAATCAACAAGTATCTTCAGAGGATGCTCTTTTTAAATATATATATATATATATATATCAATAAAAAGGGGGAAAATGTATTACCAAAAAAAGTAAAAAAAAGGGGGGGGGGCTGAAATCAATAAAGTTTCTACCTCAAGAAATCAGAAAAAGGTAACCTAAAAAGGTAGAAAATAAATACTGAAGACAGGATTGGTGACACCAGAATCAAAAGTACAATATAACACCAGAAAAAAGTGAGTTCTCAGGTTAATAAACCTGGAAGACTGTAGCTGAACTATTGTAGGCTGAACAAATAGAAAAAAGTTGCCAACAACTGCTTTCAGTAATGAGAAAGGCATTCTCTATGATAATAAGCTAGAAAAGACATTTCTTACTTGATGGAAAGTAGTCAACAGAATATCTACTTTTTAGGTTAATCTTGATCATTTCCTTGTTCCACATACAAAAAACAATTCCTTACATACATACAAACATAATACACATATATATGGAAAAGTGGGAGATAAAATAAAGCTTCTAATGAAAAAGAAAGTAATGTAGAAAAGTGTATGTATACAACTAAATATACACAAGAATTTCTTACACATGACCCCCAAAACACATCAAATATAAAAGGGAAAATGAATCTATTAAAATTAAGAACGCAGCAGCTTATTGTATCACAAATAATAAAAACCCAGAGACAGATATTGGGGTTCGATCTGAAGATCAGAAAAGCAAAGCTGCCAACCACTAGACAGACCTTTTACCTTTACCAAATCTTCAGATCGAAAGGGTGAGATCCTGTCTCCACAAATCCTCAAGATTCTATACTCCACTGAGTTCCTGTCTCTTCTTAATATTCCTCTCTCCACCCAGCCACATCACTACTGTCTCCATCTCCCTGGAGCTGGGATTAAAGATATGTAATCCCAAGTGCTGGCATCACCTCTGTGTGAGCTGTGTTTCTCTTTAAAACAGATTCAATCTTATGTAGACCCTGGTGACAACTCACAGAGATCTGTCTGCCTCTGTCTCCTGAGTCCTGGGATTAAAGGTGTATGCCACCACTCCCTGACCTGTATGGCTGACTAGTATGGCTTCTGTGCCTTATGACCTTCAGGCCAGCTTTATTAATTAAAACACAAATAATATACCACTATAGTTTATTTCTCTAAAACTAATGTATCTATAACTGTCCTACCCATCATAGTTATATGTCCAAAGGGGAGGGAAAAAACACAAGAGCATAATTTATTGATATCACTGTCCATACACAATGCTAACAATAGTCACTTGCATAGTCGAGATTCATTTACTCTTTAGACATTTGTACGGGTTACCATTCCTGTGGCAGTTGACCTCAGTATCACGATAATTTTAGCAGTATCAGACAGTAGATGGTAGACACCTCCCTTCTTCCACAGGAACACATACACACATACATACAATGTTCACTTTGCACATACACTAAAAAATGGAATGACACAGAAATTAACAATGACCCTGCTTGCAGACAGCACTCTCTCCATATTTCTTCCAGTTGTTTACACAGCTAACTTTGAAATGTTGGGAATATAAGTTTATATGACTGGAATAAATAAGCATGCTGCTAAAAAAAACATTGTGTGTCAAGTACATAAGGAAAAGAACTGTATGTAAAATTTATATACTAAATACATCATGTTAAATAGTTTTGCTATTTATAAAGCAACAATATCACTATGAATCAAAAAAGAAAATGCTACCAGATTCTCAAAAAGAAATACTGAAGCAAAGGAATTTAAATATACTCTTTCAAAACAATAATTCATTAAGAGAACTAAAGCCACAAACAGGTTTTCCGAAACATTTCTTCCCCTGTATTAGTTTATAAGCACCAAAAGCTTAGAAAATTATTATGGTGCTATTGCTATGTTCCTGAAACTGTGCAAACAATCACTAATTATGAAAATTTAGGAAAAGCTGAATTAAGGAAAGAAAGAAGTTTACTAAATTTAACAATCTTAAGAGAATTCCTATACTAAAATCCATGCTGGATTGCAGGTAACACATACCTGAAATACAGAAGATCCTAAGTTATTTATCTGTCTAAAAGATCAAACATTACCTGTTTTTTATACTAAATATCAGTTTACAGTGATTAAATATTACTGTACACTTATATAAAAAGCTGGCATACTGACTTGCTATAATTCCTTGTTATTTGTTCAAAACTGCTTCCTTCTGAAAAATATCTAGGTTTTAATTAAACACATTACAGTATTTTTATTAAATGTACAGAGGTAAGAACAAGAAAATCAACTAAATAGTTGGAAAAAGACAGTTAAATGTTTATTTCTCAGACTTTTTGGTCTCCTTCTCAAAGAGGCTGCTTCCATCTCCCCCATCACTGTCTCTGCCTCTGCTCTTCTCCCCTTCTCCCTTTCCCCTCCATAACCCACTAAATACCCAACCTCACTAAAAAAAAATTTCAAAAAGCTACCAACCAAATTTCATCTTTTTTATTATTTTGAACAAAACTTCTCACTTTATGATCTTGTATACCCATTTTCGTTCTTTTACTACTACACTTTGTACACATTAATCATTGTTTTTGGCTTATACTGCTAAAAGATGCTCAAATTTCCATAAACCAATCTCTCTATTAAAAAGTAAGTTGGCATGGGGGCACGTGCATGTAACTCCAGCACCCAGCAGGCTGAGGCAGAAGAATTACCATGAGTTCTAGCCCATCATGTTTGAAATAAGTCCCAGACCTAGATCTAGAGAAACATAGTGATGTTGTCTCACAGTAAAGAGGGGGAAAAAAAAAAAACTTTAAACATTTTCAAAGACACTTCCAGCTTCCTGTGTAGCATGTAAGAAAATCTAAAGAGAATTCAACCTTTTAAAAAGTAATGAACAGGACAAAGTTAAAAATCCACAACTCTCCTACCACCTTAAATATGAAATAGAAATGATGGGATTAAAAGTGTACACCACTATACCTATCTCAAACAGAAACTGAAAACATTTTTCTTTTATTCAGTACTAGGGATTGAACTTGTGGCAAGACACAATAGGTAAACCACAGGGATATGCCCCCAGCATCAAAGAGTAATTTTAAAAATTAGACATTCTAATATGCAGTATAATACAAAGATGCACTAACTTTTTATACAGGGTATGGTTTCTCCCTTAAAAAATAATTTTATTTATTTGTTCCTTATTTTCTTTATATTTTTTATTTATTTGAGTAAATAAATTTACTACCATTTTGTACTATGTACTTAAGTTCTTCTAACAATACCTCCCTTCAAAGAAATTTAATTTAGCAAAGCCTAACTAGGTAGGTGGAAGATTCCAGCTGCCTTTAGCCTTTCCTACAGAGGAAGAGAAATAATGGACTCCTATAGCAATTCTGTCCCATTTAAGGACAGGAGTTGCAGGAGATAACTAAAAACACTGTTGAGAACATAGAATCACCTAAACTCAGACCCACTCATGGGACACAGACTGTTTGCCCTGTCACTGCATTCCTAATGGCCTGTTTATAACAGTCCTTCCATGTAATATATCACATTTACTATTTACATACTAAAAAATACAAAATACAGTTTGAAAAGACAATGCAAGTACCACAACCGAACATGTCAAAAGTTTCTGGACTCTTGGATGGAAACTTTAAAACACTGTGACTAATATACTGAGCAGTCTAACAAGGGAGGTAGAAAACAAAACACATGGATAAGTTGGGAGACAGAAATAATAAGAAAACTTTTAAAAAGCATTAGGCATCAAAAAAGAAGGGGTAGGATGACTTAGCAGTTAAGACTAGCACTTGCTGCTCCTACAGAGAACCCAGGTTCCATTCCCAGCATCAACATGGACGTTCACAACTATCTGTAACTCCAGAGGATCGGACACCTTCTTCCAACCTTTAAGGGCACTGTACATATGTGGCATGTAAAGATACATGTATGCAAAACAATATAAAAATATCTTATTTTTTAAAGTTGTTACTTTTCACCATCCAAAAATTGATATTTTTAAATAAGCTAAAAATTATTAGTATCAGGAATTGAAGTATTATTATAGATCCCATAAACTCCAAAGGATAATAAATTCCAATTATAATAATTCGCTACTCAGAAATTTAAAAATCTATATGAAGAGTACTCATTCTTTGAAATACATAATCTGCCTAAACTCACACCAGAAAAAGATAATCTGAATTGAAGTTATTTTTAAAAATCAAGTCAACAATAATTTCTCAAAAATGTATACTCCTAGGGCTGGAGAGATGGCTCAGCGGTTAAGAGCATTGCCTGCTCTTCCAAAGGTCCTGAGTTCAATTCCCAGCAACCACATGGTGGCTCACAACCATCTGTAATGAGGTCTGGTGCCCTCTTCTGGCCTGCAATATATACAGAACATTGTATATATAATAAATAAATAAATAAATATTTTTAAAAAAATGTATACTCCTAGTCCAGATGTTATTCAATGGTAAATTTTAATTAGTATTTAAGGAAAATATTTACACAGATATTAAGGATTTAAGAGCTGACAGCTAGCAAATACTACGTCTACTATCCGGTTTCTGTCACATACTCTAAAGGTAAAAAGAACGCAGAACTTGATATCTGAAAATACACAAAATGTGATTAGTGAACATTTTCAAATTGATCATAAGCTATTTTTGCACACATAGAGGGCAAGCCTCTTTGCTAGTCACACTATTTCAAGAATTCAGCCTAAGACTGTTCCTTTTAAATAACTGTTGCATAGTTTCCTTTTTGATAACTGTGTAGTATTTTATAGACTACAGCCCACTCATAATAAAGAGAAACGAAAAAGAAGACATACAAAAAGCCTGTGAAAAATGCAATGCCTTTGTTTTACATAGTTACCTTTTAGTTAACACCAGAAATGTTAGTGTAAAAATACTGTGCATAAATATACTGTCCTCACTACAAAATCTACTTATACAATAACAAAATTAAGCATGCTATATGCCATAATTTGGATGTGATTCCCTCAAGGATTCAGAAGATCTGGTGCCCATATATTGATGCTAAGAGGTAGTGGAAGGGCTAAAAATACAGCTCAGTGGAGCAGTGCTTGCCTAGATACATACGCTAGGCCCTGGGTTCACTGCCTAGCACTGCAAGGAGCAAAGTGGCCTTCTAAAAAGTGGAACCTAGTGGGAGATGACTTGTTTCATAGGTTATTGAAGGCTCTTCCACAGGGTGGGTTAATGTGTGTCATAGAATAAGCTATCTCCTCAGTTCACTGTTAAAACGTGTGGCTACTGTTTTTGATTGACCTATTCCATATAAACTCAGTTCCCTCCCACTTGTCTGTCATTTTGTGATATAGCGAAGGGGATTTCCACTAGTGAATAGATGGCCGAGCTCAATCATGAACTTTTACTTTCTGATTTACGGAATAAGCAGTAGAGCACGGAAGAACAACCCTGAAGAACAAGTTAAGGTGATTTTAATGTTTTTGCTTAATGTGCAAGCCCCAGGTATTGGGACAAGAAATCATCATATATTTTCATAAAATGAGATAAACAGAGAAATTTTTTTTTAAAAAAAGAGACTATAAATAGGGTGCATCACAATTTGTAAGGGTCTTTATCAAACTGTTGTCTCCATTCTATTTGTCTGTTAATGTATATATGCTATGTCACTGATGAAGGCCTATTTTTGCATCTTTGTCAAAATTAGGTTTAAAAGCTACTACTGTTTAGACAAGGATATTCCCAAAAGGTTTCAAGAAATAGTCTAAGATTTATCTCTGCAAGATCATTCTGGGAAGTAATATAAAGAAGTTTTTAATTTAACTGATTTCTATCAATATTTGTTTTAAGTAGAATAGAACAAAATTAAAATGAGAATAGAACACATCACAGACAATAACTTTAAAAGGCATTTTTCATTAAGCTTTAGGCTTCCTTTTAGACTAATAAATATCATGAACTATTTCAGAATGTATAATGATTTCCTTAATTATTATTGAGGTTGAAATAAAAAGTTTAATCAAGAGACTTCTTAGTTAGTTGAGAAAAGGACAGGATGAAGGGAAAAATTAACACAGTATCCCAAAAGGAAGAAAGAGAAATGTAGGGTTTAAAGAACCCCCAATAAGGAAAAAAATGTGGAGGTCAAATTTTAAAGCAATTAGAATAGAAAATTCTTGGTAGCTGATTAGATTAGGATAGAGAAGAAAAAAACATACATATTTAACATATTAAACAAAACTAAAAAATTGTCTTGAAAAATTAAAAGGACTGTCTAGATCCCATATATATCTTCCTTATAGTATGTAACCATTCTGTGGTCTTCAAAACACAGTACATCTACATTATTACATTATTCTTTTATTGATCCTCTCATCAAAGTTGCATAAGGTACATAACAACACACCCTCAAAACTTAGTGCTAATTTCTCCACAGCAATCTAAGATCATGTATAATTTTTATTCAGAATTACAAATCCATACTTTTGTTGCCACTCTAAAACATAACTGACATGGGCAGATAAGCGCTCTATACACTGTTCTGTTTTACACCAACAGACACAAAAGTACTGGTGAGATAATGTGTCAGAGAATGTCTATAAACTGCTGCTTTGCAGACAATGAGACATAATAAAAAGAAGCACGACTAAATTCTATCTATCAATAAAACAAAGAGAATGGTACAAACTGCGAACATTAGGAATAAAAAGGAATACCCCTGTATACCCAAATTTTCAGAAAATAATTAGCATGGATGAGGAAAAGTGCTTGTTCTTCAAGGGACTTCATTAAGAGGTGGCAAAGACAAGCTACACACCAAGAGAAAATCTTTGCAAAGCATACAGACAAAAAACACATGACTAATATTTGGAATACATATAGAACTACTAAAACTTAACAAAAAATTCACCAGGCAGTGGTAGCACACACCTTTTTTTTTAAAGATTTATTTATTTATTATGTATACAGTATTGTCAGTATTCTGTCTGCATGTGTGCCTGCAGGCCAGAAGAGGGCACCAGATCTCCTTATGGATGGTTGTGAGCCACCATGTGGTTGCTGGGAATTGAACTCAGGACCTTTGAAAGAGCAGGCAGTGCTCTTAACCACTGAGCCATTTCTCCAGCGCCTAACACACACCTTTAATCCAAGCATTCAGGAGGCAGAGGCAAGAGGATTTCTGAGCTCAAAACCAGCCTGGTCTATAGAGCAAGTTTCAGGACAGCCAAAGCTACACACAGAGAAACCTGTCTTGAAACAACAAAACAATTAAAAAAAAATGGCCATCAAGATTGCCCAGCAGGTAAAAGCACCTGCCACCAAACCTGACAATCTGAGTTTGACCCCTAAGTCCCCATCATGAAGGGAGAGAGAACCAACTTCCACATGAGTTATCTTCGAACATTTACATGTGCACCATGGGATCTGAATATGTACACACCTGAAATAAGTAGAAATATAGTAACAAACAAAAAGTCTACCCTACATGTTTGGCTTCAATTAAATTAACCTCCGTGGTCCTAGAAGATGGACCTCAGTTACTTTGGAAATGTTATTAGAGAGAAGAGGCAAAAATTTTAGAACAACAGAGGAAAAACAAAAGGATGTGAGACTTCCCAAGATCAAATTGTTGGCGAGGGTCATTACTCTGATCCACAGGACAGGCTCACCATGATGAATGCACCTTGTCACTATGTAGCACAGCAGTTTTAAATGCTTGGAAAGGATTCAGGAGCTAAGAAAAAGGATTGAATCATATACCAGGTTTAAACAGGGCCAGAGAGAATCCTTTAGTGACATCTTACAAAGATTAACTAAGGCTATACAAGTATGAGTGACAGACCCTGAAGCTAGACATATACTTACTGAATCTTTGGCTTTTGAAAATGCCAATGTAGGATGTAAGAAGTTCCTCCAGCCTTTTAAAGGTTAGCTCAGCACCCAAAGATGAATGGATGGATAGTGCATACAATGAAAGTTGTAACATCTGACTCTAGTACTGAGGCCTGGGTATAAAAACTGATTTCCAATGGTAGGGGGAGAAACAAAAATACCAAAATGTTTCAATTGTGGTAGGATAGGACATCTAAGAAAGAATTGTAGACAAGCAAGTCCTAGGAATAATGTCTTCTCTAGGAATGGCAAAAATAGAAGGACTCAGCCTTCTGCTATATGTAGGAGTTGTGGCAAAGGCCTACATTGGACCAATGAATGTAGGTTGACAAAAGGCAGACAAGGCAACCCGATACTACTAGGCAACTACTTGGGGGGACTCTCGCAGTCCCTCGTGTAAAACAAGGTCCAGTCATTCCCAGTCACTGTGGAGAATATATCTCACCAGGAAAACTAAATAATCCAGGGCCTACTGCAAAAAACCACACTGTTCTGGATGATGGAATAGACATGGAGGATGAATCAAAAGCTCCAGTAGGAAATAGGAAACATATTTTGGCAGACTTCTATAAATGATCAAAGACCAAAGCTGCTTATAAATACATTTAATCAACTAAATACATTGTAATTGAGCTACACACAGATGTGGATGTGAATATCATTACTTCAGAATCTTGGCAACCAAATTGGCCTCTTCAAGAGGCAGATATTCAATTCCTATGAATTGGAACCCTATCTCAAGTGAAACAAAGCACAAGGTGGGTTGAATGTATAGGGCCAGGAGAGCAGAGAAGAAGGCTGAGGCCATATGCCGCTAATATTGCAGTGAATTTATGGGTCATGACCTATTACAACAATGGAATATCCAAGTTAACATTCCTGCAATCCCAAAAACTCATGTTTCTGAGAAGGATATTATAACATATTATAAACAAAGGTCACCAGCCATTCAAGCTGTATAAGAACACAAAGCAACTGGCAAACCTTCAGAGATACTAACAGCCTTGCCTTTAAAATGGTTAACTGAGAAACTCATATGGGTTAAATAATGGCCTTTGAAAGAAGACAAACTGCAGACTTTAGAACAGCTGATGCAAGAGCAAGTAGATGCTCACCATACTGAAGAGTCAACCAGCCCTTGGAATTCTCCTGTATTTGTTGTTAAGAAGGAATCTGGAAAATGGAGAATGTTGACAGATCTAAGAGCTGTTAACAAGGTAATTCAACCTATGGGCCCTCCACAGTCTGGAATTCCTCTGCCTTCTCTATTACCAAAAGGATGGCCTCTTACTGATTTAAAAGATTGTTTCTTCAATATACCTTTACAAGAAAAGGTCAGAGAAAAATTTGCTTTCACAGTGCCTACTTATAATAATTCTCAGCCTATTAGGAAATACCAGTGGGCCGTCCTCTCACAGGGAATGCTCAATAGTCCTACCCTGTGCCAATACTTTGTAAATCAGCCATTAAAAATAATATGCAAGCAATTTCCTAAGTCTATAATTTACCATTACATGGATGACATTTTGTTATCTGACTCAAATGCAAACACTTTAGAATGTTTGAAGAAGTAAAGAAAGTTTTGCCTAAATGGGGATTACAAATTGCTCCTGAATAATACAAAGATTCTGTCTATTACCTAGGTTTCAAAATAGGTTTAAAGAAAATTAGAACACAAAAGGCACAAATTAGGAGAGACTGATTGTAGACTTTTAATGACTTTCAAAGGTTGTTAGGAGACATTTCCAGTCTACGACCAGCTGTTGGGATATCGCCTGACCTAACAGTTCATTTAAGCAAAACCTTAGATGGTAAGAGAGACTTAAATAATCCCAGAGAATTAACAGCAGAAGCGGAAAAAGAATTGATGATTGTAAAAGAGAAATTAGAGGAGGCAAATGTAGATAAGAATGAATTTGAATCTTAATTGTATTCTAGTCATTGCCTTCTAGAATTTCCCCTACAGGAATTTTAATGCAGAGGGAAGATATTATCTTAAAACGGATCTTTTTACCACATAAACCAAGTAAAAAATTAAAAATTTTCCCACATATTAGTTCCTTGCTTTGATACTGTACTTTAGTTATACAAAATATTACTACTGCCGAACAGTCGAATCCCACACATCCTTCTCTAGGGCCTAGCCTGAAGACTCTCCCTGACCCCCTCCCTCTTTTCACCATACTAGATCTAGCTACCAGGTCCCACATCCACAGCCACAGCCACAGCCAAGTCTGACCACCTGTGCCTGTTCAGAAACAAAGCTCTAGACTTCCAACACAACTGGCCCTGTCCACCAATTCAAAGTCCACTTCCACACAATACCCAACCTTTCTACCCAGAGCTATCACCACAGTCCAGGCTTAGACCAGAATACACACCTTGTACACCAGTTCAGGCCCCTCTGTCTACCTAACTTCATTCACCCAAGCATTTCAACCTCTAGGCCCAATCCCTGACCCAAGTACACAATCTCTCTTCCACCCCCACCTGCTTTGACAACATCAGACTTTATACTAATAAAAGAGTTCACATGTCCGGATCTCCTCCCTAAAACAGGAAGACTATGAAAGATCAAGTCAGTATCTCCTCTCTAAAACTACCAGTTGAAGGGACTCTAGCCAGCCTGAGCATGACAAACATGGCTTTGACAGGCCTTGCCTTTCTCCCCTATTCCTCTCTACCTTGTTAAAAAAAAAAAAAAAAACTACTAGATTACATTCCTAAAGCTAGACTTACCCATATTTAGCCACTTCCTCCTCCTGAGGATAACTACCAAGGTCTAGCTTTCAACGTATTAAAATTGAGCAATCAAAGTACCCTTTGGGTCTCTAATCAACATGCCCAATCAAAATTAAACACTTCATCCTAACACAAGGTTTCCTCTTTATAAACTGGCATTTTCTCATGGGCCGTTATCTGTCTCCTCTCTATCCAGAAGCAATCCTTTGCCCCACTCTAACCCCCAACAAAGTTCCTTTCCCCCTTCTCCCTTGTCATCTATCTCCCATCTTTGTTTCTTATTCCCTGTCCTTTGTCCCTCTGGAGTAAATAAAACTCCTTTGTGTTGACCTTGGGGTGTCTTGTGCGAGTCCTATAGAAATGTTTACCAAAGAGAATTGCCTCCACCAGCGGTTCTCAACATTCCTGATGATACAACCCTTTAATACAGTTCCTCATGTTGTGGAGAACCCCAACCATAACATTATTTTTGTTGCTACTTCAACTATAATTTTTGCTCCTGTTATATAATGCAAATATATTATATGCATTATATCTGATAAGTGACCCAAGACCCAAAAGGGGTCATGACTCACAGGATGAGAACCACTGACCAAGAAACCCAGAATACAGAACTTTAAAGAAAGATCATAAACTTCACCAAAAAAAAAATTCATGAAGCTTACACACACACACACACACACACACACACACACACACACGGAAGGGAGGAAGGAGAGAGGAGTGAGGAATGAAGAAAGGAAAAAGAAGAACAAAAAGCTCACTAAAATTAGGAGAAAGCACTTAAGAAGAATAAATGTCTGGGTGATGCCCAAGAAAACAGAAACAGAAGGCTGATGGAAATAACAATGACAGTATAGGATTTGAGAACAGAATTCAATAGAGATATAAACAATGAACAGGGCTCAAGCTGAAATGAAGATGGAATTGAAAAACCTAAAATCCACCAGGTGTGGTGGCCCACATCGTTACCCCTAACACTCAGGAGGCAGAGGGAAACAAGTAGGTCCACCAGAGTTTGAGGCTAGCCTGGTCTATAAAGTGAGAGCCAGGACAGTCAGGGACACACACACACACACACACACACACAGAGAGAGAGAGAGAGAGAGAGACCGAGAGACAGAGACAGAGAGAGAGACAGAGAGACAGAGAGAGAGACAGAGAGAGACGGAGAGAGAGAGACGGAGAGAGAGACAGAGACAGAGAACCAACTAAAAAACTCAAAGGAGGATTAATAGAGGCAGTAGTTTAGGTCCTTATGATCAAGAATAGGCACAAATATCATAAAGTAGAAATCAGGGCCATACTTACTGTCATTGCAAGGAAGTGATGCATATAAGTTGTATGAGAATACTTAATGCACTGATGTCATCTAAATAGAACATATTTACTATTATATAAATAATACTATTTACTTTGTTAAAGACTTGTCTGGCTACATTTCAAAAGTTTTGCACAAAGTCTGGACTGAGACATCCCTCTTAATATATGAAAGTATTTTTTATATATGTTATACAGTATGTCCTTTCTAACCCAGTTTATATGTTTGTGAAGTATACCTACCTCTTCTTTTTACTCATTTTCTACACACACATCCTTTCTTTGCTTTCTTTGTGTGCTTATAAATATTGTTGTGCTGTGTGTGTATTCAGATGCCCATGCCCTCAGTAGCCCACTCTGGGGATGGAGAATTAGCTGCCTCTTCAGGGCTTAGTTTTTCTGCTCTGGAGCTATCCTGCGATTCTTTTCAAAGTTCCAACTAAAATACATTACATCACATTTATTGTATTTTCATTGTTAAAATAAAACTTAATTGACTTTGGAAAAATTTTTTTAAAAATTAAAACTCAAAAAAATACTGTAAGTAGAATGGATCAAGTAGAAGGCCTGAAAGACAGGCAGAGTATGTAGACCAAAGAAATAAGGAATATGAAAGAGAAAGAAAAAAGCAGGAAGAAATATAAAGGAAATACAGGACGAAAGATCAAACTTTCAAATTACAGGCACAGATGAGTGAGAAGAATTCCAAATTAATGACAAAGACCATAATTTCAGTAAGATCATGAAAGAAAACCACCCCAAATTCAGGAAAAAAAAAACATACACATACAGATCCAAGAGGCACACAGAATACAAAACAGGCAAGACTGGAAAAGAAAATCCCCTTGCATGCCATAGTTAAAACACTAAGTATATAGAACAAAGAATGTATATTGAAGGCTGCAAGAGAAAAAAAATTAAAAATACACATAAAGGAAAACTCATCACAATAAAAGCTGATTTCTCAATGGAAACTATGAAAGGCAGAATTCCAATGCATTCCAAGTCCTAAAAGACTGTGATGACCACATTAGACTAATACACCCCCACAAAAATATCCAACAAAGTTGAAGAACAAAGAAAAACATTCCATGATACATGCAGTCAACCTGAAACAATTTATATCAGACAAACCAAACTTAAAGAGAAATACAGATGACAATATTTGGGGCTGAAGAGAGGAATGAGCATAGGCAAGAGAATGTGGGAAAAAGTACCTCTAATTACAAAAATACAAAGTACCAATGAGAACCAAAATGAGAATCAAAAACCAACAACAGGATAACCACAAGTAACACACACATTTCGATAATGGTAAATAGCAATGGCCTCAATTCCCCAAGCAAAAGACACATGCTGACTGAATGGACCAAAAAAAAAAAAATCCACCTATCTGTCATCTACAAGAAACACAACTTAGTTTTAAAGATAGACACCAACCTAGAATGGACAAAAGTACTCCAATCAAATGGGACCAGGAAACATGCAGATATTTCTATCCTAATATCTGACAAATAGACTTCATTCTAAAACCAATCAGAGAGATAAAGGGGAAACACTGTATTCTAATCAAAATAACAATTAGGCAATACATTACTATCCTAAACATATATGCACCAAACTCTGGGACACCCGATTTCACACACACACACGCACATATTCATACACGGAAGGAAGGAAGGAAGGAAGGAAGGAAGGAAGGAAGGAAGGAAGGAAGGCAGGCACTGAATTTAAAGACATAGTGACTGAACTGCCCCCACCCAATCTGATTGATGATTATTTTAATTGTCATCATAGAACCTTCAACTAGCAACTGATGGAAGCAGATGCAGAGATCCACAGATGAGTACTGGGCTGAGCTTCTGGAGACCAGCTGAAGAGAGAGAGGAGCAATAACATGAGCAAAGCCATCAAGACCATGATGGGGATGCCCACAAAAACAGTTGACCTGAGCTAGTGAGAGCTCAATGACTTGGGACTGACAACTGGGGAACCTGCACAGTACCAAACTAGGTCCTCTGAATATGAGTGACAGTTGTGTAGCTTGGACAGTCTATGAGGCCACTGTTAGTGGGACCAGGATTTATCCCTAGTGCTTGAACTGGCTTTTTGGAGGCCATTCTTTTTGGAGGGATAACTTGTTCCACCTAAATATAGGGGGTAGGGCCTTGGTCCTGCCTCAAAGTGATGTGTCAGGCTTTGATTACCCCCATGGGAAGCCTCTGAGGAATGGACGACTGATGGTGGGGTGGAGGGGAATGTGGGAGCAGGAGAGGGAGTGGGAACTGGGATAGGTATGTAAAATGAGAAAAGATTGTTTTTAAAAAAATTAATTAAAAAAGAATGTAGAGATATAGATTAGCATCAATTTATTAATAGTAGGTTCAATAGCTTACTTTCTCCAATAGACAGGCCACCTGGACAAAAAAAGTTATGATGACATTTAAACAGATGACATCATCTCAAATGGACTTAACTGATTGATATCTACAAAATATTCTACTCAAAACACTGAAGAACACACATTCTCAGAAACACACAGAAGCTTTTCTATAACGGACAATACCCTGGACACAAGGCAAATTTTTATAACTGAAACAGCCCCATGTATGTTCTCTAAGGAAAATGTAATAATCAAAATTGACAACATACACTAAAAAACTCTAGGAAATAAACTCATGGCGAGTAAATAGTTCATTAATGAATAATGAATAGGTCAAAGAAGACATCAAGAAAGAAATAAAAAAAAAAGCTTCTTGGAACTAAATGAAAATGAAAACACAACAAAATCTCTGGGACATACTGAAAGCATGAAGGAAAAGTATAGCCCTATAGGCATCTACATTTAAAAAAATCAGAACAAGCACAAATAAGTGACTTAAAGGTACAAACTCAAAAATTTGGAAAAACAAAAACCAACCAAATAAAAACCCAGTACATGGCAAGAAAAAATAGAAATTCAGAGCAAAAATTAATGAAATAGAAAGAAAGAAAAAACAATACAAAGAATGAATGAACCTAAGGCAAGGTTTGTTGAGAAGATAAAAAGACTGAGAGCCCTTTGGTGCCACATTAAAAGAATCATAAATTAACAGAAAAACAGAAATTCGGAATATTATAAACACTTTAAAACCCTGTACCCGTATTTCATTAAGTTAGAAAACCTGTAATTATAGACTCAATCAAATCACCAAATTAAACCAAGAAGTCAACAAATAAAGACTCATAGCAATGAAGACATTCAAATAATAATAAAAAAAGGCTTCCAGCAAAATAATAATAATCCAGGACCACACTGATTCATAGAATTCTAGTAGACTTCTTGATTCTTAAAGTATTCAAAAAAGAAAAGAAAAAAGAAGCAGTAGATACACAACCAATCTTTTTCTATGAAGCCAGTGTTTAATATCAAAACCATGTAAAGACACAAGAAAGGAGAGGGGGGAGGGGAGGGGAGAGGAAGGGAGGGGAGAGGAGAGGAGAGGAGAGGAGAGGAGAGGAGAGGAGAGGAGGAAATAAAAGATCTGCAGGCCAGTATCACTTATGAACATGGACTCAAAAATGCTCAAGAAAATACCTGCAAACAGAATACAGATATACACCATGACCAAATTAAGCTTTTATCCCTTTAATAGAAAGTTGAACATATCCAAGTCAAAATATGTAATAAACCACAAAAATGGACGTAAAGGCAAAAAAGCACATGGTCATATCAATAGCTATAGAAAGGGTCTTTGAGAAAATCCAACATGCCACTATAAAAATTCTAGAGAATGTAGAACTAAAGAAAACACACCCCGATGTAATAATAGCTATACATGGGAAGCCTAGAGCCAATATATTCCTAAACAGAGAAAAGCTTGAAGCAATCCCACAGAAAGTTAAAAATAAGATAGGATGTCCATTCCCCACTCCTTGTTAATATTGTATTTGAAGTATTAGCTGGAACAGTAAGGCAACAAATGGAAATGACAGGAATACAAATAAAGAAGTCAAAGCATTCCTATTTACAGATGGCATGATACTATACATTAGAGATCCCAAAAATTCTACTAGAAAAATCTGGACACTGAAAGTAAATTCACAGTGTGGCAGGATAGGATCAACTTACAAAATCAAGAGCTCTTCTTGCCACCAACAACAAACACATACGAGGAGGACATGGACACATGACCATTCCAACAGCCTTAAGGAAAATGAAACACCTAGGAGTACACCTAGCCAAGGAAAACCTCTACAATCATACTTTAAAGCTCCGAAGGAGATGAGAAAGACAATAAAAATGGAAAGATAACCAATGCTTATGGATTTAGAATTAAAACTGTAAAAATGACCTTCTCAAAAGGTATTTACAGATTCAATGCAATCCCAATTAAAATCCTCATCTCATTCTTCACAGATATAGAAGAAAAAAACTATTATAAAATTTATATGGAACTACAAAAGATCCTAAGCAGCCAAGACAAAGCTGAGCAAAAAGAGCAAAATAATTATAATTCCAGACCCTAAAATATTACATAGACAGCAATAATATTATATATACACACGTATATGTATTATGTATGCATGTATATATGTACACACACACACACACAGAGTACTAGCAAAAACAAACAAAGAAAAAAAACAGACATGTAGGCCAATGGAACAAAATCAAAGTTCCAACATGGGCACACATAATTTCAGTCACTGATATTTAACAAAGACACTGGAAAAACGAAAGCATCTTCAACAAAGAATGCTGGGACAACTGGAAGTCCATGTGCAGAAGAATGAAATTAGACCTGTGTTTTAAGAAGTACTATTGCATTGCTATGGTGAAACACCACAACCAAAGCTACTTGGGGAGGAAAAGAGGTTATTCAGCTCACACTTCTACAGCACTCATCACTGAGGGAAGTCAGGACAGGAATTCAAACAGGACAGGAACCTAGAAGCAGAAGCTGATACACAGGTCACACCGAATAGTGTAGCTTACTGGTTTGTTCCTCATAGCTTACCCAGCCTTCGTTCTAATAGAAACCAGGACCACTGCCGGACAACTGGCACCCACCACAATGGACTGGGGACTTCCCCTATCAATCACTAATTATGAAAATGCCCTATAGGCTTGTCTACTGCCTCATCTTATGGTGCCAGTTTCTTAATTGCGGGTCCCCGCTCCCAAATGACTTTAACTTGTATCAAGTTGACATAAAACCACTCAACACAACCTGTATCTGTAAAAACTAACTCCAGAAAGATCAAAGACCTAAACTTGAAATCTGAACTCCTGAAACAGCTACAAGAAAACATAAGCAGTACCCTATATGATACAAGTGTAGAAAAGACTTTCCTGACTAGGCCTCATTTACCCAACAATTAACATGAAACAAAAAGATTCTGCACAGCTAAACAAACAATCAACTGTGTGACAAGAAAGCCCACAGAACTTGAGAGAATTTTTGCCAGCTATTCATCTGACAGTGGATTAATATCCAAAATACATAAAGAACTCCAAAAACAAAAGAAAGCCATGTGGTGGTGGCACATGCCTTTAATTTCAGCACTCTGGAGACAGAGGCAGGCAGATCTATGTGAGTTCGAGGTCAGCCTGGTCTACAAGAGCTAGTTCCAGGACTCAGGACAAGCTCCAAAGCTACACAGAGAAACCTTGTCTCAAAAAAAAAAAAAAAAAAGACCCATTCAAAGATTGGGCCTGGGATCTAAACAGACAATGTTTAAAGGCAGAAAACAAAATGACTAAGAAATATCTTTTAAAATATTCATTGCTAGTAATTAGGGAAATGCAAATTAAAACTTTGATAGTTCATCTAATCCCAGTTAAATTGGCAAAGTCAGCAAAACAACTGACAACAAAAGCTGGAGATGTGAGGAAAAGCTAACCTCCTTTACTGTTGGTGGGATTGCAAACTCGTCCAGACACTGGAAATCAGTGTGGATAATTCTCAAAAAGCTAAAAATAAGCCTACCATCAAGTCCCAGCCAACTCCTTGGAATATGCTCAAAGGACTAGTCTTCACAGTCCACAGATACTCGCTCAGTTATGTTCACTGCTGCTCTAGTCACAATAACCAGGAAATAAAAAGAACCTAAATGTTCTACAACTGAAAATGGATAATAAAAATGTGGTGCACATATGCTATGGAATACTATGTGGCTGAAATGAAAAAATAAATCATAAACTTTGCAGGTAAATGGATAGAACTAGAAAAGATATACTGGGTGAGGTAACCCAGATCTAGAAAGGCTAAGGTCCATGTTCTCTCTTACTAGAGGCTTCTAGAGCCAAATGGTCAGATGTGAGTATACAGCCTAAAGTAACTAAAAAAAAAACCAAGTAAGAAAAAGGGACCACTGACAGGCTGGGGAGCAATAGAAAAGAAGAAAAGTAGAGTACACGTGATCTGATTGGGAAACGGGAGGTGGAAGTAATCTTCGATTAGGGAGGGGGCAGGGAGATAAATACAGGAGGAAGAGGGGAGGGAAAAATAACAGTAAGGATCTGTGAAAAGTTGTAAGAAACCATACTATTTACTATCTAGGTAAAAAGAGAGGAGCAGCCTATAATGCACATAAGTCTGTGTAGAAGTATAAATATACAGTCTCTCCTGGGCTGAGAGTGTGTCAAGACCTACCTCTTTTGAGTTATTGGTCAGAGTTGTCCAAAAAAGTCCCAAACATCACAGGCTATTGCTATGGCCTGTTTGCCTCTCAGAGGTATGGCCTCTGCAGCTGAAGACACCCTGACCTGAAATGCCTCCTCCCTGAGGACTACCTTTCATGGTACAAAAAAGCACCATGCAGCTTCCAAAGAAGGGAAGCAACCAACAGACCTACCCAGCTATGATACCTATGAACCATAGCAGTGACCAGAATGGCACAATAATCTTAAGGCTACAGTAGTAGCATGTATACCTTGGGGTAACCAGCAGCTCTCTAATAGGCCTTAAGACCCATTCAACAACACAGTAATCGGGGCTGGAGAGATGGCTCAGTGGTTAAGAGCATTGTCTGCTCTTCCAGAGGTCCTGAGTTCAATTCCCAGCAACCACATGGTGGCTCACAACCATCCATAATGGGGTCTGGTGCCCTCTTCTGGCCTGCAGGCATACACACAGACAGAACACTGTATACATAATAAATAAATAAATAATTTAAAAAAAAAAAAAAAAAAACACAGTAATCATGCCTGGTACTTGAAACCTAGCCAACTCCCCAGGGTTACTGAAGTCATGATCTTAGAGAACCTACAAAATCCACTTTACTAAACCAACACAATTCCCATCTACATTCTAGGTATTTGTCCTGTCCTTATTCCCACAGGCAGGTGTAGTTCTCACCACCTCATCAAGGAAATCTCTCTTTGCAACAGACAAAGATCATTACAGAAAACCATAAACCATTCAAGGCGGAAAGTTGTGGAGCCCAGGTCCAATGTATATACACATCTACGAAACATCTCCTGAACCTGAGGCTCAAGGAACACTGCTAAAACTGTAAGTCAGAGCATCAGAGACTTTGCTGTGGGATTATGCCTTCTAGGAATGTCAGAAGCTACACCTATAGTTTCACCAAAATAACCACCTAAACCTGAGCTGAACAAGAGCAAGAACACACACGCTAATGTGGATGGGGGAAAGCCCAAGAGGCCTCAACCCTATACAAAACACAGGCAACTATGGAATGTTGGGAGGGAGAAAACAAACCTTCCTAAATGGAAGTGCATACCAATTGCCATCCTATACCAAACAACCAATCTTGCACGCATACAAACATTACACAAACTGAGCAAGCCACATTTGTGTATTTAGATATATATATGTATTTTATATAACAACAGGTGGGAGAATAAAGGGCCATGAATTTGAAAGAGTGTAAGGGGGTATATGGATGGGTTTGGAGGGAGGAAAGGGAAGGTGAAAAATAATGCCATTTTATCATAATCTCCAAAAACAAAAAATTCATTTTTAAAAGTATGGAACCAAAATAATAATAATAAAACTGATTTAAAAAGTGCTCTTTTTCGTTGTTGCTGATGTTTTGGTTTGGTTTGTTTTTTTGATACAGGATCTCACTAAGTATCTCTGGCTGTGCTAGAAGTCACTATACACACCATACTGGCCTCAAACTCAGAGACTGTCAGCCTCTGCTTCCTGAGTGCTGGGATTAAAGGTATGCACCACCACACCTGGAACTATAATTGCTTTCTTAGTGTCATGCTAAATGTTCAATCACTTCAAGAGAAATGTTATCTTAAAAACTGAAAAATCAATATCTCACAGTACAAGACAAAGAACAGATATGGTTCTATTATACAAGATTCTTGATCATGAGCCCAGTCTAATAAATTACATTCACAAAAAAATTCAAGTGTTAAGAAGAATCTTTCTAAGCCCTTTTCTTTAGTTTGAGACAGATGCACTAGAGAACAAGGATGTTAAAAGAAGGTTGAGGATGATAAAATGTCACAGCCATAAAGAAAGACACCTTCCACCAAGCCTGCTGACCTAAGTTTGATCCCCAGAGCTCACATGGTGGAAGGAGAGAAGCAACTCCCACAAGTTGCCCTCTAATCTCTATACATATGCAGTGGTGTGTACACCCATACATGATGCATACATCCACACAAAAACGGGAAAATTTTTAATTAGAAAAATATATATATTCATACCCAGGTAAGTCCCGCTCTTAGATGTCATCCAAGGAATTTCTTTGTGCAGTGGAGAGCAGTAATGCAGAAACTCACAACTGGTCCACACACAGAGAATATCTGGCCATGAAGTACTCAGCAATTAACCCAAAATCTCATCACAAATCATCACAAATCTCCCAAGGCTCGGGGAATATCTCAGAATAAAGCATAAAAAAAACCAGATCAGGAGAAGACTGGGGCAAAATGGTTCTCTTCTGGACACACCAGAACTACTGCGCTCATGAACTCAGGCAGCTGTGGCTGGTGACCTGCGTAGGATCAGGCCAGTCAACGATCTGGTAGAGAGGTACCCACCCAAGTAACTACTGACAGTTGACAGCTGCTAGTGAAGGAAGGGTCCATTCTCTTTAAGGGTGCTGTCCCTGGTATGTCAACCATGTTCCAACGGATGATCTCGCATTCATGAATACATGGGCATCACATATCAAACTCAGTGGGTTGTGTGGGGAGTGGGGTAAGAGGCTAAAGGAAGGTGAGGAGGATGTAGGAGTAGTTAAGGGGAGGAGTGGAAGTCATCAAAATACATTGTATGCATGTATGAAATTCTAAAAGATGAAAATACTGTAATAAAAATGTATTCAGCAGGGAGACAATGGGGCATGCCTTTAATCAGCACTCAGGAGGCAGAGGCAGGTGGATCTCTGGGAGTTCAAGGCCAGCCTGGTCTACAAGAGCTAGTTCCAGGACAGGCACCAAAGCTACAGAGAAACCTTGTCTCAAAAAAAAAAAAAAAAAATCAAAACTTAAAACACATCAGAAAATTCCATCCATACACTTTTCAATACCTATCATAATCATGTGAAGGTTCTTTTCATACAATTACAGACATGAAATTAAATGTATTTCCATCTGAATGTGCCTTACCTTGCCAACATAGATATAGCCAAGAGAAATGTTATTGACAAAGAAAAAGCGTAAAATAACACAAGCTTTTCTTTCCTACAGAGATAGAAGGGAATAAAATGACAAATCTTCTCAAAGTAATGTTTGTTTAATCACCTCCAAAAAATTATCCAACTCAAATTTTTAATATTAACTCAAATTAACCACGTTTTAATTCAGGCTGCCATAAAAAAAAAAAACAACAAACAAGAATAGTACAGTCTAAGCAGCCTGAACAACAGTAACTACTGTTTCACTATTCTAGAAGCTAGAAATTAAAAGACCAGGGTATAATAAGGCTGGTTTTTCTCCTTTGCACCAGATGGTGAACTTTTCATTATCGTGACATGATATCCTCTGTATGTGCACACTCCCAGCATCTCTCCTAAAAGACAGCAGTGCTGCTAAATTTGTGAACCATGCTATTTATGAACTTGTTTAATATAATTACCACTTTAAAGGCACTATCTGCAAATATAGCCACGCCACGGGTGAGGGCTTCAAGACGAACACTGGCAGGGACATAATTCAACTCAGAACAACAACAGCAATGATAGATAGCCTTGAGGTATTATTTTTACATAGTGCATATGTGTGTATGTGTGTTCTCTATCATAGATCGAGACAAAACAAAGAAAAACAAGCAAAGTACTGTTGTAGAATAATCTTTTTGTACACTGTGAAGATGTCACTCTGGTTTAATAAAAAGCTAAACAGCCAGTCATTAGGCTGGATTTCCAGGCACAAAGGATGCTGGGAGGAAGGGCAGAGACACTATGAGGTACAGATTGAGCAGGATAGACACTATAGAGATGACATAATAAAGGCACAAAGGCAGAAAGTATATTAATAAAATTGGGTTAATTTATGTTATAAGAACTAGTTAGAAACAAGCCTAAGCTATCGGCCAAGTTTTCATAAATAATAAGTCTGTGTCATTATTGGAGAATCAGCAGTTCTGATGAAAAAGTTCTATTACAAAGTACAGATTGAGTATTCCTAATCTAAATACCAAATTTTTAAGTGGATTCAAAGTCAGCATATCCAGCTGGATTGATAAAATGTACACATATATTCCAGAATTTAACAAACTGAAATTTCAAATACTTGCCCCACGTATTTTGGATAAAAAATAATCTGTATTTTCTCCATCACTCAATTTTTCCCAATTATACATATTAGTGTGGCATCAACTTTCATTGTATAGTTATAAAAAATAAGTAACAAAATCTGTAAGCTGGGCATGACAGTGCACACAATGAATCCCAGCACTCAGGAGAAGCAAGAAAAATAATGAGTTCTAGGCCAAGGAAGCTGAGCTACATAGCAAGAAACGTGGAAGGAATGAATGGCTTGTGTGTATATGTGTGCGTGTATATATGTATGTGGGGAGTGGAGGGGTGTGCGTATGTGTGCGTGCACATGCATGAGCAAATGATTAGTAAATCTGGGGTACTAAGACTTTGTCTTGCTACCCCTCAAAAACAAAATAAAGCCAACAGTTTAAAAATCTTTTGCATATAAATAAATCTGAAAATTTATGAGACAGGATTCCATCTCAGATCTACCGTTACGTAGTTATGTGAACCTAAGATGCTACTCAGAATTTTGTTTCTATACCTGACAGGGTTCCCTCTGTCATTAATGATTATTGTATCATGAATACAATAGTAACCATCAACACTACAAAGTAAGCATCAAACTTTCCAACCAGATTATGTTAAGAAATTTCAATGTCATTCTTCCATTTACTTTCAATATTTTAATTCCTCAAACAACTATACTATTAATCTGGAAAGGTTACCTACACATCTCTATAGAATAATTTTTATCTTATTTCCCTCAACAATACCTCATCTATTTCCCCCGTGTTCTTTTATTAACTCATTAAAAAGAAATACAATCACCTAAATGCCTCAAATCCTGCTGAAAGTGTGAAGACATTTTAAAAAAAGATAATCATTAAGCTGTTCTAACAACTATTTTTAACTTCCTCTGAAACAAAACACACTGCACGTGATTCCACGGCACTACACCTGCAAGTATCTACACACTCAAACACCACACCATAACCTGCAGTGATGTGCAGTATCACATCAGACAACAGTAACTAAAAACTGTTTCTAGCTGAAAGGCAATTTATCATTTTATTCTTATGGATGCAACTTGCATTTGCCTTTTTTCCTATCTTGACTCTCCCACGAAAAACATTCTCACCATTGACAACTATAAACCAGTATCAAATATTCAGTCAAGACTTAATTCCTTAGATAAAAATATCTATTTTAATTTGCAATTTGTCTTTAATAAATTATATAATAGAAAAACTGTTGAAAATACATTTTCTTTATGAGTCATTATCAGTAACTGTTTGATTTATATGCTTGTGTGTTTGACACCTTTGTAACAAAAATGGGCAAAAAGAGTCAGGAGTGGAAAAAGTTTAAGCCCTGTCCTAAAGCAGCACTTGAGCTCAAAAGACAGCACACCTATTATCCCAATATTCAAGACAGAGTTCTAAAGACCAAGCTGCGGCACATTGTAAGAGTTTGTCTCAAATAAGTAAATAAATAAAAAATTAAGTAAAATAGTTTTCTGAACCAGTGACATGGCCATCCCTATAATACCAGCTACTCAGGATCCTCAAACAGAATGATCACTTGAGACGAAAAATTCAACCTCATCTTGGGCAACATTTTGAGATCTTTGATTTAAAAAAACAAAAACAAAAACAAAAACAGCAAAACATTAATCACCTGCTACCAATAAGGGTATCCCTATACCAAAAGAATTAGTAAGAATTTTCTTTTATGATAAGAAAATTATAGTTATTTGGCAGAATTATTTATTTATTGGAATACAATATATGCTGGCTGCTGGCCTAGCCAAAATGAATCAGATCTCAAGGTTTAGGGAGACCCGGCTTCAAAGGAACGAGATGAAAAGTGACAAGAGAACACCTGACAGTCTTTTTTTTTTTGTGCCATACACACAGGCATGAACATTCACACATACGTGAGCAAACATCATCACATGTGTGTACCACACTCACACATACATACACACACATCAAATAGAAAAGAAGATGATGGAACCATTAGTACAGTGGTTCTCAATCTTCCTAACAATGCAACCCTTTAAAACAATTCCTTTTGTTGTGGTGACCCCCAACCTAAAATTTTTGTTGCAACTTCCTAGCTGTAACTTTGATACTGTTAAGAATCATCCCATGAAAGGGTGGCTTGACTCCAAGAGAACCACTGCACTAGACAGAGAAAACTGAGTCCCCTGAACACCGCATGGAGTTGAGCTTCCCTACAACCCACTTCAGACTGTGACATTAAGAATAAATCTTATTTTAAAAAGAAAGGAGTGAATTTGTGTATCAGTGGTAAATTTTAAAACCATACTAGAAAATCTGCAGAGGGAGACAGACAGCATGGCAGTAGAAAACTTATCTAACAACTGGAAAGCTCTGAGTTTGATTCCCAGCACCAAAAAAATTATGAAAGTTAAATATGACTCAACAGGTTATATCAAGAAATATATATGTACATACAAGTATCTATATGCATGCAGTAATAATGAAAAGAGACTATAAATTTGAAGGCTGTCAGGGAGATATATGGGAGGGTTTGGAGGGAGGAATGGGGAGGGAGAAATTAATGTTATTTGTAATTAAATTACAATCCCAAAAATAACAAAGATATATATGCAAAAATATGAGAAGTATAGAAGACTTTTTAGAATATGAACAACTTGGTCAAATTTTATGTTTCTTTCTAAATATATTTTAAAATAATGAAAATCACTAATAGATTTTCCACAAACAAAATTTTCCCTCAAATAATCACACTTGGTCTTAAAAATTTAGTGTGAGAATTTGTATTTTTCCATTCAACTTTGCTCTCAAGTTTAAATTCCTCTTTAAAAGCCTAGAGGGATAGATCACCACAAATCAAGGGTAGCTTGGACAACGTGGTGAGTTCCAAACCATCCTACGCTAGGAAGACAGCCTGTCTTAAAGAACAAAATAAAATAAATGAATCCACTGGAAATAATTTAAGAATAATATACTGGGACAGGAGAGATGGCTCAGCACCTCAAAGCACTTGCTGTTCCTGCAGAGGAGCAGTGTTCGGTTCCCGCCACCCAGAGCAGCAACCATCTGTAACTCCAGTTCCAGGGACTCTCATGCCCTCCCTCTTCTGGCCTTGGTCACTGGATATTGTCACTATGCACATACATACATGTAGGCAAACACTCATAAAATAAAAATAGCTAAAGCTTCAAATGCCTTTTAAATAGAGTGAGGCAGAGGCAGGCAGATCTCTGAGTTCCAGTGTAGCTTGGTCTAAAGAGCTAGTTCTGGACAGCTAGTGCTGTTGCACAGAGAAACTGTGTCTCCAAAAAAATCAAAAAGATTCTAAATATGCCTAAATTAATTCAATTACAAAAATGGTGCAGAACCACATTCTTTCAGTATTAAAAACTGTATTTTATTATTATAAAAACATAATTAATTTGGCAAAAAGGTATATTATACACACAATGGTGCAAATTTTCTAACACTTTCAGAACATTCCTGGGACAGACTGCAAATACAAAGACACAAATTAGAATGAAATTAGAAAGAGAGCTTACACTTCGTGCTGAATTTCACCATAGGTGGGAAGTTTGCAGACACAACAAACACCAAGCATTCTTTCATTTCCCAATCACAACACCCATTAAAAGAGCAGAAAATGTAGCTTAAATCAAAAGTGGATTAGCATTTACAAAATGTTTCCCTGATTCTTTTAAAGATATTTCTTAAGCCTCTTAAGAAGTTGACCCTCCCAAAGAAAACTTCTGAAGTGTTCAGAAAGTGTCAGTATATGAACCAAATCTTTTTTCCTAATATTCACCAATGTTGTTGAAATTCTAAAGGCCAATTATGACAGACTCGAAGGCTCTATAACACGTTTTGCCAATTATTGCCACTTGGCATTTCAACACCTTCTCATCGAGATCAACCTACATTTACAAATGCATACCCATTTCACTTATGAAAAGAACACATTAAGGAGACAAGTCTAACTTAAAGGGGAAAGCCACATGTCCTGATTATGTCACAATAAACTATTAAAATTAATTTCCAAACAATACCGTATCAACCACTACCAACGTGCTGAGAGCAGTATTAATTTGTTTTATTTTAACATTTTTATACTGTCTCAGTACAGAAGTATTACACGAATGCTAACAAATAATCTGAAGGAACCAGTTAGTGTTCAGTATGTGCACCCTTAATTGCACCTGTAATTCACAGAACTTCTTTCCATACTCTGCAGCTTTCCAAAGGGATCTAGTCTTTTTTTCTGAATCATATCGCTCCCAGTAGACGGTAAATAGGGACTTGCAACTGCAGCAAAATCAAAGCATTCTGACTACTGAATTTCCAGCTTCCATTTATGCAATACAATTTAAACACGGTTCCCACTAAAATCTAGCTTGAGCAAGGAGCATGGGAGTTAGCATGGACGGTGGCTGCCTTTATAGTGCCAAGATCTGCTGAAGACCGGCCACTATCTCAATTAGGAAGGGGCCGAACCATATCCGGTTCTCACTGGATACAGTTTCCCCAGCTTCCCATCTTAAAAGTTTACGTCGTCCCAGAAGAGCAATAAATACACGAGGAGGCCTGGGACAGTGCCTGTAGGGAAGATGACTGATCAAATTAAATCCCTATATATGGAACCTGAAACTTCAAAACTTTTTAAACAAATTACACCCGCAGGAGCATGGTATGTTTTGTTCCTTCTTGCCCATCTCTTTCATGGAGCCAGCTTTCACAATTCCTCAACAGCATTTCTGACTTACTGGTTAGTTGGAGGTGCGGTCAGCGGTATGGCCACCTCTTCCTCCTCATATTCTGGTCCATCCAGGGAGTCACCTTCATCCACCGTCCCCAGGCCGGAGCCCAAAGGGGGCAGCAGAGGAGGCGGCGGCAGAGGAGGGAACCCGCCACCCGGCCCGAGGGTCTCAGCAGCCAACGACAGAGTCCCCTTGGTGAAAGCAACATCTCCGGCAGGACCGGCTGCTGCCCCCACCACGCCAGCAGCAGCACCCACCACGCCAGCAGCAGCACCGCCGGGCAGCGCGGCGCCCCCCAGGACACCCGCCACTGGCCCCGTCCCAAGGAACCCGGACCCCAACGCGGCTCCACCGCCCAGGGCCGCAGCCAGGTCGGTGTCCACCAGGCCTGGGCAGGGGGCGGCGGCCACCGGCAGGACCGCGGGTAACTTCACCCGGCATGCCGCCGGGTAGGCACTGGAGCCCGCGGCCGCGCCTCCTCCGGCCCCCGCGGTGGCCGGGCCGCCTTCCTCACTGCCGGCCTCAGCCGCCATCATGTTGAAGCCCGCTCTCCTCTAGCTACCCCGGCCGCCCGGGAGCCCCGGGGGCCACCAGGCCCGGGCTGCGAGCCGCCCCACCCAGGCGCGTCCCCTTGCAGCTTTCCAAGCAGAGGAAACAACAACAAAAGGAGAGCGCCCGCCGCCGCGCCCCCTCCTCCGGCCACAGCCCAAGCTCCGCGGCGGCTGGCTTACGGGAAGTGACGCGGGCAAAAAAGCCCAGCGCCTGAAGAAACGCTACCCGAGCTGGCCGCGCACACCCACACTCACGCGCACACATGCACTGCACAGGGCGCCAAACTTCCTGACTGCGCTAAAGAGGAAGGGGAGCCCGTGCAGCGGCCGGGGCAGCGCTGCCTCCTCCGCCGCCGCCGCGCCTCAAGGCCCGGGTTCCGGCCGCCCCCACCGCAGCCACCGCCGGGGCTGCCGGAGCCGCGGCCGCCGCAGCCTCATCTCCGCCGGCTGGAGACCCGAGCGCTGGGAGGGGCGGAGGAAGGGGGCGGGCGCGCAGAACACGGCTCGACGGCTGCCTCCGGGCCGCTCTCGGGAGCGAAACCCGAGTGAGAGAGAGAAAGGAGGGCGGGCCGGGGAGGAAGGGAGGGGAGCAGGAGCCCGAGGCCTCTGCGCAGGCGCCTTCCGGGCGCGCGGCTGGAGGGCGGCGAGGGAAAAGCAGCCGGGCAGGAAGCGGCGGGCGCGCGCTCGGAGGCGTGGCACGCTCGCCAACCCAGCCGCGAGCGACGCGTGGCGCGGTCCCTCTACGCCAAGGGGCTCCGGGAGAGCTTACCTCGCCCGGCTTTGTTTGTTAATGGGGTGAGACTCTCCAGGCCCGAGGGACTGGAGGGACGAGGAGACAGAGGGAAGGAAAGGATGATGCCAGGAAGTCCATTCCCTACTTTCTAACTTTTTAGAAAAATGGTCTCAGCCACCGGTGCAATCGGCAACGAAGGTCAAAGGAGTCCTAGCTTATTCCTTTTCGTTGCATGATATAAATAATTCAAACCTAGAATCTGGGAGTCAAGAAAAAAAATGGTGAAAGGAGCCAGAGGAAACTGTGAAGGTTGAAACAGAGCCAGACTGCTACCACTGTATACTTAAGTTCCCTTTACGGGCCGTCTCTCTCACACGTTTGCACAATAGATAGGAAAGAAGTGTGGGCGGAAAAAAGTGCCACAGAAAACAAATCATAAATGTAATTTGTCCTAGTTTGGATGCAAGATTCTGCAAGGCATATCAAAGTCTGAACTTTCCAAAAGTACCAAACACAGATCGATGTCACCTTTAATGTAGCCAAAGGAAAGGTTTTGTTTATGTACGTGTGTATATAAATTCATACACAACTCACAAGGTATTATCTTTTGGCGTTCCATGGGGATAACTTCCAGAGCTCTGGTGAATTCCAGAACATGACTTAGTATCTTAGATAATTTGTGCATATTTTCCCATATGTTAAATCACTGATAGGTAATTTTCAATACTTAATATGACCTAAATTCCTTTATGTAATTATTGTTGAGGAATAAGAGCAAAAATAGTACATATTCAGTGCAGGTGCAATTTCTAAATGTTTTTATATAAGGTGTGTGCCACACACGAATATATAGTTAGATGATATAGAGAGCAGATAGTTCATAGAAATTCATAGAAAGAGGCCATTCTGATTATTTGAAATTATCTGTTTTAGGAATTTGTCCTTCAGGATTCATGGACTGTACTACCTTTTCGAGAATGCCAGGTTGAATGCCGCTGAATACTGATCATATTTTCTCTGGAAAGTTTGACCAAAGCAACCTGTTGAAGATGGCAAGAGGTTGAGGTACCAGAGAAAAGGGGGTGAGGGTACCATTAAAGGAAATGACAATGTACGTGCAGGACACCCCCACCATCAGGCTGCGTATTCCGGTATATGCTGTCTTTAGCAACAATCCAACACAAACAGTGGTGTGTGCCACTTCTGCAGTGTGTCAGCTGAGGAGGTGAAGGTAAGCTGGTTAAGGGAACGGTTGAGGTTGAACTCTGACCAATAATAACTTGTAAGAAACTTTCATCTTAGCCTTTCTGAATTGGAAAATGCACCATTTGTGTTTAAATGAGTCCTTCCAGTGACTATTAACACCCTTAAATTTGAGAACTTCTATCTATACTGCAACATGCTTATTAAGGCGGCACTTTGTCATTCATTAGATGGATAGGTAAGATGTGGGTACTGGTTTGCTAAGGTTAGATGGATAGGTAAGATGTGGGTACTGGTTTGCAAATGAGAAAAAAATGAATCAGACCCATGATCATTGAAATAATAATGAAATACTGCTTCTTACAGTGGGCTCCTTAGAACAGATTTTCTTTTAAATATAAACTAAAATCCCACCTATGCCTACTGAATGCCTGAAGCACAAATACAAACCAACTATCTTCAAAGCCAGAGGTTAAAAACCTGTGGTACATAAATTCTACTTCTCCAACTCTAAACCTTATCACCACCCTCAGAGATAGAAGTTAGGCTGTGAACTGGTTTGGGTTATCTGTGACCAGCTCTCCTTACCGTCTTCCTTGGTATATGTTCAAATGGCACCTTCCTAAAAATCCAGGTCTGGCTCTCTACTCTAATCACAAACCTACCTCCTCCTTTTCTGAAAAATCTTTAGCACTCACGTATCAATATTTAATACAGTCTGCTTCCTCTTACACACTTCCATATCTTTCCCAGTTATTTTTACATATATGTAACTAGAAAACTTTGCTGTAGAAACAACCCATTGTCTACTTTTTCCCCTAGCTCAGTTCTGGATATGCTCACAGCTTTTAACAGAGCTTCATTCTTTAAAAGCATAAATAAACATCACCATACCTCTTTGGAAATTAATTCATACTAGCAGTCAGTAACTAGTATATCTATTTGTAAATTGTGTGTTTGTGTGTGAGAGAGTAATGTATAATATATATTTATTCCTATTTGCAGTGCCAGGCAACTCACTTTTAGAATATTTCAGTTTATATGCATGAGTGGTTTCCTTTTTTTTTTTTTTTGCCTGCATGCATGACTGTGTACCAAGTGCACGTGTTATCTGCAGAGTCTAGAAGAAGACATTGTGTCTTTCCCATGGAGGTCAGAAAAGCACTTCAGACCCTGGAGTTGCAGGTGGTTGCTATCTACCATATGGGTGCTGGGAACTGAACCCAGGTCCCCTAGAAGAGCAGTCAATGCCTTCAACTGTTGAGCCATCTTTCCAGCCCCTACTCTTTTTAAATCTCTAATGTCTTCTATGTCTTGTGACCTTTTAGTTTGCCCAAAATTATTTAATGTTCCTACTTCCTTTAGTTTCGCCTTTGGCCTTTTTTCCTTTTCTACCTCGCTCATATTTTCCCTGCTACTTCCTGTTTCATGTTGTGCTTCTATGGCTTCTTTTTCTTGTTAAGTCCCTAAAGTTCTTGAAGCTTCATGAGTCAAAAATTGAAGAACAATTTTTACTTAAACACTAAAGTATTTGTTTGGAGAGGGAACTGACAAACATTCTGCAGGAACTGGTGTTAGGTATGGACTTGTGTACTAACATCAGGTAACAAAGGGAAGTAAACAGTCTTAATTAAATTCACAGAGTATTAAAGGTCCTGGATGGCAGAACAGTTTTTACATTCGGTAAAATAATTGATTATATCTGTGATTTTACAAAAATTGTTTGGGTCATTTAGTATTAGTAAATGTATTTAATGATAAATAATAAAAACCTAGGAAAAGGCATTCATGAGGAGGTAAAGAAAGTTTACAATATATTTGTTCTCATTTCATTATTAACTCAGATATTAATATAATACACTCCTAACTATTTCTGTATCTTCCATATATCAAGTAGATTAAAAAAAAAAAAGGTAATCCTGACTCAGTCATTGAGCATAGCAGAGAACCTGAATGTGTTTATACAAATATGTGAAAATATGTTGATGGGACAGCTAAGTGAGAAGTAATAAATTACTTATAACTATCTTTAGTAATTCCAAAGGGGGTTTGTGTCTACGCACATTCTCGGCTATCCCAAATGGTGTGTATATTTGTCTAATGGCAAAAGATTCCACTGAAGAAGCCATTATTACCACTAACCCTGATATCCCCCACTGCATTTGTTGACATCCATTATGATTTCTCAGAGCACATTTTCTAATTAGGAGCATGTCTTGAAACTATAATGTTGAAGGGGCACAGGCTATGGGATCGGCAGAGTCACATAGGGACCAAAAGGAAATATCAGAGGTACCAGGGGGAACTTTGGAATCCGGTGCAGGACTAAGGCTAGTGCCAAAGTCTGCAAATAACCTCCGAGTCAGAAAATGGGGAAGGCAGCCTCAGCACTAGTGCAGAGAATAGTTTATCTGATGAGGAAGCACAGCTAATGCAGGAAATTAAGGAACTTCGGAAAAGGCTGAAGCGCTGTAAGGCAAAGGATTCCTTATGTGTGCTGTCAGCCCCACCTGCTTTTAATGAGGATTGGGGAAGGAGGGGGGGACTGATAGATGACAGGGAGGCTGAAGAGGGCTCAGGAAGAAGAGGAGGTGTCTGTTTTCGGCCCTGGCACATAGTTGCTCCGGTTATAGAGGTACCTGATCCTAACAATCCAGGACAGATGCTGAGACAACATGTGGCCTTGAGCTTTAAGGAGATGAAGCAATTGAAAGAGGCCATGGCAGTACACGGCTCTCAGGCCACGTTTACTCTTGCCATGGTAGAGTCTTTTGCGGCATTGAATCTTACACCTAGCTATTGGCAGCAGCTATGCCATGCAGTATTACTGGGAGGAGATTACTTATTGTGGAGGGGAGAATATCAAGAAAATTGCTTACAAACGGCTAGGTTAAATGCGCAAGCGGGACAGGCACAGTGCAATCTAGACATGCTAATTGGAGCAGGAGCTTATGCTGACTTGGCCAATCAAATTGTTCTCGATCCTGCCGTATATCTCCAGATGGCAACTGCGGCCACCAAAGCTTGGAAAGCCCTACCAAACAAGGCCACGGGGGATCAGCTGTCAAAAGTTTTACAAGGGCCTTCAGAACCATTTCAGGACTATGTGGATGGGATATTACAGTTGGCAGGGAAATTGTTTGGTGATGTGACCACAGCTATGCCCATAGTTAAGCAGCTGGCATTTGAAAATTCCAATAAATACTGTAAGAAAGCCTTGCAGCCACATAAGACAAGAAGCTTAAACAAATACATTTGGATCTGCCGGGATATTGACGGGCACTTCATTCAGGGCCAGGTGATTGCCGCTGACATCAGGCCAGGGCTAGGATCCCAAACAACTGGGGATAAAACCTGCTTTAACTGTAGTGCCCTTGGACATTTTAAAAAGGAATGTCCACAACTCACTCGGGGAAATGCTGCCAGACAAGGAAAGTGCCCACGATGTAAAAGGGGGGCCCATTGGGCAAATGATTGTAGATCTAAGACAGATATAGATGAAAGACTTCTGCCTGTCCAAGGCCAACAGCAGGGTAACTGGTGGAGGGCCCCGCTCCAGGGCCCCAGAACCTCAGCGTATGGAGCAATGACACCAGGACTCAGGGGGTCCCACCCCGGCAGTGGCCATATCCAGTTTGTTCCACAGGGCAATCCTTTTGTGTTGCAGACCTTGCCCGAGCCACGCCAGGAAGTGCAGGACTGGACCTCAGTACCTCTGCCTGAGCAGTCTTGACAGCCCAAATGGGGGTTCAAGCTTTACCCACTAATGTTTTTGGGCCACTCCCTAGAGGGACCTTGGGGCTTATCTTGGGAAGAAGCAGTACCATCTTGAGGGGAATTCAAATTCATCTTGGGGTTGTTGATACAGATTATCAAGGAGAAATAAAAATTATGACATCAGTTTCTCAAGGAGTTACAATAATTCCTCAGGGGGATCATATTGCCCAATTGGTCTTGGTACCCTTAGTTAACACCTCCAACCCCGCGGCCAGGTCCAGTCGGGGTGCTAAGGGTTTTGGGTCATCTGGCACTGCAGCCTTTTGGGTAGCTCATATGAAAGAAAGGCCACGATTGGAATTGACTATTGATGAGAAGTCATTTAATGGGATTTTAGATTCTGGGGCTGCTGTCTCCGTCCTGTCCTTAGAATTCTGGCCTAAGAAGTGGCCATTAGAAAGAAGTACTGCCACCCTACAAGGAATAGGTCAAGCAAGTCTCAAGAAGAGTGCAAAAATATTAAAATGGCAGGATAATGAAAGCCATAAGGGTTACTTTCATCCATATGTCCTCCCAGGACTACCTGTTAATCTCTGGGGAAGAGATATCCTGAGTGAGATGGGAGCTGTCTTGACCACTCAGCCCACACCACCACCACCAGCGTCCCAAATTATGCAGCAACTGGGATGGAGACCAGGACAGGGGCTGGGAAAAAATCTGTAGGGCCAGTTGCAGCCAGTGACACCAGATAAACAAATTACCAGAATGCTGGGAGACCGAAGTGGTCTAGGCCATTTTTAGTTAGGGTCACTGTTCCCATGCCTGCCCCAATTCCTATAACTTGGAAATCTGATGATCCAGTTTGGGTGGAACAGTGGCCCTTGACTCAAGAGTGCAAAACAGATCAAGTGGGGGTGCGAAGGCCTGTCCTCTAGGGACCCAACAATGTTACTTTTCTATCGCTATGAAAAAATACTGTGACCAAGGCAATTTATCAAAGAAAGCATTTAACCAGGCTTTGTTTTAGAATTAGAGTCCATGATGTTGGGACAACAAATGGTGGCAGAGCTGGCTGAGAGCTCACATCTTAAACTGCAAGTAGGAGGCAGAGGGGGCAACACTGAGAATGTCAGGAGTCTTTTGAAACCTCACAGCCAGGCTCCAGTGACACAGTGCTCCTACTCCTTCCCAAATAGTTCCACCAGCTAGAAAACAAGCATTCAAGTATTTGTGCCTATTCTTATTCAAACCACCACATTCCAGTCTCTGGCTCCCATAGGATTGAAGACATATAATGATGCAAATACCTTTATTCCAACATCAAAAGTCCCCATAAGCCCTTCGGTCTCAACACTGTTTAAAGGTCCAGAGTCTCTCCTGAGACATCTTAACGGTAACCCCCGGAAAAGTCAAAAGCAGATTACATACTTCCAACATGCAATGACACAATATGCATTACCGGAATTGGGAAGGATGAGACTTTTTGTACCCTGAGCACATGTGATGAAAGTAATGAGAATTATTCTGTATGTCTATCACTGCTTTCCTGTCCCTGCTTTGAAACTTTAGCTATCTTGGAATAAAAGTTTCAGAGAAGCCCGGTAAAGAGCTCTTGAGCAGTTCACCTGGAGTCCTATGGTTCTGCTGAATCTCAAATTCAACTTCCATTCCTCAGCACTGTTCATTGGTGGGTCAGGAGGATATTCTTCTACCAAAGAAATTAGTATACTGCTTTTCAATTTAGCCTGTGACAAATCCTTAGGATACGGGGCCTGGTTACCACAGCATTGGTCTGCAGCTCAGTCACGACATTGTTGCCTTCTAAAAACTCTTGATCTCCACATCCACAGAACACATTGCTGCCAGCCGCTACTATCTTTCAAGATCCTACTAGGATGGCCCACTAAGCCCCACTCACATCGTCCAAATACATTTCTTATTAAAGCCTCAAAGTCTTCCACATCCCTCCAAAGGACCACCCCACACAGTCAGATCACAGCAATAGCCCTCTTCCTGATACCAACTTTTGTGTTAGTTATTTTTCTATTGCTATGAGAAAATATCATGACCAAGACAGCTCATAAAAGAAAGAATTTAATTTGACTTACAGTTTTAGAAACTTAGAGGTCATAATGTCTGAGCAAAGGTGTGGCAGCCGAAACATCTGGGAGCTGAAAGGAGAAGACAGAATACTCACTGGGAGTGGAATCGGACCGTTTGTAAAGTCCTTGCTTTCCCCTAGTGCCACACTTCCCCTAGCAAGGCCACTCCACCCAACTGGGTGCCACCAACAGTGCCACCAACTGGGGACCAAGGATTCAAACATATGAGCTAATGGGGATCATTCTCATTCAGAGATTACTTTATGAATCTTACTGATTTAGAACGATTTATAAAACCTAAATATCATGGAAAAATTAAAAGAATAAAGATTTATAAAACCTAAATGTTATGGAAAAATTAAAAGAATAATTTGATCTCTGATGCAGTAAAGCAACCTTCAAAGAAATTAAGAGCCCTCTAGAACATCCAACTTATTTATAATAAAGCCTTTAAATACAAAATAAATATAATAAAATATATAATATAAAATATATAATAAAAACTTTAAATATAAAAATACTGTTTTAAAAGAGTAAAGGATAAAAATTATGTCTACTAACATTTATATTTATGCCCTATTTTTTGTCTTTTGCAGATTTTTTTTCATGATCAGAAACTTTTCATCTTCATTATTTCTAAGTTGTTTCTTTTTTGCCAGTTATTTCCCTCTGACCAAGAAGTACACAGTTTCTTTTCTGTGTCTTGGATTCTTGTCAAGGTATTAAGGTAGAAGCAAAAGTAAAAGGGAGTGAATGGCTTCAGCAAAGAGCAGAGAGTGTCAGGGTAGGTGGGATTCCAGTTCCCAACCACTAGCTCTGCTCCTGCCACAGGCGTTCTTTGTGTACGTGAGCAATGGCTTACACAGGGCCTGAAGCACCTTCAAAAACCCACCTCTGCTTTAACATTCATGGATGTCATTCAGCTCCTTATCTAATTCAGGTGATTATGTTTGTTCTACCCGAGCAACTCTGTGCAACCTTCTGACTTCCAACCCCCCTGAATTCATGGTGAGTATCGTTTTAATACTATAAAACAACTATACACTGGGATCAAATAAATGATGTCAATGTGGGGGCACACATTTCCACATACACTGAAACAGACATGCCTTCTTCGTTGTACAGTATCTCACTAAGCTGAGTCACATGGCAGCTGACATGGCAGTTTAAAAACAGTTTTCATAATTGTTAAAAGTATCACTCTCAAGCCGGGTGGTGGTGGCGCATGCCTTTAATCCCAGCACTCGGGAGGCAGAGGCAGGCGGATCTCTGTGAGTTCAAGATCAGCCTGGTCTACAAGAGCTAATTCCAGGACAGAAACCAAAAGCTACGGAGAAACCCTGTCTCGAAAATCCAAAAAAGAAAAAAGTATCACTCTCATTGTTGGTGATCTGGCTGGGGAGACAGAGAAAGACTGGTGACAAAAAAGACTTTTTTAATCTGCATCTGTCTTTACTGCATATCTCTCTTTTTATAACCACGTGAGTCTTAAATTGCTAAGCTAAGCAGAGGTGGCTAGGCCCAAAGCAGTGGCTTTTGCAGCTGGCTGCGCCCACTCCTTGGTCCGTGCAGGCTGAGCTGCATGGTGGAAGAAGCAATGGGGAGCCACATTTATTGCCCCAATTATGGCGTTGATACTGTCACCAAGTAATGTCTTGACTGCTGCTCATAAATCCCGTTTAAGTGTTCCATAGTAGGACCTCAAAAAGAGCCATCTAGGGGGGGGAATAAAAAAAAAAAAAAGAGCCATCTAAAAGCCGCACTGAGATGCTGCGGTTAAAAAATGCCGTGGTTAAATTCACTGCAACTTAAAGAGGCCACGGATGAAAGATGCCTCCTCTTCAAAAGAGGCTTCCAGATGAACATGGCCCATCTTTTAGAGACCATGGATAAAAGATTCCTCCTCTTCAAAAAGAGGCCGTGGATAAATTTGCCGCATCTTAAAGAGGCCGCGGATAAATTTGCCGCGTCTTAAAGAGGCCGCGGATAAATTTGCCGCAGAATCCACGGATAATCCTTCTCTTTAAAAAGAGGCCATGGACAAATGCATGGATCTAGAAAACATAGTATTAAGTGAGGTAACCCAGACCCAGAAAGACAATTATCACATGTACTCACTCATAAGTGGTTTTTAAACATAAAGCAAAGAAAATCAGTGTACAAATCACAATCCCAGAGAATCTAGACAACAATGAGGACACTAAGAGAGACAAACATGGATCTAATCTATATGGGAAGTAGAAAAAGACAAGATCTCCTGAGTAAATTGGGAGCATGGGGACCTTGGGAGAGGGTTGAAGGGGAGGAGAGAGGCAGGGAGGGAGCAGAGCTCAATAAAAATCAATAAAATTTCTTTAAAAAAAGATGCCTTGGATAAATTTGCCGCAGGAAAAGTATGCCGTGTCTTAAAGAGACCACATGGAAGCCGAGTCTTAAAGAGGCCGCAGATAAAGATGCCGATCTTAAAAAATATGCGTGGATAAAGATGCCACGCCTTAAAGAGGACACGGATAAAGACCCCACACCTTAAGGAGGCCACGGATAATTGATACCTCCTCTTCAAAAGGCAGCAGTTAAACATGCCTTGTTTGAAAGAGGCAGTGTCTTAAGCCAAGTCTTAGAGGCTGTGTCTTAAGCCGAATCTTAAAGAGACTGCGTCTTTATGCCTTTAATCCCAACTCGGAAAGCAGAGGCAGGCATATCTCTGTGAGTTTGAGGTCAGCCTGGTCCACAGAGCAAATTCCAGGGCTGTAACATAGAGAAGCCCTAACTCGGAAAAACAGAAAGAAACAGGAAAACAGAAGCTGAGTTTCAATGGAGCCACGCCTCTATTTGCCACAAACAAACAGTCTCCCTAAGGAAAGACAGTTACCAAGAAACCACTTGCATTTCCTTTGTGGTTTTAGAACCCCTTTTTAAGGTTTTGCAGGCTCCGTGTAAATGTTCTGAACATTAGGCGCCATGTTTGTTGGAGATTTTCCATCCCCCGTCCTCCAGCTCCCAAATAATCACTCAGAGGCTTAATATAAATTATAAATGTTCAATCAATAGCTCAGGCTTGTTACTAACTAACCAATTTCTATCAATTTATGTGCAGCCCCACGGCAGCTGGTGTTTACCTCTTTCCTTATCCTGCACGGCGGACTGATCGACTGATCCTCCAACTTGGCTGGCGACTCTGACTCTGGCCGGCTTTCGATTCCTCTGACTCCTCCCTTCCTCATCCCATCATTCTGTTTGGCGTTCCCGCCTAGCTTTATCCTGTTCAGCTATTGGCCTGTGTCGGTCAGCTTGTTTATTAAACCAATTGTAACGATATATGTTAATACAGTGTGCAAAAGGATTATCCACCAGAAGGCACTGCACAGTATCGCATAGGTTTTCTCACCGTACGTCTCTTATAATCTTTCTCTCTCCGGTGCCCTTTCCATGTTGTTCTCTGAGCCTTGTGCAGGAGTTGTCTTGTAGTGTAGACATTGGGGCCAGAAGCTACAGTATCAGACGTTGTCTGCGTTTTGACCAGTTGTAATTTTCTTTAAGTCTCCATCTGCTGCAAAGGGAAGCTTCTTTGATGCTGTGTCAGACATTCGCTTATCTGTGGCTGTACGGATGAGTGTTAGAATACAGTTAGGAATTATAATGCTTTAGTAAAACGGAGGTAGTAGGTTTTTTTTTAGGATCCATGATGTCAATAACCCGGGAAAGTTGGCTTTGTTATTCGTACCAGGCAAGATTTACCTCCTGTTCAGCAGGCTATAAATCCAATTAGTCCACTAAAATCAATAACTATTGCACCCTTAGGGATATCCTGCCATGCTTGTCATTGTACTGCATAGGTGTCACAACTATTTAGAACTATTGGTTGCTTAGCTTTGTGAAAGACTCAACCTGTTCTAGAAAAGTAATGACATAGAAATAAATACTGTTATGACCAAAAGTTAGCCAGGCACAGTGGCACTTTCTTGTAATTCCAAGGCTGGGGAAATGTAGGAAGAGGCTATGAAGGAAGACTTTGTCTCAGAAAGAGAAAGAAACATAACAGTCCAACTATTCTAAATGAAATAATCTGTCTCTTTGACTAAAATGTGTGTGTGTTATGTATACATCAAATCAAAATAGAATTGAGTGGTGTTGTGTACAAATATATTAGTACTTACTAGTACTTAATATAAGCTTACTTTCTTAGAAGATAAAATGTAAACAGACATGCAGTTAACCTTCCATATTTCTAAGTTATGCATCTTATTTCCTGCACAATAAAGTATAATAAATATTTATATAGAAAAATCATGCATAAAGTATTATAAGTATTCTAGAGATGATTTAAAGTGTATGGAAGTATGTACATAGGATATATGCAAACATTGCATCATTTTATATCATCCATGAAGTTTAATATCTGTAGGGATCTTGAAATCAATCATTGTGAATTTTGAGAGACTACTATATACATATCTTTATACATACCTTTTCTATTGCTTCAGTACTTTGTTTTTATTTGAAAATATACTGATATCAAATCACTATAAATGAAGAATACAATATGTATAGCTGTTAAAACCTAGGCATAAAACCACAAGAATGTTGTATGTGGTAACTATCGTTTGTTTGGATCCACCTGCATATAATATCATTAGAATCTGGCATTGATAATACTTGGTACAATTAGCAGCTTGTGAAACACATTTCTCCGATAGGAAAGGAGCAGTCTCCTCGGGATGCTGACACTGCCCTATAATGGAAATTAGTTTCAGTCACTAATCTGTTTTTCCACGTAGTTTAATGACCTGTTCTTGTTATAAAAATATCTTAACTTTACCATGCATCATACTAAACTATCATTCATGCATCTATTCATTCCATAATTATGTATTACATATCTGATATAACATGGTATTTTTATTGCTGTGTCACAAATCATTACTAATATAGCAGAATAAAAGAACACACATTTATAAACTCATAGGAGTTTTTATTTAACTCTCTGTTCTGGGTCTTAGCAGACTGAAATGTTTTCACTGCCTCTATACCTGAGGCTCTAGTTACTGCCCAAGTGTGTTTTGTGTTGGCAGAATTCACTTGCTGTAGTTGCAGGACTAAGTTCCCTGATGCTTTGTTGATTGTAGACTGCGCTGCTCTCAGCTCCTGTCCACTGCTGTCTGCTACACAGGGTCATATTTACAATATACCTATTGCTTTCTTTTAACTAATAAGTGATTGTTTTTGTGCTTTCTAACACAATTATCAGAGAAAACTGTCTTTAAAGATTCCTGTGATGAAGTCAGGCTAATCATAATAATATTCCTATCATAAGGTCAATGATTTTAGGTATTAGTTACAGCTATAAAATCCCATTACATCAGTATCTAAGTTAGCATTTATGCAATTGAGAGGAGGTATGAATACATAAGGGGCTGGGAATCTTGAAAAACCATTTTATGATTCTGACATAAGGAGCTGGATTTCACTATGTGTCCTAATACTCAAGATACAGTGGGGAAGAGAGAGAGAGAGAGAGAGAGAGAGAGGGAAATTCTCACCTATATGGAATGTACTCTCTAGAAAGTTGAAGGGGAAAATATTTATATCATTTTTCAGCATCCCATTTCAGATTTTTTAAAGACCGAATAATTAGAATAGGCTTTATATTTGTTATGTATTTTCAGCTCCAGTTAGCTTCATTTTTTAACAGATGTCATTTTTTTTCTGTTTATGTTTATAATGTGTCTGTCACAAAAAAATGCCTATACTGAGCATTGATTTCTTATTTTATATTCATGGAATTACAGGTTTGGTAGCAGGGAGGAAAAATTAAAGATCATGCCATGGTTTGTTAGCATTTAAAGGAAAGGAAGTTGAGAGTCTTTTTCTGCTTATACTTAGTAAAATACCAAGGTGCACATCTATTTTGAATATGTATACTTCTCAAGTGATAACAGATATGGCCATCCCTAACGAGTATCTTTCTTAAAATAGAGAAGAAACTTAAATAGCAAGAATGGGCAGGATACTAAGGAAACGGACTACTCAAGCAGATGGTGGCTGTTCTAGGGAAAGTCTGAGTAAGCCCTAACTGCTGCAGTGGGCTGAAAAGGGCCACCAGGAGCGAACTTGGCGTGCTTTTCTTTGAATGTCTCACTACGTTACAAGAACCACCAGGTACAGATTTTTTTTCTGTTGATTTTATTATAAAGTGTTGTTGTTTTTTTCATTAAAATGTTTCTTCTTCACAAAAACAAACTTCTGCCTAAAATATAACTTTTTCATGATTAAGATACCACAATCGATTTCTTTGTTTCTTCCTATATATTTTCAAATCTTTGCCATAATTTTTGAGTTCTGTTGAGCTTAACAGCATTTAATAATTTTGTTGTAAACTCTTTTTAAATTTAATAAAAATAGGAGTACAAATAACAGGACTTTGCCTATTTAAAAATAAAAGTCATAGTTAACTGAAGTGTATTTGGCAAATAATGGAATTTTGCATGAAACAGAGGCAAAAAAAAATGCTACCAGGAAACCAGAAACGGAATAAAAACACAAAAGGTATCTCTGGCACAGTGCCCTGGAGGTCTGCAGCCATGGCCAAGAGCATGAGGTAATGTCAGAAACAAGAAAACACCATGGGCTGGGTCTTTGTCATTCTGACCCCAAGATCATTAGTGTTTGTGTCAACTATGGTCTGTATAGTGGTTTGTAAAGGTGTGAGTTGAATATTTCTCTTTATTTCCTTATCAGTGTACCCTACTAGGATAAAACAGCCTTCTTATTCCCAATCTCCAGATGAACAAACGTGTACCATAAAGAAATTAGGTTGCTAGAATTCCAACCTTTGAGAAGCAACTAAAACTGACTTTTTTTATAAGCCCAACACACTGTGACTGAAGATTAGAATTCAGAAAAGAGTAGCAGCTGACTTAGTCAAAGAAATGAACTTGTTTTCATTCATTATCTTAATATATATGCACCCTGGAATTTGCCTGTATTCTTACCACAGCAAGCTGCTTCTACTTTACAAGATAATGCCTTGGTGCTAGCATTATTAATTATTATTATTATTATTATTTTTAATCCCAAACACACCTACCACCCAACACCCCAAAAAACTTCTTTTCAGTATCTTTTGGATACTGATGAATTTGAATAATTTCATAAAAATTCAATAGCTTTGTCTCTCATGTCAGATAAAGAAATCAAAAGGTACAACCACAAAATACTAAATTGGTGACGATTTGCAAAATAGATCATCCATACTGAGTTCGTGATGCTAAAATTACCTTCCTCAAACATTGAAGTTAGTTGAGGAAAAATAGGAAGGATGATTGGCAAGGGCAATTCAAAGGCAGCAAGCCTGGGGCTGCACGGTGAGCTGCTCTGCTTTACCCTTCCAGAAGAGCAGCTGTGACAAACAAAACAGTTGTTTGGTGCGAGTCTGACCACTTTTCCATCACAAAATAAGAGTGCTCTATTTGGGGTTCAGGGAGAGGGCTTGGTTAGTTACGTGCTTGTTGTATTAGGGTGGGAGTTCAGCCCCCCAGCACCTGTGTAGTATACAGAGCGTGGTGGTACACCCATACAACCTCAGCACTGGAGAGATAGACAGGTGGATCCCCTGAAGTCCCTGGACAGCCAGGATAGTTGACTGTAATGTAAACAATCGCAGAGTTCTAGGGTCAGTGAGAGGCATTGTCTCACAAAACGAATGAAAAATAAAGTGGAGAGACATTGAGGAAGACATCAGACATCCACCTCTGTCCACCGCATGCCCACATGTATACATGCAACTACACATATGTGTATATATACACAACTACACAATACACCAATTATATACAGCAGTGAATAGAATGTGCTTAATATCCCAACATGATCAAAGATACAGTGTGCATACCTTCTTCTAGAGAACAAAGAGTCTATATACATGTGTATATAATGCTATGGTCACCGAACCGTAGCCTCTGCCACTGCTGAGAGGGTGGGAAGAATGAAATGAGTGCAGCCTGCAGCCCGGCAGTGGTCTGGTCACTGCTGAGAGTGTAGCCTCACACACACACATGCGCTGTAGCCAGCTGAACCTGCTCGCTCTGTGCTGCGGAGCCAGGAAAGGAGGAAGACAGGAAAGCTTGGAGGACTCTGTCTCCCACAGCCAGCACTTGGAGCCAGTCAACAAGAAATAGCTAGAGGCTACTTGGCCCATGAGCCAAGAAGCCCATATGGGTAAATATATGCTTTTAACAGAGAAGAAGATTCAGGAATTCTCCTAATTTTGTGATTACAAGATTTAAAATAAAAATAGCAAAGATATTAAAAATTGGCTTAGCTATACCGGCCTAAGTCTGTGGACATGGCAGTCTCGGAGCCGGGGCAATGGCAGACACCTGGGAACCTGAGCTAAATTTGCCAGCTATTCAAGGTCTGTGGTTAGACCACTGACCATGTGCCCAGCCCAGGAACAGCAGGCAATGAGTGACCCACACCTCCTGGTCCCAAGTACCCAGTGAGAAAGGTGGAGAGAGCCCAGTTGCGACACGCCCTGCTCCCAGCTTCAACTGCACTCTGAGCTGTTATCTCTGGTTCCAAGCCTGGCAGATAGCTGAGGGCCACAGCACAGCTTTGCCCCCAGGGGATTGGAAGCTGCTGATCAAAGCTTGCCTATCAGGAGGGGATTATCTGTTGTGGAAAACTGAGTTTGCAGAACAAAGTCAAGCCACTGCTGGGAGAAACAGGGCCCAACAAGTTCCTATGTCCTCTGAAATGCTTGTAGATGAGGGACCTTATACAGAAACAGATCAGCAGTCAGACTTTGGTATGGCAGCATAAGCCTAAATAAATGCAGCTGCTAGGAAGGTCTGGAATAGACTCCCATCATTTGAAGATTAGGCTGAGGAATAGTCTAGTCTAAGACAGGGACCTGACGAATTATTTCAAGACTTTGTCTCCAGACTGATGGAGACATCAAAAAGGGTGACTGGGGATACAGAAGCAGGACTTTTGGTAGTTAAACAGCTAGCCTTTGAGAACACTAATGCTGAAATGATTAATTAAAAATGCTGCAGATCTCTGGTGGCCACAGGCAGCAGGCCCTGTGGCTGCGGACAGTGGGCAGGGGGTCCCTAGAGCAGCCAATCCCAGGCAGGGACGGCCTCAGGTCCCCCAGTGCTGTGCTGGCCCCGGGCAGGGAGACACGCAGCATTGGGCAAAAGACAGAGACATGGATAGGCATGCCATGCAAAGTGCGATTGCATATTTATTTAGCGGGTTATGGAGGGGGAAGGAAGGAGAGAAGAGGAGGGGAAGGGGAGAATGGAGAGAGGCAGAAGCTGCCTCTTCGAGAAAGAGACGGAAAAGGAAGAAACTAATGTAATAGATTAAATAAAAATGCTGCTGCTCCCCGAGTGGCTGTAGCAGCAGCGGGCCATGAGACCATGCCAAAGATCCCTGAGCGGGGCAGGATGCGGGGCCCCAGAGCAGCCAGTCCCAGGCAAGGAGACCACACTGCAAGTCTCTGAAGGCAGCTGGGCCTGGTCTATTGCAAAGAGTTTTTTCTTCTTTCTCTCTTTTTGCGAGTGTAAATCTTACCTGTTAAGTTGAGAGCCAGTACAGTCAAGCTCAGACACAGCTCTCCAGGCAGATTCTATACTGTAGCTTTAGACAGCCCTCAACTGCTCAGAGATCTGAGGAATATGGCATTTAAATATTTATTAAGAAAAACTTTTCATAACTAAAAGAGACAGTTTGGCTCCTAGCAGCAGCACTCTACTTCCTCCAAAGAAGAAAGAAGACAAATGGGCACAGAACAATGTCCATCTGCAGTCCGCTTCTACTGCCAAGTGCTGACCACTGGGTAGAACAGCTTTAAGGCCTTTTTGAAAGAAAAGCATTATCTATGATTACATTCGGATTTGTTCAGATATTGGCCACTCGTATACTCAGGTACAGGCCAGAGCCACTGCTTTACAGGGAAGGACAGTTAATGATGTTCTTTTTCTACGAAAATCTTACTTACAAAAGATGTATATATGGAAGTCTTAGATCCAACCTAACCCTTGTTTCTTAAGTTTTTTTTAAAGTAATTTTTGAAGAAAGCTCTAAATGGTACTCAACTTTCCTTACAGTTAAGGCACACCCTTCAGTCTGAATGGAGACAATGACAAGTGAGAGAAAGTGTGTTGGCTGCTCTAGCCCAGGTGTATGTGACTCTGTAGGATCCTTTCCCCTCATGCTGGATGTTGATATCCAGGCTGTTCCTGGTAGGCATGGACATGTTCAGGAAACTCAGCCTGTTGTATAAGAGAAAATTTCAATATGTTGGGGGGTGAAATTATTGCAGTGGTTAGGCTACCTTAACACATTTTGTGTCCTGCACAAACTATCCCATCAAATAACACCCCTCTTTGATATTCTTGATTGTCAACTTGACTACTTCTGGAATTAACTAAAACCCAAGCAGCTATACATATCTGTGAGGGAATTTTTTTTCTTAATTAAATCATTATAAGTGGAAGGCACACTTTTAATTCAGATCTTTTGAGGTAAGAAGATTCATCTTTAATCTGGGCCACATTTATTTTTTGGAAGTCTGGATAAAAGTCATAGAAGAAGAAAGCTTCCTCTAACTCTCTCTTGCAAGTACATGCCTACTTCAGGGTTCCAGCGTATACTGAAGACCAACTGAGACATCTAGCCTCATGGACTGAACAACTACTGGGTTCATGAATCTTCCATTGGTAGACAGTCATTGGTGGACTAACTGGTTGATTAGCCATACACAAACACACACACATACACACACATACATACATACACACACATGTGTATGTTATTAATTAAATTACATTAATTAAATTAAATAAATTAAAACATTTATTCTATCAGTTCTGTTCCTCTACAGAACCATACTAAGATAACATTTCTGATTTTCTTCCCTCTTCATGGATGAGAACAGTTATAGACTTTTTCCTCTGTAGTCCATGCTTTCCATCTGCGATCCTTCATCATGTCCTCCGCGTGGAGATTCATACAGATTTGTATCATCTCTGAAGAAAATAATATATCTCCATGTCATAGTAGCTCAACAACAGTAGCCCACTTCTAGCACATTAACACTAAGGATGTGGAGCAGTTCTCTTTATACTGATGTTTACTGACTACAATCTTAGATAAGGAGAAATTAAGATTCCTAGAGACAAAGCCACATTCTGCCCTGAGGCCACTAGAAATCCCAGGGTATTATCATCTCTCCAGCTCTCATTCTCTGAGTTTGAGTCACCAGGGCTGTGAATCTAACAGGCTATATATAGTCATTGCTGTAGACGTCTGTCTTTTTAGTCAAAAAAGTATCAGAGGGAAAGTTTAGAAACATACCTGAGAGAGTTATAAAAGAAGTTAGTAGAAATCTAGATTCCTGGTAGAAAAAGGTAGGCTAAGCATTTTATTCTGCTAGCTGTACTGAAAAAGGGGAAAAGGGATACCTTATTTGTAAACAAGTGCGCCTGTACACAGCAAATCTAATGCTGTCCCAGGTGGAGAATAGAGAATGAAGGATAGCGACACCTCATAAATAGGCTCCAGAATCTTTTTTAGCTTTGGTAACAGCTTTTCACCAACATACGAGAATAACTGGACTTGTTTAGCCCTTTATTTATTAACATTTTATTTTTAAAAACTTAAGGGTCATATAAGAAGTTATATTACAAAGAATTTCTTTATCTGCTTTACTCAGCATACTCTGACATAGACACCTGAAGCAAAATGACTCATCAAGCAAGAAGTCGATATGGAGAAAATAGTGATAGCTAATGCACATCCTTACTCAGCTGTCTTCAGTTTTTCTTCTAATGTCTTCTTCTGGCCCAGTATCCCATGGGCTTTGCTTCCATGTCTCCTTGGTCTCTTCCAGCCTGGGAGCTCTCTTCAGGGTTTCTCCAACTTTACTTCATTGCTGAAGAATACTAGCCAGGGTTTTGAAGAATGTTCCTTAGTTTGTGTCTTCGAATATTTCTTCAGGGTTATATTTTCATTATGTATTTTTTTTGAGACCGTGTTTCTCTGTGTAGCTTTTGGAAGCTGTCCTTGAACTAGCTCTTGTAGATCAGGCTGGCCTCAAACTCACAGAGATTCACCTGGCTCTGCCTCCCGAGTGTTAGGATTAAAGGCACGTGCCACCACCACCCGGCTTGGTTATGTATTTTAGGAAAGCTGATAGATACAACTGTAATGTCCCTTTCTCAGTGCATGATAACAGGGATCATGTGACAATGATATGTCTTTAATGGTGTGATTTGATCTTCATCAATATTTTCTGGTTTGAAGCAATTCACTGAGACTGGCACATATGTAGACAGACTCTTTCCCCTTCTTTAGCTAGAAGTTGTTCTTTAGGGTGACTTTGGAAGGTATTTGTGAATGATGGGGGAAAAAAATCCCTTCATCTCAGGTCTCTGAATAATTTCTCAAGCAGAATCCCTCTCCATTCTAACTACAAACCCTCAGCTGTCGTGTGCATTTATATAGGTGGAGAAACCCCCTTAATTATGGCAGAAACGTTGTAGTTTGTAGTTTTCCTTTGTTCTGTAGTAGTTCCTGAATTTAATATTTAAACTGTCACAAGTGAAGAATTTGCTTATGAAGGCACTGGATCAAACTAAATTTGATATTAACTGTTCCCCACTGATCACTTGGCTCTAGTTGGTGGTGATGGCCTAGAAGGAGGTAGAAGCTAAGAAAGTTCTAGGTCCTAGGAAGAAGTAGGTCACTGTAGAAATGACCTCTATAGTTATACCAGGGTCACAGTTCCCGAGGTCACATTTCCTGAGGTCACAGTTCCTGGGGTCACATTTCCTGGGGTCACAGTTTCTGAAATCACAGTTCCTGAGGTCACGGTTCCCAGGGTCACAGTTCCTGAGGTCTTGGTTCCAGGGGTCACGGTTCCCAAGGTCACACAGTTCCTGAGCTCACTGTTTCTGAGGTAGCCTCCATCCCAAGCTTCTGTTACCATGAAATTCTGTTGCACACCGGAACAGGAGCAACAGAGCCACAGATGAAGTCTCTGAAAATGCTGTAGACAATAATCAGTTCCCCTCTTCAGGTGTTTTCAGGAGTTTGCCATAGTAAAGGAAAGCTAACACATCTCAGAACATTCCATGGTTTTCTCCTTATCATAGCTCTGATTCTAATCTGTAGTCCACAGTGGCTTCTATCAACCTTTCTAGCCAATCCCCTTTAATTTCAAGTAATTTAAAATATCTTAAGCTTGATATCTCATTTTATTTATGCTGCTATACTCCACTTACATGAATTATATAATATTTAACTTGTTTTTAAGCCCCTCAAATTAGTCACTATTTTTACAGTGTTGAGTCAGATTTATTATCAACTTCCCCAATTATTATTTTTCTTAATAGACATCCATATTACTTTTTAATTTTTTAAAAAAATTTGTATTCATTCTTTGTGGGTTTCACATCATGCAACCCCATCCAATTCATCTTCTTACCACTTCTTATATATCCTCTGTCTTTGCAACCTCCCCACTCCAAAATAAAATAAAATTTAAAAGATGAAAACTTCATCATAAAAGCTGTGGTGTGACACAGTTCATCACACAGTTTACCCTTTAGTTCATACATCTTTACTTGCAAGTGCTCATTGCAAGGAGTTGCTGGTCTGGCTCAAGGCCTCTGGCTTCTAGTACACCATCAGAACTGGGCTCTCATTGGAACTCCTTTTGGATATCTGATGAAGGAAGGTCATTGATTAAAAAATAAAGAAACTGCCTTGGCCCATTTTATTGGTTAGAAGATAGGTGGGTGGAGTAAACAGAACAGAATGCTGGGAGGAAGAGGAAGTGAGCTCAGAGACACCATGCTCTCCTCTCCCGGGCAGGCGCGATAGCTCTGCTCTCTGAGGCGGCACGCAACGAAGCAAGCCGCCAGGTCAGACATGCTGAATCTTTCCCGGTAAGACTGTTGCTACACAGTTTATTAGAGATGGGTTGATCGGGATATCAGAATTAGCCAGTAAGGGCTAGAACTAATGGGCCAGGCAGTGTTTAAAAGAATATAGTTTCCATGTAATTATTTCGGTGCATAAGCTAGCTATGTGGGCAGCCGGGTGCCAGGGACGCAGCCCCGCTGTTCCTATTTCAACAGATATCCTGTTGTTGTCCTGAGTTATGGTGATCCTGCTGTTTCAGATCTGTAGGTTCATCCCCTTCACATGTTCTAATAGTTCACAGATTCAGTGGATGTTGGGGTGGGGCAACTCATAGCCCTGGTTCTGGGCCTAGGTAGTCACTGGGTTGGTCAGTCAGCTCTCCTGCCTGCCAAAGGTAGTGAGGGACAAGGGGGGAGTATCTATCCCTTGCACATGCTGCATAAGAGATGAATATTGGTGCCAGCTCTCCTACTCTCATATCCTCAGGTCTGGCTCACCTGTGTTCCTGCAACAGGGTCATCAATACTGTGCTTCCCAGGCAAGGTGCAGGGCCTACTCTCTCAAGTGCTATAGGCAGTGAGGGCAGGACCAGCCCTTCTGCCTCTCATGACCCAGAGGCCAGCTTTCTCACCCACCACGGATGGCGAGGGGTTGAGGAAAAAGGATCTTTTTCAGTTATTTTAATGAGAGTGTATAAGTGGTAAATGTTTTGTCTTTTTCTGAAAAAAAAATCTTCAAAATAAATCTTGAATAATAGTTTTACCCCTTAAAATTTTTGTTCTTTAGCATCAAACTTAGAACAATGAATCTTGATTGAACTCACCTGAAAATACAAAGACACTTAAATCATATTTTAAAAACCAAGCTTTGAGTCTAGTCTAGAGAGGTTGATAGACAAAAGGATCATTCCATGATGATGACCATGTCTCTGTGGACCATCAGTATCTGCTTTCTTCTTAAGAACACAACAAAAATATCTTCATAAGGGTCTTACAACTTTATTGGGACTATATAGCTAACAACAATAGCAAGAAAAAGTCTACATGACATTTCTAGGTCTGGCAAGTTGCCTGTTTTAGTGGATTACATTTCAAATCTTCTTTCCATTCTTCAATGACTATGATTTGAAGATAAGCATAGGTGCCCTATAGCTGTGTCACATTAATTTGCTTACTGTTTGGAGGGTTTTTTTTCTTATAGTTATCCATCCCTGATTCATTATTGCATGTTAAGTGGTGTGTGTTTAAGAATGATGGTAAACAAAAGGCATGGTTTTACATTGTGGAATAATATTTCAGGAACAGTCATTCATTCATTCAAGTGTTAGAGAAGACAAACCCATAGCTTATATTAATCTTGTTAACTTGCAGCATTGGCTGAAAGGACTCACCTTCTCTAAGAAGGAGAGAAGTATATTTTGCAAGTGGAAATGATAATAGAATGGTTTTTTTCTTTCTTCTTGGACAGTTGTGAAAGCATATTTCTTAGATATTTTATAGGTGAATTGAACTCATGGATAGACATGTTTTAAAAATACAATGAAATTTTACCTAATTAAAAAAAAATTAAAGTTTGAGATTGGTTCTATAGTTCAGACTGACCTCACACTTGGGCCTTCCAGTGTGTAATCATTATATAACACCACGACTTCCTTATTTTGAAGTTTTTAAAAAAATAAACTTAAAAACTAGCTTAAATAAAATCAATTCTATAAAAATGTGAATTTCTGTCATTACTAAGAAGAAGCTTGTATTTGAGGAGACAGCCACCAGACAAACTGAATCTGTGGCTAAAAATATACTCAAAATAAAGTCAGTAAGTGCTAGAAAATCTTATATAGGTTTTGACACTCAAGACTTTTGTACATAATAATAAAAGCACAAATATCTCTCATCCTCCCTAATAATCATCATTGCTGTAGTTTCTTTTTGTGCCTTTTTCCTTTTGTAAGACAGGACCTCATTGTGTTTCTCTGACTATCCTGGACATCATTATGCAGTCCAGGCTGGCCTTCAATTCACAGAGGGATCTAACTGCACCTGTCTCTCATAGGCTAGGATTAGAAGGGTGTGCCACCATGCCTGCCTTCTGTAGTTTCTCACCCATGAAATAAAAATAAATAGGAAAGCCGGGCGGTGGTGGCGCACGCCTTTAATCCCAGCACTCGGGAGGCAGAGGCAGGCGGATCTCTGTGAGTTCGAGACCAGCCTGGTCTACAAAGGGAGTTCCAGGACAGGCTCCAAAACTACGGAGAAACCCTGTCTCAAAAAAAAAAAATAAATAAATAAAAAATAAATAAATAGGAAATAATGGCTGTGTAGATTAGGGAGAATAAAATACTATGCATTTAGAAAATATAATCATATATACATGCAAAAACTAGAATAAGATGGTTAAGCAAAGTTTCTATATGTAAGGAAGAAAGATAACAAATGCATGGCAGATCTGTATAAAAGCTGATAATTATATTAACATGGTACTGGAATATTTTCCCATAGAAATATGAATTTCTTTCACCAATACTGTTCTACTAGATAATCACAGTCTAAAGTTATGTTTATAGAAATAAATTAATAGGCTTATAAAAAGCCCAGAGACAGAAACAACTTGCATATATGATGGGAACTTGATGCATTACAAGTGGGGTATTTTAAGTTAGAGCAGTAGTTCTTAGCTGTGGGTCACATTCTCTTTGGGAGTCGAACAACCCTTTCACCGGGGTCACCTGAGACAATTGGAAAACACAGGTATTTACATTCCAATTCATAACAGTAACAAATTATAGTAATGATGTAGCAACAAAAAACAATGTTATGGTTGGGGGTCACTACAACAAGAGGAGCTGTATTACAGATGTGCAGCATTAGGAAGGTTAAGAACCACTAGGTTAGAGGGGTAAACATCTTCATATATAACAGACATTGACATAAATGCTTCTCAAAGAGGTATTTTTAATTTAGAAGAGAAACAGTACAAAGTTGATACACCATTTATATAAGTGCTAATTGTAAGTCCCGGTCTCAGGGCTCCATCTTTGGAGGCCCTGTCCCTGTGCCCGCCAAACCTTGGCCCCTCCCCCAGTCTATTTAAACTGCTCCCTGGTGTTCATGTTGGCTACTTTTTGGTTCCTCTCAGGGGGCCACCCAAGAGTGCAGGAATCCTATTAAACCTGGTTATCCTTTAATTTGGCTTGTTGTGATTTGGCTTGATTGGAATTTTTGCGTTGGCAGAGAGCTCATGTTAGAAAATATTTCTAATGTCTGAGGGTCCCACTGAGATAGGATGGTTTTCTTTGTGGCCTGTGGCCACGCATCAAAAGCACCCTAGTCAACAATCCACGTCACGCTAAAACCGGCTCCCTGACTACAGCAGCTGCATCTTGGTGAGTCCCTTTTTCTTGTCTATGCTATAGGGTTTTGGGGGACCCATTCATATTTACTTTTGTCCATTATTGGACTCTTGTGGAAGACGTGGGTCCGCGCCAAGAATCCGATCTCAGTGGCTACGCTGGGCCGAGCTAAGGTGGATTTTGTTTGCATTAGGGACCCTTAGCATTCAATATTCACAACCCAGCTAGGTCTAAGAGCTATTTTGGTGGACGCGCTGTAATAGACTTAGGCCACACAGTCAGGCATAGACTTTAAAATGGGCACTTGCAGTTCAAAGCCAGATCCGTTGTAGCCCCTGAGATGCCTCTTACAAAATCTTTATAAATTAGGGCTGTCTGATACAATCTATCCCGAACGGCTAATTTCCCTGTGCACTAAGATTTGGCCTCAATACTATCTTGACTATGGGATACAGGGACTACTGGAAGGAAGCCTTGAGCATACCATCCTCTGGGACCTAAAAAATTTTTGTCACCGTAGGGACAAATGGGCAGAGCTTACATATGTCATTGGTTTTGGGGCTCTGGGCTCTCACCCCACCCTCAGTAGCCAGTGTCTTGCAGCACTGGTCTTGGTCGCTAGGGCCTCTACGCCTCCAAATTCCTGGTCATCTGGGAACTGGGACCCAAAAATTCCAACTAGACCATGCAGCCAGAGGCATCAGTCCTTCCCCCACTCCCTCAAGCCCACACTACCCACCCCCTTCTATCCCCTCCTTTGCCAATCTGGAAGTTCAAGGTCAACTTCCACCTTACCCACCTTCTTCTCCCCCTTCCCCTCCTATCTCATCTTTCCACCCTTGGACCCCTTCTGCTCACTGGGCTAGCCCCTCCCAATCCACCCCAGTGTCCTCCCATACCAGATCCCACCATAGCTCCACCCTTCTCTGCCCTCTCTGGGAGGTGGCGAGAGTCGATGGCATTATGAAAGTTCATGTTCCCTTTTCTCTTCCAGATCTCTCCAGATAGAAAAGCGGCTAGGTTCCTTTTCTACTAATCCTTCTGTTTATAGTAAAGAGTCTCATTACAGAGGTGAAACATTATGGTTGGTTGCCTCCTTCAGGGTATAGAAATGGTCTGGAAAAAAAGTAAAAATCCAGCCATTTTTTAAATTGGCTACAAGAAACCATGGCCCAATATACCAGGTTAGATCCAGCTTCCCCAGTGGGAACCAAGGTCTTGGCTACCCATTTTATTTTTCAGTGAACACCAGATATTTAAAAAGCTAATAAAGGCTGAGGAGGGTCCCCAAACCCCTATACAGAAATTGGTAAAAATAAAGTTTTAATGCCTGAGAAGAAACAGCTGAGTCTTCCTGACAGACAAGGCTACCTAATCTGCAGGCCCAGGCCTTAGCAGCTGCCCTAAGGCCACGGGAAGGGGGACAAGGAAGCCAACCACAAGTCTCTACCCTGCTGGAGCCTAGCCTAAGTCAACCTCACAGACAAGCTGTTACACTGGAAACCACAATGCCCCCATGCAGTCTTGTCCTCTATGCCACGCCACGGAGGTTCGGCCCCATCAACATTGACAAGTGAAACTGTGCCAGCCTTCAAGCTTCTCAGCCCTGCAAAGGATTGACACTGCCCAGACTTGGTATATCGCATAACCCTATCCAAGTCTAAGGTAAAGCTAACAGGTAGCGGGTAAGTCCATTACTTTTCTTTTGGACATGGAAGCTACCTATTCTGTTCTAACATCTTACTTGGGCCTTACGTTCCCCTCACCAATTTCAGTTATGCGGGTAGATGGGACTCTTTCCTCCTCACTTAAAACTTTGCCACTGTCCTGCATTCTTGCAGGACAATTTTTCTCTCATTCTTTCTTAGTGATACCCACTTGCCCTGCACCTTTACTGGGTCAAGACATTCTCAGCAGCTTCAGGGCCACCCCACGTTTCCCTATAGGCCTGAGCCCTTTTGAGGTGCTTTATGGCAGGCCTTTTCTCCTTAACCATCACCTCCCAGTTCAAACTGATGGGGTACCTATCCTACCTTTCCCTTTTTTTTTTTTTTTTTTGGTTTTTCGAGACAGGGTTTCTCTGTGGTTTTGGAGCCTCTCCTGGAACTAGCTCTTGTAGACCAGGCTGGTCTCGAACTCACAGAGATCCGCCTGCCTCTGCCTCCCGAGTGCTGGGATTAAAGGCGTGCGCCACCACCGGCCGGCTCTACCTTTCCCTTTTAAGGTCTCTTCTCCGTTCACAAGCTGACAGTTGTCTACGTGCCCCCATATCATATCAGTGGACCCTAATGCCCCTAAACCTGCCCCGCTCTCCCCAGGAGACAGAGTACTCCTCATACAGCTAATTCCTAGATATCTCAAACCTCGATAGACAGGACCTCACATGGTAATCTTCACCACCCCCTCGGCTGCCAAGCTCCTGGGACACCCATGCTGGTACCATCTCTCCAGGCTCAAATGGGCACCTACTCAGGACACTTGGTCTGTCCAGCAGACAGGACATTCCACCCTCCGGTTTTCCAGGATGCCACAATGAAGGGCCTACCTGCTCCTCATCCTGGCACGCTCATCTTTGGTGATACAAACAAGATGGGTAAAGACACCTGCCTTCTCACCTCCCCCCAGAAACAGATGCCTGGCGTCTCCAAGATGACAGTACACGGGATGCCTTTTAAGCCACACTTCTCACTGAGCATGGACCCACCGACACCGAGCTCTCCCCTTCCCCACATTGCCCCATGCCTGTAGGAAGTAGCCAGACTTGAGTCAGTGCTATTTTTTCCTACGAGAGCCTACATGTTAGTCAAAATATCACCTCAACTTCCTGTTAGCCCTTATACAAACAGTCAGGAATCTAAGTCTCGGTGTCTGGCCTCCATCTTGGGAGGCTTCTTCCCTGTGCCCGCCAAACCTTGACCCCCTCCCCCAAGGAGGGGCAAGGTAGCCCGCCAAAACCTTGATCACTCTCCCAGTCTATTTAAACTGCACCCCGAAAGTCCTTTCATGGTCTCTTTACCCCCTTCCCGCCCCCCGTGGTCATGTTGGCAGTTTCCCAGTTCTCCTTGGGGCCACCCGAGAGAGCAGGAATTCCATTAAACCTGAATATTTTTTAATTTGGCTTGTTGGGATTTGGCTTGATTGGGATTTTTGCGTCGGCAGAGAGCTCTTGTTAGGAATATTCCTAACACTAATGTGTATAAACTATGTTGTTTAGGGACTTATATTTGTCTAATGAATATAAAATCACAGCCACAAAGTAGTTGAAACTGAAGGCAATTTTCTATAGTAGTTTTACTGTTCCTGCATTGTGATTACAACATGTCACATGAAGTCAGATGTGGGAATTTTCTACTGTAGTTTCATGTTGGTGTTCAAGAAGTTTTGGACTTTGGAGTATCACTTTGACTTCAGGCTATTGGATTAAAGATGGTCCATCTGAAGTTGATTCAGAAATTCACCAGAAGAACAACCAGATGATAATAGAATGAGAAGCTCATCCCATAGGTAGTAAGTGAAACCCAAGTCATGGAAGAAAATTGTACCTATGTTTTCCTCAGTGCTGAAGCCAGGAGCTTTCCTGTGGTTGAATCAGCAGTCTACCCTGAGTTATACCCTGAGCCTCTAACTTGGAAAAATACACATAGTACTCCTAAGTCTATTTGGGAAAGAAGATAAATTGACAGCATCCTCAGAAGTGTGACGAAGTCATGTTCCTCAGTCAATAATTTGAAGAGGAATGAAGAGATAATTAGAAGGAAGAAAACCTTGAGAATAAAATGCTTCCTAAACCTTTTCCAAGACCTCAGTTGAGAGCTGTTTTCTCTTTGGGTTCCATAATAAACTGATGTCTGGAAAAAAGAAATTTAAATCTGAAAATATGAAATCAAATGCAATCAAATTTAACGTAAAAATGCTAGAGGCCTGCATGTAAGTAATATGTAAGAGCTCATGGGATAGAATGACCATGGGCTGCTTGCAAGTAAACTACTTACTCAAGAACTTTAGTGGAATAAAAAAAGGCAGTCATGATAAGACTCGAGAATGAGGAAATTATAGCAAATATTTCTAATGAGTATTAAATATAGTCAAAAATGTAGAGCTAAAATTAAGCAAGGCTGACATTTTGCTGTGGGATAAAGTATAGATGGTCTAGTTCATGAAGAAGCATCATGAGGATGCTAACAAAAGCTGACTATCCCTCTCTTAGCAGCCACCAGCGCTTGAAAATTATTGAAATCAGCCAGCATATATGTACATCAATGGAAACTCAAATAATATTTATATATGTAATCTCACTTGCAAAGAAATAAAATGCAAAATGTAAATGTTACATGTGTTTATACACATACTATGTATACATATGGAATATGGGTTTTTAGTAAGAATGAAGGTTTAGCATATGGAAGCAAGGACTAAATTTTATCTGAAGCTGTATTTTCTGATTTAAAAAAAAATTTCCAAAGATATATATTTGTATTAATTAAATAATTTCAGAAAAAGTAAGATATCGTTATGTTAGCAATGTTGTTGAAACAAACTTTGGGAGAGAATTTCTAAAATTGTAAAATGTATCTTTCGATTTTTCTTTGTAAAATTTTTAACTTTTCTATGGTGAGCCTGAGTTAATTTGCTAATTAATGTTTTTTTTTTTTTCTTGCTAGGGGACATACCTATGTAACTTTTGGCTGTATCAGTCAAATGCAGGTACTTCCTCATTCCTGTTCTGACTTGGTTACCACCATTGTAATTAACCTAATGCAGATGTTCTTTGCTTTATCTAGACAACTGATTCCCAGGGCTGTGAGCTAACTGTATCATTTGCCTTATCTCTGCCAATTTTTCTCACATTCCTGTCTGTACCTTCCTGGTGCATTTGAATCAGGGGAGACCATAGAACCCATTCATAATGCAGGTATAGGTAAGTTAGCACCAGATGACAGTAATTCCCCAACTTGAAACAGAACTTAACTTAAATTCTTCTCTTTTTATTGAGTAGTAATAATTTAGACAGTCTTTCTGACAATGCCCTATGACAAGTAATCAGTTACAAGTAACAGTAAAAACGTGATGAATATTCATTCTAATATACCTTGTCTCACACCCCAGAGCTAGTGAAAGAAACATGTCCTGGCTCTCAAATAAGAGCCAAAAGGCTAAAAAAAAAAAAAAAAAAAAAAAAAGAAAAAAAAGAAAGGACCGGTGAAAGAAACACAGTTCAGCCCTGAAATCAGAACCATCTCTACCCCTGATCAACTAAACTAACCAATTCCTGAGCAGGAAAACAAACCAACCACGAAACAGAAAAACTTCTCCTTAGGAAAACTCTACTCCTAAGAAGCCCTATATAAATCCCTCTGCCAGTTCAGTTGTGGGCTGTCCTTTCCCACCCCCATAGAGGCAGCCACTCTCCTGGACTTTTCCTTCCCAAATAAATCTCCTTTTCAGGAGTCTTAGGTTTGGAAATGTCCCTTATGGAGGCTGAGCAAGGCTGAGCAGAAAAAGTAACAACTTTTCACTGGGACTGGAGACGATTGCTACACTTCTGGAAGGGCTTCCCCTTTAGCAGAGTGCAGCAGAAGGAACATCTTGGGCTGCAAAAGAAGGAGCAGATAGCTTTACTAGGACATTCCCTTAGGGGAACTGAGCAGAGCTTTGCTATAGCAGAACTCTGGGAGAGGCACATCTTTGCTACATCCTGCCAGGAGACCACCCCATACTGCACCCCAGGTTCAGGTAGCCTGACTTCTAGACAAGTCAGGACACCTTTCCCTCCAGGGCTGAGCTGTCCTATTGTGGCTTCAGCCTCCAGACCTATCCTATTGTGGCTCTAGGTGGCCTGGTTTCCGGACAAGTGAGGACATCTTTCCCTCCAGGGCTGATCTGTCTCTAGGTAGCCGGACAAGTCAGGACACTTTCCCTCCAGGCCTGAGCTGTCACACTGTGGCCCTACCCTCCAGAGCTGTCCTTTTGTGACTCTAGATATAGCCTGGCTTCCTGACAAGTCAGGTTATCTTTGTAGCTTGTTTACAATAAGGATATACTTTAAAAACCTTCCAAAGTGGAAAATACTCTTCCAAAGTGGAAAATCTAAAAGAATTGGACAATTTTCTTAATAGGTACCATTTAGCAATGTTAAATCAATATCAGAAAAAAGAAACATTTAAATAAACCTGTAACCCTTAGTGAAATAGAAGCTGCCATTAAAAATGAAACTAAAAACATTTTAGTGCAGAAATCTATCAGACTTTCAAAGAAGACTTACCACCAATACTTCTCAAATTATTCCCCAAAATATAAATAGAAAGAACCTTCTAAAATTTATTTTATGAGTCTACAGTTACCCTTATACCTAAACCACATAAAGACTCAACTCAGAAAGAGAATCACAGGCCAGTTTCCTTGAGAACATAGAGGCAAACATACTGAATAAAATACTTGCAAACTAAATCCAAATACACATGCAAAGGATCATCCACCATCATCTCCCCTGCTTTCTGTCAGAGATGCAGGAATGCTTCATTCTATGAAAATCAATAACTATGACTCATACATAAACAAATTGAAAGAAAAAACACAGCATCATCTCACTAGACACAGAAAAAGCCTTTGACAAAATCCAAAACTCCTTCATGATAAAAAGTCTCAGAGAGATCAGGGATAAAAGGGATGTACCTAAACATAATAAAAGCACTTTACAGCAAGCCTATAGCCAACATCAAATTAAATGGAGTAAAAGTCAAAGAAATTCCACTAAAATCAGGAACAAGACATGACTGTCCACTCTCCCTAAATCTATTTAATATAATACTGGAACTCTTAGCTAGAGCAATAAGACAACTGAAGATGATGAAGGTGATACAAATTAGAAAGGAAGAAATCAAATTATCATTATCAGATGATATGATTGTGTACCCGAGTGACTCTACAAATTACACCAGAGAATGTGTACCTCTGAAAACACTTTCAGTAAAGTAGCTGGATACAAGATTAACTTACAAGAAAAATAACCCTTCTAGATGCAAATGACAAATGGACTGAGAAAGAAATCAAGGAAATAACACCCTTCACAATAGCCACAAATAATATAAACTATTTTGGGGTAATTCTAACCAAGCAAGAGAAAAACCTATGTGATAAAAAGTTCAAGTCTTTAAAGAAAGAAATTGAAGAAGATATCAGAATATGAAATCCCATGCTCCTGGATTGATAGGACTAACATAATAAAAATGGCCATCCTACCAAAAGCAATCTACAGATTCAATTCAGACCCTATTAAAATTCAAACATTTTTTTTACAGACTTTGAGAGGACAATTCTCATTTTCATATGGAAAGACAAAAATCCCAAGATAGTTAAAATAATCCTAAGCAATAGAAGAACTCCTGGAAGTCTCACCATCCCTGATTTTAAGTTGCATTGCAGAGCAACAGTAATAAAAATTGCATGACATTGGCATAAAAACAGACACATTGATCAGTCTGATCAAATTGAAGACCCAGACATAAATTCATGCACACGGAAACTTGATTTTTGATAAAGAAGTCAGAAATACATACTGGATAAAAAACATTTTCAACAAATGATGCTGGTGAAGCTGGATGTCTGCATATAGAAGAATGCAAATAGATCCATATTTACCATGCTGCACAAAAGTTATGACCAAGTGTAGCAAATTCCTCACTCAATATAAAACTAGATACACTGAACACGATAGAAGAGAAAGTAGGGAATAGTCTTGAGTATATTGGCAGAGGATATGTTCTAAACAGAACACCAACTCTAAGATCAACAATTAATAAATTGGACCTCATGAAACTGAAAAGCTTCTGTAAGGCAAAAGATATTATCCAGAGGACAAAATGGCAGCCTAAAGAATGAGAAACAATTTTCACCAACCCTACATCTGACAGATCACTGATCTCCAAAATAAATAAAGAACTCAAGAAACTATATTTCAAAAAACCAAAAAGTCTAACTAAAAATGGGGTACAGATCTAAAGACAGAATCTCAATAGAGGAAATTCCAGTGGTTTAGGAACACTTAATGAAGTGTTCAACATCTTTTGCCACCAGGTAAATGCAAATCTAAATGACTCCAAGATTCCATCTTACACCTGTCAGAATGTCTAAGATCAATAACGTAAGTGACAGTTCATACTGGAGGGGATGTGGAATCAGGGGAGCACTCCATTGTTGATGAGAGTGAAAACTTGTACAGGAACTTTTGAAATATGGTGGTTCCTCAGAAAGTTGGAAATCAACCTACCTCAAGATCCAGGTATGCCATTTCTAAGCATACACCCAAAGGACTCTTCATCCTACCACAAGGGCACATATATTAGACCTGTTAATTTGTTTTTAAAAGGACCTTTGAATGTGAAAATGAGTGGTCTCTGACTCTCCTCCCTGCTTTGGGGACTCTTTTCCTTCTGTTGGGTTATTGTGTTCAACTTCAATATAATAGTTTTGCTTTATCTTTTTTTTTTTTTTTTTTTTTTGGTTTTTTTGAGACAGGGCTTCTCTGTGGCTTTGGAGCCTGCCCTGGAACTAGCTCTGTAGACCAGGCTGGTCTCGAACTCACAGAGATCCACCTGCCTCTGCCTCCCAAGTGCTGGGATTAAAGGCGTGTGCCACCACCGCCCAACTTGCTTTATCTTTTTATATTTTATTTTGTCATGCTTGGTTGTTACCTCTTAGGAATCGGTTATTTTCTATTAAGAGACAGAAAGGGAATGGACCTGGAGGGAAGGGAGGGAAGGAGGAAATGGGAATAGAGGAAAGGGACAGTACAATAAGGATATAGTGTATAAGAAAACAATCTATTTTCAATAAAGGGAAATGAAAAGAAAGTTGTGTGTGTGTGTGTGTGTGTGTGTATGCACATGAACATGTGTACACATTTATATGTATGTGTAGGTGTTTGGGGATGTTTGCACACACATATGGAGGCCAGAACGGGATGTTTTAATCACTCTTCACCTAATTTTTAGAGCTAAGGTTTCTCATAGAAACTGGAGCTTACTATTTGGCTTTATTAGCTGCTCAGCAGGCTCCAAACATCCAATTGTTTCTCTCTCTTCCTTTTGTTGAGATTACACGAGTGTACTAGTATTTCATTTCCTTGTGTACTTGGGATCCAAAAGGAGTCTATCACACTTGCACACCAAGCACCTTACTGCCAGAGTCACCTCCCTCCGTAACTTCTGAAGGCAGTTTTAATTTGTATTTCTCTGATTGCTAAAAATAGACTACTTTCAGAAACATTTATTTGGCTATTTTTATTTATTATTTTGAGAAATATCTGTTAGGTTCATTAATTCATTTATTGATTGGAAATTGGATTTTGTTTTGTTTTTAGTTGCGGTTCTTTCTGTCGTCTAGAGCTACTAACCCCCTGATGTTTGGTTGGCCACAGTGTTACTGAATTCTGTAGTTTGTCTCTTCACTGGTGGTTATTTCCTTTCTGTGCTGGATTAAAATTTCTCATAATCACATTGGGGTTGTTTCCTGTGGCATCTCCTTCCTTTTCAGCAAGTTCTTGTGTACGTCTGTGTCTTAAAGTTTCTCTCTTACAGTTTAAACATTTTGGGTCTTATACTAAGGGACTTGACCCACTGTGAATTGCTTTTGGTGTAGGATGAAAGATATGAATCTAGTTTTAAGCTTCTGCCTGTCCATATCCTGCTTTCCCATCATCATTTGTTGAACAAACATTTCCAGTGTATGTTTGTCAAATACTGAGTGGCTGTAGCTGTGTGGGTTTATTTCTGAGTCATGCCATGTTGTCTTTGTCAGTATGTACCTTTTGAATGATTTAAAATTGGGTATTATACCTTCAGAGTTGTTCTTTCTGATTAGAAAGGGCCTTTTATATTCCTGCATGAATTTTAGGGCTATTTTCTTCTTTTATGGAGAAGGTCACTAGAATTGTGATGGGAATTGGGCTGAATCTATCAGTGCTCTGATGTGATAGCTGTTTCACATTATTGACTCCATCAGCCAATGAGCACAAAAGACCTTTCTAACTTCCACTTTCTTCTTTGATGCTTTCATGATAAAATTTCTTCATCTTCTTGGTAAGATTTATTCCTAGTGTTTTAAAAATGAAGTTATTAATAGGCTATATTTTTTTACCAATTCATTTTTTTACACATTTGTTAATGTTATGTAGAAGCTTGAGTTTTGTTTGTTGATTTTGTTGATTCTGTTAGCTTGATTAATGATTAATCAGATCTAAGAGTCTTTTTTTGGGCGGTCTTTAAGGTTTTTAAAGTATTGGATCAAATTATCTGCAAATGAGGACAGTGTGACTTCTTTCTTTCCTGTTTGTACTTTTAGTTTTCTACTTCTTGTCTTACCTCCCAAGCTAAGACATTGTTGACAGTATTGAGTGATATTAAGAATGCTCACATCTTATTCCATATTTTTCCAGTTAAGTATAATGTTGACTATAGGCTTGTCATATGCAGGCTTTATCATGTTGAGATATGATACTGTTTCTAGTTATCTAATACTTGTAGCAGGCTTTCTTTCAGGCCTCCAACCGGATCCCAAATAAAGACGCGGAGACTTAACATTAATTGTGATAAGTGCTCGGCCTTATTTAGTGCTCATCTCACTACCTTTGTAACTTATGTTAACCTACTTGTCTTCATTGCTGTTTTGTCTTGGGTTTTTTTTTCTTTCATTCTGTATGTCCTACTTTCACTGCTTCCTGTGTCTGACTGGCTGGCCTGAGGCATCTCCCTCTCTTTCTCTTTTATTCTCTCTTCTCATTCTCATTCTCTCTTCTTTTTCTTCAGAGCCTAGATTCCCTTCCTCCTTATTCTCTCTGCATACCGGAGACAAATTCCTATCTATCCCTATTCCTCTACTGTCCAGCTATTGACCATCCAGTTTTTTAAGGGCATGCCTGGAAATGGACTGCCATCTGGGGACATGTTAATATTCAAGGACCAGACTGCCACTGGGGCCATGACAATATGGGTGCCCTGCCATGACAGCTAGGCCACAATGACATCCATGCCTGGAATGCTGCCAAGGACCATGTCTGGGTTTGTGGTCCTTCCACAGCCTGAGTCTGTATTGATGTTTGTGGCCTGTGTTTCCATCAAAGGCCATGCAGATGCCCAAGATCTGAGCTGCCACCTGTGACCATGTTGGTGTTTGAGGGCTGTGCCTCAGCCAGGCCCAGACAGATGTGAGTGACAAGTGCCATGGTGTCCTATGGGCCTGAGCAGCAACTGGGGTCATGCCTGGGTCCGTGACCCCACCACAGCCAGGGTCTGCACTGATATCTGAGGCTTCTGTTGCCATTGAAGACCATGGGAATGCCCAGGGTCTGGGCTGCCACCTGGAAATATGTTGGTGTTTGAGGGCCATGCTGTAGCAGTGCCCATGCTGATCAGAGTGATCCCCACTACCAACCTGGGGCCATTGTGATATCAGGGCACACCTGCTAACAAGGACCATGTCTGGGTCCATGGTCTAACCACAGTCAGTGTCTGTGTTTACAGTCATAGCCTGTGTTGTCACTAATGACCATGAGGATGCCAGGGGTCTAGGCACCCATCTAGGGCCATGTTAGTGTTCAAGGGCTGAGCCTCTTCTGGGACCATACTGATCTGAGCGGCCTGCACTGTCACCCAGTGCCATGGTGTCCTCCGAGCCATTGTTGGTGCAAGGGCCATGTCTGGGTCCACGGTCCTGTTGCAGCTGCAGTCTGTGTTGATGTCCTGTTACCACCGAAGGCAGTGAGTTTAGGGTTGCACAGAGTTGGCCCCACCTCCCACTGACTGCAGCACTGAGGAGAACTAGACCTGCCCCTCACCATCTGCAGCACCTGTGGTACTGTACCCATTGGCAGGGGTGTAAGTGAGCTGATCCTGAAAGCGGGAGAGGGGGAGAGCTAGCCCCAGGTTGTTACACAATGGTGTGGGTCCACAGTGTGACTGGGCACTGGCTGGCTGACCCACAGACTACATCTGTGTGGCTGGGCACTGGCTGGCTGGCTTACGGACTACAACTGTGTGGCTGGGCACTGGCTGGCTGGCACACTGACCACCACAGTGTGGCTAGGCACTGGCTGGCTGGCCCACGGACCACCACCATGTGACTGGGCACTGGCTGGCTGAACCACTGAGCACCACAGTGTGGCAGGGTACTGACTGGCTACTTGCTTGCTTGCTAATGAGGGCTCATGGTGGGTTACTTCTTTCTCTTTGTTTATTTTTCCTATGGGTATCAGTATATTATTACCTTTATCCTGATTCTTGTCCTTCACCAGGTTGACAGAGGCAGTGTTTAATTTATCTGGAAGTAGAAATAGATTGCCTCCTAAGTCTCATATCCTCTTCAAAAAATACTCTGTTTTTCAAAAGGAATAAGTAACCACCAGTTGAAAACAAGAATCTGGCACAACAATTATTCATAAGATAATTTAATGACTTGCTATTGCCTTAGAAGAAAAAAAGACCCGTACTTCCAGTGCTGATATGCAAAACTATTATGTAACTCCCCATTCTTTGGCAATGTCCTCTCGGCCATCACATCCTCTGTTTACTTTATGTCACATCAACTCTGCCTCTCTTCTGTTCTCCGAGTGTCCTCAAGCCTTTTCTGCTGTCATGGCATTTGTACTTCCTGTTCCCTCAACCGTTTGCCGATCTAATTGCTATCCTTCAGCTCTCAGTTTGAACCGAGTGTCTGCTAAGGTAAGGTACAGAACTCTCCCTGCCCATGACATAACTGCCAGGACGGTGCTCACATTTGATCGCGTCTCCCTTGGTAGTGATTTTACGATGTCCAACTGGCCTATCGATCTCTTTCCTTCATGACACATTCTAGAATGCAAGTTTGATGTAGGGAGAAGTTGTTTTCTGTTTATTATCATACTCTCAAGGTTTAATAATCTGGTATACTGTCTTAATGACTATTTAAAAACAAAATCTTTTTTCAACACACTTTATGACATTTTTATTACTTTTCATTTACTTACTGACTGTTGTCATTCTGACTTCACATTTCTTCATGTACCTCTAATAATCAACCGTCATGTTCAACTCAAGACGCCAAAACAAAATATCATACACTGGGTGACCTGAACAACAAGACTTTCATTTCTTCACAGTCTAGAAGCTTCATTCTTAAGCTCTTGACCAGTCTGTACCTGGAAAAGCTTGTCTTTCACTTTCTGGCTTGCAGACAGCAATTCCTCAATACAACATAGAAACATGGAGATTGGAGCGGGAGGCACACATTTGCTATTTGTTTTTAATAAGGACAGGAATTCTATGATAATGACACTCTACACTTAGAACCTCATGTAACCCTAACTACTTCCTCAGAAGCTCCATCTCCAGACATAGCAATCAATGTTGGGAATTAATCCATTACGTTATGAATTGTCCAGGGCACACCATCTTTTTCTCAATTGTTTCATTCAAACATACAAGTGTTCATATTGCTGCTTTTTGCTAGTGAACTCCTTTTTAGGTCTTATTAAAGTTTATTCTGCTTTATGATGTCTTTACAGAGAGAAATATCTTCATTCACATTTTTCTAGCTACTCCCTTGTCTTTCTCCACATAGTTTCTTATGTATTTATTGGCTGACTAAATTCACTTACACATTTCCAATAATAAACTTTCATCCAGCACCATATTCTTTATCTCTAGCTGCTAATTATATTTACACTTGACCCATCTATTTTAGCCCTAAATTAAGTGCACCAAAACTCGCCCTTTGCTCTTTCCCTATGCTTCCTCTCATGCCTTTCTCTCCCACTGCAGGGCATTCTGATCCTTCAGGCCTAAAATTTTGCTGTAATCTGTGACTCATTCATTACATTTTCATCTGCTAGATTGAAATGGTCACTAAGCAAGTTGTTACTTCCTTAAAATTTGTCTCATGTTCTAAAAATGAACTTTCTTTTAAGAAACACTTTAGGTCTACAGAAAGTTACAAAAAGAGTTCAGAATACCTCTTATTTCCTACACTCATCCCCCTGCCATCAGCATCTTGAACATTTAATTGAATAAATTTAGCGTGAATGACTAATGAAACAGTGTCAACATACCATTACCAGGTGAAGTTCAGATTTCCTTTGTTTTATATGCCACATTATAATCATCATGTTGTAGTGAAATAGTATAGCTTTATGTTGCTTTAGCTCCATTTTGAATATAAGTTGACCTTTCTTATGTCAGAGGAAGGGCTCCATTATCCTGACACAATGTCTGCTTTGACACCTTTTCTTGGTTCCTCAATGTGGTCCACATAGATATCAGCTTTCTATAACTTCTGCTCTCTGTGGGAAAGCTAGGTAGAGCCTCCTTAACTGACCTTGCTGCACCAGACCCTGCAGGAGCACTAGAGATGTGCCTTAGTGACTACTTCTCAGTAGGTAGGACCTGCTGGAACATGGGTCTGGCTGCTTTACATCCACCAGTTAACATTCTCCCCAGGAAACTGGAGCAGAGGGATCTCTGTGGCCACAGTGGGAATTTATGTGGGTGTATGTATATACCCTCTTTTTAATTCTAAAATTTGCCGTCTAAGTTCTTAATGGTGTTGCTTCACAATAGCTTGACCCTTGGATTGTAAGAGATTTAGTAACAATATTAATGGTCTATAAATTGTAAAATCCCTAAAATCGTTTGCTAGGATAAGCAGGGCTATTATTATTAGTCTCTAGTTGTAATGGGAGCTCTGGAAAGGAAGTGCATAAGAGAGATTTGACAAAGTCAGGTTCCAGATATGACATAATGGTATTTCCCTGGAGCTCTTAGGGCCCCACACCATGCCCAGGACCATGCTCTATGGCAGTCTAGTTAGGGAAAGGCACTGTACGGTGAAATCTGAGCACACCTAACTTCAGAGAAGGACCCAGGCACAGACAGCCCTGGCCCAATCCCAAGCTGCTGTGAAAACCACTCATTACTAACTATGCAGCAGGAGCTTGGAATACTGTGTAAAATATGCCCTCAATAGAGTTTGTGCTCTCATGAACCTCCTCTACCCTCCTCCCTTGCCACGGGCTGCTCATTTATGTCAGAGCAAAGGCAAGCACAAAACTAAAAAAACAATCCAAACCTACTTAATTAACAATGGTCAATAATGGCTAAAGATTTAAATCTGAAGTTGTTTACATAAGATCTGGGATCTTTAAAATTCAGGGCAATTTAAATTCTGAGTTCTAGAGGACTCTCCTACTAGGTGACAGGACAGTCAGAAGAACATGAGAAATGAACACAGGAGAAAACAATTGTGAATTCCCATGTAAGCATGAAAGTACATGTCTAGTTGATACTGCAAATGAAAGGAAAATGTGAACTGTATCAAAGCGTAACAGAGCCATGTAAGAAGAACTAGATGGAAGGATCTCAGTACATGTACAGACAGTCTGATGTAACAGATTCTCTGTCTATACCAAAAATAATTTGGTAAAAATTTCAAAATAATTTAACTCCTACTGATTGTACCCTTTCCACCCCAAAGGGAATTAGAGAAATGTTCAATTACATTGGCATTCCTTGGCCACCATATTATCCAGGAGAAATATTCTAAAAATCTTTCTTGATTCCAGTTTACCCCAGTTTTTCTTCTTATACCTCTCCCAAGCCTGCTCATGTTGTTAAATGCTTTGTTACTCTGTACAAAAATACACATTTAAAGAATGAAGTCTTAATAATCATAAATACAAAGGAACCTGAGTAGATTGGGCTCTAAGTGCCTGAAAGACCTGAAATGAGAAAGTCTCCACTTTTGATGTAAAAGACAAGATAAAGTCCCTAATTTTGCTAAGGCTGCAAGCACACTGTTGGATGTGTTTGACCATGATAATTTGATGGATAATTTGACCTTGCATCTGCAGGAAAAGCATTTATAGTCTCAGTGTTTGGTTGGAGGGCTTCATCCCAGCTCTTGGCATAAGTTCCCTTCCTTCAGAAATTGCCTTAGTCCAAACTCCACCTCTGAGAAAGCCCGCCAAATGGTGAGCCCTCCCTAGGGAAGGTCAGGACCACTCCCACAAGCTATTTAAACTGCCCCCCCCCCCAGAGAAAGAACACATGATCTCCAGGTTTCCTGTGGTCTCCCCTTCTCTCTCTCTCTCTCTTTTTCCCTCTCCACGTTTTCCTGGGGTCACCTGGGAGTATTGCATTAAAAATGGGCATCTTGGGGAGGGAAATGGGAGGCGGTGGAGGGGAGGAGGCAGAAATCTTTAATAAATAAATAAATGGGCATCTTTAATTTGGTTTAATTTGATCTGATTGGAATTATTTCCGTGGAGAGGTTTGACTTAACAAAATACTAACATTTGGAGGTTTCACCAGGGGTGACAGGGTGTTTTCACAGGCCCAGGGCCATGTGTTGGAAAACATTCTTCTTGAGCGTGCTCTTACTCTGCCAAGACTGGCTTCATCTCGGCCAGTACCCTTTTTGAATACATGCCATTAGGGTTCAGGGACCCATTTTCACTTGTTTTTGTCGATTTTCGGGCTTTCCATGGAAGTCACCAATTTGTTGAATGCCCTATTCAAGTGGTGAGCCAGGCCTCGCTGAGACAGGACTGAGTGGATAGAGATGTCTGCCACTCATTTCTCATGACCCTCTGTTTCTGACTCAAGAGCCCTGTCCTGGTGGACACATTGTGACAGGCTTGAGTCCCAAGATTTGGCATAGGCTTCTAAATGGGTTCTTGTGATTCAAAGCTGGATCCTCAAACACCCTTGAGCTGCCTTTCACAATAAATCCTTTTAAATTGGGGCTCTCTAACACCTAACATAAAAACAAACAAGGCTCCAAAAGCCCATGGTTTCTAGATGTGTGCTCCTATCCCCACTCCCATTCCCCACTCCCCTCCCTACTTCTCTAGCTGTTTGTTCTCTACAATGGTTCTTGATCCATCTTCCACTTTCTTTCTAAAGCTCTATAGGTGTTCCTTTGTTTTTGTTTCCTCTTGCAGCGCATGCTAATCTGGTCCTTAATGAGACCACCTCTGTGCTTCCCTGCCTTCTGCCCCTTGCCTACATCAGGATTTTTATGTCAGTCAGCTGACACAGGTTTCTAAAAAAAAGTTGTATTTGTTTGTTTAAATAATGTGGCCACAGTATGCTTACTTTATGTCTCTGTATTTGTGTTTGATTTCACAGTATGCTTGTTTTATTTCTCTGTGTGTATGTGTGCGTGTTTTAAGATCTGTAAAACTTATAACTCTATTATACAACAGCTCTGGAAAAATACAAACATGTGGGTAGCCTCCATTTTGACCCCACCTCCATCTTGGGTAAAAGTACCCATGTGTGCTAGTATTCTTTGACTTATTAAAATATTCCTTTAATCTTCTTACATTTACTAGCATTGGTAAGCTGTAACTAATTGGATAAAATACATGTCTAAATTTAGCTTATATGTCTACTTTAAATATAACAAGTAATGGTACCAATTCTCAAGCCTTTACAGACCTGAGAGTATGGCATTTACCAAAAGAGCTTCTAACAGAGACACGCCAGCTCTGGCAGTACCCTATAGCTCCTCAAAAAAGATGCATGGTTACGAAAGGCCTTCTACCTTGACGCTTGCCTTTGGGTTTGGCAAAGTCACCCACACAGCAAAAAGTGGCCTTCCACCTCTTCAGCTTCCTGAATGCCACCCTAGGAATCAATCTTCTCATCCTGCCAAGACAGGTGGACTAAATCTTCTCCCCACAGGAAAATCTTCAGGCCACTTGTACTCAGCAGCTAACGGCAAGCACTATTTCTAGGCTGGTGTTCTCCAAGGGCTAAGAAGAGATTTGGGATTGCCTGCGTAGCTAAAAAAAAAAAAAAAAAAAAAAAGCAGTTTTATTTCTGCTCATTTATCCCTCTTATATCTGTCTAATGGCATTTGATGACTTAAGGTACTGGTAACTAATCACTTCATTTGTTAAGTTTCCTGCTAAAATACACAGGTGTGCCTCTTTAACAGGCTTCATAGTCCAGGACTAACAGGTTTCAGGTATGTCTTCAGAGGCTCAGAGTTCCCAGTTCTCTTTGTCTTCTAAAATGATTATGCCTTTTTAGCCTAAAGCAATAGCCTTTTGCTATGACACCAAGATGTAAATCTGTTCCAATTGTTTTAGAGATGCCTACAGGTTCCTGGGAAAAAGTTCTTCTGCTGTATCAAGAAATCTGGTCTGGTAAAAAACTAACAGTCTCCAGAGCCTATTTTAACCCCACCCATTTTCAAGCATATTTTACAGGGCACTCCTGCTGTCTGGGTCAAGACCAACTTCCAAAGCCCTTTCCAGACAATGCCAATACCTGCATCAGCTCATGGAACTTCACCATTGGTACCAACTCTCCTGGATCAAGAACACCTACCAACTAAAATCTGGTTTTATCTGCTATTGTGTCCCACTTATACACCCAAGCCTTGTCTGTACAACCAGGGCACTTCTGACAGTTAATGACTTCCCATGGCTAGCTCCATTCCTAGGGCCAATAATAACAATATATTTTTTCCTCCTAGCCACCTGCCTTTTCATCTCCCTCAAGAAACAGCTGCCTGAGGTCTGCAGGATGACAGTAAACTGGATGCCGCTCGTCTCACTGAGCGTGAGCCCACCAACTCCCAGCTCTCCCCTCTCCCACATCATCCCATGCCCGCAGGAAGCAGCCAGTTTTGAGCCAGTGGCCCTTTATTCAAGGAGTCTAAAGTGTTTGTCTGAGGGGCTTCACCTCAGCTTGCTGGCACCCCTTTATCCAAAAAGCCTAGAATGGTTGAAAGCATCACCTCAGCTCTTTAACGCCCCTTTATACAAAAGTCTGGATTGTTTGGCTGGGGGGCTTCACTCCAGCTCCTGGTATAAGATCCCTCCCCTGGATCTTTTTTTTTTTAATTTTAATTTTTATTGGGAAAAGGAAAAACAAGTATCCGCCTCCTCCCAGCCTCCCATTTCCCTCCCCCTCCTCTTCCCCCCTCCCCCTCCCTCTCCAGTCCATAGAGCAGTCAGGGTTCCCTGCCCTGTGGAAAGTCCAAGGTGCGCCCCCCTCCGTCCGTGTCTAGGAAGGTGAACATCCAAACTGGCTAGGCTCCCACAAAGCCAGAACATGAAGTAGGGTCAAAACCCAGTGCCATTGTCCTTGGCTTCTCATCAACCCTCATTGTTCGCCATGTTCAGAGAGTCTGGTATTATCCCATGCTTTTTCAGTCACAGTTCAGCTGGCCTTGGTGAGCTCCCAATAGATCAGCCCCATTGTCTCAGTGGGTGGGTGCACCCCTCGTGGTCCTGACTTCCTTGCTCATGTTCTCCCTCCTTCTGCTCCTCATTGGGACCTTGGGAGCTCAGTCCAGTGCTCCAGTGTGGGTCTCTGTCTCTATCTCCATCCATCACCAGATGAAGGTTCTATGGTGATATGCAAGATATTCGTCAGTATGGCTATAGGATAGGGTCATTTCAGGTTCCCTATCCTCAGATGCCCAAGGGACTAACTGGGGACATCACCATGGGCTCCTGGGAGCCCCTCTATGGTCAAGTCTCTTGCCAATCCTAAGGTGGCTCCCTTAACTAAGAATTGTGCTTCCGTGCTCCCCTATCCAACCTTCCTTTATCCCAATGCTCCTGTTTCCCCAAGTTCCCCCCATCCTCCCCTTCTCACTTTTCTCTCCCCATCTCCCTTTACCCCCATCCCACCCCACCCTCAAGATCCCAATTTTCTCCCCGGCAATTTTGTCTACTTCCCATAGCCAAGAGGATAACTATATGTTTTTCCTTAGGTTCACCTTCTTATTTAGCTTCTTTAGGTTCACCAATCGTAGTCTCCGTGACCCTTATTTATGGCTAGAAGCCAATATACCCAAGAGATGCCCTATCATATGACAAAAGCATTTGTTCAACTATGTTCATAGCAGTATTATTTGTAATAGCCAGAACCTGGAAACAACCTAGATGCCCTTCAATGGAAGAACGGATGAAGAAAGTATGGAATATATACACATTAGAGTACTACGCTGCGGTAAAAAACAATGACTTCTCGAATTTTGCATGCAAATGGATGGAAATAGAAAACACTATCCTGAGTGAGGTATCCCAGACCCAAAAAGATGAACATGGGATGTACTCACTCAAAATTGGTTTCTAGCCTCCCCTGGATCTTATACCTTAGTTCAAACTCCACCTCTGAGAAAGTCTGCCAAATGGTGACCCCTCCCCAGAGTGGGTCAAGAAAGCCTGCCAAAATGATAACTGCTCCCCAGGGAAGGTCAGGTCCACTCCCACAGACTATTTAAACTGCTGCCTGGATCTCCCCTTCTCTCTCTCTTCCCCCCTCCATGTTTCCCTGGGGCCAGCCGGAAGCATTCCATTAAACATGGGTATCTTTAATTCTGTCTGATTTGGTCTGATTTTAATTATTTACATCAGTAGAGAGGCGCGTCTTCAGAAAATACCTCACACTCAGTAACAGACAACTCATTGCACCAACCCTTTGGAGCAGCCTTCTACCATCAACAGCCAGGGCTGCCCCGGCTTCTCTTCTAGGCAGGCTCTCCCTGCTTGTGCTCTCGAGACAGACCTGCCGGCAGTTCATTATTACTGCCGTGTTTCAATAGGATTGCTTTTACTTTTCTATTCACTTTTTATTATCAAGGCAAGGAAACTCAGTTCAAACAGTGTGCTAAACCTTTCTTCTGTTTCTGTATCCAAGCTCAGGTCCCACTGGTTCCCACTTTTCATTGACTAGATTCCATTCTCTAGGACCTCATCTCAAATGTTTCCATCCTTCCCCTATATTCTCTCCACATTCATAATCCTTCAGCAACATTCCTTTCTACCCAAGTTAGGCCGGTTTTCATTTTCAGGGCACCTCTGGCCTTTGTTTGCTAATTTATACTTTTGATCGATTACTGTTGAGCTTCGGTGGTTTTTTCAGGATACCCATTTGGGGTGAGGATGTGCAAACCAGAGCTCCAAAGCTACCCATGTGACTGGAAAACTCTGCTTCTTCCTCAGTCTATTCAATAAACTGTTACCCAAATTTAAATAAATGGCTGAGTCTGGATTTTGAAGGCCCATATCTGCCTCTCAGCTTGTTTTGTTCTCCTGGGGTCAGGAGTCCTGACCACTCTGGCTGTCCCTAGTGTCTTTAGTCTGCCTACCAACTTCATCTTTAGTTGGCCAACTGCAGGATGTAAAGGAATAGAGAGAAATCAGGCTTTTAAGTAAAGTATAATTATTAATGTCCTTGAGGAATCATAAGAACAGGGAAATCTAGTTGGAAGGTCCCCCTTGTTCACATCATAGCATTTATGTCTCTAAGATCATGTAACAGTCAAACCCCCCCCCCACTTATGAATACAAAAATCAAGGAATTTCAAAGACCAGCGCTGAAGTTCTATATACCCCAGTCATAATTGTTCCTATAGTAAAATTTTGGCCTAATTTTATTTTTCCCAAAGAAGGGGCCATAGATCAATCAATACTGGCTCATCCCTGCTGTGAGGGAAAACAAAAAGCTAGGCCTGGGGCAGTCCAGGCTTTTGTTCAAACAACTATGGGGCCCTGGGGCAGCCCAGGCCTTTGCTCAAAGAACTGTGGCGCCCTGGTTCAGCCCAGGCCTGTTGTTGCTCAAGCAACTGTGGAGCCCTGCGGCAGTCTAGGCCTGTTCCTTACACAAGTGTGGAGCCCTGGTTCAGTCCATGTCTGTTGCTCAAGCAACTGTGGAGCCCTTTGGCAGTCCAGGCCTGTTCCTTACACAAGTGTGGAGCCCTGGTTCAGTCCACGCCTGTTGCTCAAGCAACTGTGGAGCCCTGCGGAAGTCCAGGCCTGTTCCTTTTACAAGTGTGGAGCCCTGGGCAGCACAGGCTAGTTGTTCAAGCATCTGTGGAGCCCTGCCTACTCCTTGAAACTCAGGCAACGAAAATTAGTCTCTTTTCAGTGTTCTGTGGACCCAGGCATCTGAAAGGGCCATGAGACCAAAGGACACTGAGTTATGGTCAAATGGGCATGCCTGAAACACACCTGGCTCATTGACCACCAGGTAGTCAGAGAGGCTTTGGAGTTCACTTGGTCTGCCTTGCCAAAACCTGCCTGGATGTATCCAGCAGAGGTTTTTGTTTGTTTATTTGTTTATTTTATTGATCCTCCTTAGAGGGTCCAAGCGATACATCTCTGTAGTTCAGAATGAAAAATAATTGAAAGAGATTTTTATTATGGTTTTTTTTTTTTTTTTTGCATTAACTCCTATGTGTTTTCAATTTCAGCATCAATGGTTCCTTGTTTAGGATTCAAACCATTTAGAATTCAATTTTACAGTGACTTGTATAAAGTTGCAGAGCTGTTGCATAGTGCTTTGCTTCTCTGGATCTTTAACAAACAGCTCGATAACTGTATAAAATGCTTTGCCTCCGAGGACTGAGGGAAACCCTTGTTAGTTCACGCTCTCACTTGCGGTTGCAACCCCTTGGCTAAGAGGACTGAATTCCACCCTCTGCTTCTACTTAAAGAAAAATTTTCATGTCTTCTCCGAGGGTCAAGCTCTACACATTGGACACCAGTTTTAGGGGTGTCTGTGACTACTACAGCCTGCAGAATAATGATCCACCAGAGGCAAAAAGGTAGTTAGGGGCAACATGACTCAGTAACCGGAGTTGGCTCAAACTTTGGGAGTCTGATCCTGAGTGGTTTAATTTTGGCATGTTTAAGCACAGCCCAATTTGGTGAAAACTTTTCTGATGTTAATTAATGCAATCCATGTGCACAATAAGGCTTGACACATGATTACATGGAAATTCTTGCATTCTTCATGCCCATTAATTTTTTAAAACTCCAACTGGCCCTTGCCACTTGTTAGTTAAGTTAGAGTCACTGCCCGTTTTAGACCTTTTATCTCTTATTTAAGTGATTTTCCCCTTTACTTTCTTTTCTTTTAGTGCTGGTTCTTAATATGTTAAGTAGCTTTATAATTTATAATTGCACTATAGTCCTAGGCCCTGCCTCTTAATAATAGATTTTGTTTTTTCTAATTATTATCTACCTAAATGCTTCCTATATGTTGTAATTTTTAAAACGTTGCATGAGAGAGAAAGACGCCATGTGACAGAGCTCAGGTTTCTTATTGGGGGAAAGTGAATGGGAAAAGTATCAGGAAGAGGGGAGTCCTGCCTCTGTGGACAGGAGTAGCAGAAGAGAAGAGAAGACACACACACACACACACACACACACACACACACACACACACACACACAGAGAGAGAGAGAGAGAGAGAGAGAGAGAGAGAGAGAGGAGGTGGGCATAGCCCTTTTAAAAGGGAATATAGTGAATGTGCACAGGAGATGCTTTTAGTGGCTACAGCTGAGGAGTGGCCTGCCAGAACCCCAAGAGCAGGCCAGTACAGATGCCTGAATACTAATACTGTGTATTTAATCCTGTTCAGCCTTGAAAATTAGAAATTAGTTTTCTAACCATAACTAATATATTCTTGTTAATATGAATATTTCCCTTCTTTAAATCCTCTAGGTTTTAAATGAGAGTACCTACTACTTTCTGTTTAAAAACCCAAGTAAGGAGGGCTCAGTGGAAATCACTGAACACATTTTCAAATTTGATTTCAATTTTTTTATTAATTAATTTATTTATTATAGATTTCTGCCTCCTCCCCGCCACCACCTCCCATTTCCCTCCCCCTCCCCCAATCAAGTCCCCCTCCCTTGTCAGCCCAAAGAGCAGTCAAGGTTCCCTGCCCTGTGGGAAGTCCAAGGACCACCCACCTCCATCCAGGTCTAGTAAGGTGAGCATCCAAACTACCTAGGCTCCCACAAAGCCAGTACGTGCAGTAGGATCAAAAACCCATTGCCATTGTTCTTGACTTCTCAGTAGTCCTCATTGTCTGCTATGTTCAGTCCGGTTTTATCCCATGCTTTTTCAGACCCAGGCCAGCTGGCCTTGGTAAGTTCCCAATAGAACATCCCCATTGTCTCAGTGTGTGGGTGCACCCCTCGTGGTCCTGAGTTCCTTGCTCGTGCTCTCTCTCCTTCTGCTCCTGATTTGGCCCTTGAGATTTCTGTCTGGTGTGATTTCAATTTTTAAATGTTTTTTAGGGCTGGGGTAAAATTCACTGTCTTGTTTCTTCACTTATTTAAGCCCACAGTTGTCAAACCAAAGTCTAATGACTCTTATCATACTTGTTTTTTTATTTAGTCAGAGTAAGAAATTTATCTTTTTTTTTTTTTTTATTTTCGAGACAGGGTTTCTCCATAGCTTTTTAAAGATATCTTTAATGTTTAAAAAAGGAAAACTCAAATTAGTAAAGTTTTTAAAAGATGTGGTATTTTTCGTTTTTGTTTTTGCTTTTTTTTCTCTTTTTTACTCTTTTGGCTCTTTTAGGGGGCCCACCACCTAACTTCTAGATACATACATGGAGGCTTACTCTTTCTTTTGAATACTCAGCCTTAGTGTGACTTGTTAATAGCTAGTTTTTCTTAATTTAAATTATCCCATCTATCTTTTATGTCTGAGCTTTTACCTTTCTCTACCTACTTCTGTATACCTTTTTTCTTCTTTCTCCTTGGCTTGCTGTGTAGCTGGGTGATTGGCCACTAATGTCATTCTCCTCCTCTTGGTCCTTCTTTTCCCCAGATTTATCCTCCCATTTATTCTCTCTGCCTTCCAGCCCTGCTTATCCTTTCTCCTGACTCGCTATGGGTTGTTCAGCTCTTTATTAGATCAATCAGGTGTTTTAGACAGGCACAGTAACATAGCTTCAGAGAGTTAAACAATGCTATATAAAAGGATGCAATACATCTTTTCATCATTAAAACAAATGTAGCACATCTTAAAATAATATTTCACAACAGATATTGTATTTTTGTGCACGTTTGTGTGTGTGTGTGTGTGTGTGTGTGTGTGTGTGTGTGTGTGTATGTTCACTTAGAGGCCAGGAGAGGGTTACAAGTGATTATGAATCATTTGACATGGGTGCTAGGGTCCTCTGTAAGAACACCGAGCACTTTTAACTACTAAACCACTTCTCCTCCTCCAAGGTTAGTAATTTTCAAAAATATTAACATACAAAAGAGTCATCTGGGAGACTGACAAAAGGCAAATTCCCCTATATCCCAAAATCTTGATTTGTCATTAATTTTTGTTGAAGTAATTACTATAATCTTAGAGGCTTAAATAACAAAACTGTGTGACCTTCCTCTTTTTGTAAACTAGAATATAATTTAAGATGGCTCTTTTGGGTTATGTTGGCTCCCTTTCTGGAGTCTTACAGGATAATTATCTCTTTACCCTTGGCAGCTCCTGGAAAGCATGCTCAGTCTGCTTCCTCCATCTTTCCAGCTGGGACTCTCTTTGACGGCTTGTCCTCCTTTTACAAAGCATGTGGGTACCTGGATACTCTCCATATTTTAAGGTCAGCTGACTGGCAATCTTAATTCCATCTGCAACCTACTCACTTGTCAACCAAAATAGTCAACAGATTTGGGGATTTTGACATGTTGTCTTTAAGGAGTCATTTAGTCTGTCTACGAAAAACTTGGGGTGATAGGACATAGAAGATTGCTTTATTAACGGTCATTCCAGCTGATTCTAATGAAAACAGCCAGGCAAGGACAGTGAGGAAGCCTCTTCTAGAGTCTTACACACAGCAGTTACAGGTATTCACTTTTGAATCCAAGCACATTTGATGCAAGGAGACCATCACAATCGGACGTTGGTGTACACAGAAGTGCTGGAGCTGGCAGAGCTCAGTTTTCCTAGGGCTTCATTTTAGCATATGATAGCTTGGAAATGCAATTTAAGAAACATTTGGAAGCCTGAATGCAGAATATCCAGAAAAACATTTATAATATAATTTATGAGCCAGGCAGTGGTGGCACAAGCCTTAATACCAGCACTTGGGAGGCAGAGGCAGGAAGAGCTCTGTGAATTTGAGGCAAGCCTGGTCAACAAGACCTAGTTCCAGGACAGGCTCCAAAGCTACAGAGAAACACTGTCTCAAAAAACACAAAACAAAACAAAACAAAAAACAAAAAAAAACCCCACAAAAAACAAAAAAGCAAAACAAAACAAAAATATTATAAATTATTTTCTAATTTAGGTCATAATATATAAAATTAAATCCTCACTTGGTTTTAATACTATGTTTGGCTAAGTGTTTCTTACTATTTTCTTGGCTATATTAATACTTGTATTTGTATTATTTATATTTATTTGTGGGATATTCACATTACATATGGGAATATGCCTTTTATCTACCCAAACCTGCAACCATGCTATAATTACATGAGAAATCATGCTTAATCTCCTATCAAATATTAAGTGCTTTACATTGCTTGATAAAGATTAATTAAACTAATTGCATAATTAATTCTTCCTTAATGCATTTTAAAATAGCACCTGCTTTCAAAAACTGTATGTTATCAATTGTGTGTGTGTGCGCGCGCGGGCGTGTATGTGTGCGTGCATGCCATGATACAGGTGTGAAAGTTAGAAGACAATGCTGGAGGAGTTGATTTTCTGTTCCCTATGGATCCTGGAGCTCAGCCTAGGGTTGTCAGGTTTATCAGTGAGCATCTTTACTGGCTCAGCCATCTCACCAGCTCCAGACATCAGTTACCTGTTCATAGCTTTGGTGTTGATCTATTTTTCATAGCTTATAGTATATGAAAGTTCAATAAATATTTATTAAAAATTCTTTTTGAAAAAAATATTCATAAAATTTAGTAATAGGTAGATGTTGTATTAGTCAGGTACAGTGATATTTTGTTTGTAATCTAAGAAAATAAAGCTTTCCTGAAGAGAGCAGAACTAAGTCACTAGTTAGCATACAGGCCTAGGAGTGGTGGCACACACCTTTAATCCCAACACCCAGGAGACAGAGGCAGACTGATCTCTGTGAGTTCAAGGCCACCCTAGGCTACACGATGTTAAATTTGTCTAAAAGAGAAGCAGAGCTCACACAAAGATAATCCCAGTATTTGGGATTACATGTCTTTAATCCCAGCACTAGGGAAGTGGAGACAGGAGTGATATGGCTAGGAGGAGAGAGGAATATTAGGCAGGAAGACACAGGAGTTCAGATGCAATCTGAGCATTCAATCTAAGAGGCAGTCTGAGGATTTGTGTAGACAGATGCTGTCAGAGAATTCAGTCTGAGCATGTAGTCTGACGTTTCATAGAGACAGCAGTCAGTCTAAAAATTTTGTAGAGACAGGATCGTCCCTTTGGACAGAGCATTGCTAGACTCTCTACTGGCTGACTTGACTGCTCTGCTTCTCTGATTCTTCAGCTCTCACCCCCTAATATCTGACTCTGAGTTTTTATTATTAAGAACAATTAGAATTTGTGTTACAGCCAGGGTTCTCTGAAGGAATACAACTGTTGTAAAATATTATTTTTGTACACTGTGAAGATATATTATGCTGTGGGACAATGCTCTTGTACACTGTAAAAATTTGTTGGTTTAATAAAATGCTGATTGGCCAATATTCAGGCAGGAAGTATAGGCAGGGCAACCAGACTAGGAGAATTTTGGGAAGAGGAAAGCAGAGTCATCAGCCAGATGCAGAGGAAGCAAGATGAGAATGCCTTACTGATAAAAGGTACCAAGTCACATGGCTAAATATAGGTAAGAATTATGGGTTAATTTAAGTTGTCAGAGCTAGTTAGTAATGAGCCCAAGCAATAGGCCAAACAGTTTAAAATTAATATAAGCTTCTGTGTGTTTTTATGGGATGGAACAGCTATAGGACCAGGAGGGATAGAAACTTCCATCTATAATTGGTGACCAACATTTGACAGCTACATTCACATTAAACCTGAGAGAGCTTGGAAAGGGATTCTAGGCACCAAAGAACAGAATCAAGCACAGCTTCTTGGTAGCAGCATTTTCTAAGTGGGCTTTGTTTGCTGGAGGCAAGCAGAGGCACTGTTCCTTTAAGAGACACTTCCTGAGCCTTACCCTCTCTGAGGAGTGGATGGAAGGGTAGAATGTGGGGGAGTGGGAGGAGGGGAAGGAGTGGGAACTGGGATTGGTATGTAAAATGAGAAAAAATAGTTTTTTTAAAAAAATAAATTAAAAGAAAAAGAGAGACTTTCTGACTCAGTGTTAGCGGCAAAAACCATGCCACTCTTTTAAGAGGCCCTGCCACCAAACACTTAAATAGTGTTTGTGAGCAGCAGTTGATATGCTTCTTGGTGATGCACGGACCTAGAAACTCCACAGAATTGTGGCAATACATGTGGTTTCCACCAGTACTTCCACCATGAAGCTAGACTCTCAGGAAGTCAAGGAATGGGGAGGAGCCAGCTGCCAAAACTGCCATTTTAATTCTAGCCTTGCTGGTTAGCAGATTAAAGATTCATGTGTTCAGAAAAAGATATAGATATATAGTAAAGACAGATTCTGAAGGAAAGAATGGTCGTCTGCACACTGGAAGGAAAGTTGAGAACCTGTGAGCTGTTCAGACCCAGAGGTCAGATTCCTCCACACACTCAACTGGCATCAAAGGTCCAGAGGATTTTGGAGAGCCAAAAAATGGCTGGGCCTGATGCAAGAGCTGTACGTACAGGATAGATGTACTCATGGGCAAGGAATGAGAGTTGACAGGGGAAAAAATCAGTATTTATTTCCTCACAGACTTCATTACATCTGGGCCACAACCTGAGGATGCTAACTACTCTGTGGGAAGACACCTGCACCCTCAGTTAACTTTTCCAGATTTGTGCCTTTCAGATGATCCCAGATCCAATCAAGTTGACAAAGAATACCGGCAACCACAGATGTGAATACAGAGCAGAATGTTTCTGAAAAACCAGTTTTGTCAGTTTAGTTCCCAAAAGAAGATGGTTAACCATATTTTCACTATTAACTTTCTAAAGTGCTGTTTAGAGATGAAGCATGGAAAAATGTATTTACAATATTAATTTTGGAAGTTTTGAGAAGAAAAAAAAGTTAGTCAATCATGAAATCTTAATGAACAAAATAATTAAGGCAATATTTTGTCTAGCCCAACTCATCTAAAATATTATTTCAACTTGATTCTCATTACAATCCAGAAGTAAAGAATAATTATCCTTCATTTCTGAGAGAGGAAACATGATATGTTGTGTGATTTCTCTCCTAGCTATTAAATAGATCTAATTAGCTATTCAAACTTCAGTCTCTGACTCCAAGGTAAATGCTTTTCATTGCATAAGCAGGCTTTGATATGTTTTATTCAGTATGCCACTTGCTTTTAGTGGAGGTGGGTTACTTTATTTATAACTCACTGGTCCACAAGAGTAGAAAGCAGGCACAAACAACCCTTGAGTTAGGGAGTGGTATATTTTATGGCTGACTCTCTATGTTCAACCAAAGAGCTATTCTATGGAATTTAGTAGTTGGTTAAGAGTTCTTGAATGTGTCTGTGTACATTTGGGCCATTTGTAAAGTATGAAAATGAAATTTTCACATCTTGAAAGTTATGATGTCAGAAATTAAGGTGCTATCCTCTACTGAGGACCCCTTTGCTGTGTCCTCTCATGGGATAAAGGGGGAGATTAGAAAGATGAACTCTCTCGAACAAGCCCTTTGTAATGGTGCTAATCTTTTCACTGGGACACAGTTCTCTTGACCAAAATACCTCTCCAAAGGCACTACTTTCTGAACCAGCTGGGTTGGAGGTTAGGTTCCCCACATGTGAATTTAGAGACCCCATTCAGCCCACAGCATTGCCTAACTTCACATAGTTCAGTCTCAATCTGGGCATTGAGTGAAAGTGTCCCTATTTATTAATATGTTCCCTGAGTCAGGAGTCTCTTTCCTGCTGTAAGAAGACACCAATCAATTAAGATATAATTCTATTTCCAACTAAATACACAGACAACCATGAGCAAAACAGGTAGCTATGTTTGCTCTAGTTTGCTAAGATTGGAATTAAAAAAGTTTTAAGTTGGCACTAAGCCATCTAAATCAAGTAATTCTGTTTTGGACCTGAAATCCAGTTAGTAGTATCATAAAGCTTTTTTTCCTGGTTGTTTTAGAGTCATCTGGGAAGAGGAATCTCAATCGAGAAAACGCCTCCATCAGTTTGCCAGCAGGCAAATCCATAGGGCATTTTTCTTGATTAATGACTGATATGGGAGAGCCCAGGTCACTGTGGACAGTATCACTCCTGGGCAGTTGTTACTGAATGATATAAGAAAAGAGGATGAGTAGGCCATGATGAACACACATGAGGAGCAAGCCCATGAGCAGGACTCCTCCATGGCCTCTGCTTTAGTTCATGCCTTCAAGTTCCAGACTTGAGTTGCTGCCCTGACTCTCCTCAGTGATGGAATGTAACCTGAGAGTTATACAATGGAATACACCCTGTCTTTCCCCAATTGGTTTTAGTCATGGTGTTCTTATCATATCAGTAGAAACTGTAATTAAGACAGAAAGTGTTAGGAATTTTCCTAACACGAGCTCTCTGCCTATGCATAAATCCCAATCAAGCCAAAGGACAATGAGCCGAATTAAAGGAGGTCCATGTTTAATGGGATTTCTGTGCTCTTGGGTGGTCCTGAGGGGAATGGGGAAGCCACAAATGCGACCACCAGGAGGGAATAAGAAAAGGTCTCATGGAGACTTTCCTGGGAGCAGTTTAAATAGACTGAGGGAGTGGTCAAGGCTTTATCGGGCTATCTTGCCCCTCCTTGGGGGAGGGGTCAAGGTTTTGGTAAGTTGTTTTGCCCCTCTTCAGGGGAGGGGTGAAGGTTTTGGCAGGCTGTCTTGTTCCTCCTTGGGGGAGGGGTCAAGGTTTGGTGGGTTGCCTTGCCCCTCCTTGGGGTAGAGGTCAAGGTTTGGCAGGCACAAGGACAGGGCCTCCAAAGATGGAGGCCAGAGACCCGGACTTACATTCCAGACTGTTTGTATAAGGGGTAACAGGAAGCTGAGGTGATATTTTAGGCTCTCTTAGGAAAAAGGGGCATTGACTCAAGTCTGGCTACTTCCTGAAGTTATGGAGTAACATGGGGAAGGGGAGAGCTGGGTGTTGGTGGGTCCACGCTCAGCTAGATGGGTGTGGCTGGAAAGGCATCCCCATGTTCTGTCATCCTGGAATGCCAGGCATCTCTTCCTTGGAGGAGGTGAGAAGCAGGTGTTGTGTGAGGTCCTGTCCATTGAAGTTTGAGAGACCTAGGAGTTAGAAAAATTGTCCTGCAAGAATGTAGGGCAGTGGCAATGTTTTAAGTGGGGAGGAATGGGTCTTGTCTACCCCCATTAACTGAAATTGGTGAGGGAAACATAAGGCCTGAGTGAGATGTTGGAGCAGAATAGTTAACTCCCATGTCCAAAAGAAATGTAACGGACTTAGGCTTAGATAGGGTTATGAGATATACCAAGTCTGGACAGCATTAATCCTCTGCAAGACTGAGAAGTTCGAAGGCTGGCATAGTTTCAAGTGTTGATGCTGGTGAGGCCAGACCTTCATGGTGTGACAGAGTGGACAAGCCCATATGGGGGCATTGCGATTTCCAGTGTCCAGGTTGCTAGCAGATAGGGCATAACCTTGGAGGAGGCGTAGTGCAATATCATGCCACATGACCATTTAGGTCACACTTGTAACAGCTTGTGAGGTTGACTTAAGCTGGGCTCCATCAGGGTAGAGCCTTGTGGTTGGCTTTCCTTGTCCCCCTTCCTGTTGCCTTAGGGCAGCAGCTAAGGCCTAAGCTTGCATATTAACCACTTGCTATAGTCTTGTCTGTTGGGAAGACTCAGCTGTTTTTTTTTCAGGCACTAGGTTGATGGAAGATAGGGGCCAGTGTCTTTGGCTGCATGGTCCCACTAGAATTGTTGGGGTCCCAATTCCCAGGTGACTGGGAATTTAGAGGCATTGTGGCCCTAGCGACCAAGACCAGCGCTGTGAGACACTGGCTACTGAGGGAGGAGCAAGAGCGCAGAGCCCCCAAACCAAGGACATATGCAAGTTCTGCCCATTTGCCCCTATGGCGACAAAAATTCCCTGGGTCCCGGAGGATGGTAAGTTCAAGACTTCCTTCTGGTGGCCAACAAGTCCCATTGTCATGATAGTATTGAGGCCAAGTCTTAGTGCATAGGGAAATTAGCTGTTTGGGACAGATTGTATTGGACAGCATCAATTTATAAAGATTTTGTAAGAGGCATCCTGGGGGCAACAGCGAATCTGGCTTTGAACTATAAGTGCCCATTTTAAAGTCTATGCCCGACTGCGTGACCTATGTCTATTACAGAGCGTCCACCAAAATAGCTCTTAGGCCTAGCTGGGTTGTGAATGTTGAATGCTAGGAGTCTCTAAAGCAATCAAAATCCACCTCAGCTAGGCTTGGCCTAGCCGCAGAGACCAGACTCTTGGCGTGGGCCCGCAATTTCCATAGGAGTCTGATAACCAACAAAAGTAAATACAGATGGGTCCCCCAAAACCCTATAGCATAGACAAGAAAAAGGGACTCACCAAGATGCAGCTGCTCTAGTTCAGGAGCCGGTTTTAGTGTGGCGTTGAGAGCTCAAATGGTAGTCTAGGGCGCTTTCGACGCGTGACTGGAGGCTGCAGGGAAAGGCTGCCCTATCTTGGTAGAACCTACAAATGTTAGGAATTTTCCTAACACGAGCTCTCTGCCAACGCAAAAATCCCAATCAAGCCAAATTAAAAAAAACATCCAGGTTTAATGGGATTTCTGCACTCTTGGGTGGCCCCAAGGGAAACGGGGAAGCCATCACACAGGACCACGGTGGGGGGGGGGGTGAGGGAGGAGGGAGGAAAGGTTACTTGGAGACTTTGGGGGGGGGAGTTTGAATAGATTGGGGGAGGGGTAAAGGTTTGGGCAGGCAGCTGTCTTGCCCCTCCTCAGGGGAGGGGTAAAGGCTTGGCAGGCACTGGGACAGGGCCTCCAAAGATGGAGGCCAAAGACTGGGAATTACGAAAAGGTTTATTTGGGGCTTAAAGTTCTAGTGGGTTAGGGTCCATAACGACAAGGACGCCATGGCAACAGACTTGGCAGCTAGAGCTGGAAGCCAAGAGCGGAGGGCTCTACATCTCAAATCCCAAACAGAAAGCAAAGGGGGCAACAGAAACATGTAGCTTTTTAAAACCTCCAAGCCCATCCCAGTGACATACTTTCTTCAGCAAGGCCATACCTTCTAATCCTACTCAAACAATGCCACAAAGAGGAGACCTAGTACTCAGATACCTGAGACTACAGAGGGCATCTCACTCAAACCACCACAGAGTTTAACACAAAGACTGAAAATTTTAAAATAACCAGAAATAAAGAATCAAGTGGCTCAATTTATCAAACCTAATGTGATACCATTGCACAGTGTGTGTGTGTGTGTGTGTGTGTGTATATATATATATATATATATATATATATATATATATATATATATATATAATTATGGGGTAGGCAGTACTGGTCATACCATGATAATGGCATTGGGATCTTGTGAGTTCTGTGGCTACAGCTTTACTTGGCAGTGAACCACTTAAAGACAAAGTCACTGTTGAAAAAATTTCAATCTCTGTTACTGTATTAAAAGGAGAGTCTTGCCAGGTGGTGGCTGGTGCATACCTTTAGTCTCAGTCCTTGGAAGACAAAGGCAGGCAGATGTCTGTGAGTTTGAGGCCAGCCTGGTCTACAAGAGCTAGTTCCGGGACAGGCTCCAAAGCTACAGAGAAACTCTGTCTTGAAAAGCCAAAAAAAAAAAAAAAGTCTCAGTTGTGAAAGAGGGTTTAATTTAAGAAAGCAGGTTAGACATCAGGTGCATACTGACTATAATACAATGTAGGTTTGATACTCAGTATATAAAATGCTTAGGACCATAGATTTGGGATTTCCCTTTTGATAACATGGAGGAATGGGTATGCCTGGAACAGACACATTGCAGCTGAGGAAGATGGAGAAGACTGAGAAGGCCTTTTCTAACCCGAGTATCCTGAATAAAATGTGAGGTGGTAGTGTTTTGACTGGGATCCATCAGATGAGGTCAGGTGTAGAATTTTCCACTGACAGCATCATGCCAGCTCTCAAACGGTTTTGAATCTGGGAGCATTTCTAATTTCAGATCTTTTGATAAGGATATTAAAACTGTATCATATATTGTTATTTTTGACTATACTTCTAAATTCTAGAAGGGTTGTAGTAACTTATATGCCCTCTCATTTCAGACAACATATTTCTTTGGAATAGAAAATGAAAGCAGGGAATCTCAGTGTCATTAAGAGGTGTGGTATCATGACTTTAGACTTTAGATTTACAAGAATATAGCACAGGTTTCCAGAACACCCAGATTCCTTGTCCTTTCACTGTCCCCGTCTAAGCTCTATGATGTAACTATTTCTTATTACTTATTTATATTTATCGTAAGAGCTTTGGCTTTATATTTGTGATATCTAAAGGTACAGATTTTTCTTTATGTAAGTTTATTATACAATAACCAAGTTAATTTACATGGGAAATTATACTGGTAGCGCCAAGATGAAAAGAAAAATTCTTCACAGACCTCAAATTAAACAGCATTCAGCTTCATATGGAAAAGCAAAAAACCCAGGATAGCCATACAATCCTGTACAATAAGAGAACTTCTGGAGGCATCACAATACCTGACTTCAAACTCTACTACAGAGCTACAGTACTGAAAACAGCCTGGTATTGGCATAAAAACAGACAGGAGGACCAATGGAACAGAATCGAAGACCCAGATATTAATCCATACACCTATGAACACCTGATTTTTGGCGAAGAAGCAAAATATAGAACATAGAAAAAAGACAGCACATTTAACAAATGGTGCTGGCATAACTGGATATCAACACGCAGAAGAATGAAAATAGACCCATATCTATCACGATGCACAAACCCAAGATGAGTCCAAAACTGAAGGCAGACAGAAACTGCTGGAGAGTGACATTCAAGAGTGACCAACACTGGTAGAAAACAAGAAGAAAGCTGATCTAGTTGTTCAGAGGAGATTCTTCAACTCACCTGTGAGGTAGATTTCCTTACATTACTTAACATTTCTGGGTCTCAGTTTCATCTTCTAATGAACACTTTCAGGCAGATACTTTCTAACTCTCTGTTTAGCAATGAAATAGGGAATATAATTATAGGTAATGCTGAGGGTGAGATTAAGATAATTTTGTTGGCTAGAAATAGATTTTTCACGCCAATTAGGATTTCTTTCCTAGAGGCTCTCCATGGGCAGAGAGGGGAGGTGAAGTTTGTTAATGGCGCTTTCCATCTCCATTTCTGCTACTCATCTGTATCTTTGTACTTTCTTACAATTACATGTTCCATGGATGCAACAGTCTGGCCAAATTGACCAACTTCCGTCATTCTACTCAATTTGTCTGTATATCACAACCACCCAGATTTCTCCCTGACAGCTGCTGCTGTGCAATGACATCTGGATGATGTAATCGACAAAAGGTTCTGCCCTAGGAAGCATGCACCACTAGAACAGTGAATGTGTTGTGGTTGCGCAGAACAAGACAAAACTCTATCATAGCAGAATATTGCAGCAGATAGTCTGAGAAACTTAAGGGCTCCTTGTTAGTCAAAGCAAAAACTGATAAAATTAAAAATCTCATCTTCTAAGCAATAGAAAGTTTGCAGTAGACCATACATCATGTCTTGTTTCCGACAACACCATTATTTTTAAATGAAGGCAGGGATATTTTTTTTTACTAATTTCTGTAGTCCCATGATTTTAGGATTTAGATTTGTATGGATATCCTTGAGTTTTCTAGACAGCTCAAACTCCTTCGATGCTCACTGAAGGCTCAATTAGAGTATATTGTCAAGGTTCTGTATGCTGGTATTATTAGAAAGTGAACATGAAAGTCTCGGTTCTCTTGTCTTAATTTTAGTCTAGACTTTACAGTTCTGGGATTGCTTTCACTCCCACACTAATATAAGTTCAAATAAAGCAAACATCTGTATTTCAGTCCTAATCCTGGAAGAGTTCCATCACAGATGTATACTAGCATTCAGATATGGCATGGACGAATTCTTGCGAGAGATACTTGTTGCTTACAGCGTTAAGTCAAACTGCACCTCTGCCAGTCTCGCTAGACAATGTCACAAGCAATTCCTTGTTCTTGTTTCTTCCCTGCTGTTCATCAAAGGTTTATTTTGTGCTGAGTAGTTGCACAAATGCTGCCTGTCTTGGCCCAAGATCAATGTCACTTTCCTAAAGTACATTTCTGCCTGGCTGACTATGTATATATGACGTTATTTCTACTACATTAGGCAGGTGTTATTTTTTCTTGGTGGCTGTAGTCCCAGTAGATCCTGATACTGAAAATCAGGTTGGGTTAGTATGGTCCACGTGTGTCAAGTTCAGGATCTTTGGGTGGAGTAAATGATCTAAATCAATCTCACCCACTTTTAAACACCTTCATTAAACACTGCTTACAAAATAAGACATATGGATTATGAAAACATAGCCTCAAATGACTACTATTACAAAATCTATGACCAATTTTCAAATTTTCCTTTAAATACCTCTTTGCCCAGAGCAATTTACATGTTTCTGCCACCATTTAATTACCTATTCTAGGAGGAAAGTTGAACTAGAAAGGCAAGGGAGTATCTGTACTACATCTATAGCATCCTAATATACTGAAAAAAAAACTTAAGTTATTTTCATTGCTGCGGTGAATAGAATGCTAAACATGTACCACATACTCAACACTTAGTGCTCCAGGCTTGATTTAGTGGGAGTGCTGAGATGAATATGGACACGCATGCTTGGGGACAAATGATACAGCAATTCAAAACTGCACATCTTATATACTGCCCTCCTGTATGAGGTTGGGCGAGTTACCTCACACCATGTAGGCTCAGTTCTCACATAGTAAAATGGGAAAGCATCCTCTCATAGAGGCATTGTGTGAAGAATGCCTTACATACCTGATAATGTCAGGGTCTTTGAAAAGTTAGACATCTTAAAGTAAGAATAATCTAGAGTTTGACATGGACCATTTCTAGGTATATTATATGCTGTTTGTAGTCAGACGCTGCTCTTTTGTTCCCTGTTCACCCAGTCCCAAAATAATCACACAGAAACTATACCTTTGAAACACTGCTTGGCCAATAATTGTAACATATTCTTAGCTAGCTTTTACATCTTATTCCATTCCTGTTATTTTATATTTTACCACAAGGCTTGGTTTACTGGAAAGGTTCCTGGTGGGCAGCTCACATCTTTCTCCTTAGGTGGCTACATGGCATCTCACTGACTTTGCCTTCTTTCTCCCAGTATTCAGTTCAGTTTTCTCAGCTAGCTCTATTCTGTCCAAAAGGCTTCATTATTAACCAATGGCAATAAGACATATTCATAGCATACAGAAGGGAATCCCACATTAGTTGTTGATTGCACAATTGTCATTGTTGATACCAAAGTTAGCTTTTGCCTTAGATCTGTAACTGAACACTTGCTCCCTGCTGCTGTAATGGTATCAGAGCCACAAAACCTCCTTTCTAATTATATGATACAAAAGCTCAATAGTTAGCAATGGGTTAATAAGGAGCATATTATTTTATGCATTTGTAAAATGAATCAAATGCATGGACAAACCTTTGGTATCTACTTGTTGGCACTGGTACATGATTCTTTCTAAGGTTCATAATGTAATCTCATTTCTGTGCAAACAAATAGATGACTTCTAATTATGTATCGTGTTTATAATTGTTGAACTGCAGTGTATAGTTCACAAAAATAGAAAACTTTTTCTTATGACTTAGAATCCTTAATATTTTCTTATAGTCCATCATAGGACATGGTCTGATAGCAAAATGGGGCAATCACAGTCTTAAGAGTTTATGATACAGATAAAGAAAATCGCAATACTGGTCTTCTGCTTTGTGTTGTAGTGCAGGATAATTTATGAAAGTCAGGGCTTACAACATCTAATGAATACTTGATGACTAAGAGGGCTTAAATTTATTATGTTATTAAAAGCAGTTCTTTTATATCTCTGTTTTCTTTGTTAAGGTTATACCAACACGATGCAAATTTAATATTACCCAGAGAATCATTTATCAAACATACTTTCATGATGGAAACATAAAAGATATGTTTTATCACCAAAAAAAATTATAATAGCATCATTATTCTTTAAAACAAAATAAATTGGAAATAATTTTAGAGTATTTAATTTAAAATTGACATAAGTTATAATCATCTTACTTCCACCTCACCCAGTTAGTATATTTATTATATATGCATGTATAAAGAATATATGCATATATATAAATGTTTAGAAATCTTATGTAGTATTTAATTAATTAATAATGTGAAGACATTCTCTGTCCTAGTTACCTTTATGTGTTGTTGTTATAAAAAACCACCATGACTAAAAGCCACCTGGGGAAAGAAAAGATTAATAATGATTATACTTCCTCATCACATCCATAATTGAGGGAAGTCAGGTCAGGAACCCAAAGCAGAAACCTAGAATCAGTAACTGAAGTAGAAAGCATTAAAGAAAGCTGCCTACTGGCTTGTTTAGCTTTCTTCCTTATCCTATCCAAAACTACTTTATTAGAACAGTCACTGACCACAGTGGGTTGTGCTTCCCACCTCAATCAGTAATCAAGAAAATGCTCCACAGACCAATATTACCAACTCACCTCCTCAACTGATGTTCCTTCTTCCAAGGTGACTAGTTTGTGTCAAGTTGGAAAATACTAACCAGCTCACACTCCAATAAGAATCTGCTTGGGAGATCTATCATCATGCTTGGCATGAGGTAGAAGTTTAGTGATTGTCTATTAAGTGCATCTAATTCAATGAAATATTCTCCTATGCATATTGCTTTCTGTCATTTCTGTTTTTAATACACATTGAATTTTAAGTGTGTTGTAACGGCAACAACAGTTTGCAACCCTTTAAGTCTTTGGTACAAGTCAAGGCATTGAACCTGTTGTACCAAGTTGAACTGAAGCAACTGGCAGAATTAATCAGTAGGGTTGTTGTAATTATTATTGCTCTTGTGTTACTCTAAATCTTACGCAGTTTAGATGCAGGTCAAATTGTACTTGTGAAAAGTGTAGTAATTTTTAGGTTTAGAAAATTGTTCCCTAAATGTGGCATGGCATGGAGTCTGAGGTGTTGAAGGAAGATAGAAGCTTAGCTTCCTAAAACATCTGAAAGCAATAGAATGTTATGGAAAAATGTATAATGATAATAAAACTAGTTTCTCCTCACCTACTGCTTTTATTCTTTTTATGTTAAAAATTGCTGATATCTTTTGAAAAGACTTCTATAGCACTAAATTTACATTAAAATGGTAGGATTGTTTTAATCTATAATAGTGTCCCAGAACGTAGATTTCTTGGTGATCCATAGTAATTAACACCTTCAAGAAGGAACTAGTTTCCCCGGGCGATGGTGGCGCACGCCTTTAATCCCAGCACTCGGGAGGCAGAGGTAGGCGGATCTCTGTGAGTTTGAGACCAGCCTGGTCTAGAGAGCTAGTTCCAGGACAGGCTCCAAAGCCACAGAGAAACCCTGTCTCGAAAAACCAAAAAAAAGAGAAGGAACTAGTTTCTTAATCTGTAAAATGAATGTCATCTTGTAACTCTTCACTATTGTGAGTGAAAATAATCTTGATATGAGAAAAAATAATATATCAGTTTCCAACTTGACCACAGATTTCAACACACACAATTTGTAAACTTGCTATCTGAACATAGAACAAAACTTTTATTTATAAGAGAAGCAAATTTTTAAATGTTAAGGCCAGGAAAAGGGGATGTTAAAGTGTGGAGGTCTTCAGTAAGAGCTGGAGTGACTGAGGTAACCTAATATCTAGGTGAGATTGACAGTTGTACACACACCCCTTTAGCAAAACCCACAGTGCTGGCTTCACACTGAAGCTTTAGCAAGTTTCCTTGACTCATCAGGATGGAGCCTGGGAGGGAGAATTCCTCACTGCTTGAAGAACCTGCCTCACACTCGGCTTTATCCTAATATTTCTCACCATGCTGACACACTGAAGAAGTGTCACAAAGAACCCAAATCCATTTCCTTCAACATTTTTTCTTCATGATTTTTTGTAGTTACAGGGTTATATATTTCTGGATCTGAAAAGTCTCAGCTAATCAAAGAACACTAAGTATCAAGAATGCAGCTTGCAATAGATTGTGCTCATTGTTATTGATTTTCTCGGTTTTTGTGTCATTCCATTTTGTTGGTGACAGAAAATACTAAAATTAAGTGTGACTAAAACGTAATTTGCCAATATTGTATTCACTGTAAGCATTAAGAAGACACATGTGCAGATGCCAAAAAAAAAAAAAAATAGAGGCCTTAGGCCAAGGGATGCCTTATGTATTCTGAGTCGAATACTTCCTTGGAGATGCTAGAAATTACTACAGAATGTTTGTTCCACTGTGAGCACTGGAACCGAACATAGTGTCTATGTGTTTATACTCTGGATACACAGGTTCTTTATTGTTCCATCTCTAGCAAATTTTCAGTCTCAATTTTTTTGCATAGCATTTAGTAAAATTTATATTTCCTATTTTGTAATGCATAGAGAGGAGAGTCCAATTATAGATTTTCTCAGAGCGTCATAGCTGACCAAACTTGTTATAGTTACAAGATATTCAAGAAATGCCTAGTGATCATATGCATGCTTTTCGTCAATATATCATCTATAAATCTTGGAGTTTCATGTGATAATAGCACAGACATAGACCTCAAAAATACTGAAACTATAAATATTGCTAGAGGATGTGTAGAACTTACAACATTATCATGTTAGGACAAAGATGAAGCTTATACATGTTTTAATTACTAATGCCAGGCACCATGCCCTTATCTAATTATATCCTGCAGGATAATTAGAAGTCAGTCATAAAGAGTAAACAGAAATATTCCTTCCCAGCTGACAATGACTTGATAGGAAGTAAGTCTGCCTATGAACAATCAGCAAGCTCAATAAATTTGCCCCAGGTGAAGCAATGGGCAGAAAACAGTTGTAAGGTAAGTGTTTAAGTTTTACAAACAGGATTATACCATGCTATTTTTCCATACTAGGACTAGGTGGGACTAAGAACTTATTTTATTTTTGGAGTTCATCTTGTGTATTTTATAATTTTTCTACAATCATTAACCATCAACTCCTTAGAATTGGAGATATAAAGATCTTTCAAAAATGATTTATTTATTTTTATTTTATGTGCATTAGTGTTCTGCTTTTATGTATGTCTTTGTGAGAGTGTCAGATCCCCTGGAACTGGAGTTACAGACATTTGTGAGCTGCCCTGTGGATGCTGGGAATTTAAGCCAGGTTCTTTGGAAGAACAGCTAGTGCTCTTAACTGTTGAGCATCTCTTCAGGCCCCCAAGGAAATTTAAAAATATTAAGGGAATAGAATAGTACACTCAAAACCTACTCTTAGAGATTAGCTTATATGAGGATCAATCTAATTTCCTCATGATAATAAAGACTTTTTGTATGTTGACAATTCACACACGCCCACACATACACATTCTCACAATAAAACCACTGACATGCAAACACATATTTCCTTTATGTGTCTGAGAGAACAGTAAATGCAGTGTACTTTTTTCAACATTCATTCTGGTTAAGGACAACAAGCAGACTTGTTGGAACAGTCTAAATAAGCTGAGCAGCAGTTGGGTAAGGCCTGCAAGCCTGCAGCTGTCCTGCTTCTGTCCTCTGGCCACCCTGACGGTCATGTGCAGTGCTGGGTGGTTGCAGTGTCTTGACGACCTGCCTCAGCACTTGGGGCACTGCTCTGGGGGCTTATCTGGCTACTTAGAGGGATGCTGGGTCTGCATATAGTCAAAGCAAGAGTGACTTCTAGTTAATCTTCCATCCTAATCCCTGCAGCAGCCCTCAACATGGAGGGTAGAGAGATTTCTATCCTTTCTGACTGCTCATTGCAATGTAACATTCACAGGCACTTTCTACACAGTTTTCCAGAGAGTCCTCAGTAGGTCGGAGCCTCAGTTTCCACAACAGGAAATGATCTTTTTATCATTAAGCGTCCCCTTTTTGCTCTCTTCCTTTACCTTTTCCTTTGCCTCATTTCCCCACTCTTAGTTTGCCAAATAGATACTTGTATCTAAACCCCCATGCCACAGTGGTCTTTCTGAAAGTGGAATATAATCTAAGGGTTTGTCCTAGATATTAGGTAGTTTCTGGAAGCCCAGGGTTGTGTGTGTGTGTGTGTGTGTGTGTGTGTGTGTGTGTAAAACTGTAGATTTTCTGAAACTTAACATACATAATAAATGGGAATGGGAATGAAGTGATTTTTTCTAGGCTTTAACTAGATCTGAATTTAGTAGGCATGAGAGGAATACTCCACAGAACAAGGAATACTGGACTCATTTCTACTGAAGACATGACGAATGAACTATGACAAGTGGGCACGGATTATACTCATGGGAATCTGTGAAACTTTCAAGGAGAAGGTAATAGTCTTTACATCAGCTGTTTGAAAGACATGAAGGATTGTTGAAAGTGAGGGTAAAAGAATGAAATGTTGTTTTGAATCAATGATAAACTAGTGACAAGGTCTAGAGGTGTGGCGGGATGTGGGTTATTCAAAGAGAACACCGCTCCTCAGCTCTGGCATGACCTGCAGCAGGAGGGTGGAAAGCAGACGGGATCTGAGTTAGTCAGAGGCAGTCTGGGCATTTGCGGAAGCCCTGGACAGAGTGGGGGAAGAATGCTTCAGAAGTGTACTTACTGAACTGTTTTTTTTTCCTCATGTGACTTCTAAAAAAAATAGAATCTCACCCACGTATCATCAGTCACTTCCTGTGCCATCATTATTCTGAAAGTATGACTCATTGACAGAACATTTTCCCTGAAGCTCAAGACATCTTAGAATCTGTGTATATTTTCTTATGCTCTCAGAATAGGACAAGACTGCCTAGGATTTCAACATTTGTTTCTGTCTTAGAATAATTCATTTATTTGAGACTTCCACTTTAAGGTATGGTGCAAGCTCCCTGTGTCCTAAAGGGGACTGTGACTGCTTCTTTCCCAGACAAAGAAACTTAGGAACAAGAATAAAAGCATGGGATCCAAAACAAGGCTCAAGTAGAATCAGGGACTGGGCAAGCACTGCTCTGGGAACCAGAAATTCAGGTCTCTAGCAGTGGATCTCCTGCACATGGCTTGTTGGTCCTCCGTGAGTGACTGAAGGTTTTACGATCTGTTGTTCAGTGATGTGCTGGACTGGAACATCTCCAAGATCTCTGCTAGTCACAGCTATGTGTAGTGCGTCAGTATCAGAGGTAAAACTGAGGCTTTCGTGTGCCCAGTACTAAGAATTAATAAAAAGGATTATTTGAAAATTGATGATATTCCTTTAAAAACTAACACAAATACCATTGCCACTAGTTCATTTAAAATATCTATTTTTGATTCCATGTAAGTCCTGTCAATTAAAAATACATAATCATGCTCAAATAAAGTAATTTTCTAAATCACATTCACTGGCACTGGGCCTTGGACTATGTTTCACTGGCTGCTGGAAGAATGATAACATTTTATTAAGATATGATTCATAACCACAGGACTAGAATATACTCTCCACTGAAATGCAGACATTATAGATGACAGACAACAGCCCATTTTGAGGGTTAGTATTCCTTAAGGCATCGTTAGAGCTTGAAACAAGATTGTTCAATGAGTGTTTTATCTTTTCCCCCACATGATCATGATAGGAATTTTTGTTTGTTTGTTATGTTTAGGTGTAGGAGACTAGAACTAGTAAAATATAGGTGACAAGAGGGGGAAAGAGGGCTAATGACAGAAAGGTGTCATCTTACAGATAAATAAAAATGGAAGTGGTAACGTGAACATAGTGAGGTCAGAGACAGAGGAGCTGAAGTCTGTCCAAGGGTAGCTCGTGATTGAGAACACTGAAAGCGGCAGCACCCTCACAATAGATCTCTTCTGTTTAGAATCCAGTAGAGTATCATTTAGGGCGGGTTCAGGAAAAGTTCTGTGCTTAGTAACCACTTTTTAAAAATCTTATTAGATTTTAGAAATCTCATGGGAAATACAATATAAACTACACTTTGAACCTAATAGAACAAGGAGAAAGAGCTGCTTTTTTTCTAAAACATTTATAAATATGTTCATGGTACCTGTTAGGACACTGTACTAGACACACCAACATAGAAGTCTGAAGATTGGTTTTGCTGAGAAGTGGCAAGCATCCTTCCAAACAGGAGCAATGGAGACAATGGGCTTTTCTAGGATCGTGCTGTAAGCCAATTGCCCTAATATGCACTTGATTTAAATAATTTATATAATCTTCCCAAATTTAGGTAGTAGTTTTATTTTAGAGTGGAAACTCATTAAAGTTAAGAAGGCCACACTTTAATGGATGTTAATACCCACAATCTCTCTCTATTTTTAGAGCCGCTTCCTAAAATGATGACGTTTTCTTCATCAGATTGTAAATGTCTGGGGTAATATAAGACGCATGCTGCACACTTACTCTTCCAAGAATCAAATCACCATCATTTGATGTTAAAATAAGCCTAGCAGAGGTCCCACGACGAAAGCCCGTCATTGTTAAACTAACTGGGATTTGAGAATCACAGGGCACACCTGGCAGTTTAGTTTGATTGGGGGTTTGATGTACGGGGGAAGATGAAGACTGAGCTGTTACAGGACAATAGTTGGCCACCAGGAATCTCCAGGAGCCTGTTGTTTTATGGCAGAGGCCTTCGTAATAGGTGGAAAATTTAGGGGTATGCCTAACTCAGCAATAAAATACTGCTTTAGCATCACTTTAGAAACTCAGCAAATGACAGACCAACCACCTATTTTTATAAATGACAAAGGGACTGAGAGCTCTAAACTTCTTCATATGAGATATCTCTGTCTCTTAGTGGCCTAAGGAAAAAGGATGCACTCTGAATAAAATCAAAATAAAGAGGCACGCCTGCTATGTCCAGGTGCCATGTTTGAGGAGGATGGGGATAATATTATCTGTAGTTTCACCCCACAGGAATCTCCAATTTGATTATGAAAACATCACTTACTATGGCCAAGTATCCTGTTTTGCTCCCGTTGTCTGGGTTTTAGTACTGAAAGGATTGCATCCTTGAGGTTCGCTTTCTCCGTTAAGCTGTCAATCATGCTAACAGAGGGGTAACTGGATGGTGGGGAGAGGGAGAGAGAGGAAGGGGAGAGAACCCGATTAAAGTGTAGAAGAGATTACACTAGATTTGGTTATTATTATTAGGGCCATACTAAACTGTGTGAGGTCATGGGTCATCTAATTTTTGTCTCTTCAGGTTACACCAGCCTGGGGATGTAGTATGGGGGTATCAATCTCATTTTGTCCTTTGTGTTTTTCTTCTGTTTTGTGTTGTTCTGAGGAATCTAACCCAGAGCTTGATACCTGATAGATAAGTGCTCTGCCACTGGATTCTGCCATCCCACTTCTTAGTGGTTTTCACTACCAGCTGCCTTCAGCCCTTCAACTCAATTCCTAGTCTGTTTTACTCATGACTGAAGTCGATAGGAAGAATCATTGCAGCTGCAGTGTTGAGCAAGTGCACATAGCTTCCAGAATTGCACATGGACGTTAGTGACTACTGATGTCACTGAGGGTTTGGAATTTTCAAAGCAGATAGACCAGCTGTTGCCAATGCTTTCTTCAGGGACAGCTTTATTCAGTTATGCTAACTGAACTAAGAAGTGCTTTCCCAGTTTTCAATGAGTTCTCTGCAGCAATTATTCCCTATATTTAGACACAAATGAAATCTAATGACCGCTCCCCACCACTGCCAAATTGAGGCAGAATCACTGTTAAGTTAGAGAAATTGAATGGTATTCTAGGGTTCTCAAATAGATTTGTGCTAAATTTTAATAGGTTTTCCTAACAACTACAATGTTGGGGACTGAATTTTGCATCATGCTCATTCATACATGAAACTCTTAATTTCTAATATCTTTGGAGATAGGGATTCTAGTAGGCCTCTAATCTCAAAGTTCCGGTGACCTCTTAAGAAGAGGAGATCACTCTCATATCTTCTCCTCTGTTCTTTCCCCTTCTCTACTCTCTTTATTGTGTAAGGACTTAGTGAAACACCAGGCTGTAAGGCAGGAAGAAAGCCCACTGCAGAAATTCATCATGCTGACATTTCAATTTTGAGCTTCCAGTCTCCAGAACTACTAGAAAAGTATTTCATATTGTTGAAACCACCTAGCCTGCGCCATTTATTACAGTGGTCAAAGCACGATAGCATGGTTCATTTTGACCACAAACTTGTATCTGAATATCAGGCATGCATATTGGAATCCACGTTTCTGTCTTCCCCGGTACCGGATTACAGCAGTAATTTATGATTTGGAGCAGCAGCACCAATCAAAAACAGAAAGACTTTCTGGACAGAGACTGACAGTTTGACTTTTAGGAAGACAGTTCAAATGTCAGGGATGGTAAGAGAACAGAATAAAATCCGGAATGATTTTTAAAGAGTTCCTGCTTGAGCGATCCAAGTTGCTCTACTTTCGAGCACCGCAGTGGGAGCGGGTGAGTAAGGAGCATGCTGGGTAATAGAGGGGGTCAAAGTGAGAGCTCCAGGGGTTTCACAGGGAAAGTGGACCTGTGGCTTACTCTTTCCTTGATCCAATTCCTTATCGAAATGGGGGGGGGGGAATTCTAGTCCCTTTATCATCAAACTTCTCTATATAACAGATTTTATAAAATATATAAAGCATTTAGAACGACTGCCTGGTACATGGTAAATGTATAACAAACTTTACCTACTTTATTCATAATAGGATGTTACCATTGTTCCCAAAATGAATGGAATTCTTATTTGAACAATAGTATAACTTTTGGCTATATTCTGTGTATTATAGTCACATGTACTACATTCCTATGTATTATCTTGTCTTCAAAATATTCAAGTAATTCATGTCCTTCCACCTCTAAATCAGAGGGCGTATTTTCTGAATACTCAGAGTAAAGAATTTTTTTTTCCTAGTCTCCTGCAGGGAGAAGAACATGGCTAAACATCTTAATGTGAATTCAAATTTCTACTATTTACTCCAATGGCCTTCTAATCCTGCTAGCTTTGCTTTCTGCCTCCATTGCTTCTCTACTCTTCAGAAAGAGTGGACTTTCCAAAAGAAATATCTGACAGATCATTTACTTCCCTCTCTACCATTTAAAAATTCTGAACTGTTGGCTTCAATGTGCATACCCGTCGTATGCCAAGCTGCCTCTTCCTCAGGGGAGTCTCTGTGCTGCCAACAGTGCATCTGCTGCCCACCATGCCAGGCAGTCCTCAGCACCCCCTAAGAGGGTTGCTTCAATTCTATGCAACCTCCAGGTTCCTTTTCTTGTTTAGTTCCTTCTTTGCACCCCCTTTCCTCCTAGAGAAACTGCTTGTGTTTCCTGATGTGAGTTTGCTCTCTCTTACTTACCACTGAGCTGCTCGTAGTCACGTGTACAGTTTGTAGATGTGTGATTCATAGTTGCATAGCATTCAGAGATACTCGAATGGGGTATAATTCTTTTTTCTTTCTTTCTTTTTTTTTTTTTTTTTTTGGTTTTTTGAGACAGGGTTTCTCTGTGGTTTTGGAGCCTGTCCTGGAACTAGCTCTTGTAGACCAGGCTGGTCTCGAACTCACAAAGATCCGCCTGCCTCTGCCTCCCAAGTGCTGGGATTAAAGGCGTGCGCCACCACCGCCCGGCTATGGGGTATAATTCTTTATGGTTTAAAAAGCCCCAGTGGTTTTTAATTCTCTTATGATGAATTTACTTTCTACAGTGTCCCATCTCAAACCATAAGAAGTTCCGTGTGCAGACACTGCAATCTTTCACAAATGAACCATTCCATTTTACATTTCTTTAATTTTATTTCTACAGTAAGGTAAAAATGCATTCCAATTTGGAAAATAATAATTGCATTATTCTGTCTCATATAATTTGCTGCTGAAAATTGGCACATCTTAGAGGTGAAGTGAGGTGCAGTTGTTGCACTCCTGTGTACAAACGTTGCCATTTGACAGTCTGAAATAACCTTCTAATAGTCTTCAGAGAGAGTACCAGCAAGTTTCTCACTGCCTTGGGAGGTAATTCAACTGAGGTAGGAGGCTTAAATTTATTAGAGTCTTTTTTGAAACAGCTTGATCAAAATTATTTTTTAAATAGAGGGTAAAATTGGCATGAAACTATGTGTGTATATATGTTTTAAAATTCGTATCTATATTTAGCCGATATATAAAAATAAAAAAATATTTATATTAGAGGTGTACAATGTGATGTTTTAATACATGTGTGCATATATTGTGTGATATTTAAATCAAATTAACTTTCTTGCAAGCATGCATGTGTGCTCACATGTGTGTATTTGCTTGTGTATGTATGTGTATTTGCTCATGTGTGTATGTGTGTGTGTATGCATGTGTGTCTACACACATGAGTGGGATAGCATATCAACACTGGATGTTTTTCTCAGTCTCTCTGACTTATTTTTTGAGGCAGGGATTCTCAGCAAGCCTAGAGTTGACTACTTTAGCTATTTGGCTAACTATAGAAGTGAAGAGTTGCATCTGACTCTGGTTCCACTACCTTCTGCAATCTGGGATCCCAGATCCTCATCACTTTCCCCAAATTTTACATGGGTTCACATGCTCGAATTTCAGGTCTTTACTAATTAAGCCATCTCCCCTGCTTCCACACTACCTGGTTAACTCTGATTTTAATTCCCATTGTATCAGTCCCACATATCCTCTGGGGAACTCCTGATAAGGAGATTTTTGATTTTACAGTAAGTAGTTTCATGTAAAATCATATATCTGACCAAAAATGCTTTTCATATCTTACCAATTATTCTTACATTACCACAAATCCTGATGGTGTACTGACATCTATTTAATTATGTCTATGCAGATAACTTTATCTATAATACAAACAGAAATATGGATATAAGAGCAAGGAAATTTTTTCAGAGAAGGGAAAGTGTTGGAGATGCTAGGTCAATGGCAATATGTTATGGAGAGCATTCTCACTGATACCATTGTATAGCCAAAGACAGAAGATATGGATGATTTTGGATTCTATGTCTGGATCATCATTTCAGAATACTACCATCAAGGAAGTAACAAAAGAATCTTGGAAGAATAACAGGCCCAAATCAGAGAGGGAATAACTCTCCCAGTATCCCTCAGTATCTGTGGCTCCTCCCAACAGTCCTCACCTCATTCCCTACTCTAAACCTCTCCCTCCCAGGGACTAGGCTTCTTTCTGCTTCCCTTTCTCCAATCTGATCCTTATATATCTCCGCTATTTTGACTACACCAGTGTCTTGGTCTCTTGGCTTGGGTTACCTGTCTTGCTTAGTGTTTCCTTTCTTGTTCTTCTTCCTCTTCTCTCCTTTTGTGATCTGGTTTAGCCTGGACTCTTCCCCTCTGCCTGCTTTTTCCCTTATATCCACAATAAAAAAATTTCTCTATCTCTGTTAGTTTTTCTATTGCTGTGAAGAGATACCATGACTATGGCAACTTTTATAAAGGGAAACATTTAATTGGGTCTGGCTTACAGTTTCAGAGGTTTAGTTCATTATCCTCATGATGAGAAGCATGGTGGGGTGCGGACAGACATAGTGTTGGAGAAGGAGCTGAGAGTTCTATATCTTGATTCACAGGTAGCAGAAAGAGACTGTATGTCATACTGTGCTTGGCTTAAGCATATGAAACCTCAAATCACTGTCCCCAAACCTCAAATCAGTGTCTCCACAGTGATACACTTTCTCCATCAAGGCCATCCCTATTCCAAAAAAGTGACTACATCTCTCAATAGTGCCACTCCCTATAGTCCAAGAATTCCAGCACAGGAGTCTGTGGGGGTCATGCCTATTCAAACTACTACACTACCCTTTAGAGTAGTCACACCCTCCTCTTTTTAGTTTATTTTTCCATTCAGTAAAATTGCTTTTCGTGATAGGATGTGAAGTTTCCTATTAGTCATGGCTTCCTAAGGCTCTCAAGATAACTCAGCTTTTTTCTTCTATCTTTTATCACTGATTGATTAGTTAATATAATTATTTTGGTCTTGAAAACTGGCAGAAAATTTTGTAGAATGTTTGCTCAATCCATTTCTTTCTTCTCAGGGGAGTCCATGGGATTACTCATACACATGTCTTGTTTTTCCAATTAAAAGAGAAAATAACAGCTTGACCTCCTGTGAGGGATGGGTTTCAGAAACAATATCTTACCACTGCCAAGACATTTGTGAAGTGAAGACTATTTTGCATGTAAAGTAGGAGACTATGGCATTTCAGTACAGGGAGTGGGAGTATGTTGGGGAGAGGTGCATGGTCAGAATTAACCAAACTATTTTTAGGAAACCATATAAGCATAGATGACTGTTAAATTTTAGGGTTCTCTGTTTAAACTGCACCAGTTAACAGTCCCATCTAAGGAAAGAATACACACTCTGTCAAATGCATTCCATATGCTCAATTCCACAGTGGTCTTCCCGTGTTTATACAGGATCTCCTTCAATGAACCCTTTCACACTAGAGGGGTGTTGTTTTGTCCCTGTTGATTACTAAAGATTCTCTTAAGGTATTTTGCAATTCAATTACTTGAAGCACAAGCCTAAACAAAACAGTCATTTGTTAGCATTATTGATGGCAGAATATGGATGTAACAGTTAATCTTGATTATCAGTTTGATAAAAATTAAAATCACCTAGGGGAGCTTGGGTGTCTGTGGGGGCATTTGCAAAGACTTAACTGAAGTGGGGCGATCTACCCTCAATGGGGGTGGCACTGTCCCTCAGACTAGAGGTGTGGATGAATGAAAGGGAAAGAACATGAGCTGCATTCATCTCTATCTCTTGACTGTGTACACAGTGTGACAACTACCTCATGTTCCTGCTGCCACAGCTATAGCCTCGTCCAGCTGCACACCTGCCATGATAGACTGTACTCCCAAGCTTAGAGCCAAACACCAACTTTCCATATATTGCTTTGCTCATGTCTCACATCAGTGAAAAAAATAACTAATACAGAAAAGTTGATATTAAGGAGTAGTGCCTTCTCTGTTCTAACCTAATTGTGTGCTCTCAGGCCTTTGGAACAATATGGAAGAGAGTGGAGACTTGGGCTAGAGAAGCCCTAGAATATTGTAGACTGAGGTTAAGCAGCAATTCTGGTGGGCATGTGGAAGATAATGCTGAGAGGCAGACAGGTAATCAAGATGATGTTAACAGATGGGAAGGACTATCAGCACTGTCACAAGTGGATCAGAAGGATGTAAAAAAATTTGCAGATTGCTGAGGTGAGAAGCATGAGCAAACTCACAGCTGCAGATAAGGAAGGTGTGGGGTAATTGCAAAAAGAAGCCCCAGCACTCGGTACTGGTACAAAAGGAAAAGTGCCTTGAGGGAAGGTAGTGCGCCACCAGTGGGAGACTCCCACTGGTGAAAAGGCAAAGTCATCTGAAAGGAGAGAGTCTAGATTTAGAATACCACTGGCTCTTAACCAGCTGTAACACTCAAGTTCCAGGGAATCTGATGTCTTCTTCTGAGCATCTCAGGCACCAAGCATGAACACGGTGCACAAACATGCGTGTAAGTAAGCACTTACACTTAAAATAAAGAGAATAAAAAGTAAAAAAAATTATTAAAAAATAGACTATACCACCATGTTGACAGAGGTTTCTGTCCTGCCCGATCCTGCAGTCGTTCAGTCCCAAAGAGACACACTGAGGGTCTACATTAATCATAAACTGGTTGGCCTATTAGCTCAGGCTTCTTATTAACTCTTACATCCTACATTAACCCATAATTCTTGTCTGTGTCAGCCACGTGGCTTAGTACCTTTTATCAGCGAGGCATTCTCATCTTGCTTCCTCTGCATCTGGATTATGACTGTAGACTGAGTCTTTCCTCTTCCCAGAATTCTCATGTTCTCATTGTCTTGCCTCTACTTCCTGCCTGGCTTCTGGCCAATCAGTGTTTTATTAAAACAATACAAGTAATGGGATATAAGACCATTGTCCCACAGCACCACCAAAGTGGTTCCCCTAATACAAGATGATCACCAAGGAAAATGCTTTTCCCAGAACTAGACATGCATGTGGAGAGAAAAAAGTGTAAGGTAAGAAAAGAAGATTTTAAGATAATCTTATTGAATAGGTAAGGGTTTCAAGCTTCTTAAAGTTTATTGTAGTAATAAAGGAAAGATAGTTGTGAAGGAAAACACAAAGCTAAGGGCAACAAATGTGTTCTATAAGATTGATGTACCATCTAAGAAGAGCCAAATATTCAGCAAAAACAGTTCTTAAACAAAAACTGAAATCTTGCTTTTAAAATTAGAGAACTGAGCCGGGGTGTTGTCCTACTGGGCAAAGTGATTGCCATGCAGGTGTGATGGTTGATTTCAGAACCTCAGAACCAATGTGCACCCAACTGATGTGGTAGCAGTAGCTGAAGTGTGCTAACAGGCCAGAGCACAGCAGACAGGACAACAACAGGTTTTGCTCTTCACCTTTCTCTCTTCCCCTTGCTAAAAACCATTAGATTACATTTCTAAAGCTACTCACCAAGATGTATTCCCTTATTTGGCTACTTCCTCCTCCTGAGACTGACTCCCAAAGTCCAGCAAACAAAAGCCTCCTTTGATTCACCTAACAAACATGCACACTTTAAATTAAATTCCTCACCCTAGTGCAGTTTTCCATTTTACCTTTATAAACTGCCATTTCCCTATAGGCCATGTCTGTCTCCTCTCTAACCTTTGTCCGTCCATGGCAAATATCCCTGCTCACCCACCCCCTGTAAGTTTCAGTCTCTGGCCTCCATCTTTGGAGGCTCCATCCCTGTGCCCGCCAAACCTTGACCCCCTTCCCAGAGGAGGGTCAAGGCAGCCTGCCAAAATCTTGGCCACTCCCCCACTCTTTTAAAATTGCTCCCCCCCCCAAGTCCTTTCATGGTCTCTTCTCTTCCCACCCCCCACCCCCCCCCAGTGGCCATTTTCGCGGCTTCCCGGTTCCCCACCTGAGAGCACAGGAATCCTCTTAAATCTGGATATCCTTTAATTTGACTTGTGATTTGGTTTGATTGGGATTTTTGCATCAGCAGAGAGCTCACTTCAGGAATATTCCTAACGCCTCCCTGTCGCTTTTCTTCCCTTTAGCTTGTTTCCTATCCCGTTTTTGTTTTTTGTCATCTGTCTGTAATTCCAGCACTCACATAGAGAGATGGGGATGGAGACTGGTGGGAACTTCTGTGTCAGCTAGTCTGGAGTACATGGTAGCAAATGATGGGAAACCCTTTCCCAAACAAGGTCAAAATAAGGTCAAAGGTAAGGACCCCTCCCCAAGGTTGGCTTCTGTCCAACACACGTGTGCCATGCTATCAGTGGCCACTCTCATATGAACAAAGGAAAAGCCTTATCTCTATCTTACACAGAGTGGGGAGGGAGAGAAGAAGAGAGGGAGATAAAAAACAAAAATAGTATGAGCAAAGTTTATTAAGTTTATTTATTTTTTTTTATTGATTTGTATTGAGCTCTATATTTTTCTCTGCTCCTCTCCCTGCCTCTTCTTTCCCCTTCAGCCCTCTCCCAAGGTCCCATTGCTCCCAATTTACTCAGGAGATTTTATCTTTTTCTACTTCCCATGTAGATTAGATCCATATATGTCTTTCATAGGGTCCTCATTGTTGTCTAGGTTCTCTGGGATTGTGATTTGTGAGCTGGTATTGGCATAAAAACAGACAGGTGGACTAATGGAGCCAAATTGAAGACCTGGATATTAATCCACATACTTTCAAGCACCTGATTTTTGACAAAGGAGCAAAAAATATCAAATGGAAAAACGAAAGCATATTTAACAAATGGTACTGGCGTAACTGGATATCAACATGTAGAAGAATGAAAATAGATCCATAAATATCACCATGCACAAAACAAGTCCAAATGCATCAAAGACCTCAATATTAAGTTTATTCTTGAACTTCCTAAAATGTAAGCTCCAGCTTTAGGGTGAGAGCTTTTAGGTACGGCACTGTGTTCTGAGTGCCTTCCTTTAGTCCTGCTCCCAGGGTCCTTTCCAATCACACATAGCTGTCTCAAGTTCCCACACATTTCAGCAGTTTCACCTTGGGGCTTTGGAACGAGATTTTTACTCTCGCAGAAGGTTCTTCTCCAGAAAATTCTGCAGGCAGTTATCTCATCCTCAAGTCTCCCATGTCACTCTCTTTCTCCCCAGTAGGGAATGTGAATCCCTGGGCATGAAGGAACCCTGTTGTTTCTGAACCAGTCCCTCTTAGGGAGCCTAATATGGAAAAGGTTCAGTGAGACTCAATGAGTATCTGTTATATGAACAAATTAAGATTTATGCAATCCACCAGGTGCCTGAAAGTACATACTAGCTAAGGAAGTCAACAGTTGAGACACTTTCAAATGCATCTGCCTTTGTTGTACGTGGGAGGTACAGAAACAGGAAGCCAAACAGGCTGAGGGTTTGTTTTGCTTCCTGGGAGAACTATTTAGAAATTAGTCCTTTTGCATTCCTGGGCACTATTTCCTGAGGTTAGCATCTTGCATTTGGATAATGCATTAGATTTTTTTCCCAATGTGTTGAGTTATATTTTATCCCACTTCAGTCCCCACCTTACAATAATAGAATAAAAGCTCTGCAAGGCAAAATCTTGCCTGCTATCTACAGAAGATGTGATCTCCTAGGTTGGTATTCAGGTTTCTCGACTTCATGTGCTCCATTCTACAGGGAAAACAGGAGCACCCTGCTTCTCTCTCTCTCTCTCTCTCTCTCTCTCTCTCTCTCTCTCTCTCTCTCTGTGTGTGTGTGTGTGTGTTACAGTGTGATATCTGTCCATACATTAAGTCAAGATCATAAAAACAAGAAAAGATTGAGACAAAAATCTGTTGCCATATTCATGACCTATATTTACTGATCCATATTTAAATCATGTTTTAAAAACTTAAATGAAATCTAAAGTATATTTCACAGTTCTCATTTGTGTCTTAACAGGAATTTAACCTTTATAAACAGAGCTATTACCGCATTCTCTGTTTCTCTTCATGTAAACTGTTTTCCCAAAGGAAAATCATCACAAACATTTTGTCCTTACTTTCCAATAGCTCTTGGCTCCCCAGCTACAGACTTTCAGCATTAGATGCCCACTTCCCCCATTGTAACCATGTGGTTTATCAGATAGTTATTTCGGGACCCATAACTGTAAACTGTAAAACTCTTCTTTGAAGTTTCAATCTTCAATCATTGAACTAGTTTATTTCTATTTTTTCCCCTAGCAGCTGCTCTGTTGATTAGCTAGAAATTGTCTCTTCCTTCTTTAAAATTAAAATAGCATGCACAAAATAAAAAGATTATATATAAAACAAGGGTGATGAAATTGTAAGAATACAAATGCTGTGCTCCAAGAAAATAAGATGTGTGTATCCTCTGTGAATATGCACAATTTGTGATGCATATATAATATATATATATATATACACACACACACACATTATATATACACATGTATGGTAATTGACAATTCATGAATAATATAAAAGCATAGAGAGCCTACTACGCACTAGTGTTTTTGCTAAGACTGAACCAGATCACATCCTTCTCTGCAGATGAGAACTGATAATGAGAAGGAGAGCAATTTGGCCCAGGTCCCTGCACTAAAAGGCATAGGCAGCAGGCATAAGACAGCAATGAGTTTTGTCCTAAGATCAAAATACTCTGTTTTCTCTTCCTTTATCATTTTTTCTTTTTGAGTTATTTCAAACTTACAAAAGAATTGTTGAGAGAATGAAAACTTTTATCACCTTCCTTAAAAGATAGGATATGATGAATATAATTTGATTTCTGATTATCTCCCAATCCCATTCCGTCATTTTTCTGAGTTCAGAATTTGAACTTATTCACATTTTTTACACTGTATTAAATGTGTATGCATCTGAGAAAAGTAGATGGTGTAATTCGGTACCTTTCCAGATTGTGTAACTGTTGGGAGATTCACATTTCACCTAACGTACAGTTTTTTAGTGGGCCCATGGGGACTTACCAGCATCCCTGATGCATGCTGTATTGGTAGCTCTTCAGGTTGTTTCTGAGTATTAGCACTGGTTTAAAACTGGATGCATTTGTTGGGTATGAAATAACATTCTATTTTCATTGGCCCATCCTTTGCCAGTACTGAAGTGGAATATTTTTATGTGTTGGTATTTTATACACAATGAATTTCCTGCCTGAGAACTTTGTCCCTTGGTTATGTTGAGTTGGCTACCTCTTTCTTAATTGTAGGTTGATTACAACTTATAATCTTCTTTACACATTTTCCTGAATTCATTTTTCTTATATCATGCCTTTTCATGTATGAACTTGGGTCCTTTGGAGTAGGGGCAGGGACTGAATGCATGAATTTACTCACACTTTTAACATTTAAATCAAATGTAGTATTTTTCTGTGAATTGCCTTTTCCTACCCTTTGTCAGCTTTCTGCTGAGACATTTTGTCTATCTCTCTTTTTCTTTCAGGTTTTATTTTTTAAATTTCAGAGCAGAATTGTATATACTTTTTCCTGTTTTATGGATCATCTTCTGACCTTTGTGCCTTTTTTCTTATAGAAGATGAGTTCTTACGGATATAAATTGATAAATTTTTCCTGGTTTCTGGAAATTGGGTTGCATTAGGAAAACCTTCCTCATTCTAAGGTTATAAACAACTAATTGTCTTCTCACATTTCTCTACTCTTGTAGTATGAATTTATAGTTTGTATCCTTTGACAGTTTTTTCGTGTGACATAGCCTTATCTTGTATAAGGTTATGCATAATATTGGAACAATATAATGTGATAAATATATTTGTCCCTGTAGCATTTATTAAAAAGTTATTTTGTTGCACTAATCTGAGCTGCTGCTAAATTCTTACATCTATTTATAAACTTTCAGTTCTATTCCCTTGTCTGGTTTTGTAGCTTTACTCCCTTATTTTAGCACATGTCTTTAAAATACATTATGATACATGATACACTTAGTTGCTTCTGTTCCTGTCTTTTTTTAAAATTTTATTTATTTATTTTTTTGAGACAGGATTTCTCCGTAGCTTTGGAGCCTGACCTGAAACTAGCTCTTGTAGACCAGGCTGGCCTCGAACTCACAGAGATCCGCCTGCCTCTGCCTCCCGAGTGCTGGGATTAAAGGCGTGCGCCACCACCGCCCGGCGTTGTTACTGTCTTTTAAAAAGTTTTCTCGTTTACTTTTGCCTTTTAGTATTTCTATGTGAATTTTCATATAAATTTGATTATTTCTTTAAAAACACTTTTGAAATTTTAAGATTTAACCTAATTTTTAAATTAATTTAGAATTAATATTGACTACGCATTCCAAGGGATTTGTCTAATCATCTCAGACGTATTAAGTTATATATAGAGGAAGGATATTAAGGACACAAAAGTTGACCCACGATAATTTAGCTCTGGACTTGCAACATTTTAACCTCTACACACTATTATGTTATAGCCCGCCATTCAGCCTTTATTGTCACAACTCCTTTCCAGAAATTCCCATTCATGTGCCATTACTGAGAGAAGTCCTGTGTGCAGAGAGGGAAATTAGTCATCAATTTCATGGTGTCTGACTGGGTCCAAACCACGTGGTAAAGGGAGAGTCAGCTGAGAGGGGAGCTGCAATACCCTTTACCACTTAGTATCAGGACACAAAATGGAGAAATTCTTGGGTTTGATTCAGCAGATTAACAAGGACATTTATCTTTAGACCAAGATGCCTCATCTACAGGAGTTCTGAAAACATGTAAGCAGAAATTTTATATATATATATGAATACATACAAATATTACGGTATATGTGATGGAAAAAAGAGTCAGTTAGCTGCCTATTACAGAAGTGTTCAACAGGATGAGAGAGTTCTCTACATTTTTCTATAGCATCTCAATCTGTATTTCTAACTTGAACAAAGCAAGGTCAACTTATTCGGAATGTTCTTTGCTTCCTATAAATAAACAAGCAGATAGAAAACCCATTTATGTATTTGTGTTTTCAGGAATAAACTAGAGGAACTTAAGCCAGAAACTAATAAAATAAAAGTAACATGGAGAAGCATGGGGTATGTGGAAAAGTCAGGATGTGGAGGTGGGATCTCAGTGAATGTGCTTCATCCTGCTTTATAAAATTAAATACAGGAATAAATAAAAGCAAAAAGACCTAGACATCAAAAACAAGAAAGAGTGAACAAAATGAACTTGGCCCTTGTAGTCACAGTAGTGAAAGGTTGGTGGCTCACTCACACTGAGAAATGAATGGTATACATTTAATAAATAGTATTTTTCTTGTATATTTTAAATGTAAACTTACAAAAATCAACTGAAATAAACTGTGTGTTAGGTGAGCAGTCTGTTAGGTATATTGCTATTTTGAAACTGGTGCATACTTTAACTGGAGTATTAATTGGCATGAATGTTTCAGCAGCCATGAGTTTTTATATAAAAACCGGACTCGCTGAACATAGTGGATAATGAGGACTACTGAGAACTCAAGAACAATGGCAATGGGTTTTTGATCCTACTACACGTACTGGCTTTGTGGGAGCCCAGGCAGTTTGGATGCTCACCTTACTAGACCTGGATGGAGGTGGGTGGTCCTTGGACTTTCCACAGGGCAGGGAACCCTGATTGCTCTTTGGGCTGACGAGGGAGGGGGACTTGACTGGGGGAGGGGGAGGGAAATGGGAGGCGGTGGCGGGGAAGAGACAGAAATCTTTAATAAATAAATAAATTAAAAAAAAGAAATAAAGGCATAACATGCCAAAGAATACAACACTTTGCAAATTTATGTTTGAGCTGGAAATACCAGTGAACATCTACTTCCACATCAACTTAACACATAAAAACCCCACTAATTGTGAGAGTGTGGTGAATGAGGTACTTCATGTAAGCATGTGGATATTTGTGAGACCAGAGCAGTACATGGTGATGTCTTCCTCTGTTGTTCTTCATCTTGTTACTTTGAGACTAGCAACCGTCTTTCACTGAACCTGAAGCTGTTTTGACTTGGTTGGCTAACCAATGAGCTCTCTGGGTCTGCCCTTGTCTGTCCCTCAGTGCTGAGGTTACAGGCATGTCCAGCCATGCCCACATATCTACATGGGTGCTCAGGATTTGAACTCAGGTTTACACAGCACGTGCTCTTGCCTATAGGCTGAGCTATCTTACACAACCCCAGTTTTTTGTTTTGAAATGTCTTAGACATGATAATCTAGCAATATCTAAAAATATGATTTTATAATGAAAGGAATCTGATATCTTTGAAGAATGACAGATTATTGACCCCAATCATTCAAGATAAGTTTAAGACACTGTCTCCACAGGAATAGAAGCTCTTTCTTACTGATGTGGTTGCATTAAAGTAAAGAACCTACTCAAAGGGAATCTTATTATTGTGAAATGAGAGAACTTGAATTTGAGAAAGATCAATGACTATAATGAATTAGAACACAGAAATCATAAAATCCTACGAGTCTATGAGGTCATCACCACCAGACAAACAATACCAGACTAAACAAAGCAATGCCACGTGTTGACTCTCGATAGAGTCTTGTTGGTAACCAGTTATGAGTCTGACAACAAATTAGCTAATTTTTCTATCTGAACATCAGATGGTGTGGGGGAAAGATCTCTTTAATAAACTAATTCTAGATAATAAACCCAAAATAGTAGTAGAAGAAAATCATTAAGAGAGAGTTGCATCATCAATAAATGATACAGTCTCAGTTAAACTTTGGGGAGGAATCAGGTTAATGCCTTTGTCGCGCTCTGACTCATTCTACAGATGTGCCGGTCCTTTGGGCATCATGATACGGTGCAGCACGAAGCAACACAGAACCCTTGTCTAAAATGCACCTAACTAGTGTTGTATTGTCATATATACCACTGAGCTGAAGAAGAGACTAAATGACTGACATTCACAAAACAGTAAGACAAATCAAGAATGCTGGATCTACTACAGGGTGGCTGGTACAGATTCCCAACAAATTGAAAGATTTGGTAGAAAGGGATACTTAAAAAGAAAAAGCCAATTGCAATGTATTGATCTTGTTAGCATCAAAATTCAAATAATTAAATAATTGAAATAACAAGTAATTCAAATACAAACTGGTTGCTGATATCATGAAGGGGCTATTAATTCCTTCTATTACTCCATGTTAATTGGAGAAATAATGGGTTTCAAACGCCATTTTCAATCATGTGAATAATGGACTTAATCACACTGGCCATTCATTATCTCCTCTTGTTTTCTCTCCACCATCTTACTGATCACCTTCCTTTTCTTAAAGAATTTCCTTTTAATTTTCATTTTATTAAAAAAAATCCAGATCCCCCATATAAAAGACAACATGCAATTCCAGTTTATTGAACTGAACTGATTATACTTAATGCAATGACATCTACTTCTATTTGTTTCGTTGAAAATATCAAGGTAGATTTCTTCTTTGTGGCCAAGTAATACTGCATTGTGCCTACACACTGTATTTTTTTATTGGTTAACCCAGCTCACAATTTGGCTATTACAAAAGTACTTTATGGGTTTGCAAGTACTGGTGATATATGCTGACTATTTTTCCTTTGATTGATACAGCAGAATTATAATTGTATGCTATAATGGTTTGATAGTACTTTAAAATAAGGTTTTAAAAATTAGATATAAAATTGTTAAAATAGCTTCAAGAATTTATTTGTAAAAAAACCAAAAGTCTAATAGGAATTGCTTTAAAATGTTCTAAGAAAGTAAGCATTATGGAGAAGCAGAAGAAATAACTTTGTTACATATTAAAACTTTAATCCCAGCACTTGGGAGGCAGAGGCAGGTGGATCTCTGGGAGTTCGAGGCCAGCCTGGTCTACAAGAGCTGGTTCCAGGACAGGCACCAAAGCTACAGAGAAACCCTGCCTCGAAAAACCAAAATAAATAAATAAATAAATAAATAAATAAATAAATAAATAGTTTAATCTGCATGATGATGGGGTTAAAGATTATAGTCTTTGTTTTTTACCGCAGCGTAGTACTCTAATGTGTATATATTCCACACTTTCTTCATCCATTCTTCCATTGAAGGACATCTAGGTTGTTTCCAGGTTCTGGCTATTACAAATAATACTGCTATGAACATAGTTGAACAAATGCTCTTGTCATATGATAGGGCATCTCTTGGGTATATTCCCAAGAGTGGTGTTGTTGGGTCCAGGAATAAGTTGATCCCGAATTTCCTGAGAAACCGAAACACTGATTTCCAAAGTGGTTGCACAAGATTGCATTCCCACCAGCAATGGATGAGTGTACCCCTTCCTCGACAGCCTCTCCAGCAAAGGCTATCATTGGTGTTTTTGATTTTAGCCATTCTTTTTTTTTACTTTTTTTAAAATTTTTTATTTATTTATTTATTTTATTGAGAAAAAAAAATTTCCGCCTCCTCCCAGCCTCCCACTCCTCTCCCCCTCCCCCTACTCCTCTCACCCTCCCTCTCCAGTCTGAAGAGCAGTCAGGGTTCCCTGCCCTGTGGAAAGTCCAAAGTCTCCCCCCTCCATCCTGGTCTAGGAAGGTGAACATCCAAACAGGCTAGGCTCCCACAAAGCCAGTACATGCAGTAGGATCAAAACCCAGTGCCATTGTCCTTGGCTTCTCAGCAGCCCTCATTGTCCGCCATATTCAGAGAGTCCGGTTTTATCCCATGCTTTTTCAGTCACAGTCCAGCTGGCCTTGGTGAGCTCCAATAGATCAGCCCCACTGTCTCCGTGGGTGGGTGCACCCCTCGTGGTCCTGCCTTCTTTGCTCATGTTCTCCCTCCTTCTGTTCCTCATTGGGACTTTGGGAGCTCAGTCCAGTGCTCCAGTGTGGGTCTCTGTCTCTATCTCCATCCATCGCCAGATGAAGGTTCAATGGTGATATGCAAAATATTCATCAGTATGGCTATAGGATAGGATCATTTCAGGTTCCCTATCCTCAGCTGCCCCAGGAACTAACTGGGGACCTCACCTTGGGCACCTGGAAGCCCCTCTAGGTCCAAGTCTCTTGCCAACCCTAAGATGGCTCCCTTAATTAAGATATGTGCTTCCGTGCTCCCCTATCCAACCTTCCTTTAACCCAATCATTCCGTTACCCCAAGTTCTCCCCATCCTACCCCTGGACCCAGCAATACCACTCTTGGGAATATACCCAAGAGATGCCCGATCATATGACAAGGGTATTTGTTCAACAACGTTCATAGCAGCATTATTTGTAATAGCCAGAACCTGGAAACAACCTAGATGCCCTTCAATGGAAGAATGGATGAAAAAAGTGTGGAATATCTACACATTAGAGTACTACTCAGTGGTAAAAAACAATGACATCTTGAATTTTGCATGCAAATGGATGGAAATAGAAAATACTATCCTGAGTGAGGTAACCCAGACCCAAACAGATGAACAAGGGATATACTCACTCATAATTGGCTTCTAGCCATAAATAAAGGTCAGTGAGTCTATAATTTGTTATCCTAAAGAAGCTATATAAGAAGGTGAACCCAAAGAAAAACATATAGCTATCCTCCTGGATATGGGAAGTAGACAAGATTGCCTGGCAAAAATCGAGATCTTAAGGGTGGGGTGGGAGGGGGTAAGGGGAGATGGGGAGAGAAAAGTGATTTTAGCCATTCTGACAGGTGTAAAATGATATCTCAAAGTTGTTTTGATTTGCATTTCCCTGATTGCTAAGGAGGTTGAGCATGACCTTAAGTGTCATGCAAATGGATGGAAATAGAAAACACTATCCTGAGTGAGGTAACCCAGATCCAAAAAGATGAACATGGGATGTACTCACTCATCATTGGTTTCTAGCCATAAATAAGGGTCACGGAGTCTACAATTGGTGAACCTAAAGAAGCTAAATAAGAAGGAAAAACATATAGTTATCCTCTTGGCTATGGGAAGTCGACAAAATTGCTGGGGAGAAAAGTGGGATCTTGGGGTGGGGTGGGGTGTGGGTAAGGGAAGATGGGGAGAGAAAAGTGAGAAGGGGAGGATGGGGGGAACTTGGGGAAACAGGATGATTGGGATAAAGGAAGGGTGGATATGGGAGCACGGAAGCACAATTCTTAGTTAAGGGAGCCACCTTAGGGCTGGCAAGAGACTTGAATCTAGAGTGGCTCCCAGGAGCCCAAGGCGATGTCCCCAGTTAGTTCCTTGGGCAGATGAGGATTGGGAACCTGATACGACCCTATCCTATTGCAATACTGGCAAATATCTTGCATATCACCATAGAACCTTCATCTGGCGATGGATGGAGATAGAGACAGAGACCCACACTGGAGCTCTGGACTGAGCTCCCAGGGTCCCAATGAGGAGCAGAAGGAGGGAGAACATGAGCAAGGAAGTCAGGACCACGAGGGGTGCACCCACCCACTGAGACAATGGGGCTGATCTATTGGGAGCTCACCAAGGCCAGCTGGACTGTGACTGAAAAAGCATGGGATAAAACCGGACTCTCTGAATATGGCGGACAATTAGGGCTGCTGAGAAGCCAAGGACAATGGCACTGGGTTTTGATCCTACTGGATGTTCTGGCTGTGTGGGAGCCTAGCCAGTTTGGATGTTCACCTTCCTAGACATGGATGGAGTGGGAAGGACCTTGGACTTTCCACAGGGCAGGGAACCTTGACTGCTCTTTGGACTGGAGAGGGAGGGGAAGAGGAGTGGTGGAAGGGGTAGAAGGGTGGGAGGAGGGGGAGTGAAATGGGAGGCTGGGAGGAGGGGGAAACTTTTTTTTTCCTTTTCTCAATAAAAAAAATATATAAAAAAGATTATAGTCTTTATAATTATGTATAATTAAAGTTAAAACTCTGCTTTTATGAAATAACATAGAGATGAAATTCAAAAGAAAGTAGTATTACAGCAAGAGGCACAGATGAGGAAATATAAATCAAGCATGGAGGCCTGGGAAATAACATGGAGATTCAAAATCTTAGTCAAGAGACCAGGAATTCCTTTAGTAATTCCTGACGTGACAGCTAAGTAAACATCTGAAGAAAACGAGGACACAGGCCATCAAGGTAGGTGTGGGATGTACTCTCCAAGCAGGGACACAGACCTGATGCAGAAGCATGGGTCACAGAGCCAACCAAGAAGAGCCTGGTTCCACAGAACACTGAGTGAGAAGGTGGGTGACAAAGAGGAGGAGGCATGCATGGGAGGTGCAGCTCCTGTTGTGCTTGCTAGGCCATATTGGGGTAGCTTTTCAATTCCTCACCTTTTATGCCAGCCGCAGAGAGGCATATTTGTCTTACAATATTCTCACACAACTGCACAAACCACTGGTGTCTGAGCTTTTATTTCAGAAACTTAATCAGAAAATTATAGTTTAAAGATCTACCTGAAGGTGTATCAATATTTTAAAAATGGAGTTGTCTTAGTTAAGGTTTCTTTTGCTATGAGCATGGCAACTCTTATTTAATTAATTAGGAAAAACATTTAATTAGGTTGACATGTTTTCAGAGATTTAGTCTATTATTATCATGGTGTGACATGGTGCTGTATAGGCAGATATGGTGTAGGAGAAGTGGCTGAGAGTCCTACATCTTGACTCAAAGACAACAGGCAGTGATCATAGACACTGGACAGTATCTTCAGTATAAAACCTCAAAGCCCACCTCCTCAGTGGCACACTTCCTCTAACAAGATCATATCTATGCCACAGGAGTGCATAAGATTAATATTCAAGATTTATATGCTGTGGTCAGACCAAAGCATGACTAGGATACAATATGAATGAAAATTCTGTAGAAAGGGAATTAAAATTCTTTCACTAAATGTGCTACTTTAAGTGGTTGTAGATTTCCATTGCTTTATATTGTATACATAGAAGGCGGGTGTGGTGGCAGGCAGGCAGACAGACATGGTGCTGGAGCAGTAGCTAGAACTTACATCTTGATCTGTAGGCTGCAGAAATAGAAACAGCAAGAATGGGACATGTGTGAGCTTTTGAAACCTAAAAACCCATCCCAAGTGACACATCCACACTTCCTCCAACAAGGCCAGACCTCCTAATTCTTCCTAAACAGTCCAGCAACTGGGAACCAAACATCCAGCTATATGAAACTATGGGGGTCATTGTCATTCGAAGCACCACACACATAGATGGCAATGAACTTAGAGGATTGTCTAATGGCCACAGAAAATCATTTCAAATGAGCAAGGGAAGTACCCCTAAAGTCAAGGTTTTAGACAAATGTAAAACAAGGCATTATGGAATGTTTTCAAGCATAACTTTAATTTTCCCCAAAGAAATAGCCAAGATTATGGATATTGTTATTGTTTTATTTGTCACAGAAATACTGAATGATTTTGGTTAGGTAATGAACAAATTAGTAACTTCACTGCATTCTGGAGTGAGATGGGAGCTTGGGCTTCTGGACTGGGCTGGAATTGGAGATTTAATGTCTGATGTGAGTGTGGAGAGCCACAAGGTACATTTGAAAGCAATGAAGACAGTCAATGATGAGAAAGTTCCGGAAACTAAAGATCTGCTCCAAAGGAGAAACAAAAAAACAAACAAACAAAAAAAATCAGATGTAGTTGAAAGATCTCTGATGAGGCTCAGTGAATGTGTTTGGAAGAGAAAAATGAAATGGCGTTTAGGGTCAGGGTTACTCTATAGAGCAAAGGAATTCATGTTCCTGCTTTCTCTGCCATGAGCTAATTCTGAAAAAAAAATAATGAGTGTGCATTTTCTGTCATACTGTAGTCCGATAGTCATAACCTGATCAAGCATAGCGTACCAGGGAAGATCTAGAACACTCTCAGGGCCCAGTGGGAATGCAGAGACCCACGATTCTGCGATGATTTGATTCCGGCTCCTGACAGGTGACTAGTCTAGGGTTTATTTACATGTTGTATTTCTCTTGAAACTAAGTAGGCAATATCAGGATCGTCTGTTATTGAGTGGACAACAGCGACTCTTTTATGGGAACCAATAACTTTGCTCACTAAGAACAGGAGAATTCACTGTTGACACACCACAACTGTGAAGAATCCAATTTTGTCCTGATTATAAAAAGTGACATTATGTCCATTTCACAAGCTTACAGATAGGATGTTAAATCTCAACATGTAGACTTTGTGACAAAAAAGCTTATTTTCATGGCATACTTTTTCAGAAATAGCTTTCTGGTTATTTTGAAGAGGCATGAAGCCACATGCACAGCTCGTATAGTTTTATAAGGCAAATTATTACATATTCTCTGTCCAAAACTATTTGCATTCTTTTCTATACATTCCTGATTGTAAAACTTATATTTTTAATGCCAAAATGATACCAATTGTATAGCAGGTAGGCAGTAGCCTGTCTATAAATTAATGATAAACTTACTTTCCTGAATTCTATATTTTCCTTCCAGAGGGAAGAGGGCTCCCTAGCAGTGGAGGGCCCAGAGTCTCCTGGTTAACTCTCCCTTCACTAGTTCTTCAGACCCAATGTGTGCTACACTCTAAGCTGCTTTAGGACAAAGCATACTAGGGCAGAGCAGGGTATGATGGTGACCCTCGGGAGTCGGAGCTAGAGAAAGCTGCTTGATGGTTTTAGAATAAAGAAAAAATATACAAGCACATTTTCTGCTAGTTTCCCAACTCCTGTGGAAAGTGTAGATCTCTTTTCTTATTTCACAGTTAATTTTGGGCATTGTGGGCAGATGATCGCATCCAAATTCCAAACCTTTTAGTTTCTCATTGCATAAGTAACTTTGGCAATTTGCCAAAAGGTAAAGCCACAAAAATCAAGGTTCAAGGCTAGTATGGGCTATATGAGGCTTCAGCAACCTACAGAAACTTTAGAAGACATGCTGCCACATCATATTACATATGTATTGGTAAGTAATGTAATTTAAAGACTTCATATTCAATTCATCCACTATATTGGCAAGAAATTATTTGAAGAGGATAGTGACAAATGAATCTTCTCAGAGGAAATGAAACACATTTCCTGACTTCAATTACCCAGTGAATATATAGGCAAACCCCAGACACGAAATACATAGATAGCATCAGGGGATTGAATTTAACCATTCACCGCACAAAACACAAGAAATATTCTCTTCTTTTGCTAGTCAGTTGCTTTGTAGCTCTCAGGAAAGCAGAATATTCCAATGAATGTAAGGCGGTACTCTTCTGAGTAGCTCTTCAGAATTTTTTTGTGTTTTGTTTAATATTTGCTTTCACCTTGCCCTGAACATTATTCTGAAGGTATGCAAAATGGAGACCAGAGCAGACTAGTTCAAATGCAGGAAAATGGAACACATTAGTTGAGTATGCATAGGAAAAAAAAATCAAGTTTACGATTCTCAGAAAACTTAGTAAGAACTAAATTCTCAGTTGGGGAATGACTATCCAATTTTCAAAATGAGTATCTCTCTCTACCTTTCTCTTTCTTTCTCTAGGTGTTGAGACAGGGATGGCCTTAAGGTACCCCAGGGATGCCTTGAGCTTCTAATCCTCCTAATAGCGGAGGCCTGTATTTAATACACATTTTGTTTATAAAGATTTATTTGTAAATACCCATTGTGATGGCTATTGTTGATTGTCAACCTGACTACATCTGCTATTAGCTAAAACCCAAATGTCTAGGCACACCTGTGAGGGAATTTTTTTCTTAATTAGATCGTTTGGAATGGGAAGACCTACTTCTAATCCAGATGTTTGAGGTGGGAAGATCCACCATTACTCTAGGCCACTCCTTCTGTTGGAGACATGGATGGAGGCAGCTGGCTCTCTTATTGCCTGCTTGTTCTGTCTCACTAGCAAGTCCATTCCTTCACCGGCAATAGAGCCGACTTCTTTGAGATTCTGACCTACAGTAAAGACCAGCTAAGACATCCAGCTTCATAGATGGGCCAACTACAGGATTGGACTTTTCATTGGTAGACAGCTACCATTTTTAGACTAGTTTGTAAAACTATACTAATAAATTTCCTTTATGTATAATATATATTCATTCGATAAATTTTGTTTCTCTAGCGAGCCCTGACTAATACACCCCAAATGGATGTTACTACTATAAAATTTTATTATGTTGTGCCTACATATAAAAATTATTGATTGACACTCAGAAATAGTTTGGTCCTAGACATATCTGGGTTTTTTTTTTTACTTTTACTTTCAGAGATAGCAATGATAAAACAGATAAAGCAATATAAAATAAAATTTAAATCCCATTAACAATACCATTTTCTGAATAAAAGCCACAGATCATAATAGAACTAAAAGATTACAGGTCAACTTTAAGAGTAAGAGCCTAAGTCACCATGCTAATTATCAAATTATGATGGAAGCTGAAGCATCGCTTTCTGCCTGTGTTATACTGTAAAGTCCTTTCCAGTGCCTTTGCTGTTCATAGTCCTGCTGTTCTGGTTTTCTTTACACTCAAATCTAATCCCACTATCTTTATTTCTTCCGACATTTCATTCCTTGCTGTCTGTGCCTGTTGTCTATGGTACTCAGTGACACTTCCAACTTTACCTAGTGCTTGCCACCATTTGTTCTTAATCTTAGTAATTTAACAGGCACATGCAGAGTACAGAACCAAAGCTCTTCTTCTATGTCTTAGAAGGACAAGTAATTGCTGAGAAATCTGACCAGACATCCAACAAATACACACCTCTATCTCTGTGAGTATACATTTAGTGTAAAATAGGGCTTCCAGATAAAGGGAAAATCCAATACCCAATGGTAAATTGGTTTCAAAAGCATGCTGCTGCCTTCCCCTCCATCAGAACAATTTCTGCATAGCAAACACACTCATTTAACATTTTTCTTGTCAGATATGTCACTTTCCACGTCATTTGAGCCAGTGCATGAGGGCACATATGAATAAACACATACAATAAAAAAAACCCAAAAGACATCTCCAAACTGGCAAATGGGATGAATAGAATTGCACAGTGGTTGTAGATTTGCGTTTGCATGTTTCTGATGCTGGTGGTGCCTGCCACTTGTGATGTCACCACAAAACAGCATCATATATTTACTGCGAGGCCATTTTCTTTTAAAGATAGTTCTGGCATGCGCTGGTCAGATGTTTGACTAACTCACTGTATAGCTATGTCCAGACTTACCAAATTAGATAAAAAGAAAACTACTTGCCAAATATTAGTGGTCAAAATTATATCACTTATTTATAATCATTAGAACTAAGTATGGGGGTAAAACAGTAAATTGTAGTTAAAAATCAAGTAGGGAGTTTTACAAAAGACTGTACAGTGACTTTTAATCTAACTCACCTCCCTCCTTTCCTTCCCTCCCTCCCTCCCTCCCTCCTTTCCTTCCCTCCTTCCCTCCTTCCCTCCCTCCCTCCCTTCCTTCCCTCTTCTTTCTTTCTTTCTCTCTCTCTCTTTCTCTTTCTTTCTTTCTTTCTTTCTTTCTTTCTTTCTTTCTTTCTTCCTCTTTCAAGACAAGGTTTCTCTGTGTAGCTTTGACTGTCCCGGAACTCACTCTGTGGACCAGGCTGGTCTCAAACTCACAGAGATCCTCTTGCTTCTGCCTCCCTGAGTGCTGGGATTAGAGGTGTGTTCCACTACTGTCTGGTCTGGCCTCATTTCTTAAAGAAATAAATGTTTGTTATCTATCCTGTGACTTTATTCACTATCAGTTATCCGGGATTCTCAAATGTGCTCACTCTGCTGACCTCTAACTGGTTAAAGTTACGACATTGAATTGTACCTTCTCCTGATCTTCTGACAGTGCATTAGTTTGCAGAAAATCCATGTGGCCAACAATTAAACAGGTGTGATCCACAGATAAGAATTTTTAAAAATATTTTTTGAACATGTCATTTGTACATACATAGATACATACATATGCATTGTTTCTTGATCATATCCACTTTTTATTCCCCCTACTCCTCCCAGGACTCCATCAATCTATTATTTCACATCCTTTTATAATTTTCATCTATCTATTTATTTAAACCTACCAAGTCCATTTAGTTTTGTTTATATGTATCTGGACATGGAGTCATTTTCTGGGGCTTTTGGCACCTACTTGTGATCACATTTCCAAAGAAAAGTGACTCTTTCTTTCCAGAAACCATAAATGCCAATAACTGTTAAGCTAAATATGGGACTTGGGGGCTCATTCCTGACCCATGTTGGGTTTTAAGTGACTTGATCCTGTACAGGTCTTGAGCAGATAACCTTAGCTGGGAGGCTGTGGAATACCTAGGCCACGCCCAGAAGACAGCACTTCACAGTGCTCCTCCCTGCCTCCAGCAGTTCCAGTCTCTCTGCTTTCTGTTTTGTAAACTGTACGTGAGTGTGTGTGTGTCCGTTTGCCTCTGACTATGTGTGTGTCTGTGTTTGTGTGTCTGTGTGTCTGTGTGTGTCTGTATGTGTTTGTGTGTCTGTGTGTCTGTGTGTGTGACTGTGTGTATGTGTGTGTGTCTCTCGTGTGGTCTGTGTATGTGTGTTGTGTACATGTGGTGTGTGTGTGTGGTACATGTGTGTCTGTGTGTGTCTGTGTGTGTCTGTGTGCATGTGTGTGTGTGTGGTTATTGATGTAGCTATCTCATCTATGGCCCGTTGGACATCAATGAATCTCTGTATTAACTAGTACCCTCTGTGGTAAGAAGCTTCTGTGATCAATGTTGAGACGAGAGCAGCACAAATATATGTAAAAACATAAATATTTGGAAGGCATGACCATTTATAGGAACAATATTAATAGCCTCTCTCCCAGAGCCTATATTATGGTGCTCCCCCAATACCTAGAAACAAGTTTAACAAAGGAAACAAAAAACCTCTGTATTAAAAGCTGTAAGACACCAAAGAAAGAAAGAGGAAGAAAATAGAAGATGAAAAGAGCTCCCATGCTCATTGGTTGGCAGGAGTAATATTGTGAAAATGGCCATCCTACCAAAAGCAATCTATATATAATGCAACCACCAACAAAATACCAGGACCTCTTTATATAGACATGGAAAAATTTTCTCCAAATGTATATGGAAGCACAAAAGACCCAAAAGTGGACAGAGCAACCCTTAACACAAAAATATTGCAGGCAATATTACCGTATGTGATTTCAAATTCTTACAGAGTCATAGTAATAAAACCAGCATGCTATTGTCACAAAAATAGACACACAGATCAATGGAATAGAATAGAGGGCCCAGTATAGCCCCACATAGCTACAGCTACCTGATCTTGATAAAGACTCCAAAAATATGCCTTAGAGAAAAGATAGCATCTTCAAAATGAGGTGATGGGAAACCTGGCTTTCATCATGCAGAAAATGAAGTCAGATCCTTAACCTCGCACCTTGCAGGGAAGAGCTCATCAACAGGATGTAAAATTAACATATTAACAACTATCCCTTCATATCACTAAATAGCCAGCCAAACAGGGTGTTTTTGCTTTTAATATCTGAATTTTGTTCTATAGCACTAGGATTATTTTCTTAGTAGTGTAAGGGCTGGTGAGTTAGAAGAGCTGAGGCAGCATATGATCAAAGTGTGTGAATGCTGGTTTTCTTGCATTCTGTCCCTCATTGGACTTTTATCCTTTCTTTTCTTTTCTTTTATTTTTTTATTGAAAAAAAAATTTCGGACTTCCTCCCAGCCTCCCATTTCCCTCCCCCTTCTCCCACTCCTCTCCCCATCCCCCCACTTTTCTCCCCCTCCCTCTCCAGTCCTAAGAGCAGTCAGTGTTCCCTGCCCTGTGGAAAGTCCAAGGCCCTCCCCTCTCCATCCAGGTCTTGGAAGGTGATCCAAACTGGCTAGGCTCCTACAAAGCCAGAACATGAAGTAGGATCAAAACCCAGTGCCATTGTCCTTGGCTTCTCATCAGCCCTCATTGTCCGCTATGTTCAGAGAGTCCGGTTTTATCCCATGCTTTTTAGTCACAGTCCAGCTGGCCTTGGTGAGCTCCCAATAGATCAGCCCCACTGTCTCAGTGGGTGGGTGCTCCCCTCACGGTCCTGACTTCCTTGCTTATGTTCTCCCTCCTTCTGCTCCTCATTGGGACCTTGGGAGCTCATTCCGGTGCTCCAATGTGGGTCTCTGTCTCTATCTCCATCCATCGCCAGATGAAGGTTCTATAGTGATATACAAGATATTCATCAGTATGGCTATAGGATAGGATCATTTCAGGTTCCCTATCCTCAGCTGCCCAAGGAACTAACTGGGGACATTGCCCTGGGCACCTGGGAGCCCCTCTAGGTTGAAGTCTCTTGCCAACCCTAAGATGGCTCCCTTAATTAAGATATATGCTTCCGTGCTCCCATATCCACCCTTCTTTTATCCCAACCTTCCCATTTCCCCACGTTCCCCTCATCCTCCCCTTCTCACTTTTCTCTTCCCATCTCCCCTTACCCCCATCCCATCCCACCCCCAAGATCCCAATTTTTTGCCTGGCAATCTTGACTATGTCCAATATCCAGGAGGATAACTATATGTTTTTCTTTGGGTTCACCTTCTTATATAGCTTCTTTAGGATAACAAATTATAGACTCAATGTCCTTTATTTATGGCTAGAAACCAATTATGAGTGAGTACATACCATGTTCATCTTTTTGGGTCTGGGTTACCTCATTCAGGATAGTGTTTTCTATTTCCATCCATTTGCATGCAAAATTCAAGATGTCATTGTTTTTTTACCGCTGAGTAGTACTCTAATGTGTATATATTCCACACTTTCTTCATCCATTCTTCCATTTAAGGGCATCTAGGTTGTTTCCAGGTTCTGGCTATTACAAATAATACTGCTATGAACATAGTAGAGCATATACTTTTGTTGTATGATCGGGCATCTCTTGGGTATATTCCTAATAGTGGTATTGCTGGGTCCAGGGATAGGTTGATCCCAAATTTCCTGAGAAACTGCCACACTGATTTCCAAAGTGGTTGCACAAGTTTGCATTCCCACCAGGAATGGATGAGGGTACCCGTTCCTCCACAGCCTCTCCAGCAAAGGCTATCATTGGTGTTTTTGATTTTAGCCATTCTGACAGGTTTAAGATGATATCTCAAAATTGTTTTGATTTGCATTTCCCTGATCACTAAGGAGGTTGAGCATGACCTTAAGTGTCTTTTGGCCATTTGAACTTCTTCTGTTGAGAATTCTCTGTTCAGTTCAGAGCCCCATTTTTTATACGGGTTAATTAGCATTTGAAAGTCTAGTTTCTTGAATTCTTTATATATTTTGGAGATCAGACCTTTGTCAGTTGCGGGGTTGGTGAAGATCTTCTCCCAGGCAGTAGATTGCCTATTTGTCTTAGTGACAGTGTCCTTTGCTTTCCAGAAGCTTCTCAGTTTCAGTAGGTCCCATTTATTCAATGTTGCCCTTAATGTCTGTGCTGCTAGGGTTATACATAGGAAGCAATCTCCTGTGCCCATGTGTTGTAGGGTACTTCCCACTTTCTCTTCTATCAGCTTCAGTGTGTTCAGATTGATATTGAGGTCTTTGATCCATTTGGACTTGAGTTTTGTGCATGGTGACAGATATGGGTCTATTTTCATTCTTCTCTAGGTTGACATCCAGTTGTGCCAGCACCATTTGTTGAAGATGCTTTCTTTCTTCCATTGTATACTTTTAGCTCCTTTATCGAAAACGAGGTGTTCATAGGTTTGTGGGTTAAAAATCGGGTCTTCTATACGATTCCATTGGTCGACTTCTCTGTTTTTATGCCAATACCACGCTGTTTTCATTACTGTAGCTCTGTAATAGAGTTTGAATCAGGGATGGGAATGCCTCCAGAAGTTCCTTTATTGTATAAGATTGTTTTGGCTATCCTGGGTTTTTTGTTTTTCCATATAAAGTTGATTATTGTCCTCGCAAGGTCTGTGAAGAATTTTGATGGGACCTTGATGGGGATTACATTGAATCTATAAATTGCCTTTGGTAGAAGTGCCATTTTTACTAAGTTGATCCTACCAATCCAAGCGCAAGGGAGATCTTACCATTTTCTGGTATCCTCTTCAATTTCTTTCTTCAATGCCTTAAAGTTCTTATCAAATAGATCTTTCACTTCCTTGGTCAGAGTTACCCCAAGATATTTTATGCTATTTGTGGCTATCATGAAAGGTGATGCTTTCTGATTTCCCTCTCTGCTTCCATATCCTTTGTGTATAGGAGGGCAACTGATTTTTTTTTTTTGGAGTTGATCTTGTATCCTGCCATATTACTAAAGGTGTTATCAGCTGTAGGAGTTCTTTGGTGGAGTTTTTGGAGTCGCTTATGTACACTATAATATCATCTGCAAATAACGAAAGTTTAACTTCTTCCTTTCCAATTCGAATCCCTTTGATCCCTTTATGTTGTCATATTGCTATTGCTAGAACTTCAAGCACTATATTGAAGAGGTATGGAGAGAGTGGACAGCCTTGTCGTGTTCCTGATTTTAGTGGGATGGCTTTGAGTTTCTCTCCGTTTAATTTGATGTTAGCTGTTGGCTTGCTGTAAATAGCTTTTATTATATTTAGGTATGACCCTTGTATCCCTAATCTCTCCAAGACTTTTATCATAAAGGGATGTTGAATTTTGTCAAATGCTTTTTCAGCATCGAATGAAACAGTCATATGGTTTTTTTCTTTCAGTTTATTTATATGATGGGTTACATTAATAGATTTTTGTATGTTGAACCAGCCTTGCTTCTCTAAGCCTACTTGATCATAATGGGTAATTTTTTGAATGTGTTCTTGGATTCGGTTTGTCAGTATTTTATTGAGAATTTTTGCGTCGATGTTCATGAGTGAGATTGGCCTGTAATTCTCTTTCTTGGTTGAGTCTTTGTGTGGTTTTGGTATCAGAGTGACTGTAGCTTCATAAAAGGAATTTGGCAATGACTCTTCTGTTTCTATATTGCGAAACACATTAAGGAGTATAGATAGGTATTAGGTCTTCTTGGAAGTTCTGGTAGAATTCTGCATTGAAACCATCTGGTCCTGGAGTTTTTTTGGAAGGGAGATTTTTGATAACAGCTTCTAGTTCTTTGCGACTAACAGGTCTATTTAGATTGTTCACCTGGTCCTGGTTTAAGTTTGGTATATGATATTTATCTAAAAAAGTGTTCATTTCTTTTACATTTTCCAGTTTTGTGGCATACAGGCTTTTGTAGTAAGATCTAATGATTCTCTGAATTTCCTCTGTGTCTGTGGTTATGTCCCCCTTTTCATTTCTGATCTTATTAATTTGCATATTCTCTCTCTGCCGTTTGATTAGTTTGGATAGGGGTTTATCAATCTTGTTGATTTTCTCCAGGAACCAGCTTTTTGTTTCATTGATTCTTTGGATTGTTTTCTGTGATTCTATTTTGTTGATTTCAGCCCTCAGTTTGATTATTTCCAGTCTTCTACTCCTCCTAGGTGAGTCTGCTTCTTTTTTTTCTAGAGCTTTCAGGTGTGCTGTTAATTCTCCAATGTATGCTTTCTCTGTTTTCTTTAAGTGGGCACTTAGTGCTATGAACTTTCCTCTTAGGACTGCTTTCGTCGTGTCCCATAGGTTTGAATATGTGGTCTCTTTATTTTCATTAAATTCAAGGAAGATTTTAATTTCTTTCTTAATTTCTTCCTTGACCCAGGTGTGGTTCAGTAGTTGACTACTCAGTTTCCATGAGTTTGTAGGCTTTCTGGGGGTAGCATTGTTGTTGCCTTCTAACTTTAATCCGTGGTGATCTGATAAGACACAGGTGGACACTGATTTTTTTTGTATCTGTGGAGGTTTCCTTTTTTTTTTTTTTTTTTTTTTACCAAGTATGTGGTCAATTTTTGAGAAGGTTCCATGAGCTGCAGGGTAGAAGGTATATTCTTTCCTATTTGGGTTGAATGTTCTATAGATGTCTGTTAAGTTCATTTGATTCATTCCCTCCATTAATTCTCTTATTTCTCTGTTAGGTTTCTGTCTGATTGACCTGTCCATTGGTGAGAGAGGAGTGTTGAAGTCTCCTACTATTAGTGTGTGCATTTTGATGACTGTCTTGAGTTTTAGTAATGTTTCTTTTACGTAAATGGGTGCTTTTATATTAGGGGCATAGATATTCAGAATTGAGACTTCATCCTGATGAATTGTTCCTGTTATGAGTATAAAATGTCCCTTTCTATCTCTTCTGATTGATTTAAGTTGGAAATCAACTTTGTTAGAAATTAATATGGCCACACCTGCTTGTTTCTTAAGTCCATTTGCTTGATAAGTCTTTTCCCAGCCCTTTACTCTGAGTAGGTACCTGTCTTTGTGGTTGAGGTGTGCTTTTTGTAAACAGCAGAATGTTGGATCCTGTTTTCGTATCCAATCTTTTAGCCTGTGCCTTTTTATAGGTGAGTTGAGTCCATTGACATTAAGTGATATTAATGACCAGTGGTTGTTAACTCCGGTCACTTTTTTAGTAGTAGAGTTTGTGTGTTTTCCTTCTTTGAGTTGTGCTGGTGAAGGGTTTCTAGATGTTTGAGTTATTGTGGTCATTGTTGGACACCTTGGTTTGTGATTTTCCTTCTATTACTTTCTGTAAGGCTGGATTTGTGGCTACATATTGTTTAAATTTGTTTTTATCCTAGAAAATTTTCTTTTCTCCATTTATAGTGAACAAAAGCTTGGCTGGGTATAGTAGTTTGGGCTTGCATCCATGGTCTCTTAGTTTCTGTAGTACATCTATCCAGGACCTTCTGACTTTCATGGTTTCCATTGAGAAATCAGGTATAAGTCTGATAGGTTTACCTTTATAAGTAACTTGACCTTTTTCCTTTGCAGCTCTTAATATTCTTTCTTTATTCTGTATGCTTTGTGTTTTGATTATTATATGGTGAGGGGATGTGTCTTTTTGATCCAGTCTATTTGGTGTTCTGTATGCTTCTTGAACCTTCATAAGTATATCTTTCTTTAGGTTGGTAAAGTTTTTTTCTATAATTTTATTAAATATATTTTGTGGACCGTTGAGCTGCACTTCTTCTCCTTCTTCTACTCCTATTATTCTTATGCTTGATCTTTTTATTGTGTTCCAGATTTCCTGAATGTTTTGTGGTGAGAGTTTGTTGGATTTGCTGTTTTCTTTGATCAGTGCGTTTATTTTCTCTATAGTATCTTCAGAATCTGAAACTCTTTCTTCTATCTCTTGTATTCTGTTGGTTATGCTTGTTTCTGTAGTCTCTATTCGTTTACCTAGATTTTCCATGTCCAACTGGTCCTCAGTTTGTGTTTTCTTCATTGCCTCCATTTCAGTTTTCAAGTCCATTATCTGTTTGATTATTTTTCCTTGGTTTCCTAGGGTATCATTCACTGATTTACTCAATTCTTCAAACTTTTTGTTATACTTCTCATCCATTTCTATAAGGGCATTTTTTTTACATGCTGTTTAAGGGCCTCTATCACTTTCATAAAGTCAATTTTTTCTACTTCTTCTTGAGTAAGTTGTTCATGTCCTCCTGTTATGAGGTCACTGGATTCTGGTGGTTTCATGTTGCTTTTCAGATTGTTGGGTGAATTCTTGCATTGGCACCTGCCCATCTCTTCCTCCGAATGCTCCCCTATGGATCTTCTTTTACAGGATCAGGTCTCCTTGCCCACTGATGTACCTTCCCAGTGATGGCTCTCCTGATGCCTAGATCAGATCTCTGTGCTAGTTGGGTAGCTCGTAAAAAAAGGGCCTACCTTGCTTGCTGCAGGCAGGCTATTGAGACAAAGGAACTACTGCCTGCCCGGTTGCTCTCACCATTTGGTACCAGCGCCCAAATAGGCAGAGCTGGGTGATGTTATGTGCCTGAAGAGGAGAGGGAGGCAGAGGGGGGGTGTTCTGGATGCAAGCTGGGTGGGATAGGAAGAGAGAGGCAGTATGCGGGGAGTATAGCCCCTGGAGGAAGACCAGGAAGTCTAGTGGGGGATGAGGAACGTCTGAGTTCCGTGTCCTGGGCTGCTGCTGTGGGTCAGAAACTCACTCACCCCAGTGATGGCTCTCCTGGTGCTGAGATCAGATCTCCCTACCTGGGACTTTTATTCTTTCAACCACTGAATTTGGTCCCCAGCACCATAAAAAGGTAAACTTTGGTTCATTAATTATCATGATTTTAACTTAGATTCTATGGAGGTGGTTTTCTTATTGGTTTGTAAGCATTCCTCACACATTTGTCTTTGTCCTCATATCATTTACACTTTGGCCATTTTACAATTTGGCCTTCACTTTCTAACTGGGTACCAATCAGAGCATTGGAGGGAAACAGCTGGTAACCGTAGGTTTATTTGTATTTTGGCTGAGCACCATTTTCCCAGCAGAAGGCTGATCTTCCCATCCCATTCACAATCCGTTATCTTTGTACTATGTATAGTATCATTTAATTACATGTGCTTCAAATGTTTTTCTCATTGGTGCAGAGATTTTTTTTTATTTGGTCACAGTAAAGTTTTCTGCCTTTATATTTTCATGTTCCAAGGTGAATATAATTAGTTTATTACTTTTTTCTTATACTTTTATCATTTAAATTTTCATTTAAAATATTTAACTCAAATTGAAATTATTGTAAAGCATCAGATCTTAAATTTACCTTCATACCCCAAACTGATAACTGATTGTTTCATTGTTTTTGATTGAAATTGTTGTCTATGTCATTTAAGTGAAATTTTTTATATTAACTAATTTAAAATATATACATTAAAATATGTGTGTATACACATACAGATATAGCAATAATGGGGACGTAAGAAAATGGTAAGTTTTTAATGGGAGTAGATAAAAGGCACTTTGTCCCAGACAGATGGATGCTCCACTGAAAACAGAAAACAAAGGGAAACTTTGTCAGAAATAAATGATGAAAACAGTTCAAAGGGAGAACCAAAAAGACAGAAATTTTGCCAACCCCACAAATTTGCTGAAGGCGCATTTGTCAGACACTAGATATGGCATTTCTGAGTTTAGTGGGCACTACCCTCAGACCTTCTGTTCCTTCGGTGTCATGGGTATTTTGGTTATATACTGTTGCTGAAGAAAAGGGCTGGATACTATAAGGAGTTCATATTTCCATTGGTTATGCTTTTTCTGTAGTGTTGTAATTGACTTTTGGTATATCCTGTTCTCATCCTGGACCTTGGCCTTAGTACAGAACTCATCAGGCATTTATGTTCTCACCCCAAAGATTATATTACACCTAATCTAATTTTATTTTTAATTAAATTTAAATTTATATTTATTTTATGTGTATGGGTGTTGTGCCTGAGTGTATATCTATGTACCATTTGCATGTCTGGTGCCTGTAGAGGACAGAAGAATGTACTGAATCCCCTAACAATCAAGTTTCAGGGAATTGGAGCTGTTCTGTGGGTGCTGGGGAATTGAACCCAGATCTTCTGGAAGTGCAACCAGTGTTTTTAAACTAGTAAGCATTACAAAAACATCTCTCTAGCCCTTAGAGTAGTTCTTGAGGCACAGTGGCTACTGTAAAAAAAAAAATGTATGCTGGATTCTGTGGAAGCAGAATCCTTTAATTTCCATAGTCTCTAACACCCAAATCCACCTTCCTAGAGGAGATGAAATCCATCAACAATGAAGAGCAGTAACTTTTTTCTCTACTCTTCCTCCTTAAAGTGTTACCACGCAGGGGACTTGGCCTATTTGCTGCTTTCTTCGGACCAACTTGCTCTCAGTCCCCACTTTGCTTTTCTCCTCCCAGAGTTTGTAGTAATAAGGGCGGCGGCGGGGCTGCGTCCCCAACACCCCAGCCGCCTGCCCAGCTAGCTTATGCTCTGAAATAACAACACACAAACTGTATTCTTTTAATCACTGCTTGGCCCATTCTCTTCTAGGCTAATTCTCATATATTAATTTAGCCCATTCCTAATCATCTGTGTGTAGCACCCCAAGGTGCGCTTACCGGGGAGATTCTAGCCTAGTCCATCCTGGGTCCGAGCTTCATCACCTGTGTCTGCCAGGGAGCAGGGCATGGCGTCTCTGCTGAGGCGTCTGCTCCCGAGAGAGCTGTGGAGTCTCTGAGCTCACTTCCTCTTCCTCCCAGCGTTCTGTTCTGTTTACTCCTCCCACCTATCCTCTAACCAATAAAATGGGCCAGGGCAGTTCCTTTATTAGCCAATGGCCTTCCTCCATCAAGAGTTAACTTGTGTCACTATTCAGCCATCTGCAGCCCTGTCAGGGTTCTGGTTGGGTGTGCCCAGGGCAAGCCTAGCAGGCTAGGGCTGGTAGGGGGAGGACAAGGTGTTCAGGGTGTTTATTTCCTTTGTTTCCCTATGCAGGCTCCGGGAGGGCAATGAGATGCCTCTGCAGAAAGCCTCTAGCCCTGCGTCTGAATGCTCTAACCCCCTCCTCTCCTTCTGTCTTCCAGTATTTTCTTCTTCCTCTCCCATATTATGGTGTTGGTTGACTGGTATGTAGCAACCGGCCACTGACAAATTTTCATGGATCTTCTGTGTTCTATCCACTTATTTTTGAACTTTGCAAATAAAACCTCTTTATACAGCCTTTGAAGTGAGCCAGTACTCTGTCTGCTATCAGTTTGCTGCCTTCTCTGGAGAGCCAGTTAGGGTAGTCAGCAGAGTGCGCGGCATGGAAAGACCTAGAAGAGTCCCACAGGCTGAAAGGTGATCTTGAATACTAAAGTCATAACTTGACAGTAAGTTCTGAGAAAAAAAGAGAGGTAAAACTCAAATAACTTTAAAAAATAAGTTGTATTTACTTATTTTTGTGTGAGTATATATGTATATGAATGTGGTATATGTGTATTTAGTGTATGTACTCTGTGTGTGTTGTGTGTACATGCATGCACACCTGGAGACCTGAAGAAGGCATCAAGTATCCTACTCTATAACTCTCCACTTCTTCCTTCTAGACAGGTCTCTTGCTGAACCTGGGGCTAAGCTGGTTCTAGCAACCCCCAGTGGTCCTCCTTTCTCCCCCACAGCATTAGAGATACAGACACACGTGTATCTGGTTTTTCATGTGAGTGCTGGAATCTAAATCCAGTTCCTAATGCTTGAATAGCAAATGCTGTTATCTACTAAGCTGAATCTCTAGACCTGTATTTACTTCTTTTTTTCATTTTTTTTACCTGAACTTTGGTCAATCCTGTCTTAAGATTCTACAATTTCCTTTATTTTTTAAACTATTTTCCAAGAAATTCTATTTGTTGCTATTATCTGAAGATGATAATGTCCACTTAAGTAGTTCTGTCCATACATATTAGCTCAACTACAAAATTCTTCAAAGATTTCAAGGGAATAAAATAAATCAAACTTCATTACTCTGGGTTACTTACTGGCTCAGGAGACTCACTTATCAAATGGTTGGTAATGTGTTTATTTTCTTTATTATAGATAAGAATATTCTGGATGAATGTACTTATTTTTTTCATTTATAAACTTTTATGAGAGCCAAGGAAGTAAGAGATTCTCTGCAAGTTAAGTGCTGAGGGATCAGATGTAATAATAAGCTAAGGAGCTGAAATATAGACCAAAGTATTATAAAAAATGAGCCCCATTAAATAGAGTTGTTTAAAAAAATAGTAGAAAGAAACACTTTGCCATCACCATGAGCTTTTCAAATAATACTGACAACATGACAAAGATTGGGTCCAAACTTGTACATCTTATTGGTTATTGGAGTTTTGAGTTGTGCCCAATATGTTTGAATTAACTGCTTCCAGACTCTGAGACTTCTTTTTTCAGTATTTATATTTTTATAATGGTGCCAAAGTTGTTGAACCTTGGCATAGCACATTCAGACAGAAAAACCTGCACATTTGATTTTGGTTTTGATCTAAGGAAAATATACACGGTATACACTATTTACAATAAATCCTATGTGTGTGGAGCCATGGAAAGCATAAAGCTTACTTGGTGTATGAGCTATTGAAATAATGACAGTAGCTGTTTGATGTTACTTACTCTAGTGTTCATGGTACGGAAATCTTTTTTCTATGCAGTGAGTGGTTATGTTACTCTGTAGTAAAAGTATTACCTCATCACTCCCCTCTGAGTAAACTTCAGCAGGCAGGTGTTATGTGCTGCAGATGAAGGAAATCTTGTGCTTCTAAGATACTATTTAATTCATGACTTTGCTGTTGCTCTTGACTACTTATATCTTCTGCCGGCTCTCCTCTTCATTAATAATAGAAAACCTTCCACCTTAACATGCTGCTGTTATACACTGAATGCTTTACGGGTCCTCTCAAGTTTCAGTCCTTTCACAAGGTGGAAACAGAATATTTTGATAAACCTTGAATTAGGAAGAATATTTAATAAACCTTGAATTAGGAAGAATATTTAATTTATGTGCAATGTAGACAGCCAAATAATAGATGTCAAATAACAAGTTATTTTATCTTTAGCAGTGTTCATAGGTTGCTTATTTCCCCTTCTAAACAGAAGGATGTTGGCACTCTCGATGAGCTATGTGCTCTATTCCTGCCATTTATAATTTTAACTAAGCCCTATAACTATCCAGTGATAATTAAAGACATTTTCAAATATTTTATAATTCAGTAAATATGAGCAAGAATAATCTCTAGATTGTGCTTGTCATTAAAAGCAAAAAATCTGATTCTCAAAAGAAAATACATAAGGAACATAAGGTATTAAATGTTCATTACCACTGGCTGCTTTGCTTTATGAGACAGAAAATTTCCAATTGTTCTTACACACAAGATAGTGCTACATTTCAGAAGCAGAGAGCCTGGAACATTTAATAAATGGTATAAAATCACATCCTTTAATCCCAATACTCCAATGTGGACAACAAAAGCAAAAAAACTAGATTGATTATTCAAGGATGATTAGGTTTTTATTTTTATTTAATATACTAACAAATGGTTTTTAAATTTAAGACATGGGCGAGCCAGTTGAATATGCAATATTTATACTGGAAAACTAAAGAAGAGAGTAATGCCCTAGGCACCCTGTATGTGTTCTTACTCCCATGACTTCACGGGAAGGGACACTTTTCCTTGAACTGTCTCAACTTGATTCTTACACAGGTAAGTATCCAAGTAATGTTAAGTGACCACATAAATGACATCAGTCTAATTTAGTTTCTGGATTGTGAATGTTTAGAAGTAAATAAATAAAACACCAGGATGTTTGCTTAAAGCATTTATAATGTTTTTAAATATTTAAAATTTTATTAAAGAATTAATTAATTGGTTAATGAAAACTAAAGCTAAAATTTTTTTCATTAAAGATTAAAACTAAATTAAAGCTAAGGCTTCATTCAAGCATGCCAGGCACATCTTCTTTTTGGACAAAGACAAAGCTTGTTTTTCTCCCCTCTGATTCTTAAATTAACTTGGGTTGGAGAAATGGTTTTAAGCTGTTATAAATATTTAATCAAGAAATGTCATTATATTTTTAAAGCATACATTTTTGTCCAGACATTAATGCTCTCATTTTAAGAGAGTAGTCCTCAAAGAGAAGCCAATGCATCTTTTTTAAGCCAAAAATATGATTGCCTCTACCTCATTAATATGTTCCTGGCATTAAGAAGAGCATTCTATTTTAGGTAACTTTACAAACAGTCCTACAAGATTGCTGATCATTAGCATCCTTCCCACAGGTCCACTTAAATGATGTATCATATAACCTAGCTGTATTTACAAAGATAGAGGTCTTTCTCAAGTACAAAACATCTTTGGTTACTTACATTTTCGACTGCGATTTTAATTTTCTTATGAGATGCAGTTAACCTTACAACAAATAAAAACATTTTCCTTAACTAGATAAATGTGAATGCAATCCAAAGACCCCAAATTTAGCACAGAGTACCTATAAAACACAACCACACTTTTCCAAAATTTTCAAATTGTCTTAGCTTAATTTCTTTTTTTTTTATCATCTTCATCACTAGAAGTTAGACTTATTTACTTTTGAGAGTTTTCCTGTGTTCTATGTCCCATATGCTCAGGAGCAGGTGGCCTCCTCATCACACTGCTGTCTCTGTTGCTGGCCATCCTCAAGAGACCACTAAACATCCGGGCTCCTCTCTCTTTCACTCCAAGTATGGCAACCACCACTATTGGTTTTCTGATCTCAAACAAGTGTGACACTTCCACTTTTTTCTCGGATAAAAATGAGAGAGTCCCCATACTAACTCCCCGCAGCACAACTGAAACCAGGTAAAAATGTTAGCCCAAATACCAAAAGTTCAGGCATCAAAATGAACACAATGAGGAGATGAATTATAGTTGTGGAACTACTCATAATTTTAATTAATTAATTTATTTCTACTTTATGGGTATGAGTCTTGCCTGAACATTGGTATGTGTACTATGTGCATGCTTAGTGCTCGCTGAAGCCAGAGGAGGGTGTCACATGCCATCCAATTGGAGTTACAGACAGTAGCAAGCTACTATGTGGGCGAAGGGAACTGAACATGGTCTATTGCAAGATCAGCAGGTGCCCCAAGTTCTGATTCAGGGACTGAACTCAGGAATCTCACTGAACTAGCCGACTAGCCCACTCATAACTTTTAAGATAGCATCCAAAGACTCTCATAATTATTGCAAATGGCAGAGAGGGAGTGTGAAGAGAGGGTCATCCAATTACAACAACACTAACACCTCACGTTTTGGAATCTAGGGTACCTGTAAATGGCCACCATAAAACATCTTCCTCTAGGTGTGTCTCAGGTGGGCGAGACTGAAGTGTGTTCTCTGAGCTGCAGGCTGCATGTCGGGTCAGACCTACACCACAGGTTCATTCTAGAGTCTAGGACAGACATGAATGGGTCATTTCTTACCACCGTAGTTTCCAAGATCTCAGAGATCTGCAGCAACCACACAAGTACATTTCATACGTTTGCTTGCGTAATATCCAGAAATATTCGTTGATCAAACAAAGGTAGATGGTCAAGTCAGTAAGGGTCAAATAAATCGAGATGGTTCTCTCCTCCACTGGTCAGGGTAAGAGTGTGAGCATATAATCTTATTACAGCAGAACAACAGATCAGTCTACCTAGTAATTTAATTTCCCTTTTTTAGAAACTCGACTTTGCTTATCTATTTTTTTTCTCTAATCTTACTCTATTTTCCTATTATTTATATTCCATCATTTTATCCTTTAAACAATATTCCCATTGTAAGAAAAAGTGAAAACTCTTAGGAAGCCCAACCAGTTCATTCTGGTTGATTTTAGAGCATCTTAGAGTTTGAGTCTCGCTCTCTTACCTACTTTTTTTTTTTTTAAACAGTTCTGCTTTCTCTGAATCCTTAAAACTTTTTAAGCTGACTCGCCATACCGCCAAGGCAATAGGACTTGGGCTAAAGCATTAAAAGCTGTGAGCCACAGCTTTCACCAAAGTCTCCTCCTGGAGCAGATGAGAGCAAATACAGATTCACACAGCCAGCGTTAGGAACAGAGTGAGAGATCTTGGAACACTCAACCCAAAATGGGATGTCTCTATCAAAGTTCTCCCCTCAGGGACCAGGCAACCCTGTGGAAGAGGAGACAGAAAGAGTGTAAGGCCAGAGGGGGTAGAAGATACCAAGAAATCAAGGCCCCCGAAATCAACAGAATGAATGCACTTATGAATTCACAGAGATCCAGGCAGCTTAAACAGGGCCTGCACAGTTGGGGTCCTAGAGCTAAAAGGACAAGTGGACACATGACCCATCCTGAACCAAAAAGCAATCTCCGACTGATAACCACTTGCAAATGAAAATTTAGTTCTCTCCAAGGGAGTCTTACTCAGGAAACAAACTGCTCTGAAGGGTGGACTGTATGCCCATCAGTAGATGGCCAACAGAAATGAGCTCTGAAGCATTTCTGGAGGTTCCCTGTCTTACAATGTCATGTCAGGTTACCCCCTTTTGAAAATTTGATTCATTTTTTATTTTTTCACACACGTTTCTTCTATTTTTCCCCTCTAGGTTCTCTATTATGCATTATAGCTTACAGGCTAGTGATTTAGTGTGATTCGAGTGTGTGAATGAGTGGGTCTCTTTTTTGGTGCCTATTCTTGTGCTCTTTTTCCTCAGTTTGCTTGTCCTATCTTATCTGAATGTGATAATTTTCACTTTATATTATTCTATTATATATTAGTTTATCCCTTAGAAGCCTATTTCTTTTCTAATAAGAGACATAAAGGGAGTAGATCCAGGTGTAAGGCAAGGTGGGGGGGAATTGGAAGGAATAGAGAGGAGAAACTGAAATTAGAGTATATGTATATTGTGTGAGGGGAAAAAATCTATTTTCAATAATAGAAAAATAAATCAATAAACAAGCAATAGAAGAGGAAAATAATAAGACATTGTCACTGTTATGTAACGTTGGAAACAGAGAATTTCAATCATGTTTTCAAACACAAGCTCGCAGCTTTAAATCCTTTGCACAAGAAGGCTTATTTAGTGGACGTCTAGGTCAAAGGCATTTGGAGGGAGATGAAATGTTCCATTTGGGAGAAAGCATGAACAAAGGAGCAGGGAGACAGAGTTTCGGGGCTTTGGAGACCCTCATTAATTTCTCTGCTGTCGTTGTTGGAACAGACACCACCTCAAAACTGCAAAACTGCTTTAAATAAGCAGTGTGTCTGGAAAAAAAAAATCCCACGAGACACAAGCCACAACAATCTTTCTCTTTTGTGAGTTAATTACTTCAGGCACTTATCAAAATAATGGAAACATGACCATTTCTCTTGGTTTGGAAACAGATGTCCATTTTGAAAAAAATAAGCTTAATTATAGAAAATAGTAACTATATTTTTTGTGTGTATAAGATTGAGAGATTGGATTCTTATGTATTAATAGGTCATTTCTATTCTTATACTTGTCACTTTGTTTTACAGTTAGGGAACTACTTATAGATTGCAAATAACAGGAACTTGGAGAATTTCTGTTGATTTATTTTCTGCACCTTGTGGTGTGTAGACAAGTGCAGACTGATTGGATTACTGAGGTGTCTTTAATGAGCCATCTGTCACTGTCTTCCTCTATCTCCAGTAATTTCCATTTGGTTACAGTATTAAACTGTGAATATGAAGTCCACTAACACGTAGTTTGGACTTCAAAATTCTTTGCTCTCAGAAGTATCATTCATTTTTAACTTCTTCCTTTATTCTTACCTTTTATTCTTGTTGCAATCTGTTGAGAATTAATCAGATAATGTAACACAAGAACATTTAAAGGAAGATGTTCATTTATCACACTATGTGGTTTCCGTACTCCTCTGTAGCAATACTGGCAATAGATGTTTTCTAGAAGGCGATGCTAATGTGCAGGGGGAAAACAAACAGTCCATAGAGGACCGATGCCATGATGAACAATGACAGATCACTCACAGCTCTCAAGGTCCAGACAGTCCAGTTCTATGACCCAAAGGAGATCAGGCAAGGGACCAAGATCACGCTTAGCATCTAAGCACACTTGATGCCAATCAGGGCCATTGTTGGTGTCTGTGATGACAGACACTAGCTGGCTGCTGAGCTACTTAGTCATTTCCTTCTGATTCCATCACCTCTTTTGTGGTTTCAGGCTTGTGAACATGACAATTCTATGCTCTCACTCACCTCAAATGATTGTTTCTTTGATTGGACAAGTGTAATGCTTTAAGCTTTACCTGACTTTATAGAGAATGATTGAGTCAATAATGCCAGAGCATTTGAATAAAATCTCAAGTATGGACTCAACCTGAAGGCTCTTGAAGAAATGTAAAGGTTCTTATGCTGATTCCCTTATTCATGCAGCAATACATGCAGCTAACATGGGGAGGCCGTCGAGCAGCGAATAGAGGCATCCCGAGGTTCCCAAGTCAGATGAGAGCACAGGAAGCAGGAAGGGGACATAAGATAGAAAGTAAGGACACAGAGAAGACAGAGAAGCAGATTTTTTAAAATAGAGCCTGAGCCTTGTTATGTAGTCCAGGCTGGCCTACAACTTTCTATTAAGTCAAACTGACCTCCAACTGATGATCCTCCTGTCTCAGCTTCCTAGGGGCCAAGATTATAGATGTGTTTCACTATCCCCATTTGGAAGAGATCATTTGTATGCTTGTTTTATCTTGCCATGACTGGCTGTGTATGTGCCACTAGTCCCTACTGAGTTAGACCTCGAAGATGACTTAAGAGTTTGTCAATTGACTCAGAGAGGCAATTACACTCAGAAAGAAAAAGGAAAATTATCTTGGAAGACACAGAATCCCTAAAGATTATTTGTGAATTGGAACCTGACTGTGAGAGGAGCTGCCTAAGAAGTGAAACAAGGGCAGAAAACAAGTCTGTTGTTGGTTTTGCATTCCACACTTACCCACCAAGGCATTGTTAAGGATTTTACTAAAGGTTATTTTTTGGAAGGCAGTGAATTATTCTGTTCCTTGGTTGCAGACTCATGTGACAATGCTACTTCTCTCTATTGATGGCAAACATACATTGGTGTTGGGTGAGTGTCGCTAAACTGATGAGGACAAAACCAAATAAGTTGCATGGCTGGATATAATTCATATAAACGCAGGCTCTTCCATGATGGATATTCAATTGTTCTGACTCACTGATGTTTGGATTTTGTGAGTACATGCACACGCTGTGAGTGTAAGTGTATGCACATATTTTTATATACAAGTGTGCTGGAGTGGAATAAAATTTGTTATGCCTCTGCTCACTATTATGTGAACCGAGTTGCCGTTCAGGGTCTCAGAAAACATGAGAAACAGGCATGACGTTTGCATATTTCTTTGACTCACTCCTCCCATAGTCAGTGGGGAGGATTTCAGTTCATGCGCAAAATAGAAGCATAGAGGAACCATAATAAAAGATAAAATTATTGAAAGAAAGTCCTTGCTAGTTTTTCTCTGGGATTTAATTAATCATTTCTAACATGGCAGTGTGGGTCCCTTCTTTTGGGAGGCTTTCAATGTCAGCTTTGAGTGTTCAGACATCCTCCTGACACGAGGGAAGGCCCTGGGCTCCATGGTGGAGGTAGAAGGGTCCTGCTGTTAGGTGAAATTATGGATAATATTGCCCAGCAGATAAGGAGGTAGACAAATCATCCAAGGCCATTGCTGGCCTCAGTGACTGGCAACGAGACTATCGGAGTGAATAATCTAGGCAATCTCTAATCCTATCTGAAATAGAAGGTGGTATAAGATGCAGAGGTGGGTAGTATGAATAGACGAACTGGCCAGGTGGGCCACTCTCCTTCTTTTGTAATCTGTTCCATAGTATCTTTTCTACTGTTTTTTTTTTTTTGGTGCAAATTTAAATCCTTGAATCTTTTTTTTTTAAGACAAATCATTTGTTTATTGATTGATCCCTATCCACTCTTTGCTTTCATTCCCCTTTTCTTTTCTTTTTTTTAAATTCATTTATTTATTAAAGATTTCTGTCTCTTCCCCGCAACCGCCTCCCATTTCCCTCCCCCTCCCCCAATTAAGCCCCCCCCCCTCAGCCCGAAAAGCAATCAGGGTTCCCTGTCCTGTGGGAAGTCCAAGGAACCCCCACCTCCATCCAGGTCTAGGAAGACACTATAAGATTCAAGGATTTATGGCCAGACCCAAAAAGAGGTTTCTAGCCATAAATCCTTGAATCTTATAGTGTCTTGATATTCTGGATTTAGAATGCCTTGACAAGCAGATATTTAAGCTTCAATTTCTTCGTGACTCATTCCAGTAATTATCCAACTGTGTAAATATATTTAGCTTTGTTCTAAAAACTTTTTTCCTTTGCAAGCCAAGTATTGTTTTGCAGCAGGTGCCGATGCTGAATTCTTAGTGACTATAATCCCTGGTGGAGATAGTTTTCATCTCCGCATATTCTCTGCTTACCATTATTCTGGTATTGATGTTTGTAAAATACAAGGAGTTACTATAAAGTCTAAATTTTGGGGGAAAATATAAGGTTGCCTGTGGGGTTTTTTTGTATGTATATATCTGTGTCTACAAGATTTGCTGGAGTTAAATGTCACGATTTATTTCACCTCTCTGTGCTCTTAGAGTTACTCTGCTGTTAAAACACAATTTAACATGATATATTCTGGAAATAAATGTGATCAATCAGGGAAGTATTCCAGGGTTCCTTTAAAAAATGTTTCCTAAACTCTACTTAAAATATAATTTGGGTGACAAAAAGGGAAACATGAAAGCAGTGTTTCTGGTGTATATAGTTTATTCTATGTATTTCTGGAGGCAACAAACTATTTGTAACTCTCTAAATCATATCCTGATGGTTCTGTCTTCCCTCCCTTCCTCCTTCTCCCTTTCTCCCTCTCCCTCTTTTCTCCCTTTCCTTTCTCTCATTTCTCCTCCCCCTCTTCCTTCTGTCCATTTTTTCTTTCTTTGTTTCTCTTCTCTTCTCTTATCTTATCTTCTCTCTCTCTCTCTCTCTCTCTCTCTCTCTTTCATTGATAGAAGCTATGAAATGTTGTTTCTAAATTAGCTTTTATACTACTTTGCAAACATAGACAATGACAGTTTCCTTCTCTACAACTTATTCTTGAAGATTCAGACTTACCTCTGGAAGGATGGGTTCTTATTTCTCTCTCTATATTGACCTTGATCCAGAAATAATATTTAATATCCTGTCATTTGACATTTCCTTGCACATGCCCTGTTTTCAATCCTGTTTATTTCTGTGCCTCTATAATTACAATATCTGAAAACAAAACACCACGGGGAAAAGGTTTATGCAAGCCCTTAGCTTCAGGGATTTAGTTCATAGTTACTTGACTCCATGCCTTTGGACAAAATTTTATGGGGATTAAATTCATGGCAGAAGACAGCTGTTCATATTCTGGAAGATCAGGGAGTAGAGATGAATCTGGAACCAGGACCTGGGCACAACTGTCAAAGGTTTTCAACCCTAATGACCTTCTTCTGAAAACTGGATCCTGTCTCCAAAAACAGGGACACCACTTGGTGACTGAGCATTTAAATACATCTAAGTTGTGAGCCTATGAGAGACATTGGATATTTGATCCATTGCATCACCAGAAAGAAGTCCATTCAGTAAAGCACAACTGAAATTAGCTTGGCTTCCTCACCTCAGTTCCGCAGCTGTGTTTGCTCTTTATTTCCTTCATTTGCTTGGTGGCTGAGACCCACTAGCTTTGCCTTGCCCTTTCCCTTCTTTCCCCCTTTCTGCTATTTCTTTCTTTCTTTATCCCTTTGTGCATTTATTTAATCAGTACAAGTTAAATGTGTCCTTTTTGCATGTTTCTGGGTACTCAGACATCAACTTGGCCTCTATCTACCTGACTCTTTCTTTTCTGAGAGAATGACTAAAGGTTCCTTTTCTAGATCTTTGTGTTCAGGCTCCTTCTACTTTTCCATACCCTCTTCCTACCAATCTCTCATTCATCCTATGTGCTATTACTAAGACAGTTTTAGAAGAACGAAACTAAAGAAACCACTTTCCTTTTGAGTAACTTAATCTTTTCTTTAAAAAGCCTTACTTAGTCTTTGGAAAATAGAACTGTAGCCAGGCAGAGAAGAGGGCGTCTTTCCTCGTTGTCTGTCTCAGGCCAAGGGCCTTTATGATTTAAGCCCTGCCCCTCTTTTTCACACATCCTCCTAACTTTCCTCATAAGCTGTTTCATGGCCACATTGGCATACGCACTGCATGGGAGTAACTTCCAGGTAGTTTACTTTGCTTATTCTTTTTTCAAGACTCAGTCCTCCTCGCTCTACCAGTTCTTCCTTTATAAATAAGAAATTGATAAAGCTGGGTCCTCTAGACTCGGAGTGATGCATATTTTTCTTTGATGGGCAGGTAGTAAATATTGCAGGCTCCCTGAAGTACATAGTCATAGAAAACTCTATGCTGCTATATTCCACACAAGAAATCTAGAGAAACTGACAGGAAGAGCACAGTTGTGTTATAATACAGCTTGGTGAGCACTGAAATTTTACTTTCAGACAGTCATGCATGAAACAATCCCACACCAGTTTGGATTTAAAGGGGTATTTATTTTAGGGGTAAAACTTACAAAACACCAACAGTCAGGAAAGGAGTCTAGTCACTGGAGCAAGAGCTGGAACCAAGTGCTAGAACCAAGAGAGTGAGCTGAGGCTTGCCGCTCTTTTTTAAAGAGAAATAGACCATGCCCCAGTGGGCTGGTATTTCAGCGGCTATTGGCTGAAGGAGCAGAATGTGCTCCCGCAACAAGACAGTTCTCATGTTTTATGATTTATTGTTCTTTTTTCATTTTTGCACAACTATTTGAAAATATAAAAAGTACTCTCTAATTGTAGGTTATTGGCCATATAGAAACGGTGCTGAGTAGATTTGGCTTGTGGGCTGTATTTTGTAGGCTCTTGTTCTAGAAAGGCTTCTCTTTTACATAGTTTTTTGTAGCGGCGTAAACGAATGCAGACAGAGTGTAAATATATATATATATAGCTTTAATGTAGAAATAGACTTACAGAACCACCGTTCCCGCGGAGACCAGGAAAGCAGAAGCGAGCGCTTGGAGCTTGCTCGCCAAATTTATAGGCAGACATTAGCCCGAGGCGAACATGCCCCCTAAGGGGCGGGACTTATCCCTACATCTCCCCTTTTTGTCTAAATAAGACAGAACTAAACCAAATACAACTACATACAATAACAACAAATAATAAATATAACAAACAATATTGAGAACAAAAGCTTTGCTAAACATTCTATCTCAAGGAGTCCAAATAATGTAAAGAGTAACTACAATTATATAATCTTCAACTCAGTCAAAGATCTGAGAAGGGAATAAACACTACTCAACAAACGAGATATATCCAAAATGTGCAACAATTGACAGAGACAACTGACTACCTGGGCAATCACCCAAAGTCTCGTTTACAATGTTGAGTCAACCAATTTTGGCTAAGGCCTAACATAACTGACATACCATTATTAAAGGCAAGGAACTTTTCAAAACTATCTTACCCTGTCTTGGCAGGATATGACAGTCCTGTTTTATCCATTGATGCACGCTCTGTATCTGTGTCAGTGGTTGAGGTATGGGCATTTCTTTGCCCAAAGGCCAGTTCTGCCAAATAGAAAGGCTCCAGGTGGAGTGTCTTTGGTGCTCAACATTCTCTCGGGAATAGAGCGGTGTTGCCAGGAGCAATTGTGTCTCACTATCACGAAACTCTGAGTTAGATTAAAGGCCATTTTCTACAGCTCTTTGAAGGGGTTGAAGATTATCTATCTATACTGAGTATAATCTCTATATATCCAAAGAACCTGATTAGTCTGATTATAAATGACAAACTTAGATGACTATTTATCTATATAATTCTCAATATCTATCTAACTTAAAGACTAAGACAATAAACAACTGTGTAACAAATGAGGATAATGACCTCCAAATATAAACACTGTACAAATATACATTGCAATATGGCAAATATACATCAATACACAAACATTATATAAGTATCTTAATCAGAGGTAGAAATGTACATTGCAATATGGTAAATATATACAATATATATATATCAATACAATATATGTCAATACATAAAAATGTTTTAAACAGACATAGAAACATGCATGCATACAATAGTCCATATAATTTAACTTTGTTTCAATATACAAGAATTGATACCAATATATTTGTCTAAAAGCAGTAACTCACAATTATAAATCTATTATCCCATCATTCCCTCTTTTTTTTTTTTCAAAATGATCCTTGAGCTTATAAAATTCCTCCCCCAACCTCCCAACCCCTAAATGATGTCCCTAAACCCAGGGGTAAACTTTACTGGGAGAGGGGACGTCGTCCTCTAGAATTACTTCCAGCTGTCATGGGGGCGACGTTCTTTCTGGGGGATCCTGTGAAAGTAAAATGATGGTTAAATTTCAAGATCAATGTCTTTTAAAATTGCAAATAGTCTCTGAGTATTTTGTGGAGGTCTGGCCAGAATGTTGTACAAGATGTGCACCATTTCAGCTAACCAAGTTGGGATCGTCTTGTGCAGCTGGTATCCAAAACAGGTCTTGTAGTAGCGCTATCAGTATCATGACGTCATATCAACCAGGTAGAGTTGTTGTTGTGGGGCCCCATCTTCTTCCTGGAAACTTCAAATGTCACTTCAGGAAAAACTCATTGTTCATTGTGAAAAACTTAAACATTAATCATATAGACATATATAGACATACATATATATTCAATGAAAGGCATGATAGATATATTCAATGAAAAGTATGATAGATATGAAGAAAAGCAAAGATGTTTTCAAAACTCATATTTCTTTCTGTCCCATATCATGGCTCTTGACATGAGACAGAAACTCCAGAAACTCTGGGTTTTTCTCTTACTAACAGGCTTGGAATTGGAGAGGGACTGAGCCAGAGTCCAACTTCAAAACCAGCTCTATATATTTATAAAGAAATGTTTAATAAGACATGTATATAAAAATTAATACTTACAAAATGTGTCCATCCATCAGTTATTAAATATTCAGGGTCCCTAAATTTCTTTGAAGATGAGTATTTTCCTGTGGAGATAAGAAAAGAACCCTGCCCCCAACCAATCTGTATTTCTTACCATCAGTCTGCTCACCATCCTTGCGCAAGAATTGTTATTTATCTTTTCCAAGTGGCTTCTCTTCTTCAAACCGAACCTTTATTAATTTTGATGGTATCCACAATTTTTCCTCACCTGTGGAGATAAGAGCAAAACCCCTTCCCCAACGTAGCACATCTCCTGGCTTCCATTGTGAGGTCAGCACATCCTTGAAATAAACTGGTTGATTTAGTTCAGTAGACTTTTCCATTATCCAATGTCTTTCTGCAGCTGTTGTTCCCTTCTCATTAGCGTTGAGAAAATTCAAGGTTAACAAAGCATTATGTAGCCTATTTCTGGGGGTGTTTTCCACCCCTTTCTGTTTGTTCAACATATCTTTTATAGTTCGATTTGATCTTTCTATGACTGCTTGACCTGTAGGATTGTATGGTATACCTGTAACATGCTTGATATTGTAATAATCAAAAAACCGTTTCATTTTCCTAGAAACATAAGCAGGACCATTGTCTGTTTTTATTTGTGTAGGTATACCCATGATAGCCATGACTTCTAATAAATGAATGATTACTGAATCAGCTTTTTCTGAACTTAAAGCAGTTGCCCACTGAAAGCCTGAATAAGTGTCAATGGTGTGATGAACATATTTTAATTTGCCAAATTCTACAAAGTGGAACACATCCATCTGCCAGATTTCATTCCTTTGGGTGCCCTTTGGATTAGCCCCTGCAGGCAGTGGTGTTTGGTTATAGAAAGAGCAAGTAGGGCATTTCTTTACAATCTCCTTAGCTTGTTGCCATGTAATTGAAAACTCTTTCTTCAAACCTTTGCTATTGACATGATGTTTTTTATGAAATTCAGAGGCTTGTAGCACACTACCAATCAATAATTGATCAATTTCTGCATTACCTTGTGCTAGAGGACCTGGCAGACCCGTATGGGATCGGATGTGTGTTATGTATATAGGGCAAAGCCTGTTCCTGATCAAATCTTGAACCTGGAGGAACAATGAGGTTAGTTCAGTATCATCAGGTATAAATTCAGCAGTTTCAATATGTAAAATAACTCTTTCTGCGTATTGTGAATCTGTAACTATATTAATAGGTTCTTTAAAATCCCTTAGCACCATAAGAATGGCATATAATTCCGCCTTCTGGACAGAATTATACGGACTTTGTTCCACCTTACCCAAGTCTTCTGATTTGTAACCTGCCTTCCCTGATTTATTGGCATCAGTATAGAATGTACGGGCTCCAGTTATTGGAGCATCACGGACGATTCGAGGAAGAATCCAAGAAGTTCTCTTTATGAAGTTAAGCCGCTTGCTTTTTGGATAGTTGTTATTAATGTCTCCCAAAAAATTAGCACAAGCTCTTTGCCATGGTTCATTATCTTCCCATAATTTCTTTAGTTCATCAGCAGTGAAAGGCACTATAATTTCTGCTGGGTCTATGCCTGCTAGTTGACGAAGTCTCAGCTTGCCTTTTATAATTAACTCAGAGACTTTTTCCACATAAGTTTTCAGTTTCTTACTTGGTTTATGTGGTAAAAAGATCCATTCCAAAATAATATCATCTCTCTGCATTAAAATTCCTGTAGGAGAAATTTTTGATGGTAATATGATGAGAATACAATCAAGTTCTGGATTCACCCTGTCCACATGTGCCTGTTGTAATTTTTCCTCAATCATTGTCAGTTCCTTTTCTGCTTCAGCTGTTAATTCTCTGGGACTGTTTAAATCTTTATCACCATCCAAGGTTTTGTTCAAATGAATTATTAAATCAGGTGTTATTCCAATAGCTGGTCGTAGACTGGAAATGTCTCCTAACAGTCTTTGAAAGTCATTAAGAGTCCGTAGGCGATCTCTCCTAATTTGTGCTTTTTGTGTCTTAATTTTTTGCAAACCTATTTTATAACCTAAATAATTAACAGAATCTCCCTTCTGAATCTTTTCAGGAGCTATTTGCAATCCCCATTTAGGTAAAAGTATCTTTATTTCTTCAAACAGTCTGTTCAAGGTATCCATGTTTGAATCGGATAACAAGATGTCGTCCATGTAATGGTATACTATAGATTTGGGAAATTTCTTGCGTATTATTTGCAATGGTTGGTTCACAAAATATTGGCACAGGGAGGGGCTATTTAACATACCCTGGGGGAGAACGGTCCAGTGGTACCTCCTCGAAGGTTGAGAATTGTTATAAGTAGGCACTGTGAAGGCAAATTTTTCTCTATCTTCTTTTTGCAAAGGTATAGTGAAAAAACAATCCTTTAAATCAATAACTATAAGAGGCCATCCTTTTGGTAATAAACAGGGCAAAGGAATTCCAGATTGCAGAGGGCCCATAGGTTGAATAACCTTGTTGATGGCCCTGAGATCTGTCACCATTCTCCATTTACCTGATTTTTTCTTAACCACAAATACAGGAGAATTCCAAGGGCTGGTAGATTCTTCTATATGCCCAGCATCTAATTGTTCTTGTACCAGCTGTTCTAAAGCCTGTAACTTTTCCTCAGCTAAAGGCCATTGCTTTGTCCATATTGGTTTCTCAGTCAACCATTTTAGAGGCAAGGCTGTTGGTATCTCTGAAGGGACATCAATTGCTTGTTTTTGTACAGCCCGAATGGCCGGTTTTCTCCGTTTGTAATATCTTTTAATATTATTCTCATAAATATAGGCTGTAGATTTAGCAGGAATGTTAATTTCGGTATTCCATTGTTGTAATAGGTCACGACCCCATAAATTCATTGCGATATTGGCTACATATGGCTTTAATTTTCCTATTTGTCCCTCTGGCCCTATACATTCAACCCATCTCGTGCTCTGCCTTACTCGAGATAGGGTTCCAATTCCCAGGAGCTGAACATTTACATTTTGAAGAGGCCAATACGGATGCCAAGATTCTGGGGTAATGATACTTACATCAGCACCTGTGTCCAGCAGGCCAGTAATAAAAATGCCATTTACACACACTCTCAGTTTAGGTCTTTGATCATTTATCGAAGTTTGCCAAAACACACGTAACTTATCTTTCTGATCATTATTGCTTGTAACAGTAGGCATGGGGCTTCCTAATTGTCCTGATGAGGCACGTTCTCTGCAGAAACTGGATATGACTGAACCATGTTTGCCATGGGGGCCTTTGAGGACCCCCCTCTCACGTTTCCCGACTGTATCAGGTTGCCTTGTCTATCTCTTGTAGACCTGCATTCATTCGTCCAATGTCTGCCCTTTCCACATCTTCTACATAAACCTGAAGGCTGAGTCCTCCTATTTCTGTTATTTCTAGAAGATGCATTATTATTATTATTATTATTTCTGAAAGATGCATTATTATTATAATTATTATTATTATTATTATTTCTGAAAACCCGTTGTCTACAATTCCTTTTCATATGACCCATTTTGCCACAATTAAAACATTTGGTATTCTGGTGTCTCCTTTTACCATTGGAAATTGCTTCTTCTACCCATGCTTCAGTGCCATAGTCAAATGTATCAACATTGAGTGTATGCAAGACCCATTCTTCCAAAGGCGCTGATCTGAGTTTTAAAGGCCCCAAAATCCTTTTGCATTCCACATTTGCATTTTCATAAGCCAAAGACTCAATCATTATACGTCTTGCTTCTGGGTCAGATATCCCTATTTGTACAGCCTTAGTTAATCTTTGTAAAAAGTCACTAAAGGGTTCTCTCTGACCCTGTTTAACTCTGACAAATGATTCCATTCTCTGTCCTGGGTCTTGTACCCTGTCCCAAGCCCTTAAGGCTGCTGTAGTACACATGGAGAGTGTGTTTTCATCCAAATTAGCTTGTTCCTGAGGATCGGAAAAGGGCCCTTCACCTAGAATTTGATCTAGGGAAATGTCAATTCCCTTCGCCTTTTCCTGCTGTTCTAAGAGTCTAGCCTCTTGCCTGAATAAGCATTTCCATTTCAATTGCGGTCCACTCTCGAGTACCGCAGAGCTCAGCTGGAGCCAGTCCGAGGGGGTTGCTCTGCTTGTCGTGGCCCAAGATTTTAGCATCTCTTTAACAAAAGAGGCTTGCATCCCAAAAGTCATGACAGCCTGTTTTATTTCCTTGAGATCATTCATACGGACAGGCTCCCATGTATCCTCCTTGATGACCCTAGGGTTTTTGGAACCAATCACCTTCTCTGTTGTTATTACTGGAAAGGCAGGTAGAGCTGTAGGTAGAGCTTTGTGGAAATTGTCCCGGAGAGACTTACCCACAGATGTAGTTAAAATTTGCCTTTCTACCCTTTGCTCTTCTTCATCAGAATTTAGAAATTCCTCAATCTTTTCAATTCTATTCACCATTGCCTTCTGCAATGTCTGAATCTCCTGTCCAGAATTATGTTCCAAAGCCTTCATTGAGGATTCTAATGTATGAAGTTTGTCCGTTAGAGATAACATCTCATCTTTGGACATAATTTTTATGGCATAAACCGTGCCTTCTTGTATTGACAATCTTTCCGTCAATCTGTCATAAGCTTTAGACAAAATCCGATTGTCACATTCAGCAGTTTTGATTCTCTCAGTTAATGTTTCATTTCCTACAGAAAGGGACTGAATCTTATGGTCCAGATCAGCTGTTCCCTCTTCCATAGTAATGAATTTCTCCTTAACATCAGCCTGAAGAACTTCAACCTGATTCTTGAGAAGATTGTTATCAGCCTGGAGAACTTCAAACTGATTCTCGAAAAGATTGTTATCAGTCTGGAGAACTTCAACCTGATTCTTGAGAAGATTGTTATCAGCCTGGAGAACTTCAAACTGATTCTTGAGAAGATTGTTATCAGCCTGGAGAACTTCAAACTGATTTTTGAGAAGATTGTTGTCATTCTCAATTGTTTTTAAGCGTTCAATCTCTACCTTAAGAATCCTGGATTCGTCTCGTAAAGACTTTATCATATTTCTATTATCAAACCATTTGGTGCCAATGAAAACTACGAATCCCAGAAGGATCCATATATGTGGGGTGATAGACACCTCTTGTAAAATCTCCCACATGGTACAATTAAAAAAATCATTAAATTCTTGAACAGTAATGTGTTCAGACATTTTATTTATAAAAGAAAATTTTTTTACCTGCAATGATCGGTTCCTGCCAGTGGTGGTCTCTGTGTTTTTGGAGCCTGTCCTAGAACTAGCTCTTGTAGACCAGGCTGGCCTTGAACTCACAGAGATCCGCCTGTCTCTGCCTCCCAAGTGCTGGGATTGAAGGCGTGCACTACCAAGGCCTGGCAGGCCTCAAACTCACAGAGATCTGCCTGCCTCTGCTTCCCAAGTGCTGGGATTAAAGGCGTGCTCTACCACTGCCTGGCCGGCCTCAAACTTGTGATCCTCCTGCCTCTGCCTCCTTCAGCAAATCCTACCGGCGTGGGCCACCACAACCAGCCAAGTCACTTTGTAACAGACCAAATCTGCCGCTGTGGCAGCTTTTGTTGCAAAACCGCAAGTACTTGAGCTTCTGCTAATTCAGGCAGTGGGGTTCCGCTGCAAAACTTAGCCAAGGCAGGCAGAATGGGCCTGTGTCGCCGAGTGTGTCTCGGACTCGGCACTGGGGCCGGAGTCACGAACTGAAAAACAGCACCCGGGGGGTGCTGTGTTAGCTAGCGGGCTACCCGCTTGAGTCGGGGGCAAAATAGCCCGACGTTGGACGCCAAAAATGTAGCGGCGTAAACGAATGCAGACAGAGTGTAAATATATATATATATAGCTTTAATGTAGAAATAGACTTACGGAACCACCATTCCCGCGGAGACCAGGAAAGCAGAAGCGAGTGCTTGGAGCTTGCTCGCCAAATTTATAGGCAGACATTAGCCCGAGGCGAACACACCCCCTAAGGGGCGGGACTTATCCCTACAGTTTTTAATAGTAAGTCACTTGTCTGAATGTTTCTGATGCCATGGCTTACAAGGCATTTAAAATGTCTTTATTAACTTTATTGCAAGCAGAATCTATGGAAACAGGGATTTTTATCCTTTTTTTCCTTTTCTTTTTCCTCATCCCTCCATTACAAGGAACACCTGAAAGAGTTAAAGGGACTTAAAGGGAGGAAGAGCTGCTTTGCTCATACTCTTAGTGGGAGCAGATTGTGGTTCATTCATGCAGACCTGTAGTGGAGCAGACTACCATCAGGATAAGATCACATGTAGTGGTACATTATTTGTATTTTGATAAATAAATTTTACCCGAAGACCACAGACAAAGCTAAAGCTACCATAGGTCAGGCAGTGGTGGAACACACCTTTAATCCCAGGATTTAGGAGACAGAAGTAGATGGATCTCTGTAAGTTCAATGCTACTCTGGGCTACAACAAGGTCAATATAGAAACAAATTCAGGTAGTGGTGGCTCACACTTTTCCTCCAAGGCATAATCCTGACACTAGAGGAAATATAGAATGAGAGGAGAGAGAGGCTTAGTCTGCTTAGTTTGTGGTTACCGAGCCTTGGTAGAGATAAGACTTCTCTAGTGGCTTGGTCGCTTTGCTTTTCTGGTTTTCAGGTTGAATCCCAATTTCTTTTTCTGGGTTTTTATTATTCAGGCTACAATCATGTGGTGGAGTTCAGCTCCACTGGGATAGAAAGCAAAGACACTAGAGAGGAACCAGGCCTCAGATATATCTTTATAGGATATGTTCCCAATGATGTACTTCCTGCAGCTAGTCCACACGACCCACTTTCACTCCCCAGTAACATCCTAAAATTTAGAATCCATAAATGAGCAAAGCTCCCATCATTCAATATCTCCCAATGACAGAATTGACTGGTTGAACACATGAGCCTTTTTGGAGACAGATCATAATATTCTGTTTCCATCCCCTAAAGGCTTATGGCCACTTCACAATGCCAAATGCATTTACTCCATCTCTACGTGCTCCTAAGGTTTAAATGGTTCTGACACTGCTCAAAAGATAAATTTCTCTCCTCAGTTGTAAGTTCCTGTAAAATCAAAAGTAGAGTTATGTAATTCCGGTATGTGATGGGCAGGGCAGATGTTGCTGTTGTAAAGAAAGAGAAAGAATACAAAGAAGGACCATGTCTAAGCAAGACTGAAAGTCAGCCAGGTAGACATACATACTCTACTGCCCTACGTCTGGCACCCAGGGTATGGTTGAATGAAATGAGCGCCATATAGTCTTGATCACTATAGCCCAGATAACATCTGCTCATGCAGTATCTTATGAAAAGTACAGTTGAAGTTTTACTGCAATGAAAGATTCATGTCCTATGTTACAGCTACTATAAGAGTCCTCATTTACACCCCAAATCTTCTGAGCACAGTCCTTGCGGTCAGATTTCCCATAACAATTCTCTTTTTCTGAGGACCCACCAGCATCCACCCCACTTCATTAATGCTCTCCTTACAGAACTCCAGGGCATCCCTAGAATGCGTGCCAAATGACTGTTGAACTCCATCATCAGGATCATCAAAAATGGCTACGTCTCTGGACCAACTTTCTGTGTTGATGAGACTTTTCATCACTGTTAAAAAATACTTACAAGAAACAACTTCAAGAACCAAAGCATGGTGGAATTAAAATAGTTAGGATGGTCTAATAATAATCTTGTTAGAATAGTCACCTGGTGTCTTTTTGTTTTAATGTGTAGGTCAAAAGTAAACAAAAGCAGAGAAAGAAACACTCAAAATATTTCTATAGATAATTTATTGTGGAATCATTTTCTCTTAAAGTGTATATTAATATAAATAAGGGAAATAGGATGTAACAAGTTTGTCTATTCTTACAACTATTATATTATTAACATGATGTCATTAATTTGTTGTCTTGACCAATACAGTACCATACGAAAATAGCACAATAAAATTAAGATGGTAGCCATGGAAACTCCTAGAATATATTCATAGAAATAATGCAACTATATTTAAGACCTTCTAGTCCGTCTGGAAATCAACATTACTCAGTATTACAGAGGGTCTGGACACTGTTGCTGTTATAGGTACTGACACATTCCTGTGTCTGTCATGCCTATTCTTCTTGATTATTGGTAAAGCTGGGACCATTGCATGTGTCCCATATTACAGTTTTACAAGTAGTTCACATTTTAAATGTAATACCAATCAGAGAGTTAAACGTGTGACTGACAGGAAAGGTAGGCATTCACAAATCTGAAAATATCTCAGAAAGGAAGAAAGTGAACACATTTGCTTCATCATCATCTTTAAAACATCCAGTTATCCAAAGTGCTAAAAGTCTACTATTCTTCAGAGATGAGGGGCAGGGTGAGCTCTGCAGTTCCTCTGGTTTTCATGTTTGTCACTGTTTTTTAGGTTAGCTGGCTAAGCAGGGACTATTTCCAGCCCTAAGAAGCTGCCAGGAAGTCCTCGTGATTCAGTTGCTAAGCAAGTGTGTCTACAGATGCTGTTGTCTTTAGGTGATGATGCCCTGCTTGCAGATGGAAGAACTCTCCCCCGCTCTCCACTATTGGACGTCTAAAGATGCTGGATGTTATTTGTACAGCATTGCCCTCAGTGGGATGCAAACTTTTCTCTTGCTCTGTGACACCACTGGTTTCTGAAACTTGAGTGATATTAGACAGAACAGACCCTTGTTCCCTGTTAAGAATAGGAGGAGATTTTGTGAAGATCCTGGAGGTAGAGACCAGAGAACTTTATCATACATAGCAGCAACTACACAAAGTTATGTGGGTCACTTGGCCATACTGTTTACTTCCTGCTTCTGAGAAGTGCCAGCTGTGCAAGGATAGGATCAACTCAAGTTTCTCATTGTTGAACATAACACTTTAAACATCTCAGATTATTCTAGCTTAAGCAATATTGATTGTTTTAACCTGTGGGAGCAAATCATAAAGAATTTATTTATAGTCATTTTTCACTTGTCTTCTTTGCAAACTTGGCTTTACGACCTTATTCTTTTGGAATCCATTTCCTACCTTGTATGGAATCAAAGTGGTTTATAGATTCAGTTGTTTTGTCCAGGCACACAGGAATTCCTCAACTTTTTTTTTTTTATTGTTCTGAGTCATTTGGGTGGCAGAGCTGACGACCCTGACCTCTAGAACATGTCATGGGGATATCAACACGACTTGGGTGAAATACTTGTTTTATGATTCTAACTCTGATTTTGGCTGGTTCTACTACACTGGATAATCATTTAAATTCCCTGAGCTAAATTTCCCAAAATGTTTTAATAATTCATTAGATTAAAGCATACGAATAATTTAACTCAGAGTAGAAGCACAATTAAATGTGCCTTCTGCTTTCTTTTCTTTACTTAGGTATTTTTACTTTTGCTTAATTTTTATTATTGCTAAAAATTATTTTATTTTATACTATAAATATACTAGGCTATTTTATTATAGCCTAGTAACTGGATAATCACTGACTTTCAGAACTGCAATAATACTTTGTAGCATTATTTATTTAATTCATACTGAATGTTCACTCACCCACACATATGCCAGAGAAAATGAAACAAACATCTACTGTTCTGAAGAATGTTCTTATATAGGGAGGGTTGGAACAAAAAAGTAGTTAAAGTCAAGACCAAAGAGAGGAAATGAGGGAGGAGGGACTTGGGACCTGAAGTTTTGCTCTCCTATAATGCCGAGATAAACATTATTAAGTCATGCTTTGAATGTCATATCACCTATTTGTGAATGCTATTCTTATCAAATGCCCAGAAAGATGGTTTACTATTTTTTAAGAGAAATAAAAAACAGTCCCAAGAAACTATGATCTCTTACAATTTTTTAGAACATGAACACAGGAATTTAAAAATCAGCAATAAAAATTAGGTAAGTAGTGGCTAGGGGAGATAGTGGCTCAGTCAGTAAAATGCTTGGGATTCGAGCATGGGTTTGATACTGGGCAACCATATGAGAAAATTTGGGTATGATGGCACACTGTAATCACAGTGTTAGTGAAGTATAGCAGGAAAATTTCTGAGGTACCCAGTATAGCCAGTTTGTGAATTCTTATCTCAAAAAATAAGGTGAGTACTGCTTGAGGAAGACAACCCATGCTGACCCCCTGGCTTCCACACACATGTCCACAAACAAATACACATGCCTGCATAAACACATGTAAGCACACGGGCACACACATAAGCACATATGCATGAAGACAAGCACAGTCAAGTTAAATGTGTAGGGCCCGGGTCTACCCTTGTTCTTGCGGTTCATCTTGAGGACAGTTTCTGGTCAGCCAGCTAAAACATTCTGTTTGTTCCTGGCTCCCTTTGCCCTGCCTGGTGATTAGTTGTAGGGCATTGTTGACTCCATCTCTGGTGTGGTAATTTCCCACCTGCCTGGGCGGAAATCCTTGTGCAGCAGTGAGGTATATAAGGATTTCCCCAAGGTTAAATAAACAGCATTCAGCTGATCTCCTTTCGAATGACCCAGGTCTCTTGTGTGTTCTTTCAATCTCCAGGCCCTTCCCCGATTTGCGTACCATACAGTGGCACGTGAACTGTAGGGAGGGGGTAACACAGAATCAGGTATTACAAAATGAGTAGGTATTCCAGTCTATTAAAATAGAAAATGTGCTACAGTACTGAAAACAGCCTGGTATTGGCATAAAAACAGACAGGAGGACCAATGGAACTGAATTGAAGACCTGGATATCAATCGACACACCTACTTACACATAATTTTTTACAAAGAAGCAAAAAATATAAAATGGATAAAAGAAAGCATATTTAACAAATGGTGCTGGCATAACTGGATATGAACACATAAAAGAATGAAAATATATCCATATCTATCACCATGCACAAAACTCAAGTCCAAGTGGATCAAAGACATCAACATAAAACCAACCACACTAAATCTCATTGAAGAGAAAGTGGAAAGTACACTTGAATGCATTGGCACAGGAGACGACTTCCTAAATACAACCGCAGTAGCATAGACACTGAGAGCAACAATTAATAAATAAGACCTCCTGAAACTGAGAAGCATCTGTAAAGCAAAGAACACAGTCAACAAGACAAAATGGAAACCTACAGAATGGGAACGTATCTTCACCAACCCCACATCAGACAGAGGGCTATCTCCAATATATACAAAGAACTCAAGAAATTGATCATCAAAAGAACAAATAATCCAATAAAGAAATGGGGTGCAGACCTAAACAGAGAACTCTTAATCGATAAATCTAAAATGGCTAAAAGACACTTAAGGAAATGTTCAATATCCTTACTCATCAGAGAAATGCAAATCAAAACAACTCTGAGATTCTATCTTATACCTGTAAGAATGGCCAAGATAAAAAACACTGCTGACAAATTATGGTGGAGAAAATGTGAGGCAAAGGGAATACTCCTCCATTTCTGGTGGGAGTACAAACTGGTACAAGCACTTTGGAAATCATTATGACAATTTCTCAGAAAATTAGGAAACAACCTTCCTCAAGACCCAGTAATACCATTTTTTTGAATATATACCCAAAGGATGTTCAATCGTGCCACAAGGACATGTGCTCAACTATGTTCATAGCAGCATTGTTTGTCATAGCCAAAACCTGGAAACAACCTAAATGCCCCTTGACTGAAGAATGGATAAAGATGATGTGGTACATCTACACAATGGAGTACTACACAATGGGAAAAAAATGACATCTTGAAATTTGCGGCTAAATGGATAGATCTAGAAAACATCATATTGAGTGATATAACCCAGACCCAGAAAGACAAATATCATATGTAGTCACTTTTAAGTGACTTTTAGACATAAAGCAAACAAAACAAAACAAAACAAAACAACAACAACAAAAACAACCAAAAACCCAGCCTACAATTCAGAGAACCTAGACAACAAAGAGGACCCTAAGAAAGACATACATGGATCTAATCTACATGGGAAGTAGAAAAAGAGAAGATCTTAGTAAATTGGGAGCATGGGGAGCATGGGAGAGGATAGGCGAGGGGGAAAGAAGGGAGGGGAATGGAGGAAAATATATAGTTCAATAAAAACAATTAAACAAATTTAAAAAAAATCTTAAACATTACTGGCATTGGATTTCTTGATCTTAGGCTCCATAATGAAGTTTCATTTAAGATCAGGCTCATTTGCGTTTATTTAGTGTGTCAATGTGTGTGTGTCTGTGTATGTGTGTGTGTGCATGCTCACATGTATACATGCACCCACTGGCATACCTGTGTCAAGTCATGGATTTGGAAGTCAGAGAATGACTCTTAAAAATGAGTTTTTCCCCTTAACTCTGTAGGATCCAGGGACTGATCTCGGGTACTCAGGCCTGTGTGGAAGCATTTCACAGCTTGAGTCATCTCAGGTCTTCTACACTCAATTCTTAGGCTGACACCCCAATCCTGGTAAGTCTAAGTTTAAAGAAAACACCTTTAATAAAGCAGCTAAGGGAAGTTAGGTCATCAGGTTGGGTTCTGATATAACATGGCTAGTGTCCTTATAAGAGGGAGCTTAGGACAGAAACACAGAGGGATGGCAGTTTGAAGATGAGGAGAAGACAGCTGTCTGCACTGGAGAGAGACCTAGAAAGAATCAACTCCATGAAACTTTGATGTTGGATTGATGACCGTCACAAGGTATGAAATTGATTTCCTATTTTAAATAATATTAATATTTTGAAATTATAATATAGTGGTAGTATTCCCCCCTTTCTACCTCTAAAACCTCTTATGCATCCCCACTCAACTCTCTTTAAAATTTATGACTCTGTCTAAAAATTGTTTATACATACATGCATATATATAATATTATATTCTAAGATGTCTAACTATAACATGCTCAGTCTGTATAACGTTACCTGTATATATATGATTTTAGGGCTGACTGATATTGGATAATCAATTTGTGTGCTTTTCACTGGAGAAGGTTATTTCTCATGCTCTTAGCCTTTCTTAGCTGCCTGTTGTTCTTTGTGTAGGGCTGAGAGACCTTGTGTGCTTTCCTCTTTTGTGCTAGCATGTGTCTTTGTGTTGTTCTTGTTCATGTGTTTAGTCAGCCATGTTTTAGCTAAGTTATAGTAAAACTTTATAGGTATAATTTCTCTGACATTTATTTTTAGGAGATATAATATCATATTAAACCATGCTTCTTTTGTTTTTACTCCCTTTCTGTCCCCTCTTCCACAGTGATCCCTGAGCGTTAGATGTAGGAATTATGTGGTAGATATATCCATTGGGTCTGGGTTCTATGATTGTATTTGATAGGCTATAGTTTTCTGTAAAGGTCTCCCTCTGTAGTAAAGAGAAGTTCCCTTGGTGATGGTGAGAACTAAACTTACCTGTTGGTATAAGGACACATATTCAGAATATTATTAGGGATTATATTAGTTCAGTAAAGTAGCTGTTCTAAGTTCTCCTCTAAGACCCAAGACATCACTAGTCTTGTGTAGCTGATTAGGTTTCCAATATTCGACATGATTTTCCTCTTTTTGAGTCAGTCTTGAGTCCAATTGATAGATGGTGGTTACTGCCAAGGCATGCATGCCACAGTTGCACCTTTAGGGCTATAATGGTCATGGTATATAGAAACCATTGCTGGGTAGGACAACTGGTTGTGTCCCTCTTTTGGAAGCATACCTGACACCTGGTACCACAAGAGATTGTCTCCAGAGAGGAGGCTTTCCAGTCAGTTCCAGCTCAGGATCCTCTGGTTCCTATGTCTGAAGTGAATGGTTTCTTCAGCAATAGGGACCAAGGGAAATAGGAATAGTTTATAAAGTTTTGTGGGACTCTTGGACAAACCTGACCAACAACTTGAAAGAAGGTCTTTCATGTCTGGTGTTGGGGTCTTTGTTAGATAGTTTATGACTCTTGTCGGAAGAATTGTCCACCAAGTTTGGTAAATTTCATTTGAATTATTTATAAATGTCATTGTGTACACTGACTTACATGTATTTTAAGTAGTTTTTGGATAATAGCATGATTCCTTATGTCTTTTTCAGACATCCTTATTATTTTCCCTCCCTTCCTTCATCTGCATTTATCTTCCACCCCACTGCCCACTAGTTTTAGCTTCTTTTCATCACTTCTCCTCAGATCACATGTATGTATACAATATTTTCATTATTTCTTAGTTGTAGGACATCTAGGTTGTTTCCATGTTTTAGCTGTTGTGAATAGAGCAGCAATGAACATGGCTGAGCTGATATCTGTGGAGTAGTAGGATGTCAAATCCTTTGATCGTATGACAAGGAATGGTATAGCTGGGTCATATAGTAGATTTGACTTTAGCTTTTTGAGGACTTTCCACACTGATTTGCAGAGTGTCTGGACCAGATTGCAATCCCATCAGCAAATAGTGAAGGGTCTCCTTTCCTCTCATTCTCCCCTACAGTTCTTGGTTGTTTTTTTGATTTTGGTCACTCTTATTTGGATAAGATTAAATATCAAAGTTGTTTTGATTTACCACCAAGTCTATGTTCCTTTCCTATGGTAGCAACAAGTAAACAATTGGTTAACATTGTCTAATAGAAAAAGCATTTTATGTGTGACCTTTGCTTTTTGTTAAGATTCCATTTAACTTTTTGTATCCTCAAAGTGCCAAATTTCTGTGCTTAAGTGTATTAAAATATCCTTACTCACAAATCTAGGACAGATCAAATTGATTTTTCTTCTTAATTGTAACAAATAATGAGCTCCTACTGAGTTATCATCACTGAGATAAGTTTACAAAATTGCTTTTAGGACAAACTATTCCATATTCAATTAATCTGTAAGCCTTATTACCGTACTGTCTTTCTCTTGAAATGCATCACTTTATTGCCCCTTCCCTCTCATAATAAATCTGACGCTAATGTTCCTTCTGGCCTCATTAAGTAACTTCTTACATGGTCGTCTTCTTCCTGGACTTATTTGTTGTGTAAGTACAAAGTTACATTATAAAAATATTTCATGGCAGCCTTTGTTGATAATTCCCCACTATTCTTGGAAGGAAATCTAGAGTCTGTTCATCATTCATCAGCCTACATTTCATGGTGATATCGGCCCTTATGTTCCTGTCCTACTTTGTGTCTCTCACTAACCCCCAAAGCTCAACATGTTTTCCATGCTCACACAGCACCTCCCAGTTCCTAGCATGTTGGATTTCCCCCCTCACTAACCTCCCAGGCTCAACCTGTCTTCTACATTCACACTGCACCTTACAGTCCTAGGATGTTACATTTTCCCTATGTGTTGTTCTTACTAACAATAACTTCCTCCAGTATTGTCTGATAAACTTCTCATCTTCATGTCTTAGTTCAAATGATACCTTCTTTCTTCCTGAATTCAAATGTACCTTCTGTGTCTTTCTGTATTTGTCTACCTTGCCATTGTTCCATGTCTTTATGATAAAGTGAATATAGTTACATAGCACTTGGGAAGTTGAAGCAGAAAGATCATGAGTTCAAGGCAACCTGGGCTCTGACAAAGCCTTGTCACAAAACAAGACAAAACAAAACACCGAAACCAAACAAACATGCAAACAAAATAGATAACAGCCATTCAGTCCATTTATTGAATGAGTTTGGGAATAAAGTGGGTTATAGTTGCTGAGTGTTACACAAGAAGGTCATGCATTCATCATATAGTATTGGTGGCAATGACCATAAGGTACAATTATGTCAACAAGACCATTTTTCTTTATAAAAATAATGTAATTTGGAATTGTATTAAAAATACCAATGAATAACAGCTTCAGTGACATGGAAAAAAACATAGATTTGATTGCTTTGAGAGGAAAAAGTTGATAAATTATAGCATTAAACTTTAATCATATGTTATATATGTTCCTGAGGTACCATTTTATGTAAAATTCAAATAAAATGCAAATAAAACAGCTAAATGACATCAGTTGTACTGGATTTTCTAAAATAGATTTAAGAAACTGCTTAGAAAACAACTGTAACTATACTTGAAAGACACATTAAGTGATATTAATCATCAATGAATTACATAAAATTAAATTTCAATTTTAGTTTCTTATAATAACTTATTTTAAAATCATTATGGTGTGAACCTTTGCCTCTTTTAAAATTACTTAAATTTGCATTTGACATTTCATAAAAAAATAGTTAACTTCAAATCAGTTGCAAAAAGTTTTATCTTTTGTTCTAGAATTTTTTTTGTTTGTTTTGTTCTTTCAAGACAGAGTTTCTCTGTAGCTTTGGTGCCTGTCCTGGCACTAGCTCTTGTAGACCAGGCTGACCTCAAACTCACAGAGATCCGCATGCCTCTGCCTCCTGAGTGCTGGAATTAAAGGTGTGTGCCACCATTGCCTGGCTATGTTCTAGAATTCTTAAATTGTCTTATGTGGCCTGGTATTCGTAGTTCTGCAAGAAAAGACGATTCTGGGAGATGAGTTTGAAAATATACAAGACATTTAAAAACTCATTAACAAATATACAAGAGCATGGGTAAAAGATGAAGCAAAAGAAAACAAGGGAGTTGAACAAATGTACTATATCTGCTCAGTAGAATAGTGTCCTCCCACTCAGACTTTAGCAACATGGTGAACTGCTAGTATTTTAAGATTGAAATAGCAAGATACAAAACTATGCTGATGTAAGAACTCGGTTATGCTATCAAAATATGCTGAAACTGGAGAAAAGCCTTCCCAGCAGTAATGGTGCTACTGAATGTTGTGTTCTCAAAGGATCAAATTTACCTTTCTTCAGGGTCTGGATTTGACTTCTGTGACTGGAAATTAATAAACTTTGAAAATTACTTTGTTGGTATTACCACCCATTTGGAGTTCTAGAGCAGATTCAGGAGCTACTGCTGCTGACAGATGGCCCTCCTCCATCTGGAGTTCTAGAGCAGATTCAGGAGCTACTGCTGCTGATAGATGGCCCTCCTCCCTTTGGAGTTCTAGAGCAGGTTCAGGAGCTACTGCTGCTGACAGATGTGCCTCCTCCCTCTAGGGAATGATTTCAGGCGATGATCTCTCAGTTTTTTCCTATTTTGCCACTTGGTTCCAAGCATTTCCTTATATGATAGCTTTTGATTTTGCAAATCACTATTCTATCCCAAATGACACCAAGGCATTAAAGAGAACCAAAGGCAACTTTAAAACCCTTTAGGGACTTGTGCAAATGGTCCTGGAGAAAGGAAGTTTGTAAACAGCTTATTGTGTGTGTGTGGTTTCTCCATTAGAGACTCTTCCGTGTCTGGCAACTAACATCCAAAGGTCACGTTTCTACTCACTTCAGCAGGCATAATCTTCCCTGCCTCCCGTTAGTTCTTTCTTATTTTTAATATTTACCATTTGATCTTGGCTTTCTTGGAATGTTTTTTATTCTTTTTTCTTTAAACTTTTTTTAATTGATTCTTTGTAGATTTCACATCATACATCCCAATCTCAAACGTTTCCCTGTCCTCTCACTGCCACCCTCTGCCCACAAAATAAAACAAAATTTAAAAGTAAAGCCACTCCCTTGAAAACAAACACACAAACAACAAGAAAAATCTTGGCACAGAAGCTGTAGCGTGGCCCAGTGAGTCACACAGTATACCATTTAGTCCCTACAACTTTACTCGTAAATGTTCATGGTAATGAGTCGTTGGTCTGGTTCAGGCCTCTGCTTTCTGCTACACTGTGAATACTGGCCTGTCATTGGAGTTCCTCTGGGATATCCAATTGTTGCCTTGTGTCATGGAGATCCTTCAGATTTGGATCTGCAGGTCTGGCCCCTTCACATGCTCCAGCAGTACACAGAAGAGGTGGATGTTGGGGGATGGGCTAACTCATAGCTCTGGTTCTGGACCTGGGTGATAGCTGGGTTGGTTGTCAGCCCCCAGGGGAGGCTCTCCAGCACTGCCCCAACTAGCTCACCCAACTCAGCAGGCAGCAACGGGGGGAGGGGGAAGTCCTCTTGCTCTCATGTCTCTGTGTACAGCTCACCCGCACTCACACTTCCAGGGCCAGCTCTACTGTTTGCGCAGATAAGCTGAAGGACCCTGTTTCCAGATTGCTTCAGTAGGTGAGGGGCAGGGCCAGCTTCTCTGTTCTCTTGAGGCCAGCTCTCCTGCTTGTTGCAGTTGGCAAGAGGTGGGACAGAGGGCTATTTCCCACTTCCCTTACCCTTACCAACGCATGGTATATGAGGGAGGGGCAGGGCCAACTCTCCTGCTCATGCGCCCACAGGACCAGTTCGCCTGTGCCCCCACTAGCAAGTTCAGCTCTAATGTACTGCCCAGGAGAAGTGCATGACACAATCTCCGGGGTGCTAAAGCCAGTGTGGGGCAGGGCCAGCTTTCCTGCCTGACACAAGTAGCAAGGGGCAGGGAGGTAGAGAGCATCTTTCCCTCACACATGCCACCACATGGCCGACAAGGGGGAGTGGGGTCAACTCTCCCACTCTCTTGACCCTGGGACCAGTTTTTCTCACCTCTAGTAGAAGCAACGGGCAAGCACTGAGGGGCAAGGGGTGAGGAGGTATTTATCCCTTGCCCATGCCATCATGTGACAGACAGTGGGGGTAGAACTCTTTCTCTCCCACCTTCACGGTTGGTTCACCCTCACCAGCACTGGAAGAGACCGTTCCATTGTGTGGCTTAGGAGAGGTGCCGGGCCTGTTCTTTGGAGTGCGGCTGTTGGTGAGGGGCAGAGCCAGCTCTACCTAGTGCTTCAGTCAGTGAGGGGTGGGGCCAACTCTGTGCCACTGTCCCCACTGCTTTTGGTGTAACAGGAACCGCAGACATCAACAAAGATCATGGCTGCAGCAGGGCCATGGATGCAGCACAGGCTAGACAGCTCTGTGGCCCTGGTTGCCAGTGCAGGTCACTCAAGTCTGTTTGGTCTTGGCAGAGGCTCAGCCCTTAGACACTAATGTGGTCCTAGATGGTGACCAAAATCCTTGATGTCCATTTGGCTCTTGGTGGCAATATGGGCCATAGATAACAACACAGACCCCAGCTGTGGTTGGACCATGGACCCAGACATGGTCCTTGGCAGCAGTCAGGGCTTGGAGGTCACCAGGACCCTGGTTGGCAGTTCAAGTCACCCAGATCAACATTGATCCAGTGGTAGTATGGGCCTCGAACATCTACATGGTCCCAGGTGACAGCTCAGATCTTGGGCATCCACAAAGCAACAGGGGCCTCGAACATCATGTAGACCCTGGCTGTGGCAGAGCATACCCTGACATGGTCCCAATCTGTATAATGCCATGGCCCTGGGTGGCAGCACATGTCATTCTGGTCTGTATGGGCCTGGCAGTGGCATAGCCCTCAGACAGCAACATGACCACAGGTGGCAGCCCAGATCCTGGGCATCTGTGTGGTCTTTGTTGGCAACATGGGACACAGACATCAACACAGACTCAGGCTGTGGTAGGACCATGGTCACAGACATGGTCTTTGACAACAGTCTGGATGTCATCGTGGCCATAGTTGGCACTACAGATCACCTAGACAGGCATGGCTTCACAGAATGTTCCTTGAATGTCAGTATGTCTCCAAGTGGCATCTCAGACCTGGGGCATCCTCTTGGCCTTCTATGCTAATAAGAGCAATGGACATCAATTCAGACCCTGGCTGCTGTAGGGCTAGGGACCCAGACGTGTTCCTCGGTTGTACTAGAGTCCAGACAATGTCATAGTCCTGGCTGGCAGCACAGGCCACTCAGGTCTGTATGACCCTGGTGGCAGCTTGATCCTCAACAGCCAGCATAGCCTCAGGTGTCGGCCCACATGATCTCAGGTGTCAGTCCCCTCTGTTGGCCTCTGCATGGCTTGCAGTGGCAACTGGAGCCTCAGACATCAACTCAGAGCCCAACTACAGCAAGGCCACAGGCCCAGACATGACCCCTAGCAGCAGACTGGACCAGACCATGGTCCTGGGTGGCAGTACAGGAATCCTGGAGCAGCACAGCCCCCTGATGGGGGGGGGGGGCATCTCTTGATACTACATGGTCACAGGTTGTAGCCCAGATTCCAGGCATTCCCAGGGCCTTCTGTGGTAACAAGAGCCATGGACATCAACATAGACCTCCACAGCTACATCAAAGCCCTTGGTAGCACCCCAGGCGCAGACATTACCATGGCAAGTGGCCATTTCAATCAGCCTGTTTCTCACTGCACTCACCTTAAGATCTGCATCTTAGCAAGCACACGAATTAATCGTTCTGCTCCTCTGTCTCTCTCTCCCGTTTTTCCACCCTGTACTCCCTCATCATGGTGCCCTACCACTGTCCTCCATGTGCCCTCCCGGGCCTTGGGATGTTTTTGTTCTTAAGACAGTACATCTGTTTAACCCTTTGGTTTTGTTACACTGGTTAGTCTCAAGTGGCATAGTTCTTATTTCATGTGCAAATATCTAACTACATTGCCCTAGAAAAACTTAGCAAAGTGCTTTAAGTGAATGATTTACTAAAAACGTGCCACTCAGGGGTCATTTTGAATGATTATTTCTAAGAATGTGAGTTGTTCCTTATTGTGGAAAACTCAGTAACCGACAGTCTCTCCGTCATTTAGAGCAATAAACTCAGAAAGAGGGAAATATATCTCTTTGTATTCACTGAAGTCTTTTTGATTTATGAACGGCAAAAATAATGACTTGTATTCAAATGAATGAATTCATCGATTTGCATACAGAGTTTCCAGTTTGATCATTTATGTTCCAACTCTATCATGTTGTCATGACACTGCTGGAAATAAAAATACTTAAATTGTTTATACCTTGTCTCTGGAATCATTGGCTTTGGTGCTGCTGTGTTAAATTAGAATATTACCAAGACATAATTTTGGTACAAAGACCTCCAAAATTATAGAGAAAATAGGTTTAGAACTAAAATATTATGTGAGTTAGCTTGCCTTCCTTACTGTGTACCATGTGTACCATACTTGACAGGGTAAACCATTCCATTGGGGGTTTGGTTGTTGTTTTATTGTTCTGTTTTTTGTTTCTTTCTTTTCTTTTTTCCTTTTTTATTTTCTTTCTTCTTTTCTTTTCTTTCTTTCTTTCTTTCTTTTTTTATATCTGTAGCTTGTCAGTAGGAAACACCAGTAAAAGTAAGAAGGTTAAATATATACTATTGTTGGGTTCCATGAAACAAAACAAAACAAAACAAATATACCAAATTCTGAAGGAATCTCACGCTAAAAGAACTTGATTTTCAGAAAGAAACCTTCTTTTTTCTTTTTTTTAATTTAATTTAATTTTTTTTATTTTTTTAAATTTATTTATTTATTTATTAAAGATTTCTGCCTCCTCCCCGCCACCGCCTCCCATTTCCCTCCCCCTCTCCCAGTCAAGTCCCCCTCCCTCATCATCAGCTCAAAGAGCAATCAGGGTTCCCTGATGTGTGGGAAGTCCAAGGACCACCTACCTCCATCCAGGTCTAGTAAGGTGAGCATCCAAACTGCTTAGGCTCCCCCAAACCAGTATGTGCAGTAGGACCAAAAACCCATTGCCATTGTTCTTGAGTTCTCAGTAGTCCTCATTGTCTGCTATGTTCAGCAAGTCCGGTTTTATCCCATGCTCTCTCTCCTTCTGCTCCTGATTTGGACCTTGAAATTTCAGTCCGGTGCTCCAGTGTGGGTCTCTGTCTCTGTCTCCAGAAAGAAACCTTCTCCAGGTGCCTGTGGAGGCCAGAGAAAGAAATGATTCCCTGGAACTGGCATTGCAGATGTCTCTGTACCATCATGTGAGTGCTGGAAACATAGCCTGGGTTCCCTGCAGAAACAGCCAGTGTTCTCAACTACTGAGCCATCCCTCCAATATCAAAGGAAAAAAATGAATTCTGATAAGAAACTTCTTAAGTCTGACTCACTGAGTATATGGCCCAGTAATAGTATTGCTTGAAATATGCTTCATGTTATAATTAAGGTCAGGGAGGAATATAAACATGTGATTCTTCAAACAATGAGAGGAGTTACTTATATGTTTGACTGTGTATAGTTTCTTATGAATGAGTAACAAGAACATAAAAAGTAACATGAGCATGCCTCTGCATCTTTATGTGTCGCTGTGGAGCGAGTGGAGTGGACAATAACAAATATACATTTACAGAGAGAAAGAGAGAGATCTAGATGAGGGAATATACATTTAGAGAGAGAAAGAGAGAGAGAGAGATCCAGATGAGGGAACATTAACAATGAATTTACCACTGCTGGGGTTCATTCTTGGGAACAATGATGGACCCTAGAACTCCCACTCTCTAATGGATTAGGCCAGGTACATAGAGACAACCTCCTACAGATGTGCCCACAGACCAGGTTCATAGAGACAACCTCCTACAGATGTGCCCACAGGCCAGGTTCATAGAGACAACTGCCTACAGATGTGCCCACAGGCCAGGTTCATAGAGCACAACCCCTACAGAGGTGCCCACAGGCTAGGTTCATAGAGACAACCTCCTACAGATGTGCCCACAGCCAGGTTCATAGAGACAACCTCCTACAGACGTGTCCACAGGCCAGGTTCATAGAGACAACCTCCTACAGATGTGCCCACAGGCCAGCCTCATAGAGACAACCTCCTACAGATGTGCCCACAGGCCAGCCTCACAGAGAAAAATCACTCACTGAGACTCCCTTCATAGGTGATTATGGATTACATGGTATTGACAATTAAATCCAGCTATCACACTCTCTCACTTGTTCTTTCTCCTTCTTTTGTCTTTTGCTTTATTCCTTCAAGAAATTTTAATTCAATTCAGTTCTTCCCTTTATCCTCTTGTAGAATCTGTTCTGATAATTTTGGTAATGAGTATAAAATAGAATGCTCTGATTTAGAGAAAATTATTATAATTATAATACTCAGCATTTTTTTTTTTTTGGATTTTGAACATTTCATCCAGATCCATACTTATCTGACCTTATCGAGAGCTTAGGGCAAGCTTAGAGAACTAGAATTTGGCACGATACGGGGATAGATTGCTGAGTGTGTTTCAGTTAATGAACTGTGAACTTTTAGTGCCCACTGTTTTCTTTTTTTTTTAAACTTATTTATTTATTAAAGATTTCTGTCTCTTCCCCACCACCGCCTCCCATTTCCCTCCCCCTCCCCCAATGAAGTCCCCCTCCCTTATCAGCCCAAAGAGCAATCAGGGTTCCCTGTCCTGTGGGAAGTCCAAGGACCACCCACCTCCATCCAGGTCTAGTAAGGTGAGCATCCAAACTGCCTAGGCTGCCACAAAGCCAGTACATGCAGTAGGATCAAAAACCCATTGCCATTGTTCTTGAGTTCTACAAACAGTCCAGAGCAATTATTTGTAAAGACACCTGTCTCTACCCAGAGTGTCAGTCTCTGTTACTTGTTATTTCTTTCTTTGAAGCGATAAGATTGGGAGTGAGCATATTATTGCTGACTACCCGTTCTTGTCCTGGAAGCATGGAACGTAGTCTGCTATCTGCTCTAGCCCTGTACATTGTGTTCTCTAGGGATGCAAAAACCCCTAACACTTTAAAAGGATCAGTGTCATGTAAATAATAGTTTTATGTATTTATTATAGCAATTATTATAATTTTAACTAAGTGATGCCTCAGGAAACATCAACAAAAATATTCTGGAAGTCAGTTACATAGGTTGTTCCAAGTTTTATAAGTTTTTTCCTTTTAGCTTTTGTTTTGATTTAAATATAGTGTTTATTATTTGTGAAAGTATCATAAAGTAGAATCTTTCCTAATGATTTTTTTCTTTTATCTAGGTTAGTATATTTACTAACCTCTGAATCAATGTGTAATCACTAAATGATCTAGATTTCAGTTAAGTGTTTTCTCTAATCAATTTAACTCCATTAAACTTCCTTCTTAAAAAACTTAAATTTACATGTATCATATTTTATTCAGTTGGAAAAAATGTAATTTCCCAACTTGAATACTAACATTGGTGAAAAATCACTTCTCTCAATCTTTTTTATAGTCTTTTTCATAGGTATATTATAATGCCGGTTTGTTATCCACACACAAACTTTTATGGTGTCAATATTGAAAGGAGAGAATATATATCTCAGCAACAGATTCCTTTATGGTATGTGCTTACACAGAATGCCTGAAAAATACTGCTGTGGCTAAATTTATAGAATGGGTAACTACACTGTAACAACATGGCAGAATTCTGCTCTTGTGTATTAGCAACCACCAGTATTTCTCCAGGTTTTATTTTGTGTTTTATGAATGAGTAGTTACCTGATAAATATAAATAAAACCAGAATGTTACAAAACTATTTTTAAAAACTGGGTGTTTTGGAACATACTTTTAATTACAGGCCTTGGGCAGCAGAGGTAGGTGGAGCTCTATGGGTACACACATGTGCGTGTGCATGCATGCACACATACATAGCACTTAAACACAATAAAATAAATGATGCATAAACATGAAGATCTTGGTTCAGATGCCCAAAATCCATGTAAAAGTCAGAAGTATGTGCCTCTGTAACCCAGTACTTCTGTGAGATGGGAGTTTGAGACAGGAGACTCCCTAAAGCTCACCACCCTGGTATATAGCAGTGCACAACAAAATATGTTGTATCAAACAAAGGGGAAAGTTGAGATGGCCATCTCATATTGTTCTCTGACCAGCACATGGATGTTGTGAGACACTCACACCCAGCTTTACATTCACAAACACAAATTCACACACTCACGCACACAATATACAGATTAAAAAACAATGAAATATAATATACTACATGGATATATAGTACACATATGTGCATATTTGCTATGTAATTGTCAGGTGTTGAGGATGTTTTGCAAACTGCAGCAATGAGAATTTCCAGTAATCAACATTTTTATACTTATCTTCATAGAAAACATAGTAACCTGTGTTTTAGTATAAATTATTACATGCTTGGTATCTATTTTTAATTTCAGAAATATTGGTTATGATTGATCGATCACAGATGAATTTTTCTTTCTGGGCTACCATCTTACAAAAATGACACAGAGACTTATTAATCATGAAAGCTCTGCCTTAGCTTAGACTTGTTTCTAACTACTTCATAACAAATTAACCCATATTTTTTAATCTACGGTTTTCCACATGCTCGTTACTTCTTCTTCATTATATTCATCCTGATTATTCCCTATCTGGCTGGTGACTCTGCCTATCTTTTTCCCAGAGGAATACTCGCCAACAATAGACACCGACCAAGCTGTTCTTTAAGTAGTCCTGTTAGGTATTACTAGTTAGAAGGAGATTCTAAATTTCATGTTATACCATTCATTATACCTATCATTTACTCTAGCAAAATTTAAAGGTATTGTGTTCATGCTTACAAAAAAACTTTAAAAGTACCTGAAGGAACTGCTTTTCATCTCATACTGAGTAGTAAGGTGTGTCTTCGAGTGAGTCCCATTCCAGATTTTTCTAACTCATAAGTATAAACACTTGTCCTTACTACAAGAAATAATCTCTGTGCTCCTACAGTGGCCTTTTAATCTTTGTAGGTGTAATTTGTTGTAAAACCTGATATTTGAACAGAATTGGAAAACCAATGAATAATTCAAACAGTAATGATTTGCATAATACCACATGGGGTATCATTTTAAGTTATTATTTTATAACTATTTTAAAGATTGCTCTTTGAATACCTTCATATTTTCATGTAATTATTTTTTTGGTTATCTGTATCTCTAGAATAATTTTTCTGCTGTAGGACTAATATATCTGACTTTTCAATTTGTGTTATTCTTCTCTCCAACACAGAGGTTAAAAACTGAAAGCAGACTGCAGAAGTTGTGCTATAATGTGGGTAGAAGCAGAAAGTCAGGAGGACAAACATGAGTCACTATAGAGCTACCCTAAAACCATGCACACACTTTGCTTGTTCTAACAGATACCTCTTGAACACAACAACTTTAAATAGACAGGCTGTGTTATTGTAATAAGTTCTAAATCATTTAAAAACAATTTAGGGAAAATCCAATCATTTCTTGCATAGAAACAAGCCCTATTCTTGGACTTTGAGGGTCAGGCCTACAGGCTAACACCATTTAGTGGTGACTGGGAGACAGTGTCATTTTGTGACAAACCTAGTCTCAGGGTGCCATGAGTTGATAGTGGCTCAGCAGAGTGAAATCATTTTAAGTGACCGCTGAACTACTCTGGAGCATTAACTTCCAAATGAAAAGCTAGCTCTGAAGACCACTTGGCTGGGTAAGAACAGATTTCTATGCCTTTGCAAAGTAATCTCAGTTTGCTTTTCCCACCACTATAAACTTAACCATTTATGCCCAGGAAATTTTAATATACCCAAAAATGAGTGAGAAAGGCAGGGAAAAAGATGAAAGCGGTAGTTGAAAGGATCATTCAAGGGTTATGCCTACGTATACAATATTCAGAAAAGTCTAATGAATGCTCTACTCACAGAATTGACAGTACTGAAGAAATTAAGTTTTGACAAAAATGTGTTAGAACTGATGAGTTAATGTACTTGCATTTTGAAAGTATTTCCAAAAGGATGACTTATCAGCTTTTGTCTAAAACAAAAATAAAGGGCTCAATCTTGATTATAGCTTCTGTCCTGCTTATACAGAGACCCGATAGCACAATTAACATTTAACAAAAGTACCCCAACTAACCAAGAATGCTGCTCAATGACTCAGAACCACTTGTTGATTCAAGAAACATTGAAAGGAATCCATGAGACTGGAAAAACAAAACTAATATGATCCCCATTTTTACCTAAATTTGCACCCACGGTGGATACATTGATTAAATAAGCATACATGTTCACAATGTTATTTCAGACCATAGAAAGTTCTGACAAGAAAATGAGTTTATGACAAAATGCGCCTCATGTGGGGTCTTGCAAGGAGGGTCCTGGCTGAGGACATACATGTGCTAGAACCTGAATGAGGAGAAGTTTACCATGTGGAGATTTGGAGAAAGAGCTTTCCATATAGAGATAAAAAGTTACCTAGTCTTTGAAATGAGAGGGACCATATCATGCTCAAACAGAAGAAGGTATAGTGAAGGTTCAAGGGAGAGTGTAACTGAAAACAGGCCGGCGTTGCGGGATATTTGAGAAAACTGTAAAGCTATGCCACTGTTTTTGCTTGCCTGCCTGAGGCACCTGATTGTTTTAATAAAGAGTTGGATGGATAATGGCTAGGCGGGAGAGGTTAGGAAGGACTTCCTGGAAAAGAGACGAATTTGGGAAGAATCTAGACATGCGAGAGACTCCAGTGAGCCATAGAGGGAGTTGGACAGAAGGAAAGAAAGAGAGGTAAAAAGCCATGTAGCAGAACATAGATGAGTAGACACAGGTTAATTTTAGTTATAAGAGCTAGTTGGGAATAAGCCTCAGCTAAAAGCCAAGCATTTATAATTAAGAAGAACTTTCCATTTCATTATTATTTTGGGACTGGTGAACCCAAAGGAAAGTCAAACTATAGGTCAGAGAAATGAGGAGGAGGTCCAAATATTTTTAATCTTGAAGTCATGGCAGATAAGAAGTCTGTTAGAGCCACAACAGAAAGAAATGAGGCAATAGAGACAGAAGAACGCAACACTAGTCATGAATGGAAATATCCAGTGTCTCTTAGATAGGGTTCAATTACAGATGGGCAAACTCAAAATCAAAGAATTCAAGCGTGAACTGTGTAGAAGACCAGATATTTGGTAGCTGTGGTGCTTTAAAAAATGGCATTATATGGAGACAGCACCAAGGAGTGATTTCAGAATACATTTGAGAGGCAAGGTCTGTTTGCTAAGGATACGGACACAGTGGATGAGAAGAGGAGAACCAGGTATTTCTCTTAGGATTTGCCTTGAGCAGCTGGAGTGACAGAAGTTCACCTACTGTGGGAGAGGAAATGAGAAATGCTACTTCCATCACATGAAGTCCACGGTGATGCATAGTTGCCCAAGTCATCTTGACTGCAATACTACATGTAACTCAGGGAACTCAGAACTCTGTGGCTTTATGCGCTCAACAGAGATCTAGCCAAAGGGTGAAATGAAAGAAAAGTCACTTATCCCTTCTCTTAGAGGGGATTTATTGACAGTGGTTGCCATAAGCACTTCTGTTGCAGCAGATGTGGCTGCAACAATAAACAAGACGGAGTGTTGTTAAGCATGAAAGCTTTCTCCTTTCAGGTTCAGTTTCAAGAGTGTGGGTGAAGGAGTCGATGACTCACTTCCTTTCTGTCCTAGCTAGCTCAAGTCTGGCAGCCTGTTCTGTCTCTGCTCTCTTACTCTTCCCTGGAACTCAGTGGAAACATTCAGAAACAGACGTAGTGGCCTGAATCAACAACATCACCTGCCAAAGTCCTAGAATTCAAAGAGAAAATGAATGCACAATGGATGGTAATATCTAATGTATTTCTTCTCTCTTGTTCATTCAATGCTTTCTTTTATCAGTTATTATTTTATAAAGTATTAGAATAATCTCTTGGAATTTATGTGGTTATTAGAAATAATGAGATACAGAAACAATTTGGACGAAGTGTGCCAAACAACCACCCAAACATTCTTGAGTAATTGGATATTATCACATCCTAGGAATTTAATTGGGGCTAACTGAGATTTTGAATCTAAGAAAATACCTGGTGTTTCTGAAGATTGCAGCAGATTTGTTTCCCAATAGAATATTGAACCAAGGAAAGAAACAGAAAAGCAACAAAGCAACGTCTTTATGTTTCGAACTAATTAAAATTCAAGTAAACAAAAATTGAGACCATAAACCACAGGCAGGCTGACTGCTCAGCTTTCTTTGCCATCCTGCCCCACCTCCTTCCAAACTGGTTCCTCCAGTTTGTATCTAAATGATGGTATCATTGGAGCCAGTTGTGCCAAATAGACATTACTGTGTGCTGTAGTCATAGTCTGGCTTCCTGTCTGGTGGAGAACTATTTCATGGTGCTAATAGGCCAGCGTTAGTCAATTAGAGTAGCATTTGCATTCTGGCACTGTCATTCACAGACTGGAGGATCTAGGGCCAGACATGTGTTCCCTCTGTTCCTTCCTTTCCTCTTCCATGTTTATCTGAGACTCAAGTGAGCTAATGTAGGTAAAGCAGTGAGAACAAGGCCTACTCCAAGGAAGGCTCATGCATCTAAAATTAGCGTGAGTGCTAGAATCTTCTAAGCTTTGGAAAAAAGCACGGGCAAATTATACAAAGTCCTTACCTTAATGGACTGGGATATCAATATCCTTAATTCCCCTTTTAATTTTGTTTCTAGGATGCCTTTGTGCAAAATAGACACAAAGAAGAATAACAATATTTTAAATGTAGTTTCTTAACCCACGAGTGTATTTTAACCAGAGTACACACTGCCTGTCTCAAGCCCTGTCTGTTTCTCCAAAGATGCCTTCCCAAGTAGATTCTCCCCAGGGGAGCTTCTCTACATAACTCTCTCACCTGCCCTGGCCACATTAACCTGCTTAGTTTAATCTCTCTTCCTTCTAAATCATGGTAGGCAGCTGGAATAGAGTCTAGCACTGGCACAGACTACATGTAGACTCCTCTTGAAGGTTTCGTTTAGATCCAAAAATGAATCTTCAGAGGCTGATTTTGATGGTCTGAGAAGTAGGTGATGGAGAAGGTGCTGAGTGACACCTGCTTTGGGACTGCATCCACAGCATCCTTGTTTCCTGACATCTCTCTCGTCTTCCTTACCTGCCCATGCTTTCCTGCTTTTGTTGATATTTTTCCTTCTTTCTTCCTTTTTCATGCCTGTGCTACCGATATTATATAAATATAGTAATCACAGTGCTGACTGAAATAGCATGTCTTCCACTAGATACTCCTGCTGTTGCAAGTTGAGATAACTCTCCCTGCTCTGTAACTCTGCGAGCAATATTTCTACAACTGTCAATTTCGAGTTATTCTCTCATTTCTCTGTATGCACAAGTTTCACTTGAGCATCTATTAGTGAAATAACTCAAACAGGAAGCTAATATCTGAAGCCAGGCCAGAGATCCTCAATGATAAGACTTGATTCTTTTTGCTTTATCAACCTTCCCTCTTTTCCTTAATTCCTAACTTTCTATATTAAATAAAATGTGGGATAAAAGAAGATTTATTTTAACACACAATTTCAGAGAACTCAGCACATGGTTCTATTGCTTTGTGTATAATAAAAAATGAAAAACAGACCTGGTTATTTCACGACAGGAAGGCAGTGCATGGCTCAGGACATAAGATGAACCCTTCAAAGGCATGCTTTCTATGATTCATTTCTATGTCCTACTTTCTAAAGTCTATTCTTTCTTGATGGGTCGATCCATTAATATGCTAAGTGAACACATGATTCAATCTCTTCTCAACAGGTGCCACCACCTGAGCAAGTCTGCTACCCGGAATCCTTCTTGAGGAATACCTCATGTCCAAACTCTCTCTCTCTTCTTTCCTCCTTTTTTCCACCTTCTCTTTTTCTTCACTCTTTTCCTAGACTAAAACAAATTTAGAAGACAGTTAAAAAATTGAACACATCAAAGTATCATTTTAATCCATAAATTACAATGAAACAAAATATCTTTGTTTTAATTGTAAGTTTATATGAGATTTTGTTTTAAGGGTAATTTTTGATAGATTATGTTTATCACATAGTGGGTTTAATTTTTTAATGATTTTAAATAGATTTCAATGATTTTAAAGATTTTAAATAGAAAAGAAACATTGCACGCACAAACTAATATGTCCAAAGAAATGATGAAATTTGTAGTTTGAGGTCTCAAGTGATTAGCATGTGACTGGGTCCTTGGCCTGCATGACCTGTCTTGTGTAAAATAAGCCATGAAAACATTATCTGGATAAAAACGAGAGAGACGTGACAGGAGTATGGGAAGATGCAGGAGTGGACTTTTGCAGAAGGGTTGAGAACATTTGGGTAATAGAGCTCAGATTAACTCAGAACTGGGGCAGAGAGCTTGGGTGTTTGAAACTCTCACAGAGTCAAGGAAGCCATGAACCAAGAGACCCAGAAAGACTGTCTACCCATCCAGAAAGACTGAATCTTCATAGTGGTAAGGGACTTCTATCATAGGACAGTCCTGATAAAAACAAGGAGAAGAGTTTAAGAGTTTAAAATGTTAGGGGACCATATTTGAATCATCTCTTCCTACAATCCCTTTTGCTGAGACCTTCATTTTTTGTGAAGCAATAATAGCAGGTAGTCCCAAGTAAATTATCATCTGCTTGTCTGAAAACTGGATGCAGAAGAGAAGAAACAGAGAAACTGTACAGAGAAAACCAGAAACAAGAAATGGTGTGGATGTGAAGAGCAAGCAGTTCTGTTCTTTTACATCAACCCTTCTTGTGAGTCTGTAGACACCTGGCTCTGGTTTCTCTTGACATACAGCGTTATTACTGAATATGCCTTCATTTTATATTGTACAAGTAGAATGGATGCTTTGCAGTCAAAAAGATCTTGGCTAGGACTTTAACTGGTACATGTCGAAAGCTGATAGTATCCTGTTGTTCCAGGAACTTGAGACACAGACACAGTGAGGACCATATCTATTTCCTCAGTACACAGTGAGAACAAAGTTTGGGCAGTTTCTGGTAATTTGGACTGGAGCTAAAATAAGGCAGAACAGACAATTTTTAATGAGACCTGAATATTGATAAATAGGGTGTATTGTTTAGAGTAAAAGTTAGGTCACTGAAACAATAGGCCCCTGAAAGAACAATGGCCTAATATGATTCAAATTTGTGTCTTTTGTGAGAGACATAATAATAGATGACATCATCTTTTATGCATTCTGGAGTCCTTATCTACATAGTCACTAGTGCCACTGCCATGTTCTAATCTTGTAAGAAGAGAAAAGGGAAGGGCAATCAAAAATTGAAGAACCAAATCTGGACTTGGGTCATACTGCTCAGCAGTCACGTTGTGCTTCCAAGTCTTGGCCTTTCCACCTTATCCAGCTGCGACAGATGTGGGATAATATACTCTCTAGTGCTGTGGTTGCACATAGAGGTCAGTAACTTCCGGTAGAGATAAGAATCTAATTGGGGCATTAGTTCTAGAATGATTAACCTTCTTGGTTTAATGTACCATTTACTTCTTTGTGATGTGTTATTTCTTTCATTTGTTGTTGAACATTTTGTATTTCTAATTCACGAAAAGATCACGTGTGTGTGTGTGTGTGTGTGTGTGTGTGTGTGTGTGTGAAGAGTTCAATGCCCCATGTCTTCCAGGATCACTTTTCCACTTGTTTTTATGAGACACAGTCTCTCATTGGCTGTGGAGCTCACTGATTTGGCTGAACAAGGTGGCCAGCAAGCTTACAGGGTCTGCCTGTCTCTGCTTCTCCAGCACTGGAATTACAGGTCTGTAATCACACATAGCTGTCTACATGGGAGTTACGATTGACCATAGGCATTTATGCTCCTGCAGCAATCACTTTTGCAACTAAGAGATCTCCTGGACCTATTGAAAAACAATTAAAAATTAAAATTAAATGCCAGTTTACTTTGATCTGATTGCTAATAGCTTTATTGAGTGTTGGAGGGTGTTGTCAACTTTAGGCAAGTGAATCTAGACTTCTGGGTGAACCAGCAGAGCAAGTGTTTTCAGTCTGCTAAGGCTCTGTCACTCAGAGGTTGTTATTCAAAGCAGAAATATGTACCAGCTCCTGCTTGCTGGTGGTAATAAAGTGCGGAATACACAAAACAAACTCCTGAAATTTATTTAATTTTTCAAAAACAATGTGGAATAACTCTGGTGGGGTCATGGAAGTCACACCTCTAGAAGCACAGTAAAAACAATCAGGCAAATAAAATCTCAGGAGGATTGCAAGAACCCTGGTCTGAAGGAACTCCTTGTAATTTAGTGATTTTATGTAATACATAAAATGCGATGTTGGCTAGAAACCAAATATGAGTGAGTACATCCCATGTTCCTCTTTTTGGGTCTGGGTTACCTCACTCAGGATAGTGTTTTCTATTTCCATCCATTTGCATGCAAAATTCAAGAAGTCCTTGTTTTTTACTGCTGAGTAGTACTCTAATATCTATATATTCCATACTTTCTTCATCCATTCTTCCATTGAAGGGCATCTAGATTGTTTCCAGGTTCTGGCTATTACAAACAATGCTGCTATGAACACAGTTGAGCATATACTTTTGTTGTACGATAGGGCATCTCTTGGGTATATTCCCAAGAGTGGTATTGCTGGGTCCAGGGGTAGGTTGATCCTGAATTTCCTGAGAAACCACCACACTGCTTTCCAAAGTGGTTGCACAAGTTTGCATTCCCACCAGCAAAGGATGAGGGTACCCCTTTCTCCACAACCTCTCCAGCAAAGGCTATCATTGGTGTTTTTTATTTTAGCATTCTGACAGGTGTAAGATGGTATCTTAAAGTTGTCTTGATTTGCATTTCCCTGATCGCTAAGGAAGTTGAGCGATCTTAAGTGTCTTTTGGCCATTTGAACTTCTTCTGTTGAGAATTTTCTGTTCAGCTCAGTGCCCCATTTTATAATTGGGTTGATTAGTTTTTTACAGTCTAGTTTCTTGAGTTCTTTATAATTCATGACCCTAGAGAAGCTAAATAAGAAGGTGAACCCAAAGAAAGACATATAGTCATTCTCCTGGAGATTAACTTTCTTCGGGCAATGAAAGCAGACAGAGACAGAGACCCAAATTGGAACACTGGACTGAAATCCCAAGGTCCAAATCAGGAGCAGAAGGAGAGAGAGCACAAGCAAGGAACTCAGGACAGCGAGGCGTGCACCCACACACTGAGACATTGGGGATGTTCTATCGGGAACTCACCAAGGCCAGCTGGACTGGGTCTGAAAAAGCCTGGGATAAAACTGGACTCGCTGAACATAGTGGACAATGAGAACTGCTGAGAAGTCAAGATCAATGGCACTGGGTTTTGATCCTACTGCACGTACTGGCTTTGTAGGAGCCTAGGCAGTTTGGATGCTCACCTTACTAGACCTGGAAGGAAGTGGGAGGTCCTTGGACTTCCCAAGACTGCTCTTCGGGCTGATGAGGGAGGGGGACTTGGTTGGGAGAGGGGGAGGGATATGGGAGGCAGTGGAAGGGAGGAAGCAGAAATCTTAAATAAACAAATAAATAAGTAAATAAATAAATAAACAAAAAACAAAACTATAAAATAAAAAAAACAACTTAGCAAAAAAAATGCGATGTTGGTAGTATATAAAAAAATGTTCTGAGTTTAAGACAGCGAACGTCCATCTTTTGAACAGTTTTTATTCTATCTTAGATTTTTGAGTCAGGAGAGAAGACTCTCAGTTCCCTGATTTGACCCCCACCCTGCCTTCTGGTGCTGCAGGTGGTGGAGATAAGGCAAGGCTCTAGGCACATCAGATAGAGCTTGCTTTAAAGGGCCCAGCCAGAAAAGGTTACAGAGGGGTCATATGATTGAGAAGCTTAGGAAAGTTAGGAAAAAGTGAGGTCTCTGAGGGAAGGCAATAAAGAAAGGAATCTGAAAATTCCCTTCTTGGAATCTTCTGGATTCCCAGGTTTGTTGTTGCTCCAGTACTCAGAAAATCCAAGTCCCCAGTTTAGTCAAAGTCTATGGTGGTTCTTTGATCTGAGCATTTGCCTTAGATATTAAAAAAAAATATTTCTGGCTGGAATGATGGCTCAGGGGTTAATAGCACTGGCTGCTCTTACAGAGGATAAAGGTTTGATTCCTAACACTACCCAGAAGCTGACAATCATCTGTAATTCCTCTTCCATCACCCTCTTCTGGACTCTAAGCACCAGGCCGACATGTGGTTCATTGGCAAATGTGCAGACACAACACCCTTATACACAGACTGCTTCTCTACCAGGCCTTGTCTCTCTGCCACCTGCCTGAGAAGTTTCTCCTGGCCTGCCCAAATTTACATATTTAAATTTTCTGCCCAGTCTAAGCTGGCTTCTTATTGTGGGGTCCATAGGAATCTGTCATCCTGGGTTGGTAGACAGTCATTTTAGTTGTGTAGAACAGACTGAGAAATAGTATAAAAGTGGATGAAGAAAGATCAGGAGTTTTCTCTTTTATTTATTTATTTTTTATTGAAAAAAAAATTCCTGCCTCCTCCCAGCCTCCCATTTCCCTCCCCCTCCTTCCACTCCTCTCTTCCTCCTCCCACTCCTCTCCCCCTCCCTCTCCAGTCCGAAGAGATGTCAAAGTTCCCTGCCCTGTGGAAAGTCCAAAGTCCTCTCCCCTCCATCCATGTCTAGGAAGGTGAGCATCCAGACTGGCTGGGATGTACTCACTCATAATTGGTTTCTAGCCATAAATAAAGGACATTGACTCTATAATTTGTGATCCTAAAGAAGCTAAATAAGATCAGGAGTTTTAAGGTAAGAAACTGGAGTTGCAAACTATTGACTAAGGCCTTGAATGTTGGGGTGACCCCAGGCTGAATGACACCTTAGTGCCCTCAAAGGACTGAGCCAGCTGAACTTGTGGTTGATCTCAGGAAACAGTAGGGGATGAGGAAGAAGCATCTGGGCAGAATGAGTTGAACTGCCCTACCTGTGAACTCCCTGCTTCTGTGGTTTCTGAACTTCCTCTTGACAGGCTCCCAGGGTCTTAAGGAGGGGTAGCAGCTTCTGCACTAGTCGAAGTTTTGATTTTGTTGAGTGCTAAGCAAGATTAGATAGGTTAAAAGAGTAGGAAAGACATTCAGTGAGAGAAGTCAAAGACATTCCATAGGCTGGGGAGACAGCCCTTGGGCAGCACCTGTAGAGATACAGGGTGGCTATGGAAGCCTGTTTATAATCTTGTACTCAAAGACTGAGACAGGAACCTGGAGATTTGATGAGCTTTGAGTTCAACTGAGAGACCATGTCTCAGTAAATAAAGTAGAGAGCAATGGAGGAAGACCCCCAAGTGACTTTATGCTTCCAAATGCATGTACGCATGGTTGCTTGTGCTCTCACACACACATACACCCTTCCCATGCAATGTATATATACATGCATGTGTATTATACACACACTCATACGGGGGAAAAAAAGGAAAAGACAATATAACCCCAAACATTCTAGTCCTAACCTTCAAGGAGTCTGATCTCTTGTTGATTAAAGTAAAGCAGCGAGCGAAGATGAATTTATCAATGAATAAGGCACAGGCAAAGTGCAGGATATGGATCCCGGGTCGCACCAGTGAACTTGATTTCACCATGCAGCCAGCACTCGCCCCTTTGTTTTCACACTATGGTTTAATCATTACGTTCTGTTCTTCAGGAAGATACCGCGGTAGATATTTTAGAGTAAATTCCCGTGTGTCGGCTACAGAAGAGCACCCACGGGGCATCCTCTGGAGCACCCTGAAGGCTCAACACATGGAATCCTTAAAGCCACTTTCATACTCATTTTCACACTGCGTTTGTGGGTGGGAGTTATATCTGGAGTTTAAAAAATACTTGGCAGATTGATAGGGATTTAAAAAAAACGCTAAAATTTGAAAATGTCCTTTTAGCATATAATGTCATGTGCACTAGGCTGGAGATGTGGGAATGGAAACTCTCTTTCTTAGGCAAACAGTGACACCTGGAAGCCTTCTGCTAACTTCCAATAAAAGCACTTCAGAAACTGCCATCAGATGCTATGCAAATGTGCTCCTATTTAGCAGACGGCATCGAGTACACTGTATCCTGCTATTTTGATACACATTGAAAAATAATTTCATTACTCATTTTAAGAAAAATTTCCATGACTATTCCTTATCACTCTGATAAGCTCTCAGAAGTTTTATCTTTAAACAGCATGTTGTCTCCTCTAGGTCGCCCGTCCTCAGCATCCTCATCTGTCCACACTGACAACACTCCTTATTTATTCTCCTCCTCATCTTCTTGCTTCCTTCTCTCCTGATCCTTGGATTGCCAGCAGAAAGGCTTCACATTGTTTTCACTCATTCGCACACAAGCTCATTGTTACTCAGGAGGAAGAAAAGACTACAGAGTCATAATTGTTTAAAATTTGAACTATGAGCTCCCCAAGGTCGGGAGAGAACACTGTTGAAAATCTCAGCACTTCGTTTCTCAATTTGCAGACGTCAATAAGTAATCGTCATATAAATCAACAGAAGCTGTATCCAAATGCTACAGCTAACATACATCCCTGTGAAGCCGAGCTTCTGAGAAGAGCTGTGTGCACACAGAGCGCAGCAACCACATGGGCCGTGTCCTTGCCTCTCTCATCTCAGTAGGAAACTATAGATGTTTCTAATTGAGAACGATGCTTTAAAGCACAATCTGGACAGGTGTTCAGTTTCTGTGGGACAGAACCTTCCTAAGATGGTGTGGAGGCAGGTATGCTATAAACAAGCCTGCTAGCTGTTAGCATTCCCAGCTGGAAACACTGCATTCTGTTTGCTGCAATTCCACCATTGCTATCTAAGGCACACGGAAGAGGGTTATTTAAAGGTAACTATTTTTGTGGTATGGGAGCTATTTCAAGTGGGTTGAAGTTGCCAACTGCTACATAGTTGACTCCACAGATGAGTGTGAAAATTATTCCAATGAGCTATTACTGACAACCTTTTATAAATTAGAGCTCAAATCCTCACCATGGTAGGAAACAGGAGAAACGTCTGGAGAAAGAAATAAAAATATCAATCACCTTGATAATATAGAAGAAGCTGTGTGAAGTAAATATAATCTGTAATTTTATGTTGCAATTTAATTAAAAGTTCTGTAAGGATTTTGTTTTTACCCACAGCATATAAACCTGTTCTGATTTGGGAGCACATGATTTAAGGATTATATATTGGAAACAGAACTGAGAGCCATGGCATTGATGGCTATAAGAAGTAAAAAAGCCACATGATCCCATAATTTATAAACAAGTAGGAGGCTTTTAGAAAACGAATAACAGAAACAAAGATTTCAAACAAAATTAAAGTAAAATTAGTTCAAAAGGAAAGGAATATTTGTTACCATAAATGCACTACAGTGTATCAGGAAAATAAGGGATCTAAATATTTCAAAATAAAATAATTTTTCTTAAGTAGATACTAAGCCTATCACTTCAGCTAGACAACCCTTTCTGTAGCAATGGAGAATTGAGTAAAGTTTTAGAAACTTGCTTTTGTTTCTTTGTTTTGTTTTGTTTTTTTTTGAGACAGGGTTTCTCTGTGTAACAGTTCTAACTGTCCTAGCTCTATAGACCAGGCTGCCCTTGAACTCACAGAGATCCACCTGCCTCTGACTCCCAAGTGCTGGGGTTAAAGGCGTGTGCCACCACTGCCCGACTAGACGCTTGTTTTTATTTAGGTCATGCATTTCCAGTTCAGTCTGAATTTTACTAGAAGCAGGATCCACTTGCTGCTATTGAGCAGGGAAGAAGGTGCTGTGGTGTCCTGGTGCACGGTCAGTGAGTAGAACACCGTGTGTGGTGTGGCGTACGTGTATGGTGGAGGGTTGCATGTGGTCAGCTGCAGAAGTGTATGGGAAAAAGAAGGCAGAAGTAATTGTGTTCCGTTCCAACACCAGTGTTACGATTTCACAATACTTAAATTCAAATCTGGAGTTATTTTGTGACTTTATTCCTTTATTCTCTTGTTATCTCTTTTCAGTTCTCGTAAAAATAAGTGACTAAACCCCACGCTGTTTTTCAATTCATTCTGGTTCTCATGCCCGCTTTCTTCTTGCTCAGGAGATGATGAAGCCTGCATCATGGATCTGGGAAGTGATTCAGCCAGGTAGGGGTAGGTCTGTGAAATATTGTTTCTTGCTGAACTTTTCAGGTGATGGTGCGACTGTGGCTGGTAATTCTCAGGCCAGCGGGATTGTGAACATCCGCTCCATTCTCTACTGCCTGTGCTTTCTGAAGACAGGGCGGCTGCTGGAGGTTTGTGACTGTGCTCGTGGTACTTAGCTCCGCACTTACACTCCGGTTATTTCCACAGAAAGATGTTCCTGGGGTGTAGACAGCAGTGCCCACACTCCCCGGCAAGCTGTGTGTGCTCGTCTGTTTGTGTACCCCTGAGCTCTCGCACCCACTCATGAGTGAGAATCCGTCCTCTCTCAAAGGCGTACAGATACTCATATTAAGCCTCTTGTCTCTTTAGCTAGACTACCTTTCTGTATGGTGAGTTAATATTCTCATAATCTTGCACAGTTCTCAAACGTTTACTTGCTATTCAAACTGGGCTTAATGAATGGTTTGCTGGGCCACAAGCTATGTGGCCTTCTGTAAATCAAGGAGCAAACTTTTAGGAGGACTCAAAGGTACACTGACACCTCGAGAACTTAGTACATAGATGAGAATGCAAGAGAGAAGGGAGACGGAATTATTGACTTAGGGTTCAAAGGCCCAGTACAGGATAGGGGAAGGGGCTGCAGTTTGCCCTGTCCTAGCCATTAGCATGGGTAGGAATCACGGTTCCTATTTTTTCAGATATACACCAGTAGTTTAGATAAAGGACTTTTTACAGCTTTGTTTAGTTTCAGTATTTTAAAATTTATCTAACATATAACAGATGCTAACAAAATCGTAGGACTGACAGTAGAAGCCCAATACTATTTTTAAGCCTTTTCTGTTTGGTTTTTCTGAGACAGGGTTTTTTGGTATAGCCCTCTGGAACTCCGTAGACCAGGCCTTGAACTCAGAGATTCACCCGCCTTTGCCTCCTGAATGCTGGGATTAAAACATGTGCCATCACCACCTGGTAGAGTTCTTTGTGAGCCTTGACATTTTTTTTTTTTCCAAGAGAGGGTTTCTTTTTGTAGTCTTAGATGTCCTGGATTCATTCTGCAGACCAGAGCAGTCTTCAACTCAGAGATCCGCCTCCCTCTGTATTCCATACTTTCCTAAATCAGTTGAGTGAATAGCTAGTAGATACTGTGTTTGCATAAGAGACTCCCAATAAATAATATTCTTTTTCCTATCAGGATTTTACATATGTTGAGAAGCAAGATAGATAAGTGACAAATAGATGGTAGGTATTACACAATTACTAACAGAGGCCATGTTGACAGACAGGGCTCTAAACCTTTCCTACCAACCAGGATCATGCTGAGCCAGGATGGGCTCCCAGCAAGACCAAGAGCAGGAAGAGGGGATTATCTCTGTTCATTGTCTTACTCCTTGGCTTTAATGCGAGCAGTTACTCACTCTCCACTTACTAACCAGGAAGGTCTTTCCTCAAAGGTGTAACAGAGTGAGTAGAATAAGGACGGCAACAAGCACAGGGAATTCTCCATCTTGATAGACAACCTACTTCCTATTTCCCCTACTATATTGTGACATTTGATGAATGTAAATCACCTCGGAAAAAGGAAAGCCAAATTGAAACCTGGTTCTGAATGCCTCTTGCCTCAGCACTCTGAAATTCTCTGACCAACTGTGACTTTGAAATTGCATGTCTTGGGGTGTGTACACAAATCTCAGGATGACATGGAAGAACACTGAGCTCCTGTTAAAATACAGATCTTCACTCTGAGCCATCTCTCCAGCAAAAAAAAAAAAAAATACAGATCTTCAGCTGTGGTATAGGATCTACATGTGGATGATAAACACCATCTACATCCTTCTTTGAGTCACAACCTCATTCATTTGCTTGAACAATAGATACTTTGGAAGCACTTGCTATAATCCTTCCCTTGAATACCTCTAGCATTCCTTGGGTTATTACTAACACCCCACTGTTTCCTTAGTTTACAGAGACTCAGAATTGCTAGGTTGAGCGGGCACAGAAGCCCATTGTTTCTCAGCTTGCAAACTTATTTTCTAAGTGAACCAAGCCACGTGTCTTCAAGTGTGGAGAGAACTATTTTCTGTTAAATCTCATTAAAACTTTCAAATTCAGAAATGAGATGGCAAAAGAAGCTTTTGTAAATTAAAATTTATATCCAATTCATATCTACTTGCAGGCACAAAATGCTAGTAACAACAGATGCCTGTGCCTGCAGTAACAGATTTATCCTAAATCTGGATACAATGGGTTTCTTTGATTTCCTTAAATAAACAGACCTTTGTCTTGGTTCGCTAGAATAGTTCTCATGAAAGTGAATAAAATAACTTCAGCATACATTTTAAATGTGTGGAGTGATAGAAACTGAACTCTTCATTATGTTTTCTTTAGTGATACTGTACAGTGTTCTTCAGTGTCAAGTGCAATGCTGACTCATAAAACATTTGTTTGAGAATTAATTTTCTAATCCTCGTGAGTTCTTCCAAAAACTAGTTATTTAATATTTAATCAGTAAAGATGTAGGATTCAGGCTTCTCTGCAGTCAGAAATTGCTGGGAAGGCTTTGTTGGCAGAGCAGTTAGGTGACCATTGACAAGACAAAGGTGTTTGCTTTCAGTCACTAGTCCGCTGTCAGTACAGACTAGATCATTCTCACATATGTGAAAGGTTACAGAGAGAGGAATATGTATTTTTATAAGAAAAGCTGGCTTTTGGAACATCTGCACATCTTATAGTTCTCAGTTAGTAAACATTGGGTGTCATTTTCAAGAGAAATGCTGGCTATCACTAATGGTTATTTTTGACAAATACGTAACAGACTTTGAACATAAACCCTCAGAATTTATCCCTTTCTCTTTCTTTGTGCCCTATGTGTTTTGCTAATTTGCTCCCAATTGACCAACACAGTTTGAAAAAGCAGTATTTTATATAAGAGTCTTTGCTAACCTGGATTACTGGATTGTGTTTTACTCTTTCACCCTCCTGTGGGTGTTTGTTAAGCAATCTGACTAGGACGTTAGTTAGGATATACATTCTCCAAAATTTTACTTAAAGTTAATTTTTAAGTGATATTTTGGTTGTTGTTGGCTGTATACTATTTTTCTTTTTTAAAAAAAATATTTTTATTTTTATGTGTTAGCCTGCATGTGAAAGACCCTCGACGAGGACCTTTTGTCGGGAGGAGACCTCCCCAACGCCAAGGAACAGGCTGAGACTGCACGGATGCAAATTGCAAGAGGTTTATTGAGTAGACACTGGTACCTGCGGGCGGCAAGATCTCTTGGAAGACTTGCGCACCTGCCAACTGAGCAAATAGCAAGTTTACAGAAGCAAAAGCGTGGTTATCGGAATGAGGCGGGGGGCATGAATGGTTTCCTCTCTCAGCATGGATGTCTGGCAACAGTCATCCTGTTCCTATCTTATAGATATCCTGTTTTGCAGTCAACCTGCTTTGTTGATGTCCTATCTTATTGATATCCTGCCTTGCAGTCTTCCTATCTCATAGACATCCTGCTCTCTCAAGCACATGGGATGTTCTTACGAAAGCAAACAGGACCTTCCCCCGGGAGCATGCTAGGTGTGGGTTTGGAGGAGGGGGTCTGTAGGGTCTTTCACATGTATTTGCATGCCTGGTATCTTTGGAAGCCAGAGGGGACATCAGATTCCCTTGTACTGGAGACACAGATAGCTGTTAGTTACCACTTAGGTGCTGGAAACTGAATTTGGGTCTTCTGCAAGAGCAGCAGAAGAGTGTTCTAAACCACAGATCTCCAGCCTCATATGGCTTTTTCAACCCTACTTTATTCCTCATTTTCTTACTTCAACAACTGTGCCTAAACAAATGAAGTGTTATTGTTATCAATAAGGCTGCTTGCTTCTTGTAGTTTTATCTTGCATATTTCTTTTTTATAATTTTTTTCAAAATGTGATATACTTTATTAGGCATAAAGTATATGATAAATATTTTATGGCCATTGAATAGAGAAAAGTACAGGGTAATGTGCTTACAGTTTATCTCTAAATTGGAAGGGATAGATAATACATGGTCACTAAATGGCTGGAAAACTACACAGAGGACAGCTAGCCAGCTACATGAATTGTGAATATAGGTATTTACTTAGAGATAAGTTTATGGTGTAAATGTGAACACACTTTCATATATTTTGGCACATATATATGTATATATATATTTCATTTTAAGTAACACTATTGATACTTTATCAGTTTGAGTGATATACCTAGAGAAGTGTAGGAACTGATCCTAAAGTCCTTTTTTTGGAGAATGCTTATACAATGAGAGCAGAGAATGGGAATGCCATTCATTCATGGAGTTTAGGAAAACTTGGAAGCAGGTACTATGAGAAACTATGCTGCACATAATAAAAATGAATGCAAGTGTTTCTGTTGCCTTTTCTTTTCTCTCTCTTTTTAAAATTTCATTTTACATTCCAACCCCAGTTCTGCCTCCCACCCCTTCTTCCACCTGTCCCACAGCCCATTCCCCATTCACTCCTCTCAAAGGCTAAGGTCTCCCATGGGGAGCCAACAAAACCTGGCCCATTACGCTGAGGCAGGACCAGACCACTCCCCTCTGCATTAAGTCTGAGCATGGCATCCCACTATGTTGAGTAAAATGGAGAACGTAGTCACTCTTGTCTCATTCTTCATTTTAGAGAGAACAGTTTTATTTTACCCCTCATAATTTTGTCAGTATTCTTGTCATCTATAGATTTTATTTTTATGTTACCTCTATTCCTAATTTCTTCAGAGTGCTTCTATCATAAGTGGTGCTGAACTTTGTCAAAGGCTTTATCTGTATTTATGAAGAGGATCATGCCATTTCTCCCTTGGGTCTGTCTGTGTGCTAAATTGCTTGCATCCCTGGAATGAAACCATTCATGTATCATCTTTATATATTGTTGAATTTAATCACAAGTATTTTTGAGAGTTTTTGTGTCTTTGCTCATTAGAGAAATTGGTCTATAGTTTTCCTTTTGTTAATTCCTTGTCTGGTGTTGATATTAGAATGACAATGACTACATAGAATGAGATTGGGAGTTTTCCTTGTCTTTCTATGTTTAGGAATATCGATATCAGTTAAAATTTCAACGTCTGGTAGAATTCTGCAATGACTCCATCAGTTGTTGAGAGACCATTGCTCTCTCCATCTTGTTTCTTTTTAGACATCTTCTGTAACTGGTTTTTGTCCTCTTCATATAATGTGGATAACTTGTAAGTATCAAGGATCTCATCTATTTTGCCTTTCCATCTTCATGGAATGCAGGTTTTCAAATTATTCCGTAATGGTTATCTGGTTTAGAAGATGCTGTAGTGTATTCTTCTCTGTGTCTTATTTTATTAATTTGGGTTTTCTTTCTGTTCATTTTCTTAGTTTGACTAAAGGTTTGCTAGTATTATTTTTCTTTTAAAGAATAAACTCTTTATCTTATTGCTTCTTCATATTTTCATTTTAGTGTATTTTCATTTCATTAATTTTTGTCTCACTCTTTGGTATTACTTTTGTTTACTTATTTGGCCACTGACTTAATATTTTTTAAAGTATGTTTTAATTGAAACGGAAGTACAACATTTTTACTCCTTTCATCCCTCTACCCCTTACTATCTACTCCCCCTTGAGCTCTTCCATGCCCACTCCCAAGTTGGTATTCCAAGCTGAATCCTTTTCTATGATTATTGCTGTTACATATATATGTACATATATGAGTTTCCATGTATATATGTACACATGCGTATATGCATGGATATATGAATTGTACAAATATATATAAATGAAAAATACTGAGTTTGTTTTTGTTGTCTGTATATATATGATTTCTGGTTTAATCACCACATAATGTGGTGTGCTGGGAACTGGAACTGGAACCTCGGCAAGAGCAGTAAGCACAATTGAGCAGTTGAGCACAATTGAGATATTATTTTCTAAAATCTTCAAGTACATTATTATTACTAATGATCTTTGATTTTAATGTAAGCATTTATATGTATAAACTCTCCTCCTAGAACTGCCTGTTTAGTTTTCCAATGCTTCTTAGAAGATGTGCTGTTATTTTCATTTGATCCTATGAACCTTTAAATTTCCCCCTAATTTCTTCAATAGCCTACTTTTCCTTCAAAAGTATATTCTTGAACCTGTATATATCCGCTCAGTGCCATTAATTTTCATTACTGAGGTGTAGAAGTGCCATGGTGGGTTGTTTTGTGTTTCCTTTGTTGTGTTTCGTGCACCCACTGGGACTGATAAGTCTTCCATTTTTATGTTTCCCTTTGTTTCCACTCTTGCTTTTTGTTTCTCTCTATGTGACTTTTTATGGATTTGGGTTGCTATTTATGGGGAGGAGATGGCTATGGTTTCCTTAAGTTATTTTCTCAGCATTATCTTTTGCATCCAGCCTACTTTTATCTCCAACTTGTATCCCCCTATAAAGTTCAGAGACACTTTTGCTTGTCTAATGATTGGGATAATACAGTTTATAGATTTTATTTTTAGAGTTATCAGCATTTGAGTAGTTAAATAAGAAGCAATACAGGAAACAAGATGTAAAGTACTAATGGGAGAGAGGTGTGAGAGTAGAAAGACACAGAAATGGAGAAAAGAAAATATTTTTTGTAGGTGTAGAAGAAGGGCAGCTATGAAATTCTTTTCATGGAGATACAAGCTAAAAACAGTGGCATAATAACCACAGTAGAAAATTAAAATTTTAAGTAGAAATAAAATTAAAATAACTAAAACAAAAAGTAACCAGTAACATGAAATGCCTTTGGTTACTGTTTCTTCTGTGTTGGGATGATATGTCTTTTCCTTCCCATTGGACTGTCATTTGAACAGTCTTGGGAGGTATGTGTCAGGGGTGGGTGTGCTTGTCTTAGTAATTTAGACAAGTTAAGCCATTCTGCTCTTTATAAGAAGGCCTTCTGTGACTGTAGACCATTCTGGTAGAATCCACTGAGGATCTGAAGAGATGAGGAAGGACCCCCCCCCCCCCGCCCCTTGCTGCTTGAATACCTTTGTGTGCCTAGTGATGGAGGAGTATCATGTGTCTATGTGTTACTTTCATTGGTTAATAAAGAAACTGCCTTGGCCCTTTGATAGGACAGAAAATTAGATAGGCAGAGTAGACAGAACAAAATGCTGGGAGGAAGAAGGCAGTGAGACAGACGCTATATCTCTCCTCTCCAAGATGAACGCAGGTTAAGATCCTTCCTGGTAAGCCACCACCTCGTGGTGCTACACGGAATACTAAATATGGGTTAATCATGATGTGAGAGTTAGCCAATAAGAGTCAGGAACTAATGGGCCAGGCAGTGTTTAAAAGAATACAGTTTCCGCGTAATTATGTCGGGTAAAGCTAGCTGGGTGGTGGGAAGCAGTCCGCAGCTCCTTCTACAGCCTAGGATACTGTGATGAGTCCCACAGTACACTTTCAGCAATCTTATGTCACCTGCCCCTGGCAATGGCAGAAAAGGCAAGGACTGCTTCTTTGACTGACTGTCACATGTTTAGTTTGGATGGTCACACATCTACCTGTGCTCATTCTTACCCTGCTTCTCTCTGCTATCCATATCTGTTTTATCAACAGCCCTGACCCTCTTTCTCTCTGAATTTCCAAAGGATGCTCCTATGAGCACTTTGCCCACCAGTGGGCTGGCAGCTGTATCTCAGCTGGGCACCATCGTGAGGCAGGCCAGGTCCTTTTCCTACTTTATTGAACACTCCATGCATGACAAACCCAGCTTTCTCAGTGTGGGTCATAGGGTCTATTGAGTAAATCTATAGCTAAAGTTGGTTAGTAGGTCAGGGAGGTAGTAGCAACAGCATGGTCTGGTGACCTGGTAGCTCAGATTCTCTTCTAGCTATATTGATTCACTCACTCAGTCATATTTTATCATCCACCGTCTTTATTATGTTTTAAATAACATTAAGCTTCTCAAAGTTTAATTTGTGGCAAAGGCAAAGTCACTTTGGCAGCCCTGGAAGCATCAAGATCACACCTATCTTGTGCATTTTTAACTTATAATTACACTTTTAGGCTCAGCATACTAACTATAATGTGACTTGGAGAAGTTCTCTTTCTTTTGTGTCCCCATTTCTTTCCGTATACTTGGAAATTTGCTTCTACAACTTCTCTCTTGCCTCCTTCTTAGAGACAAGTTCTCATGTTGACCTCAATTCGCTCTGTAACCAAAGTCAAAGCTGGCTTTGAAGACTTGATCCTCCAGGGTCAGCCTCACAAGTGCTTGGGTTACAAGTGTGATCCATATTACCCACCTACTAAACTTCACTGAATACATTTTTCTATTCCTTGGATTTTATTTTATCTCCTCCTGCTCCATTTTTATCTTGATCTCTTGGTTAAGTCTCAGAGTTCTTTAAAGTAGGAATTATTCTTGTTGCCCCTTCCAACTTGTGTGTGTGTAGGACAGACATCATCCTCAGGTGTTATCTTTTTTTTTTTTTTTTTTTTTTTTTTTTTTTTGAGACAGAATACTTCATTGGTCTGAAACTTGTTGAGTTGGCTACTCTGACTGGGCAGGAATCTTCCTGCCTCTGCTTCCCTACTTTTGTAAGTATAAGTGCATGCTGCTATATTGTGGTAAATTATTTATGTTTTACTATATAAAGCCTTACTGAAGATCAGTGCAAAGCAGCCACACTTGTCAGCCATACAGGCCAGGCAGTCGTTGCATACACCCTTAATTCCAGGAGCCACAGTAGTTAGCTATAGAGGCTGGGTGGTGGTGTTGCACACCTTTAATCCCAGTACTAGAGAGGAATATAAAATGGGAGGAGACAGATCTTACACATAGTCACATTTTGAGATTCCTGGAGGTAGAGGTAAAAGTCAGTGAATGGCAGCTTTGCTTTTCTGATCTTCAGGTTGAAGCCCAATCTCTCTGTCTCAGGGTTTTTATTATTTGTGCTACACTACTATGCCTTGCCTTTTAGTGTGGATTTTTGGGATTGAACTCAGGTATTTATGCTTGCCCAACAGATGCTGAGCTGAGTTTCTCCAGTCCTTCCCTTTGCTTCCTTGTCTTCCTCCTTTTCATCCTCGATTTTCTTTATTGAAATATAAATATGGTATTTCTTTGACCTTGTATTAGAGATATTCTTTTTCTGCTTAGTCTAGTCTGTTGGTGGTGTTTTTCATAGTGTTTTTTTTGTTTGTTGGTTGATTTCTTTTTTTTAAATTGTTTTCATTGAGCTATCCATTTTTCTCCACTCCACTCCCTCCGTCTTCCTTTCTATTTTCTCCTGTGACCCCACACTTCCAATTTTCTCAGGAGATCTTGTCTTTTTCACCTTCCTATGTAGATCCTTGTATGTCTTTCTTAGGGTCCTCTTTTGCTGTCTAGTTTCTCTGGAGTTGTGGCCTGTAAGTTGGTTTCTCTTTTCTTTATGTCTAAAAACTACTTATGAGTGAATGCATATTATATTTGTTTTTCTGTGTCTGGGTTACGTCACTCAATATGGCCTTTTCTAGATGCATCCATTTGCTTGCAAATTTCAAGATGTCATTATTTTTTACTGCTATGTATTGCTCCATTGTGTAAATGTACCACATTTTCTTTATCCATTCTTCAGTTGAGGGGGCATATAGGTGTTTTTCAAGTTCTTGCTATTACAAGTAATGTTGCTATGAACATAGTTGAGCACATGTCCTTGTAGAATGATTGAGTATCTTTTGGGTATATACCCTATAGCAGAATTGCTGGGTATTGAGGAAGATTGTTTATTAATTCTCTGAGAAATCACCATACTGATTTTCAAAGCTGCTGTACAAGTTTGAATTCCAAACAGCAACGTAGGAGTATTCTCCTTACCCCACATCCTCTCTAGCATAAACTATCATTAGTGTCTTTGATCATGCCCATTCTGATAGGTGTAAGATGAAATCTCAGGGTTGTTTGCATTACTCTCATTTAGGTTGATTACTTTTTGAGTTTTTTAATTTACTATGTGTTTTTCTTTTATTTTTAAAAATCACAATTTTTTTCTTGGCAAATTTCCCTTTAACATTGCTCAACTCTTTTTCATTTTTGAGTTTCTTGTCCAGATTTTGACCTTATTTTCTTACTCCATTCACCTACTTGTTTATTTCTTCTTTGAAGTCATTGATATATTTTATCATCAGATTTTAATTCTTTGTTTAGTGTTACAATAATTGCAGTATCTTTGTGGCTAGTAATAGAATTATAATCTTTGGGAGACCTTGTATTACCTTCCTTTTTCTCATGTCTTGTGCTTTTGTTAATTTGTTGGTTCAAGACCTCTTTCAGTATTATTTGGGAATTTTCCTAGTAACATTTTATTCATGCAGGTTCTGTCTCCACTACCACTGAGGTGAGAAAATAAATCACTGCACAGCAATAATACCCAATGTAACAAGATACAGAAATAAAATGAAAATTAATTAAAACCAACAAATATACTTTTAAGTACCATAGATAGAACAGAAAATGGCATAAGTTATATGAACATGCTTTAGAGTTAGTAATTATTTAGGATAAAATCAAGAGTGAATAAAATAAAGGAAGGGATGGCAAAAGAGAAAAAGAAAGAATTGCATGATTAAAGGAAACAAAGCAAAACAATACATTTTTGTTATGTAGAAAGCAAGAAAGGAGCAAAAGTTAAAAAAAATGGATAAAACCTCTGTTTTCCTTCAATATACCTTAATTTAAATGGTTATTTAGTGAACCTTAAATTTTTTGATTATCTTTTATTTTTGAGATTATAACATAATTGCATCATGTCCTCCTTCCCTTTCTTTGCCATAATCCCCTCCATATGCCCCTTCTTCTAGATCTCTTACAAATTCAAGATTGCTTTTTCATTACTTGTCTTTATATGCATATATGTGTATGTTTATATGCATTCCTACATATACTCTGCTCATTTTGTAGAATGCTACTTGGATGTGTATTTTCAGGACTGGTCATTTGGTATTACTTCCATTCTTAGCATTCCCTAGTTGCCTAAGTTCATAGAGTGGGGTTGAGGGCTTACAGTCCTTCTTACTTCAGTTGGTAGATTGTTCTTGTTCAGCTCATGTTTAGGCAGTCATGAGGGTGACATTTTCTGAGTAGAGTTTCTGACTTTACCAAGAGACACAGTCTCATAGCAAACTCTCTGTTTCCATAACTCTTAGAAACATTCGCCTCATCTACTGCAATATTCCCTGAGCATTAGCATTCTGATTATTTGTGATACTGTGTAATAGCCTCCATCTGTTGCAAAGATAAATTTCCTTGATGTCGGATAAAAAGAGAGAGATTTATAGCATAGTTGGGGGATTACATTGGTTTGATAAAGTGGTGATTGTATATTCTCTTCCAAGATCCATGACCTCACCAACCCTAGGTTGCTGATTAATTGCCTCTTGCTGAGTGGGTCTTAAGTCCAGTTAGAGAGCTGATGGTTACCACCATGGTATACATACTGCTACTGTATCAGTAGAGTTATCATGCCATACTATCACTGTTGTAGTTCATAGTGTCAGGACTGCATAGGCCTGTTGGTTCCCTACTTTGGAAGCTTGCATGGTAACTTTTGGTGCGATAAAAGCTAATTCTCAGGAAGGAAGCTTTCAGATTGACTTCAATTCAGGAGTCTCTGAACCTTGTGTTTGAAGTACATGGTGTCCCGAGCAAGGTCTTAGCTTCTACCTCTGAGGGCAACTAAAGTCAATATCATGTATGCTTGCGGAGTCTCTTGAACAACCCTGACCAAGAACTCAAAAGTAGATTTTCATGCCTGGTGTTGGGGTTTTATTAAGTGATATTTGATGCTTGGAAGAGACACTGTCAGCCCAGATGAGAAAAGTTCATTTAAACTGTAAGTGTATCTTTATACATAGACTTACATGTACTAAAGTTTTCTTAGATAATAGTTAATTATATGATTCCTTTTGATGTTTTCAGACACCCTTACTGTTATTTTACCTTTCTCCCTCCTTCTGTATTTCTCTCTTTCCTAGCTTTTCCCACTTATCAAAATAAGGTCACTTATTCCCCACTATTCCTTTCCCTTTAACTCTCCCACATATCAAATTCAGGATAGTTCTGTTTTTTCTCTCCTTGTTTTTGCAGTTACTCCAGGATATGTATTCATATCTGAAGATTTAGGACAAGTAGCCTAATGTGAGAGAGACCATGTGATACTTGTCTCTCTGTGTGTGGGTTATGTTACTCAATATGAGCTTTTATAGTTCCATATATTTACCTGTAAAGTTCCTGTTGTTATTTTCTTTATAGATGAATATATTCAGTATTCCATAGTGAAATGCACCACATTTCACTATCAATTCGTTAGTTTAAAGACATTTAGGTTGTTTCCATTTCCTAGCTATTGTGAACAGAGAAGCAATGAACATGGATAAGCAAGTATCTGTGGATGTCAAGCCCTTTAAACATAGGCCAAGGAGTGGTATAGCTGGCCCATGTGGTAAATTTATTTTTAGCTTCTTGAGAATTGTCCATATTGATTTTCATGTTACTTTACCAGTTTGCACCCTTCCTGACAGTGTATGAGAGAGAGAGACAGAGAGAGAGACACACACACACATACACACACACACACACACACACAGAGAGAGAGAGAGAGAGAGAGAGAGAGAGAGAGAGAGAGAGGTTCCCTCTCACTACACCCACTCCGTCCTTTGTTTTCAGTTGTTTTATTGATCGTTGCCATTGTGACTGGGATAAGACAAAAAATTTAGAGTTGTTTTGGTTTGTATTTTCCAAATCCTTAGAAATGATGAACATTTTTGAAGTATCTTTTAGACATTCTGGTAGTTATTCAGTCTACCAGGCGGGATGTCTCTGCCCATCTTCAATCTACATCGGGACCTGGGGAAGTAGGTTCTAATACCATCAAAGTAGACAGTAGATACATGAACTTGCAGTCAAGGAGAAAAGAAAGTAGGCAAGAAGCAAAAGCTTCCTTCTCTCATGTCCTTTTATCAAGGCTGACACCAGAACATGTGGCCTAAATTTAAGGTAGATCTTCTGATCTCAGATGATGTAGATTTACCAGGTGTGTTCTTACCTCTTAATAATTACACCTTGATTTCAGTGATTAGTTGATAATCCTTAAAATTTTTAATAAACATTTTTATTATCATTTTTATTTCCCTAAAGTTTAAGTAAAAATAATGATTAATGTTTAATTCATATAAGTAAATTTTTGTTCATAAATAGAAGATTTATAGAAGTGGTAGCTCACACTTTTAATCCCACTCAGGAGGTTTCTCTTGTGTTTTTTTTTTTGCTATAGATAAGCACAGCACCAGGGAAGAGTACTGCTGAATCAATAGGGATGTGGTACAAGTCAAAAGCTCTGTAGTGGAAACTTTCATAGTTAAATGGATCAGTGGATGAAGTTAAACTTGAAATCTTCATTCTGAAATGCATTTTTTTGTGTTTTTTTTGTTTCTATTTACTAATTTTTCAAAAGGGTCACTAAGCTTATCATGTAAACTTAATTAAGAGAAGTATAATTCACAAACTGATGTAACCAAACATAGTCATGGGAGAGCTGGCCACCACTTTAAACGTTTCTTTTTTCATTTTTTTGTGTCTTCTTTTTTGTTGTTATTTTTTTTTAGTTGTTGAAAAACATTTCTGCCTCCTCCCCGTTTCCCATTTCCCTCCCCCTCCTCCCAGACATTGTCTCCTCCCCCCACTCCCCTCCCCCTCTCCTCTCCTCCTCCTCCCCCCACTCCATTCTCCCTCCCTCTCGAGACTGAAGAGCAGTCCAGATTCCCTGCCCTGTGGGAAGTCCAAGGTCCTCCCACTTCTATCCAGGTCCAGGAAGGTGAACATCCAAACAGGCTAGGCTCCCACAAAGCCAGTTCATGCATTAGGATCGAAACCTAGTGCCATTGTCCTTGGCTTCTCATCAGCCTTCATTGTCTGCCATGTTCAGAGAGTTTGGTTTCATCCCATGCTTATTCAGCCCCAGTCCAGCTGGCCTTGGTGAGCTCCCAATAGATCAGTTCCACTGTCACAGTGGGTGGGTGCACCCCTCGTGGTCCTGACTGCCTTGCTCATGTTCTCCCTCCTTCTGCTCCTCATTTGGACATTAGGAGGTCAGTCCGGTGCTCCAATTGGGTCTCTGTCTCTATCTCTATCCATCGCCAGATGAAGGTTCCGTCCAGATGGAACTCCTCAGCACCTAAACTGGGACGCCTGGTAGCCCAATGAGCTGGGGACAAAAGGAAGAACGTGGCTGGCAGGGAGGGGTCCAGTAGAACACAGGAGACCCTGCAGCACAAGCTGAAGGTGCCCGCGCTCCCTTGCGGGGGACCTTGAGGCCTGCCCGGTAGGCAGGCACTCACCACCTTAGTGTAGGAGAGGAAAACTGTTCTTCCACTTTACACGTTTTTAAAGTGATAGTAACTCTTAACCCACAATTCCCGTTGACATTGCCCTTTATTCTGTCTTTCTATTTTCCTCTAATTCCCAGCTCTAGTGAGTCCACAGGAGTAGAATTCAGGATCTTAAGAAAAAGGAGAGAAAGAATGACAGTGATGTCTGTAAGCCACCCCTGTATCTCTTGCTACGAGGAAAACATACATCTTTATGTATTTGAGTTACGGTGTAGTCATGGTGATGATAATTATATCAGTCATGCTGGTAGCTGATATAATAATCAACTATGTTATATTTTTCAAAATGTTATGAGATAGAGTTTTTGATTATAATGCTGCCTCCCTGTATTTCTTTTGTATTCTCTTGACATGTGAACTGCCATAACATAGCAAAGAATCATGCACAACACTATCAACTGGCCAAAGTTTGGGATTCATTTCCTTAATATAAATCTTTGATCAGCTTCAAAATCTGAATGGCCATTGAATTAGACACACTTTCTGAGATTGTTACAGCTTATGTATGATGTTGTTAGATACTTTGTAGGGAGCTAAAAGTGAGGAAGACCTGTGCCTCAGAGAATTTGCACTCCAATTCCAAATTTTGAACATAAAAATAGAGTTTGGTGCTTGGAAAGAAATAGGGGCTTCCGTTTGGGGTCAGGGTAACATAAATTCTTTATGGTTAGTAAAGAGATAGGGTTATGATATATAATTTTATAATTTTAAATTTTATGCTAGAATTTAAAAGAAGGGCATTTACATATTCTATGAAAACTTTTGATGGTAGCAGAGGCTGCAGTGATATGGTTGGTAAAGAGGTGATTTTTGGAGATGTTTACCAGCTCAAGTATAGAGTGTTTGGTAATCTGAGTCAAAATCTACAGATTCAAAGGGTCCAGGAATGCTGAAGAGTCAAACTATTCCCACTAAAATTTCCATGGTTGACAAACAAACAAAGAAATGAGACTTGAATCTAAACTTCTGTGTCTCCAAAGTTCAATACACAAAGCACTTTTACATTTTGATAGCAAGCCACTGATGTTATCACATGCCAAAGCTGGTAAATAATAAGTGATGGTCATGGGGGTCAATTCAGTTTGTTTATTTTAAAAAACTTCTATACATGATATAATAAGTTAAATGTTAATATAGTAGTTCATACTATATTTTAAAAATATGTTCAACTTACTATGTGTGAAAATACTTGTTGCATGTTTATATACATCTTAGTATATATAGACCAGTAGCATGAAATCCCATGAAAGGGCTGAAGGTTCCCTGGTGGGGATCGCTCTCAGCTTCAAATGGCTCTCCTGAACACGCACACATACACTGGCATCACTGTTATCTCCCTGTGCTCTTTTCACCTCTTTCCTGTTCCTCACTGAGTGTAAAGTTCCCCGGTCACCACTGTATAACATAGGTTTCTACCCAACACCTTCACAACCTCGCATAGCTAAAACTGACATAGGTTGAGGCACCCATACAAGAAACAGCATCAGGCTGGGCCATGGTGGTGTATGCGTTTACATCCAGCACTCAGAAGGCAGAGGCAGGTTCTGCAAGTTTGAGTGAAGCCAGTCTTTCTACATAGTGAGTTCCAGTACAACCAGGACTGTTACACAGAGAAACCCTGTCTTAAAAAACACAAAAACAAAAAGGAAAGGAAAAAGACGCAACATGAGGGTTTGGTGAGCAGTCTTCTCTCTGCTGCCTTGACCGGGTGGGATTATTTAAGTGTTTTCAGGTTGGTAAACAGGATGCTGTGCTTCTGATTTCTTCCCACACTTGATTTTTTTTTCCAGTTGTGGATTTCTCACAGGAATCTCACAGCAGTATCAGGAAATCATAAAAACTATACAGAATTGTCATTTCTAATTTATCTTTAATTCTCAAAAGGAGTCTGTTGGTAATATTACGAAACATGGCTGCATTATTTTGTTCTTGCTGTTCCTCAATAGGTAAGTTCTCATACACATATTTCTCTTTTTCTTATTTTTTTTCTCAGAATATCACTAGTCATAAGAAAATAACAGCTATTTCATGCCAAGAAGAATGGAAAGGGTTTTGATAATCTTCTAAGTTTGATAATCTCCTGAAATATCATATATTTGAAATTGCTTTAGCTGATCCCCAATCCCTGAGGCAGATAGAAATCACCGGCATTTAAAGTATAATTTTCTTCTGTGTTGTAATGCATATTTTGTTCACAAGTCCGATAATGAATTCTATTTTAAAGGCATCACTTATTCAGCCACAAGTCACTGGCTGTCAAAAATTGTCAGATTGCTCCCTGAGACAAGTTCCACGTCTGAACGCAGGCCACTGTTGAAATTTCAGAGCTCACACCTACGGGAGCAATATCATTAATTGCAAAATGCCTTAAGAACCATCACAATTATGCTTCAACAAGGGAAGATCCACTTAAACATTTTTTTTTGACAAGAAGAATAAAAGAAATAATGTGAATTTTCTTTCAGTACCAAACAAACTGGTAAGAACTGATTTTATATGCTGCAAGTTTCCTGCCACTCTAGCTGTGGCGGAAATGGCGCTACTCTGGATGATTCCCCACTTTAGTAAAGTCTTGAAAAGTAAACTCCTCTGCCGAGTCCTGCCACCTCCCTATATCTTCATATTGAATTACTTAAAGATGAAAATGACCTCTTCCAAAAATGCCGTAAGGCCTTCACAGTTTAGGGAGGGAGAGCTTGGTTTTCTCTGAAGGCTTCCTTCCAGTTGGTCTAACCAGCCTGCCTGTTCTGAATGACAGACAGTTGCTCTCCTGTGGTAATAATTCTGATTAAGGCTTTCTCTCTCAGATGGTGGCAGTGAAGAATGCCATTAATCCCAGAGGCAGGTGGATCTCTGTGAGATCGAGGCCATCCTGGCCTACAAAATGACTTCCAGGACAGCTGGGCCTGTTACACAGAGAAACCCTGTCTAAACACCACCCCCCCCCCCAAAAAAAAGGAAAAAATTTTGCAAATAGCTTAGAAGCATCATTCCAAAAGCACTAGAGACCTACCAAAAAGCAGTTAAGTTCAAATAATGAAAAATCGGAAGACTGGTAACTCTTTCCTCCCCTGCCAGACCAGCTGAGCACACCCAGGGAATCAGTGTGTATGTGGGTGGGGGGTGGGAGGGTCAGTTCTTTGGCCAGAGACTTCCACATGTCCCTGGTTAACTAGTCCCAAATGCTGTGCTTTGGATTTACCAATTAGAATTCAGTAAACAACCCTTTTCTCCTGCCAAAGAAATCTGGGCACGTAGTGGTGTCAAGTCATGGTGCAAATTGTTAAATAGCACATGGTTTGTGTGTTTAATTATGTAGAAATACTACTAAAAACTGACATACATGTTTTCACTTCAGAACATGTAGATATAAAATATGATTCAGTTACAACAGTTTCTGTGTGACCTTTTAGTCGTCTCTGATTTAAGGGTAGAATCTTTTTTGTCCTTTGCAAGAGTGATTGCCATTAGAATACTGCCCACTCATTCTCTAACATGCTGAAAATAAAAAAAAAAAAAAGAGATGAAGTTGTTGTCTCCTGAGTTTTGTCCTGGAGTGAAGACCTGGCAGCAGCAAGCATTGCTTGTCCTCCCACTTTCGTTTCAGTGGTCACTCAAGGTCTCAGTCAAAAGTGTCCAGTTTAAGACAATAAAGAACTCAGAGCATTCATTCAAAACCTAACTGAATGTATCCATCTTGGGTTTTGCTGACTGAGCAAATTGCTTTTCATGCTTGCAATATTCACAGAACAGTCCCAATAAATGAAATCCGTGACAGATCCTATAGAGTTGAAAAACTGAAGAGAGTTAGTAGGGGAATATTCAAGTAGGCCAATAGATAAAGTGACACTGAGGACTCAGTTCTCACCCTTCTGAAACATGCCTCTATTGCTACGTCTACATGAGGTCTCCTTTGCTGCTTCCCTCATCATATACCCACTCCTGCTCATAGTGCCTGCCGTAAGTGCCTGGGTCTCCTCCATCTAGTCAGAAGTTCTAAGAAGGCAGGATTTTTGTTGCTGGAGACTCACTACCCTGATACTCACTATTGTAGTTCAAGCTGGCTTCAAACTCACGGCAATCCCGATGTTTCAGTTTCCAATGTGGTAAGACCACAGCCGTGTATCACTATTTCCGTCTAACAGAATTATTTTCCTTTCATTTTTTTCCATTATTATTCAAAAATGTACATATGCTTGACACTGTGAGAAGAAAATATAAAGTAAATCTAGAGCAAAAACCAGACTGCAACCAAAGTAAATATAAAGTGTAATTAACTGATCTTAAGAACTGCTGTGGGACAATGGTCGTATACCCTGTAAAGATTTGTCAGTTGTATTGATTTAATAAAATGCTGATTGGCCAGAAACAAAGTATAAGCGGGCGGCCAGGCAGGAAGTATGTGGGGCAACCAGAACAGGAGAATTCTGGGAAGAGGAAAGGCTGAGTCTGCAGTTGTCATCTAGATGCAGAGGAAGCAAGATAAAAATGCCTCTCTAGTAAAAGGTACCAAGCCACGTGGCTGACACAGACAAAAATTAAGGGCTAATGTAGGATGTAAGAGTTAATAAGAAGCCTGAGCTAATAGGCCAACCAGTTTATAATTAATATAAGGCTCTGTGTGTTTCTTTGAGACTGATCAACTGTGGGACCAGGAGGGACCAAAAAACCTCTGTTAACAAAGAACCTAGGGAAGATTGTTTTATAGAGAAAGGAAAGTTATTCAACTAGGGATTTGGTCATTGTCAGGAGACTGCATTCCCACTAACAAAGAAACAAAGTGAGCAATATCAGAGAAGGGGAGTGTGTAGGACTTCTCTCATGTGCTGAGCCAGACTCAGATGTGAAGTTTCTGAGTAAGGAAGGAAGACCAACAGAGAAGGTGAGGGGCCGTTTGCAGAGATCCCTGCAGGCATGCTAAGAAGGTTGGCATGATGCTATACTGCTAACTCATAACATTTCCAGACCACATGCCAAGCTGTTTCCTCATTTCAAAAGGAGAAGCAGCAGTGCTTAAGAAGCAATTGAACAAGTAGGTTTAGAAGATGCATGTGAAGACCTTTTTAATGTAAACTAAATGGAAATTCCTGATGCTACTCAAGTTAGCTAACACTAAACCAAAATCAATCTAGTTTACATTTTATATGATTAAAGAGAATTCAGTGTCCCCTTGTACTGCTTCTTGGCATGTTGGGTCAGATCTGGAGTAAATGAAACTTGTGTTAACTAGTAACCATAGAAGCTATTTCATATTTTGTAGATTCAATTTTTTAGAAGCTGTTGATCTTGCTTTGTAGGACAAGGTTTCTCACTGGCCTAGACTTACCAAGTAGGCTGGACTGTCAAACCCCAGACATCTACTTGCCTCGGCCTCCTAAGCATTGAGATTATAAATATACACCACTGCACCCAATTTTTATGCGGGTTCTGGGATCAAAACCCAGATTCTCATGCTTGAATAGCAAATACTTTGATGATGGAAACATCTCCCTGGCCCTGATATATTTCATTTTATTTTTTACTATTCATCCATAACCCCCATTACTCTCCTCATCACCCTTTCCCTCCTTTGCTGGTCCACTATTGCCTGTCAAATAGAGCCACTCTGCCCTCATGTCACAAGTATTCCAGTACTCTCGTCTCTTTTGTCATCCTTACCCCTCACTTAAAATCTTTTTCTCCCCTCTCATAATCCACTTTCTGCCACCCGCCAAGTGCACTTAAATCTAGAATCTGCATATGAGTGAAGACATGTGTCTTGGGCACTGCTCTATTGCTATGGAGACACCATAACCAAGGCAACTTACAGAAGAAAGCATTTAACTGGGGACTTGCTTACAGTTTCAGGAGCCCATGACAATTATGGTGGGTTGCAGGGGGCACTGAAGCCCTAGCTGAGAGCTTACATCTGATCCACAACATGGCGGCAGGGAGAGAGTAAGACTGGGCCTGACCTAGATATTTGAAACCTCAAAGTTCATTCCCAGTTACATATCTCCTCTAACAAGGTCACACTTCTTAATCCTTCCTAAACAGTCTACCAGCTGAGAACCAATCACACAAATACATGAGCCTAGGAGAGTCATTATTCAAACCACCACATTCTATTCTCTGGCTTGTAGCTATATTCTAATGTAAAAGCATTCAGTCCAGTTTCAAATATTTTCATAGTCCTTCACAGTTTCAACATTATTTCAAACTCAAAAATTGAAGATTCCAGACAATCTCTTACCTATAACACCTATAAAAATGAAAAGTAAATTACACTCACAGATTATACATTGCCATTTCAAAAGTTAGGAAAGAGGACATGGTGATGAAATACTGGACCAAAGCAAGAGTAAAACCCATCAGGGAAAGCTCTAAATTCTGACTTAGGTGGCTCTTCAAATCTTCCACTTTTCAGCTTTGATGACTGCAAAACACTTCTCCCTCTCAGGCGAGTTCCACACCTGTTGACCACTCTCCTTGGCAGTATTCCACAGCTTGGCATCTCCAACATCTTGGGGTTTCCAGTCCAATCCAGGCTTTACCTTCAAAGGCCTCTCCAGGCCTCCATACAAAAACTCCCCTCCCACAAACCTAGCCTCAGCAACTTTCCTTAACCATAGCAGAAGATTCCAAAACCCCTTTACTACTGTATCTTTCTTGATAAAGCCAGAAACACATGGCCACAGATGCCAAAGTCTTCCACTTGCTTGAGATGGAGTCTAACCCTCTCTTTGAATTACACGGCTTTAATTAGCTTTGACTTTTTGATAGCATTCCTTGCTGCATAAAATTTATCTTTTACAACTGTAAGATTTCCTGGATGGGATTTTGTCCTGAGGATATGTCCCTCATTTCTCTTTTAAGTCTTTTTTTAAATTACACTTATATCCCTGGTCATGAGTTTACTTGTGCTCCTTTTCTACAAACTTCATTTAGTATTTCTTTTTTGCCCAACTTGCTCTTTTTTCACTGTATTTCTGTATAAGAATAATCACCTCTCCTGAGAAAATTGGGAGTATGGGTGTACTGGGAGAAGGGAGAGTAGAAAAGGAGGAGGAGGGGAGAAGGAAAGCAGGTAGGATAACTTGAGAGAATGGGACTGCTGAGATGGGGGAAGAACAGAGATGGAGAACAGGAAAAGAGGTATCTTGATTGAGGGTGCCTTTGTGGGGTTAGCAAGAAACCTGGCACTAGACAAATTCCAAGGAATCCACAAGGACAACCCCAGCTAAGACCCTAAGCAATAGTGAAGAAGGTACCTGAAGTGGCCTTGCTTTGTAGTCAGATTGATGACTATCTTAAATGTCAACATAGAACCTTCATCCAGCAGCTAATGGAAGCAGATGCAGAGATTCACAGAGAAGCACTGAGCTAAGCTCCCAAAGTCCAGTTGAAGAGTGGGAAGAATGAGAATGTGAGCAAAGATGTCAAGACCATGATGGGGATACCCACTGAAACATCTTTCCTAAGCTGATGGGAGCCCACCCACTCTGGCCTGACAGGGAACCAGCTTAGGACAGAACTAGACCCTCTGAATGTGGATGACAACTGTGGGACCACTAGCAGTGAGACCAGGATTTATCCCTACTGCTTGTACTGGCATTTTAGAACCCATTCTCTTTGGAGAGATACCTTTCTCAGTCTAGATATCATAGGGAGGGCCTTGGACCTTCCCCAAAGTAATGTGCCTTACCCTCTCTGAGGAGTTGATGTAGTGTGGAGGAGTGGGAAGAGGGGAGGAAATGGGAACTGGCATTGGTATGTAAAATAAGAAATGATAGTTCAACCAATAAATAAATTTTCAAAAAGAAAAGAAGAGCGATCATCAATAACTATGTGATAGAGTCAATCGTAGACTAGACTGTCTTGAAATATTTTCTGATGGCATTAGTCATTAGTGTCAAACTCTTCAATTTAGCCTACAATTTTTTTTTTTAGAAAAGGGCAGAATGGTAGCAAAATTTATATCCAAAATACCACAAAAATGGTCTCTAGAACAGTTGCTATTGTTCCCTGTGAACTGACTTGACCTTGGCCTCCACAGTCCACATCACTCTCAACACTACTGTCTTCCATGCTCCTACTGGGGTGGCCCATTAATCCCTGCTTACAGAATTCAACTGCTTTCCTCTAATCCAAGAACCAAAGTCTATAAAAGAAAACTTGTCAGGCCTGTCACAGCAATACCCCACTCCTGGTACCAACTTCTCTCTCAGTCACTGTCCTATTGCTGTTAAGAGCACCATGATCAGATCATCTTATAAAAGAAAGCATTTAATTGGGGGCTTGCTTACAGTTTCAGAGGGTTAGCTCATGTCCATTAAGGTGGGGAACATGGCTGCATTCAGGCAGTCATGGCACTGGAGTCGTAGCTCAGTTCTCCCATGTGATTCATAAGATGGAGGGGAGGGGAGACTGGGCCTTGTCTAGGCATTTGAAACCTCAAAGCCTCACTTCCTCCAACAAGGCCATACCTCCTAATCCTTTCTAAACAGTTCACCAACTGAGAAACATTCACATAGCAGCCTAAAGGTGCTATTCTTATTTAAATCACCACAGTGTGTGGTTTGCCTTTCTGGGTCTGACTTATGTCACATAACAGAATGATCTAAAGTTGCATTCAGGTTGCATTGTTCATATTTATGTTACAACACTAATGATGGAGTCAACACTTAGAGTTCAACCCCTGACACTTTCTTTATATTTAAAGGCTATGAAAAGGAAATTTACCCATTCAATACCCCAGGTGCCTAACCTATCCAATCATAAGTCTATAATAATCTTTTAATGCCTTGTGTTTGGTTATGCCCTGATCTACTTGTACGGTTTTACAGACAACTGTGGGCCACCATGAAGGTGCTGGGAACCTAACCTAGGTTCTCTGTAAAACCCACCCAGTGCTCTTAACTACCAAACTATTTCTCCAACTCCATTACCCTCTTTTTAAATAAATTAAAAATCCCAATTTCTATTTATATTAGAAAAACAAAAATGGCCTTTTGCTAGTTTCAAAATTAAAAAAAATAATTAGTTTGAGGTCATTGTTTACAATTGTTCATACTTACAGAAGTATGTGTGTGTCTGTGTATTCTGAAATGTTTATTGAACAAGTGGCAGGTTCTAGGCACTGTGATCACTTCTAGGGAGGCAGTGATGAAAAACCACAGTGTCTCTCCTTTTGGATCTTCCATTCTGTAAAGGTAAAGAACACCACAGTAGCACTAACAGCATAGACAATGCCTCTGACCCTCCAACCCCTCAAAAAGATAATGATAAGACTCTGGAGAAAATAAAACAGTCATAAGATTGTATTAAACAGGATGCACACATGTATCATACCTGTCACACATATACAATGAGATTAAAAACAAAAATAACACATGGCAACGACAAAGAATTAAAGAAGAACACAAGACTCCCCAGAGATCACCAAGAAGAGTAAAGGTCATTACAACTAGGTCTATTGGAAAAATCCAGATTACCAGATTCTCAGGACTACATTATCTGAAGAAATCCAGAGTCACAGAGCCAATACAGACACTGCTAGTCACAGAGTTGAGGCGAGAAGAGAAATTCCTAACTGACAGCATGAGCACGACAGCTAACCGCATGTAGCAGGAGCCCAGATGACATGCCAGCATTGGCAGTATCGCCTGTATTTGCCAGCCAAGCTACTAAACAGTTCAACAACAGGTCAAGGAGGTCCAGACCTAAAGTCAAATAGTCCCAGACTAGCTTAAAAACAGAGGGGGACCAGGAAGCTGAATAGTGATCACAGGTGGTCACACTATGAGGTGTGAACAGAGATATGAACATGTGGAGGAGGCTGTGGGTATCTGAGGAGAGCGCTGAAGACAGGGACAGTAAGGGTTGGGCTGCAAGTAAGAAAGACCTAATAAGTCTGAACACCAGTATGAACAATGAATATAAGAGCATTAGCCAGTCTCCTTGAGAGTACCCATGCTAGGGGTCCCACAGAAGGAATACAAAACTGATTATTATTTCACTAGCTTTTACTTTTGTCTTCTATATGCCCTATAGGTCCTTTGGAAACTGAGCATGAAACTGCTTCAGATTTGCTTCCAAATGTAGGGAGAAATGACAACTTTTGTTTTATAAGGAGAGCACTGGAGTAAGAATGTCCTGCTACATCCCTTACTGTGTGCCAACCTCAACCTTAACAATGCATATGCTACATTAAGTAACTTTGTGAATTATATTTCTCTTTATTAAGTTGAAATTGGATAAGTTTAGCAACCCTTTTGGAAGATCAGTAAATGGAAGCAAACAAAACAAAACAAAAAAGTTCAACCAACCAAACAAATAAGCAAATAAAAAAAAGCGAATAAACAATTGTGTTTCAGGATGAAAACTTCTAGTTTAATTCATTGATCCATTTAACTGTAATAAGTTCATGCACAGAACTTTCAACTTGAACCATGCACCTAAATTTATCTATTCAGTAATTACTCTCTCCCTGGTGCTGTGCTTATCTTTAAGGATAGAATACAAGAGAAACCTTCTCTTCTAGCAGCTAATTAAATTTTGGGTGAAACAAAGAAATCATCAAGTCATTCATTCCTTATTTTTTATTTTTAATTTGTGTATAGATGATGTATATGTGTGTACAATGTGTGTGTGTGTGTGTGTGTGTGTGTGTGTGTGTGTGTGTGTTTGTGTGTGTTCTGGCAAATGCATGCTATGCTAGTATGGAAGTCTGATGACAAGCTTCAGTGTTCTCACTTTCTGCCTTGTTTAAGATGCTGTGATTACCATTAATGAATAAAGAAACAGTCTTGGCCTGTTGATAGGGCAGAACTTAGGTGGGTAGGGAAAACTAAACTGAATGCTTGGAGAAAGGAGGAAGAGTTGAAGAAAAGCCAAGTAGCCCGGCCGGAGATAGACCCTGGAACTTTTACCAGTAAGCCATAGTCTTGTGGCGATACACAGATTAATAGAAATAAATTAAATTTATATGTAAGAGTTAGCCAATAAGAAGCTAGAGCTAATGGGCCAAGCAGTGTTTTAAATTATATAGCTCCTGTGTAATTATTTCAGGGATGAACAGCCAGGAACTAACTAGCAGCCTCCTTACAACATTTTCCCATTGCATACACCAGGAAAGCCCCCGTTTTCATTCGCATGTTCAATGAGCATACTGTGATTACAGATGTTTGTGTACATGTTTGGTCTTAACACTGTTCCTGGGGATTCAAAGTTGGTTCCTCACATGTTTATACACCAAGCCACCTCATAGGCCTAATTCGTATTGTGGGTAATAGCATACAACCTTTGGTGAGTGTTACCTGTGTCTCCGTGCTATGCCTTCCACTCTGACCTTTCTACTTCCCCAGGCTAAGGAAGGAAGGAAGGTCAAAATCCAGGGCCTCCAGAACAACTCACCTACTTTTCCAAAGAAAATGGAGGAATTGTGTAAATACGACAGGATTTCTACACAGATCTAAAGGCAGATGTTTAAACACAGGAAAGTATCAGTTAATTGTATAAAAGAGATACAAAATCAGAAAGAAAGAATATATTTTCAAAAATTAAACTTGTATACTATATGAAATACAGAACTCGGAAACACTCTTCCCTTCCATTTTTGTTTAGAATTGCTAACCTTTTCAACAGAGAATATAGCTATACCAATACCTGGATGCCGGACAGTATCCTTGCCTTTCAGCAGCGGGATGTCTGTGGTCAGAACACTATAAGGTACTCAGAGAACTAGGATAAGCTTAGTGTAAAGTATACACTTGAGTCATGTGAACCATAGCTAAGTGGAAATGGAGAGTAGACAGTGTGATAAGGCATTTTGGACCTTAAAGCTAAGGTCTAGGGTAAAAAACAAACAAACAAAAAAAAACCGAAGATCTACTTCATTATACAAATGTTTGTTATTACACAGTACATTCCAGTTGACTGAGATTCTTGCCAGTGGGCAAGAAAATGGCTTTTTCCCTAGGATATATTTGAATCTTAATAACTGGATTGAGAACTAAAGGGTTAAGAATGTTGACACGAAGGAGGCCATTACAACCAGGAAATTATAAGAGAATGGTGAAGACTGAGTGAGGTAAGCCATGGTGAGATATGGAACTTGAAAGGCAAATGCTGGTAGGGTGGGTACTCACAACATCTTTGAAAGGGAACAACTGGAGAGAGAGAAAGAAAATCAGAAAAGAGTGGCATCAGAGAAGCCACATGGGTGGGAATTTGGTGAAGTGATTTAATCTGAAGGAGTCAGATCTGGGGGCCATCCCATCGCTGAGCAATTAGCAGGTTATTAATGACCTGAGAGGAGATGGGGACTCAGGGAACTAAAGGGGCATCTTTCCAGGCAAGGAGAAGACAGTAAATATACCTGCTCCTTTCATGAAGCATGGTTAGTGTGGGAAGCAGAAGATAGGAAATGTGGAGTCAAGAAAGTCCTGTTAAAAAATACCAGATTAAGAATGAACTAATCGGGTCATTCAGATACAGGACAGGAAGTGTATAATTTATGAGACAGCATTCCTAAATAATTTGTGGAAAATGGAATCTGGGGTGCATACAACTAGAAATTTCTTCCTCAGAACTCTGAGAGATAAAGCCTGAATTTGAACTCAAGTGTGTCTAGGGAGAAAACAGACGTTAGTGGTAGATACGCCTTGTGGCTTCTGCTTTTTTTTTTTTTTTTTTTTTTTTGGAGGTGGGGTGCAGGATCAATGAGAATGAGGACTTATAACTGAGGTCTCCTAGAGAATGGTGAACTTGTAAACTGAGTGCTGGGGAGGTAACTGCTTCCAAGCCCACCACAGGACCCACGGATGTTCTTGCAGTTTTATCCAAGGTCAGAGACCAGTATGATGGTGGTTCATTCCCTTGACCCTTTGGATTTTCTCTGGAGTGTTTAGGTACTGGAGGTGATCTGTTGTTGAATAGAATGCTCTAGGTTTAGGGGAGGTTGGTCGCAAGACTAAGGGGTGAGAAATTCGGGATAAAAAATTGTTTGTTAGAATTTCTGTGTTTTTTTTTCTCTTTAACAACAGCAACAACAGCCTGCAGCATTTCCTGTAGCTGCTGCACACTGACGTGCAGAGGTGAAATGACCTTTCAGAAATAGTACTGACCCTGTGTAGCTTGAGGCAAACAGAGAATCAGGGCATCAGTCCCAGTTAGATTGTTCCACAGATGTGTTAGGTCACCAGGAAGAGTGACAGTTAAGACTTCCAGCCCTTCTCTTTGTTTCTCCTCTCACCCACCTTTCTGTCCCACCATTCTGTGACAATTTAATTGGGACTTATTTTAAGGAGGACCTTGATCTGAAACAGGGTGGTTATTTAGTGCTAAGACAGCTATAGGGATCGCTGCTAAAAAACAACATTTAAGACCATGCGTCAGAAAGGAAGGATGAACTAAATATTCCTCAGGGCAATCTACATATATTCTAGTTCTTTCCATTGGATTTCAAGCAGTGTGTGCGTGCGCATGCATGTGTGCATGTACTCGTGTGTGCATGTACACGTGTGTGCATGTATGTGTGTGTATGTGTGTATGTGTTTGTGCACATATGTGTGTATGTGTGTGTGTGTGGTGGTGGTAAAGACAGGGTCTCTCACTAAATTGGAAGCTTGCCTGGCTAAATAAGCTAGGAAGTGAGCGCTCATATGGACTTTCCTCAGGCCCCCAGTGCTCCATGCATCTACAACCATGTCTACTTATCTCATGGGTACTGGTATCATGCTTGAGAACAAGTATCTGTATCCTGAGCCATCTCATTGGTCACAATCATTTTTTTAATTAAAAATTTTCTTCAAGTCACAAACTGGGAGAGTAAAATAGTAAAATCTGGCTTTTCAGAGGTTCCTTATTATAGATAACTTCTAGTGCTACAGCTTCCTTTCTGATTGTCTTACGTAAAATAGTCCACAGCATCAGAAGACCATCGTGTTCCATCATGAAGGTATGTGATTCATATGATCTCTGAAGACAATTCTAAGTCAGCATGTGCTCACAGAATGCTTGTGCAGAGAGCCAGGGGTTCTGCTTGGTCCGGAGTTTGAGTTCCTCTAATGTGGCCTCTGCTTGCCACTCTGCAGTGTGCATATAAGCCATGTTTGTGTAGAATGCATTTTGCTTCCCATCTGTTTTCTCCGGAGAAGCCTCAGTGATTATGTGCTGTCCCACTCCATTATGTCACACTTTATTTAAATGATTTATTTTTGCCATTTTTAATTATGTGTATTTGTGTGGGTATGTGCATCACTACAGACCTGGAGAAGACAGAGGTATCAGGATTCCTCTGCAGCTGAAGGTAGAGGCAATTGTGAGCTGCCTGGCTTGGGTCCTGAGACCTAACCTCCTCTCCTCTATGAGGCCAGAGTGCCTTTATCCATGAGCCATTGCTTCAGTCCCCAACCTCTTTTTAACTGCTCCTCCTCTCTTATATCCACTTTTTATTTCTTTTGTTGTAACTTTGTCCAGATTGATTAAAGTCATATTCGGAAAAATTGTGGCTTTCCATTGTTAAGAGCTTGATGCCACATGCTGGCTGGTGTTTTTCAAAATTTAAGTTATTAACTGGAAGGTTACATTCTGAATTTTCAACAGTTGCAATGTAGTATATAATATGTTGCTAAGTTGCTAGAAAAATAAAAATTTCATGTTATTTACTTCAGTATATATGCAGATACAGATAGTCTTGCTTCTTGCTGTTTCAATAAACTATAGCCATTCAAGATGAAGTGTAATAGGCTCCTTTAAAGGATTTGAGGATGTAATTTTCAAAACTGTATTTGTGGCAGAGGATAAACTCTTCAAATCTACATACGGGTGAGATAACTTAGAAATGTGTCTATAGACATTTGAACTAAACTTTTACAATGCAGAAAAATAAAATTTTAAGGTTATACTCATGTTTAAGTAAGGGCGAGAAAGAAGTTTCTGCTGTTGGATCTGTGTTAAAGTGAAACCACAGAGGAGAACTAGTTTCAGAATGCCCCTGGAAAGCAAAGATGAAAGAAAGTCAGAATGCAAGACTAAAAGGGAACTATCTCTGAAGGGCAGAACATGGCCCTCCAATGTGGTTGAGTATATCCACCTTAAACCAGAGAAAGCTTGGAAGGGAACTTTAGACACACACACACACACACACACACACACACACACACACACACAAAAACCAAAGTTTAGTCGCATTTTTTATTTTTTAGTTGGTGGCTTGCCGCCACTCCCTTAAGAGAGGTCTTTCTGATTCAGTGGTAGAAAAAAAGAGGCTTCCTGGTTTGCCTGCAGGAATGGCTCTGGCTCTTTTGGGAGGTTTGACTATGGAGAACTTGAATGGGGTTTGCGGGCCTGGATACTTGTATACCTGCTTGGGAAAGTAGCTGAGACCATGTTTGCAGCTTAGCGCCACAAACCTGGGCAGGCAGCCATATCAGGTCTGCTAGGAGTGCACAGGCAGGAGAGCATGGTGGATTCCCACTGCCACACACAGAGATATTTCCATGTTGTGCAATGCTCTGCATGCTATTATTCAGATAAACATGATTTATATGCTTCACGGTGCTACCCAGAGTTGAGGTGGTGAGAATGGCTCCCCCAGGCAGTCCTAGAACCTGTGGTGGACTACCTCCACCATATTTAAAGCCCGAGAGAGGCAGAGGCAGCACCCAGGGCTACTGAGACCAAGCTGCTTAGCATTTTAAAAAGTACTCTTGGACAGAAAAGGATTACTGATACACAATAAAGACAGATTCAGATAAAAAAGACCTCTAAGTGGGTCACAGTGTTGGATTAATGTACATAGACTTGGGAGAGAAGAAAAAAAGTGTAGGCAGTTATAAAGGGAAGTAAATGGATTTAAAAAATAGAACAAATTCTTTAAAGAGATAGACTACAGATAGTCATAGATTAAAGGAGTAAAGATAATAAAAGAAATATTAAACTTGTAGAAAAAGTAATAGAGTAAAATAATAAGCCACGTAAAGATGGAAAATACTCAGAGAGTCTGGATTATGTATATTATTGTGTTTTCTTTGCATTTTTTGACTGTTAAAAAGCCATGTAACAAGAGATATTTCATTGTATGGACTGCTAAGATAAACCAACATAAAGGTATCTTGATTTCAAAATTTGGGTCTAAGGATATATTGCTTTGGAAAAGAGGTTCTTCTTTTGTTTCCACAGAGGATGAAAACCTTTAGAATCCTTTCAGACTAATGTTGTTTTATGGACCAAGACCCCCTGAAAAGTCTCATTGAACACCCCTCAAACAATTATTTCACCCAATAAACAGCAGGAAGCAGTTTGGAGAGAACTACACCCATATTTCCAAATATTGTTTGTAAACATTTCTTTACATTTAAAGGGGATATGCTATAAAGATTTGCATTTATATGGATCATAGTTTATTGATACAAATTTAAGATCAATTTTGTTGTATATATATTTCTGCTATTTGTGGGAGTGTCATCTATCTATCTGTTGCTTTCATTGGTTAATTAATAAAAAAAAAACTGTTTGGCCTTTGATAGGCCAGCCCTTAGGTGGGTGGAGTAGACAGAACAAAATACTGGGAAAAAGAAGCCGAGTCAGACAGTCGCCATAGCTCTGTTCTCCAAGATGGATACAGGTTAAGATCTTACCGGCAAGCTACCACCTTGTGGTGGTACACAGATTATTAAAAATGGGTTAATGTAGATGTGAGAGCTAGCCAGTAAGAGGCTAAAGCTAACGGGCCAAGAAGTGTTTAAAAGAATACAATTTGTGTGTTGTTATTTTCTGGTATAAAGCTAGCTGTGCGGGAGCTGGGTGTGAACGCAGCCTGCCGCTCCATACTACAGCTATTGGTTAAGGTTTGGTGTTTGTGTAGCTCATTTAAAGATGTAATGTATAATTAAGAAATATAGGTTAATAGATAATCATCTTTAATAGTGAAACTTGTAGTCATGTTAGATTTTCTAGATATATGAAGATATATTTCAGTTAGATGGGTTATTTTTCAAATCTTTCAGAGAACTTCAGAATATGGCGTTTAAAATGTTTAAAAACTTAGGACTTTTCATGACAATGAGACACATCTGATCCTGGCAGCACCAATTTACTTCAAGAGGATGACAGGCATTAAAGAGGGTCCTTATGGAGTTGGCTCACCATTTGGGCAAGAAACTGCTCTTGCCTGGACTGCTTGATTTTATGCTATGTGAACTGGACATGTAGGATCCACAGAAAATGACTGCTGAACTTGCCTAAAGGTGAGATGATCTTTTGGGGTTCCTGCTTCATGAAAGACTCTGCTAGACATTCTGCAGGACACAGAAAAAGTGACTGACAAACTGCCAATATAGGCAGAAATGTCTTTGAGTTTTCCTGCTTCATGGGAAAGTCTGCTAGATACTATGGGTCTGTGGGCTGAAGATTAGATGCCCCAATGTTACAGAAGAACTTTGGGTGACTGTCCAGGCAGCAAGATATCTCTGTCATTTCTAGAGTTTTAGAAGCTGCTTAAAATGTACTTCCTGTTTACTTAGGTAATATTATATTCTTCTGGTTTCTTTGATGGAGCTGAAGAGTAGATAGTAATAATATAGCTTTTCTTAGTTATGATAAAAGATAAAATAGATATTGTAACTGTAATTTTTGCTTGATACATGCTTTGTTATATGTAATTTTACTATATTAAAGTTAAAACTTTCCCTTTTGTTTAAACAGAAAAGGGGAAATGGTGTGTGAAGTACTTCTATGTGTTTCTTTTATTGGTTAATGAATAACAAGCTGCTTTGAGCATATGGCAGGGAAGAACAGAACTAGGCCGGGAAAGCTAAACTGAATGCTGGGAGAAAGGAGACGGAATCAGGGAGAAGCCATGGAGCTGCCACTGGAGATAGACATGCTGGAACCTTGCTGGTAGGCCACAAGCCTCGTGGTAAAATATAAAATAATGGAAATGAGTTAAAGTAAGATGTAAAAGCTAGAGCTAATAGGTGAAGCAGTGATTTAATTAATACAGTTTTTGTGTGGTTATTTTGGGAGCCTAGGTGACCGGGAAATGAACAAGCAGCCTCCTACAACAGCGGCACAACCTAGAATCTCCTTAGATGCTCATTCTGAAGGATGGAGGTGTAATATCTGTTGTTGTTAACCTTTAATTCCTGCCCATTTAAATTTGCTCTGTGTCATTTTAGAAGGATGTATTCATATTTGAGAACACTGTATCAGCTCTTTATGCTAAAGGCAGAAAACTCAGTCACTGAATTCATCTTCCCAGGACATAATCAGAAGATTCAGCAGTTGTCGTATTAGAATGATAGGAAATGCACCAAACAATTCCTGCATCTTGCTTCTATGTCATTTGAAAAGGTATTTGTAACTACTGTGAGGAATTCAAAATGACTATAATGTGTTTTTAAATAATTCAATTTACATTAAGGTTCTAATTAATATTAAGATGTTCAGAGATTGTACCTTCCTCTCATTCAGAGGCATGAATTCTCAGGACCTTTCATATTATTAATTTTGTGACAGACTTGAATTTTTCCCAAAGAAGAAGAAAATGACAAAACAGTTCAAGAAATAATGGTGAGAATTCATGTGTCCACTGTTTGACCAGGTAAAGTTAGCAGATACATCGAGGAAGGCCTCTCACTTTAAAATAGTGCAGACACAACTTAGTGCACCTCGTTTATCTTGGATACATATTTAATGCAGAGAATTAAATATATATATGAATGTCTTTAAGTCAACACCAGACAAAGGTTTAAAATGTATTATGTTTCGAAGAAAAGTTTTTCCTTACTAAGCTGCAAGAAGCTTCTAAGACTGGAAGCCATTAGGCTAAGTGTCGTTACTGTTGGGCCTCATGAGTGTTACTTCCAAAGCCTAACTTGAGTTTGGTGAGGTCTGGTGTAACTTCCTGAGCCTAGCTAGAGTTAGGAGACCTGTCTCTGGCTACCCAACCTAGGCTCGCCCCTGCCCAGCCACCTATAATATGGCAGAATATAATTGGCTCTTGTTCCTTGTTCCGTCTTGGCCCATCCCAGGCTTCTCCACCCCATCACAACCCTTCTGGATACATTAAATGACACAAGTTCCTGCTTGATACCATTAAATGAGATCCTGCTTTAACAGACTCTTGACTAAGTGGGTGTGTTTCTCCCCAGTACCCAGGGGGAGAGGGCTGATTGGCAACACTCACCATCCCGATCAGCCCCAGGAAGAGTCCGGTGGTTCCACCTCTGCTCCTGCTCTTTCTGCCAGAGAACCTGGCAGATTGGTGCCTTGTGTGAGGTACCTTTCTGCCAGAGATCTTGGCAGTTGTGATTCTTTATAAAATTAATGACCCTATGCCTAAAAATCTGAGACTATCTGAACAATTCACTTCTTACCTAATCTTTCAAGGGTTTCAACAATATATCCAGGATCTCTCTCTCTCTTTCTTCATTCTTGAAGTAAATCATCTTACTCATCAACTTCATTCATACCCTTGAGGTATCTGTTGTTTGTGTAAATATTTAGGAATTTATTTATTGATATGTTAGTTAAAATGAATCAAATGAATACTAATGACTACTAAAATAATGTATAAGTCTGGTCTCGGGTATTCATGAATAGATAACAGGTCTTTTCTTTGGCTGGCTTAAATCTACCAGAAGGTATAACATGTGTTCTGAAATGAATGTAATTTTACAAGGAAGCCAGTGCTTCCATACGGGGGGGGGGGCATTATTCAAGGGGTTCAAAAGAGGATGAAATTAGCAATCTGCTGATCAGTACTTAATTTCTACTCATCTCTTTGCCTTGCCCACAAGAATCAATGAAAAGTGATTACTTTAGAGGAAGAAGATGTACACCTCAAGTCTGAGTAAATGAGATTTTGTTTGTCAAGCTACCTCTGAGTAATTCTTGACTCTAGGCACTTTGGTTGTCTCTAGGTATTGAAACCCAGATGACTTCCTGTGTCTTCTTTCAGAAGCCAGCTTCCTTCCCTATGCAGTGGGGGAGGTGACCTGTGCAGTGGAGGGACCAAGAGAGTTCATTCTATCACCTACCTTTCTGAATGAATATGCAGAACTTTCAATACTGCCAGGATCTTCCCAAGGTTATCAAGGCAGGCTAGGTTTAAAATCTACAAAAGTTATTTTTTATATGTTTCTGAGGCTTTCAAAAGGGAATTATAAGGTAAAATAAATCCTTAGAAACTTTATGGCTAGGACTTTTTCTTAGGTTGCCAGAGACCTAAGTATTGGACTTCTCTAAGATCTAAGTATCGGGTCTCTCTGTGAGCTAAGTATTTGACCTCTCTAAGATCTAAGTATTGGGTAGTTAAACTAGACTTTCCTAAGTTCTCATTGATTCTACTTGTATGTGATTCTTGCTTTCCTAGCATCATCTTCTTCAGTTCTCTCATTATGATTTACACCTGTGAAGGTGCTAGGAATGTCTGTGCTCCCCATGACTATGACTTCTTCCCACTGCATCAGTCTGAGAGTCCCATCTCTGCACTGCTTCTGGGGCCCTCAGGTCAAGCACAGGCATGACTGCAATGGGAGTTGAGAGAGTTGCCTCTGTCTTTTTACTCTCTGCTCCACGGAGGATGTTTTTTTCCATGCTACATTTTCTTTTGACTAATTGCACTAATGGAAACAGTAAATACACTTAGTAGTAATCTATAACATGCTGATGGCAGACACTTGCCAAAGCAAATATTTATTTTCCGAAAAGTAAAACCCAAACCCATATTGAGAAAGTGGACATCTCTTTAACAAGCAAATACCAGTCCCTTCCTATGGAATCAGCTTTTCTTTGATCATAAATTATATCAAACATAGGGAATTGAAATAGATTATGATGCTATTTGTTGGTAATTTGGGCTGAGAATATCTGGTAATCTTTTTCTAGGCCTCACCCCATGCCTGCTGTCAGCTGGTATTTTAAGAGAGGTAGAGGTCAAAGTGGTTTTACTCACATGTCTTCAGTTTAGCTTATTGTTATCTGGGGGATAGGACTGGGCTACATGTCTTTCATCACCTAGAACACCTATCTCTATCGTCCAGAACATGTGTTTGCATGGCTGTACACATTTCTCAGCAAGCTAGCTCTTTTTTGCAGTTCATCTATATGGCAGCTAGCAGTCCCCAGAACATGAAGAAGGCAAGAAAGGCTCTAAGCACAAAACTTTTTCAGGTCTATCTTGGTGTCCCATTAACTAAAATACCACTCAGTAGTGAGAAGAACATCACGAACTTAGTTTTAAGGGGTAGGTTCTTCTATGGATTAAAGGATCTAAATCAGAAATCCTCTACTTGTGGGTTGTGACCCCTTTGGAGAGGTCAAATATCATATATTTACATTATGGTTCATAACAATAGCAAAAATACAGTTATTAAATAACAATGATAATAATTTTATGGTTGGGAGTCACCACAACATGAGGAACTGTATAAAGGTCACAGTGATAGGAAGGTTGAGAACCACTGTTGATAGAGGTTTCTGTCTCACCAGGTCCCACAGTTGCTTCCAAAGAAATACACAGAGGTCTACGTTAATTACAAACTGATTGACCTAGTAGCTCAGGCTTCTCATTAACTTTTATACTTTATATTATCCCATAATTCTTGTCTATGTTAGCCACGTGACTTGGTACCTTTTTCGATGGGGCAGTCACATCTTGCTTGCTCTGTGTCTGAGTAATGACTGCAGACTGACTATTTTCTCCTTCCCAGAATTCTCCTGTTCTCCTTGTCCTGCCTCTATTCATGTCTGGTCACCCCGCCTATACTTCCTGCCTGACTACTGGCCAATCAGCGTTTATTTAAAATACAAATGACAGGGTAGAGACAATTGTTCCACAGCAAACCCCTGCTCTAAATGATCTACAAAATTATTGACAAAGCTGTGGGTGTAGGGAGGGGATGAATTTGTGATCATTAAAAATTCAGGAAGACCCAGTGCTGTGCAGAGTAGAAACTGTTTTGTTTTGCTTTTTTTCTACTTAGAGTTTATCAGAATAAGAAAACAAATGCATTATAATTTAATGGCTAGCCCTTTCTCTATTTGTGGAAAAAGTCCAAATGGGTAGTTTGTTACTTCTCCAAAAATTTCCCTTTTGATGAAGGACAGGGAATAAACTTAGGGACAGAAGAGTGACAGACTTGTTTTCAGCCACTTGTGCTGACAGAACCACAGCAGTAGGAATGCTAAGACCAGACAATGAGAGTGTGTGAGGTTGCACATGTGACGGTCATGTTCACAATCACCTGAGTTAACACTGCAGAGTTGAAGTCAGTCAGTGGAAAAGAGTAACTCAGTCTGATAGTGACTCTCTTCTGTCATTTAAACATATTTAGGTAAACCACAGACTCATACATAGAACCCAAACCATCAGTAACACAGAAAGTTTACACAATTTGAGAGTCCCAGAATGCTTGCATAAGAACTTCCCTCCTAAAACATTTTTTAAAAAGGTAAATGCATGCCTAGAGAGAGAGGATCTAAGAAATAAAACACAAAGATTAAAAAAAAATGCAAACTTGAAAGCATAGAATCCAGTTCATTGAGGTGTTTATGAAGGATGTAAAGGAGACTATAGTCCTGGAAGTCATGAGGTCATAGGAGCCACAGGGGAATTCTGAGAAAGGAGACAGTAAGCTTCTCACTTCTGCCTGTGTACTCTCATGTTATCAAGCCCTGCACACACATTCCTCTACATTTGCCATTTAATTTTTATATTTCAAAAAGAGTTTGTGACAAATACAGGAGTAAAAATATGTTGCCGAATTGTGCCAGAGCATGTAAGCTTCACTAATGAAGCCACACTTTTTTTTATAAAAAAATAAGCTTTTATTTAGAGGAAATTAGGATTTACTGCTTTGAGTTATTTATTTTGAAAATGAAAAATCTATAAAACATAGAATAATGATAGACATATAAATATGTCAAACCAAAAGAGCACTATTAGATAACCCCCCTTTTCTGTCAAAGTCAAAAGATACTATTAGGATATGTGTGTGTGTGTGTGTGTGTGTGTGTGTGTGTGTATGAGCAAATGAGACTGTGTCCAATACTTTAGCAGTTTATAATTTGCTGATGTCCACATAAATAGAGCTGGTTCAAAGCTGAAGAAGGAAGCAATTAAGAGATAGGAACTAACATGTTTTATGAAACTTTTAGTTGGAAGGTTCAATCCTATAGGCACATCTGGACCACCTGTGTGCAGAACAAAGAGCCAGCTTTCTGAAGGAAAGGTTTGTAGAGATGGAATTTCACCATTTCTTTCTGTGAAAGACAGAGCAAGGTTTGGTTCCGACAGAAACTCTGGGGTCTTCTTTCTTCCGAAATTGTGGAGAGCAGCCTCATCTATGCTCAGGCTTTTTAGTGTCTATACATTGGCACTAAGTTGAAAATGGGTGAGTAGTACTCCAGTTGGAAAACACAGAGTTACAGCTAAAATTGGGACTGCGGTGCTGTTTCTTTCTTCTGCAGCTGCCTTCCACACAGCTGCAGGTCTCAGATACCTGCCTTTCCAACAGAGGGCCCTTTACTGCCCAGACCACCCTGCTGCTCAGGGAGTCTATCTTTGAGGATTTGGTTTCCCTACACATCTGTAGGCAGTTCTTGCTTTTATCTTCTCAGCTAAATTAGTTCCTACATGTTAAAAAAGGCGGGGCGGGGGGGGGGGGGGGAAGGAAGTGGTGAACCACCCCCACGGAAGACTTTATTTGGCTTTTAAATATGGGTTTGTTACAATCCTGTTGTGGTTATTATCGGAGACAATCTTAGCACATTGAGCTATGTGTTTTTCAGAGGAAGTGCTTAAAGGCGAATTCTGCAAGACTTGAAGGTTGCACTTAAGCCCTGTGCATTGTTGTTAAAGATCAGGGTACGGTTTTTTTTTTTTTTTTTTTTTTTTTTTTTTTTTTTTTTTGTGATGAACTGAGAGAATTCTTGGGGAATCCAAGTGGCAGGGATTAATAATATAACCAGTGCATGTATGCCCACACTTCCTTGTTCCTACAACTTAACTATCCAATCATCACTGAACGTTTTCTATGCTTCATTTTTCAACAGAATTCTTGTTAGGAGGTAGAGGAAGGAGGGTCAGAGTTTGAGACTGTTGTAGGCTCCACGAGATCCGTTTCCCAAACCCCTGAAACCACCCACTTTACAAATTACTGACCTGCAGCTTTACATTTCATGGATTCTTAGCTAAGACCTAAATAAACTTCTTATATTTTGGCTGGTTTTTAATAATAAAGGTGGTGGTGAAATTAAAAAATAAAAAAAGAAACTACTGAAGGGCTTTCCCAGTTATCAGTGGGTACAAACAACAGCACAGTGTTATCATAGTGCAAGGGGACTGATGAGCGTCTTCCTACTCTTCCCTAAGTGACAGATTCTGGGGCTTATATTTAAATTCTTCAGTAAAATAAATATTAGTTTGTCCAGGCCATGCATTATTGGAGTAAACTTATCTCTTAATGTTATATTTTAATTTGAGATTCTACACTGTTTTAAAATGTCTAAATAGGTCTATTGGTGTTTTGACCATGAGAATGATATTAGTTGATTAAATTGAAAATTTCATAATTTGGCTGCAATGATTAATTACTTATTTTTCATTTTAGATTGTTTTTGTTTGTTAGTTTCTAACCCTTACTTTTCATTTTAAATTGTTTTTGTTGGTTAGTTTCTCTTCAAAGGACCAGCAAAGGACCAGATTTTTTTTACCAGGTAAAAAAAAATCAAGTCATTTAACAACATGACTTCTTCAGCTCCCAGAACTGACCTAATGTTCTGCTAGACTGTGGAGACTATTGTAGTCACAAAACTTATTGTTTTAAAAAACTACTGATATCAATATTTCTTAAAATGTCTATTTCAAGAGAGTGAAAGAAAATTGACAACCTGAAATTTCCAGTAACTAACCAGCCTTTATATAAGCCATCATCACAGGACTAAACACACAGACCACCAGCATTGCTGTTCAGTGTAGGAAGAAGGCCATTTGTTCTTGTGTAAGCAGGCAGGAAGAACCTCTCCCAATACTGTAACTATATTACACTTAATAAGCACTTTATTGCCCAGTCAATGTGCTAAGTGACTTACAACTGGAGTCCTAATCAGTGGGTCACTGTGGTGGATAATGACATGATCTACACTTCACAACTTAGGCCATTTGAACACAGTGCCATTGACTTTCTTGTCTTTGAATAACGATTAAACACAGACAGTGCCTACCCTGTGTATTTGATCTGCCGTATGATAGTAAAAGCTAATGTGCATACTGTCAAGTTTTGTGCAGTTGTACTGCAATCTCACGGAGGTTTTGCAAACTTCTGCTCCACTGCCTAAGCATATAAGCATATGCTTATTCCTCCTACATTCTATGAAGTCACTGTGCTGTTTATAGAGTGGCTTCAAGTTGTTTTACTATCTGTGCCTCCTGGTCTGCCCTTCCCAAGCTGCAAAGCTGTGAAAGTAGATTTGTGCCTGTTTCAGGTTTTTCAAAAAATTTCCCTGTTGTAAAATGTTCTTTAACAACTCAAACGCGGGGTATTTTTCAAGACTCATTAACTACAATAATTATTATTATCATTTTTTTTTTAAAAAAAAGAGAGAACAGAAAGTGCTGATGAGGTCTCTGTCTTTTGGAAGGCAGGAAGGTTCTTGGAAAAACAGAGTAATGGTTATGGCAGGGAACAGGGAAGGCGGCCTCTGCTTCCTTACAAGCCTCTGGGTTTGAAAGCTCCACACCTTCCTTAAAGGCAGGCTTCCTCTGCTGCTCGTGTAGATTTGTGCCCCACACCGCCTCTTCCTCAGCTCAGCATTCTGGCTATAGCTGACTACAGGTTCCCTGCCCCCATACACACACCATAATTCAAAATTCAGCATCCTGCTTTCTCTTTGTGACATTTTATACCACTACTCTCACTTCCTGTGTTATTTCTTCATTTTCAATCTGTCAGCGATAAAAATAGCATTTAACTTATTATTAGTTTCCTTATTTTATTAATATTTAATTTTTATTTATGTTTGTGTTTGATTTTGGTTAAATTACCTAAAAAACTCCTTAGGACAAAAATAACATTTCTTATTCGATGGCTATAAAGGACAGATCTGAGTGCCAATAATCAATGATTCTGAATTATAGCAAATATAGAAGTCCTTTCAGCCTTTCCATTCTAGGTGGTTTCCCCGCTGTGTTGTCTGGGCCTCCCTATGTAAAGGATTGCTGGGGTTCTGTTTGATATTTTCTTTTTGAGAGATATCGCATCTTCTTATCTCAGGTTCTTATCTTGACCCCCTTCCAAGAAATGAGTGGGCAGACAGTGAAAAACAAATAATGAGAAGTTACTTTCATTTGCAAAACAGGGCCGGACAAAACGGGAAGTAGAAACTCAAAGACCACCAGTGGAAGCAGAGCGGCCACCGAGAGAAGTGGCGACTTTACAGCGCAGGGTGAACTTGAAGATACCAGCTGAGAGACTGCCAGCAAGTGTCACAGCTCTCAAAGCATCTTGAGAGGCTGACAAGCCCCGAAAAGTCGCCCAAGGCAGAAAGTACCCCTGCCTGCAGCTGAAACCCAAGGCGCGAAAAGCGGGTCTTGAGTCAGGAGCAATGCATCCTGGAATAGAAACAGCGGGGACTGGAGTGAGCTCCCTTACAAGTGGTGGCTTTGCTGCCGGTCTCCAGGGGGGTCTCAGTAATATCTACCTTTGAGAGCGTTTGGGAGCCAGTCTCCACCCCCAGTCAAAACCAGGAGTTGGCAGAGATGACTCCCAACCAGGTCAGCCCTAATTCTGTGGGTCTGAATGCATTCAAATGAGATGTGAAATATTATAAATCAGAAATCAAACCAGGAAAAGAAGAGAAAACGCGTCAAAACCTGAACTGTTCTCAGTCAGGGCCTCTGCTCTGTCCACTTTCTCCATCCCTAGAAGATACAGCCGAAGAGGAAAAGTGGAAGGAGAAAGGGGGGGGCAGACTGCTGGATTTCCCATCAAACAGCCTGTGATGCCTGGAGATTTGAGCTGTGTTCTTCGTGGAGCTGGCTGTCTTGCCTAAAGGCAGCTAGGCTGAAAGCTCTTATCTTGCCCCTCCCAAAGTCCAGTGGAAGAGTGGGAGGAGTGAGGATATGAGCAAAGTGGTCAAGACCATGATGGGGACACCCACTGAAACAGTCTACCTGAGCTAATGGGAGCTCACCAACACCAGTCGGACTGGGGAGGAACAAAGAGGATGAAACTAGTCCCTTTGAATGTGGTTGACAGTTGAATGGCTGGGCCAGACTGAGGGGACACTGGCAGTGGCACCAGGATTTACCCCTAATTCTTGTACTGACTTTTTGGGAACCTATTCTCTTTGGATGGATACCATGCTTAGCCTAGATATAGTAGGGAGGGCCTTGGACCTTCCCCAAAGCTACGTGCCTTACCCTCTCTGAGGAGTGGACGGTGTGGGGTGGGGTGGGAAGGTATGTGGAAGGAATGGGAGGAGGGAAGGGAGTAGGGACTTGGATTGGGTATGTCTAATGAAAAAAAGTTTGTTTTCCTTTTATAAGAAAACAAAAAAAAAAGAAAGCTCTTATCTCTGCCTGGAGTCCTCCAATGCCACAGCAGCCTATGAGGCCTGTATAGGATCTGAAGATGGGGTTTCTCTCATCGCTGCTGTGAGGGTTGAAGGTCCAGTTACTTTTGCGTCCACATTTCTGGAGCTGTGTCTTCTCAAAGCTTAGATCATTGCTGGAAATGCTTTGCTGTTGCACAGGCTAGGATAGTCATAGGCCCCTCTTGCCTTGTCATTATGGTTTCACGGCTGGTTGTCAGGGTCTTTGTGCCTCCTTTATCCATATTTCATAAATTCATTCTTTTTTCCCTTTTCTAGTTTCCATTATTGGTAAGATCCTTATTACAGCCAACCTGAGTCAAGAATTTACACTTCTATCTAATATGTATGGGTGAAGCCATTCTTCCCCGAATCTGACAGGCATTGTTTCCTCAACCCTGATGTCAAAAAAACTACAAAGTCCCTTCAGCCTACCAAGTCCAAGCTGTTTGGACATGTAACACACCTGGGACTACCTGACCATTCACGAATTTTTCATGGCTCTCTCCCAATGCAGTTTACACTGCTCAGATATATTTCACTTCATTTTACTCTCCGCCTATTCCAAACTCACCTCTCTCATTTCCTTGACTTGAACTAGTTTGGGGATCTGAGACTGTCTTGGTTGCCAGCCTTTCCCTGTACTTTAACTACACCTCCCGTGCCCTTCCTGAATCATCTGGACAGTAAGTGACAATTGGTTATCTTTCACGAGTGTGTATAGGCTAACCATGCATTCTCTAACTTAACTTTTAATTATTTTAAATTATTGTATTCCTTTGCCCCCTTCAGCATGTAGAGGGCAATTACCTAAGTGTTCAGATGGGATGTAATCTATTATGTAGCTATTATTTGGTGTCCTAGAAATGTTCTATTTCTCATTTATAGTCTTCCTTACTATCAAAGTCTTCTGCATTTTGACAGTAGGAAAAAAATGTTTAGTCTCCCAATGCTTGGTTTGACTTTTGATAAGCGAAGAGGAAATTCTGGGCAGAATGCTAAGTCTTTAATTCCCCCTCCCTTTAATTCCTTTCCCCCCAGTTCCTGCCGTAAATAAAATTGCTAAGAGTGACTCATAGAATTCTTTGCACATAAGGAAATACCTCTCCTCCAGTCAGATAATGCCACTTTAAAGAAGAGCACCAGCTAAGTCAAGTGCAAGGTTTGCTAGGAGTCTAGAATTCCAGAAGCCTGTCCCTAGATTCCCGGAGCACAGCTCTGGACAATTAAAATACATCAAAGTGGGTTAAAAGGGCAGAACTCTACTTGAGTTTCCTTCTGACCACCTGCGAAGAATATTGTCACCATTGATGGGGGTCACTGGCTTGTGGCTTTGTTCTCTGTTTAGTGGAATGACTCTGAGATGGGCTTGGTGTGACTTTGTTCATTTCCCTTTGTCACCTCCAGAAGTCCTGATGTGTTTGTTTTATCCGAGACCGTCTGCTACCTTGCTAAGCCTGGCTTCCTGTTCACAGTTGACCTCTTGTCTCCTGGACTGAACTCAACTGGAGGAAAGTCAGCTGAGAGCCTAAATGTCTGCTGAGGTTTTAATGACTTCCTCCAGCATCTCCACTTACTCTTCGATGCTGACATCAGCTGGACCACAGAAGAATGGATGATGAATGTAGGTATGATTAAAATAGTGTTCTGCACATGTAAACAAAAGTCCAGCTCTTGGTTGACTTTCACAGTCACTCCTGAGGGAATAACTCTTCCTTATTCTCATGAGAATTTTGAAGAGTTTTCTTTCCTACCCATGCGTAACCTTTGTTACAAGTGAGTCTTAAAAATATGTTTTAATTATTTGTCTGAATGTGTGTATACATGTGGGTATGCACACTTAGGTGTGGGTGCTCAGAGAAGGCGGAGGCGAAGGATTCCCTGACATGAGTTACGGCTATGGCTGCTGGGAACTAGACTTGGGTCCTCTGTGAGAACTGCATGAGCTCTTAACCTCTGAACTATCTCTTCATCCCCAAGAGATTGCTTTAGGAGGAGTGGTATCTGTTGGAGCATCATGGTGCTTGAAGTACTTTTTGAGGTTTTTCTCACACACTTACATCTCTGAGACATCACAGGCAAACTCAAACAAAAATGGGTCAAGGTCCAGAGATTGGAGGGTGAACCAATCCCCCGGGAAAACAGTGTGTGCAATGTGAAAGCAAGAAGCAACTCACATACACAGATGCTGCCACACCCCCATCAACCTGAAAACTACGTCTAAGGTTTGAGTTCAGGAAAATTACAAAACTACCACTACTGTTGTTGTGACTCTACAGCACACTGACAGTTGAGTGTCAAGTTGATTTACTCATTGTGTGAGGCATTCTTTCCCTATGATCAAAACTCCTTAGCATCATTCATCTGCTTAGTCTAATTTCCTGGTTTCTTTCCAAGAGAACTGCACATCAGAGCTCTGAAAATCTGGCTTTTTTCCCCCAAACCATACATAGTTCTCTCTCTCTGTCTCTCTCTGTCTCTCTCTGTCTCTCTCTCTCTCTCTCTCTCTCTCTCATGGCAGAGCCCTTATATTGCTTTTATGGCAAAGCAAAGAACATACACTTACCTTCTATATCACTAATGGCTACTTAACTGTAGGAAACAATGCTGCCTAAATTTACGGCATAAAAAACTCTAGCTCTGGGCAACCTACTGACTGGGAGAAGATCTTCACCAACCCCGCAACAGACAAAGGTCTGATCTCCAAAATATATAGAGAACTCGGGAAACTAGACTTTAAAATGCTAATTAACCCAATTAAAAAATGGGGCACTGAACTGAACAGAGAATTCTCAACAGAAGAAGTTCAAATGGCCAAAAGACACTTAAGGTCATGCTCAACCTCCTTAGCGATCAGGGAAATGCAAATCAAAACAACTTTGAGATATCATCTTACACCTGTCAGAATGGCTAAAATCAAAAACTCCAATGATAGCCTTTGCTGGAGAGGCTGTGGAGGAAGGGGTACCCTCATCCATTGCTGGTGGGAATGCAATATTGTGCAACCACTTTGGAAATCAGTGTTTCGGTTTCTCAGGAAATTCGGGATCAACCTATCCCTGGACCCAGCAATACCACTCTTGGGAATATACCCAAGAGATGCCCGATTATATGACAAGAGCATTTGTTCAACTATGTTCATAGCAGTATTATTTGTAATAGCCAGAACCTGGAAACAACCTAGATGCCCTTCAAAGGAAGAATGGATGAAGAAAGTGTGGAATATATACACATTAGAGTATACGCTGCGGTAAAAAACAATGACTTCTTGAATTTTGCATGCAAATGGATGGAAATAGAAAACACTATACTGAATGAGTTAACCCAAACCCAAAAAGATGAACATGGGATGTACTCACTCATAATTGGTTTCTAGCCATAAATAAGGGTCACGGAGTCTACAATTGGTGAACCTAAAGAAGCTAAGTAAGAAGGTGAACCCAAGGAAAAACATATAGTTATCCTCTTGGCTGTGGGAAGTAGACAAAATTGCAGGGGAGAAAATTGGGATCTTAGGGTGGGGTGGGATGGGGGTAAGGGGAGATGGGGAGAGAAAAGGGAGAAGGGGAGGATGGGGGGACTTGGGGAAACAGGATGATTGGGATAAAAGAAGGTTGGATAGGGGAGCATGGAAGCACAATTCTTAGTTAAGGGAGCCACCTTAGGGCTGGCAAGAGACTTGAACCTAGAGTGGCTCCCAGGAGCCCAAGGCGATGTTCCCAGTTAGTTCCTTGGGCAGCTGAGGATAGGGAACCTGAAATAACCCTATCCTATAGCAATACTGACTAATATCTTGCATATAACCATAGAACCTTCATCTGGTGATGGATGGAGATAGAGACAGAGACCCACACTGGAGCACTGGACTGAGCTCCCGAGGTCCCAATGAGGAGCAGAAGGAGGAAGAACATGAGCAAGGAAGTCGGGACCACGAGGTGTGCACCCACCCACTGAGACAGTGGAGCTGATCTACTGGGAGCTCACCAAGGCCAGCTGGACTGTGACTGAAAAAGATGGGATAAAACCGGACTCTCTGAACATGGCGAACAATGAGGGCTGATGAGAAGCCAAGGACAATGGCACTGGGTTTTGATCCTACTTAATGTGCTGGCTTTGTGGGAGCCTAGCCAGTTTGGATGTTCACCTTCCTAGATATGGACGGAAGAGGGAGGACCTTGGACTTTCCACAGGGCAGGGAACCCTGACTGCTCTTTGGACTGGAGAGGGAAGGGGAGAGGAGTAGGGAGAGGGGGAGAAGGGTGGGAGGAGGGGGAGAAGGATGGGAGGAGGGGGAGGGAAATGGGAGGCTGGGAGGAGGGGGAAACTTGTTTTTTTCCTTTTCTCAATTAAAAAAAAATGGGTTAAAAAAAAACTCTAGCTCTGAAGGTTATTATAAGTGTATCTGTCCACCCAAAAACTAAGCCTATGATAACAGTGAATCTTTTTCTATTTTACAGCATTTAAGGCAGAAAATAAATGTAGTGGCTATTTAATAATATGCCTAAGTATATTGAAATAGCTTCTTGAGGTCAGATGCTTTAGAAATAATAGTGATTCACGAATTTCTCAAGGAGAAAAGAAAAAGAGCGACTAGAAAGATGTCTGTACACAATGTATAAGCAGCTGCGGTGCTAGCAGAGGCCAATTCAGTGCCACGGTTAGCGAAACTCTTAAGATTTTAGTGGTAGAGGAAAAACAGAAACTTCCGAGGTCACGATCCACTCTTGGAAAAGGTGATAAAAAGGTCTTACTTCAAAAGATTAAGGGGGATGAAATGAGGTTGTATATGCAAAGTATATCAAGCAATCCTTGACCTCGAGGGGGTGGGGTGAGGAGTAGCAGTTATTACCTGTAAAGTACATACATTGCAAAATAATTTCCTGTAGTCTGTTTACACTCTCATTCAAACATTCAAGCATAGAGGACACCGCTCTTAGCTTCCTTTCACACAGCCTGTGAGAAGGCTCAGCAGGTGAAGGCTTTCTCTGCAAGCCTAGCAAGCTGAGTTTAACCCCTGGTCCATGGGAAAGAGGAAGAGAGAACCAGCTTCACAAAGATAACCTCTGAGCTCCACACACATGCCGTGGCACACTCCCCTATGATAAATAAAATACAGACAATTGAAATTGTAAAAATATATAACAATGCCAAAAGAAAAAGTCATAAAAACTAAATACGTGAGTTGTATCCACCTTGTATGCCTTGGGAATGGGGTCTGTGTTTTTGTTCCCTTTCTTATGTGTCCTTGTATCTCGTTGAGATCCAACTGTGCCCACAGCCATTTGTTTCTGCACATCATCTGAGTGTTCTTGTGAGAACAACCAACAATCATGACAACCTTTACAACTGTAGTGTTAATCACGAAAGAATGTTCTGGGGAGTCATGGCCCTTTCTCATCTCTCCATCTTAATGTTCCCTTCATCTCTCATCTTCTTACCTTTTCTGTGTTTAAAGTGGGAATTCTTTTCATTTTTTTTTCTATAAATAAGACTCATAAAGCAGCGAGCACAACAGAAACAGAGTCACTGCAGAAATCCTTGTAGGCAACCAAATCTCCTCACTAAAGATATATTTTCATTTTCACACCATCACAGACGTTGTTTTAGTCCTCAGTATCCTGACTCTACTGATAAGCGTCAGTCTTTGATCTGACATTACTTAATTTGCCTGAATGAATAAAACAGAATTCAGGGCCCTTTCTTGTCATCTGACACAATAAAGAAATGCTTCAAAAGTTTGCAGTTACATATGCATTAACGCCATGATGTTAAAGTGGTAACAAAATTCTCAAATTGATATAAGTGTACAGTGTGTGTTCTTTATTATATATATTATAAAGCTTTAGGAGAGGCAGTATTTTTCTTTAAATTAGTGACAAAATGCCGATCAGCCTTACAAGGTTTGTAATCTTTAAAGCTTAGTTCAGAAATGTGTTACAGTGTCACGCATTAAATTACAGATCTGGAAGGCGGTCTTTATGGTTCTTTGGAACCATAAGAAATAAATGTGCTACTGAAACGTTGTGGATTCTGGAACGCTCTGCTTAAGTTGTATATTGATCATCTAATGTTAAGGAGGCCCATGCTTTCTGAGATCTTCCGACTGTCTTGCATGGGATATTTTACCGCTTCAGTGCCCTGTGAAATTTTTCACTCCTCAGTCTCCTTTTGTTTTTGTTTTTGTTTTTTAATTTGAAAGTTCTGTTCTGAAATATTTCAGGAACCATACTCCATTTAGACATTTAAAAACGGCATCACACCAGAGCTTCAGTCAGGAGGTCGTATCTGCAGAGTGTGGCCTTTAGATAAGACTGATTGGAAAATAGCTGAAAATCCCGAATATTGCTTGTCTTAAAAAATAGTTAATATGCATTTCAGTTTTTTTTTTAAATAAATTGAGTTTTCTGGTTTAGGGAGATGATTGCCCAGCCAGTGAGGTACTTACTTTGAAAACACAAAGACCCAAATTCCATTCCCAGCAACTTTGTGGAATGCAGGGTGTGAGGACAGTGTGCTGTGGTCCCTGCTCCAGACAGATAAGTCAAGAGAATCCTCAAGGCTCTCCTGCTCTGCCCTAACTAGAGATAGGGCCCAGCGAGAGGCCCTCCAGGACAGCTCCTGAAGAAGGATACCAATGGATGGTATCTAGTTTCCACATGCGTGCACACTTTGTGTAGCTTTGTGTGTGTGTGTGTGTGTGTGTGCGCATATGTACACAACAAAATTTTGGTTGTTTCCACATCTTCATTATTGTGAATAATTGTATAGCATAGAAAATAGTACTAAAACCACTGTATTATACACTTGAGGTTTATAAAGAGAGAAGATATTCATTGATCTTACAATACACAATAACATGTGTGTATATAGGCATAGGTAGCCATGTGAAACTATGGACACATTAGACAGCTTAACCTTAGTAATCAGCTCACTATGCATACATGCCAAAATTTTATGCTTTTTACTTTAGAAACATATGCTTTTTATTAAAATATATTCCTGCAGAACAATGATATATCTTGCTGCTATTTTTAGTATTTGTAAAACCCTTCTACTTTTTAACCTGACTGTGGTGGCGCACGCCTTTAATCCCAACAGTTGAGAGGCAGAGGCAGGTGGATTTCTGTGAGTTCGAGGCCAGCCTGGTGTACAAGAGCTAGTTCCAGGACAGGCCCCAAAGCTACAGAGAAACCCTGTCTTGAAAAACCAAACCAAACAAAAACAAAATCCTTCTATTTTTAATGACTGTATAGTATTCCACTGCATAGAAACACTAGACTTCCCACCATGTTGATAGTTTAGAAAATTCTAGTATTTTGAGCTTACAGTGCTTCTGTGAATAAACACAGTTTATCCCACACAAATTAACATAAATCTCCAGAAGTAGAATTTCAGAGCAAAAATTACCTACACAAACAAACAAACAAAAATTCCCAGTTGCATTTTTCGGCTTGACATCTTGTTATCATACAGTCTCAACACTGGTGAGCAGTATTTCCTTATCTTTCACACAGACTATTTTCTGAGGCTTAGTGGTTTCCTTAATTTACTAGGTGAGAAGCTGATTTTCCTTGTTTTAAGTTACTCTTCCTGTCATACATTTAAGATTACCATTTATAAGTATATCCTGGTAACTGTCTATCAGGTCACCATATCTTCTGACTGCTTTTTAGAATGTTTATACTATGGATATTGATCTTTGATATATGTGCAAAGTATTATTTTGTCTTTTGTTTTGTACTATTTACAGAATTAAATATTTTCTTCTTTGTGCATGTACTTACCAGTATTCTCTCTTCCTCTTTCCTTCTTTCTTGCATTATTTGCCATTATGTCTTCTTCATAATAAGATAAAGGAAAACATTTTCCTGACCTAAGTTTAGGAAATCTTGTTCAAAAAGAACCAAAATAGAGTCCCCCAAAGAAGTGAATAATAAGTTGACTGTCACAATTTAGAGCAGGCACTATGACAAGTTATACATATATAATCAGTATGCCATACAAGTCTTAAAATTGTGCATAGTTGTATATTTTATGTAACATTAAATGATAAAAAAGTGGTATAGAAAAAAACATTCCTCATATGAAGTGAATAATATACTTGTTTGTCAAAAGCTTAAACGAATTTTAAAATAATAAAATATGAAAAAGACCACCAAGTTTTGAAAAAAGTGAACAAAGATTTGAACATGCAAGTTCACAAAAGAGGAAATTCAAAAGGACAGTTAATGTAAATATGGGTGAACCACACTGACCTAGAAATGCAAACTTGAGCACGTGGGTCAAATTTCCACTCAGTTTGCAAAAATTAAAACTTTGAAAACATCACATACAGGATGTCTGATATTCTTGTGAACACCACCAACATCAGTGTGAGCTTTGATTCCCTTACTGGCGTGTAGGGAAGCATAAGCTTTTCGCTGAGCTCCAGGTAAAAATTTGCTAGCTACGCGGTTGTGAATTTCACAGTTTTTATCTGAGGAGCACTCAGCTGCTCTAACGTGTTGATTAAGCGATGTTTTCCACAGAGACACGAGAGGTTATCGTTGGGTATATTTAGCTCTGTTCATGTAATGCAGGCCATACAGTTTTAGATTGTGTGATAATATTCTCTGTGTTTAGGATAGCTACTGTTGTTGAGTCACGGGGCATTTCTAGGCAGCAGCAGTTTTCTGCTGGCCACGTTCTGGCTGAGCAGAGTGGGTGGTCTCCACACAGGATTCTCTGGGCTGTTGCAGAGGTAGACTGTACCCACAGATATTCCTTCCAGTACTATCCCTTCTGTGAGCCCCCCTCCCATCACCCACCACGGCAGTGACTGTGCCTTGAACTGCGGCTGGCTTGCTCAGCACCGTTCTTCTGCTGCTGAGCACTGTGATTAGGGTTTCTCGGGTTCACGGTGAGTCTTCTCTTCTGAAAGCTGTGTTTGGGCTAGTGTACTTTGCGGAATGCTCTGCAACCCCTGCTTCTGTGACTCCTTCAGGATTTTTGCCTCATCTTTTTTTTTTTTCCTCATAATTTAAGATTGTACTTGAGACTACAACTTAATTGTTTTGTTTTTTTTTTGAAATATAAAAATGGTACTTGTAAACTCTGGGTTGGTGTACACTTTGGAAGAGCAGGCAGAGGTGAGGAGAGAGCATTCACTGGAAATGTCAGCATGACTCTCTGCACAATGTATTTGTTCCAGGTGGCAGGGATTTCAGGTGGGAGTGTGGAATGCTTCACTGCACTGAATGCTGCTTGAGGCCTTGCCATGCCTGGTCTCTTTCTGCAAATCTTGTCCTGAGACTTTCTCCCTCTCAAACAAGTGTCTAGAGATCTTTGTGAACAGTACTTTTTTACTGTTGCTTCCCTCACTCCCGCAGCGCCTGATGTTTCCTATGCTAGCACTACCCCACGGTTCTACTCGGGCTTTTGTTGTCTTAGACCATAGCCTCTGTAGCTAGAGATTGGGCATCGCGGCAAGGACCTTTGCAAGTAGTGTGGTCCTTGAATGTTTCCCAAAGAGCCAAATGGTGAAGGTTTGTTCACCAGGCTGAGGTGCCACTGGGAGGCAGAAGATTTTTTAAGAGTTGGTACGTGCCTTTATTCCCAGCACTCAGCAGGCAGAGGCAGGCAGATCTCTGGGTTCCAGAACAACCTGGTCTACAGAGTGAGTTCTAGGCTACACAGAGAAACCCTGCCTCAATAAACAAAACAAAACAGAATAGAACAGAAGACGACTTTGAACCTAATGGGTAGAAGTTAAGTCTCTGGCGCTGTACCCTTCAGGGAGAAACTGTGGTCCTTGACATTTGCTTGTCTGTTATTTCCTGACTGAGATGAGGTGAACAGGTGGTGTAGAGAGACGTGGACAAAACCTTACCATCCGAGCCTTTCCAATGCCTCCCTCCCCCCTTGAAGTTGATCTCAGGCATTTTGTCACATTGACAGGAAATGACCATCTTATTCTTCTAAGATGCATTACGACAACTGTGTGGTCGACCAAAGTAAGTAGCTGTCACTGAGAGTGCATTTGTCATTGTCCATCGGAAGGCACAGACACTCTCAAGAAGAACAATTCTGCTAACACTGATAGAATCCAGAGTGTGATTTGCGATAATGTTTGCTTGGAGGTGAGAAGGGAAATGTGGCCCTGCGGCGCTTATGGCAGAGTCTCCAGTCCTCAGCACTGCACTAGGCGGAGCTGCTGCTCCTGTGTGCTGTCAGATGGCTTCGCTGCTCTCCTCACATCTGTGATGCTCAGTTACTGGGGGACAGGTTACAAAGAAAGTGGATTGCAAGGATTATGATTTTATAAAATGGAAGGCTCTGAAGATCAGCTTCTTATAAACTGGGTTCCAAGATCTTATGTTATTTTCAGGGAAGGGAAACACCAAGCAAACAGCATCTAGGGAGGAGTGACAGGATGTTTAAGAATAGTGGTTCTCAAATTTCCTAATGCGGAGATCTTGTAATACAGTTGCACATGCTGTGGTGACCCCCCAACAGTAATTTTTTTTGCAAATATGTAACTAACTGTAAATTTGCTACTGTAATGAATTGAAACAGAAATATCTGTATTTTCCAATGATCTTAGGCAACCTCTATGAATGGGTTGTTCTACCCACAAAGGGATTGCAACCCACAGGTTGAGAACCACCACTTTAGAGGGCTTGGGGACTTATACAAGAAAGTTGTTGTGAAATATTTCAAATATTTAGTTTAGAGAATAAAATTCTAATTGCAAATAAGAATGAATAACTAAGTATCTTAACAGTTCCAAGTTCTTCACTACGGGGAAAGACATAGATTCTAGAATAATAAGGTCAGTGCCCTACTGGAGTCTTTGGAGTTAGTGTGAAGGATGTGACTGCTTTGGGGTAGGAGTGGGTGTGTGTTGTGTGCTGTGTGGTGAGGGACTTTCTCTGGGGGGCAGCATTGGAGCAAACACAGGGATAAGCATGTGCAAAGTGTAGGATTCATTCCTACATTCCACTTTTGAAGAAAGACTAGGTAAAAGCTAGGAGTGGTCCTCTTTGACCACATGCACAGGTATTATATACATACATAATATATGTATATATATACACATGCAGAGATATATACTATATGTACATGTATACTGTATACACACATATATAGGTGTGTGGGAAGTCTTCCTGTATATGTGCTGCTTTTATTGGTCAATGAATAAATATTGGCCTGTGATAGGGTGGAGTGGAGCTAAGTGGGGAAAATAAACTAAATGCTGAGAGAAAGAAGGCGGAGTCAGAGCGATGCCATGTAGCCGCTGCCAGGGACAGATGAGGTAGAACCTTGCCGGTAGGCCATAAACCTTGTGGTAAAATATAAACTAATAGAAATGGGTTAAATTAAGATATAAAAGCTAGCCAATAAGAGGCTAGAGCTAATAGGTCTAGCAGTGATTTAATTAATACAGTTTCTGTATGGTTATTTTGGGGCTGAGCAGCTGGGAACAAACAAGTCATCTCCAACAACAAATTGGCACTCTAATGTGTGCTAGATAAACCCACATAAAACCTGAGAGGGCTTGGAAAGAAATTCTAGACACTAAAAAACAAAGTTTAGCTGCATTTTTTGGGGGGGGGGGATGGGCTCTGCTTGCTGGCGGTGTGCTACAGCTCCTTTAAGAGAGGTCTTCCTGATTCAGTGGTATTAGCAAAATAAAAAAAAAAAAAAACAAGTGCAGTTTTTAAAACGGCTTCCTGAACCTTGCTGCCAGCATAAACTCTGGCTCTTTCATGAGGCCAAGCACTTGAATGGGGTTTGTGAGTAGCATATTACAAACTGCTTAAAGGTGAGACATAGACCTGCTGCATACCTGGAAGTGGGGCAGTGTACATGGCTCGCAGAGATGGTGAACATCCCTCTGCCATGTTGGATTGGGCAAAGCCAAAAGGCAAAGCAGCATTATTCCTAGTAAGGCTGTTTAGCATTTTAAGATGTGTTCCCTGGACAGAGAAGAATTTCAGATAGACAATAGGACAGATTCAGACATAAAAGTCCTCTAAACGAGACTTTAAAAATGTATGGAGGATTGGAAGACAGAAAAAAAAAAGAGTAAAGAGCCAGTAAATGTGATATAAAAGAGTACAGACAATCATAGATTAAAGGACTAAAGATAAAAAAATAAATATTAAGCTTGTAGAAAAGTAATATGGTAAGAAAAATAAGCCATGTAAAGATAGAATATACACAGAGAGTCTGGATTATGTATATTATTGTGTGTTTTTTCAAAATTTTTTGACTGTGAAGGAACTAAGTACAGAGAGACATTTCATTGTATGGGCTGTTAAGCTAAACCAACCTATATATTTTAAAGATAGTTTGATTTCAAAATTTGGGTCTAAGGATTTGTGGCCTTGGGAAAGAGGTTCTGCTTGTTTCCACAGAAGATGAGAACCTGTGGATTAATTTCAGACTAATGTGGTTTGATGGACCAAGACCCCTGAGGAGGTCACCGTGAACACCCCCAAAAATTACTTTGCCCAGTAAAAAACAGGACACAGTTTGGTGAGAACTATGCCCAAATGCCCCAATATTGTTTATAAATGTTTGTTTGCATTTAAAGGAGGATATGCTATAGAGATTTGCATTGGTATGAATCTTGGTCTATTGTTACAAATTTAAGATTAATTTTGTTATATGTATATTTCTGCTCTTAAGGTATTGTGTATGTTCAGCTTATTTAAATATGTAATGTATAATTAAGAAATATAGGTTAATATTTCTAATAGTCAAGCTTGTAGTCATGTTATGTTTTTCAGATATATAGAGATATATATCAGTTAGAATAGGTATTCTTTAAATCTTTTAGAGACCTTCAAAGTATGACATTTAAAATGTTTTAAGAAGTTAGGACTTTTTGTGACAGTGAGACACATCTGCTCCTGGAATCACCAATTACTTCAAGAAGAAGATGGGCATTGAAAAGGCTCCTTATGGAGTTTGTTAGCCATTTGGGCAAGAACCTGTTTTTGCCTAGACTTCTTGATGAACTGGATATGCAGGACTCACATAGAAATGACTGTTGAACTTGCCCTATGGTGAGACTTCCTTTGGGGTTCCTGCTTCATGAAAGAGTCCGCCAGACATTCTGCAGGATACAGAAGAAAGTGACTGACAAACTGCCAATACGAGCAGAACTGTCTTTGAAATTTCCTGCTTCATGGGAAAGTCTGACAGATACTATGGACCAGTAGGCTGAATATGGATTCTTCAACAATACATAATAACTTTGGGTGACTGTCCAGGCAACAAGATGTCTCTGTCAATTCTAGAGGTTTGAAATTTCTTACAATGCACTTCCCATTAACTTAGGTAATATTATATCCTTCTGGAGTCTTGGATGGAGTTGAAGAGTAGATAGCTATAGTTATAGTTATGATGAAAGATAAAATAAATATAAATATTGTAACTGTAATTCTTGTTCGACACCTGTTTCATGTAAGTTTTCTGTGAATACTATTGGTTAATAAAGAAATTACCTTGGGCCTGCACAGGGCAGAGTAGAGGTAGGTGGGGAAATCTAAACTGAATGTTGGGAGAAAGTAGGTGGAGTCAGGGAGATGCCATGTACCTGCCAGAGGGAAAAGACGTGAGCTGCCATCTGGAACCTTGTTAGTAGGCCAAAAACCTCATGGCAAAATATAAAATAATGGAAATGGGTTAAGTCTAGATGTAAGAGCTAGCTAACAATATGCTTAAGTGATTGGCCAAGTGATTTAAATAATATAGTTTCTCTGTAATTATTTTAGTTCTGAGCAGCCGGGAAGAAACAAGCAGCCTCCTACTACATATAGCTATATACATATTATAACATATACTACATAGTATACACCACACATGTATGCATAATATATTATATATATGTAAAATATGATAATAAAGGTTGCCCTTGTGTTTGCTAAGATGCATTGTGAAAACAGAGTGGGATGGTCAAGCAAGTTGAGAAATGTTGTGATTGAGACTCCATGTCTTGGAGTGTTGTTGATACACTCAGTAACACATCACTAGAGAAAACTGATTCTCTCTTTGCCAGTGGCATCTTTGCAAATTAGATAAGGGTGCAACTTTGTGGACTTTTTCCTTTCTTAACGCTTCAGTGCTGGGCTTTTGTCTGTTTTGAACTATGCAGGTCTTACGTGTAAATTCATATGTGCATCAGTTCTGTTGTGTCTGCAAGACTATTTCCTTGTAGTCATCTACCACCTCTGGCTCTTCCAATCTTTCTACCTCCTTTTTGTATCCATACCTGAGCCTTAAGTGTGTGGGGGTTGGGGGGGGGGTGATGAAGACATTCAATTTGGGACTGAGTGCTCCAAATACTCTCTGCATATTCTAGGTTATCCAGTTATGGGCCTGTGTTAGTTCCCATCTACTGCAAAAAGTTACTTCTCTGATGAAGGCTGAGTATGCTCTGGTTCATGAAATAGCAATATATCATAAAGAGTAATTTTATTGTTGTGATTTATTTATTTATTTATTTGTTTGTTTGTTTGTTTATTTATTTATAACAGAACAATTGTAGTAGCTTTCCCATAGGCTATGTAATCTCAGGGTCTTGGCTACTTTAGCAGTAAAAGCTCCATCTCATTGAGTGGGCCGTGAAGCCAATCAAAACTGGCTGATTACTCCCATAACATTTGTGCCACTATTGTACCAGTGTATCTTACAGAGAGCTTGCTGCTGTAGGCTGCAGGGTTCATAGTTGGATGATATTGATAGTTACTTTTCTGCTTCAATAGTATAAGAAATAACTTCCAACACAATGAATGTTAGTCAGTAGGTATGCTGGCTAATTTTCTTGTTAACTTGACCCAAATCAAAGTAGTCATAAAGGAGCAAACTTCAACTGAGAAGATGTCTGCATAAGATCTGGCTATAGGCAAGCCTGTAGAACATTTCCTTAAATAGTGATTGGTGTGGAAGGGGCCATTCCATTGTGGGTGGTACTACTCCTGGCCTTGTGATTGCAGTTGCTCTAAGAAAGCAGGCTGAGCACACAATGAGGAGCAAACCAGTAAGCAGCACTCCGCCATGTTTTCTACATCAGCTCCTGCCTCCAAGTTCTTGCCCTCTTTGAGTTCCTGTCCTGACTTCCTTCTTTGAAAAACAGTGATGTGAAAGTATAAGCAAAATAAACCCTTTCTTCCCAGAGTTCTTTTGGTTATGGTGTGTCATCACAAAAATGCTAACCCTAATGAAGACAGTAGGGTTGAAGCTTCTAGTTGGGTACTAGCTTGATTTCTCCATGCTCAATGGCATAACGAAGTGTTGTATTCAGTAAGTGTTGTAATTTGGACCTTCCATCAGGTTGCAAAGAGTGAAAAATTGCTTTGGAAATAGCTTATTATTGTTGTTGTTATTATTGTTGTTATGATGGGCTTTTTGTTTCAGTTTTTTGTGTTTTAAAAATTATTTTTGTTTGTTTGATTCTCAACTTTTGTTTTATTTTTAAAATGGTGGGGAAAGTGTAGGAAAGTGGGTAGGACCCAGGAGGAATTGGGGGAGAGGAAAAAATGATCAAAATATATTCTACAAAAAGTTTTAAGTTAAAGAAAACTTTTAAAAAGAAGTCAAAGACCATAATCAAGGCTTGTATGTACGCAATAAAAAAAAATCTTCATACAGACTTGTATTTTAATCCTGGAACATAGCTACATCATGTAGTTATCCAAGGTAAGCAGCAAGGTGTTAACGGCTAAAGAAAATGTGGTGAATCTTACCAAAGGACTGCTAATAATCACAAAATAAATCAAACCACTGCAGGACAATAAATAGAAGAAGGGGTCCCCAGGTTAAATGAAATAAACTAGCCCACAAATGCAAATGGCAAATGCTTTTTCTTGTATATGCAATATATTCACATAGGTTTATCTGCTCTATACTTTATTATTTTAATTTGTTTTTTAATTTCATACATGATATAAATGCATTCTATTTTCTCTCTCCCTCTTCCTCTCCCTTCCTCTCTCACCGTTTCTCTCTCTCTCTCTCTCTCTCTCTCTCTCTCTCTCTCTGTCTCTCTCTTTATTTGTGTGTGTTGGAAGAGTATTTGAGAAGAAATATTATGTGGGGGTGGAAGGGACAGGCAATGATGGGTTGGATAAATGTGACAAATGTGATAAGAGCACATTGTATACATGTATGGACAGGACAAAATGAAACCAGCTATGTTGTATGATTAATATATGATATTAAAAACTTTTATTGAAAAGGTGGTTATCTTTCATGTCAAAGTGTCATGTATAGTTGAAGGAGCTGTTTCTATTACTTAAGTATTGACAGCCTTTGAGCTGTGGCAGAATGTAGGGTACAATGGCTCAAATTCAGGGTGTTTTTTTAATAATGTCTTCCTAGAATACCTTAGTTATTATTCTATTGCTATGAAGAGACATCTTGTCTAAGATAAAGAAAGCATTTAATTGGGGGCTTGCTTACAGTTTTAGATGATTAGTACATGACCATGATTGGGAAGCAGACAAGAATGACACTGGCACAGTACCTGAGATCTTTTCATGGGCCCTCAGACTGCACACAGAGTGACACTGGGCCTGGTGTGGGTTTTTGGAACCTCAAAATCCACCCTTAGTGACACACCTTCTCCAGCAAGGCCATAACTTCACCAACAAGGTTATACTTCCCAATACTTCCCAAACAGATCCAATTTCTGGGTCCACATGTTCAAATACATGAACCCATGGGAGCCATTCTCATTCAACCACTGCAACTGTGCATCAGCGAACAATGAACCTATGGGAGCCAGTCTCATTCACACCACTGCAACTGTGCATCAGCGAACAATGAGCCCATGGGAGCCAGTCTCATTCACACCACTGCAACTGTGCATCAGTGAACAATGAACCCATGGGAGCCATTCTCATTCACACCACTGCAACTGTGCATCACTGAACAATGAACCCATGGGAGCCATTCTCATTCAACCACTGAAACTGTGCATCAGCGAACAATGAACCCATGGGAGCCAGTCTCATTCACACCACTGCAACTGTGCATCAGCGAACAATGAACCTATGGGAGCCATTCTCATTCACACCACTGCAACTGTGCATCAGTGAACAATGAGCCCATGGGAGCCATTCTCATTCACACCACTGCAACTGTGCATCACTGAACAATGAGCCCATGGGAGCCATTCTCATTCAACCACTGCAACTGTGCATCACTGAACAATGAACCCATGGGAGCCATTCTCATTCAACCACTGAAACTGTGCATCACTGAACAATGAACCCATGGGAGCAAGTCTCATTCACACCACTGCAACTGTGCATCAGCGAACAATGAACCCATGGGAGCCATTCTCATTCACACCACTGCAACTGTGCATCAGCGAACAATGAGCCCATGGGAGCCAGTCTCATTCAACCACTGCAACTGTGCATCAGTGAACAATGAGCCCATGGGAGCCATTCTCATTCACACCACCACAACAATGCATCACTGAACAATGCTTTTTGTTGTTTAGGTTCCTCACGTGGTTCTGTTCATGATGATCTGTCCTTCCATGGTGTTTTTTTTTCAAATTTATTTTTATTGAAAATAGATTTTCATGTAATATATTATTATGGTTTCTCCTCCTCTGACTCCCATCTCTCAGATCCTTGTACCTCCTTATCCACCCAAATCTCTCTTCTCATTAGGAGATGAAAAGATATCTAAAACAATACTAAAAGAAAGTGAATTAAAAACAAACAAACCTGTGTAGGACAAAACAAGCAAATGGATGTAAAAACAAAGAGTCAAAGACAAAGCACAAGAAACACGTATAGTCACAGAGCCACACATACTGGCAAACGTAGAAAGCTCGCTAAAACACAAAATTGGTAAGCATAATATATAAACAAAAGAAAGACTTGTAGAGTAAGAAAAAGAAATCTCTAAAAATATAATTAAGTTTGTTTTGTGTTGGCTTTCTACTGCTTGGCATTGGGTTTGGTCTTAAGAGTGGCTTGTATACCCAGAGAGACTCTGTTAGAGGAAACCACATTTTCATCTGCGGGTGTTTATCAACTGGGGCTGGCTTCTGGGTTACAGGGGTGTGGGCCTGTTCACTTCATCTCTCAGCACTGGGACCCCCATCTGGTCTAGAGCAGTGCAGTCTATGCTGCCACAGACTGTATGACATCATATGTACATCAGCTCTGCTGTGTTCAGGACGCCCTATGTCCTTGGTATTCTACATTCTCTCTGGCTCTCACAATCTTTCTGCCTCCTCTTCCGCAAGGTTCCCCGAGCCATGAGGAGAGGGACTTATGGAAATGCTCACTTAGGACAGAATGTTTCAAGGTCTTTCACACTCTGAACAATGTCCTGCTGTGGGTTTCTGTACATGTTCCCATCTACTGTAGGAGGAAACTCCTCTGATCCATGTCTGAAGAACACTGATCTATGAGTACAGCAAAGTGTCACTAGGAGTCATTTCGTTGCTGTATTCCTTTGACAGAACAGGAGCATCTGCTTTTCTCCTAGCTCTCTGGCAGATGTAGTTTCAGGCTCTTTGTCACCTGAGCAGACTTGAGAATGGATTCCGTCTCATGGAGTGGGACTTAATCCAATCATATATTAGCTAGTGGGTTTCTATTGTTGTGAAGAGACAAGAAAACATTTAACTGGTGGCCTCTTACAGTTCAGTGTTTAAGTCCATTATCATCAAGGTGGGACGTAGTGGTGCACAGGCAGAAATGTTGCTGGTGAAGGAGTTGAGAGTTCTACATCTTACAGACAACAGGAAATAGTCTGAGACTCTGGGAAGTGAGAATAGTATTTTGAGCATACATGAGACCTCAAAGCCCACCTCTACAGTGAAACACTTTCTCTAACAAAACCACATCTACTCCGCAAGGCCACACCTCCTAATAGTGCCACTCCCTTTGGGGGCCATTATTTTCCAAACTATCATGGTTGGTTACTCTCACAAACCTTGCCCCACTATTACACCAGCAAATCTTGCACGCAGATTACCACTGAAGTTTGAAGGGTCTGTAGCTGCATTGGTGATTACCTTTCTTCTTTGGTAGGCTGTGGAGTGGCTTCCAGTAACCTGAGATAAGTTTCTGTTTCAAAAGAAGTTGAGAAAAAGTAGCAGATACACATGTGTATGCTTTCTCTATTTAAGAAGCAAAATATGATTCTCACATGAACGTTTGCACGAAGTGCTTCCTGTTCTCTGTGAGGCATCTGGTTTTCATCTGCTTCAGAGTCCATGCTTACCCTTCAGAGTCTTCAGGAAAATGGAATATGTGTATTTCTGGCTTGTTTTTTCTCTCTTTATTTTTAAGTATTTTTTGTTTTTTAAATTATAATATAATTACATCATATACCCCTTTCCTTTCCTTTCCTCTCTCCCATATATCTTTTCTTGCTTTCTTTCAAATTCATGGCTTCTTTGTTATTTGTTGTCACATACAAATACATATTTACATATATATTCCTAAATACATAAGAACAATCTTCTTAGTCTGTAAAATTTTGCTTGTACATATATGATTTCAAGACTGACCATATGATTCTATAAAACCAATTGATGGTAGAAGAGTTTTTCTCCCATTCTCAGCATTCCTTAGTTCCCTGTTGTTCTTAGTACAGTGTTGTGTATTGATGTTTTTGTTCAGGTTAGGTTTAGGCTGTCATGCTGGTGAGACTTTATGTGCTATAGCTTTTGACAGTCTCAGCAGACACAATCACACCTTGTCCTCTTTCCCTCCTCCTCCACACGATCCCTAAGACTCTTTGTTCACCTTAGCAGAGCAAAAATTGCTACCAGAAATTTTGTTTTCCGTAGTCAAAAAATAAAATCTTGTTTCTTTATGTTGTTCTTGTTATTTTATTTTGTTTGGTTTCTTTCTTTCTTCTTTCTTTCTTTCTTTCTTTCTTTCTTTCTTTATTCTTTTTTTCGAGACAGGTTTCTTTGTGTATCCCTGGTTAACATGGAACTTGCTCTGGATACCAGGTATGCTGGCATCGAACTTCGAGATACACCTACTTTTGCCTCCCAACTGCTAGGATTAAAGGTGTATACCACCGCCACCTGGAGAAGTAAAATCTTTTTAAGGAATGAAAAGTTTTAACTTTTTGTTACATTATGTGACGTTATTTCAGGTGATGGCTCAGAGGTAAATTCAAGGTGTGCTTTCCATTATTAATGGTTAGAAAGACAGGAAATGTACTTGAGTCGTGATAGTATGGACTCCATTTTATTTACTGTAATACATCACTGTTTTTTTTTTCTAGTGTTAGAAACCAGTGAAAAAATGCCCAGAAATTGCTTTCAAAATTGGTGAGAAATCCTGCACTTTCAGAAAAGTGCTGGTTTTCACCACAGCATCTTGACTTAAATATAAAGGCACTAAAAATACATTTTTCTATTCATTATAGACTTCCAATATATAATATAATTCATAGGGCTAAAATGTATCTACAGCATGCTTCTTTTTATGAGTGGTAATAATTATATTAATGAAAATACAAATTATTTAAATGAGATTTATTAGAAAAAGAAATGTTTGATTTTTTTAGTGTGTGTGTGTGTGTGTGTGTGTGTGTGTGAATGCATTTGGTGGTCCTTGTTTGTGTATGTGCATGTGTGTACATGCATGGAAGCCAGAGGTCAGCCTTTGGTGTCATGTTTTAGGATCTATCCATCAGCCTTTGTGAGCTAAAATATTTCATTTGACTGAAGCTTACTGAGTAGGCAAGGGTAGCCAGCCATCAGGACTGAGTGTTCCTACTATGTCCATCTCTTCAGCCCTGGGAGATACCATCATGCTTAGCTTAAGGAGGTATTTTTGTGGGCTCTTAGGATCCAACTGGTCTTCATGCTTGGAAGCAAACATATTACTGACTGAGTCATCTTCTTGCCCAAATTTCATATTTTAAGGAAATTGCTTCATGTGTCCACTAATTTTTTATGCTTAATTTTTATTTTTTGTTTTATTGTTGCCTTTAAGATTTTATTTTTGTTGTTGTTATTTTTGAGGCAGGGTTTCTCTATAGCATTGGAGCCTGTCCTAGAACTAGCTCTTGTAGACTAGTTCACAGAGATCCAGCTGCCTCTGCCTCCTGAGGGCTGGGATTAAAGGCATATGCCACCATTGCCCAGCTAAGAATTTTTTTAAAGTAGTTTTTATGTTTTGTTTAACATTGAACTGACAGGTACCATTTGTTATTTTGTAATTTTATTCTGTAAGTATTAATATTAATAACATTTTTAGTATTATAACAATAATTAAGAATCCAAATAATCTGACTCCCAAGTAAGATTGTCAATTATATTTCATTGAAGATGTTTAATAATGTTTGATTAAAAAAAGAAAATGTTTTATATGGAAAAACTGTTTCTTAAATGTATACATATTTATTTACATTATATATTTTATATAATTTATATTTAATTTGAGTTATGGTCTGTCTGATTGGGGAGATGAATCAGCTGACCACTCATTTGTTTATTCCAGAAATAGGCTTTGAGAGACAATTGGATGTCTGAAATGATTGACAATGTTTTGAGGAAGGATGAGCCGGTTATTTAAATAGAACCATCCATCCTTTGTTTTTGTGGCTCCCTTTTTATAAGCTTGTCCCTCTCTTTAGGTTGGTAACAGGGCTGATAGGAAGGTGTTAAGAACAAAATATGTTCTGTTGAGTCTGAGGAGCTGGAGGCCAGCCCCCGGGCCACTGAGTCAGCCTTGGCATTGCCTAAGGCCACTGGTGTCCCTGAGAGTGAATAATGGAAACTTCTGCAAGGAGCTGGAGGGCCTCCAAAAGGTTGGCTATAAGGGGTCCATTAACTATGGGAGTGCCCTTGGTAGTAAGGAAGCCTCTTTCCTTCCCAGTGCGGAATGAGTATGGGCTATTAAGAAGGCATATTTAGAGTCAGTATAGATATTAGCTCTTTGCCCTTAGCTATTTGGCTTGCTCTAGTCAAAACAATTAATTCAGCCTTTTGAGAGAAGGTTCCCATTGGCAGGCGGGTCGCTTGGACTATGTCAGTGGAAGTGACCACTGCTTATGCTGCCTGGCAGTTTCCTGATTTATCTATAAGGGAACTTCCATCAACAAACAGGGTGAGTTGGGGATCTGTAAGTGGCTGGTCTAGAAAACCCAGCAGTGAGGTTAAAGCTTCTACAGTCTCTGGGCAAGAGTGAGAGGAGGTGCCAGAAGGCATCTTTTAGGTCTAGAACTGTAAAGTAGGAGGTTGTAGGAGGGACGTTAGACAGGAGATTGTAAGGGTTGTTAACCAGAGGGTGAACTGAAATGACTGCCTCATTTATGAGTGGAGGTCTTGAACGAGGGCCTTTAAGGTGCCCTAGCATTGTCTTGTGAGTAGCAATCACAGGAGTAGAAGAGTCCCTCACTTGGGGATCTACTGGATAAGTAGATCAGTCTCGGGTAGGAACCTGAGAGGCTGTTAAAGTGAGAAGAAAGTGTGACTCAGGAGAGTGTGTGGGGGATAAAGTGATTGTGGCCCTGAAGCAGCTGAGAATCTCAACCCAGTACAGGTGCAGGGCAAGCGGATATCACTAAGAAAGAACGAGAGAAAATTTGCCCTGCAAGAATGCAGGGCAGAGGCAAAGTTTTAAGTGGGGAGGAATGGGTTCCATCCACCTCCATAACTGAAATTGGTGAGGGGAATTTAAGGTGCAAGTGAGATGTTAGAACAGAATAGGTAGCTCCTGTGTCCAAAAGAAAAGGAATAGACTTATTTCTAACACATAGCAGCATTATTTGTAATAGCTAGAACCTAGAAACAACCTAGATGTCACTCAGCTGAAGAATGGATAAAGAAAACAGAACATTTTCACAATTGGTACAATTACACAATGGAGTATGATTTAGTTGTAAAAAACAATGACATCAGGAAATTTTCAGGCAAATGGATGGAACTAGAAAGATGTAGGCCCATAGTTTTACATGGTATGGTGACCAGAATCTCATGTCACAGTTTGCACCTGCGGCACAGGAGGTGGTCACCTAGCCTGTTGCCATCCCTAACGAAAGGGTCAGGATGTTGTTCTGCTCCTTCTTTGTAATGTGGAGGATGCCTGGGGTAGAGATACTAATTCAACTTATGCGACAGAGCTGGCATAGAGAGCAGGAAGATAGGAAGATTTGACAGAGAGGGCAGAGAAAAATGTGGTGACTAAAGTCAGTCACCTGGTTACCTAGGAAACAGAATACTAATGAATTTGCCCTCAGTTTACATTTTGGTATAAAGGCTACTTGGAGAATAAACACAGTGAACTTTCAGGATGTGACCTCAGGATTTCATGAGGGATCACTAGGAATCTCCCTCCAGAAAAAGCCACGTGAGTTGTGTCTGGAGAAATAATTTATGATCTGGGCTGGCTCCAGACCATGACAGAAAGACAACATGGTATGTACTCACACATATATGGATATTAGATGTAAAGCAAAGGATAACCAGACCACAACCCATCGTCCCAGAGAAGTTAGGTAACAAGGAGGTCCCTAGGGAGAGGAAATAGATGAGATCTCCTGGGTAAACTTGGGTCAGAGGGGCATAGAGTGGAGGGGGTAGGGAGAGAAACATTAGGGAACAGAATGGTCAAGTTGGGTGAGGGACAGAATGGGAGAACAATGAAAAAAATCTTGATAAAGGGAGTCATTAAGGGGTTAGGGAGAAACCTTGTCCTAGGAAAATTCCCACGAATCCACAAGGATGACCCCAGCTAAGATTCCTAGCAATATTGAAGAGGGCCTTTCCCTGTATTCAGACTGGTGAATACGTTGTCATCATAGAACTTTCATCCAGTAGCTGACGGAAGTAGATGCAGAGATCCACCACCAAATACCAGGCTGAACTCTGGAAGTTCAGTCCAAGAGTGGGAGGAGGGATTATATGTGCAAGGAAGTCAAGACCATGATGGAGAAACCCATAGAGACAGCTGACCTGCACTTACGAAATTTCATGAACTCTAGACCCACAGCTGGGGAGCCTGCCTGGAACTGAACTAGGTGCTCTGCCTGTGGGTGACAGTTGTGTAGCTTGGTCTGTTTGTAGGGCCCCTGCGATGGCAGTGGGACCAGAATCCATCCCTGTTGCATGAGCTGTCTGTTTGGAACCCATTCTCTATGGTGGGATGCCTAGCTCAACCTTGATGCAGCGAGCAGAGGCTTGGTCCTGCCTTAACTTAATGCACCAGGCTTTTTGACTCCCCGTGGAAGGCCTTACCCTTTCTGAGGAGTAGATGGGGAGTAGATTAACAAGGAGGTGAGAGGAAAGGGAGGAAGAGAGGAGGGGGCAGTGGTTGATAATGTAAAATGAATAAATTTTTTAAAAAAAGAGTGACATTGTGTCTTCACAGCGTTAGAACAGTGACTAAGGCAGTCACTTAATGCTATGATACCTAGTTCCATCTATTTTCCCAGAAATGATATAATTTTATTCTCCCTTATGGTGAAATAAAAATCCATTGTGAGAAAGGACTTTTATACATTGTGAATTATTGCAGCCTCTATGTAAGACAGCATTGAGGCCCCCAAGAAATCAAAAGTAGAGGTGCCTTTGATCTAGCACTCCTGGGAATACACTGTAACAAAATCCAATATCCACCCAATAGAGAGATACCTGCACATGCATGTTGATGGTGGTTCTATTCCCGATAGCAAAGGTATGGAAGTCGCCTAGACACCCCTCAGTAGAGTTCTATTCGCCCACACAGACGAACACAGTCATGTTTTCAGAGGCATAGACTGACTTGATATCATCATGGTAAGTGAAAGAAGTGAGACTTGGGGGTAGTATTGCTTGACTTCTTTTTTAAAGGTGTATTTATTTTTATTTGATGTGAATGGGTAGTTTGCCTGCACATATGTGTTTGCATCATGTGTTTGCACTGGCCACAGAAGTCAGTAGACATTGGGTCCTCTGGTACTGGAATTATTGACAGCTGTGTGTGGTCATGTGGATCTTGGAAATTGAACACAGATCATTTGCAAGTGTGCTTAACAGCTGAGTTATTTCTCCAGACCCTACAATTTTTTTTTTAAATAAGAACATAATGTTTTTAAAGATTTGAAATCAGAAACTAAACTATTAAGGAAGATCAAGAACAAGTGAGGAGAATGTGGCAGGGTAAGTAGGCTTAAAACACATTGTATTAAGTGCAGTAGTTAGAAGTAAAATAGAACATATATTATGGTAGCCTATGTAATAGACGGGAGGAATACTTCCTACTAAGTGATGATCAATTTTTGTCTCATGGACTGTGTCTAAGGTCTAAGAAGAACAAACATTCTTAGTAGGGCTTCAGAATTGATTCACTTGGAGTGGTCAGGGTAGAGAAATGACAAAGCCATTTAAACCAGGACAATTTAAAATAAAGAGTGACTCACTCTAACAGCAGAGTCACGAGGGATTAGTTAACAATAAAGATGGCGCTGTAAAATCCAGGGGCAACAGCAGTATAAGGAGCTGTCTTATGGAAGGCTGAGACTACTGAGCATGGCTAAGTAAGACATTTGGTGCTGAGATCCAGAGCCTCCTGGAGAGGGCGCACCAGCGGCATCCCTGTGGTGCCTTGTAGATGGGCCTTGTCTATGGCTCTCGGGACAGTTGATCTGTCAGAAAAGTCCACAGAAGCACCTTACACAAAACTGGGCAGCTCCATGGAAAGCCTGCAGGGCACTGCCAGAAGCAAGCAGTCGAGACGGAATGTAACTCAGGAGTTAGGTACTGGGAAATCCGCCTCCCCTTCAGGGCCTCGTCCCTGGAAAAGCTGAGCACATTGAAGACAACCGTGGTAAGTCATTAAAGCGACAAAAATTTATTCTTCATTCGGGAAAGTCTGTTCTAACACCTTGGACCTAAAACAACTTAGCGTCTTGTGGCACTTCAAAAGACACCATCTGTAATCACAGAGAAGGAAGTCGGGGGAGAATTGGCCCAAGTAGCTTATGCAGAAATGTTTGCTTTAGAAGTATAATTTTCTTGAGATATATATAATCAGGGCGGGATTTGCAAGGAAAGTCTGGATGAACTTTCCACTCTGCATATTCCTAGCGTGGTAGGGCACGCCTCCTCGAAAGCCACTTAGCTGAGCTAGCCTTCTGCCTGCTCATTCATGCGAGGCACGATATTCCTGGCTTTTCACAACTAGACTGTGGCATGTGTCGCTCCCTGTATTTTTACCTCTTCTCTACTAATAATTTACTCTTTAGCCTGCTCCATTTCTGGTTCCAGAGTCTGCTCCCGCAGCCTCCAGGAGAGGGAGCTCATGCTTCTCTTACTCCCTCAGAGGCACTGAGGAACACTTGCAGTAGGGGCAATCCTCTGAAAAGTGGAAAATCACCGAGGACACGTGAAATGTCACCAAGTCCAGTCTGGAGTGTGGCGATAGCGGTGTGACAGGAGATACAGCCCGGAGATTGTGATTTTGCTCTGCTAGGGGCAAAAGAGGGGTATCACTATTTTCTAACAGACATATACTTTATCGATGAAAAAAATTAGATGTATCTTTAGAATTATTCCTCCTTTTGCTTTACCTTGATTTAGTAATTTTTTTTTTTTTGTAAACTAAGGGCTTCAGTGGTTGTAGGCATGTGCTGTACCAATGTGCTAAAGCCCTAATTCGGATTTATTGGTTGCTATGAGTTACGAATATAATGCATAGTTGATGCTGATAAGAGAAAAAAATAAGTAAAAAAGCAAGTAATACATTTTTACCATCATTTAAGTTAACCAATCATTTTAGCTTGGTGTAAATCATTTTAAATCATTCCATATATTTTAATTCTTGTGCTTTAATCTATATAACTCAAAAGAATTTGTGTTTTCAGAGCTGAAACCAGGATTCAGCATGCTAGTCACATTAGCAGTGCTTAGTCTGCGATTTCCAAAATTTAGTAGCTTCTCATATTTAATTTCACTACTTGATTCACATTCAATGTAGGTAAATGTGACATTTGCTTCATTTACTCTTACTGGGAAATTACCCAGGAACAATTTTGAATGTAGCAGACTTCATTACATCAGTGATTTTTCATTATTCCTGTGAATCAGCTGATGCTTCTCTTTTTGAGCAGCATGGTCCTCTGTATGGCTGGGGCTCAGCCTCTAACTGATCTTCGCTCTTAATTGAACATTTAATAAAGATTGAAGGTATCAGTTTGCTTTCCCATGAATTTTGTCTGTGGCTGTAAATAATTCTGTGTTTTCTTTCTTCATTTAATATTGTTTCACTGAGGTTCAATCAAATTAAGGGAGACACACTTAGACTGATATAAATGGCCTAGACATTTCTATGTGCAAATCAGCTAACTATACTGCTAATATCATCTTTTTTGTGTGTTTGGCCTAGATTTTAAAGACAGATGTATCAATAATTGCTGTGGGACAATGGTTTTACCTGTAAAGATTTGTTTCTTGTACTTGTTTAATAAAATGCTGACTGGCCAGTAGCCAGGGAGGAATTCAGTCTCCAGGCAGGAAGTAAGAAGCTGGGCAATGAGAACAAGAGAATGCTGAGAAGAGGAAATGTTAGTCTGCAGTTGTCGTCCAGTAACAGAAGAAGCAAGACGAAAATACCTCGCTAATAAAAGGTACCATGCCACGTGGTTAACACAGACTAGAATTATGGGTTAATATGTAAGATAGTAGAGTTAATAAGAAGCCTAAGATAATAGGCTAACCAGTTTATAATTAATGTAGACCTTTGTGTGATTTGGGGGGGCTGAAAGGCAGTTGGATAGAAACCTCTGTCAACAGATAATTATCCCAAATGTTTTTAAAAGTTGGATTATATTAACAGAAGTGTTTGGCAAAGCTTAAGGAAATAATGAAATTGACATTGATTGACATTTTCTCTGCTTTGAAGAATATCAGCTGATTTACTTAATAAAAATCAAAAAGTAAATATTATGTTAGCCTGTGATTTTAAAAGGATACCAAATTTTAATATTGCAAGTTTCCAAAAGAAGTATTCTTTTGAAAAATCAAAACAAGCATAATATAACAATGCAATTTTACTGAGGTTAAAATAATTTGCACTAAAGGCTTATTCTAATAAAACTTTTTTGAACAAATGAACGTCTCCTAATTTGACATAGGGTAGATCATGGGTAGTTAGGATTTTTCTTGCTGTGATAAAACACGAAGACTAAAAAGAAACTTGTGAAGGAAAGAGTTTATTTCATTTTATAGCTCTCTGGTCACAAATCATCACTGAAGGAAGCCAGTGCAGGAACTCAAGGAAGGACCCTGGAGGGAAGAGCTGAAGCAGAAGCATGGAGGAAGGATGCTTACTATCTTGCTTCCTGCTGGCTTCCCAGCCCATTTCTTTACTGTTGTTCTTAATTCTGCGGGTTAGACGGTAGAGACATTATGCGAGGAAGAAAACACAGACACGCGGCAGTCCCACATGGGTGCACTTTAATGGGGAAGGGATAACAAACAGGTAGGGGGGCGTGCAGACATGGTAGGAAAGACAGGGAGGAAAAAGGGAGGAGAGAGAGAGAGAGAGAGAGAGAGAAAGAGGGGGGCTCGTGGCGGCCCCCTCTTTTTAACGGGGAATGCAAAAGCTTCTGGGAAATGTGTCCCGCGCTTGCGTGTGCTGGAGTCCAGGGGAACGCTGGGAGTTGTAGTGTTGCAAGAGAACAACACTTACAGCCCACAGAATGCCAGCACCCCCAGACTAGGAATGGTACCACCCACAGTAGGCTGGGCTGTTGGGCCCATATGTGAGACCCAGTCAGACTTCCTGAGCCTAACTTGAGTTTTGTGAGGCCTAGTGTAACTTTCTGTGCCTAACTCGAGTTTGGAGACCTGTCTCTGGCTACCCGACCTAGGCCCACATCTGCCCAGCCACCTCTAGTATGGCAGAATATTATTGGCTCAACCTCAACCCATCCCAAGCTTCTCCACCCCCATCACAACCCGATGTAAGTCCCAGCTTGATACCGTTAAATGAGATTCTGCTTCAACTGACTCCTGACTCAGTGCCTGTGTTTATCCCTTGTGGCCAGTGAGGGAGGGCTGGGTGGTTCAACACTCATCATCCAACTCAGCTCCAGGGAAAGGTCTGGCTCTGCCCCTGCCATTTCTGCCAGAGAATCCAGCACTGGGCCCCCCCACATCAAACAGTAATTAAGAAAATATAGACTTTAATTAAGAAAATTAAGACTTACCTACAGGAAGATCTTATAAAGCATTTTTGCTTTTTAAATTGCATAATACATTTATAAAGTTTAAGCAATAGAGTTATTAAAAGATGCATTACATTTCTAGCTTCATGTCCAGAAAATTCTTGATACTTTGATTTCTGAATCTTTGATTTTCACCTCTTTAATCCATTAAGTTCACAAGGCTATGTGTTTGCATTTTTTTGTACTTTTGCTGTAATCTTGAAGTCTGAGACCAGAATTTGTTAATATTTTTGCATACTCCCCTTATGTTAGGGAATCAGGATTATGTTGTCTTTTGACCAATATCTGATACAAATTTTAAAAACTATTTTCCTATTGTATATTTTTTAGTATTTTGTGAAAGTCTCTGTGGTAGGTGACCTGATCATCCTGTGTAGAGATGAGGCATTTCCTAAAGGACAGAGTCATTGATAAAGAGAAAATTTTATGTTAGATTTGATGTCTGGATCAGATTTTCTACAAGGATCATAATAAAGAATTCGCATGAATTGCTGGGAAAAGGTGAGGGGAGAGATTGTTCCTAGTGAGTCCAATGTTTGATTTCTATTCAGAAATATGCCATAAGCCCCTTATATATATGGCCTGAAACATTTGACTCCTCTTTTGTCTTTACTAAAGGTGCAGCCTCAGAGCTCTGGCCTCATGGACCACAAAACTTTATTTCCTGCCCCTATATGCCAGTTCTCAATACCTGGGTTCTAGTGTCTTTTGGAAGTCAGCTTTGAAAATTTGCATAGCTGTGAAATTTAATAGTTTTTCCTGTAAAACTGTGTATTTTTAAGGAAAGAGTATGTTTTCTAATATTAGGGTATTCTTCCATTTCAGACCTAAATGTTCCCAAATTTTTACATAATGAAATATGCAAGTTAAAGAGACTATATGTCTTCCAAGAAAGGATATTATACATAAAAAATATTCCAGGCAACTGTGTAGGGTCTTCCCCATAAGTCTTTGGTAGAACATAAATATGTACATGTAAAGTTAAAAAAATTTATTAAGCTAAGTAAATAAAAGCTACCAGAAATAGAAGAAATTAAATATGAGATGAATACCTTCAGACTTAAAAAGGGTAAGGAGTTATTTTGAGTTTATGAACCATGAAATACTAAAAAGTTCATGCTCTAGTAGTGAAAACTCATTTGCTTAGAGTAAACCCTAAAATAGCTTATAAACAGACCCGAATATATCATGCTTATTTACAAGTTGAATTAATACCTAATAGGAAAAAACCAATATTCCCTACGTGCATACAACAACATCAGTTAGTTTTCAGTAACATAAACTCATGGCATCTGGTATGTAAAGAAAATGACTAGCATATGAAAAAAGAAGAAAAGTGTAATTACTAACCAGGAAGCAAGTATGTCAGTGAAAAGAGACATAGAAAAGAAATATGACGGGGTCAGAGACACAATTTTAATAATCTTACATTCCTGAATAACCTACATATGAGATGCAGGAGAAAAGATTAATAATTTTGAAGACACAGTAACAGAAATATTAAAAATCACACAGGAACTAGCAAAACACCAACAGCTAGAAATGTGCATGAGTGTGAGAGTTTTTCACTAGCATACACGTGTTTTGGAGTGTCTTCACTAGTGTAGCAAAGAAAGAAAGCAAACAAAACAAAAATGGATATGTGAATGAATATTTGTGTTCACGCACATGTATACGGGGTGGTGTGTGTGTGTACCTGCTCATGTGCATGGGTGCACCTGCCTGCCTGTCTGTGTCCTGTAGGCTTTTGTGTATGTACTTTCTCCTATCTATCTATCTATCTATCTACCTACCTATCAGCTATCTATTAAGACAGGGTCTTACTATGTAGCTCTGATTGTCCTGAAACTCACCATTTAGATTATGCTGTTCTTTATCTCTCAAATATTCATCTGCCTCTGCCTCAGGTTGTGGTTTTAAAGGTGTTCATCCCCACACTTGACCAAGCTTTTTATTTTTAATTATTAACAAATCTTCAACTGTTCAAGTATAACAGCAATATTTTACAACATTCTAAGGAACAAAATGTATGTATCAGTCATAGACAAAATGATAGCAGTCACACAAAGGACAGAAAAGACAAACAAAAGTATATTATAATTTCTTGCTTATGAATCATGTAACTATCTGACTAAACTGACAAATTTATAACTGACATATTGATAACATCAAAAATATTCTAAGAAATCATGAAAATAGGCTTAATAATAATGCAATTTTGAAAATAAAATGAGTACCAATAAAATTTTTTATAAAATATGTAAATAATTGGAACAAATGGAAAATATAATATGCTTCATTTAAATAATTTTATACTTATATTAAATATATCAATATTAATTTGTAAATATCCACAAGATAAAGAAAACATCATAAGGGGACATTAAGAAAAAATGAAAAAAAATCATATAAAAGTAAAAGTGAAAGCTTGTTGTGGTGGTTCACAGCTTCAATTATAAGCACTCTGGAGGCAGAGGTAGGTGTATTTCTGTGAGGTTGAGGTTAGCCTGGTCCACACAGCAAGTTCCTACACAATGAAACCCTGTTTCATTAAAAATAAGAAAATGAAAAACAGCGTGCAGGAATGGGACATAGAACAGGATGGCGACTGATTTCGCAGTGATTGCTTTCCCAGAGACTTGGTAACAGGTATTAGTATGTCCTATGCAAACTTCCTTCGCTAGAGCTAAAGAAGTCAAGTGAGACAATGTAACACTTTGTGTTAATGTAATGAGGAAAGACACACTGAAAGGGCAGGAAGGAAAGTTGTATGTGTCCCAACCTCCAGCAACTGTCATGAGACAGACTTTCTACTTAGAAAGCCTTGGAGAGAAAAGCCCAGTACTGCCCAAAGCCACATAACCTTTAACCCCAGCCGGTCTTCAGTTGAGATGTTGAATTGCATTAGCTACAAAGTTGAATAGTTGTACCACACCTCTTCTAATTCGGACAGTATTGCTAGTGCAAGTTCCCACTCCCTGGGTAAACAGAGCACAAACATAACAAAAGGTTCTGCTTTGCTGCTGACTGCTGGGGCTGCTGAAGTAAAACCCAACATAGACAGAAAATGAAGGTCCTTATACACAGACTGGAATTCACAGAGCTTGCAGAATTTCATGAATCTTAGACAAATATCCCTCATGCTGGTGGGGCAGACCTCTGTTGAGGACTTACTTTTTGCTTGTACAGAACCCAGCAGTTACATCATTGGGTATGATTCTGCCTAGCACCGTCCTGGTGGGCAAGGCAATGTTTACCCTTAACTCCCAGTACCACAACCGTATCACCCAGACTGTCATTCACAGAGGCTCTAGACTTGTGTTGGTTCCAGAGACCTACACCCAGTGGTACAGACAGGAGTTCTGAGTTGCATTCTTCACTGTATATGATATGACCCTGGGCATACTTCATAAATCTTTAGATTCTTGAGGATGGTGAGACCCAGGTATGACCTAGCATAGTGTCAGACTTAATGGCCAAGGGACTACTTTCACCAATTCTGCCCCTAAGACTTGAGCAGCATAGTACAGAGTAAAAATTAGTCTGCCTGGGATAAGACAAATACAAGCACTGGCAGAATAGCAGGATAAGGCAGAGAGTAGCAACACTAGACACTGGTCCTCTTCTATTAGACTTCTACTCCAGACAGGTTCACCTGTAGCAGGTTAATGTGGTCTTGGGCCATGTGTTTACTTCATCAGTAGATCGTAACAGCACTGATTGACCTTTCCCATTGCTGTGTCTGTCTTGGTAGGTTTTAGACTTCAGGTTCTGATGAGCTTGGTGAGTTGTTGGCTATACATGCGATCTAAGGGTCTGGAGCCTATTGATTCATAGTGTGCTTGCTTTTTGTAAGATTCACATCTTACATTCATCACATGCTGACTGTTGTGGGAAAGGCATCTGAACCTTCTTCAGTTAAGTTTGAGAAAGTTAATATCTCAAAGACAAGGCAGTTGACAACGTGTAGTCAGAGGGAAAAATAATAGTTAAAAAAAAGAGGGCCTGTGAAAATTTTGGATAAGAGGAAAAGCTTCACAAATTGGTTGATAGTGTTTAAGAAGCACTTGAAAAGGTAAGTGAGATAGAAAGTCTATTCAAACAACTCAAAACAAAAATTTCCAAACCCAGAGAAGGAAGCAAATACATGTTACCGAAAGGTCCTACTTTGTTAGGCAAATGGAATTCAACTATGCCTACTGCAAATTTAATCTAGTCCCCAGGGATGAAAGATAATGACAAGGTCTTCAAACCTTCAAGAAAACCAGAAACAACAACAACAACAAAAAAACATGTGTGGTCTTCCAGGTAGCCTGGCTTCAGGATTTCACTCAAAACTTTATGGTCTAGGAGGGCGTTTCGAAGTTTCAGTGAAGAATAGTTCTCAGTGAAGGTTATCTTTTAGAAATTAAAGAGACAAACAATTCTCAGACAAAAAGGAGCTGAGCAAATACACACCAGATGTACACTAGAAAAAGTGTAAAGGAAAGTCTTAAGAAGAAAACAGGTGTGAATGTGTAGGAAGAAACAGGAAAGTGCCAAATCCCATTTTATTTATAAAAATCAGTAGAAAAAAATAATCCTGGTTATGTCTATCTAATGTAAGTATGTACACAGACAAATTCAGAATGATCTAATATTTAAGAACAGAGCTGAAAGCTTTTATATGTTTACTATAAAGAATTAAGTTTTGTTGTGAAGCAAAACCATAAAAATTAACAACTGCATGGTTTAGGGTTATGTTTAGGATTCAATGTGTTAAGGAGTAGACAACAGATATTTCAGGAACCAAAATTTCAAAGTGTGGCAAGGGAATGATCACAAGTATAGAGTTTTAATTAATTTAATAAAAACCCACAAAGAAATAGCAGAACAGTTTGTATTCTTAAACAAAAGAAGCCAGCCTTTATTTGTAGAAATTTAACCCAGTAATTGAAGAATACATGCTTTTTCAGCACACAAAACATGTTCAGAATAGACAACGTAGTATGTCGTAAGCAGGTCTCAAAAATTTTGGAGAAATTAAAGTCATATTTTTATTAATCACAATACAATAAAGCTAGAAATGAAAAACTTTGGAAACTAATAAAATATTTGGAAATTAAGTAACTTACTTTCTAACAACCAGTTAATCAAGGAATAAATCAAAAGTGAATTTAAAAGATTTCTTAAATAGCAATGGCGATACAACAGAATAATGGCCAAAGCACTACAAAGAGGGAGGTTTACCATAAACAGTGCCTGCCTTAAAGAGGAAGAAAAATCTCACGCAAACAATCCATTACTTGGTCTTCAGTAGGTAGGCAAATAAAAACGAAGAAAATACCCAGTCATCAGAATGACAGACATTATAAAAATTAGGGAAAGAACAAATAAATTGGAAACTGAAAACAGTAAAACTTTAAAACAACATGCATGATTATTAAAAGTGCCAGTCTTTAGTAAGAAAACATAGGCAAACCCCTTAGCTAGGCTAAGAGAGATGACTCAGAAAACATCACTAGGGTCAAAGGAGAAACATTAGATGCAGTGCCACAAAAATACAAAGAATCATTCGACAGTGCTGTGGTCAGCTACATGCAGAGAACATTGATGACATAGAGAAGGAGAGAAATTCCTGAATACATACAGCTTGCCAAGATTAAATTATGAGGAAACAGAAAATACGAAAGATAACACTGAGTAACAAGAATGAATCAATAATTAAAATCTCCCAACAAAGATCAACTCATAATTATACAAGATCAATTCATAGAAATTCTTCATTATTCCAAAAATTAGAAGAGAGAATTCTCCAGTCACATTCTAAGAGATCAATCATAACACGCTATTAAAACAGAGAAATGATACATCAATAGTGACAAATCCTACTAAAGGCCTGAGTCCTTGATGAACATAGATAACAAAAATTCCCAATAAAAACTATCAAACTGACTCCAACAACACATACAAGATTATTCACTGGCTCAAGAAAGATTCATCTCAGGTATGCAAAGATGCCTCCATGTGAAATCAAGCAAAGCACAGCACATTAATATAGAAGATGAAAACCCCATGATTATCTCAGTAGGCATACAAGTTATTACTTTCTCCTACAATATCGGTGATTACAAAAAGACTAAAATTCTCTACCATTGCAAAGACAGAGAAAACAAACCTGCATGTTCTTCTAGAACTATAAATTAATGCAATCATTGTGAAAAGTAGTAAGGCTGCTATAAAAAGAAAGAAAGAAGAAATCTAGTTGCTATATGGTGCAGCAACATCACTGTAGAACTAGGAAATATACTCGGCATTTTGAAGAGACCATAGAAGCATACTGCTAAGTTTTCACTTTGAGTGATGGGGAGGTTTTCTGTGTTGGATTTTTATCTGGAATGTGTATGAGCTGCTCCTACAAAGTCAGCTGGGGTTCCTGGATAGTGGATCCTCGAGGCCAAGAAAAGTCAGAAGAAACAGAAGATGGGATAGTATTGGGAGGTCTGTCTGGTCATGCCAAAGCAGCAAAACACCCCAGAGTTTATTTCAGAACTTGCTTATATCCAAAAGCAGAACAAAGCACAGCACAGATGGTCAATCAGTATCTAACCACAAGACCTCATTCTTGTCCTTGAGTGAGCAGCCTCCTCTCCAACTTGTGCTTGCTGTTCAGAAGCAGCCTTACTTTCTATCTTGATGTTCCTGATATTATTGTCAGCAGTACACCTTCTACTAGATAGAGTGTTCTTTTCTCATGGGCTAAATCAGAAATCTCTCATAGCCCTCAAGGTGTAAGAAAAAGTAGAGCATGCAAGCTTGAACTCAAATTACATTTTAACGTCAGAAATGACTCCAGATGGAAACTGAGTCACACGTGGGCTCCCAAAATTTCCTCCTTTTTAATTGTATTTTAAGGATCTCTCAGAGTTTCTCAGAAAACTGTGTCTGCCTTAGGGGTTCCTTACTTCACTCAAGTCTTACCCTTCATGGGAAAATGAATCCTAATGATCCATCTCCTGTCTTAGGTTGAAAAGAGACAAAGAAAACTCACCCATCTCTGACTGCAAGTCTCTGGTGTCAAGCTTTTAGGGAAGTGTGCGGAATTTTACTCAGTGAAGTTCTGAGCCCTTTTTCCACAGTGAATTCATAATTAGCTTGAAAACTAAAGGTAAATTATGCCCTGAAGAACACAAGCTTCAACAACTGCAATACTACTAAGAAGTGAAGTAAATGCTGACCATGATGGAACAGTCATTTTAAATTATTCCAGAATATCTTCAACTTCTTTTAATGCATCAAAATCTATTTTTAGAATTTTTCAATTCCTCAAATCTCTTGATGTAATTTAGCCAAATTTAAGGACTCATTATAATCATGCCAAATTCCCTTAAGATGTGCTTTAACTCTTTACCAACCAATAATACTTTCATTATACACAAAAGATGTAACATAAATTCATTCATAGCATGGCAATTCAGCTGGACTCTAGTTTTTAAGCTCTGTAGTTCAGCTCCCCAAAATTGTGTCAAATCATATAAAGCATTTACTTATAGTTCATTTTTACATCTATATCTTCTTGTGTCTCCAATGTCATAGAAACATTCTTAGATAATTGTTTAACAAATCCTGCACTTTGAATAAACTGAGACAAATTCACTGAAGCAACTAGTAGTAAGCATAACAACAAAAGCAGAAATTCCTGCTGCAACTAATCCAACAGCACATTTCTGACTACCTAAAGCTTTCTTAATTTCTTCAATTACTTGTAACCCTTTGTCATCAAACCATGGATCATTTACATGCACAGACAACTTTATATAAAAAAAAGGTTATTTTAACACCAATACACGGGTATGATCATATTACGTGAGAAATACAGTTAGTCAAAATACAATCAGGGCATGATACATTAAACACAATACCATTCATGGAGACTGTTATCTCTCCCATAAAAAGAACATAAGGCATTTTGACACGAGCCAAAACAGTTCCTTTGAGGGGCAAAACAGGTATTGAAGAACTGGATTTTTCTGCCACCTTTCCCATGGCAGCAGTGAGTTTCCAAATACAAGTTTGTAGAAATTTTGTACTGGAATACCACATTCCAGCTGGTAGTCCTTGGTCCCAAGATTCTGCTGTAGACAAAGGATCTTCTTGATTTCCAGACCAATCAAGAATGTACTGTGATGTTGTACTTTAATGGAATCATGCCAGTACATCATCTCCACTACAAAGTTCTATTAGACTCTCGCAGTTCCTTCATGCATGGAGGAAATCTTTGAAGGGGTGAAGTATCATTTACCCAATTACCTTGAGGAAGCAATCACTTTGTAAAATAAGTGTATTGTTTATCATGTCCCATTACTAATTTTGGAAACACTCCAAGACATCCTTTCATAGCACTATTCTTTGCTAAACACACAAGAATTGCTTTACTATACCCAACATGAGAAAATTTTCAAGTAATCAGGAACTCTTATACAGAAGGTTGATCTAAAAGATGTATATTGTTGACTGTGGCTACAATCTCCTTTCCCTCCCAAACAGCAGGATGTAAAATGGGTGGATCAGGAACATAGGCCCAATTGGTCTCACTCTGGCTTTTCTGGATTATCATCAGCAACATCAGGGTCAGCATCTCTCTGCTCCACACATGATGCCAATTGAGCTTCAATTTCATCCTGTGAAAAAAGCACAAACATGCCCTCTCCCCATACCAAAACATTGTTGGGACCCTTTCGTAAGTAGATGGATCTTTCCATTAAACTTGAGCAAATTATGTGGTGGTGCTTTCATGCTGGTAGTGCTCTCCTGCCAAAATCTATTCATGGCAGATTGCTCACAGACATCCACATTTAAAAATTTTAAATTTTAAAATAAAATGAATATATGGTGATTGTGGGTATAACCCTAACTCCCTATTTTTATTATATTTTAGTTAAGACTTCCATGTGCCCTTTCAAAATTCCCTGCCCCTGCATAGTACATCATCTCAAATCCTTGAGATGAGTTTGTTCCAGAGGCTGACATTGAGGTTTCAGCATCATTAGTTTAATGGCACTCAGAGGTTTGCACTATGATGACGAGTTATTCACTTGTATTTAGGACCTCAGTCTTCCTTTCAGATTTAAAGGCCATGTTTCCATAATTAACATAACTATTCACCAGTGAAGAATCACCCATCTTATTAATGTAGAAAATCAATCAGAATTAGCACATGGTTAAATATTCAACATTTTTATAATTTCCCTATAAACTCAGCATTGCACATAGATGAATAATTTTTCCTGTATCATTTCAGTCTCTTGTTTGCCCCTTGTCCTTCAGACAAAATGCAAATCTCCATCAATGTCTCCTCTCGTGAGTTCTTCTAGCAGTCCAGAACATTGTATAAATACATTTCAAACAAGAGCCAAATATTATATATATATAATATATATATTATATGTATGTATCACAATAAGAATAATTTAAATTTGCATTAACATATAAAAATGTGTACCAGTGTGAAACTTTTGAAACTAGCAGCAGTTTTCTTTATCTTAATAAATAGGAATTTGTACCCAATTTCCTTTAAAGATGATAAGTATTTGTAAACCATTGGATCTGAATGATTAAAACCCGTATATTTTTCTTTTCCTGTGAAAACAAAAGCATAATTTTCCCCAAAATAATGCATCTTTAAATTTTACTTTAAAATCAACACTTCCCAAAGTACACATATTGGTATAATTCAACAATTTTTTAAAGCAGACTCATTCATGAAGCAGGAACCCCAAAGGACCATCTCACCTTTAAGCAAGATTAGCAGTCATTTATCTGTGGGTTCTGTATGTCCAGTTTTTATAGTATAACATGAAACAATCCAGGGAAGAGAAGTTTCTTGCTCAAATGGCTAACAAACTCCATAAGAAGCCTCTTCAAAGCCCATCATCCTTTTGAAGTAATTGCTGTTGCCAGGAGGAGATGTGTCTCATTGTCATGAAAAGTCTTGAGTTATTAAAACATTTTAAATGCCATATTCTGAAGGTCTGTCAATGATTTGAAGAACATCTTTCTAACTGAAATATATCTCTATGTATCTAGAAAACCTATCTAAAACGACTACAACATTGACTATTATAGATGACTATCTATTAACGTATATTTAATTATACACTACATTTTTAAATGAACTATACAAATACAATACCTTAATCAAGAGAAGAAATATACATATAACAAGATTGACCTTAAATTTGCATCAATAAACCAAAATCCCTACCAATGCAAATCTTGATAGCATATTCCCCATTAAATGTAAAAACATTTATAGACAATATTGGGAATATGGGTATAGTTTTGTCCATACTGCTTCCTTCTGTTTGGGGGTGCTGTTAATCAGGTCTTTCATGGTGTATCCTGTGTGCTAGGTTCATCTCAGTCAGCAGTTTGGTGAACTAAGTTTTTGAGGGTATTCACAGCAACCTTTCAGGGGGTCATGGTCTATCAAACCACATTGGTCTGGAAGCAATCCACAGGTTCTCATTCTCTGTGGAAACAAAAGAACTTCTTTTCCAAAGCAACGTATCTTTAGACGGAAATTCTTGGTCAAGATACCTTTATAAATATACATGCTGGTTTAGCTTAGCAGTCCATACAATGAAATATCTCTCCATACTTAGCTCCTTCACAGTCATAAATTCAATGATAGTACAATAATATACATTATCCAGACTCTGTGAATTTTTCATTTTTATGTGGCTTAGTTTTCTTTACTTCTTTTAATCTATGATTATCTGTATTCTGTCTCTTTAAGGACTTTACCCTTTTTTAAAAAAAAGCATTAACTTTATTTATGACTCTCCATACTCTTTTTCTTCTCTCTTCTAAGCCTGCGTACATTTATCCAACATTATGTCTCATCTGGATTTGCCTTTATTGCATATCTGTAATTGTTTTCTGACCAGAATTTCTTCTTAAAAATGCTAAGCACTTAAGAATCTAAGCTGTGACATTAGTAGGTCAAATACAATACTGTGTGTTTGCCCTGCCCAGTCTAGCATGGCATAGTGGCTTGCACCTCTGAGAGTCAGACACAGAGCCCCATTCTCAGTCACAGAGCCAGTCCATGTCATCATTAAGCAAGCTGCAGCAGTCTGCTCACAAACCCCAGTAAAATGCTCTGTCTCCTGAAAGAGCCAGAGGTTGCGCTGGCAGCATAGCCCATAAAGCCAGCATTTTAAAATATCCGAGGCTTTTTTTTTTTTTTTGCTATGGCTGAATCAGGAAAATCTCTCTTAAAGGACCTGCAGCAAGCTGCCAGCAAATAGCAAGAAGCTGTGTCAAACTTTTTTTTTTTTTGTCTAGAATTCATTTTCAAGCCCTCTCAAGTTTTATGTGGATTTAATTGGCCACGTGAATGCCAATTGTTAGCAAGGAGCTGATTGTTCGTTCCAGCCACCCAGAACCAAAATACTCACACAGAAACTGTATTAATTAAATCACTGCTTGGCTCATTAGCTCTGACTTCTTATTGGCTAATTCTTACATCTTAATTTAATCCATTTCTAGTAATTTGTGTATCACCATGAGGTGGTGACCAACCAGCAAAGTTTCAGCACGTCTATCTCTGGTGGTATCCATAGTGTCTCCTCTGACTCAGCCCTTCTTCCTCTCAGCATACAGCCTAGCTTTCCCCACCTAGTTCTGTTCTTCCCTGCCTTAGGCTCAAGGCATTTCTTTATTCATTAATCAACAGAAGCAATACATAGACAGAAGGACCTCCTATACCACCTCTCCAACATGTGCTTGCTGCTCAAAAGCCGCCTTACTTTCTATCTTGATATTTCAGAGGTTTGTCATTAGCATTACACTTTTTTTAGTAGATAGAGTGTTCTTTTCTCATGGGCTAAATCAAAAGTCTCTCATAGCTCTGAAGATATAAGAAAAAGTAAAGCAGGTAAACTTGAACTCAAATGACATTTTTAAGTCAGAAATGACTCCAGATGAAAACTGAGTCACACATGGGCTCCTACAAGAATGGGTGCACTAGTCTGTATAACTCTGGTTACATGCATGCATGTTTTTTGATTTGATTGACACTTACTACTTAATACCAAAACTTTTATTGCACAATTGAACATAGTTTGAAAGTTATTTTAGCTATAATTATTGTTGAGTATTCAAGAATATTATATTTTACATGTCCTTGATTTAGTGACTTAATAAATAGCACCTGTAATTGAATAATGAATAAGCAGGTCATAACTAAAGCAGTAACATAAAAAAAGGGTTTTAGGCAATTGAGTTAATAAAATAAACGTCTAATTTATTAACTTAATTTTCATGTAAAAAATACATCAAAAGCTAGAACTAAACCCAAAACAAGAATAAAATAAAAGCAGGTAAGAGAAAAATATTAAATCTATGAACTCTCAAGCTGTTTAATTTTTAAAAGAATAATAAGATTGATGTCTTTTCTTGTAGTATAATGAAACAGGAAAGAAAACAAGTTGCCCATTCAGAATTAGAAAGTAAGAATTGTAGATTTCTCAGACTTTAATAATGATAAACTATAATATTAATATGATAAGAAATTTGAGATTTTAGATAATATGGGAAACTTTAATGAAGGGGAGAAATAATAAATATTACATTGATTCACACACATCTATATATAATTAAAAATAAATCTCAAAAATGCTATTATAATACTAATAATGGAAAAAAAACTTCAATATGACAAAAGTTGCTTGTGTTTTGTGTGTGTGTGTGTGTGTATGTACACATGTACATAATGCTTAGTAAATAAAGTCAGAACCTCTATATGATCAGAACACACAGCCTTAGAAGTTTAGGAAGGATATGAACGGGAAGGAGAAAGTAAAATTGTGTTTACTCACAGAAACATCACACTATATATCGAGAATCTTAAGCATTTAAAGTTATATTTCAAATCATTAGATTAGTTTGTCAAGGTTGCAGGATGTAAATTTAATATAGAAGACTCAGTTATATTTCTATGTAATGAACAGTCAGAATACATTAAGAATTATAATAAAAATTTATATAACATATAGTAATCTTAAAATAATGAATGATATAAGAATATGTAATAAATGTTATAAGATAAAAGATGAAAGCAACTAAAGTTTCTAAATAATTAGGAGATATAAAATGTGATTAAGACCTGCTTACACCAATCAGTATATTATAAATAAACCTAATTAAAATTTTATTCAGTTTTATGCTAGAAATCAGACTTTATAAAATACTTACATGGAAATGAAATTACTTTTTGAAAGATGAACATATTTTAAAATTTCTATTACTTGTCTTGAGTTTCATGGTCAAACTGCAGTAATCAAACAATGTATTTGCATAAAGATAGCTATATTTTAAAAAGGAATAATATAGAAACAATTTAACAAATATCATGCTGTGTTAGTATTTCTATTAAAACTCTTAAATAAGTTTTTTGTAATATGATTGTTCTGTTTTCAATTTTAAGTGCAAAATTCATTTCCTGTGAAAATAATAAAATTTATTACAGAACCAAGCACCACAAGGGGGCACTGTTGACCCAGAAATTGCTAAATGTCTGAGGCTGCTGAAGGCTCAGACATTCTGTTGTTATAGGAGCGGCAGGGCTGCGTCCCCAGCACCCTGATTCTGTTGTAATAAGGGCGGCAGGGCTGCGTCCCCAGCATCCCAGCCGTCTGCTAGCTGATGCTCGAAATAACAACACACAAACTGTATTCATTTAAACACTGCTTGGCCCATTTCTATCTAGCCTCTTCTAGGCTAATTCTCACATATTAATTTAGCCCATTTCTAATCATCTGTGTAGTGCCGCTAGGTGCACTTACCAGGAAGATTCTAGCCTACGTCCATCCTGGGTCGGAGCTTCATCGCGTGTGCCTCAGAGAGAAGAGCTGTCCCCGCGTCCGCCCAGGAGAGGGGAGCATGGCGTTTCTGTGTCTTCCTGTGTTTTCAGATAGGTCATCTATAGTAGAGGATAAATGCACACTATCTCTTAAATACAGAAACAGGAAGTTTTCTTTGTTATATGCATTTATGTATAAAGAACATGCTGCAGCACCTGTCCAAGACATGAAAATACATTCAGTATGGTTGAATTTTATTTGTTGTTTGTTTCTATCTGCTTACAGAGAAAATTCCAGACCAAAGCATGGAATAAACTTTTGCTGAAGGCTAGACTTTGCCATCGACATTCATTTTGAATACACAGAGCACTGGTTGGTGTGTGTGATGGCAGAACAAAGCTGCAGTGCTTCCCGGTGAACAGCCAAAGCACTTACTCATGAAGAGAGTTGAGTTGTCACAGCAGGCTAAGGCTAAGAGCTTGGGAAATCTTGCTCTAGTGATCTAGTCTCTCTCATCCCACCTTCCGTGCTAAAAACTCTTCACCAAATATTTCCTATCGTGTATAAATAAAATATTTACCTTCTGAGATTTTAAATGTGTGTATACAAGTTTGGGGAAAGTTTCATTGTATACTTTCTTGCTCTCGAATAACATCTATTCTGAGTGAACGTCTAAGTCATTATCAGATTTGATACCTTGGAACACATAAGATAATTATGTATATGATGCTTTTCTTTATATCATACATTCAATAAAATGATAATGGCAGTTATAGGCAACAGAGTGAATATTAATTCTATAGGAGATGATGTTTTATACATAACTTGAGATGATTCCTGCTAAAGAATTGAAGCTCAGTTCCTTGGCAGCAAGTCCACAAGCTGTAGCAGAGGAGGGTCTTCATATCCTAGACTGACTCACATACTTAGTTACCCACAGGGTGTCAGATATGACATGGGGGCCCAAATATTTCTTTTTGGAAAAAGTCTCATACAATCCTGGTTAATCTGGAACTTATTGTGTAATCCACGTTGTTTGGAATTTTCAACCTTCCTGTCTTGGCCTACTGGGTACTCAGTTTATTTGTATGTACCCCACACTCAGATAAAAAAATATTTGTAACAAATACATCTTTGAGTTTTTTTCAACATAAACAAAAGTTCACTTGTTAAGGATGCCATGAGTAGAAAAAGTCAAAGAAGCCCTGCCCTAAATCATAGCTAACTTTCTCAGGACTAGTTAGACTCCTCATAGGGACCTTGTTATGACAAAACAAAACGAAAACAACTCCTGAGTATTTCTAGAAGGATGAATCGGAACAATTAGCCACAACACAGTCCAAACATCCTTAAACCTGATCCCTGTTCTTGTTCTTCATCCAGGTGGTGTAGAAGGTTCTCCTTAATTTTCAGAAACAAATGAAACTGTGAACTGTGTGTTTATCTTAAGTTCCAACTACCAATGTCTTGGTAAACAATCAGAACCTAGATTGTGCTTTTTCTGTGCTTCTAAAAATGTTCTAATTGCCAAGCAAATATATTTATATATTTTGGTAGCATTTAATAACACCCTTAGGAGAATGTGCCTACCATTTAAAAAGGACTTTGCAAAACTGGGACATGTTACTTTCTTAACTAAATCACTTACATTTTATTCACTGACGTGTCCTAGATTGCTTATTTTTTTATGGAAACTTAGGCATATGAGTGAAATTGCTAGCCATTAGGTTGACTTTCCTGATTGACACATCTTTGATCTGAGTTCTCCATGCTTTAGCCACACATGGAAAAGCACATATAAAACTTAAAATACAGTCTATTTTGGAATTCTCTTGGTGGAACCAAGTTCACTATGAAAACATATTTTCATGTTTCTCTGCAAAGCACAGAGTAAATTATGTCCTGTTTTTTTGACCGTAGATTTATCTCTTCATGTGGTAACATAGAGAGCTAATGAGGCTAAGAATAACTTCTTTAATGCTGGTTGAGGGATAGTGGAACCAAAATGTACTAAAAGTGAGCAGTGTAGCATTGTGTTTTGAACATCATAAGCATAAAAACAAAGTGCTTCTTTAGCTTCTCATTTGTATTTATTTCTCATTTTTTAGGGAATATTACTTTCAAAACCTGTAAATAATTATTTCATACAGCATAAACTACAGTATACAGTATAAAAGTCATTCAATGGTTCTAACTTTGCAATTATAGTGTATAAATAATTATCTCAGGAAAAGGTTACAGACCCACTTAAGGAGTGTGTATTCTGGATACATTTCCTGGATTATGTCTGGTCCCATAGTTGTCCCATTGGTGTGAACAGGCTATGCAAAGAACCAGCATGATACTTAGAGTTCTTGTAAATCACTAAATCTTAAAGGAACAAGACAAAAAAGACTAGAGCTCAGTAAACATAAGTCCATAAGAGACAAAGGAAAGTTTCTACTCTAATAGCAGCCTTAGGGGAGAAAGATGAAATAAATGACAGATGTTTATGTGTGCATCTTGAATGAGTTACAATATTTTTGATGATTTTATGTGGAACCAACATCAACTTTGTAACTAGTAACCTGCATAACAGTTCTTTCTACTTAAATGATCCATTAACATCCATGTCCTTATTATAAGATAGAAGTTTAAATTAAACCCATACTTTGCTAATTCATACATATGTAAAATATATTTGGAGTTGTGTTTGCTTGGCTCATTGAGGGTGAAGCGTTCGCAACACAAATTGAGCTAACATGTGGCAAAGCAGCTAATAATAAATATTTGTCTAAAAACTAATTAATGCACAGTTCAATAGGGACAAGAAAAATGACAGCATTAACTTTATAAGCAAATACCCCATGGTACGTGACTCATGGTAACCTCTTAATAACTATTTATTTAATATGATGACTGATGTGGATTTGGGTTCACATTTTGAGACTTATCTATAAAATGTTACTTGTATCATGCTGCATATTAATGTCCCCTGCTTTGTCTTAAATGAAGTATTCCAGCCTAAGCTAGCAACCTCCATCACACCAGGCCCAAGCCAGTGATCTCCACAGGAGCAGGCCCAAGCAAGCGACCCCTGGGGGACCAGGCCCAAGCCAGTGACCTCCACAGGAATAGGTAAGAGGGAGCAACCTCCTGCTAAGGGAGGAGGCCTGGGACAGCAACCTCTGTGGGACCAAGCAAAAACCAGGGAACTCGGTGGGATCAGGCCCAGTAGCCTCCATGAGAGCAGGTCTGAGCCACGGACATCCACGGGAGCAGGCCCAAACAAGCTACCTCTTCTGGAACAGGCCTGAGCCAACCACCTCCTCTAGACCAGGCTTGAGTCAGCAACCTCGATGATTGGAAGCCCAAGCCAGTGGTTCTATGGAAGCAGGCCCAAGTCAATGACCTCCTCTGGAACAGGTGCAAGTAGCAACCTCCACTTGAGCAGGACGGAGCCAACCACCTCCACAGGAGAAGGCCTGAGCCAATGACCTCCACAGGAGCAAGCCCAAGCAAGCAACCTTCACGGGAGCAGGCCCGAAAGACCTTGGGAATTGCAGAGTGACATCCAGGAACACTGAGTAACCTCTAGGAACTCTGTGTGACATCCAGGGGTAACTGGAACAGAGGTCCTGACTCCACCACAAGGAACAATCACATGAGACTTGGATCCACGGGCACCTGGAAGATTGATCACCAGAGTGACAGACAGCCCCAACTACACCAATCAGAGGAAAAGAAGGGTAGACAAGGTAAGGACGCACTCAACACCACAAAGAGCAGCATGACACCAACAAAAACTAGTGGCCCTAAAATAGCAAGACTTGAACACCCCAATAAGATAAAACAGAAGAAAATGACCTGGAAGATAACTTTAGGAGAATGTTGGAGGGAATTGAAGAGGAAATGAAAGATTCTTTCACAGAAATGGAGGAAAAGACGAACAAAAATCGGAAGTCATCCTTAAATAAAACCAAGAAAAAGCAATCGAACAGATGAAAGAAATGATTCAAGAGTTGAAAACTGGAAAAGGGACAAAGAAAACACAAACCAAGGGAATTCTGAAAATGGAAAATATGAGAAAATGATCAGTAACCACAAATGCAAGCATAAACAGCTAAATACAAGAGATGGAGGACACAATCTCAAGTGTTGAAGATATGATAGAGCAAATACACTCATCAGTCAAGGAAAATGTTAAATCTAACAAACAACACAAAATATCCAAGAAATATAGGACACTTTAAAAAGACCAAACTTAATAGGGATAGAAGAAGGAAAAGAAGTCTAACTCAAAAGCACAGAAAATATATTCAACAAAATCAAAGAAGAAAATTTTCAACCTAAAGAAAGCTATGAATATGAAGATACAAGAAGCTTATAGAACACAAAATAGAGTAGACAAAAAGTCCCCTTGCCACATAATAATCAAAACACTAAACATACAGAATAAAGAAAGAATATTAACAGCTGCAAAAGAAAAAGTCCAAGTAACATATAAAGGCAAACCTATTAGAATTATACTTGACTTCCCAATGGAAACAATGAAAGCCAGAAGGTCCTGGTCAAGTGATATACAGACATTAAGAAACCACAGATGCCAATCTATACTACTATACTCAACAAAAATTTCAAACACCATAGGTCGACAAAACAAGATATTTCATGACAGCACCAAATTTAACCAAAAACTATCCACAAACCTAGCTCCACACAAAGTGCCAGAAGGAAAATTACAACCAAAGGATATTAGCTACATGCACAAAAACACAGACAATAGATGATCTCACAGCAGCAAATCCCAAAGTAGGGAACACACACACAATAATGTCACCAACAATGATAACTAAAATAACAGGAACTAGCAATCAGTAATCATTAATATTTCTTAATTTAAATGGACTCAACTCAATAGAAAAAGATAGAGGCTAACATATTGGATATGAAGACAGAATCCTTCTTTCTGCTGTATACAAGAAATACACCTTAACCTCAAAGACAGACATTGCCTCAGAGTAAAGAGTTAGGAAAAATTGTTCCAGTCAGATAGACCTAAGAAACAAGCTGGTATAGCATTCTAATATCTAACAAAATAGACTTCAAACTAGAATTATTAAAAAGAGACAAAGAATGGCATTTCATATTTGTCACAGGAAAAATCCATCAAGAGGAAATCTCAATACTGAACATCTATGCACCAAATAAAAGGGCGCCCTCATGTATAAAAGAGACATCAATAAAGCTTAAATCACACATTAAACCCCACACACTAATAGTGGGAGACTTCAGCACTCTACTCACACTATTGGATAAGTCTGTCAGACAGAAAATTAACAAAGAAATAAGGGAACCAATAAATGTTATGACTCAAATGGACTTAACAGACATATACAGAACATTCCATCCAAACATAAAAGAATATCCCTTTTCATGGAATCTTCTCATTGATCACATGCTAGGTAACAAAAAAAAAAATCAACAGATTAAAAAAAAATTGGAATATCCCAAGTATCTTATCAGATCACCGTGGCTTAAAATTAGAGTTCAACAGCAACCATAATTTCAAAAAGCCAATAAACACATGGAAAATAAACAATGTTTGCCTAAATCACCAGTGCGTCAAGGAAGGAACAAAGGAAGAAATTAAAGACTGCCTAAAATTCAATGAAAATGACCACCCAACATATCCAGGTTTATGGGACACAATGAAAGCAATGTTAGGAGGAAAGTTCACAGCACTAAATGTCTACATAAAAAAAAACTGGAAAAATCCCACACTAGTAAGTTAGCAAGACACCTGAAAACTCTAGAATAAACAGAAACAAACTCACCCATGAGAACTAGATAGCAGGAAATAATCAAATTGAGAGCTGAAATCAACAGAACAGAAACAAAGAAAAATGAGACAAAGAGTTGTTTCTTTAGAGAAAATCAAGAAAATAGACAAACGTTTATCCAAACTAACCAAAAAGCAGAGAGAGAATATCCAAATCAACAAAATTGAAACAAAATGGGGGACATAACAATAGGCACTGAGGAAATCCAGAGAACATACTTTGTAAACTTGTATTTCACAAAATTGGAAAACTCTAGAATAAACAGAAACAAACTCACCCATGAGAACTAGATAGCAGGACATAACAATAGGCACTGAGGAAATCCAGAGAACATACTTTGTAAACTTGTATTTCACAAAATTGGAAAACTCTAGAATAAACAGAAACAAACTCACCCATGAGAACTAGATAGCAGGAAATAATCAAATTGAGAGCTGAAATCAACAGAACAGAAACAAAGAAAAATGAGACAAAGAGTTGTTTCTTTAGAGAAAATCAAGAAAATAGACAAACGTTTATCCAAACTAACCAAAAAGCAGAGAGAGAATATCCAAATCAACAAAATTGAAACAAAATGGGGGACATAACAATAGGCACTGAGGAAATCCAGAGGTCATACTTTGTAAACTTGTATTTCACAAAATTGGAAAACTTAAAGGAAATGGACAATTTTTTTTGATAAATATATTTACCAAAATTAAATCAAGAAGAGACCAGCAAATCAAATAGACCTATAACTGCTGAAGAAATAGAAACACTCATCAAAAGTCTCCCAACCTAAAAAAGCCCAGAACTGGATAGTTTCAGTGCAGAATTCTATAAGATTTTCAAAGAAGAATTAATATCAATACTCCTTAAATTATTTCACACAATTGAAACAGAAGGAACATTGACAAACTCTTTATACAAAGCTACAATTACCCTGATTCCCAAACGACATAGACACGTTACTAAGAAAGAGAATTACAAACCAATCTCACTCATGAACATTGATGCAAAAATACTCAATGAAATATTTGCAAACAGAATCGAAGAATACATCAGAAAAATTATCCACCATGACCAATTAGACTTCATCCCAGAGATGCAGGAAAGGTTCAACACACAAAAATCTGTCAATGTAACTCACCATATAAATAAACTGAAAAAAAAAAGCAAACCACACAATCATCTCATTAGGTGCTGAAAAAGACTTCAACAAAATGCAACATCCCTTCATGATAAAGGTCTTGGAAAGAGCAAGGATACAAGGAACACAACTAAATATAAGAAAGGAAATATACAGCAAGCCAAAAGCCAATATCAAACTAAATAGAGAGAAACTCAAAGTGATCCTACTGAAATCAGGAACAAGACAAGGTTGTACATTCTCTTCATGTCTATTCAATATAGTACTTGAGGTTCTAGCTAGAGCAATAAGAATACAAAATAGATCAAGGGTATACAAATTGGGAAAAAAAGTCCAACTCTCACTATTTGCTGATGATATTATAGTTTACATAAGTGACCCCAAAAATTCTACCAAGAAACTTCTACAACTCATAAACACTTTCAGTAATGTATCAGATACAAGATAAACTCAAACAATCAGTAACCCTCCTTTATATAAATGATAAGTGGGCTGAGAAAGAAATCAGAGAAACGTCACCCTTCACAATAGCCACAAATAACATAAAATAAAACTAACAATTCATATTTAGTTCTCTTGAGAGATAAAGATATGGTTTATTACTTATGGATGTTAGAGAAGAAACATTATAAAGCACTTTTTACCATTAGAATTTTAGATTTATTTTACATTAGAGGTCACTTCTTTCTTTTGGAAACTTTCTGCCTGAATACTATTATGAATGGTGGGATGCCTTTATTTAGAATACAGGCAACATGTGAGAACACAGAAAGTCTTACAAAATTCAAGTACGGCATCTATTACAGGTTGCCCGCTTTTCTGGCCCCATCACTCTTGGCTCTGAGCTCTTCTGTTTAGATGAGCTCACTCCTCTGCTCCTCTCCAGTGTTGGCTTCAGTGTTCCCTACTTGCAAGCGTCACTCTTGCTCTTTTGCTTAAAGCCCTTTTCTTATCAGAGATTCCTGCAGCCATGCTTGTTTGATCTTTTCCTCTTCCATCACAGTCCCCACTGTAATTCTCAGCCCCTCTCAGTAAATTTGAGAAATCCTAAAAGGCAAATACTGTTAGACATCCTTTAAACAGGTCTCAATTTTATGACCTCCAAGGCATCAAGGGTTAATGGCATTGGAGAGGCTGTTGGCTCAAATCTCCTGATGTATTGGTGTGAAGTCAGTCAATCCCCATTCGACAGAACCAGGACTATCAAACTAATTACTAACATCCCAACCTTGTCACACCACCAGTTTGGTTGCTGGTAATTTGCAGAGTACACGAGCAAATAAAATTCTTAAGGCATTTGTTCCTTCTCTGATGCTTTCCTTCTTTCAAGCTCTTGGGATCTTAAGAATAGAATGGGTGATGTTGAGACAGGCAGAATAGAACAATCCTATTTGATAAATGTACTTTCCAATTTTTTTTAGGTTATAACTTGATTTAAGCCTTTTATCTTCAGAGATGTATATAAGCTGTTTTTAAATGTTCCATGGATATGGCAAACTATCTTTTCCATTAAAAGGGTAAACATTCTCCATATACAATCAAGTTTATATTTTAAACTATATCTTCTTCATAACTTTACCTGATCAAAATTTTTGTAAGATTTGTTTGTTTCTGAAAATAATTTATCAAAATTGATTCTATACATTTCTTCTTAAAGCTATATATACTTATATACTATGTTTAATTGTCCACACATATTTATGAAATATTGCACTTGCTATAATTACCCAGTATTTCTCTGATTCCTCATTACAGCTTTTAATATTTGTAAAGGAAAAGTATGTCAAACTGATCCCTGTAAGAATATTCAAAACAGCTTTTTGTAAAGAATTTTGAATTCCTGACGTAGGCGTAAACAATTTTCTGACAAAATAACAGGATTAAGATCTTTTGAAAACCAATTACTCAATGACCCAGATGGCTGCCCATCTCAGACTAATGATTGTCAAGCAGATGTTCTTTTTCTGTTTGTTTCATTTATAAAGTATTTATACATATAAATAAATGTTTTAACTGGCTTGTTTTATGTCTTCTTAGGAACAAGCTTGCAATAACACTTTGGCACTGTGGCAAACTTGTGGCAGGAGTTTTAATGTTTAGGGCATCCTGTATCTGATATTCATATAGTCATAGGCTAATGTTCAGGTTGAGTATGAGTGCTCTTCCCTGATGATTGCAATTGAAGTTTGACCCACAGATTTCTGCTCTAGCCATGTGGTAGAGCTTTTGGGAGGTGGACCTAGTGGGAGGTCTTTGGCCAGAAGAAAAGGAACAAATGCCTTAGGAAGCATATTTGTTTGTATACTTGTGCTTGTGAGAACATTGTCTTGGACTCCTTGGCAGTTCTTATAGTTATGACATTGATAGCACTTATTCTGTCCTGGCGCCGTATTCCAGACATGGCCTCTGGACGACCCCTTCTACATGTGTTTCAGCTGTGTTGCACTACCACTGGCCCCACCAAAGGTCTAACCAGTTACAACCAATTCAACTTTAAACATCTAATTGTGGACCTGAGCTAGTCATTTAATTATAGTGATGAAAGTTGCCTCATACACACTGTTGACTCACTTTTTCTTTCTTTTTGTCATTTTTAATTCTAATTAATAAATATTAATAATAAATCACTTAACTGCCTTCTATTGGTATAAGAGAATGGAGTGGGCATTAATTAGGTTTGTGGCATTCTCCAAAAGTCTGGTCTTAACAACAAATTTGATTTATTTGTAGTTGGTATAGTCAGTGGATATACATATATACCTTTACACACACACACACATGTTTATATATGTATCATCCCATCATGAGCTGGTTTCTGTCAGGTTGACTAATCGGCTCTTCATTTGAAAAGAACAGTTATATCTGAGCTCAGCGATGAACAAGAGTGTGGACCACAAAGAAGGTGATAAGATTAACTCATCTTTTATGAAATTGATTTCTGTTGCACTGACATTGCTTTGCATTATCAGTTCCTGAATGTGGCTGTATTGGGATGTAAAGGGGCTATGACTCATGGCAGAGAGGTGATAATTTATTTGTGACCTAACAAGTAAACCTTGCTGAAGTGCAGAGCTAAACTACTAGTTAGCTGTAGAGGCCAGGCAGTGGTGGCATATACCTTTACTGCAGCACAAGGGAGGCAGAGGCAGAGAGACATGTTCTTACCCCTTTACTTATCATAATCCCCAGTTATGCCAAGTGTCTTCTCTCACTAGACTAGTGTGATAGTCTTGATAGTTAGAAAGAGGGAGGGCTTTTTTTACATAATGTGGGTAGTGAATAAAGGATTGGAAGCTAGCTGATGCACCAAGATGTCTATTAGTAATCCCTTGCCAATTTAACTAGTAAGTAAACATGATCAGAAATAATGCCCTGAAAATATGATCTCCAGGAATTCAGATTTTTCAGGATAGGAAGTCTTGTCCATTCTGCCAGATGAACTACCTCTATCAACAGAGTATTTGATGTTCGCATAGAAAGAATAGTGTACAAGGGAAATGGTGATTTCTAACTCACTCACTGTAGAGTAGCTGAAGCAAGAAGATGCACAAAAGAGAAGAGGATGCTAGAGTTTACTACTCACAGTCTATCTACTGAAAAGAGGTGTTGGTTTCCCAAGAGGATGTAAATGTTTGCTGAGACGATTACATGTGACCATCTTTTTCGATTTCCCTCAACCAAGGGAGCTTCCCTGACTATGGTTATAACCCTGTACTAGGGCATTCCATGTCTAACCCCTGGTCAATGTTTAAATTTAGACCCTTCTTCTAACTCAGGGCATCTCTGAAACACTGCTTTAGTTGTAGAGTGTTTCTAAGGAATGACTGAGACCTACTATATAAGAAGTGTGTCCTCTGCCTGATTCTGATTCTCCAAATCCATAGAGGGGCTGCGTCAAAGTAAAGTCCATAGGAAGCATTTGCACTTAGTTCTCTGAATATGTTTCCTAGAGAAATTGTGTCAGATTATTAATTTGCCTTTAAAATTACAGACAATTATATGTTTACCCTTGCTTGTTTCTTTTGAGCCTTTCTATGTATCCCAAGCTGGCTACGAACTATCAATCTCCTTGTTTCATAAGTTAGTGTACTTTGGATTTGGCAATAGGTAGAATATGACACTTATTAAGGTCCTGTGATTCTGCTGCCTCAGTCTCCCAAGCACTGGGATTATAGGTATGTCAAACTATGTCTCACTGATTGTTTGCCTATATTTCATTACCTAGTATATACATGTATTTAATTATCATGTAGTATTCTATAAATATGTATAATATTTTATGGCAATTCAGAAAATTATACTGCATGTTAAAACTGGCTCAGCTCCCAAAAGTAAATTGAGCAATTGATTTTTTAGTAAATGTAAGATTGTGAGCAATCAGAAAAGTTAATATATTCCTACTCACCTTGTTTTTCCCCTTTTGCCTAAACAAGCTTGCTTTCTTGAGTTATTAAAGAATTCAGTCTATGGCTATACTACATGGAGCATGCCTGGTCTTGTCTAAAAAAAAAATTGATTCAATTTTCTAATTCCTAACCCATAAAAGAGTGCTGTTTCGGTCTGGATATCTTCTGACTAATAATAGATTGAATGAATTTTATCTTATTTTATTACTATAATTGATAGACCACTAAGTAGAACCTGAGATCATTAATAAGGTACAATATCATCAAATTTGTTACAAGATAAATTTATTTCATTCAGGTTTCACACATTACTAATTGTGTGTCTAGCTGCTTTTTTAATGACAGAGTTATGGCTAGATTTGTTCTAAGGGAAAAAGTACTAAATGTTCATCAAACTGGCCAGACAAGAAGTCTCCTTGCAAAACACATTAGTATTGTGTTAAGAAGTGCACATCACAGCTGGCTTCAACATTATGCTATAATACTTTTTGCTTGCATGTAGGTACTGTCCCCTTGTTTGGTTTTCCATTTATGTGAGCTAAAATCATGTGATCTGATAGTTTATTATTGTTAGTTCAGGTATGGAACAGTAATATAATGTACATTTCAAAAATCTGGAAGAACAGATGGTCTTGAAGATGTTTGCCATGAAGAAAAAATTGAGTTTTCAGGTCATAAATGTATTCAACTAAACTTAAACATTAGGCAATTGTATACACATACCAAAATAGTATGTAGAATTCTACTAATACTTATAGATTTTATATTCTTATGTATAGGTTAAAATAAATAGAAGAACAAAATAAACTAAGCACATAGTTAAAAATAAAAACTCATGTAACTTTGTGAAATAATTACACTCGCACGCATTCTACAGAATCACCTTTAGCAATAGTTTATTTAAATTTACTAACACTGTAACTGCAAAGAAAATATTTTCCAAGATAAGATGATATACAAGTAACACAGTCCATGTACGATGAAATACAGATGTCGCAGAATGCAGAAGCAGACCATAATATACGTGGCCAGCTGATTTCTGAGAAACATTACTGTGTGTGCAGGAAAGAATATTTTATCTCTTCATTAGATGGCATCTTAGCTTCATTTTCTGTTGCTGTGATAAAACACCAAGGCAAAACCAACCTAAAAGAGAACAGGTTTACTTTGTCTTACAGCTAAAGGCTAGAGCTCATCATGGCAGGAAGTCACGACAGCAGAAACTTGAAACAGCGACTCACATCACACCCACAATCAGAAAGCAGACAGTGATGAATGCTGAGACTGCTCAAATCCCTTCTTCAGTTTACACAGTCCAGGATCCAAGCCAGGGGACAGTGCCACCCACAGAGGGTGGGTGTTCCCAGCTCAGTCAAGGCATTCAACATGATCCCTGAAGGTCCATGAGCCCATCTCCCAGGTGAAACAGATTCAATGACAGATAACTGTCATAGATAGTTATTTGCTAAAAGGGAAAGGACCCTGCCTTCAACCTCAGACTGAATATCCAAAATCTGCTCAAGATGCTTTGCTCAGATAAAAGTGCAAGAGGAAGCGAAAGAAAGAGAAAGGTTGATTCATTTATTAGAGCAAAAGAAAGGGAAGCAGTTTTTATGATAACGGCATATCCAAAGAAATCTTGACTAGGTTAGAATTTATTAAACATTAAAGGAGAAAAGACTAAAAGCTAGATTATATTAAGATTATAATTATTCTCTTCTCCCTGTTTCCCCAGATCCAATCCCCGCATCCTCAGATCTGCAGAAGCTCACCTATGGCAGCCTTCCTTACCCCCAGTTTCTATCTCTCATCTGTGGATCACAGAGATCTTCCACCTTTGTTTTATCCCAGCCCCAGAAGACATCCCCTGAGGGCCACAGCTCCTAGGGTAATGAGTAGGCTGAAGGTGGATCCACATCTCTCCTATTGCTCCTGATATCCAATTCTCCTTTCTCACTTTCAGCTCTATAGCAAAAAAGCTGCTGTGGTATCCAACATTTCCTCCCCATTCCCATTCACAAAGCAAAGAATCCCCAAAATCTTATCCTGTAACCTTCCTTCTCCTCTGTCACAAAATCAGATAAGCTAAGCAAAGACCTTCGCCACTTCCTCCTCACCTCCAAATCCACTCTCCTAGTCTTGTCCTTAGCACTGCAACAGAACACCAGCCACAGCCTTCCTCCCTCATGCCCATATCCCTGTGGATCCCACAGAACATCTCCTTCTAACCTTCCTACTTCCACTTGCCACTTTATCTCAGCCCAGGCAGGTACCCCCTGCTAACCCAGTGGCCATGCCTGTTAGAGAAGCCGGCATGTTTTCAGGACCTTTACTTCTCCCTCTATTCTGAACCCCAAGTCTCATTTCCAGCCCTGTATCAGAACACATGTGGCAGCCTTCCCAGTCTTTCCTGCTTCCATCTCCTGTGGCTCACACAGATCTTCCTTTTCTAACTTCTCTCACCCAACTTGCTGCTTTTCCCTAGAAGATATTCCCCGACAACCTAAAGGTCACTCCCCTTAGACAACACTTTTCCTACTGCTCCTGAGATCCCATCCCCCAAGTTTTGTCCCAATCTCTGCAGCAGAAAACCTGCTGAGGTCTCCCTTTTCTCCCTGATCCCATTCCGAACAGGTCAAAAAAACTGTCTCCTCTAACTCTGAATCCCCCAGCTTAACCCAGTATCCCTGCCTCGGACCCCTGCAGGCATTATCTGCAGACATATCAGCTGAACAGATAAGAAAAGCAGGTAACACACCCCCATCACACTTTCTGAAAATCCTGAGAGGAAACAGAAACCAAGGAATAAAACCACCCATTCACAAAAGACAAACCCAGAAATAGGCATCTAGGGCTATAATCACCAAAACCCAGACTCCTAGACATGAGCATAAGAACACAATCAACAGACAGGGCAATATGTCTCCACCGGAGCCCCGCTATCCTACCAAAGCACACAATGAATACTCCAACACAGCAGAAACACAAGAAAAGTACCTTAAAACCAACTCTATGAAGATGAGAGAGATCCTTAAAGAGAAAGTAAAGAAATCCCTTAAAGAAAAAAAAATGGAGGAAATGAATAAATCAAGAAACTCAAGAAAACACAAATAATTAGTTGAGGAAAATGAATAAATCTGTTCAAGACCTAAGCATGTAAATTGAATCAATAAAGAAAACACAAACTGAGGGAGTCGTGTAAATTAAAAGCTTAGGAATTCAAACATAATCACAGGGTCAAGCTTGCCTAAAACAGTATAGAAGATGGAAGAGAGAATCTCAGGCATTGAGATACAATAGAATAAATGGAATTACTCATCAAAGAAAATGTAAAAAAAACTTCTGACATAAAACATCAGTAAATTTGGGATACTATGAAAATATCAAACCTAAGAATAATTAGTACTAAGGACAAAGAAAAACTACAATGCAAAAGCCAGAAAATATTTTCAGCAAAATCATAGAAGAATTTTTTTTAATGTACAAAAGGAGAGACCTATAAAGGTACAAGATGTACATATAACACCAAAAAAATATTGGACTAGAAAAGAAGTCTCCTCACCAGACAATGACCAAAACACTAAACATACAGGAAAGAAAGAATATTAAAGCTGTAAGAAAAAAATTTAGGTAGCATATAGAATTACATCTGACTTCTCAATGGGGACTCTAAAAGTCAGGACTTGGACAGATGTGCTGCAGATTCTATGACACCATCAGTGCTAGCCCAGATTAGTATTCCCAGCACAAGTTTCAATCACCATAGATGGAGAAAATAAGATATTCCATGATACAGTCAAATTTTAACAATATCTATCTATAAATCCAGCCATACAATAAATTCTAGAAGGAAAATACTAACCTAAAATGGTTAACTACAACCATAAAAATACAAGAAATAAATAATCTCACACCAACAAACCCAAAAGAAGGGAAGTACACCCACACGTACCTCCCCATACACCACCACCACCATTTATTCTGTTAATAAATAACAGAAATCAGCAATTATTGGTCATTGACATTTCTCAATATCAGTTGTCTAAATTCTCCAAATATAAGGACACAGATTAACAGAATGGATGCAAAACCAGAATCCATCCTTCTGCTGCATTCAAGAAACACACATAAGCATCAAATAATATAGGCATTATCTTTGGTTAAAGGGTTGGAAAAAATATTTCAATAAATGGATCTAAGGAACAAGCTGATGAAGCTATTTTAATATCTAACAAAATAGATGTTAAACCAAAACTAATCAAAAGAGAAAGTGAATGACCCTGCATATTCATCAAAGGAAAATTCACCAAGATGATATTTTAATTTTTGTCATCTATATCCCAAACATAAGGGCACCAAATTTGTAAAAGAAACCTTACTGTAGCTTAAACCACACATCGACTTTCACACACTGGTCATGGGAATCTTTAATACCACACTCTCACCAATAGACAGGTCATCCAGACAAAAACAAAACAGAGAAATACTGGAGCTAGCAGAAGTTATAAACCAAGGGGATCTAACATATTTACAAAACATTTCACCTAAATAGAAAAGAATATACCTTTTTCTCAACACCTCACAGAATATTCTGAGAAATACTCAGAGACAAAGCAAGTGTCATTATATACAAGAAATTTGAAATAACTCCCTGCAGCCTAAATATCCACAGATTAAAGCTAGATATCAACAATAGAAACAACAGGCGGCTTACAAATGTATGAAAACTCAACAGCTCTCAACTGAATGAAAATTAGGTAAAGGATGGAAATAAAGAAATTAAGCATTCCCTAAAATGAAATAAAAAAATGACTACACTGCATATTATACTGATTGGTCAAAAGTGGTTCTAAAAGGCAAGTTCATTGTGTTAAGTGCCTACATAAAAAAATTAGAGATTACACACTAGTAACTTAACAGCACTCTTGAAGCTTTAGAGCAAAAACTAAGCACATGTAAGGAAAAAAGTTGGTAGGAAATAATCAAACAGAGGGCTGAAATCAATAAAATAAAATCAAAGTGTACAAATCAATAAGATAATTTGTTGGTTCTTTGAGAAAAATAAATGGGATAGACAAATACAAACTAACTATAAATTAGAGAGAATATTCAAATTATTAAAATAAGAAATGAAAATAGAGGACATAGCAATAGACACCAAAGAAATCCAGAGAATCAAAAGGACAAACTTTAGAAAGCCATAGACCACCAAATTGGAAAACCCAAGAGATAGTTTTCCTGATAGGTGTCACTTACCAAAGTTGAATCAAAATCAAATGAACAGGTTAAATAGAACTATAATTCCTAGTGAAACAGAAGCAGTCTCCAAAAGTCTTCCCCACATACAAAATGCTTAGTACTAGATGGTTTTAGCACAGAATTCTACCAGACTTTCAAAGAGGAGGTAATACCAATGCTTATCAAATTATTCCACAAAAGAGGAACAGAAAGAACATTACAGAATACACATTAGGAGGCCATTGCCACCCTGATACCCAAACCACACAGTCAACAAAGACAAAGAATTTTAGACCAATTTACTTTATGAACATAGATGCTAAAATCCTCAATAAAATACTTGCAACCTGAATCCAAAAACGCATCAAAAAGGATATCCATCATGATCAAGTAGGCTTTATTTCAGAGATACAGAAATGGTTCAATGTATGAAAGTAAATAAATTTTATCTACTACATCAACAAATTGAAAGAAAAAAAACATGATTATCACATTAGACTATAGATGCAGAAAAGGCCTTTGATAAAAAAAATCCAACACCATTCCTTGATAAAAGTCCTGGAGAGACTAGGAATATAAGAGATATACCTAAATATAATAAAGGTAATTTACAGCATGCTTGATGTGGGATTCCCTTCTGTATACTGTGAATACCATTGGTTAATAAAGAAACTGACTTGGGTAGAATAGATATAGGTGGGAAAACTGAACTGAATGCTGGGAAAAGAAGGCAGAGTCAAGGAGAAGTCATGCAACTGCCATTGGAGACAGATGTGATAAAATTTACCTGGTGAGCTGCAGCCACATGGCGATACACAGATTACTGAAGATAGGTTAAATTAAGGTGCAAGGGATAGCTAGAAATATGCTTAAGTTATTGACCAAACAGTATTGCTAATAATATAGTTTCTGTGTGATTATTTCTGGAGTCTGGGCAACTGGGAAACAAAGAAGCAGCTTCCTACAACAAATTGGCATGCTAACGTGGTTGACTAAACCCAAGTAAAAATCTGAGAAAGCTTAAAAAGGAATCCTAGACAAAAAAGAACAGAGTTAAGCGTGGTTTGGTAATGGCATCTTTTGGGGTGGGTTCTGTTTGCTAGAAGCAGAGGCATGGCTCCTTTAAGAGGCATTTTCCTGATTCAGCAGTAGCAGAAAAAAAAAGCTGTGCTGTTTTGAAATAGTGGCTTCCTGGGCTGTACTCTTACTCTTTTGAGAGATCCTGCCAAACATTTAAATGGGGTTTGTGAACAGATTGCTACAAGTTGCTTAATGACAACATAGTCCTGCTGTGTGCCTGAAAATTGAGCTGTGAGTGTGTGTATGGCTTGTGTTAAACAGATCTCTGCTCCACCATGTTGGACTGGGCAGAGCCAAAAGGCAAAGAAGCCTTAGAAGTGTTAAGAAGTGTTTCTGGACAGAAAAGAATTATAGATACACAATAGGAAAGATTCAGATATAAAAGACCTATAAACAAGACATAGTGTGTTTTAAAAAAATGTACGTAGGCTTGGGAGAGAAGAGAAAAAGAGTAAAGAGACAATAAATGTAATATAAAAGTATAGACAGTCATAGAATAATGGAGTAAAGATAGTAAAATAAATATTAAACTTGTAGAAAAAGTAATAGAGTAAGAAAAATAAGTTACGTAAAGATGGAATGTACACAGACAGTCTGTATTATGTATATTATTGTGTTTTTTTGATATTTTTGAACTTTGAAAGAGATACGTAAGCAATATATATACTCAAAAGATATCTTGTCTTCAAAATTTTGGTCTAAGGATTTGTTTCTTTGGAAAAGAAGCTCTGATTTTGTTTTCACAGAAGCTGAGAACCTGTGAATTCATTCCAGGCTAATGTGATTTGATGGACCAAGAGCCCCTGAAAGGTCATAGAGAACACCCCCAAAAATTACTTCACCTAACAAAAAGCAGGAAGCAGTTTGGAGAGAACTATGCCCAAATTCGCTAAATGATTGTTTATAAATGTTCGCTTATATTTAAATGGGGATATGCTATAGAAATTTGCATTGGATAGATCTTGGTTGGTTGAAAAACGTGATGTATAATTAAGAAATATAGGTTAATAGAGAGGTCATCTATTTTAATCAAGTTTATAGACATGTTAGGTTTTCTAGATGTACAGTGATATATTTCAGATAGATAGGTATTCTTCAATCACTTCAAAGACCTACAAAATATGGCATTTAAAATGTTTTAATAACTTAGGACTTTTCATGACAATGAGACACATCTGTTCTTAGTAGCACCAATAACTTCAAGAGGAAGAAGGGCACCAAAGAAACTCCTTATGGAGTTGGCTAGCCATTTGGGCAAGAAACTGATCTTTCCTGGACTGTCTAATGCTATGTTATATGAACTGGACATGCAGGACCCACAGAGAAATGACTGCTGAACTTGCCTAAAGGTGAGATGGTCCTTTAGGTTTCTTGCTTCATCAAAGAGTCTGCCAGACATTCTGCAGGAAACAGAAGAAAGTGACTGACAAACTGCCAATATAGGTTGGAACTGGAAAAGTGTGCTGGATACTATGGGCCTGTAGGCTGAAGATGGATGCCACAATGGTACAGAAAACTTTGGGTGACTGTCCAGGTAGCAAGATGTCTCTGTCTTTTCTAGAGGTTTGGAAGTTGCCTACAATGCACTTTCTGTTTACTTAGGTAATATTATATCCTTCTGGAGTCTTTGATGGAATTGAAGAACAGATAGTTATAGTTTGGGTTAGTTAAGATAAAGGATAAAGTAGATATAAATATTGTAACTGTAATTCTTGCTTGATAACTGTTCTGTTAGGTGTAATTTTACTATGTTAAAGTTAAAAACCTTTCTTTCTATTTAGTCAGAGAAGCAGAGGTGATGTGGGATTCCCCTCTGTATGCTGTGATGGTATCATTGGTTAATAAAGAAATTTGCTTGGCCTGGTAGGGTAGAACTGATCTAGGCAGGGAAAACTGAACTGAATGCTGGGAAAAGGAAGACAGAGTCAAGGAGAAGTCATGGAGCCACTGCCGGACACAAACACACTGAATCTTACCACAATCATGTGGCAATACACAAATTACTGGAAATGGGTTAAATTAAGATGTAAGAGTTAGCCAGAAATATGCTTAAGCTATTGGCCAAACAATATTAAAAATACTATAGTTTCTGTGTGATTATTTCTGGAGTGTGTGCAGCTGGGAAACAAACAAGTGGTCTCCTGCAACACGTACTTATAGCCAACATCACATTAAATGAAGGGAAATTCAAATCAATTCTACTAAATCAGTATTAAGACAAGGCTGTCTACTCTCTCCATGTCTATTCAGTATAATATGTGAAGTCTTAGCTAGTGCAATAAGACAACTGATATGTATCAAGGGAACAGAATTTGAAAGGGAATAAGTCAAAGTATTATTTACAGAAGTTATAATAGTTTACAAAAGTGACCAAAACTTCTATTGGGAGACTCTTAAAGATAATAAATGTGTTTGGCAAAGTGATGATAGAAAATTAACTCACAAATTCAGTATTTTCCTGTATACAAATGACAGACTGGGGAAGAATTTATAAAAAGACACTCTTCACAATAACTTCCAATAATATAAAATATCTTGGAATAGCTCTAATCCAGCAAGTGAAAGATTTATATGATAAACATTACAAGCCTTTGAGGAAAGAAATTTAAGAAGATATCAGAAGATGAAAAGATCTCCCATGTTCATGGAATTGTAGAATTAACATAGTAAAAATAGCCATCCTACCAAATGCAATCTCCAGATTCAACGCAACCCTATCAAAATTTTAACACAATTCATTAATGGCCTGGAAATGACAATTCTCAACTTAATAAGGAAAATCATAAAAACCTGGGATAGTTAAATCAACCTGGAATAACTAAAGAATTGGTAGAGGTATCACCATCCATGATTTCAAGCTGTACTACAGAGCTATAGTAGTAAAGCTGCATGGTTTGGGCCTTAAAAATAGACATGTTGATCACCTGGATCAAATTGAAAATTGAGGCATAAACCCACAAATCTACTGGCATCTAATTTTTTGATGAAGAAGCCAGAAGTACTCATTGGATAAAAAACAGCTTCTTCAACAAACTGTGCTTCTCAAATTGGATGTATTCATGTAGAAGAATACAAATAGATCTGTACTTCTCACCCGTTATAAAACTTAACTCCAAGTGGGTCAAAGATATGAACATAAAACCAGGTACATTAACCCTGGGTAAAAAAGAAAGAAAGAAAGCAAGGAAGGAAAGAAGGAAGCAAGCAAGGAAGCTTTGAATACACTGGCACAGGAGATAACTTTTGTTTTTGACCACTGTATTCATAAAGAGAAAATTAACAAGATCCTTCTAAGAGGTGCTAGGATTGCAATTTTACATCTTCTAAAATAAAAGAATCATATTGAGCAACTTGTGTCAAACCACTGTCTTTTAGTGTCAATAATCGATGACATTTTAAATTTAATTTTATTTCATTCTCTGGTGGAAGTGGATTTCCTTTCTTCTTTTTATATGATGTAAAGGAACCATTTATATGTATATGGCTATGAAAGGAGGTGGAGTAATATATCATGAATGAAATAATGTAATATGCAGTTTTCAGAAGCGAAATCTACCGAATTTTAAAGAGAGATATGACTTCTAAGCCACAGTCCCTAGTGTCATCTGTCATATTCTTAATAGAGTTTAATAAGATCTAGACAGTTCTGCATGCATGATAAAGAACAACGCAGTTAAGCAAAATCCTAATATAGATTTTGCTGCTGTGTAGTCATTTTCATTCTCACATTATGTTAGTTTTATCTAGGTTAACAGCAGAGCAAGGTCCTTCATCAGTCCACTGTGGCACTTTAAAGAAAATAATTATATAACCAATAGGGAGCAGACAGCTTTTCACAGTTTAATAAACCAACTTGAGGAACACTTGAAGTCTTGACAAAAATGTTCAAATCAGGAAACCTCAGTTTTGATGCTTGTGCAGAAGAAAGACTAAAGGAATGTTTTCTAGAATCTTAAACAAGAAAGGGTGGAGAAGTGTGTTGGTTTGAAGATCAGGGGAGGTGCTTTGAACTCAGGAATCTGCGTTCTAATATAGCCTCTTAGGAAGTGTGATGAGGAGGGTGAAATCAATTGGAGATTCACTGTTCTTATTAAGAAAAGCAGTCATCTCCAAAGCTCTCTCAGCATTTTACAATCTGCTTTATTTAATTCAATGTAAATAGGAATCATTTTTTATTATTTTGGTTTATGTGCAAAGAAAGATACAATAAATTGTTAAAGTATGATTACTTGCTTTGTGGGGCGTTTGAAAACTTTGGGAATTATTTGCTAAACATACAAAAATTATCTTCTGTGTCCTTATTACAGAAGAGTTTGAATCTCCTGAGAGACTACAAAATAAATCGTCAGTTTCAGAGTAGATGAGCAAATAAATTTGTTCAACTATGCCATGAATATTTCAGAGTAGTGAAGAAGAAACTATTGTTACAGATTTAGGTTACTTCTGGAGGGTTTTAGATGTCACATTGGCACCATCTATAGTTATTTAGGGTGAAGTGCACGCACAACTTTTAGAGTCCATTGACCGTCTATCTCATTTATATAAGCTCAGTGCAGTGAATTCCAGTTGGGCAGATGTACTTAAGAGTTAACAGAAGCTACAGCTTACATCTGCCCAGTTGGGCTTTAAACCAGTGAGCCAGAGATCATGCTTTTACTTGCACAGTTACATTTTAAACACATAATATCCATGTTTATGTCTACTCTATATAATTGCTACAAAATCCTCCTTCCCTTCTGCTTTTCTTCTAAGATTTCATTATATAACTCAGGGTGGCCTCAAAATTGCAATCCTTCTCCCAGAATCTGGGGATGTAGACAGTCTTACTTTATTAATTTCAGATTTAATATCTAGCAACAAAAATTTTATTAAGGAAATCTTAGCGTTTTGAATGGAAAATTGTGTGTCTAATGCTTAAGTACAAAGAAAACCTTATGATAATCGGACACCTGCTTTTGTGGGCACCATCAAGTGGAAAGTAAGAAAAATGATTTGAGAGTGACATTAATGGATGAGACAAAGACTTGTTTCTGCATCTGTTTTGAGGAATCAGATTTTTTTTTTTTTTAGCAATTTGTTTTTCTAGGTGCAATGATTAAATTAGCTTGGAATGAGTGACAATGTGCACATTCACTAAAACATTGTGATGGAAGAGGCGTGTGTGTAAGAGGAGGAAGTGAAACAGGCTGAAGAGGAGGCGGCAGAGGAGAAGGGGCACATGAAGCGGAGAGCTCTTCAAAGAAAGGGCGACAACAGAGCTCGTGTTCCTGTTGGAAGAGAGCAACTCAGCCGCATTAGGAGGCATGGCTTCTGCTGAACTCTGCTTATTGAGCAGCAGCTCCAGGGAAGGGAGTAATCGCATATGCTGTGAACTGAATTTAAGGAAGCAAGAGGACAACTCAACAGCGGTTGCTGACCTCATTCTCACCCACTGATTCACCATTCATTTCTTCTGTTGCTTTACCTGGTTTGAACGGTTCCTTTGGAACATGATGCCTTAACACATAATTCTATAAGCAGTGATTTATTGCTCTAGTGCTGTTTTAGTTTTTTTTTTTCGCTCTAGTAATCTCTCAAAGTTTTTGGCTTTTATTTTCCCCACAGCAGCATTTCAGCTTTAAACAACTCTCTATAAATGTCTCCATAAAATGTAGTGTATTACCCCATTTTTTGTAAGCATTCTATATTATGTATATATATTCTAGATCTATTCTAATCGCTTTTATGGGTTTGTAATCCTAAGATATGCACTTCATTTATTGGCATCTGCTGATTTTTCCTTATAGATATCTACATTTTTAATGGGCGCTGCTTGAAAGTGCATCTCAGTGATTTTGCATTTATAATGGTACTTTCTAAACTACAGGAAGCACATCAATATGTGTGCCCCTTTATATGCAGCATGCATCTAGAGACTTGATTTCAACTAGTAATTCATCAAGTGAACTCAAGGAAGCCAACTTAAAAGTCTTAAAATGACAAATGTTGGAAAATTCATAGACGGAGTCATGCGAAATTTCAACTCTATTAAGTAGAAATCACAAATTTTGAAGATTGGAGCTCAGGCTGAATCAGACTTTAACATTCTAATGCTCTTATTAACTCATTTCATAGCCATAATTGTTTGCATGGTTCTCTGATTCTTCTGAAATAGACGCGAAACTCTACCCTGCCCGTTAAAATTTGGCACAAGTCTGCTGGAGTAGCTTTCTGCGATTTTGGAATTGAAGACAGTGAGTGAGTATGACAGCTCTCTCTAGATGCTGCTGTCAGGAAGACACGTCAGTACCACAGGCCCCCTTCCCTTAGCTAGCTGTCTGTCACCATAGCTCTTTGTCTGCATTTTCCTTTCTACAGACTTGTTTGCTCACAGTGATCGTATTTGCTGGGTGACTGGTATGCTTTGGGGGTGGTGTCAAGCTTAGAGGATTGACCATGTCCTTTTCAATAAACCCATGGTGGGGTTTGCCACGGCTCCTTCTCTCATTTAGTCTTATTTCACCTATCTATGTTATACAAGAAAACAATGAGTCAGATAATTTAATAAGAAAATATTCTGAGTATTCAAGCAGGGAACTGATTCCAAACTCTTGTTTTAAATAAAGCCAACTTCAGAGAATACTATTATTTGGAGCAGGAGAAATGGTTCAGTAATTAAACCCAAAAACATGGTCCAAGAATATAGTAGTATCAGGAGAATTCTGAGTACTTGTGAGACAATTTCAAAGGAAAAAAAAAAAGACAAGAATCTTGTGACCTCAGTTTCTTCAAAAGCGTGGAATTGTTCTTGGAATGTGCTTTCATGACCCTCCCAGCTACAGTGGACAAGGGTGAGTTTACTTTGGGTTACTCATTCCAAATGGCTATTGCTATTTGTTTGCATGATTTGGAAAAATATGTTTTTGTTGGGTGTAACTTCTCTGCTATGTGCTGATTGTCCTCCTCGTGTGGCTTCCCTTTGTGACTGTGCACTTTACTCGTGCGACTCCTCTTGATACTCAAAGTGTGAGGTATCTGCTGTTCCAAGTAAACTTGCATGAGACTTTAGTCTGTCTCATTGTTGGGTCCATTCTCCCAAGTACTATCCCCTTTAGAGCAATAAACACTTCAGGGCCCTGGCTGCTCTTCCAAAGGCCTCAGGTTTGATTCCTAGCACCCACGCAATGGCTCAAAATCATTGACAATTCCAGTTATAGGTGATCTGATGCCCTTTTTCCAGCATTCATGTGCATCAGAGATGATGTAGCACAAAGACACCTAGGCAGAGGTAACTCCCATACAGGAAAATCGGTTTTAAAAATCGAATCTTCACTCTAGTCTTTACTATCTACTTTTGTTGATCCCTCCAGGCTCTGAGTGTCTCTGTGTTGCCAATAATTTTCTTGTATATGGCCATTCTGTTAAAAGTATTTCTATTTTTCTACAAAAAAATTTCCTCAGCCGCGAAAGGAGCTTTAATGGAGAAACCCCATTTAGAGCTGAGTGTTCCAAGGTCTCTCACTCTCTGTACATTGTCTGGTTGTGGGCTTCTGTATTTGTTCCCATCTGCCACAGGAAGAAGCTTCTCTGATAATCACTGAGTGAGACAGTATGACATTAGAGGTCATTTTACTGTTCCATTCCTTTAGCATAATGGTAGCATTTGGTTTTCACCTATGTCCCTGGCCTATCCAATCTCAGGTTTTTGGTTACTCAAACTGTAGTTGGTATGGGTTCTATTTCATGGAATAGCTTTAACTCAAATCAGACATTGGTTGCTTACAGAGTACAGGTTTTTAAAGGACATCCTATGTTTCTCTGGATCTTCTTGATACCTTGTTATGGCTCCCATTTCATCTCTATCTCATATTCTCTCCTTCTCTTTTAGTTAATTTGGATTAGAGTTTATCAATATTGGTTTTCTCAAAGAACAATTTCTATGGTTGTTTTGTTGTTATTGTTTGTTTGTTTCTAATTTATTTATTTTAGCCTCAAGTTTGATTATGTCTTGCCACATACTCCTTTTGGGTAGAGTTTCTTTCTGGTTTGGAGCTTTCAGGTAACTAGTACATAATTGCTCCGTCCCCCTTTTTTAAAATTATTCTCTTCAAACCACAGTTTTCCCGCCTTTTCCTCCCCTCAGTCTCTCTACCCACCTCCCCTCTCCCCTAGATCCACCACTTTCTGCCTTCCCTCATAAAAGAGAAGGTCTTTTAGGGACATTCACCAAACATAGCATAACAAGCAACCAAAGACCTGTCACATAATATCACATCAAGGCTGGACGAGGCAACCCAGAAAGAGAAGGGTCACAAAAGGAAGCAAAAGAGTCACAGATAGGCCCTACTTCCACTGTTAGGAATTCCAAGAGAACACTAAGCTACCCAGCCATAGTATACATGCAGAGGACCTAGGTCAGACCAGTACAGGCTCCCTGATCTCTGCAAGCCCTTGTGAGTCAGTTGATTCTGTGGGCTATGTTTTCATGGTGTTACTGACTCCTCTGGTTCCTCACATCTTCCTCCCCTCCTCTGAAGGACTCTCCAAGTTCTGCCTAGTGTTTGCCTGTGGGACTCGGCATCTTCTCCTATCAGTTGCTGGATGAAGTCTCTCTGGTCTCTTTGATGAAAATTCTGCTAGAGTGTTTTAAAGGACTATAGCTATACATTCTTCAGCTCCATCAAAGACTCCAGAAGGATATAATATTATCTAAGTAAACATCTAAATGCACTGGATGTTCATTGTAAGCAGCTTCCAAAACTCTAGAATTGATAGACAACTCACTGCCTGGGCAGTCACCCAAAGTTCTTCTGTAATGTTGTGGGCATCCATCGTCAGCCTATAGGCCCATAATATCCAGCAGACTTTACCACTAAGCAAGAAATTTCAAAGACAGTCTCCCCTATATTGGCAGTTTGTCAGTCACTTTCTTTTGTTTCCTGCAGCATGTCTGGTGGACTTTTTCATGAAGCAGGAACCCCAAAGGATTGTCTCACCTTTAGGCAAGTTCAGCAGTCATTTCTCTGTGGGTTATGCATGTCCAGTTCATACAGCATAGCATCATAGTTAAGTTCTGCCTTGCTATAGGCCAAAGCAGTTTCTTTATTTGTTGACCAATAAAAGTGACACATAATAGGAAGGAACTTCCATACCAATAATGTAAGTGTAGGAATTGAAAATAGGAAGGCACTTTTAAAGAGCAAAAATTACTTTTCAGGAAAAAAGGCATTAAAAATAATTTTTAAATGCATATTGGAAAGACATTTTTCCCTTAAGGAAAATACAGTTTTATTGTCTAATGAAATTGATTTCTCACTCAAAGATGCATTTTTATTTTTTCTATAACTTTTTTCAACTTTAGAGAGAAGTTTAATTGATATCAAATGGTAACAAGTACTTCAGATTATGCTTTTCAGATAAAATAGGTTAATTATGATACAAGGATTTGTCAGTTGGACCTGCAGAAGAAATGAACTCAGCAGTTAGAAGCACTTGCTGTACTTCCAGGGGACTTGAGATACACTCAGAACATCCAGTACCTCCTCGGGCCTCCTCAGGCACCAGAATAGAACCCCCCATAAACACGCATACATGTAACTAAATACAGTTTTGAAACAGAAGTATTTTATAAAATGACCCCAACATGAAAACATATTCATAGAAAATATGTTGTTGATAGTCTCACCAAAACATTTGCCTTCAATTAAGTATGGCCAATATTGTCAATGCTTCAAAGCAGCTGAAGTGACTGAAATATGAATGTGTGCTCCATTTTCACCAGTATGACTGTGTTGTTTAACACAGTTATATAACAATAAAAGTCTGTAATATCTTTGACCCTACAGAAGTTGGGGTGACCAATTGTTATTTAAAGCCAGTAGTACCTCCCACACGTTTGACTTAGAACATATGTGCTCCTCAATACTTGACTATAGAACAGAACTCATCCTTCTATGTGGGCTCTCTATCTCTTATTTGGGTTTGATGCTCCTAACAACATGCTTTTGTGTTGTCACCATGGACTTTAGTGCTCTGGTATCATAAGCCAAAATGAATGCTTTCTTTTATAAGATGCTTTGGTCATAGTGTTTCATCACAGCAATAGAAAAGTAGTTAGTACACTTACAGTCTGTCAGCAAAAGAGGCCGGATGAAGGATATTTATATATCTACTTGACATTAACTGTATGATCTGATATTTACATATATGATCTGAGCATGTTAGTCATACAGTCACATCTAGTTTCAAAGTCTTCTTAGTAAAGTAGCCTGGACTATCATGTGTTCACTAAAAATTATACCACTTTATTAGACCAGAAAGACCAGAATAGACAATTGAAGAGTGCCACATCCTCCTGAAAACAAACAGAAGCTTGAGTAGGTTTAATTCTGATTTTCCTCTTTTCATGCCTATCCATGTGGGGTGAGGCATCCATATGACTGATAGGGCTGGCCTAATCAGAATCTTTGTCCCCTTTATCCTGGTATCCAGTACTCTAGTTCTATCGAGTTCTCTGTGTGACTCCAATGTTTGAGGTGAGTCCTAAGGAAAAAGAACTACTAGGCACTTCTGGATTTTGAACAGGGTTTGATTGAGCAGACTAGGCTGCAAAAGAACACCATCTGCAGCTTCTCCCTCCGCGTCCATTTCATGCCTCCTGTGGATTCCATAGACCATTACTCCTGGCTTCCTTTTCCCCCAGCCTCTATTTTCAGCAACTACTTCCCATGAACACACAAGCCTAGCAGTTCAGTAAGACAGGCAACACACAGTTAGTACATTTCTGAAAATCCAGAGAGGAAATAGAAATCAAAGGAAAAATTTTCACCCAGCAAAGACTAATGAAGATATTGGCAACTAAACCTATAATCACCGAAAACTCAGATGTCTAGATAAAAATACAAAAACAGTTTTTATTGGATCCCAGATATCTTACTTCAGAAGGTACTGAATATTCCAACACAGCTGAAGCACAAGAAAAAGACCTGAAAACCAATTACATAAAGATGATAGAGGTCCTTAAAGAGGAAATGAATAAATCCCTTAAGAAAATACAGGGAAATACAAGCAATGGGAGGAAATGAATGAAATCCTTCAAGAAAGCCAAAAAAGCAAACAAACAAACAAGCAAAAAACAAAGAAACAGGTTAAGGAAACAAATGAAACTATTCAAGATCTGAAAATGAAATAGAAGCAATAAAGGAAATACAAACCGAGGGAATTATGAAAATTAAAAATTAAGGAATACAAACAGGAACTACAGAGGCAAGCTTTACCAACAGAATAGAAGAAATGTAAGAGAGAATCTCATGTATTAAATACATGATAGAATAATGAATACATTGACCAAAGAAAATGCTAAATCTAAATAATTCTCTACACAAATCAACCAGAAATCTGGAGCAGTATGAAAAGACTAAACCTAAGAATAATAGGAATTGAAATGAAGAGGTCAAGAATAAGAATATATAAATGTAAGTTCCAGAAATAAGAATGCAGAAATAAAGAAATATAAATTTGCAAGCCCAGGAGAATGAGAACAGACTATCAGCAGTTTAAAGATTAACTATTAACAGTGGGTTACTTTGTTTTTCAACCAGCAGCTCTGTCTGCAAGGCTGAAGTAGCCCTCTGAAAACCGAGAGTCAGCCTTAAGATAACTCTTGGCCACTCATGACCAACAACTGATGTGAGCTGAGTTAACCTGAAAGTGATGAGATGTATGTGACTTTTTGGTTGTGCATTGTCCCATACTCTTCCGTGCTACACAAAACTAGCATATTAGGGAAGTACAGAGCTTCAGGAAACACCATCAGAAAGTGCCAGAGAAAAACAAAGGGCCAAGTACAAACACTAGTTTAACTGAAAAACCCTGTTAGTGGAAATTCTAAAAAAGGCAATTTTTATCTAAGTTTTACTTTGAAATTGTAAAAATTCTTTTGTTCATGCCTAATGCTTATTTGTGTATATAAAAGGGTGAATTCAGAAACTGCCCATTGCCAAGGCTAGAAAAGCTCCATCTCTGTGGTCACAGCTATAGCTGATAAGTTTTGTGTGCCCCATGGAGATTTTTAATTGAACTTGCTCGTCTGTCACCCATCTTTGTACATGTAAACACCCAACAGACAAAGAAGAATAAACCCAGACAAAGCCCAAGCAAATATTTTCAACAAAATCAAAGAAGAAAGTTTTCTTAACATAAAGGACATTCTTTTTTTTTTTTTTTTTTTTGGTTTTTTGAGACAGGGTTTCTCTGTGGCTTTGGAGCCTGTCCTGGAACTAGCTCTGTAGACCAGGCTGGTCTCGAACTCACAGAGATCCGCCTGCCTCTGCCTCCCGAGTGCTGGGATTAAAGGCATGCGCCACCATCGCCCGGCTTAAGAAGGACATGCTTATAAATGTACAAGAATCTTACAGAATACCAAATAGATTGAACCAGAAAAAAGTCCTTGTACCATATAATAATCAACACACTAAACACACAGAACAAAGAAAGAATATTAAAAGTATTTTAATATGTAACAGAACAGATTTCAAACCAAAAACATTCCAACGAGATGGAAAAGTGAAAGGATTGGTATTAGTTCAGAAACAAGGTGACATCCTATAGTTTTCCTTTCCTTTCCTTTCCTTTTGTTCCTGGCAGCTCCAGTGCCCCCTTCCTTTCTTTACCCCCAGCTCAGTCACTAGGCATCTTCTATCATCTTTTTTGGATTTTCTCTCTTTCTTCCTCTCTGCTTTCTGGTCTTCATGCTCCAGGGCCTCTTGGGGAAACAGTATCTCAGCTTTGTAGGAAAGCTTGAAGTCAGTTGAAGATACCCGAAGACCAAGTTCTCAGCAGAGAGAAAATGTATTTGTCCCAGAAGGACGGGGTCAGGAGATAAGAGAAAAAGACAGGCCATAGAGGATGAGAGAGCAGATGAAGGGATCAAGGGAGGGAGTAGGGTATTTGTTGAGGGACTGGGGGAGGATAAAAGATTGCCTCTAGATAGAGGGAAGACAGACATGACATGTAGGAAAATAGTGCTTTATAAAGGTAAAGGGGGAAACCCTGTGTTAGGAAAAGATGTTTAATTTGAATTGGGTATGTTAATTAGATGACCCGAAGGAGGCTTTTGACTGCTGGATTTCAACACTTTGTTAACTGGACCTTGGTAGTCAGCCTCAGGAGGAAGAAGTGGCCAAATAAGGGAATAAACTTGGTGGATAGCCTTAGGAATATAATCTTTTTTTTTTTTAAATCAAGACAGAGGGAATGAGAAAGAAGCATAAAGGCTGACAGAACCATTTTACCATGATTGGGCTGACTAGAGTTCTCTTCAGGAAGGATACTACATAGTCATCAAAAAAAGAATCCATCAAGATGACATTTTAATTCTTATCTTCTATGCCCCCAATACAAGAGCACCCATGTTTGTAAAAGAAACACTACTAAAAATTAAATAACATATTGACCCTCACACACTGATAGTGGGAGAGTTCAATACCCCACTCACACCAATGCACAGGTCACCCAGACAAAAATCTAAACAGAGAAATACTAGATCTAGCAGATGTTATAAACAAAAAGCCATAACAGATATTTACAGAATATTTCACTAAAACACAACAGAATATAACTTCTTTTCAGTACCTTGCAGAACTTTCTATAAAACTGACCACATACTTGGACACTAAAAAAATCTCATTAGATACAAGAAAATTTAAACAAATCCCTGCATTCTATTGAACAACAATGGATTAAAGCTGCATTTCAACAGCAACAGAAGCAACAGAAAGGTTACAAACTCATGGAAACTAAACAATTCTCTATTGAATGAAAATGGGTCAAGACAGAAATAAAAAATAAAATTTATTTATTGAAAATGAATATAAAATATAACCAAACTTAAGGGACACAGTGAAAGCAGTGTTAAAGAAGAAAGTAAGAGATTGCACACCAGTGACCTAACAGTGTACCTGAAAGCTCTAGAACAAAAAGAAGTAACCACTCCCAAGAGGAGGAGCCAACAAGAAATAATTAAACTGAGGACTTAAATCAACAAAATAGGAACAGAGAGAACAATATAAAGAATCAACGAGACAAAAAGCTGGTTCTTTAAGAAAATCAGCATGATATACTAACCCTTATCTAAACTAACTAAAATGCAGAAACAAAGAAATATCCAAAATAACAAAAGTAGAAACAAAAATGTGGTCATAACAGACATGTAGGAATATTAGAAAATCTTAAAGACATACTCTAATTCACCATTCATCAAATGGAACATCTAAAAGAAATGGGTAATTTTCTAGTTAGGTACCACTTACCAAAGTTAAAGATCAGATAAACAATTTAAATAGAATTATAATTCCTAGAGAAATACAAGCCATCATTAAAAGTGTCCTAACGAAAATCAGCCCAAGGCCAGATGGTTTTAGCACGAATTCTACCAGATTTTCAAAGAAAAGTTAAGTTTCAACACTCAAAAAATTTTCTACTAAATAGAAACAGAAGGAACATTACCCAATTCATTTTATGAGAGCACAGTTACTCTGATACCCAAAACAAATAAAGACTCAACAAAGAAAGAGAATTACAGACCAAGTTCCCTTGTGAACGAAGATGTAAGAAAATGCTCAATTAAATAATTGCTAACAAAAATCAAGAATACACCAAAAAGATCATTCAACATGATCAAGTAGGCTTCATTCTAGAGATACAGGAATGGTTCAACATATGCAATCTGTCCATATAATTCACCACAGAAATAAACTGAAAGAAAAAGCCAAATTATCATCTCTTTAGATGTAGAAAAGGCCTTTGATAAAATTCAACATTTCTTCAGGTCTCCGTGCATAGTAAATGTCCTAAAGAGATTAGCTATACAAGGGACACACCTAACATAGGCAATTTGCATCAAGCCTATAGCCAACATTAAGTCAAATGGAGACAATCTTAAAGCAATTCCACTAAAATCAGGAACAAGACAAAGTTGTTCACTCTCTTCATATCTATTCAATATAGTACTTAACATTTTTGCTAGAGCAATAAGACAATTGTTAGCTATCAAGGGGTTATAAATTATAAAGTATGAAATAAAAGCATTTTTGTTATTTGTAGATGGTATGTATATATATGCATATATATATTCCACCCGCAAATTCCTATAACTGATAAATACTGTAGCTAGATACTCAATACAAGATGAACTTAAAAAAAGAACAGAACAAAAGGAAACCTCCTATTTGTAAATGACAAAGAGACTGAAAAAGAAATCAGAGAAACAACACCTTTCACAATAGCCTCAAATTATATAAATGATTTTGGAGTAACTATGACCAAGACAATGAAAGACTTGTATGATAAAAACTTAAGTCTTTGAGGCAAAAAATTTAAGGAGATATCAGAAGATGAGAAAATGCTCATGGATTGGTAGTATTAACATAGAAAAATGGCTATTCTACCAAAATAATCTACAGATTCAACGTAGTTCCCATCAAAATTCCAACACAATTCTTTACAGACCTTGAAAGGACAATTCTCAGCTTCCCAATGTAAAACAGCTCAGAATAGAAAAAACAATCCTGAATAACAATAAAAGAACTGATGCAGGTGGCACCATCCCCGATTTAGAGATATACTACAGAGTTATAGTAATAAAAAACAGATGGGTTTGGCATACAGATATCTTAATATTAATAATATACATTAATCAATGGAGTTGAATTGAAGAATCAGACATAAACCCACACACATATAGACATCTGATTTTTGATAAAGAAGACAGAAATACACATTGAACAAAAGAAAACATCTTCAAGAATGGTTCTGTCAGCCGGGAGGTGGTGGCGCACACCTTTAATCCCAGCACTCGGGAGGCAGAGGCAGGCGGATCTCTGTGAGTTCGAGACCAGCCTGGTCTACAAGAGCTAGTTCCAGGACAGGCTCCAAAACCACAGAGAAACCCTGTCTTGCAAAACCAAAAAAAAAAAAAAAAAAAAAAAAAAAAAAAAAGGAATGGTGCTGTCAAACTGGGTGTCTTCATGTAGAAGAAGAATGCTATTAGTTTTGTACTTAACATCCTGTACAAAATTCAACTTCAAATGGATCAAAGACCTCAGTGTAAATCCAGATACACTGAACATGATAGAAGGGTAAGTGGGTAATAATGTTGAACACAATGGCCCAAGAGACAACTTTCTGAACAGAACACCAGTAGCACAGACACTAAAATCAACAATTAATAAATTGGACCCAATAAAACTGAAAAAATTCTGTAAGGCATAGGATACTGGCATTCAGACAAAGTGGCAGTCTATAGAATGCATTTTGTAAAGGTTTTGTCTGAAGAGTTCCTGTGGAGATCCAGAAACAATTCAGTCTGATATAAAGGCTAAGCCTTAATGCAGTGGGAGGGACTTGGTCCTGCCCCAACTTTATGTGTCAGACTTTGTTGATGTCCCATGGGAGCCCTTACCCATTGGGAGGAGGGGATGTGGGTGAGCTGGGGGGATGCAGGAGAGCAGAAGGAGAAGGAAGAACTGTGGATGGAATGTAAAATGGAATTGAGAAAATAAATTAAGATAAAAAAATGTTAAGTGTCACTAAGAGTCAAGGGGATGCACATAAGGAACACAATGAAATAACCTCTTATATCTGTGGATGTAGCTTCTACTATCTGTCTGTCTGTCTACTTATCTGTTATCTTCTACCTTTATCTCTTTATTATTTTCTATTTCATCTACTTACCTACCTGCTTATCATCTCTCTCTATAAATCATTTTCTATTTTATCTATCTATCTATCTATCTATCTATCTATCTATCTATTTTTCTATTTCTATCTGTTTGTCTCTCTATCATCTATCTATCTACCTACCAATCTGTGTATCATTTATCATCTGTCTATGACCCTTTCGAAAATGTTAGCACACCAATGTCTTGAAATTCCCCCCCCCCATTTAGGATGGTGTTAGAACCCTTCCTGCTAAGCTTAGCTTTCATATCACTGAGGTCATCTTGATATACTCAGTGCCCATTGTTTTAGTACTGGCAAGAAGAGCTCCTTCCTATCCTAGGTATTCTATATATTACATTAGTCCTGGAAATGGTTACCAAACTAGTCCTTTAGCTCTGCAGAATCTCCAGTGGCTGGTGGCTACCCCAAGTACTAGGCAATGTTAGAGTTGCTTAGTTTAAAGTGCCATTGGTTCCCAGTCACTTTCTCGTTCTCAGTTCCCTTCCCATAGATTCACCGCAGGCTTTAAATAGGCTGTGCCAAGTCCTACTTACATTCATTTGTCCTGGAGTTATATCAGAATTGTACTCTTGGCACTGTCCCACGAGCTTGTAATTGGAAGAGAAAATGCCACCTCCTTCTACTCTCTTAAATAATGAAATTTTGAGGTAAACTTTTTCTGACAAACCCATTTACTGACACAGGTTTAAGCTGGTGCTAACTTTGTCCCTATGAAAAGTTTTCTCCTGACATCACTTTCCTTTCCTCTTCCCTATGAATCATCCTCATTAGCTCAGAGGAACGGCCTATTTACTTTTAAACATAAAGGAAAGAGTGTATTGCAAGTAAATCAAGTATTGATTTATTCCAACCAAGCCTAAGTTACTTTTTTTTAAAAAAAAATGAACAACTGTCTTTATAATATGTTCTTGAATTTTAATCAGTATATCTTTACCATGAATATTCCTTAAGTAGATGCTACGTGGTGACATGCTACATATGTAGCAGTGGCAAACCCATATACATTCAGGCTCTGATGAAATTTACGATGTGGAAAGACAGAAAATAAACATGTAATACACTCGCAGTTATAAGTTCGATAAAATAATGCTGGAGGAAGCAGGGCACTGGGTATGTGTGTCGGGGAGTAAGGTAAGAGGAGGTGGTGCTTTCCATAATCAAGCAGGGGAGGAGCTGATAGTAAGGGGACACAGCCAGAGTGGAAAGCAAATGGTGCAGGAGGCGGAAGTGGTAAGAACAGAGCCTTGATAAGCACAAGTCAGTGCGTGTGCCATGTTGTGCACAGTCAGACCCTGAAACTGGTGATCAGCTGAGGCCTCTCAGTCACGTGTGCTTTGACTTTGTCTCTGAGTCGGGTGAGACCGAGTTGGTGATTAGAGTCAGGAGAAGAATGCAGAGGAAGATGCATCTTTGTGTTTGACATTTGAACAGCAGAGTTGCAACAACTCTGTCCATTGGTCAAGGTTTGCTGCCGTGCGGTAACAATGTGCAGACGGGCCTGAGAGGTTATGCCACTGAGAACAAGCTGTGAGAATGTTCAGTTTTCTCACATTCATAAGCAATTCCAAAGAGTCACATTCATACACTTTCAGATGAGTCACCAATTTCCAGGCAAAGCAGGGGAAGGACGGTGCAATGGCCGCAGATCTCACAGGCTCACATGGAGAAGTAGAAAAGTAACCCTAATGGACTAGAAACATCTTTGACGGAAAATAAGCTAAACTCCAAATTTCATTAGTTATGTAAGAATGATGCTGCCGATTTCCAGCCATTTCTCAAAGTGTGGGTAGACTGCCTGTAATTAATTGCTTCTACGCTGGCATTTGGCCATCCAGCCTACTGTCATTACTGCACCCACCCACAACAGCCTCCACACAGCTGTGGGCCATCGCTCTGATCATCGTTTTTCCAGGAGGATGAAGCAATTTGTCAGAGAACAGACATCTGCAAAGAAGCCTATGTTAGCTCAAATGCGTCTTCAGTTCTCCGAAGCACACTGCCTCTCTCCAGACCTGTGATCACAGCTCATGTCCTACATCACTTGAGGCAAAGCAGCATGGCAGGAAGAACTTGGAGTTTCAAATGCAATGCTATATTCATTGTGAAGTGTGCTGAATAAAAACTTTGGAAGATGCATTAGTCAAGAACAGCGATATTAAATTTTTGCACATATTGACAATAAAATAAAAATGACAAACTGTTTTTTGCTCTTTACAAAGGGAGCAATGACATTTTAAATCTTTGAAAAATTAAATTTGCATATATACAGTATGTATTTATTTGTTTGGTTCAGCCATCATCTTTGAACCACAAATCAGTCTTCAACGACATACTGGTATATTTCTCTTTCATATAACATATTTTGTCTTGGCATTTTTTAGTATTAAAACATATTTATAACATATCTGTTTGTGATTGTATTTTGCTATTTCATTTAAAATGAGGTCAAACATTGCCTTTTCTCCCACTTAAAATACAACTGCAGTTCTAAGTTTATAAAATAATCACACGATCACGCACCCAGCACTAAATTCTTCACAAGCTCTCTGCTACTCTCAGTAGAAAGTCCTGAAGTCTTTAGTAGATGGTATTCCAGATTTTCTTTGGTATAATTTCTCAAACATATTTGCTATGGCTCAGAGGTGAAACACCACTTAAAGTTAATGGGGGAATAATTGGGTTATGAGTGTGCAGGTCTAATCAACCTACCAGGTAGATTAATAATCAAATAGAATATCGGGAACTGGTCGGAACTGTGGAAAGTGGGCCTGGCTGGAGGCAGAGGGCCAGTAGGGGTGTCCCTTTGATGGATGCATCTTGGCCCCCGGTCTTTTATTTTCTTTATCTATTCATTTGCTAGTTGGGCAGCGTTCCTGTGACAGATCGTTTGTCATGTCACACCTCATCATAAGTGCATCAACGGAGAGACAAGTGAGACTATGGGCCAAAGGAAACCTTTTGTAATTAATTAATTAATTGTTATTTTGAGTCTGAGTCTCTCTACATAGCCCTGGCTGACCCGAAATTCACTATATAGACCAGGCTTCACTATATAGACCGTCCCTCCATTGATTTGCCTGGAAATTGGTGACTCACAGAGGTGCACCTGCCTCTGCCTCCAGAATGCTGGGATCAAAGACGTGGGTTGCCATGCCAGGACCTAGTCTCATTTTACGTGGTTTGTTTCACACATTTTGTCACAGTGCTGTTGTCTAACATAATAAATAGCATAGCCCCTATTAATTTGGAGTGACATGATTTTTGTTAGTCGATGATACCTTGTCCTATGTTCCTCCAGTGATTTTCTTTTTGAACTTGAGTAGTTGAATTATCTTTACTAGGCTCACGAATTCTTACGTGCTTCTAAAGAAGGTTAGAATTAGTTCTTTGGGCCTTCCAATCTTGCTACACCTTACCACAACCTATCAGCTACTGATTTGTGTTCCCTGTTTGAGCCTCAGAAAATACTTCATCCATAAAACAAACAAGCTAACAAACCAACAATTCAGTTCCTGTGATCTAGTCCAAGTAGTCCATGACAGAAGGGTACCTTCCTTATCATATCTGGATCATCAGCTTTTAGCAAAGGTGCTCGCAATAAGAGGTATGAATTTATACTTATTGAATGGTTCATAAATCACCATGAAGACTACTTTTTTTCTGTGTATTATTACTTTTTTTTAAATTAATTATTATGTATACAATATTCTGTCTGTGTGTATGCCTGCAGGCCAGAAGAGGGCACCAGACCCCATTACAGATGGTTGTGAGCCACCATGTGGTTGCTGGGAATTGAACTCAGGACCTTTGGAAAAGCAGGCAATGCTCTTAACCTCTGAGCCATCTCTTCAGCCCCTCTGTGTATTATTACTGAGAAGTTGTCTTCCTTGATATCAGACTGCATCTTCCCCATCCAAACTTCTACTTACTTACCATCTGTCATTTTTATCAGTGTACTCACTGAGGCTACAGAGATTTAGGAGTCAAAGTTTTTAGTACTTTTGATAGTAAATTTTGTCAATAAAACGGAAGAGAAAAAGAAATGTCATTAATACAATTACAAAAACCAAGAAAGCTTAGAAAAATTTTGGTTTTAAATAAGAATGTACAAATTCTGAAAACCATTCAACCCTGGATGAGGGTGACTGCTCCTAACATCATAACATGGCGTCTTAAAACGTGAAAGCAGCGGTGACGCACACGTTTGATTCCAGCACTCAAAAGTCAGCGACAGGCAGAGATCTGTGAGTCTGAAGTCAGCCTGGTCGAAGGAGTGAGATCCAGGGCAGCCAGGGCTGTTACACAGAGCAACCCTGTCTCAAGAAATAAAATAAAACAACAGCAACAAACAAACAAACAAAAACAAAAAAATGAGTTTGCTTTAGACATTGAAATTGATGTAGTTTATACATGAGAAATTAGAATTTCAAACTTAACAATGGTGGAGGCTTTATCAAAACAAAACAGAACTTTTGTCCCTGTCCACATTTGAAAATGATGAAATATTCAATTGCACACGGTGGACAAGGGTGATGGGAGGTACTGCGTTTTAGAATGGGTTAAAATGAAAAATAAGCAAAAAGTATGTTTAAAAATTATTATATTAAAAGTACATTTTATAGGTGACCTTAAAACAATGCCAGATAAATGAAATCTCTATTTACTATAGATGGAGTACCTGCTGTGGAGAAAGCAACGTGACAAGAGTCAAAAGGAGAACCAGATGAGATTTCAAGGAATATAACGAGACAAAAGCTACATATTTTTATCAGAAAAAGATGATATTTAAATGACACTGACAAACTTCAGTTTTAGTCATAGCTAAAAGTTGAGCAGACAACTAAGAATTTTCAAAACCAAAACCAAAAAGCCTACTAGCCATTAGATGGCGCTATTCAACAAGAAATCAGATTCCCCCAGCGGAAGTACTGGCTTTTCATTTGGCTGGCTACTTAGCAAAGGCACATTGAAACCGTTAAATCGTAAGGAAATAAACACTGGGGATGCAAAGGGACAAATTACTAACTGCTCCGTCTACCTCCTTAGGCCACTTGAGTTTTTGAACCATCTTGCAAATAAATGAATTTGTGGTTTTCTAAAATTGGAACAAAGGCAAGGCTTGAAGACTCACAGACTACAAGCTTCCTGCCTTGGGTTAGGGTCGGCTGTGAGGTCCAGTGGGCAGGGTAAACTGCACAGCCCTGCATCAGGATAACGTGAAGACAGAGCTTCTCTTTCTATGGTTTGCATCTGTCAACTTTGGAGGGCAAGGCACCTCCAAAGGCTTGGCAAGAAATAGCTTTGGACTGAGAGAGGCATCGACGGATTTATATAAACGAGAAATCAAATGCTTAAAATATTTAAAATGGGGCACAGTGAAGCTCAAAAAGACTAGCTCTATGTTAGTAACTGAGAGCATTCGTATCAATTTCGAGCCATTTGAAAACACATGTGGAATGTGTATAGTAAAATGTTAGTTTTATTGATTTTTCTAAACCATAGGTCAAATAGTTTATGAATATAAAGTTCCCCTGCAGCGTGTTGGATTAAACCAACTTTGTCCTTTAAAAGAAATAACCTTTGGTATGAGGCTGCAGAGGGAACGTCTCACAGAACACTCTTCGTTCCATAAAACACACATTGTCAGTTGGGATTTTCAAAACACTACGAGAGAGGGAGGTCGGGAAATTCAGTTAGATTTTTGGAAAGGAAGCTCTCTGGAGGGCACACACCAGCATCAACAAAAACATGCAAAAGCAGGAAACGTAAAAGACGTTTTAGTTTGGTGCACGCTTGGGTAGAGAGGTCTGTGAAGTTTAGCAGAAGGATCGAACCGAACAGGGATCCTGTTACTTAGATAAAATGGAGAAACACAGTTTTCTTAACAGTGGGCAATCTATGTTCTGTTTAATCTCAAATCCCAAATGCATCCTGGCTGCTGGGCCTTCCTCTCTGGTGCTCTTAAGGCTCTTGCCTGGCTTTCTGTAAAGGAAGGTGAGACAAGGGGCTTTTATAAGAAGGGACAGGATTAAAAGAGGACAGCGAAAGTGAGGGAATTTTATGAAAGACAGGTTTTGAGCCTCCTGGGTCCCTGACTATGGCACAGAGGGAGAACATATTCCATGTGCATTTTGGTTCTGGGTCCTCCTTGAGGCGTGATCCTTGTATTATTCTTTTCCTTGAAGCTCCTAGAAATGTACCTTTTTCCTTATGTCCCATGTTGCACTAGCTACTTCCTCTTCTGGTTAAAAATACTCTAACAAAAGCAACTAAAGGGACAAAGATCTTCGCTTATGGTTTCAGGGTACAGTCCAACCTGGCGGGGACTCCTGAGAAGGGGGAATGGAGGCAGATGCCACATTGTGTCTACAAACAGGAAGCAGATAGTGGTGAAGGCATCACTCATCTCATTGTCTCGCTCTCTCTTTTGTGTGTGGGCTGCAGTTTTCTATTATTATTATTATTATTATTATTATTATTATTATTATTTTATTAGATTTTTTTTAATTCTTGAGAGCTCTCTCTGTGCATTGATTACTTTCTGTTCTAAAAATATTTATTTATATACATGTTGTGTATGAGTGTTCCATCTGCATGAAGGCCTCCATGCCACTAGAGGGTATCAGATGCCACTGTAGGCTGTGAGTTGCCAAGTGAGAGCTAGAACTTGAACTCAGGATGATCAGTCATGTTCTTCACCAAGATTTATCTCTTCACTCTTCACTTTTTGTTTGTTTGGTTTTGTCTTTATTTCTTTTTTTTTTTGTTTCTTTCTTTCTTTTCTTCAATCTAGGACCCACACCCAGGGAATTGTACTACACAAATTTAGGGTAATTCTTTCTTCCCAGATAAAAGATCTAATCTTTGGTCAGATGATGGAGGAGGGTCATTTGTCTATGTGTTACTTTCATTGGTTAATAAAGAAACTGCCTTGGCCTTTGATAGGACAGAAAATTAGGTAGGCGGAGTATACAGAACAGAATGCTGGGAGAAAGAAACAGATTCAGGCAAATGCTATAGCTCTGCTCTCCAAGATGGATGCAGGTTAAGATCCTTCCCAGTAAGACATCACCTCTCGGTGCTACACACATTATTAGAAATGGGTTAATCAAGATGCGAGAGTTAGCCAATAAGAGACTGGAGATATGGGCCAGGCAGTGTTTAAAAGAATACAATTTGTGTGTTGTTATTTCGGGAATAAGCTATCCAGGCAGTCAGGAGCCAGGTGGGATGAAAAGCAGGCCTGCTTGCCTCATCACTACAGCCAGAGGCAGATCTAATAAAGATGACCCCTCTTAGGCATGCCCAGAGGTGATTTCATGGTAATTCTAATTTCTCTTTAGTTGATAATCAATGGTAAGCATTAAATTGATCTTTCTAATTAAAAACATTGTAATGTAGTAGCCCAGTTCCAAAATACCAAATACATAGTCACTGGACAACTTGAAATTTTCACATAGGACTTGTGGGATGTGTCAGTGGGTAAAACTGCTACAGCCAAGCCTGACAATCGGAGTTCATCTTCCAAAACTTGTACTTTGGAGACTGAGAAATGATTCTCTCAAGATTTTTTTCTAACCCCCACATGCAAGCTACAGTATGCAGTGTACACACACACACACACACACACACACACACACACAGAGTAAATAAATACATATAATAAAAATAAAATTAAATTTGCAAATCTACTTATTTTTTTCCTAGTTATCTTAATATCTTCCTTTGAAATTTGGCTTCCTGTGGCCTTTGGAGATCTTGGTATCTTTTCTCATGAGGTTTTGAATGTTGTTGCTGACTCCTCCTCAATCTTTGCTCCATGGTTTTTGGCAGGGGTAGAATTTAGTTATGTTGATTTCTCCATCTCTACCTACTTTAACCGGATGAGCATCTTTCTGATTCCTCTCTAGTTCCTTGCTGAAAACCCTTACATCCATGCTCAGCACCAGCTTTCTCAGAGATGCGGATCTGGGTATCTCACTCTCTGTCTGTCTTCTGCACGAAGATCCCTGTGAGCGCATGTGGAAGGTCCTTTCTTGCTATAAGACCTTTCTCAATGGACCCTTCCATCTTCTGCTCTCCCCTTAAAGAGCCTTCTTTGTTCTTAGGTAGGAAACCTGGACTCATCAGGAGTCCCCTTCATCTTGCAATCTCTAACTCATCTTTGTCAGGAACTCTCAGTGATGTCTGAGAGTTATGGCTGTACACAGCACAATTGTGTTTTATTTATATTTTTGTTGTTTACAAGTATTATAGTAGATTCATAATTGGATTTTCTTCTAGTTCATGTTTGATTGTTCATTCAAGCTAGTTCTAGAGTCAACTTTATAAAAGACCGATTGTATTGTACATCACAATTGTTTTCTTGCAAACTTTATTCCACATCCATGAGCCATTACTTAAAATCTAAAATGGGCCACTGAGATGGCTCAGTGGGTGAGGACATTTGCTTCTAAACTTGATGTGTCCAATCACTTGGACTTCAATGCTATTCACAATTTCTCCCTGACTTTCCAGCTACATATGATCTGCTACACACAGCATACAAAGACTTCTATTACAATACTTTTCTGTGTTTTCTCATTAACTTTAACAAAATAATCTGCATCAACTACTGATTTGGGCATCAGAAGACAAAAAAGCAAAATAAAGACAAATGTTTGCCTGTGAGAGAATCCTACTGTCCATGAGGTAATGAGGAAGAGACAGCCATTTCTGACATGCCTCCAACAGAAATATTTCCGAATCCAAACGTGAATTGTGTTTGCATGGCTGAGTGTTTTCTTCTCTGATGCTTTTGCTACCTTAACACCACCTGATGTGTTTTGACTTTTCTTTGTTTTGTATACACATTTGTAAAACAAACTTTCAGGATGAGGGTTTCATTACTGTGGGACCATGGCTAGGAAACAGACAATGAAGGACAGAAATGATGTTCAGAAATTTCAGGAGCATCTTTTCCATTAATTTAATGTCCTCTACCATTGTGTTTCCAAAGCAACCATGAATTTTTCCCCTCTATGTTTTCATTTCAGAAAGAAAACTCACTTCCCACACTCTTCTTTCTACTTCCCCCTAATGGGCATGCCAATGTCCTTCTCTTTAGGGGTCCTTTTCCCAGGACAGAGGAGAGGAAGTTAAGAGTCACCTAGGAGTTAAGGTGACTCACATCCCAGACCTTAAAAAGCAAAGACATCAAAGTCAACTTGAGCCTGTATCACATGTCTCCCAGGAAGCTTTGCCATTCATCTCTGCCTAACAGTGGCTCTCTCGGAGAACTCCTTGGTAACTCTCTTACTGCGTCTTGAAACTGACATCAGTTTCCTTCAATCCATCCCCCTTTCCTTTTCTCTTGTTTTACTGAAATATAATTTAAAATGTACAACTTGTTAGTTTGAATAAACGATACAGCTGTGAAAAGATGATCCCAAAATTCGGCAATCACATCCTAAATTCTCCTTGTGCCTCTTTTGTTGTTGTTGTAAGAGCACTCAACATGACATCTATTCTCATAAATTTTTAAGTGTGCAATATTACATTGTCAATGACGGGCACTGTGTTGTGCAGCTCGTCTCTAGAACTATTCATCTACCATAATTGAAACAGTAAGTTTACCAAACAAGTCAATTTCTCCCTCCCACAGCCATCAGCAACTACAGTCCTAATTTCTGCTTTTACATGTTGAAGTATTTTCCAGACTTCATGGGATGAAGTAGAATCAGGAAATTGCTATCTTGTGACTGCCTTAATTCATTCAACTTACTGTCTGTTGCACTCATTCACAATGGTATAAATTCATGATTTCCTTTATGCCTTAGCCTGAATTCTAATCTGTTGTAGAATGTCTTACATCTTCTTTATTCATTTATCTGTTGGTGGATATGTGGATTTTATGTTGGTTATAGTGAATAATGCTTCAGCGGACATGGTGTAGTGTTAGTTGTCTCTGAGTTACTTATTTATACAGTACATATGAGTTACTACATATCCAGTCATGGGGGTTACTGCTTCATATCATTCTACTTTTAAGTTTGTGAGTCACCATATAGTTCTCTATGATGCTGTACCATTTTGTAACTGACTAAATGGGGTAATAAAAGTATTCAGCATGCTTACCTGTGATAATCTGGATATAGTTCAAAGAAAAGTGAATTTAATAAATATTTTACAATTAAAAAGAGTCTTATTACAAATACTGTGTTAATTTTCTACTCGCAGTTAAAGAAAAATCATTATCTACAATTTCAACTATTTTGGTGCAGGTAATAGGACCAAATATTTCTGATATGATTTTAGTGACACTTATTTTGTCACAATGATTTAAGGATCTTATTTCTATGTTATATTAAATTAATTTTTCATTATGTTATTTATTCTCATTGGACATCTGGGTGTGTGCTATGGAATGTGTGTGGAAACAAGAGGACAACTTTTAGGAATCATTTCTGTCCTTTTACCATCTGGGATCCAGAGATTCGAACTCACATGTCAGGCAGGTCAAGAAAATGTGTCCACGGAATCATCTTACATCCCCTTAAAACAATTTTCATAGGCAAAACTTCCCTAGTGACCTAGTGTGTGCAAGCTAATATTGTCAAACTAGGAGAAAGTTTAGCATTGATTGTGTTTGAATACTTAGATCTTCAGCATTCTAGACAATGTTTGCCACTAGCTGAGTATTGTCATGAACTTACAGATACAGAAGGCACACAAGAGAAGACAGAGCCAGTGCCAGTAATTCACCCTGCTTCCTCTCTCTTAGGAAATACATTATCAAGCATGAATATTTGGTAGAACTAAGGGCTGGGGCTGTGAATCTTAGCATTAGCAAGTGTACAGGTGAATCTTATGTAGGTGTGTGTGTGTGTGTATGGTGGCTAGAATAACTTGTGGTATCAGTGATGCTCTTATAATGCAGACATTGTCTTTATGAAGGAGTTAAATTAAATTCAAATTAATTAAATTTCAAACATTGATAACTATTTTTGATATTCTGTAGGGGGAATACAATTATGCTTTTTTATATTCTGTAGGGGGAAATATAATTACACTTAATATTCAGTTTGGTTAATCCTGGATTACCATATGCTGCTATTAGATAAAATGAAATTTGTATTTAAATGGCATGAATTCAAGCCTTCCTTTTATGGTATGTAGCTTCATTAATTTAGAAAATTTTCTTATTTTTTCAGATAACCAATTGATCACTATAAATGAAAACAGGAATAATTCACACTTCCTAAAGTTTTCACTGGGGTTCAATGCATGTGTGGCACATAGTAGATATCTGGTAAACTCCGGTCATGATCATTCAGATGACTAATGTCTTGTATGTGGCTATATACTCACTTTATGCATTTTTAAAATTGTATACAGAGACCTAAGGGCGAATACCCAAAGCCTTTCCACAGATTCTCTCTTTATGCCCATTGTCCAGGGTATGCCTTAGTTTAACATTTTTCCCCGAATATGTGTTGTGGTTTAAATAATAAATCCCATCACCTAGCGGTGTAATCATATATTTTCAGAGCAAAGAATTATTGAATAAATATTAGCTAGTCACACATAGGTGTTTCTTCATTTTCATGAAGAAATTACTTATTTTTTTTTCTTTTAGACATGAGAGCTGGAACTTTACTAGCTGAGTTTCTTGTGGAGTGTAAGACAGCAATCAAACAGCTTGCTCTGTAAAGTACTTGGCATTGTTCTCCCTTCAGCATCTGTATAAACAGTGGAGAATATTCCCTTATAGGAAGAAAACACAGTTATAATATTTAGTATATGTCAACTAAAATTGATGTCTGAGAACTTGTCTGGGGGAACAAAACAGTGACGTAAGGCGAGTGTGAATATGTGCACATGATCACAGATGTGCACACACAAACTGCAAAAATCCTCTTGCTTCCACTCCATTTGAGCAAAATTGTCTCCCAAAAGAAACTCTATCACGATTTTGTTGTTTTTTTCAGGAGGTCCTTGTGTTTCAGCATAATTTGTACATCAACTAAGAAACAGATTTCAGCAATAACATTTCAGGGTGGAGCTGAGAATAGAACGTAGGATAGAGAATTCTGTTAGTGCATTAAAATTTATGTGCAGGAGTGTGTAGGCAGATAAACCTGAAGTGGATCTAGGCACATGAATAGAGAAACAAGTAATATAAACTTACATAGAGAACAGTTGATTTTACTGCAAATGTTTAATTTTAAATTTTTCTAAAATGAAATCTTTAAAAAATTTCATCTTAGATAACTAATTTTAAAGCATCTGTACGCCCTAGATATCACAAGACTATGTTATAGTGAAAATATATATTTTTTCCTGAAATTTAAATTTAACTGGCCTTTTTTTTAATTTGCTAAGTCTGATAATTCCATACTAAATCTGCCTTTTAACTGAATTCTTAAACTTTGGATAAGGGATTAATTATTATTTAGCACATTCAGTCCCATTGGATAGGAACCTTTATTTGCCTGGTTAAAGTGAGAAAGGAGGACCCATGAGCCCTGCATATAAGAAATTCTTTGCTTAGAGTAATAAAATTCAACGCAACAAGGAAGTATAAACAGATCTTTCAACTCACCATAATGGGGTTGGAGAACAAAGAGTTTGTGGATAATTAAGAAAGCTGGTAGGAGAATATATCAAAGGGAAGTTTCACAATCCAGCCATATGTTAAGAGTTTGATGATGATAGGAGTAGTGTGTGTGGTCAAGCTGAAACTATATTCACTATATACACTCTTGTCATTAGGTTGATAAAGCCTATTTTTCACCAAAATTCCTTTTTTCTAATGTTCAAAATTACTATCTTTTCATTTTTACATATAGTTTTAAATTTTTATTTATTTTTATTTTTTAAAATAGGAACCTCAATTGAGGAACTATATCTCCCAAACTCATCTCTGGGCATGTCTTTGTGGCTCTTCTCCACACACCCAAACCCCTTTCCTTCCTTCCTTCCTTCCTTCCTTCCTTCCTCCCTCTCCTCCCTTCCCTCCCTCCCTCCCTCCCTCCCTCCCTTCTTTCTTTCTTTTTTTCTTTCTTTCTTAGAATACAAACAGGCATCTAAAAATAATAATAAAATAAAATTAGGAAAAATAAAATAAGCAAACCAGAATAGGACAAAACAAACAGAAGAAAAAGAGCCAAAATTTTGAGATTATAAAATACAGTTCTTCCTTACATTTCCTTCCACCAAACCCTCCCATCTTTCTTCACTAATTGTTATTGCATGTATATATGTATATGTGTAAACATATATATTTCTAAATATAACCTATTCAGTTCACATAATGTGTGTATATTTTCGGGACTGACAGATTGGACTCCAGCTTTATCATTTTCCTGTAGGGTTTCTCAGGTCTGCTACTGGGTCTTTTATTAGGCAGTCCTTGGCTCTTGGAGGGAGTACCATCAACCCAGATAAGCAATGTTCATTAAACACACAAACACACATACACACGCACACAACACACACATAGATGGAAGTTTCTGTCCTTCCCGGTCCCTCAGCCATTCAGTCCCAAAGAAACACACAAAGGCTTACAGTAATTAACAGCAGTTTGACCTGCTAGACCAAGCTTATTATTAGCCACTTCTTACAACTTAAATTAACCCATAATTCATACTTATGTGTAGCCATGTAACTTCGTACCTTTTTACAGTGCAGCATTTCCATCTTGCTTCCTCTGCATCTGGGTGGTGACTGCAGACTCAGCCTTTCCTCTTCCCAGAATTCTCCTAGTTGGTTGCTACACCTACACTTTCTTCCTGGCTACTGGTCAATCAGTCTTTTATTAAACCAATACGAATGACAAATCTTTACAGGGTCCAAAAGCATTATCCCACTGCATGCATGTGTGTGTATATGCACACACATAAAACTACATGTATCATGTTTTTTTTGGTGTGGTCAACAACAGTACAATTCCTTATGATGTTTTTAGACATTCCTATTGTTATTTATTTTTCTCATCTTGTTTCTGTGTCCTGCTATTCCCTTTTACCCTCCCCCTCCTCCTTCTGTATTTAATTCCCTTTCCCTTCCTATAGAATCTACTTTTCTATAGATCAGATCAGTTGTACCCTACTATTCTCCTCTATATTTCACCACATCCCCCAACCCAACCTTGTCAATGGTTTATTTTAATTTTCTAGTTAATCTCAGTTACTCCAAAGTATGTACTTACATCTTAAGGTTTAGTGACAACAACCTGCAATAAGAAGGAATTTGTGATTGCAGGGGTCTCCGTGACCACCACAGCCAGCAGAATAATAATCTCCAGGGAGCAAGAAAGCAGTTCAGTTCAACGTAACTCCATAACCAGTGTAGATTAGAACTTCAGGAGTCCAGCCACAGGTAGTTTATTTAAGCACAGCACAATTTTTGGTTTATTTTATTTTTTGATGTTTATTTATTTATTTATTAAATATTTCTGCCTCCTCCCCACCACTGCCTCTCATTTCCCTACCCCAATCAAGTCCCCCTCCCTCGTCAGCCCGAAGAGCAATCAGGGTTCCCTGCCCTGTGGGAAGTCCAAGGACCACCCACCTCCATCCAGGTCTAGCAAGGTGAGCATCCAAACTGCCTAGGCTCCCACAAAGCCAGTACGTGCAGTAGGATCAAAACCCAGTGCCATTGTTCTTGAGTTCTCAGTAGTCCTCATTGTCTGCTATGTTCAGCGAGTCCGGTTTAATCTCATGCTTTTTCAGACCCAGGCCAGCTGGCCTTGGTGAGTTCCCAATAGAACATCCCCATTGTCTCAGTGTGTGGGTGCACTCCTCGCAGTCCTGAGTTCCTCGCTTGTGCTCTCTCTCCTTCTGCTCCTGATTTGGACCTTGAGATTTCTGTCCGGTATTCCAACGTGGGTCTCTGACTCTGTCTCCTTTCATCGCCTGATGAAGGTTAATATTCAGGAGGATGCCTATATGTTTTTCTTTGGGTTCACCTTCTTATTTAGCTTCTCTAGGATCATGAATTATAGGCTCAATGTCCTTTACTTATGGCTAGAAACCAAATATGAATGAGTACATCCCATGTTCCTCTTTTTGGGTCTGGCTTACCTCACTCAGGATAGTGTTTTCTATTTCCATCCATTTTTATTCAAAATTCAAGAAGTCATTGTTTTTTTACTGCTGAGTAGTACTCTAATATGTATATATTTCATACTTTCTTCATCCATTCTTCCATTGAAGGGCATCTAGGTTGTTTCCAGGTTCTGGCTATTACAAATAATACTGCTATGAACATAGTTGAGCATATACTTTTGTTGTATGATAGGGCATCTCTTGGGTATATTCCCAAGAGTGGTATAAGCACAGCACAATTTAATGAATTTTTTTTCTGGTGACTGATGAATAAAGAAACTGGCTTGGCCTGATATGGCAGAGTAGAAATAGGTGGGGGGAAAACTAAACTGAATGCTAGGAGAAAGAAGGCAGAGTTGGAGAGAAGCCATGTAGCCCTGTCAGAGACAGATAGCAGAACTTTATTGGGTAAACCACATCCTTATGGTGATACACACAGATTAATGGAGATGGGTTAGTTTAGGATATAAGAGTTAGCTAAAAATATGCTTAAGCTTTTGGCCAAACAGTATTGCAAATAATATGGTTTCTGTGTGATTATTTCAGGGTTGAACAGCTGGGAACAAACAATCAGCCTCATACAACAAATGGGTACCAACATGGTTGACTATATCCATGTAAAACTTGAGAGAGTCTGGGAAGGAATTCTAGGCACACACAAAACAAACAAACAAGCAAAAAACAAACAAAGCAAAACAGAGTTAAGCATGGCTTAATGCTATGGCTCCTTTAAGAAAGGTTTTTTGATTCAGTGGTAACAGAAAAAAAAACCTGTGGATTTTGAACTAGCAGCTTCCTGGGACAAATGGCTCTGAATCTTTCAGGAGGTCTGACTTTGGAGCATTTAGATGGGTTCGGTGAGCAGAGTTTTGCTTAATGGGACTATAGACTAGTTGTGTGCCTCAAAATGGGTCAATGTACATGGTTCTCTGAAGACAGATGCTAAAAAGAAACCCCACACCAGCTCAGAATTGAGTATAATAAAGGGTTATTTATTTTAGGAGTAGACTCACAGGTCACAGTTCTCTGCTCAAATGGGGAACACAAACCGAATCCTGCAGCTGGAAGAGAGATTGAACGGGCACTTTACATCGTCCAAGTGTGTGGGTAACTTAAAGGCTACTGGCTTTAGGATTTTCTACAGCAGCTCTCAGAGGCAGCAAACAGTTCCGCCATGCTGGACTGGGTGGAGCAAGCAGGCAGGCCTGTTGGTGCTAGCCATGCCCACTTAGCAAAAGAAAAAAAAAAGAAAGAAAACAATGCTTCTGTTCAGAAAATAATTACAGATACACAATAAAGACAGATTCAGATTAAAAAATGACCTGTAAATGGACCACATAAGCTTGGGAGAGAGAAGAAAAAGAGCATAGAGAGTTATAAAAAGAGGTAATTTTTTTAAAAAGCAAAATCTTTAAAGGGACTTATCTCCTTTTTGATTCATTCTACTTGTAAGGCCTTCTGTAGAGTTTTCCAGTTGAGTTATTGGGCTTTTCAACTCCATCTTCATTTCAGTTTGAAATTAAGCTCTCTTCAATGCTTCTATCTGCTGACTGAATTCCTTTCTCAAGTCTTGGCTTGTCTTCATCATTTCCATCAGTCTTATGTTTGTGTATTTTTGAGTATCATAACATAAGAAGCCACAAATATTGGTGGAGAACCTCCTTTAGCCAATGGTGTTTGAGAGGCTGGACTGTGTTGGTTATGGCTTTGGGTACCAAAAAGCCCATGGGAACTCCTGCTTGGGCTCTCTTAATTCTCGTCACACCTGGATATTGGACCCAGTTCCTGTTTCCTCATTGTGATCCATGAGTTTCCCTTTCAATAAAGAAAAACATTAGTACAGCAAGTGTGGGATTATTTGATTCATCCCCCCTGACATGTTCTGATTCAAAATTTTTGGCTTAACATAGTCCTGGCATCAATTAAATAATTGTACTACTTGAATGGGGGCAGATTCTCCTGCTGGAAAAAACAAAGAGAATTATTTTCCTTTAAATAAACTGTATTTTCTGTAACTCCAGTAAGTTCTTGAGCTCTCAGTTAATCCATTTCGAAATAAATTCCAGTAATGCTTCAGACACTGAAGAAAACATCATAGTTTTTTTATGGCAAATGTGTGAAGGAAAACAGAAGCAAATAAAAATGATGCAATTTGCTAAGTCTCAATTTTGATAAAGAAAATAAAAAAGACAGCAAGATGTGTCATTTTATGTGACCCAATTCAATCATTGTCAAACATATCTTGATGTCCCTGTCAATTTTTATAACAAAACCCTGCTCTCTCAGTCAATATTTTCTTTTCCCCAACTTATCACGCAGCTGACTCACATCACTTTATAGCGTTTGGAACATTTTCTTTTCTGTTGAACAAGGTGTCACAGATGATTTGCTGGCAGAGGTTTTCACCCTCTGAAATATCTGTTCAAGTTTGAAATATCTCTGCACTGCTACAGATTAACCACTGCTCTTCACAAACACTGATTATAAATGCTATTCGTTTTCTGACCCTCCTTCAGCTCCCAACACTGAAGGGATGGATCATTAACTCATCCAAGAAATTTCCCCCAAAGGCTGATTCTACCCACTTGTCCTTCACTTAATTGCTAGTGAGAAATACCATACTAAATGACACCTCAGACCAGAAAAAAAAAGAACTAGGTTTCCAGCAGAGCATATTTAAAAGAATGATTAATCTTTCTGAATTTGATAGTCAAAACATTTTGACACTACCTGGCAGTTTTAATGATGACTGTAATTTAGCTGATGGGTTCATTAATAAAGCTCCAGGACTGCTTTCCCATGTAGAGTGCTGTGATCACTGCTGGTAAGGGTTCAGAGAAGAAGTAAGGCATTCCTTGGAACCTGTGCTGCATCCTGTCAGCATCAGAGCAGAGGACCTGATATGTGCAGTGGTTGTCTGATAAGCAGCCAGAGAAGTTCTTACCTGCAGGTAACCTTGGGTCCTATCTTACAGATAAAATGTCTTGTATCTCTTCAATATGGCTCCTTTGTCCCTTACAGATCACTATAAAAATTCAAATTTCTTTAAATAGAGGAGACCAGACACCAAGTGTCATCAAGCTTGCAAAATATGAAACTCTTTTAAACCACATTCTAAAATGGGTCCTTAGTGCTGTTGTTTTGTTTGTTCACTATTGTGGCATGGTGTGGTGGATTATTTGAGATCTAAAGATCAAGAGGCCTCTGTGAGAGAAAAGTTTTATCTTGGGCTCAAGAGGTTATGATAGAAGTCATCTTTTTAAAATAAAAAGCAAGGCTATAACAGCAAACGACATTTAATAAAGTCTACTCCATAAGTCTCTGATGGTGTTAGACCAATACCTTGAAAGGATCAGTAACTCATAATGAACTTAGTGGTTATTACTTTTTCAACTTTAAGTCATAGTTCAAGTAGTGTTTAGGGACTGATAGAAGCTTACATTCAAATCCTACCCTACAGCTAAAGAAGAGAGGTCTCCAATTTGCCTGGACACAGAGGAACTAGAAAGTGATATGAGACTGAATGTTCATAATGATATTTCTATTACAAATGTTTCCTGATTGTGGTGCTAATTACTATCAGTGTTCAAGTCTGTATTTGTGTATAATGACTTAAATTGTCATAATAAACAAAAATGTAAATCAAACAACTTTCAATTCTTATCCTTTCTTCTCTACAGCACTAGAATTTTAACTGGAAGCTTCATATATGAGGATACAAGTTCTGTGTTCAAGGATTATGTCAGGGCTTAAATATGAAGCTGGGTGCTGGGGCATGTACTTTTAATCCCAGCACTCGACAGACAGAGGCAGGCAGGTTTCTGTGGATTTGGGGCCCAAAATGATTTACATAGGAAGTTTTAGGTCTTCACAGTGGGACTCTATCTCAGAAAAAAAGAATTATTTCCCCCAAATTTGTGTGTTGAATACAGAGTCCTTAGATTGTGACACTGCTTTGGTAGATGGTGGAAATTTTAAGAGGTAAGACATATCCGGAGGAAGTACTTTGTTAGGGATAGGACTGAAGTCTACCTCTGGTCCCCAGACCTTCCGAGTTCTCGGCTTCTTACTAAAAGAGGAAAGTAGTCTCTCATTATCATTATATTCTGCCCCCATGTGGGGCCAGAACAAGCAGAGCTGAGTAGTATGGACTCATTCACTGGAAGCATGAGCTAAAATAATAGTTCTTCCTTAATTTATATTCAGTGTTATATTACAGTGATGCTCAGCCAGGCTTCCATCCCTCACCCATCACACATTAGCCATAGAACAGAGATACCAAAGGCAACTGGCAGCTACATAGTCTTCTGGTAGAGTACCCTGGGAGAGGATGCTCTATTATCTCTGAAATGTGCTTCTTTACACTTTTTTCTACCTGGCTTCTTTGAATGTACATTCTCAGTTTGGACAATGAGGTTGAAGCTCTAAGTAACAAAGATATAATACAGCCAGTAATATGTTCCCTGACCCTAGGATTGCTTGCATGGATTTTAATAATAAAAAGGAAAGAACATTTCTTATACATCTATGATTTTTCTAAATTAACAACAAATCCAATCTTAACTCATATAAAAATACATAGGAAGCGATTTCAAGCCTGTCAGTAATATTTTCCATTTTTGACACATCATCAGTGAATACCAAGTTTACTGAATGAGTTTTTCTTCTTACTTCTACTTGTAGCCTGTTCACTTCTTTCTACTTCTTTCTTTTTCCTCACCATCCATTTCCAATGTTTAACATCCACTGTCAACTTGAAAGAACCTAGAATTTTCTGGGAGACAAGACAATACTTGTGAGGAATTATCTTAATTAGGTTAACTGAAGCAGGAAACTCTATCCATAAAGTGGGCAGCACCATTCCTTGGGCTTGAGTTCTGTACTGTATTAAAGAAGAAAGTGAACTGAGCAAAAGTATTCATTGATTTCTTTTTCCAAATATGGATGTTGTGTGACCCTGCTGCCTTGACCTGCCTGCTTGACATGATGGACTATATCCTGACACATGAGTTAGAATAAATTATTTCTCTCTTAAGCTGCTTTTTGTTACAGTATCTTATCAGAGGAATAAGAAAAGAAAACAAGTTTCTAAGAATGAGGAAGCCTATTTTCTCTCTTCTAAAGTAAGCTGTACACACACACACACACACACACACACACACACACACGATATTTGACAACAGGTATTACCTACTCTTTTTACTCTTAGGAAGAGGATACTGAGATTGTTGAGTTACACAACACTTGTAAACTCAGAATGCATTTCAACAGATGCTTTAATATAAGTCTGACATTAGAGCAATGTCCTAATAGACAGAATCATAACTAATTCTATCTAGTGGTATTGGAAAAGGAGAGTTCAAGTATACGGGGAAGATACTCTGTTTTACCGAGTCATTAAACATAATGAGAAAAGGCAGAATATTTTGAGAAGGCTTGTCTGAGGGAGGAAATAGGGATTGTAAGAGCTGGCAGTGCATGTAGTAATTAGGAGTGGCAGGGCTGCATCCCCAGCACCCGGGCCGCCTGCTAGCTTATGCCCCGAAATAACAACACACAAATTGTTTCATTTAAACACTGCTTGGCCCTTTAGCTCTAGCCCTTACTGGCTAATTCTGATATCCCGATCAACCCATCTCTAATAATCTGTGAGCACTTGTCTTACTGGGAAGATTCTAGCCTACGTCCATCCTGGGTCAGAGCTTCATCGCATGTGTCTACCCGGGAGCGGGGCATGGTGTCTCTGCTCCAGAGAGCAGAGCTGTCAGTCTGAGCTCACTTCCTCTTCCTCCCAGCGTTCTGTTCTGTTTACTCCTCTCACCTATGCTTTAACCTATGAGGGCCAGCCAAGCAGTTTCTTTATTGCTTAACCAATGAAATCAACAGATTGATATATGACACTCCCACATCACTTCCCCTTTTTCTGTTTAAACAAAAAAAGGAAGGCTTTAACTTTAACATAGCAAAATTACATATAACAAAACAGTTATCAAGTAAAAATTACAATAATCTTTATCATAACTAAGGAAAACTATAACTAACTATTTTTAACTCCATCAAAGACTCCAGAAAGATACAATATTACCTAAGCAAACAAGAAAAAAGCAACTTTTAAAACTCTAGAAATGACAGAGACATCTCGCTGCCTGTACAGTCACCCAAAGTTCCTCTATACCGTTGGGGCATCCATCTTGGGCCTATAGGCCCTTAGTTTCCAGCAGACATTTCTACAAAGCAGGAAATTTCAAAGGGAGTCACTATCTGCTTGTCCTGAAGAATGTCTTGCAGACTCTTTCATGAATCAGGAACCCCGAAAGACCATCTCACCTTTAGGCAAGTTCAGTAGTCCTCTTTCTGTGGGTTCTCTGTGTCCAGTTTATGCAATAGTCCCGGCAAGAGCAGTTTCTTGCCCAAATGGCTATCAAACTCCATAAGGATCCTCTTTGATGCCCATCTTCTTCTTGAAGTAGATTGGTGCTGCCAGGAGCAGAGTGTCTCATTGTCATGAAAAGTCCTAAGTTATTGAAACATTAAATATTCTGCAGTCTTTGAAAGATATGAAGAATGTCTATCTAACTGAAATGTATCTCTATATATCTAGAAAATCTAACTAACATGACTACAAGCTTGACTATTAGTGATGATTATCAATTAACCTATATTTCTTAATTATACATTACATTTTTTAATGAACTAAACAATCACAATATCTTAATCAATAGCAGAAATATGCATATACATATAACAAAATTGACCTTAAATCTCTATCAACAAAGCAAAATCTATACTAATACAAATTATTCATAACTATATCATATCAACCTTTAAAGGTTAAAGAATGTTTATAAACCATATTTGGGAACATGGGCGCAGTTTTTTCTCTCCAAACTGCTTCCTGCTGAATGGGGGGGGGTCATTAATTAGGTCTTTCATGGTATAACCTGTATGCTAATTTCATCTCAGTTGGCAGTTGAGTGAAGCAATTTTCTGAAGATGTTTACAGCAACCCTTCAGGAGGGCGTGGTCCATCATACCATATCGGAATAGAAGAAATGAACAGGGTCTCATCCTCTGTGAAAACAAAATAAGAAACTCCTTTCCAAAGCATCATGTCCTTAGATCCAAATTTCAAAGTCAAGGCATTTTCAAAATATCTATGTTGGATTAGTTCAGCAGTATTTATAAACAAATATCTTTTAGCAGCTGTTGCTCTTTTCTCAGCATTCAAACAATTCAAACAGAGCATAATAGCATACAGTATCAAAATTCTCTGTGTATTTTCCATCTTTTGTGGCTTTATTTTAACCTCTATTTCATTTATTTTTACTTTTATTTTGTTTTTTGAGACAGGTTCTCTGTATCTTTGACCTGGAATAACTCTGTAGACCAGGCTGTCCTTGAACTCTCAGAGATCTGCCTGTCTCTGCCTCCCACGCATTGGGATTAAAGGTGTACACTACTACACCTTGAACTCACAGAGATCTGTTTGTCTCTGCCTTCTAGGCACTGGGATTAAATTCGTGTGCTACCACACCTTGAAGTCACAGAGGTCAATCTCCCTCTGCCTCCCAAGTGTTGGGATTAAAGGTGTGTACTACCACACACAACAACTCTCTTCCTTTTTTTTATTGTTTTTTACTTTAAGAACTTCAACTTTTAGCCTGCATATATTTTTAACACACAGTAAACCATTTAGAAATTTCCTTTGTCTTTGAATCTCTCTTTTCTGTATATCTCTCTTTTTCTGACCACATGAGTCTTTAATGTACCAAGCAATATCAGTAGGACTAAAGCCGTGGCTTTGCCATCTAGATGTAGCCCATTTCTTAGCTTTCTGCCATTCCAACCTTGTGGCTGAAGTACCGGCCAGAACCACATTAAGTGCCACAAGTCTACAGTGTTTCAAGGTCCTTGCCATCAAACAAGCTACAACAGACAACACTCAAGTCCTCTCTCTGTAGCCGGCCCACTTGCCTCAAACAGTCAGAGTTTGCCCTGGCAGGACGGTCCAGAAAGCCGGCATTTTTAAACAACACAGGTTTTTTTCTTGCTGCTAAGTCAGGAAAATTTCAAAATGGAGGACGTACCATTTTGTGCTAGCTCTGGGGCCGCCAGGTAGGAGTGGCACTCAGCACTTTAATTCTGAGTGTGCAGCACAGAAATTCTTTTCATCAAAGTTACAGCCAAATCTGACACGCAGAGCACTGCACAGTCTGAAAACACGTCTCTGTATGGTGGCAGGAATCTGCCATGCTCTTCTGCCTGCCTAAGTCTGATTCTGCTGTTTGCCCAGGTGCAGGCAGGGAGCTCTGAGCCATCGGCATGGTCTCAGAGCACTCTCCTTTCGATCCCAAGTGAGAACAGAAACATCTAGTCCCTCTCGGTCCTGAGTTCCTTGCTAGTGCTCTCTCTCCTTCTGCTCCTGATTTGGACCTTGAGATTTCTGTCCGGTGCTCCCATGTGGGTCTCTGTCTCTGTCTCCTTTCATCACCTGATGAAGGTTAATATTTATGAGGATGCCTATGTGTTTGTCTTTGGATTCATCTTCTTATTTAGCTTCTCTAGGAACATGAATTATAAGCTCAATGTCCTTTATTTATGGCTAGAAACCAAATATGAGTGAGTACATCCCCTGTTCCTCTTTTTGGGTCTGGCTTACCTCACTCAGGATAGTGTTTTCTATTTGCACCCACACACTGAGACAATGGGGATGTTCTATTGGGAACTCACCAAGGCCAGCTGGCCTAGGTCTGAAAAAGCATGGGTTAAATCCCGACTAGCTGAACATAGTGGACAATGAGGACTACTGAGAACTCAAGAACAATTGCAGTTGGTTTTTGATCCTATTGCACGTACTGGCTTTGGGGGAGCCTAGGCAGTTTGGATGCTCACCTTAGGAGACCTGGATAGAGGTGGGCGGTCCTTGGGCTTCCCACAGGTCAGGGAACCCTGATTGCTCTTCGAGCAGATGAGGGAGGGGGACTTGATCGGGGGAGGGGGAGGGAAATGGGAAGTGGTTGCGGGGAGGAGGCAGAAATCCTTAATAAATAAATAAATAAATAAATAAATAAATAAAAAAAAAAGAAACATCCAGTCCCATAAAAGCCATTGAAATGCTTTAAAGCCAGAGTTCACGCTGGCAGCACAGCCCCAAGAAGCTGTGCTTTAAAATGACACAGCTTTTTTTCTGCTGCTGTTGCCGAATCAGGAAATCTCTCTACAGCACGCCACCAACAAACAGCAAAAATCTGTGTTAAACTCTCTCTCCCTTATTTTTAAGCCTTCTCAGGTTTTTAAGTAGATTTAGTCCATCACGTCGGGTGCCATTTTGTAGTATTATGAGTGGCGGGCTGTGTCCCCAGCACCCCGTCCGCCTGCTAGCTTATACCCCGAAATAACAACACACAAATTGTTTCATTTAAACACTGCTTGGCCCTTTAGCTCTAGCCCATACTGGCTAATTCTGATATCCCGATCAACCCATCTCTAATAATCTGTGAGCACCGGTCTTACTGGGAAGATTCTAGCCTATGTCCATCCTGGGTCGGAGCTTCATCGCATGTGTCTACCCGGGAGCGGGGCATGGTGTCTCTGCTCCAGAGAGCAGAGCTGTCAGTCTGAACTCACTTCCTCTTCCTCCCAGCGTTCTGTTCTGTTTACTCCTCCCACCTATGCTTTAACCTATGAGGGTCAGCCAAGCAGTTTCTTTATTGCTTAACCAATGAAATCAACAGATTGATATATGACACTCCCACATCAAGTGTATCCTTGGAGATGAAGTTCAACATGGGGAGCAATGGGGGAAGATGAGGCTAGATGTGTATGAGGTCCCCGAAATGCTTGGCTTCTGGCACTGGTCCTCTGATCATAGCTTTGGAATGGTACATGGTATGAAATGGAACAAAAGTCATTTCATTCTAGAAATATTTCAAACGAGTGATGAGGCGTAATACAAGGTGGAAGATGAGTGTTCCTGGAATGTTCATTCAAGGCAAACCCAGGTGGACACAAGAGCAGTGCAGGCTTTTGTTTGCATTGGCCTGAAGGGAAAGGAGAGATTGAGAAGAAGGGCAGATGTCTGGGGTTTTCATCATATAGGTCAGAGTCAAAGTCATGAAGTTTGTCCTGACTTTGTAAGGAATAAGGTCTTGCCTATGTCTTATAAATACTGAAAGTTGTTTAATTTGCAAATATAATCAATGAAACATAAAGTTGCAGCTTCATTAAAAAACACAGAAAAATCAAAATATTATATCTGGGTTGAGAAAAGAGAGTTACATTTTAGAAAAGTAGACATGTACCTGGGTATTAAATTATAGCTCCCAGGAGGCATCAGTACCAAAACAGGAAGAATAGCGAAGAAAGTAGTAGCAAAAATTCACACAGGTGCAACGTTGCATTGGCCCCCTTCAAACCACCCCCTAAACAAACAGACAAAATTCAAAAACCAAACCAAACAAAAACTGAAAGCAAATTAGGATTGTAAATATCAGATCTCCTCCTATTGGGATCTTTGCGAGACTGCTCATCCTAAGCCACGTTGTCAGCTAAGAGCTGAGCATAGCCAGGGGAACAACTGAAACATTAACTTGCTGGGAAAGAAATGTTGAATGCTCTCATTTAATTTTTAATTTCTCTCACATAGGTGGTCTTCAGATCCAGAGGGTTGCAGGAAACAAAGTGATGAGTTGTTTTAGATTTTGAGTGGTTTTTATTTTTGCTCTGCTTTATTGCTTACGCCCATGGAGGCAACAAAACAATGTTCAACTCGACCTTCTACAGTCATGTCCATAAAAGTGATAAAATTTTAATGTCAGACTTTTATTGGAAATCTGTTACGTTAACTGTCTAACAGGGACAGAATTCACCAGTCTCCTTTTTTACCCAATGACTGATGGTGGAGTTCTGTTTTCTCACAATCTCTGCTTGCCACGGTCAGTTCAGGAGCCTCATGAGCATCCCTCTAAGTAGGGTCGATGTCATGGTCAGTTTAAGTACTAGACCACAGAGAATCCAAATATTTGATTAAATATTATTCTGGTGATATCTGTGAGAGTGTTTGTAGACCGTATTAACTTCTGAACACCTTCAGAGAGTAAAACAAAGCACCTTTACTAACTTGCATGGTCTTAATCTTGAGGAGTCTTAAATACAACAAGAAGACAAAGAAAAGTAGAACTTATTCATTTCTCCTATTTTCTTTGAACTGAGTCATCTGGATTTGGTGTTAGAAATAATTTACATCACTTATTCTCCCTTATCTTTAGCCTTAGACACTATCAACTCTCTTGTATGCTTGCTATTATAGATCCCGGGGATTGCCCATCTCCCAAACCATTCAAACCAACTACCTCTAATAATCTTGTTATATTTCTATATTTCTGACTAGCTTTGTCTCTTTGCAGAGTTTAGACAAACAGACTTGGGCAATAAAAATTGAGATGATGCTCTAACACTCACCAACATGTGAAATAAACTTGGGAACTAAGCAATGTGTAGAAATCAAATGAGTTTTGAGTAGCTGGATTAGAAGGAGACACACTGTTAAAAATGGGTTAAAAGGTAATTCTGGCTATATAGTAATAACAAATAATTTTTTGGCTAAGCATTTTTATAGTGCTTTGGAGAAGTAGAATTGATGAGTGACAAAGTTAGATATTTATTTGAGCAAGTTTCCAAAGAAAGGAGATGACTTTCCTGAATATTCATAGCAAATTGTGAAAAGAGGATGAATTTAAGGAGCGCTAGCTAAGCGGAAATTGGAAATTGGGAAAGATCTCAGCCTATGGCATGAAGTTGTAAAAACAAGCAAGATAATTCTTAAGAGTGTGTGGCTGAAAGATTATTTTATAGTGAGATCTTTGCCAGGGCTCATGGACCTCATCAGTCATTTCAATAGAAGTTAGGAATAGGAACATCCAGGGCAAGCTAAAATACTGCCATTTTGAAATGAAAGAGGAAAAAACGAGATGAGATGAAATAAGCTAGTGGGACTCTCGATGAATGTAATAGGGCAATAAGCTGGAGTTATTTTGTAGACAATATGTGTTGTTCTTGGAAAGCAGGGAAGTATCCTGGCAGTTATTTACATACTCTCTGGGTTACTTCCTGGGATGTATCAGGCCATATAGTTTTTGTCTCAAGCTTTGTGGTCTCCAATACACTACTGAGTTAGAAAGATAGACCTGGCAGCGCGGTAGGTCTGAAAAGCAGAGAAGCCACACAATTAGGGTTATAGTAAAGCCTTATGACCAGACGCAATGGCTATCTAGAGTTTAGGCTTGCCTGTGACCCATTATGCCTTCCTTCTCTTTTAATTTCACTACAGTACACTGGAAACATTACTTTGTCTGGTTTCAAAGATTCACAGTTAAAAGAAATTTTTGTCTCCTAATGAAGTGTGCCTCATTTTAACTGCATTTTAAACAGTATTTAGAAAAAAAATCTTTGAATTTAAGAATTGTTGCTGGAATGAGTTAAGGACTTAAGACACTTGAAGATGTTGGGGCATAACTACTTAGTATGCAAATAGGACATAAGTTTCGGAGTCTAGGGGAAAAGGTTATGAAATAGACGGTCTCTGTATATAGCCTGAAGTCCTAACCTCCCCAAATAAGATGGTATCTGGAGAGGCTACATTTAGGAGATAACTAAGTTCAAATGAGGGAATGAGAGTGGGAGCTTCATGATGGAATTTATGTGCTAAGAGACTCTGGAGAGCTTGGTCTCTCTGATATTTACAAAAAGAGGAAATTAGCTGTGACCCAAAAAGACAGCTCCCATTGAGATCAAAATCAGTTGTTTCCTTAACCTCAGACTTCCTGGCCTTCCAAACTTTGATAATTCCTATTGTATAAGCTTCCTGCTCTGTGATATTTTATTATGACCACATACCCAAACATATACAGTCAAATGTTCTTGGGAATGTTTAAGCTAGAATTTTTATCTATAGGTCTTATGCTATTATTAGAAACCTTCTGTTTTGTTCAGAGAAGTGGTTGTTCACCTTCTTTGCTGTTGCCAACAGTGATCTGCAGCTTCACCACGAGGATCCAGATTTCCTGGCATTGTGGTACATGCATCCAATCCCAGAACTCATGAGGCAGAGGCAGGTTGATCTCTTCAAATTTGAGGCCAGCCTAGTTTGTGTACTGAGTTCCTGACCAGTAAGAACTACAAAGTGATAGCCTGTTTCAAACAAACAAACAAACAACTTACAAAAGCAAAGAAGATAAAAAACTCAAACCAAACCAATCAATCTACCAACCAACCAACCAACCAACCAACCAATCAACTAGACAAGCAAACCAACAAAAATATCACTCCACACAATGATTCATCCTCCATATCTTCTTCATCTTTCATCTTTTCTGAATTTGGTGTAAGGATGAGTCTTTTTATTTTTATATTTCTCTCTTCTCTCCTTTTTAGTGAGAATAAACCTGTATTCTCTGTCTCTTCTTTTTTTTTTGGTGGGGGGGGGACCTGTTGTGAAACTAGCTCTTGTAGACCAGGCTGGCCTTGAACTCAAGGGATTTACCTGCCTCTGCCTCCTGAGTGCTGGGATTAAAAGCATGCACCACCACCACCCTGCTTCTCTCTCTCCTTTTTTATGAATGTGAAATGGTTTATTTCTCTGTTATTTGCTGTTTTAGTCTCACTTTATAGTATAAACTCTATGGTATCTTAATTTCAGCCCTGTCTTCTACACTTCTACTTAGATCTTTTTTCCTCCATACTCTTAAAAAATTCCAGTTAGAGATAACGTGCACACGTCTGACTCACTGGTAGAAAGATCTTGCATAAATGGACAGAAAATCCCCAAACATAAATGTTAGTATTTCTAAGTAGTTCACTGCAAAAGTAACTTTAATCCTCTTGGTATTTCACATACCAACAAGCCTCAGTTGGGCTGCATAGAAGTTGAGCATGAATAGTAAATACTGCATATAACCTCTCTCTTCGAGAGATACGTGTTACTATGTATCTGGAAATAGCTACATCTATTTGCTCTCCCTTTACCACATCCAGACTTTTGAAAGAAAATCTGACTAATGTCTGATTTTAATCCAAACTTTAGAAGTTATATTTTCTAATTAGCTAAGGTCAGGACTTTCTTTGGATGAGATTCTATTCTTGTTCAGGTATAAAGTGACATGGTATAAATGGGTGGTAACTTCTAAAGAAACAGTGTTTGTTAATGAGTGATGTTTTTGACTTCTTGTGCTTACATATATGCCTTTATTCTGACTGTATATAAGTCTGAGACCTCATCTTCATCTTGATTATTACATTCTGTTAACTTGGATGCTTTTAGTCATAGTCAGCTTCATTTATCTATCATATTAGTTGGTGAGTGTATCTTCCTACAAGCATAGTTTATTTTATTTTGCAGTGTGAATATTTAGTATAGGCTGCAAATTGGGATTTATGCATTTAAAAGTATTCTGTCTTTCAATAAGATAAACAAGTACTACTTTAACTAGTTCTCATTGAATTAATTACCATAGGAATTTGTACAAATAATAATATGGTGATGTGTATTATGGACATTTTAAAGGAAGACATAATTAGTGCTTCTTCAAACTTCAAATGACATTTTCTTATGGATCATGAGATCCCCATGGAGCATCTTGTAACAAAACACTGGTCAATGGAATAATAAAAATTTACTCCCTGGTCTAGTTACATCCTCAAAATCTGTATTTTCAAACTTCTGTTATGAATTTCCTGTCTAGCTTTGCTAAAGGACATTTTATCTGTGCTGCTTTGATCTTTCACAGTTTATTCTATCATTTATCTAGTTAATAGCCTATAGCACAAGATCACTGTGGCTTCTCTATACGTCTCTGATCTTTCTTAGGTGATTTTTCTTAGGTCTTGTTTTTTTTTTTAACTTCTACCCTCTCTTTGCCTTTCGATCACGTTGTCCCCCTGTCTTCATTTTCTCTATTCTTTTCATAAAATTAATCCTGCCTTTTATTTAATAAATGCTTTAATCTTTTCTGGCTGTCTTGTCATAACAAAATATCTTAGAATGAGTAATTCATAAACAACAGGATTTTATTGTTCATATTTCCAGAGAGCGGAATGTGTATGACTAAACCACTGGCAGATTGGTCTGACAGGAAAGGTGGGTTCTGTGTCCTCGCTGGTAGGAAGGAGCAAGAAAGTTTGTCTAACCTGGCTGCACAAAGCTCAAAATCCCACTCACTGAACACTGAACATATTAGCATATCAGCATCCTAATCTTAGACTCCCAGACTCAGGACTGGAAGAAATGTATATGTCAGTTTATAAAGGTATATAGATTCTATAAACCTTTGTAAACTGACAAAGAGACTAAGACACTTTACCAAATACTCAATATTCTTGTTGTAGCACAAAGACTGTAATTCAGACTAACAAACAAAAAAAAAGTAATTTATAAAGGTGAAAACTAAATGCTATAAGACTAAATGAAGTTAAAAATTGATTCATTTTCTTTATAATCTTAAAAAATAAGGATTGCAGTTCAAACAGTCTAGAAAGTAAAAATAGAAAAGTATTTGAACTGTTAAAAGAACACTAAGAAAAACTGATTAAAAATATCAGAAATATTTAAACAATTATGATTAATCATTACTAATAAATAATAATTATTTTTTGTTTTTTTTACTCTTGATATATTTTCAAATCTGGGGACTGAAACCAAGCATGTTAACACTACGTAAGAACCCCAATCTAGAATGTCCTTTAAATTAACTGTGTTTGGGTTAACAGAACAATCAAAAATAATTGGCTATAATATGAATATTAGAAAGACATATCCCTCCAAGTCAGCACATGACAGAGATGTTTGCATACTGGCATTTTTTGCATTGTTCAAAGTAAGCAAGATGTGGCAACAGTGTGCTCACCAAGGGAATACATAAATAAAATGTCTACACAGTAGAGTTTTATTTAGCCATTAAGAAGATATTGAAATTGCAGGAAAATGAATGCATGTCACCATGTTTATCAGTTACTTTTCTCCATATTGTAATCAAATATCTGACAAAAAGTAACTTCAGGGAGAAAGGGTTGACTTTGGCATATTTTTTTACAGCCATGAGGTCAGTCATGATGGGGAAGGCACCCTTGTGACAGGACTATCATTTATCTAGTTAATAGCCTATAGCACAAGATCACTATCAAGGGTCTATGGTACTCATAGAAAAACAGGAAGTGAATCCTGTTGTTTTGCTTGCTTCCTCATTTCTCCTTTTTTGTCCAGTCTGGGATTCAAATACATGGGATAGTGTTATTCACATTCAGTGTGGGTTTTCCCTCCATAACTAATCCTCTCTGGAAACGCTCACACAGAAACTCAGAGATGTGTCTGCTAGGTGATTTCAGATGTAGTCGACTTACCAGTGACAATAACCATACACCACGTCCAGCACAATCTGTGCATTTCCTTTCATGTTCAGTATCTACATTTAAGATGTATTTATCATTTCAATGTGAACTTTGAAGCTATAACAAATTATTGACTAGTTGAAATAAAGATCTAAGTTAATTCTCTTAGAGCAAAGATAATTCTTCAATCAATAGGTAATTTTATACAATTTTAATAGGCTAATTAGAAGAAACAAATGTCATGAAATGTTCATTACTTATTAAAGTTGTGGCATCACATTTTTAGCTTGAATTTGAAGTGCAGGAAGCATGACAACTGTTAGTTTAATTGGCTAAAGTTGATGAATTACATCTTAAAAATAAAGTACACACCACCAGAATGAGTCCTTTCTCATGAGCTTAAAATTTATTAGTAAGTGAAGCATTCACAAACTAATTATAAAAGTTGTTAGGTTATTAATATGAAAGGAAGGGAAAATGGAAAGTTTGTGCGTTTCCAAAGACATTTAAATTTCTTCTATGCTTGTAGTGTCTGGAGCAAATGAAAAAGCCATAAAGCTTCAGAAAAGGGCATTTACCCATGCTCTTCTCTTCTGTGTTTCAGCTCTGAATGTGCAGACTTATTTTCTATTTTGTCCTTGAATTTAAATGGAAGTTTTGTCCTCCACAAGAGATGCTTCATTAACCATACTTTGCTTTACTTCTATACCTCAAGTGCAGTGTTGATTTAATATTAACTCAGAGGTAAAATCTTTTAAGAAGAAAAAAGACAAAATCTTACTCATTTTTATATTTATTATAAAATGTTATTATATATTGAATATTATTTTTGAAATGCTATTGTATATTGAATATTATTTTGTAAATTATAGATGTTCACATTCATAATTCAAAAAGTAAATCACATATTATAACAACAAATATTTTCAATTTAACTGAGAGAAAACTAGGTTCTTAAAATTTATTACTTTTTTCTTTCAGGCTAACTGATTTAAGGATGTCATTCTAACAAAAATCGTGTGTCATTGTTCATTGTACAACTAGAAATACTTAATTTTCTTTATTTTTTTGGCCCTGAACTGAGGACCTCATACATGGTAGGCTGCCTAAGTAGTTTAAAACTAAGCTGTATCATTCGTCCTTAAGTTTCTCTCTATTTGATTTTTAAATAGTATGTCCATATTCAGCCCAGGCTGAGCTTCAACTTGGGCTCTCTCTTGACTCAGCCTCCTGGGAGCCCAGTGGCTTGTTTGACTTAAAATATAAACACTTAAAAACTCTTTACCATGTTCAATGAGTCTTTTGTGTGATGTATGTCCATTTCACGGTAACTTGCTTTATTATTATTTTTTTAAGTTCAGGAATGTTATTAGTGATAAAGTCTTTGGACCCAGAAGTCTGTACATGATTTTTTTTTGTTGTTGTTGTCAGAAAGCAGTTTTAAAGAACTACTCAACTACAAACAAGCTCATGTCCTATGGAAAATGATGCTGCAGAGGAGGCAACCGAGAGCCAGAAGGAAAAACATCAAAAGCCTCAGAAGCATCCTTTCCTGGGATTCATACTGCATTCCATTCCACTATGTGCTGACACCTATTTAGCTGAAGTTCAGAACTGCCTCCATTTTTCCTTTTCTGTATGTGTCTGTCTACTATATACTGTGATTTTTCTCTATTACTGTATTATGGTGTGAGTGCACGTTATATACATGTGTGTATGCATGCATGTGTGTATGTGTTTGTGAGTGTGTGTGAAAAACTCAAAAGACTTTATTTCAAAGCATCATGGAGACTGACCAGAAGAATTTCATCTGTATGGGGATCTCATTTAGGTGAAACAAATATGGACATCAAGCTGAAATGCCAACTGACCATGATAAAGCAAGTTCTCCATCCTATAAGCCTCAGTTTATTTGTTAAAAATCAAAGACAACGTTCAAATGAGGAGCAGAAGGAGGGAGAACATGAGCAAGGGAGTAAGGACTGAGAGGGGTGCACCCACCCACTGAAACGGTGGGGCTGATCTATTGGGAGCTCACCAAGGCCAGCTGGACTGGGAATGAAAAAGCATGGGATAAAACCGGACTCGCTGAACATGGCAGACAATGAAGGCAGCTGAGAAGCCAAGGACGATGGCACTGGGTTTTGATCCTACTGCATGTACTGGCTTTGTGGGTGCCTAGCCTGTTTGGATGCTCACCTTCCTAGACCTGGATGGAGGGGGGAGGACCCGAACTTCCCATAGGGCAGGGAACCCTGACTGCTCTTTGGACTGGAGAGGGAGGGGAAGGAGAGTGGGGTGTGGGGAGTGGGGTGAGGGGGAGGGAAAAGGAGGCAGGGAGGAGGTGGAAATTTTTAATAAAAAAAATCAAGGACAACGAAACCAGATCATTTCTAAGGCCCTCTCCCATTCTCATAGTTACTGAATCACCTAAAATGTCCTGTTATTTATTACTCTCCTGACTGAACCAGTGGCTGGTTATATTACCTTACTGGACATACCTACCCTTGAATTGAGTTGCTTTAGATAGAAGATTCACAGAGAAGAATAGTAGAACTCCATTTTCCCTAAAAATCTCTGTTACTTATTTTACAGTCAAGTACTCATTAGATGCTTAGCGAATATAAATGATGACCATGAATATTTACAGCTATGGTAAGATATGGGGATTAAAATCATGCTTAGAATATATTTTATAAAAATTATTTCAGTAAAACAAACAAAAAGACATTGTCTTATTGAACTAAATGTATATGAAATAAAAACAAAATCTTTTGTTTCATTTCACTATTGTGTGTTAATTTATTTCACATTATTAACTTTTTAAAAATCCAGTTGTACCTATTGTACCATCTTTTGTTTAAGAATTACTTGTGTTTATCATAACATACTCACCAAATAAAGCTAAATGAGGAATGAATATTTAAAGGAAATAACAAGGCTTGGTGTGGTGATATACAGCTTTAATCTCAGCCCTCAGAAGACAGGAGCAGGTAGACCTCTGTGAGTTTGAGGCCAACCAGAGCTACATCATGAGAGCCTGTCTCATCAAAAACAATGAATGCTTTTGTAACATGGTAGGGAGAGAGCTTACAGCAGCGACCTAGTTCCGATCTTCTAAAGTGACTAGAAATTGATGTCTGACTCATGGAATTCAAGAACAATTTATACAGAGTGAACTGTCCTTTAGTAGACAGATCTTGCAGGCCTCTGCACAAAATAGGCTATCACTGGTTTATTTGTGGTAAGTTTGAAATGATCTTTTTTAATTTAAAAAGCCACTTTAATGAAGAATAAGGAATACTGAAGAGATGATCTTTTCAGACTTCATTAAATTAGAAACGTTAAAACTGAATTCCACAACTGAAGAAGCCCCAGTGGACTCTTTGGGGAAAATTAAACTAAGAACCATTTTCTAGAACTTAAAACAATCATTTATTATCTTTTCAAAATGTTACCAGGAACTCCCCAATGTCAGTAGAGCAGAATCTCTGGGGCTGAAGACATAGGTTAGTGGTTAAGAGCATGTGTGACTGTTTCAGAGGAACTGAGCTTGATTCCCAGTATTTCTGTCAGGCAGTTCTCAATTACCTGAAATTACAGAAGAGGAAACACCTTCTTCTGGCCTCAAGGCACATCTGAATACATGGAGCATTCACTAGATGCCTACATACAAACATTTTATGGCACTGGGTTTTGATCCTACAGCATGTACTGGCTTTGTGGGAGCCTAGCCTATTTGGATGCTCACCTTCCTAGACCTGAATGGAGGGGGGAGGACCTTGGACTGCCCACAGGGCAGGGAACCCTGATTGCTCTTTGGACTGGAGAGGGAGGGGGAAGGGAGTGGGGCGTGGGGCGTGAGGAGTAGGGGTAGGGGGAAGGAAAAGGGAGGCGGGGAGGAGGCGGAAATTTTTAATAAAATAAAATAAAAACAAACAAAAAATTGAAGCTTCTTTTTTAAAATAATTTTTTAATGCAATCTTTTCTCATTTTCCATAGTTATCCCTGTTCCCACTCTTTCCCCTCCTCCTGCCCCACCTTTTCCCCCACCCTACCCCACTCCTCAGATAGGGTAAGGCTTCATATGGGAGAAATCAATAAAGTCTGACACTTCACTTCCAGGCAAGACCAAAGCTCTCTCCCCTATATCTAGGCTGAGAAAGGTAACCCTTCAAAGAGAATGGGCTCCAAGATATCAGTTCAAGCACTAGGATAGATCCTGGTTCCACTTTCAGTGACCCCACAGACTGCTCAAGCCTCACAACTGTCCCCTACATTTAGTAGTCCAAGTATGGTTCTATGTATGTTCTCCTTCATCAGCCATTAGAGAGCTGGCGAGAAACATGGTACTAGGAAAATTCCCTGGAATTAACAAGGATGACCCCACCTAATCCTCTAAGCCACAGAGGAGAGGATGCCTAATTTGACCTTCCCTGTAATCAGATTGATGACTACCTTAATCATCATCATAGAACTTTCATCCAATAACCAATGGAAGCAGATACAGAGATATCCACAGCAAAGTACTGGTCCGAGCTACTGGTGACCAGTACAAGATTAGGGGAAGCAAAGGGGTCAAGATAAGCAGTGTTAGTAAGCTCTCACTAGCTCAGGTCAGCTGCACCTGTGGTTATCACCATCATGGTCTTGACCCAATTTAGACATCCTCTCAATTGTGGTTTAGAGTGTTAGCTGGGATCATCCTTATAAATTCAGGAATTTCCTGAGTGCCATGTTTCTTGCTAGCCCTTTAATGGCCGAGTAAAGGGAATACTCCTCCATTGCTGGTGGGAGTGCAAACTTGTACAGCCACTTTGGAAATCAGTATGGTGGATTCTCAAAAAATTGGGATCAATCTACCTCAAGATCCATAAATACCACCCAAACGATGTACACTCATACCACAAGGACATTTGCTCAACTGTGTTCATAGTATCATTATTCACAATAACCAGAACTTGGAAACAACCCAGGTGCCCCTATACTGAAAAATGGATAAAGAAAATGTGGTAAATTTACACAATGGAGTACTACTCAATGGTAAAAAGCAATGACATCTTGAAATTTGCATGCAAATGAATGGAACTAGAAAGAAACCATCCTGAGTTAGGTAACCCAGACCAAGATCACAAACATGGTATGTACTCACTCATAAGTGGATATTAGATGTAAAGCAAAGGATAACCAGTCTATACTCCATGACCCTAGAGAAGCTACGTAACAAGAAGAACCCTAAGAGAGACAAACATGGATCCCTCTGGGAAGGGGAAACAGACAAGATCTCGTAAGAAAATTGGGATTAGGAGTGGAGGTGAGGGAGAAGGGAGGACCGAAGGGGAAGGGGAGGGAAGAAGGGAAGAAAGGAGGAGAACATGAGGGAAGAGGATGCTCAAGAAGGGGAAAGACGTAGAGAGAGAGAAAGGAAAGCAAAAAATGAAACTTCTTTGTTAAAAATTACTCCCTCTCCTTGGTTTTCTGCAAACATATGGGGAAAATTATATGAATGATAAAGACCAACAATGCTGGGTGGCACGGGCCCACCTTTAATCCCAGCACTAGGGAGGCAGAGGCAGGTGGTCTTTGTAAGACTGGGCCAGTATGGTCTACAGAGCTAGGTCCAGGACAGCCAAAGCTACACAAAGAAATACTGTCTCAAAAAACAAAAACAAAACAAGCAAGGAAAAAGCAAAACAACAAAAAAGATAACGAGAAAAGGTGGAAAAATCCTCCAAGTCTTGTTGAAACCTTACTGACCTCCTCTAGCCTCAGGAGGGAGTGGATTGTTCACATCTTACCCATGCCCTGGACTTACTGTTTGGAGAACTAAGTGAAGAGTTTAACCAGTAAAGAGGAGTCAGTTATTAAGGGTTTTAAGTAGAAATAGAACCATGGGAATATTCACCGTTGATTCCCTTCTTTCTTGGGGGGGTCATTAAAGAAACTGTGATTACGTGATGTAAAGAATGATGCCAGTTATCTTCTGTTTAGTACCATCTGTTAAAGGAAGCCAATAATTTTCCCCCATCACATTGCTTTTTTATTTATTTATGTTAATTATGTGAATTGCACAAGCTCAGTCTGTAAAACTAAAGACATTTTTTAAAGGATAAATAAAGTATTGGTTTAATTCAAAGAAGGAATTAAAAAGTCTCTGTCTATCTCTCTCATCTAACCATGGAGCATTTTAAAAGTCTAAAATTCTTAGTAAAAATAAGGCATATATATCAAATTATATATACATATATGTGTGTGAATATGTGCTGTGTTAGTGTGTGTGTGCATGTGTGCATGTGTGTGTGTGTTTGTGTGTGTGTGCATGCATGCATGTGCCTGTGTGTCTGTATGTGTGTGTATGTGTGTGTGAGGGCTAGGTTGAAATCAACTGAAAATGTTAAGCTTTCACTGCCAGACAGAGATCCGAAGACAAAATTATTATTCTTTTTTTTTAATTTTTATTATTACAAATTTTCACCTCCTCCCCTCCTCCCATTCCCCCCCCCCCATTCCCCCTCCTCCTCCCTCTCCAGTCCAAAGAGCAGTCAGGGTTCCCTGCCCTGTGGGAAGTCCAAGGTCCTCCCCCCTCCATCCAGGTCCAGGAAGGTGAGCATCCAAACAGACTGGGTTCCCACAAAGCCAGTACATGCAGTAGAATCAAAACCCAGTTCTATTGTCCTTGGCTTCTCAGTCAGCACTCATTGTCCACCATGTTCAGAGAGTCCAGTTTGATCGCATGCTCCATCAGTCCCAGTCCAGCTGGCCTTGGTGAGTTCCCATTAGAGCCAGGTGTCCAAGGAGATGTCCCCAGCTTGTTCTTTGAGCAGCTGAGGAGAGGGCTCCTGAACTATCCTATAGCCACACTGGTGAATATCTTGCATATCACCATAGAACCTTCATCTGGCGATGGATGGAGATAGAGACAGAGATTCATTCACATTGGAGCACTGGACTGAGCTCCCAAGGTTGAAATGAGGAGCAGAAGGAACAAGAATATAGGCAAGGAAGTCAGGACCGCAAGGGGTGTGCCCACCCACTGTGACGGTGGGGCTGATCTAATGGTATTCTTTTAATCAACATCACTGAAAGTTCTTCATGGATAGATTCTAGACTGACTCTCTTGAATTTTTTTTCTGATTAGATTCCAACTTTTGAACTTTGTGTTCATCTGTGCGTTTCCAAGCTTTAACAAAATCTTCAAGATGTCAATTTAGCCAGAATCCTCTCTTCTCTCTTAGTTCAGGATTCTCGCCTCCCCCATTACCCAAATGGTGTTTGTCCACTTACTATTTATTGTCTGTACAATGTTGCATTGTCTTTATACTTAAGAATGATCCTAATCTTTGTCCTTTACTACAAATCTCATTGTAGTAGCCTGCCTGTATTGACTCTCCATTGGAACAAAATCTATAAAACAAAACAACAGCAACAACAACAAAAAAAAAAGAGAATAGAAATAAAAATAAACACCCTCTCTTCCAAAAACAAACAAACAAAAACAACAGAACAGCTTGGGTCTTTTGTATGCCTCATGAATAACTTTTGTTCTTAGCTCTGTCACCTGCCTTTTAAAAATCTTTATACAATAAAATGAAAGGCATTTTCTGGACACACCTTGATTTTTTCCCTTTCAGAACAGTTTTCAGTTATGACAATTTAAATGTATTTTCAAGATAATGCTTAAATAAAAATATCTGATCTTTACTGGTGCACGGAAATTGTGATGCTTACACTGGAGAGGTGAGTCATTTTATCAAATCAAATCCCTGCATTTTATCTGGTTCAGCAGACTTCCTGATGAGCCAAGGGAAACTAGATAGCACCACTGGCAGCAATGAAAGTCAGAGAACTGTTTTTGACCTAAGATTTGCATATGAAGATGTCCCTCCTGAAGTTTGTCCTTAAAGCTTGTGACTGCAGGGAGATACCACAGGAAGGGATAGGGCCCTGGTGATGGCCTTGACCTTCAGCAAGACTCAGGGTCTCCCTGAAGAGTGAAGCCTCCCAGTGATACTGAGGTTTTGAGTCGTCTATAGTAATCGCCTTTGGGAGCCTACAGCCAGCTGCCTCTGTGATTTGAACTACTTCTCAGCGAGCAGACAGAGAAACAAGGTGTGCCATGCTCTCCGCTCAGCAGGAGTTACACATGGGGGTTCTTGCTAAAGCATGGATTTCCTCCTCACAGATGGGAAAGTCAAAAAAAAAAAAAAGGAGAAAAGAGTTAAGCTTTGTATAGAACTCTTTCGTTTGGAAAGTAAAGCAAAGGTGGCCAATTAATGCTATGGAATTAATATTGACAAAATAAACATCACTTCCCAAAGCAAAACTGAAATAAAAAATAAGGAAAATTTGGCTTGAATTTAGAATATCATGTTTCTGCTGATGTTTTCTTTTTCTTCAATGTATTCCTAATCTCTTGTCAGTGGGTACAATAGGTAACATGATATTAACTTCAGGAGGGTAACTCATGTAACATTTGGATTCTGAGTTTAAACCTAGAGAAATATATACATAAATGCATATATGTAGATATATATATATATATATATATATATATATATATATATGCTTTTGCTTATATTTTAAGTCATCCTATAAATTTAGTTTTTTAGAACCTTCTGGAACACCTTTCAAATTCATACAAAATATAGGCTGAGGTTATACTGGGTTAAATACAGGTCCTGTCATTAAACCTCTAATTTAAGGTGAATTACACTGCATAGTGGGCAATCAGAAAGTGGAGGCAGCTTTTCTCCAGTTTCCTGTGTTGTCTTGAATAGAATCACTAAGTTGTTGTAGATATGTGTCTCCTCTTCATTATAAAACGCACTTTATAATGTTGAAAATACATATCAAGGTGTGTCCATGGGGCAGTTATACAAATGTATGTATTTTTGATTCATTGTGGCTTAATTTGTATCACATTTAAGAACCAGCACATAAACAGAAACATGCATGTGTGTGTGTGTGAATGTGTATGTGTGTGAGTGTGTGTGTCCCCTATTATCACACCCTTATTTCTGCATTATTTGCACCTGTTTCTAAACAATAGGACATTATTGCTTCCTTGGACACACTGACAAACTCAGATTTATTTCTCACATTTGGTACATAACACTCAAGTTCCTCAGCATCATCGCTGTGGATGGTCCTCTAGAGTGAATAACTTTTCTCTCAATGACAACAACATCCTCTTGATAATAATTACTCCGGAGAAGACTCTGGACAGAAAATGACAGGAGAATAATATTTAAATTTCCTCTATCTATCATTACTTTCAACAAAATTTCCATAAAGATAAGAATTAATTATCTTAATTATATTAATTAAATGTCTTCTCCTCTCCTTTTGTATCTCAGTTTCTTTTCTGGCAGCCATAGTGGCTTTGCCTTTCTTTCCCTGTGATAGCTCACCAGCTTACTTGTAACCCACTTCTGTTTAGGTTCTCTGAATTCTTAAATTTCCCCTTTCCTCGAAGAGATGTTGAGAAACAGCTCGTCCAGAAAGAACTATCTAATTCAAATAATGTAGCTGAATGAAAGGGAGCCTTCAGGACCCATTTCTTAATATTTCTTCCTCTTTGACTTCTTTGGGAGGCATTGCTGCTGCTGCCCAGACCTAACATTCTAAGCAGTACGAACAAGGCAGTGTGAAAGGCTAGAGGACAAGGCTAGCAGTACTCAACCCAATCCTGTCAACACCTCCATGTGCGTGTTCCCTAAGAATAGGATACAAACATTGACAACAACCATTTCATGAAGCTGACTTTGTCAGTGTATACATCAGTAGCGTTATCAAATATCTGTGCTTCTGTTTCTCAAGCAGACATTATATACTGCCCAATAGGTATATAAAGTATTAATTTATTTAAATAGGGAAATATATTTATGCTATTAATTTTTTTCACTGAATAGAAAAGAAGTACTACAAACAACAACAAAAGAATTTTTATTGTATAAAAAGAACTCAATGGTAGAAGAGAAAAATGTCATTCTAGTTGATAACTGGAAACTTTGGATGCTGTTTCTCAATATGGTATCCCATGGGTCTCTGGAGTACATAATTGCCAGATTAGGATTTGCATTTCTACAGAGTTGCAAAAATGCAAATAACTCTACTTCCTATTCATTCTTCCTTTACTGTGGATTTATCTTATAATTCACAGGAAATAAATGCCATCTATATGTGGGCAAATGCAAAATGTAAGGATATCACACCAATGTTTATGGCTTCAAAGAAAACTTTCACAGTCCATAATCATAGCTTGCATTTAGAATTATAATGAAATTTTAATTTCAATTATAGGATATCTCTATTGTAAGAAATGCCTTAAGTACACAGAATCCTTATTTTCATTCCTTGTTCTTCCTCATAAGAATTGTTCAAATATGAAGTGAATGGAAATGATATTCATTGTCACAGAAAATCCATGGGGAATGTAGTAGCTCTACTAAATATTGGAAAAACTGTATAATGTCACAGGTTTTAAATTTATTATTTCACGAAATAGTATTTCTGAGGAGGGAAGAATGTCTCTAGTTTTCAAAAGCTCATATTGAATTTTTGCTTTAAAGCAAATACTTGGGAGGGTCTATTGGGATATTGCTCTACATGAATGACCAATGTTCACATAAAGCTGTTTGTTAAGGAGAGTAACAGAAGTGTTTATTAGTTCACTATATGCAGGTCTGCACCATACACAATTCAGTGTATTAGAAACAGCAGTTGGAGCTAAAAATATTCCTTTGGGAAGGAGGTTCACTAGACAATTTGTCTATCCAGCAATCATGTCTTCACTGATTGTGTTCTTAAGCATAAAGCTCAGATATAAAGTATTCTGTAGTCCTTTTCTTCAGAAAAATTTTGTTCATGTAACTGAGAGGAGGTAAACATGCATTCTATGGTGGTGTATTAAGATTGATATTTCAGCATTATACATGGTAATTCTATTGCTCCTTTGGTGTAGGATGTCCTTCTGTCTATATATTGCTTTTATTGGTTAATAAAGGAACTGCTTTTGGCTTATAGCAGAGCTATAAGGGAACAGAGCTAGGCGAGGAAAACTAAACGAAATGCTGGGAAGAAGAGGTGAAGAGAGAAGCCATGGATCCTCAGCCTTAGATGGATGACGGTTAGAATTTTTGCAGGTTAGCCACTGCCACGTGGCGATATACAAATTAATAGAAATGGATTAAATTAATATAAGATTACCCAATAAAAAGCTAGAGCTAATGGGCCAAGCAGTGTTTTAATTAATACAATTTCTGTGTGATTATTTTAGTTCTGGGCAGCCAGGACGAACAAGCAGTCTCCTTGCTACACTCCTTTTATACTAAATACAAAAAAATAGTACTGCAGCATCTTGACATTGCCAAAGATCAACTTAAAAATGCAAGTAAATGGGTCTCAAACAATGGCTCAGTGGCTAAACGCATCTGTCGCTCTTACAGAGGATCTGGGTTTAGTTCCCAACATCCACACAGCAGCTTGAAATTATCCATAACTCTAGTTTTAGGGGATCTGATACTTTCTTCTGACTTCTGCTGGCAGTAGGTCTGCATATGGTATACATATGTGAATGTAGACAAAACACTTGCACACATAAAAGAAAAATAAATCTTCAAAACATTTAAAACAAAAAAGGTGACTATGTAAGAGTGATGTGCTATACACTTAAACAGGCTATGACTAGATGTGCTGGCACATTTCTTTAATCCCAGCAATTGTGAGGCAGAGGCAGGAGGAGCTTTGTGGGTTCCAACCTGGTCTACATAGAAAGTTTCAGGCCAGCCAGGGCTGCAAAATTATAATACCTTTAAGAAAGATACTGCTATGATGGAATGACAAATATTTGAAGAGATATATGTGAACACTAGACAGTGTATATGTGTCCTTAAACAGAAGATATGATCCCCTAATAAGAAAAATGTCATGTAGGAAACATGGTCCATATAGTATCAATTGAGGCCTTGATCATTTGAGAAATAGCACTAGTTTAGTAGCTACATTTGATTTTGGGACTTTGTTTAAGCACAGTGACCTTGTGTAAAACACTGAACTCTGGAAGCTTCTTCATTTCCAAGCTGTGAGAGATACATCACCTTTCATTCAGCAGTAAAGGGTAGTTACTAGAAGCATTTGTTGTTCAAGCCTTAAACTAAATAAATACACTTGCATTGTTCTGCTTGCATACCATCATAGTATTGTACACGAACTTTAAAAGGTACCTGATTGCATGTCAATTTTCCACTAACCCATTAGATTCCTGAGGCAAATGACCTGTTCACATCAATCTTTTATCTCTAGCACTTGGTGTAAAGGCTTGTGCACTGTGCACACTTAGAAAATTAATTCATTGCACCAGTAAATCATGTTACATTGGTCCATCTTTGTGTCAGTCTTTTCTGTTGCATGGATATTTCTCATTGCCTTTAGTATTTCTTGATAAGAGAGCTGATTGAATAAATATTACCATTTTCAATATGGTCATCATAGGTTGAACTTTAATATTACTTTATAATAGGTAATAAATATTAAAATAACCCAATGCCTATGATTTACATTCAGATTATAAAAATATTTGTTTTTTGCCTTTGGTAACTCATACAACATATGAGTGTCCAAATATATCATTGTGGCCTAGAAAGAGAAGGAAGAGGAAAACAGGAAAAGAATGCAACACAGACAAACTAGCATCTATTTTCTCTTCATTGTATACTGGGTGTTATTTTCAGTTTTTTAGATGAGAAAACTGTGACTCAGGAAGACTATGTGTCTTATTTAAATTCACATATCTAATTATTGGTTTCAGAGCTTCCCAAATAAATCTGAGAACACATCACCGAATTCTTTATACTACTCCAAATACATGGCAATTTGGTATAAGATGACTTAAATCTTGCTGGAAAGAAATGCCTATAAGCCTCAACTGTATATTCTGCTCTAACATGCACATTAGCAAGAAGCGCTGAGGAAAGTCACACTAAAATTGGCAGAGCACAAAGGTTCATTCTTAAATATATGTACCTGAAGAACCGGTGTCTAATGTAACGTACTTCATTCTCTGAGTTTCTGTTGTCCACTCTTTTGCTTTGCTTGTAGAAGCAATAGCACACAGTCACCCACATTCCACTAGTCCACACCACTGCCAAATGATGTGCTCTATTTTGAAATAAATATATTTGTCTTTGAGATAAAATATACAAAGTAAAATTAGTTATCGTAGCAATCTTAATCAAAGTGTATTAATTACTAAAAACCAGTTTTTTTCAACTTAGCCTGTTTTACTAAACATAAAATATTATAGCGCATAATTTAGAAGCTAAGATTATAACCCTGGCATATATAGACAGAATATAAATATTCACAAACACATAAAATGAAAGGTCAGAATATAAGTGTTCAATAGTATAGGTAGAAAAGAAGTAAATGGTGCTAAAATAAAAAAGAGGATGAAGTAATTTAGGTAGAACAGGATTAGAATGAAATAATTCAGAGTTATTAGCTTACTCTGTAGGTGAAGTCACATGCCTGCCACTCCACTGTTCAAAGAGCCGACAATGGAAAAAGGCTAAAAACTTTTGTAGTGCTGGCATGAAATCCATATCCTATCCATTCTGCATAAGCATTCGGCCACTGAGTTTCTCCTTGAGCCTGAGAAGTGGTACTTGGAAGAGTGGGTTTATGAAGAGCTTAGCAACAGTCTGTCCTTTCAAACATCTGGCCAATTTTCCCATTGAGTTTGGAAGAAAGTAGCAGCCATGGTGGCTTTAGACAGTTCCACTATTATTCCCCCCAAAAATTACCACAGATGGGGCGGTGAGTAATTGTGCGGGGCAAATACTAAATGTCAGGAATTCCGACCCTCCAAGTGCTGTAATTCTACCTGAAACAGAGAAAATGATTTTCAGGTGATGATAGAGCTGAACTTTTCTTCCTGTTAAAGTATTGAGTTCAAATATGTAATTTATGCTAAAAAACAAATATTCTAATGTAGCCTCCATCATGTATGACTATTTACAAAAACTTTGGAATGACAACGGAAGTGACACATCTATTTTTTAATGATTTTTAATTATGATTATGATTTTACATCCTGACTAGTTTCTCCTCCCTCCTTGTATATTTTCTCCCCTCTTTCTTTTCTCCCCCTTCCCACTTTGCCTTCATTTCTATCCAGAAAAGTGCAGGCCTCCCATGGATATCAACTAAGCTAGGCATATCAAGTTGCAATATGGCTAGCCTCCTCCCTTAGCATTAGGACTGAAAGAGACAGTATGAGGAATAGAATCCCAAAAGTTAGGAAAAGAGTCAGACATGAGCGCTGTTCCCACTGTTTGAAGTCTCAAGAATATCAAGCTACACAACTGCAACATATATGCAGAGGGCCTAGGTCAGTTCCATACAGGCTCCGCGATTTTCTGTCCAGTCTCTGTGAGCCCTGTATGCTCAGGCTACTTGATTCTGTGGGTTGTCTTGTGATGTCCTTGATCCCTCTGGTTCCTACAATCCTTACCCCTCTCTTCTTTCTTAGGATTCCCTGAGCTCTGTCTAATGTTTGGCTGTTGGTTTCTGTTTCTGTTTCTATCAGATGCTAGATGAAGCTTCTCTGATTACAATTGGGCTAGGCGCCAATCTATGAGCATGGCAGAATATCATTAGGCATCATTGCATCGACGTTTATTGGCAGTTGTATTTGGATAGAATCTAGATCTCTGAGACAGCCAACCTCGGGATCCTGGTGCTCCATGCAGCATCAGGGGTGGGCTCCCAAGTATCTGTAAGGGCAACCCTCGCTAAGAGTCCTAACACTAGGAGAAACTTAGTCTGAACTGACCATCTCCTGTGACCAGGCACGAATTCCGGTGGAGGGCTTGAGACACTGACCCACCCACATAACCTTAGACCTACAATTTGTCCTGCTTATAAGATGTGTTGGGGTAAAAGTGGTGCAGAAATTGTGGGAGTGGCCAACCAGTGATTGGTCCAGCCTGAGACTCACGCCACTAGAGGAAGCCTGTCCCTGATACGTTTTTTTACTCAATAAAATACTTGTTGTTGATTTCACATTTACTTAATGCTTTTGGGTCAACTGTACTACAGGATATTCAATTTTAAAATATAATCTTATCAATTAAAGTTATATGCATACATATATGCAACAACAAAAAATGACATAAAAAGAGGCAGGGACTTGGAAGGGGATTAAGAGAGGCTATGTGGAAGAGGCTTAAGGGAAGTAAGGGAAGGTGTGAAGTGATATAATTTCATTTTATTTTAATTAAAATGCATAAAGGCAAAATAAGAGTATTATAAAAGTTTGAATATATTTTGTAATGTTTTACTATAACTTAATATGCTGGAATTCAAAAGCTGCACAGACATATGAATTCTGTAACTGTCTAAGGAAAGCACATCAAACAGAAAGATTCCTCTCTCTCCCTCCTACACATAGAGATGAGCATAATGAATAAACATTATAAGTTGTTATAACACCCAACAGTTGCTTTGGAAAGTCACAGGTCAGAGTGATCAACAAAGAACAGCAAAGCCTCATAGGAAAAAAATGGCTTGTTTTGTATTCTAAAATTTAAGCAGTGGCATCTCGTACACAACTCAATTTAAATATGGTGTTATGTTAACAAGTAAAGGTGTTGAATAGTTCCTAGGATTATTGTAGTGTATGTTATACTCGTGAGTTTTGTTATTGAACTGTTCTGTAGTTAAAGTAAGTAAATTACAATTTTAAATTGATATTTTGAGCCAGTTATTATTTTTTACTTGTTCTATTGCCATGCATTATAACCTGATCACAGTTTCCTTTCCATCCACTCCTCCCAGTCTCATCCTATGCCCCTACTTCTCTTCCCCAGATCCACTTCTCCTTGGTTTCTCTTCAGATAAGAGCAGGCCTCCAAGAAATATTAACTGAACATTGCATAGTAAGTTACAGTAAGACTAGGCACAAACCCTCTTGTCGAGGCTGGATGAAACCTCTCTGACAATGACAGGGGTAGGCAGTAGCCTATGAATGTAGCAAAATATCACAAGGAAAGATCAATGAAATGACTGTTACATCTTTTAACAGTTGTTAATTGGCTTTATATCTCAAAACAATACATTCTTGATTATGAATGAATCACAGAAATACAAAAAGTATGTGAGATAGCAAAGTATAGATAAGGCTCAGTCTCATCAGAGATAACATTGCTACAATTATCAGGTGTCTTTCTGACAGGATTGGAGACTTTAGTGGAGAATTTTGGTTCATCTCAAACTTTGGGTGTTTGTCTTCCCATGGAGTATCTGAAATTCATTTTTTTTATTTACCTATTGAGGATGTCATTGTTTCATACCCATGTGTACCCGTCTTCATTGTCAGATATTAAATGCCTTTAGTATCAATTTAGATTTTCTTGGAATAAGGGGATTTAGTACTCACAACTTGTCTCAAAAGCTAAGTCTGAGGAACACATCATATATGACCGATTTTGTTAAAATCCTTCTTTAGTATAAGATTTCAATTTTAAGCGATGCTTAGAGATAAAATGAGCTTTCTTGGTTATGGGGCATGGCCCCATAATCCCACCAACCAATACTACATAGGACCAGCTTCTTTTCAGAATGTTTAAATTCTTGAGAGAGCAAGTCATCCTGCAAAAATTATGTACTCAGTGTGAGGCAGTTCTGAGAAATCACTGCCAACTGATTTCTCTGACAGGAAGTTCTTAACCATGTTAAGCACAGAATGATCTGTTCTACAAGTAATGTCTGTGCCTTTCTTTTCACACATGCTTACTCCTCTGGAAGAGTGAGTAATGCTGGGGGGGAGTTTTTTGACTTGTGTCAAGGAGTCGCAATAAAGACTGTGATTACCAGCATTTGATAGTTTCTCTGTTTGTGAGTTAATCTGATTTGTTTATTAAGCATTAGAGACAGGAACTAAAAAGTAACGATGTGTTACAGAAAACTTTTCCTGGCTCAGATTCATGGCAGCTTTCTACAGTTATTAATCAAAGATGGCTGGGTCATAGCTGCATATTATTTTAAATAATATTTTGAAAGTGTATATTTAGGGGACTGGGGACATAGTTCAGTTAGTAAAATGTTTGCATTGCAAACACAAGGACATAGATTTGATCCCTCAGAAAAAGGCTGGGTATCATGGTATGTGCTTTTAATATTGTTCTGAGAAAGGGAGATAGGAAGATCCCTAGGGTTTGCTGAGAAGTCAGTCCAGTCTACTTGGTAAGTTTCAGGCATGTAACACACATACAAACACACACACACACACACACACACACACACACACACACTCACACATACGTACATGCTATCATACATATACATAATAAAAATTCAACAAATTCCAAAGAATGTCCTTCTATAACCTAGTAACAGTTTCCAGCTTGTCCTGGAGTATTACATTTTAGTATACTATGTGTATAAATAAGCATAGATAAAGTTTTCCATAAATTGAAACACTTTATTCTCATCATTATGTTTTAGTTCTCTTTTGCTTTCCATTTTTAAAATTTAACTTTGATAGACTATTTTTAGAATTACAGGTAATGGTTATCTTATTGCCAACTTAGCACAACCAAGAACCACCCATGAAGAGAGTCTCAAGGAGATTTTGTCTACATTGACTTAACTCATGGGCATGTCTATGGCAATTGCCTTAATTAAGTTAATTTATACATCAAGAATTAGCCACTCTGAGTCACCATTGACTGAGCATGGCATCTTGAAGAGTACAGGAGTGTGGCAAGTGAGCAGAGTCCAAGCAATTGAACAAATGAACATGGATGCATTCATTACTTCATAGCCTTGACTTCTGCACAACCATGGACGATAGTCTAAAATTATAGGGTGAAATAAATCCCTTTCTCCCTGCATCTAATCGGGGTAATTTGTCACAGAAACAGAAGTGAAAGTAGGAATAATGGCACATTAGTGTTTGTGTCTGTTTTGCTATATGATGATATACATATATATATATATAATATGTTTTATGGAGATATACTACAACTTGTAATGAATTTATAGATTAATATCTACTTTTTCTGAGCTTTTGATATTTTAATCAAATTGAACTTTTTAATCAATATTCTTTTGCATCTTTATGCTTTCAGGAATGTAAAATAAGAGCTGTAAGATAATTCCGATGTGAATAGAGTCTTTGTGCTAAACAGAATGATGACCAAGAGGCAAATTCATGGTTCTGATTTGATGCCAAATTGAAAAGTCTTTAATGGCTAATCCACAGACCTCAGAAAAACTAGTAACATAATTTAAATGATCAGAAAAAGTTGCTTAATCAGACATCTAGCTGAATGCTTGGGTTGCAGGTTGGAATAAAAAAAAAAAAAACCTTGAATGTATTTCAAGGGTAATGATACTTTGGGAGCTATCCAGAGTTCTGAGGAGCTGCTGCAGGGCCTCTACCAGCGAAACAGACGACACAAATTCCAAATTTTATCTGTCTTCTGCAATGACTTTTATCTTTAATTCCTTAAAAAATAATATCAAAATTGGCTATTATGGGCCAAGTAATTTTTTTTTGTTCTTAAGTCACCTACTTTCCCTATCTACTTTAACTAAAGCTGATTTTCTTTGGTGTTGGCTTAGCCATTTCAATCTGTGACCTATTCTTACTACTTGGTGTTAGTATTCTGAAAGGATACTAGAATTATCCTTAAGAAATGTAACAGCAATATACTTTCTCCTGAAAATGGTCCTTGATTATATACATCTTTGTAAATATACTAATAACATATGAAATATATTTCTGTTTTATAAGAGTAAATTTTATATATTGGGCAGTTAAAGTTAAACCAATAGTCAATATAACAGAATATCATAGAAATTTCTATGGCCATTTTTTACTCTTCTTCCTAATATAAAGAACAAAGTTGTAACACAGCTAAATAAGTTATGTATTAATGTAGGTCACATTTGTTTGCGTATTTCGTCAGAAGCAACAATCTCAACTTTTGAGTTTTTTCTTTTGAAGGCTCACATCAAATATCCCCAAAAGGCCAATGTGCTCTATTCTATTTACTCAGGTTACATATTCTGTGGCACACAATACACCGAGGATTTGGTTGAAAATATTAAGCTATCTAGAGCTTTCCAATTCATGAACCATCAGGAATCTTTTCTTACTATAGAAGAGAGGAAAAGAAAGTCTAAATGAGAAGTGTGGTGTAGGAGAGATGGTGAGGGAGAGCAGAGTGAGGAAGTTTCTTGGTTACAAGTATGAGAAAACAGTCAATTTTTATTAAACCAAATGAACTTATTGCCTCCAATGTGTAAGGAGACCAATGATGTATTTTTCTTTAGATCCTCACTTATTCCCACCTAGTATCTCCATGTATTTTTTTCCTTTGTCTTATGGAGATGACTTCAATCTCAAACATATAGTTTCTGGGTGACAAATGGTGATGTTAGATGCTACAAATCCTACCTTTTTCCAGTTCAAACTGAATGACTGTTTTGCCTCAGCCAATTTACAAAAAGTACAAGATAAATGCTTATTGTTCAAATAGCTTTTAGTCATATTGCTTATACTGAAACAATCTGAGTGCCCGGATAACAAGATTTTCCAATAGTCTTGCACATAGGCCATGCTTCTACTTTGAAGCTGTGGGGAAAAGCTAGACAGGAAGATATATAGAAAGTTCAGGAGATTTTTGTCCAAAGACAGGGAGTCAGTAACACAAACAAAGGTACGTGCAGCAAGATGGCTCAGCAAGTGAAGGTGCTTGCTACCCAAACTTGGCCTCCCTATTTCGATCCGCAGAACACGTTAAAGGAGGAAGCAAAGAACTGAATCCTCAAAGTGGGCCCCTGATCTCTACATGCAAACCTTAGTTTGTGTGTTGTGTGTGCATATAAATGCATATTCATATGTTAATAAATACAATTTAAAAGTAAAGGTAAAGTAAAACAGCAAATGCCTATATTATATAATAGAAAATATACTGGGTCAATAGTAAAGAAAAGTATTATTTAATAATAATAGTAATAAAAGTTAACATTTGTTAATGGTTTTAATGTATGCTGCACTAATTTGTGCGAATAAGAATTCTACATAATTGATTAAATTGATTAAATAACAAAATTATAGCTTTGTTTTCTATTGTGTTTCCTAACTCTCAAGGGATGTCATGTATATAACAACTGCTGCTCCTTTGTTCCGAAAAACTTGTAGAACAGCTTTGGTATTGATTTTACACTCTGTCCTAAAGGTTATGTTTATCTAGTTTCTCCCAAATCATCCTTCAGCTTTTCAGGGTGCACAACATATAAATAACATTTCTCTTTTGAATACCCTTTATCTGCTCTCACTACTGGCTGCTGGACACCAGATAAGCAAAATTGGCACAATGCATGAGCTATATGCCATTGTATAGATGAATTTGTCAATTACTTCTACTTAAGCTTGGGCAATGAAATTTTTCTGTCTTTAAGCTAGGCAAAACGATAGAGTTTATCTCATGGAGTTATTTTGGCAAACAACAGGTTAACATAATTGTTGAATAGAATAAGGCCTGACACATAGTAAATATCAAATGAAGATAACCAGTGGTTACAGATACGTAGAATAGTAAAGGATTTGTGCAAAGGAAAGTGAATATCACCAACAAAATTTAAAATGGAGAGGAAGGTGAAGAGACAGAAGGTGTCAGAATGAGGAAGTGAAGATGAATATTTGCTGAGACATGGTTGAATGATAGAATAATTGAATATTGTTGCAGAAACCCGAGTTCTCCGGATAAAGGAGAGAAAAGACATCGATTGACATAGCAGTTTTTGTGTTCCACGTCTTGGTCATTATGAATGAAACTGTCAACAAACCCGTTTCTGAGTTTTTCTGTGTACACAGATTTTTTTTTAATATGTGGAGTAATAGTATACGCTACACTCTGAAGACAAAGATTTATTTGTGGTGACCTATGCTTAATTATAAATCAAGACAATTATAAAGTAAAGGGGAAATTTTTAATAAATGTTTAACAAGCCCAATCTAGTGAAAATATGCAGACATTTTATTTTTAATTTTCTCAGAAATCTATAAAGTTATTAAGAGAGCTGGCTCTTAACATCTATTATAATTTTTTTTTTTTTTTGGATTTTTTCGAGACAGGGTTTCTCCGTAGCTTTTTGGTTTCTGTCCTGGAACTAACTCTTGTAGACCAGACTGGCCTCGAACTCACAGAGATCCGCCTGCCTCTGCCTCCCGAGTGCTGGGATTAAAGGTGTGTGCCACCACAGCCTGGCAACATCTATTATAATTTCAGAGAATAAATACATTGGAGGAATTCTGATTCTAAACTATTTGATTATATTACTGAAATGTATAGGAAAGTCTTTGACGTTTACAGAAAAGTCAAGTCTTACATTAGAAAACAACCTGTCCAGTCAAAATATTTTTGATATTTAGAAGAATTATTTTCATACTTTATTTGACTGACTTTTATGAAGGTGATTCTATTATAACTATTCTTCAAGTAATATAAACTGCTTTTACAATCCCATGGCCTTTCTCGTCACATTATTTCCTTCAACATTTTTATAGCAAAAATAAGACCAAATGTTTCCCTATGCTAAACTCTTGATGGGTTACTGTTGAAAGGCAAAATTTTTATTTATACTGGTAACTACTCATCAACTTCCCATATGAATAGGAGAGCCATATAAGGTAAGGTGTTTTTGTTTTTTGATTTTTTGTTTTGGGGGCGGTTGCTGTTTTGTTTTTGATATAGCTACTGTAAGAAGAGAAAAATTTCTTGATGCCTACTTCTAGATATTTTTGTATTTGCCTAGGACCCTGCTCTGCCAAGAGGCTGTTGAGCACCAAGTAAGCAAAAGTGACGCAATGTATCAGCTGCACACGGTGGGGTAGATGGATTTGTCACTCCTGCTTCAGCCTGGGCAGCTTGATTTTTCTGTCTTTAAGCTAGGGGCAATGACAGAATTTATCTCACAGGGTTATCTTGACAATCAGCAAGATAATATAATGCTTAAATAGAATAAGGCCTGACATAATTTCTTATGCAAATTGAAATATCATGCCTATAGTTTACAATAGTTTTATCTGTTATGGCAATAATTAAATATTATGATAATTTCTTATATATGGTTGTATGTCATGATATATAGATGTCAAATGATTGAATAATTGAATAATTGCAAAGCTGGGAGAACAGCTGAAATCAAGGAAGTTCAGCTAAACAAGGAACAGGCTTGCAAAGCATGATGCAAATTAATTTTAAAAACACATTGAGATAAATGGAAATTATCAGTAAGAGAAAGTGGAACCATCTGGGTAAAAGAACTGAGAAATATTAGCCAGACAGGAAAGCTGTCTATAGAATAAGCGGAGAATGAAGCACAAAATGCAGACAGCAGAATCTAAAGAGGAAAATGAAAGAAGGATAAAAAGACGGAAAACTGGCATGAGAGCGGTCAGAGTTACACAGGGAGATTTGAAACAGTAGTTTAAACAGCTCAGCTCTTTGGTTGGCAACCAGAATATAGCCTCAGATAATAGCGGGCCTGACAAGCATGAAGTTGCAATGAATATCTGTTCACAGACTATTTGCGGCTCACTGATGCAGCTATTTCACAAGAGATTTGAAAGAACATTTGAGGAGAAATGGAGGATATTGTACACATAGGATATTTTTAAATGGTGTATCATGATATTTTCTCATTGCCATAGCCTGTAAAACTATTGGAAAATATAGGCATGATCTTTTAAAATTTTGCTTAAATTGTTCTTCTTTTATATTAAAAGTCACATCAGATCAGAACTCTGTGGAAAGGATACTTCTCAGCATTCAGCTTTATTTCCCTGAAGCCAATTCCACTTGCATGCTAAGTAGATGTTGGAAAATTTCCATTGACTATTACACAAATTTCAAAAAGCCAAAGCATTGAATCAGAGGATAGTTTATGGCCCATTAACAATACATTCGCTTCTCAGAACTGTAAACACGGCCTTATGGATCTTAATGTAATTGTTTAGGATGAGTGTGTTGGCAAGCACTGTTGGAGTCTGTTAACACAGTCTGGAAAGCAACGTGTTTTAAGCAAATCTGCAAAATGTTACCAACTCATTAAGCTAAGAGCTTTATGGCTCAGTGTTCTAAAGCAATTTTGTGAGACACTTCTGAACAAGGCTGTATATTCATTTCTGATTCTGCCATGATTGATGTGTATGTAGGAGGGGCCACTGTCCTTGTCAAATGATGCTGGCATGTCATCTTTTGTTGACTTTTGCCTAAGAATTCTTTATTTCATCCTGTACAAAGTCAATAGTGTAGACAGGCATCTATGCACATCCCATGGAATCGATGCTGCTGTATTTAAACATAGTATGGAAAACACAAAGATACTTAAAAAGCCACATTCCATCTATGCATTATCAATATTAACAGATTGCTGATTTCCTATACATGTTTTCAAATTTAGCTAGTCATTGATACCTGGGATTAAATAGAAGGTTATTAGAGATCACTGTAGTCTAATCTTGTACTAAGTGAATCAACACATGCAATAACAACTCCCGTGGATAGACTGAAGTTGTGTGTCCGTGATGTGAGGTTTCATGATTCAGTTGGAATGTTCTCAGTGGTAAATTAAAAAGAAAACAAAACACAATTCAAACAAGAGGACAGTTAATTTTCAGGACCAAAAACTTCATGATTTGTCATTGTAGCCTTAGTTGTTCAGTCTTAAGCTCTGTCACATTTCTTATTCAACCTCTCCTTTTATTTAATATTTTTCCTCTGGTTCTAGGGATTGAACCCAGAGACTAGTTCCTGTCTGACTGTACACTACCACCACGATACCTCTTCAACCTCTCTCTACCTCTTAATTCTTACCACTGTATTGCCCTTCCACTCCCAAGACGATTTTTCCCGCCTCTGTTTTTCTCTGTAATATCATTCGGGGTCTTAGAACTGCATACTAACATTTCTAAGGCGAAGTTCAGGGGCACTCTGGTTCCCAGTGATTCAAGTGAAGGTTGTAGATTTGAGTATTTTATACTTGTTTAGAGACAGAAACGTCTATAAATAGATCTCTCTCAAAACAAGGATGAAGAGATGCTGACTCCTCAAGTTTCCATACTTAGTGGCAAATCCAGGTTCATCCAGCAACTTATCTGTCCTGTCTGAATCTTAGAACCCTTAAAATTCTTAGTCTGTGTCACAAATAGGGCTGACAAACTTATATTTGCTTCTACGATGTTTGATTTTGTGATGGCTTATTCCATATCAAGCTGAATCTGATAAACTTTTTGTTTTTGTCTTGGATGACCTCCTTGACAGAATTTTAATCACCTTTGATAGATGTACTATTTTGTTTATAAAATCTATAAAGTAATATCAACAAAAAGAAAATCTGGGAAGTCCCTTGAATGAATTAGCATATTGTTCTCTGTTCACCTATAGCACGAGCACGTATCCAGGGTGTGAGAGAAAAATGCCAGAGCTTTTTCTGACATGACATTCTCACCTAATTACAGTTGTGTTTCTAGAGAAACATTATGGATCAAGCTTTCTTTCTTCTGTATTGGATTCTTATACCATAATATTGCCACATAATTAATGCTGCATATAAACCTCTTATACTCTTATTTTGTGATCTCTCAATTTTATATACCAGACCAAGAAATATTTTAAAATGGAAAACTGATGAAATTATTCTGAAACACCTATCATTGACTCCCACTGGCCTCTGGATAAATTCTATGCTTCAATCCAACAGCTGTATTTAAAAAGACCTTTAATGATAGCCAGTGTATTAAATACAAAGCAGTGTATTTATTTCTTGGACATAATTTGAGGGACTAAACTATGAAAACTGGAATGATACCCGCTGGGGAAACCATGTCCCTCATACCTTGTTGCTTCATCAAGACTGTCTCTGTTCCACAATGGATCCTTCATATCCTGGTTGAAACAAGGAGAAAGAAGAGGAAATACAGGCTGCCTTTCTTTTAAATCTAAAAATATACATTTGTTCAGGTCCATTCTTCTTTTTCTCTATTTGTCATAATTTAGACCAATATGGTAATACCTGTTTGCAAGGAAGGTAAGAAATACTGAGTGATTTTTAGATTTTCTGTAGGCTCAGCTGAAAATTAACTTTAATGACTATAAAATGGTGGAGAATAGAGAATAGATTATTGGCACTGGTATCAGCTTCTGCCATCTAAACTACATAGCCTTCATAAATTGGCTTTTGTTTTTTCTTTAACAACAACAGATAGTAGAAAACACCCACGAAAACATTACCAAAATACACTATACATTATAACATTGTTTTTTTGTTTAAAATGTGATTTTCTTAACGAGGTAACAAGGATTTTAACAACTATAACTGTGTTTGACTTGAATATTTAAAGGAAAATATTTAACACAATGATTACTTCTATTGTTGACTAAAAATGATTGAATGATTAAATGCTGTGTTCAAAAAGTACTGCATTTTTTAAAATTTTACACATTTTACACAGGAAGAAACTTGGATTCTCAGGCAACCAGATACATGGGCAGCATGGAGGTGAGCTGCCCAGACCCTACTTATGCCTAGGACACTAAAGTCCAAGGAACTTTTCATTCCGCTCTCCTGGGACTAATGTCTAATCTTGTAACATTTCAAGGAGATTAAAATATGCAGCTATGCTCTATCTTAGTTTCATGATTCAGATAAATTCCAGTTCTCTTCGTTCCACACACCCATGGGAAATAAAAGTAAGACTTCTGAGACGCCATCCAGGCTGGATTTCTCAGATTTTGGAAAAGATAATCAATCAGAGGAAATTTTAGTTAAGAAAACAATAACAATGTTTTATTATAGAATTCTTTTCCTGGGGCTGCACACATCTCTTTCTCTGAGACTTTTAACAAATTTTTTTAATTAACAATTTTGTGCTGACTTTCATGCATAATCTTCTTCACATTCTAGAAACAGGAACACTAGAGATCAATCTGAACAACTAATTTGTGCTGTACTTCCAGCATTTCTCTTCAGAGCCACTTTCACCTGCGTCGGGAGAGAAGCAGCTCCGCTGAGTCTTTGCTGATATGTCACCTTCTCACAACCATCCTTGATACAGCTTCACAAAAAATTGTGCTTCAATAGCCAAAATTGTTGTACAGATTTTTTTTTAAAAAAAAAAACAAAAACAAAAAAAAAAACCTCTTGATAATGTGAGAACTAAGCGAAAGTGGAGACAGAGGTAAAAAAGATTCTTGAGTACAAGAGGAATCCTAAACAGTCAGTTTACATGCCTATGTCAAATATATTTCCGTTGATACACCCACAATCCATTTGTTTTCTTTCTTGTATGTGGAGAAACTCTAAATCAGAAAAGTGAAATTCTTATGTTTAGTTACCACACACACAGACTGACAGATACATACCCTACACACTCACACCCCTACACTCTCACACCCCTACACTCTCACACCCCTACACACTCACACCCCTACATTCTCACACCCCTACATTCTCACACCCCTACACTCTCACACCCCTACACTCTCACACACCTACACACTCACACCCCTACACACTCATACCCCTACACACTCACAGCCCTACACTCTCACACCCCTACACACTCACACCCCTACACACTCACAGCCCTACACTCTCACAGCCCTACACTCTCACAGCCCTACACTCTCACAGCCCTACACTCTCACACCCCTACACACTCACACCCCTACACACCCACACCCCTACACACTCACACCCCTACACACCCACACCCCTACACACTCACACCCCTACACTCTCACACCCCTACACACTCACACCCCTACACACTCACACCCCTACACACTCACACCCCTACACACTCACAGCGCTACACTCTCACACCCCTACACACTCACACCCCTACACACTCACAGCCCTACACTCTCACACCCCTACACACTCACACCCCTACACTCTCACACCCCTGCACTCTCACACCCCTACACACTCACACCCCTACACTCTCACACCCCTACACTCTCACACACTTACACTCTCACACCCCTACACCCACAATTGGATGTATGACACTGTGAGATGAGACGATGATGGAATTTACATAAAAATACTTGAACTTTTTGATGTTTAAACTGTAACACACACACTTATAATTGGAAGATAATACACTGAGATTTGCAGCTTTTACAACCTGATCTTGCCAATATAGTTAAGATTATGTTGACCCTCTTTGCAATGTTTAATTGGAAACTTTAAAGTGCTCAGGAGACTCAAAACCTCATTGATTTCTTTTCCCCATTAAAAACTTTTGGCTATAGATTTTCAAGTGTTAATTGCTTTACTGACCAATGCTCCAAGGGCTAAAAGGTTGTGAATGGACTTGATGCCAGATTTAGTTACACATTTACGAAGTATTTATATGATGCAACATTATATAACCATCAGAAGATCCCATGGGACTTAATTGAGGATTCTTGTCATGTTTAATTAATTTTAATATTTATTTTAGGGTAAAACAACTTTTGTTCCCTAAGGGTTTTGAAATCTGGAGGTGATGGCCGTGGTCAAGGGTGACGCTAACAGTAGAGAAAAAGAGCTGTGCTAAACATGAAGTTTAAGTTGAAATTGAGAGATGTTTTCATTTCTCTCATCTCTAGACACTCGTCTGGATTGACATACTTCACACAAAATGTTGTCTCCTGCATCAGTGACAAAAACTGCTAGTATTTTACACATATATTAAGTGTGGCCAGATGCAGAATGCCTTCCACGCAAAGTTTATATAGAAAATAGTATATATTATCCTTAATAATTTCTTATTTTTATAAGCATGAGTTGAGGGCCTTACATGTACTACACACCTATGCATTGCTTGTGAATACAAGAAGAACGGGTTGAATCCCCTGGAACTGGAGTTACAGACATATGTCAGCATCTATGTAGGTGCTGGGAATCAGATCTGGCTCCCCTGTAGGCTTTCATGGCTAGTTCATCACTTAATATATAGAATGTGTAATCTTCATATATTTATATTACTATTTCTTCTCATTCACAAACACAAAATTACCATCATCCTTCAATTAATTCATCTACAAATGAAATTACCAAATGAATTTCAAATACTAAGCAGAAACCTGGAGCCTTTCCTTCTGATATACTGTAATAAATACCACCTTTTATCAGATTATATACTCATCTATTTGTGTTGGTTGATGCATCTCTCCCATCTCTCCCATCAGACAAATTAGGATGTTTCCTATCTCTCTTAGAGAGGAGCCAGGGGAGAATGTCAACAGAGGAGTAATGCAACTTACTCTATTTCCTCTAATTTTTGGATAATGGATTAAAGGGGAGCCAAACAAAGGCAAATCCTTTGGGGATAATTGTGCTAATTGGAGTGAGAAATAATGGTAGTTTATGTCCATTATGGGCAAAAAAGGTTGTAAGAGAGTGGGTTGGTAGAGTAGGTGCTCATAGGTAGACATATGAGATTCATTTGAAACTTGGAGATGGTGATAAAGGAAAGGGGTTCTTAATTAAAATCAGTGAAAATTGTCAGAGTATAATTATTTAATTAACCTTTTAATACTACCATATAATGAGTTAAAATCCATATCAAATTACATTGTTTCTTAATTATAGATCGGTGAACATCAAGAAAGTAAAATGTTCTAAAACCTATTAAAATAATTTCTAATTGCTTTATTATCCATATGTGTTAACAAAAACTTTTTAAAATGTTAAAAATAGACTTATTATTTATTTTGTGTGTATGTGCATGGGCAAATATCCTACAGCATGTGCGTGGAGGTCAGAGACTAACCTTCAGAAGCTGGTTCTCACCTTTTCCTTGTGGGACCTGAGAGTCAAATTCATGTCTTCATATTTTGTATTAAGCACCTTAATTTGCTGATCTGTCTCACTGGCCAATATTTTACGTGTTCATAATTTATAAAGCCTAGGAATTTGACTGTTTCTGTATTTTTCATATTTTATGTGATTTTCACCTAAAACATGAAGCAATTAAGTTTTTGTGTTAGAAAGGTAAGTATCAAAAATCTCTTAAATATAGCTAGCAGTTTACAGGGCACTTATAACTCAGTTGTGTTTATTTTGTACAACATCTGTGGGCAATGTGCAATCCACTGAGAATGCTGAGATTTAGGATAAAGGACTTGCTCAAAATTGAGTCAATAAAATCATAGAATCTGTTCTAAAATGAAGAACTTCCAGCTCTAAATTAAAATTATCTTCTAAATGTCAGAATTCAACACACACACACACACACACACACACACACACACACATACACACACACAAATGCTCAAATCTGACTTAATTGATAATTCATTATACTTACCAGAATACCTATACCTCTAATACATGTTAATGCCACTAAGTGAATGGAATTTCTTAAGAAATACAGATCTAACATAACTATTTGGGGAAATAAAAAACAATTTGAATAAGCTGTTCTCTAGAAACACACACACACATAACCCTGGCACTATAAGATTTCTAACATTTGTAGGTAACACATAAAATAACAAAATTAAAATCTCTTGAATGAAATAAAAATAGAAATCATGATGAATACTACAGCAGTACAGAAGGAATTATTACCTACTCACTTCATAGTTGCTATTCTAGTGTCTAGTCTCTGTCACAAAGATAGGCAAAAACATGTGTTGAGTATTTGATAATCAAATTGATGTTGGTCCCTTCTTTCTATCAATGATGTTTTTCTCAGGGGACTGCTAATATGCATTTATAGACCTTAGCTAGTGCCTTGCTATATGGCAGGAGGAAAGCTGATGGCCATGTCTCAGTGTCCAAAAGAATGACATTTTATATATTGAAAACATTATACTGAAAGTTATTTTTTAAAAAATTAAGCTTTTCATTTAAAAGATTTTTTTTTTCATTTTACATAGCTCCCCCCTCTCCTTTTCTTGATTCCCACCCCCCCCATCTTCACCCCACCTAACTCCCCATACACTCTTCAGAAAGGGTAAGGCCTCCCATGGGGACTCAACAAAGTCTAGCACACCACTTTGAGGCAGGACCAAGGCCCTCCCCTCAACTTTAGGTTGAGCAAAGTATCCCTGCAAAGAGAATGGGTTCTAAAAATTCAGTTCATGTACTGGGAATAAATCCTGGTTCTACTGCCACTGGACCCACAGACTGACCAAACCATAGAACTATCATCCGCATTTAGATGGCTGACTTCAGTCCTATGCAGGTTCCCTAGCTGTTAGTTCAGTGAGCACCCACTAGTTTGGGTCATCTGTCTCTATCGGTTTCCCCATCATGATATTGACCCCCTTTCTCATATAATCCTGCCTTGCTCTCTTCTATTGGATTCCTTGAGCTACTAAGCTGTGGATCTCTGCATCTGCTTCCATCAGTTACTGGATGAAGGTTCTATGATGACAACTGGGGTGATCATCAATCTGATTACAGAGAAGGCCAGTTCAGGTACCCTCTTCACTATTGCTAGGAGTTTCAGTTGGGGTCATCCTTGAGGATTCCTGGGAGTTTCCCTAGTGGCAGGTTTCTTGCTAACTCCATAATGAGCCTCTATCATGATATATCTTTCCTTGCTCTCCCTCAACTCAACTATCCTGTTCTTCCATGTTCTCCTGCTCCCTCCCCTTCACTTCTCCATGCTCCCAAGTTACTAAGGAGATCTTATCTATTTCTCATTCTTAGGGCATCCATACATGTCTTTCTTAGGGTCCTCCTTGTTACCTAGCTTCTCAGGGTTGTGGATTTCTTTATGTCTAAGATTCACCTTGAGTGAGTAAATAGTATGTTTGCCTTTCTGGAACTGGATTACCTCACTAGGATGTTTTTTCTTTTCTAGTTCTACCCATTTGCTTGCAAATTTCAAGATATCATTGCTTTTTACAACATAGTAGTGCTCCATTGTATAAATGCATCACATTTTCTTTATCCATTCTTTGGTTGCAGGACATCTAAATTGTTTTCAGGTTCTGGCTATTATGAATAATACTGCTGTAAACATGGCTGAACAAATGTCCTTGTGGTATGAAAGTGCAACCTTTGGGTATATGCCCAAGAGTGGTGATGCTGGGTCTTGAGGCAGATTGACTCTCAGTTTTCTGAGAATCCACCATGCTTATTTTCAAAGTGTTTGCATAAGTTTGTACTCCCACTATCAGTGGAAGAGTGTTCTCCTTACTCCACATCTTCTTCAGCATAAGATGTCATCAATGTTTTTGATCTTAGACATTCTAACAGATATAAGATGGTATCTCAGAGTTGTTTGGATTTGTATTTCCCAGATGGCTAAGGTTATTGAACAATTCCTTACTTGCCTTTTGACCATTTGAGATTCTTCTATTTATAATTCTCTATTTAGATCTGTACACAATTTGATTATTTGGTGTTTTGATGCCTACTTTCTTGAGTTCTTTATATATGTTGGAGATCAGACCTCTGTTATATGTCGGGTTAGGGAAGAATTTTTTTCTCATTCTGTAGACTGCCATTTTCTCTTATTGATTGTGTCCTTTGCCTTACAGAAGCTTCTCGGTTTCAAGAGGTCCCATTTGTTAGTTGTTGCTCTCAGTGTCTGTCTTATATTTAGGAAGTGGTCTCCTGTGCCAATGCATTCAAGGCTACTTCCCACTTTCTCTTCTATGAGGTTCAGTGTGGCTTGGTTTATGTTGAGGTCTTTGATATACTTAAACTTGAGTACATGGTGATAGTTATGGATTTATTCGTATTGTTCTGTGTTGACATCCAGTTATACCAGCACCATATGGTGAAGATGCTTTCTTTCTTAAATTGTAGCAGTTTGGCTTCTTTGTCAAAAATCAGGTGGTTATAGGGTGTAGATTATTGTTATGGTTTTTGATTCAATTCCATTGATACACATGATTTTTTAATGCCAATACTAAGAAGATTTTATTGTTATAGCTCTATAATAGAGCTTGAAGTCAGGGATGGTGATGTCTCTGGAAGTTCCTTTATCGTACAGGATTGTTTTGGTTATCCTGGATTTTTTATTTTTACAAATGAAGTTGAGTATTATTCTTTGAGGTCTCTGAAGAATTGTGATGGGTATTGATGGGGATTGCATTGGATCTGTAGATTGCTTTTGTTAAGATTTCCATTGTTACTATTTTTATCATACCTATCTAAGAGCATGAGAGATTTCCCCATTTTCTGATATCTTCTTCAATTTTTTTTTCAGAGACTTAAAGTTCTTGTCATACAGGTCTTTTACCTGTTTTGTTAGAGTTAAGCAAGAAATTTATGAGAATCACATAAGGTGATGCTTCTTCTCTGATTTTTTTCAACCATTTATCATTGGTGTATAGGAAGGCTACTGATCTTTTTCAGGTAATCTTGTATTCCACCACATTGCTGAAGGTGTTTGTCAGCTGTAGGAATTTCTTGGTAGAATTTTTGGGGACACTTAGTCACTTATGCATACTATATTATCATTTGCAAATAATGAAGTGTTGACTTCTTCCTTTCCAATTTGTATCACCTTGATCTCCTTTCGTTGTCATATTGCTGTAGAACTTGAAGAACTATATTGAAAAGATAATGATTAGTTAATTAGGCGTAGACTGGCTGGTTCCTGATTTTAGTTGATGGCTTTGAGTTTCTCTCCATTTAATTTGATGTTGGCTGTCATCTTGATGTATATTAGATTTATTATGTTTAGGTATCCCTGATTTCTCTGAAACCTTTATTATGAAGGGGTGTTGGATTTTATAAAAGGATTTCGGCATCTAATGAGATGATCGTATCATTTTTTCTTCCAGTTTGTTTATATTACATTGTCATATTTCATACGTGGAACCAACCTTGCATCTCTAGATGAAGCCTACTTGATGATGATTTTTTTGGTGTGTTCTAGGATTCAGTTTGCCAGTATTTTTTTTCCAAGACGGGGTTTTTCTGTAGATTTGGAGCCTGTTCTAGAACTAGTTCTTGTAGACCAGGCTGGCCTCAAATTCACAGAGATCTGCCTGGCTCTGCCTTCCGAGTGCTGGAATTAAAGGCATGCACCACTATCACGTGTCTTTCATCTATGTTTATGAGGGAGACTGGTCTGCAATTCTCTTTCTTAGTTTTACCTTCATGTGGTTATCATGTATCAGTGTAACAGTGGTCTCATAAAAGGAGTCACCAATTTTCTGTCTGTTTCTATTGTATGGAACAATTTGAGGAGTATTGTTATTAGTTCTTTAGAATTTTGGTAGAATTCTACACTGAAACCATTTGGCCCTAGGCTTTTCTGTTGGGAGATGTTTAATTACTGCTTCTAGTTACTTAGGGGTTAAAGGTCTACTTAAGCTGTTTATCTGGTTTTGATTTAATTTGGTAAGTCGTACCTATCCAAAAACTGTACATTTCTTTTAGGTTTTCCAATTTAGTGGAGTATATGTTTTTGACATATGATCTAATGATTCTCTGGATTTCTTCAGTGTCTGTTTTTATGACCCCCTTTTCATTTCTGGCTTTGTTAGTTTAGATGTTCTCTCTCTATGCTTTTTGGTTAGTTTGGATACAGATTTGTGTATCTTATTGATTTTCTTTAAAGAATCAACTCCTGTTTTCATCGATTCTTTGTATTGTTCTCTAAGTTCCTATTTCATTAATTGCAGCCCTCAGTTTGATTATTTCCTGCCATCTATTCCTCTTGGGTGAGTTTTCTTGTCTTGGTTCTAGGTCTTTGGGTGTGCTGTTAAGTTGATAGTGTAGGATTTCTTCAATTCTTTATGCTGGCACTTAGTGCAATGAACTTTCCTCTTAGCACTGCTTTCATAGTGTCTCATATGTTTGGGTATGCTGTGTCTTCAATTTCATTGAATTATATGAAATCTTTAATTTCTTTATTTCTTCTTTGAACCAGTGGTGATTCAGTTGAGCATTGTTCAGTTTCCATAAGATTGTAAATTTTCTGTATTTTGTGTTGCTGTTGAATTCTAACTTTAGGCCTTGGTGATCCGATAAGATACAGGGTGTTATTCCTATTTTTTTTGTTTCTGTTGAGATTGCTCTCTGGTGAAGTATGTGGTCAATTTTAGAGAAGGTTCCACGACTTTCTGAGAAGAAGTTATATTGTTTTGTGTTTGGGTGAAATGTATATATGTCTGTTAAGCCCTTTTGGGTCATGACATCTGTTAGTTCTCTTATTTCTCTATTAAGTTTCTGCCTGGCAGATCTATTCATTGTTGAGAGGGGGTGTTAAAGACTCCCAATGTTATTCTGTGGGCTTCTATGCATGATTTAAGCTTTAGCAATGTTTCTTTTACAAATGTGAGTTCCCTTGTATTTGGGGCATAAGTGTTCAGAATTGAGATTTTATCTTGACGGATTTTTCCTGTGATGAATCTGAAATGTTCTCCATTTCTTTTGATTAATTTTAGTTTGAAATCTATTTTGTTACATAATAGGATAGCTATACCAGCTTGTTCCTTGAGTCCATTTTATTGAAAAATCTTTTCCCAGTCCTTTACTCTGAGGTAATGTCTGTCTTTGAAGTTGAGGTGTGTTTCTTGTATCCAGCAGGAGGATGGGTCCTGTTTTTTTATCCATTCTCTTAGCCTGTGTCTTTTTATAGACAATTTGAGTCCATTGTTATTAGGGGATATTAATGACCAGTGATTGCTAATTTCTGTTATTTTTGGCTTGTTGTTGTTGTTGTTGGTAATGTGTTTGTGTTTCCCTTCTTTGGGATATTCTGGTGTGAGATTATCTATTGCCTGTGATTTCGTAGGTTGGAGTTTTCCTTCTAATATTTTCTATAGGGCTAAATTTGCGACTAGGTATTGTTTAAGTCCGGTTTTGTCGTGAACTACCTTGTTTTCCCTATCTATGGTGATTGAAAGCTTCACTGAGCATAGTCGTCTGTGCTGGGATCTGTGGTCTCATAGTGTGGACAAATGTCTGTCCAGATCCTTCTGGCTTTCTGAATCTCCATTGAGAAGTTGGCATAAGTCTGATAGGTCTGCCTTTATATGTTACCTGGTCGTTTTCTTTTGCAGCTGTTTATATTCTTTCTTTATTCTGTATGTTTAGTGTTTTGATTATTATGTTGTGAAGAAACTTTTCTTTTTTGGTCCAGTGTATTTGGTGTTCTGTAAGCTTCTTATACCTTCATAGGCATCATTTAGGTTGGGAAAGTTTTCCTTTATGATTTTGTTGAATATATTTTCTGTGTCTTTGAGTTGAGTTCTTCTTCTTTTATCCTTATTATTCTTGGGATTGTTCTTTTTGTGGCATCCCAGATATTTTGGATGTTTTGTGTGAAGAATTTGTTGGATTTGGCATTTCCTTTGACCAATCTATTTCCTCTATCATAACTTGACACCTGAAATCACCTCTTCTATCTCTTGAATTCTGTTGATTATGTGTGCATCTGTGGTTCCTGTTCATTTACCCAGATTTTCCATTTCCAGAATTCCCTTAGTCTGTGTTTTCTTTATTGCCTCTATTTCAATTTTCAATTCGTGAGCTGCTTCATTCACCTGTTTGATTTTTTTTTCTTGGCTTTCCTGGCTTTCTTTGAGGGATTTATTGATTTCTTCCATTTATTTGTTTCCCTTTTCCTCTATTTCTTTAAGGGACTGTTTTATTTCTTCTGTAAGAACCTTTATTACCTTCGTAAAGTTATTTTTAAGACTGTTTTCTTCTACTTCATCTGTGTTGGAAAATTTGGGTGTTTCTGTTATAGAATCACTAGGTTCAGGTGATGTCATATACATGTTGTATTCTTACACTGTCTTCTACCCATTTGGGTTTGGGGTTCTTATAGGTATAGGATTTGATTCTTCCTTAAATTGTTGGAACTGGTGTCTGTGCCCTGGGGGCTGCTTTTCTTGTAATCATTGCAGGTAGGTCCTGTGCCTCCTGGTGCCCCCTGATACCACTGGGCTGTTGGTGGAGAGGCCTGACCATAGTAGTCTTGTCTCTTGCCTGGCTTTGGGGGCTATTCTTCCAATAAGTGCAGATGGGGGCTGTGTCTCCAGGGGTCTCTGATGTGGCTGTGGAAGGTGGTGCGGCAACCTGGCTGCAGGAGACTTGCCTGATGACCAGCTGCTGGTGCTGGGATGGGTGGAAAAGGGACACAGAAAATGTCCCTGACCTAGTGCCTAGAGAGTGGAGCTGTCCATCCTGGAGAGTCACTACTCCCCTCTTCCTCCAGTCCTCCATTCTGTACAGGTGGGGGCTGTGCCTCCAGGGTCCTCTGATTCAGCTTGGGATGGTGGTAGAGCAGCCTGGCCAGAGGAAACTCACCTCCTTGCAAATTAGTATTAATTTTCTCTTATTTATATTAAACACAACAAGTTACTCCTTATCATGTCTACAAAGTAATAAACTGGAATAGAGAAAATTCTGTGGTGTGTTTAGTTAATAAAAATTTCTAGTAGAAATTTATTTTAAGAGAACTACATGGAAAGAAATGTTTGTCAAAAAGAAAATAATGCTTTTTGTCAAATTTTCCCTCCGGATAATTCAGGTAAATGTGTTCAGTCTCTTTCTTTAACTTTGAGTCATTGTAGTAGTAATTTAGATTTACTATTTTTTTGTCTAGGTTTATCATCTTATAAACCACAGGTAAAATGCCAAATTTTTAAAGATGATTTAACTACATTTCTATTTGGAACACTGTCTATTGGAAAGGAACCACAATGTTATGTTTTGTGTATTCTAATGTACAGGTATTTTAACATCTTAATTATAATTGTTTATCCTTTGTTTGAGTTGAGGCAGTCCTAGAGACTGAACAAGAAGAATTATTTCCAGTTGCCTAAGTGGGTACACATCTGCTTCCCCAGAATAGGTATGCTTACATTTCACACTGAAGCTTACATTTCACGGTAGGACCAGGCTGTTTCCTTGTGTGTTGAATCACAAAGAAGTGCATTAATAGTACCTGCTACTCCCATTCACAAATTGATGAAGACATCATAGCTTATATAACCTTAATCTTTTCTGTTTGCACTGGGAGGATGCAGTATTTACAGAGCATTTTATTCCCTCTCAGGAGAAAAATTGCCCTTCATAAGATATGGCAGGGATTTCACTGTCTGCTACCACTGGTGGCCACATCAATCTCTAAATATTCTGTAATGGCAATTCTTGTGATATTTTCAAGCATAACTGATATTTAGATGTAGATTTAACTGTCAGTTTTTTATTGCTTCATACAAGGAGTTTTCCCCATGGGATATGAAAGATTTGTTTTAAACTTTACATATTCTTTGTGCAGAAGACTCATTTGATGGAAATGTGTGCAATGTGTAGGTATTTCACTCAGCAGGGAACAAAGACTTGAGTCTGTGGGTAAAGCCTCTTGTAGAACTTCAGTTCAAAGTCTTCATGGCAGTCTTTTAACTATAGTGTGTTATGGGAACCAGTCTGATCCGCAGGAACATAACAAGGAGTCTGTTCTTTCTCAGTTGTCAGATAGGGGTCTCCGGTTCTCCCCCAAGGAGTCTTGTGAAGTAGTTCCTGGCGTAAGACCATGCTTCCCCGACCCTTGCATTGTTTGAAAGGCATTGGTCCTGGAGATGAACAAAAAGTTCCAATTAATAGCTCATCTTTCTCTTTTGTAATGGCGTGTCAATATCAAATTTGATTTCTGTACATGGTATCTCTTTCATGAAGCAGGAACCCCGAAGGATGGTCTCACCTTTAGGTAAGCTCAGCAGTCATTCCTCTGAAGGTCCTGCATGATCAGCTCATCTAGCTGTCCAGGCAAGAGCAGCTTCTTGCCCAAATGACTAACCAATGCCATAAGAAAGCCTCTTCGACGCCCATCATTCTCTTTAAGTAGATTGGTGCTGCCAGGAGCAGATGTGTCTCATTGTCATGAAAAGTCCTAAGTTCTTAAAGCACTTTAAATGCCATATTTTGTAGTCTTTGAAAGTTTTTAAGAATGCCTATCTATCTGAAATACATCTCTGTACATCTACAAAACTTAACTAACATGACTACAAGCTTGACTATTTGAGATGACTATCAATTAACCTGTATTTATTAATTATTCATTACATTTTTAATGAGATGCACCAATACAAAACCTTAATTAACAGCAGAAATACACATATAACAAAATTGCCCCAAATTATATATAAATAAACCAAGATCCATACTAATGCAAAGTATTGATCTCTATAGCATATCCTCTGTTTCAATGTAAACAAACATTTATAAACAATATTTGAAAATTTGGGTGTTGTTCTCCCCAAACTGTTTTCTGTTTTTTTTTTGTTGGGAAAAGTAATTTTTGTGGGTGTTCATGGCCTTTCAGGGGCTCTTGGTCCATCAATCCACAGTAGCCAAGAAGGATTCCCCAGGTTCTCATCCTCTGTGGAAACAAACAAACAAGCAAAAAGCCCCTCTTTTCCAAAGCATCATATTCTTAGACCCAAATTTCAAAGACAAGATACCTTTAAAATATATATATTGGTTTAGCTTAGTAGCCCATATAATGAAATGTCTTTCTTTACTTAGCTCCTTCACAGTCAAAAAATTCAAAGAAAACACAATATTATACATAATCTAGACTCTCTGTGTATATTCCATCTTTACATGGCTTATTTTTATTATTCTATTACTTTTTATACAAGTTTAGTATTTATTATCTTTACTCCTTTAATCTATGACCATCTGTACTCTTTTATATTATGTTTACTATCTCTTTATTCCTTTTCTTCTCTTTCCCAAACCTATGTACATTTTTTAAACACACTGTGACTTGTTTAGTGTTCTTTCATGTCTAAATCTATCCTATTGTGTATCTGTGATCCTTTTTTGTCCTAGAGAGCTTTTAAAATGGTAAACAGCTTGGTCCCAGAAGCCCTGGGTGCTGGCTCTGTCTCTCTCTGCTTTTCAAAATGGCAGAGGTACCATTAACATGAGCTCTGGGACTGCCAGGTAAAAGTCGTGCTCACCACTTTAACTGACAAGGAACGTGCAGCACATAAACCATTTTTATCTGAGTAGTAACTAAATCTGCCATGCAGCACACTGCATGGCCTGGAAATATCTGTGTATATGGTGGCAGGAATCTACCATGTTATCCTGCTTGTGGATTCCTAGTAGACCTGATTCTGCTGCCTGCCTAGGTGGGGAGTGCTGAGCTGTGGTTTCAGCTAGTTTCCTCTTAACCCCAAGCAGGCATACAAGCACCCAGCCTACAAACCCCATTCAAGAACTCCATAGCCAAACCTCCTCAAAGAGTCAGAGCCTTTTGTGCTGATGAACCAGGAAGTTGCAGCTTTAAAACTGGGCAGATTTGTTGTTGTTGCTACTGTGGCTGAATTCGGAAGACCTCTCTTAAAGGAGCCACCAGCCAACAGAGCAAGAAGCTGCATTATATCTGTTTTTGTTTTTTTTTTTTAAAATTCCTTTCCAAGCCCTCTCAGGTTTTATGTAGATTTAGCTAGCACACATTAGGGCACCAATTTTTATTTAATCAGAAAAGGGAAAATGGTATAGGAAGTCCTTCTGTATATGCATTGCTTTTATTGGTTAATGAATAAAGAAGCTGTTTTCTGCCAATGGCTTAACAGAATATAGCCAGTCCAGAAAAGACAGATAGAGTAGGCAGAGCCAGCAATACTCCATGGAGCCACCAGAGGAGAAAGATGCAAGCTGCCAGTGAGTACCTTGTTGGTAGGCCACAGCCTTGTGATAAAATATAAAATAATGGAAATTGGTTAATTCTAGATGTAGGAGATAGTAGTAATGCACTTAAGTGATTGACCAAGCAGTAATTTAATTAATACAGTTTCTGTGTGGTTATTTTGATTCTGGGCAGACAGGAATGAACAGTCTACTACAACAGAGCTGGGTGATTAGAGGGAGGGGAAGCTATAATCAGGTTATATTGCATGAAAAAAAATCTATTTTCAGTTAAAACAATTTGGAAATAATCACACTAATATTATCTTCATTATCTTAACTATCTAATCGACAAATACAGGATTAACATTTTCATTAAGTTCTTTAGAATTTTAGAAAATTGAAAAAAAGTATTTTTATGTTAACTTTATTTTTTAACTTTTTTTATTTGTTCTTTGTATTTTTCACATCATGCATCTCAGTCTCATTCATTTCCCTGTCCCTTTGTATCTGCCCTCTACCCTTGCAATTCCACCCCAAAATAAAATAAAATAAAATAAAACAGAAAAAAAAGAAAGGAAAAATCTTACCATGGAAACTATAATGTTACTTAGTGAGTCATGGAGTAAGCACTATTATCCATATATCTTTTCTGCAAGTATTCATTGCAAAGAGTCATTGGTCTGGTTTAAGGCCTCTGGTTTCTGGTACTCTATCAATTCTGTCTTCCTCTTGGATATTCTGTTGTTGCTCTGTGTCATAGAGGTCTTTCAGCAGCATTGGGTTTATAGGACTAGTCACTTCATGTGCTCTAGCAGATCATAGATGTGGTGGATGCTGGGGTGGACCAACTCATAACACTGTTTCTGGGCCTAGGTAGTTGCACAGTTGTTCAGTCCATCAGTCCTTCCCTGTCCGCAACACCAGGGTGAGCCCTCCAGCATTGCTGTGGTTAGTCGACCCTTGTAGCAATGGGCAAGGTGTAGGGTTGGTTCTGCTTTCATGCTTTCTGGGTCTGCTCTCTCACACCTGGACTATTAAGTCCAGCTCTACTCTGTTGCCCAGGTGAGGTGCAGAGACCACTCTCCCACATGCTGCAGCTGGTGAGGGGTAGGGATAGCTCTTTCACTCTCATGACCTCAGGACCAGTTCCACACCTGCCACAGACAGTGAAGATGGTGAAGTGGGGAGCGGGCATCTCTCCCTTGCCCTTGCTGCATATGGTAGATGTGGGGCAGGACCTCTCACTCTCAAGTTCTTCAGGCTGGCTGACCCTCATGCCAATCAACAGGGTCAGCTCCACTGTGCTGCCTAGATGAGGTGCAAGACTCACCTTCTCGAGTGTTGCACCTGATAAAGGTGGGAGTCTGCGCCCTGGCAAACTGGATATGATAGGGGAAAGTGGAGGGTCATCTTTCCCTCATCCCGATCACCACACCACAAACAGGAGAGGCACTATGTCAACCATGCCACTCTAATTCCCTCGGAGCTGGCTCACTGACGCCCCTATCTACGGATTCAAGACTACTGTGTTTCCCATGCTAGGGATGGGGCATGTTCTCCTGAGGATAGTAGCTGGTGAGGGACTGGGTGAGGTTCCCAACCTGCCGCAGGTGGTAAGGAATGACAAGAGCAGGACATCCTTGCCCCACCCATGCCTCTGCATGACAGATGAGAGGAGAGCCACCTACTCTCCCATTCTCATACACTCAGGGCTTGCTCACCCATACCCTTGCAAACAGGGTCCACTCTACTGTGCTGCCCAGGTTACATGTACGATCCTCTCTCTTGAGTGCTACAACCAATGAGGGGCAGGACCAGTTCTCCCTGGTGTTGCCACCAGTAAGGTGCAGGACAGTTCTGTACAGCCCTATCCTCTCAGCCTCTGGTGACGTCAACACAGACTGCAGCTGCATCAGGGCCGTAAACCCAACATAGACACCTGTAGCAGACATCACCATGGCTCTGGGTGGCAAGCAGACCACCTGCCACCACCCACTATTTACTGCCTTCATTTTTTCAGACATGTTTCTGTTCACAGTACACACAGTACATGAACTGTTCTGTCTCCATCTCTCTCCACTACTATACCATTTGCTCACCATACCATAATTTGCTCACCATAATAGTACCCAACTGCCCAGGGGCAGGCCCATGTTTTCTCCTCAGAGGATGAAGAGTTTCGGGACAGTCTGGGCTACACAGAGAAACACTGACTGGAAAACACAAAACCAAAACCAAAATCAATCTTAACATATTTTCACTACTGACATTGTCTCCTGGATTTGAGGTTTCATTCTACCTTTCCATTTTCATAGCACCCCTAAACTCCATAAGGAAGCATGGTAGAGTACCATGAGAAGAGAAGGGTAACTACGATATGCTGCCAATCATCTCAGACTCCATCAAGTGGTCAGTGCTGTTCAAGTTTAAGATTTCTGTGTAGTAAACATGACCCTTTCACCTTGAGTTACATGAGAACGAAAATAGCTCCTTATCATTGGCTATTTACCATGATTTTTCTTTTTTAAAAATTGATTTCATTGAACTATACATTTCCTGATTTTTCTTCTTTCATTTTAGTCAGTTTCTTTTAAATTTTTCTCATTTCCAATTGTGAAAGTAAATTCATATCTCAAGCTGGATCTTGCTTCTCTTGCCTCAGTAGAACTCATTCTGTAAAGCAGAGGATGTTTTACTTTAAAATCTATGGAAGTTTTCAACTGTCCTAAATCCTGAGGAAATTTATATATTTGAGAAATTCATCCTCATACTTAAGAAAGTCAGAGGATCATTTTTAAAAACTTGATGCTCATGAATAAAAATACTCTAGTAACAATGTCTTCCTTAAAGCATTCAATGATTGTCGCGGGATATTTGTTTAACTATTTAAAGATATGTTACATTTGTTTATTTACGTAAAGATGTATTGTTTTATCTTGCCTGACTAAGGCACCTAATTATGGTGATTTTTTATTTTTTTAGCAAATGAAGCTTGCCTGAAGTTCAGAGTGTAGAGCTAGCCATACTAGTTAGCCATAGAGGCCAGACAGTGATGTCTTCTACCTTCAATCCCAACAACAGGGATGCAGAGACAGGAAGTGATATGACACCTTTAGAGAAGTTAGGAGTATAATAGAGAGAAACTTCTTCAGGTGGGGTTAGGGCTTACCATTGTGTTCTTTCTCAAATTTCCCATGGCTTGGTGTGATCTTCTACAACAGGTTTACTAACAGTGGCAGAGTCACTGAGAACATTGCATTTGTAATCCTGAGCCCGGCTTAAATCATATTCTGTTATGTTTAAACTTGATGGATCAGGACAAGACATTTTCTTAAACTATATTCCTCTACCAGTGGAATAAGTCGTGTAGTCCTTAGCCTAAATTTTATTAGCAGCATTATGAAAACCATATAATAGAAATTTTTTTTATGTGGACAACAAATCTGTTCTAACTAGTTGTGATGGCTTATTTTTATGTGTCAAATTACCTAGGCTGTGGAGTTCAGACATCTAGACAAGCATTATTCTGAAGGCTTCTGTGAAGATATTGGTAGCCGATATTAACACAAAAATCAGTAGCCTGAATAATCTGATTACTCTAACGCCATCTGTCATGTCACCAGTTCCTTGGAAGCCTGCAGCAGAAAGCTGATCCTCCCCCACGCAGAGGGACTTCTGCCTCCAGACAGCCTTCAACTCTGATTTCACTTACTCTGCGTCTGCAGTCTGCTCACTAATTGTGAAATTTTTGTCTTTAGTCTAGCTAGCCTTCACAGTTATGTGACTATCCCTATTTGTCTCTTTCTGATCTCTTTCTTTCTCTCTTCTCCTCCTTTTGTGACAGCGTAAGCACACATGTGCACACAAACTGTCTTTATTCTTTCAGGTCACTTTCTTCACAGAATCATACTAACAAGCTAATTCAAGTAGAAAAATAAGGGAACTGATTTTGGATGATGCATGCAATGACACTAGAAGTAATTTCTAATTGTTATCCTTTACAATGTCTGACTGCAAAGGAATTGAAGCTTTATATGCTAGCTTCCCAGTATTTACTGTAAAGGATACTCAGATTATTGCCATAGGCTTGAGAGAACCTTTATCTTCTGACAGATGGGAAAGTAACTGCCGTTGTTGATACTAGGAGATGTATATCATGTGAATATGCATTTGTACACTTTCTTGTATTTTTATGTTACTGGTGTCCCATAGCCAGGCCACACACTATAGTAAGACTCCTTAATTTTCCCTTCTCTGCACTTCCCTAACTCCCTTCAGTGTTCTGCTATCATTATGTAAAATCCAGGTGTCATGGCTCATTGTTTTTTATTATGATACTTATAACAAATGTTTTATTTATTGATACTTTAAGTTTTGGCTAAATTGGTTAAAGTATTGAATAGATGGATGCAGTTACTTTTACAGCATTCTGTCTCATGGAGAGGCATATTGGTAAGCCTGGTAGATAGAAAAATATGAAATATAATACATTTTGATTAAGTGAACCAAACTTCAGAAAATTGTGTTCAAATTCTGTTTTGAAATTAGAACAAATTTGGTGATTTTTCTGACAGGTGAATATTATTTGTTGTATCAAATGTTCTGGTTGTTTTTGTTTGTTTCAGTAAAGTTGCTGGTTAATGAAAGTATTAGGCAGGTACTAAAAGGAGATGATAATAGTATAACAATAACCAAAGTCCAACATTATCACATCTTCCACTGTTTGACACTGTTCTAGCTATTTTACATACAGATTTAACTTTCATTCTCCCCCAAGATTTCAAATCTAGTGAAACATATTCTCTAACAGATGAGCAAATGGAAGCAGTTTTAGCTTAAGTACCACACATAAGGCCAAGGATGTAGTGGGTTTAGAATCTACACACACAATTCCTTACTAGGATTCTCCTAGCCAATGGATTCTTTTCTCAAAAAATAACTTATTCTACTTTTATTTATGTGTGGGTATGTGCACATGAGTTTAAGTACCCGCATAGGCCAGAAGTGGGTATTAGATCCATTGGAACTGGAGTTACAGGCAATTGAGTCAACCATTTGGGTGCTAAGAATTGAACTTGGTCCTCTGCAAAAGCAACACTTGGTCTAACTAATAACCCAACCATCTAGCCAGGCTCTGACTAATGCATTCTAACTGTTATTTCTGCTTGGACTCTGCTATAATTGAATTGTCTTCAATTTTGATTTCCATGTAAGTGCTTCATTTTCTTTGGCAAGATAAATAAGAATTGCCAGAACAGTTTCTAAAACTTCACGTTTATAATTCATACGTTTCTTGTCTAATTTCCTCCTCCTTCCTCTCTGTTTTCTCTTCTTCCTTTTTTCCTTCTTTCTATTTCTTCCCCCAATGCTTTATTTCCTTCCCCAATCACAGTTAGCCTTTGCCCCCTTGTTCCTGGACAATGAGGGTTGTCTGACTCCATGAGCCCTCGATTCCAGATTTAGATTTAAAAAAAAAAGTTTGAATGTTCTTGAAGAGTGGCTACTATTTAAAAGAAAATTCAAGACAAAGCTTTCTGTGAAAATTAAAATTTTCATAAATATTAAATACCTGTAATCTATCTAGGCTTATGTGAGATACTATAAAATCTGTAAAATATGTTAAAATAGTAACAATAATTACAAACTAGACTAAAATAATACTAAAATAGTGTGCTATTTTCATTTTCTCTAAGGAATTTTATGTTTTTCAGTTCCAGTGATACTGGACTTCAAAAATGAAAGCCCATGTAACTAAAAATGAGCTGCAACTCTATCTAAATTGGTCCCCTTTCTCTTAGTCCTGGGAGATTAATTATCTGTCGTTTTCTTTGAGAAGCTTCCCTTCCACTGACATTCCTAACAGAAAGAGTTTAACAATGAGGAGAGAAATTCTTCCATGACGGCACTGCAGACTTCCCTTGCAATGCTATGGATGTTTGAAATGCTGGCACACAGGGTTGTTTAGAAAGAATGAGAGTGAGGAAGAACAGCAACTTGATGGAATGCATGTTCTGCTTATAATGCAGTGGGCAGCTTGGAAATTAAAGGACTTGAAGCTCTTTGTCAAGAAAGAAACTTCGGTGTTGGATGTGGAAGGAAATAAAGCTCATCCCCAGGAGCTCTATTCCTTAGCTGGTCAGCTGCAGTGGGCCTGTACAGTTCTCAGACATGCTGAACAACGTGCTGGGTGCTTGCCCATCCTTCGGACTGCATTTTCTCATGCCGGAAGAAAAGAGAATTTCATTTGCACTCTCTGTTCTTTTTGGAGTTCATATCCCCATTTGTTCCCTGTGTTTCAGCAGCAACAGTGTCTGTTAAATGTAAAAAAAAAAAGTAGAGAATAATAATGTGAGGGAGAATATATAGAGGAAGGATAAAGAAGACATTTGTCACATTTTTTAAAAAACAAAGGATTAGAATATTTTGAATTACATCTAGAGTCCATATGTTCAGTGTTATAGTATTGAACTCTTTTTTTTATATTTTCTTTTTTTATTGAGAAAAGAAAAAAACAAGTTTCCCCCTCCTCCCAGCCTCCCATTTCCCTCCCCCTCCTCCCACCCTTCTTCCCCTCCCCCCACTCCTCTCCCCCTCCCTCTCCAGTCCAAAGAGCAGTCAGGGTTCCCTGCCCTGTGGAAAGTCCAAGGTCCTCCCCCCCTCCGTCCAGGTCTAGGAAGGTGAACATCCAAACTGGCTAGGCTCCCACAAAGCCAGAACATGTAGTAGGATCAAAACCCTGTGCCATTGTCCTTGGCTTCTCATCAGCCTTCATTGTCTGCCATGTTCAGAAAGTCCGATTTAATCCCATGCTTTTTCAGTCATAGTCCAGCTGGCCTTGGTGAGCTCCCAATAGATCAGCCCCACTGTCTCAGTGGGTGGGTGCACCCCTCGTGGTCCTGACTTCCTTGTTCATGTTCTCCCTCCTTCTGCTCCTCATTGGGACCTTGGGAGCTCAGTCCAGTGCTCCAGTGTGGGTCTCTGTCTCTATCTCCATCCATCACCAGATGAAGGTTCTATGATGATATGCAAGATATTCGTCAGTATTGTTATAGGATAGGGTCGTTTCAGGTTCCCTATCCTCATCTGCCCAAGGAACTAACTAGAGTATTGAACTCTTAAACAGTTCTCTAAAGTGTTTCCAATTTCATTCTCCCAACAGGGAAGGAAATGCTTGTCCTGTTTTATGTGATAAAAATGGGGATAAATGGTCAGGTATCAAGAAGTAAACAATATTAAACCCCAAATCCTTGAAGCCTCTAGAGTCCAGTTGTTGACATGTCTACTTGTTTGCCTATTTGCATATTGTAATACCTTAATCACAGTAGCTACAAACAGCTAGGACTATGCTGTCTAACTGATTTCTGAAATCCTGTCCAGATGACTTCCACAGTACGATCTTTACCCTTCTGTTAATTGAAATCAAGCCGTCTTCAACACCACTGTATTCAGGATAGATTGCTAAAGAAAGGACAAGGTGGATTGTAGAAAGAGCAGCGGGCTGCATTCCTGCCTGGATCCTAGCTAGCTTTCCCCGGAATTCATTTAAACACTGCCTGGCCCATTAGTTCTAGCCTCTTATTGGCTAAATCTTACATCTTGACTAACCCATATCTAATAATCTGTATGCTTACCTGCATGAATCTAGCCAGCGTCCTTCTCGGGAAGGGGAATCATGGTGTCTGCCTCACTGCCTTCTTCCCAGCGTTCTGTTCTGTCTACTCCACCCACCTAATTTTCTGCCCTATTAAAAGGCCAAGGCAGTCTTTTTATTAACCAATGAAAGTAACACAAAGACAGATGACCCTCCTACATCAGTGGATATCTGTACAATGGTAGAACTGTTTGAAACTATTACTTTCTTTTTTTTGAAATAATTTTTTATTGTTGTTATTTAGCTATATATTTTCCCCTCACTCCCCTCCCTTCTTCAGAGGGGGGCCTCTGCTCCTGCCCTCTCCCAAGATTCCTGCTCCTAGTTTACTCAGGAGATCTTGACTTTTTCTACTTCCCATGTAGTTAAGATCCATGTATGCCCCTCTTAGGGTCCTCTTTGTTGTCTAGCTTCTCTGGGATTGTGAATTATAGGCTGTTTTTTTTAATGTCTAAAAAGTCACTTATGAGTGAGTACATATTATATTTGTCTTTCTTGGTCTGAGTTACCTCACTCACTATGATGTTTTCTAGATCCATACATTTGCCTGCAAATTACAAGATGTCATTGTGTTTTTCACACTGTATAGTACTTCATTGTGTAAATGTACCACATCTTCTTTATCCATTTTTTGACCAAGGGGCATTTAGGTTGTTTCCAGGTTCTGGCTATTAAAAAGAGTGCTTCTATGAATATAGTTGAGCACATGTTCTTGTGGTATGATTGAGCATTCTTTGGGTATATAACAAAAAGTGGTATTGTTGGGTTTTGAGGAAGGTTGCTTCCTAATTTTCTAAGAAATCACTACACTGATATGCAAAGGGGCTGTACCAGCTTGCAGTCCCACCAGCAATGGAAGAGTGTTCCCTTTCCCCCACATTGTCTCCTGCATAAGCTGTCATCAGTGTTTTTGATCTTGGACATTCTGACAGGTACAAAATGGAATCTCAGAGTTGTTTTGATTTGCATTTCTCTGATGACTAAGGATCATGACTAAGTGTCTTTCAGTCATTTTAAATTTGTCTTCTGAGAGTTTCCTGTTTAGGTCTGTACCCCATATTTTTATTGGATAATTTGTTCTTTTGATGACAAGTTTCCGGAGTTCTTTGAATATTTTGGAGATCAGACCTCTGCCTGAAGTGGGATTGGTGAAGATCTTTTCCCATTCTGTAGGCAGGTGAAACTGTTACTTATTTATGTTAGTTTCTGGAGAACTTATCCTCTTCTCAATGGGATGATACATTTCTGGAAGTATACCTACTCTTTTAATTGATATTGTTACTGAATTTATTACTGTTAGCAACTAAGGCATTTTTGTAATAATTATGGAAATTGAATTGAATGCTATTTTTACAGTAATTTAATTTATATATTCAAATATATGTACATGTGCATATTTGAACTTCAAATTAATATTTTTATTTTTCTTAATGCTTTAATATAAAATAATTTCAAATACATATGTGTTATTTAATTCAGGAAAAGGTAGAAATTGTTGAAAATTTTACTTTGTTTAAGTGGGATTTTAACGATGTATAGCCAGTTAAAGATTTTTTTTAATAAATGTTATTTCAAGATGCAGAAATAAACTCTAGGATTAACAACTGGTGTTTTATTCTGTCCTAACATTGTTACATCTCTGACTAGTCCAAGTAAATCTGTCAGTTTTAGATGAGAGCATTACAGCATTACAGGGGAAAGAAATCAAAGTAGAAATGATTAAAATTACCAAAATGTACATTACTATGAACATTAGAAAGTGTCAATCAGTTTGTACTGCATTTGATGAAAACGACTACATTTTCAAATGAATGCTTTTGATAAGAATACCTTGATAAAGGAATAAATTTTAAACTACTCCTTGTATTTAAGGGCAAATGCTTATGTACTGTAGTTAAGGATTATGTTGGATTAGTAAATTATTGTTTGTAGACTTGCTTCACCCCTCAACAAGGCAAATTCTCTTTGTAACAGACAGAGACCCACTTCAGAAAACCACAACCCACCAAAATGCAGAGTTGTGGAGATCAGTCACAATGGATACAGCTACAAAACAACTCCTGAATCTAAAGCTCAGGAGACATTTTGGAAGAGGGGATAGAAAGACTGAAGTTTGCTGTGAGAATTTATTTTTTAGTAACAGCAGATGCTACACCCATAAAGTCACACCAGCATGAACACCTAAAACATGAAGACACCAGTGAACATGCCAAACTGGATTGGGAAATGTCCCCAAGGCCTCAACCCTATACAAAGAACTATAGGGAACTGAGTCAAGGTGGGAATTGGAGAGGTGGGCCACCCCAGGAATAAACACCCTGATTGGTTTCCAATGCCAAATGGTCAGCTATTAAAATCATGCATGCAAACAATATTCTATGAGCTCAATAAATTGGGTAGTATTTAAGGATATATGTATATACAAATTTATATATGTATGCAATGACAATTCATGAAGAAAGAGGGCATGAATTTGAAGGAAAGCAGAGAGGTATATCGGATGACTTGGAGAGAGGAAAGCTAAGGAAGAAATGTTGTAATTAAATTACAATCCCAAAAATAAACAAAAAAAATCTATTTGGCTATTGAGAAAGAGAGAATTATTCTTCCCCAAGGATGATCTCGTAATTGTTGAATATTAAGTAGTGAATCCTAAACACTTATACATATGTGTTTCACTAAATGGACTCAGCAGGTTATATGTGTGTGTGTAACAATAATGATTAAAGAAAAAAAGTTTATGAAGTTAGAAAGGATGTGGTTGCAATTCAGAAAGAATTAGAAGGAAAAGAATGAGGAGAGGAAAATCAAGTAAATATAGTAAACATATATAAAATTTTAAAAATGCTACTTGGATATGTAAGATTTACCAGCTATTTCCTTTCTACTATTTTTTAAAAATCTTTTGAAAAACAACTCTACTTATGCAATAAAAACTATGAAATGTTGTGAATGCAATCCAATAAATTTCTAAGGACAAAGGTGTGAAGTACACAAGCTTGCCAAAGTAAGACAAAGGTAATTTGTCAAGATCTGTGCACATTTTAACTTTATTTAGAGGGAAAGTATGTGCTCCCATCCCTGTCTATTAAATGTTCTATTCTTGTAACATTTTTATTTAAACTGCTTGCATATTAAAAGATCTTTTTTTGTAAATAGTATCTTATCAGCAAAACACAATTGCAATCATGAACTCCTGGGAGCTGTAGGTTCCTTCATTTGCTACATAGGAGTAGTAGTCATGTACCCATCCTCTGTACAATTTGCTACTGATAGATTTAAAGAGAGGGGAATCCTTGTCTTCAGTCCTGTACCTACTGATGACCGCATCCTGCTTCAATAGTTAGTTCCAATCCATTTCTCACACAGACAGTCATGGTAAATTAAATAATTTTTAAAACAAATCCCAAAGTTAGGAATCTGGTAAAGAAACATCTGGAGATGAGCAGATGTAGTAGGAGGGCCATTTGTTAGTTCCTGCCTGCTCATCCCTAAAATAATCAAACTGAAACCATATTATTTGCAATATTGTTTGGTCAATAGCTTAAGCATATTTCTGACTAACTCATATTTTAAATTAAACCATCCCTATTAATCTGTGTATTGCCATGAGGCTGTGACTTATCGGGAAAAGTTCCAGCATCTGTTTCTAGCAGGGCTTCATGGCATCTTGCTGATTCTGCCTTATTTCTCCCAGTATTCAGCATAGTTTTCCCTGCCTAACTCTACTCTACCCTATGACAGGCCAAACAACATTTTTTTATTAACCAATGGTATTCACAACATTCACAACAGGGGAATACCACATCACCTTCCCTTTTGTGTTTAAATAAAAAGGAAGTTTTTTTTACTTTAACATAGTAAAATTACTTATAACAAAACAGGTATCAAGCAAGAATTACAGTTACAATATTTATATCTACTTTATCTTTTATCATAACTAACAAAAACTATGACTATCTATTCTTCAACTCCATCAAAGACTCCAAAAAGATATAATATTACCTAAGCAAAGAAGAAATACATTGTTAGCAATTTCCAACCCTCAAGAATTGACAGACACATCTTGCTGCCTGGAAAGTCACCCAAAGTTTTTTATATCATTGATGCACCCATCTTCATCCCACAGCCCCATAATATCTGTCAGACTTTTCCATAAAGCCGGAAATTTCAAAGACAGTTCCACTCATATTGGCAGGTTGTCAGTCACTTTCTTCTGATTTCAGCAGAATGCCTGGCAGTCTCTTTCATGAAACAGGAACCCTGAAGAACTGTCACCTTTTTAAGGCAACTTTAGCAGTCATCGTTTTCTGGGTCCTGATTGCCCACTTCATTTCCTACAGCATAACATCAAACAGTCCAGGTAAGAACAGTTTGTTGCCCAAAAGACTAACAAACTCCATGAGAAGCCTTTTCAATATCCATCTTCCTTTTGAAGTAATTGGTGTTTCCAGGGCCAGATGTATCTCATTGTCATGAAAAGTCCTAACTTCTTTAAACATTTTAAATGTCATATTCTGAAGGTCTCTGAAAAATTTGAAGAATACCTAACTAAAATATATCTCTATGTATCTAGAAAACCTAACTAACATGACTACAAGCTTGACTATTATAGACAATTATCTATTAACCTATATTTCTTAATTATACATTACATTTTAAATGAGCTGTACAAACATAATACCTTAATCAAGAGCAGAAATATACATATAACAAAATAGACCTAAAATTTGTTGCAATAAACCAAGATCCACGCCAATGCAAAGTATTGATCTCTATAGTATTTCTCCTTCAAATGTAAACATTTACATACAATCATTTATAGAATTTGGGTATAGTTCTTCCCCAACTGTTTCCTGCTTTTTGTTGGGTAAAGTAATTATAGGGGGTGTTCATGGAGACTTTTCAGGTGGTCTTGGTCCATCAAACCACATTAGTCTGGAAGGATTCCCCAGGTTCAAATTTTCTGTGGAAACAAAAGAAAATCTGTTTTCTAAAGCCACAAATCTTTAGACCTGGATTTTGGAATCAAGATATCTTTAAAATATATAGGTTTGTTTCACTTAGCAGCCCATACAATGAAATGTCTCTCTGTACTTAGCTCCTTCTCAGTCAAAAAATTCAAAGAAAACACAATAATATACATAATTGAGATTCTCTGTGTATATTCCATCTTTATGTGGCTTATTTTTCTTACTCTATTACTTTTTCTACAAGTTTAATATTTACTTTATTATCTTTACTCCTTTAATCTGTGACTGTCTGTACTCTTATGTATTACATTTACTGTCTCTTTACTATTTTTCTTCTCTCTCCCAAGCCTATTACATTTTTATACACACCGTGTCTCATTTAGAGGTCATTTATGTCTGAATCTGTCATTATTGTGTATCTGTAATTATTTTCTGACCAGAAGTGCTCCTTAAAATGATAAGCCATGGCATGACTAGGACTAAAACTGCTTTGCCTTTTGGCTCTTCCCAGTCCATCATGGCAGAGGTCTATTCACTGTCCCGAGACTGCTGGATGGGAGCCTTCTTCACTATGACCTCAACTCTGATAACCAGTTGGCCCATGCTGCCACTAAGTTACTTGTAGCTGGTTGCCCACAAACCCCATTTAAATCCTCAGCCTCCTAAAAGAGCCAGAGTTCATGCTGGCAGCATGGTCCAGAAAGCTGCCATTTTGTTGTTGTTTTGTTTTGTATTGGTTTTTTTTTCTGATACTGCTGAATCAGAAATACTTCTTTTCAAGTAGTCATGGCATTAAGCCATGCTTAACTCTTTTGTGTCTAGAATTCCTTTTTAAGCTTTGTCGAGTTTTATGTGGATTTATTTAGCACATGTTGAAGTGCCAGTTTGTAGTAGGAGAGCCAGTTTGGCCAATAGCTTAAGCGTATTTGTGGCTAACTCATAAATTAACCTCTCTCCATTAATCTGTGTATTGCTATGAGGCTGTGGCTTACTGGGTAAAGTTTCAGCGTCTGCCTCTGGTGGGGCTACTTGGCATTTCTCCAATACCATCTTCTTTCTCCCAGCATTCAGTATAGTTGTCCCTACCTTGCTCTACTCAACCATATCACAGGCCAAAGCAGATTTATTTATTACCCAATGGTATTCACAGCATACATAGAAGAATCCCACATCAAGCAGGTATTGATTGACATGGGAGGAAGAGAAGAGAGGAAGAGGAATTAGTAATCAGAATGCATTATGTCCATGTGTGAAATCATCAAAGATCAAACTGATTTAAGAAACGAAATAAATTTAATAAAGTCTTTTTTGAGTATGCAACCATGATAAATCTGTTTTTTAACATGTCCTGAGGAACAGTACACATTCTCAATTCCTAAATTCCCAAATTCCAAACTACTTCAGAAACACTAAAAGAGGGTAGATGATGAAATGGATCATGATGTGAGAGGTGGGTTTGACTTTTCATTCCTGAGACTTTTTAACTATTAAAATATCTGAATATTAGTTTCCTCATCTATAAAATGATGGTCAATTGGTGCAATAGTGGTATGAGTATTATGGGGTTAAGTGCTTTTTGATTGGCTGTAAGACCCACTTCACAAGATAGAATCCATACTGTTAACTAGACCAAAAACCCATGGATGGGCAAGACTTGACCCTGGGGGATCACCTATAACCTACTATTATGTTGCTAAATAAATGTAGTAACCAACTGCCCTCTAAATAATCATCTTAATATCTAAAGATTAATATAGCCATTGAATCTCATCAAAGAAGGGTCTTTTTGCAATATGGAGACCCAAAAACTGGCAAAAATTTGGAGAATAAGAAATTATGAATTACTCTGCTCTAAATGGGAAATCTATATCAAACCCTCCCATGCAAAGGCTCAGGAGTCATGGGGAAAGAGGAAGCAGGAAGATTGAAAGAGCCAGAGGTTTCAGAGGATCCCTGCAAAGCATAATTTTCCAAACATGACTAGCCTGTGTTACATAGAATCACAGTAACTAGGGATGCATATACAAGTTCTAGTATAAGATCAAAGCAGTCCAAATTCTAGCATCAGCTCAAAGATTTGAAGTTCTTGTCATACAGGTCTCCCACTTGTTTGGTTAGAGTTACTCTGAGATATTTTATGTTATTTGTGGCTATTGTGAAGGGTGATGTTTCTCTGATTTCTTTCTCAGCCATTCTGTGTAAAGGAGGGCTACTGATTTTTTGGGCTTAATTTTGTATCCTTCTACATTACTGTGGGTGTTTATGAGTTGTAGGAGTTCAATGTTAGACTTTTTTTGGGTACCTTATGTAAAGTATCATAACATCAGCAAATAGTGAGATTTGGCTTCTTCTTTTCTGATTTGTATCCCCTTGATCTCCTTTTGTTGTTTCATTGCTCTAGCTAGGATCTCAAATACTATATTGCATAGATATGGAGAGAGTGGACAGCCTCGTCTTGTTCCTGATTTTAGTGGGATTTCTTTGAGTTTCTCTCTATTTATTTTGATGTTGGCTGTTGGCTTGCTGTATATTGCCTTTATTATGTTTAGGTACGTTCCTTGTACCCATGGTCTCTCTAAGACCTTTGTCATGAAGGGATATTGGATTTTTGTTGAAGGCTTTTTCAGCATCTAATAAGATGATCATGTTTTTTTTTTGTTTACCGTTTGTTTATATGGTGGATTATATTGACAGATTTTCATATGTTGAGCCATCCCTGCATCTCCAAGACCCAGCAATACCACTTTTGGGTATATACCCAAAGGATGCTCTATCATACTACAAGGACACATGCTCAGCTATGTTCATAGCAGCATTATTTGTAATAGCCAGAACCTGAAAACAACCTTGATGTCTCTCAATTGAATAATGGATAAAGAAAATGTGGTACATTTACACAATGCAGTACTCCACAGTGGAAAAAAATAATGATGTCTTGAAATTTGCAGGCAAATGGATGGATCTAGAAAACACAATATTGAGTGAGGTAACCCAGACCCAGAAAGGCAAATATAATATGTACTCACTCATAAGTGGCTTTTAGACATAAAAAAAACAACAGCCTGCAATTCATAACCCCAGAGAACCTAAACAACAAAGAGGACTCTAAGAGAGATATACATGGATCTAATCTACATAGGAAGTAGGAAAAAGACAATATCTCTTGGGAGAAGGTAGAAGTGAAGGGGAGAGGATGGGAAGGGAGTGAAGAAAAATATAGCTCAATAAAAGAAATAAAAAAATGCAAAAAAAATTCCAGCATGGACAGAGGAAGGGTTTGTCCCTATCTAAGGGCTACTGGGAGTTAATGACTGCTTGTGGCAAAGTTAGTGCACAGGGTTATTTACACAGGGTTAATAATCCCATGATGTATGGTACTATGAGTTCTAAAGTTTTTTTTATTTCTAAATCAGAAGTCTTTTTTTTTTCTGCTACCAGAACCTATGGCACAATAACTGGTTAATTCAATAGCTTCTAAGGAGAATAAAATCAAATCGCAGACATAATAAAATGAATTGGAGTTTCTGTCTGAATCCTAATCTAAGTATTATGGTCATTGAAAACTACTCTTTTTTTCCAGTCCTTTCTAAAGGACCCACCAAAATAGGCTACCTGCATACTGACCTGTTAGGCAGGTCAATTCTTACCATTTTTAAGTAACCAATTTTATGATTCTGTAAATGATATTGAAATTTAGGTTAGTTATTATATTATAAAATGGTCAGTTATTTTGAAAAAGCATTTAGTAAAATAATGGGTTCGCGACTAAAAATTCTTAAATTATTTCATGGAAAGATTATATTTTATGGCATGCGAATAACTGAAGTTTTAAGTGAATTTATTTCTGTACAAATTCTTCTTTCCTAAAGACTTTCCTCTTCATACAGAAAATTGGGCAGTTATGTTTGAAAGAAAATAGGCACGAGACAATTTCAAGGAGGAAAATGACCTGTCTGAAGCGCGTTCTCACTGCAGTTCATGTGTGGTCTTGCTCTCCTGCTGTTCACCACCCACTGGTCAATCAATTATGGGCAATCAACAAAAACTCGCAGCAGTAACTGCCAGACAAAATGGAAAAGGGTTTAAACTTCCAAACCATGAGCTGCCTATGAAATGCACAGCCTGGAAAGTAACACAGGCTGAAGTTTCCATTTGAGGCTGACTTTATTGTCTTCACCACAAAACATTGCATGAAGGGCAAGATTTAATTAGAAGTGGGTTCTATTTCCATAATATTGTTTTGAAAATATAAGTAAATATTTTTAAATTCTGGAACATGATTGAGTTGTGGCTTGACAATTTCCCGAGCATCTCCAAATAAGTCATGATAAAGTGGTGACACTGTCACGGATGGGTGAGCATATTTTACTCATTTCTAATCATGGAGTAAAAGGTGTTTTTAAATTAATTTTTAAATTTTCTCCTTAACACTAGTGAACTGTGAACCTGGATTAGCAAATCCACATGCAAAATACATAATAAAAAAGTGGTCTTGTCAGCATTGAATCTAATAATCACTTTGATTACTAATGAAAGACTACCTCAAATTTCCAGTTACATACACATATCCACACACATTATATACATAAATACGTATTCATAAATGTATATGTACGTTTAATACACATGCATACAGATATATGCACTTCCGGGTTATTTGGTAAGCTTTATACCAGGATATTGGCATCTTTTACATTCCTGTGTTGTGTGTTGAGCTTTTGCAGCATGTTTGGTAAAGGTAAGTACTTTGACTTCTTTCTGTTATATAGGACCTGTCAAGTAAAATATTACTAGGGTTTATTGAAATAAAGAAAGTAATAATCTGCAATTACTATAATTGGGAAAGTAAAATAATTCATGAGAAATATACCTTTTTAGTATAATATATATTACATACTTACACGCACATACACAGAGGAATATTAATAAATTGCTGTAAAATTTAGAAGAATAAGGTATTACTTCTGGCTTTGACAGTGATGAAAGATTCATAAATAATTATGTTTGAAGATGGAGTGTAAGTGTTCTTAATGAGTTCAGAATGTTTCAAATCATTATTGCATAATTAATTTATTTGCTCTAGCAATGCCTCCCACAACTTGTGTACTCTTTTAATTTTATTTCTAGAAACACTTCTAATAAATACAATTTGTCTTATTTTCAAGTATGTCATATTTCCCATAAAATTCTCTCATTATGGCTCTGAAACTCTCTGATCATGTTTGTAGGAACAAAAAATTTTACCTCATGAAGTAGTACATATATACTTGCTTGACCAAGATATTGAGCATTTTTAGGTCTCAAGGTGGTTTCCCCATCCCATTTTATGAAAAGTATCCAAAGAAGCATTAACTACTTTGTATAGTTGTAGCAACATAGGCAGCCACACATGAGTGTGGCCTCTTTCAATCAAAGTGATGCCAGAACCTGTGTGTTTGTTGGGCCATTCAAGTTCCTGCTTGTTTGGGTGTAGATAAGGCAGAAGTGAGGATTTAAGGTTTTTCATGTCCTTCAAGGCTATGTGCATAGCTCCAGGAACTTTTACTTCTCACTCTCATGCATGTGCGCTTCTGGAGATAAATCACTTCAATATGAATATCTTCTCAGAGAAATATCTCACCAATATGAAGCCTTCCAGTACACTATATTTTCCATTGTTTTATTTTACGTTTTTTATGTTAGTACAATATTTGACTCAATGACTATGGCCTGAAGCATCTGTGATGCTCATCCCTTACTCTTGATTGCCTTAGCAATTGTCTCCAAAGAAAAGGCTGTTTGTACTAGGCAAGTTTCAACCTGGTGAAATAAAACTAGCCTTGTGAGTGAATTCTTTTCACCGACTATCAGATGTGAGGAATAATGACATGTCTCTGGGCATGTGGTTTGAAGCATTTCAACCCTTGGCCTCAGAGGGTTGCCTGGGTTGATGGGAGTCTGTTGCATTTCCTTTGACTGTGACTTCTGAATTCATAGTAACCTGAAGGAGAAATGAAGTACTGAGAACAAGTCAGATTAAACTGTCCCAAAAGTTCACTGTTATTTTTTCTTTTAGCAAGATTCAGCTATGTTCTCATTTACTTTAAGCCTTTAATTTTCAGCATTCTGAAAAAGCTCCTCTGACAATTTCAACATTGCTCTCAATGTTTCTGTAGAGGGAAAAATTTACAGACCCTTAATTTGTCATGTTCTCTGCCACTGTTTTCTTATTCTACATGTTGCAGCATTATGATTTGTTTCTACTAAAACACTAACACTATAAAATTAATTTCATACAACTTAGGTTGCTTTTAGCTTGTACTCAACATATTTAAAAACCAAGGCTCTTAGTTTTATGGATGAATAATTGCACAGGTTCAGCACAAAAAAAACCCTCTAATCTATTTTAAAGCACAAATGTGGATGGAATATCATATCTTTATACCAAAAATAATTAACATAATTAAAATAATCATGCAAAGAAAGAAAGGGTAGGAACACAATATAAACTACAAAACAACTCATGCTTCCACCTAGTATGATTAACAGGATTAATATAAAGTAGTAAGCAAAATAAGTTATATTTAAATCATTTTCATAAGCCACTCATCTCAAGTTTCTTCTCAAATATAACCATTTGTTGTACATTTATCTGTTTAGTTCATAGTCATAGCCTGCCACAGTAGCAAATGTCAATTCCTAAACCAATGGCTCACACTTGATCAATACCAATGTTATAAACCACTGCAGCTGACTCCAAGAGAATCTGGACGCATGTGTAAGTATATAATTATTATGGGCTGAAATCTATTACACCCCGAATTCATGTTGAAATTGTAACTTTAATGTACTTAGATACATGATCTTGACTATATGAGTGGGCCTTCTTCGGATTTAATTACTGGTTTTGTAAGAAGAAAGGGCAAGGGCCCAGATAGAACAAAGACACAACTTGGAGCATGGGAATTGTAAGGAGCGTGGTAAAAAATGCCTTTTAGACATGTAAAAATAGCTTAGTCTGGATTCCCACTATACCCAAGACACCTGATAACCAGAGCTTATTGAGATCACTTCCTCACGATAACCAGACACAGTCCTAGACGTGTTGATGCCCACTAGACAGTATATAAGCAGAGACCAAGAATAAAAGTCTGCTCTGCTCATCTGGAGAGATGCTACCTTGATCTTGATCTGCCCTGTGGTTGGAAAGTCTCCCCAGTATCTTGACCCTCAAATAAAGGACTTTTATTAGAGGCTGGACCTGACCTTCAGCTGTGTCACACAGGTGAGCATACTTGGGGAGATAGCTTAGGGCTGTAGGTAGGAATATTTAGGATGTGAACCTAGTGTGAGGACCTGCAGCATAATAACATATAACTTTCTTGTACTAATTATGTGTATCTACCTTCTTGTTTGAGGCAGGGAAACTACCTGCTAATCCAGAGGTGGAACATCAACAGAACCAAGCATGCCGATACTCCCAAAACAGACTTCTCTCCTCCAAGACTGTGGAAAAATACATTTACATTGTTTAAACCACCTGGTCTCTGATATTTTATTATAGGAGTACGAACAGACAAAATTCACTTGTGGGTATGTAATATTTCCCATGCCACATTTTCATTTTTATTCATTTAATCAGAATGGAACTGTTTTTAATGAAATCATTCTAAATTACAGATATAAAAGCCCAGTGATTGCTCTTTCCCTCTAAATGACCACCATTGCCATCACCCACATTTTGATGATAATTATTACAGTGTTTATAAATGACTTGTTTTCAATCTCTGAACTAGAATTTTCTTTTGAGTTTTGATTTCTTTGTAAATCCTGGGCAAAATGCTACAACAAGATGAATTAGGTAGGTTTTCCCGGTGTTTTCCATTTTCCCATCCTCTGAGACATGGCACCCACCCTACTTTCACCTTAGGTCGGACTGCAGGCCTCACTCTGGAAGCAGGTTGCTGTAGAACTGTGATTCTGTTCTCCCTAATCAGTACCTCTGAGCTGCTGAACCTTAGTGGCTCCAATTCTGAATACTACTGCGTGTACTGAGAGAGGACCATTTCCTCGGTTTGATCTGCTCAGGTAGTTTTAACCCTATTTGAGTGGTGAGGCTGCTCAAACCTCATCCTGTGTTGTATGCCTAAGGCAATGTAGGTGGAGGTTTACTTATTTGTCCTTTGCCATTTAATCTGCCATACGGAGTTTCTTACAAACTCCCAATCTATAAAGCTTAATCCCACTATAAGGCATTGCATCTTTGTCCATTCTTTTTCTCATTTTTATGTGGAAACCATTTTATGCTAAATTATTTTAAAATGGAAATATTTAAACCATATTTTTATCTTATCCTTTATGTTTTACTTTATATAGAGATAGCTTTTAAATTATTTTAAGACACACACACTTGAACAATAATTTTATTTTTTAAAACTGTTTTCTCAGCTCATTATTTAGTTTAGTTTGGATGGGAAGACAACACTTTCTTGCTATTAAACTGATTTCCCTCCCCATTCCCTTATATAATCTTGATTTAAGGAAATTGTTCTATTCTCAATGGCTCAGGCAAATTATAAGTAGTAGATATAAAGTTGGCCACCTTTAAAGGGCATTGCTTCCACATGTGCTCAGATGCTCTGGAAGTCAATTATGCCAGGAAATGGGATAAAAACATAGAAAGCGATTAAGCTTTTATTAAACACACTAAAGCTGTGAGCACCAATTCATAGCATTTGTATTGAGCAAGTGTGAGCCGTCGCTTTAGGAGTTGACATTTACTATTGTGATTGGCCACGACTCTCATCTAAGCAGATAAATGTCTGGGTTTGATATATCTTCTATATAAATAAATCTTGATTAAAAACATTTTAAGAGCCAATATAAACAAACCAGTACCAAACAAATTATTTTATAATATGGCATCTTAAACATGGGGAGTGCATTTTCTTTTTTATCACAGCAGCAATTATAGGAAATATAAATAGAATGGAGTATACATGATTTTGTCCTGATACTTTTTTAAAAATAGGATTCTGATTTAATGAGAGATTTAGACTTGAAAAATCAGTGGGCACTGGAAGTAAGCTCTGGTAACTTCTTTTGCTTCATTTATTTACTTTTTGATATCAATTTCCCCAGTGATGCCTAGAACATGCCATTCTTTTTGAAACCCACTTGGTAACAAGGACCTCTCAAAGCAGTTTCTGCTGTGTATGAGCCTTCCCAGGAGAAGGAGGTGCTGCCATGCTGGAAAACTTCCAGTGGCTGTATGTCACATTCAGAGAGCCTACAGACTTAGGATTCATTCCCAGAAGCAGTGACTTGGTGCCATCCTGTGAATTTCCCCTACACTCAGATTCAATTTCTACTAGTTAAGTGAATCTTCTATTTATTTTGACTGGTTATGCTCACTTCGAAGACAATAAGACATTAAAAATTCAAATTTGGAAAATATAAATACAATAGAAAATGAATTTGTAAATCTTCAGAGAACATATTGTCTTGGTTACGGTTTCTATTGCTATTAATATGACAGTGACAACTCTTAGAAAGGAAAATATTTAATTGGGACTGGCTTACAGTTTCAGAAGTTAAGCCCATTATCATCATGGCAGAAAGCAAACCAGTGTGAAGGTAGACATGCTGCTGGAGAGGTAGCTGGGAGTTCTACATCTTTATTAGCAGACTACAGGAACTGAACTGCCTCCCACCCTGGTGTAGCTTGAATATATAAATCCTCAAAGCCCACCTGCACAGTTACACACTTCCTCTAACAAAGCCACACCTACTTCAAAAAGACCACATCTCCTAATAGTGCTACTCCCTATAAGCCAAACATTCAAACACATGAGTCTATGGGGACCATGCCTACTCATACCATCACACTTAGCAACAGGTTTCTTGAAGCAATAAAACTATGTTAGTTTTAAAAGGGCCGTTGGGCTCAGTTTGGATTCTGATGAAAAGATTATGAAAGAGGTTGTTGGCAGGCTAGAGGACTGTTCACTCCCACTGCAGTGCAAATATGAAAAGCGTAGCAAAACATACATAAAGTGTAAGACTACACAGAGTAGACTGTGATGTCAGTTTGATTTGAGAGGGCTCAAATTATATGTTTATTAAAGAAGATAGTGTACCAAATGACTTTACTTTCTCGTCTAGCTTTTGCATTTGTAATTCAGTGGTTATAGGAAATTATAAACGTAGTTAGTAGGTAATTATGACTGCTTGTTTATTTTAAGGTGGTAGAAGGATGCAATTTGGGTTTTTAAGGAAAGACAATATTTGCACTGATATTGAGGGAGAACAGCAGGAGTAAGTAAAAAAAGGAAAAATATACGTAGGCTGCAGAGAAATCACTGGGAGGAGATGGTGGCTGTTCAATGGAAAATTAATACATCTTTAGATATGGGAGAGCCATAAAACGCCAGCTGAACAATTTGAATCAATTCCTCAGGAAGCCAAGTTCTATGGCATACACGTTCTGTCCGAAAAGGGAGGTAACATGGAGAGGCATTTCAGAAAATTATGCAGAATTGGTAAAAATAAAAGTAAATGGAGTGGAAACAGAAATCAGCTCGGAGACTACTGCAGAGATGAGCAAGATGAGCAAGATCCAAATTCAGGGCAATAGGAGTGGAAAGAGAAAGGAATGGATCGATCAAGGTGTTAGAGAAGCTATGGAATTTTGTCAAAATACGATACTGATAATCGTGATACAGAGGCCACCAATACTGAACTTGTTCCAAGCTGCTCAAGGCAGTCAGATCTATACAAAAATCTATTCGCCTGCTCCTCAGGAATGTGAGTTTTGGGAGAGGCAGAATATTTCATTTGCACAAAGAGTAAACTGATCCTATCTGTCAGGTGGAGGATCTCACAGGTACCTGGAAGTATAAAGAATCCAAACAACCTAGGAATAGGAGCCTGGTCAGCTAAGAACTGAGCAGATGTGGTAATCATAACTAAAAATAATGGAGCCTTCGTTTTTCTTCCCCCAATGACTGGTTTCTTCACATCTCATATTCTCCCTCGAGAAGCTCATGTGACTGGTTAGTGCCACTTTTCCAGCCTACGATTAGGGTGCCTTGCAGGCTAGGTTGGTGTCCTTTAGCCCCAATAAATATAAACCTAAAAGAACTTGGGCCTCTGATTAGGTCTATGAGAAGTTGTGATGAGAAAATGGAAAGGAGTCAAGGGATATGAACTTGTTCCAAGATCTGAAGGACCCAGTACACTTTCCTCTGGCTGGAAGCTTGGAAATAAAAGCAATAAAAGAAATGTTTTCAATTTGTAGTTTTGGCTGTTATGAGCTCCAACTCTGTGCTCACAAAAGGAACCCTGTTCCAAATGGCCTGGGATCACCCTGTGACCCACAGATTTCAAGGGGATAGTAGGAAGTAGTTCTTTCATTTCCTTTATAATAAAGACCTTTGCTACTAAAAAAAAATGTTCATGAAACAGCTTCCGGTCTATGACCTTATCTATTGCTTCTCACCTTAGTCACAGGCTTATCCACTAATAATATAATATAATATAATATAAATAATTACTTAAATTCATTGTAGATATCCATAGTAAGGTAGTCAAAATCGAGGTTCATTGCCCGCTTCCATCAAATTCATACTACACCCCCCCCCACACACACACCCCTCTTCCTTCTGTGGTTTGTGTTCCAGGGAATATATTACTGTTCACAACACTTTAGTGTGAGTAGTAGTCACAACTGTATCCTCTCATCCCATTAAGCATATTAATTCAGGTCAACAACCCTAGAACTTTGTTTCCTCAAGATCTTTTTTCCCCCCTCAGAACACATCGACAATCTGGTATCTAGATAACTCTAACTTTCCTTTAATAGGCAGCTTCTTTCTTTCTAAGATTTTTTTTTGAGTTGCAGAATGTGATTTTATTTTTCTCCTACCCTAAATCCTTATTTTTATTTCTTTAGAATAAACTTTAACTCTCTGCCCTGAGTTGGAAGATTCCTTTTAGGTTTTATGTTGACCTCCTGGCTACCTTTTTCCTCTATAGTCCCATCACACTAAGCCCCAGCCTCCTGGAACTCGTGTGATCTGTTCTGTCGCACTGTACAAGCTATCCCGTTAGCAAACATATGTTTGCCTGTTATTGTTTGGGTAATGCTTCCTTATTCAGTCCAGAGTTCCTCCAACAGCCTCTTTCTTAAACCTTATTTCGATGCTTGTAAATTTAAGCTAGATGACTCTTTTGTGACAGTCCCAAAGCTGCTATATTCTGTCATTGAAGCAATGCTGATGGCCACTGACTTCTTTGTGTGCCTTTTTACTCTTATCTCATGTAGCTGCAAAGCTCTATAATAGGAACATGTGTGTGTGTGTGTGTGTGTGCGTGTGTGTGTGTGTGTGTGTGTGTGTGAATGTGTGTGTGCAAGAGAGAGAGAGAGAGAGAGAGAGAGAGAGAGAGAGAGAGAGAGAGAAAACGTAATAAAAACTGATTGGCTTACAGTTCAAGGATATATTCCGACATGGTGAGGAACTCATGCCAGCAGGAACTGAGGCAGAATTTAGATCATGGCAACAGGCAGGAAACATTGAAATGAATCTAGTGCTCAGCTCCCTTTATCTTCTTTATTCAGTTCCGAATTGAAGACTGCCCACACTTATGGGGGATCTTGCTACCTCAGTTAACGTAATGTAGATAATCCCTCATAGATGTGCCAGAGACTTGCTAGCTAAGTAAATCTAGATCCAGAGTGACATTATTAGCGCTCTCTCTCTCTCTCTCTCTCTCTCTCTCTCTGTGTCTCTCTCTCTCTCAACACACACACACACACACACACACACACACACACACACACAATTGCCTCTCTGGGCCTCCATGCTGGACTCTTCTGGCACATGGCCTACCCAATCAGCTTTCCTTGATTGTGGAGAAAGAGGATACAACCCCTTTACTCTTGTATCCTTCATGACTTTAAATTTAAAATCATGTGGCCAGTTGATTACGCCAAGTTCTGCTTTTTTTTTTTTTTTGATTGGAACCTGGTCCCTTACTTAAATTACATTTGTATAAACTTTCTGTTGTTTTTAGGTGGAGGGAATTCCTTGGGCATTTTTCTTCCACAGGTTGCAGTATTAGCTGAAAAAGTTCTCTCCCTGAGGGCAACATTCTCTTTATTCTATATTTTTCTGACCCCTTTCAGCACAAACAAATCCAACATTAAATTTCCTAGTGTTCTTTTTCTTCTCAAACGATACATTTTGAATTTCTTTTTGCCCTCCTTAACTCTTTTTTTATTGTATTTGCATAATAAGTCCCCAAAAGGGTAAATATTAGGTTTTCTTTAAATATGCTCTAACAATATTAGACCAAAACTCTTCAATTTAGTCTCAGGAAAATTCTTAGGACAAGAGCAAAAATCAGCCATATTCTTTGCCAAACTATTACAACAATTATCCTTAGCCCATTTACTAATATTATTGCCCTCTGAAACCACTTGATTTGGGTCCCCATAGTCCACATTGCTCTCCACACTATTGTCTTCAACATTCCTACTAGGATGGCCCATTAAGCTCTGCCTACAAAATTTAACTACCTTCCCAGTTCAAAGTCCCAAATTTCCCCAAAGCAACATAGGCCTTTCAAAGCAATACCCCATTCCTGGTATCAACTTCTGTTTTCCTTTTCTGTTGCTGTGAAGAGACACCATAACCAAGTCAACTTATAAAACAAAACATTTATTTCAGGCTTTGTTTACAGTTTCAATGGGTGAATCCAAAACCTTCAGGGTGGGGAGAATGGCAGTAAGCATAGCACGGCAACAGTAGCTGAGACCTTGTATCTGGTCCACTGGCAAGAGGGGGAGAGAGAGTGAGAGTTGTCTGGCTTTTGAAACTTTAAAGACCATTCCCAGTGACACATCTCTTCCTACAAGGTCACTCCTTTTAGTTTCTCAAAAGAGCTCCAACAACCAAAGAAGCAGCATCAAATATGTGAGCTTATGTGGGCGATTCTCATTCAGGTAAGCTTTATTAGATTGTTTAATTGACACATTTTGTTACTCTCTGTTTGAAGTCAGTGTACTAAGACCATTAAGAGACAACAATGGGATGCAAGGGGGTGTTTTGTTTGTAGATGTGAGTTTTCCAGACTATTCTGATACTGTCTTTCTCTCACATCAATACCTGTCCCTACCCTGCTTGGAAATAAGTTGCTGAATACATTCTTTGGCTGTCTAAGTCCTATCATAAGAAATGATGGATATCATTTTGTAACAATCCACATGCAGTCACAAAGAGGAAGGCTGGGAAACACTATAGCAAGTGATTAAAAACAACCTCAGTTCCCTGGAAACTGTCTCTTGCCTCCTGCCACCCTGGCCTCTATTATCCTGGCACTGTTACTTTATGGGATTCTGCCTGCCCCTTCTGCCAGCTCACTTTGGCTGTCATTGGCACACTGTATGTTTGGCAGTCTTTGTCTCTGTTACTGAACTCCTGTGTGGAGGTGCCAGGCTTTGGTCAAAGGCTGCAGGAGGTTCTCTGAAACCCATCCAAACATTTGGGGCTGTGGTTGGGATGCAGGTTTATTACAATGGATGCTTTATCTATTTACCCCTTACATGATGTATACTAGATGATTTGTAGTTTTATTTCAGAAGAGGTAAAGATAATAGGAAACATTTTGGCTAGCCAGGGAATATATACCACATCTGGTCCTATATCACACATTTATGCATTTCCCCAAAGGATTAAGTTAATTAGATAGAATATGTATAATTTTAGCCAGAGATACTAAAACATCAAGGTAGAGATGATCAAAACCAAACAGAAAATATCCTGTAGAACATGGAATTTTCTATGCAGCTTGTTTGCAAATAAATGTTGTTTATGTTTGCTTTCCATAAAAACTTAGTTGAAAAGAAAACCAGTAACTAGTATCTATAAGTAGTCTATTCTTCTCTAATCTCTACTGCAGGGTTCAGACCAAGTACATACTCCTGTGGATAAATAGCAGGAGAAATTGGAATTCAACTCAGACAGAAAGATGAACTACAGGATCCAACACAGGATTTAGTGTATGACTAAATACACAGTCAAGACCCTCACTTCCTTTCTTTTGTTCATTTACCCCCTGTAGTTTAGGAACTGAGTATACCACATTATATTCTCATGGCAGCAATCTTTAGAAAACAGAAGGAGGCCAACAAGGTCAAACCTTGTTCTGCCCATACCCAGGCAACTACATAGCTGACAGACAAGAGGAGGACATGGAAAAATATGGGATGGGTACTGGAGGGTGTTCTAGTCCCAAATGACTCTCCGCACTCTTCAACAATCTCTTTTGTTCATTGACAGACGCATCTCTGTGTGATTGTCAACCTAGTCATCATTAAAATGTCCCTCACGTCTTCCGCAATCCTGTATGCTCAATTCTGAAATGTTGTAGATGGGTTCTTCTAGTAGCAAAACATTTTGAAATATCTCATTTCTGAGGCTGGAAAGATGGCTCAGAGGTTAAGAGCACTGGCTGCTCTTCCAGAGGTCCTGAGTTCAACTGCCAGCAGCAACCACTCTTATGGCATGCAGGCATACGTGAAGGCAGAACACTGTATACACAATAAATAAGTGAATCTTAATAAAAAAATATCTAATTTTTGTATAAAGAATAACTCAGACCTGAAGTGAACTTCTAATATTGTTTCTTTTCCCATCTACAGTCTATATATTCTGCTTTCATTAGTGGGGGTGAAGTTTGCACAACTGAAAGCTGTTTTCCCAAGTTCTTTGGGACTATATCTTGTTTTAATTGTAGAAGAGGATGCACAGCAAATAATTTTAGCAATATAACTCTTTGTGTTACCCTAGAACACTGATATATATATATATATATATATATTCTATGTTTTTGAAAATACATTTTTAATTGAAATATTGAAATATTTTCTGGTACGAATAGAATCACTAACTCCTTACTAACAGTGTCTCTTTCATTGCTTTCTCTCTCTCTCTCTCTCTCTCTCTTTTTTTTTTTTTTACAATTCTGGGCACATAGTAGGTACATAACAAATTTTCAGGAAAAAAAGTAAAAAAAAATGAATACATGGAAACCACAAACATGAAACTCTAAATGACAAGGCATTATTAGTAGTTTAACATTACAAGTAAAACTTACCTGTAGCTCTCTGCCACCCTCACCACAGAGGCCTATTACACAGCATTCTCGTTTGCCTAATTTCCCCTTCTGTTTTCAAGAGACTTCATTACTTACAAGAAGCCACACTATACTTTATAGAACACCAAGTCTTGTAGATTTTTGGTTTTGTTTTGCTTTTAGGTTTTGTTTGTTTGTTTGTTTGAGTCTCTGGATCCCTCTTCTAAGAAATGATTTGTTTTAATTGTAAACCAGGGAGAAGATTTGGAGGGAAATGACTGAAGCGCATAGTAATTTATGAGATGACTGATTCTAGGAATCATTGTGGGGGGAAGAGCAAAAACAAAAACAACTGTGTAAAATTTTGGGATCTTGACTTAATTATATTCTGTTCCAAAATTTATCAAGCTAACAAATGGCATGGTTCCAGCTTAGCATTGGCATGAAGCTCCATTCACCTTTTAGGGCTGGCTACACGAGTTTTATCCTAAGAACTGCATCTGGCCCGGGCAGAAATCTCTTTTAACAGCACTTGGCACATAGCTGGGCCTGGGGCAGCAGATGCTGCTTTGCAGTTTGGCGGAATCTGCTCTAAAATCTGCTGGAAACATGGCCTTGCAGCGATGGCTGGACTTCAGTACCTGGCCAACTCAAATAGAACTGAGAGCTCCAGTCCTCTTTTAAGCCAGCCCTTGCATCGCTAACAAGGCCGGAGTCTGGGAATGTGTTGCTCTTGGCCTCAAGGCTGTCAAACAAAACAGAACAGACAAAGTTTTGTTCTCTACGGATGAAGAGTGGGGATTCTCTCTTCATTAAGATCAGGTGAAAATGACCTTCATGTTCCCTACACACTGCTGCTTGTCTTCTTCCATCCAGGAGACAAACAGAGCAGCAGTATTCTATCCTCCAGAGACTTCTACTTTGCTTGTGGAGCAGGCAGTGTGTGGATCTCTGAAGTGTTGACCTCAATATGGGAGAGCCAGGAGACTACCAGTAAAAGACTACAGGGAGCTTTTATGCTGCCTGCATGTGAATGCTTGCCAATCCTCCACATGTCCACAGCTGCAGGATACAACGGGGGTTTGTCTAAAGGTCTAGGAATTGTACTTTCCCCATAACAAAAGTGACATAATTGGGATTCTTTTTCTCCAAATCAATATGCTTTCTTTGGGCAAGTAAGACCAAACTGACTGAAAACTGACATAACTGAAAAGGAAACCAACCTTGACAAGCATACACTGCATCTCCAACTTATGTACCATAGCTTTTACCTATTACCCATCAACGTCCTTTAGTTAGAAATTTGGTTTTCAGTGTTTCTAAAGTCTTTCTATTTCTCTTTCTCTCTCTTTTATTTTTTTCAGTATGCTTTCAATCATTACAACCCTTGTCTTATATACAAGGCCAGTTCTAGATACCGAAGAGTTTAGTTAATCACTTGAAGATAACTTAAGTAACCAGAGATAATCAGATAAGCACCCAGACTTTTCTAATAATAAGTCAATTTCTCAGCAAGGAAATATTACAGACACTACATCTTGCTTTATATGTGTGACAGAATTTTCACTTTCCATGAGATGACATTTTAACTTGGCAAAAACAACTTTTAAATGTCTAGGATCAATTATTTGTTTCACAGCTTTCTCATTACCTGTCTCCTCCTTCCAGTCTGCTCTTTGCTTGAAAATTATGACTGCACTTGTCAGGCCTTCTGATTAGCAGAGAATATCACCTTGCTGCTTGGGACAGATAAGAGAGGGGCTTTTACTACAGTCGGGGAGGATCACTGAATTGTCAAAACCATTAAGCACAGCAGATTCCTCCTTCTCCTTTAGAGAGTCAGTACATTACAGCATGGGATAAGGTAGCCAGTGAGAACACAGGCAGAAGAAATGGCGCTGTGTGCTATGCTATTCTGACTTCCTAGGCCCTCTCACTGCTGGGAAGATGACCTAGGCCCTCTTGCTGCTGGGAAGATGAGCAGTGATAGACTACAAAGGAGAGTGGAAGACATCTGGGATGAGAATGTGACATTGCGTGGTAACCTTTCCATGATAAGGACTTTCGAATTAACATTAATTAACTATTTGATTCTTATTCACATAGGTATGCTACTTACCAGTCTCTAGTCTGTGCCAGAGAAGGGTTAGTCAGGCTAGCATTCCTGTCTCCTTGCTTTCTCATGTTCCCATGCTGGTGCACTAACTCCAGTAAGAGCATGACTAGGTCATTTCTCCAGTGTCTAAGCACAAGACTGAGTCTCCGAATGCTCCTTAACTTTCCGTTCTATAGAGGGGCAAAAGGGTTGTCCTTGATCACCTGAAAAAATGCCATACTTTTTTCTACTCTTCCACTATACATGATCACAGGCAACAAATGGTTAGGAGAATATTAAATTATTAAACTAAATTAGAACCACAGTTACCATAGTAACTATAACTGTCTTATTATCACTTGATGCTTGATTACCTGTCAGAATTCACCTCTGTAATTAAAATCTGTGAAGGCAAAGGCGCCATTTCCCCTGTTCTCTATTTTATCCCTGCTACCCAGCCAAACGCTCATCAGAGGGAATGAAGAGAAAAAAATTATTCAATGAACGGCCAAGGAAAATAACACATAGGATGTTATATGAAAGCCTCTACAAAGACATGGGTCATTCATTTATTAATTTATTCAAAATTGCATTTTCTTTCTATAGATAATATAATTTTATGACAAAGCATTGGCTTTTATCATGTATATGGGGAGGCTTCTTTCTCCAAAAGACCAAGGCCAACCTTGCATAAACAACAATCCATCAGCTTGCTTGATGGCTTTTGATCAGCTACACCACTGGGCTTCTTATTTCTGTAAAATATGCCTTTACTAAATCATTGTGACAAGCTCACAGTGAGGGTGTTTGCTGCTGACAAAGGACCAGACTCCAAGACAAAGAGGGATTGTGCAGTGCGGAGGGGAACATTTGCATCCCAGGATCAAAGCCAATGGACTGTGACCATGCAATCATCTAATCCACTGGGCAGGACATAGGTCACCTCCAGAGAGGAAATTTTCTATCACTGCCAACTACAGGATGGAGGAGTTGCTAAAGTGTTGGAGAATATTATTGTAGGAGTAAAACCACTCTGGAGATTGGGCAATAGCTCTGGAATACTGATTATTGGCTGAACAGAATCATTCTTTTATTTGTATAGTTCATCAGATTTTTACAGAAAGTACCTAATGTTCATTTTATGCAAAAATATTTTTATGGTGAGTTAAAAACAAAATATGCTAGTTTAGGAAGACGCAATTGAGTGTTGTTTTAAATGATCATAATTAGGTTTTTAAAATGCTTTCACAATTTTACTTGAATTTGGATACATTTTGCAGTTTAGGAATTGAAAACACTTCTGAATCCTGTGATGAAAACCTAATGTCTTCTGATCAGAACTCTTTCTATTCTATGTTTTTTATACCTATGCAATATAATCTCTTAGGTATTAAAAGATAAAATTTAAACACTTTTCCAAAATGAAAAAAAATGATAGATTTTGTTCAACTGCTGTAAAATATTTTAAACAACAGTTTAATTGTTTGAATTGGTAATGTAAAGTGTTTACCACAGTTGGACTCTAGCGCCTTTCATGAGTTTATTTATTTTTCTCCACACCAGAGATGAAGAACCTTCTTCGGTGTAAGTGATAGACTGCAAACTGTATATCAGGACACAAAAATCCTCTGGTTTATATATCAGCTGAAAAAACCATAACTCTTTAGCACAAAAAATTTATATACAAGTTAAAGAGAAAATTGGGCATGTTTTCAAAAATCATCAGATGAGCTCAATTGTTTTGTCATTATTTTATTTTACTCTTCAGTTTTCTAGGGTTTATAAAAACAAACACCTATGTCATGTCATTTTACTACTGTATAGTTGAATACTCTTTTATTAAAATATGTGTTATTTTGTATCTTACAAATGTTCTATTTTTATGCTCAATATAATTATTAATAAATCTTTGGCTTTGCCTGAACTCATTAAAATTTCTCTATGCAATTATTCTTCAATGTTATATGAATTTAAAGTTTTCATGAGAATGTAATTTAGATAAAAGCAATAATTCTTTTACCCGCAAATAAAATTATTGCACCTACATTAAGAATTCTCATTCATTTGAGAACAACCCAGAATTTATTTTAAAGGCAGTATTTAGTAAGAAACAGAATCCAACCTCAGTTTTTATTACTTCTTTTTTTTTTTTTTGAGATAAGGTTTTTCTTTAACTTTGGAGCCTGTCCTGTCTTGTAGACCAGGCTGGCTCCGAACACACAGAGATCTGCCTACCTCGACCTCTCGAGTACTGGAGTTAAAGTCATGCACCATCACCATCTGGCAATTACTTCTTTTTTTGAAATGATAATATACTTACATCATTTTCCTCTTTACTATTCTTTCTCAAAAACCTTCTACATACCCATTGTTCTCTTTTAAATTTATGGCTTTTTCCATTAATTGTTGACCTATACAAGTATGAATACAAATATACATATATTCCTTAACACAACATACAGGCTGTATAATGTTGCTTGTATGTACATTTTAATGCTATTTCTCTCACTCTCAGATTTCCTTAGTTGCCTATAGCTCTTTGTTTAGAGTTGAGTCCCCTTGCGTTTTCCCATTCACTTTAACATGTCAATTGCTGTATATTTGTTTAACTCATGTTTAGGCAGTCATGTTGGTGAGACTTTATGCGTGTTGCTTCAGATATTAGAAGACAGTCTCACATAAAACTCCTTGATCTTCTGACTCTTACAGTCTTTCATCCCTCTTTGATGTGTTCCCTGAGCCTTAGGAGTGTGGGGGAATTGTTTTGTATTCGTATCTATGAGGACTGGGCTCCATAACTCTGCATTTTGATTGATTATAATTTTCTCTAGTAGTCTCTGTCCATTGCAAAGAGAGATTTCCTTGATGTAGAGCAATGACTATACTTATCTGTGGGAATAAGGACAAATATTTAGAATTTAGTTAAGGATTATTCTGGTTTATTAAAGGGGTGGTTTACGGTTCTCCTCCAAGATACTTAACATCACTATCCAAGTGTAGTTGGCTACATTTCCAGTACTAGGCATGAATTCCCTCTTATTTTTGTTTTTTTTTTCCTTTTTTATTAAATTTATTTATTTATTAAGGATTTCTGCCTCCTCCCTGCCACCGCCTCCCATTTTCCTTGAATTCCCTCTTGTTGAGTAGATCTTAAGTCCAATTAGAAATCTGTTGGTTATTGCCAAGGTATGTGTGACATCAATGCAGCCTTAGGGTTACTATGGCATTCTGGTGGTTGTTGTGGTTCATAAGTATCATAACTGGGCAGGACTGTTCATTGCTTATCACCTTTGGATGCTTTTTAATAAAAAAGCATATTTGTCTAATTAATTGCCCCTTCTGCTATGATCTATATTATTTCTCCATTTTCTCCTTTTCCTTTCAGATAAAATCTTTGTAGTTTGATATGAATATTTCTGGCAGTATTCCCCTGATTTGGTTTCAGTGTTTAAATTATGAGTATAAAGAAATCTGAAACCCTCTCTTAAGTCCTACCTCCTTTTCTACTATGGTTTTGGCACCATTCTTCTGTTGGAATAATAGATAGCTTTAGTAAAATTTGGTTTCAAAATACCAAGTCTGAGTTAAAATACAAAAAGAACAATCCATTTAAATATTGCCTGTGTCTTTTGTATTAGCCATAAACTTGAATTCAGGCTTTGACCCTATATCCTAACATCATAGAAACTCTGCCCATATCGACAGGTATTCTTTAAATGAGGCAAACTTCTGAAGATGAACTAGTAGAAAGACCATCAAATGTTGTTATTAAAATAGTTACTCTGTGAAGATTGAACAGTGGGCTCAAGCATCTACTGCACAAGTATGAGTTAAGGACATAAGTTCAAATCCCAAGCACCCATATAAAACAAACAAACAATGACAACAAAAGCCATTACTGGGACCCCAGTGTACTAACTGTACTGGTGGGGATGGCAAACCTCCTCTGGCATCTGAATGTGGGCACATATCACTTGCGCGTAGAACACACACTAACACAAATTATTGCGTAAGTTCTTATTTTAAAAAGCTTAAAATTCAGTGGAAACTTCTATTGCTATTTCACTGTGATTTATGCAGCTATGGAAAAATCTTTCATTATTTAATCATGGATGAAGATCATTAGAAACATGTAATATTATGTGTGTGTGTGTGTGTGTATGTGTGCTTTGTATGGACATGAGTGTGTGGTGTATGCACCTGTGCATATTCATGTGAAGCCTAGAGCAGGATTTAGGGTGCCTTCCTCCCTTGTTCTCCACAATATTTCCTTGAGACAGGGTCTCTCAGAAAACCGTAAGTTTAATGTTTTGTCTAAACAGGCTAACCGCTGCTCTAATGGTCTGTCTGTCTCCATTCATGCATGATGGAGTTCTAGGCACACTCAGTCAAGCATGGATTTGTAACATGAGGGCCGGCTGTGGGGGTTTTTGCCCCACCCGGTACCCCACAGCTGACAAACCCCAAAGAAAATCACACAGAGATCTCCATAAAAACTGATTGGTCCATTAGCCCATTAGCTCAGGCTTCTTGTTATCTCTTGTAGCTTATATTAACCCATTCTTTTCTATGTTAGCCACATGACCTTTCTCAGCCAGGTAGATTACATCTTGCTTCTTGGTGGTCTGGGCAGGAATGGGAGGAATGAGCTTCCTCCTTTCAAGCATTCTCCTGTTCTCATGGCCCCGCCTCTACTTCCTGTCTGGTTGACCCTCCTATACTTCCTGCCTAGCCAATCAGTGTTTTATTAAAATACGTGATTGACAGAATACAGACAATTCTCCTGTGCCATGGATTTTTACAAAAGTGCTGGGAATTTGAACTCAGTTTCAATATGTTTAGAGCAAAGTGCTCTTAACCCCTGAGCCATTTCCTCAGGCTTTCTTTTTAAACTTTGTTATGCTACGGTATCAAATGTCATCATTATTGAAATTCATGTATCATGATATTTACCTTCTAGAATAAAGAAATGTGAAATTATATCACATACTAATTATTTCTATTTTTGGCAAGCCATACTAATAGTTGTCCCAACATATTCTTCACATGATCATTCCATATTTCGTGTAATAATATAAAGTATATCTTATAAGGAGTCTAAATAATTGACAGTACTTGATCTTAAACTGCTTATTAACAGTTATAGAAAAATCCCAGTGAAGAGGTGGCTATGGAATGATATAAACAGCTATGCCCCGAGTGACTGTCTAGCTTCTCACTTGGTATCTGACCTTAGTGTCCTCTTTCACAGAGCCACATGGCCATGAGCAGTGTCTGTGTAGAACACTTGGCGTGACTTCTGACCTTGATTTTTTTTATTTATTAGATTAAAAAAATACCAATCCAAGTTCCCACTCCCTCCTCTCCCATTCCCTCCACACACCCTCCCATACCACCCCCATCTAATCCTCAGAGAGCTGAACTTGACTTTTACTCTTATTTTTTCTGGTCTGGTTTCCTGTTCTAAGTAAGAGATTTCCACCCACCGTCTAGACACAGAGCACTTGAAGTTCTGAGTAGTTCTACTGTTATACATTTGCAAACAGCGTTGGAAAAGATAAAGAGAAACATGTGGCTTACATGAAAGTTAAAGTCTGAATCCCATTTTTTTTTGCTGTGAATATTTTTTTAAAAAAAATAATAATCAGTTTTGTAAAACTGTCATACTGAAACAGGAAAATTCTGAAGTTCTAAATAAAAATTATAAACTACTCCAAGTGGTAAGTTCCTTGGTAAAATGACTGAAAAATTCCAGAATTAGGAAATCCCTTCTTCATATACTTGTGTTAACAAAAATTCATATGTAGCTTTATTTTAAAGGCTTAAAGTTTAGCAGATCATTTTCAGCATTAAAAAAATCATGAAAATTTCTGCTTATCCATGACAAAATGTTCCAGCATGTATTTGGTTTTTCAATGTGATTTTTCTTACCCTCTACATTTCTTCCTTAATCTCTTCTTACATGTTGAAGAAAAGTAAATGAAAATGTATCTGTGTGATGAATCCATTAATTTGTTGAGAGAAAACTGTTCTAATTTTTCTTCTGTTGTTGTGATAAGACACCATCTCAAGCAACTTAGGGGAGGAAATGGTTTATTATGATATAGGTTACAGTCCTTAGTTAAAATAAATCAGGGCAGGAACTCAAGCAGAAACCTAAAGGGCTGGTTGCTATTTTACATGGAGTTACATCTAAGCAGGGAGCTCACAAAGAAATATAGCAGGGGCCATTATGTTGCAGCTTAGTAGCTGGCTTGATTTTATTCTCTCAGCAAGCTTTCTAGTACTGCCCAGGACCACTTGCCCAGGGAATGGTGCCATCAACAGTGATCTAGGCCCTCCCATATCAAATAACAATCAAGACAATCTCCCACAGACAGGTAAGGGTGATCTGAGAATGCTCTCAGCAGAGAATCCCTGCTCAGGTAACATATGCCATGGAAAGGTGATAGTTAAGCTAGCCAGGACAAATTGTTTTGGTGGAGTTAAGTAATGTAGCATTAGTCTGTCCTTAAAATAGCCAAAGGACTTTCTCACCCATGAATACTTAAGGGTCACTCTTTGATACCATTTTGCTAAAATTTTAAGTTAGATAATATGACCCTAGACAATCAAGGTAGGTTTCCTGCTTTTTTATAAAGAGCATAAGTGATGTTTTTATTTTTTATTTTTTACTCAAGTTGGCAATTTTATTAAAAAAAATAGAAAAACATAAACCAAAACACCAAACGGAAGCTCACACAGGAAGAGAGGGCCCGAGGGTGAGGCTGCCCTCCGCCTGCTAAGCATCTTGCTGCTGCACGAATGGGTTGGGGATGGCCTCCATGCCATCCTGTTGGCAGATAAGCACCACCAAGGTGCCTCGGCACACCATGAGCCTCAGCTGCCCTGTATCCTCTGTCAAACCCTTTCAGGATCCCGCTGGCTTCCCGGCCACCCTGGAACTTCACTCGGATGGTCTTGTCAATGTACTTAGACAAGTCCAAGATGCTTTCTTTCTTCTTTTTCTCTTTGTCCGCCATCTTGCCGCAGCGTGCCGCTCTGCGCAGGCCTGGTGTTTTTATTTTTAAATACTTCTTTTATTTTGAGATTGTGATATAATTACAATACCCTCTAGTTTACCTCTTCCCTCCAAACTTTTCTTATAACCCTCCTTCCTGTCTTCCAAATTTGTGGCACCCTTTTTTCATTAAATTATAGAACAGGTGGCAATGTTCCTTGTGAGAAACTCTTTTATTATCTTCACTTAAAATGGTAACTACTGATATTTTCTTATTTGATGTCAGGTTGTATAATAAATAAACAGGAAAAACCACACAAATATTTGAACTAACACATTCTTCATAAAATAGGACAGAGCACTCATGTCCATTGTATCCTCATTTTTGCAATTGGTCATATGGCCTTAGAAGGTATTTATAGCTACTTTCCTCTACACTCATTCTGTATTTCCTCCACCCTCAGCAAGCACCTCATTCTCTGGAGCAGTGATACATACCTTCTTTCCTAAAGAGTCTGTGCCCTTGGTCATTGTGCCTGTATTAGGCTGTTGTAGCTTCCCACTATTTTAGTCATAGGACATGGGAGCACCAAGAGGTGCCCTAAAGGACCTCCTGCACTTCAGACATAATCGTTCTTACCCCCATTGTGGAGATGCAATCCAGTTTTACCTAGGTAATCTGAAATAATCATCCCTCTAAACACTGTTATCCCTTTCCTAGATTGTGGGCTTCAAGGAATCAGAGGCCTAAAGTGACTAGGAGGAGATTTGAGTTTTCAGTTCAATAAAATGTTCATTGAATCTCCTGGCAGGAGTGTTTCCCACTCTGGAACCAAACCTTCTAAGTCTGCAGAACTTATGATCATGGATACAGGAAAAAATATATATTCCTAGTGAGTTACTAGCAGTGATAGAGTGGAATGACAACCAAGATGTGTATGTGTACGTGTGTGTGTGTGTGTGTGTGTGTGTGTGTTGCACAAATAAATATAACTTGCTTTGGTAGATTTTGCTCTTTGTGTGTGTTTCATGGCCTCTAACAAGCTCTACTGGCCAACCAACAAAGAGGATCATGCCTGGGAGTGGCTGTCTCTTCTCCCAGCAGTCATTAGTTGTCTGTAGTTCTTTGTCTAGGGCTGGTAATTAGAATTGCAAGCTAATATACCTTTAGATATTGTAGTTTTTATTTGTTGATTGACTCAGTGATAGCTTTACTGTGAGCTCCTTTGCAGAGCGAAAGAGGTCCTTGCTTGGCTTAATTTGTACATGGGATTAACATGTTCAATTAATGGTCTAATGTGTCATTAGATGATTTGATTTCTATCAAACTATGTGGATCAATTGACAAGGTGAAGAGCTTATTACTTGGTGATTTGGAAGAATGATACTAACTTTAGTTAAGAGGACTTTGGGGACCTTGTAGATTTTTATGGCATTTTTTAAAAATGCTGTTGCAGTGGGCAATCAGAAAGTAACCTTGACCATAGGACGAGTACCAGCTAATGTTCAAGTGAGACAACTTAGGTTGAACAAGGATCAATGGAAAGAAGTACTTATGGTTATTTTTGTTTTTGTTTTCAGACAGGGTCTCACTATGTAGCCTTGTTTTGCCTAGGCTCATATCACACTCACAGTGATCACCCCCCCCCCCCACTTCTTCCACCCAAGTGCTGGAATTAAAGTCACAAACCTCCAAACATGGCTGACTATCTCTTTTGGTGGTTGAATGAGAATGCCTCCCATAAGGTCATATGTATTACTACTTGGTCTCATTGGATGCAACTGTTTTTGAAGAACCAGGAGGTACGGCCTTGCTAGAAGAGTGTGTAAGAAGGGTGGGCTTTGCAGTTTCAAGACCCCTGTTATTCCAAGTAAGTTTCTCTCTGCCTCCTACTTACAGATCAAGATATAAAGTGTCAGCTGGTCCTTTGACCCTGCCTTTGAAAAAGTAAAATCCAATGAAATGCTCTAACCTCTGAGAGAGTAAGTCTAGTTAAATGCTTTCTTTTATAAGTTGCCTTGGTCATGGTGTTTTATCATAGCAATAGAAAAGTAACTAAGATAATAGTTTGTATAAATGAGTGAGCCATTGCTGTCATAGGCCTGACCATGTGATTGAATGTAGAAGACTTTGAGGTTTGGGGACTAGGAATGTAGCTGAACACTGTAAGCAGAACCGAGAGCTATGCAGGCAATGGAGGCTCAGCTCAGGAGGTTTCTGAGAAAAATTTTTGCAGCTTGGTTAGGGACAAGTTTTGTGACAGTTTGGAAAATAATATGCTTCCTTCTGCCCTTGTCCTATGAATTTCTAGAGGCTAAATTGAAAACCAATATAATAATTTATTTGGTGAAAGAGATTTCAAGACAACTTAATCTGACTCTAATTACATGGCTATTAGTCTTATGCAGATCTATAAATAAAAGAGGAAGTAGAGCAAAAATAAATAAAAAATGTACAGTCTGAAAGAAAAAAAAACAACCAGGGAATTTAATACTGAAGTCAAGACTTGTGCTGAAAGAGTTTAGGAGGTCAGGGCAAGGCCTGATATGCACTGGGATAAAGGTAACTTCAGGGCAAAACATCACCCCAGCTCAGTTGATAAATTGTGAAAAGAAAAGACAAAAAGACTTTCCTATTTCTAACAAACAATAAACCAAAACTGCTGCATATGTGACTTAAGGTAGTCAGGGTTCACCTTGCGTTGGAACTGTGGTCTACATGGTTCTTGCTCTAGTGTCACATAGACCACACAAATAAGGGGTTGTGGAATCACTGTCTGTAGTTAAAGAGAGCCACTGAAGCCGGAACGTGGCAGGTAAAGCCATGAATGGAGGCCCTGAGAGGTCAACCAGTGAAGCTATGAAAATGAAGCTTGGATTCTGATTAGAGAGCTCAAGACATTAGATGAGCCAAAGCTGTGTGCTATCTGCCTTGGAGAATTGGTTCCACTCAAGAACTGGAACCAGCTTGGAAAAGAGATGTATATTGCAGTAAAAGCTGTGAAGAAAAGAGCCATATAAGCCCTTTGAATTCAGAAATAAGCCTAAGCATTGGAGTTTGTCCTGCTGGGTTTCAGTCTTGCTTTCGTCTAGTATTTCACCACTACACCCAATTCCTCCCTTTTGGAATGATAATGTGTATTTGGAGGCTGCTCGTTTGTTTTCTGGTCACCCAGACTCCTGAAATAATCACACATAATACATAATAAATATGTATTAATTGCAACACTGTTTAGCCAATAGCTTAAGTGTATTTCTAGCTAGCTCTTATATCTTAAACTAACCCATTTTTACTAATCTGTGTATCACCAAGTGGCTGTGGTTTACGGGTAAGGTTCTGGTTCATCTGTCTCCAGTGGTGGCTACATAGCTTCTTGCTCACTCTGCCTACTCTCTCCTCCTATATCTGCTTACAACTCCTACCTTGCCCTATTCTGCAAAGCCACTGGCCAAAATTTATTCAATAACCAATAAAAACAAAACATAGACAGAAAAAGTTCCCACACCAATAATGTATATTCTGTGCCATTTTATGTCAAAAAGTATGTAATTTACTTTATGATTTTAGGGAGTTGCAAATAAGAAGCTGTCTTGATTATCAAAGAGCCTTTGAACTTTAGATTTAAAAAATATGTGAATGTAAAAAGACTATGGGTATTTTTAAAGTTGTACAGAACACTTTGCATTATGATATCATCAGGAGTATATAGGGGCCAAGGAATGTAATATGGTGGTTTAAAAGAAACTGCTTCTCTATACGTTTATATGTTCCAATACTTTGTCCTCCAATGGCTGGAACGGCTTGGGAAGGATTAGGAAGTGTGGCATTGCTAGAAGAGAGGTGTTTCATGGGCATAAACTCTGAGGATTCAAAAGACTTATGCCATCCATCTTCAGTAAGACTCTCTCTCGGGCTCTTACTTGAAGATCAAGATGTGAACTACATAGCAAAATTATAGTTATGGAATAGCAATAAAAATAATTTTATGGTCATCACAACATGTGGAACTCTATTAAAGAATCACAGCCTTAAAAAAGTTGGGGACCACTGTATTAGTTGTCTTGATCATGGTGTTTTGTCATAGCAATAGAAGTGACAAATATAGATGCACTTTAAAATAAAGTGTCAACTGAAGAAGGACATTTAAAAGAAATCTCACACTAGCTCAGAATTCGAGTATAACTGAGGGTTACTTATTTAGGGATAGACTCACAGATCACAATCCTCTGCTGGAACAGGTAACAGCAATAGAATCCTGCAGCCAGAAAAGAGGCCAGATGTGTGCTTTACATCAGCATATATAGTATAAGAGGCCACACCCAAGTGGGCAGTTAACTTAAAAGCTACTGAAGGTGGGAATCCCTACAGCAGTCAATTAAGCATGGTGGAACAGAATTGCAATAACTGAAGCTTGAGGCAAAAGGATAAGGATCATAAATTTAAGGACACGTTGGAAAACATAATGAGTCTAAGGTCATCTTAAAATACATATCAAAATTCTATTTTGACCTAACAGAGAGATGTTGCCCCATGATAGCATATTTGACTAGTGTGTGCATGACTGTGCTTCATCTTCAGTAACACACACACACCCACCCCTCTCTCTCTCTCTCTCTCTCTCTCTCTCTCTCTCTCTCTCACACACACACACACACACACACACACACACACACACACAGAGAGAGAGAGAGAGAGAGAGAGAGAGAGAGAGAGAGAGAGAGAGACAGAGAGAGAGATAAGGGCATGTGGTTTCTTTGTTTAAAGACATTGTATTTTACCCCTCTCTTCCAGCTCTTCCCCACTTTATATAAGTTGGCTATTAGGAATGGACTGCTTTCTTGGCACTCATCCAGTGTCCTATAACCTAAGGTGATAATGTGCTGCACATTTTCCTGATAATGTCCCTGTGCCCTGTATCTAACTGTTACAGTCTCTACACTTTTTGAGTCTCTGGCTTTATTATTTTGGTTTCTAAAGGAATAAGAATTACAAGTAAACTCAGTCACACACATAAATGATGCCCAATTCTGTGTACTGTTTTCTTCTCTCTCTAGAAACTTCACTTATACTTTACTCTGACTTATTTCATGCTGCCAAAAGCACCACTTCAATTTCCACCTGTGTCTTTACTTTTTTATTTAATTCTCTCAACCTTTTTTCATGTCTTGGTTAATCTCCATCATTCTGCCTCTTTCTGTGACTTCATCTCAATGTGACAGTGAAAGTGATTGGGATGTGTATGTCTAGTCACTCTATCCTAGTCTTTGTACTAGGCAAGTAACTAATGGAAACACTTAGCCAGTTCCACCAAGATTTCTCATCTTTAAGATGAGAGAGATAATAAGGTTATATATATCCAATTATTTATTCTATAACTTGTATGGATCCATATACATTTCTATTCCTTCTTTCTCTCTTGTCATTATTTTATGTATTCATTTCCTGGAAGCTTTAACCTCCAAATCTTCCTCTTGGAATAATGAATTTGGTTCAACTATCCAAGAATAATTTTTATTCCAATTCTTTAAAAGGATTCTTGAGAAAACTGGGGATAGCATGACACCCAACTAATTCATGGTTCCCATGAGGGTTAACGGAATCTCCTGTTATGAATTTCTGAACGTTTCAGTGAAATCTTTTGTTGATAGACATGCCTGCTCCAGTATCGACTCAGAATGCATTGTGCAGCCTTATATGCAACTAAGACACTCCATTGGAGAATTTTAAAACAACCCTAATTTAGCTCTGGAAGTGCAACTTAATACAGATTGCAGTCTGTGATGCAAGCTGTCACCAGGAAGGAATAAACAACTTCATTCAGTCAAGTAACGACACGAAGAAATAAAAGTTATAAATGCCTTTGTCAGCCTCATCAAAGAAACATCACATTTGTCTTTCTGAGCACAAGGAAACTCCAAAATTAGAGCTCAACCTGTGAATAAGTGTGTTTTCTTGTATGGAGGAGAAGAGTAATGAGTGGGAGATGACGATATTTCTTTGGCAAAGTAGTAGTTTGTGAAGACAAACAAGATTGGGCTACAAAAACATCATTTATAACACCTGCTGGAAATGTAGCTTAAAGTTTTACCTGTTTTTCTTCTTTATGCTTTTGATTTTTTTTTCTTTTTGAGGCACGATTTTGGAATACATATGTTAAGACTATGATGGAACTTTCTACTAATTACTTAGTATTTCTGAGAAAAGATACTCTTTGAATCTTTAGAAAAGGACTATTTAAAGCAACCAAAACAAATGTATTTCATCAAGACTTTGAAGTAATAAGGGCGGCGGTGGGGCTGCGTCCCCAACACCCCGGCCACCTGCCCGGCTAGCTTATGCCCCGAAATAATTACACAGACACTGTATTCTTTTAAACACTGCTTGGCCCATTCTCTTCTAGGCTAATTCTCACATATTAATTTAGCCCATTTCTAATCATTTGTGTATGGCACCCCAAGGTGCGCTTACCAGGAAGATTCTAGCCTATGTCCATCCTGGGTCGGAGCTTCATCCCGGGAGCGGGGCATGGCATCTCTCTCAGGTGTCTGCTCCCGAGAGCAGAGCTGTTGAATCTGACCTCACTTCCTCTTCCTCCCAGAGTTCTGTTCTGCCTACTCCTCCCACCTATCTTTCAACCAATAAAATGGGCCAAGGCAGTTCCTTTATTAGCCAATGACCTTCTTCCATCAAGACTTCCTACCAGTCATTTCTCTCTGATGTTATATAAAGCAATAGAATGCAGTAGGAAGACTTACATTATATTAACTCCATTCGTATGTAAATGGTACAAAGTTCTCTAGAATGTAAACAAAATGTAATTGTTGGTTTGAAACATGTGCCTGTGGCTGGCCTCCACCAATGGACCAGAGGATCACCTTGCAATACTGATTGCTTTATGGATTGCTAGGGATCAAATCCAGGACTTCATGTATATTAGGCAAGGACTCTGCATATTTTTATTTAGATAACATCTTTTCATTTATTTTACATACCAACCACTTTCCCTTACTTTCTCTACTCCCCTCTTTTTTCGGTCTATTCCGCTCTCCATCCATTCTTTCTGCATCTCCATTCAAAAAGTGATAGACCTTCCATGTGCTTGAACAAAGCATGACACATCAAGTTGAGGTAGGACTGAGCTTCTCCCCTTAAGTCCAGGTGGGCCCAGGTAATCCAACATGGGGAACAAGTCCTGCTCTCACTGTTAGAAACCTTATCAAGATACCAAGCCACACAATTGTCACCCACGTTCAGAGGGCCTAGGTGGGTCTCATACAGGCTTGCTGACTATTGGTCCCATATCCATGAACTCCCACTAGCTCAGGTCAGCTGTCTGTAGGTTTCCACACCATGATCACCCCTACAATCCTTCCTCCCTTTCTTCCTCAAGACTCTTAGAGCTTGGCACAGTGCTTGTTTGTGGATCTCTACCTCTGCTTCCATCAGTTACTAGATGGAATATCTCTCTTTTTTTCTATTTATTTATTTAGGATTTCTGCCTCCTCCCCGCAACCGCTTCCCATTTCCCTCCCCCTCCCCTGATCAAGTCCCCCTCCCTCATCTGCTCGAAGAGCAATCAGGGTTCCCTGACCTGTGGGAAGCCCAAGGACCGCCCACCTCTATCCAGGTCTCATAAGGTGAGCATCCAAACTGCCTAGGCTCTCCCAAAGCCAGTACGTGCAGTAGGATCAAAAACCCACTGCGATTGTTCTTGATTTCTCAATATTCCTCATTGTCTGCTATGTTCAGCTAGTCCGGATTTATCCCATGCTTTTTCAGACCTAGGCCAGCTGGCCTTGGTGAGTTCCTGATAGAACATCCCCATTGTCTCAGTGTGTGGGTGCACCCCTCATGGTCCTGAGTTCCTTGCTCGTGCTCTGTCTCCTTCTGCTCCTGATTTGGACCTTGAGATTTCTGTCCGGTGCTCCCATGTGGGTCTCTGTCTCTGTCTCCTTTCATAAAACACCAATGATAGCCTTTGCTGGAGAGGTTGTGGAGAAAGGGGTACACTCACCCATTGCTGGTGGGAATGCAAACTTGTGCAACCACTCTGGAAAGCAGTGTTTCAGTTTCTCAGGAAATTCGGGATCAACTTACCCCTTGATCCAGCAATACCTCTCTTGGGGAATATACCCAAGAGAGGCCCTATCATACAACAAAAGTATATGCTCAACTATGTTCATGGCAGCATTGTTTGTAATAGCCAGAACCTGGAAACAACCTAGATGTCCTTCAACGGAAGAATGGATGAAGAAAGTATGGAATATATACATATTAGAGTATTACTCAGCAGTAAAAAACAAGGACTTCTTGAATTTTGCATACAAATGGATGGAAATAGAAAACACTATCCTGAGTGAGGTAAGCCAGACCCAAAAAGAGGAACATGGGATGTACTCACTCATATTTGGTTTCTAGCCACAAATAAAGGACATTGAGCTTATAATTCATGTTCCTAGAGAAGCTAAATAAGAAGGTGAATCCAAAGACAAACACATAGGCATCCTCATGAATATTAACCTTCATCAGGCGATGAAAGGAGACAGAGATGGAATATCTCTTATGGCAATTAGAAAAGTTGTTGACAGAGGTTTCTATTCCGCCCAATCCCATAGCCATTCAGTCTCAAAGAAACACAGAGAGGCTTACATTAATTTTAAACTAGTTGGCCTAGTAGCTCAGGCTTTTCTTATTAACTACTTCTTAAATCTTACAGTAACCCATAATTCTTGTCTGTGTTAGCCACATGGCTTGATCCCTTTTATCAGTGAGGCATTCTCATCTTACTTCTTCTGTGTCTGGGTAACAACTGCAGAGTGCATTTTTCCTCTTGCCAGAATTCTCCTGTTCTTGTCACTCAGCCTCTACTTCCTGCCTGGCTGCCCCACCTATATTTCCTGCTAGGCCAATCAGCATTTTATTAAAACAATACAAGACCATTGTCCCACAGTAGGAAGTCACCAATCTGCTTATAGTAGATGGCCAGTTCAGTCACTCTCTCTACCATAGCTAGGAGTCTAAGGTGGGAACATTCTTGTGGGTTTCTGGGGGTTTCTCTGGCACCAACTTCCTCCCTAACCCTGAAATGCACCCCCATCAGGATGTCTCTTTCGTTACTCTCCTCCATTCTGCCTCCAACCTCCATCCTGAACCCAGCCCATCCAACCTTCTCCCTCAGTTCTCATCCCTCCATGCCCCCAGCCCCCCATTCCCAGTTTATCCAGGAGATCTGTAGTCGGAGGCTGTTCATTCATTCTAGGCCACCCAGATTAGAAATAATCACTCAGAAACTATATTATTTAAATCACTGCTTGACCAATCACTTAAGCATATTTCTGGCTTACTATTGACTCTTTTCTACTAATCTGTGTATTGCTATGAGGCTGTGGCTTATGGGTAAAATACCAGATCTGTCTCTGGTGATGCTACATGGCATCTCCTTGACTCCACCTGCTTTCTCCCAGCATTTAGTTTAGTTTTACCTGCCTAGCTCTACTCTTCCCTGTCACACAAGGCAGCTTCTTTATTCATTAACCAATAAAAGCAACATATATACAGAAGAACCTTCCACACCAGAGATCTTTTCTACTTCTCTTTCCCTTTTGGGCACTTCTTGTTATCTGTATTCTGAATGCATCAAAGCCCATACCTGTAACCCTAGCACTTAAGAGGCAGAGACAAGCACTCCTATGTTTTTGAGGTGTTGAGTTAGAGTTTGTATTACTATGATGAAACACCATGAACAAAAAGCAAATCTGGGAGGCAAGGGTTTATTCAACTTACACATTCACATTACTGTTCATCACTGAAGGAAGTCAGGACAAGAACTCAAACAGGGCAGGATCCTGAAGGCATGAGTGGATGCAGAAGTCATGGAGTTCTACTAGTTCACTTCCCTTGACTTGTTCATGAGGTTTCTTAGTCTGTAACTTGGAGGTATGGGAGAATTGTCTGTATTCTGTCAATCATGTTTTGAATAAACGCTGATTGGCCAGGCAGGAAGTATAGGTGGGTCAACCAGTCAGGAAGTAGAGGCAGACGATGAGAACAGAATTCTGTGAAGGAGGAAGCCCATTCCTCCCACTCCTGCCCAGACCACCAAAGTAGCAGGATGTGACATATACCACCAAAAAGGTACTGAGCCATGTGGCTAGCATAGTTAAGAGTATGGGTTAATATAAGTGATAAGAGCTAATAAGAAGATTGAGCTACTGGACCAATCAGTTTTATAACTTAAGGAGATCTCTGTGTAATTTTTCTTTGGGACCTTGCTGGCTGTGGGGTACTGGGCAGGACAGAAACCACAAGCAGCAGGCCCTGCATGTTACAACTTGGCCCCTCCATTTGATTTCAGCTGCTGTTGAAATTGGGTCATTAACAACATTTTGATCCTATTGTGGCCAGTAGTCATGATTTCAGATTCATGGATGAATCATCTCTTGTTCTGGAGCAAAGAATTGAACTAGGTGTTGACCTTAGGGTATGGCATTCTACTGTAGCAGTTTTCACATCCAGGAGCAATACCTCCTGCTAAGGAAAAACATGAACAACCATACAGTAATCTCAGTTGTGACAAGCTCTCAAGAAATACTGTTGTGTGATAAAAGTCCACAGTCTACCACAGTGCTAGACTGGGCTTAAATGCATGTGCCTCTTTCCTGGCTAATTATGTGGGTTCTTGGGATCCTAATCTAATTCTTTTTGCTTGCGTCAGATGGATATCACTCACTGAGCCCCATAATGAGAAAGGCCAAGAGTGCTTGCAATAAGGAGGTCACTCCAATCAAAGCAGAAAGATATGCAGGCTCCTTCAGCCGTAATTGAACAGCATCTAGAATACTGAGGATATCAGCTTCTGCTCTTTAAGCCAGACTCCTGTAGCATTTCATGACACAGTCTGAACAGGTGAATACAATATACTCAGTCTAACTCTGAGACCCGTGTTATTGGAGAACAGACTCAGACGGCTGCCTCGGCACTGGCTAAGGACTTAGTCACAGGTTTACAAGTTCATAGACACTAGAAAGTGAATAAATGAGTAATTGGGACAGTGTCATTGTTCACGGCGACCTTTATGCCAGCCATACTGACTCAGAGGCCTGTTTCTGATGGTGAATAGAAGCAAATGACGGAAGAAGGAAGCTCATTCCTAGCAGTGACTGTTGTTTTTGTCTGAACTCACTTCAGGAAGGTTCAAATTCCATCAGTCTTTTAACTTGAACTTCCAAATGTATACATTTGTCGCTGGATTTCAGATTTGATTAAAATGTCCCCCGTAGCCTCCTGTATTTGAAGACATAGTCTCAGGTGGGTAGTTCGGTTCGGATATGTTGTGAAGCCTTTCAGAGATAGAGCTTTGCTGGAGTAATTGCATCACTTCATTGGCTTTGACATTGATCCACTTTCAGTTCCCTATAAGAGTCAGAGACTCACTTGTTTATATACTCACAAATCCCATAAAACACAAACCGGAAGTCATATGAAGATAATATATGTAGTCCCATGCAGGCCCTGCCCTTGCTGTTTTAGTCTCTGTGAGTTCATATGAGCTTTGCCCATATTTATTCAGGAGGTCTTGTCTTTTTTTGGTGTCTTCTATCCCCTCTGGCTTTTATATTCCTTGTGCCTCCTCTTCTGTAGAGTTTCCTGAGCTCTAGGCAATGGATTTGATAGAGACATCCCATTTACGGCTGAGTGTTCCAAAGTATCTCTGGATATTGTCTGGTTGTGGGTCTCTGAATTTGTTCCTGTCCATAGCAGAAGGAAGCTTCTCTGATGATGACTGAATAAAGCACTTATCTATGAGTACATAGAATCATTTGGAGTCAATTTAGCCATGATGGATTCTTACTCCTTTGAAGCCTTAAGACCAAGCAAATACCTTCTTCCATAGGTTGCTTTTGGTCATAGCATTTTAGCACAATGAAACAGTAATCAAACACTGGCTTCTAGTATTATATCTGTTCTCTGAATTTTCTAATATATTTGGATTTCTCCAGGCTAAACCTTAGTCCCTTTAGCAGTGTTACAGAGTTCTAATGGTAGCTTTATCAGTTTTTCATAACCTGTAAGGAAACTACCAGTTTAGCACTGCTGTACAAGACTATGATCAGTACCCGGAAAACACAGACACTAATCCTCCTTGAGGTAGAGGGCATGTGGGTCTATATGTGTAATAGCCCACCCTGCCCTGGCTGTCTAGGAACTAGGTATGTAGACCAGGTTGGCTTGGAACTGACAGAAATGCCTCTATCTCCTGAGTGTTGCCCAGTTTTTTATTTGTTTGTTGTTTTCCAGAGATAGTGTTTCTCTGTGTAGCCTTGGTTGTCATTAAACTCTCGACCTGTGGGCCAGACTGTCCTTGAACTCATTGAGATGTTCCTGCATCTGCCTCTGGAATGTTGGGATCAAAAGGTGTGTGAGCTAATTGTATCATTAAATTGATAATAATAATTAACTAATAAATATAATAATAATAATAATAAGGTAAATATAGTTACTTGAGGTCTAAGCATTCTTCATAAAATATCAGTACCATCATTTTATTGAATTAATTCTATAAGGAAATTATTTATCCCAATTTCAATGAGGAAGGAATCTAAAGCTCTAGGGCATTACATAACATACTTGAAGCTACAGTAAGAGGCACAGCAGGAGTCAGAATCAAATCAGTGCCCATTATCAATTTGTAGATGAATGGGCAGACCATCAGAGGTCTACTACAATTGTACCTCAAAGTAGATCCTGCCCAAGTTAAGCAAGTGCATTTAAAACAGACACACTACTAAATCCAGGAGCAAAATGAATTTCAGTCCTGCCTGCCAGCCCATGCAGAGTTCAATGTTATTTTTTTTTTCTTCAGAGAAATGGGATTAGAAGTGGCTCTTTCTGTCATACTTCAGAAGTGATTTAAAAAACTTAATCACCCTTGGGCACAGGGTAGTGCTTCCTCTAATGTTTTTCAAGAGGAATGTATGGGCCGAGTCTTCTGTACTAAGTGCAGTCATGGAGCACATAAAATAATTCTCCTGTCATAAAAAGCACTGGTTTGTAATTGCAAGTGTAATGGATTAACCAAATGCCACACATGTGACTCTTAAGAACTCCATTTAAAATAATAACCTATTTAGGAATAATCACTTAAAGTGTATCTTCTCTAAGCCGCTCCTGGAGGCAAGACACTTAAATTAGTTTAACAAGACTGTTGTAAAAGGAAAATTTACAAACTGCTGGCTCTATCACTTTCTTTTACAGTTGGTTGTTCTTGCAAATGTATCAGTGTTATTAGGTTAATTTTCTTCTTTATCTTAATGCATTGAATATGAGAAAAGAAAATTGTGTCTTAAAGGGAAAATCTTTTTCTGGTGAGCTCTGTAGTGACTTTGCATGGCAGTGGTGGTGTGTGTATGGATAGTGCCAAGATTTTAATGGAGGTCAGAAGAAATTAAGGGGTAAAGCTAAGAAATGCATTAAGGACCTTTAAGAAAACTGGTTTCTATTCTCTGGGCAATTATACATTTGAAACCCTTTTGTCATGTGCCCTAACTCGGTTGCCCACTCCTTTGATGACCTTCTCTGCTACCATATTTGCGCATTCTCATCAAATTTAGGTGTGCTGACACTGGATAAGGAGGTGTGTGTGTGTGTGTGTGTGTGTGTGTGTGTAGAGTATTCAGTAAAGAATTTAGACACTTACAAACCAAACTATATAGCCTACTAAATAAATGTTCAACTATTGGATTAGGAAAGAAACCACAGATATATAAGCAGTTTCTGTAATTTTGTCAACACAGAAATTACCCATATTATATAGTACTTAATTGTTATTGATATACTGTTATTCTTACTATCAGTTTGAGATTTCTATAGTCATCAAATGTGTCATACGACGTTAGTGCTTTTTCACTAATGGTAACATTACCATTCTAGGATAAATCATTAAAAACCACTCATGTTTTTATATATTTCAACTAAAAAACAAATTACGATTGGTTAGAACCTAATATATTATAATTTTATGGTAAAATATCTTGATAATTAAATTACAATATATATTTTTGCTTTATGATATGTCCCTCAAAATTATTTTCTAAGGTGTTCATAGGTGTCTTGGGCTTAAGAGAGGTTTCTGAGCTGAAGGAAGTTTAAGAATAGCTTTAGTTATGATTTTGGGCCCTTGATTCTGACAAACCTTTTGCAAACTGCTTAACTTATCTATGCCTGTTTCTTCCAGAAAAACAAAGTGGAGACTACACAGTGTCTCCTTCATCGGCATAAGATGGTCTTACGTGGCATAATCATCAAGTTTGAACATAGCCATCTTCCTGCCACTATGAATTAAGTTTGAGTCATTGTTTTATTTTATGCCAAAATTAAATAAAAGTGTTAAATATTTAAAATGAGTTTAGAGGCTTTATTGGTTGAATTTTGTCCAACAAATAAGTACTCCAAGGAGCTGGAAAATGACTTCGAGGGCAAAGAAGTTGCTGTGAGGACACAAGTTCATATCCTTAGCACCCATATAAAACTACAGATCAGATACAGATCAGGGTAGAGAAAGGCAGATCCTGGGAGGTTTGATGACAATCTAGATAGGCCAAATCTTTAAGTGTTAGAACAAGAAAGATTCTCTGTCTCAAAAAGAAATGGAGCTCTGACCTGCAAACACATCTGCATGGGTACATGTACCACACACATACATATGTACACATGCAACACATAGATATGCTTAAATTTTTCCCAGTCATACAGATTCTGGGTTGTGACCTTATTTGGTGATATAGCCTCTTGGATTATCAATATGACTGGTCTCCTTACTAAAAGAGGCCATGAGAAGAAACATAGACAGAAATATAGATACACATTAAATTGAGAGTAGTGGATATGGAAACATGAAAAAAATATGTGCAACACAGGTTTGGAGTACAAGCAAAAGAATGCCAATAATTGCTGGTAAGCCATGGGAGCTATACAAGGCAAAAGAGAAGGCAAGATTCAGAGGGAAGATGGCTTTGGTAATAACTTGATTTTAAACTTCTAGATTCCAGAACAGAGAACACATTTCTGTGACCAATTAGTGCCTTTTTATGGCAACTAGAAACTAATAAAATCACCTTTTAAATATTATAAAAATTTCCTAGTTTTGTACATGTACTCTAAAACTTTTAGAACATAATATAGTTTCTGCTTATACATATACATATAATAAATACATACATACATACACACATATGTGTGTGTTTATATGCATCCAAATCACACATTTACATGATTTCTATATGAATTTCTAGTCCTCATTTTTTACTTTCTAACTTGAATTAAGAGTTACCAACTCATAAATTAGAAACAACTCATGAATGATTGTGCTTTTCAGAATTATTACAGAAAGGAAATGCTTAACATATAATAGGAATCAAATTATCTTGATTAATAACCATTAAAAAAGCAATTTGCACCAATAGTGTTTTATTCTTCATTGGTTAGAGTACTCCATGAATTCAAATTTGTTATGCCACACTACACATTGAAAACGAGGTCCATGACCACTGTCTATACAGAATGATGTCATTGATATTGAGTTTTCTGGAAAATGTCAATGAGGAGTTCATTTCTCTTAGTTCTCATAGTTGCATTGTGATAAAACTGATGTTTCACCTCATTGAGTCTTGTATCATCTCGCTGTTCCAAAGGTCAGAAGGTTTGCAGGTAGGACTTTTTCCTCATGGAGATCCTTTCCTTAAATCCAAGCATTAAATCCTGAGAAAAACCTGACAAAAATTTCCCAGTGAAAACTTTGAAGAAAACAGAAGTATGCCATAATGTCTAAGATTTGCATCAATCTGTTTTTCCACATTGGGAATATTTATTGAGTTAAGACATATAGCAAAGCCAGATTTGCTTAGGGGCAGTATCTGAGTATTTTTGGCTTAGTGAAGTGTGCTGTATAGAATACAATGTTTTATGTGGTATTCTTTTATAGTCAAAAGTAAACTGCTTGGGATTTTGATGCTCATGCTTACGATACTTGAATGTAAATTAGAGAAGATATATAACACATGGAAATTACTTAATAACATTAGACTTATCCATCATGTATATACTTAATTTTCATTGTAAAAAAAATAAGGACCATCCTAACTCCAATATTCCATATGTGCTGACTGAATTCCTGTCCTGCCAGGTTTCTGTTCTCCCACCAGGTCCCACAGCCATTTAGCCCCAAAGAAATCACACAGAGAGTCTGCATTAGTTATAAACTAATTGGCCCATTAGCTCAGGCTTCTTATTAACTCTTATAACTTATATTAACCCATGATTCTTATCTATGTTATCCACATTGCTCAGTACCTTTTTCACTGAGGCAATCACATCCTGTTTCTTCAGTGTCTGGGCAGGACTGCAGGAAAAGCTTTCTCCTTCCCAGAATACTCCTGTTCTCATTGCCCCACCTCTACTTCCTGTCTGGTTGTCCCGCCTATACTTCCTGCCTGTCTACTGGCCAATTAGCATTTATTTAAAACATAATTGACAGAATACTGAATTGTTCTGCACCATACATGGTATGTTCTCTAATCACGATGAGAAATTACAAGAAAATAGAATGTGAATGGTTGATATTATTGGCCTTTTACAGCTTGGGAAATGTTCTCTACATTCCTGCAAGGGAGGCAACTTCCTCTTTCTCATGAATACACATCAATGAGAATTGTCCTCCTGGGCTCAACCATTATGAGTTTAGGAGACAGGAAGTGTTCCTATAAGGTTCTATAAGTATGTGGCTCCTGAAATAGGGAAGGCTATGTCCTACCTGCGCAAGTCATGGTGTGATAGTGACTTTCTGGACACAGGTGTACAGAAGTAAGTCCAGCTACAATTGCAGGGTTTGCTGAGTGAAAGAGGGCAAAATTCCAGAGAGGAGTAGTAGCCTAATGGATGTGGTCTATGTAGCTAATAGATGGAAGAGATCAGCATAGGGAAGCATCTCCAGTTGTTGGCTAGGTTGACTCAGACTTTAGACAGTGGCACTTGTCAAAGATAGGACCACCAGAAGATGGTAGCATGAATGCACCCAATGTGTCCCACATGGCCCAAAAAACAGAGTATGTTCCCAACTATTAGAAGATGAAAGGTCTCAGGAAACAAGAGAATATTCAGAAGAGACTTGAGAAGATACTACTTGCTTTAAAGGGTCATTAAATGCTATTATGAGCATTGGCTCCCAAAGCTTACAAGGAAGCATTGAAAGGGTAAGAATGATTCCAACTAATGCTCCTGTGCTCCAGAGAAGAATCCAACATGTTTTAAAATGAATGCAACTAAATTTAGTCCTGAGAAATGGAAAAAGCAAATACAATAGCCAACTAAAAATTCTTAGGTTTACAAAGAAGCCCAAATAATGTAGTTAAGCATGAAATAAAAATCAAAATAACACACAGAAGTGGTAGAAATTGTATAATGATCAAATTATTTCAGATGTAATTATAAATTAATATCATGTTTATAATGAGGCCTACCCAAGCCATGTCATTTAAATACTGTCTCTTGTCTTATGGCTCTGTTCTTTTGTCCCATCCTTCTTTACTGTTTTTCCCATAGTCCTTATCTTCCTATCATTGTATACAAAAGTACTTTCTAATTTTTAAAATGTACACAAAGTAGGGAAATTTATTTCTTTGTTCTACTTACCATGTATTTCTCTACTAGATTATACACTCAGATATAAAACAGATCTATATCTGTTTTAATAACCCCAAAGACAGATGTGGTAGCTGGCACACAGTAGGATCTCAAACATTTTTAAAGAAAGAAAAGGTGATTGTCTATCTCTCACATTGGTGGAATGAATATAAGTTTCTGGAGGCAACAGAGCAATTGACAAGCCTTAAGCTTGGCCAGACATTCTTTGGTGCTAACATGACAAAATTAAGTTACAGGAGCCTATGAATACATGATTTGGACTCTCCTTTCTATTAAATGCAAGTTGAAAATCCATTCACGGAGCTCTCCCTTTTCCTTTTAGCTTACTTGAACTGCTTTGGTAATGAGAAATCATGTTGATTCAGAAACCACACCATTATAGAAATACTAATGAAATGTAAGTGGATTTCAACAAGAATGGATTTTTAATATTTCCTCTGCACATTCTTATTTCCTTAAAATAATTTAAGCATATTTGCAGTAAAAACATGAGGGCAGTTACAATCAAGATTAGTGAAGGAGACACTTGATACCAGGTAGAACAAAGGAAGCATTAGTGAGGCAGAATCATGAAAGAAGTAGTTTTCATTTTTTTAATTTTTTTAAATTAATTAATATTTAAATTAATTAATTTATTTATTAAAGATTTCTGCCTCCTCCCCGCCACCGCCTCCCATTTCTCTCCCCCAATCAAGTCCCCTCCCTCATCAGCCCGAAGAGCAATCAGGGTTCCCTGCACTGTGGGAAATCCAAGGAACATCCACTTCCATCCAGGTCTAGTAAGGTGAGCATCCAAACTGCCTAGGCTCCCACAAAGCCAGTATGTGCAGTAGGATCAAAACCCAGTGCCATTGTTCTTGAGTTCTCAGTAGTCCTAATTGTCTGCTATGTTCAGCGAGTCCGGGTTTATCCCATGCTTTTTCAGACCAAGGCCAGCTGGCCTTGATAAATTCCCGATAGACCATCCCCATTGTCTCAGTATGTGGGTACACCCCTCGAGGTCCTGAGTTCCTTGCTCGTGCTCTCTCTCAAGAAGTAGTTTTTTTTTTTAATTGAGAAAAGGAAAAAAAATTATCCGCCTCCTCCCAGCCTTCCTTTTCCCTCCCCCTCCTTCCACTCCTCTCCCCCTCCCTCTCCAGTCCAAAGAGCAGTCAGGGTTCCCTGCCCTGTGGAAAGTCCAAGGTCTGACCCCTTCTGTCCATGTCTAGGAAGGTGAACATCCAAACTGGCTAGGCTCCCACAAAACCAGAACATGAAGTAGGGTCAAAACCCCGTGCCATTGTCCTTGGCTTCTCATCAGTCCTCATTGTTCGCCATGTTCAGAGAATCCGGTTTTATCCCATGCTTTTTCGGTCACAGTCCAGCTGGCCTTGGTGAGCTCCCAATAGATCAGCCCCACAGTCTCAGTGGGTGGGTGCACCCCTCGTGGTCGTGACTTCCTTGCTCATGTTCTCCCTCCTTCTGCTCCTCATTGGGACCTTGGGAGCTCAGTCCAGTGCTCCAGTGTGGGTCTCTGTCTCTATCTCCATCCATCACCAAATGAAGGTTCTATGGTGATATGCAAGATATTCGTCAGTATTGCCATAGGGTAGGGTCATTTCAGGTTCCCTATCCTCAGCTGCCCAAGGGACTAACTGGGGATATCACCATGGGCTCCTGGGAGCCCCTCTAGGGTCAAGTCTCTTGCCAACCCTAAGGTGGCTCCCTTAACTAAGAATTGTGCTTCCGTGCTCCCCTATCCAAACTTCCTTTATCCCAATCCTCCTGTTTCCCCAAGTTCCCCCCATCCTCCCCTTCTCATTTTTCTCTCCCCATCTCCCCTTACCCCCATCCCACCCCACCCCCAAGATCCCAATTTTTTGCCCGCAATTTTGTTTACTTCCCATAGCCAAGAGGATAACTATTTGTTTTTCCTTATGTTCACCTTCTTATTTAGCTTCTTTAGGTTCACCAAATGTAGTCTCCGTGACCCTTATTTATGACTAGAAACCAATTATGAGTGAGTACATCCCATATTCATTTTTTTGGGTCTGGATTACCTCACTCAGGATAGTGTTTTCTATTTCCATCCATTTGCATGCAAAATTCAAGATGTCATTGATTTTTACCACAGCGTAATACACTAATGTGTATATATTCCATACTTTCGTCATCCATTCTTCCATTGAAGGGCATCTAGGTTGTTTCCAGGTTCTGGCTATTACAAACAATGCTGCTATGAACATAGTTGAACAAATGCTTTTGTCATATGATAGGGCATCGCTTGCCCTATAGATGATAGGGCATCTATATTCCCAAGAGTGGTATTGCTGGGTCCAGGGGTAGGTTTATCCCGAATTTCCTGAGAAACCGAAACACTGACTTCCAAAGTGGTTGCACAAGATTGCATTCCCACCAGCAATGGATGAGGGTACCCCTTCCTCCACAGCCTCTCCAGCAAAGGCTATCCTTGGTGTTTTTGACTTTAGCCATTCTGACAGGTGTAAGATGATATCTCAAAGTTGTTTTGATTTGCATTTCCCTGATTGCTAAGGAGGTTGAGCATGACCTTAAGTGTCTTTTAGCCATTTGAACTTCTTCTGTTGAGAATTCTCTGTTCAGTTCGGTGCCCCATTTTTAAATTGGGTTAATTAGCATTTTAAAGTCTAGTTTCTTGAGTTCTCTATATATTTTGGAGATCAGACCTTTGTCTGTTGCGGGGTTGATGAAGATCTTCTCCAAGTCAGTAGGTTGCCTTTTTTTCTTAGTGACAGTGTCCTTTGCTTTACAGAAGCTTCTCAGTTTTAGTAGGTCCCATTTATTCAATGTTGCCCTTAATGTCTGTGCTGCTGGGGTGATAAATAGTAAGCGATCTCCTGTGCCCATCTGTTGTAGGGTACTTCCCACTTTCTCTTCTATCAGGTTCAATGTGTTCTGACTGATATTGAGGTCTTTAATCCATTTGGACTTGAGTTTTGTGCATGGTGATAGATATGGGTCTATTTTCATTCTTCTACAGGTTGACATCCAGTTGTGCCAGCACCATTTGTTGAAGATGCTTTCTTTCTTCCATTGTATACTTTTAGCTCCTTTATCGAAAATGAATTGATCATCGGTTTGTGGGTTAAAATTCGGGTCTTCTATACGATTCCATTGGTCGACTTCTCTGTTTTTATGCCAGTACCACACTGTTTTCATTACTGTAGCTCTGTAATAGAGTTTGAAGTCAGGGATGGTAATGCCTCCAGAAGATCCTTTATTGTATAGGATTGTTTTGACTATTCTGGGTTTTTTGTTTTTCCATATAAAGTTGATTTTTGTCCTCTCAAGATCTGTGAAGAATTTTGATGGGATCTTGATGGGGATTTCATTGAATCTATAAATTGCCTTTGGTAGAATTGCCATTTTTACTATGTTGATCCTCCCAATCCAAGAGCAAGGGAGATCTTTCCATTTTCTGGTATCCTCTTCAATTTCTTTCTTCAATGCCTTAAAGTTCTTGTCAAATAGATCTTTCACTTCCTTGGTTAGATTTATCCCAAGATATTTTATGCTGTTTGTGGCTATCGTGAAAGGTGAAGCCTCTCTGATTTCCCTCTCTGCTTCCATATCCTTTGTGTGTAAGAGAGCGACTGATTTTTTGGAGTTGATCTTGTATCCTGCCACATTACTAAAGGTGTTTATCAGCTGTAAAAGTTCTTTGGTGGAGTTTTGGGGGTTGCTTATATACACTATCATATCATCTGCAAATAACGAAAGTTTAACTTCTTCCTTTCCAATTCGAATCCCCTTGATCCCCTTATGTTGTCTTATTGCTATTGCTAGAACTTCAAGCACTATATTGAACAGGTATGGTGAGAGTGGACAGCCTTGTCATTTTCCTGAGTTTAGTGGGACGGCTTTGAGTTTCTCTCTGTTTAATTTGATGTTAGTTGTCAGCTTGCTGTATATAGCTTTTATTATATTTAGGTATGACCCTTGTATCCCTAATCACTCCAATACTTTTATCATAAAGGGATGTTGAATTTTGTCAAATGCTTTTTCAGCATCTAATGAAATGATAATATGTTTTTTTTTCTTTCAGTTTATTTATATGATGGATTACATTGATAGATTTTTGAATGTTGAACCAGCCCTGCATCTCTGGGATGAAGCCTACTTGATCATAATGGATAACTTTTCGAATGTGTTCTTGGATTCGGTTTGCCAGTATTTTGTTGAGGATTTTTGTGTCAATATTCATGAGTGAGATTGGCCTGTAATTCTCTTTCCTGGTTGAGTCTTTGAGTGGTTTTGGTATCAGAGTAATTGTGGCTTCATAAAAGGTATTTGGTAATGACCCTTCTGTTTCTATATTGTGGAATACATTAAGGAGTATAGGTATTAGGTCTTCTTGGAAGTTCTGGTAGAATTCTGCATTGAAACCATCTGGTCCTGGGCTTTTTTTTGGTAGGGAGGTTTTTGATAACAGCTTCTATTTCTTCGCGACTAACAGGTCTGTTTAGATTGTTTACCTGGTCCTGGTTTAACTTTGTTATATGGTATTTATCTAAAAAAGTGTCCATTTCTTTTACATTTTCCAGTTTTGTGGCATACAGGCTTTTGTAGTAAGATCTAATGATTCTCTGAATTTCCTCTGTGTCTTTGGTTATGTCCCACTTTTCATTTCTGATCTTATTAATTTGCGTATTCTCTTTCTGCTGTTTGATTAGTTTGGATAGGGGTTTATCAATCTTGTTGATTTTCTCCAGGAACCAGCTTTTTGTTTCATTGATTCTTTGGATTGTTTTCTGTGTTTCTATTTTTTGATTTCAGCCCTCAGTTTGATTATTTCCAGTCTTCTACTCCTCCTAGGTGAGTCTGCTTCATTATTTTCAAGAGCTTTCAGGTGGGCTGTTAAGTCTTCAATATGTGCTTTCTCTGTTTTCTTTAAGTGGGCACTTAGTGACATGAACTTTCCTCTTAGGACTGCTTTCATAGTGTCCCATAAGTTTGAGTATGTTGTTTCTTTATTTTCATTGAATTCAAGGAAGTCTTTAATTTTTTTCTTTCTCAATCCAGGTATGGTTCAGTAGTTGACTGTTCAGTTTCCATGAGTTTGTAGGCTTTCTGGGGGTAGCATTGTTGTTGAATTCTAACTTTAATCCATGGTGATCTGATAAGACACAGGTGGTTACTAATATTTTTTTGTAACTGTGTAAGTTAGCTTTGTTACCAAGTATGTGGTCAATTTTCGAGAAGGTTCCATGAGCTGCAGAGAAGAAGGTATATTCTTTCCTCTTTGGGTGGAATAATCTATAGATGTCTGTTAAGTTCATTTGCTTCATTACCTCCATTAATTCTCTAATTTCTCTGTTAGGTTTCTGTCTGATTGACCTGTCCATTGGTGAGAGAGGAGTGTTGAAGTCTCCTACTATTAGTGTGTGCGGTTTGATGGCTGCCTTGAGTTTAATAATGTTTCTTTTACGTACGTGGGTGCTTTTATATTAGGGGCATAGATATTCAGGATTGAGACTTCATCCTGATGAATTGTTCCTGTTATGAATATAAAATGTCCCTTTCCATCTCTTCTGATTGATTTAAGTTTGAAGTCAACTTTGTTAGAAATTAGTATGGCCACACCTGCTTGTTTCTTAGGTCCATTTGCTTGATAAGCCTTTTCCCAGCCCTTTACTCTGAGTGGGTAGGTGCCTGTCTTTGTTGTTGAGGTGTGTTTCTTGTAAACAGCAGAATGTTGGATCCTGTTTTCGTATCCAATCTCTTAGCCTGTGCCTTTTTATAGGTGAGTTGAGCCCATTGACATTAAGTGATATTAATGACCAGTGGTTGTTAACTCCAGTCACTTTTTTAGTAGTAGAGTTTGTGTGTTTTCCTTCTTTGAGTTGCACTGGTTAAGGGTCTCTAGATGTCTGAGTTATTGTGGTCATTGTTGGACTCCTTGGTTAGTAATTTTCCTTCTATTATTTTCTGTAAGGCTGGATTTGTGGCTATGTATTGTTTAAATTTTTTTTTATCCTGGAAAGTTTTGTTTTCTTCATTTATAATGAACGAAAGCTTGGCTGGGTATAGTAGTCTGGGCTTGCATCCATGGTCTCTTAGTTTTTGCAGTACATCTATCCAGGACCTTCTGGCTTTCATGGTTTCCATAGAGAAGTCAGATGTAAGTCTGACAGTTTACGTTTATAAGTAACTTGGCTTTTTTCCTTTGCATCTCTTAATATTCTTTCTTTATTCTGTATGCTTTGTGTTTTGATTATTATATGGCGAGGGGATGGTTTTTTTTTTTTTTTTTTGATCCACCCTATTCGGTGTTCTGTATGCTTCTTGAACCTTCATAGGTACATCTTTCTTTAGGTTGGGAAAGTTTTCTTCTATAATTTTATTAAATATATTTTCTGGACCATTGAGCTGCACTTCTCCTCCGTCTACTCCTATTATTCTTAGGTTTGGTCTCTTTATTGTGTCACATATTTCCTGAATGTTTTGTGATGAGAGTTTGTTGGACTTGCTGTTTTCTTTGATCAGTGCGTTTATTTTCTCTATGTTATCTTCAGAATCTGAGATTCTTTCTTCTAACTCCTGTATTTTGTTGGTTATGCTTGTTTCTGTAGTCTCTATTCATTTACCTAGATTTTCCATGTCCAGCCGGCCCTCTGTTTGTGTTTTCTTCTTTGCCTCCATTTCAGTTTTCAAGTCTTGAACTGTTTCTATTATCTGCTTGATTGTTTTTCCTTGGTTTCCTAGGTGTCATTCACTTATTTTCTCAATTCCTCAAACTTTCTGTTATACTTCTCATCCATTTCTATAAGGGTGTTTTTTACATGCTGTTTATGGGCCTCTATCACTTTTATAAAGTCAGTTTTTTCTACTTCTTCTTGATTAAGGTGTTCATGTCCTCCTGTTGTGAGGTCGCTGGGTTCTGGTGGTTTCATGTTGTTTTTCAGATTGTTGGGTGAATTCTTGCATTGGCGCCTGCCCATCTCTTCCTCCGAATGCTCCCCTATGGATTTTCCTTTACCCAATCAGGTCTTCTTGCCCACTGATGTACCTTCCCAGTGATGTCACTCCCCAGTGATGGCTCTCCTAGTGTCCAGATCAGATCTTGGTGCTACTTGGGTAGCTCCTAAAAAAGGGCCTACCTTGCTTGCTGCAGGCAGTCTATGGAGACAAAGGAACTACCTCCCTCCCATTTGCCCTCCCGATTCGGGTTTGGTCCCAGCGCCCGAGCAGGCTGAGCTGGGAGATGTTATCAAGAAGTAGTTTTTAATATGAAATATCATCCTGGGCTTCCTTTAAGACATTAAAGAGAAAGAATGAAACAAAACAGTAGCAGTAAGAGCAAAAAGTGAATAAAAATGTTTATGAATAAAATATTTAGACTTTTAGGATTAAATTTAAAGCAAAATTTGCCACTTTAATCTTAATGTACTATAATATAGAAGACACATCTTCAAGCCTAAGCCTCTAAATAAATATTGAAATCAAATGGTTTTCATATATTTACTATAAAGGCAGATTTTTGAAAATTGACCAATATAACTAGGCAGTAATTCAATAAAAACATTCACATAAGTTACTAATAAAACAAACTGGATCAAGGCAGGTGATATTCAGGTCTTCAGCTTTCTTCCTCTTCCCCAAATCCACCCCAGTCTCATCTCTTTTGCTATAGCACAACATTGCTGTAGCCTGTTCATCTTTTCTGCCCCATCATACTGATCTTCAACTACAGACTTCCTCACTACCTTTGTCTCAGTCTCCAACTCCCCAGGCATTTTATAGGAACTCACCAGCTAGGAAAAAGGATAAGACTTTTTCAGATACTCATTCTCCCTTCTCTCTACCAAACCCAATCCTCCAATCTTATCCCCAGCTCTGTATAAGACCACTTGCCATGGCTTCTACTCCCTCTTTGTCCCCATTCTAAGAAGACTAAGCAGATCTTGGTGACATGCCTTTCTTTCCTCCCTCCAGGGGATACTCTAGGCCTGTCCTTGTAGTTCATTCTCATTCCTAAGTGTCAGTTTCCAATAACTAGAAACACATTTCAAGTAGAACTCTATTGCTCACAGCTGGCAGGATTTCACAATCATTCCCTACCAGGCAACCCACAGCCAATACACTCTTCTTGGAACCAGCAAAAATCAGGTACAGAACACACCCCTCCCAGCAAAAACAACACCAGATATCAGCACATAGAACTACAAGCATCCCACATTCAAATACCTAGACACTGGTGTGAAAATGAAATCAATAACAGACAAGACAGTATGTCTCCATGAGAATCCAGCAAATCTACTAATGTAGGCCCTGAAAAGTACAATGTAAATGAAACATATGTCAAGGACTTCAAAATGGCAGTTATGAATATGCTAGAAGTCCTTAAGGAGGAAATCAATAGACCCATTAAAGAAATCTATGAAAAAAAAACCCAAGGAAACAAATCTGGAATGAACTGAATAAAACAGTTCAAGACTTGCAGGAAGCAGAATCAACAAAAGAAACCCAAACTAAGGGAAAACTGGAAATTAAATATTTAGAAACTTGAGGAAGAAACTCAGAGCCTTACTGATAGAATATAAGACGTGGAAGAGAAAGTCTCAGGCATTGAAGACAAGATAAAAGAAATGGATACCTCTGTCAAAGAAAATGCTAAATTTAAAAAAAAATCTAGGCACAAACGCATACAAGGAGTTAGAGCGTGTATGAAAAGACCAAACCAAAGAATAATCAGAATATAGGAAGAAGAAACCCAGGTCAAAGGCCCAGAAAATATTTTAATACAATCAGAAATAAAAATTTCTTTAACTCAAAGACGGAAGTGCCTATAAAGTGCCTATTCCAAGCAAATGCACCAAAGAATTAAGCTTGTGTAGCCATTTTAAAATCTGAAAAAATAGACTTCATACTAACCAGTCAGAAGAGATATATACTCATGGACACTACATATTCATGAAAAGAAAATTCACCGATAACAAACTGTAGTTATAAATATCTATGCACACACACAAAGCTACTCAAATTCATAAAAGAAACACTACCATAGCTTAAATCACATATTGAACTTCACACACCAACAGTGGGGTCTTCATTACCTTACCAAACAACAGACAGGTCAAACAGACAAAAACTATGCAGAAATGATCTCATAAACTGAAAGGACACAACAAAATTGACAGAATATTTCACCTAATCACAAAAAACATATCTTCTTAGCATCACATGGAACTTTCTGCAAAACCAGATACTTGGACATAAAGCATGTCTCAACAGATATAAGAAAATTAAAATAGCAGTCTGCAACTATCTGACCATTGCAGATTAAAAGCTTGATAATAACAATAACAGAAATATCAGAAAGCTTACAAACTCATGGAAACCCAACAACTGACTACTGAATGAAAAATAGGTCAAGACAAAAGTTAAGAAAGAGATCAAACCCTTTTTAAAATTGAATGAAATTGAAAACACAACATACCCGAATTAGGGGACACAATGAAGGTGCTTTAAAGAGTCAACTTCATAGCACTAAGTGCACACATACAAAATTGGAGAGAGCTCATACTAATAACTTAACATCACACTTAAAACTCTAGAACAAAAAGAAGAAACAACTCCCAAAAGGAGTAGATGGCAGGAAATAATTAAATTCAGTGCTCAAATTGATAAAACAGAAACAAAAAAATCAATACAAAGAATTAATGAAACAAAGAGTTAGTTTTTTGAGGATATCAATAATATTGACAAACACTTAGCTAAACTAAAAGGTAGAAAGAGAATATCCAAATCAACAAAATTAGTGACAGAGGGGGGACATAACTACAGACACTGAGAAAATTCAGAAAATCATAAGGACATACTTTCAAAACCTACACTTCACCAAATTAGAAAATCTAAAAGAAAGGGATAATTTTCTTGATAGTTACCACATACGGAAGTCAAATCAAGATTGGATAAGCAATTTAAATAGACCTTGTGAAATAGAAGCACTAATTAAAAGTTTTCCAATAAAAAATAGCCCAGGGCCAGCTAGTTTAAGCTTAGAATTCTACCAGAATTTCAAAGAAGAATTAACTCTAATACTCCTCAAATTATTTCACAAAATTACAAACAAATAAGACCATTGCAGTTTCATTTCCCAGCCACCCAGACTTGAATAATCACACAGAAACTATATTAATTACAACACTGTTTGGCCGATGACTCTAGCTCTTACATCTTAAATTAACCCATTTCTATTGCCACGTGACCATGACATCACCTAATTTTCTGCATTCCTTGGCAACTGGTTGGTTTCTGACATTCTTTTTCTATGTATCTCTGCTCAGATTTCCTGCCTGCTTTACTGTGCTAAGCCATTGGCCAAAACAGATTTATTCATTAACCAATAAAAGTAAGACATATACAGAAGGACATCCTATGCCACCTCTGGAAGAGCAGTCATTGCTCTTAAGCTCTGAGCCATCTCTCCAGCCTCTTCAACCAGGTCTTATAGAAGCATTTTCTCAGTTGAGGTTCCCTACTTTCAGTAACTCTAGCTTTTGTCAAGTTGACATAAAACTAGCCAGCACTTAAAGTTTATTTAACACTTTAATGTCAATTAAGATAATTCATTATGTTAACAGACTTAAAAAAATAAATGAAAACCACATTATTATCTTAATGTATTTAAAATTTCAGTAACTAAATCCAACATGACACATAACTATTAGTACATTAACATTAGACAAGGATTCAACAACCAGAAGTCAGGAATTTCAGGGTTACCTATCACCTGCATGATAGATGGTGAAAAGCTCACATATTGTCTTCATTGGAGGACAAAATACATAACTGACTGTACACATAGACAACAGCCACCTATGTAATAACAAGAGCGTTTTATTAATTCCAACATTGGGGTGGCACTTGGTGACCTCTAAAGAAGGTCACAAGTTTCTTTTAAGTGGAGTTAGGGGGATTCCAGAGAAGAGAGATTAATCTGTGGCTGATTGGTGGAGGAAAGATTAGTATGGGGGATGATTGGTGTAAAGTTCTAGTGGATAGGGACCTTCCAGCAGCAGGGTAGGGAAAGCTATCTTTAGTTGTCCAAAGACTGGGGGACACCTGCTCGGCCAGAAAAGGAGCTTTGGTGTCTTGTTAAGCTGTAGAAGGGGGCATGGGGTTTCTGCTGAGCTAGCAGAAGGCTATGGTTTTTCTGAGGACTGTCTGTTTAGCTCTGTCCCATGTTAGTGAACTGAAACTAAGGCTTAGATTTCTGTCAGGCTACTAGGAGAGTCTGGCTTCTCCCCCAGCCCTACCTCCATCCAGCACAGCTCTCTAGTGTTCAGATCAAATCATGGAAGATTTTAGATAAACCAAAAATGTTTTGAGATAACCTTATAACTGGCCACACAGACTATTTCAGATTTATTCATAGAATTTCAGGTATCAGGATTTGCATCAACTCTAAGACTATGAAATTCAGGCTTATTTAGACTATTTTATGTAACAATATCATGCTAGGTACTTAGATACCACTTGCAGAGCAATTAGAGTACTATTATTCTGGCAGAATGGTAAATGTGAGGAATCTGTAAAATATTTAACCAGTCTTCATATACTCAATCCTTCTAACTCCATCACTTAGCGCTCTTGTTAATTTCCACTTAGAAAAACTAGCTAAACTACTAATTAACTCATAGCAAACTAGTATTTCTTATATTCATTATATAATATGCTAATCATCATGTCCTGGATGTAGGAGGAGAAGCAGGACAAAAGTGTTCATGAAGATTCCGGAAAACTAGGTTTTCTGACTAAGTCTGGTGTATGAGCACAGAAGTTCCTTGTACATGAGATGAAATTAAAACTACACACATATATTTTGTTCTATGCAGAAATAAGGTATTATAGACAGCATAGTAGAAGCCAGTGGACAAACATCTAGAGTGAGTTGAAACACTAGAAATATAAGGACATGATTTGGAAAGTTGAATGCAAATACTGGCAGTAAATCAAAAGTGTTGAAAGTCATTACGTCTTGAAATAGAAGGGTGGAGTTGTTAGAAGCTGTGCAGTTTCAGTTCAGTATATGAGTGCTTGTCCAATGGTTCTCCAGATGAGGCAAAAGCCCAATGTGGGCAGTCTCACCTGGTAAGGATCAGCAGACTTCAGGACAGTGCAAAGTACTTCTAGGACCACGTGGCTGCAGTCTCTCTTCTCTCTCATAGTATTGACGATTCTCTTGGTTGTTATAATGTTATTTTGTCAATTTTGCATGGGACAGATGTGGTCTTTCATGGAAATCCCATTTTTTTCTCCAGTATTTCCCCTAAAATTCTTTGGGAGCTGATGCTCCTCTCGTTTCTTGTCTGGGGAAGCCAGCTGCCAATTTAGACCCTGAAAACTGTTCTAATTCAGTGCTGACAGGATCAGAGGCAGATCACTTCTATTTCTGTAAGTATGTTTTGAATGAGATTGTTGTTCTTGAAAATGTGTGTCTATGTCAATTACCTTTTAGTTATGTAAAAACAGGATGTACCTGTTTTAGGGCAACTTAACAAAATAGTAAGAGCTGTTTTTGGTTTAAAGATGTTTTAGTGTAAAACTTACAGAAAAAAAAATTATTTGACATAATTTGTTTTTCCTGGAGGTTAATGTTGGAGGATAGAAAAATTTGTTTGTTAGTAGAGAAAACTATGCTAGTTTTAATGTATAAATAAAGATGGTTAGAGCTGTTCAGAGTCTACAACTTGTGTATAAGTCATCTAGTGGTCAGATAATTCATTTCTTCATACCCATGACCTTTCCCTGTCTTAGGACCTGAACGCAGGTGGCCTGCCATGGAGTGATGAGGTAAAGAATGCCCAATGAATTTCAGGTTAGCTTTTCTGGTAGTCTCAAAGTAATTTAAAAGCAATACACATATATTTCTTTGCTAAGATAACATTAATTTCAGTAAGTTGAAAGATTAAGAATAATAGCCAGCATAGGTATCTTCTACTGGGGAATTGAGAGTTGCTTCATATCCCTTAACTGGGAGGAAGAGATAAAAGCTTTGGAGTCCTTCAGTTCAGAATAATACCCCCATTGTTCCTGGAACCCACTGATGTATGCAGACATTTTGCTTCTCTCTTTTGAATAAAAGATAAAAGATAGATAAGATAATGATGAAATTAAAATTGCACACTAAATGGAATATAGATGAACTATTGAAAGAAATATGCCTTGCTTCAAATCAACAAAACTCCACAAAAGGTTTAAGACCTTGGTTTGAATTAAAATGAAGTAGCTAGAAATTTTCCTGTGTTACAAATGACAAGGCTGAGTGAGGTTCCAGAGAGGATGGGCTACAAAGATCCTTTCAGTTTAGTTCACGGCACAGATTTGGAATAGCCCGTGCCGGGGTAAGTGCCTGTTGTTGAAAGAATACACATCAGGGAGGTGCAGCTATAGCTCTCCGAGTGTTCACATCCATTGGAGATAAAGCAGGGACCATACTATTCACGGACACTTCCCTAGACTTGGGATATGACTGTCTTTCTCTACATATGACTGTGTGTATCACTTCCTCCAGTCAATAACCTTCCCCAACAAGGGAGAGGTAAACTCACTGGTCTTGCTTGTTCTGCACAACTTTCTTCTGCTTGCTCCACTGACATGGATCTCCTCTTACCTCCTGAAGCCTGAATTTATTTCTTTTGAATTTTTTAAAAAATATAGTTTGAAGTTTTTACTGATTAATTTTACTTCTTATTGACAATTTCATACACATACACAAGATACTTTGATTATTTTCTCTGATTCTCTTCTCTCTTCTACCATTGCCAGTCCTCTTCTTTCCTATGAATGTATTTCCTGCAATCAAGTTATTTTGCTGTTTTGTGACCCATTGAGTTTAACCAGAGCTGTTTATGTGACCTTGGATTCAGAATAATCCATTAGATCTTGGTAATCTAACTAGTGAGTCCTGAACTGAAGACAATGACTCCCTCTCTCCCAGAATCTGTCAGAGTAAGGATTGACAGGATCATTTCATATAATATGGTAGGTGCATAGATACTTATTTAACATTTGCTGAGTATTGAGTGGTACATTTATTCTCTTCAACACCAGTAAAACTTTTTTTTCAAGACAAGCTTTCTCTGTGTTACAGTTTTGACTGTCCTAGAACTCACAAGACTGGCTTCAAATTCACAGAGATCCACTAGCTTCTGCCTCCCAGGTGCTGAGAATAAAAGCATGCACCAAACACTGGCAAAACACTTTATATGAATCAACAATGAAATTGGAATTTGAAACAGAATAGAAAGGTATTTATAGGCAGGAAAGTATAAAAATTGATTGAGAACAAAGAGTAGGGATATCAAAGATGCACTGAATCTGATAGAAGAGAGAGTGGGTAATAGTTTTGTACACATTGGCACAAGAGACAACTTTCTGAATAGAATACCATTAGCACAAGCACTAAGATCGACAATAAATAGAACCTCGTGAAACCAAAAAACTCTACAAGGGAAAGCACACTGTCAATAGGACAAAGCAGCATCCTACAGAACAGTAAAAGATTTGTTATCAACTCCATATCTAATAGAAGACTAATATCATACATATACATACATGTTGTGAAACTGTATAGCTCCAGAAACTAGACATTAAAAAAGCAAATGATCCAATTAAAAATGGAGTACAGATCTAAGCAGAGAATTCTCAATAGAGAAATTTCAAATAGCTGAGAAAAACTTAAAGAAATGATCAACAGCCTTAGCCATAAAGGAAATGTGATCCAAAACTACTTACAGCTGTCAGAATGGCTAAGATAAAAGAAAATAAGCACAGTGACAGATAATGCTGGAAAGTATGTTGAGGAAGGAGAATGTTCTTCCATTGCTGGTGTGAGTGCAAATTTCTATAACACCTACCAAAATCAATACAGTGGTTCCTTAGAAATTTGGGAATGGGTATATCACAAGATCCAAATTTATCACTCTTTGGCATATGATCTATGTATGTTCCATTCTACCACAGGACACTTGCTAATCTATGTACGTTGCAGCTTAATTCATAATGGTCAGAAACTGGAGACAACATACATACCCTTCAACAGAAGAATGGATAAAGAAAATGTGGTACATTTACACAATGGAGTATTACTAAGTTGTTAAAAATGAATCATGAAATTTGCAGGCAAAAGGGTGGAACTAGAAAAAAATCATCCTGAGTGAGATAACTCAGACCCAGAAAGAAAAATATGGTATGTATTCACTTACAAGTGGACATTAACTAATAAGTAAAGGATAATCAAGTTACAATCCACAAACCCAAATAAGTAAAGTAAAGAGGAGATGTCTAGGAGAGATGCGTGGATCTCCCTCAGAGGGGGGATATACAATAGATTTTATGGATAGACTGGGAGCAGGTAAAGGCAGGAAGGGGAATGAGATGGGGTGGAAGGAGAATGTGGTTAAATAGAGACTGTGCTGCTTTCCTGGCCACCCAGACCCCCCGAATCACACGGAAACTATATTAATTACAATACTGTTCAGCCAATAGCTTAGGCATATTTCTACTAGCTGTTACATCTTAAATTAACCCATGTCTATTAATCTGTGTGACACCATGAGGCTAAGGCCTACCAATAAGGTTCTGGTACCTTTTTTCTTCAGCAACTTCATGGCATGTCTTTGACTCTACCTACTCTTTCTCTATATATCTCTGTTCTCTATTTATCTCTGTTTAGATTTCTCACCTGGTTTTACTCTGCTAAGCCATTGGCCCAAACAGCTTTATTCATTATGCAAAAAAGCATCACATATACAGAGGACATGCCACATCAAGTGTGGGGAGAGACAACTGGAATTGGGGACAATTTGGAGTGTTATGGAAACCTAGTACAGTGGAATCTACGAAGGAATCTATGAAGGTGATCCTAAAGAGAACTTCTAGTAATGGGGGAGTTGGAGTCTCACTAGCAATCTTTTATTGCCAACCAAGGTTTCTGTGTTGCATTTAATTAAATTGGTGGTGTCCCATGAAAATTCCTAAACAATCCATGCTGTTTCTAAGACAAAGGATTGCACTCTGTCAATTGACAGCATCACCGCCATTGCTGAGGACAACAATCACATAACTCATTGAACACGAGAAATCAAGTTGCTCTATCCACAGAGCCTTCATTTGTACATTCTAGACTCTTTGGGGGAGGGGGGGAGGTACTCTGAAGGCTACTGAAAGGAAAACATGGGCAAAAATCAGCTATAAAACCTTCAACATACACTGTGTTCTGCCTGCATAATGTCCTAGGACAATGGTGGCACAAACTTTCAAAGGCCAACCAAATGTGCTGTGTCTTAAGGCCTACTCCACAAGAAGGAACCCATAATCCAACATTGAATGTATAACCAAGAGACAGAGACAAAATAGCCCATAGTTCCATGGTAAAACCAAATACTACTGGCCTAAAAAATCAATAAAATGATTCCTAATGATATTCTACTATACTCATAGATGATTATTGTTTGTATTTATTCTCAGAAGATTCCTATGGCAGCAGAAGAGAACAGTTTCAGAGACCCACAGTCAGATATTATGCCAAGAGAAATTCTAATTGATGTCTCCATCACATTCCTCTCTTCGGATAATCCCAGCCAAGAGGAATTGGAATGGTTTTAAGAGCCAGAGGGAAAGAAGGAAGGGCACTAGGAGGACAAAGCCCTCTCCATCAATTAAGGAAGGTGTGTATATGCTCACAGTGACTGAAGCAGCAAGCACAGAGACTACACATCGTCTATGTACTTATTATAGTGACTAGTTTAGTATTTCTTTGGGACTCCTGCATGTAAAAACTTGTGGTTGCCCTTGGGACTTTTCCTCTTTTGGGTTGCTATGCAACAGATATCAATACAACAGATATTGGTTCACCTTGTTGTATCTTATTTTGTCATCTTTGGTTGTCACCTGCTGCAAAACTTTTTTTTTTCCCAATGAGTGACAGAAAGGAAGGAGATTCATAGAAGAGGGGATGTGAGGAGGAACTGGGAGGAGTAGGAGAGGAAACTATAATCAGAATACACTGTATAAGAAGAGAATCTATTTTCAATAAAAGAAAAATAAAAACTTGGTATTTTATAAGACTTTTACTGACTAGTAGAAGATATATGAAGAATGAAAGCCACTGAAAGCAGAGAAATTACTTACAGAACATTTTTTAAAATTGAAAACGAGAAGACATGAGTGCTCAAACCAAGAAAATGCCAATGCCATGGAGAAGATAAGGTAGCAGATGTCTCCCTCAAATGTTTCCTTGTCAGGTTTACCAGTTGTACATTCTTCAGCTACTCATACTCATATCTCAGCTCCCAGAGGAAGGACCAACACACAATGTCAAAGTACAGCCACTTTCCAATGAGGAAGCTGGAGCAAGCTTCCTTCTAGAACAGGTTTTCATGTGGCATCAACAAAAACCTGCACTCCTTTTAGGTTAAGAGAATAGTTATAGAAATGTCAGATTCTAAGCTGGCCTCTAAGTTCAGTTACCTTTTGTTGTTTCCACTTTTTGCAGTGCACCGGCTCCCATGGTGTAATGGTTAATGCTCTGGATTCTGAATCCAGGGAGCATCTTGGTGGAACCTGTTCCTTGAGGACGAGACCTAGTCAGTCATCCTCATCAATTCAGATCATGAAACCCAATACAAATGGGCTGCCCATGCATGATTCAGCATTGCGGGGGGCATGGGCTTCACTCTTTGCAGCACTGGAGTTTGAGCCCAGTCTTCAAACATGCTAGCTAAGTGCCTCATTGAATTATATTCCTAGGTCTTGCTTATGATTACCAAATTTTTAAAATGTGCACATTTGTGGTAGTGCTCATTTGTGAAATGCTTTCATTCTTTTATTCCTTTAAAAGCAGTTATTCACATTTTTAATGATGATCCTCAAATAATCAGGGTATTTGATTCATTGACCATAATGTTCAATTTGGTATCATGCTATAGATGAGCTACTTGGACTAAACACTAATCACTGGTCACAGGAGTCCAGACGATTCTAGTCATTTTTAAATTTAAAGATTCTCTGATTATTATAATTCCCTTGCAAGTTACATTGGATAATGTAAGGTTGCAGCTAGAAGTCGTTGGCTTGTATTTCTATGTACTGTTTGATATATGAGTCCTCTCAAAAACAGAAATCTGTGTGTAGCATAGCACAGATTACAAAGGTATTCAGTAGAAACACTGTTAAGGTACTGCAACCTGCTTGTATTTGGTGAGCAACATGTTTAGAGTAACTAAATTTGTTCAAAAATATTTTGTACATTTTAAAAAAAGGTTCCCATAAATATTCAATGACTCATTTCATCACAGGCTTTGAAATTTGGAAATCAGTATGATAAATAACTGCAAAATTCTATGAAAATAGCCATTTACTAATATACCATTAATGCCCAGTAAGCTTTTTATGTAGATCTTTAAGGATAAATGTCACTATTTTACATTCAGACATGATATATTTCTGTTGCTATTTCACTGTTTCCTAATATATTATTTTATAATGTGTCTTAAGAAGTTAACATACTTTCATGGAACCCTATTAATTTAAACATGTTTCCTATTATCTATAACTATTAAATTCTTACTATAACTATTTAATCATTTTGTTTTCATAACTACTCCATAAGAAAGGTAGTATTATTTGGGGGGGGGAGAAAACACTACAATAATTGTATGCTGTGTAAAAAGGAGATGCTATGAGCAGAGGAAGCTGCTTTAGTCTGTGTGCACTTGTCTAGCTACCACAGAACATGTGGCACTTCTTTCCTGCCCGGAGTCTCCTTTCCTAAGTCATCAGTCTATACTCTGCACGCAGTTGAGAAGTGCTGGTGCCAACCGTATTTATCACAAGTATCATGGTGTCAGAACTTGACTAGACACCATCTCATTTTGCAATGAGAAGGTTGTTCCCTCCAGAAATTCATGGAACTAGGAGAACTCTATGCAGTGGTCTCTTCATTCATGTTCAAAGTCACATGGCAGGAATTGAAATGCATATTAGGTCCTCACTCTTGTGGCTCTCCCTCTAGTTTACTTCTTGAGCATGAAACTATAACATTCACAATTATCTATTTATTTATTTGCTTGTTTTTTTAAATTGTTTTGCTAGTTCTCCTTGTTATATGCAAACATCTGGTAAGAGGGATGCCAGAAATATGATTCCAATTTTATTATTTGTATAGTGCAAAAGAGTAAGAGTTAACTTGAAGATGGTGTGCACATGTCTAGAACCGTGCCTCTTAACTCTAAGGCCATTGTGCACTAGTGAGGAAAACAAGTTTGGTTGATGGAGATAGAAAAGTTATCCTGCAACATGCTGACTCATTGCCTTCAACCCACTGTACCTCATGGAGTTGATCTTTGTTTTATGCCAAGTGCCACAGAAAAGAACAACAGAAAAACAGTCAAGCTCTGGTGAGCGTGTTTATTGTTCAGTGGCAGAGCTGAAATCACTTTGCTTTAACAGCTGACTTTCCACTGAACTCCACAAAAAGTAAGCAATTACTTGGTTCATGCTCTTTAGTAGACTGGATGCTTGCTTAGTTTATTTTAAGCTTCTAGATTTGATCTATCACTGCAGGAATGATAATATCCCTTAGCAATTATGGCATTTTTCATTTGTTCTCCTATTGTGCATTTCTCTGAGCTCCAGATGAAAAATAAATCTCCTTTGAGTGTTGCATGTATATGCAGTAATAGCAGAGAGAACTGTTCACTGTTGATGGAGGCTAATGGGAGTAACTTTGGACTTCTTCCCTTTGCTGCAATCAGCCTAAACCTTGCGAAATTAAATACAGGTGGACTAGTAGGAAGTGAATGTGCTTCAGATACATGCTTAAATGCTGAAAGACAATTTCATCACTTGTTCATTGCCACTCATTACAAGAAATCAAAAGATTTACTTGTTTTTGAGTCTAAGAACTCCATTATTTCTTTCTTTACCAGTTTTTTAAAGACAATAGATTGCTTACTTTATCACTGAAAACCATAAATCATAATTTAAGGATTTTTCTTGATAGCAGTTGCTTACTTTAAGATATCTTTTAACCTGTAAATATATAATTATTTTATTTATTTATTTTGTTTTTTTTGAGACAGAGTTTCCCTGTTAAACAGCCCTAGCTGTTCTGAAACTAGATCTTGTAGATCAGGTTGGCATCAAACTCTCAGAGATCCATCTGCTTCTGCCTCCGAGTGTTGGGATTAAAGGCGTGTGTCACCACCTCCTGGCATGATTATATGATTATATTTTTAATTACAAGGGGGGGATGAATTGGTAAAGTTAATTCACCCTTTTTCCATGTTAGAACTTTAAATATAATTTAAACTTAAATTCTGTGGAATATGAATCACTTATTGCCTCCCAATCAATAAGAAAAAAAAATAAAACAAGGAAAGCTGTTTTATTAAGAGAAAGAATAATAGAATTTCAAGTTCCTTCTAAAATACTCAGCTCCATAAAATTGAATACAAAACTAGTGGTTTCCAAGTCTGAAAAGTGTTATTAACTAATAGATACCAGGCTTCAGTTACATATGGTGACTGAGCTGAGCAGATCCGCTAAAGGGTGTCTATACTCATTTACAAAAGAAAATAGATTTTGCATTGTGATGCCCTGGTAAATGTTTTTTAAAGGTAAACTTTCTTCAAATTGTGGGTGATAGCAAGGATATTGGCTAAATAGAATTGTCAGTTATAAAGCAGAGGAACGATCAGAAGTTTGTATAAAATGACATTACTTCTGCAGTGGTGAATGCAGTAGTTCCTATTACTGTCTAAATTAAATAGAAATGCAAACTTTCTAATAATGTTACTCCCTTCCTCAAAGAAAAAGACCATTTATTTTTGAGGAAATAGTGCTTTTATTTTATTTATTGAACATTGGAAGGATAACAAATACTTTTGAAGCATAATTAATAAATGTTCAGAGACTGATATTGGGGTTCAACCTGAAGGCCAGAAAAGCAAAACAACCAGCAACTGACTTTGATCTTCAGGCAAGTTTTATTTATTAAAATACAAATGAAATGCCACTACATTGTTTCCAGAGTCGTATGTAATTATTAAAGCTTTTAGTTATAAAGTAGTAACACACACACACACACACACACACACACACACACACACACAGTCACAGAGCATACAAATAAAACTCGGGTCCTCATGCATGTGAGGACATTATCCTCTCTCCAACCTTTAAAATGAAGACCTTAAAGTTCCCAACAAAATTGAAAGGAGGGTGAGTATTTCTCATATATCCCTTCATCCATACCTTTATGGCATCATCCACTATCAACATCCATTAGAATGGAACATGCATTGCAACGGAAGAATTTATAATAAGTCATCATATTATCCAAAGACCATAGTTGACATTTGGATTTACCTTTAACATTACACATTCTTTAGGTTTAAACATACACATAATGGTATGCAAAATACATATATATTTAAATTTATGTTTTTAAATGTACTCTGACAATGTATTAGAAGCAATCTTTTCTTATGGTTTATTTTGTCTTCTATATTCTCTGAGTCATTCATCAGTATGCTCATTTAAGGTTTTCTTTAGGAAATTGTGATTATGAAGACAGACAAAAATGAGCAACAAAACATTTCCACATATTGATTTAATGTAGCACTTTAATGACATTAGTTTCCATTTATTTCACTTGAAAATTGTTAACTGTAATAAATATTTGTTTTGTCCTATACATTGACAAAATGAGAGATTTAAAGGATCCTTTTCAATGTTGGCTAAATGTTGTTAACTATAAAAATTTACTTAGTATATGAGTGTTAATAAGATTCTAGTTATCAAAGATTATGTATCTTTTTAATATCTTGGTACTAATTATAATTATATCAGTAGATTTATTAATTTCTTTTCTCAGATTAAATTTCCTTTTTATGGTCATGATAAGGACTTATCTCTTTTTACTTTTAATCATTTATCAGTAGTTACTCATAATCTGGGTGAGTCTAAAGTATTAGAAACACTGCTAATGCAGTCTGAGCTCCTGTGTCTATTGATATGCTAACATTTCTCCTCAGGCATTCGTTCAAGGAAGGCAATTGCCCTACATGCAGTTATGAGGAAACATCAGGAGTGTGCTGGTATTCCTGACATTTCTATGATCATTTACTTTTTCTCTTCAAAGCTGATATTCATAGGTTTTTAATAACTTAGGTAGAATTAACATCTGTAATTAATTTCTAATAATTTATATTTAACAATATTGAGATATAATTCAAATATGCAAAAGGTATATTTATATCTTGTATTTAAAAATATTGACTAATAATTCAAACAACCTTAACTGTAAGCTTTTATGCTAATAACTTCATTATTAAATCGGGTATAGTAAATATAACAAGAAAGATTTTCGTTACTAAAAAGGTATTAATTTTTTAAAGTATGAAGAGCTTGATTGCAGCCTGGGGTCCAGAGGCTGCTCTTCACCTTTCAGTACACAACAGTATACTCAGTTCATTCTTACAAAAATTATCTTCTGTGAAAACTGAAAGATCCCAAGAGAGTTCAATATACTACTGGGGATTTAGAAAGGTAGATTTAATTGAAGAGGAAACCCAAAGAGGAAAGTAAATTTGTTTGTTTATGCCCTTCTGTAGCTTAAGAGAGAAATGCAAAATCTATATTTACTGCCTTAATTAAGCACCAGAGCTTCTGAAGTTTTGAATTCATATTTCTGCATTGCTAAAGTTTTACAGAATTAATATTTGTATTCTTTTCCAGTGATCAAAGGCAATGAAAAATTCATTGCTTAAAGAAAATTAAGGACTCCAAGTTGTGCTGAGAATACACTCTTGCACATTCATTCACTAAACTAACATTTGTTCAGCATGTAGTATTAATGCATGCTCTGCAAGCAGTATGGAGGACACGGAGTAAGACTTCAGTTATAATTTCATAACATTTCCAGTGAAAAGTGTGAAGGTACAACAGAGGCATTTTGCCTCTTTAAAAAAAATGGATTAGAGCCTGTGGATTTACCTTTTGGACAGGATAGTCAAATAAACGGAAACAGCACTTTCTGGTACTGTAGGTTAAAACAATAATGACTAATTCCCAGGTCTACTCCTCTCAGCTTTGGAAGTAGGACTGAGAAATTACAAACTTCTTTCAAATGCTAGAAAATGCAGTAAAAGTCAATAGACAGAGCCCAAGAGAGTAGACAAAGGGGATTCTTTTGTCTGCTTGCTTCTGGCTTTTCTTGCACCTGGAGCATCATTTCAGAGACTACTTTACCTTGGTAACTTTTCCAGCTTTCTATTTTCTACCATTTTAAAGACAGCTACATGTCTCCTGCGTAGAGAATGAACTGCATTAGTTTGTAACATTCAGGGATCTGAATCCATTGGGTTCTTCTCGAAAGACCTATGTTTCTCTAATTTCTGCAACTTTCTTGCTTCCTCATTCTCAGGGGGCAGAGCTGCTTTCAACAATTTCTGTTTTCCTGGCATGTCATTGCTTTCTTGTTTGTCTGCCAGTTGCCAGTTTGTAGTACTCAGTTTAAAATTATTCATATTAAATTCTTTCTATATATGTAGCTAGTGGTTTTTGATCCCCAACTCTTCAGAGATTAAGATTTTCATAGTTTCAGAGATTAAGATTTTCATAGTCATGATCCTTAAGACACAACCTGCTCTGTAATATTCATAATGTATATTCTTTTGATGATTTTTAGCACTAATATTTTCACTTTACCACATGCATCTCTTTTCATCTATGTACTTAATATTCCATATGTAGGTACCCATGTTTACATATTATACATAAGTATGTAAAGCATATATACCTAGTACAAACAAAAATCAATGTAGGTCAAAGGCAATGAATAATAATATATTACTGATCCTTTTTTGTAGAGCCAATAAGAGTTCAACATTTTCTACATTTATGAGACCTTGGGAACCAGTGCTTCAAATGGTATCAAATTCCCTACAATTATGAAATTTTCTATGGTGCCATAAAACATAAAATCATTGTTATTATAAACAAATGGAGCTTATGAGTCCTATTATGTATTCTGTCAGCTACTTATATTTTGATAGTTATTGAGTTACACAAAAAGGGTTTCTTTCTAATTCCAAGACAAATGTACATAATACATAAAATACTTAGGTAAAATTTTTGCAGATAAATTGATTCTCATAAATATTATAGAAAGTTTTAGGCAAATAGCCTGGTAATCTATTTTTAAAGTTGATTTGTGATTCACTGTAATATGATAATCTCCAACTCTGCTAGTAAATCCCAAAGTCCTACAATCTGCTTTGAAATGCCAAGTACTGAACACCAAAAAATCTTCATGGATGTTTGCTGGCTTATTGCTTTGAACACAAAGAGAATAAAGTCTTCTACTTGACATTAAAGATGTAATGTAAGGTTGGGTTTTTGGACAAAATTCAAAAGGTATATGTTTTTCTTATGAACATGGTAAAAAAAAAGCTATCAAAAGTTAAAAGAGGCCTTAATCCACCTGCACTAATTTTATTTATTTTTGGAGACTAGCTCTTCCATTTAAGCAGTAAACAAAAAACTTCATTATTCTATTGAGTTTTATAACTTTTGTCATTTTAAGATAAAAGTTGACAATTTTGGGATTATCTTTTACAGAAAAGGAAGCAGAAACCACTAAACAGTAACAACCCAGTGACTTTAACTTTTCTAAGTAACAAAAGACTTGTATTAACTGTGGATGTTGTCGTTAGTGCAAGGATACCAGCGGTTTACCATAGGTGGAGATATGCTGGATTCTTCAAAATACCATGTCCTGTGTGCCTTCTGCAAGCATTCCTCTATTATATATCCCTTTAAATTAGCCGTCTATCAAATTTCTCCCCCAGAGGGTGAAACACACAGTGAAGCCCTGTTCTATATTACTGGGGTTGGAGAAGATAGGCACAGGGAGGGTTGGCACAAGAGAAACACTAGCTATGGGGTAGATGGAACTTTGTGAAACAAAGCACAAGTCAGGCTGGATTGGAAGTCCCTTCCCTACTTGTCAGTCTTCATTGACTTCACAGCTTTGATTCAGCTGATTCTCTGTAGAAAATAGGATATTGTGAGCATATCCTCTTAAGTTATATCAGAAATTACTCTGATTCTTGGGTAATGTTCATAATCATAGCATGCAACGTGCTAATGGTGTCTTGTCTCAGTTTGGGAAAAGATGCACATGGAAAAGAAATGTATTCTGAAACAGAACCCAGAAGTCTCTGGTTTCCAATTAACTGAGTATTTGTGAGACAAATTAGATATTTTAGCTTTACAATCAGACTTGCCTAATGAAATTACTGTTGATTATTAGTAAAATACAAAAAATTGTCATCTAATCTACTGAGAACCCAAGATGGTTTTTTATTGTATATGCTTTCTTATAGTCTACATGTGGCTGGCAAAGGAAACAACATGCTTCAATGAAAATGACATAAATTAGTTAAGTTATCCAAGCCCATATGTGGTAAAAGTGCCAGAGAAATTTTGGATATTATGAAGAAAAGACACCCATTTCATATTTTTATAAATGAGATGATAAAATGCATGAATACTTTATCCACTTACTTTTTTTGGCTTTGATTTCTTGAAACCACTAGGTGACAGTGTAACTTAAGAACAAAGTAAGCAATGTTTTCAGAATTCATAGTAACTCTCAGATGAGAATTTACACTAAAATAGTAATTTGAAAATTAAACATTTGTTTTGAAAGACAACAGAAATTTCCACATACAGGATTACTTCTAGGTGGCACCGCTTTGTACAAAGCTTCCATCATGACACCTGCCTGCTTTGGTGAGGTATAACTCAGAAAAGTATAATTTTCCTTTTTCTTTTTTTGTTCTGCTTTTCTTTGAGGTACTGGTTAAAGGCCTCAGTACATTTTTCCTGATACTACTGGTCATTTTTACACTTTTTCTGAACTCATCCTCCCTTTCATCACACAACCAGTAGCAAAGATCCACATCTATAGTGGTTTGAATTGGTATAGGCCCCGTGGACTCATGTGTTTGAATGCTTGGCCCATAAGGAGTGGCAGTATTGGGATGTGTGACTTTGTGTATGTGTGACTTTGTTTGTGTATGTGTGACTTTGTTTGTATATGTGTGACTTTGCTGGAGGAAGTGTGTCTCAATGCACACTCATCAAGATATAGAACTCTCGTCTCCTTCTCCAGCACCATATCTGCCTACATGCCACACACTATGGTGATAATGGACTAAACCTCAGAACTGCAAGCTAGCTTAAATCAAATGTTTTCCATTATAAGTTGCCGTGGCCATGGTGTCTGTTCACAGCAATAGAAGCCCTAACCAAGGCACCATTCTCAATGTTCAAACTTTAAAAGGCATCATTTCCTTAGCTCTTCTCCATCTCTTTCCTTCCCACAGCTGCCAAGACTCACAGTTTGCCTGCCCTTTGGTTTTCTCTCAAACTCTAATAACATGGTCTTTGAGCTTCAAAAAATATTACTGCCATGTGAAAAATCAAAGGGATGAAATATTTGTTCTTTTCTCAGTAAACTTCCTATCTTCACAGGTTAACAAGATTTACAATGAAATTCTTTCTATCATGAAACAGAAAAACCTCATATGAACAAGTCATCATTATTTAAGATGATTGATACTGACTTCTAGGCTTTTTTTTCAGTAAGTTACAATAGTCCATCTTCAGTTCCTACACATTTATATAGTAAAGAAACAAAATATTATTTTCTACTTATCCACTTATTTTTAAGAAAAATAAACTAAAATTGACACCATTTGCCATCATTTATAATACAATGATATTTTATGGATATTGTAGCAGTTTTACTCTATTATTGAATGATGTTGAATATTTATTGATTATAGTCAATATATATTGTTAGCAGAAATCTCAGAAATTCATTCATTCTCTTTGTTGGAATTCTTTTCTCTTGTAGAGCCTGGAAGGTATAGCTTACCTTATGGAGTTATACACAATGTTAAAATAACCACATGTATATGTAATAAAGGAATTATTGGCCTTTGTCCCTTGTTCCTGGGTAGTCTTCAAAACCTCAGAATACTCTGATTGATTGGGCTACCTTTATTCTTATCAGTAGGCTTTATGACTGTAGCTAATAGTTTTTATGCTAATGGGTAACTTAAGGTGAGTTTCTCCACTGTTACTACTAATATACCTTGTGTTGTGGTGGGGAGTTGACCACTACAGAAAGGCAAATACATGATTAAAGAATCAAGATTTAGTCATTCAATATGAGCTAATTTCTAGGGAAAGGAAGAGAGCTTGGAGCAAGCTCCAAAGTACAATGGCTCACTCACAAAGCTTTGCATACAGAGTGTGGGTGCACTTCCCTGGCTTGACTGTTACACACTAAAGAGTGATGCTTTCTGAGGGGAAGACATGTTCTTATATGGAATCTTTCTAGACCTTTCCTGTCTCTCTCTCCCTCTCTGACAGTTTTTTTTTTATCATTATCTTGTTGGTTTAGTAAAAACTAAGCCATAAAGTTAGCATTTTCTTGAGGTCCATGAATTTGAGATAATTGTCCAACCTGACAGAGCAGTAGGAGTTTTCTGACTTTTTAGGTAGCTTGTCATGAGTCAGGGCAGCTTAGACTGATAAGCTCATGGCTAGTAGCTGAAGTGAACATCTTAAGGGGAACTTTGCTCTTAGTCTCAAATTTGGCAAGATTACAAGATATCAGATTAAAAATCTCACACTTCAAATTAGTATAAATACTTTGATTGGTACTTGAGCTATTTCTCAAGAACTGCCACTCAGTTCTCCTTCAAAATTCCCTCAGGCATTAGTGACACTCACCTATGAATAACTCTTTTCAATTAATCACTGTGTCATCTCTGTTTCTCCAAAGAAGTAATCTATCCTATGACTTACATATGAAAATATGAATCTTAAGGTAGACAATTTTTTGGTGAAATAGATTCTTAAGCAAAGTAAGTGAATTTGTGGCATCTCATTTTTGTAATCATAGCTATTCATTTTCATGTTCTTCCTTCAGAGAAAGTATTATACTGAGAGAAAACAAGCTGCTGTGAGAGCACCTTCTGCTCCTTCAGCCAATAGCTGCTGAAATACCAGCCCACCGGGGCGTGGTCTATTGCTCTTTGAAAAAGAGTGGCAAGCTTTGGCTTGCTCTCTTGGTTTCAGCTCTTGGTTCCAGCTCTTGCTTCCGGCTCTTGCTTCAGGGACTAGACTCCTTTTCTGACTGTTGGTGTTCTGCAAGTTTTCCCCTAAAATAAATACCCCTGTGAATCCAAACTAGTGTGGGATTGATTTGCGCACTAACAAGATGAGAGGCAAAAAGTATTTTAGCTTAGATCCATACTAGTGTGAAGAGGACACCAGATAATCTGAAGCAATAATACAATGACAAGGTCAGATTGCCACTTCAGGCTCTGTTTATGTTGAAGACAGAGGAAAAGTGTATTACTTTGATCCAAATCAAATGTTTCTTCTGCTTCTGTTATCATATTGATAGCATTGTATACAACACTTCCCAATTAACAGTAGACTTAATTGGGATGCTATGACTATCCCCACCCTTCCATTGCTATAAAGCACTGAGAGAGATTCATATGGCATTTGCACACTTTACCAGGGAGGCACAGCAAAGAGAACAGTTGTAATTCTGCCATCTTTTTATAGTCATGCCTGTTCTCAGGTATTGTGTGTTATTTAAAATTTTCTAATATATTTTTTTTCTTTTAAGTAGGCAATCAGGTTTCATTGACTACAACCAAGAATATTAACTCATAGGGTTTTCAAAAGTTACTTTATGTGTAATGGTAAGAAAAATTCTCAAGATAAAATATTCTCTGTTAATAATTGTCCTAAATAAAAATATGTTCATGAGGACCAAAGTGGAGGTAGAAGAAAATAAAGTAAAATATTGAAATGACTCCAACAACAGTATAATTCATGGCATGCTGTGAATGAATAAAACGCACACAGGAGTCAAAAGATGGGTACACAGTAAATGGTGGAAGTCAGAAATATTAGATTTCAACTAGAAGAGAAAAATGAGGGCTATTCAAAATATGTGTAGATGAATGAAATCATTATTTTATCATATGAAAAAATATTTACTAAAGAGATAGAACATCAACCACTAATGGAACTTCTTTAAACAGAAAATGAGGTTATCTATAGGGAGCCATTTGTTTCAAATGATATTCTCTTTAGGAAGAATTATTTAATAAACGTGGTAGCTGAAATATTTCACAAATACAGACTTTTTGTTTGTAATTATCAATGTAAATAAATCTGAATAAATCTGAAAAATCCCAATTCTATTGATAAGTAAGCATTGTTAAAATAAAAATTCTTTTAAGTAAACTTTGACTGTCTAACATTGTCATGTTCCATGTGGCCCGGCCGAATGTAGTAAGGTCCATAAGGATCTTGGACCTCAAAGAAATGCAGAATCTCAGCCGTACTTCATTTCTACTGACTTAGACCCTGCATGTGTACAACCTCCCAGTGTGATTTGTATTAGAAGTATTAGTATAGAACAGAGAGCAAATATTTAATTGAGTCCAAATCTCCCGGTTTCTAAGCTACTCTTTACAAGTCAATAAGTCACTCTTGGAACATGAATTAATTGCTTAGTTCACTAGCATTTATTTAATGCAGAGGAGGTCTAGGCTAAAGGAATTAATTAAACTGACAAATTATATTCCAAGTTGAAACTCTGTGGTCATTTGAATTAATCTTCAGACTCAGATCTAGACAATTAAAATGCTTTGAGCAAAGTTAGTTGTCCTAGATCATGGCATAGAGAATTAAAGGAATAAAACCTAGAATGTCCTGATTTTAAACATAAGGACTCTATGTAGACATGAGTAGTGAATTCACTGTAATAAGAGAGTAGAAACTAGTTTTAAACCACAATTTTAACTTTAACAATTTTATTCATGGACACACATCTTATCTTCCAGACTCTTTAATAGTCCTGATAGTTCCCTCGTACACTATATTTACAGCAAAGTACAGTGAAATGATATGATTTCAAGTCCTAATTAAAAAAACCTAGGCATCTCTGCTGTGCTGCCTAGAATTCCATACATGGAAGAAGCTAGACACCACATGGCAAAGCTACTCAAGAAGTTCATTGGAGCAGTGAGAAGTACAGCTTAATGGTTTGGACCATTACCTGTTTTTGCATAGGATCTGAGTTTAGTCTCCAGTACACACATGGTGGCTCAGAAACATGTGAAAGCCCAGGGGACAGGGTGATTTTTACTGGCCTCCATGAACTCCAACCAGGCATGAGGCACAGGTATGTATAGGTGTGGAAATATTTATAGACATAAAAATAAAGTTTTTAGAGAAAGAAATGGAGGTGTTCACATAGACAAGAATTCAACCAGTACCAACTTGTTTGTGATGTCAGACTTTACAGCTGACAGTGACTGCATCTCATAAAGGAACCTAAGAAAGAACTCTCCACTAAGGCCAATTCTAAAGCTTTAACAACTAAGAAACACTAATACTTTCTTTGAAGTAATTTGCTGTACATATGCAACTTTACTTGGTGCAGACTTTTTTTAACAGAGATTAGCTCTGCCTTAAGTCATATAACAATTCTATAATGCAAATTTGAAAAATTCTCTATAATACACAGGTATAATTTTTAGAGATACAGTTGTTTAAGTGGTATATTTAATATATATGAAAGAATATATCTACTATAATATTTTCTAAAGCTACTTTGGATATCTTCATCAAAAATATTTTTCTGTAATGAATAAATGGTTTGTACAATAGACAAACAACAAATTTTAAATATAAAAATTCCAAAGTTTTCAAAACAAGGACATAGTGTAGACTTAAACTCTTAATTCTCTCAGTTTGTCTCATTAGTCTTTTTCTTTTTGTTGGAGTAGGGATGATTCAGAGATATTAAATATTAGGGATCTTTATTCTGAGTTTCTGTTTAGTGACATGAGATGGGGTGAGAAGTTGCCAGAAATCCAAATTTCTTTTGTAAGACAGAAAAAGGCAGCATTTCACTCCTCTTGATGAAAGATATTACAAAGACATTACTTCACTAAAAGTAAGCAGGGGAAAGTCAAAGTTGGTCAAAGTTTATTTGGTTGAATGTAATTCTATAGATAATACAGATTGTGGACAATCCCACATGTCATTAAGGCATTAGTAAACATACAAGAGTGCAGACAATCTTCCTGGAAACTATCTTAGTTATGTTCATTTGCTGTGATAAAATACCATGACCAATACAACTTATAAAAGAAAACATCTAATTTGGGGTGTTACAGTTCCAGAAGGTTAGAGTCCATGACTGCCATGGGAAACATGGCCATAGGTGGGCAGATATGGCACTGGAGAAGTAGCTGAGAGCTCATGTCTTGAGATTTGACCATGAAGCAAAGAGAACTAACTAATGCAATGGGATTTGAAAACCTCAAAGCCTTTGCCCTAGCGGCATATCTCCTTTAATAAACCATATCTGCTAATAATTCCTCCCAATTTCTCCATTTGGGATTAAGACTGAGTAAGGCCACCTCTTCTAATCCCAGCTTTTCTCAGTTGCCTTTAGTTCTTTGTGCAGGGATGAGGCCTTGTAGGTCTTGTAGGCTTTTTTCCATCCAGTTTATCATGTTCATAGGTGCTATCCTTGTTCACTGAACATTTGGGCACCCATGTTTGTGAGATTTTATGGGTGTAGCTTCTGCTATGACTAATAGACACAGTCTCATAATAAACTCTATGATCCTCTGGCTCTAAGAATCTTTATGCCCCTTCCCCTTTTCTGCAATGTTCCCTGAGACTTAGGTATAGGGCCACTACTATTTCTTTATGTTGCCCACAAATAATTTGTTTGAATTAGCTACATGTTAAAGTATGCCTATCATAGCCCCAGTGATAAACCACATATACACAGCTATCTCTACACCAAATATCCATTATAAGCTTGTTAAAATAAGGAGTTACTGTGTCAAAAAAATCTGGGTTAGTTAGGATTATCAGGTAAAGGTATATGGCCACTGTATACCGGATTTCTTTTTTTTTTTTTTAATTTTTTTTATTTATTTATTTATTTTTTTTAATAATTTTTTTTATTAAGAAAAGAAGAAAAAAAACATAAACAAAAACCAAGTTTCCACCTCCTCCCAGCCTCCCATTTCCCTCCCCCTCCTCCCACCCTTCTCCCCCTCCTCCCACCCTTCTACCCCTCCCCCCACTCCTCTCCCCCTCCCTCTCCAGTCCACAGAGCAGTCCAGGTTCCCTGCCCTGTGGTAAGTCCTAGGTCCTCCCCCCTCCGTCCATATCTAGGAAGGTGAACATCCAAACTGGCAAGGCTTCCACAAAGCCAGCACATTAAGTAGGATCAAAACCCCGTGCCATTGTCCTTGGCGTCTCATCAGCCCTCATTGTTCGCCATGTTCAGAGAGTCCGGTTTTATCCCATGCTTTTTCGGTCACAGTCCAGCTGGCCTTGGTGAGCTCCCAGTAGATCAGCTCCACTGTCTCAGTGGGTGGGTGCACGCCTCGTGGTCCCGACTTCTTTGCTCATGTTCTCCCTCCTTCTGCTCCTCATTGGGACCTTGGGAGCTCAGTCCAGTGCTCCAGTGTGGGTTTCTGTCTCTGTCTCCATCCATCACCAGATGAAGGTTCTATGATGATATGCAAGATATTCGTCAGTATTGCTCTCGGATAGGGTCATTTCAGGTTCCCAATCCTCAGCTACCCAAGGAACTAACTGGGAACCTCATGTTGGGCACTTGGGAGCCCCTCTAGGGTCAAATCTCTTGCTCACCCTAAAGTGGTTCCCTTAACTAAGAATTGTGGTTCCGTGCTCCCCTATCCACCTTTCCTTTATCCCAATTCTCCTGATTCCACAAGTCCCCCCTCCTTCCCTTCTACCTTTTCTCTCCCCATCTCCCCTTACCCCCATCCCACCTCACCCCCAAGATCCTAATTTTCTCCCTGGCAATTGGGTCTACTTCCCTTAGCCAAGAGGATAACTATATGTTTTTCCTTGGGTTCACCTTCTTACTTAGCTTCTTTAGGTTCACCTATTGTAGACTCCGTGGCCCTAATTTATGGCTAGAAACCAATTATGAGCGAGTACATCCCATGTTCATCTTTTTGGGTCTGGGACACCTCACTCAGGATAGTGTTTTCTATTTCCATCCATTTGCCTGCAAAATTCGAGAAGGAATGTATACCGGATTTCTAATGCAGGTACCCTCATTTTTGTAAGTTGCAATGGTCTTTGGCCAAGAGTCCATCTCATCAATAGGTATCCCATAGCAAAATAGGTCTTCCTTCTTCTTCAACTTTATGATGATCTTGGTGACACAGCTTTTAGTGACACAGTTCCAGGCCTGGTACAGGAATCCAAGACTGGGCCATTTACAATACTTGCATCTTTTCAAAGTCCCAGTGTTAGTTCTAGAGGCATCTGGCTCATCTGGTCAATGAAGGGCACTTAGTGGAAATGGACTTCACTTTCTATGAAGTTCCCTTTTTCATTCTGAACGGAATGATATAAACTGAAGATTCAGGAAACATTAGCAGGACTTGCCTGCAAAAGCAGGAATAGTGATGTAATACTCATTGCAGATTTCAGGCAACTTGATACAATACAATTCAGAAACAGTGGAAGCTAAATAAAACCCGAAGAAAATTAGAAGCCCTTCTTTGAACTTCTCAGAAAAAGGCACAAACAAAGTAAGATTAGTGAGACTAAAATGAACAATAAGTCTTCCAATGACTAGATAACACTGCAAGCCAACACATACCCAGTACTTTCAGGAAACCCAGACATCACCTATAATGAAAATGACATGCTGGGAACCGATCAGAATGTGATGGGAATGGGAGAACTCTGAGGAGAATAAATTAACAGCTACTGTAAGAAAACAAACACAATCAGCTTGGAAAATACAGAAAAAAATTCAACATCTTCATAGAGAAAGTTGAAGAGACAGATTCAAAAGAATTAAACAAATTATTGAGCTGAAAAATAATCTAGCAAAGTTGAAAATGCAATAGAAGTGATAAAAGAAATCATTATGCAAAAAGATTGACTAAATGAAAGTGTAGTTTCAGAATCATTGTGCTTGAAAACATCCTAGAGCATTTACTAACAAAGAACAAGAAAGATGAAAATGTACGAGAACTTCGAACAACATTACGATAGCAAATGTTGTAGCTACAAGCATTCAGTAAAAATATGAGGATGCTAGTGGCATTTTACTCATTCGAAGCATCAATAACAGAAAATTTCCCAGATCTTGAAAGTTGCACAACTCTCCATATATACACTGGCCAAATGTATATAACTATAAAAGAATAAACTAAGCCAGTCTACCTCAATATATCACATAAAAAATGTGAATGCTAAAGAGAGTATGTTCAAAGCTACAAGAGAAGAGCTATGGAAGCTATATACTGACACCCCAATTTGTATTATAGCAAACTTGTCTCATGAAAATTTACAGGTAAGGAAGGAGTAGCATGAGCCATTCATCATACAAAGAAGGAAAACATCACTAAGAAGACTACAAAGCTGTGAAAGGTATGACTTAGAATGACAGAATCTGGGTGACAGTGTCTATGGGAGAACTGTTCTACAAGTAATGTCAAGGGCAGTTCTTCAAACTAATGGAAGTATGTAAGTAGTGATAGGAAAACAAGGGGCAATTTCAAATAGGTACGAGTAAGTGTGCAGATTAATTCAGAATGCAGTGACATTGTCAGCATGCTGTGTAAACCATCTTTAGTATGAGGGCTGTGCATGAGTTTCTGGGAAGAACTGCAGCTTACATTGGACCACTCTGCAAGGCTGATTAACTGACTAGTTTTGAATAATTATGGAGCATTTAGAATGTTGCCAGTCCCCAGTCTAATTACAGTTTAAACCATAGGTTGTCTTCGGCCTCTCTGATAGCCTTAGACATCCTTTGCCCATCTCTGTGTCTGATCTAATATCCATGTGCCTGGCAGGTAAAACATTTAGAAATGTATTAATTTAACAGACAACAATCTCCTCCCAACTAAAAGGCTAAGAATGCTGGCAGATAATATGTGAAGCCTACACTTTTACCATAACTGGAATCTAAACAAGTTGGTCTCATAGGGGTTTCCATAGGATGGTGAATTACTGAGAAGAATGAGAGATTTAGGAACAGAAACTAAGTTACAGTAAGAGAGAAAAAACATTGGCGTACTATTACACAACATCCCAAGAGGAGGGTTTTGAATATTTCCACCATAAAGAAGTGATAAGTAAGTAAGGTGACATTTTTAACTTTAATTTTAGTATGCAATATAGATATATTTTAAAACATAATATGATACCATCAATATGTGTAAATTTTTAATTTTTATGTAGCATGCCAAATATATTTAATTTAAAAAAGAATTTTAAAATTCTAATTAAGTATATTCCAGATTTAAAGCTCTTTTATCAGAGAGGCAATATATTGCAGCAAGATTTGGCTAGTAATAGTGTAGATAGGAAGGAGTATGTTTCTCAGAAAATTAGGAAATAACCTTCCTCAAGACCAAGTAATACCACTTTTGGGTATATATCCAAATGATGCTCAATAGTGCCACAAGGACATGTGCTCAGCTATGTTCATAGCAGCTTTGTTTGTCATAGCCAGAACCTGGAAACAACGTAAATGCCCCTAGACCAAAGAATGGATAAGGATAATGTGATACATTTACACAATGGAGTACCACACAGCAGAAAAAAAATAACAACATCTTGAAATTTGCAGGCAAATGAATGGAGCTAGAAAACATCATTTGAGTGAGGTAACCCAGACACAGAAAGACAATTATCACATGTACTCACTCATACTTGGTTTTTAAAATAAAGCAAAGAAAATCAGCCCAGAAATCACAATCCCAGAGAACTCAGACAACAATGAGGACCTAAGAGAGACTGGCATAGATCTAATCTACATAGGAAGCAGAAAAAGACAAGATCTCCTTAGTAAATTTGGAGCATGGGGACCTTAGGAGAGGATTGAAGGGGAGGGGAGAGAAAAGGAGGGGAACAGAGAAAAATGTAGAGCTCAATAAAAATAAAAAAGAAAATAAAGAAAGAAAGGCATATGGTCAACATTTTGTTGTTAATTTACATATATGGAAATTAAATATTACAATGCACAGTGAAAATTCATGGGTCTAATTTAATTGTCATCCCTCATATTGTATGTACACACATACAAACACACATACACACAAAGCTGTTAGATACACATTGAACAAATAAACACAAAGTAGAAACTTAATTGTCCATGGGCAGTTGTTTTCCATGTTTGCTATATAATTTTCCCTTGAGTAAAAGAAACATGCATACATTTTCATGTCCCAATGAGTCCAGTCTTTTGTGAAGACACAGTTGTTAGAAAGGTCTCACATACATTGGGAGTGGGAACACACTAATTTGCTCTTTTTTTGCTAATAGAAAAGATTTTCTCATGCTCTGGAATTTTTTTTTTTTTAAAGAAAATCATCTGTGAAGTTTTAAACATGTTCTTTCTATCTTTTCTCCGGAAAAGTTTTTTGTAAAGTTTCACCTAATAAGACTTTTTTTTTTTAAATGAATGTTGCAAGTTATGTAACATTTAGTAACAAAATGTATATTACTTTTCAGGAGACTTTTTAAAATAACATCCACTCTTTTATTAACTCTTTCCATCCCAATATTAACTATCTCAGGCTGTTTTCCTGGCTTGCACTTGGAGTTGGTGGTTACAGATATGCCAAACCCAGAACTGACACTTTTTCAAAAACTTACAAGCCATGAGGACACAATTATGTAAGTAAAACAGGCTGTGGAAAGTGCTGCAAAAAGTATTTTATCAAGTTCAACATGACCAGAAGAAAGGGAACAGTCCAGACTACTTGTATCAGAGACTGAATTGAACAGAAACAATAGCATTAAATCTGACTACAAAGTGAAATGCCATAACTTGTATTTTGGGCAGCCATAATAGATTTCCCTGAAACGAGGCCCCATGGAACAAGGGTTATTAAGAAGCAGGTTCAAGGGCATTCCTTGGTTTCCTTCTATTAAAGCCAGAATCTAGGCTTATAAGGAATCATGACTCCTACCTCAATCACTGCTTTTTGCCAGGGAAACCAAGTCTATTACACTGAAGAGACCTTCAGGTCCTGTCACCCTGGAGCTGGCGCCAGAGGGCTGAGATGCTTTTATAATTAGCCACAAGGTGACACCATTGGAGACTTAAAGTGCTTTTGTTCTATCTTATCTTTTCTTACTTTAAAAATATTATTGTTTTCTGACTCTTCTATGTGAACTGGGATTTAAAAACACCTCTTTGTGGACTACTTGAATCCTGAGTACTTCCTGTATATATTATACATTTTATTAAATTATATTTCCATTTTGCTTGTTTATCTCATTTCATTCAACCAAGAATACATGGGAGCTGAGGGAAGAAAAAAATTTACCTTTCTTTCCTTCTGAATTTCTAGCATGCAGTCGAGTTCTTTTAAATACAATTTTATCACAATTTTCATATAAATAAGTAGGGATCTAAGAATGCTACTGTTGGCCAGGGTTTAATGGCTAATGCTTAATCTAGTGGGGGTAAGAACCTGCTCTACTGGACAGAGTGGTGTTAGTACAACAGGATGAAAAGGGGTTGGGAGCAGGTCCATTGACAGAAGATTCCTTTCCCACCACAGTTATGTGATTTGATTTTGAAGATGAAGTCTCAAGAAAATTTGACATATTGCTATATTTAGGATGTGGAATGTCCATCCATTGTCTATGTATTAAAAGGTTGTTTCTTAGGCAATGATGCTACTTCTATGGGATAGAGTCTTAAGAGATAGCACTCAATGGAAGACCTCTTAATAACTGAATGACTGCCCTTGAAGAGAATTGTGAATCCTTCCCATGAACTGAAAATTTTTTTTTTGTTTTTTGTTTTTGCCATGTGCCTCTGATACAACAATGCCACCATAAGGGTAAAGCACCTGGGGCAACTGACCATAAACTGTACTCTCTAAACCCGGGCAACATAAACCTTTGTCTTCATTAGATAACTCATAAAATGACTGATCTAGGGAAAGCTGATTAATATGCAGAGTGATGTCTGTAACAGTATTTAAAAAATCTTGAGCATTAGTCTGAAATTTAAAATCATAAGAAATTAAAGTCATTAAAATTTAAGGCAACTTTCATACAAATTTCAACAAGCATGCTACAGAATGGTTAGGTGGATGAATGTCAAATAATTATCTTACATTTAGTTGAACAAACAGACTAACACTTGTCTGTTCTGTCACAGAAAAAATTCCTGACCAGTAGTGACTATAGCCTGTCCTGTTAGCTGCCTCATCTGAGAACACACTATTTTGGGTAATGATAAGCATTCCTCAACCGCACTAATCAGTTAGATACTCCACTTTGTCTGGACTGTAGAAGGACTAGGATAACCCAAGACAATTTGACGCAGGAAGAAAAAAGTAATAAAAGCCTTGCTCAATGGCATGTTTCCCCAGTAGAAATGCATGGCACAGGATTTGACTCCAAAAAAATTTGCTTGCATTTTCTCATGCAATATTATAAGGTGGACATGAGCATTTGCATTGAAATAGACTGTTCTAGATCATAGAGAACCTGTCTTCTAATCCAAAGTCTTTTGTAGCTTTGAGAAAAGTCACCTAGGTTGTTTGTCTGCGTGGTGAGAGTCTAGAGAATTAATTCTTAATAGCTCTAAATTCAGTAGTCTGTAAGACAGCTCTCTCCAACTCTCTACCCTTGGGGTAAAAGGCTTTGATGCTCTCAACTCTAAATATTTAACTTTGCCTGAAGGTATTTCCTGTCTTTTATGAGGCATATGTTTTAGACTCAAGCAGCAGATCAAGTGGAAATGGTTTCTGGTCAGAGACTAGTTTAGAAGATTCAGGGTAGAAGAAACCTTGGAATATCTGCACGTGCTGGTTAGCCACTTTTATTCGGTCTTGTTTTACTGTTCCAAATATTTTGGCAAAACACTTACTTAACTTTACTTTTTCCTTTGCTTCTGTTTTGTTTCACGTTGGAACATGGATGTGTGAACTGAAGTTTCCAGAATATTCTGCACTGACATTCCTCAAAAGAATGACTGGCTGATTACAATGTCAATGAATATAGTTAATGCAGTCCTCCAGAGTAAATGACCTTGAATTATCTTAGTCCCCAAAGAATCATTTGTTCTCTACCTCTATGTGTGATTTTTATGTAAATTCGTTTGGAATGTCCAGGTAGAACCCAAACTTGCACAAATCTAAAGCCTTCGAGTACTGTCACAACATCTGGGGCCTATATTCCCCATTTTTTGTATTGGCCTTCTTGGTGTTTCCATCAATACACTTGAAAATGTCTTGATTTATGGTTTTATTTGTTATATTACTCTAAAAATCATAAAGTGGTAACCACATTTAATCATGGCATTTGGCGAAGCCTGAGTCTATGTCTAAGCCATAGCCTCACAGGTTTGGCACAAGATTATATATTTTCTCATATTTTTTCTTGAGGAGAGAGCTGTTTTTGGAAACTGTTTTTTTCTTGTACTCAAGTTAAACTTTGTCTCAACAGATCTTTTAATCCATCCTTAGATTCTAGACTTAAATCAAAAGCGAGAATAAAAAATACCCTATCCTTTCTGGTGCATGGCAAGGAGAATGGGATAACTGTCCAAGACCATAAATCGTGGTGTTTTATGACTATCCTGAAGTTACTCTGAAAAAAGAAATATGCTTGCACAGTTATGTTATAATAATGTAAACAATGCTTTACAAATATGTAGAAATAGCAAAGTGATGGATTTGTCGACTACTATACACATGAAATTCTGTTTCTCACCATGGAGCAGCAGGGACTTCAGTTTCCATTCAGCTCCATTCTTCAGTTCCTTGTTCTTCTCATTAATTTAGTGTTTCAAATGTGGGATGGAAAATGAAGCGTGCAAGAATTACTCCTTGAGAATTAATATATTCAAGGACTAAGTGTAAAAAAGAAAGGCCATCAGTTTATTATAAAACTTTTGGAGTTTTTTTTCCCCCAAAGAATAAAGATTAAAAGTGCTTAATATTCACAAATTTCTTTCTATGCCCTTTCACATTGCTTCAAAAACTCCAAATTCCAGTACCTTTAATGAAATTAAATTTAAAATTTAAATTCTGGGCGTGGGGTGACCTTTTCTCCCCGAGCCTTTCCTTTTGTAGACAATGATACTGATTCTCAGAGAGGTTCATTAAGTGGCCAGTGCCTGGAGACCAGGCCTTCCAGAGGCAAGGGAGCAACAGGTTTCTAATGACATGCTCTCCTTGACATTTTGTGCTGCTTATTGTCTTTAATGAATTAAAAGAGAAGGAGATTTCACCTCTCCTTGGCCATGCTCTGTATAGTAACTTCAATTCTGTTTCCCTAATTAAACATCTCACAAAGCACCCCTTCCTCATACTTCCCCTTAAAGCTAAAATAAAATCAATCCAGCTAAAGGACACTTGTTTTACTGTGCTTTGTTGCATTTCCACCTTCCCACTAGCTGCCTGAGCCGTGTGTGCAGGCTTTTAAACCGGGATAATATTGTTTTCCTTATTCTGCAGTTCTCACAGAAATGCCACGTTAAATTTTCCTTCTTTCTCCTCCCATGATTCTCCCTTTTCCTTCTTTTCTTTCTTCCGTTCCTTCCATTTAATTGGGTCTAAGACAAGATGGATGTCTTTGTTCCCAGTTCATTGTCCTGAAAATGAAATCTACTCTTAGGTCAAAAGTGCTCTTCTTAAGCCACAGACCCAGTTTGGAGCCTGAGCATATTGAGAAATGACCCCCTAAAGTTTTCTGTTTCTCATTAACTTTTAAAGTCTTGCTGACTACATGTGCTCATTACAGTGCGTTGTAAATGATGTTTGAAGAGAATGATTCCGGCCTACTCGGTGCACAAAGAGAATACAAACAAGCAGTTTGCTCTGCTTCTCCAAGGTGATGCATGCGGTAATACTGGGCTGAGTTACTGCTATGAAAGCTTGAAATCCCGAAAGTCTCAAAGCACTGAAAAACAAACACGCGATGAAAATGTATAATTTGTTTCACGTTAGCGATCTCACCTTCCACTAACATAGTAAATGTGGCAACAGATTTTTTTTTTCTCAAAGATAAACTACCCCATGAAAAACTGTCTTTTTCTTTCTGCCAAATTACCTCTTTTTTCTCTGGCCTCTTTTATATTCTTTATTAGGCTTGAGCTTTGCTTTAACTATTTATTATGTTACAAATAGCACAACGCTTCATGATATTGTCCACTGAATAATGCTGGCTATTGAGTAAACAGTACAGATGTGGCCTGTGGTCACACCTAAGCACACTGTGTACAGTACAGATGTGGCCTGTGGTCACACCTAAGCGTACTGTGTACAGTTCAGATGTGGCCTGTGGTCACACCTAAGCACACTGTGTATAGTACAGATGTGGCCTCTGGTCATACCTAAGCACACTGTGTGCAGTACAGATGTGGCCTCTGGTCATACCTAAGCACACTGTGTACAGTACAGATGTGGCCTCTGGTCATACCTAAGCACACTGTGTACAGTACAGATGTGGCCTCTGGTCATACCTAAGCACACTGTGTACAGCCATTTGCAGTGACTCCTGTCATCAACTTGGTCATTTGTATACTTATTCTCTTATGAGAGTAACACAGGGATATTCAAGTGTCTATCAAGAAGACAGACTTCACAGCCACAATTGCTGCTGTCTGTTTCTAATGGTTTTTCAAAAAAAGACAAAAAGCAATTATCCTATGCAGAAGGCTTTAATCCATTGCCAAATGTCTTCAAAGAAGAAGACTGTCTTCTGAAAAAAATCTATCTTCCAAAAGAGAGGTGCAAACATGCATTCTCTCTTAACCCTCCTGAAGGGCAGAACTGTGGGACTTATGGCAGACGACTATAAAGAGAACACTCTCCCCTCTCATAGCTGGAAATACCAAGTTACACGTGGAACTTACTTATGCTAAAAACATTACTTACTTTAAAAGAAATTATCCTGATCCCTTAATCTCTTTAACTGGTGGCTGATTCTCTGATATTAACTGGAGGAAGAACAAAGAGATTCTCCTAGAGAAAACAAGTTCATTCAGCCGAGCCCCTGATGCCAAAAGCCCCATGCTGCCTCAGAGAGCCCTGTTCTCCTGGCCACTGCTAAGGGTTTGGTTTTCACTGATAGCGAGAAGCAGGCGGAGCTGTACACAAGCTATCTCTTGGGAGGCTGTCTCCATTACTGAGACTGTCTTTAGTCCTTCGCTGTACTGCTACAGTGCAGATGCATGCCAGGCTCCACAGCGATTTCCACAGGCCCTGCTGCACTGTACGGGTTGAAGGTGATGTTCACTGGACCATCAGATACCCTGAGTGATGCCGTGCCTCCTTGTCTTCCAAGTTCCTCTCCTGAACCACTTGTGCAATGCTTCTGTATCAGAGGCTCCAATTTTCGGATCAGTATCTAATCCCTTAAATTTGGGCAATAGTTAGGAAGGTTGGTCCAACACAAAGAAATGTGGTTAGTTTACCAAGCCAGGTAGTTATAGTTTCTATTTTGCTTTCTTTCATTTTTTTTCAGTAGGGGTGGAGTCAAAGCCTGAATCATTTATTATTTTTCTGCTTCAAGAAGAAAAAAGCGTACACTATCCTCCTCATCCTCCTCCTCTTCTTCTTCGTCTTTTGATTTTTTTTATTGAAAGAAAACAAAAAAAGAAATTCCCGCCTCTTCCCAGTCTCCCATTTCCCTCCCCCTCCTCCCACTCTTCTCCTCCTCCCCCAACTCCTCTACCCCTCCCTCTCCAGTCTGAAGAGCAGTCAGGGTTCCCTGCCCTGTGGGAAGTCCAAGGTCCTCCACAGTCCATCCAGGTCTAGGAAGGTGAACATCCATACTGGCTAGGCTCCCACAAAGCCAGAACATGAAGTAGGATCACAGAGAAACCCTGTCTTGAAAAACAAAACAAAAAACAAAACAACAAAAAAAAAAAAACAAAAAAAAAATTGAAGTAGGATCAAAACCCAGTGCCATTGTCTTTGGCTTCTCATCAGCCCTCATTGTCCGCCATGTTCAAAGAGTCCGGTTTTTTCCCATTCTTTTTCAGTCCCAGTCCAGCTGGCCTTGGTGAGCTCCCAATAGATCAGCCCCACTGTCTCAGGGGTGGGTGCACCCCTCGTGGTCCTGACTTCCTTGCTCATGTTCTCCCTCCTTCTGCTCTTCATTGGGACCTTGGGAGCTCAGTTCGATGCTCCAGTGTGGGTCTCTGTCTATCTCCATCCATCGCTATAATCTGTGATCCTAAAAAAGCTAAATAAGAAGGTGAACCCAAAGAAAAACATTTAGTTGTTATCCTGGGTATGGGAAGTAGACAAGATTGCCGGGCAAAAAATTGGGAACTTGGGGGTGTGATGGAACGGGGGTAAGGGGAGATGGGGAGAGAAAAGTAAGAAGGGGAGAATGAGGGGAACTTGGGGAAACGGGATGATTGGGAGAAAGGAAGGTTGGATAGAGGAGCAGGGATTCACATAACTTAATTAAGGGAGCCATCTTAGGGTTGGCTAGAGACTTGAACCTAGAGGGGTTCCCAGGTGCCCAGGGTGATGTCCCCAGTTAGCTCCTTGGGCAGCTGAGGATAGGGAACCTGAAATGACCCTATCCTATAGCCATACTGATGAATATCTTGCATATCACCATAGAACCTTCATCTGGCGATGGATGGAGATAGAGACAGAGACCTTCTTTTGATTTTTGAGACAGGGTTTCTCTCTTGATTTGCAGCTTGTCCTGGAACTAGCTCTTGTAGACCAGGCTGGCCTTGAACTCACAGAGATCCGCCTGCCTTTGCCTCCCGAGTGCTGGGATTAAGGTGTACGCCACCATCGCCTGGCCTCCATCCTTCTTTTGTACTCTGCACATTCCTTTATAATTATGGATTCATACCAAGCCAGCGTTCCTGTATGAAATCTCTAGATTTGATCCATTGTTTGTTTATATCTCCTTTAGCTATTGATTGTAACTCATGATTTTCCATGGCTTCTAGTTAGTAGCCACAGAATACACAGGAGTAAACCATCTCCTGAACCTGTGGTTTTAGGAAAAAAATAAAGACAGTGTTTATTGTGAGGATTAAATGAAATAAAATAGGAGAGGAACACTGATAAATACTTAAAATGACACCCAGCTTTAAGAAATCATAGGACAACAAATAATTTATGATAATAATAATGAAAATTAAATAATAGACATAAACTCAACAAGAAATAAACAAATAATGAATGTAGAAAATTAAAACTATTTTGGAAGAACAAAAAGCAAACTTCAACAAACATGAAGACAGCCTTGTTGGATATGACTGAACATCCTAAAGAAACACTGTTTCTTTACAAATATGCAAACTCTAACAAATATAGGAACAAACTGCATTTTGGAGTTAAGTGAGTTTCCATTCAAAGAAGTGCTGGAGAGATGACACAGCGCTTAGGAGCACTGGTTGCTTTTCCAAAAGACCTGAGTTCAGTTCCCAGGGCCCACGTGGGAGCTCACAGCTGCTTATAACTCCAGTTCCAAGGCACTTGACACCTTTACACAGACATACATGCAAGTAGAACATCATAAAAAGAAATAAAAATTAAAAAGAAGAAACTTCAGAAAGAAGAATTGACTATTTAAGATTAACCATGTACTAACTAAAAGTAAACCTCGGAGAGTGGGATTGGAATTAACAAATAGAAATTTGGTAATTTGTTGGTAGTATGGTGCATAAAATTTAAACTTCTGGTATGTGATTTCTTGTCAAACTATTTGACCTTTTTTGTAGACAATTATATTTTTATTTTTAAGTGAAAATATTTTTCATCAATACCTTGCCTTATGTATACACATATACAAATTACATATTTTTAAAAAATTGAAAAAGGAGTACAGATTGGTGTTACAAATTTTCAAAAGGGGTTAAAGGTTTTTGTTTTTTTGTTTTTTTTTAATCCTGGAAACATGGCACTTTAGAAATGCAGCAAAGTTGGCACATGAGCCCGTCAGATCCATCAGTCTGGGCTCTGCATCGCGCCGGAATGTGCCTGTGCCTTCTGGCTCTCCTTGGACCTTCAGTGCTGTTCTCTCAGCACCTCCCACGCTGTGTCTGCCCTTCCGGTCTTATCTCTCATAAGAGGTTAAGAAATGGGGCAGTTGTTAATCAGCCAGCAGAAACTGTCAAAGTATCCATCATTCTGGCCCTCCTCTCAAGAAACAAAACAAATCATTCTCCCAGCCAGGCTCCACTCTAACCTCTGGTCCCGGGCACAAAATCATTGAACTCTCCCATATGGCTCCCGATGTGTGATTATGTCACTCCGTCGGAAAGTCACTCAAAGGGCATTTTCTCAGTTTGATTTATATTTTCCTTTTATCTAATGTGCTCCCAGGAGCAGTCTCTCATTGTCCTGTGTTATCCCCTTGCCTCGTCAGTTTCCTGTCATTTCTCTTCAGCTTCCACATTTAATTCATTTACTGAAGGGTAGGAAACAGCAAAAGTTTTTGTTTATCATAGATTTTATAACATCATATCAAGTAATCTATTTTTTTGCATTTGTATGATAGTTCTATGTATGTGGGGGAAGCAAATTCCAAACGAATTAGACTCTGTATTTATTAAACCTTTGTACACTGAAAAAAGAGAATTAACTTACATTTATATTTCAGAAAGAAATCATACAATATAATGTGTATATATTTATGTACAATATACTAAAATGTGGCTATTATCTGGAAGCAGAGGAACAATGGTACAATAACACAGTGAGAGGTTCACCTTGTTCTGGTGGTGTGGGGAGCACAATTTGTCATAAACAATATGTACTAAATTAAAGCATCAAAGAATTTATATTCTGGCCATATTGATAAATGAATAGAAGTTGAATTTAGGATTTAGACACAGAATCTAAACCTTATGATTTCACTTAAAAATGTAGATTGACAGAAGCCTCAGAGAATGAGGAGAACTTCGCAACTGAAGTTAAAGACAAAGCAAAAAAGTTTAGTTGATATAGACTCAGATTCCATGTATTATTTTAACTTTGTAGATAGTGTAGAAATCCAAGAGACAAGGGAGAAAGGGTGTTTGGGTAGAGTCTTAGGATACATTGATTAAAAGATGATAGTGTCTTTCACACACACACATTTAATATAATATATAATATACACATATACAAATGCATAAATAATAGAAAGCAACTAGTACATCATTTATTCGATTTAAGGGTACATTATACTTCCTCTCACTATAGATTCTAACAGGTCTTAAAAGGCTCAGAACTGATGAACATGATTGAGTTCAGAGACATCATTATTGAATATTATCAATTCATCAAATTAAGCAAATTATTTTACTTGCTATAAATAATTTTTATGTCAAAATTTAATTTCTTGCTCTGTGTGTGCACATGTGTGTGTGTGTGTGTGTACACGTGTGTGCATAACACATGAGTGTGGAGGCCAACCCTGGTTGCTATTTTTCAGGAGCTATCTACCTTGTTTTCTGAAACAGATGTCTAGGATCTGGGGCTCGCCAGTAAGGCCAGATTGGCAGCCCAGTAAACCTCAAGGACTCTATTATCTCTTCCTCATCAGCAGTGAGATTATGAGCATGTATTTATCATATATATATATATATAATTTCTTTGATTTTTAATTGATTTTTGTTGAGCTTTACATTTTTCTCTGCTCCCCTACCTGCCTCTCCTCTCCCCCCTTCAACCCTCTGCCAAGGTCCCCATGCTCCCAATTTACTCAGGAGATCTTGTCTTTCTCTACTTTCTACTTCCCATGTAGATTAGATGTATGTAAGTATGTCTTAGTGTCCTCATTGTTGTCTAAATTCTCTGGGATTGTGGTTTGTAGGCTGGTTTTCTTTGCTTTATGTTTAAAAACCACCTATAAGTGAGTACATGTGATAATTGTCTTTCTGGGTCTGGGTTACCTCACTCAAAATAATGTTTTCTAGCTCCATCTATTTTCCTGCAAATTTCAAGACGTCCTTATTTTTTTCTGCTGTGTAGTACTCCATTGTGTAAATGTATCACATTTTCCTTATCTGTTCTTCGGTCAAGGGGCATTTAGGTTGTTTCCAGGTTCTGGCTATGACAAACAATGCTGCTATGAACATAGTTGAGCACATGTTCTTGATGCACGATTGAGCATCCTTTGGATATATACCTAAAAGTGGTATTACTGGGTCTTGAGGAAGATTGTTTTCTAAGATATCACCACACTGACATCCAAAGGGGCTGTACCACCTTGCATTCTCACCAGCAATACAGAAGTATTCCCTTTCCCCCACTCTCCAGCATAAGTTGTCATTAGTGTTTTTGATCCTGGCCATTCTTACAGGTGAAAGATGGAATCTCAGAGTTGTTTTGCTTTGCATTTCTCTGATGACTAGGGAAGTTGAACATATCCTTAAGTGTCTTTCAGCCATTTTAGATTCCTCTGTTGAAAGTTCTCTGTTTAGATCTGTACTCCATTTTTTATTGGATTATGTGTTCTTTTGGTGATCAATTTTTTGAGTCCTTTGTATATTTTGGAGATCAGACCGCTGTCTGATGTGGGGTTAGTGAAGATCTTTTCCCATTTGGTAGGCTGTCTTTTGTCTTATTGACCATGTCATTTGCTTTAAAGAAGATTTTCAGTTTCAGGAGGTCCCATTTATTAATTGTTTTTTTTAGTGTTTGTGCTGCTGGGGTTATATTTAGGAAGTGGTCTCCAGTGCCAATGCGTTTAAGTGTATTCCTCACTTTCTCTTCTATAAGGTTCTGTATTACTGGCTTTATGTTGAAGTCTTTGATCCATTTGGACTTGAGTTTTGTGCAGGGTGATAGATATGGGTCTATTTTCACTTTTCTACATGTTGATATCCAGTTATACCAGCACCACTTGTTAAATATGCTTTCTTTTTTTCATTTGATATTTTTTGCTTCTTTGTCAAAAAATCAGGTGTTTGAAGATGTGTGGATTGATATCTGGGTCTTCTATTCAGTTCCATTGGTCTTTCTTTCTGTTCTTGTGCCAGTACCAGGCTGTTTTCAGTACTGTATCTCTGTAGTAGAGTTTGAAGTCAGAGATTGTGATGCCTCCAGAAGTTCTTTTATTGTACAGGATTGTTTTAGCTATTCTGGCTTTTTTGCTTTTCTATATGAAGTTGAGTACTGTTCTTTCAAGGTCTTTGAAGAATTTTTCTGGGATTTTTGATAGGCATTGCATTGAATCTGTAGATTGCTTTTGGTAAGATTGCCCTATAAATATTTTTTATCCTTAATCAGACTCATTCATTTGCTAGCTAAATTTAACACATATCTGAAGGATTTAGAGAACATGTGTATGCCTCTGACTAATTTACTTGTTCATCTCTGGACACTACATACCAATTATATATTTACCATATGCTATTTCCTTAGAAACAGGAAAGTGTAGATAGAGTTCTAATTTCATCAATGCTGTATCTTAATCTGAAATCAGACAAATCCTGGTAAACTAGCAGTGGTATCTTTTGGTTGTTTTGCCTCAAGAAAAGATACTTAGTGTGCTTGTGTTTACAATCATAATAAATACCTTATGTGCAAGCTACAGAGGACATAGTGTGGATGTCAGGGGGTGGCTTTACTGTTCGGATATATATTGCTCTTTGTTGTTCTGTACTTATCCCTCACCTGTACTCTGCCCAGAAGTTTGGGACATATGACACATTAACTTTAAAATTACTCATTAAGGAGCTACATTAGTAATGAAGCTATCATTTTCCCATCAATCTTAAAGAGACAATTACCCCAGCCCCTTCTAGTACTGGCCTGACCAAAAAAGAAAAAAAAAAAGTAGCTAGTCAAAACCAGAGCAAGTAATTGACTTCATCTTTTGTAAACTCTGCTCCCCTTGAAGTATTTCTTTACAGTCTGTAAAAGCAGAGCTCGGATGATACTTCTTTGGCAAAAGACTGGTAGCAATAGGAAGCTATGCTGAAAGCTGAATCACATTTGCCACTGCATACTCATTCGAGGGCCCGACGTCATCGGCCAGAGTGGCGAATAGACACACGTATTACTGAAATGCTCAGCTGTTCTTTCCACTCTATGCTCTGAAAACTATACAGCTGATTAAGGAAAAAGCGAAAAGCAATTAAAACATCTTTATCCACCTCATCACACTTCAGTTGCTGGGTTAGAAATCATTTGGGATACTACAAAATGATTTTGGATGTCATACCAGAAACTCCTCACATTTAATCAGAGTATATTGACTAACATTCAGCCATTGTTAGTGACTCAGTACAGATGAAGACTCAGTAGTTGTACCAAGTCATACTCTGGTGATTATCTGAATACAAAAGAAGAAACTGGTTCAACAAAATGACTTTTATACATTTTTTCACAGTACTTGATTGTCACTGTTGGTTTTTCATGGATCTCAACTTGTCTTTGTCCTTATCATCTGATCTCCCTCATTTATGGCCTTCTGGGAAACTGTGGTGGAAAAGTTGACAATATTTGTAAAATACTAAATTAAATTGACTTCAAGAAATGTCCTGAGATGTCTTAGTGAATGCAATACAGATGCCCTAAGAACCCAGTGTGGCCTGCTTCTTTCTTGTGGCTCTAACTATGTCTACCGTCGTTCTCAGGTGAAACTAAAACAGAAATAAAGTGAAGCTGGATGATTCATTTCCAACATTCAAGCCTGTGGCAAGTACAAACGGATTACCAAGAATCAAAACTCTCTAAAACCTAATAAATGTCTTATGTGGTTCTCATGGAATCCCCCTAGCCTTCTCTGCATCTGCAAACATTTTTTCAGAGTAAAGATCTCTAGGAATGATCTCTTTTGGCAACTTTTGTTTGATGTGCTCCCTATGTAGCTTGTGGTTGCATAATCTTCATTAAGTGGAAATAATCAAAGCTACTGATTTCATAACTAGAATTTTTGTACTTGTTTAGTAACATTTGCTTGTTCATAACTACTGTATATGATAACTTTTGAAGTTAATTTTTTTGAAATGTTTTAAGGACCAGCACATTCCAGACAAACTGGGGAAGGTTTATTTTCATGATGAAATAATTGTGTGCTTGAGATAACATTGCTGAGCTGTATTATAGGGAAAGAATAACACATTTGTGGTGTAGAGGTTGTATATAAACATGTAGCCATAAAGGGGCTGATGTTATGGTGCAGTCACAGATATAAGTCAATGAGAGTTCATATACCACAGGGTGGAGGATCAAATATATTTTACATGAGTGGGAACTAAACCTAGATCTCTGATAGCACGAATTACACGTACACAAAAAAGGTTTATGGAACAACATTTGTGATAAGCAATTTCCTGGGTAAAGCTGTCCCATTCATCATTATGTCTCAGTAAAAGATGAGTGTTCTCAGAGGCTGAAAGTGTCAATCACAGGTTGAGGAGAAAGAGCTGTAATACAAAGTTCCAAAGAAAAACACTTTCCTTCAAGAAGCAGTCAAACTAGGATTTGATTTTGATGCCATTAAAGTAGCAGGAGGTAACATGATAATAAAGTAAGTATATTGAGAAATACCAATTAGACAAATAAGCAACACAAAGTTATTAAAACCAAACCGAGAAAGATTGGTGGGGTTAAGACCAAGCTTCATTGGGACAACCTAATAGCAGACTAGGGAACTTCATTAAGATTTCACAAGATTCTCATCCCCAGTCATGTGAGGAGACAAGAGGAGGAGTGATAAGAGAGAGATACTGAGGCAGTTACAAAGAATCCTAAAGAGAACAGAGGGACAAAGGCAGTAACAAAGATGTTGTATGGTAATGTCAAATCGAAATATTTTCCAGGAGTGAAAGAAAGATAGGAATGTTCAAGTTGAAAGTACAGATTTGATATCAAGGAATAATGAATACACACCATGGACTCCTAACAGTGATGGTGTAGAATATCGATAAAGAGAATACTACTAAGTGTCGGGAGTGGGGAGAGGACAGAAAGAAAGAGGAGGGGAGGGGAGAGGTAGAGCAGAATCCGGATAACTGTTTATCAGCAACAACAGATGTTCCAACGTAGCAGAGAGACAGTTTCAATAACTGAAGGAAGATTACTCTCAGCACAGAATTTTATATCAGCCAAATGACTGTTCAAGAGTCTGGGCAAATTAGGATATTTTCTGATGCAAGATGACAAAGCCCTTCAGACGAAAACATTTATTTGGGAAGATGGAAAAGCAGAAGAAAGGGCACCTGCAGCAATAGAAGAGAGAATTAGCCAAAGAAATGCAAGACAAAAGGAACAGAAAAGGCAAAAAACACACCACGCATATTTTAAAATTATTTAAAGAAACTTTTTGAGCTGAACTTTCTATCACAGGGGCTGCTGATTACAGGTAACTATTTATATATAAAAAAATGGAAATTAAATATGTTTGAAATTGCCAAATTTCTGATAGTGCTCAATAACCATGCATTTGATTATTGCTATGTTGGAGGTATAGGTCATGTTCATCTCTATTCAATTAGACACAATGTGGGGCGTGGGATACATACCAAGAAAGCCATATATTTCCCATTATGGTTTTTCTTTTATTAAATTTGTTGTTTTGAGAATTTCATGCATATATATAGTACATTCTGTTTACAGCCAGTCTCACTTTTAATTTCTTCCCACTTCTATAATCTCTCTCAAGGTCCCATTCTTGCATCCATGAATTGCTCTTAGACCTAATGTGTTTAACCAGTTTAGACAATCTGTGTTCTGTATGATTATAGGTTTACTACTATTTATTGCATGGTTGGTTCTTCAGAGCATACATAATAGAAGATGAGTGTTGGTCATCCCCCAGAATTGACCGGTATATCATAATTCAGAGAGGAGTTTGAAGGTCTCATTAGCACCTCCTTGATCTATGGTTGATTGTTGATAGGCCCAGTCTATGCAGGTCTATTATTTTTATAAGATCCAGATTTCAGTGGCTGTGTCATATTGTGTCCAAAGCATAGCATTCCTGCTTCTTACACTTTTCCTGCCCCTCTTCCATATTGTTCTGTAAGTCTTAGAAGAGAGCAATGTGGACGTCTTGCTGAGGGAAAGCATTTGACTTTCTTTTTCTTGAGTAGTGATGCTAACATCTGCTGGTTTTCATTGTGAAAAAAGACTTTTCTGATTAATACTGAGAGTAACATTTGTCTACAGCTATAAAATTAATATGTAGAAGGCAGCTTGATGCTTTGTTCATTTAGCTAAATAACAATTGTGGGTTACCTCTTCTGGCCTAAGACTCCCTCAGTTCTGGGCTTCTGTTAGTTTACAGCACACAACATGAATTTTCTCTTGTGAAGCAGGTCTTAAAATGAATCTGAGGGCATTTGGTTGCCCTCCTGCCCCTTTCCCTTCACAGTCTTGGCCCTGTTGTATCATTGTTCTTACCTTGCCTGACAGTTTGTTACTGTAGTTTGTAGGGTTCTCAGTTGGATAAGACTATGGATGTTCTTTTTACCCCAGTAGCCTGTATATCACCTTCTTACACTTTGAAAAATGGCCAAAAGGTCGAACACATCTGGTTTGATTTCTCTGTGTCTCAGACCAAAAGTGTGTCTCTATTGCTGTGAAGACAAACTATAACCAGGGCAACTTTTTAAAAAAAGAACATATTTAGTTGGGGGCTTGCTTATAGTTGCAGAAGATTAATCCATTATCCTTATGGCAAGAGCATAGCAGCAATATGCATGGGGCTGGATTAGTAGCTGAGAGCTACATCCTGATCTGTAGGTGGCAGAGAGAGAGAGTGGGCAGAGGGGAGGAGACTGACAGGGTCTGTGGCAAGGGCATTTGAAACCTCAATATGCACCACCAGTGACACACTTCCTCCAATCAGGGAATCCTAATCTAACAAGGACACCATCCTAATCCTTCTAACCTTTTCAAACAGCTCATCAGCTAGGGACTAACCCTGCCAATGTATGACCACCATTTTCTTTTAAACCACCACAGGCATCAATAACCAAACCTAAAGAAACAAAACAACAAATCTTTTATTAATTTAACATTCTTTAGGTGTTCTTTCACTGGTAAGAGAAAGCTGCATAAGACAAACAGATTTTTGCTGTTAGACCTCTATATAGTCCTGTCTCCAATTATTCAATTCATATTCAACCCCACTCCATTCAGAATGGAGTTCTCTACTGGTCCATTAATTTATTTTACATTATTTTTACTTACATAAAAATTAACTTGAATGCTCACTGTATTCTGGATACTGTGGTAAGCCTTTGCAATTAAAAGTCAAGACAAATCTTCCTTTAATTAATTAAACTATTTATAGTAGGAAACAAACTAGATTAAATCAGGTAATATAACTATCAGTGTACCAATATTCAAGTGACAAAATATTAAAAACTTCTTATGTTGAGTTCAATGACTGGAGAGTTATAACAGAGTAGTACATACATGCTAATTATAAAATTATGCTGATGCTATATTACAAATAGCCACCTAGAAAATCTAACAGGACTTCAAAGAAGAAGTGACTTTAAATTCAGAAGTATAGGGAACAATTTTGGCGACAAGAAATTCCTATCTCAGTTAAAGAAGCCAACTTGCTAGTGAGTGACAGATGGTTAAAATGAGTCTGATTTTATTTGCTTGAACTCTGAGATATAGATGTTCTTGGTTGTTAAGGGCTTTGGATAATGTTAGTATACAAATACTAATCTGAGGATGCTCTGAGTTTCAGTTTAAAGAAGAGAAATTAATGACAACTGATATTTCAAAATTTAACTTTTCAAGGTCTTACAAAACCACACAGAGTCAATGAAAAATAAATTTATAAGTCAGGGTTTGTTATGAATATCAGTGTAAAAATTCTCAATAAAATATTTTCATGTCAAATTCAAGAAAACATCAGGAGATTATCTAACATAATAATGTAAGTTTCATCCTAGAGATACAGGAATGATTCAATATACATAAATCAATATGACCAATCTTCCACATAAGTGATAGAAACTACACTATAATATTTACTTTTTAGTGCTGTAACAAAAAATGGCATGACCTATTCCTAATAGTCTCTCATTCTCAATATTGTTTAAAGTCCAAAGTCTCTTTTTAGACTCAAGGTAATCTCTATCAAATTAAATAAAATTCCTATAAAATAAATAATAGGAAACATGCTTGAAACATAAAATGGCACAGAATATACATTGCCATCTTAAAAGGGAACAGTAAGGGCATAGTGATGAGATACTAGAACAAAGCAAGACCAAAACACAGCAGAGTGAATGCCAAATTTTATATCTCCATTTCTGGTGTCAAAGGACTTTATTAGCTCTCCTTCCAGTTGCTACAGGGAACATACTAATCTCTTTTTTCAGGGGCTAAATCTTTTCCTCGTAGGAAGCTCTTATTGACAAGTATCTCATGGCTCTGTCATCTCACACAACTTGGGGTCTCCAGTTGCATCCAGGGCTCTACCTCCAGCAACATCCAATGGCCTTTCAGGTCCTCATGTTCTCTCTTGGTTTTCACACAGCGACTCTTCTGCCATGAATTGCTCAGCCTTGAGCTGAACGAGTGGAGGAAGATTTCATGACTCTTTCACTCAGGCATCCTTTAAGACTCTTAAGGGAGCACCACAAGATGACACTGTTAAACTCAACTGTCAGCTTGGAATGGGCCTGACCTCCTTGTGCCACATTAATAACGGCACCTTCTCTTTGTTATTGTTTTACAGGAGCATAAAGTTCTTAGCCCCTTTCTTTCACAAGCTAGAAGCTTAGCTGGGTCTGGTCACTCTCTGAGAGTATCCTTCCTTTATTTCAGTGGCGATCCTGAGATATCTGTTTAATAGTGTTAATATCCTTAATAAGTTAAGCCATGTTTCCATCACAAACCTTGGGGGTAACATCAACATTGTCAGTGTTCTCTTACTTTCTAAACTATATAATTGTATTTCGGACTGCGTCATTTAGCTTATTCACTGTCGGCTTGCCTAAGAGCAATGACTAATGACTAGGTGACAGAGTCAATATTAGGTTATCTTGGAATCTCAATTGCTAAAGGCATTAGCCTCTTTCTTTTAAATTTATGAAAGTTCTTGGTATTGGGACATAAGGAGAAAGCAACATCATTTTTTTTCCCGAAAATGTCACCGGAATGGTTCTTTTAATCTTAGTTTTCATAGTTTACATAACTCTCAGTACGTTTATATTCTAAACTCTTATGACACTTGCCCATTAAATTCCACTTGTATCCAATTGTTTTTCTAATTACAAGTTTTAAAATCTTCCAAATTGTACAAAAAAGCAAAGCATAGCATAGTCAACTCTGTCACAATAGCCCACTTTGTGGTACCAGAGTCTATATTAGCTACTTTTTTGTTGCTGTGATAAAACACCACAACCAAGGCAACTTATTGAAGAAAGAATTCATTTGGATTTACAGTTCTGAGGAATAAGAGTCCCTCATGGCTGGGTGACTGAAAGAGTTAATTTGGATTTATAGTTCTGAGGGATTAGAGTCCCTCATGGCTGGGTGACGCATCAACAAGTAGCAAGAGTGGTTGGAGGATCAAGAATCGAAGGACTTGTGAATTTCAAACACAAAGCAAAGAGAAAACTAGAAATGGCATGGGTACTTAAACTCTCAACACACACCTCCAATGGCATACTTGCTCCCACAAGGCCAGACTACATAAACCTCTCCAAACAGCTCCACCATCAGGGACCAAGTATTCAAATGTCAAAGCCTATAGGGCAGTGCTTCTTAGTCTTCCTAATGCTGTGACACTTTTATACAGTTCCTCATGTTGTGGTGATCTCCAACCATAAAATTATTTTCATTGCTACTTCATAACTATAAATTTGTTTTTGTTATGAACTATAATATAAATATGCATTCTTGGTGGTCTTTGTTGATCCCTGTGAAAGGGTTATTTGATCCCCAATGGAATCGCAACCCAAAGGTTGAGAGTCACTGTTATAGGAGATATTCTCATTCAAATCAGCGCACACATGATTCACAAAATCCAGCAATCATTAATGACAAAACTCTTTGAAAGAATAAGTAAATGAGGACCATATCTCAACATAACAAGAGCAATTCATAGCAAACTTCCAGTCAATATCGTTCTAAATGGATAAAAACTCCAAGCATTTCCACCAAAATCAGACAAAAGCAAAAATACCCACTTTCTCCATAGGCATTGTGCATAATATTTAAGTCTTACCTAAAGCAATAGAACAGTTATTGCGTGGCAAAACTTTTCTTGGCAAGATGCAAGACACAACTAACTACTCAGCCCGGATAGGGAGCTGAAGATAGAACAAAGCAAAGATACCACCGAAGTACAGCTTGGTGAACCATGAGCTCTACTGGTGTTACTTACAGGAATATGGGTGAGGGGTTACTTACTGGCCTAGAAAGGAATTACAGCTCACAAAATCTGGGAACCTGGAACATACTGCACAGCCTGCAGGCAACCCTACAAGCTGGAACATATCATCTTCAAGTGACTCATTTGGTCTAAATCTCTTCAATGCAGTTTGGATGGTTTCTGCTTCTTCCAGGCAGCTGATCTGGTCACAGAGTCTTCTTTGTTGTTTGGCTATGTTCTTTCCAAGATTGACTCTCAGTTTTTATTGCTTACTCTGGCAGGGAGGGACCCAGTGAATCTGGTCAGTTTTAGGGACTTCCTGATGTTCTTTTGATTTGTTTATCTTCCTGCTTAAGAAGCACTCATTCTTATTTGCAGATGATATAATTTGGTATATAAAAGGCCGTCATCAAACTTCTACGTCATATAAAACATTGAGCAAAGTAGCAGTATACAAAATTAATGTTAAAACTCCAGAGCTTTCCTATATATACAAGTAGCAAAGATAATGAGAAAGGAAATTCACAATGACTCAAAACTAATATAAAATAAAATATCCCGGAATAACTCTAACTACGCACTTTAAATACTTATATAATCGAAATTTTAAGACACTGAAGAAAAATTAAAACAACATCAGAAAATGTTGGAGAGGAATGGCGCTTTGCAGCTGTAACCACAGGTAGGCCAGCGGTGAGGACTCAGTTAGGCATCAGATGCTGGAAGAACTGGGATCTCATTACCTCAATGATGATCATATGTCAGACAAGACCTTGATTTTGAGTGAGAGCTTGGTATTTTACATTTGTTCTGTTTGGTTTCTCTTTTAGCAGTCCTTGACAAATATAGAGAAATAAAATGCTTACATTTCCAAACTGCGTGACTTTAGGGAAATAACTGACTCTAAGATTTATTTGTAATATTCACTACTATCTTCAGACTGATATTATGCTTCAATAAATCGCCCAACATGTTTGTTGAATAATAGCAACCACAATAATTTAACTACTCGTTGTGTATCCTTATCTAAGAGATTGAAGTTCTCTATCCCACGGAGAATCTCCTTAAACCATTAGGTAATCAACTCAAAAGAACTTCAGGCATAATTCCTGAAACTGACTAGATTTGCTAAGCTTCTCCTTTCCACAGTAAATGAGTCGAGTTACAAGACTGAAGCGAGGCCAGCTGCCTAGAAGAAACAGAAATTAGCTGAGCAGACTGGAAGAGAAAGACGACCGTCAGCATCACCCAGCTACAAGCACTGTGACCTACCTCTGTTACTTGTCTGCAAGGTCCTCTGCTGCAATAGAGCCACAAATGTTACTTGGATAAAGTATACCTTTTGACTGGATTTGAGGCACTCCATTAGCTAGAACCCTTAACCTGACACTGCTAACGTAACTAAGAACCTGAAACTAGATAGCTAGGTCATAAGCATAGGGGAAACTAACAGTATTGCTTCACTGAAGGGATATAGAAAAAAAAAATCCTAGTGATATATTACTATACACATGTTTAATTGCTTCTTCAGAGGTTAAAATATTTCATCCTGCAGGGAAGCACCTTAAAAATGAAGGTAAACAACTCAAAACAGCTTCAGGAAGTTGTTGCTGAAACTGACAGGACTTAGTAGGTCCTTCCTTAGAGAGAAATCAACCAATGCTGCAAAGAAGACTCTAAGACCAGACTACCCGCCGGGAAGAAGCAGAACCATGCTGCCTGTGATGTTTAGACCAACTGAATTGATTATAAAGAACAGTCTCCAACGTCCAGACTGTCAAGTTTCCTAAAGGTTCTGGAGTATGCTCCTAGTTCCCAGCTGGCAGAGGTGGGTGGGATTTGGCAGTTAGCTGTCTTTGAGTCATTTATGCTCCTGTACATAATCCCTCACCCTCATTAAGAAACCCCAGTAAAGGTTATTGGTTCACTAAGTTGGACTTTGGTAGTTATCTGGACTTTGGTCTGTTATGGGCTCCCTATTTGGGGTGACTAGACTTGTATAGCATTCCCAAGGAAAAGTTTTGTCTCACAACATGCATGCATTCTCTTTATTTTTTTGTGTGTAACTAAGTGTTATTTTCATTGCACACTTTATAAAATGATTCAATAGTTTGAATGATACATTATTAATGATAATTAAAGTTTGAAAATTAATACAATTTTTCATGTATTTAATTTTTCTCTGAAGGATACTTTAAGTTGTCTACACCAAGTGTCATCGGTACCCCTATAGCTACTTTGGGGCAGAGGTGTTGTGACATAGATGATACAGCCTGCACACCTGAAAACATGTACTATTTACAAAAATCTGCTAAGCCCTTATTGTAATTAATTAATTTCTATTTGAAAAATACTAGAGCTTGTAGAACAAGCATTTTAATGTTGGCCTATGAATGGAGGCTGTGATGACTAACTTTACATTTAAATGCTTTACGTTTCTGTGCTTATGAGAACTATAAAGCAAAATTGGACTTCTAATTGGTTAGGGCTGTTAAAGATTGATTTTTGTTATTGCTTGTGCTTGTACAATTTTAACAAAACTGTTGTTTATTCAAGGTCATAGGTCATTAGGTCAACTGCTAATTCTGCTTCTGTAAGTAAAAGCTTGCTTTGAGATGATCTCCCACTTGCAAGATACCAGAATATAACTTTGTGTTCTTTGTCTTTATAAACCTCTGACTGAGGTGGCTGAGTACTACCTTTGAGAATCCTGAGTCCTGGTAATAGTGCACGAATAAAAACCTCTTCTTTGTTCAAAGGTATTCATGGTCAAACTGGTCAAGACTGAATTACCCAGATGAACAGTAGAGACCACCATTATAATTCTACTTTTCACATTTATACAAAATCTTAGAATTGAATTAATATAGAACAATTCATTGATGTTACCTAAAAATTGTGTTGACATTTTTTTTGAGACACAATCTTCTCAAAAAAACTAATATCTGAAGTCAGGTTGCCCAAGATTTTCAACACATTTATTTGGAGGTTCTCATGGAGGTAGTTAGTAATTTTGCTGTTGTTCCCATTGTAGATAATAAATGCCAAGAATAGCTATGCATATTATATTTTTATTAACTTTCTCCAAAATGAAAATTTAGTACTTAATCTTTTACTTAGTGTGTGTCTTGTTTTCGTGGTTTACTGTCACAGGATGAGATTATTTGAAACAACTTTTAATAAGCATTACTATCAGTAATATATATTTAGATTTATACTGCACTAAATGACCAAATTACAAGGTTAAAGCTTTTATATTATTCTCTCCACTCTATAAATTACTGACTTCCACTTCACACCTGTACTTGACTTACAATTGCTCTGTAATTTTGCTTGTTTCCTACTTCACAATGCGCTCTTGGGTAGTCTTACAACCTTGCATCCCAGAGGCTTCTGTGCAGGTCTCAGCATAAACTCTTGACCTCAAAGGGATGGAGTGGCAGCTTTTAGCTATACTTTTCTGAAGATTGACACCTAAATGGACAAATGTCCTTAGTTCCCTAGCTACTTTTGTTCTATGGTTCTTTGTTTGTAAGTAGAAAATCGATATTCTGTCCTGGGGTGGGGGGACATGTTACACTGTATACCAGAAAGCTTGAGAAGAGAGAAAAGGATGGTCATATGTTAAATTGAGAAATGTACTTATTAGAAAAAGGTCACTGCTCAAATTCTGACATCAGTCCCAGAGAAACCTGAGAACTATCAGGATGGTTTATCGTTAGTGGTGGCTCTGGTGCTGTTTTCAGTTCTTTCTGCTGAAGCTAGCAACACCAGTCATGCTTCATCAGGCAGACTGTTTAGTTATCCTTAGTTGAGGGACTCTTCTTAACCCAGTCATTAAATTGACATTGCCAAGTAGAAAAGACGGAATGTTGGAAACAAAGACTGAGAAATAATGGAGTGTTAGGCATTTCTGAATGGGACAAGGAAGAGTGCTGTTTGGATGCTATCAAAAGGTACGTGAGATGCTGGCAAACGGAGAGGACAATAGCTTTCCTGTTCACACTTCTGTAAATACCTAGATGAATACAAGAAACATCTACATTGACCAATTTCTTCCCAGAGTTGTTAAGTGCACAATATTTGAACTTAACCTTTTATTCACAGATGATGAAATAAATTTAAGTAATGCAGTCAATGGATATGGCTAATCAGTGGTTACTCTGGGAACAGAAGATACATATTTCTACAAGTATCTGAGAAATAATACATTTTGCCCTTTGCGGCCATTGGGTAGACATGACATTGATAAATATTTTCAAATATGAAAAAAGACGCATGAAAAAAATCCCACACTAGCTCGGAATTGAGAAAATAGATGGTTATTTATTTAGTGGTAGATTCACAAATCAGAATCCTCTGCTGAAATAGAGAACAGAAACTGAGTCCCACAGCCGGAAAAGAGAATGGACACACGCTTTTACATCAACATAAATAGTATAAGAGGCCAAGCCCCAGTGGGCGGTTAACTTAAAGGCTATTGGATGTATGATTTCCTACAACATCTCCTTCTTTTGTTTAAATAAGAGAGTTCTAAGCCTAATACAAAATTATGTACAATACGAGCAAATATATTCAATAATTATCCTATCCTAATGAGTTTAAGTCTTGTATAATAAATAACTTGGCCAAGTCATGAAAGTAACTACAACTATCTAGTCTTCAACCCCATGGAAGATGCCAAGAAAATAAATAGTATTACTTGGGTAAGCAGGAAGTGCAATCAAGCAGCTTCCAAAATGTGCAACAAATGACAGAGACAATTGGCTACTTGGGCAATCACCCAAAGTCTAATTTGCAATGTTGAAGCAACCAACTTTGGCTAAGGCCTAGAGCAACTGACAGACCAATTTCAGAGGCAGGAAAATTTTCCAAACTGTCTTACCCTGTCTTGGCAAGATTAGACAGTCATGCTTATCCATTTCCTCATTTTTCTGTCAAAATAATGTTATCCTTCTCAACAGTATTAATTTTTTCAGGTAACTTTTGATTCTCGATGGTATTAATCATGTCAACTAGCTGTTCATTTTGCATCTGTAAAGACTATATCATTCCTAAAAGTGCCACATTCTCTCTCAATGATAGAATATGAAGAAAAAAACTGAGTCCCAATATCAAATAAGTTGAAGTATCACCATAACCATATAAGCCTTGCAGGATACAAACCATAGAATTAGCAAAAAAAAGATACTAAAAGTTTCAATATTAATATAGTCTGCCATATTGATTTATTAATTACCTGTTATGATATCCGGCAAATTGTTTTAGGTTTAATAATCTTTATTGTTCAGGTGATGTCATGGTTGCAATTCGCAACCAGCAGCCATGCAACCAGTGGCAACAGGAAAGGTCCTGAGCTGCCTTTCTTTCCACCTTGGTTCTGGTTAAATACTGAGAAATATGCTTTTTATGACAAAAAAAAGCAATTAAATCAATTCCATATACAGAGTAAGAAACCCAGAACTCACAGGCAGAGAGCACAAACCGGAAGCTACAGAAATCACCATGCAGCTAGGAACCATACCAGAGATCCACGCCAGGGAATGCAGCAGTCCTGCATGTGTTTGGGAAATTTCGAAGTGGCTGCACGCAGTAAACTCTGCTGTGGCAGGGGTTCTACAAAACCTGCTTAGGTAAAAGCAAGCTATTGGGCAGGCTTGGGAGGCTTTCTGGGCTGTGGACCAGCTAGGCCTTTAGGCTGTCCATCTGGTAGGTGTGGAGTCGTAATCCACGTGGATGCCAGATGAAGAAGGATGCTTAAAAGAAATCCCACAGTAGCTCAGAAATGAGAATAATAGACGGTTATTTATTTAGCATAGACTCACAAATAACAGTCCTCTGCTGGAAAGGAGAACAGAAACCGAATCCCACAGCCAGAAAAGAAGCTGGATGCATGCTTTACATTAGAATAAATAGTATAAGAGGCCACGCCCCAGTGGACAGTTAACTTAAAGGCTATTGGCTGTATGATTTCCCACAGAACAAATACGTTTTAATGAATTTGTACTACCTGAATAAGACTTCTTTTGAAGTAATATATTGTAAAAATTATTCCATCTCTGTGTAAAATGTTACTTTAATCCCACTTTGGCTGAAAGTGCACCCTCCTGAGTAATATGTCTCTCTGAGGCTAAAAAGGAAGGGCATGCTGATTTTCCCAAACCCATCTTGATCACATTCTTGCAAACTTGGTTCTTCTAAATATACCTCAGCAAGGACAGTGCACTGATTATGCAAATGAATTCACTGTTTTCTAGGTCACAGCAGGCAGAATTCGAGATAGAATTTGCCAACAGAAATATCAGGGGGCTCCTGTTGCCAGAATGTAAATGGCTTCTGACAAAATTGGACTGGATTAGAAGAGGACATGTAACCCTGCTCCCACTGCTCACCTGGAAGATTTGCAAGCTGAGACTATTCTGATGTAGACAGGATGCCATGTTGCTTGAGTTGGAGGGCTATCAGCTAAATTTGACTCATTCTATTCCTTCAAGGCTGCACAGTCTTGGAATTTGTTTGGTTCTTAAATTCATCATCTGAATAAATTTGATTATTGTAAGTGGGAGCAGAGGATAAATATTAAACTATAACTGCTAAGTCGTTGTTAACATAGCCTGGAAAGACTTAACTAAATAGTTCTGACTGATTAGTTTCCTCTAATGTAAAACAAATGCCAACATTGTTCCTCACTCAAGATCTTCAGGAGGATTGATATGTACTTAAATATAGAGACAGTTCATGAGCAGTCTAAGTTAAAACGTTTTGTTATTACATAATTTCTCTTCCACTATAGGTCAAAATATATTATCTAGAGATTTATATTAATACTGAAAGAGGGATATAGTCTAGAAACTATGGTATAAATCTTGGGTTTGCACAAGTATTCATTTGGCTCTGAAAACTAGTGGAGGCATAGAAATCCTCTGAACCCTGCAAAGCTTCAGTTATCACCATAGGAAATAAAGTAACTATCAGTCTACAAAAGGACTTTGCTGCTGTGCTGAATGTTTAAAAACACAAGACACCAATGTGCTGGGACAAAGACAGTGGCTCCAGGACACTGTAGTCCTGCTTCTTAATTTTGTGCTTAAGCCTTATCTTTCCATGGTAGATTCTAGGAAAAAAATTATCTTCTCTAGAAAGCTTGCACTTAAAGTATAATAAACACACACTAAACAAGTCTGCTGGTTAAAGATATTTCAGATATCTAATTATATCAAGGTGGGTAGAGTTAAAAATAGTGTATGGTGTACTTGAATGTTTCAAATACAGTGTAACCTAAGTGCTCTTACCATGGATACACACATATATAGATAACTGTGAGAAGAAGAATATGTTAAATTATGGTAATCATTTTACATTGCATAAATATCAAAGCATCATGCTTTTTACCTTCAACATACATATTTTTATTAAATATATCTTATAATTATATATCAACAAAACTATGAAAGACAAAGTATTTCTTAGGAGTGAAAATAGTAGCTTTCATTTTACACAATTCTTTCTAATATCCTCTACGGGCACTACATGTGTTACTCATATAACTCTCAGGAACACTGCTATCTGTAATGTTACTCAATTTTCTGTGTGTATAGCTATATCTCTAAATACAAAATCCATCCCTCAGTATTTTTCCAAAGCTTGTTAATATCCAGTCATTTGCTGACCATGCTTCAGATGACTTGTGTCTTTGAGTGAACATTGACATAACCTATTTCAAAAGTTTATAGATTTGCCCTTTGTTCCTGTAGTTGTGTACTTTAGAAAATGAGTATAGGCTAGAGTCGACAGATTTCAAACTCTGCCCTAATATTCTGTGTGAACCTGATCAAGACCTTGGCTGCTTAGAAACTCATTGTACAAACAGTTAGTGGCAATTACACCCATGGGGAGGAAAGGAGGTCACAGAATAAGCAGAACTCTGTTCTCAATAATGCCTGGCATAGGGAAGAAACTCAATGGTTGATCACTATCCTCTGCTTGTTCTCTTGTTATTACCTAGTTGACACACAAACTTCTTCATATTTCAATTACTTTTAAAAATAACTTAATTTTCCTTTTGATTATATAATAATTCTATATTTAACCACATTGGGGTTTCTACTAACAGCTACTTAAGATCTGACTTCGAAGGTGTGAAAGCGTGTTTTAAACCTTGAAAAATGTTGCATTGGAAAAGTCTTATTTATCATGCCTATTATTTTATTAGTATGACATTTCTTCTAAGAAATTAAGGGAGATGCCCTCTTAAAATACTATGACAAAATAAGAGGTCAGTTGTGTGATCAGCTTTCCATTCCAATGATTTAGAATCCAAACTATTAGCATTATACATTAGGGGTAAGGATAATGAAAAACTCATCTGGAAGTCCCAGGGAAGGGGCATTAATTATTACGGTCAATAATCTATTCTTGGTCAAGGTTTATCAAATCACAGCAATGGTGTGAAAATTCTGTGCCTTTTCATCTTTAAAACAGTTTGCAGATAAATAAATAACTGTCAACCCAGTTTGAGTTTGAATTAAAGAAATCGTGCATTTCCTTGCTAGCAAATGTCTTGAACCTAAATTAAAAGCCAGGAATTCACATCTCTGAGAATTGCTTGCAGACTCCAGGCCTCATGCACAGAGCTAAATCTCCAGGCTCACTTAATGACCAAGTTTGACTTTCGTCTTAAATGGACGAAGTTTGACAAGTGCTGCAGATGAAAGGTGTGAAGAAAACTGCAGACCCTTGTTCAGGCAGGACAAAATAATCTTCTACTCAAGGTGAATCATTGACAACTCCCTACAAAAGAAAAACTGCCGTGCATTTTCTGTAGCACAGCCTAGCACAACTCATCAAAGACTGTACCTTAGTTTATTTTTCATTTCAAATTGTACGTGTGTATATGTTTCCTCCCCCTTCCACCCACTCATTTTCTTGTCTCCGAGCTTGCTTTTTACCAGAAAGAGTTTTGGCAGAACTAAGGTGTCAAAAGAAATTCAGGCAGGCTGACTGGATGTTGGCTGAACACACAATAGAGTTAGCAGCGTGACTCAGGGAAAGAGAGCACAGTTATAAAATCCCAGAAACTTACTCTGACTGGGGAGGAAGAAATAAAGAAAAAGAATAAAATTAGGATCCCAAAGTTAGCGTGATTGAATTTTCCACTCAGAAACTCATTTGTCCCTTTGGGTTCAGTCTCATAGAAAAAGCATGTATTCATACTTAGTCTCTAAGCCCATCAACATAATAAATACGAATATCAAAAGTTCATTATTTTTGTGTACTCTAGTGTCACCATTTGAACAAATAAAGTGGTTGCGGAGTACCTACTATATGTTGGATGTCTGCTGTGTGAACTGCTCTAGCCAATAGCCTTTAAAATTGTAGTCCATCTGGGCGGGGTCTCTTGTACTATATATGCAGATGCAAAGCTTGTGCAGTCTTTGGCTGCTGGATTCAGTTCCTGTTCCCTACTCGTGAAGAGGACTGTTGATCTGTGAGTCTACACCTAAATAAAGAACCTTTTATTATTATCAATTCTGAGCTATTGTGGGACTACTTTGTCATACACATACAGGGACTACTTAATCATGTACATCTACAGTGTTATCTGAATAAGACATTGGTAATGAATATTTACATATTTCTACAAGATTCGGTTCTTTTAAAGTGGAGTTATTTCTTAGATAATTTTATCCCTTGTTACCCTGCTTTTTATCTTCCTCCTATAATAATAAAGAAAAACTAAGATTTTGACAGATATAACCAGTGCTGTTATTGTTGGAGGAATGCTTTGGCAATGCATTCAATGTGTGGGAAGGAGGGAATACAGGACTGACGGGTGATGAATGTAGGACTTATGGCAGTATTAACCCAAAGGCATGTATGTTGACAAGAGGAATTCAAAACTTTTTGGTGGCTTCAGTTGCTTTCAGGTCACTTAATTCTCACAGGGTATCTATGCTTTCTGGTTTTCTATGGCAGAATGATTAAGTAATCTCTAAGGTTTTGAAATTTCCAACTTTCTTTTTCCTCCACTTATCACGGCTCCTTCAGAAACAGTCTTTTCTTTGCTAGTAGCAGAGAATATGCAGATTTTAAGATATAAATAGGTACACTAGTTAAGGATAATTTCTGGGATATAGGATTTCTGGCTTTTGTTTACAAAGACATAAATTTGGTAGGGAAAGAGGTAATTAGAGAATTATGAATATTGAGAGAGAGAAATTTTTGTAAAGACATGAACTTTGGGAAGAACTAGTATGAACTGAACTTGTATTCACATGAGGTTCTAAGGGTTAAAGACTGTTCAACAAATTCCAAAGATCCTGGCAGTGTGATGCTATCTTTGAAGTATATAATGTCCCAGGAGATTTAGAAGTAAAGAATTTGAAAAGATAATAGGGATATTTGCATAGTTGTAATATAAATATGCATTATATCTTTCAATTAATTTCTAAACAAAAGAAGCAACAAGATTTAAAAGGACTTGTAGAACAGAGGCACACATGCCCAGGAATGTTGAAATTTGCTAACAGAGACAAAACCCCGCTGGGCAATATGACATGATATTTGTGTTATGTTTTCAACCAGGAGGATTTAATTAAATTTTATCACTACAAGATAAAATGAATTTACATAACCATTTATAGTAGTGTTTGTATTGCCACATAGCAATCTTTTGCAGCTCATCTATTAAAATTTAAAACTAATCAACCAAATATCCAATAGCCTTGTTAATAGAATGTTAGAATTATTTCTCCTAGAGAAACAGATTATCTTTGGAGGGTCCATTCAACAATAACCAACACACTGCTAAGCAATCATAATGGCATCTTTTGTCCATTTCCAATCTCAAATGTTTCTTAATCTAAGACTCAAACTAGAAGGACAATCATTTTTACCCCATATATCCATATTATTTCAACTTCAATAAAAAAGTTTGCAAAAGAAGAGAGACTAGGAGACAGGAGGAGGCCAACAAGACATTGGAAAGGGAAGAAAATAAGTGAAGGAATGAGAAGTATATATAGTCAAAGGACATAAAGCAGTAGAAAGGGAATATCTATATAAAAGTGAATATTATGTACAATTAATGTGTATGCATAAAACTAAATAAATGTTTTAACCTGCTTAGATGTTCATTCAATTTCAGAATTGATATTCACTTTTGAAATTAGCCATTTTGGAATGATGTTTCCAGTTTTGGAAATATCCAAACTTGAGAAAGAATGATTTCCATTCTCCAACCACTATTAGGCTTCTGTAAAGTTTACTTTATGGATTTATCTCTCTTTAGAGAAAAAATATCAGCATATCATATAGGACAAAATGAAATATTCCTTTGATGGTATAATCATGTAAGGTATAGATTTCTTAGATGATGTAGTAAAACATTACTAATCTATGTATGCACCCAACTGCTCTGTAATGTGGCACTTCAACCTTAAGTAGCCTTAACTTTCTACATCGCATCTGAAGATGCTACTCCTAGTTTCTGGGAGCTGTATAATAAAACATAAGTCCTACATTAGCCATCAATCTAGATGAGAGGGTTTAGAATGAGAAAAAGAAAAGAGAGAAATATGATTATATTATAATTTCAAAAAATAAAAGAAATAATTTTAAAAAGATGTAGCCAGGCCATTAGCATAAGACAGTGATTCAGTACTGTAGGTATTGCAGAGACTACACTGCATAGTTTAAAATGTTGCAAAAAAATGGCATTAATGATTCATGTGAAATATAGCTTGTAGTCTGCTTCAGAAGGTCAAATTCAATGCCTGTCTACTACTGGGAAAGGTTCCAGTCACAAATCATGCTGATAAGAGTAGGAGGTATAGTCATTTCTAGATTTGAATAATGGAATCCAGTTCCCTTGAAGGAAGGGACTTGAGGCTGGTATCTCTCCTAGGGAGAGCACCAACCAGAGCAAGCCAAGTGTAAAATATGAAAAGGTAAACTATCTATGAGAGTAGATATCAGGAAGGGTAGATTTGGGAGAATAATAGCCTATTATTGACTCGGTTTACCTTTCTATAATTGTTTAAAGAAAAAATTCTGTGAGCTAGGAATAGTGCTGCAAGCCTTTAATCCCAGCATTCACTTGGGAGGCAGAGGCAGGGGGATCTCTGTGAGTTTGTGGTCAGACTGTTCTATACAGTACATTTTAGACAGTCAAGGTTACATGGTGAGAACTTGTCTTAAAAAGAGGAAAAGAAAGAAACATAATAAAAGAAGGAAAAATGTGCAATGAACAAAAGATGGAAAAGAAGGGATGGGTGAAAATCCCTGAAAAACCAATTTCAGTTCTTTGAATCTTAGCTAGGAAGTCTGCTTGAGCAGCAGCATTGTTAATAGTGGGGCTGTGACCTGAGTAATAAAAGTGTTAAAACTTGGGTAGCAATGATAGACTTGCAATTAGAAAACCCTACAGGTCAAGGCACAAGACACAGGTTAGAAATGACAACTCTCCCATTATTCTGCTTTCTTTTCACTTTGAGCAAAACTCGCAAGCATTTTCATCTATTATCCGGGGTTACATTTGACTAGTATGGACATACTGGTACATACCATCTTCCATTCATTCCACTACATCTATACTCTCATTAAATTGATTTTTAAGAAATAGTCACACAATTTCTTCTTCAAAATCCTATCCCTTATAGACTGGTTAATTCGTTGACATGTATTTCACTTTTTGAGTTCCTTATCCTTTTACTGGGCTTCAACCATCTAACTTTTACACATATAAACACAGCTGTGTATAGTATGTGGATATAAAATATATATATGTTTATGTATATAATCATATTCAATGATTTTTTAAGTCAATGAATTTTTTCAGGGTCACCTACTTAGTGAAATATATTTCATGCTGTTTATAATGTCACTTCTCCTTTAAATTTCTTCTTTTCTGAAATGCCTTATTATTTGTTTTCAACCATGTTGCATTTAATGTAGCTTGTATTGATGTTATAAGATCAGCAAAGCTTATTAAATATTTAGGAATTTTGTGTTAGTTATTAAAATTACCATTGTAAGAGTATTTATCATCACTTAAGTTTTAGTTTTTACAGCTGAATTGTCTCCTTTATAGATAAAAAAAATTAAGATATGAGAGCAAAATGGTAAGAAGGCTTTTCATAGAACTATAATATGGACATTTTCTGTTCTGTTCATGCTCTGAATGTTTTGTGATTCTGAGTTACTGTAAGAAAACATTAAAACAGAATTAAATAAGTGATTGAATTCCATCTGTTCAGTATATTCCAGTTTAATGTTTGTAGCTAAATGTAGGAGGCATAATGGTATGAAGATACAAACTTCACCACAGCAAACCAGGCAGGAGAGTGGTTGTAAGAGAAGTTGGAGCCTCTGCCCCTGCGATGTGTTCTAACAGTAAAACTCTTTCTTCACAAGTATTTTTCCTAGGCTTTACAGTTGATGTTTTATAGTTAGTGCAATATAAACTTGATAAAATAATTCCTCCCTATTAATAAATAATAGCATTGTAACCTGATCCTATATCACTGTAAGTTCCTATGTGAATATGGTATAAAATACCTTAGTCATCGAGATGTCAACAAAGTCAAAGGAAGTCTTAGGAATGTATAATATAAGCTAGGCTGTGGTAGCACACACATTTAATTACAGCAGTGGGGAGCAGAGGCAGGAGGATATCTATGAGTTCAAGGCCAACCTGGTCTACCTGTGCCCACATGATGAAGGGGTCATGGTGTCAACTCTCCCATAAGGGACAGTAGTGTAGGAGTTCCTTCTGTTTGTGTGTTGCTTTCATTGGTTAATGAATAAAGAATCTGCCTTGGCCTAGCTGATAAGGCAGAACTTAGGTAGGCGGGGAAGATAGAACTTAATGCTGGGAGGAAGAAAGGTAGAGTAGAGAGCCACCATGGAGCCTCCAGAGTCAGACATGCTGAATCTTTCCCGGTAAGCCACTGCCACGTGGCAATATACAGATTAATAGAAATGGGTTAAATCAAGATGTGAGAGTTAGCCAATAAGAGGCTAGAGCTAATGAGCCAAGCAGTGATTTAATTAATACAATTCCTGTGTGGTTATTTCCAGGCTAAGCTAGCTGGGTGGCTGGAACAAGCAAGCAGCCCCCTCCTTGCAACAGGACAGGACCAGTTCTCCTAGGATAGGAGCCATCAGCACTAGCTCTCCCTAGTGGGGCAGGGCTAGTTTTCTTCTTGAGAAGAACTGGGTCTCCAGCTGGAGCAGCCAGAGAGGGGCAGGACAAAATTATCTAGAGACAGGGAAAGGACAGGCCAACTCAGTTCAGCCTTCTGATTTCAACAGGAATGGTTTGCATAACCCGGACGGTAACATGGGCCACAGGCATCAACATAAACTCTAGCTGCAACAGGACTGTGGACCCAGAGATGGCCCTTGGCAGCAGCTCAGGCCCTGACATTACTATGGTCCTGGATGGCAATGCAGTGCACCCATGCCAGCTTGCTCCTCACCGCCTCCTTTTTATATTCTTAAATCCCACCGCTCTCCACAGTACATGAATCACTTAGTTCTCTGTCTTTCCCAATCCTCCACCATATATTTGCTCATCATAGTGGTGTCCTGGGGCCTCACGCACTGGGAGGGCCTACCCTACAGGCTTCTTTGATCCTCTTTAAAGCATTTTTCCCATTACAAACATCTAACAGCCTTACCATGCCAACTAACTTCTGGATCACTCAATCATACTTTCCAGTGTTAACAGCAAAGTTGCCTGTCTGGTTGTGAACAAGCTGTGTACACTGGGAGGTTTTCCTCTCAATAAATTGTTTATCAAATGACATTGACTATGATTTTTAAACTCATCTATCTATCTATCTATCTATCTATCTATCTATCTATCTATCTATCATCTATCCATTCATTATTCTATGTATCTACCAATCATGTATCTATTCATTAGTCTATTTATCTATCAATCTATCCATCTATCTTTTTCCTATCTATCTATAATAATAAATAATATATATATATATTTATTTGTTGTTTTATTGAGAGAGAGTCTATGTAGCACAGGCAGGTCTCTAACTCATAGAAATCCACTTGCTTCTGTCTCCCAAATGCTGATTAAAGATGTGTACAAACATGTCTTGCTTAAGCTTTTATCTCTACCTTTACATTATACAAACTCCCAACAATATGAGCTCAAACCTTTATTATATTAATTATATCAATAGTAATTTTTAAAAAATTCCCATAATGTTTTGTGTCATACTCCATTGTATTTCTGCCTGAAGGTTTTTTCCCATATCATTATGTTTTTAATATAAACTTACAGCTGTGTTCTCAAAACGCAAATCCTATCACATTGAACTCATATAGGTGACTTTGCATCTTAAGATTCATCATGATTAAAGTAAAAATTTATATGCTTAAAATATTTGAATTCTCAAAACAACCTGTTGCTTAAATATTTGTAATGTTTAAAAAACTTGCCATAAATATAATTGTCAATATTCCTAAAAATCGGAAATATATGAAAAAAGTATTAAAATGGTTCAAGTATAATAATTTATATATAACAATTAAAAATGCTTCCCTTCTTACAATTTAACTACCTACTTTGAAAATGTCATAAAATAACTATCGTGATGGTTGAGAAAAGGTTATTTTCCATAGATAAAGCAAATTTCACATGTCTTATCTAGAGAGTAAAACTTCACTTAGTTTAATATTTTCCTCTTATTTTAGTAATATAGAAACAATTTAAAATTAAATCCATGTACACCCACATTTAAAATTTTAATTTTATCACTTTGTTCATTGAAAAGCATGTACTTTTATCTCCAGTATGTAGCAAATTCCTTCCGTAATAAATGAGTAGACTGGGTTCTTGTGCTCCAGGAACAGAGTCCAACATGGAGGTCAGGAAAAGCACATAACCTCTTTCTTTTCAAAATTATAGTAGTGTGAGGGTAATTAGAAACAAAGTGAATATTTCTGAGAAAGGTTTCTTTTTTTCCTTTCCTCTATGATCATACAGTTTTACGGGTAAGAGTAAACTGAGTTGTATTTTAAAGACAGGTGCCCTGAGAGGAGCAACTGAATACAGCAGAGAAAGGGAATCTGGGAGCATGGTGGAAAGAACTCTGTTGAGAAGTCTGGGGCACTGGGGGGTAGGTGTTTGCTTAGTGATAGATTCCTGATAGAGTTGGGGACCCTGAATGTTTCCATGCTGAAACAGAACAAAGTTACAAAGGGATCAGGGAAATCCATGCAGCAGCACCCCTTGAAATGCGGGGAGAATGAAGGCGGATTGGAGGTGAGGCTGTAGAGATCAGAAGGAGGAGAAATTCCAAATGCCGGTGACTGATAGGGACTGCACTTATTGTCTGTGCATGATAAGACAGGGTGGATATGGCAATAAAAATACTGCATTCTCATAATTAGAATAGCCTGGATGATGAGATCTGAGGAAGCAGAACCACAGGGTTGGTGTTGGGTGGGCAGATTTTTAATAAGGAAATTTTAAATATATGACTTAATGCATATTTTTTCAGTGTCGTTTAACTTTTACTTTAAGGACTTGTTTTCAGTTATTACTTTGGTCATTGCTTCTTCTTATAAAGGAAATTCAGGGTATTTGTGACTTTCCTGCTAATTCTTTTTTTACGACTCTGTGCTCTTACTTCTAAGATATTTATATCCTATAATCATTTTCTTCCTTTTTAAAGTGCCTATGGTTGTTTCCCCCAGGCAGTTCCATGAGTCCTGCCCTGTAATCTTTGCATTGTTCTTGTTGCCCTCACTGCCATGGGAAGGATGTCTTATGCTGTAACTATCACCTTGCTGACACTAAGCTGTCTGTCTTCTCAAAGGGCACATCATTCACCTTAGAGTATTGTGCTTGAAATTTAAGTTCAGGGAAATGTTTTCTGTCCTTGTTTGTGGTGGAGAGTGGGCACACTGCAGAGTCTTTGAAATTATTTGATTTGGAAATCAAGTCTCAAAATCCGGGCAAGCTGCCATTTTCTCCTGTTATTGAGTGATATTTCAAGGTTGGGCAGAGCAAATAAATCAGCATAGTTGCTTTTTCATACTAAAGAGCTCCTCTCCCTTTACTTGTTTAAAGGGTTTTTCAGAAAGAAAACACTGTTCTGCAATGCATCAATATTTCCAAACTGAATTATAATTGCCCCTGCCAGGTCCAGCACTGATTTAGCATTGAAAACACAAAATACAAATTAATTTTATAATAGGGTTGTTTTTCTGTTTTGACTCTGTAGCTGACTTTAATATTAGTACCTTGTTCTTTCTGATACCTATACACTAGAGGAGAGAGCAAGTAGAAATTGTGCCAATGTGTTATTTACATAATTATACAGTTTTACCTAACTCATGTTTAATATTAACATAAATAATAACAGTTTTCATGTTAACTGTCACAAAAACCCTTGCAATATGTTCCTTCTTTGAACTTAAACTTCAACAAACCCAAGTGACTAAGCAGTAAAGTGAGAATTCCACCTTCCCGAGCTGCCTCACGCAAGTCTGGATGCTATATATTCCTTTCCTACATTTGTTCATTCCTCAAGTCTGTGATTTTTTTTTGTTTGTTTTTTTCAAGGCAAAATTTCTCTGTGTGGCTTTGGAGGCTGTCCTGAAACTAGCTTTTGTGTACCAGGCTGGCTTCGAACTCACAGAGATTTCCTTCATCTGCCTCCCTAGTGCTGGGATTAAATGTATACACTCCCACAGCGCAGCTCAAATCTGTGATTTCTTAATTACGTGCCCATAACTGCATCTTCTCTTTCACAAGGCACCATGTAGATGTTTAGCTCTGTTCTGTCAGGCCTTCTAACCTACAAACTGGTTTGAGCACCTGACAGGGCTCTGCAACACCACTGTGTCAATGTTTAGGAGGACAGCATTTGTGCTGTGTGGAAGTCTTCATCAGATTTGAATGCTCACCTTACGAGACCTGGATAGAGGTGGGCAGTCCTTGGGCTTCCCACAGGTCAGGGAACCCTGATTGCTCTTCAAGCAGATGAGGGGGGGGGGGGGGACTTGATCGGGGGAGGGGGAGGGAAATGGGAAGCGGTTGTGGGGACGAGGCAGAAATCCTTAATAAATAAATAAATTTAAAAAAAAAAGAAGTTCAGACTGAAGACAACAGACCTACAGGAGTTTCTCAACAAGTAACCCCACAATGATGAGTAAAGAAAACTTTTACTTGTTCCTAGTGACAGCAAAACCTTTATCACAGGGAGAAACAGCAAAGTCAAATAAACCACAACACTTCCTGACTGAGAGAAAAGTAGCTGCAAAGAACAGAAATTAGCTTAATTTATTAAGTTAAAATAAAGTTAGTAGCCCTTTCTACCACTGCGTGCTGCACTATAATTTTCATCTTTAACTGCTTCCTATTGTCAGTCTTGATTCACAGATCCAGATTGCCAACTTTACATATCAATGTGACTATGTGCTTCCCAAAGTTAGTCAATGTTTAATTTAAAATTAATCTGAATATAAGGCAGTTCAAGATGATTTTCACAAAATTCTCATATAACTTCATGTTTTATGTGTTACATATTTTATGCTCTTTCATATGATACATGCAGACGGCTGATCATCTTACAAAATTCTTTCTTCAGCATACGGCTTGTCCAAGATGGCCAAGATGTATCACATGAAAGTGGCCTGATTTCAATGAATTTATTTGCTGTGCAGTGATGATTATGACTTTGATCCATCAAAAACTTATATACAGTTTATATGAATTGGAAGCCTTTAAGTTAAATTAAAACACACTGAGTACAAAGAATGAATTTTGCAATTTCAGTGGGGCTATAAACTCAAATGAGAATCTTTTCTGGTTTCCAAAAATGCATTGTCTAAAAATAATGGAACCACTGGAAGCCAATATGTAAACATTCACAAGAAACAATTCTATCTCTTGCTTTTATTGTTTATTATTTAATGAGTTTTAAATTCATGAAGTTTTAAAATGTGTTTTGATTAAAATACCATTTGTATTATACATTCATAATCTTAGTTTTATTATTGTTTTCCAGAAGGGAAAATTATTGGTTTCAAGAAGCCTCAGAGTCTATCACTTGTCCTGTCTGTGTAATCTGTAGTACTGAGAATATGTCACAGTCCCTAGTGCACACCAACTTTCTGTTTTGTCGTTGTTTATTGGAAATACCAAGGTGAATAAAGAGTCCTTAATATTGTGGAACTTATTCTCTTTGTTTCTGAAGAATACTTGAGAGCATCCACAGCAGAATGTTGTGTGAACATTAAAATGCCCATTTAATTACACCAGTAAAATAATCGTAACTAAGGAGAACACGTCAGCGCTTCACAATTTCTCCAGCTCCTCTTTCCATTCAGAGTATGCTTCTGTGGCTCATGGGAAGAACAGATGGTTTTTCAGTTTATACGGCTGACTTGGAGGCTTTATTCCAATGTTCCTCAAAACTCACTTTAGTTTTTCATTTGCAATTAGTTCGTGTTTTCATGTGTAGCTCTCATAGTGCTCCTTAAGCAACTATCTTCCAGAAGCACATTACACAATACCTCAGACCTGCTGTTGTCTCAAGGGACTCTATGACATCAAATTAATTTCTAGTTGTTTAAATTCCTTTATATAAATTATATTTCTATGTAATTTCTGTTATAACTTTTACAGAACAATATCATTTTGGGTGGTGATTTTTAATGATGTCTGAAGACAGACAAGTCTATGATGAAGATTTATAGCATTATATATTTGTGTGGGGATCACCAATACCTTTTATATGACTCCAGTTACCTGTTTTCTTTTACATGAGGAAAGAAAGAACTTTTCTTGGTGGTGAAAGACCTTCTACTTCTCTTGTGTTATTATAGCCAGGCTAGTGTTCTATTTATAAACAAGTACAAGGAATTGAGGTCTTCTCCATACTTATAACATGTGTGTTTACTAAGAAAGATTTAAAACATACTCAAGAAATGCTGTGTGACCTTGCAAGTGTGATTCATATTTGTCCAGAAGCTTTGATGTAGTTGGAGAAGTATGAGAGATGGAGAGAAAAATGTTATATAGCTGTATGTAAGGAGATGGAGAGATTATGAAAAAGGGATCTTTTTTTCCATCGAGACAGGGTTTCTCTGTAGCTTTGTAGCCTGTCCTGGAACTAGCTCTTGTAGACCAGGATGGCCTGGAACTCACAGGGATCTACCTGCCTTTGCCTCCCGAGTGCTGGGATTAAAGGCATGTGCCACTACTGCCCGGCTCAAAAAGGGATTTTTTAAGATAAAATAAAAGAGAAGTTACCATCAAGATAGTGTATGTTTGTTGCTTTTTTCTTAAATTATCATCAGAAAGTATGTATGCTTCCTTATTTACCCTCAAGTAGAAAAGTCTAGCCATCAGATAGAGATTTTTTTTTCCTGAGTCCCAGCTACTCTGAAAGCTTTTTTTTTTTTTTTTTTTTTTTTTTTTTTTTTTTTTTTTGCTCTTTTGGGTGCAGCCCTGGTAGTTGGACTCCCGGGTTGTGGTAAATTAGGGCAGAAAGATATATAAGCCTAAGAAGCTGACAGTTATAGAAGCTTGAAGTTGGGTCTGAGCTTCTCAAGAAGTGTGTAAGGACAATGAACAGAATGAGAGTTTGCATATGTATAAATCTCCCCACCTGTAGGGAGAGTTTTTCTTTCCACCTCCCTGGTTTCTCACCTTAACAAGTCTCTAAGGAAGGAATCGCAATTATTAGAATCAGTCAGATTCAAGAGGGCTACTTTGTTGTTTTTTTTTTACTTTTCCGTTTATTTATTTATTAAAGATTTCTGTATCTTCCCCGCCACTTCCTCCCATTTCCCTGCCCCTCCCCCAATCAAGTTCCCCTCCCTTGTCAGCCCATAGAGCTATTAGGGTTCCCTGCTCAGTGGGAAGTCCAAGGACCACCCACCTCCATCCAGGTCTAGTAAGGTGAGCATCCAAACTGCCTAGGCTCTCAGAGGGCTACTTTGTTAATGATGTCTTCAATTTTGCACATGGTTGGTGTTCAAGCTTCATTTCTGTTGTTGTGATTAAAAAAAAAAAAACATACTGACTAAAAGGAACTTGGGGGAGGTTTTTATTGTTTTGTTTGGGCTTGCAGTTCCAGGTTACCTATCATCATTGATCATGGTGGAAAGGCCCACAAGTGGGATCTGGTTACATCACATTCGCGGTAAAAAGCAGAGAGCAATAAATGCTTGCTATTTATGCTCATTGTCACACAGTTCTTAGCAGAGTTCCTTGTCACTTACACAGTGGACTAGGTTTTCCTATGCAATTAACAATCAATTTAGTCACCCTAGAAATAACCATGGGACAACCTGATCTAGATAACGTATTATGGAACCTCTCTTTCTAGGTGATTCTAAGTTGGTCAAGTTAGCAGCTGCAACTAACAGTGTGAAGGAGAAACGTGCAATGGGAAAACACAGCTACCTGCAGACTTACTAGCTATGGAAATGTGGGTGGAGGAAAGCATCTTGTACAGATGTCTTAGATCTCCAAGGTATGTGACCCCCACCAATGACAGTAAAATAGCCTACACAGACAGAACGCTAGAATATGAGGTCAGTATTGAGCCCAGCCTAAAAGCATCCATTCAGGGATATTTCTGGAGGCATATGAGGAACTCTTAACCATAGTCTTGATGATTTTGAAAAAGGATAAAAAATACCACAATGTTTAACTCTTGGCAACCTACCAAAAGCTAGGTGGGAAAATTGCTCTCAATGTATTATATATTCACAATAAATTTAGACATAACAGTTTTGAAATGTTAGTGGTTGTGCCCACTTCCAACTGGTATAATTTTCTCAAATTGGGTTTTATTGAAATTTACAGCTCAAAAAATTTTATTGTGATGCAAAGGGAAAAATCCCTCTTGTAATGGCAGATCACAGACCCTTCTGTAATAGTAATGAGTAGTGATTAGCATGAATGAGTAAAACTCCCCCTTTGTGAAAACATTAGACCAGAGGTTAATTTTTTCTCACCAGGATCTAAAATTGTCCATATAAATCTACCCACTTATACATGTAAATGATGTTGCATGTTGTGCAAGAAAAATTAAGGATTTGGCAAGAAAATGCACAATAAATTAATGCCTGCAGTTACAGTGTGAAATGAAGGTATATGAAGACATGACCTTGGGGCTGCTTCCAAATGATTGTTTAAAAAGGAAAAACCCAGAGAAAGACATGGAGATAAATTCCATCATCAACCTTTATTTTATGTGTATATGATACTGGGCCTGAACAATGCATCAAAAAAATTTACATGTCTCTCCATGTTGTACTTCCTGAAATGATGTGGTCCCCTGGATTACTTATCCAAAAATGCAGATTCCACACATTATACCCAATCCTTTGTGTCAAAACCCTTAGCAGATGGAGCTTGGGAAAACATATTTTAACAAGGTGTTAGGCTGAGTCAGAAGCAGACTCCAGCTCACAGCACTCACTCTGCATATCACTACTGGGTACTCTGTGGTACATACTGTTAGAAACATAGCTTCTTTAGATTAATAAGTGACAATGATAAGAATTTGTGGCAGGTAAAATATGCACTGTTTGAATATATGTTGCTTTCACTCTTAGATGACAAAAGTGCCTGAACCTCACTATCTCAGTCACTCAAAGTTTCTCGGCTTCATCTCTGCTCAGGCTTCCCTTCTTTCATCTACTACTGCTTGCTATCTAGTCAACAACTGAACTTTTCTTTTTTTTTTTTTTTCTATGCTACTGTACAAAGTAACGGTCTAAATTATGGCGTTTTCATTCATATGTATTAAACTTTACTGTTATTTATCCTATTGGTTCCTCCTTTTTCATGCTACTTGCTACAACCAAATAATCTTTCCTTCCTCCTTTCATGTCAAATAAATTTTATCATCATCTCTTTTTCTTTTGTCCCCATCCCTTAAGAATGCTTCCTCCTTCTCAGGGTCCTCTTTCTACTTTTATAACCAGCCACACATAATTAAAAATAATCTAGAACCTGATTATGAGAGAAAACACGATGTATTTCTATGAGTGGCTTATTTTACTTCATGTAGTATCTCCCTCCCAGATGTTTTCATGCATGCATCATAACTTTATTTATTACTAAAAAATTCTGTGTGTATGTATTACATTTTCTCGTTTATTATCTGTTGATAGACATTTAAATTGGTTCTGTTTCTTAGTTATTCAGAGCAGTGCTTCAGTAAACATGAATAACTATGGTATGCTACCAAGGAGGTTATCTAGTGGTTCTATTTTAAAAATTTGAAGACCATGCTCATAAATTTTCACAGTGACTGCCTCAGTTTACACTCCCATAAGTAATATGTAGTGGTTCTTCTTTCCCAAAATCTCACCAGTATTTTTTGTCATTTCCTTGCTTGGCTTTAGCCATTTTTAATGAGATAAAACTGAATCGCAAAGCAGCTTTAATTCGAATTTTTCTGCTGACTAAAGATAGATGTTGAGTAATTCAAAAAAATATCATTGGTCATTTGTGGGTTTTTAGGGTTATCTATCCAATCCATCTGCACATTTATTGAATGAATTAATTGGTTTCATGGTATTTAAATCACAAAATTCTTTATGTGTTCTATAGATAAACCTTGTCTGATGTGTACTTGGCAAAGATTTTTTTTTCCATTCAGCAAAATGTCTACACTCTGGTGCAGCAACTTTTAAAATTTCATGTAATGGGATTTAAAATTTTTTATACTATTTCTATATTTGAGTACTTTTCATAGTTCTTGCCAAAGGCATTCTGGTATATATTACTTGAATTTTCATTTGACTTTAGGGAGTTTTTTTTTAAACTGTCCTCTCTCATTTTTTAATTACACACCACTGTTTACACATGTATTGCTCAGTTTCCAATTGTGTAACTTCTGTATTTCCTTCTGCTATTGATTTTGAGCTTTATTTTAGTAAATTCTCATAAGATATAAAGAATGAGTTCAATTCTTTTATATTTTAGAGGCTTGATCCGTGGCTTGAAATGTTGTCTATGTTATAGAAGATTCCATGGGGTAAAGAAATGACTCTCAGCTCTATAGACAAACTTCAATAACTGCACTTTAGATTTGCACTCTTCCCTGCAGACAGTCTAGAGTGGGTCAGTAGTCTTCCATTCATTTAGGTTACATAATCTCATTACCTAAAGCCAGTCAGTTCTGTGAAGCAGTTCTTAGTTATTGATGTATCTATCATAATGAATATGTAGACTAATATAATAGGAATGGTCAAAAATATTGAATAGCATCTCCCTCCTTGGTAATCCTTCAAATAAGTTGACAATAACTTTTTGTGGGAGATAAAATAAAATACAAAGGAGCCAGAAGTTCAGATAATATAATGAGCTGGGAGATTACAAACTGTATTAGCAACACAATGATCGGGTTGTATGGGTCCTGCCTCTGAACCCACTGAGCAATCTCAAAAATAACTGAAATGTTTATGTGAAATAATAACTGACAGGCTTTTGAAATTGAAGCATGATTAGAGGTATCTTTGGTCAAACTGCCCCAGAACACAATTATAGTTTCACACCATTTGGAATGAAAAATCCTGCCACATAATACCTTGATGTGAATTTGAAGAAATTTCCCCAAAGTTCTGAAATTATATGAGACAGTGAATTCCAACACTTTTGACATAGTCACTGTGGAATAAGCACAGAGAAGGTTTTATGTTGACCTAATGGACCTAATGCTACTTTACAATTATTATTGAATTATTTCTAAGTATTATACCTCTGTGCCAAAGGTAGAAGCTTGGGACTCCTAAAGGATAACTGTAATGAATTGGCCATCGTACTGTAATTTCTATTGCAATTCAAACAGCAAGTAAAAAGAACAATTGCCAAAGGCAGCTTTCTTCTACTGACCTTTATATAAACTTCACCTATACAAAAAAAAAAAAAAACTGGGAAAGAATTTCACTTATGGACCAGATGGCTTCACTACTGCAATACACTTAACATTGAAAGAACTAGTGCTAATGGTTCATGGGTTATTTTAAAGAATTGAAGAGGAGAGAATCATTCTAAACTTAGTCTGACACAAAAACCAGAAAAAGATCCAAGACTGTTACAGGTACAGTATTGTTAAGGAGACAGATAGACATACATAAAGAAAAATAGAATATATATATATATATATACATTCTATCATCTCTGTACATATAACCTATATTATATCTCTATATATCTCTCAATTTATCTCTTATCTATTTACATATCATTTATCTCATATATATATTTACATATCATTTATCTCATATATATATATTTACATATCATTTATCTCATATATTTACATATCATTTATCTCATATATATATGAGATAAATGATATGTAAATAGATAAGAGATAAATTGAGAGATATATAGAGATATAATATAGGTTATATGTACAGAGATGATAGAATGTATATAGAGATTGCATAGGCAGGTTGAAAGGTTATAGAAAGATAGATTACATATAGATGGTAGGTAGATAAATAGATATGTAGATAGATGATAGATATAAAGAGATAGAGAGATGATTGATAGACAGAGAGACAGACAGACAGATAAATAGAATACGTGAAAATACCAATAAATTATTAACAGACAAAATCTGATTTCATGTTAGAAAGATTATTAACCATGATCATGAGGGATTTATCCCAAGAATGAAAACAGGAACCACCCAAATGAATTATTAAATGTGTTGTATCACCTTTAAAAGTATGTAATACAAAATCTTTGACAGCTTCAAATGTTGCAAAAGATGCCTGATGCAAATAAATATCCTTCTATAGTTTTAAATCTTTAGTAGTTGTGGAGGTCAGACCCAGTGGATTCATGTTCTAAACACTCCTGCACCTAAGGGGCTGTGGGTGTGCGTGCGCTTGGGAAATTTCCAAGTAGTTGCATGCAGTAAGCTTCACTGTGGCAGAGTTCTACAAAAAACTGCTTAGGTAAAAGCAAGCCAGGTGGGCAGAGTTGGGATACTTTCTGGGTTGTGGACCAGCTAAGCCTTTAGGCTCTTTTCCCCATAGGTGTGGAGTCTGAATTCACATAAGTGCCAGATGAAGAAGGACGCTTAAAAGAAATCCCACACTAGCTCAGAATTGAGAATAATAGATGCTTATTTATTTAAGGGAAGACTCACAAATCAGAATCCTCTGCTGGAAGGGAGAATAGCCACCAAATCCCATAGTCAGAAAAGAGAGCGGCTGAACGCTTTATATTGGCATAAACAGTGTAAGAGGCCTCGCTCAAGTAGGCAGGTAACTTAAAGGCTGCTGGCTGTAGGGTTTTCTACAGCGTCTAAATGATTCTCTTTTTAGCTCCTCTCATACAAGCTCAAGCTCATTGTCATAGACAGAAGAAGAAATGTTATGCCTAAAAATTATTGTGGAGGATATTTATACATTCAGAAAAATATATAAGCAAGCTAAAAATGGGGGAAAGTATCATTATTGATATTTTGAGGCCACAAAACAGTTTTATCTCATGACTTTAATAAATAAACAATTGTAGCCTTTATCTTTTTATTCAGTCATTTTCTTCTGTCAATACCCTGACATACAGAAGGGGGCCTATTGTGTCGGTCTTGATGGTACGACCTTCATTTCTGTTAAGCCTGCATTTCTTGTCTTATTCCAATACTTCTGTCAATATAGGCACCAGATCCCTGTGAACTGTGTTCTGTGTCAACAAGCACTTCTTAAATGCCAAAGCCTGATGCTTTAATTTCTTAAAACAGAATCTGAGAACTCTTTTGTCCCCAGTACTAAGCCACATGAGTAAAGCTTTGTTATGTGTATGGATTTGTGTGGAAAAATACTTCTGTATGATTTTCTAAAAACAGAACCAAAAACCTGTGAAGTCAGATTGAAACCAATGAAAATATCTACAAATACATGATTTGCTGATTTTTGGCATTTCCTTCTACTGGAGAGTAAGGATTGACAGTGTTAGTGTCTAACACTGGTACCAGTTTCTTCTGTAGTGACATTTAGACTGAACAGAGGTGGAAAACTTAATAAACCTAATACTTCTCTCTGAGCTTTAAAGACTGCTAACTCTCCAATGCATAGTAAAACTAAAGCACCTTGTCAAATAACTCAAGCTTTATACCAATCTCTAAGATTAACCTGACATTCAGAACCTCTGTGGAGTTAGAAAATACACCTCAGATCACTCTGCGGTTACCGTGCCAAGTAATTTGGGTTTAGAAACTAGGTTTAATTATAAAGGCTAGTATGTTCATATTTTTAACATTCAATTTTCTTTTTTGTTTTGAGATTGTATTATAATTATAACATTTTTCTCTTTGCTTCCTTCTTTGCCTCCAAAGCTTCCAATAAACCCCTTCTACAAATTAATAACCTTTTTATTTCTTTGTTATTGCATGCATTTATGTATATACACACATGTTTCTAAATGCTTCTCTATTTTTCTATTCTATCACATTTGGGTGTCATTGAGAATTTTCTCAAAGGAAATCTGCTTTGTGTTCAAATTTTAATTTTCTAAGATACATGTAGGAAACAAACACAACAAGTTCAATACTGTGCTAGGAATTATGAGGAAGTAAAAAGGTGAAAGCATGCTCTTGCCACACTAAGGTTATAGTCTTCCATCTAGACTCTATCTTTGAGCCAAGATATTTTTCTTTAACAAATAAATGGTGACTGAGACTCTGCTCACTTCCAAAAACAGAATATACAATTCTGTTTCTTTAACAGCAGGATCCTTCCTTCTCTATAAGTTCTCCTCCTTGATAGAAATACCTGTTAGCATTTATAGATTATTTTCTTAGCTAGTCTTAGGGATTTATCCATTTGTAAATATAAAAAGTACAAGTTCCATTGACCATAAATATATGAAGTAATAAGGGCGGCGGCGGGGCTGCGTCCCCCACACCCCAGCCGCCTGCCCAGCTAGCTTATGCCCCAAAATAATTACACAGACACTGTATTCTTTTAAGCACTGCTTGGCCCTTTAGCTCTAGCACTTACAGGCTAATTCTCACATCCCGATCAACCCATCTCTAATAATCTGTGAGAACCGGTCTTACCGGGAAGATTCTAGCCTAGTCCATCCTGGGTTGGAGCTTCATGCCGTGAGCGGGGCATGGCGTCTCTCCCAGGCGTCTGCTCCAGAGAGGAGAGCTGTCGAGACTGAGCTCACTTCCTCTTCCTCCCAGCGTTCTTTTCTGTTTACTCCTCCCACCTATCCTCTAACCAATAAAATGGGCCAGGGCAGTTCCTTTATTAGCCAATGACCTTCCTCCATCAAATATAACTTTATATTTTTCTTTGACTGAACTTCTATTTCAAATCTCATCTCACTGGTGACATATATAGAATTCTGATTTCTGTGGGACCTAACTCTATCCAGGGTTTCTACTGCCCTTTTCGCAAAGATATTTTGATATTGGGTTGACGGGGGAAAGACAGGTAGGAACACTTATGCAGCCTCCAGTCTTTGGGGTGAGAAAATATTTTGCCCTCAGCCAGTTCCCATCTAGGCTAACATTTTCTCAGCTCCGTGCTGTCTCAACCTGGGCACAGTGATACAAACATTTCCACACTAGAGTTTCTCAAGGCTACTTGGTTCTCAACCACCCCAAGGATTGCAGAAGCCCTCTGTTTTTAACTCTCTCAACACAACCTCAGCTCTAATGATCACTAATGGTCCTCAGCTACACCTCTGTACCACATACACTGAGGTTTCCATTCTCAGAATCCTGTGTCTAAATACATTTAACCCTCTCTACTCTGCTACTATCACGTCATGGTACTTTTTCTTGTTGGGGGAGGCTGCTCATTCGTTCCCAGATGCCCAGACTAGACATATTAGCATTGAAACTATATTAATTGCAACACTGCTTGGCCAATAGCTTAGGTGTACTGTTAGCTAGCTCTTATAATGTAAATTAACCCATTTCCATTATTTTATATTTTAACTTGAGGCTCATGGTTTACTGTTAAAGTTTCCAGTTGTCTGTGGCAGTGGCTCCATGGCATCTCACAGACTCTGCCTTCTTTTTCCCTGCATTCAGTTTAGTTTTCTGGCCTACCTCTATTCCGATCTGTCATAGGCCAAAGCAACTTCTTTATTCATTAACCAATAAAAACCACATATGCAGAAGGACTACCCACAACACTTATAATCAGAGGTCACTGAAGGAATAGGCCAGGCTATACCTATACTTCGTAAATAGTCCAAGATTGTCTTCCTCTTTCACAATATATGTGCCCTGCTCCAACTCACTTATTTTTTGTTCTCCTGTTAGAGCATAAGATTTGACTTCTGTGATTTAATGATTTGACATAACAGAAATGCCTTCAAATCCATTTGGTAAGCCAAAGCAAGAATCACTATTTTTGTCTTTGGCATTATGACAAATTTTCCTTGAAAAGAAAAGCACAGACAGAGGCGGAGCGGCGGCGGCCAGACGCACAGAGGCGGAGCGGCGGCGGCCAGACGCACAGAGGCGGAGCGGCGGCGGCCAGACGCGGCGGCGGCGGCCAGACGCGGCGGCGGCGGCCAGACGCGGCGGCGGCGGCCAGACGCGGCGGCGGCGGCCAGACGCGGCGGCGGCGGCCAGACGCGGCGGCGGCGGCCAGACGCGGCGGCGGCGGCCAGACGCGGCGGCGGCGGCCAGACGCGGCGGCGGCGGCCAGACGCGGCGGAGCAACACCGCATACAGGAAGAGGCTTTCGGGGACCGGTGCAGAGGCAGACCCAAGCGGCGGGAACAGGCATGCAATAAGGAGAGCAGATCGCCCTACTACAATCGAATCAAAGAGGTAGGCCTTTGGTTGGCCAGGTCACTGGCACAAGGGGAGCCTGGTCCTGTCCTGAAGATCCTTCAGAGGGGTGAGAGGGTTCTTGGCCTGCAGCAGGAACCACGAAAGAGAGTGAGGGCATTTTGTAAGCGGAGCCCTTGGCCAGCAGGGAAACCTGATCCGGTTTTTAAAGGACCCATTGGATAGGATCAATAGGAGGAGATGGGCAGGCGCCAAGGCAAGAATTCTCCCAATAATCCGAAAAACAACATGAAAACATCAGAACCCAATGATCTTACAACAGAAGTATTTGAACAACCTAACACAGAAGAAATGGAAAAAATCGACTTTATGAAGATAATAGAGTCCCTTAAACAACATGTAAAAAATGCCCTTATAGAAATGGATGAGAAGTATAACAAAAAGTTTGAAGAAATGAGTAAATACGTACATGATACCCTGGGAAACCAAGAAAAAACCATCAAACAGGTAATGGAAACAGTTCAAGAATTGAAAACTGAAATGAAGGCAAAGAAGAAAATACAAACTGAGGACCAGCTGGATATGGAAAATCTAGGCCAACGAGCAGAGTCTACAGAAACAAGCATAATCAATAGAATACAAGAGCTAGAAGAAAGACTCTCAGATGCTGAGGACACCATAGAGAAAATAAACGAACAGATCAAAGAAAACAGCAAAGCCAACAAATTCTCAACACAAAACATTCAGGAACTATGGGACACAATAAAAAAACCAAACCTAAGAATAATAGGAATAGAAGAAGGAGAAGAGTCACAGCTCAAAGGCCCAGAAAATATTTTCAACAAAATTATGGAAGAAAACTTTCCCAACTTAAAGAAAGATATTCACTTAAATATTCAAGAAGCATACAGAACACCAAACAGACTGGATCAAAGAAAAACATCTCCTCGCCATATAATAATCAAAACACAAAATATACAGGTTAAAGAAAAAATATTAAGAGCTGCAAAAGAAAAAGGGCAAGTAACTTATAAAGGTAAACCGATCAGACTTACACCTGACTTCTCGATGGAAACTAAGAAAGCCAGAAGGTCCTGGATAGAGGTTCTGCAGAAGCTAAGAGACCATGGATGCAAACCCAAACTACTATACCCAGCCAAGCTATCATTCATTATCAATGGAGAAAACAAAACATTCCAGGATAAGAACAAATTTAAACAATACGTAGCCACAAATCCAGCCCTACAGAAAGTAATAGAAGGAAAATCGCAACCCAAGGAATCCAACACTGCCAACACTGCCTACAATAACCCAGGCATCTAATGACCCTTCACGAGCACATCTCAAAGAAGGGAGACAATCTCTACTACCAAAAGCAATAAGAATAACCGGAGTAAACAACCACTGGTCATTAATATCACTTAATATTAATGGGCTCAATTCACCTATAAAAAGGCACAGGCTAAAAGATTGGATACGAAAACAGGATCCAACATTCTGCTGTTTGCAAGAAACACATCTCAACCACAAAGACAGGCACCTACTCAGAGTAAAGGGTTGGGAAAAGGTGTTTCAAGCAAATGGTCCTAAGAAAAAAGCAGGTGTGGCCATACTAATTTCTAACAAAACTGACTTCAAACTAAAATCAATCAGAAGAGACCGAGACGGTCACTTTATACTCATAACAGGAACAATTCATCAGGAGGAGGTCTCAATCCTGAATATATACGCCCCCAATATAAAAGCACCTACTTATGTAAAAGAAATATTACTAGAACTCAAGGCAGACATCAAACCACACACACTAGTAGTAGGAGACTTCAACACACCTCTCTCTCCAAGGGACAGGTCAATCAGACAGAAACCTAATAGAGAATTAAGAGAATTATTGGAGGTAATGAAGCAAATGGACTTAACAGACATCTATAGAACATTCCACCCAAATAGGAAAGAATATACCTTCTTCTCTGCAGCTCATGGAACCTTCTCAAAAATTGACCACATACTCGGAAACAAAGGAAACCTCCACAGATACAAAAAAATATCAGTGTCCACCTGTGTCTTATCAGATCATCACGGATTAAAATTAGAAGGCAACAACCACGCTGCCCCCAAAAAACCGACAAACTCATGGAAACTGAACAGTCAACTACTGAACCACACCTGGGTCAAGGAAGAAATCAAGAAAGAAATTAAAGTCTTCCTTGAATTTAATGAAAATAAAGGGACAACATACTCAAACCTATGGGACACAATGAAAGCAGTGCTAAGAGGAAAGTTCATAGCACTAAGTGCCCACTTAAAGAAAACGGAGAATGCATACATTGGGGACTTAACAACACACCTGAAAGCTCTAGAAAAAAAAGAAGCAGACGCGCCCAGGAGAAGTAGAAGACTGGAAATAATAAAACTGAGGGCTGAAATCAACAAAATAGAAACACAGAAAACAGTCCAAAGAATCAATGAAACAAAAAGCTGGTTCTTAGAGAAAATCAACAAGATCGACAAACCCCTATCCAAACTAATTAAACGACAGAGAGAGAACACGCAAATAAATAAGATCAGAAATGAAAAGGGGGACATAACCACAGACACAGAGGAAATTCAGAGAATCATTAGATCTTACTACAAAAGCCTGTATGCCACAAAACTGGAAAATACAAAAGAAATGGACATTTTTTTAAATAAGTACCACATACCAAAGCTAAACCAAGACCAGGTGAATGATCTAAATAGACCGGTTTCTCGCGAAGAATTAGAAATGGTTATCAAAAATCTCCCTTCGAAAAAAAGCCCAGGACCAGATGGTTTCAATGCAGAATTCTACCAGAACTTCCAAGAAGAACTAATACCTATACTCCTTAATATATTTCACAATATAGAATCAGAAGAGTCATTGCCAAATTCCTTTTATGAAGCTACAGTTACCCTGATACCAAAACCACAAAAAGACCCAACCAAGAAAGAGAATTACAGACCGATCTCACTCATGAACATCGACGCAAAAATTTTCAATAAAATACTGGCAAACCGAATCCAAGAACACATAAGAAAAATTATCCATTATGATCAAGTAGGCTTCATCCCAGAGATGCAGGGCTGGTTCAACATACGCAAATCTATCAATGTAATCCACCATATAAATAAACTGAAAGAAAAAAACCATATGATCATTTCACTAGATGCTGAAAAAGCATTCGACAAAATTCAACACCCCTTTATGATAAAGGTCTTGGAGAGAATAGGGATACAAGGGTCCTACCTAAATATAATAAAAGCTATTTACAGCAAGCCAACAGCTAACATTAAATTAAACGGAGAAAAACTCAAAGCCATCCCACTTAAATCAGGAACACGACAAGGATGTCCACTCTCTCCATACCTCTTCAATATAGTGCTTGAAATTCTAGCAATAGCAATAAGACAACATAAGGAGATCAAGGGGATTCGTATTGGAAAGGAAGAAGTTAAGCTTTCGTTATTTGCAGATGATATGATAGTGTACATAAGCGACCCCAAAAATTCTACCAAAGAACTCCTACAGCTGATAAACAGCTTTAGTAATGTGGCAGGATACAAGATCAACTCCAAAAAATCAGTTGCCTTCCTATACACTAAGGATAAGGAAGCAGAGAGGGAAATCAGAGAAGCATCACCTTTCACGATAGCCACAAATAGCATAAAATACCTTGGGGTAACCCTGACCAAGGAAGTGAAAGATCTACTTGACAAGAACTATAAGTCTTTGAAGAAAGAAATTGAAGAAGACACCAGAAAATGGAAAGACCTCCCTTGCTCTTGGATTGGGAGGATCAACATAGTAAAAATGGCAATTCTACCAAAAGCAATCTATAGATTCAATGCAATCCCCATCAAAATCCCATCAAAATTCTTCACAGATCTGGAGAAGACAATAATCAACTTTATATGGAAAAACAAAAAACCCAGGATAGCCAAAACAATCTTATACAATAAAGGATTGTCTGGAGGCATTACCATCCCTGACTTCAAACTCTATTACAGAGCTACAGTATTGAAAACAGCTTGGTATTGGCATAAAAACAGAGAAGTCGACCAATGGAATCGAATAGAAGACCCTGACATTAACCCACAAACCTATGAACACCTGATCTTCGATAAAGGAGCTAAAAGTATACAATGGAAAAAAGAGAGCATCTTCAACAAATGGTGCTGGCAAAACTGGATGTCAATCTGTAGAAGAATGAAAATAGATCCATATCTATCACCATGCACAAAACTCAAATCCAAATGGATTAAAGACCTCAATATCAGTCCGAACACACTGAACCTGATAGAAGAGAAAGTGGGAAGTACTCTACAGCACATGGGCACAGGAGACCACTTCCTATGTATAACCCCAGCAGCACAGACACTAAGGGCATCATTGAATAAATGGGACTCCCTGAGGCTGAGAAGCTTCTGTAAAGCAAAGGACACTGTCACTAAGACAAAAAGACAACCCACTGACTGGGAGAAGATCTTCACCAACCCTGCAACTGACAAAGGTTTGATCTCCAAAATATATAAAGAACTCAAGAAACTAGACCGTAAAAGGCTAATCAACCCAATTATAAAGTGGGGCACTGATCTGAACAGAGAATTCTCAACAGAAGAACTTCAAATGGCCAAAAGACACTTAAGGTCATGCTCAACTTCCTTAGCGATCAGGGAAATGCAAATCAAGACAACTTTAAGATACCACCTTACACCTGTCAGAATGGCAAAAATAAAAAACACCAATGATAGCCTTTGCTGGAGAGGTTGTGGAGAAAGGGGTACACTCACCCATTGCTGGTGGGAATGCAAACTTGTGCAACCACTCTGGAAAGCAGTGTTTCGGTTTCTCAGGAAATTCGGGATCAACCTACCCCTGGATCCAGCAATACCACTCTTGGGAATATACCCAAGAGAGGCCCTATCATACAACAAAAGTATATGCTCAACTATGTTCATGGCAGCATTGTTTGTAATAGCCAGAACCTGGAAACAACCTAGATGCCCTTCAACGGAAGAATGGATGAAGAAAGTATGGAATATATACATATTAGAGTATTACTCAGCAGTAAAAAACAAGGACTTCTTGAATTTTGCATACAAATGGATGGAAATAGAAAACACTATCCTGAGTGAGGTAAGCCAGACCCAAAAAGAGGAACATGGGATGTACTCACTCATATTTGGTTTCTAGCCATAAATAAAGGACATTGAGCTTATAATTCATGTTCCTAGAGAAGCTAAATAAGAAGGTGAATCCAAAGACAAACACATAGGCATCCTCAGGAATATTAACCTTCATCCGGCGATTAAAGGAGACAGAGACAGAGACCCACACGGGAGCACCGGACAGAAATCTCAAGGTCCAAATCAGGAGCAGAAGGAGACGGAGCACGAGCAAGGAACTCAGGACCACGAGGGGTGCACCCACACACTAAGACAATGGGGATGTTCTATTGGGATCTCACCAAGGCCAGCTGGCCTAGGTCTGAAAAAACATCGGATAAATCCGGACTAGCTGAACATAGCGGACAATGAGGAATACTGAGAATTCAAGAACAATTGCAGTGGGTTTTTGATCCTACTGCACGTACTGGCTTTGTGGGAGCCTAGGCAGTTTGGATGCTCACCTTACGAGACCTGGATAGAGGTGGGCAGTCCTTGGGCTTCCCACAGGTCAGGGAACCCTGATTGCTCTTCGAGCAGATGAGGGAGGGGGAATTGATCGGGGGAGGGGGAGGGAAATGGGAAGCGGTTGTGGGGACGAGGCAGAAATCCTTAATAAATAAATAAATTAAAAAAAAAAAAAAAAAAAAAGAAAAGCACATCAACTAATACATCAGCGAAGCATCCCAGATGCTCACAGTAACCCTGCAGCATACATATAATAGGCTCTTTATGGAAGTTGATGTTGGTTTTCTCTAGGTCATGAGCCCAAAAGTGAACAGCTTTGGAGCTGGACCAGGATCCTGTGTTCACAGGACTTCAGCTCTGAACCTCAGCAGCTTTACTGTTCTAAATTTTATGAAATTTTCATTTTTCTTACGTAAGTGATTCTGACTTCACTTAGTAGGAAGATAATATTCAAGCTTATTATCATCTTTGACTAGGAAGCATCTCTTTTGTGTATTGGGGTTATGTTTAGAGATTTCATAGCTTGACATTTCAGTCAGATCCAAATCCCTGCTGTTAGTTTCCAAATGTGTTGTTTCTTTTGCACTTTGTGTTTAATCTACAGACTTTATTTTGATTAACATTAAAACAGTTTTTAATGTAAAGTTTTTATAAGAATACTACTATCTTACTTTCCACGGGCATCATGCCCTTATATCTCCATTTTTCTCTTCCTTGTAGCATTTATGCAAATTTTATTAATTTTCTTTCCCAATAGTGTCCTTAACTAAAGTTGCTACTGCTCAATGTACAAACATATTTGAGAGAAGGATTCCCTGCTCACTGTAGTCTTCCAACTTTGGGCTCACCCCTGGCTTCAAGGGAGTTTGAAAGCAAAATAACAGTCAACGAGTTAGCACATTCTTACCTCATGGACTACAATCTAGATGGTTTTTCTAGTGTTTTTAATATTTGTGATTGGAAATAGATAGGTGAAAAACCCGAAACAAAATGGTTTCTTCTCCCTACAAAAACTAAGTTTTTGGAAGTGTAGGAAGAGGTAAACAGAAGAAAGAAAATGCAGAAAGAAAAAAACTAGTGGAAGGGGAGTGAAGAATAGAAAAGAAGAGGGAGAATGGAATGGAGAAAAAGAAGAGAGGCAAGGAAATGTGGGAAGGTGGACAAACCAAAAAAATAATTGAAAATTGTTATGGATTGGAAAATCATAGAATTTTAGTCATTAAACCCATACTCTATGAGTGGGTAGGAAGGTAGAACAGTGTAAAGTGTGTGTGTATCTCTATCTATCTATCTATCTATCTATCTATCTATCTAATCTATATATCTTCACTATAAAGGACACTGCAGCACATGAAATCTCAACAAGTGAATATAATTGTATATTAAGTTGTGGGTAAGTACTTTCAGAAGTGTGTGGTTGACATCGGTTTTCAACTTGCTAGGATAAGAATCACCTAGGAGTCAAGTCTTTAGACATACCTGTGAGGAATTATTTAACATTTGGCCATTTTTTGGGAGGAAGAGACACATTAAATATGGACATCATTATTCCCTGGGCTTGGATCCTGTATACATCAATCCCTGTTTCTAGGTGGCTTTCTGGTTGAAGTTCCTGCTGTCATGTCTCCTTCACATGAAGGACTAAACTCTGGAGCTCCAGATTGAAAGAATCTCGTTCTTTCTTTTCTTTTTTCTTTCTTTTTTTTTTTTTTTTGTTTTTTGAGACAGGGTTTCTATTTGACTTTGGTGCCTGTCCTGGAACTAGCTCTTGTAGACCAGGCCGGCCTCAGACTCACAGAGATCCATCTGCGTCTGCCTCCTGAGTTCTGGGTTATTAAAGGCATGTGCCACTAAGGCCCTGTGAAAGAATCTTTTTCTTCTTTGAGCTGTTCTTTCAGCTAATTTTGCCACAAAAACATGAAAAGGAAATATGACAAGATATTATTCTGAAGAATATTGTGGCTCTGGATTCAGAGTTGCCTTTTAAGAGAATAATATTAATGTCTGGGGAATTGGAAATTATAATCCCACAGTAGCTTGGAATTGAGAATAAAAGAGGGTTATTTATTTAGGGGTAGACTCACGGATCACAATCTTCTGCTGGAACGGGGAACGGCAGCCAAATCCCGCAACCTGACGCTCGCCTTACATCAACATAAATAGTGTGAGAGGCCATGCTCAAGTGGGCAGGTGACTTAAAGGCTACTGGAGGTAGGAATTCCTACAGCACAATTGTCTGTACTGAAGACATCCTGAGGTTGGGGTATTTTATATGAGGCATTCCCAGTTTCATTTATCATTAAGGTAGCTAGAGAGCCCTGTAAAATGTATGCTGTAATGTATTTGAGTCAACAGAAAGTTATGCATATCTACTGTGGGCCGCTTGGTATGTTGAGTGGCAGGGATACAACAGTTTTAAATACCAAGTCCCAGCTCTCAAGGTCTTACTTGCTGGCAGAGGAGAAAGTTCATTTCTGACCCTTAATCTGGATTAAAATATATAGTTCAGAAAATATATCTAAAATTCTAGAGCTCACTAGTGCATTCTGCTCATGAATAAACAATGACAGCCTCTTGGGTGACAGGTGTCTTCATTCATCCTTCAGTCTCTCATTTAGGCAGTTAAATAAGTCTGTGCCAGATACTCTGGAAGACAATATAGAATGCCTATATTTCTACATTCGAATTTCTGTGAGAAAAATTAGAAGCTTTTCAAGATTCTTATTTAATGAGGAATTAGTTCTCCCTAGAAATATGTATTGTTAACATATACACTGCAGACAATTGCTTATAGAAAAAGATTTCAGAAATGGTGCTTTAGAAAAGACCAAGAAAAGTAGATATGAATCGTAGTCATAGGATTTTTACAACTTCTGAAACTTCTAATTAGATTTTCGTCTAACATTTGAAGAGGTAATTGAGATCACTTTCTGTCTCAGATCAATGGAACTATAAAGTAATGTCACTGATTTTTCAGTCACACTGAAAGTGGCTGCAGGATATTCCAAAATCACAGTTCCTAAAATAGTCACTGTACTGTATTTTCAAGGTGACTAATTTAAATTAGAAAAGTTTTTTGTTTTAGTCCCTAGACTAGCATGGATGAAGCCTTTGTATTTTGTTGCTCTTATTTATATACTAAAAAAATGCCCTGCTGTTATCCCGACTAGCCCAGAACTTACTATGCAGACCAGGCTGGCCTTGAACTCATAGTGATACACCTGCCTCTGCTTCCCAAGTACTGGGATTAAAGGTGTGGTTCTCCATGTATGGAGAAGCTCTGAGTTTGATCTCCAGAATGTCATACAACTGGACAAAAGTCAAGAGCACAGGTTCAAACAGCTAGCTACTTTATCTTATTTCTCCATCTGGATCCACTGGACAACCAATTCACTCCACCTTCACTCTCCCCATCCCTCTGTAGTTAGTATGTTTATATTTCTACTGCTCTTTCAGAAGCCTCTTGAGAAACAACTGGGAGTTCCCCATCTTAGGAGCATCAGTTTCAGCTGGGAACTTGTTAAAAGTGTACAGTTTCTAGACAGCTCAGACTTACTGAATCTAATTCTATATTTAACAAGATCCCTGGGTAATTCATATGCACATTAACCATGAAAAGCACCCATCCATAATACATGTCAAGTATATATGAGATGAACATTTACTTCCTCTAAAGATGTAAGAGTCAGGGAGAATATTAGGTGTTAAGAGAGAAAAAGAAAATTGTTGATCTTGTTGGAACTGCTGAAAAAAATTGGAATCTACAATTACATTATTGAATAACAGCTTTTATTCTCAAGAATCGTTTATGTTTGGTACTGAATATAATTTATTTAATAATAATAATAATAATAACAGCACTTAATTCCTACACATATTTGTTTGTATATTACATTGTAACGTTAAACTGGCATGGTTTCAGAGGAAATGATTTCAGTACATAGCATTTCTTGAGGATTAATGATGTTAGAAGAAATAGCTGGCTTGAGACCGAAAGACTTAAAGCAATTAATCCGTCAAATTATTAATTCTTAACACATGCCTTATGTTGAAGCTGCTGTTGCTTCATCCACAGAGCACAGGGGATAGAAAACCCAAGTTGCAGTTCTATAGATATTTTCTCATTCTCTCGGCAGCTTCATTTTGTGTTTTTTTTTTTTTTTTTTTGTTTGTTTGCTACTATTTTCTGGAGGCTTTCATAGGGAACCAGTGCTTTGTTCATTAACCTTTCAAATTGCTTAAGGTTTGCCGCACACAGTGCAGTATGATCTATTGCTGTTACCTCAGGATTTCATTTACCTCACCACCTCACCACGCTACCCCTTCTGGATGCTAGAAATGTACTGTCAATTCTAAACTCATTATGCAAATACTACACCTAGGCACTATTATTCAGACTTCCATTAGCTCTACTCCCCCATTAGTTGGACCTCCTGTGAATAAGAAGTGTCAAATTACATATGTAGATTTGTGGGATGGGGTGGGTGGGCTACACTGAATGGTCTCCTGCAGAGTCAGCAGGAAATAATTGTATTTCAATCTAACACTACATCCTTTATGCTCTAATATGACAGTTCTAATACACTCTCTCAAGAAAAATTGTCCAGCCTGCGAGCCTTAGGAATCAGCCTACAAAATAATGTGTTTACAAAGCCGGCAGACATCTCTCTGCAAAACACATACTTTCTTTCCTCTGTCTGCTGGACTGTTTAAAAGTGGAAACATGTCTTAAATAAAGTTGTGTGCCCGTGAGTGCAATAAAATGTGTTGAATGTACTCCGGATCTTCTAAATTTCTCATTCTTTGTTTTCAAAATGGGCATATCTTCTGTCTGCATGCCCATATGTTAAACCCCTCTTTTCAAAACATCGACCTTCAAATATAAACTACCTTAATAAGGATGTTACTGTTTCCTTACTTTTCTTTCCAAATGAGTTGGTTTAGGCATATGATTGAGTAATGCCGAACTGATCTAAGAGTATTTTGATGAAACATTTTTCCCCTCTGCCCAACCCATAATACTAAATCCTTATTTACTAAATTATTATTTAGTAAATAAATTTACTAAATAAATAATAATTAATACTAAATACTTATTCTAGTCACCACTTTTAGTGTAGGGTAAAATCCAAAGGTTTTCCATCACTTAACACTCATGAGCAGAGAGAGCAAACAAATCTTCTAAATGCCCCCCTATCAATCACTGCCCATTCACAGAGTGATGCACAATATATAAGATATCTTTTCTCATTGAATGCATATATAGGGTTGAGTTTTATAGAATGACAAGGAACTTAAAATATTTTAAATTAATTTCTCATTGTTTTCAATGTGAGTTGACAGATATGGTTCAAATCCCTAGAAATAAATCAGTCATTGAAAGCAGCAACTAATGGAGCCTTGGAAGAGGGTTGAAGGGGAGTGGAGAGGCAGGGAGGGGGCCAGAGAAAAATATAGAGATCAATAAAAATCAATAAAAGAAGAAAGTAAAAATAAAAAAGTAGTAACTAAAATGTAGTGTATGATTTAAAACATGATGTTCAAGGGAACATACTTCAGTTTCTATAAGACTTCTGCTGCACAGCAAACCCACGCCAGTGAACACACACATACTACTGATCACCCATTTTGTGCTATATGTACATAAGCCCACTAGCATCCACATGAGCAGTTCTTTTGGCTTGAACTAGGTCATAATGGTTCTAGACTTGTGGAGTGTGCATGGATTCAATTACTAAACCTTTATATAATTGCATTCCATTTCAAGGGCAATAGAAAGATTTCGTGAAGTATATAAAAACAAAATACATCATAGATTACATTTATATTAAATTTTCATGGAAAGTATATGCATTGGCCATTTATGAGATTTGAGGGAAGGGAAAATCTTGATGGCATAAAAATAGCGCAAATTAGAGTAGCTGGTCACATATGACAGACACGGGGCATTTAGTACATTTTAAAACACAGTCTTCAACAACCTTAAGAAGTCTTTGATTTGTGTGTACTTTTCCCTCAATTCAATAGATTTCTTCAACATTTTTCATTTGCTGACATCCAGGGATATTGATCTAAACATATTTTATCACTAAAAGTAGCCAGTGTATTTAAACATCCAATGATTTTGTTTTTAATGTGGTTTTATCTATGAGTCATTTCCTCACAATGCATACTTGTTAGTACTGCATAAAGCAATGATTTCTTGGCATTCAATGAAAGCTCAGTATTAGAAATATTAGATTCTGACCTAGTACACTCTTATTTTGCAGCCACAAACTTGGAGACTTCTGTAAATCCTGAACTTTAAATTGGCCTATTGAGAGAATTCTGAAGTAAATATTTTAAATAATGTGTTTTTAGTCAATATAATTCTCTAAATATATTATTGGATCTGGTGACATCCTGCTCTTGTTTTAAGAACTTGACCAAGGCTTAATTGATAATTTCTGGACGAAAATTTGTTTTGCAGAGAAAATTCCAAGAGAGGACAGCATTCAGAATGGGCTATAGTTAGTGTGCATAGCTCTTATCCAAGTCTAATGGGAGAAAGAAGAAAAAATGGAGGAAAAGTAGGTGAAATGTTGCTATTTTCTAGGAAAAGGAATTGATTTAAAGTTAAACACGGGGAGGCTGAGGAAATAGCTGTATTTGTAGAAGAGACTGTCACCATTAACACGAAATCTGAAACTTTACACTAGGGCGTTAGGAAGGGTGCCTTGAGGGCAGGCAAGACAGAACTCATAAAAGGTTCCATCTTGTGAAAATGCAAATTCATTTGAAGAAAGATAACCTAACTAAGAGTTCTGCCAGGAGGTTCTCTGTCAGAAAACAACTGCCTAAGCACACAAAGTCCTGTATAACTTTGGTTCAAGGGGCTCAGGGTTCATCTCAACCTGGCAGCAGTGTCAAACTGTTCCTGATTTTGCAGGTGTGAAAGATTCAAGATTGAGATAGTCATGTTGTCTGACATGAAGGTTACAGAGAGAAGCCAGAGCAAGGCAATGTGAGGAGGTGGGGGTCAGTGTACATAAAAAGGTACACTAAGAAATCATTGGGTAAAACTGTGAAGGTGAAGCTTATGTTGCAATGTATATCTTAGGGTATTACATATAACAGAATCATGGGACAGCCACAAAAAAAGGGATGCTGGGCAAAGATAAAACTGGCTTAAGAAAGAGGCTAGAGCTGGAATCCCAGGGCTTCTGAAGCCACTTGAACCTGGACAAATCCATTATGAACCCCGTATGACAGACATGGAGTAGCAGGAAGTGCTGCCTGCCCTGATGCTTTTTTGCTTCTCTTTGGTCAGTTTTTCCTGGCTATGTCCTCTTTCTTCTTTTGAATTGAGAATGTTTGCTCTCATCCATTTTATATCAAAATACTCATGTAATTTATCTTTCTATGTTATAGCAACTCACAGCAGATTGCCCAAACTTCCACCTACACTTTAAAATGGTGTCATGAAACTGAAAACTGTGGGACCATTTAAGGTCGGATAGAATAAACTTTGAATTATAAAATGGTGATGGGCTCCCAAGGAAAAGGGGTAAAAGCTGATGACCTGAAAGTAGCATATCTGGGTGTTAAACGGACCAATGTAGACTTGGGATAGTTCATGTCAATCATTAATTTAACACAATCAAGAATCACCTAGAAAACAAAGCATTGGGCATTTCTGTGAGGGAGTTTCTAAACTGGGTAAATGAGGTGTGGTGACCCTTCTCATCAACAGAATTGAAATTCTGTTGGCTGGGATCGTGACTGAATAAAAGGAGAAGGCAGGCTGAGTACTGCTTTCATCTCTCTGTGTTTTGTACCTGCTGACTTAGTGGGACTAACTGCCTCATGTTTTTGCTGTCATGCCTTCTCTGCTATGAGGGACTGCACTGTAAACCTGGGAGTCAAAATAACTCTTATCCCAAGTTGATTTTTGTTGAGTATTTTGTCATAGAAATGAGGAAAGTGGCTAATACTCTAAACCTTGTAATTCAGCAAACATTTTATGTACACAAAACAATGGGTGTTTGACCATATAGTACAGAAACAACTGAATTAAAATAATTAATTAATGATGTATAGATACATTCTTAAGCAATTTTTATCAAGGGAAAAGCAATCAGGTTTGGTCTACTATGCAGCAGATAAAATACTAAGAATATTTGGTTTTAAATAGGCCTGCGGTTAGTGAGTACAACAACCTTGTGTAGTTTCCAGTATATTAGGCATTCTAAGAATTTTGTCATATATAAAGATACTTGGATATGTCTTTGATCGAAATTTACAAATTAATGAGATTTTTAACATAAAAATCCTTGAAATCGTGGCTGGAGAAATAGGTAAGCATTAAGAGTACTTATTTTTCTTCCAAAGGATCTAAGTTCAGTTCCCAGGATCTGCATGGGGTGGTTCAACTTACTACAACTTCCTACAGGGGTTCTGATATCCTTTGTTGTTCCTTGTGATCACCACATTCATGTGCCTATACTCACTTACACACTACACACAATTAAAAATAAAACAAAAATCCTATTTAATCAGTAAAATAATCAGGATGAAATCTCTAAGTCAAACTGCATTATTTTGTTGGTAGATTATTTTGTGTGTGTGCTTTTGTTGATCAGTCTACAGAACAACATTTAGGCTCAGATAGTTTGATGACCCATGGTAGATAGTAGGAGACTCGCTCTTATGTAACATTCATATGTGAGTGAACAAATTAATAAAAATAATACTTACAAATTTGTTAATTAATGCTATGAATTAAATTGCCAAAGTAAATAATGGGGAGTGAACAGAGAAACACCAGGTTTGGCACCAGGCAGACATCACTGGAAATCTGTGACCTACTTAACAAAGAAAACACTGTACTTATAATGAGTTTGCACTCTCTAACTAGCAATATGCAAGCTAAGGAGTCACAAAATTACTTTTGACACATGAAGGAAATCTACAAACACAAATGTAGATGATAAAATTTAATGGCTCTGTAGAGGATGTTGCAGGGGTCAATGCTCTCTTTTAATGAACCATTAACAGTTAAAGATATGTATTAAAATGATGCTAAGATTAGGACATAGCACAAGGAATAAGAAAATTTAATGACCAAATTAATATTCTTGCTACAGGGTCCATTATTTGACAAAACCCTGGCCCATAAGTGAGGAACTATATCACAGGTCAAGCCATATCAGGCAGAGCTTCAGGAGGAAAAAAAATCAAGACGGCCAAACTCTGAGCAATGGAAGATAGAAAGATGCCTGATAATGTTTACTCCTTAAAGAAATCATGTCCCATTTTTGTAATAATGAGGTAGATTTAGTCTCACAGTAACGTTATCTTCACTTACTGAATTTTAAGGAGAAAGAGAATTCTTTATTCAAGACAAAATAAAAAGATTCTTATTCAACCATGTATTTAATAAGCAACTATTTAATGATAACCTATTGTATTTATCCAGAAAATAAAGTTTAGTTTTAGAAATAAACAATAAAATACCTTATGTTTGATTGCGTCTAAATAATTATAAAAATAGATAAATCAACTATGTACCAAGTCTGGCAGGTTCACTTGTCTGCTATGGGCTCCTAAATGCATATAACTGTTTCAGAGTTCAAGGCTATGTACTGAGGAATTTTTATACCACCCTAAACTTTTGCTGCGTAGGTGGCTACATTTTTACATAATGTAGCCCGGCTATGACTACTTTTGTAACTGAGAAAAATGCTTAAGATAGAAACAGCAATTTGGGAGTGTCTTATCTGCATTCATTGTTTTCGGTATACATTTAACATTATATTATTTTAAAATAAACAAATGAGTAGGATAAAATATAATATAATGGACCAAAGAAATGTTGCTCTTATTGGCAACATTTGTTAGACTCCCATTTCAAATGCATGTTCAGGCTTTATTTACACAAAGTAGTTGACTCTGGGTTTAGGGAAAAAATTAGATAACATAAATTTTTAATTAAAATGTATGTAAAAGAAAACACTAACAAACTAAAATGTGAAAAAGCTGGTGTATTTCATTAGTTATATGTTCAATACTCACAGAGCTATCAATACAGAACGTCATATAGATATCCTTTATAGCCTTGAGGTCAAAGGATATAGAGAACTTAACTACATAGTTAGGAAGGACCAAGGGTGAAAATAGAATATAGTTTCTTTCTTTCTTTTTTCTTGTGTATTATAATGTAATTACATTTATTACTTTCCTCTTAAATATATTTCCTTGCTGTCTTTAAATTCATGCCTTTTTTTGTTATTATATACATCTATGTATATGCATAAATATGTGTATATAAATATATGTGTGTATATACAAACCCTCTTAAATATCCTTCCTTGATGTCTTTAAATTCCTGCCTCTTTTTCGTTATTACATACATCTATGTACATGCATGTATATGTTTATATATGTGTATACATGCATATATTTTATTATTACATACATCTATGATATATGTGTATATGTATTTGTATATACATATATACATATACATTTGTACATATATTTCTAAATGTAACTTGCTCAGATCGAATAATATTATTTGTATATTTGATTTCAGGTTTGATAATTAGATATTGGGCAACCAACTGATGTGCTCTTCACTGAAGACTATTTTTCCACATTCAGCATTCCTAAGTTGCCTATACTTCTTTGCAGAGGCTTGAAGCCTATTTAAACATGTAGTTCTATGTAATTTAATGTGTTTTCTCCTAAAGATTCCTAAACATGAAAGTGTAAGGACCTTGTAGGATGTAATTTTTTCAAATCATTTATTGGGCTGCATGCAACATTTTTCTTTTCTCCTAGGGCTATTTATTAATATTTTCTACTTGAAACTTGCAGCTATGTCTTTTTGTCCTTAAAAAATCATAATGATTTTATTGATTTTGAACTATTGGGAGGGACTATTTACCCCTGAAGACGTTATAAATAAATTTGAAAATTATTTTCCTCGTGACTTTATTGAGGTATCATTAAACCTACTTACTGAAGAACTAAAATAGTCTTCTATATTTTAAAACTTCAATCAGATCACTACAGGCTGAGGAGGTCAAGCTGGAAGCATTGACCTGTTGGTGGAAATTTCCTGTCTGAAAACCTGTACTTTCTTCAGACTGAACCTGCAGTGTCTGCACATGTCTTTCTTGGTTTCATCAGGAAGGCAGGATGTATAAAGGCTCGCCCCATCATGCATATAGGATTTTAGGAGGCAAGCCATTAGAAACTCTAAAAAGTAAAGTTACTCTGACTAATGAAAAGTTCTTTCTCATTATTCATTATTCTAGCTAAAAACTTATCAGAAATATAGCTTTTATCGAGGATGAACAGGTAATGAAATATTTATGCTGAAAAGTTACTTGCAAAAGCTGAGGCACTAAGCACCAAGAATTTCAATTATCCTGACCCAACAGGAGCTAACAACAGTTGAATCATTAAGAAAGGGTTTATGTACCTGCAAGTAATAAAATATTGTTTTCTGAGATTTAGGTCTCTAAGGCACTTTTTAACTTAGCTATATAGAATAAATGAGGTAAATAACACAGAACTTAGTAAAGGTACATCTATAGTTTTAAATATTAGAGAATTTGAAATACCTGTGAAGAACATTTGAGAGTAATGGTGCATACAGATGAAACTTTTAAATGTCAGTCTGGTAAGAAAAGTGAGTGGGACGAGATAATGGAAGTTTATTCATCTTTAGGAAAGTGCTAGCTCAAAGTGGTTCGTCCCTTTAAAGAAACACCTACTTCAAAGCAAAATACATTTAGGTAATAGTCTACTTAAAACACCTCTCTCTCTCTCTCTCTCTCTCTCTCTCTCTCTCTCTCTGTGTGTGTGTGTGTGTGTGTGTGTGTGAGAGAGAGAGAGAGAGAGAGAGAGAGAGAGAGAGAGAGAGAGTTGGGCAATAGAATAAAATATTAACGGAGATTAATTACAGAATGATATTACTTTATTGTTAATGAAGGTTACAGTAGTTTTTCCTAATTTGTGCCCTTGAAATACATTTAAAATACATTTAAGAAAGTCTCACCTTGCATTTTCTTGCTTTATTAAGATATTACCAAATAACATACACATACAGTTCATCTCAGAGTCAAAGAACCAAAGTATTCCAAAGCAGAGCACTAGTAACCCACACAACTGTGAATTAATGGCCTTGTGGGCTTGAAGTCCAAGTTGAATTCTAAGCATTTCTTCTAGAAAACTGTCATATTTCTCTGGCAAAAGAGTCTACTTTATGAACAACTCAGGGTGCATAGTATTACATAGTAAATATAGAATTCCTTAAAGTTCTTAAATAAGTATTTTCCACTCTTTATTGACTTCTTATAATAAGTAAAGTATATCACCTTTGCTGGTGTCACATTAAGATTGAAATCTGATTGAAATCCAATTACTACTGTTTTCACATAGCATTTATCATATGCCAATCATTTTCTTAAACCTGCCAATTAAATTTAAAAGGTAAATTTCCCAGCAAGTTACAAAATGAAGTATCTTAATTAAAAAGTTTAGTTGTAATTATACAGCATGAGATTTTACAATGTGTTAGTATTCCTGAGCTGCATTGCCAGCCAAGGTTTCAAAGTAATGAAATACTTAAACGAAAACCTGAGAGACTCCACACTAATCAACACGAAGACATTGTAAGCATACAAAAAATTCCCAACCCTCCAACGCTAAAAAACAATCTGGAAACCTTTGAAACAATGGAAGAGATGCTGAGATCCAAGTACAATTGATTTTTCAGAATATCAATCAAAAATCAGGCTTCCTCCAATAAAATGTGACTTAGTCCATGCCATGAGTCACAATGTAAAAACTGCAAAGATTTTTAATTTATTCGTATGAGAAGAACAATGTGGGAAAATCAAGTACAGGGGAATTTTGTTCTTGGCTACTTGGAAAGTCTTATGATGAAAGACATCTTTTAAAGGAAGGTAAAGAACAAGTGCTAATCTTTTTGTACAGAAGGGAAAGAGAAGCGAGAGAGTGTATTCAACATTGCTAGGAAAATTAAGATTCTAGAGCCACCAAATGACAGCTTCTAGCAGAGAGTTCAGTTCAAGTGATGAGCTTTTTGACTTAAATGAAGGAAGACCTTGAGATAGGAAGGAATGGACAATCCCTTCTCCCAAGGTCTACCTTAGTTCAGTACCAAAAACATGTTCCCATAAATCTCTCTCATCTTCCCCTCCAGTGACTTGTTCAGTTTACTTCAAAATACTAGTAAAACATTAGTCTTCCCCAAAATACATCATTCTAAAAAATTTTGAAGAAATGATGAAGTTAAGAGAAAGAGAGATTAGGAAAATAAATCAATCTTTATAAAAGCTGCATTTATTATATGTTCAGATATAGGTATAGTAGTATGTATGTTTTAAAATTATTAATACGCTTACCAAAATTAAAAGTTTATCATTTTCACTTTATAGATAAGAGAATTAAGAAAACTGAATCTTCCATTTCCTTTTGTATAGAATGCAACTAGAAAAATACAAAAATTAAAATATTAATCAATGTTTGTTCTATCTCAAAGTTTATCTCTTATGGTGTTTTCTTTCCTACTACATGGTTTATCTCTCCATACTGCTTCTCCATACAAGACAAGACCAACTTTCTCCACTTCAATTTTGATTATTCTTACAATGCAGGACTTAGGACAAGAAGGTACAAGAAGGTAGACCAACGAGAAGTAGTAATTGGTAGCTCAAGGAGCATCTTTTATCTTATCAATTATCTCAATCCTTAAGAATGCTAATGTTGTTATTCTCAATTCACTCAACCTGTTCTGCTTCTCCATTCCTGCAAATTTCTCCATGCACATATTTTTGTTTCCCAAGCAATGTTTATTAACATAGTTAAAATGTGTGCTATGTTTTCCAGTTAGTGTCTCCTTCCCCCTTTCTTACTTTATTTTTTTTAATTTTTAAATTTTTTTAGTTGTTGAAAAAAAATTCCTGCCTCCTCCCCATTTCCCATTTCCCTCCTCCTCCTCCTCCCACACATTACCCCCTCCCCACTCCCCTCCCCCTCTTCCCCTCCCCCCACTCCATTCCCCCTCCCTCTCGAGAATGAAGAGCAGTCCAGATTCCCTGCCCTGCAGGAAGTCCAAGGTCCTCCCACTTCTATCGAGGTCCAGGAGGGTGAGCATCCAAACTGGTTAGGCTCCCACAAGCCAGTTCATGTATTAGGAGCAAAACCTAGTGCCATTGTCCTTGGCTTCTCATCAGCCTTCATTGTCTGCCATGTTCAGAGAGTCCTGTTTCATCCCATGCTTATTCAGTCCCAGTCCAGCTGGCCTTGGTGAGCTCCTAATAGATCAGCTCCACTGTCACAGTGGGTGGGTGCACCCCTCGTGGTCCTGACTTCCTTGCTCATGTTCTCCCTCCTTCTGCTCCTCATTTGGATCTTAAGAGCTCAGTCGGTGTTCCTATTTGGGTCTCTGTCTCTATCTTGATCCATCACCAGATGAAGGTTCTAAGGTGATATGCAAGATATTCATCAGTATGGCTATAGGATAGGGTCATTTCAGGTTCCCTCTCCTCACTTGCCCAAGGTACTATCTGGGGACATCTCCCTGGACACTGCGAGCCCCTCTAGAGTCAAGTCTCTTGCCAACCCTAAGGTGGCTCCCTTAATTAGGATATATATTTCTCTGCTCCCGTGTCCCAACCATCCCATTCCCCCATCCCATTCCATTCCCCCAAGCTCCCCCAATCCTCCTCTTCTCACGTTTCTCACCCCAATTCCCCTTAGCCCCATGCCACCTCACCCCCAAGTTCCCAGTTTTTGCCCGGCAATCTTGTCTACTTCCCATATCCAGGCGGATGACTATATGTTTTCCTTTGCTGGTGGGAATGCAAACTTGTGCAACCACTTTGGAAATCAGTGTGGCAATTTCTCAGGAAATTCGGGATCAACCTACCCCAAGATCCAGTAATACCACTCTTGGGAATATACCCAAGAGATGCCCTATCATATGACAAAAGCATTTGTACAATTATGTTCATAGCAGCATTATATGTAATAGCCAGAACCTGGAAACAACCTAGATGCCCTTCAACAGAAGAATGGATGAAGAAAGTGTGGAATATATACATATTAGCGGTAAAGAAACAATGACTTCGCGAATTTTGCAGGCAAATGGATGGAAATAGAAAACACTATTCTGAGTGAGGTATCCCAGACCCAAAAAGATGAACATGGGATATACTCACTCATAATTGGTTTCTAGCCATAAATAAAAGACATTGAGCATATAATTTGTGATCCTAGAGAAGCTAAATAAGAAGGTGAACCCTTTCTTACTTTCTACCTTATTCAAATTGTATTCAGTATGTGAGGAGAAGATCTTATGAAGTCCTCATTTCTTTCAGACTCTCCTGACCTGTTTCCTTCTGTTCTTTGGAAGATGGATTTAACAAATACCTTATTTTAAAAATCATTTTCTAAATTGTTTCCTGTCAATGAAATAGCATTAAAAATCATTTTAAAAATTGTTTCTTGTCAGTGAAAAAGCAGGAAGTCTGTAAAATGCTCAGTCATCTATTACCAATAAATCACTATAACATGAATAATTTAAGAGATATATTTGAGAGAAAAATATGATTGAAAAAGATCACGCCCAACCTAACTTAAGCTTATATCTAAATATATAAAGGTCAGTGATGCATCTTTTTCAGTAGCTTTTTGCAAACCAAAGTTAAAAATCCAGTATTTGTATAATAAAATTTCAATTGGAAATTCTGGAGTTCATTCTGAATGAGAGAAGGAACTTTTGCATTTTCATAGCATTACCTTCACTGTTATTAAAAGTGACTACAAAATTTTTGATAATTGCTTGTCAAAGACACATTATAATTTCTTTCTTATTTTATTTTTTAAAAAAGAAACTATCTTTTAAATTTTTACATACCATTCCCAGTTCCAGCTTCCTCCCCTTCTTCCATTCCTTCCACCTTCTCCTCCACCCCACCCCCACCCACTCCTCAAAGAGGGTAAGGTGCATTGACCAAGTCCCTGCCTACTTTATCTAAGCTGAGCAAGGTATCCATTCAAAGAGAATGGGTTTCCAAAAAGCCAGTACAAGCAGTAGGGTTAAAACCTGGTGCCACTGCCAGTGGCCTCACAGTCTGCCCCAGTCACACAACTGTCACCCACATTCAGAGGGACTAGTTTGGTTCTATGCTGGTTCCTTCCCTGTCCAGCTGGAGTTGGTGAGCTCCCATTAGCTCAGGTAGACTGTTTCAGTGGGTGTACCCATCATGGTCTTGACCTCTTTGCTCATATTCTCACACCTCCCACTCTTCAACTGGACTTTCAGAGCTCAGCCCAATGCTCTCCGGCATGTTTCTGCCTCTGTTTCCATCAGTTCCATAGGGACATTTAAGATATTCATCAGTCTGACTACAGGACAAAGCCAGTTCAGGTACCCTCCCCTCTACTGCTTAAGGTCTTAGCTGGGGTCATCCTTGTGGATTCCTGGAAATTTCTCTAGTGCCAGGTTTCTTGCTAGCCCCACAATGGTGCCCTTAATCAAAATATCTCTTTCCTTGCTTTCATCTCTGTCCTTCCTCCATCTCGACTATCCCGTTTTCTCTAGTTCTCCCCCTTCCCCTTTGCCCCTCCTCTTTCTCTTCTGCTATCTGTTCTTTCCCCACCCACATGCTTCCAATTTTGTCAGACAATCTTGTTTACTTCCCCTTTCCAGATGGATCTATATATGTTTTTCTTAGAGTTTGTCTTGTTACTTAGCTTCTCTAGGGTCATGACTATAGGCTCATTATTCTTTGCTTTACAGCTAGGATCCACTTATGAGTGAGTGCATACCATGTTCATCTGTGTGGGTCTTGGTTACCACACTCAGGATGGTTTTTTTGTTTTCTAGTTCCATCCATTTGCATGCAAATTTCAAGATGTCGCTTAGTTTACTCCATTGTGTAAATGTACCACATTTTCTTTATCCATTTTTTCAGTTGAGGGGCATCTAGATTGTTTCCAGGTTCTTGCTATTACAAATAATGCAGCTATGGACATAGATGAACAGATGTCCTTGTAGTATCCTTTGAATATATGCCCAAAAGTGGTATTGCTGGATCTTGAGATACGTTAATTAAGTTTAGAAATTTCCAGTTAAGAAATCCAAAGAGATGTGTGGGTATGTGTGATGTGTATGTGCATATATGTGTGTCTTATTTTTTAGAGAAGACTTGTATTTTCACTGTGCTTTGTATATATTTGAACATAACTCACTTCAAAAAAAAAAACTCTGAATAGCAGCAAAATAAATGTCAGCCTAGAAATTTGTAGAAGCAGCAGAGTGTCTGCAACTGACTAGCTTCCTTTAGAAAATAATTAAATTGAAAAGAACTTCTACTCCATTGTAGATTTAAATAATGAGCCCAACCTTATGGGCAAATATTTATGGCCTCTTGATAGAACTCTCTTATAATTTTAAAATTACTTCAACAATGTTCAATCTGACTATTGGGAGCTTTCAAACCAAGTACTATCCATCCCCCTCTTTCAACTTGTTTTGTGTCTGTTCTATCTAGATACAGAAGCCTGTGCTAAAAAGGATTTCCAAAGTGGAAGACAGCAGATTTAAATAATTTCCTATTGCCTGTATCTTATTTTTCTTTCTATTGTGATAAAATGCTGACCAAAACTACCTTAGAAAGGAAAGAGATTTTCTTGACTTACACATCTCTCTTAGAGTCGAAAACAGAGGAAAGTCACGGGGCAGCAGCCTAAAGGCAGAGAGTGAAGTGGAGACCATAGGAGATATCATCTTACTGGATGGCTCTTCATGGCTTGTTCATTCTACTTTCTTATACAATCCTGTACCACCTGCCCCTAGGCAATAATGTTCACAGTGGGCTGTACCCTGTCAGATCAATATTTAATGATGAAAACAACCCCACAGCCTTACCAACAAGCTGACCTGATGGGGTCTCTTTCTCAACTGGTCCGATAGTGCTGAGTTGACAAAAATCTAACCAATCAGTGTCTCTTTCTTCTCTTTCCAACATTCTGACTTTGAAGGAGGATAAAAAATACAGCATTATTTTTGGTTTTATACTTTATTTTCCTCTTACCATTTTGCCTAGTGTTCTCCTGTGGTACCTTTCATTTCTACTATGGAAATGCTCATAGAGATGCCAACGTGCTTGAAGTGAATGTTCAAATGTCTGGTTCTGGTAAGGAGTACGTAGCATACAAGGAGTTGTATATAAATAGATTTAAAATTTGACCGGATATTCCCAGTTAGTATATCTTTTCAAGGATTGTAACACTGTCTAGTGCACAATAAGTGTACATGCTGGTTAAAGTGATGACATTGCTAATATTTTGAAAAAGATTTTTATTTCAAGACTTCCTTAAAAGAAAATGCTTTGTGTTGTAACTAATCATTGGCAAGGAAATTCTGAAATGACTCCTATAATTATCTAATATATACCTTTCAGTGTTTTGATTGTAAGGTTTCTTTATTTTTTGTAGTTCAGAAGATTTAATACATTTCCTACCACAATAAACACACATTCACAGTTAAGGGTATAGTTAATTTCTTCAATTTGTTCTTTAATGATATTTAATTGTAAATACCTTTGTTAACAAACTATCTTCTCTCAAAATCATTGATGAAGAACATCAATATAATATTTAGAATCCCACTTGTGTTTGTTTTAGTTGTATTTTTAAAGCTGTGGATGCTCCTTCTTTTTTCCAACCCAAAACATAGTATTTCCTATTCTAAAGAAAGAAAAAATTCTTTAATTTTACAGACAAGCTGGATTGATTTCTCTGTAGGAATGTCTTTACTTTTAAACTTCTGATTGTGACTATGACGTGTTGTGTTATGAAACAGGCTCCAAAGTCCAATCATCATTTGTAGCCTCAGGGTATCTGACTGTGTGACTGGGCTGTAGAGGATCTTAAGACTGTTGCAACTGCTCTTGTGCATTTTTCCTTTTCTCGTTGAATCAGAGGAGGTGTTCACTCTCTACTCTGCTCCACAGAGAGTAGAAACAGCCGTCACTCTTCACTCTACCAGAGTCCTACTGGAAAGTTTAAAGTGAAGTCTGGGATTTTGTGTTTTTCTTGCTTTCAAAGTTCTTTAATACTCAAATCACTAGTTATTTCTGCCTGTAACAATGACCCAACATTATTTCAAACCCAGTCTGATCATGGATCAACACCAACCATCTGAGTGGTTTTCAAACTGCTCAGAGTATCCAGAGAAGAAAGTGATGTCCCTGATTTGTCTCTTAGAGCATCTGAAAAGCAGATAAAAGTACGCTTTCAAGTTTACACGCTTTATTGTAAGAATTGAGTTTTATTCTTTCTCTAACCCTTATGTGCCACAATCAAAAGAGAATCAAAGGCAGAACGCGTGGCATGTGCAGCCTTGTTCTTTGATGCTTCTTCACTGAGCTTCTGGGATTCACCTTTTAGAATGAGAGGTGGAAGACCATAATGATGAGCAGACACTTGGATCTTGTGTGCACAGGATTTTGTTAGTGTCATTAAAACAAACATTTTTAATATATCTTGGTAAATTATTGTGGAAAGATATTGTCAAAACTAATTTAAAATGTAAGCCATACATTCTTTTCTAGACTTTTCAAAGCCATAATTATTATTTTTCTAACTAGAAATCCTTCCTAATGAAGAATCTTATGAGCAGATTGAAATTTCCCTATTTACTTCAAATATCAGGATTTCAGTTTTCTTTATGACTGCATAAAATTCCATTGTATTATTATAATATTACATGGTTATTTGTTGAAAATACAGAAAATGGTGCCATTTCTAAATTATTATGAATAGTGTAGTAGCTATAAACATGGATGAGCAATCATGTCTGTGATATGTTGACTTACTGAGTATTTCAGGTACACATATTAAGAGTGCTATAGCTGGGTCATATGGCAGTTCTATTTTCAGTAATTTTTAGGAACCTCCACATTTACATCCATAGTGACTACAGGTCTACATTTTCTCTTACACCAAAATTGTGTATATTTTTGTGTTTATGTGTGCTTGCCTGTGTGTGTGTGTGTGTGTGTGTGTGTGTGATCATAGGTCTCAAAATGAGAAAGGAGATCATGAGAGGTTATGAAGCAATCTTGGGTGAAGTAAAAATTAGAGGTAGTAATGGATGTATGTAAAAGGAAATTTTTGGGATTGGGAGAAGAAATGCAACTGACTGGAGAAGAGAAAGGGGTGAAAGGAAGCATTGCGGCAGAGTGATGATGTGTAGAGATGCCATAATGTCCAGTATTTTCTATGTTAACTTAAAACCTTAAGAAAATAGTTTAAAAACCACACATTTCTTACTGCTGGAAAATGTGCCCTTCATTTCTTTGGTGTTGATAAAAGAAAGTCACTTATACATCTCACTATTCTCTGCAAGACAGAAGTTGCAGGAATATTAAATTTGAAGCCATACAATGTGACCAATTTAATTTTCAAGCATACACCAAGCAGAACACCTTAAATTAGAATCTAAGTATCTTTTATGAAGAAGAAGTAAATTTCTCTCTGCCCTCACATAATTATGGTACATGAATGGTTTTTACTAGTACATTACTAAATCTCTAAATGAATGTGTCCAGTCTTGGTGTTTCTCCTTTGTTAAATTATGGCTATTATTAAAAGCAGATTTTTATCCTTAGGGTTTTATTACTTTTGTGTTCACACAAAAAAGATTGATAGATGAGTGGTATGCTGTTTTCATTGTCTTCATAAAATCCTTTCTAAAGACATTTTTCCCTAAATTCCCAGATATTATAACACCAGAAAAATCATTTAAGTAAAAATGTAGTAGTGTAACAGAATTTTTTGTATTAGCACAGGAAAACTAAAACAGTTTTATTGGTACCCATTTTGTTCTAAATTAATGCAAATGAGTGAAAGTGATAAGTAAAAACACTTCTAAAACTATCCAAGACTCTTTAAAGATATATTCTATAGAATGTACTATTGAGTCTTTATTTTGCAATTTCTAAGGTTTTTTCCCATCTGTGCCATTTGTGTTTCTTAATGCTATTTTTTCAAAACCTCCTATGAGTATTCTGTAAGCATACTATATGACTGTAAGTATACAATAAGTACACTATAAAGCTATAAGTATAATGTTAGTATACTATACAGCTATAAGCATACTGTGTAGCTCTAAGAATACTATAAGTACTTTATACAGCTATAAGTATACTATAAGTATAGTATACAGCTATAAATATAATAACGACACCAATAAACAGCCATTTCTAATTGTCGTCAATCTCATCTCACAAGATATTAACAGAACTGTTCAGGAAGAGGCACTTCTTCACTGAACCACACCTGGGCTTTTTGACTAACAATGTGTAACTTAATACTCAAACATTGGCTAGAAAGCAAATTTGATTTTGTTTCCACTGGGAGAGGACAGGAAAGCTATCTAGCATGGATAAATATTGAAATGCCCTGTGTGCTTGGGTAGGGCAGGGAAGCATTGCTAGGGGCTTTAATGAGGCCAGGCTGAAAAGAAGAGGGCTTGTGGTCTCTAACAAAATAGCTAATGTTTCATATTCGTTGGCACTTTTAGTGTTTATATATTGACTCCTCCCTTTATATCAGAGACAATAAGTCTTATTTCTCCCACAGATGCTTTTCAGCAAACTAGTGTGTCCCCCTATTTTTACTTTTGGCATCTAAATAGCTATATTTGTTGTATTTGTTGTAATTCCAATGTTATCATAAAGTTCAAGGAAATCAGTCTCTTCTTCTGTTCCCTACACTCTTAGTCACTTGTCTCCCGCACACTCTCAAGTGTACAACCACAGGACCAGCTTTATGGATATACCTGCAGCTAAGCACAACATAATTTTAAAAAGTCAGAGACTTGGCTCTTACTTTTTTTTTTTTTTTTTTTTGGTTTTTCGAGACAGGGTTTCTCTGTGGTTTTGGAACCTGTCCTGGAACTAGCTCTTGTAGACCAGGCTGGTCTCAAACTCACAGAGTTCTGCCTGCCTCTGCCTCCCAAGTGCTGGGATTAAAGGCATGCGCCATTGGCTCTTACTTTATGCAAGCTGTTTTACTCTTTAATGTCAAGACAGCTTTGCTAGTATATGTCCTTCTGTAAGGAAGTCATTAGAGATATGTAGGCAAAACAGATGAATCTGGGAAAGCAATTACACTATCCCCAATTTCTTGGGGAATATTATATTAAGGTGTTTTACTTTTGTTTATGCTACATTTATTTAACTCTGTGAAGCTGTGATTCTTTGCCTGTCTAAAACACCTAATGGTCTAATGAGGAGCTGAATGGTCAATAGCAAGGATAGGTGGGACTGGCAAGCAGAGAGTATAAATAGAAAGAGCAATGCAAGAACAAGGGGCGGAGGACATTAGAGGTCGGCCTTCCAACCACTCAGCTAGCCACAGAGTAAGAATGAAAGTGAGATATGTAGTAATAAGAGCGGTGGGGCTGCGTCCCCAGCACCCCAGCCGCCTGGCTAGCTTATGCTCCGAAATAACAACACACAAACTGTATTCTTTTAAACACTGCTTGGCCCATTTCTTTCTAGCCTCTTCTAGGCTAATTATCGCACCTGGACTAGCCCATTTCTAATCATCTGTGTAGCCCACGAGGTGGCTTACCAGGGAGATTCTAGCCTACGTCCATCCTGGGTCAGAGCTTCATTGTGTGTGCCTCAGAGAGCAGAGCTATCCCCGTCTGCCCAGGAGACGGGAGCATGGCGTCTCTGCTCCAGAGAGCAGAGTTGTTGAGTCTGAGCTTACTTCCTCTTCCTCCCAGCATTCTGTTCTGTTTACTCCTCCCACCTATGTTTTAACCTATGAGGGCCAAGCAGTTTCTTTATTGCTTAACCAATGAAATCAACAGATTGATATATGACACTCGAACATCTGAGATATACAGAAGTAAAAAGAAGGAAAATGCCAGAAGCAAAAAGTAGTTGGGATAATTTAAGAAAAGTCGGCAAGAAACAAGCCAAACTAAGGCTGGGCATGCCTAACTAAGAATAAGCCTCTGTGTGTTATTTATTTGAAAGCTGGGTGGTGGTCCCCCCAAAAAGCCAAAAGAGTAAAACGTCACACAACACCAATTCATTCATTGCTGAAAAGTGAAATAATGTTTACAGAGCCAAGCTTTGAAACAGAGCGCTAGAAGACAATGAGCCCAAGAAGTGGAGCGGTGGTTGCTTAAAGTAAGTGAGGCAAGACCAAAGAAAGGACATGAAGAATAACCATTAAGTGGCACCAATCGTTTTCTACAGAGCAAATAATAAATGTTATGCTCAGAGCTTTTAGTTTCCCCAGGACTAGGGTGACTTTACGTTCTCAAAGCTGTGTAAGCTCCATCTTAAATTAATTACACCTCCTTGAATTAGGCACCATTGAAGACACAAAAAAGAAAGCACATTCTCTGGACTTATGAATTTTAAAATCTTGCTGGAGTGACCTGAATGACTCAGAAATCCAAAAGAGCAACAATAGAAGATAGTATTAGCCCCTCTGTTCTATGCATAGAATAGCATTGCCAGCTCTCCGACTTGGTTAATTCCCAGTCAGCTATCCCTGACTCAGTGAATGAACATAGTGGTCCATAACTGGCAACCACATCAAATGTATTCGGAAGGAAATAACAAGTGCAGATACTTTTAAAGTGCGCTATTCAGAAGTCTAATTTTCCAAGTGAACAATGACAGATTTTTTAAATAAATTAATTTTTAAAAAGTATGAGATAAACTAAAGAAAACAGCAGAAAAGTTTTGAGTTTTGATCATTTGGTCATCAATACTGACTAAAACCAGTTATTTTAACAGATGGTTCTTTGAAAACTCTGAACACTTGTTTATTGCTAGCTTTATGATTTTTGAAGCCAAATTTATTGGAATAATCAATCATATTCAAGTTATTAAGTGCCAGCAGATATGAAATATAAGATATACTATATTACTTCACTCAGTGTTATATAGAACTATCTTTCATCTTTCTTGTTTTCAAATGCTCTGAAGTGGCGACTCACACCATTGATCAGGTCACTTAGGGAACTGAGTCAAATGAATGCCATAAGTTCAGAGCCAGTGTGGGCTACACAATAAGATCCAGTTTTGAAGCAACTAGAACCAAACAACACCAATAATTAAATAGTACTTCTTTGATTTTAAGATATTTTTTTATCTTTTACAAAATGAACAACACAGGCATTTGTTCTTACTAGTTAACAGTCATTAGTTAACAACAGCAAGTTTCTGTGAATAGCTAAGCTTACTACTGCTGTGGTGAAACATCATGACCAGAAGCAATTTGTTCTTAATATCTGAACTTGAAAGTGCCACTCTAAAATACATATATCTAGTCTATTTTCCTTTTGTAAGAGGATCAGTATGTTTCCTCTAGTCCTTACACTGTACATATGCTATGTGGTTCTATGAATAATTGTAGCTTGGTTATCATTGACTTAAAAGTGTACAAAGGTATATCATAGTGTGGATGTTTATATTTGTTAGAAGAACTTGAAATTCTTATCTTCCTGCCTCCACTCTGAAGTATGGGGATTATTGGGCTATATCAATATGTTCTGTTTGAAGATACTACATTTTGAAAATAACTGAGTATTTTACTCACTGAAATCAATCAGGATTATACATTTGTGAGAAATATTAGTTGTCTCAGTTCCAAAATGAATATAAAACCGCCCACTCTCTAAGTGCTTTATTACAAAAACAGTTTATCATTTTGCTTTGGATTTTAGTTCTTTTTTTCCTCACTCTTCCCCTTAAGAAACAAAAAACACTTTTCCTAAAGTTTCGTCTTCATGTGACCAAAAACTTCTATATAATAAAGAACTATTTGATTGAGAAAAGAAAAGTATTTATGTTTTGATAATTATTATTAAAATTATATATGTATTTTAACATAAAATACATATATTTCTGCTTATAATAATAAGATTATTTAACATGGACATTTTCTTCAATTTCACATTCTCACAAGGTTTTGTGTGAAATCTAATACCTTTCTTTGAGAAACATACTTTGTGATTATTCCATTGCCGGCTTCACTTACTATTAATGCATCATGGGTCTGGACACCTCCCCTTTTCTTGATATACATAGAATTGTAAAGTTAAGAGCAGAAGAGTTGTCTTAGCCATTAAAGGCTAGGTGTTCAACCAACAAAAGGACAAGAATGGAAAGTTTAATATTTCTCTATTTACATGGACTCATATATATTTGGTTTATCAAGAAAGGTTTCTCTGTGTCACAGTTCCAGGTATTCTGGAATTCGCTCTGTAGACCAGGATGGCCTCGGACTCAGAGAGATCCACCTGTCTCTGCCTCCCAAGTGCTGGGATTAAAGGCATGTGCCACCACCGCGCAGAAAATGTATTTATTTTACTGGAGAGTAGAAAGTCACAGTTTCTGTGTTAGGATATCTAACGCATACATGGCGAAACAGAATCTGCAAATGAATCCTTATGAGACATATTCTGTGACATTTCTAGGACATACTTGAAACATTGCTTTACAAGATTGTAAATTATAACCAAACAACCAAAATCTAACAAAAACACTCTCTTTGAGAAACAATATTAATTTGACTAAATGTTGATTTTGAAAATGAGAATAGATTGAGATAATTTCTTTTATTTTCTCTTTCCTTAAAACACATGGGCCTTTACTGATTGAAAACAGGAAAAATGGCATGTGGGGGACAATAACCACATATTATTGAGTCTTCCTGAGACCAGGCAGGATGGAATGGGAGAGTACCTGATCATGCAAGCACTAATACTAGGAATAACTGCTTCTACAACTCCAGGTAGAGCTTAGGAATAAATGAAGTGAACTAGGTCCACTATCTGCTGGGTGCTGCGGGAATGATCTTAGTTCTCGTTGTGAGTGGGCAGTCTGTATACAAGTAATTCATGAATCCTTCTGTCAGAAAGCACCTAAAGCCTCTTGGCTTCTTCAGATGTCAAGAGTAAGATCCTGAAATTTAAGCTATGTTATAATCTAATTGTACCAATGAAGTTTGTGTGTAAGAAGTATGGACTGCTGATTCTTTAGGGCCAGTCAAGATGCTCTTAAGGAAAAAGTCTCATTACAAAGTGACATTAACCTAGAGAGTTTGAGAGTTTGAGATACCACGAAGAAGATTATCCTTATGAAGACTGTGATACTTTCCTCCCACAGTAGATGTGGAAAGTTTGCCCTGGTAATTTTAGCCTTATCAACTAATTTGAGTCATTTTGTGCCTTGTGTGACTGGAATCATGCAGAACAAGTTTGAAAAGATTGCCAAAACCAGAACAAACCAAAGAAAGTCTGCATTTACATCTTCCAAATGTATTTTATTGGAACACAAATACTGAAAGTCATTTGAACTTACTGCTGGTCTTTGGTGAGAGAGAACTGGAGAAGATAAAAATTAAAAACATGTAATAAAATGATTTGATTGAAGCTAAGCACACATAGATATACTTTTTACTTAAGCTATTATCAGGTTTTTGTGGGAAAAAGACAAATTTGTTTATTTGTTCACACAGCTTAAATTACTTGGTTCAAAGATTACAAACTTCCGATCACATTCAGCGACCATCTCATTCAATGAAATTCAGAGCCCAAAGTGCTACAGTATTACCTAATAATCAAGAAGCAAACATTTCTGGGCATCACTAAATTACTAGTACACAGTATTCATTTTACGCTTGTCTAGTCTTTCACGTGGCCACATAGAACTGGCAAAGAGAGGAGAGTTGGGATGGATTTGGAAAGCTTTAGAAGCAGAGGGAGATCAAGGAATTGTAAGCACATAGAAAAGGAGCAAGGTGTTTCCTGTTTTTAGCATTATGCAGTAGGGCACACCGGTAGGGAAAGAAGTTGTTAAAACCCATTCCACATGTACTACATCTTTAAAGTGATAGAAAAGTAACCAGTTGTGATGTTTTAATTTAAGTTGAATTTTAAAGGTTTAAGAATGTATTAAAGTCGATTTTGTTTTGATCATGTTTATTCCCCAACCTAAGCTTTTAAAATGTTTTTTTTTTTAACTTCAAATTGGTTAAAACCGAGAAATGTGAAAATGCTAAACAGGATATAAATGCATAACAATTTTAGGATTCAATTTATATATGTTTGTTTGTTTTTTTTCTTTTTTCTCTCTCTCAATTCCATTATGATCTTCTGTAGTATTTCTTGTAGATTCATTGACACAGTGAGCACTGAAATAAAGAATCAGAAACCACTCTAGCAAGTGGTTTACTGAGGAGCTGTAACATGAGGGGAGATCTGCTTTGTTGGGGTATCTGTCCTGCCCAGTCCCCTAGCTGTTTAGCCCCAAAGAAAATCACACAGAGATCTCTATAAGTTATAAAGCAGATTGGCTCATTAGGTCAGGCTACTTATTAGCTCTTGTAGCTTATATTAACCCATTATTCTGATCTATGCTAGCCATGTGGCTCAGTATCTTTCTTAGCCGGCAGGTCACATCCTGCTGCTTCAATGGTCTAGGCAGGAGTGGGAAGAATCAACTTCCTCCTTCCCAGAATTCTCCTGTTCTCATTGTATCATTTATACTTCCTGTCTGGTTTTCCCACTTATACTTCCTGCCTGGCCAATCAGCGTTTATTTAAAACATGATTGACAGAACACAGACAATTCTCCAGCACCAAGGAGCTATCACCTATGTGAGTTCCTTTACCTTGGTGTCTGCACGCTCTCCCAGATACTGAAATTTGTTCTGAAGTTTTGTGTGTCAATAAAGAAACCCAGAGAATGGCCTCCCACAGAAGTGTCATGATGCTGCTATCCTTCTTTTGCCACTGATTTGAGTGTAAATCACTTCCAGCGTGTCTTCTACTCTGCACTGAATTGATTTTGTTTTTCTTCCTTTCTTATGGAGCTCTGAGATGAAAAATAAAAAAATACAAAACCAAAATAAAAAAAGAAAAACCTGTTTTCATGTATCCTGATCCTTATGGAAGCCATTCAACCATATGGATCTGAATAACGACAACAAAAAAATCAGTGAGTTGTGTGTGTGTGAGAGAGAGAGAGGGGGGAGAACATTTGCATTTCCTTTATGATCTTTTATGTATTTCTCACATATTCTACTTCCATTGATTACTTAACAGAGCATTGATTACTTAAAAGGGCAGAAGTGGATTCAGGCATATTCTTAAGATTATCTCAAACATCAAAAATCAATTTATATTTCTCAACAATGTGTGCTTATGAAACAGTGAGAACTATTATTTTTATTGAATGCTATCTAGGTATATGTACGTATATCTATCTGTATTGGATTTGGAAAAGCTGACTAGAATAGACAGTGAAGTTTGGGAGTCAGTGAGAATTGAAATGGAGGCCAGCACTCTGGTCCAATGGTATGGGTCTATCACAAGCCTGGCACTGAACTTCACTACTGGTGCTTAACCTTGGTGTTTCAGGAACTTAATAATGAATATGTCCCTATGATGATAACTTTAAAATATGTCAAAACTAATAAAATCCCACAGTGGCATGCTTAATATGAATTTTGTTTATCCATACATTTTCTATACAATGCTGGAAAATTTGTACCCATTAAACAATTTCTGGAGACAATATAATGTAATAACTGTATCACTGCCCAGAAAAGACTTAGAAGTTTGTTATTATTTTGTAAGTTAAAATGAATGCATAAGAGGAAAAAATATAGAGCACATTTAAGGCAGGAGATAAAGAGAAGTGAGAAAAGATATCTGCTGAAAGGAGAAGACAGAAGGATGATAACCTCCTTATCATACACAGGAGTAGTAGTGGGCTGGTAAGGAAGAAGGTGAGTCAGAGTTAAAAGTGAAAACTCCACATGAAAGTGTCCTGAAAAGGTGCACAGAATCCTGAGATGAGATGAAACCAGGAGAACAGATGGAAATCTGTAAATGGACGGTTCTCTCCCACCCTCTAGTTCCCAAATAACCACTCTGAGGCTTAAAATTAATTACAAACTCTTTGGGCGATGGCACATGTTTCTTACTGGCTAGCTATACGTGTATATTTCTAATGATCTGTATATCACCATGTGTCAAGTTGTGTAACAATAATGCTCCAACATCTTACTCCTCTGGCAGCTGCTGACATCTCTCCGACACTGCCCTTTTTCCCAGTATCTCTGTTTGGATTTTCCACTTGGCTCTATTCTGCCTGGCTATTGGCCTAATCAACTTCTTTAGTAACCAATGATTAATAAAACATATTCACAGCATACAGACAGACTTCCTATATAAGTAATCTCAACCAAATTGGTTAAACGTTTCTTAGATTTTGTTCAGTAGCTTTGTATCAAACAGAAATCTTCCATCTGTTGACCTTCCTTGTCTAAGTTTTACTGGTCAATGACTTTAAGTACAACCCCCTTTTTCATCTCTAGGAACTTTCAATTAGTTTTCCTTAGATATCTGTTGGGACCCTTTGGAGTCCTGGCCTCCAGCTGCTCTTACCCGCTAGTGACCTTTTCTTGCCCTTTTGATTTGAGCTTCTGAGCTGTGTCAAAGTCGTTTACCAACCCTGCTTTTTTGTAGACCACCTTGGCGGGTCACTCAGTCTAGGGGTGTAACCCGCCTGGCAGGGTCAGTTATTCCAGGGTCCCGGAGAGGCGCTATCTGGAAAATATGGGCGGGAGAGAAGAAGAAGGCCAGGCAGATTTGTCGAAGCCTCTGTTTATTAGAGTATGGTTACAGCTTATATAGGATGAGGAATTTGGGGGGATCGGCAGGGGCATGGGCTCTTGCCTCATGGTCCACGTCCGTCACGTAGGCCAGGAGGTTATAATCTGTCAGGTCACAATTCCTCGTCCAGGAGTTCACAAGTTGACACACCTAGTTCTCTAGATAGTTTGGAATGTGAGGCGGGTTCCACTAACAGATAGCTCTTTATTAACAGATAATTGGGTGTGGGGTAGGCTCTGTCAATAAAACAATTGTTAGGGTGTGGAGCTCTTTGCAAACTCCTCAGGGCGATGGTTCCTGTAATGATTTTTAGGGGGAGATGGCTCCTGACATAAATGATTTTTAGGGGGAGATGGCTCCTGACACTTCCTGAGCACACATTGCCCTGGCCTTGGCTGAGGATCAGGCAATGAGGTCTTCACCTGTTGGCCCATCTGTCTGGGTTAGGCATAAAACCTCTGTGGTGCTGTTCATTAAAGGGCTTCTTCTACCAACAGCTAGAGAAGTCTCTGCGTGTTTGATCCTGATGTCCTTCACTTGGTTTTGGTTCCAGTCCATGCAGGTGTGGCAGGTATCTGTGGTAGTTTGACTATAATTGACCCTAGGGAGTGGCACTTTTGGGAGGTGTGGCTTTGTTTGAGTAGTTGTGGCCTCCTTGAAGGAAGTATGTCACTGTGGGGATGGACTCTGAAGTTGTTTATGCTCAAGATGCACTCAGTATGACACTCAGTTAACTTCTTGTGTCTCTTCATAGCAATTGAAACCTTTACTATGACAGCATCTCAATTATTATCTTGCATTAAAGACCTGATCTAAAGAAAAATCCAAGATGTTATAGAATTATTTAATACTTGAAGCTAGCCCTCTGTAGAGACTGTCCCCAACAGTTTATTGTATGAAATAAGAGGCTTTTGAGAACTAAAATAGCCTTCAAATGCTAAAGCTTAAAAAAAAAATTAGGATGATTTTTTTCAGGGGTACATATGACTTGGAAGTTTCCAAAGATATTCTTCACCATTTATCTAAAATACATTTAATGCTATCTCCTAAATTCTATTTTAATATTTGTACTAGGTAGACATAATAGTTTCTGAAAGCATGCTAATTACCAAAGTCTTGATTAGTAATTAAGATTTTGTAAATAAGAGCACTTCTGATAGGTACCTGAGGAGCAAGAGCTTCCTAATTAAAATTCTTATAAACCTTTTCATACTTCACTCTAAATTTTAACCATACCTCACATTGCATATGCTAAAGCATTTTAATTAAGATTTTATATACACACACCAAATTAGACAAAAAACATAGATTTGTCTTTTCTTTATAGATAATGTGTATCTCTTTGTTACAAGAAGTTATCAATTAAAAACACATTAATATATACTACTCTACAATGTAGTAGATGGTTTTTAAGATTTCCATGAGCATCCCTATTCCAGTTTTTAATTATATAACTTTGATAGATTCTCAAAATACACAAAACGAAGTATTTTGATGACTTTTGAAGTAGTGATGTCTATGCATTGTGAAGATATTTTTAAATATATTTCTATGTTCTAGTTCCAGAAATGTGTAAAATTGCCTAAGCAAGAGCAAGCCCCTTACTGTCTTCTAGTTCTCTTACTGTTTTACTCTTCTTTCATTTCCTTCTTTATATGGTCTCCATGTGGATTATATTCTGCAACTACAATTGAGAAATCCAATGTTGTTACTATTTAGAAAAAGTTAAAGATACTGAAGATAGAAATTGAAAAAGATATTAGAAGATGGAACGATCTCCGATGCTTATGGATCAGTAGGATTCACATAATGAAAATGGCCATCCTATCAAAAGAAATCTACAGGTTCAATAAAATTTCAAACAAAAAATCACATCACAGTTCTTCATAGACCTTAAAGAAACAACTTTCAGCTTCATATGGAAACATACACAAACAAAAACGGTAGATAAAATGATTTTAAATAATAAAAGAACTGCTATGGAATCACCATCTGTGATTTAAAGTTGTACTATTTAGCTATAATAATAAAAACAGCATGGTATTTTCACAAAAACAGACATGCTGATCAATGGAATCTAATTGAAAACCCTGATGTAAGGCTATACACTTCTTCATACTACAGAGACACTTGTTCAACTTTGTTCATTGTTGCTCTGTTTTTCATAACCAGAAACTGGAAACTACCCAGATGATAATTGAGGAATGAATAGATAAGGAAAATGTGTTGATTTACACAATGAAATATTAATTGATTGTTAAAATAATGAAATCATGAAAATTGAAAGTAAATGGATGAAACTTGAAAAAGAATATCCTGAATGAGGTAATGTAGACCCAGAAATACAAATATGGCATGTATTCACTTATATGTTCATGCTAGCTTTTAAGTCAACCATAGGCAAGCTGCAATCCATAGAAACAAAGAGACTAGGTACAGAGTAGGATACTAGGTGGAAGAATAGATCTCCTTAGAAAAGAGAAATAAAATAGATAGTTATGAATGAAAGAGTGGATTGGAAGAAGAGGATCAAATGGGGAATATGTGGGAAGAGGGAAGAGGGAGACAATAGGGAGGAACAACTAAGATTAAGGGCCATTTTAGGGGTCATTTGGAAACCTAATACAGTAGAATCTTCTTTAATGTATACATACAAAAAGGTGATCAGTTGGAAATTTCAAAATAATGAGAGAGACAGATTCCTAACTGGATATCTCTAGTCATCAAATAAAGCTTTTGATACCTGGCATAGGTTACATTTAGTGAGTTATGGCCAAAGTGGTTCCTAGGGAACTCCTAAACAAGCCAGACTCTTTCCAAAGCTATAGGTTTCTTTCTACAAACTTAGGGCAAGACCCCATTGCTGTATCCAACACTCATACAATTCATAGAACAAGGAGAAGTTGAGTTGGTGCCTTCCTAGAGCCTTAGGATCTACAGGGTAGTTTCTTGACACTAAAAGGTACTCTGCATGCTACCAAAGAAGAGTGGCAACCATAAACCCAGAGGCAAGCTCTTTAATCTTCAGTAGTATCCCATATGCAAGACATGCTAGGGAAATGGTAGCACAATACTTGTGGGAATGACTAATCAATACCTGATTTGACTTAAGTCCTAATCCATGAGATGGAACCCATTCCTGATGCTGCATTGCTGACAAAGAACCTCAGACTAGATAGTCCAGGGGCTGAGGGGAAACTCAAATACTGCACTTCTATTAAAGGAGCATGGCAATAAAATGGCTCCCAATGGCATTCTGCTATACTCATAAGTAATTGCCTGACTCGGTGATCATCAGAGAAGCTTTTTTCTGCAGCAGATAAGAACAAAAGCAGAGACCACAGCCAAATATTATGCAGAGAATGAGAGATGTTGGAACACTTATTCCTACATGGGATGTCTCCACTAAACTCCTTCCCACAGAACTCAGGGAACCCTGCAGAAAGGGAGGCAGAAAGACTGTAAGAGCCAGTGGGGATAGAGGACACCAAACAAACAAAGTCTTCTAACTACATCAGGACCAAAGACAGGCAGCAAGCAGAGGGCCTACAGGGTCTGATTCAGATTAGGGTCATAGAGCTTAAAAGAGAAGTACATTCTCAACCTTATCCTGAAATCCATTTCTAACCTAATCTCCAATTAATAACAACTTGCAAGAGAAAAATCAATTAGTTTTCTACAATGGTATCTCAATGGAGAATCAAACTAAAGGGCAAGCCCCGTACCCAACAGTAGATGGCTAACAGAAAATGAACTCAACAGACACTTTGGAAAGGTTTTGTCTCATAATGCTATGGGGGGGCTGTTTTAATTTATTTTTTACCTTACAGATCCTATTCATGTATCGTATAGCTTCTCATCTTTTTTTTTATGAAATTTCTATGAATATATGTCTTGGGCTTTTTCTTTGGTCTTTTCCTTCAATTTGTTTGTTTTGTCCTCTTCCTGATTGGTTTGTTTTTGTTTTATCTTATATTTCATTATCATCCCTTAGAAGCCTGTTTATTTTCTAAAGGCAGACAGATGGGGGTGGATCCAGATGGGAGGGGAGGGTAGGCAGAACTGGGAAGACTCCTGGGATAGGAAACCTTAATTTGAATATGATGTGTGAAAAAAAGCCTATTTTCAATAAAAGTAAAAAGAATAAGTTGAAAGTAGAAACACTTTCTATGTTTTCAAATATTAGTGGAAAAATAATAAGATTTTGATAAATTTAATAATATATTAAATAATAAGTTTTTGATAAAATTTCAGTTTCTCCGTCACAGTCACAATCATCCATAGGAACCCAGTCTCGAGTATCTCGAGGAAACTAGGATTTTAAAGTACTTTGTGTGCCTATGTAGCAGCAGTAAAAGATACCACACTTTTAAAAAGAAAGCTGTTCGATACTTATCAATGAGGATTGTGTCTCTGGGACTTATACATTCTGTTACATGCAAAGTAGAAAAAAGTTCCTGAAATTCCGATGAGTGGCTCCTAAGGTTTCTTGGTACATTACTTTTGTCTGTTTTTGAGGCCAGGTCTCCCTCAGTGTCCTAGGTTGGCCTTGGACTGGTAGTCCTGCCTGAATCCCCAAGTGTAGGTTAGAGACATGTGACACTTGCTTGGCTCCAAACTCTCAGAGCAGTTTGGCTGGGCACTGGCCAAATGATTTCTGTTCATAGTGGAAAAGAAGTTTCTGGAATTGAAGGCAAAGAGAAAAGTTCCTAACTGAAGCAGCAGAAGAGATCAAAGATCACAAGATTGATTTCAGTATGCATTTGAACAATTGACATTTTATGCAATTACCTTTTTAATTCCTTTTCTAGTGGTTTTCCAGATGCAGTCTTTAGATTATAAAAATGTATGTGTGTGTGTGTGTGTGTGTGTGTACACACAGAGATATTTATTTAAAATGCAAATTGTCGGGCTCTTTCCAAATCTACTTAATCACAAACTCTGGAGATAAAATCCAGTATTTTTTTTAAACATATAAAATTCCAATACATTCAAGAATTGAGTCAGTGCCCACCATCACATTGGCGCATGACAACCTATTTTCTTGTAGGGATTCATCCTTTCTGTAAATCCAATCTCAGTCTCGAGTGTGGTGGTCTCACCTGATTTATAATACTAAGCAAAAGTGTATTAAACCAACATGACAAAAAAAGGCTCAATTTTCTGTCTTAAATCTGCAAAAAAAAAAATAGAGCAATCCATCCTAAAGCAGAGGTAAGTGATGAGGAAGAGACTGACATTTCATTCAAGACCATGAACTGTGCCTTCTTTGCTGTATAAACTATTAAATTCAGCTATATTAACCAACCTTGAGTTGGATTTCTGTTATTTCCAATTAAAAGTTTGACTAAAAAATATAATCTATTAAGGAAATCATTCTCTTCAGTGCTCAAGCACAGCATACATGTCACAGAAGTTTTCGTTTAGTAATAGTGCTAGATGTTCAAGACAGAGAATCTAAGATTTGAACCATCAAGGAAGGTCGTGGACCTTTCTTTGATATTTGAATGCATAAACACTTGGGTTCTTGCTTGTGGTAAATAAACTATAAATAATAGTTGACATTTTGGGTGCACTATGCAGCTGCAACCCAATTGTACCCATGGATGCTAACCTCTATATTTAAAACTTTCTATGGTTTTAGTTGTCTGATATCTGCTTATGGATGGTAGTTGTTTTCACAGGATCTTAGCTATACACCCTTTTCAACCATTGACATGACCATTATATTAGGGTCATTTCAGTACCTTGCTTTCTTAAAATGTACGTTTTATTTATCAATTCGTAAGATTTTTGCTAGTTAACTGAGAATAGTATTATTTTAATTACATGTTGTTTTTATTTAGATAAATTTTTAGTGTACTATATTTTTCAGGAAAGTAAGTAGGATTTGGGCTATATTGCCTTCTCTTGTAGCTCCTTCTATTTTTATTGTCTATTATCTTATTCTCTTAGTGATACACAACACTAGAAAGACTTTCATGGTCCATTTTGAAAGCAGTCTGTTATTTAGGCTCACAGAAATCCTGTATGTATATATACTATTCTTATTTTAGGCAAATTAAAAATAGATATAACAATGTAACTTTTTTGCCTATGTAAATGATGAGAAAATTTATGCTTTTTGATTGTTTATTGTTTGCTTTTGTTTTTTGAAACTAATGCTTTTGATAACACTGCTTAATAAAATTCTTTAGACTACTTAGATGTATTTTCCTGAATATACCAAATTATCATACACAGAAAAGTAACTTGACTGTAAGCAAGAGACTCTGGCCTGTTTTACCTCCCAAGTGTAACATATGTTTGTCACATGGACGATAATCAGTATGTATGAAGTAATTAATGTTATGAATAGAACATTCTGGCAATATCAAGTACAGAGCTCATTTTGAAAAACAGACCTGTATATTACTAGAAAATACCATGGGATATAACTGTCATTTTTACAAAGTTCTGCTTTGATGTAGATGGAAAATTCTATAATGTTTCATTTTGAAATTCACTAATGTAGCTATTATGATCATAGAAGCATTGAAGAATTGACTTTTTCCTGATGGTCTTGAGAATATCTAAAAACTACTGAATTGTGACATGAAATTTATTAAGCCTGAACTTCTTGTTGTCACTGTCTAAACCATATCTACATTCAATAACCTTTTTTGTCAGGCAATCATCTGAGCTCTGTGGCTCATTTCAAGAGTCAGGGATCCCCATGCTATATGAGGTGATTCACTTCATTTTTGAGCAACTTTAATTGATTAGAAAGTTTTATCTTACAGTTGGTTGAACTTTTCTTTGGGAACCAACTTCTCAGTGTTCTTGGTTTTGTCCTTGGGATATACTTAGAGTAATGGATAAACAGATGTTTATATGACAGTCTTTCAAATATTTGAGAACAGTTATCATATCCCTTGAGGAACTTTTGTGTTCCAAGCTGACAACCCCCAGATTTCTTAAACATTTCTTTTGCTCAAGAGTTTTAGCACTCTAGAAGGTAGATTCTTTTTAGAAATTGTTTTCTGCACAGTAACACAGCTAAAAACCCACTAGTGTATAAAAGTGACCTACCTGTATTAAACACTGGGATAACAGGCTGGGAGTTATCAGCCACTATTTTATTTGATTTAAGGCCTTTCCATAAAATGTAAACCATGACCGACACTGCTTGTGTGGCCAAGAAATTGAGATTGGATAGTACATAAATCGAGGGGAAACGTTAATACAACTCACTGCTAAAGGAACATAGCAGTAAGATGATTCCTAACAGCATTTGGCTAAACTCATTGATCAGTATCTTGCTCAGTCATTATCAGGAGAAACTTCCTCCTGCGGAAGATGGGAACAAATACCGACACCCACAGCTGGACAATGTGCAGAGAGTGAGAGACCTTGGAACACTCAGTACTAAATGGAACATCTCCAACAAATCCCTCCCTGCAGAGCTCAGGGACCTTGTGGAAAGGGGGCAGAAAGACTACAGGTAAAAACCAGTGTGGATGGAGGACATCAAAGAGCAAGGCCTTGTAGAGACAGCAGAACTGACACACATATTATAGAAATGTGACAGCATGCCGAGGGCCCACAAATGTCTAAGCCAGATGTGGATCCCAGCACCAAGAGGGAAGTGGACTCAAGGCCCCATCCTCAACCCAGAAACTATCTCCAATTAATAACCACTTGCAAAGGAAAACTTAATTTTCTCCAATGGAGTCTCACAGAGTACATAAACCACACTTAGGGGCAGGCCTCATGCCTAACAGTAGATAGCCAATACAAAATAAACTCAATGACACGTTTGGAGGTTTTTTATTTTGTTTTGTTTTGTCTTACAATGCTTTTTTCTGAGCATTTTTTTCAGTCTCACAGATCTTTGGTTTATATAAGTTTCCAATTATATATATATATATAGAGAGAGAAAAAAAATCAGCCTCCTCCCTTCCCTTCCCCTACTCCTCTCCCCTTCCCCCCTCTCTTCTCACCCTCCCTCTCCAGTCCAAAGAGCAGTCAGGGTTCTCTGCCCTGTGGGAAGTCCAAGGTCCTACCCCCTTCCATCCAGGTCTAGGAAGATGAGCATCCAAACAGGCTAGGCTCCCACAAAGCCAGAACATGCAGTAGGATCAAAACCCAGTGCCATTGTCCTTGGCTTCTCATAAGCCTTCATTGTCTGCCATGTTCAGAAAGTCCGATTTAATCCCATGCTTTTTCAGTCCCAGTCCAGCTGGCCTTGGTGAGCTCCCAATAGAACAGCTCCTCTGTCTCAGTGGGTGGGTGCACCCCTCATGGTCCTGACTTCCTTGCTCATCTTCTCCCTCCTTCCACTCCTCATTGGGACCTTGGGATCTCAGTCTGGTGCTCCAGTGTGGGTCTCTGTCTCTATCTCCATCCATCGCCAGATGAAGTGTCTATGGTGATATGCAAGATATTCGTCAGTATGGCTATCGGATAGGGTCATTTCTGGTTCCCTCTTCTCAGCTGCCCGAGAAACTAGCTGGGGACATCTCCCTGGACACCTGGGAGCCCCTCAAGAGTCAAGTCTCTTGCCAACCCTAAGCTGGCTCCCTTAATTAAGATATATATTTCCCTGCTCCCATATCCACCCTTCCTTTATTCCAACCAATCCATTCCCCCACGCTCTCCCCATCCTACCCTTCTCACTTTTCTCTCCCCATTTCCCCTTACCCCCATCCTACCCCACCCCCAAGTTCCCAATTTTTGCCCTGCAATCTTGTCTACTTCCAATATCCAGGAGGATAACTATATGTTTTTCTTTGGGTTTACCTTCTTATTTAGCTTCTCTAGGATCACAAATTATAGGCTCAGTGTCTTTTATTTATGGCTAGAAACCACTTATGAGTGAGTGCATCCCATGTTCATCATTTTGGGTCTGAGTTACCTCACTCAGGATAGTGTTTTCTATTTCCGTCTATTTGCATGCAGAATTCAAGATGTCATTGTTTTTTACCGCCGAGTAGTACTCTAATATGTATATATTCCATACTTTCTTCATCCATTCTTCCATTGAAGGGCATCTAGGTTGTTTCCAGGTTCTGGCTATTACAAATAATGCTGCTATGAACATAGTTGAACAAATGCTTTTGTAATATGATAGGGTATCTCTTGGGTATATTCCCAAGAGTGGTATTGCTGGGTCCTGGGGTAGGTTGATCCCGAATTTCCTGAGAAACCGAAACACTGATTTCCAAAGTAGTTGCACAAGTTTGCATTCCCACCAGCAATGGATGAGTGTACCCTTTACTCCACAACCTCTCCAGCAAAGGCTATCATTGGTATTTTTTATTTTAGCCATTCTGACAGGTGTAAGATGATATCTCAAAGTTGTTTTGATTTGCATTTCCCTGATCGCTAAGGAGGTTGACCTTAAGTGTCTTTGGCCATTTGAACTTCTTCTGTTGAGAATTCTCTGTTCAGCTCAGTGCCCCATTTTATAATTGGGTTGATTAGCCTTTTACAGTCTAGTTTATTGAGTTCTCTATATATTTTGGAGATCAGACCTTTGTCTGTTGCGGGGTTGGTGAAGATCTTCTCCCAGTCAGAAGGTTGCCTTTTTGTCTTAGTGACAGTGTCCTTTGCTTTATAGAAGCTTCTCAGTTTCAGGAGGTCCCAATTATTCAATGTTGCCCTTAATGTCTGTGCTTCTGGGGTTATACATAGGAAGCAATCTCCTGTGCCCATCTGTTGTAGAGTACTTCCCACTTTCTCCTCTATCAGGTTCAGTGTGTTCGGACTGATATTGAGGTCTTGTTAGTCACATTGTCTAACACTGAGTAATAAGTAAAATCTCCCTGCTGACAGATTTCTCTTCCAAAGCTGTTGGCTCTCTTTGGAATATACTTCCTCATTTCATCTGTAAAGTTTCATTGTATAAAGATGTTTATCTAGAAAGTCCTTTTGAATCAAGGGATGTCATGTTGTAGAATCTACTAACGTCCTCTATTCTTGTAACTATTTTATAACAAAAATATGACAGATAAGAAATGGTACCCACTGTGGACAAGTATAGGGTAAGGACTGGTTTGGGTAGCCCCTTGCTTCCATTGACCAAGTACATCTGTGTTCTTAGAAATGTTACCTTTATGGGATTCCAAATGACCTGACATGACAATTCTTTGGACTAACACGTTATTTATCTCAGTGATGTATGCTTATTATATTTTAAATGATGGTGCTTGGCAGATTTTATCTGTTAACTTGGTATATTTTAAATTCATTTTTCATGTGTCTGAGACAGATCTCAAATCAAAGGCTTTTTTTTGCAACAGCTCTGGGCTTGCCTGACAGAGGTCAAATGCAATCTCCTTCCTCTTCAAGATAAGAGAATCTGTCTTTAGCCTTTGATTTCTTGGTCTTTTAAGAAAAAAAATAAAAATTCTTCCTTCCTTCTATCCTTCCATCATTTTCCTTGCTCAGTGTGCTCCATCTATCTCTTTGCCTGATTCCTTGCCTTACACATTACAATATCAATAATTTTCTACAATGTGTGCTAACTTTAAGGTCTTCATAACCTGGGTAAGTAGAGGAAGACTGCCTATTCTAGAAAGGGCCACTTCAGGAAGCATGCTGCCTTCTGTTATCTCCATGTCAAAACTCCTGGTTCTTTATTTCTTAGTATTTTACTTTTCTAAAGGCATGACAATCCCCACTTCCCCATTTTCTCAAGAAGAACTTCGTTTTTTTTGAAATTGAGTTCTCCATGCTTAACTTACTCCCTAGTTTAAATTCCCCAAGTAACATCTTTAAAATACAGATGACACTATTATAGGAAATGTGGTGAGTGCATTTCCTCCATGCATAGATTATCCCACACTCGGTGAACTACTGCTGCTGCCTTCCCTGCTGACCTTTCCTAGGGAAGCATTTGAAGATGCACCTAACCTGACATTTCTAGCGTCGGATTTAAGCACTGCTTGCCTCTTCCACTTGGCATCCTGACTCAGTCACTGCCGTCTCTACTGCATCATTCCTATAGTGACCTTCACAGTTTCCAAGCTTCACACAACTTTCCCTGCAGTCTATTCTGAGCCACAGAGAGAGAAGGAGCCACTAAAGATATAATGACTTTCTATTTCAAACAAAATAAAAGCCTTTATCATTGCAATGGCCTACAAGAATTTATATTCTATCTCTGCTGTTCCTTCTTGGCTTATTCTCTGCTCTAGGTACCCCATTGCTGGTATGTTTTCCTTTGTTTTGTTTTCCTAGAATGAATCTTTTTCAGTGTAAGCTTAGTTTGATCCTCCATTGATTGAAAATCTTAATGAAGCTGTCCCTAGTTACTATATATATAATTGGTACTGTTTATGCCACACAACTTGCTCGTTCTTATTTTGCTTCTGTAGCACTTTTGTGCTTTTATTTTTTCCCATTACTTGCCCATCAACCTTCTCACTCGTGCTCAGAATAAAACTCAATAAGAATGCTTTAAAAAAATTCTCCATATTCTAAAAAATAAGGAAGTTTGTTGGAATAAAATAGATGGCCAATAAATATTTATTATGCCACCAGTTCAATGAATAAATTATTGGAATAATTTCTTATTTATGCTGAGATCTTCCTTTAGCTCAGTACATTAATCAATGCTGTTTAAATTTTGATTAGGTACATAACTTTATTCATTCATTCAACTACTCTAGGGACATGTTGGTAAACAGACTGAACATGTGAACATACAAATAAACAAATTAGAATTTTTATAAGTGTTTTGATGGGAGGGAACATTAAACAAAAGTTAATAAAAGAATGCAACTTAGAAGGTTGGCCTTTCTCAGTAGGTATCAACCAAAATGTGAAGGATAGGGTGTTTTGTACCTGAGAAAAAGAGCAAATCTTCTTGATGTAGGATAAAGCATGTGTGGACCTTCTGAGCAGGAAAGGGCACCTGATGGACAGCAAGGAACCTGTTTAGATGGATTCTATAGAGTAATGGTTCTCAACCTGTGGATTCTGATCTCTTTGTAGATCTCATATCAAATATCCTGCACATCAATATTTACATCACTATTCAAAACACTAGCAAAATTATAGTCATGAAGTAGCAATGAAATAATTTTATGGTTGGGGTTAACTATAACATGAGGGTCACAATATTAGCAATGTTAAGAACCCACTGCTACAGAAGGAGATAACGAGTTTCATGACAGGGAAGTGGAGAGTGAAATTAAGTCAGATGATACATGGTTGCAGAGACCATGTATTAAGTTTCATTTTTCTTTACATGAACTGGGAAGTCATTCAAAAAGTCATTGTCAAATTGATTGTCAAAATAATTTTTTTGAGGCAGAGGATATACCTTGGTAGTAGAGTGCTTGCTCAACTTTCACAGTGCTCCCAGTTCTTTCCCCCACAACAACCAACCTAATAAACAAAATCATTTTTGCTTCTGGGAAGAGATGGGGGAAAAGTATTTTAAATGATAAGAAACACTGCTAAAGAAAGATGAGATGATGCAAGATTTTGGGTTTATTAATAAAGTCATACAATGAAGAAAAACAGTTAGAACAAGAAATATAAATATTATATTCCCATTTCTTTTCCTTATAATTAATATAATTCTGCATATTTGCTGCCAGAATAAAACTAGTGTTTTATCAGAGGAGAAAATTCAGTGTGTGAATATATGCAACAAAAAGAGCAAAAGGAAAATTTTAAGAAAGAATGTTGACCTGCTCTAGATTTCGTAAGAAATTATTTTGCTATAGAGAAATTTTAAAGGAATTATCATTTGGGATAAATTTAAATCACATTTGCTTTGAGATAATTTCAAAACAGAATACTGCTGATAAAATATACTCTTGTAATTTTCCCTTATTAAAATGCTAAAAACGCCACAGAAAGCATATAAGGGATTTACAAAGCAAAAAGCGGGCAATTATAGAGATCATGACTAACAATGTATTAAAATTAAAATGATTGAAGGCCAAAGAAATTTAACACCTCTAGCCTTTGTTTCAATATTTTGAAAAGTGGTACAGGAGAGCTGGTTTGGCTCATGGTACAAGGACACTCCACCCTAATATTGGCTTCCATTTCTTTTTCTGTACTTGGCAGGGGAATTGTATAATTAAAATCATTGTTCTGTTGGAACTGCACACACTAGGAAGAAGGCAGCAGAGTAAACCATGAACTAATATGTATGCGATGTTATTGTCACCTAATAACAAGAAGTGTGCATCTGAACCTTTGCCTTCTGGAAACTTTTCTCAAGACTGATATAAGTTTGAAGAACATTTTGCAAAAGCACTAAATAGTTTCATAGACCTGTGATGAGTATTTCCAAGTGGTCACAGTTATATTTTGTAGTTGTCTAAAATGATTATAATGTTTTGTTTTTTTTTTTTTTTTTTTTTTTGGTTTTTTGAGACAGGGTTTCTCTGTGGTTTTGGAGCCTGTCCTGGAACTAGCTCTTGTAGACCAGGCTGGTCTCAAACTCACAGAGATCCGCCTGCCTCTGCCTCCCAAGTGCTGGGATTAAGGCGTGTGCCACCACCGCCCGGCTATATACTATAATGGTCTATCTTAAAATAAAACTATACACTATATCTCCTTTGCAAAAGAGCAAATTTTCTCTGGAGTTCACCAACAAGCAAGCTTTCACAATATCCTGGCTTGCTCGTGAGCAAGAATTTTGCTAAACATTCAATCAGCAATGAAACTTGGCTGAATTTAATGTGCTCCAGCTTGCATCTCATTCTTTGTGCCCACAGGAAAAAGGCTCTCAAAGTATCTTTTTATTTGTAATCATTAAAATGGGGCTGTATCATCTTCATGGATATCCTGCAAGATTCATTTGTTGCCACAAAACAGCCACCAATGATTGACTTAATGTAAATAAATAATGGGGTTGGTTCCTGCATGTTCCAAATACAATATCTTTGCTCCTGTGGAAGCAATGCCCGAGGAAGAAGTAGACTGTTCACGAGACAATGAGGTCCTATCAGCCTGATTTTTGTTGACTTGTTTTTGAGTCTTTCAATACTTGGTTTAAAGCTACTCGCTAACAAGAATGGCCTTGAAATGAACAGAAGAGGGCAATATTTACCAAGAAAATTCAGCCAGTGAATTCTTTTAAAACCCATGGGAATCTAACATTTTTAAAAGATAAATTGTTATTTGCCTTCTGCCATTGCCACTACACATATGTACACACAATGCAAAAAGAAGAATCAGCAAAAAGCTCAATGTCAAGTATCTTAGAAAATATACCCAAGAGTTTTTACTATAGATTGTAATTGGTTAGGATAACGTTTTTCACAACATTTTACTCTACTCAGTATGACTCAGTTTGGTATTTCACCTTGTTCATAAAATTCAGTTCATGGGACGTTTTTCACATGATAGACTTTGGGTGCTTGTTACAGTAAAAGTTTTACTCTCAAAAAATTATTATTGATAGGTAGTCCATGGTTCTGCTTTCCATAAGCTCAGGTTCAAGATCAACTACTTTTGGAAAACAGGCTTTAAATAGATCATTCCAGTATATTATTATACTTGCTTCATTTTATCATAATTGGTACTAATTTCTCACTGTGCCTAATTTATAAACTAGCCTGTACTATAGATATGTATACTAAGAAGACCTCATAGTACTTGCAGGCTTTAATATCATCTCTGACTTTAGACATTAGCAGAACACCTTGGAAGGTATTACCCATGGGTAAGAAAAGACTGCATCATAAATAAATAAGGCCTGGAGTGACATTCCTTGCAATGGCACCATTTTTCTGTTTCAGATTTCTTCTAGCACTGTTATGGAAAAGAGAAATAATAGCGGTTAAATTTTTAAGCTTACCCAGCAAAGGTGATGGCAAGTTTAGTTGGACATAGCAAACATATTAGATACTACTTATTATGTGGGAACACAATGTATATTAAAGACCATATGTATGTGTTTAACTCCGCTTGCAATGCAGTGAGTACCCAGTGCAACAGAATGAGCACCTGCACAATTGAATTTTCGTTGCTCTGATAAAACCAAGCACGTCAATCACTCCATGTAGGTGACTCTATATTCATGCTATCATGGGAGCTATGACATTCTAGCTTACATCTCCACAATAGAAAGCAAGGTATGTTTTGTGGTTGCTTTGTGAGACAAGGTGTCACTATGTAGTCTATGGCATCAGACTCACTATATACGGTCAGGAAATTTGTGATGATCTTTCTGCCTCTGCACCATAAGTGCTGTGATTACAGGTGGGAACCACCTTTGTATTTTTTCTGACTATTCCCTTTCCCCACAAATCTCAATCTGCATTAAAAATCCCTCACTTCAACTGCTGAGTTGCTTATTTTATCCCTCAACCTACAAGAAAATGTCTGTGAGGATTTTGGAAGGAGGAGAAAGGGGAAAGAAAATGGCTTGGACAAAGTACATTCTGTGGGGGACAAGACACCAATGTGGAGGGATGGATTTGGAGGTTTCTTTTGATGCAGCTGGAACAAAAAGAGCAGGAAAATTTTTTTGCAAATTTTTAGAAATGTACTACTTACATGTACTCTGATTTAGTGTGCATATTTAAAAACCTTTTTTGAAATCCCCCTTGCCGTCTCTATTTGTGTTTCCCTTCTTTTCACTCAAACATCTGTTCTGTTACTTGCTTTGTTAAATTATTACACGTTGAAAATATATGTTCCTACTAATTTGCTAACTAAAGCATAATTTAAGAATTAGTATAGTCAGGAGTTAATCTGAGTTTTGCTTATTTATGATATATTCTCTCTAGGTACTAAGGGCCCCTTGTAACTATAATTCTTCTACCTCTTGAGAGTTGGTATTACAGTGTTTGCTTATTTTAAATGTAAATTTACTCTTTTCTATTTCTGATGCATGTGTTGTAAAAGAAATTCCTTTAAAATAAGAGTCTCCTACAATTGCAAATTTTGTGTATAATATAATAATATTCTAGAAGTTATTTAAAGCAATTGTTTAGAAAATTCCATAGTCTAACAAACTCTCTACCCCCAAAGTGAAGAGTGCCCTCTCTGGGGCATTTTTCCCTTCCCCCACATTTTCCCAAACATTAGTCATGCAGATCTTACTTTGTACTGACACCACTTAAATCAAGTCAACATTCTCATGTTCATATCACAGACAATGCAGTAGGAGGAATAAAGATGGTTGACTGTTAGGAAGAGCAAATTTGCATGATTTGTTATTTTTATGTGATCCACTATCAACTATGTTGACTCCAAGTATATTGGCTAAGCAACAGTTTAAATTCAATTTAAATTGTAGCTATTTGTTGCTTTGGATTTAGGGTCAGTCTTTTCTAGGATACAAATAGAAAGAGTGTCACCCAAGACAAGGCAAATTGTTAAAGAACTGATTCCTTTTTCTAAACAGGACACTGCTATTTGCAGCCATAGCTGGCAATGGACGCCTCTCTACTGATCATTTGAAGTGGGATCTCTGTTTACTGTTTCTATTGGTTTGGACAGCTCCATCTCTGACATTCCTTTGCAAAAGTAGCTTTCCAGGGCCTCTTTCTCTGTGGTGTCTCCTGTGAGCTGCTCTTTCCTTTGCTCTGATTATCCAGCCACCATGAAGGCAGCTCCTCTAATTATAACAAGCAGACTTTTTAGCTTCCCCCATTCATTAGCATGATTATTAAATTCTCTACAACTACTCCTTTCCTGAAAACACTGTTTCTGTCACACTCCCTAAAGAAATACTACTGTTATGAGGTCATTACTGACATTTAAAAAGATCAGAAGGGACTTTGCTGATTTCATATTCCGTGTCTTTTCAAATTAGTTTAATAGTTTGAAGCCCTTCTATGAATAGAATACACAGGTTACAGTGACCACCTGTGAGCCTAGGATTCACATCGACAAACACAAAAGCGCAAGCAGACGAGTGCTTCCCTTTGACTACAAGCGTGCTGAATTGTTGCAAATTATTATAATTATAGTAAGCGCATTCATGAGGGTACTTTCATGCAGTCACTCCCTGACAAATAGCGCTTCTGAATAAAATGATAAAGTTCATGAACAGTGGAAGCACAACCCTTTCTTTCCATGGGACTCTTTATATTGATTTATCTTGTGTCTGTCTTTGTGAATGTGCACAAAACAACTCTAAGGTTAGTGGCAACTGTGGAAATCCAAGCAGAGAGGATGATTTGACATAGAAAAAGAAGCAACCAATAAATTGAGATTAAATTCATGTTATCTGGTCTTTGGAAAAAGAAAAATAGTCTTCATGTGCCTGATGTAATCAGATCACTTGAGCAGGCTTCTTGAAACTGTTTTTGTTTGAATTATTAATCTGAAAAGATCTACAGATGTGTGTCATAGAAAAGAGGAGGAACAAATACCATATTGTTATGCTTAAAATGTTAAGTGCTCCAAAGTCTCAATTGTTTAAATATATGCTAAGTATTTAAACAGCTAAAGGTGCTGGCATAAGAGGCTGCAGGACCTTTTGGATACGAAGCTTAGCTATGGACATTGGGCCATAGAGGTGAAACTTGAGAATTATAGAAGGCCCTGCATCTGGTCAAGTCAGTCAGGCAAGATGAGAGCCAGTTGAAGTGCAAACTCCCCATGCCAAAAGCATGTCCTATACCCATTGTTTCCCACCATAACGGGCTGTTCCCTTTCAATTCTAAAGCCAAAATGGATCTTTCTTCCCTTAATTTCATGTGTTCAGTAAATTGTCATAGTGATGAGAAAAACAGCTAAAACATAATCTCAGTTAAAAACATACAAATATATATATAAACATACATTTATAAATAGCAAAAGTATTAAATATTAAATTTATATCAATGTTTTGATTATGCGAATACTTTTAAAAATAGATACTTGTAGAAGTGTATGTAAAAAACCTAAATACTATAAATTAGAATATGAAGTAGTTCTACAAAGTAGAAAAATATATCTTATTAAGTCATTGTAAATGACCCATGTACAATAGTTTGGGTTTTTTTTTTTGCTTTTTTATATTTTTTTTTTAGCAAAGTGTGGTCATGGGTCCAAATAAATAAAAATAGACAAGATAATATTCATTTTTCCCCATGAAATCTTACCTTAAGTAAAGAAAGAAAATTTACCAAAGAACATATTATTATTGAATTCATTTTTATATTTTGAAAGAAAAGCTTCTTTGTCCCTATAAAACAAAGTAACTCTATTATTTTATGTTAAAAATAAAGTTTTTTTTAAAAAATAAGAAGGTTTATCTATGAACCCAGCTCAGGAAATAATAATTTATTCAAAATAACAATGGAATAGAAAATCTTAGGATTAAAAAAAAACCTGATGTATACTCTAGCAGCTGCAGGATTTGGGGACAGCAATGCCATCCTCATCTTAAATTCTTAATCATCTCACAGAAGAGGAATGGCAGTTATTATAGTAAAGTCTTTAAAATATACTGTACAGAAAAGTTGACAATAACATGTTTGTCGGCACTGAGATCCCCAGAGTTCAAATACCTGTTTCTTGGGTTTGAGTAGGTAATAGCAGCTACTGTATTGAATTTTGTAATGTGAGAAAGCAAGTCAACATGAGTCAATTACTTGGTGCTTTAAATAGTTTATTTTTCTACGTCTCACGCTAAATAACAAAGATTTATGAAAACCTTTTGCTTATGTATATTTTTTGAGAAAATGGTCAATTATCACAGCCAATCACTCTCCATCTTGAACTTGCAAATAGATTCTGTGTACTTCCAGTTCACCCGGTGCACTGCTGATTGTGTAGCTGCTTCTGAAAAGGTGGGCTGTTGCAAGGAGGGGTGCTTGTTGGCTCCCAGCTGCTCAGCCCTGAAATAATCACACAGAAACTGTATTAATTAAATTAATGCTTATAACATTAGCTCTAGCTTCTTATTGGCTAACTCTTACATCTTAATTTAACTCATTTCTATTAATCAGTGTATTGCTATGTGGCTGTGGCTTACTGGCTAAAGATCTGTCCAGCTCCAACGAGGCTACATGGCTTCTCTTGACTCTGCCTCCTTTCCCCCAGCATTCAGGTTAGTTTCCCCCACCTACCTCCATTCTACCCTATCAGGCCAAGCCAGTTTTTATTATTCATTAATGGTAATCACAGCTTATAGAGGGGGATCCCACATCAGAGGGCTGGCTAATCTGCATTGTAAATAATCAGTCTGCATGTTTTTGAATCATGTGTCTGCAGACCTCAGTGATACACACTGAAGACTCAACAATTATTGTTATGATTCATGATGGCATGACCCTGGCAAGTTCTCCTTCTGGTGTGGGGGACCTCAGGGAGAAGAAGACAGACATATACACCATGCAGAGAGAGCTTGGGTATAGTGTTTATTTAGTGGGTATTGGGAAGACTATAAGGGTAAGGGGTTATGGATGGCAGGGTGGGGGGGAGAAAGAAAGAGAGAGAAGGGGAGACAGAGAAAGAGAGGAAAGATAAAGAGGGGAAGGGAAAGATAAAGACTGTCACTTCAGAAGAAGGAGAGAAAAAAGAAACAGAGACAGACAGATAGAGGGAGAAGGAGAAAGAAAGAGAGAGAGAGAGAGAGAGAGAGAGAGAGAGAGAGGATGACAGGGTACCCAGGTGACAGGACAGACCAGCAGATTTATTATTACAACCATTATTATGAAGATTACAAAATAACAAACAAGACAATGTTACTGTGGGTCCTCTTTTCATTTAGGAAGAGCACAGTATATTATATCGAGGCAACAGAAACCACACGAGATAAAATCAGTTTGTCTTAGAATTTGTTTAAGCCAGTGACATTCAAGAAAGGCAAACTATTATATTAAGCACAGTTTCTAAAGTTATGTGACAAATGAGTCTGCATATCCGAAAGATGTAAAGGGAATGTGAACAGAGAAAAATCACAGATTCTAATCAGTAATTGCTCAAACTATAAATTTAGTGTGAGTCCTCAACAAATCCATCAATAAGAAATGAAAGGGAAATTCACAGTGTCTGACCCTGGGAATGACCTGAGCTCAAATCAGCTCTGTGAATTACCAAGCGAATCTCAGTAGCTTGCTCTTGTGTGATAGATGAGAAGATAGGATAACGAGCATAGTGAACACTGAACTCCATCACCAATAGCAGACATTCTCAGATTCTACTCCTGTCAACACAAAGGCAACAGCAAAACACAGACAGAGCAGACAGAGAAGGAGCTTAGAGTCCTGTCTTTCTCCTGTCTTTCGCTGCCTGGGATTAAGACCTGCTTTGACCTGAGTGTTCCACAGCACAGTGTTTCAGGAGCCTCTCTGAGTTCTCCACAAAAGTTGTTCTCATCAATCTCAAATTAGTAATTAGTTTGAGTACTTGTGTATAGATTTTCAGCAACACTAGTTCAAACTAGGCTTCATCCCTAATAAGTAGCCATTCTTGGCATATTATAGAAATGCGTACTTGCTCAAAACAATTCCACAGCCCTTGGGAAAAGTCTGTAATTTATGACAAAAGATACAAGGTTACACCGCATAGCAGATCCTGGAGATTTATTCATATTCTCTTTTACGTCGTTTTTCCTCCATCAAGGAAATAATTTTCAAGCTGGTAGACCTAGAACAAACATCATTAGGAGGGAATTGAAGTACAAGATGGGTGCAGAGATAATAAGGGAGCACTTCACAGCTTTAATTTAAGCTTTCAGGCTCAGATAAATTATTTCCCAGGATATTTAAATGACTTGCAGGTGTGATCAAGTAACTACTGCTGTTAAATTTTAAGAAAGGAAAGAGAAAAGAAGAGACTCAGGAAGTATGGATGAACAAATGTCTTTGGATGTCTTACAGGTGATTGTGTAGGTGAGAGGTGGCAGTAATGGAAGTTCCTTTCTGTATTTTCTTTTTCTTTGTCTTTGGGGACATACATGGGGGAAAGAGTTTCATGAAGTTCAGGCTGGCTGAGTTTGGTTTGCTGTATGACTTATAATAACTTTGCATTCCTAATCTGCTTGCCTTGAGAGTGCCAGAATTATAGTGAACTTCCATGTCTGCTCGATTTCTTGAGTAATCAAGGGATGAGCAATCTGTGAGTGACTCCCTCTACTGCAGGAACCTACCTACACGACTCAACACTGAACCTTCAAAATTTTTTCCTAGGTTGTGTCCTTTGCCAGGAAGGTCGTGTTTGATGTCAGTATAAATTCACCGAGAAGGAAACCCACTGCTGGGCTCCGAGCCTCATTATTGATTCCGCTACTCAGGCTCTGTAAAAACAATGCCAATACCATCTAGAGCCAATATGACTTAACTTTTATTTCTCTCATGTTTTCATGGGGGATTTGGCTTCCCTTATGTATCATCCCCACTCTAGAACTCAAGCTACCCAAAGTGCCCCCCATCAGAACACTGCCCGGTTGTAGAGGCAGAGTAAAAGAGAGGCCACTTTGGGGAATGGCAAGGCCTTCCTCATTGGGTTTACCTCAAAGTAATACCTGCACCTGTGCACATGCCACTGGTCTAAGGAATGACCAGGCCTACTCAGGGGACAGGGAAGTGTGCAGGAGAACCGAGAATAATGCGATTTAAAGTGCCAGTGAGGCCATGGTTATGCTATTTTTAAAATGGAAGCTATAGTAGCCATCTGTAGAGATGCAAAGTTTCTTCTGTCATCCTTTTTTTCTTTAATTTTTTTTCATTTTACATACTAGTCCCAATATCAGCCTCAGTTCCCCCTCCCTCCCTTTCTCCTGCCTCCTACTTCCCCAATCCCACTCCCCCTCCACTCTTCAAGGGGGTAAGACCTCCCTTGGGCAGTCAACAAAGTCTGGTATATCAAGATGAGGCAGGACCAAGCCCCTTCACATGTAGGAAGGCTGAGCAAGTTATCCTTCCATAGAGAATGGGCTCCCAAAAATCAGTTTGTGCACGCAGGATAACGGAATCCACCGTACTTTTTTAAATTGTGAAATGTCATGCTACTTTGTTCTTATAAATCATGTCAAATGTGATCCTAGGCTTCAGTTCTCAGCTGAAGAGTAATAAAAACAAGTCTGTGGCAGGGATGAAAGGAGAAGTGGCATTGGTGTGCTTAAGGCAGCACAACGGTCCAAGAGTTTTTCATCCTGCATTCAAAATAAAGCAAGATTCTTTACTTATCATGAACACAGCTGAAAAATAATTTGTTCAGCCTTGCACGATTCCTTTGAAAGCTGTCTCTCTACATCTGTAGAGGTTTGAATGAGAATGGCCCCAGTAGGCTCATATATTTGAATGTCTAGTCTCTGGTTGGTGGGCTGTTTAGAAAAGGATTGAAGTTGTGGCCTTTTTAGAGGAAGTGCATCACTGGGAATGGCCTTGGAGGTTTCAAAAGCCTAGACCAGGCACAGTGCCACCCTCCCCTTTCTGTGGATCACAGCGTAAAGCTCTCAGCTACCACTGCAGCACCATTCCAGTCTGCTTCCCACCATGATGATAATACACTAAACCTCTGGAACTATATGTCAGTCCCCAACTAAATGCTTTCTTTTATTGGAAATGCCTTGGTCATCATGTCTCTTCACAGCCACAGAAGAGTGACAAAGATATCATCCCACTCTGAAATATTCTGGCTTGATCATTTAGTTGCCTTTTGTTTTCAAAAGACAAAATTTGGAAAGGGGGGATTACTCAGACAACATCTGTTCTAACTCTTGTCCCATCACTACCTCTGAAGGAAAGGGCTTCAGAAAAATATTCTTAAGAGCAAGAAACACAACAAGAGTACAACATAGGTCTGAGTCTCTACAAACTGTCTTTAACAATATTCCAAAATGATGCATTAAATGATTGTAATGTCTCATATTGGTTATTAACTTGATTACATCTGGAATCAACTAGAAACCTAAGCAGCTGTATACACTGGAACTGATTTTCTTGAGTACATCATTTGAGGTTGCAAGACCTACCCTAAATCTAGCCCACATCTCTAGACAAGGAAGAAGGAAGTTTTGTTTTTTGCCTGTTTACCCTGTCTTAAAGGTAGGTTCATGTATCTTGCTCCTGAGACATTACTGTCATCAGAGCCCACTTTTTCGAGATGCCAATTAAAGTGAGGGTTTCAATCTTGTGGCCTGAACTACTAGATTCATGGCTTTTGCACCAGGAAACATTACTGTTGGACTCACCAAACTACAAGCAACTGTAAGCTACTCTAAGAAATTCCCTTTTAATATATATTTATATGTATATATATTAAATATATGTATGTATGTGTGTTCTATTCGTTCTGTTGCTCTAAAGAACACCGACTAATACAATGATTAAATGAAATGTAAGCAGAATCAAATGCAGCAGCTGACAGCAAGTCAGTAATTAATTGTAGTTACTAATTAAAACTAATGTTGATTAGCCATGTTTTCATACTTAAAATTACTCAACCATCTTTTTGTGCTGCCCACGAACAGGTCCATATGGTGTTGTTCTTGATTCCCATCATAACTTAAAAGGAAACTCACACAATGTCTGGAGCCCTTGATGTCCTGCAGATGAAGGAGGAAGATGTCCTCTAACTCCTTGCCATGGGAACACACTTAACTGACTTCCATACAAAGTAGTATATCTACACAAGGAAAAGTGATGATATCTATATTATAAATCTGAAGAAGACCTGAAAAAAGCTGTTGTTCACAGCTCAGACAATTGTTACAAACTGCAAGCCCTGCTGATGTCAGCATCTAGGAACACCCAGCCAGCTGTGCTGAAGTTTGCTGTTGCCCCTGGAGCTACTCCAATTGCTAGCTGCTTTTTGCCTGAGATCTTCACTAAACAGATCCAGGCAGCCTTCAGAGAGCTACAGCTTGTGGTGGTGCCTGATTCTAGGGCTGACCCCTAGTCCCTCCCTGAGGCATTTTGACAGTTTGCCCACCATTGCTCTGTGTAACTCAGACTCTCCTCTGTGTTATGTGGGCATTACCATCCACACGGCAAGGGGACTCACTCAGAGAGTATGCTGCCCTGAATGCTGGCTAGTAAAGTTCTCCACATGTGTGACACTGTCTTCTATGAGCATGGGAGGTTATACCCGATCTCTGCTTCTACAGAGAGCAAGAGGAGACTGAGAAGGAGGAGCAGGCTGCTGCTGAGAAGGTTGTGACCAAGGAGCAATTTCACAGAGACTAGATTACACTAGCTCCTGATTTCTATGCTAGTCAGCCAGTGGTAGCAGATGGGTCTGAAGGAGTGCAGGTGCCCTCTGCATCTATCCAGCAGTTCTCCCGCTGAAGACCCAAGTGCCTAGTCAGTCACAGAGGATTGGTCAGCAGCTTCCAGAGCATGGCCCAAATGAGCTGGAGCTACCACAGAGTAGTCCTGAACTGTTTGTTAGACACACGAGCAAAGTAAAAGAAGGAAGAAGGAAAATAAATTTCCAAATGCTGAAGAAAACAGAATAAATAAGCCTTCTAAACACAGCAGAACCAGCACACATGTGAACTCACAGAGCCTGACAGAGCACACACAGGGCCTTCACAGGTCTGCACCAGCTTTGTCCAGGCACTGTTAAGACAGTGTCCCATGACCCCATCCATAACACAGAAACTATCTCCAATTGATAACTACTTGTAAATGAAAATTTAGTTTTCTCCATGAGATTCTCACTGGGGGAACAAACTATACTTCAGGATAGGCTGCACTCTCAGTCAACAGGAAACAAAACCCAATGGCATCTATGAGAATTCTCTGTCTCATAATGTTCTGACAGGGCTCTTACAACCAAATAATCATATTTTTACTTTATTTTCTATCTGTAAAGCAGAGGGTCTATGTATCAGTATGTGCACATGAGTGAAGGTCCAGGAAGAGGTGAGAGGAATCAGAAAAATCAGAACCAGTACCTAGTGAAGATATTTTCTTTTTAATACTTTTTCTTAAAGTTCTTTTATTTAAAAAATGTTATTTTTCCTTAAAGTTTTAAATTTGATGTTCTTCTTGCTACTGATATTAAATATAGTAGAAGGAAAAGGAAGCCCTGATTTTTCTCTATTTTATGATTTACAAAAGAAATTAAATGTACAAGTCTATAACTATAGAATTAGAACATCACATTAGCTATAATTATAAATTTCTAATTTATGAATTGGAATCATTAAATTGCTTATCTGTCCAGCAAAACTGAATCTATTTCAGAAAAAAACACTGTTCTGAAAGTAGAATAAGTGGGTAGATACTATGGGACAATAATGTCTGTAAATTTAAAAACAATGTGCTATTGCTTTGTAGGTATATCCATTGGGCCTGGAATACACAACTCTGAATCTGATTGGCTGTGGCTTTCTGTAGTGTGTTATGCCCACACCATGAGCCCCCTAGAGACCACCAGGAGTCTGAGTTTGTATGCAAAAGCAAAGAGCCTTTATTGCAAGTTCAGGCTTGGGTTCTTCATCCATTCCAATACAGTGGTTGGATCAGGGAGAGCAATGAACTCAACTATGGCAGGGTTTTTAAAGAGTAAATGATGGGGGTAGGGGTATTCAAGATTCAGATGGGGGCTGAATTAATGTAGAAGGAGCTGCAGGCTGCATTTCTGCCTGGCTCCTGCACACCTGGCTAGCTTATGCCCTGAAATAACAACACACAAATTGTATTCTTTTAAACACTGTTTGGCCCATTAGCTCCAGCCTCTTACTGGCTAACTCTCACATCTTGATTATCCCATTTCTATTAATCTGTGTAGTACCACGAGGTGGTGGCTTACCGGGAAAGATCTTAACCTGCGTCCATCTTGGAGAGAAGAGCTATGTCGTCTCCCTCCTTGCCTTCTTCCCAGCATTCTGTTCTGTCTACTCCGCCTACCTAATTTTCTGTCCTATCAAAGGGCCAAGGCAGTTTCTTTATTAACCAATGAAAGTAACACATAGACAGATGACCCTCCTTCATCAGAGTAGGAATTAAAAAAAAAGTCTTGTCAAACAGAGATTGGCACTAGCATTGCTGCAAGAAGATTGGCAACCTATATACAAATTATGTAAACTATTCTTAATGTTCTGGAGTATCTAGTACTTGTTTGTCTCAATTCATATTGGTCCCCTGCAGAGTACAGTTTGTGGCTTTTCCTGGTTACTGTAAGTGCGAGACCTAGTCCTATATTATTAGTCTGCAGGTTGTCATGACTACACTGATGTTAAGTTAGGCCTCTTCATAATGGTCTACATCTGCTGCAAGGAGAAGTTTTCTTGTTGAGGGGTGAGAACTACATTTATTTTTGGGTATAAGAACAAATGTTTAAAATGTAGTTAAGGATAATTCTGATTTAATCAGTTGAAGGTTAAGATCATTGCCTTCACTAATCCTGGATAGTTAGCATAATTTCCCTCTAGTTGAGCAGGATAGCTATATATTTTCACCACCACAGTTCCCTAATCATGAGTTGAACAAGGACAACAACAATAGATAGAGTAAAGTGGACAGGGAAAAGCCCATAAGGTCTCAATCCTACACAAAGAAGTACAGGCAAGTAATCAATTCTGAGAGTGGGAGAGAAATAGTCTTTCCCAAGGAAGAACACACCAACTGCTTATCCAAAACCAACACATAACATTATACAAACTTAACTGAAAAGGTTATATTTATGCATTTAGGAATATGTACATATACATACATGCATGTAGCAGCACTTAAAAAAAGAGGCCTTGAATTTGAAATAGAGCAAAGAAGTATATATGAAAAGGTTTGGAGGGAGGAAAAGAGAAGTAGGAAATGATACAATTCTATTATAATATCAAAACCTAAGTTTAAAACCACTGTGGTACAACATTCTGAAATTTAGGCCTACCTGCTACCATCACTGATGACATGTTTGCCTGACTTCAGGCTCCACTTTTTTATTTTATTATGTTGAATGCTTGCAAAATCACACGAAAAGTGAAATTACAGTGTTCTACAAAAGGAACCACAGTGTTCTTGTTCATGTGTCAGCCCTTTCTTGCTTGAATTTAATCTTGCATCCAATGGTGTATTTAAACAACCATTTCCTCCACTGTTTGACTTCATACATTACTGTGTGTTCATTGTTAGTAATGACTTATAATTTTCTCACATCTATTCCTACTCTCTAACACAATTTTCCAGAGTTTACCAAAAAAGCTTTAACTAAAATTAAGAATTTATTCAGTGTTCTCATTTTGTTTTTCTTTTGCCAAATATCTAATATGAAAAAATGTCATTCAGATCCCTTAGTCGACTACATTACAAATACAGTTAGTAGAAGCAGAAAAGAAGCTTTGAGAACTTCTGTCTTTTGAGATGATTTTGTGAGGCAGAGAAGATAGAAATGAGGAAGCAGAAAAACACTAAAAGGCACAAAGGAAAATCTGCCATGTTTTTATTAATTTGTTTTTATGAAAGTTTTTATGTTATTAAAAATATTTTAACATTTAACAATTTAACATTCCAGTATGTATGTCAAAACTTCCTTTAGAAATAACCTGAGGATTATAAACTGGATAGTGTTTTGGCAATGTGAGAGACAGGCCTCAGTCACCACCTCCTGCTGCTCCCACTTTGTTCCCATCCGCCTCCCTACCCTCTGTTGCTCTGCACTGTGCAATTCTGCTTCTTCATTAGTAACCCTTAGTCTCATGGCTCTAGCCTAAGAAGTGCCATGCACCCTCACAGAATTCTATTCTATGAAGAAAATGCATTTCTCTTTCAATGTCTACAATATTTAATGAGCATTTGACCACAGAGTGCAAGCAGGGAATTGGAGACCAGAGTAGTATGCAAATGTTTATGTAAATTTTTTTTCATGGGCGCATTGTGGCAGGATGATTCTTGCTATTTAAACTTTTACTTTTTCATTGATTGTTAATATATAGAAAATGAATTATTAATGTATGATTTAATATTCTACCAATATTAGTTACTAGACAGAATATTTAGAAATGTGAAAGTTGATCCTAAAGTTAACTGGAAAATAGAATATGCGGAAAAGTCATAAATATGAAAATGTAAAGGATTTTTGTATAAAGGAATGTGAGCGAATACTAATGAGACAGGAGAAGGAAAAAAACAAAGGGAAAAGTGAGGCTTTACTTATCAAATATTTAGAACAATAGTAAAGTTAAAACAGAGTGATCCTGGACAAAACCATACATACCAGTTCTGATTTCAAAGGCTAGCAATAAAAAACTGGATAAAGAATAGTATTGTAGGCACGTGGCATTTCCTGATTAAAAGAAAATGGTTATTAAACAAATTAAAATAGAACAACTAGATAGAGCTCTATGATAGTATTAAAGATATACTAGATAGAACTCTATAATAGTTTTATAGATATACCCTAAATTTATTATATAGAAAAATACACTCAGTGAAATTTTTATATAAACCCATAAAAATAATAAAATAAAATGAGATGAAACAAGATTGCATTGAGAAGCACTATGGAGTGCTCAGCTCCAAATGAGATTCACATTATCACATCCCTCCCCAGCAAGGCTAGGGGATCTTCACAAAAGAGTGGCAAGAGGAGAGGTAGTGGATGACAACAAGGAGCATTGTTTCCCAGGTGCAACAGCACACTTGAACATAGGACCTTGCAATAATTGTGACAGTACACACAAGTCTTACAAATCACAATCCCAGAGAATATAGACAAGCATGAGGACACTAAGAGAGACGGACATCGTTCTAATCTACACGGTAAGTAGAAAAAGACAAGATCTCCTGAGTAAATTGGGAGCATGGGGACTTTGAGGGAGGGTTAAAGGGGAGGGAAGAGGGTATTTATTTGGGAGGGGAAAAAAGAAAAAAATTACATTTGTACACTACATACCTGTTATATATATATATATATATATATATATATATATATATATATATAAAGACTATCTCTGAAATAAGCAGACAAAGAACAGGCTGCTGTGGGCTGCAATCTAGAGAGGCCTGTGTTTGTGTTTACTTCACTTTTCAACTTTGTTGTCATGGGAGTTATCTGACTTTCAGAAGACAATGAACACAATGTTTAAGAGAAAGAAAATGAGTTCTAGGGAGATGTTTGTGTATTACAACTAAATGTCAGGTGTGAGTATAAAGGCAAGTGCCAATGCTTTGTGCATGCTAACTCAACATTTGAGACCCTCTGGGAAATGGTGATTGCATACGGATTTATACTGGGACTTGGTTTGAAAGACTCATTTTTTTTCTGTGATTCTCTCATATTTTTCTCAGAGCTGGTTTTTGTGTAGAAGCCTTGAGATGGAGGGCAGGATGCCCAGAAAAGTCTTTAAAGTTCCCAGCTGTTCCCTGCACAAGGGAATGGAAGCCTATAGCTGTTTTTATCATTGGAATTTTAAATGGAAAAGAGCATTGTTGCAATCAAGAAGCCCAAATCTACAGAGTTTGATGCACAATTGCCTTTAGTCCAAGTGAAGGTTCTGTATCCAGAAGATTAGAGCTGTGTCTTCATCAGAGAAGCCTCCTTTTGATGGTAGCACCATTTTACTAGTTTATTCAGACGCTTCTAAAGTCCTGAGTTCTGAAAGCTTACATAAGAACTATCACTGGCAGTAGCAGAAGAAGAAAGCATAAATTGGGAATGTGCTAAAAACTATAAACTCAGGGTTTTTCTCTTCCTCTTAATTCTGGAGGATCTAAGGGGTAAACATAGTAAAATAAAGTTATAATTATTTTTTCTTCAGCACACAAAGAGTTGAAGGATGTAGACAGTAAATCAAAGAAAGACTATTAGTTTTTAAACTCTTTCATGTCTGTATTCATCTTCCGTATTTTCTGGCTCCTCCTCATGAACGTCAGAGTCATGCACTGAATTTTTCCAAACTCTTTTCATTTGCTTCCTTCTTACTCTTTTCCTTCTTCCATCAAAACATTAACGGCCTTACCATTCTTTTTATTTTTTCAGTATCAACTTTATGTAGGAGTGAAAAATATGTGAACATAATATATAATTAATGTTCTAATAAATTTGCTAAGATTGTAATTTTTAATACAAAATATTCACATTAAAATAGACTTGTCTGGAGTTTAATAATTTAGCCTAAGGTGTTTGTATAGCATGTGTTGGATTACTTCAAAAGGTGTTCATAAACAAGATATCCCATGAAACTCATCCTATGGCCAGGATGACATTCATTTTAATGTACATGTGTGCTGTTGCTACATTGAAGTTCTAAGGTCATTAACTGTTCCAGGAGCACAAAATAAATGTAGAATAAAGACTACTGACTCCAATTTCAGCTTCCTAGTTGCCATAACTGACATTTCAAGAAATAGATGTCAGCTATATGCATGAACATGATTAAAACATTGACGTGCCTAGTGGATGCTGGTGTTCTGTGGCGTTCAAGAGACAAAGGTGAATGCAGAGATAGGAATAAAGATTCTACTGAAAAATTAAGATTCCTGGACAACTACCTCTCTACTAAATGAGAGGCAGAAACCCTAATGCACAGACTTTGTAGGAATCTGTAGCTATTCTTTTTTAGTATATATGTCTGCCATTAAGATCCCAAAGTGCTTCTGCTTCTAAGTATGAGTTCATAAGGTATTGCCTCTTTGTCAAACTATTCAAGGATTTCCCACAGCACTGTCCTCAGAAAGACTCCCTATTTGATGTACTACTGCTTTTGAATGAATTCCTGTGTCAAGCCTGAAGATGCCACTACTCTGGGTGCCGACTGCTTTGTAATACTTCATGAACAGGTTCAGTTTTCTTGTTCCTCTGGCTCCATCACACCCTTCTTTGTGTTAGTTCTAGGTCTTTTAATATAATCACTGTGAAGTGTCTAGGCATGGATGGTTTGTGCCTCAGAAATTTCTTTTTATTGTTTTATAATAAGCCTTTCTTCCCTAATTCTGAAGCCTGGATGATGCTTTTTCTTATATCTATATTTTCATCCTTTGATAATGTTGTATAACTGGAATAAGTCCATATTATCTTGAGTCATATTTGATATAAATAACATAGTGAAAGTTTTATAACATTGTTGAAAATAATTTACCATGTATATGTGTTTTGGTTTGATCTGTTCTGCTCTATTCAAGTGCTAACCTTTGTGGCTTTGAAAAACTCACCATCTAACATGTATGAGTCACTTAACATATCTGTCCCAATTCTGTTACTAAACATGGAATGAATGTGGCCTCTAACATCTAATGGGCTCTGTATCTTCAAAGTTCTAAGCCCAAAGTCATGATCAGAAAAGACGATCAAGACATGAAGAATGTGTGAGTTTAAAGACCCATTCTTGTTATCATCCTTGTTTGTTTGCTTAGAGGAAAACACATGTTGGTAGGCTGGATGAAAAGAAGAAGAAATTGTGTTCCCCTTTTATTTCTAGAAAAATGCAAATAGATGTGCACAAAATAAAGATAGTGTCAAATGTTGTATCAGAATATTTCATCCATATTGCAAGAACAGATAGCAAAGCAAGCATGTTCACACACAATCCTTCTGCAAAAGGCAATAAAATAGCTTGCTAAAAGAAACTCATGTGAATTAGTTAGCTTTATGTAATATTTTCAAGTAAATGTGAATCTATTCTTGAATCTATATGAAAATATCATTGGATTTCCAGGTGCTCACGGGGATGTCCCCAGCTAGGTCCTTGGGCAGTAGAGGAGAGAGTACCTGAACTGGCCTTGTCCCGTAGTCAGACTGATGACTATCTTTTTTTTTCTTTGTCTTTGTGATTTTTTTTATTTTTATTTTTTTTATTGAAAAAAAAATTCTGCCTCCTCCCAGCCTCCCATTTTCCTCCCCTTCCTCCCGCCCCTCTCCCCCTCCCCCCACTCCTCTCCCCCTCCCTCTCCAGTCCGAAGAGCAGTCAGGGTTCCCTGCCCTGTGGAAAGTCCAAGGTCCCCCCCCCCCCCTCCATCCAGGTCTAGGAAGGTGAACATCCAAACTGGCTAGGCTCCCACAAAGCCAGAACTTGAAGTAGGAACAAAACCCCATGCCATTGTCTTTGGCTTCTCATCAGCCCTCATTGTTCACCATGTTCAGAGAGTCCGGTTTTATCCCATGCTTTTTCAGTCCCAGTCCAGCTAGCTGGCCTTGGTGAGCTCCCAATAGATCAGCCCCATTGTCTCAGCGAGTGGGTGCTCCCCTCGTGGTCCTGACTTCCATGCTCATGTTCTCCCTCTTTCTGCTCCTCATTGGGACTTTGGGAGCTCAGTCCAGTGCTCCAGTGTGGGTCTCTGTCTCTATCTCCATCCATCGCTAGATGACTGATTACTATCTTGAATATCACCATAGAACCTTTGCCTGATGACAGATGGAGACAGAGACAGACCCACATTGGAGCACTGGACTAAGCTTCTAAGGTCCAGTTGAAGAGCAGAAGGAGGGAGAATATGAGCAAGGAAGTCAGGACTGCGAGGGGTTGGCCCACTCACTGAGACAGTGTGCCTGGTCTAATGAGAGCTCACCAAAGCCAGCTGGACTGGGAATGAACAAGCATGTGATCAAACTGCACTCTCTGAACGTGGCTGACAATGGGGGCTGACTGAGAAGCCAATGATAATGGCACTGGGATTTGTCTCTACTGCATGTACTGGCTTTGGGGGATCCTAGTCTATTTGGATGCACACCTTCCTAAGCCTGGATGGAGTGGGGAGAGCCTCGGACTTCGCACAAGGCAGGGTACCCTGCCCTCTCTTAAGACTGGGGGAGGGAAGAGGGGGAGGGTAGTAGAGGTGCAGGAGTGAAATGGGAGGAGAGAAAGAAGGCAAAATTTTGAATGGTATTATTTATAAAGCAATAAAAATTAAATTAAAATAAAATATCATTGGATGTTAAAGTATGATTCTTCTTGATGTGTGAAACATTATATAATTTAATTAACATACAGAAATGGTAATGATAGGGGAAAATTAGTTTTGTGTCCTGAAGCTATTAAATGGAGACAAACAGGTTGTCTGCTGTGTGATGTCAGCATCTGAACTGTGCGATAACAGTGGGTCTCTGGTATCTGCTTAAAGCTACCTTAATTGTGACAGGCTAAAGAGTAAGTGACCTTTGCACGAAAGAACAGTACACTAACTGCATCAAATGATTTGTGTTTTATCTGCTAGGACAGATGTTACACTATGCTGGCATTTGCAGAAATGCACAAATAGTTTCAACTATGGCTGTTAATTTGCAGGAGAATTTCTATTACCCAGAGCGTTGGTGTGATAAATCCTATAGACACTCTTGTTCTCACAGGCTTTTGTCAACATTTTTTGACATACACGCAGGAGTCCTTTATTCTTGGGAAAGGTCACCTCATGAAGACTAACAGTGTCCCCACATGGTAAAGATGATTTGTGGTGGCCACAATTACCAAGCCTACTGCTAGTTTCAGCAAAAGTAGTCAAGGAAGTTTAGACAACTGAGGAGTCAAAGGAAGGGATGGTTTTACAGAAGTCTTTATGGATCCTGTCATGTGGGCAAGGCTCAGGGTATTTCATCTCTCCAGTTTCTTTCAAGTCCAGTCATCATAAGCTTTTTCATTTTGAAGTATTTTTGTCTTCTTTTTCTCCAGCTGTCAATCACCAGAGTAAAAGGCACATGTTGCTGAAGTTGTGTTTGACACTGTGTTCCTATCCCAGAATAGCACTGAAGAGAGTTTCCTAAGATCAACAAGAAAAAAATATGAAGATTAAATAACACTTTAATTACAAAGTACAAGCACTATTTCCCTTACAAAATCATTTTATTATAGAAAGTTTTAAAGCTAAGGAAGAAGAAAGACATCTCACACTGAACAATTACATATTCTGAAGATCTTTCTTCAGTTTGCCACTCCTACTTATTTTTGCATCGTTTGCTGATGAACTCTAGTGGACTTTTAAGTAAATGTTCAAACATCATGTCAGTTCTTTCAGAATTGATGTATTTCTTTAACATAAGAATTTTAAAATACATTGACAGTGTCATGATAATACCTAACAGATTATTAATTTTATATGGACTAACAGTTAGTGCATGCTTAGACATTACAATTTTCACAAAAGAAACCTCTTTATAGTTGACATAAATTTGAAAACAAATTACACATGTCACATTTGATGGATATCTGTCTTAATCTTCTTCTAATTTTAAACACTTTCTATCCTTCTCCTCTTTCTTTAAATACCAATTCATTCTACTGTCGGTTATTTGTTATTAATAACTTTGTAAATCTGGCTTATTGATATTTTGTGAGTTCATTAACATACTGGTCTAGGCTTATTTGCTGTACATAGTGACTTGTTCCAAAAGCTTGAATGGGTTCAGGGATGGAAGCTTCTTATTTGGCCTGTGGTTTTATATCACAACAGAAGACACATACCGCCTGATTTTTTTTTTCACTTTTCATGATATTAACATTGATCAGGAAATTCAGTTCATCTCCTATAGGGTTGCTATCATTATAATACTTACCAGTTTTAGCAGCCACTCTTGATTGTTGGTGACATTGTAATGGAGTATGAGAATAGGTACACTTTCTAATTCTATTATACTTTTTCTACTTCTTAATTAAATTTCAAATATATATGTATATATTTATATACACATATGTATCAAATACATAAATATATATGTATATATAATGCCATAAACAAAAACAAATAGCTGTCAGTCAAAATAATGGAATGATTTTATAACATAAAGCAAGAAACAGACAATCTACCAGAATGATCCTTATGAGGGACAATGTCATGATTGAAAAGAGGCTGTTGGGGGCTGCAGACCCCTGACCCCTTGGCTTTTTTTTTTTTTTGCCTGCTTCAGATCATTTGCCTACTGGAGTAAACAGAGTAAACAACTTGTTTTCCTGTGCCTGCAGCTGCTGTGAGCACAAGACCCTCATGAAATCCTGATGGCAGGGTAGTGGTTCCTGGTGGATTTTACAGCTGGAAATCCCATGAGCTGGGGCACGGCTATCAGTTAAGGATCCTTATATAAGCTTCCCTGGAGCACAATAATGTTGGCTCTTGTTTCAAGGATGAACTGTGTTCCCCTGTCTCTGTCTGTGTGTGTGAGTGTGTTTTTAAATCTCCAGCCTAGTTCTTGGCTCACCTACTGTCCCATAGTGCAGGCACTACAAGAGGTCAGAGAGATGGGGCAGAAAGAAGGCTGGGTAGTGGGAGGGAGAGGAATGAAAGAGGAGACAGAGACAGGGAGAGACAGAAGAGAGAGAGGAAAGTGGAGAACATAAAGAAAGTAGAGAGACACACGGAAGAGGGAGGGGTGGAAAGAAAAAGAAGTAGACAATCATATTTTCAATTTTTCCTTTTGGAAAACAATTATAACCATGATTCAATTCAATTATGAGAAACACATGACAGTCTTGTGAAAAGGAAACCCATCGTTTAGATTTAAAATATGGATCTGATATTAGCAGCATGGAAATATTGAAATAAATATAATATTAGACAGAATTTTGTCTGTTAAAATTTTGACCAACCCTCAGTATAAATTCTTACTAGATTATAAAATATATGAAGACAGAAATTTTTAAAAATATATTTGACTTGCAAAATCTAGAATTATGTTTGGCATACTGTGTCTTCTAGGTCAATAGCTCCTGTATAAATTCTGAATTTTGAGTGAGATAATTTCAAAAGTGGTTTTGTTAAAAGCGAGCATATCAAGAGAAAAGAGAATGATAAAGACAATCTACTTATCTGGAGCAATAAATAGCACAACATTTTGACTCATTATGAATATATGTGAGCTACCATGTATGAAGTTTGGTAGCTTCAGATTATTTGCTTGCTACTCTTGCCAAAAAAACCACATATGTCTCTTGACCTAACAATCAGTGACGAGGTTTTTATTTCCCCTATAACAACTTACAGTGAGTAACAACCTCATATTGGGTGCCTCCATATTTGCAAACACCTGCTAAATGCAAAAACCCTTGAACTTAATTAGTTTTCTGACAAAATGTATACCAAGTTGTGATCTCTATGGAATAGAAGTAAACACCCTTGATATTTTAATATTTCTGGTCTATAGTGAATATCACTCACTGTTTTTTATCAATTATATTATTAATAAACACATCTAAAAGTTGAAAGCAGAGTCTTAAAGATCTTGCAATACTGTATTGGTGTTTTGTTAAGAAAACATACCCAGAATTAGGTGTGTTTGTCTACTCTAGCATTTGCCATACCTGCTTTTTCTCTTCTGGGACTATTATGTAACAGACAGTGTTCATTGTTTCTCCTTCAGTGAGTTCACAGAGGTGCAATGCTAACAGTTATATATTTCCCCATTCCTTCACCCCCCCATGCATACACATAAACACTCATTCACACATACAATCATCACAAAAGACCTCCATTCTAACTTTTATCTCATATCCTGGGGTCTGCCTTCCATATATCTGAAGTCAAGTTCTTAACAGAATTCCAAAAATGGTACAGTAGATCCCATAAAATTTATTTCAGATAGTAATATCACATTTTTATCTCTCACACTTAACAATAAATTGTCACTCTACATCCTCTATCCATTTGCAATTACCTTCGATTTGACTTGACTTCCTCAATCTCTTGGAATGGTCTTTTCTGTTACATCACAATGGTTCATTCTTGCACACTTTTCTTATGACTGATCATTATAACCTTTTTACTACTCTTTAGCTTTTCCTGTTCCAATCAATCCTATCTATTAATGCCAGATCAATTTTTCTAACGCAAACTGAAGTTTATAACTTTCCTGTTCACAGAACTCAATAGTTATTACAGGATATTTCTCTAACTACTTTTCTTGGCCTTTGCTCCTGAGTTCTTTGTAACATATGACCTTGTAGTTCTAAGTGAGTTACTTTCCACTTCACTAATATACTCCAGGAATTTCTGTCTCCATTTCCTTGGCTGTGCTTCTCTCCAATTGCAATGTTTCCTTTCCACACAACTCTTTTCGTAGCATCTATGTCCATACATTTCTTCTCTCTCTAAGTGCACAAATGCCACATTGTTTCAGGAAACCATCTTCTTTATTCCTCCCTCATGTTGAACTATTGTTATCTTCTGAATTTCAATAGCATTTTTATACTTTCCATAAAATATTATGATATATGAGCTTATATTATTACATCTTTTTTTTAGGAGTGTTATTTTGTCAGAGAAAGGTGTGTATGGCCAGTAATGTTTAGACCTCCAGTGAATGCCTGAAAACGTACAGTACAGTTCTGAGGCCTAAACACAGCAGTTTCTTTCTATCTGGGTTACAGACTTTATACATATTAATTTGTATTTCTAGTTCATTCTCTCATGCCTCTTTTGTATCAAAGTTCTTGTGATTTGGAGTCATTATTAAATAAAATAATGTCTACTTGAACACAAGGCCTGCAGTACTATGTCAGTTAATATGATGATAGCCAGGCCTAAAATTCAGTATAAACATTGGAGACAAAGGAAAGAGTCACCTAATAAGCAGGTAGAATGGGACAATCCACTTGTTAGTATGCTAATCAGAACATGTTATTATTTTTTCTATAGTGACTGAGACCATGAAAACAGAAGCTGCATACAATGGAAGACTGCAGTTTGCAGTTTTTATTATGTATCTCCTTAAGAAAAGCACCAGACTTTTATATCTTTTATGTTTTTTTATTTCTTCCACATAAAATATGGCACAGTAATTTGTGCAATTATATTTACCAAGTTGTGGTAATTCAGACAAAAATAAGCTATGATTTTTATGCTGACTGAAATAATCATGTTGATGTAGCTGTTTTTAATTGAGTGTATCAGGCACTTGTTTTTATAAGGCAGTTAAATAAATATATAACAATGTTGATTGCAAGAGCATCATAAAGGAGAGGAACCATATACAATTATATTTAAGCTTTCGTTAATGAATTCTTGCTCAATAATGTTGTACATAATCTATGATATTGATCTTAAAAATTCAACAGATAATGAAGGATGTATTCAATCAAACAAAATGTTTTCAGATAGGGTAATCTTACAAGCAATTCTTTTGTGGAAAGTATAGGCAAGGCCTCATCACTGGTATTTTCTTTCTACCACATTGTCTGCTACTCTCCTACTGACTCTTGATCAAAATTATGGGCCTAGTATTCTATAGATTCTTTCTAGACAGATTGTGTTCTGTATATTCTATCTCCCCAAACAAAAACATGCTTTAGACAATTTAGATTTTCAAAGGCAAGAGTCTGCTATAGTTCTCGCATAATAGAGTTAAAGAGATGTCAGTGCACCACAATCCCCTGGAGTTCAAGTTATACTGCTTTACCACTTCCCAGTGCATCATGGAGCTTATATAACAAAGAGCTCTGAAAATGAAAAATCTCTGTAGTTATGCTACAACTGTAGCACAAACATACAAATATAGAAAATTTACTATACAAGATATCTTAGATATTTGCACAGATCTTGGAGTAGCTAGACTCTCGGTGGGCTAAAAGATAACAATCCCATTCAGGTCTATGATGAGAAGGCTGAGATCTTCCTCATCCACTGGATATTTTGGAAAGAAGAATTAAGGACATTATCAAAGCTTGATGATGAAAGGATGATACAAATCCCAGCAGGGAAAATTCTGCTCTATTCAGAAGAATGGCTTTTCCTTACTCACTTCACCCCAATGAGTCAGTTGCTTCTTGATAGAACATGGAGCTTCTGTGAGCCACAAGCCCTTCTTATATAACGCAAGAAAGACAGATTAAAGCGTATAAACATGACAACAAACCCATGGTATGGTTTTGGGGGTTGGGGTGGTTATTGTAAATATGAAAGAACAGCCAGAGGCATCTGGAAGACCTCAGAGCAGAGAGACAACATAGACAGGGCCAGCAGGCAGATGGTACCTGACCAGGGTATCTATAGAAGAAGAGAATAGCATGGGATAGTAAGGGGGGGGGGAGAGGAAGGGGAAAGAGAATGAGAGAGAGAATAGCCCATATAGCAGAGTTATAAGGATAATCACTAGCTGTTGAGAGAAGCCCATGAGATGGAGGGAATGTAGGTTAAGGGAGGAGGTAAGAGGTGCTATCATGGTAGCAAAGACTTTGAAATGTGTAACAGGTATTTATGATTATGAGGCAGCCCAAAGGCCCAACATGAGCTTTTAGGTGGTAATAGGTACCATAGGTAGCCCTTTGTTGCTTCTGTCAGAGGTAATGGAGATGACTCTTTTGGGTAGATGGGAACCAGTTTCACAAGTTCCTAAGGAATGTTGACTTTTGTCTAACTGCCAGAAATCCTCCTATAATCCAGGTCCAGACCATTTCTGGATATTTAGACTGCATTTTGTAGTTTGGGCAAATTTTTTTTTTTTTGGTTTTTTCGAGACAGGGTTTCTTTGTGGCTTTGGAGCCTGTCCTGAAACTAGCTCTGTAGACCAGGCTGGTCTCGAACTCACAGAGATCCGCCTGCCTCTGCCTCCCGAGTGCTGGGATTAAAGGCGTGCACCACCATCGCCCGGCTTGATTAGAGTCTTCTTTAAACCTAACATATAGATTATTACATTGAAAAGGATAGTGAGACCCTGTCTTCTCCTATGTTTTGTTTCCAAACTGCAGTAAGATTCTTTTTTACACCACTATACTCCTACAAGGGGAGAGGATGTGATCCAAAGGTAGAATGCTTGCTTTACAAGCATGCTTGGACCCTATCTCCAGAGACATGCTCCTACCAATGTGTACTGGCTCAAACAAAAACAAGCAGACCAAACAATAACACAAATTTAAATTGTGAGCCAAAATAAAACACTTCAAAGTGCCTTACCCTCTCTTAGGATTAGAGGGGGGTGGGTGGGAAGATGTGTAGAGGGAATGGAAGGAGGAGAAGGAATGGGAATTTGGATTGGCATTTTTAAAAAAATCTAATAAAAAACACTTCTCTTTTTGATTAATCATTTTATGTATTTGTCTCAGCAATAAAAGTCTGTTGGGGTCCAGATGGTTTGCAGCTCCTTTCTCGACACAATCCCTGGTACAGATTTGGACAGGTAACAGAAAAATTGAAAGCATCACTTACAGCCTAGGAAGAATGTCTTCAAGGGAAAAAAAAAAAAGACAACAAAGGAAGGCTATGTGGAAAGGAGCAACTCAGATAAGGTAGTCAAGGAGACTTTTTGCCAAAGTTCTGCTTGCAATACCATTTCTAGTAGCTAGGGAAAAAACATATAGACAGCAGTGGGAAAAATAAACATTGTTCATGCATACGGTGAACCCAGAGTCTTGTGCCTCTTTCTCCCATTACTCTCCTTTCAAAATCCCCATGAAGCACAGGATTGAACCAGCTGTTGCAAAGACCTAACAGAGTTTAATCTAAGACTTTTGCTCTTATTAATTTGCTTAATCTTGTTCAGTTACATTTGTGAATAGATCTCGGTCGGTGAAGATGTGGGAGTTGAAAGCACAGATAGGGGAGACCTTAGATTATATAGGACACTTAAAACCACTGGACTGGATAAAATAGTTGATGCTTTCACATTTACCTTTTTATTACCTAGCTGCAGTAAAAGTGGATCAGGTACATTGAGTAACTCTTACTAAATTACATTCCATGATAGTTTGAAGCTATCTGTGTCACTTTATTGACATGATATAGCTGGGAAGAAAAGCTGCCAAACATGCCTCAGAAAATGCATGCTTTTAGTCGTAGGTTTATTTTAACCTTCACTAGTTAAGGCTTCACCTAATGTTCTTTATCAGCTTGAGAAGGAAGACACAAGTTTTGTCATTTTAATTTACTTTGATTGTGTTTCATTACCATTTGGTCTCTGATCTATCCAAAGCCAATTGATTTCCAATGAAGGACAAAGCTTTCTTTAATTTTTAAATCATTCTAATTAATTGTTTTAATTGCAAACTAAACAGAGTTGCAGGGGGAGCTTCATTTAAAGTTTATTCTTAGCTAAAGGAAACATAAGATAACAAATACAGGTTCCCTATACTCAGCTGCCCAAGGAACTAACTGGGGACATCGCCTTGGGCTCCTGGGAGCTACTCTAGGTTCAAGTCTCTTGCCAACCCTAAGGTGGCTCCCTTAACTAAGAATTGTGCTTCCCTGCTCTCCTATCCAACCTTCCTTTATCCCAATCATCCTGTTTTCCTAAGTTCCCCCCATCCTCCCCTTCTCCCCTAACCCCGATCCCACCCCACCCCCAAGATCCCAATTTTCTACCCGGCAATTTTGTCTACTTCCCATAGCAAAGAGGATAACTATATGTTTTTCCTTGGGTTCGCCTTCTTATTTAGCTTCTTTAGGTTCCCCAATTGTAGACTCTGTGACCCTTATTTATGGCTAGAAACCAATTATGAGTGAGTACATCCCATGCTCATCTTTTTGGGACTGGGTTACCTCACTCAGGATAGTGTTTTCTATTTCCATCCATTTGCATGCAAAATTCGAGAAGTCATTGCTTTTTACTGCAGCATAGTACTTTAATGTGTATATATTCCACACTTTCTTCATCCATTCTTCCATTGAAGGACATCTAGGTTGTTTCCAGGTTCTGGCTATTACAAATAATACTGCTATGAACATAGTTGAACAAATGCTTTTGTCACATGATAGGGCATCTCTTGGGTATATTCCCAAGAGTGGTATTGCTGGATCTTAGGGTAGGTTGATCCCGAATTTCCTGAGAAAACGAAACACTGATTTCCAAAGTGGTTGCACAAGATTGCATTCCCACCAGCAATGGATGAGGGTACCCCTTCCTCCACAGCCTCTCCATCAAAGGCGATCATTGGTGTTTTTTATTTTAGCCATTCTGACAGGTGTAAGATGATATCTCAAAGTTGTTTTGATTTGCATTTCCTTGATTGCCAAGAAGGTTGAGCATGGGCAGTTGAGGATAGGAAACCTGAAATGACCCTATCCTATAGCAATACTGACGAATATCTTGCATACCACCATAGAACCTTCATCTTGTGATGGATGGAGATAGAGACAGAGACCCACACAGGAGCACTGGACAGAGCTCCCAAGGTCCCAATGAGGAGTGGAAGGAGGGAGAAGATGAGCAAGGAAGTCAGGACCACGAGGGGTGCACCCACCCACTGAGACAGTGGGGCTGATCTATTGGGAGCTCACCAAGGCCAGCTGGACTGGGACTGAAAAAGCATGGGATAAAACAGGACTCTCTGAACATGGCGAAAAATGAGGGCTGATGAGAAGCCAAGGACAATGGCACGGGGTTTTGATCCTACTACATGTTCTGGCTTTGTGGGAGCCTAGCCAGTTTGGATGTTCACCTTCCTAGACATGGATGGAGGGGGGAGAACCTTGGACTTTCCACAGGGCGGGGAACCCTGACTGCTCTTTGGACTGGAGAGGGAGGGGCAGAGGAGTGGGGGGAGGGGGAGAAGGGTGGGAGGAAGGGGAGGGAAATGGGAGGCTGGGAGGAGGGGGAAACTTTTTTTTCTTTTTTCTTCCTTTTCTCAATAAAAAAAAATAACAAATACAGAAAGCAGTGTTCTATTGTCAATAGGTTTTTCTTAAAATGGAATGCAATGTTTCACTTTTATGTTCCATTTTCACTAATATTTTAAAAATTACATAGTCATATCTTTTTGAAAAACGTTGAGATAAGCATTCTGATCTGACTTGCATTTATGTTTTTGGAACAGTAAGAACTGATTTGAAAATTCTGTCGTCTGCACATCACTGTTCTAGCGCTTTATTTTTCTCTTCTTTCTTGCACTCTGTCTGTACCCTACTTTATCTCTTAACTTTAATCTTCCACAGGAGAACCACTTTGGACTTAAGCAGAAGGAAACTGAGGAAATAGAGATAGTAGCACCATTTTCCAGTGTCATCACTTCTGAGTTCCCTTCCTCACCCTAAGTCTGAAAATCTCATTAATGTTATGCGTTTACATACCATTTAAAGTCTTGTGACTTTGTTGCATACCATGAGCAAAAACACTAGAAGAAACAGGACCTTTGTGTTATCCTGATTACAGACTTCTAGAACTCCCCGCTCCCATGACCCTGGTCACTGCTCTAGGATCTTGGGGCTACGGATAAGATAAGGTATAGGTGCTACTGAGAATGTGAGCATTCATGAACTCTTAGCAATGCTCTCTATAGCAGCTGATGGGTTCTTAATAACATTTTCATTCATGTATTATAAGGTCTTCACTCCCCATTACTCCTTCCTGTAAGTCCCCTTTTAGATCATTTTTGTTGTTTCCGTTTATAAATGATCAACTTTCTAAATTCAGTCTTTGACTTCACTGGCCCCTTTGCCTTTTTTTAATATACCAGAACATCTAAGGTTTTCTTGAAAATTCTCCTTAAGTATAAGTTTTTTCATCGTGTAAGTAGAATATCTAGTGTAGCACTCCATGGTTTCCATTCTCAATTGCTGTTCTAAGTTACACAGGTCTACTAAGAACTATACACTTTGGATCTCTTTTGGTGTGTGTTGTATTTTTATTTGCACATTCATTAAAATAAAGGTAACAAAATTTAAATAAGATTTCCTAACTAAATTAATGTTATGTGAACACTAATGAATATAAAAATATTTTCCTTGAAAGGTAGGAAAGAAATGTTCCTGAGAACTTATACTATGTAAAGGAGTCAGTAATTATCACCTTAGAGTTGAAAGCCAGGAATTGCATGTACCATAGTTACTGTTCTATTGCCACGATGAAACACCATGACCAAGGCAACTTCTAAATAAACTTATAATAATGCATTGGGGAGCTTGATTACAGTTGTGGGTGGTTAGTCATTATCCTCAAGGTGGGAGTGTGGTGGCAGTCAAGCAGGCAATAGCTGAGTGCTCACATCTGATCTACAAGTTGCAGGTAGAGAGAGACTGGGGTTAGTGTGGGCTTTTAAAACCTTAAAGCCCATCCTCCAGTGACACACCTCTGCCAACAAGACAAACCAGTCCTTCCTAAACAGTTTCATTAACTGGACCCACACACTCAACATTTGAGCATAAGAAGGTTATTCCATTTAAATACCACAGCATCTTATATAGATTTCAATTATAACAGAAAGCTAGAAATTTGCATTTAACAATAAAGTATCCTTTCTAAGTTGCCCTTCAGTTTTGAGAAGTTCTGTGCTGTCTGAGGCATGAAAGCCAGGAACTAAACTAGTTTCTGTCAAAAGTAAAAGACCAGCATGGGTCTGGTTATCAGACAGAAGTCTGGTTTGAAGTGGGAGTTGAGGCATTTTTCCAGGCAGAGGACAAAAGAGTTCAACAAGATCCTTCTTCTTCCCACCTCTTTGCAAAGACCTTTTATTATTTTTTAAGCTAAAATTCTCCTTTGATGTTGTGCTACTTTATCATGCCATCAGATCATCTTTGGGCTAGTTCCTCTTTTGCTGACAAAGTGTCTCATCACTGGATTGCCAACGGGATTTTAAACTCACACAGTACAGCACATAGTGAACACAGAGCCCAGTGACAACATTAGGCTTTGCTAATAACTACAATATCAAGTACGGTCTTCAGCTATGCTATGGTGTGAAAACATTTGATGCAATATATTGATTTTCTATTAATTCTGAGTAGATAATAAAATGGTATAGCATAGTTCTGACTGACTTTGTCATCCTAGCTACCTCACACATGGAACAGAGGCAGTTGGAGTAAGTCTTTAGGTGGGCAATCAATCAGAGACGCAGAAACTACCTTCTTGTCAGCTCACAATTTACCTACTTCCCAAGCCTAGACATTGCTAACTAGCCTGTAATTGTGCAATTGTTGAAGACATTATCAAAACAAAACAAACAAACACCTCGTGATAAATTCCTTTTCATTCCTGGCAGCTGAAATTTGTATTAAACAGACTCTCACTCTCTCTCTGTTTGCTTCCTACTCCTTAAACACTTTGTTTTTTCCTCTGATATCATAAAAAACATTAGTGACAAGGCTTGGGAAATGTCTTAGCAGTTATGATTGCCTCTTCCACTACAGAGAATCTAACACCTTCTTCTAGCCTCTGGGGGCACCTTCATTTCCCTGCTTATACCACATACAGGCAATAGATACATATAACTTAAAATAATGAAATAAATGTTTTTAAACGGAAATTGTTAGCAGAATTAGGTAGATTGTTGATAGTTATAAAAGTAGATGATCCCGGGGCTGGAGAGATGGGTCAGAGGTTAAAGAGCATTGCCTGCTCTTCCAAAGGTCCTGAGTTCAATTCCCAGCAACTACATGGTGGCTCACAACCATCTGTAATGGGGTCTGTTGCCCTCTTCTGGCCTGCAGGCATATACACAGAATATTGTATACATAATAAATAAATAAATATTTTTAAAAAAGTAGATGATCCCATAGAATTTGAGAAATAAGAAAGGCATGAGGAATATTTTCTGCAACAAATTAAAAGTAACAGAAACAACACTTTTATTTTGAAAAACATAACTTTCATAGTTACAAAAACACATTAAATCAAAACTTTACCAACCTACTCTATAATAATAGCACTGAGAAATAACTTTAAAAAAATAATGAACAAGAACATTGGTGGAGTATGTGGGCTGGGAAACCTTTAGTAGAAAACAAAATGCATCTATCTAGTGCAGAATAGTAATAATTTTAACTTGATTTTTTAAAATACCGGATCTTAGATAAAAGCCAAAGAAGCAAATAAGTCAATTTTGTAAATCAAAAGCTAATTCTTTCATAATATTTTCTATTTTCATAATGCAAATATGCATATAACTGAAGAATTAGAGGCAAGTTTTGCTTCAAAAATTTATTATAAATTTTGAAATGGATATTGTGCAATTCTGTACATTAAAATTTATAATTAGGTATATAATGTAACTTTCTTACAAATGCATACATAGAGACTCAAACACAGACTCCAGACTACTTACATGTTCCATTATAAACCAAACATGAGACCCCATTTGAAATTGAATTACCAGAGAAACAAAACCTGAATTGGAAATTCAACCTCCTTCAGTAAGTAAAACACAGAGCACTTTATTGGGTATGCTCAATCTTAGAGCTCTGGCGGTGTCCCGTTTATTCTTGTACACGGACTTAGTCACATTGGCAGCATTCAAAATTTTGTCCATATTGTTTCATTTTGGATAGAATATCACTATGTAGCCTTAGCCTGGAACTCACTTTGTAGAGCAGGTTGGCCTCAAACTTACAGATATCCTCCTGCCTCTGCCCCTGAGTGTGGAAACCACTTATATGCTTGATTCTTTTTTAATCTCATAGTTTTGGGAGCTCATGACTTCAGAAAAAAACTGTTAACTTCTTCCTCAAGTCCCTTAAGAGACTGTAAGTAAACTCAGAAGAACAGATGCTACACTTTCCCTTATCCAAAAGGGGAGGAGACACTACAAATGCAAGTATGAACTCAAAGAGACTGTGACAACATTCCAAGACCTGAGCACAATCTCAGCAGCGACAAACAGAACGACACAAGAAAATAATCCCAGCATGAGTGATGGAAAGTGGGTGCCAAGTCTCACCCTTAGACAAGAGGCTCTTCACAAATGTAGCTGGGAGCAGAGGTAAAAGTCAACTCTTTTCAATGCACTAGACACAGGTGATGACTACCACACGCTAAGATATGCCCCTTGATCAGTAGTTGTGTAACAAAAGCAGATTCTGTATTTTAGTGCCTTTTTCCCTTTGTAATGTTTTTGATAAGTGAGAAAAAGAGCATTGTTTGGTGAGTGGTGGGATGACATGTAGGATCTGGTCAGTTTTGGAAATGAGAAAGAAAGTATATTTCACAAAATATACTTTATGAAATTCTCAAAATACTAACCTTTTAAATGAAAAAGAGATTGCACTTAGATGAAGGCAGTCATATTTGCTTCCACTGTGAGAATCTGATCTCAGAAGATTCTAATATGTGAGAATTAAAGCAATTGGGGCTCTTTGAATATCTTCTTTCAACTCTGATGATCCACATGACCTTCTTAGCATGGATGCTCCAGGATAGCTGGGTGCTGTGGTTTGAATGTTCACACCCTTCTAAAACGAGTATTTTGGACCTTAATGCTAAGAAAACAGCAGTATGGTACTAAGGTTTGGGGGTTGTATTGTTTAAGTCATGACAATAACTTAGAGGTTTTATTATCCAAAGGAAATGTGTCAATCTAAATATACCTAATGAGCTTGTGATATGTTCAGATGTTAGGCTTAAAGAAGGTGTTCTTGTGGTAAAGAAAAGAAATTTCCTCCAATTTCAGACAAAACATAGTCTGAAGAAAGAGCTGATTCTCTTGACTTCCAACGATTCAAGCAATTTTAGACCTGGCCTGAGTGTGCACTAATGTAACAAACTCCTCCTCAGGGCTTCTTGTGCTGAGAGTTTCATGGGGGTGTTTCTCTCGGAATAAATTCCGGCTGTCGTTATTCAGACTCACTTGGTAAAATGGAATTGATATAAAAAAACAACAAAATAAATTCGACATTTTTCCCTTTTAGGAACTAAAGCTATCAAGCTGTGAAAATGTTTTATTTTTAAGTGAAATTAAATTAATCTAAACATGAGCTATGAAATCTTTCTAGGTGCAAAGACTAATCTCAGCTTTAAAGGAGAACTGGACTCTCTTAAGAAACCCAGGTTTATGAATATAAATCTCCAGTGTGTGGTGCATACAGACAGAGCTTCTTCTTTCAGTCAACAGGAAGTCTCACAATATAATATAAAACGACATGACCTCTATGGTGTGCCCTACCCCAGCTTTCTGTCTTGAGGATAAATTTGCCAATGGAAATAATAGAAAGAAATCTTCTTTTCTATGAAGTCCATAACCTCAAAAGGTGAGGTAAATAAATGACTGTATATGTTACATTGATTTTATGTATGCTTGTGCTACTTCACAAGTTGTTTTTCTTCACCTATAATTTCTTTGACACCTGTGAAAGATTATCTGAAGCATGACTAGTTGCAATTTTCTAGCTTCCAATAGTGATATAATTAAGGGATTCATAGGCATTGTAGACTTAATTGACATGTAAACAATATGCTTGTGGATGATAAGCACAGGCTAATTTACATATCAAAAATCAAACATAAATAAGGAGCTTTATTTTTCTTAAGTTTTTTGATGAGGCCTTTTGATGGCTTATTTTTTTCTTATGATTATATTGTCAGTGTAGGTTTGACTTAAAATAAGAATATTTATTTTGTTTCTGGTAAACATTCAAATGTTAAAGTGATATGTAGAAAAATGAATAGAATGCCAATTTATATAATTTAGAAGTAAAATCAAGCAAATAAGAAAAAGTTGGATGTTTGCAGAAATAGAGATGGTTACTTGAAAATAAATACTTTTTTTCTGGAGGGAATGGTGAGGCTCCAGTAACCCTTCCTCACTAGTGTAGTGACTGAGAGCTTTCATGTCAGGAGCAAGGTAGGAATTGAAATGTCCTATGTGTTTAGAAGGTTGACAACCTTAGCTAGGCCTGAGTATTCTTTGGCCATATTGTTGTTTTTTTTTTCTTTTGTCTTATAAAAGCAAAATGGAAGTGAACATACCTAATTTATCTTTCTCTTATAGCTTAACACCTAATTTGTTGGAAAATTCTTGTCAGAAAATCTTATTACCAAAGCATTCAAAACACCTAATGATTCTAATGGTTAATTCTAAGGATTGTCTTGATTAAGCTACATATTGCCTAGATATATAAATATCATTTCTCAGAGAGGGTATTTTGTGGTAACATTGATGACTGTTGTGTTCCTGTAATACATAAACTGAATCAACCTGTATAGTGTTGAACTAGTTACTTTTGCTATGATAAACTACTTTGAGCCAGAAACTTATAGGAGAATGCATATGATTTGGCTTATGGTATTAGAGGGTTAGAGTCTATGACGGTAGAAAAAGGAACATATTAGAGATCACATATTAACACACATGAAAGGCAAAAAACACACTGACAATGGTATGAACCTTTTGAAATCTCAAAGTCTGTACCAATGATACACCTCCTTTCATAAGGCCACACTTTTTCAGTTCTTCCCAAAGAGTTCCAGAATTGTTCACCAAACATTCAAATATATGAGCCTATGGGCACCATTCTGGTTTAAGCCAGAACATAGGTGTCAGAACATGGTCAAACGAATGGGAACGTGGTGAACAATGCCTTGGGGAACTGTGAGAGAGGCTCCAGAAAAAAAAAAAAAAAAGGCAGAGGGCCCTTTATATAAGGTGCATTTTGTTCCCTAGATTGTTCATGAACTTTATTTTTTGTTCCCTGTTGACAAACATTTACATTCAATTGATAAGATGTGTTCATCTTTGCTGGATGTCAGAACATAGCTATAGAAAGCAATCTAGTCAGTAAAAGGAAAGGTATCTGCTCAGGCCCTTGAAGACCAAGTTCTCAGCACAAAGATTTATTTGCCCCAGAAGAACACAGGGCAAGGATAAGGAACAAAGACAGGGGATAGAGGAAGAGGAAGAAGGGGAAGGAGAAGTGGTATTTGTCCCAGAGGGAAAAAGACTGTCTCTGGATTAAAGAGACAGACATGGCACCTAGAAAAATGATGGCTTGTAAAGATAAAATGGGAAACCCCAAGTTAGTATGAAGTATTTAATTTTAATTGTGCAAGATAGTTAAGTGAGCCAAAGGGGACTTTTTATTGTTGGATTAATACTTTGATAGTTGGACCTTGGTAGTCAAGACTCAGCAGGAGGGATGGGAATGCACCTTGGGAGCTAGCTTCAGGAACATAAGCTAGCAGGAAAGCAGAGGGAATTGCAAGCCCTGCCAGAGCCACAGGTTTGAGTGGGCTTGCAAACCTGCAGTCAGTGTACCTTGAATCTGGATATGGCCTTCTGCCTTGCTTTCATGCTTTCCCAGAGACAATCTATAGTACTTGCCAGGAAATTGTGTTTAAATTGGTCTGTTCCAAGAAAGTCCTGGGAAAGGCATGCTCTGTTAATATTTAGTATGTGCATATTGATGTTTAGTTATAGGTTTTTAAGATCATGTTTTTCTGAACTCAAGCAACCTTCTTTAGATCATCGTTTTCTTTGTTTCATTTGTGTTTGAAAGTATACTGAAACTGAAGTAAGGCTGTCCACAGTATTAGACTGTAGCTTACTCCATGCTTTCAGCTTCTCAGATCTCAGGTACAACAGACAAGATTTCCTCATGCTGACTAAAAAGGAAACAACAGGGTACCATCAAGAGATCAAATATGATTCTTCCAGTATCTAGTTTGATGAACCAACAATTTTATTAGGGTTGCTTACAGTACCAGTGACTGAAAAACTACTGAATCACTAAAAAACTAACCCACTGTAGACGATTCTGACAAAAGCAATGTCCCTAGAATTCTCACTAAACTGCAGAGCTCAGAGAATGGGACTCCTCTTTCCAACAATTGTTCTATGCTTTTATAATCTTAGCAAGGAACTGCATGCATTTTTGAAGTCTCATGAGCTTCCTGATCTTAGCGCACTACAAGTCTTCTTCGCTGCTCTAGAAAGGATGATTCAATTTGAACAAAATAGGTACACAGCAATGACATTAATATTGAAATCCAGACACTGAAGTAAATTCTTTTCCAAGGATGGATGGATATCATCTAATCCATAAAAACATTTGCCTTTCTTCCCACAGATAAATATAATCTTTGCCCCTTATCAATAAAACTTCTCTTTGCAACAGATGAATACTGTTACAGAAAAATACAACCCATCAAAATGTAGTTGGGAGGCCCGCCCCAAAGAGTACTTCTGCAGAATACTGCTCCACCTAAACTTTGATTTTATAAAATGCCATTTATCTTCACATGTTCTTAACTCACAAGAAAATGAGATATGAAGGTTTAAAATACAACAGTGTTTTTTTTTAAAGATTAAAATGCGTTAAACTTTTTAGAATTCACTAACACTTACTTTATTTGCCACCTAGGGGTCTGGGACACAAACATGTTTAAAATTCAAACAGATATATCTTATCTAATCCTTTGTAGGACCTATTGCTATGGAAAATTCTAAAGAGATTAACCTTGAACATATACACTCACACATCTGAGTAAGGGTGTGCACATACTCACAGGTACACTAAGACACACAGATGAAATGAGTGAAGGAGGCTCAGAGACAAAAATCAGTGACAAAATAAACATTAATGGACTACAATAACTATCTTAGTTAACACAAGAACAACTTAGTTAATTGAACTATCTAAGCAACAATAATATCCTGCACTATGGTGAAGGATATATCAAAAAGGTTACACTCCCCAAATCCTAAGAAAGATTTATTTCTTAATAAATTTTAGTTGATTTTGTATACAAAAACCATACATGTTGAAATTAATATCAAAATTCTTCTCTGTGGTTTAGTTTTGTTTTCTGAGTTATTGCATTCAGTTAATCTCTCCAGAAAGTTGTCATTCTGTTATTCTATGATGTTCTATAAATACCAACATCTTGCTGTCCTCATTTATAAAGAGTCTTTGGGGACTTTAATTTTTTATCTGCAGTTCCTGGGGCAGGAGGTATCACATCTACATTAAACATTCCAAAGAGTTGTTTAACTGACTCCTAGCTTCCATCATCACCAGGTCAAAAATGTCTTCAGGCAATATCTGAAGACAGAGACTCCTGCATTCTCAATTACCCACCTACCTGATGTTACCTGTGTATTAGAGAAGTGTCTTTAAGTGTCTTCATTTATGACTTCGGTGGATATGGGAGCAGGAAAGTATATATCTTAATTAAGGGAGCCATTTTAGGGTTGGCAAGAGTGTTGACTCTAGAGGGGTTCCCAGGGGTCCAGAGAGATGTCCCCAGCTAGTTCCTTGGGCAGCTGAGGAGAGAGAGGCTGAAATGGCCTGATCCTATAGCCATACTGATGAATATCTTGCATATCACCATAGAACCTTCATCTGGCAATGGATGGAGATAGAGACAGAGACCCACATTGGAGCACTGGACTGAGCTCCCAAGGTCCAAACGAGGAGCAGAAGGAGGGAGAACATGAGCAAGGAAGTCAGGACCACGAGGGGTGCACCCACCCACTGAGACAGTGGGGCTGATCTAATGGGAGCTCACCAAGGCCAGCTGGACTGGGACTGAAAAAGCATGGGATAAAACCGGACTTTCTGAACATGGCGGACAATGAAGGCTGATGAGAAGCCAAGGACAATGGCACTGGGTTTTGATCCAACTGCATGAACTGACTTTGTGGGAGCCTAGCCTGTTTGGATGCTCACCTTCCTAGACCTGGATGGATGGGGGAGGACCTCGGACTTCCCTCAGGGCAGGGAATCCTGACTGCTCTTTGGACTGGAGAAGGAGGGAGCAGAGAGTAAGGGGTGGGGAGTGGGGGGAGGGGGAGGGAAAAGGGAGGCTGGGAGGAGGTGGAAATTTTTAATTAAAAAAAAAAAAACAACTTCCTGAGCCCATGGAGAATCGTGATTTTGTGTCAACCTATTATCCAACATAGATGACAAACTGAGAGTTTTTAATTTGTATTTAATTATAGTTTCATATTCCAAATTTGGATCCTGTAGCTTTTGACCCTTATTAAACACTACCTGAAATTTTAATATGGCCCATTGGTCTGCTTCGACTACATCCTAGGTACATAAAAATAATCTCAAAAATTCATATCATGGTCTTCTTCCTCTACAAGAGTCTCAATCACAGTTCCATTGAATTTCTCACTCATTCATTTGGTTATGATAAAGATGGTGATACAGAACATGCAAGAACATGCATACCCATAATCACAATTAGAAGAAAGAGACAGGACAATTGCGAACTTGAGGTCACCCTGTTCTATACAGCAAGACTGTGAGATTCTATTTCTAAGAATAAAAAGAAATATTTGTGTTATACATGTGTTTATGAATATGCTTGAATATATATATATATATATATATATATATATATATATATATATGCTTAAATCTCTTTCAAGGTGTCCATTAAAGGCATGTGTAAACATTTATAGTTCTATAACAAAATTAAGTCTGCAATAAATGGGACTACAATGATTGCTATGTCATTTAATCTTGCTTTCATTACTTTCTAATAATGTGGTTTTTTTCATAAATTACATTTAGTCCACTAAGTCTCAGTCTTTAAAAAAAATTTTTAGCCTATTGCTTAGGAAGTATTTCTCATTTGCAAGTAATTGGTTGATTTGATTCCAGGGCATGGAGATTCAAAGTTTTATAACAATTAAGAGTTCCAACAACCTAATATATATTTAGTTATCATTACTTTAAAACTAGATGAAAGAAGTTGTCATCATAAGAACCAGTACTTAATAGCTAAATTTAGCTTATTGCCTAGATAATAGCATGTATCTATATTGCTTTAAACTACCTAGATATAAATAAAATGTTTGAGAATTAATGAGGCAAATTCAAACAAGTTCATGTAAATACAGCTGTGCAATTCATATCTGTATGCTTCTACATCTATTTATATGTGCCTATATATTTAACATAATTTAAGTATATGTGCTATACACATTTCTCCCCAAATATCTAGAAGCTCGAAATCTAAAAATCCCAAACATTGTGTCATATATACTAGAATGCACTTTTAATCAGGTTCTCTTTGATTCTTAAGCCTCTTTCCCAGCATTTACAGTATCTTAATTTGTATTCATTTGGTGTGTGGAAGCATCTGTGTTTACCTGAAGTTTATGCACTCCTGAGAGATAGGGAATATCATCTTGCTTCCCTCAGTGTTTTCTCCCAGATACTGCCACAGTACTATAAACATGAGTGTTGAACAGATATTGAAGGGAATGGATCTGTCAGTTGTCACTTTCTGATGCAGCAGGGCATGTCACGTTTTGGACTGATAGTTACTGCTTTGATGGAATACTGGCATCCTATGTACATATGCAAATGGGACTGCTTTCAACTTTGGAGTTCAGCATTCACTGTATTAAATATTAAAATGAGCTCTCTGTAGAGCACTGCCTCTTGCTGTCACTTGATTAACTGCCCTATAAAGTTATTTTATAATGCCAGAGAAAGTGCTAAGTATTCAAGGCATCAAAAGACTTTATTATGGGTTTTAGTGTGTAGAGGCACTTTGGTTTTAAAGCTAGAAGGAAATTAACTATGGAGATAGGGAAGCCACACAACGGCCTCTCACAGAGTTTTCTACTCTCACTTATTTATCTCAGTTGGAATATAAAGATACAGTTTTTTGGTTTTTGTTTGTTTGTATTTTGCACATGTTCTCAACACAATAGAATTTTTAGAGAACCCAATAGGTTCCACACATCCACTAAATTTATTTCTGAAACAGGCTAATTAAGAGCAACAGAAATATGATTTACCTGTTCCTTGTTTTCCAAATAAATTTTATATTGAATATTCAACCTTTTATTTTTCAACACGTTATCCCTATTGAACCAACATGTTCTAGATAATTTTGTGTCAACTTGAAACAAGCTAAAATCATCTGGGAGGAGGGAATCTCAATTAAGAAAATGCATCCATAAGACTGTAGGCAGGCCTGTGAGGCATTTCTTAATTAGTGATTGATGGAGGAGGGCCCAACCCATTGATTGTGGTATCATTCCTAGGCTGGTGGTCCTGGGATAAGAAAGCACCGGACTGAGCTCCCAAGGTCCAAATGACGAGCAGAAGGAGGGAGAACATGAGCAAGGAAGTCAGGACCATGAGGGGTGCACCCACCCACTGAGACAGTGGGGCTGATCTATTGGAAGCTCACCAAGGCCAGCTGGACTGGGACTGAAAAAGCATAGTATAAAACAGGACCCTATGAACATGGCGGACAACGAGGGCTGATGAGAAGCCAAGGACAATGGCACTGGGTTTTGATCCTACTGCATGAACTGGCTTTGTGGGAGCTTAGCCTGTTTGGATGCTCACCTTCCTGGACCTGGATGGAGAGGGGAGAACCTTGAACTTCCCACAGGGCAGGGAACCCTGACTGCTCTTCAGACTGGAGAGGAAGGGGGAAAGGAGTGGGGGGAGGGGGAGAGGAGTGGGAGGAGAGGGAGGGAAATGGGAGGCTGGGAGAAGGCAGAATTTTTTTCAATAAAAAAATAAAAAAAAAACTACAGAAAAAAAAAAGAAAGCAGGCTGAGCAAGCTATGAAGAGCAAATCAGTAAGTACCATCCTCCATGACCTCTGCAACAGCCCCTGAGTTCAGGTTCTTGCCCTCCTTGAATTCCTGTCCTAATGTCCTACTATTATGAAGAGCAATATGGAAGTGTAAGCCAAATATAACCCCACCTCTGCCCTTGCTTTTGGACTTGCAATAGAAACACAGCAATAGAAACCCAAACTAAGACAACTCATATCATAATTCTGGGATAACTTTTTCCTGTCTTTTGTTTCTCGGACCTTAGACCTTAAGATGTCACATCAACAATTTCCTCCTCACAATGCCACATATTTATTAGTCTCATAGGGTACTCACTTAAGCCAGTAGCCTCTTCATGCTTCCCAAGTCCTGTCTATTTGGTATCTTCCGTGTTTATCCTCTATACTTGAGGATTTTTCCTTTCAAATTACTTTAAAAACATTTATTAAGCTCTTACTATTGGCAGAAAATATTAGGTGCTTGAGATAGTTGCTTTAATAATAAAATACTCCTTTTGCATTTTCCTACATATAACCTAAAGTATTTTAGAGATTTTCTTTTTTCACACATCTGAAGGCCCACATTCCAAAGTTCTTGATTTGTGTATCAATTGTAGCCTCTTAGGTCAGATTATATTTGTGAACTGCTTTGAAAATAATAAATCTGATACAAATGTTCAAATTTCCTAAAGTAATGTTTATTATACACAACAAAACATCTTTATGCTCTGAGGGGTTTTTGCATGTGTATACTGAGTATACATGGGTCCACATTTGTATGTGTATATTCAGATGAATGTGTAAGCCCAGAGTTAAAATAGGGTGTTTTCCTCAACTGCTTTGCACCTTATTTATTTAGGCAGAGTCTCCCACTGAACACAGGGGTTTCTGATTTGAGCTAGTCTAGTTAGCTAGATTGCCGAAAGGATACTAAGTCTCTGCCTTCTGAGTTCTGAGATTACCTGCCTGGTTTTCACATAGATTTTTGAGGATCTGGACTCCAGTACTTAAACTTGCATGACTAACACTTTTCTTACTAGACCATTTCCCTAGCCCCTATATGATGAAACTTCTCTATATAAAAACATGCCTATTAGTTTCTAGAATAGATTAAATTAATTCATGTTGAAAACAGTATACTAGCTACTGTGAGGACAAGGACTTCTCTAGGAATAGGCAAGAGGTACTTTCTGGATTAAGGCAATGATCTGCATCTGTATAGGGCTTTCTATTATATGGGTATGTGCTTGTGTTTAAACTCACGGAATAGATATACATGTCACTGGCTGCAGGTTTTACTTTACTTTTTTTTCTTGCCTGCTCCATTCTTCAGTTCCCTTTTTATATCTTCAGCAAAATCTCCCTTATATATCTTGCAATTTCATGGATTATTGTGTTTTCTTCTTGTATTCTTTTTCTGTTTGGAAAAATGAAAATCACTTCTCACTCTTAGTTGTTGAATTTCTAACTCAAGGTATCTTTTCTTCTGCTGTATTTGCAAATGTCTCATTTAATTTCAGGTTCTTGGCCATGTTCAAGGTATTAGGTATGATTTCCATTTAATGGAGTAAAAGGGGTTATCAACTCCCGAAACATTTGTGCTAGTACTGCACCAGTATATCCTGCAGGCATGTCACTGTTGTAGGTTCCAGGGTTCACAGACCCGTAATGATACTTACTCTTTTCTGATAGCATGCAAAGTGCCTTCCAGCACGGTAAAACTTTGTCAGTAGGGATGAAGCTTCTAGTTGGGCACCTAGTCAACTACCTCTTGTTTGAAAGCATGAGCAAGTTTTGTTTTTTTTTTTTTTTTCCTGCAACAATTCAGCCTTACCATCATGTTGTAGAAGCTAACCAATAGTACGGGGGAAGGGGGGGAATCCCGTTGTTCAACAACTTAACACAATAGAACCTATTCCTGGCACTAGATATTTTGCTTGGTGACATATGATGTGTAGTTGGTGCACATCTCCCCGTTATATGAACTCCATTTGAATTCCTTTCATAGTTGTATATAGTCCAGGGAGTTTCTACAGTAGTGGGCTTCCATGTGAATTTTCAAAAGGCCTTTAGTTCCTTCTGTTCTCTCCTTTACTCTGTCGCGTACTTCCTCCTAATTTAATCCTCCTCTAGTTTTCTCTATATATCTTTACAATGATGTTCTATTTAGCCTTCCTTGGAAGTTACCCACCTTCCTTCTGGCATTGTGGTTAACTGGGATTGAAACACACATATCTAGAACTTTAAAAGCTAACATTTACACAGAAAAGAAAACATTTAATATTTGTCTTTTTAGGGATTATTGTTTCAAACGCTATCCATTTGCTTGTGAATTACATACATATTCCCTTCCTTCCTTCCTTCCTTCCTTCCTTTTTTCCTCCTGAGGCAATGTTTCTCTGAATTTTCTTGGCTGTCTTGGAACTTGCTCTGTAGACCAGGCTGGCCTCGAACTCACAGATCCACCTGCTTCTGCCTCCCGAGTGGTGGAATTAAAAGGGCTCACCACCACTTTCTAGTGATAATTTTGTTTTCTTATAATAGTCAAAAAATATTCCATTGTATAAATATTCCATATTATCTTCATCTACTCATCTAGTGATGAACATCTAGGCTCTTGACAATTTATGGCTATTATGAATAGAGCAGCTATGAGTAAAAATGAAAAAATAGTAAGATATAGACTACTTTAGGTATATGCCTAAGGGTGGAATAGTTGAATGTTGTGGTAGATTGATTTTCAACTTTTTGAGGAATCTCCACACTGATTTCCATGCTGGTTGTACTGGTTTCCACTCCCACAGCAATAAGTGAGTATTCCCCTTTCCCTGCATCCTCCCCAGCATCTGCTGTCATTTGCTTTTTATTAATTTTGACTGTTTTTTTAATTAACTTTTGATGGAACAAAACTTTAAAGTAGTTTTAATTCACATTTTCCTAATGGCAAAAGATGTTGAACATTGTTAACTGTTTCTCAGTCATATGTTTCATCTTTTGAGAACTATCTGTTTAGTTCTGTATCCTGCCTTTATAACTGGGCTCTTCATTTTCATGATGTCCAGTCTTTTAAGTTCTGTGTATATTGTAGACACTAATCCTCTGTCAGATGTATAATTGGTAAAAATTGTCCCCATACTTGATCAAGTGACAATGTCCTTTGATGTACAGAAGCTTTTCAGCTTCATGAAGTCCTATTTATTAATTGTTGGTACTAATGCCTATACTACTGGTGGTGGCCTACTTAGAAATTCCATGCCTGTGCCATGAGTTCAAGCCTATTCCCCACTTTCTTTTTATATCAAATTCAGACATTCCTTGAGGACATGGGTCTGTAATAGAGAACAGATTGTATTGCAGATTATTTTTGCTGTTTATAGATGGTATTTTTTGGGGAAAAGTTTCTCATCTGAAATGAATGTTAGTCTAAATTCTATTTTCATATTTATGAATTTCACCTGTTATTTGATATTTTCTTTAATATTCTCCTATAATACTCATACATCTTTAAACTATATTTGAAAGTTAGAGGTCAATTAAATGTCTTAGTTCAAAGCAGAATATTATTAGGAATCATTTCATTGACTTTTAAAATTCTATCTATCTATCTATCTATCTATCTATCTATCCATCTATCTAATCTATCGCCAATCATGTTTGGCTCTATCCTAGGTCTTTGGGCTCTCCAGCCTTTGGTTGGTGACCATCCAGGCAGTGTCTAGCATGACCTCTTGTGACATTTGCCTCAAGTTGGACCAGTTATTGGTTGGCCATTCCCACAAGTTCTGCACCACCATTACCCCAACACTGTTTGCAGGCAGTACAAGTTGTAGGTCAAAGGTTGTGTGGCTGGGTTGGTGTCCCAGTTCCACCATGGTAAATCTTACCTGGTTATATAGAACTGTCCATTTTGTCTAACATCCCTTTTAAGATGCAGGAAACAACACTAAACCCCAGTGACACACCCTGCAAAACTGACCATTGCTCCAAGCACATCTTATTCTCAGAAAGGATCTTTGGTACCATAATTGAGAGCTGTGTTTACAAAGGGCAGGGGTTTAGGGAGACAGTACTACATAGGAATTTCAAAATACTCTGCTCTGTAATTGGTACTGACACAATGATTCTCATATTAAACTAATTAGCTCTATTTCTGTGAATGTTTACTAGCCACATTAGTTTCTGGTGGTGGTAAAATCCATTGCTTCCCAAACAGGTTTGTAGGTGTGCTCACACACAGAAATTGCTTTGGTTGGAGGCAGTCTTGAGATTGGATATAGATCTCACACTAGCAGTTAAAACTGGATGGATTTAAACTGGAAAAGGCTCTTAGCATGATATCCCTAATTATAAGTGGAACACTTAATATTAGGGTTAAGATGCTAACCTGATAAAAATGTCAATTTATGGTTTCTTCCTTGGAAACAGGGGAATAAAGAAGTGTTCCTGAACTCAATATTTATCCTTACCACCATTTATCTAAATGTATTTGCTGAAAGCCTAATATTTACCACAGTCGTACATTTTGATTCCAGCAAAGAAGGCACACAAAGCTTATCCTAAAGTACACAAAATCCTGTAAAAACTTTGAATAATTGATACTCTTCTCTTATTAGATCCGAGAAAATTTGAAATGGACAGTGATTTTTGTAGGAATAGTAAAAAAAAAAAATCAAAGATAACATAACTACTACGGAAAACAAAATAGATATACATTGCTTGCTAATCTATGAAGTCACAGGATTCAGAAACTAGGTTATTTAATTTTTACAAATGATCCAATAGTGATTAAGTCCCATCAAAAAGAGAGTGTAGCAATTCCTAATAACTGCACCTGAAAAAAAAAACACACTTTGAAAACCAAAAAATATTTACCCTCCATTATTTTGGATCTAATTCACACAGATAGTGTTCAAGAAAAATATCCTCAAAAATAAAAAATTTCCTTACTATCTTGTCATCTCCCATTGTTGTGATTGGAGATACACTTATTTCAAATTGAAAATGGCCTTGGGGATCTATTTGTCACATTCTGTGTTGCAAAATTAGATGTTGATCTTTTTAACGGAAACACCACAGGCTTACCACAATGTACGTTTCCCACACCTTCCACTGAAAAGAGCTCCTACTCACCATTGTCTCTCAGGGACTGAGTAGGAAGGGGGGACATTAACCCGAGCAGGAGGTTGAATAGTGCATTGCCTTTCAACAGCATCAGTGTTCATTCAATTTTCCTTTGTCAAAACAGAAGGGTTTGCTTCTTACATATTCATGAAAACTCCAAAGGACATAAGTCAGGTAACAATCAGGTTATTTGAACCCATATTCAAATATGGACTTGAGAAGTCTATCCAAGATCAGCTTTGAGTTATTCCAAAATCCTTCTTTTGATTAACATATAAAGTAGCTATTGTTTCTTTTGTATACACAATTAGAGTAAAATATTTGCTGATAAGTTAAAAATTTAAGATTCTGATGTAGGCTAAAATATAAATCTCAGTATTTACGAAATACCTAGGGGATTCATTTTTAAAATTGTGGGGCCTAAGCCGGGCGGTGGTGGCGCACGCCTTTAATCCCAGCACTTGGGAGGCAGAGGCAGGCGGATCTTTGTGAGTTCGAGACCAGCCTGGTCTACAAGAGCTAGTTCCAGGACAGGCTCCAAAACCACAGAGAAACCCTGTCTCGAAAAATCAAAAAAATAAATAAATAAATAAAATTGTGGGGCCTGTATACACGTGTATAGTTTGTAAATATAGTCAAAGGACAGTCGTCCTCTATTGCATTCGGGTTGGGTTGGGTAGTCAGTGAGCCCACAACACTCCTTGTCTCTTAAGCCTTAATTGATCTCTTCTTAAAATAACAATTTCCTACCCTTTGTCTCCATCAGTGAAATTTGGGCAAAGTGGAGATGGAGTAAAACATGCATACCCGAATTACACTTTGGCATAGTTGAATTATCTCAATACATTCACACTCGGGAGGCCCTACTGTTTTAGTTTCAGTTCAGTTTTACTTAATGGCACATAGAAACACACAAGCTTCAAGTTTCCTTTTTAAGAAATAGCTCTTTGGGCTTTTTCTTTTATTTACCACTCATTATAGATGAAATATATGAACTAAGAAGTCTTTCTTTCAAAATGACAAAATATTGTATAGCCTTAACAGTGTCAAACTTTACAGAAAAATTAAAGTGCCAGCATGAGGCTGAAATGATGGGAAAGTGACTAAATACCATTGTTCTTCCAGGACTCTTCCCCTGAAGAGGATAGAATATATGAAACTACACATCACCTTTAGACATGGTAAAGTTGAAATCCAGGCAGAACTCAGGGTAGTTGATGAAATAGTCATCTCTCACAGAACCGTTTTAGTTCCATTTTCAACAATACATTTAGTTTATCACACTCTATACTAAAACCTACAAACATGTTTAAGATCTGTCTTCATTCTTGTGTGGTTGAATGCAGGTGTGGGGTTGGGACAGGTCTTCAAATGAACTTGAGATTCAAAGATACAGGAAGGTTGGCTGTCCCATGAGCCTAAGGGATCTACTGTTCTGTTCACCATGCCTCTCACAGCTATGCTTAAAGACAACAGTCAAGTGGATTCTGGGGAATCTTAACACCCTCAATGTTGCATGCTAGGCACTAGTCCCTGATTTTATACCAGCCCACACATTCTTTTCTTGATTATCACAAGGAAGTGGTTTTGATACTTATATTAAAATTTAAGAAGAGGGAGGAGGAGCCCAGTGCTAACATTACATTTGGCCTGGATCTAGGGTCATTCCTGGCTCTGTGCCAGGAATTTCTTCTGTTGTGTACTCTAACTTCAGGATATTACACCAGCCCAGCTTCAGAGTGACCATTATATGGAAGCAACAGAAGCTTGTCCTGAAAACAAATCTTGGGTTTTGACCAAATACCTACATTCTGGAGTCTGAGGAACACCTACAAAATGTCTGCTAACTTGTATCTAGGGAAATACATTTTCATTTCCTAATTAAAGTTTTTCAATTAAATTTTTTCAGTGAAAATTATACTAAACATAAGCTCATGTGAAATAACGGTCAGCAACTGCTTATCCCTGTCACATTCCTTACTTCAGAGAAGAGGCATTAAATATTTACGCTACATATTTATTTACAATTTTATTTAGTAATAAGAGTTCAAGAGTTTAATCCAGTTTTCAGATCAATCTCCTAAACAATCTTCATTCTGAAAAATAAAACCAAAATTAATGGCATTAGAAATCCATCTGACTAGACAGACATCACAGCAGTTTCTTATCTTCTACCAATTTGATACATCAGAAAGCGTTTACAGTATCATGAGTTTTTCATACTGATTTGCTTCATCACATGTATCAAAACATTGCATAAATAAACACATGCATAAATGCAACATCTATGGAGATGTAGTAATATGTCTCCTTAATGCAGTATTTCTCATCTTCAGCAGGTTAATTTACTAATACCATAGCAGATATCTTAGATAGAGAGAACACAAACACCAGAGTATTTTCTTTCTTGGGGGTTTCATAGAATGTATTACATACCTAGATGTTAAGACTGAAAAAAGTAGCCTGGCGGTGGTGGCACATACCTGGAGGACGTGCATGCAGGTGTAGTCAGACTGGTCTACAGAGTGAGTTCCAGGACAGATAGGGCTACAGAGAAACCATCTCATTTCTCATTACCCTCTCCCTAAAAGGAACCTAAAGATTTTTGCAGGCTTGCAGCTTAGAGGCCATATGTACTCCAGGATAGGTATAAACCAGTGGTTCTCCACCTTCCTAATGCTACAACCCTTTAATACATACAGTTCCTCAAGTTATGGTGACCCCAACCACAAAATTATTTTCACTGCCACTTCATAATTGCAATTTTGCTACAGCTCTGAATCATAATGTAAATGTCTGTATTTTCTGATGGTCTTAGATGACCCCCTTAAAAGGGATCACAACCCACAGGTTGAGAACTGCTGATATAAATGCAGCTCAACAACAACAAAAATCTAAGCTCACTCAATCTGAGTTTTGTTTTGTAAAGTTTAGGAACCCGACTGTGGGGTTCTTCCCCATAAACTCTGTAGATGATACCTTTTTTTTTTTAAATGTTAAGGTTGGATGCCCCTAGTGTATTTTTATTTCCTAAGAGTCATTTATTTCAGTAAAAGACACAAGACTGATTTACAAAGTGTGAAATTAAGAGCAAGATTACCCTGTGTGGAAATCTTTTTTTTTTTTGGATATCTCGAGACAGGGTTTCTCTGTAGCTTTTGGTTCCTGTCCTGGAACTAGCTCTTGTAGACCAGGCTGGCCTCGAACTCACAGAGATCCGCCTGCCTCGGCCTCCCGAGTGCTGGGATTAAAGGCGTGCGCCACCACCGCCCGGCCCTGTGTGGAAATCTTATACACTGTTACTAGCCATGGAATCTCAGTAAACTTATCTTTATGTCTTCAATGGAGTTTTAATATCACTTATCTTACAAGTTTGTTGAAGAATGTGTTCAGACTATGAGTGTCTTCAGTAATCAGCACACATCTATTTATTGTGTGATGAGTAAGTGTATAGGGTACACCACAGAAATTATTGCTTTAGGAAAATTAGAAGCTTACTAATTACCTGTTAAAGGGTTGAATTAAATATTCTCATTTCTTAAGAAGCTGGTGCCTCACTATGAAGAAAGGAGCAGCAAATCCAGATCCAAAGAACACAGTCATCATCGCCAGTAACCGCCACTTGTTTTCCACCGAAAATGGCAAATTCTGTTGGGAAAGAGAAAAAGCCTCCCAACAGTCCTTCAAAGAATTTGATTTCATCCAATAAAAGGGGGGGGGGGCAATCATGTGTACATACACACGTGTACATAACAATCAGGTGCATTCGACAGAACATGAAATAAACACCAGTTTTTTTCTGAATACCAGTCGGTAAGTCCGATTAGGCTAAGTATAAGAAACAAGTTAACTCTTGTATTTTTGATAATTGAAAAGATATTACCATGCACAGTAGCCAGTTTAAAAACAAACACACCACTCTAGTTTAGAAATTCTCCACCGAGTACAGTAGCAACCGCAGTACAAAGGTTGCCCTTTCCACAGGGAGCCATGCCTTCCACATCCCTCAGCGGGGCCTCGCCTAAAAGTTGCGCGGCTGTTACCATTAACTACCGGGTTTACTTACACCTAAAGCTATACCTGCCCTCAAGCGAGGCTTGTCCTAACGGAGACCGCTGGTTTCCGTGGTTAATCCACAGCCACGGGCCCTCTTCTCCTTTGTTCCCAGTGACCTTCACCCATCGTCCAACCTCATTAACGAGACGGCCTGGAGTCGTCCGGGCTTCGCGGCTCTGCGCCGGAGGCTGCTGGCAAGCTGAGGCCGCGGCTGGGACCCGGGGACCCCACCTTCCTCGGGGAGGTGGGCTGAGGGCCTGCGGGCTTCCGAGCGCCGGACCTGCCTGCCATTTCCTCCCCTCACTCTCCAAGCCGGGCGTGCGGTAAGCGGGAGGCGCCGGGCCTCCCTTGCTCTAAGCTGCCGAGCCCCACTCACCTTTCCCGGGCCCTCCTCGTAGTGGCTGCGACGGACCACGGAGGTGGTGAACCTCCGGACACTCTGACCCAACATGGTGCGGCGGGAAGCTCAGCAAGGGGCGCAGGGGTGGACGGCGGAGATAATGGCCGCACCACCACAATCCTCTTCCTTCGCGACCTTGCTCTACCGCTCCGAAGACCGAAAGGGAAGACGGGAACTACCACAGGAACTTCCGGAAACGCAACGCACGGCTGAGCTTTGAGGATTGTGGGCTTTGTAGTTCAGATGATACCGGACGCAATATAGGCTCCGTTGGATTGTGGGAAATGTAGTTTGACTTTGGGATGCGCGAGCGAGACCAGGAACCAAAGGATATTTATTGTTAGTGATTCGGGTCCTGAGCTAGTTTCTAGTTCAGATGTGGGATTCTTGGGGTTTGTTTCCCGAAGCAATTTATTGAGATAACTGAAGCTGTTTAACCCTGTGGGTCTAAGTTTATGGAACAAGAAAACAAACTTTTTCTGTGACTTCTTCATACGTTTTTCATTGCACTGTTTTGTCACCACTGAAATACGGGCAGTGTGGTCCTATCAGCGAGTACACAAGCAAGTGAACAAATGGCGTGTAGCACAAAGAATGTCATGGATAAAACTAAATTGAAGTGCTGAGATGGATTCATGAAGATACAGAAATTGGATCTAAAAGGCCACACAGAACACAGATAAAACTCTTAGATGCAGCTTAAGTAGGCTATGGAAGAGATAAATACCCTCTGATCTCTGCAACTAGCCTGGTTTAGAAATTGGTGTGTTCCTGCTGAACATAACACTTTCGTGGAGCATCAATATTAGAAAAAAACATTAGACAAACCATTTCAAAAAAATGATTTTTTTGAAAATAGAGGCGGGGGCATTATATATATTCCTAAATACACGAGTATAAGTTTCCCAGTCTATATAATGTTACTTATGTATGTAACAATAGAAAATTAAAAAAAAGAAGCCATGAATTTGAAAGAGTTCAAGGCAGGATACATAATACGGTTTGTAAGGAAAGAGAGGAAGAGGAAAGTGATGTAATTATATTATAGTCTCAAAAAGATACGTTTTAAAAGTGCATTGTATGTACTTGTTAAATTAAGTTTAGCCTAAATATGCTTCATATTTGATAATAAAATTTGGCTGGAAGTACCCTCTTGTACATAGTGAACTATAACATAAGGGGTATGTAAAAATACTGCATTCAAGCAATGAAGTCTCTGCCAGTAACAGGAGTTAAGCAAATCTTAGGGTCAAATTCTGTCATCTAGCAGTCTGTCAGTCATTCAGTCAGTCAGTCTGTATCTATCTATCTATCTATCTATCTATCTATCTATCTATCCATCTATCTATCATCTTCTACATATCTATGGATCTATCTGTTAAACATAGCTGCAAGTTCTGCCAAAAGATAGAAGCTATCCTTGCATAAACTAGTTGGACTTCCTGTGAGTACTGTCACTAAAAGAGCATGGGAGAAGTACCAGTGTACCACTGTTTGCCCATATAACACACACATACACACACACACTCACATGCACACACACACACAGAGACAGAGAGACAGAGAGAGAGATTCCTTTTCTACTATTTTGGAATGTGTCTGTGTGTGTGTTGTGTGTTGTGTGTTGTGTGTATGTGCTCGTTTGCACATGTGTGAGTGACGTGTGGGTGCACATGTGTGGCTGAGCAAACCCAATTCATTGCTTCGGTATGTGGTATGCCACTTCACTTTCTCTGATAATGCATATAACAGGAACCTCTGGAGGAGTGAGTCATTCTGATTTCTTTTAGTTGGAAATGCTCCTAATTCTATGATATTTTTATTTGTAAGCTTTGTTAAATTTAATTGATTTTAGTTTTCACAAAATGACCAAATATCACACCATCTGTTTAATATAACTATTATATAAATCTATGTATCCATCTATATATAGTATATATATCTATATGTCTGTATATCTATATCAATCATCTGTCAAAGACAGAACTGTTTAATATAATTGTTCTATATCTTACTTGTTACAACCTTAATGATGGTCTCTATCTATCTATCTATCTATCTAGAACTGTTTAATATTTGTTCCATGCCTTTATCATTACAACCTTAATTTTAGCTTAGTCATTTTCCTCCAGAGCAAGATTTGAAGAGATATGCAAACTAATCAACAAGTCTGTGGTAGTTTGAAAGAAAATGGCCCCAAGGGAATGGTACTAAAAGGAGTGATACTATTAGGACATGTGGCTTTGTGGGGTAAGTGTGGTCTTGTTGGAGGAAGTATGTAACTGCAAAGGCAGGTTTTGTGGTTTCATATTTGCTCAAAACATGGCCCAGTGTCTCAGACCATTTCCTGTTGCCTGTAAGATACAGGATTCTCAAGCACTTCTCCAGCACCCTGTCTGCCTGCTTGTGACCATGTCCCACCATGATGATAATGGATTGATGCTCCAAACTGTAAGTAAACCACCCAAGCTAAATGTTTCCTTTTATAAGAGTTTCTGTGGTCATGGTGCCTCTTTGACAGCAATAGAATTCTTAAGAGAAAGCTCAAATCTTCCAAACACTTTCTAACATTTTATTGAGAGCTATGGGGAAGCACTATTTTTCATGGCATATATGTCTATTCCCACAGTGAATAATAAACACAATAGATTCGTTATAGGTGTGTGCATAATAACTGTTGAGTAGAGACCATTTGGAAGAAGCTAGTGATAAAGGAGCCTGGGCAGATTAGATTAAATTAGATTGTAAAGGCTTGTTTTCACATGAATGTCATGTTATTCATATACTGGAGAGTTTATAATGCTGCAAATGGATAGTTTTTGCAACAGTAAGTGACCCAAAAGAGTCCTAAATTTTTTTGAAAACTATATATATAATGTTAGCTTGATTTTTAATTTTTTGTTTTACAGACTTTCAAAGAGAAAAAATGCTTTCTCCTTCAGAGGTTCCTATGTTTCATTTCTACAAATGGTAACAATAGGCAGCTACTACAATTGGTGTCTTCTTCATTTAAAAGGTATATGACCTTAATTTTTAAAATATTTTTTGGGACAGTGTCTTATTGTATAGTCTATGCCAGTTTTAAAATCACCGTGTGGCTCAGGCTGGTTTTGACTTCAAGAAATCCTTTACACTTAGCCACTCAATGTGTTCCGACAACATTTGTGAGGTAATAAGACCTCTACTTTTCAACTTAATAATTATTTATTTCATATATTTATGTGTGCCTATGTGTAAGTATGTGCATCATGTAGGTAGTCTGATCCTCATGAAGGTTAGAAGATGGTATTGGATTCCCTGAGACTTGACTTCTTCAAGAGCAACAAGTACTCTTAACTATTAGACCTTCTCTTCAGACCCCTCTTCATATTTCAGAGTTTCACTCTGTACTTTTTTACATTAAAAGATTTGTAAGAATATTTTTATTTATTCTGTATGCATTCTATACATGAATTGATGTATTTTGATGATATATATTCACTATATCTTCCATACTATTCTGTTTGGACTTTCACCAACATGTTCTCTTCCCAACTTCATGTACTCCCACCAAGTACATTTCATGTTGCCCATATGGACATGATAAATAGGTTTATAATAATCCATGTGAGAAGGGAAAACCTATCCATAGCCACATGCTTAAGGCAAATTGACTCTTCTTCCCCTAGTGGCCAGCAATTGTCAATTTCTCCTCAATTAGGGATGATCAGACCACCATGCCCATGCTATAATTTTGACAAGCTTAATCTTTTTCAGGTCTTGTGACCTGAATATCTGCTGTGAATATGTAAGTGCAATGAGCATGTTACATCCAGAAGATGGCATTTCAAAGCACTCCTCCTCATCCTCTCACTCTTACATTCTTTCCAACCCTTCTTCCTTAGTGTTTCCTGAGGCTTGGGGGAGAAGTTGGTATAGATGTTCCATTTAGGTCTGAGCACTCACAACTGTCTTTCTTGCCTTTTGGAACAATGAACTCTCAAAAGAGAAGTTTCCTCTATTCAAACGTCTCTGAGAAAGTTCCCTAGATTCCACCAAAGAGGAGAGTATTTGAGAACTAAGCATGTGAATGACATCATCATGTCCCTAGAGCCCAGTTCCACCATGAGCTTGAATATCATTACCTGACTGCATTCAGGGCTATATAGAGTAGCCCAGTAGAACCTTTCCGAAAATGTTTAGGTATAAATTTATAATCTATAATTATATAGTGTTTCTTGCAAGCAATTAAGATTAAGGGAGATGGTTATTAAGTCTATAAATTAATCACCTACATGTTGGGGTTAGCTGCTTGTTCGTTCTGGTTGCCAGAACCGAAATAATCACACAGATACTGTATTAATTAAATCCAGTGCTTGGCCCATTAGCTCTAGCTTCTCATTGGCTAACTCTTATATTAATTCAGCCCTTTTCTATTATTCTGTATATTACCACGAGATCACGGCCTACCAGCAAAGTTTCAGCACATCTATCTTTGGTAGCATCTCCATAGTATCTCTCTAATTCCACCTTCCTCCTCCCATGCTACAGGCGAAGCCAGTTCTTTATTCATTAACCAATAAAAGCAAACAGAGACAGAAGGACCTCCCACAAACATACCCTAAAATTTTCTTTATTTAAAGAAATTAGCTTTTTTACAAGCTTCCATTAGGACATTCTTTCTCATCATAGGTCTGGATGGCAGCTTGGCTGTATCATTTAAAATGTTTGTCCTAGCTTAATGCCAATCTCTTTCCACTGTACTGCAGTGATGATTCTCCAGCTCTTAAGCTAGGCTGTTCCTACAATGGAACATAAAGCCTTGCTGTTTGGCTGTCTTTCAGCAGCTTTGACATTGGAGAACACTAGACATGTTCAGAAATGCATGCTCTAACTTTCTGATGCTCTCAGTGAACTGAGGGAAATAAAATGCCATTCTTTTCACTTTCTCTTTCTTTTCCCTTCCTTCTTTTCTTTTTATGCATGTGTGTCTGTGTGTGTGTATATGTGCTTCTCTGTATGTGTGTGCTATTGCCTCTGTGTATGTGTGTGGCATAGAAGTGCCACAGCAGCCACAGCACACATGTACATGTCAGAGGACAACCTTTGAGATCAGTTCTTGCATTTAGACCTTGTTTAGAGAAAGTATTTCTTCTCTCCTGTGTAAGTCAGGCCAATTGTACTTTAAGCTCCTTTTTCTGTTTCCATTTTTCCATACTGCATGCTGGGATTACTGACATTCATGCTTCCAACTTTTATTTGGATTCTGAGGATCTGAACTCAGGTCTGTGAGGTTGCGCAGGTATTATTACTCACTATGCCATATCCCCATGGTAAAGATCTGTCCTGTCCCTTTAAGAGGCAAGCCACACTTGCTCCCTCCTTATCTGCTGAGGCAAGCTGATCTTTAGCTTCCAGCCTGAGTTTCTTCCTTTTCCATCTCCCTCTCAAAGAGGCAGCTTTTGTCTCTCCCAACTTCTCCCCTTCCCCCTGGTTGTTTTCCTCTCTCTCTCTCTCTCTCTCTCTCTCTCTCTCTCTCTCCCTTTCTTCCCTTTTCCCCTTTCCCCTTCATAACCCACTAAATAAATATCCAATTTCACTCTGCATAGTGTGCCTATCCTTGTCTCTGTCTCTCGCCTGTCGCATGGCTCCCTGCCTGGGACCAAGCCGCCTTTGGAGACATGCAGCGTGGTCTCATAGTGTGCCCATCTGCCTATCTCTCTTTGTAGTCTGCTGCAGCCACTCAGGGATCTGTGCCATCCCTTCGTGGGACTGGTTGCTCTTGGGATCCACTGCCTACATCCGCTCCAGCACCTGCAGTGTGGTCTCATGATCCACTGCCCAATGCAGCCACTCAGGGATTCTCAGCATTTTTACTTTTACCATTATACCCATGCTCATAAATTTGTTTTTATTTAAATAAATATCACCACAAACACACATACCACCCACCCACCCAAACAAACAAACTAATCACAAATTTATTTTTTACATTGATTTTGGATTGTTCTTTTTCATTACTAATTAGAGACTATCAATTAGTTAAGTACCTAATAACATACTTTGAGAATGGAGTTTATGCTTAATTAGTCTCTTTTAAATTCCACTATAAAGGGAAGAGAAAAAGCTAAAATAGATCTGGCTGCATTCCATTCCTTAACCAACAATATGAAAATATGATAAAATGTCTAACCACAGATTCTTCCGAATTTCTTACTGATCAGTGAAGAGCATAGTGAACCTTTTCTTAGCCTTTATTATGAGCTCAACCAGCAGAATCCAATAGACTGACAGTCAGGTATTTCTGGAGCTTGCAGATCCATTCAGAAATGCTTTCTTAGTCCATCCCCTTATAAGGAATCAGTCCTGACCCTTTGAGAGCTGAGAAGTTCAAGCTAATAATATGGAGAAAACACAGGAGGTTCATAAAGTGGGGAGCAGAGAGGAAGAAGATGAGTCTGAATGGAGAAATGGACAAAGTCAAGAGACAAATGGTGAAAAGAAGATGGAAGGACTTTCTGCCCAACCTACTGATGTTCCTTCACCCCCACACACTCAGGGGCATGAGCACAGTGCCCTAGGTGATTCTCCCCACTCTTTTACCCACTCACACATTTACAAAGCATGCCAAACAAAAATTCCCCACGGAAGCCTTTCACGCCCAGAAACAGAGAACAGCACACATTGATGACTTGAGTCACCAAGCTCTGGAGTGGTTGGTGAAGAATGTGGAACCCTGTGGCAGGGTTGATGCACTGTTTCTTTTAGAAGAACTTTAGCATTCTGTATTCCTATCACAGTAACTGGCCAGAAAATGCCATTTCCTTGAAAAAACTTTGGAATGGATATGATATATTTTTACTCTAAAGTTTATTGTAAGAGAAATGTGGCATTTCATGAATTGATTAGTATAAAATAAAGAATCAACCTTAGGGACAGGAGATTCACTCTAAAGTCAAATTTTAAAAATAAAATTCAACTATTTTAAGCATTAGAAAAGGTATATAAAGTGAATAAAGTATGAAAATATGATAAAATGTCTAACCACAGATTCTTCCCAATTTCTTAGTGATCAGTGAAGAGCGTAGTGAACCTTTTCTTTAGACCCACAGAATTCTTTAGAGGCTAAAATACATTATACAGAACAGTGAAAGTAAAAATTAAAATACAATGTTATTTCTCTCAACAGTATTTATTAGGTTACATTTTTAAGAGGTAGGTTCAACTTTATTTAAAAATGAACGGTTCAGTGAAGAAACTTTTCAACTTACATTGAAAAATTCAAATTAACACATTTCTTTTGGTTTTGAATTTGTATAACCTGACACTGTGATATGAAAATCAGGACTCTGTGACACCTGCTTGTAATTTCAGATATGTAAGAGGAAAACCTGGTATTATTAAAAGGAGAAAACATGACAGGCTGTGTTCATTAAGATTTGCAAATATGTTGTGAAGTTTCTGAATGGATGACTGGTGCCACTGGGAGGCAAAAGTCTGAGAAGAAAGAAACATGAGTTTCTAACGATCAAATTTGACTTCCCAGGTTCTTTTTGGTTGGAAGTCTCCTCTGTTCCTTTCTTTAACCCCTGTTATACTCTTCAAATTTCACCTCATATCTTCAGATATTTCCACAGAAGATTTTCTACCACCCAACATAGTCAAAGTCGACTGCTACTCACATCACATAAAATTAAATTTATAAGACTGCATGGCAGTAAGGACATGTATCACATCTTATCTCATTACTATACCATATGACACTTTAGAAGAAAAACTGATTTTTAAATTAGCTTTGTATTTGCCCTCAAAGTGGGCACTTAACTTTATGTAGCAGAAGGAAGTTGATAAGGAATGATGCATTCAGTAGAAAGTGGTCCAGGGCTTTTAGAAAAGGCATTCCTTAGTGCAAATTAGATATTTTCAGTGAGTTATTGTAGGATTGCTTCTATTTATAGTCTTTACATGCTTTAACAAAAGGTAACATTATCCCAGTTTTAACATCGGCTTTACATAGTTATCATTTTGTCCTCAAAGTAATCCTTTATAGCAGAGGTCACTAAAGTCACTTGTATTTAATATATGAGGCAAACAATTGATACTGAATAATTCAACTACCTTGACTTTGTCCTCATCATCAGATACTACATAGCAGAAATAAGACTAAAATCAAAATTATGATTTCAAGCTTATTGCTCTTTTTTCATATATATATATATAATTTATTTATTTTTTGTTGTTGAAAAAATTTCTGCCTCCTCCCCGTTTCCCATTTCCCTCCCCCTCCTCCTACTCCTCTCCCCTTCCCCCAACTCTCCTCCCCCCTCTCCACTCCTCTCCACCTCCCCTCATTTCATTCCCCATCCCTCTCAAGACTGAAGAGCAGTCCAGATTCCTTGCCCTGCGGGAAGTCCAAGGTCCTCCCACTTCTATCCAGGTCCAGGAAGGTGAGCATCCAAACAGGCTAGGCTCCCACAAAGCCAGTTCATGCAGTAGGATCAAAACCTAGTCCATTGTCCTTGGCTTCTCATCAGCCTTCATTGTCCGCCATGTTCAGAGAGTCTGTTTTCATCCCATGCTTATTCAGTCCCAGTCCAGCTGGCCTTGGTGAGCTCCCAGTAGATCAGCTCCACTGTCACAGTGGGTGGGTGCACCCCTCGTGGTCCTGACTTCCTTGCTCATGTTCTCCCTCCTTCTGCTCCTCATTTGGACCTTGGGAGCTCAGTCTGGTGCTCCAATATGGGTCTTTGTCTCTATCTCCACCCATTGCCAGATGAAGGTTCTATGGTGATATGCAAGATATTCATCAGTATGGATAGTGTCATTTCAGGTTCTCGCTCCTCAGTTGCCCAAGGTACTAGCTGGGGACATCTCTCTGGACACCTGCGAGCCCCTCTAGAGTCAAGTCTCTTGCTAACCCTAAGATGGCTCCCTTAATTAGGATATATACTTCTCTGCTCTCATATTCACCCTTCCTTTATCCCAACCATTGCATTCCCCCAAGCTCCCCCTATCCTCCCCTTCTCACGTTTCTCACCCCATTTCCCCTTACCCCCATCCCACCTCACCCCCAAATTCCCAGTTTTGCCCCGCAATCTTGTCTACTTTCCATATCCAGGCGGATGACTATATGTTTTTCTTTGGGTTCACCTTCTTATTTAGCTTCTCTAGGATCACAAATTATGGGCTCAATGTCCTTTATTTATGGCTAGAAACCACTTATGCGTGATTACATCCCATGTTCATCTTTTTGGGTCTGGGTTACCTCACTCAGGATAGTGTTTTCTATTTCCATCCATTTGCATGCAAAATTCACGATGTCATTGTTTTTTTTTTTTTTACCGCTGAGTAGTACTCTAATATGTATATATTCCACACTTTCTTCATCCATTCTTTCATTGAAGGGCATCTAGGTTGTTTCTAGGTTCTGGCAAACTTATTGCTTCCAGTGGTCCAAGAGAGTTACATGTGAGATAAGGAACTCATAGTCTAAGAGAAAGGGATAAAAGTTAGTTCATATTTGCTATGCATTAATTTCCCCCCTGCTTTGTGTGTGTGTGTGTCTGTGTGGTGTGTGTGTGTATGAGAGAGATAGAGAGACAGAGAGAGAGAGAGAGAGAGAGAGAGAGAGAGAGACAGACAGAGAGAGAGAGAAAGACAAAGAGACAGAGAGAGAGGGTTGAGTAGATCTTTCAGATCAGTTGGAACTGATTGAAGCTGCTGGTGGTAATACTCCAGCTTCAGGAGCCAGCTGTAGGATTGTACCTTGTGAGAGCAGGTCATGTAGCAAGGGGACATAATCACTGACAACAACTGTATCACCCAAATTTTTTCTACCATACCTCCATTGACCTCTGGGAGACTAGAAAGGATTGACTTTCAAGTCAATAAATATATCCAATAATGTGAACTGCTGGTAATTTAACATGGGCCTCAAGCCATGCTGGGGAAACCCTTATCTTAACAACTAAGATGTAACTGAAGTGTTTTGTTCGCTTGTTGTTTTTTTGTTTCTTCACATCTAGCTTCCTGTGTAGGTGCAGTCCAACATGATCTGCTTCCTGGAATAAACAGAGACTTATTAGAAGCCACCTTTGCCCACAATACAGTCATTCCAGTTAGATGCAAAAATGTGCAAAAGATTGACAATGCCTGTCCTTTTGTGTTTCGGGAGGAGAAGGGTCCTCCTAGGAGCCAGTTGAAACCTGCCAAACTGACTTACTCATTTTATTCCCTAGAGTTCTGTTCTTCCTCTAACTAAATCATTTGGCTATCCCATACCCCATTGAAAGACTTCTTACTTTCCTTCTCTAGTGCAGAAAAATCACCTTAAAATCATGGAACTATCCCATTCCTCAGAGAAAATTTCTCCTACATGTATCATGATTCTTGATTAACTCTTGCCATAATGGTTGTAAAATGAGTTTCCATCTCCAGCACTTCCTCCAATTTACTAGCTTCCTTTTAGCAATTAACTGGAAATGAAAGAATTTCTTCTCCTGTTGTCTTTGATTTATCTACTTGCTCTTGGTGTAGTTTAATGGCTACTTTTAAAAATGGTTTATATTGGGCAGTGGTTGCACATGCTTTTAATCCCAGCATTCAGGAGACAAAAGCAGGTGGATCATAGTGAGTTTGAGGCCAGCCTGGTCTACAGAGTGAGTTCTAGAAGTTTTAGGACTGTTTACACAGAGAAACCTGTCTCGAAAAACCATAAATAAATAAAAAGTTTATAATTCCTGACTTCCCTTAAATAGTACAGCGTTTCATCATTTTGCATTTGGTCAATAGCAGCCACTTCTAACTGGCACCTGTGTAACACTTACACGCTCTCATCATTTTTTGTTTCTTAGTGTTTCCTTATCTTAACAAGAAATGCTCCTAACCTCATCAAATTTATATTATTCCAGTCCTGGGAACCAAGCAGTATTTTACAGATGAAACACTCTTTAAATAGGAAGTACTCATAGAGATGAAGGTCTGGACATCAGCTGTGTTTACTTAGGCTAGGATGCACTTGTTTTGTAGTGAACACACATGCACATAGACACGAAAATACAGATGCAGATCTACAGTTTGGAAATCATGTCTTCTTTATAAATACCACCACTTTAAATTTACACTACAAGCTCCTTTTTATTTATTCCAAGTTTAAACTTTTATGTACCTTCTTTCACCGTGAGGACACAGAACTCAATATCTTAAACAGGCTCATTCATGCATTATATCTAGCATGGTTTCAGAATTTTGTCTATGACTTGAATTCAAATGTGCTTGATTTCTGCAATTTCTACCTCATAACCCGAACATTCTCCAGTTAAATGACTGTGGTGGAGTTCTTCCTTCTCCTCCATTCATTCTTCTGTCACTTTTGACCACATCTTTTATCTCACCACACTCTTTTTTCCTGTCTCTTCTTTTGTCTGCCTGACTGCCTGCTTTTTTCCCCTCTGTTCCCCAGTTCCTCCATTCCTCCCTTCCTTCCTTCATTCTTTCCTTCCTATCTGTCTGTCTTCCATGGATACCACCTACTGACCAACATAATACAGTGACTTTGATGCCTTCGTCTTGATTCCTATGTCCCTGCCCTCTTTGTGTTCCTATGATTAATTCTTCTCTGTTTCTCTTTTTTTTCCATGATTTTATATTAATGCTTTTTGTTACTCTTCCAATAATTTCCTAAATATCTATTTATTTTCATACGTTTTGTCTTTTCCTTTTTGTGCCTTTTACATTACACATAGATTTCTAAGTCTCCACATTACTCACTGAGATGGGTCTCTAGCTTAAGTTTTAAATCAAATACTCAAAGAGACAGAAGGACTTTTTCATCCTTACACCACATGAAAGCCTCACTGGTTAGTGCGTGTCTCCTTCCTGCCTAAGCTGTATCTAAGAAGATAGAGCCAATGTTCAAAAATTAGGTAGTCTATAAATAATCAACTCCTGACATTTTCTATAGAAGGAAACAGGGAAACTATAAGAGCAAACAAGGATGAAGAGAATTGTAAAGTTTGATGTCTTCCACATTTATTTTTTATCCAAAGTCAGAAAGTGTAAAAGTGCTTCTTAATTATTTATCTGTTTGCATTATTTACATGTAAAACAGAATGACTGCATGAGTTAGAGCTTCTATTGCTGTGATAAAACACCATGACCTTGGGGACAAAAGGTTTTGTTTTGCTTACAGTCTCACAATAGAGACCTACAACACCAACTGAAGTCAGGGCAGGATCTCAAGGCCGGAGTAGATGCAGAGACCATGGAGCTAAAAGCAAATTTTGTCAAAAAATTTTATGAAGGCAAAGAACCTAAGATATATGTCCAATTTACACACTAAACTTTTCCATAGGTACATACATGTACCAGAAAAACAACATATGTGGGTCGGTACTGCCTGTATTTTCAGAATTCCCTGGGATTGATTTAATGCATACATTATAGATGAGAGGGAACAAATTTGAAAGATTAGCCAAATTTTTGCTTTCTAATGATGAAAGTAAACACTTCTGCAAATAAATTTCTGAACTTTTGACCTTAATTAAATGGATACAATATTTGTATTGTGTAGACAATATCAAGAACCCAAATGGAGCCACTCTGCTATGAGGTATAAAGGTCATAGTTCATCAAAATATACCCATTTATATGAGAATGGCTTTTGTACTTTGTTTTTTCAGTTTAATTATAAGATTAAGGAAAACAGGATTTGCTTGAAGGAAACGTTTATGCCCTTGGAGCAAATTTTTACTGCATTCACTAGAGATGTTTTAAATATGCCAACTAATTACAAAATTATTACACAAATCGGATTAGGTTTAATTACCAGTTCTTTTACATACTTTTTTGAACAACACTTTAAGCTGTATCATTGTCCCTGAATTGTACTCAACCAAATTCCTACCACCTTGTACTAAGGGATTTTATAAATGACAGACTTTTAAAATTCATTGTTGTGCTTATTGTATTTTTTTCTTTTAAGGATGTGCTTTAATATATTTCATAGTGTCGTTTTTATAAAGACCCATAGGAAATATATCTCTCTGGCTTTCATAGTAAAACAAACGGGCTTTGCCTGAGTGTCTGATTTACTTTTGCCTTATGGGTCCTGTGAATAACAAACTCTGCCATGTTTCCCTGTATAGATGCTTCCTAGAAAGCATACAGCCAAGCATGTGACCCATCTCGGTGGGAGATGGATATATTTTGTGTACTTTACTCTTGACTCTACCTTCTTTCTTAATCTGTTTATCTTTGCTTTACTTTTATCATGAATTTTAAATGTGTTTTTATCTTGTTTTATAGTCTTTGTCTCTGCTTTGTACTTTAGATATTTCCTAGAGCCGTATTAGCATGCAAATAAAATAATAAATCTCATATTTTCCTCTCATAAAGATTGTACCAGCTTTATTTATCAAATTTTCTTTTTGTTTTATGGACCCGGGTGAGGCAAGATAATTATAGCTTAGCTGATGGAACAAAGGACCTCCAAATTTAGTAGCTTAGAATTAAACTCTCAGAGTTTGCATTTATAATGATGTCACAGTCTGGATCATATTCTCAGAAAACATTCTACTTCCCTAGAATTTTCTATTCAGTCCTCTGTGCTAGACCAATGTGCTAGGCATGAGAAAATTGAGGCTAAGCAGAAGAGTTCGGGGCAGGTCTATAGGTAGCACACAGGGCTCATGTCCAGATTTCATTAGGACAAACCTATATAATGCTAGCACTATTAAGCATGGAGTCTCAGGAAAAGGGGATTTCTGTATATCTGAAATCAAATCCAAAAAGTGTTGGCTGAACAGACCATGTCCTGAAACACAATCGTATATTTTCTTTCTAGAGTGACACAATGCAAACTGGTAGGCCTCAATACAAAGATTGTAAAGCTTCATCATTGTTCTTGTTGGTTTTCTGGCTTCTGTGCATTTGGCAGAGGTTGCACACTGCAAGTCCTCTGCTATATAGCCTCAGATGAGGATGACCAGACCTCAAGTCCAAATTTACCGTGGTTCCTTTGTTTGCTCGGTATGCTTCCTGAAATGCTGACAGAAGGGCTTCCTGGGCTGCAATGAGAACAATGCTATTTTTTTCTTTATTGGTAATATTTGACAGAAGGATTAATGAGAATACTTTCTAATTTAAAATTTTCAACTAGATGGTATTTCCATGACAACCCATTATTTGTGTCTTTTCACATATGCTACTTTTATTAATGTTTTCTTTGTCCAGCAGGGCTCCTATTCAAGCATGTCCTATGGATCTAAAACAGAAATATAAGGGCTAGAGGTTGTATTTCAGTTGGTAGAGAGTGCTAACTCAAAACACTGATTTCAACCATCAACAATGCAGGCCGTCAGCACAGTGGTGCACTCCAGAGAGCCCGGCCCTAGCTGGGTGGACACAGAAGTTCAAGTCACTCGGTGCTACAGCATGTTTCAGGTCAGCATGTGGTACAGAAGCACCAGTCTATTAATTAAGTCATGCATACACAATTATAAAAGCCTCCTGTGTAACTAGAATACAAACTCTTGGAAGGAAGGGAGCTTCTCATCTTTGGTTACTAATATCCTAACTATCCAGCACAAACACACTCAATGAGTATTTACTGAAAATAGTGACTTAATAAGATGTTCATTTGAATTTAATCAAATACCTACCCTGAGTGTGTGAGCTTATGCATTTGTTCATAAGATCAGTTTAAATGAAGTCTAACTTACATGGAATAAAAAATGGTGAGTTTTACCATTGTACATACTTACTGAGCAGAGACATAATTAAGATAGACCAGTAAATTACCTATACTTTAGTCATAACTTTAATTGTATGTATTTATGGATTTTTGTATGATAATTTGATATGCATATATAATGTGAATTATCCAAGCCATGTTCTATTTTTACCAGCATAGTTTTGAATTATGTATTAATTGCCTCTGAGTGCCATTGTTCTGGTGTCTGACTTCTCTCAGGGGAGAAGAACCTTACTTAATATCATATAAATGAGGTTTTAAAATCAGGTTTGTTCACACTGAATTATCAATACTATGGGCCTGATAATTGTTTGCACAGGAAAATGTTCTCTATGTTATAGAATATTTAGCTCAATTCCCAGAATCTATTTGCTAGATGCCAGTAATAATACTTATCAAACCCCACTTGCCCTCACTAACATCTCATGCCAACTGAATATGCCTTCAATATTTTCAAATCCCTCATAGAACACTGTTTTGTCTGGAAACCCATCACTCTATGGTCATTTATTTGAGGGTCAATCTGTCTCAACAAAGTGTGCTCTTTTTCTTAACAGTGCTGCTACAACAGCAGGTATTTAATGGTAGGAGGCTTTGCCTTTCTGTTTTAGACGCAGTTACTTTGGGATCGATTATGTAGACCACAGTCCCAACCCTTACTAACAGGTGTAGCACACATCCAAAGAGTCAGTATCATCTCTTGATCCTCCTTCCTTCTGGTTCTTGTTTGTGCATTATGGCTACTTTATAAGTGTGTGTTCTCTAAGACCTATTCATTTAGAAGATAATGAACAGCCAGGTGAAGTGATTTATATTTCTAATCTTAGCATTTTGGAGACAGATACAAGAAGATTATTGTTTGTCGCCAGCCTGGGCTACATAGTAATCTCCATGCCATATTGGGCTACAGGGTAAATGTTTTAAGAAAAAATATAGCAATAAACATGTCCTAAGCAGTTCAACCAGAGACAGACAATTAGCTTTTAATTAAGTGAACTTTCACGCCTATCATTGTGCCAGGGAAGCAGTGACAGTTATGCTCAGCACAGAACCCCCAAGAATACATCATTGCACACCACCTCTTTCGTAAGCTGCTCTTCCACTTTTTTCCTATCCCGAGATCATGTGCTAAGGTAGTCCTGTCTTCTTCATACTATACTCCGTTTGTATCATTTGGTTTTGTATTAAGCCCTTGTAAAGAAACTTTTAAAATATAGTTATTGTATCAAGACATTCTCAGCTTTGCTTTCCTTGTCTATTGGGTCTCCAATCATGAATTTCTCAGGTTTTTATTTAAATTTTTCTTCCACTTTGTGTGTGTGTGTGTGTGTGTGTGTGTGCGTGTGTGTGTATTCCTGTCCTCTCCAGAAGGCCCCATCATCACATAAATGGGAATAAACTGATTTCCTAAATATCATTAAGAAAAAAATCTACAGAGTAAAAATAATAACAATTTTCTGTCTTTGATAGTTTTCTAGATTTTTTCACTGACTTTGTCTAGTTAATCTCATATATCTTGAAAGTATTGAAAGAATCTGTTTCTTTAAATGCAATTAAAACATCAAAATTAAAGATGTGAATAGATGGAGAGATGGCTCAGTAGTTAAAAATGCTTACTGTTTTTGGAGAAGTGTCAGGATCAGCTCCCAATACCCACATTTTGGGCTGCTCACAATTGCTTGAAAATCCAGCTCCAGAGGGTCTAACACCCTCTTCTGGCCTCCTGGGGCATACTGATCTATCTGATACACACTCACAGATACACACAAATTCACATAAATAAAATAAAATTAAAATATTACATTTAGATGTAAACGAATATCCCTCTCATCAAATGAGGAAATCAGACTAATGAATATTGTGAGAGACTCTCTTCATACAGGGAATTCATAGAAGAGTATTAAAGATAGAAATCCATCTCATTTAAGTCTGTATTATTTGTTATATGTTCTAAATCTTTACAATTCACATTGAATTATTCCATTATACACTAGCTAAGAATGTACAGGTTATGAAATTGAAGTGTTGTTGAGAAAAGCATAGTCTTATTTATATAGCTTAGCTATCATCGTAAAGCTGACTTTTGCTATTCAATCTACTTTTCAATTGCAGTTCCTTCCCCAACCTATTTATTACCAGGGATTTTCCAATTTTTCAGAAATTCAAAGCAAATATTATTTTATCTTCATCCTTTTAGATTTTTCTGTAGAAATGGCTGATTAACTTTATACTCGCATCTAAGCATCCCTGAGTATATATTTTGGAAGAAGACAGACAGGACATCAGGAGAACAAAAATTTCATTTGTTTTTGCTATAATTCACAAGAGAAAAGTAAAACCTTTTGTTTCTTAAATTAAAAACAAAAGTTTGGAAACATATTTTAAAACTGAAGAGGGATTTGTCTTTAATTTTTGCTTTAAGTACTTTCTTGGAGGTGTAATTACCTGAGGAAAGTAGCCATGATTGAAGCTTGAGAACTACAGGATTTGGGATATAGGGGTGGAAGCCAATTCGGGATGGAATGTACAGGTATCAGTTCCTTACCTGTATTGCTCTGTTTATCTCTTATTCTCCACTCCCTTTCTTTATCCTCCTTCTCCCCTTCCCTGTTTCTCCTCCACTCCCCTATCCTCCCCTTTCCTCTTCTTTCTGTTCCTTGTTCTTTCTACTTGAACACTGGGGATTTTGTAGAAAACTATAAACATCTAAAGTAAAAACCACATTAAAACTTTTAAAAACTTGAAAAGCAAAGGAGAAAATATCAAAAATAAGTGCTAAAGGCTAAAGTTTCCAAAACTAGATATAGCTGGACAATAATATGGGAAATTTAGATGTCTGAAAGTATAAATATAAAAGAAGTATGACAGGGTGAGTAGATAATTATAATTATGTCATAGAAAAAGTTTTCCCATAAACTAGACATCTTTTTCTTTCTTTCAGAGTCAACCATTCTTTCTGTACTTAACCTAACTTCTCTGAATTTTAGCAGTAATCTTTCCCCTGCCATCTCAGCCTGGTAAAAGAGAAAGCCCCACTTCTATTAAACCCTATCCTCATCACACACTTATTTTCTGACCAACCTCTTTCTGTATGCATTGCTATTTGCTGATCAATTCAGCCTAGAACATGAGCTTTCTCTGATACTTTCAGTTCTACCTTTTTAAAGACCCCAGAGTTTTATTCAAAACATTCTATTATTAATTTTTAAAGCCATACCACAGAGCTATGAAAACTACATGGTATTGGCATAAAACCCAGACAAGCTGATCAGTGTAATTCAAAGACCAGACATAAATCTACATATTCACACATTTATCGACACTGGGTTTTTGATAAAGAAAATACACAATGTAAAAAAGAAAACATAGTCAACAAATGGTGATGGTCTAACTGGATGTCAGCATGTAGACAATTGCAAATAGACATATATATATATATATTTGAGTATATACTCAAGTCCAAGTGGACCAAAGACCTCAACATAAAAGCAAGCACACTGCATCTGATAGAAAAGAAATTAGCAGATAGCCTTGAACTCACTGGCACAGGAGACAACTTCCTGAACAGAAAACCAAGGGCACAGGTATTAAGAACAGGAATCAATAAATGGGACTTCATGAAACTGGGGATTTTCAGTAAGACAGAGGACACTGTCAATAAGAAAAATTGGCAGCATATTGGGAAAAGATCTTCACCAACTCCATATGCCATATAGGGCTAATACCTAAAATATATAAAAAATTCAAGGCAGTAGATGTCGACCTCAACAAACCAAATAATCCATTTAAAAATGGAACTCAGATGAAAACAGAGGAATCTCAGATGGTCAAGAAACAAAAATGCCCAACATCCTTAGCCATTAGGAAACTGCAAATCAAAATGACTTTGAAATTCCATTTCTCATCTATCAAAATGGCTGAGAAAAAACCACAAGTGACAGCTAATGCTGTGAGGTTATGGAGTAAGGGTAACACTACTCCACTGCTGGTTGGAGTGTAAACTTGTACAACCGCTATGGAAATCCATATAGTGGTACTGGGTATCAATCTGCGTCAAGACACAGCTATACCTCTCTTGGACATTTATCCAAAAGGGATATCCCATCCTACCACAAGAATATTTTCTCAAGCACGTTCATTGCAGTTTTATTCAGAATACCCAGAAACTGGAAACAACCTAGATGTCCCCCAACAGAAGAATGGATAAGGAAAATGTGGTACATTTGCACAATGAAGTACTACTCAGCTGTTAAAAACAATAACATCATGAAATTTGGAGGCAAATAGAATGAAGTATAAAAGATCATTGTAAGCGAGAGAATGCAGATCCAAAAAGAAAAGCATGGGATGTACTCACTTATACATGGACATTAAGTATCATTATGCTAAAATCCACAGACCCAGAGAAGCTAAGTACAAGGAGGATTTAAGGGGGAGGGCACATGGATTTACCTAGGGAGGGGAAATAGAATAGATTTTTCCATGTGGACTGTAGGTAGGTAGAGAAGGGAACAGGAGGGATCAGGCAGGGAGTGGGAGGGCTCCAGTGAGATAATACTGGGATATAATATTGGATCTGAGGGACATTTGGGAGTGATATAGAAACCTAGAGCTGGAAACTCCCTGAAATCTATGAGAGAGACCCTAAAGAAGTTTTCTAGTAATGGGGAATACAGAGGCTGAACTAGCCATCTTCTATAACCAGGCAAGGCACTTTGCAGTGGGACTGAGACATCAACCCAGCCACAAAATCTTCAATCTACAATCGGTTTGCCTTGAAGATTTGCTAGGGCAATGGTGGCACAGAGCTTGTGGAAATGTCCAATCAATGACTGGTCCAACTTGAGGCCCATGCTAGGAGAGGGAGCCCATTGCTGACCTTGCCTGGTTGGCCAGATACCAGAGGCAGAAATACCCAGAGATTCAGGAAGAACAAAACACGACAATGAAATGACTCCTAAAGATATTATACTATGTGTATAGTACTCATAGAATGGTGCCTAGCTCAACTGTCATCAGAGGGACATCATATATAAACAAATGGGAACAGATGCAGAAACCTACAGCCAAACTTCAGGCTTAGCCAGTGGAACCCCACAGAAGAAAAAGACAGAGGATTGTAGGAGCCAGAGATGTCAACACCACCACAAGAAATGAGCCATAGAATCAACTAAGCAGGGCCCATCTGGGCTCACAGAGACTGAAACAACAAGACAAACATGAACCCTGAGTGGGTCTGACCTAGGTTTCCTACATATACATATGTTTGTGTAGCTCGGTATTCTTGTGGAACTTCCAATAATGAGACAGGGGTGTGTTTCTGACTCTTTTGCCTGTGCTTGGGACCCTTTTTCTCCTACTGGGTTGCCTTGTCTAGCTTTAACATGAGGGTTTGTGCCCAGTCTTATTGTATCTTGTTAGGCTATGTTTAGTTGATATCCCTGAGGGCCCTGATTATTTTATTTATTTATTTATTTTTTGAAGGGAAATGGAGGAGGAATTTATCTTAGGGACAAGAGAAGATGAGGTGTGGAGAGTGAATAGGAGGTGTGGAGGGAGGGGAAGCTGCAATCAGGATGTAATAAATGAGAGAAGAATAATATAAGTTTAAAAAATGAAAAATGGCGGAGTAGGCTTCAAAGAGTTATCAATCAAACAGGACAAAATAAAAATATGGTACGATGAAACATAATCCACAACAGAAGGAAAAGAACCCTAAGAGCATTTACAAGAATCAGTGACCCATAACCTCAGAGTTCCATAATAATATTAAGCTTATAACAATAATATATACACAGAGGAGCTAGTGCAGACCAGTGTAGGTCCTGTGTTTGTTCCTTCAATCTATGTTAATTCTTGTGAACTTTGCTCAGTTAATTCAGAGAACCTCCCTCTTTGCTGTCCTCTATCCTCTCTGGGTCATATATTCTTTCTGTTCTCCAGGGTTCTCTGAGCTCTTAGGGCAGGGAATTGATGGAGACCATTTAGAACTGTGTGTTTCAAGGACTCCCCTCCATGTAATGTCTGGTTGGGGGTCTCCCCATCTGTTCCCATATAGAATATCATTAGGAGTCATTTTATTTATACCTTTTTTGACCAGTTATGTTTGATTTTACCCTAAGTCTCTGGACTATCTGCTGCCTGGATCTTGGTCACCTAAGCAGTGTCCTTAGGTTCAATCTCATGGAGTGGGTTTTAAGTAAAATCAGACATTGGTTGGCTTCCTCCCATGTGCTGTGTGCTCTCATTGCTCCAGCATACCTTGAAGGGAGGGCAGATTGTAGTTTAAAGATTTTGCTTCTGGGTCAGTTGGTGTTTACATTTCTCCTTTGGTAGCCTGCAGAGTATCTTCCTATCCAAAGACACTAGAAATTAAAGGTGAGGGCTTCATATAGATACCAACTAGGCTTCTCCACGTTCAATGAATTGTGTGAGTGTTGACCGCTGTAACGGGGCCCCACTGCGGTAAAGCCAGGTACACTGAACCTGATAGAAGTGGAAGTTGAAAATAGCCTTGTCTTTTGAATTTTGACACAAGACTTAAAGTAACAAGTGGGCCTCAGACTCGTTTTATAACAAAGGATGACCTTGCATTTCTGATTTTCTTATCTCTACCTACTGAGTATTTGGATTATGAGTGTTTTCTATAAGCATGGTTTATTCAGTACTATGGGTCAAGATTCCTCAATGCTAGGCATTATCAACTGAACTACACCCCAAGCAGTTTTACATATTAATCTGAGGACACGCATATTTGCTGACTAAATTTTCTTTCCCTAGTAGAAGGATGAAAATAAAATCCACTTCCTGAATTGCTGTAAGAAACTCAGGAATTTTAGTGGCTTGATTTTCTATAGTCTATGATCAGGATCATACCCTGTGATGTATGAAGGCAATATCTATTTAAATAAAACTGTAAGAAAATAATGCATTGATTCTTTCAGCTTTTAGCTCTATGCTGGTACATACTAACCCGACCCTTCTCTGTACATCATACACCAAGGTTTCAAGACACGCACTTTACTGCTTGGGGAGAAATGGGGAGTACATTTGTATGAGATTGAAAATGAATGCATAAATGTATAAATCATTGCCATTTTATTGGAGTGCTAATGTTCTCTAAAAAATTTCCAGGTTAGTAGTAGTTAAATGTCTAAGCAAAAGAGCTGAAGTATTTACAGATAATTTCAGAAAATATGAAAAGGACAAGGTTTCTTTCAATGCCATTTTACTGAATTTACAAAAATTTTACAAAAATTTACACTTCCTTCCCTCCTCCCATTCCCCTCCTGCTCCCCCACTTACCCTCCTCTCTTCTTAAGACAATCATTGTTTAGGATAAAGTTTAGCAGTCATTCTATACTTTGCAGGTGTTAAAAAGTTTTGGAAAATTTTATGCGCTAGGTTTCTTTCCTTGGCATTAGTACAACTATATAATTTTCACTCCACGTTTTAGATTTACACATGTATTAAACATTTAAATTGCATCTTCTATAGTAATTCTGAAAGACTTTTCAGTTTCTTTGTAGTAAATAAAAAGGTATACTAAACTTGAAAATAAAAGCAAACATGGCTACATTGAACTATTCCCATTCCTTTCAAACAAACCACTGTAAAAATGTAATTCAAAGAGAAATTTAATATATCTATGTGGAGCACTAAGTGTTAGTTTTTTATGCATGAAGACTAAGAAATGACTAAAATGATGTGCTAAGATAAAAACATGACAGAAGTGAAATGTAAGTCTTAGGTAAAATAGTTACCTTGTATGTGATATACAGATAACTGAAGCAACAATATAGATTTTGGCACCAATCTTTTTCGTTTTAAATTTATTTATTGTTCCATTCAAAAATTTACACTTCCTGAGTTCCTTGCTCGTGCTCTCTCTCCTTCTGCTCCTGATTTGGACCTTGAGATTTCAGTCCTGTGCTCCAATGTGGGTCTCTGTCTCTGTCTCCTTTCATCGCTTGCTTAAGGTTAATATTCAGGAGGATGCCTATATGTTTTTCTTTGGGTTCTCCTTATTTAGCTTCTCTAAATTATAAATTATAGGCTCAATGTCCTTGGTTTATGGCTAGAAACCAAATATGAGTGAGTACATCCCATGTTCCTCCTTTTGGGTCTGGCTTACCTCACTCAGGATAGTGTTTTCTATTTCCATCCATTTGCATGCAAAATTCAAGAAGTCCTTGTTTTTTATTGCTGAGTAGTACTCTAATATGTATATATTCCATACTTTCTTCATCCATTCTTCCATTGAAGGGCATTTAGTTTTTTTCCAGGTTCTGGCTATCACAAACTCAGGACCACGAGGGGTGCACCCACACACTGAGACAATGGGGATGTTCTACTGGGAACTCACCAAGACCAGCTGGCCTGGGTCTGGAAAAGCCTGGGATAAAACCGGACTCTCTGAACATAGCAGACACTGAGGACTACTGAGAACTCAAGAACAATGGCAATGGGTTTCTGATCCTACTGCATGCACTGGCTTTGTGGGAGCCTAGGCAGTTTGGATGCTCAACTTACTAGACCTGGATGGAGGTAGGGGTTCCTTGGACTTCCCACAGGACAGGGAACCCTGATTGCTTTTCGGGCTGAGGGGGGGGGGGGACTTAATTGGGGGAGGGGGAGGGAAATGGGAGGCGGTGGCGGGGAAGAGACAGAAATCTTTAATAAATAAATACATTTAAAAAAAAATTTACACTTCCTTCCCTCCTCCCATTCCCCTCCTGCTCCCCCACTTACCCTCCTCTCTTCTTAAGAGAGGGCAGGGATCTCTGCCCTGTGGGAAGTCCAAGGCCCTCCCCCCTACATCCAGGCCTAGGACGGTTTGCATCCAAATATAGGGTCCCAAAAAGCCAGTACATGCAGTAGAAACAAGTCCCCAGTCAGCCCCCATTGTCAGCCACATTCAGAGAGGTTTGATCGCATGTTCATTCCGTCCTGGTCCAGCTGGATTTGGTGAGCTCCCATTAGCACAGGCACACTGTCTCAGTGGGTGAACCGAGCCCTCGCAGTTCCTTGCTCATCTTCTCCCAAGGTCCAGTTGAAGAGCAGATTTTGGCACCAATCTTTAGGATCCATTTTACTTTCCTTTGGCCATCGATATATTCACATAGTACATTTCAAGAACTCACTACTTAAAATAGTCAACAAAACTAAATACAGATATCTCTAAGCTTAATCGTACAAAAAGTTATTTTTTCTTGAATGAGATGTATTTTAAATATTGATTAGTAACCAGTCATTTTCAAATGAGAGAATGCTGTCTTCAGCATATTTAAAAGCTTCCAGCGGTGCATACTCTGTGAATAACAAATTGCTTAAATATTAAAGTAACAGATTCTAACTTAATTGATTTTCAGTTAACAATACAGAAAGATGATATTTACACCATCTACATATTTATTAGTAATATTTGCAGTATCTTTTGTGTACTCAAAAATTAGGTACATTTCACTACAGAACCAGAAATAATGAATCATGACTTTTTATTATATATTATGTTTTCTTTTAAATATATGCCTATCTTTTTAAATTAAAAAGTGAATGGACTGTATAATTAAATTATGAAGTGACTCAGGGAATTTCCTACTAAGCTGTACATTTTAAGAGGACACATTCTGTTGCTGACTAAAGGTGTGTGTATGTGGCAGTACAGTGTGATCTGAGTGCTAATTGCAATGCTTTTGACTCTGTACTTCTGCAGCCAGAAGGTAGAAGAGAATGCTTTGGAAAGTGTTCAACACTTAATTACCTTAATTCTGAAGTTTTCCAAATGAATGCCAATAATTTTTAATCATTTGAATAAAAACTTTTGTTTTATACACAGTACACATAACATATCAGAACTAATAAATATGTAAATGGGAAAAAGAAAATGTTCAATAATTTTTAGTATTGCATCATCTCTTTTTTTACTACCAAATTAAAACTGCCTCCTCGGTTATGTTAGTAAATATTCTTGCATACTTATGCATAAATGGTACCAGAAATCATAAAGAATTATGGGTGTTTTTATTGGATTTTAATTACTATTCTGCAAAGCTTTGAACTATGAAGTCATTGGGAAAAATGAAGCGGAAAGTGAAGCAGAGTAAGGTGGTAGAACTTTGTAAGAGAACCATGTTCTCCTGTTAGCAACTCATGTTTCAATATCTTTTCTAATTCTTAAGTTCTGTCTTTAAGGATAATAACACAGGAGCAATGATTCAAACTACACCAAGGGGATTGTCAAACCTGTGAAATCACTGATCCAGCTGCTAAGTAGTCTCTTTTTGATAATGACACCCAGTCATATGGTGCAAACACATGGATAAAATCTGGAAGATCAGAGTTTTCATCGATTTCCTAATTGAATTTATTCTAGACAAATTCCCAAGTATATAACAAAAGAGTTGCTAAAACCATTAAATTTGTAGTAGCCTTTGTACATCAATAACTAATAGGAAGAGAAATAACTAATTAACAGAAAGTGAGATTGTACCCACAGCTAGAGATCAAACAGTGGACCAGCACAGTGACCTTGCCAAGAAGGAGGTAGTGAATGCAGGTGGGGTTTTCCTGTCCTGATTGCCTGCTCCAAAATAACCACACCAAGGCTTGATATTAATTATAAATGCCCAGTTGAAGCTCAGGATTAATCCTAACTAGCTCTTACAATTTAACCCATATCTATTAGTCTATGTACTTCCCTGAGGCTGTGGCTTTTACCTCTGTTGCATGTTGTGTGTCTGACTCGTTCCATGTTTGTCTGGCAAATCCTCTGACTCTGCGCTTACTCTTCTTGGCATTCTTCCTGTATCAGCCTGTCTCACCCAATCTCTTCCTGCCCAATATCATGTAATCAGCTTTTTATTAACAATGAGAGCAATGCATATTTATAGTGTACAAAGATTGTTCCTCAGCAGAATCAGATGTATGTATTAGTTACATAAAGTTTTTTTCATGTTGTAACTTAGGAAAATGTGAAAGCATAAAGTATACAACTAATTGGCTCATTAAGAACATTGCAGGAAAACAATTTAAACTACTCTTTTCTGGCTTCCAAAAAAAGAAAAAGGGAAAGAGAATCTACTCTTCAGATTTCAAGAAAACTTTAGAAGAATAACAACTCTTTTTTCTTTAGTTAGTAATAATTTCCAATATAAGATATGGCATTAACATGCAAAATGCAAGATGTTATTTTTTTTTTAACGCTGAGTAGTACTCTAATATGTATATATTCCACACTTAGAAAACACTATCCTGAGTGAGGTAACCCAGACCCAAAAAGATAAACATGGGATGTACTCACTCTTAACTGGTTTCTAGCCATAAATAAAGGACATTGACCCTATAATTTGTGATCCTAGAGAAGCTAAATCTTGGAGGTGGGGTGGGATGGGGGTTAGGGGAGATGGGGAGAGAAAAATGAGAAGGGGAGGATGGGGGGAACTTGGGGGAATGGGATGGTTGGTATAAAGAAAGGGTGGATATGGGAGCAGGGAAGTATATATCTTAATTAAGGGAGCCAGCTTAGGGTTGGCAAGAGGCTTGACCCTAGAGGGACTCCCAGGTGTCCAGGGAGCTGTCCCCAGTTAGTTCCTTGGGCAGCTGAGAAGAGGGAACCTGAAATGGCCCTATCCTATAGCTATACTGATGAATATCTTGCATATCACCATAGAACATTCATCTGGCAATGGATGGAGATAGAGACAGAGACCCATATTGGAGCACTGGACTGAGCTCCCAAGGTCCAAATGAGGAGCAGAAGGAGGGAGAACATGAGCAAGGAAGTGAGGACCGCGAAGGGTGCACCCACCCACTGTGACAGTGGAGCTGATCTATTGGGAGCTCACCAAGGCCAGCTGGACTGTGACTGAAAAAGCATGGGATAAAACCTAACTCTCTGAACATGGCAGACAATGAGGGCTGATGAGAAGCCAAGAACAATGGCACTGGGTTTTGATCCTACTGCATGTACTGGCTTTGTGGGAGCCTAACCACCTTCCTAGACCTGGATGGAGTGGGGAGGACTTTGGACTTCCCACAGGGCAGGGAACCCTGACTGCTCTTTGGACTGGAGAGGGAGGGGGAGAGGAGTGGGGGAGGGAAAGAAGAGTGGGGGGAGGGGGAGGGAAATGGGAGGCTGGGAGGAGGTGGAAATTTTTTTCAGTAAAAAAAAATTAAAAAAAGATATGGCATTAAAATATATATCAAATCCAAGAAGTTTTTAAGAATATAAAGTTTATGGAAAAGGTGACAAAATTTTACAAAATAACTTTAAAAAAGAATGCTTATCTTACAGTTTTGCTAAACACTGAGTCTTCTGAAAAAGAAAACAAACAAACAAACAAATAAACACTTTTCAAGTTGTATAAGAGATCTAAGTTGGAAAACACCTTCACTAAAAAGAGTTGTGTACATGGCCCTGCTACAGGTCAATTCATACTGGCTTGGAAGGTATTGCACTACCTAGGTTGAGTGTAGACTGAGCACACAATGAAAATAGGTCATTGACTCAGCAATTTTCTATGGATAAAATGAAAATGAGTGAGTTGCAGATGTAGGGCATTTCCTATTAAAATATAAAAAGTTCCTCAAAAGTCCAAATCAAGAGCAGTGAATATGCTATTCACAGGGGGTAGAACTGGGCCTTAATCCAGAAACTGGCTAGGAATATGTACAACAATTTCAAAATTATTGTGGAGGTGCTGAGGTCCAGTACCAGCCTGAACCATAAATTATCTCTTGGACCAACAGAGAGGCATGGGAATAAAGATACAATTTACATGGCTTTATCAGGAGGGAGATTTTGAGTTCATATCCTAAAATTTTTTCCCTGTGTTTATTTTCCAAACAGCTTTTAAACCAAAACTTAAACTAAGGGGAAAATTCATTAGCATTCTGTTTCCTAGGTAACCAGGTGAATGGCTGAGGTCACGTCCACACCTATCTATGCCTGCTCTGTCATGTCTTCCTATCTTCCTGCTCTGTATGACAGCTCTGTCATGCCAACTCTGTTACGTAGGCTGAATAAACATCTCTTTTCCAGGCATCCTCCAAATTACAAAGAAGGAGCACAACAACATTAGCATATCCTGACCCTCTGTTTAGGATGACATCAGTGTGGAAGGCTAAATGACCACTTGCTCTGTGGCAGGTGCAAACTGACCTGAAATTCTGACCACCATGAGAAGTATAAATATGGGCCTTATAATATGGCCCTGCATGGAGGAATGATTTCTTTGTTATTTTCCTCCTTTCAATGGACACATGTATAACAGTGTATATAGTAATTAATTCAGTTCATGGGTTTTCAGTGAAGTTATCCTGATCCCAAGGATATTCATCTATACCAATATTTGGTTTATGTAAAAAGAATATACTCTTATCTGAGCCTATTGTTGTAACATGCGGTTTTTGAAGTCTTGTATCCGTAGCTTGTGAGTCCAGCTCATAAAACTATCTCCCATGGTTTAGGTCAGATGTTATAGCTTAGTGAAGGAAACTTAGAAACTTCTTATCTGAGGGGTTTTGGAATAAACTCACACATGTGCTGAGTCATGTCTTTTTTTCTTCTGCTGGCTCTTATTCTACCTTTGTAACTTCTTGTTCTCTTTTGCTTAAATTCTGTGTTCCAATTCTCCCTCTTCTCTGTTCACGTAGTCTAAATATACTTTTTACAGGAGGCTTGAAGCAATAATAAAAAAAGTACAAGAATTACCTCTCATTTGTCAAAAGTACATTCCCTTGGGTGAGCAATAAGTGCAGGACACTTTACCATGGCAATGTAAAATTTCAAGACTTCTGTAGTAAGACTGTGAACGGATGGCAGTGGCACAGAACCCAGTGAGATAAGCTATGAGACATAGTATATTTTTTATCAGTTATACTTGGCAAACAAAGAATTGACACCATATTTTCGGGCTTGTGTTAGAAACCTTGTTTAGACACCTAGGTCCATTTACAAAAACCTCTAGTCTACTTTGAACTTGCTCTGAGATAAAAATGAGTTAATAGTATACAGTTTATCTTAGACTGAGTAGAAATTTGTTATTTTCTTGTGTTAGTTTGAGTAAAATGAACAGAGAAGGCTTTTAAGTGCTTTGCAATCCTCATGGAACAATAAATCTAGTTAAGAAACATATCCTAATATGTTTACTATATACCAACATGATACAGATAATGAGAAATCATCTTCCTGACTACCCACAGATAGATATGTGCCCAGTTGATGGAATATTTTTATTAGATAAATACACAAGTGATGGAGGAAGCTCATTGGTTAAGTAATAAAGAAACTGCTTGGCCCATTTCTATCTAGCCTCTTCTAGGCTAACTCTCACACCTGGACTAGCCCATTTCTTATATCTGTGTAGCCCATGAGGTGGCTTACCAGGGAGATTCTAGCCTATGTCCATTCTGGGTCGGAGCTTCATCGCATGTGTCTGCCCGGGAGCAGGGAGCATGGCGTCTCTACTCCAGAGAGCAGAGCTGTTGAGTCTGAGCTCACTTCCTCTTCCTCCCAGCATTCTGTTCTGTTTACTCCTCCCAACTATGTTTTAACCTATGGGGCCAAGCAGTTTCTTTATTACTTAACCAATGACCTTCCTCCATCACACAAGCAGTGCAAAAACATCCAAAGCTATTTTTAATGTAGAAATGACTGACTCCTGAGAGAAAGTACAGACAGAGACAAACAGTTATCTACTGCCAGTGACCCCATGGTTATGCCCACTGGGACTCCCCATCAGAAAATTGCTGCTATGTCAGCCTATTGAATACTAGTTGTCATCTGCTTTCATCTCCCATGGCCATTGACAGCCATGGGAGAAGATGAGAATATTTTTATAAGAGCTAGCAAATCCAAATGAAATGACTTGTTATATAGCATCAGGTGTCAGAGTGTTACCATGTAAGTCTTATGTTGACTGGAAGATGGTATCATCATTTAATTTCTGGATTTCTTTGAGTATCTATTCAGAAAATGCTGACAAAGAAAATTAAATATTTGACCTATGCTCATCTTTCTGTCACTTGACAGCACACATACTTATGTAATATTCTCTAACAAATTGCATCACTTCCCATTTTAAACATCTTTGCTGAATTATTATGGCTTTACACAGGATGGTTATCACAAACCTAATAATTTTTGCTTTTTGTAATTGAAAGGAAGACTGTGACAATAAATAATAATTTGACAGCACCACACCTGTACAGTGACTATCTCAGGCAAATGGATCTCAGATATAACCTTTCTATAGGCATTATATATGCCTGCTTTTTATTTGCAAAAATAGTGTTGAATAGATGGAAAGATGAATTCATGTCATTTCTTTTAGAACACTTTCTCAGTATCTTAAATATGTAGAAACAGTATCATAAGAACTGTGCTAGTTAGTATAGATTCTATGTGAGAAAATCTAAGGCAGGAATTCATGTTTTTTTTTTTTCTCATGGAAGTTAAGAGTAAAGAAAAGAGAGAAACAATCTGAGAAAGTGAGTAGAAGGCATACTGATATAATAGAGGGCCACCCAACTATCATGAATTCATATAGAATAAATGATCTCTTATGAGAATGGTAGTGCTATGGCTGTTCACAGATAATATGTGGCTGTTCATTATCTATTGTGATAAGAGGTATATTAGAGTTTATGGTTTCCATACCAAAGTATCATTAGCATGGCTGCTCAAATATTAGAAATTGCTTCCTGTGAAGCTCAGGAGGCTAAAGGACAGAGTCAAAATGTGAGCAGGGTCACGGACCATTCTAACCCACAGCGTCCCTTTTTGTTTTTACATATTTTGATTTTGTTACTTGCTGGTGATTCAAGGTTTTTATTGACTGCCAAAAATAACATTTAAATATATGCCCTTGCCGACTTATTGCTATCTTCTTAGGTGCCTTTCCTTTGTCACATGGCACCCTTCTTACATATTTTATGTGACAATTTCTTTCTTTTGAAAGTCAAGTGGATTAGAGTCTACCCTTACATCCACATTCACTTTGATTGCATGTACTAATAATCCATTCCAGACTAGCAACATTAATTGAAAGCATCTGTCCATTCTCCATTTCTTTAATAGTTTGTACTTTAGAGATGCTAAAGATATGTGGTGAATAATTTTTCCAGTCCTATTTTTGTGTTTGTATACCTTTTTTATAAAATATGTCTCCTTTTCTTATACTTAGGGAAAGGCTCACCCTTCCTAAGATGCAGCATGGGGGTAACCTTCCCTCACCATGTCACCCTCTCTATACCAAGACACTTCATCCTAGATTAGATTCCTTAATTTATTAAAAATTAATGACTATTATGTGATACAAAGTTAGATGTTAGATATTATGGTAGGCTTTAATAATATAGACCTAATCTTAAAATAATTGTTGTGTAGTCATTTCCTCCAATCAAAACTTCCCTCCTGGAGAAGGGAGGGAGGCTGGTAAGACTTAAGATTTAAATGAACCATACAGGATACATAGAACTTCTGAAACTTAGGAGTTTCACATAGCAACTCCCCAAAGTCATATAAACTGCAACTGCTAAAGAAATGAAATGCTCTAACTGGTCAAGCTGTACATAGCCTGCAGGCATACAGTTTTTGTGTCATTACCCATTGCAAAGTGGGCTTTTCAGTATTGATACTGCCTTTTGGTTATCCAGTTTCTTTGGAGTAATTCCAGTAAATTCACTGGTTTATCAAATTAAACTTCATTGACATTTTCTTTAGTCAATAGTTGACATCCTATCTGTGAAAGAGAGACATTTGTTTTTGTTTTTTAGAAAGGAAAGTTACACAGTTAATTACAGATTAATGGGAAAGACTAAATATATTTTAAATAATGTCTATTAATAGTTACTACATGCTATATCAACAAAGACAGAGTATTATATAGGTCATGGCATGACAGGTATGTCACTACTCATGAAGATGTTCATGTACTAAAGGCAAAAATTTAAAATACAAAAGTGTTCGTCAATCTTAAATTGAGAACTTGGGGGTAGGAGTGGAATGAGGGTAAGGGGAGATGGGGAGAGAAAAGTGAGAAGGGGAGGATGGGGAGAGCTTGGGGGAATGGGATGGTTGGGATGGAGGAAGGGTGGATATGGGAGCAGGGAAGTATATATCTTAATTAAGGGAGCCATTTTAGGGTTGGCAAGAGACTTGACTCTAGAGGGGTTCCCAGGTGTCCATGGAGATGTCCCCAGCTAGTTCCATGGGCAGCTGATGAGAGGGAGCCTGAAATGGTCCTATCCTATAGCCATACTGATGAATATCTTGCATATCACCATAGAACCTTCATCTGGCAATGGATGGAGATAGAGACAGAGACTCACATTGGAGCACTGGACTGAGCTCCCAAGGTCCAAATGAGGAGCAGAAGGAGGGAGAACATGAGCAAGGAAGTGAGGACCGCGAGGGATGCACCCACCCACTGAGACAGTGGGGCTGATCTATTGGGAGCTCACCAAGGCCAGCTGGACTGGGACTGAAAAAGCATGGGATAAAATCGGACTCTCTGAACATGGCGGACAATGAGGGCTGATGAGAAGCCAAGGACAATGGCACTGGGTTTTGATCCTACTGCATGTACTGGCTTTGTGGAAGCCTAGCTTGTTTGGATGCTCACTTTCTTAGACCTGGATGGAGTGGGGGAGGACCTTGGACTTCCCACAGGGCAGGGAACCCTGACTGCTCTTTGGACTGGAGAGGGAGCGGGAGGAGAGTGGGGGGACCGGGAGGGGAGTGGGGGGACCGGGAAGGAAATGGGAGGTGGGGAGGAGGCAGAAATTTTTAATAAAATAAATAAATAAATAAATAAAAAACAAAAGTGTTTCAAACCAGTTATTTTTATAAATCTCCCAGTTTTTGATTTTATATATTTTATACCTAGTTACTTGTGTATTTCTTAATTCACTAATTAAATCATTTATTCATGAAAGTCAGCAAGTACTTCTTCTACAGTTGCATGCTGAGAGAAGTTCTGCCAGACATATGCCTGAACTGTTATGAAACAAACATTAAGAATGAGACATGCTTGTCTTCAAAGTTAATGTAGCAAACTCTTATTTTGAATTGTTGATCAAGATGTATTTATCTACAATTGATTAGTTCCCTAGGAAAGAAAAGCTATCTGTCTGTAATTTGTGTATCTCAAAGTACTCTATAAATATCTTAAAGGTAATTTTTGTAAACAGATAATTTAGAATGTCTGCAATTAGACTTGCAAGCAATGGTTGTCTGCAACAGTAATTTCCTCGTCTTAATGGCAATAAGCAGATCATTATATTTTAAAAAGTATGTCATCCACTAATCCTGTTTATAATACCACTTTTACTTCAGAACCTGATAAAATATTTGCTACTAAGAGTGTAGAAAACTACGAATAGAAATATTAACTTAGAAAACTGACACAAAAGCTTCCAAATTTAAATGTCCAGAAGAAAGTTTTATTTTAATATCAACCTTAAAGTAATGATTTTGAGGTAGCAACATGTTTGCTACTCGTTAGTTTGAGGTTTGTATTAATGATATTAATGGGTATTATTGTACCAGATCATCCTGATTCTTATGTCTAAGACAGTAAGATGATAAGTTAATCACTTTAGTTGACTTCTTTTATTACAGTCAAACTTTGTAGAATGCAATAATGATCAAACAGGAATATCTGATTACAAGTAGGAATATTCATTTCTTTCTTTCCAAAGTAATCTAGAACAGGGTTTTCCTGTGTTCTAGAGAAAAAGATATAATACAATATTTTAGTTTTATGCATCACTTGTCTTTTCACTTATTCAACTCTACTACTATAGTGGGAAAACAGCCATAGGTAATTCCTACAAAATGATCTGAACAAATTTTTATTAATAATAATAATTGAGAAGTCATACTCTGTGTATGTGATGTTATAATTTGCCAAAAGAAAGTATATTCTTTATAGAAAAATTCTGAAACCTAAAATGTATAGTGTCATATGAAGGTCTTTTAAATCCAGTAATTGTATAATGAGTTCAAAATATAAGTATTATATATAAGGAAAATAAATGTGCAATAGAAAATAAATAAAGTATATGCATTATGTGGACAGGATCCAAGGCTCTCTTAATTCTAAGACAATGTCTAATACTGTGCTTACAAAAAGTAGAACCGTAGTGAATAACTTCAAACAGTAAACTACAGCATATACTATTTGTACATAACATATATTGTAACTCTTGTTGCATTGTTTTATATATATGAACATATATGTAAAACTATTTTTATACAATTCATATATACATTTATGGGTGACTCAGTGAGAAGGATAATTCCTCTGAAATGCATTGTTAGATGATTTCAAATAGTGTGTCCTTTGTATGGTATAATTATACAAACCTAGAAGGCATAGTCTATTACATACAAGCATACCTAGTATACCATGTATACTATGTCATTGATTCAAATGTTATCACACAACCCTTGATTGTATTTATATTAACAATAAATATTTGAAAAATAATGAATATATCAATAAATATCTGTGTATTAATGACTTTAAGTTAACATTGACATGAATATAGAAGTGAGTGATACAAGTATTCATATTTTATAAATGCATTGTTTTCATATATTTATGAAGATTTTCTTCCATTGTGTGGTATGTATTTTAAATTTTGTTTTATGCATTTTTTAATTTGTTTTTGCCTGTTATCTTGACAAGGCCTTACTCTGGATATCTTATTGGTTTGAAGTTCACTCCATGGCCTAGATTGTTCTCAAATTTGTAACAATTCTACCTCCTCATCTGAGATTGCAGGAGTACATCATCATGACAAGCAGATTAGAAATTATTATTTTTTGTGTGTATGTATGCATTAACATGCAATGGCAGGCATTTTTAGGTAAGAAAGTTCTTCGGATGTAATTCTTTCCTTCCACTGTAAATTCTGGGGATGACATACTACTCATCAGGCCTGAGTGATAAGTGTTTTTTACCCACCAAGCCATGTCACCAGATCTCCAGAAAAATTTTAACTGTATCTTTGAAAGCAAAAGTAATTATTTATTCATTTATATATATATTCATTTATATCTATCTATTATCTGTGTTTCTATGTATCTATAATCTACATATCTTTGTATCATTTATGCCGCTCTGGGGGGAACTCACTATTATTGATTAGCTCTTGTCCTAGTTTCATTTCTGATGCCATGATAAAAGACCCTGGCAAAAAGGACATTTTGAAAAGAAGGAATTAGTCTTGCTTTTAATTAGAGTAATTGAATAGTTATATAAATAATTGAACAATTACAAGCTATTATTATGGTAAAGTCAAGGTACAAACTTCAGTACGGTAACATTACACAAACATTAATGGTAAAAAGCAAGGAAAGAATACACAACCTCACTTACTTGCTTGTTCAGGACTAAGTCTAGAGCAGTAGTTCTCAATCTTTCTAATGTCGTACTCATTTAATACAGTTTTTTTTATGTTGTAGTGATCCTAAATATGAAATTATTTTCATTGTTGCTTCATAACTGTAATTTAGCTACTATTATGAATCATAATTTAAATATTTATTTTTCTGATGGTCTTAGGCAGTCCCTGTGAAAGGGTTGTTTAGGCCTCAAGGGGGTCATAACACACAGATTTGAGAACTGTGAGCCTAGAGTGTGAGTCCTCCCACTCTCAGCTGAGGTGTCCTACATTAACAATTGGAAGAATCCCAAGCAAATATGTTCACAATCCAAACTGAGCAAGATTTTTTTTTCCTTTACAAGTCTTTGCACATATACTATGGTTTCTGGTTTTGTGTCCTCATGGAATGTCTTTTTTTCTGGTGTGTTTTTCAAGACATGGTTTCTCTGTATAACAACCCTAGCTGTCCTGGAACTAGATCTTGTAGACCAGGCTGACCTCGAATTCATAGAGATCTGCCTGCCTCTGCCTCTGAAGTGCTAGGGTGAAAGGCATGAGCCACAACTCACTGGTCCATATGTGTCTCTTAATCTAAATGTTTTTATTTGTTTGTCTATTTTTTATATTTCAGTTTGTTTGTTTCAGCTTATTTTATTTTATTAACATTCTTTACATTACTGTTTGTATTCTAAGAAGAGAGAGAAATGGTGACCTAAGAGGGAAGGTGGGGAGGATCTGGGAAGATTTGGAGAAGGAGAAACTATAATCTGAATATGTTAGGCTAAAAACTCTATTTTCAATAAAATAAAATTACAATAAAAAATAAAGTCTTCCTCAGCTTTGTGTTTTTGACTGAGTTTACTCCACTAGGCATGAATTTAGCTGTGTTTGAAATCTGACAAGAAAGTGGCTGTTTGTATTCCTAATTGTTGTGCCATAATTTCACAATCTTGCTTGATGGGTGGGTCTTGTAAGACCTTGATGCTCCTTTTATCCCAGCACTAGGTATAAGCACCCTGTACCAGTCAAAGTACCCATCAGGGTTGAAAAGTCCTGGGTAAGTTTCAGCTTCATTTCATTTTCTTTTGAAACAAAGATGTTCGATGTCTTCAGCAATAAGGTATAATTTACTATTCCTGGCAGGCAACTAAGTGGAATGGCAAATATCTATATTTTGGGAGAGTCTGGAGCATAAGGAGTTATCCCACACAAACCACTGAAATTTTTCTTCAGCAACCTAGACTGTATGTCTTAAAAGGTGTTCTTATGTAGTAATTCACTCAAGTCTTAAGAAAATTTATAGCATTGATTTAATTTTTTTTTAGCCAAAGAAAGCAACTTTTCAAGATATTAGCTGATCAAATTTACCCTGCTGAATATGAAGATATGGTATACACATGTGTTTTGAACACATTTAACCTTAAAGATTGGACTTTTAAGTACAAATCTAGAGAAGCTGAAATTTTCAAGCGTAGAAATTATAGCTCTAATTTCCTTATTTTAGTTCAACATATTTTTGGTGCTGTGTCTAGTTTTCTTCTTCCTTCTTTACTTTAAAGAGCTGAAAACTGATTTTTATGCAAAAATCTGAAAAATAAGCCTGATTATTAAATACTTAATTAGACTGACAATAATTATATTACTTCAAATTTCTAAATTGTTAAAAGGACAAGTGGCTGAGTTCTCCTTCAGACACTTGCTAACAACACTCAGTTACTTAGTGAATACTTGTTTGATTCCTTACATTCATCAGTCCTGAGTAAAGTTCAAAGAGCAATACATACCCATAAATGAAGTTAATGCCTTCTCTCCTGTTCATAGGTGAACATTTTAGGTGAAGAATGGCCCATGAACCACAGATTTAATATAAAATTTTTGACTACCAAAAAAGTGACATTTCCTTTATTACTGGTTTTATCTAACTGGGATATGATATGTTAGCATAAAATATTTTCTTATACCTTGCATTCTAAGAAATTCGTTATTTAATGACTTTATCATTTCTCTTTCATTTTCTTAAAATGATTGTCTTTATCTTGTTCTTCTACTTCTTTAATTCTTCTTATTTCTTTCATTTCTTAATTATATTCATAATACTACACTGAGCTACAGCATGTAGTGGTGTGGAAGGTCCTTCTGTCTTTGCGTTGTTTTTATTGGTTAATGAATAAAAAAAAAACTGCTCTGGCCTATAGCAAGGCAGAATTTCACTAGGTAGGGAAAACTAAACTGAGTGCTGAGAAAAGGAAGGCAGAATCAGATGCCATATAGCTGCTGGGAACAAGCATGCCGGAAACTTGCCAGTAAGCGACAGCCACGTGGCAATACACAGCTTAATAGAAATGGGTTAAATTAAGATGTGAGAATTAGTTAATAAGACCTGGAGCTAATAGCACAAGCGGTAATTTAACTAATACAGTTTCTATGTGGTTATTTCAAGTCTGGGCAACCAGGAACAAACAAGTGGGCTCCTACAACAATGCAGGCCAACCACTGATAGAATCAATGTTAAACATTCTATCAATACCACAGATGGAGTTTTTCTTGTCATTTATCTTTGAAATTGAAAGCAGTATAAATTTATAGTTGACAAGTACCTGTACACAAAAATGCTTATTAGTCACAGAAGTTTTGTTTCTAAGAGCTGGATAAAGAATGGATATATCAGTAGCAAGAATGAATTCTGGGAGATTATTTGGAAGGCAGTTGAGGAGAATGAAGCTGACAGCAGCCATTAGATTGAACTACTCACAATGGAAGTAGAAAAAAATGAACAGAGAAAATGTCTATATATAGGGCATTAAAGTAGAGATTTGGAGAAAGAAACTATGTTTAATTTTGGATACATTGAAATTGATAAACTCAGATTTCAAATGCGATAGTGAATAGATTTTGATCACAGTCAGTATAAATCAATAAGAGAATTTTGACATAGAACTAATTTACAGCATCATCAATGAGAGTTGACTTGAGACTACAGGCTGGCATGCAATCATTTAAGGGCAGAAGAGAAAATCAGAAAGGAGGTCTTACCAAGATGCCAGTGATGTTGTCTACTTCTCCATCCACTTAAAACAATGGCTTTAGGGTAAATCTGGATAGATAGGTAGTGACGTGATAACAACCTCAGGATTTTTTTTTCTTAATCTCATTTGATACACTTCACTTTCAGTTCGCAGGAGACAATGGAGTAGAAGACATGTGTCTGAATTCTATTACACTTGTACTTCTGCTTTTAATAATGTATTTAACTGGTTACAAAGTTGTTTGCTGCATAAAGTAAATATTTGGTAATTGGAATTACTTTGATATAAATTTCTTTTGGTTTGCCTTTTAGTAAAAGACAGGCTCTCACCCTATATCACAGGCTATTTGAGAACATCTGAACTTTTCTGTTTCAGCTGCCCAAGTGCTGAGTTACAGGTGTGAGCCATCATGCCTCACTTCTTTTTCTTCAATTTTAAATGTGACTTCTTCTTCTTCTTCTTCTTCTTCTTCTTCTTCTTCTTCTTCTTCTTCTTTTTTTTTTACAGTTATAGAGTTAATTTGATAATATCAGATTTTTGGAAATATTATTGCCACTATTTTCTTTGCTAATTTTGAAATACTCTAGCATTCATAGTTAGATGGCAGTTACCAAAATGAATTTTGTACTTTAAAATGATTTTATAACTAATTAAACATAAATTCAAGATAGACAAATGAATAAAAATGATGAAATCACAACAAATATGAGAAAAGGGATTATGTATATATAGAAATATACTTGTTTTCATGTATTTATAAGAGAGAAATCATCACTTTAACATAAAATTTATGTTCACTGATATCCTCTCCATCTTCTAATTTTAACAATCATGTAGATTTTTAAGCACCCAAACCTTCTCAGACATAATTTAAAAAAAATATTTAAACTTAGTATAAAAAGTAATAAACTTCATTGTGACACGTGATATGTACTTTGTTGTCATTCAGCCCCACCCAACATGCCTGACTTTATTCTTCTACCCCATTTCTCTTATTCCACCAATTCCTTAGTTTTCCTAATTTTATTGAATATCTATGGTATGAAATATATTTCTCTTGGGTACAGAAAAGAAGTGTGTAAAAAACAAGTAAATAAGAAGCATTTTAGTAAATTTAAGAGCAAGAGATGATGAACTACATCAAAATTCCTGTTTTACTTGAGCACCCTTTACGTCTTCACCTCACTTTAGAGTCAGAGTGTCACTTTGTAGAAGAGGCTGCTCTGTTACCAGCTACCTTCCAAACCATGTTCCCATGTGCTAGACAACCAACACACCCACCTAATACCATCTTTTAATAGGAAATGTTAATCAAATTTTTGAACAATAATGATAGTACTAATTGGATCACTTGCTATTCAAATAGAGGGATGCACGTGTGTGGTGATGTTTTGTTTGTGGTCTAACAAATAAAGCTTGCCTGAAGATCAGAGTGCAGAGCTAAGCCACTAGTTAGCCATAGAACCCAGGCAGTGGTGGCACATGCTTTTAATCCCAGCACTTGGACGCCAGAGGCAGATGGATCTCTGTGAGATCAAGGCCACCTTGGGGTATAAGAGATTCATCCAGTATAAAAGAGAAACAGAGTCAGGCAGTGATGGCTCACACCTTTAATCCCAGTACTTGGAAGTCACAGGTCTTTATTTCTCGCACTAGGAAGGTAGATATGGAAGAGATACAGGTGGGCAGAGAGAGTAATTTAAGGCAGGAAATAGGAGCTTGTTTCAGTCTGAGGATTCATGGAGACAGGATCCATCACCCTTTGGTCGGAGGATTCAGTAGAGGTAAGAACTTCTGACTGGCTGCCCTGCTTCTCCGAGTTATTCAACTTTAGCCCCTATATCTGACTCTGAATTTTTATTATAAAGACCAATAAGAATTTACACATGTTGGAATTAGAACTCATTTTGAATTTAAAAAATATTTTTAAGGTACAGTAATCAGATTTTCAATCTAATTGAGGACTGATAATTTATAAAGTAGTTGATGATAGGAAACATTTTTCTTTGGGATTCAATATAGTTAAATCATGTATGTACTTGAGCACATATACACATATTTTATTTGTAGTATGAAGTGTTGTATGGCATATAATATGGAATGAAGATCTTCCTTATAAATAGAAAAAATATGAAGCATGTACTTATATAATTTTCCAACATCTAGGCAAATATATCTTTATATGAGCACTATAAATTAAAATACATGATAGATTAAAATATGTTTACTCAACATGTGAGAAATCATAATATCTCAAACATCCTAGATTTCCTATTGTCATCAACACAATTAATGCACAACTAAGACAATTGTATAACTTCAAATTTTAAGAAAGGATGAAAAACAAATACTACTGGATTACTCTGATGATGCCAAATTTTGACATATTTTTCTTAGATTTTCTCCTATTGAATTTATTTTGTCTAATACCATTTTTTTAATGTACAGTATTCAAACATAGAAATGCCTTGTCATTGTTAGAAAAGTGTGGCAACTCTGACCCTAGTGTCATTCTTGAACACCATCCAGAAACTGCTCAAGCCTTAGAAAGCTCACAGATAATTCTGTCAATATTTGTTCTCGAGAGCAATTTTCCCACTGATCGTCCCATGTCCTTATTTTCTGTGAGGGTTACATTCTGTGATGAATACTGTCATAGAAAACAAGCAGACTAAAAACCTAATTAATTACATTTACTTATGTACAATTAGCTGCATTTAACAATGTACAATTTCAAAGCAGGTGTACAGGTATCCTTCCCAAAACTATTGTTCTCCTCCACCCTGTCTTCTGAGCAGGTTGAGCTTGGTTAGATGTGATTATCCTCCTCTTTTAATATGATCTTGTGGGTTTTCTTCTTCGGACTATATGTAATAATATGACTCATTTTTTTTAATTTATTTTTTTTGTTGTTGAAAAACATTTACACCTCCTCCCAGTTTCCCATTTCCCTCCTACTCCTCTCCCCCTCCCCCTCTCTCCCCTCCTCTCCCCCTACCCCCACTCCATTTCCCCTCCCTCTCCAGACTGAAGAGCAGTCCAGATTCTCTGCCCTGCGGGAAGTCCAAGGTCCTCCCACTTCTATCCAGGTCCAGGAAGGTGAGCATCCAAACAGGCTAGGCTCCCACAAAGCCAGTTCATGCAGTAGGATCTAAACCTAGTGCCATTGTCCTTGTTTTATCATCAGCCCTCATTGTCCGCCATGTTCAGAGAGTCCGGTTTCATCCCCTGCTTATTCAGTCCCAGTCCAGCTGGCCATTGTGAGCTCCCAAAAGATCAGCTCCACTGTCACAGTCGGTGGGTGCACCTCTCGTGGTCCTGACTTCCTTGCTCATTTTCTCCCTCCTTCTGCTCCTCATTTGGACCTTGGGAGCTCAGTCCGGTACTCCAGTGTGGGTCTCTGTCTCTAACTACATCCATGGCCAGATGAAGGTTCTAAGGTGATAAGCAAGATATTCATCAGTATGGCTATAGGATAGGGTTATCTCAGGTTCCCTCTTCTCAGTTGCCCAAGGTACTAGCTGGGGACATCTCCCTGGACACCTGCGAGCCCCTCTAGAGTCAAGTCTCTTGCCAACCCTAAGATGGCTCCATTAATTAGGATAAATACTTCTCTGCTCCCATATCCACCCTTTCTTTATACCAACCATCCCATTCCCCCAAGCTCTTCCCATCCTCTCCTTCTCACTTTTCTCTCCCCATCTCCCCTAATCCCCATCCCACCCCAACCCCAAGTTCCCAGGTTTTGCCCTGCAATCTTGTCTACTTCCCATATCCAGGCATATAGCTATATGTTTTTCTTTGGGTTCATCTTCTTATTTAGCTTTTCTAGGATCACAAATTATAGGCTTAATGTCCTTTATTTATGGCTAGAAACCAATTATGAGTGAGTACATCCCATGCTCATCTTTTTTGTGTCTGGGTTACCTCACTCAGGATAGTGTTTTCTATTTCCATCCATTTGCATGCGAAATTCACGATGTCATTTTTTTTTTTTTTTTTTACCGCTGAGTAGTACTCTAATATGTATATATTCGACACTTTCTTCATCCATTCTTCCGTGGAAGGGCATCTAGATTGTTTCCAGGTTCTGGCTATTACAAATAATGCTGCTATGAGCATAGTTGAACAATGCTTTTGTCATATGATAGGGCATCTCTTGGGTATATTCCCAAGAGTGATATTACTGGGTCTTGGGGTAGGTTGATCCCGAATTTCCTGAGAAACCGCCACACTGATTTCCAAAGTGGTTGCACAAGTTTGCATTCCCACCAGCAATGGATGAGTGTGCCCCTAACTCCACAACCTCTCCAGCAAAGGCTATCATTGGTGTTTTTGATTTTAGCCATTCTGACAGGTGTAAGATGGTATCTCAGAGCTGTTTTAATTTGCATTTCCCTGATCACTAAGGAGGATGAGCATGACCTTAAGTGTCTTTTGGCCATTTGAATTTCTTCTGTTGAGAATTCTCTGTTCAGTTCAGTGCCCAATTTTTTAATTGGGTTAATAAGCATTTTAAAGTCTAGTTTCTTGAGTTTTTTTTTATATATATATTTTGGAGATCAGACCTTTGTCTGTTGCAGGGGTGTTGAAGATCTTCTCCCAGTCAGTGGGTTGCCTTTTTGTCTTAGTGACAGTGTCCTTTGCCTTACAGAAGCTTCTCAGTTTCAGGAGGTCCCATTTATTCAATGTTGTCCTTAATGTCTGTGCTGCAGGGGATATATGTAGGAAGTGATCTCTTGTGCCCATATGTTGTAGAGTACTAACAACTTTCTCTTCTATCAGGTTCAGTGTGTTCAGATTGATATTGAGGTCTTTGATCCATTTGTACTTGAGTTTTGTGCATGTTGATAGATATGGGTCTATTTTCATTCTTCTACAGGTTGACATCCAGTTTTGTCAGCACCATTTGTTGTCTTTCTTCCCTTGTATTCTTTTAGCTCCTTTATCAAAAATCAGGTGTTTAAAGGTTTGTGGTTAAAATCCGGGTTTTCTACTCGATTCCATTAATTGACTTCTCTGTTTTTATGCCAATACCAAGCTGTTTTCAATACTGAAGCTCTGTAATAGAGTTTGAAGTCAGGGATTGTAATGCCTCCAGAAGTTCCTTTATTGTATAAGATTGTTTTGGCTATCCTGGGTTTTTTGTTTTTCCAAATAAATTTGATTATTGTCCTCTCAAGATCTGTGAAGAATATTGATGGGATTTTAATGGGGATTGCATTGAATCTATAAATTGTCCTTGGTAGAATTGCCATTTTTTACTATGTTGATCCTCCCAATCCAAGAGCAAGGGAGATCCTTCCATTTTCTGGTATCCTCCTCAATTTCTTTCTTCAAAGATTTAAAGACTTAAAGTTCTTGTCAAATAGATCCTTCACTTCCTTGGTTAGAGTTACCCCAAGATATTTTATGCTATTTGTGGCTATCGTGAAAGGTGATGCTTCTTTGATTTCCCTCTCTACTTCCTTATCCTTAGTGTATAGGAAGGCAACTGTTTTTTTTTTTTTTTGGAGTTGAGATTTCATCCTGATGAATTGTTCCTGTTATGAGTATAAAATTAATTATTGTGGGACCTCCAGAACTGCCATTTTTTTTGGTTTGCTAAAACCTTTCAGGTTTGTTCCGTTGGAACTCATTAGTGACTCCTCTTCTTGAGCATTTTGATGTTATGAGACTTATTATTACTACTTAAAATTATTGCATATATGTGTGTTTCTGTCTTCTCTGTTTAATTTTGAAAGATTATTTGTAAATAGCAATTGATCCATTGTCCTGATATTTAACAACAGAAGAATATAATTTTTCAAGATATTCCCTAACAGTCTTCTGAATTGCATTAGTACCTGTGATGGCTCTTTTTGGCTGTTACGTTGGCCACAGCTAAAATTAACTGACATTCCAACATGGAGGATATACCTGTGAAGTATTTTTTATACTTAACTTGTCGTAGTAGAGAGATGCACTTCTCATCTAGACGTTTGGGGTACAAATATACACACTTTTAATTCAGAATTTGGTGTGGGAAGACCTTTAATGTGGGATACATTCTGCTTGAATCCTATGTAAGGACATGGGTAAAGGAAGTTTTGTTCTTTGCCTGCTTGCCTTTCATTGCTATCAAGTTTGTTTCTTCACTGGCATTAAAGCACATTTCTTTGAAATCATATACTGAAGAGCAGCTGAGGAATCCAGCCTCATGGACTGAATAAACTATTGGATTACTGTAATTTCTGTTGACAAGCCAATAGTCAATGCCTGATTAGCTGGACTTCAGCTTTTAAGTCATTCTAATAAATCTCATATACACACATATATGCATATATAAATATATACCTATATGTATATATATACATATATACACACATATCAATGAGAGAGCGAGGAAGAGAGAGCTAGGGAGAGAGAGAGAGAGAGAGAGAGAGAGAGAGAGAGAGAGAGAGACTGGGCCTAGTATAAGTTTGAAACTTCAAAGTCCATTCCATCCACCAACACTAACTTCAGCAAACCCATGACTCCTAATCCTTTCTAAACAGTTCTACTACTGGTGACTGAACATTCAAGTCTATGAGATTCTGGGGGCAAGTCTCATTCAAATCACCATATTCCAACTCCTTTATCCCCATAGGCTTGTAGTGATATCATAATGCCATATATGTTCAGTCAACTTCAAAAGTCCGCATGGTCTTTTACAGTCTCAAAACTGCTTAAATGTCAAAGTCCCATTGCTTTTGAGACTCAAGGAACTATCTTATTTTAATTCCCTGTAAAATAAAAATAAAAATCAGATCCATATTTTGGACTTCCAATGGCACAAACTATACATTACCATTCCAAAAGGGAAGAAAGGGGCCATAGTGAGGAAAATACTGGACCAAAGCAAGACTGAAAATAATCAGGACAAACTTCAAATTTTGCAACTCCATGTTTGGCATCAAAGGGTTTTTTTTTAGATGAGTTTTTGCTATTAGCTTTGAAGACTGCAGCACACATCTTTTTCTTGAATTGATTCTACATCCTGCTTATAGCTTTCCTAGCCAGGTATTCTACCCTGTCATATCCAGCATCTTGGGGTCTCCAAAGCATTACAGGCTTCACCTTCACACAGTGGCCTCTCTGGGCCTTCATGCAGAGACTCTCTATGAAATACCTGGCTCAGTTGCTTGCTTAACTATGGAGGAAGATACTATAAGTGACACTAAATTTTTTCCTATGGAAGAGTTATTTTTTTGCCGAATGCTTACAAGATTCTTTGTTTCCTTGTGTTTTTTTATCATACATTTAATTTGCATAAAATATTCTTTTTGATGTATCATCATGGAATTATTTTCCCATGGACTTAATTAGTGATACATCTCTGCATGGACTTTCTTGATTTCTTGTCATGTTTGGAGTTGCATTACTTACTGCCTCTATTTCTGTGACAAAATACTCAACAGTAGCAACTTAAGGAAAGATGGTTTTATTTTTACTCAAGGAAGGTACAGTCCATCATAGTAAGCAGGAGCATGCTGCATCTAGTCACATCATGTCTGCAGTCAGGAAACAAATTCTGTTAAGATCTGGCTCAGAATATTTTTTTCCCTCTTATTCAGTCTGACACTTGGATCCTCAAGATGTTGTTACTGTCATTCTCCCCCTTAAATTAATCTAATCTAGAAACTCCTACGCAAATATGCCCCACATCTTTTCTTAGGGGTGATTCTAGGTCCTTTCAGTTTGGCAATATCATCTATCAGGGCATCCTCAGTATTTTGAATCTGTAACATCTTCTATTACATTTAGAATATTTTTAGTTATATTGAATAACTGTTCAAAGTCAACCCTGGCACTTCATTCATATGAATATTAAATCCTTTTGTACAGCTACTCAGGTTCCTAAGACTCACTCATTTTCATTTACAAATTTCTGTATGTTCTGCAGATTGAACTATTTGCTTTCTTTGTTTAATTTTTATACATCTTTTCACTGTCTGCTCTGACTAGCTTTTAGTGCATCTATTGACATGACATCAATTTAATATATCTATTTTATCAATGTTAGTTCTAAAATATCCATTGAGATCATCTTTGAATGATCTGTTTGTGTGATAAAAATTCTGGTAAGAGAGTGAGACATTTGTGTAATCTGTATTGGTGCCTATTAGTGGTCACTCCCCGTTGAGGTAGAGATTGTTCTATCAGTGCTACTTGGGTAAGGACTGCACATTTTGCATGTTTTTTTTGTTGTTGTTTTGTGTGTATGTGTAACACAAGCTATTACCTGAGTCTTTTCTTGAGAAGATGAAAATATTCTAGCATCATTAAAACAGCAGATTTCCTGTTTTCTCCTAAAAATGGGATTCCTCGGCTTGTTGGCAGAATGCCTAATTATGCAGGGTTAGTCCTTAAGGTTGTTACATTGGCATGGATAGTCAGACTCTGCAATGGTCCTCTGCTGACATCACCCAGGGTATGGAAGATTCCTTCTATTCCCCAAGTGGTCTTCTGAGACATTGTGTGCAAGAGATGTAGATTTTAGTAGTGTTGAAGTCTAACTCTTCCTTGGCTTCCTTTATGCTACACTATAAGGAGCAGAAAGGCATTGATAAAAGTTCTTTCATATTATTTCTTTTAAACTATCCCAGACAGGGCTTGTGGTACCTCAGCATAGTAGGGTAGAACTTGAAATTTGAATTTTTCTATTTAGCATGTTGGGAATGACATTTACATATATAATATTTTAATTTTCCTATAATACCTATTATGTAAATTTTTACTATGCCTCTTGGTTATTGAAGTCCAGGATTTTATTTTTATGTTTGGTCTGTGCCCATTGGCATTTTGGATTTTAAGTTGCACTTGCATCAATCTGGGAAGTCTGGGCAGAATAATAATAATAATAATAATAATAATAATAATAATAATAATAATAGTACTTGTCTTTGCCATGAGCCTGAGAAGGCAGAGACAGGGAATCCTTGAGGCTCTCTGAAATGACTAATCTTACAAGGAAGTTCACTTGGGACATTCCCTGTCTCCGAGTTCCCAGGTTGGATTTACAGACCTGACACCATATCTACTTGGTATTTCTGCTACTGAATTCTGGCATATGCACTTGTGCTTGGGGATAAGCACTTTAGACTCTGAACCATCTCTTCTAGTGTCTTAATACTTTCATTAAGTATTTGTGAATTTCATGTGTTAGGAAATTCTGCTATAGACATAAGGAATAATATTCCTTTAAACCTTTTAAAATTAATGTTCTTAATGTAAAGTGTTTAAATAATAGGAATTTGAATTTTTTCTTTGTGGTAAGAATACACTTCAAGTTTCATTTTTGTGTGATTGTAATCTATCCCTTGCTCTCAAGAACAAGATGCAATGTTTATTCTGTATATTTTTTTCTTTAGAATGACTCATTAGATTGAATTAGTCTGTTTGTATCTCATTGTAATCTATCCCTTGCTCTCAAGAACAAGATGCAATGTTTATTCTGTATTTTTTTTCTTTAGAATGACTCATTAGATTGAATTAGTCTGTTTGTATCTCTCTTTCCCATTTACAAATTACATTATAATACAATCAAAACAAATTTTGATTATAAATGATAAATATATGGACAACTTATTCCTTCTTTGTTCTTGTCCAAATTTGCTTGAATATTCTAGATTTTCTGTAATATAGTTCTAAATATTATACATATTTATGTTTGTTATATATTTTTGACAGATTTGTTATGTTGAATATTCAGCTCATTAGCATACCACCAGTGCTTAGTGATGCATCTGTCTCTCTTTTTATGTTAGTACAACCATATCATATGCACCTAGTTTATTAGCTTTCTTTCAGTTAAATATTATACTTGTAAAACTATCAATGTTTTCACATTTCTTTCTGTAATTTCTTTTAAAATTGGATATATTCCTGCCACTCCAGTTCAATTTCTAATCTTCATGTCTTGGAGCTAGACTAATTCAAGGCTTTCCCAAAAGGTCCAGTGAATGAGCAAAGAGAATGCTAGTTCTCTGTCCTTGCACAGAAGCAAACTTGGAAAGGTCCTGTCTGGGATAGGGACTAGAGCCTCAAAGGAGTTAAGCTTTTGTTTCTGGAACATGACTTCCCCGCTCCATAGAAACTGGGGTCAACCCCAAGGCCTTTGGGCACTGTCTGTAATGCATGTGAGATATCCTGTATTCTCTCTGTGCAACATTACTAGATTAGCTTTCTGCTGACTTTGTTCTATTGTATGACAACTTTTTGTTAATTCTGTCCCATTTCCCTGACAGCTGTATAAAAAAATTCTGTTCTTCTTAATGACCTTGCTTAGCATGAGATATAGCTTGTGCTAGAATTCCTAATCTCTAACTTTCCCCTCTTTTTTTTTATATATATATTCTGATTCCCTGCCCTGCTTCTAGGGAACTTGTCCCTGAGGACAAGTTGCAGGTCACTCTCAGATTTTTCCTTTCTGTTTCTATTTTGTTCCTGCTCCTTAAAAAAAAAATATTTACCATGCCTTTCATTTTAAACTATATAGATGTCATTTAAGTTTTTTTATAGTTACTCCATTTTAATTTATTTATGTGTACATGTGTGTCTATGAGTGTTTGTCAAGTACGTAAAACACTTGTGAGGCCAGTAGGCAACAGACAGACACCCTAAACTGCCTGTCTATGCTCTGGGAACCAAACTAGGTCCTCTGCAAGAACAGCAGCTGCTCTAAACCACTGAGCCATCTCTCTAGCCCCTTAATCTCTACTCTTAGATGTTCAATTGCAAACAGAACCTAAATTGTACATTGTTTAATTTTTATGTCTAGTTTTACAGAACAGTCATTTTGCAATATGTTGTTTTTAAGGAACTGACTATTCCTTTTTTCTTTTTCTTTTTTTTAGCAAAAGCTTTAATTATTTTTGTTAATTTTAAGATGAAAGCTACAGAATACCGGAGTAAGGATAATTACAGAATATCATTATCTAAATATAATGAGGTTGTTAAATAGATTTTTATGTTTCCTTAGTATATTGTGTTACAATTCTGTTTCTTCGTGGATTTCTTATAATTCTTATTTCTTCATGATTAAAGGCCATGTTTGTATTCAAGTGTCACTGTTTACTACAGCAATTAAATGTATCTTTATAGATACATTTAAACATTCTTCATAGATACATTTAAATACTAATTTGTAAACCTAAGCAAACTGGAATCTTTTTGATGTTGTTGTTTGTTTGCTTATTTGTTTGTTTTTCAAGACAGAGTTACTCTGTGTAACAGCCATGACTATCCTGGAACTCACTTAGGCCAGGTTGGCCTCAAACTCAAAAAGATCCTCCTGCCTCTGTCTCACAAGTGCTTGGATAAAAGGCATGTGCCTTCACTGCCTGGCTGCAAAATAACATTAAATCTTGGCAGATATAACTCATAAATACAAATTTAGTTTTCACAAGCAAAATTTTGATAGCAAATATTAATTTAAAGGATTAGATTGCCTTTTGTATACTTGTGACTAATTTTTGAAATTTTTGAAATACACAATTTATAAAATATATTGTTTTGTATATTTATGAATTTGATATGCAATTATTAAAGGAACAAAGGGTAGGCAGTAGGCACAGGAATGTAGACCTAACAGAAATTCTAGAAAGTTATGTATCTTTGCCATCCTTACTGTCTTGTTCCTATTTAAACATATAGTCAAGCCTGTAAATAGGTGATCTCAGCTTTAAAAACTCAGAGTTGGGTGAAAAGAAAAACCTTATTTAAAAGTAATGATATTTCTAGAGTTAATTCAACTCCTTACTGAGTCAGATAAGCAATTTTCTTTTATGTTCACACCCAGCAGGACTTATATTGCTTTTGTTCTTCTCTAAAATAGCAGATAGATTTTCATAGTGTTTTAAATTGGGCTTTGTTTATGCCAAAACAAAATAGGAAGCCAGCAACCCACTTAGTCTCAATATCTTTATGTTTTCTTCAGAATCCCAATTTGTGTTGTAATGTGTCATCGGTTTTTGTTCAGTTATGTTCAGTAAATATTTGCTTATTTTATATAAAAACATTGAAGGACATTGAATGCAGTTTTTAAAATTAATTTATTTTTATTTATTTATTTATTTATTTATTTATTTATTTATTTTTTTTGATTTTCGGGGCAGGGTTTCTCCGTAGCTTTTGGTTCCTGTCCTGGAACTAGCTTTTCTAGACCAGGCTGGCCTCGAAATCACAGAGATTCGCCAGCCTCTGCCTCCCGAGGGCTGGGATTAAAGGCGTGCGCCACCACCGCCCGGTTTAATTTATTCTTTTATTTTATGTACATGAGTGTTCTACCTAAATGCATGTATGTGCACCATGTGCATGCCTGGTGCCTGTAGAGACCGGAAGAAGGTACCAGACTCCCTGGTACACACAGTATTAAGAGACTGGAAGAGGGTACCAGGCTCCCTGGTACACACAGTATTAAGAGACCGGAAGAGGGTACCAGACTCCCTGGTACACACAGTATTAAGAGACTGGAAGAGGGTACCAGACTCCCTGGTACACACAGTATTAAGCCACCAGGTGGGCATTTGAACCACCTGGTTTTCTGCAAGAAGAGAAAGTGCTCTTAAACTCTAAGTCATCTCTCTGTTATTTCTTGGGTTTTAATGTACAACACTAATGTCAAATTATTTTAGGCATTTTTCATAATTTTAAATGCTCACAAAAACATGATATGAACTAATTCTGGTTGTTGGTTATCATGTACATGGTAGATTTTGACAAGGAAAATGTGAATATAAAAATGTTTTAAAAAAGGGATGTAATTTAGATTCTAAAAACTGAAAGTCACGTTTCCATACTTTTTTTCAAAGTGGAAATTGAGCCTACTTTCTAGCAAAGTGATATTTTATGCTACTCAGTTGCTCAAAAAGAAAAAAAAGGTGCAATAACTTCTTATGTGAATGTTCACAATACAATGGATTCTGTTTCTTTTTGATAGACAATATGGTAAACAGATGGTACTCTATGAAGACAGATTGTTTTTTCCAAATGTCAATAGAGCTTTAAGGGTCCATATTTTCCCAAGCATGAAGCCAAATCTGACATACCACAGCGTGTGAAAATACTTTGTAATGCCTACTGAACAGTAAATACACATGTTTCTGAGCATCTTAGGATGATTATGCATGAGTCTGAATTAGGCAATGTAAGGATGTATATATACATTTTCTATACTTACATAGCAATAACAGTATCGCATAATTCACTGGAGTGTCTTTGATTTTGGTAATGGATCCCATTTTTGCATTGCAAATCACAGTATAGAATAATGCCATTTACATAATGTTCTTCCAGTATCCGAATGGAAAACCAGAGGTAGTTTAAAAAATTTGGATTGACAAATAGATTTTTTTGAGTAATGCATTGTATTGTGGTACTGAATATGGGATAGAATATAACTCTTGGACATTCATTTACAGGGAAAGAAAACTTATCTATATATCATTCAAAAGTCAGAATACTGGCAATTCTGTTACACAGATGACACTTTTATTTCTTCCTGACATTGTTTATTTTGACCAGATACTGTTTTGTCATGACAACTTAAAGTTTTTGCATTTATTTATTTTAATATATTTTTGAGACAAGGGGAGGGAAACAAGCTGTGCTGCAAATATGCAAGTTGGAGAATAAGTTTCCGGAAGACAGTTCTTCTACCATGTGGTTTTTGGAGAATTGGACTCACCTGTCCAGGCTTGGTAACAAAGCCTTTACTCATGGTGGCATATTACCAGTATCTTTTTAAAAAGCATGTAATTTTGTGTGCATATACACTCATTCAAAAAGCAGTGCACACTTATCCTGACTAGTAAATATCACACACATACACACACAGACATTTTTGAAAATTTTTCTGAAATATTCATTCTAGAATATTATATTTGTAGAAAATATTGGACATGAGATATATTTAGTGGGCATATTCAGTCAGATTAGTCCAATATTTTTTTAAACATTAATTCCCCAATTCTCAGTGCCTTAACAAAAGATGGATTTCTTCCTGTTTTTGTAATAATTCAGTGTGGTTCAGGTGGAGGCTTCATTTCATACAGTTATTCTACCAACTCATAATACCTCATGGATCCCATTGAGTCCTCTGCATTTAACATAAAACAATGAGAGTCTGAAAGAATATTATCTTTTGTCTACATTGTCTCAGATCTGAACTAAATGTTCTGATCAAATATGAGGATTTCCCAATTCTCTGGAAAATACAGAAAATATGATCTGGAAGAAAACCTGGAATGGGGCAGAAACTGGAGGTGAGGGGACCATATAAGAAAATACTTCAGTTCCAAACAGAAGTTCCCAATTTACATTTCTTTCAATAGTATTTTCAAATTATTGTATCTATAATTCAGAAACACCACAATTTAAAAACCTCTAGCATAGGCATTCTTTGTGTTAGTATGTAAGTGCTTATAAACTACTTATATCTCTATATACCTTAGGAGATAATGAAAGCAAAGAGAAAAACCTAAAAATTGTTTGGAATTTTGTTCAATTCAGAGTGTAGTGTGTAATAATAATAATGATCAAAAAAGATGTCTTAGAGTTCACGAAATAACAGTTATACATGAAGAAATCTTATATGCATCAGAATTATATTCACTTGAAATAACAGAAATGATAGGAAAGAAGTCAGTTACAAACTCTTTTTTTCTATAGAGCTGAAGAGTATCAAGTGCATTTACTTTATATGAACTTACATCCTGTTACTATTATTAGATTCTGTTCTTAGAAAATACATAGAAATCCATGAAACAGATATGGAATTCTTTACTGCTCATATAACTAGCTTTGAACTAACTGTTATTTTAGAAATAAATGCAACCACATGAGATCTCTACTCTTGCTTCCATCTGTTCTCAACACTGGAGGTGGCAGACACAGTGGCAAGATCTGAATTTATTCACTTAATTATTCATTCACTCTGATATTTGGAGACAGAGTTTACTATAGAAACAACTGTTAAAAGAAAGAGACAAGAGAGTAAATATCTAGAAGATTTTCCCTAATGGTCCCAGTCTAAACTATTAAAGATTCAAATATCAGGTACTTTGTAATCATTTGCCAGGATTCTACTTTAATTTTCTAGAACCTATGGATAATTCACAAAAGCGCTCTAAGTCTTCAATCATGAAAAGTTAGTTTGAAAAAAAATATGAGCAATGTGCTATGAAACCTCCATTCAACTGACATTACCTACCTCAACTGTCTAAAGCAAAGGTGTGTCCACTCTCCAAATCTCAGGGCAGTGGTTCCCATTGCAATACTCCAACCCAAGGTCAACTAGGTAGGTGATATACATCAATAGTATCTTTTATAAACAGCAAAGTATCTTGGAAAGGGCATTGAAAATGTAAGATTGGAAATAGACTATTGTGATGGGTTGAATTAAAATGACCCCCCTAAGACTTATAGTGATGTGGCATTGTAGAATAAGTGTGGCCTTATTCAGGAAGTGTGTCACTGGAGGTGGGCTTTGAGGTTCCAGAGGCTCAAGCCAGGCCCATTGCCATTCTCTCTTCCTGGCCTGCAGGTCCAGTTGGAGAACTCCCAGTTCCTACTACAGAAAATGTCTGCCTGTATACCTCAATGCTTCTATCCATGATGATTATGGACTAAATTTCTGTACTATCAAGCCAGCCTCATTAACTCATAGAAATAGAAAGCCTAACTGAGACAACTACCATTTTCTAATTACTGTTTCTGGCTTGGTTTGGGATATGATCATTGGAGTTTGTGCTTCATCTTGATGTTTTAGCCAGGTCCTTGCTTGCTTTGTGTTAGAGAGAAAACTATATAACATTCATCCAGATCCTACATAAGGAGAAAGGAGAAAAAAGAAAATATGAGCAAATTTGGCATTGGCAAACTAATTCAGAGAGAGTTGAGAAAGGAGGAAGGAATCTTTACATAGAAGGGCCATTTGGCTAAGCCTGAATTTGTGTTTGAGGTAGAATAAGAAGTCAGGTGAGAACTCCACTAGTATTTGCTGAGACCAGGTTTTATACTTGTAGAAGAGAATGACTCTAAAGTAGTGTTTCTTTGTGGAAATTTTTTAGTTATTATTAATACTTTTAAAAAGTTATTAAAATTTTTATACAATACATTTTGATCATATTCTTTCCTCTTCCCTCAGATACCCCCTACCTTCATACCCAGTCAACTTCATGCTCTTTCTCTCTCTCTTTTTCTCAAAAAGTTAAAATAAAACAGAAAAAAATTACTAAGCCATAACAACAACAACAGCAGCAGCACACTAAAACACATGGAGTATGTTTTGTGTTGAGTGAAGCTAAGAATGTGTGGTTGTCATACCAAGTGTCATTCTGTTGGAGAAAGCTGATTTCCTTTCTTCCCACTGGAGATAATTAGAAAAAACTTCTTGGTTAGGAATTTGTCTTTGTGGTCACTTTCTCTTCACCTTGCTAAGATTTTTGTCTGACCTGAATTTGTGCAGTTCTTGTGATATGGGATTTCTCTCTGTATGCTATGATTATAATTGATAAATAAAGGAAATGCTTTGGGCTTATAGCAGAGCTATAGGGGAAGAGAGCTAGGTGGAGAAAACTAAGCTGAATGCTGGGAGAGAGAATGCAGAGTCAGAGAAAAAGCCATGTAGCCCCGCAGGAGATAGATGCTGGAACTTTAGCTGATAAACCACAGCCACATGGTGATACAGAGATTACTAGAGATGGGTTAAATTAATATGTAAGAGTTAGCCAATAAGAAGCTAGAGCTAATGAGTCAAGCATTGATTTAATTAATATAGTTTCTGTGTGATTATTTTGGTTCTGGGTGTCCAGGACAAACAAGCAGCCTCCCCCAATATTCTTGTGAAAGCTAAGAGTCTCTGTGGGTTCATATCTGCACCAGCTCTGTTACGTCTAGAAGACACCGTTTCCTTGGAATTATTTACCACCTCTGACCATCACAATCTTTTAACTTCTTCTTCCACTTAATTCTCTGAGCTATAAAGAGATAAGTGTGATAAATACATTCTATTTAGGATTGTGTGCTCCTAAGTCTTTTACTCCTTGACCATTGTCCAATTGTGGGTCTTTGTGTTAATTGCCACCTACTGCAAGAAATGGCTTCTCTGGTGAGGGCTGAACGATTCATTGAACATAGCAGTATATCATCAGGAGCAGTTTTGTCACTATGTCCATTTAGCAGAATATTATCAGGAGTTTTTCTCTAAGGAGAATGACCTATCCAGTCTAAGGCATTTGGCCTCATTAACAGCATCAGATGTGGATTCTGTCTCATGGGTTGGGCCTTAAAACCACCCCAAAACTGATCAGTTACACCCATGTTATTTGTGTGTAGTAATAGGAGCCGCAGGGCTGCGTCCCCTGCACCCCGGCCACCTGGCTAGCTAATGCCCCGAAATAACAACACACAAACTGTATTCATTTAAACACTGCTTGGCCCATTATATTTAGCCTCTTCTCAGCTAACTCTCGCACCTGGACTAGCCCATTTCCAATCAGGTGTGTAGCACCCCAAGGTGCGCTTACCGGGAAGATTCTAGCCTATGTCCATCCTGGGTCGGAGCTGAATCGCGTCTGCCTCAGAGAGCGGAGCATGGCTTCTCTCTGAGCTCACTTCCTCTTCCTCCCAGCATTCTGTTCTGTTTTCTCCTCCCACCCATGTTTTAACCTAGGGCCTAGCAGTTTCTTTATTGCTTAACCAATGAAATCAACAGATTGATATATGACACACCCACATCATTTGTGCTTCTATTGTACCATTATATATTGCAGGCAGTTCATAGTAGGTAGGTCACAGGATTCATAGATGAGTGACATTGATGGTTACTTTTCTTCTCTGGTCACTTGTCACTTGTATATGTCCCATCACTAGTAATGCTGATCAGTAGGAGTGAAGCTTCTAGTTGGGTATCTGTTAGATTTTTTTTTTTCATGTTAAATAACATAAAGTAAAGTTTTTAAAAAATAGCCCCCCCCCCCCAAAATAGGTCCTTGCTATCAGGTTGTGAAGGGAATCCAATAGCCCTGGAAATAGTTTTTAATGTTTGAGGTGGGGTGCTACAGGACCCTTTTAGTACAATACCATGTAGCCTACTCATGCTGTCACATGTTATATTTGGTGTCTTATGTTTAATTAGGAGATTGTAGCCCCTCATATATAATAACTTCATTTAAATTATTTTTTTATTTATAGTTTTTTTTATTGAGAAAAGGAGAAAAAAAAAACAAGTTTCCACCTCCTCCCAGCCTCCTAACCCAGACCCAAACAGATGAATATGGGATGTACTCACTCATAATTGGTTTCTAGCCATAAATGAGGGTCACAGAGTCTACAATTGGTGATCCTAAAGAAGCTAAGTAAGAAGGGGAACCAAAGGAAAAACATATAGTTATCCTCTTGGCTATGGGAAGTAGACAAAATTGGCGGGTAGAAAATTGGGATCTTGGGGGTGGGGTGGGGGTAAGGGGAGATGGGGAGAGAAAAGAGAGAAGGGGAGGATGGGGGGAACTTGGGGAAACAGGAGGATTGGGATAAAGGAAGGTTGGATAGGGGAGCACGGAAGCACAATTCTTAGTTAAGGGAGCCACCTTAGGGTTGGCAAGAGACTTGAACCTAGAGTGGCTCCCAGGTGCCCAAGCCGAGGTCCCCAGTTAGTTCCTTGGGCAGCTGAGGATAGGGAACCTGAAATGACCCTATCCTATAGCAATACTGACGAATATCTTGCATATCATCATAGAATCTTCATCTGGTGATGGATGGAGATAGAGACAGAGACCCACACTGGAGCACTGGACTGAGCTCCCAAGGTCCCAATGAGGAGCAGAAGGAGGGAGAACATGAGCAAAGAAGTCGGGACCACGAGGGGTGCACCCACCCACTGAGACAGTGGAGCTGATCTATTGGGAGCTCACCAAGGCCAGCTGTACTGGGACTGAAAAAGCATTGGAAACAACTGGACTCTCTGAGCATGGCGAACAATGAGGGCTGATGAGAAGCCAAGGACAATGGCACGGGGTTTTGATCCTACTTAATGTGCTGGCTTTGTGGGAGCCTAGCCAGTTTGGATGTTCACCTTCCTAGATATAGACGGAGGTGGGAGGACCTAGGACTTACCACAGGGCAGGGAACCCTGACTAAATTCTTTTTTTTTGTATAGATTTCATGACTTTTCTGAGTAGTAGTTGTTTCATTTAGGGCTTCTATTGTGAAGAGACACCATGGCCATGATAACTCTTACAAAGAAACTACATTTATTTAAGGTAACTTAAATTTCAGAGGTTAAGTTCATTATCATCATGGTATGGCATGGTGGTGTGCAGACAGACATGGTGCTGGAGAGGGAGTGGAGAGTTCTACATCTTGATCCACAGGGTCAAGTGGTCTGAGACACTGTGTGCCACTTGATCATAGGAGACCTCAAACCTGGCACCCATAGTGACACATTTCCTCCATCAAGGACATATCTCCTAATAATAATACTTGGTGTGAGCTTATGGTGCTCAATTACATTCAAAGTACCATAGTAGGTTTCCACACGGCTTGCCAAAATGTTTTTAGTGATAGTTATCCTTTCCTATGGTCCATCTTTTACCTCTCTCACTCATTCCCCTTCCCATTCTTCCTATTTCTAGTTTCTTCTTTATCCATTAACAACACTGTGCTCTCTTTCCCTTTGATTGCAAGAATCCCCCCACCCCAATCCCTTATCAGCTATATAACCCATGTAGATATTTTAGATGAAACACTCACTTCTAAAGCTTAACAACTAACATGAATATATAAGAGAGAATATGAAATCTTTGATTTTCTGGGTCTTGATTACATCTCACAGGTTGATTGTTTCTAGCTTTGTCCATTTACCTGAAATTTTTCTTAACAGATGGCTAATATTTGACTACGTAAATCTGCCACATTTTCATTATCCATTTGTCAATTAATTGACATTCTGGCTATTTCCAATTTCTAGTTACTGAGAACAAGAACATGGATGAGGCTAGGGCGCTGGGACCGAATCCGAACCGGGAGGACAAAGGGGTGGCCGGTAGCTCCTTTGTTCCCATAGCCTGCCCGCAGGGAGCGGGGTGGGCCCTTTGTTCGCGAGCTAACCAAGCAGCACAGAGTTTCGATCCGGGCACCGAGTGAAACATTATTGTGGTGAGTGAGTGCTGCGGCAGCTAGGATCATACCTCAGCCCGCCCACACTTCCTGGCCATCCTACAGGGGCTATACTGCCCAAACCACCTCTCTCTTCCTATCCCATTCAGCTTACATCCAGATCCCCACACCCCCTGTCTCCCTCCCTCCTTTGGGGCATAGCGCCTCCCTGCCCAGCCTGCTAGGGCGCTGGGACCGAATACGAACCAGGAGGACAAAGGGGTGGCCAGTAGCTCCTTTGTTCCCATAGCCTGCCCGCAGCGAGCGGGGTGGGCCCTTTGTTCGCGAGCTAACCAAGCAGTGCAGAGTTTCGATCTGGACACCGAGTGAAACATCATTGTGCCTACCCACAGCGAGCAGGGTGGGCCCTTTGTTTGCGAGCTAACCAAGCAGCGCGGAGTTTCGATCTGGGCACCAAGTGAAACCTCATTGTGGAGAAACATCTCTGGGGAGTGACATCACTGGGAAGGTACATCAGTGGGCAAGAAGACCTGATCCTATAAAAGAAGATCCAAAGGGGAGTATTGGGAGGAAGAGATGGGCAGACGCCAATGCAGGAATTCTCCCAACAATCTGAAAAACAACACGAAACCACCAGAAGCCAGTGACCCCACAACAGGAGGACATGAACACCTTAATCAAGAAGAAGTAGAAAAAACTGACTTCATGAAAGTGATTGACACCCTTAAACAGCATATAAAAAACGCCCTTATAGAAATGGATGAGAAGTATAATAGAAAGTTCGAGGAATTGAGTAAATCAGTGAATGATACCCTAGGAAACCAAGGAAAAACAATCAAGCAGATAAAGGAAACAGTTCATGACTTGAAAACTGAAATGGAGGCAAAGAAGAAAACACAAACAGAGGGCCGACTGGACATGGAAAATCTAGGTAAACGAATAGAGACTACAGAATCAAGTATAACCAGCAGAATACAAGAGATAGAAGAAAGAATCTCAGATTCTGAGGATAACATAGAGAAAATAAACACTCTGATCAAAGAAAACAGCAAGTCCAACAAACTCTCATCACAAAACATTCAGGAAATATGGGACACAATAAAAAGACCAAACCTAAGAATAATTGGAGTAGAAGAAGGAGAAGAAGTGCAGCTCAACGGTACAGAAAATATACTTAATAAAATTATAGAAGAAAACTTTCCCAACCTGAAGACAGATGTACCTATGAAGGTTCAAGAAGCATACAGAACACCAAAAAGGCTGGATCAAAAGAAAACATCCCCTCGCCATATAATAATCAAATCACAAAATATACAGAATAAAGAAGGAATATTAAGAGCCACAAAGGAAAAAGGCCAAGTTACTTATAAAGGTAAACCTATCAGACTTACACCTGACTTCTCTATGGAAACCATGAAAGCCAGAAGGTCCTGGATAGATCTTCTCCAAAAACTAAGAGACCACGGATGCAAGCCCAGACTACTATATCCAGCCAAACTTTCATTCACTATAAATGGAGAAAACAAAACTTTCCAGGATAAAAACAAATTTAAACAATACGTAGCCACAAATCCAGCCTTTCAGAAAATAATAGAAGGAAAATCACTAACCAAGGAGTCCAACAATGACCTCAATAACTCAGACATCTAGAGACTCTTCACCAGCGCAAATCAAAGAAGGAAAACACACAAACCCTACTACTTAAAAAGTGACCGGAGTTAACAACCACTGGTCATTAATATCACTTAATATCAATGGGCTCAACTCACCTATAAAAAGGCACAGGCTAAGAGATTGGATAAGAAAACAGGATCCAACATTCTGCTGTCTACAAGAAACACACCTCAACCACAAAGACAGGCACCTACTCAGAGTAAAGGGCTGGGAAAAGGCTTATCAAGCAAATGGACCTAAGAAACAAGCAGGTGTGGCCATACTAATTTCTAACAAAGTTGACTTCAAACTTAAATCAATCAGAAGAGATGGAGAGGGACATTTTATACTCATAACAGGAACAATTCATCAGGAAGAAGTCTCAATCCTGAATATCTATGCCCCTAATATAAAAGCACCCACGTACGTAAAAGAAACATTACTAAAACTCATGGCAGCCATCAAACCGCACACACTAATAGTAGGAGACTTCAACACTCCTCTCTCACCAATGGACAGGTCAATCAGACAGAAACCTAACAGAGAAATTAGAGAATTAATGGAGGTAATGAAGCAAATGGACTTAACAGACATCTATAGATTATTCCACCCAAAGAGGAAAGAATATACCTTCTTCTCTGCAGCTCATGGAACCTTCTCAAAAATTGACCACATACTTGGTAACTAAGCGAACTTACACAGTTACAAAAAAACATTAGTAACCACCTGTGTCTTATCAGATCACCATGGATTAAAGTTAGAATTCAACAACAATGCTACCCCCAGAAAGCCTACAAACTCATGGAAACTGAACAGTCAACTACTGAACCATACCTGGATTAAGGAAGAAATAAAGAAAGAAATTAAAGTCTTCCTTGAATTCAATGAAAATAAAGAAACAACATACTCGAACTTATGGGACACTATGAAAGCAGTCCTGAGAGGAAAGTTCATAGCACTAAGTGCCCACCTAAAGAAAACAGAGAAAGCACATATTGGAGACTTAACAGCCCACTTGAAAGCTCTAGAAAAAAAAGAAGCAGACTCACCTAGGAGGAGTAGAAGACTGGAAATAATCAAACTGAGGGCTGAAATCAACAAAATAGAAACACAGAAAACAATCCAAAGAATCAATGAAACAAAAAGCTGGTTCCTGGAGAAAATCAACAAGATTGATAAACCCCTATCCAAACTAATCAAACGACAGAGAGAGAACACGCAAATTAATAAGATCAGAAATGAAAAGGGGGACATAACCACAGACACAGAGGAAATTCAGATAGTCATTAGATCTTACTACAAAAGCCTGTATGCCACAAAACTGGAAAATGTAAAAGAAATGGACGCTTTTTTAGATAAATACCATTTACCAAAACTAAACCAGGACCAGGTGAACAATCTATACAGACCTGTAAGTCGCAAGAATTAGAAGCTGTTATCAAAAACCTCCCTACCAAAAAAAGCCCAGGACCAGATGGTTTCAATGCAGAATTCTACCAGAACTTCCAAGAAGACCTAATACCTATACTCCTTAATGTATTCCACAATATAGAAACAGAAGGGTCATTACCAAATTCCTTTTATGAAGCCACAATTACTCTGATACCAAAACCACTCAAAGACTCAACCAGGAAAGAGAACTACAGGCCAATCTCACTCATGAATATCGACGCAAAAATCCTCAACAAAATACTGGCAAATCGAATCCAAGAACACATCCGAAAAATTATCCGTTATGATCAAGTAGGCTTCATTCCTCAGATGCAGGGCTGGTTCACATACGAAAATCTATCAATGTAATCCAGCATATAAATAAACTGAAAGAAAAAAACCATATGATCATTTCATTAGATGCTGAAAAAGCATTTGACAAAATTCAACATCCATTTATGTTAAAAGTCTTAGAGAGATTAGGGATACAAGGGTCATACCTAAATATAATAAAAGCTATATACAGCAAGCCGACAGCTAACATCAAATTAAACAGAGAGAAACTCAAAGCCATCCCACTTAACTAAGGAACACGGCAAGGCTGTCCACTCTCGCCATACCTCTTCAATATAGTGCTTGAAGTTCTAGCAATAGCAATAAGACAACATAATGGGATCAAGGGGATTCGAATTGGAAAGGAAGAAGTTAAACTTTCGTTATTTGCAGATGATATGATAGTGTACATAAGCGACCCCCAAAACTCCACCAAAGAACTTATACAGCTGATAAACAGCTTTAGTAATGTGGCAGGATACAAGATCAACTCCAAAAAATCAGTCGCCCTCTTATACACAAAGGATATGGAAGCAGAGAGGGAAATCAGAGAAGCTTCACCATTCACAATAGCCACAAACAGCATAAAATATCTTGGGGTAAATCTAACCAAGGAAGTGAAAGATCTATTTGACAAGAACTTTAATGCATTGAAGAAAGAAATTGAAGAGGATACCAAAAAATGGATGGACCTCCCTTGCTCTTGGATTGGGAGGATCAACATAGAAAAATGGCAATTCTACCTAAGGCAATTTATAGATTCAATGCAATCCCCATCAAGATCACATCAAAATTCTTCACAGATCTGGAGAAGACAATAATCAACTTTATATGGAAAAACAAAAAACCCAGGATAGCCAAAACAATCCTGTACAATAAAGGATCTTCTGGAGGCATTACCATCCCTGACTTCAAACTCTATTACAGAGCTACAGTAATGAAAACAGTGTGGTACTGGCATAAAAACAGAGAAGTCGCCCAATGGTACCGTATAGAAGACCCGGATTTTATCCCACAAACCTATGAACACCTCATTTTCGATAAAGGAGCTAAAAGTATACAATGGAAGAAAGAGAGCATTTCAACAAATGGTGATGGCACAACTGGATGTCAACCTGTAGAAGAATGAAAATAGACCCATATCTCTCACCGTGCACAAAAGTCAAGTCCAAATGGATTAAAGACCTCAATATCAGTCCGAACACACTTAACCTGATAGAAGAGAAAGTGGGAAGTACCCTACAACATATGGGCACAGGAGATCGCTTCCTATGTATAACCCCAGAAGCACAGACATTAAGGGCAACATTGAATGCATGGGACCTACTTAAACTGAGAAGCTTCTGTAAAGCAAAGGACATGGTCACTAAGACACAAAGGCAACCTACTGACTGGGAGAAGATCTTCACCAACCCCGCAACAGACAAAGGTCAGATCTCCAAAATATATAGAGAACTCAAGAAACTAGACTTTAAAATGCTAATTAACCCAATTAAAAAATGGGGCACTGAACTGAACAGAGAATTCTCAACAGAAGAAGTTCAAATGGCCAAAAGACACTTAAGGTCGTGCTCAACTTCCTTAGCAATCAGGGAAATGCAAATCAAAACAACTTTGAGATATCATCTTACACCTGTCAGAATGGCTAAAGTCAAAAACACCAAGGATAACCTTTGCTGGAGAGGCTGTGGAAGAACGGGTACCCTCATCCATTGCTGGTGGGAATGCAATCTTTTGCACCACTGTGGAAGTCAGTGTTTCGGTTTCTCAGGAAATTCGGGATCAACTTACCCCTGGACCCAGCAATACCACTCTTGGGAATATACCCAAGAGATGCTCTATCAAATGACAAAAGCATTTGTTCAACTATGTTCATAGCAGTATTATTTGTAATAGCCAGAACCTGGAAACAACCTAGATGCCCTTCAATGGAAGAATGGATGAAGAAAGTATGGAATATATACACGCTAGAGTACTACGCTGCGGTAAAAAACAACGACTTCTCGAATTTTGCATGCAAATGGATGGAAATAGAAAACACTATCCTGAGTGAGGTGTCCCAGACCCAAAAAGATGAATATGGGATGTACTCACTCATAATTGGTTTCTAGCCATAAATAAGGTCCACGGAGTCTACAATAGGTGAACCTAAAGAAGCTAAGGAAGAAGGTGAACCCAAGGAAAAACATATAGTTGTCCTCTTGGCTAAGGGAAGTAGACCAAATTTCCGGGGAGAAAATGGGATCTTGGGGATGGGGTGGGATGGGGGTAAAGGGAGATGGGGAGAGAAAAGGTAGAAGGGAAGGAGGGGGGGACCTGGGAAACATGAGAATTGGGATAAAGGAAAGGTGGATAGGGGAGCACGGAACCACAATTCTTAGTTAAGGGAGCCACTTTAGGGTGGGCAAGAGACTTGACCCTAGAGGGGCTCCCTAGTGCCCAAGATGAGGTTCACAGTTAGTTCCTTGGGCAGCTGAGGATTGGGAACCTGAAATGACCCTATCCTAGAGCAATTTTGACGAATATCTTGCATATCATCATAGAATCTTCATCTGGTGATGGATAGAGATAGAGACAGAGACCCACACAGGAGCGCTGGACTGAGCTCCCAAGGTCCCAAGGAGGAGCAGAAGGAGGGAGAACATGAGCAAAGAATTCGGGACCACGAGGCGTGCATCCACCCACTGAGACAGTGGAGCTGATCTACGGGGAGCTCACCAAGGCCAGCTGGACTGTGACCGAAAAAGCATGGGATAAAACCGGACTCTCTGAACATGGCGAACAATGAGGGCTGATGAGACACCAAGGACAATGGCTGGGGGTTTTGATCCTACTTAATGTGCTGGCTTTGTGGGAGCCTAGCCAGTTTGGATGTTCACCTTCCTAGATATGGACGGAGGGGGGAGGACCTAGGACTTAACACAGGGCAGGGAACCCGGACTGCTCTGTGGACTGGAGAGGGAGGGGGAGAGGAGTGGGGGGAGGGGGAGAAGGGTGGGAGGAGGTGGAGAAGGGTGGGAGGAGGGGGAGAAGTGTGGGAGGAGGGGAAGGGAAATGGGAGGCTGGGAGGAGGTGGAAACTTGTTTTTTGTTTATGTTTTTTTTTCTTCTTTTCGCAATTAAAAAAAAAATAAGCGCTCCTCTCCCCCCCCCCCCAAAAAAAAGAACATGGATGAGCAAGTATCTTTGTAGTAAGATGTAAAGACCTTAGTATATGTGACCAAGAGTGGCATATCTGGATCCTGTAATAGATTCATTTTTGCCCTTTTGAGAAACCTACACATTGTTTCCACAGTGGCTGTACCCGATTGCACACTCATTAGCAATGAATGAGTATTCCCTTTCCCCACACCTTCACTAGCATTTGCTGTTTTATTGTTCTTGGCCATTATAACTGATCTAAGATGAAAATTTAAAATACTTTTTGCTTGTATTTACCAATTGACTAAGAATGTTGGACATTTCTTTTTAATGATTGTCTCAGCCATTAGTCCCATCCTTTGAGAACTCTATTTTTAGTTTTGTGTTATTTTAAAATTGGGTTATTTATTTTTTGATGTGCCATGTTTTTAGTTATTTGTATATTCTAAATACTAACCCTTTTTCAGATGTACAATTTCTGTATACATTTTCCATTCCATATGCTGCTACTTTGTTGAAATCATGGTTTCCTTTATTATGCAAAATCTTCTTATCTTTATAAAATCCCTTTTATTAATAGTTAGTTTCAAAACATGTACTATCAGGGTCTTGTTTAGAAGGTCCTTAGCTGTGCCACTGAGTTACTCCCCTGATACTAAAACAACACAAATATTCAACGAAAAGAAAATAAAGACCAATATCCCTTATGAACATAAATGAGATTTTTTTCAAAAAAGTACTTAAATATCAATTTTAAAAACATATAAAAACATATGCATGGTGGTCACATTTATTTTATTCCTGAGATTCAAGAATAGGATGGTTTGACACATATGAAGCAATAAATGTAATCCACTGATAAATAAAAGGTGAAAACCACATTGTCACTTCATTAGATGCAGAAAAGGCCTTTGGCAAAATCCAACATGTCTTCATGATAAAAGTCCTGGGGTCAGTAGTGATGTAAGGGATATATCTCAACAAAATAAAGGCAGTTTATAATTCACAACAAAAAATCATTCCAAACATTGAGAAACTTAAAACATTTCCACTCATGTCAGAAATCAGACCAAGATGCCCATTTACTCTATACCTACTTATTACTGTACCTGAAGTCATAGAGCAAAAAGACAATCAACCGACTTAGAGCAAGATGATGCAAACAGAAAAGGAATAAGTTACATTATTTTTATTTGTGACAATACGATTTCATGCATGAAATCTATGTTGTTCTTGTACTGGAACACTTGTAGTCTCTGAGTATGACAGACCTGGTGTAATTACAATGAGATCAAGCAAGGGTACATTACATGGGATTTTCTTTTATTTCTTGCTTCTGTGCTTTGAACTTCTTTAAAAATAAGAACATTGCATGTGTGTATCATTCAAGAAATATTTTTTTTAAATTTGATCTTGATATTTTGAACTGAGATACCCAGTTTTTCCTTCATTAGTCATCCTATTACTATTATTTTAGTTTCCAATCATGTTTTCAATCCACAGTTTTCTAAAGTTCTTTTCCCTTTCAGCAGCTTCTTAATAAAATATTTCCTATCTGGATTTATTAACTTCATTCAAAGTGCCTGGCATTTTGCTTTTTTTTATAAGTCTAATTGGTCTTATTGGTTAATTTATCAGAATGATATTTTAGCTCCATTTTCCATAAGTTTATTATTTTCTCCCCCACCTCCAGAATATTAAGGCTATTTGTATTTTATGTGGTTATATTCATGGCTCATATTGTTGATATGTACTTCCGTAGATTTTTCCCCAGAAGCTGTGCCAGGGTAATTCTAAGGAAACAAGAATAAAAACAAGAATGGGAGAGAGAAAGTGATTTGAATTTTCTCTGAAAATGGTGTCAGTAGTCTTTTCTTTTGTTCATTTGCTGTAAGCTAAAATAACTTATGTCTAATAACCAACAGTAAAAGGCAAGTTTGTAACTGGTAAAATACTTAGCTTACAACTTCTCTAGATATTGCTTTTGTTCACTCTGATTATGTCTCTGAGGAGAAATTAATATTCAAATTCCACTTTAATGGTGATATATAACAATTGTATTTGGGTAGTTTCATTGTTAAATATCACAAATATCAGCATGAAGCAGTGTCGTATATATACAGAAAGAATATTTAAGTGTATGCGCACACATACTAAGTCTGATGCAACTGTTGTATGAAAGACCAAAACTGATCCTGTGGACTGATTGCTAGGCTAGTCTTTCATTGCAACCTGGACTGCACTGTTTCAGAAATCCACTGATAATTATCTCAAAGTTTGACCCATTCAGTTATTTTCAGAATTACCTGTATGAGATTTTAGCTACTTAGAGACTGCCTGCTTTGCCTATGCTGAGAAATCTACTCCATTTCTGCTGATGACTGATCAACCAGAATCTTAAATTTAGATCTGAAGTGTTATTGACCTTTGAATTCCTAGACCCAGTGATTGCACCTGTAATGCTGAGCATCAACTAAACAAGTTCTTTGATTCCTCTCTTCCTGGAATTTCCTCATTTAAATCTTTCTCTATAGTTATATTTTACCTGCGGTTTTTGAAGTTTCATGCTGTGAGGAACTTCTTTCTTCCACATATTTATCCAAGAAGAACTCTCATGTGGCATTGACTTAATCACCATGTCTTTATTTTTAATCTTAAAATTAAATTATATATTTTTATGTTTTTGCAGTTCAGCAGAGAAAACTTCTTGGGGCCTGTTTTCTAGTTTAGTCAATATGGTCTCATGAACTGAAGTCAGCTCTTCAAACTTGAAGGCAAGTGCCTTTTCCCCCTAACTCATCTCTCCAGGTCATATAGATGGAGATATTGGTCTAATTTTATGGATGTTTTTGTATACCATATTTTCATATTTCAGAATGAGATTTTATTATATAGAAAAAGGTTTCATTATTAGATTATTAGTGACACTTCAATATTTTATATATTTAAATTAAGATTCAGGAATCTATTCTTTATGTGTTTTATTTTTCTTATTTTAAATTATTTTACTGCTTCTCTTTATGTTTTATAAATATCTCACATGTTTTTCTGAATTGCAAAATGGATTTTTTCCATGTGCTTTCCACTTTGTTAGAATTAAAGTTTAGAGACCATAGTTTAGAAATATATATATATATATATATATATATATATATATATATATATAAATATATAATTTGTTTTAATTGGCTACTTTGATGATAATTTAATCATATGTATATATGTAGTAAATTTATAAAAAGTAAGGCAATATTTAGGCTTCCCATTTACTTTGGTCTATTTCAAAAGAGAATAACTGAATGGATCATTCCTCATTTGAGTGACTTTGAAAAATTAATTCTACTTTCTTTGTTTAAGTTTCTTATCTCTAAAATGACATGGATAATAACAGTGTTCATTCCTAGTCTTGTAAGTTTTAGGCTAAACAATACAGTTTTCTTCATCATTGTAATGAGGAATAATGCCTAGCATGTAGTGAAAACTCAATAAACATTTCATTGAACAGCCAACAAAATACATTGGTTTCCAGGAAAAAAAATAATTTTGATTAGTTCTGTTTAACTGGAGCTTTTCTATCAGTTGTTTTTGTGATTGATTTATCAAACAATTCTTCAGAAATTTTAGCCAAAGAATCTCATTTGAGAACTTGAATGTTCAATAAATACATAGTGATATAGTTTGTCCCTTTTTCAGCTCTGGCCAAATGCAGACTTGAAGTTTATGATGGAATCTCTATCATGGTTAGCATTTCTTTCATTTTCTGAACACTCCATTGTTCACTGATTTGAAAAATACCTCACAGCTGGATCTTATGGAGACGTTTTCTTATTGAAGCTCTCTGCTCTGATGAGCACAATGATCCTGAAAGGCCATTTCTAAAAACTCCACAAATGGTCAACAAAAAATGAAAGTACATCTGAACATCTGCATGGCTAGAAATATCCAAACCCAAGTAATACAGAATCGCCTAGTTAAGACATTGTTTCCTGGTTAGTTCTATTCAATCATCCTTTATATTTCAAGACTTCAAAATCTAAACTAGAGAGCAAGAAGAACAATGGCAGCCCACATGTTTATGTGAACTTTTACTGAAGAACTGTTCCTCAGAAGACCTGATAGTATAATATCAGTGGCATTGCAATTTCACCATGCCTCCTCTTTTGTGGACATTGTAGAGGAAGTAGTCTAAAACAAACTGCCCATGATTTAAAGTAGAAAAAAATCATAATCATCTTTCTTCAGGAATATCTACTCACCTTTTAAATATTTATAAAAACTTATATGTATACTTAAGGTCTGTCTCTGATAAGTTTGTTCCTTTCAAACGGTAAGAATTATGGACTCCCACCATGCTTACTGAACTTTAACAGAAAGGAGACAGTGATAGCTTTGATGTCAAATGGACTATTCATGGGACCAATAGCACCCAGTTGTGATTATGAAAAGAATCCATAGAAATCCAGTGGCAGTGATGCCTCAGTAGGGAAGGGGCTGTTATGACCAACTGAAACAAAGTGTCATGGAGAGTGCATTTGATTTGAGAACAGGTTCCCTAAATGTCTGTGTTGATTTTGAAAGACGTCGAAGAGTTATCCACTCAGATTTTTAGAATTAAGAGGAAAAATCACTCTATAGGTAAATTATTGGTGTTACGTATGTGGCTCCATGTATTTAAAAGCCTTTTCATAAACATGAATCATATGTGGGCCTCACTGATATGTGGATAGTATAGAGAGTAAATATCAATATGTTAAAAAATCAAATAAAAATATAGCTCAGCTTGAGTCAGTAATTCTACTTCATTTAAAATTAAAATTTAGAAAGTCACATCTATTTTCATAACACCTCCTTACTCTTAGTAATTCTGTTTTCTGAAGGAAGAGAAGTTTTAAATTCACTTTCAGATTTTTTCACAATAATTGAGCTTTATAATAATAATAACTTGCTTTAATAGTAATTGTTTAAAATTTAATCTATAGAGAGAATGAATACTTTTGCATTTCTTACCAAGTATAAATTTTTTTAAAAAAGTTGTAATGCATGATATTTTATTCTTATAAACCAATTTTAGAAGAGAAAAATTATATTATGCTATTATAACAAAAAATTTTACTGAACATTTCTAAGTTCATAGTTCTGAATTCAACTCCTTTTGGTTTATTATTTCTACATATATTAACTATTTCTCACATAATATTCATCAAAATCATACCACTCAGTGAAATCCAGAGTCATGTCATTTTCTTTGAAAAATTCTCTTTACTATATTGGAGAGAAATAAATTTCCTTCCTTCACTTTATTGTGGTACCTTCTATTCTTTTGCATTTACTAGCTATTCCATTTGTGGCTGTTTCCTATATACCTTCGTTCTTTTGTAAGATGCATATATGCCTTTTTGCCCATAGTTAATGATATACAACATTTGCTCAGCCACAGCACTGAATTCATAATTTTTTTGCAATCTGCCTATATATAATTTGACTTAAGATAGAAATCTGCAATTGGGCATTCAGAATAGCAAGTCATTATATGTGTAATAAAAACAAAAAATTCACAGTATGGTATTGTTTTCTATTCACTCAGTGGAAAAAATAGAAAGGGACTGCAGTAGTGCTATGAGGGAAAATATGCTCACATCTTCTCTCCAGAGAGGCAAAATGAATTCTTTTTATAATGTTATGTGGCAATGTATTTAGACCAAAACCACACAGACCTATTGGAGCAGCTCTTCTGTGTCTGGGGCTTTATACTTTAGATATTAAAAAAAAATTGCTATAAGATTGCAGCATGTTTGCAACGAGAAAACGTACATAGAAAACAAATGTTCCCATTGGCCAAACTGGATAATGGCTAATGAATTTCAAGATATTATTTGAATTTATTTAGTCATTGAAAGAGGTTGATAACATTTGGTTTGAAAAGGAGTTAGGATATTAAATGAAACAAAGCCTGCCTAGGGTTGGAGAAAAGTTCCTGGACAAAAAGCATCTCTTGAGCATTTTATACCACTGACATCTCACCTCATCTAGTGTTTGTAGCTTTTATTATTTGATGATAGGCTCCCTGTTATCTGCTGTGAGCTGAGTTCATGTATGTCACTTGTTCTCCCTGTCTCTTTGCTCACAATGTTGGTTTATTCTTTGTGAAGAACAGTCAGGCCAGCTGATCTTTCTGATTATTTTCATTTCCATTTTACAGGGTTCTCATGTAGCCCTGACTGCCAACTTTTATCTTGAGCAAGCCTGGCTAATAAGTAGACACCTTTTTGTAAACCTGTTATATATGTGTGTGTGTGTGTGTGTGTGTGTGTGTGTGTGTATTCTATACTATTTAATTGTTCAGTCATTTCACTGAATCACTGTAGCTTTCTTTCCAGAAAATAATGAAAATGTAAACCCATTAATAAGTGACAAAACCCATGCATCTCTTTCCTAGCAGCAAATCAAGTGTGAGTATCCGAGTTGTTCAAGATGACATAAACCACTCCAGGCAAGTAAAATTATGCCACATCTTATGCGATCAGATCAACACAACAGTCGTTTCCCCCAACGACTCTTATTAAATGAATTGTATGCTAAAAGCTTTCGATAATGAGTCAGGTTTAATAAATTATGCAGTCTTCATAACTTTTTAATGCATATTCTCTCAGGACTTGTCTGTCTCCAGAAGGGAATTCATCAAATAGTCTCTGAACATCAGAAACAGAAGCAAAATGAGTGGAATTGGGGTGGCTGAAGCCTAACTACTGCTAACGGGATGGGTCTAGCTTCACTTTCTCCGTCACCTACCAGACATGAGAAAGCTTTCCTGAGCGGCTCACTGGTGTCTTACTCAGTTTTTGTTTCTCCCATAAGTATTATAAATTGACCACTGAGACCTGCATCATGTTTGTGACTGATCTATGATCTGCTCTGATGCACTGGCAATTATATTTCTGAAATAAACTACGCAAAATGAGATCACGGAGAATATCTGAACACATACAGAATCACACACACATTCTCTCTCTCTCTCTCTCTCTCTCTCTCTCTCTCTCTCTCACACACACACACACACACGAGCTGGGGGAAGGTAAAACAAGATAGAGAGAGATCTTTAAGAGAAATATGACGATATATTCAGTAATGGCTCATTATGTTTACTGTTGATAGCAAAGCAAAGAAATATATAAACATATTAAAGGTGATAGTGGGGGGGGCTTTAAGACCAGGGCTAAAGAAACTGCTACTCCACCCACATCAGGGAATCATGCCTAGGGTGGTGGTGTTTGTGACTGTATGATTCTGGCAAAGGAGAGGATACAACTGCTAAACAGCTTGTAAATCGGAGCTTGACTCATAGTATTTTGTCCAGGTGAAATGTAAGGTGACAGCAACCTGCTGCTATAGAACTGTTGGGACATCTCCTAAAGCTTAGCAGCTCCCAATGAAACTGACAGATTCTAGCATGGGAAATTGTGTTTCATCAGAGTGTGCTGAGGGAAGTGGTTTTTTTCACTTTATTCTACAATAAGTTGAAATTGTGTGGAGAAATAGAAAATTAAAAGCTGTTGAAGAGGCTTCTATATGAGTTATTAAACTTTTTAATGGAATAAACATTGATATTTTGTTAAGAAAATTACCAAATAAATTGTCCAAGATTATTTGGAGCTATGAGACAATCGTCTGGCTTAGGAAATTATTTTCTTAGAGATTTAAGCCATATTTTTTTATAATTTTATTCATGTATGTACTTATTTGATCATTTGTACCATTGTCATTCCCCTTTTTCCACAACACTCTCCCTACTTTTTTCATGTCATTTACACTACTATTTATTTAAATTTATTTACTTAGATGACTGCTTATATTAATTGCAAATTTTGGAGAATCATGGTGTGGCTATTTACTAGAGGATGGGCAACTTACCACTGAATGAAAATGACTCCTCCTACGTCAGCAGACATTAACTGTCACTAGCTACTCACCTACAAGTGGAGCCTCATGCTATCCACATTTCTTGATCAAATATTGACAGGGTTAGGATAATTTATTAAAGAAATAGAGCTCAAGCAATCAGTGGCATATATATATATATATATGTATATATATAATCATTTATAGTCTATTAGCATCAAAATGAAAGAACAGTTCTACTCATTTTACTCATGTACTTTATTTAATAATGTACCAGCTGAAGGGAGGTTTATGGATTAACATACAGGATTGGAAAACAAGACAGTTTATTTATCTACTATGAAGAGATATCCAATGTATGTACCATTGAAGTCTTTATTTAATCTTGGAGGGGGTACTATTGATGTGGATACCATTGCTAGAATGTTTTATCATTTGTGTGGTGATAGCATGATCATGTTTTGTTTAATTGAAAATAGATTCTTCTCTCAACACAGCCCAACCCCATTGTCTGCTCCCTCCACTCCTCCTTATGATCTCCACACTTTCCCCTCCTGCAGAACCACCCTCCCTCCTTTTCTCTTGACAAATGTTTCTGTCCCACCTGGTCTGCAATTATTCAGTCCCAAAGAAGCCTACATTTATTATAAACTGATTGGCCTATTAGCTCAGGCTTCTTATTAATTAATTCTTACATCTTGCATTAACCGATAATTTTTTTCTGTGTTAGCCATGTGGCTTGGTACCTTTTTCAGTGAGGCATTCTCATCTTGCTTCCTCTGCATCTGGTGACAACTTCAGACTAAGCCTTTCCTCTCAGAATCCTCTTGTTCTGGTCACCCCACCTGTACTTCCTACTTGGCTACTGGCCAATTAGCATTTAATTAAACCAGTACAAATGACAAATCTTTACAGGGTACAAGACCATTGTCCCACAGGCCCCACCCTTCTTTTTTGACAAGAGGTCTCCAAGAGAGGACAGCCAGAAAAGACAAAACATGATACAATAAGACAAGGCTTCTTGCTAACCTCATAATGGCTCCTTCAATCAAGATATATCTTTCCTTAACCCTCCCCTTCTCCCCTCTTCTTCCCCTTCTCCTCATCCTTCTACCTCTACCCCAATGTTCCCAATTTTGTCAGGCAGTCTTGTCTGTTTCCAATTTCCAGGTGGGTCTATATACGTTTTTTTGGGGGGGAAGGAGTCACCTTATTACTTAGCTTCTCTAGGATCATGAATTATAGGGTCAATGTTCTTTGTTTATAGCTAGTATCCACATGTGAGTGAACATATACTATATTTAATTTTGGGGGGTCTGGGTTTCCTCACTCAGGGTAATGTTTTCTAATTCCATCCAATTGCATGCAAAATTCCGGATGTCATTGTTTTTTACCACAACTTGTACTCTAATGTGTAAATGTGCCACACTTTCTTTATCCGTTCTTCAGTTGAGACACATCTAGGTTGTTTCCAGGTTCTGCCTTTAACAAATAATGCTTCTATGAACAAAGTTGAACAAATAATTTTGTAGTATGACTGAACTTCTGGCTCTAGAAAAATTCCCAGAAAGCCACAGAATGACCCCAGCTAAGACCCTAAACATTAGAGGAGAGGATGTCTGAACTGACCTTGCACTGTATTCAGACTGATGATTATCTTAAATGTCACCACAGACACTTCATCCAACAACTGATGGAAACAGAGTCCCACATCAGAGCACTGGACTGAGTTCCCAAGGTCCAGTTGAGTACAAGGAATGAGAATATGAGTGAAGAGGTCAAGAACATGAAGGGTTCATCCACTGAAACAATTTACCTGAGCTAATGGTAACTTACTAACTCCAGCTAGATTGGGAAGGAACAAACATAGGAACAAAGTAGGCCCTCTGAATGTGGTTTACAATTGTATGGCTGGGGCAGACTGAAGGGCCAGTTGGCACTGGGATTCATCTCTATTGCATGTACTGGCTTTTTGGGATCCTATTCTCTTTTTAATGTATACCTGGCTCAACCTAGATGTAGTAGGGAGGGCCTTGGGCCTTCAACAAAGTAAAGTGCTTTACCCTCTCTTAGGATTAGAGGGGATGGAGTTGGAGGGTATGTGATGGGAATGGGAGTAGGGGAGGGAGTGGAAATTTGGATTGATATTTTTTTTTAAAAATTAATAAAAACAAACAAACAAAAGAAAAGAAAAACCTCCAAAAATAAAAACAAAATCAAAACAAACAAACAAAAAAAGACAAGGCAAAAGCCATCATATTGATTTTGGACAAGAAAATCCAGTTGGAGGGAAAGAATCCCAAGAACAGGCAAAATAGTCAGACATACACCCATTCCCACTGTTAAGAGTCCCCATCCCCCCAAAAAATCCCACTGCGCTAACAACCATACCATATATTCAGAAGACCTAGAGACCTAGTGTAGATCCATGCAGGCTCTGTGCTTGCCACTTCAGTCCCTCTGAACCCATTTGTGGCCGGCCTAGTGGATTCAGTGAACCATGTTCTCCTGGTGTTCTCCATTCCCTCTGACTCCTAGAGTCTTTCTTTCCCCTCTTCTGCGGATTTTCCCATCTGAGATGGGAGGGAGACAATGGAGACCTTCAATGTAGTCTCTCTCCCTCTCTTGTGCTAATGTCTGGCTGTGGATCTCTGCACTGATTCCCATCTGCAACTAGAGGAAACCTTTCTGATGATGACTGAATAAGACAATTTTCTATGATTATAGCAGAATATCATTATCCATATTTTTTAAAACGTATCCGGACAGAGAAAATACTTACTTAAAATGCTATTATCGACAGTGCCAGCATGATGGATACATTTCCTCAGCTTATGTTATGGCTTCATAAACAATTAAACCTATTTTTGGTCACAGGACTTAAATGATCCCGGGGGTAAAGAAGACAGAACTGTTGAGGTGTTCAGCACAGCTCCATATATCACTGATATAAAAACTGAATGTAGTAATGATTAAGTGAATTTTACCAGATCATATACAAGAACAGTTCTGGCAAGTCAGGAATCATGATGAAATTTTAACTATTGCTAGATCTCTTTATGAATCTATATCACTTTATAAATATACAAACATCAGGGAAATACAAGGTTTTTGCCTTCTACATCTGTATAACCACAAAATTCCTAACATGATGATGGTTTAAAATTTACTGAGCGTTTTTTTCTGGCTTCTTCACCAAACTATGCATATCATGTAGTTTACCTGCTTTTCCCATCAATTCTATGGAATATATATTTATGCATCCAATTTGTTTGTGATATTACAGAAAGTAATTCTGCTTTATGAAAGATTAATCACCCTCCCTTTGTAACTGTCACCTTTGGGGTATATTGAAACCAAATAAAGACTACCCTGGCATCTTATATATTTTTAGTTTGTGCAGAAGAACAGCTAAGGAGAGACAAGCAGTCCCTTACCTCACATTGACCTTAATAATGAATATTTTGTGAAGAAGTCTCACATGAGATGTTTTTACCATGTAAAAATTACAAAATTTCTCAATATGATCTGTCGTAGTCTGCTCCAAAAAGGCCAGGTAGAGTGTCTGGAAGGAGGCACGAGGTTGAGGACATGGTAGATTGTAAGAAATAGAGACAGGCAACACAGGATAGATCTGGGAGAACTGAAGGTGAATACCAACCAGCCCTAAGTTTGTTTTAGAGTCTGCTTATATACAAATGTAGAATAAAGCACAGTACAGACTGCCAGTATCTAATCACAGGACTATTCTTTTTCTTGAGTAAGCAGTTTCAATTTCTATCTCGACGTTCCTGAGGTTTGCCATCAGCAGTGTTCTTTCTACTTAGTGAGTGTGTTCTTTTCTCATGGGCAAAATGTTCTTTCCCATGAGCTTAATCAGAACCTTCTTATAGCCCTCAACGATGCTGGCAGAGAAGGCAAGCTTGAACTCAAATGACTTTTTTAAGTCAGAATTGATTCCAGATGGAAACTGACTCACACGAGGGTTTCCACAATGATCCCCTATCCCCAAAGGTTACAGAAGGAAAAATGTCCTAGAGTTTCAGAATTAATCAACTTCATCTTAAAGTCTTTGCTTTTTGTCTGGTAAGTACCCTTTCAACATCTGTCTGTGAGCTCTTTGAATTTGGAATCACCAATACCTAGCATCATAACTGAAAAATAAAGAAATGGTATTTATCTTCAGTCTTCACTGCCTTTACTGACCAATTGGAGAATACCTATCACATTTCTCCTAAGGACAATATTGTACGTAAAGGCAAGAATTTGGAGGGAGAATCTATTCACCAAGAACTTCTTCTGAGGAGAAACACTCATGTGGAATGATCAGTAGATCTACAAAACAACTATAGACTTTGAATATATGTGGTTTTATTTATCGTTTATCAATAGTTTGTTTGCTTCATATTCTTAATGATATATGCTCTACTGTAATTTTATCTATTTTGTGACTGATACTGATAACATTTTGTCATAATGGTTGGATATCTTTATGAGAATTGTTGGATTAAAGTATTTAGTAGAACTTTTTCCTTTTATTGAAAATAGATTTATTTCCTCATATAATATATCTGATTACGTATGCCCCCCCCCTTCCCAACTTGTCCTCCGTCTCATCCAGATCCACTCATTTTTTGGCTTTCATCAAACAGGCTTCTAAAGAACAATAATAAAATAAAATAAAATAAAAGAGAAACTAATACATTGGACAAAACAAACAGAAAGAAGGAAAAGAGCAAAAGAAGGCATAATAATTGGAGACCCACTCTTTTCCACACTCAGGAACCCCATAAAAACAGCTAAATTGGATGCCTATACACACACACACACACACACACACACACACACACACACAGAGAGAGAGAGAGAGAGAGAGAGAGAGAGAGAGAGAGAGAGAGTGAGAGAGGACCTGGTGCCAACCTGTGCAGGCCCTGTGAGTGCTTCCCAGTCTCTTTGAATTCATATGAGAGGGTCTTGTTTTCTTAGTGTCTTCCATCCCTGTTGGTTCTTATACTCCTTCTGCCTCCTCTTCTATGGGTTTCCCTGGCCACTGAGAGGAAGGAGTTGATGGAAACATCCCATATAGGGCCGAGTCTAAAGTCTCTCACTAAGTTCTTTGTTTAATGACTAAATTTATCATTTCTAGAAAAATCATGCATTTATTGTAATATGTTTAACATCAATTACTTAAATTCACAAATAAGATGTTTATACAAGAGAAAACTTATTAAAAGAAATAGGATTGGAAAAGTATTTCAATGAGGTTGAAATTTTCACTATAGTCTAAGACTGAGTTCCCTGTCCTTTTAAGTTGTAGTGGTACATTTTCAATTTTAAACACACATTTACTTACATACACATCTGCCTATTGTCTCTTACTTCCACATGAGGATAGCACATACTTTCTAGTGGAAAAAGCTATCAGACACCTGAGAGATATCTGTTTTTTTGACAAGTGAAGTACATGGCTGCATTCATATTGGTAAACAGGCTTTATTATAAAATTGTTTTCTTTGTGAGGCCGACTCATTTTGTTACTAGCTTAGGCATACTATATAACTGTGTTGAGTCTCAGTGCCTTTAATGTTATAAGGATAATAATTTTACTTCTGAGAGCATTTAGGAAGTTCAAGTCAGCATATTGGCAAAGGTTTCTCTGTACATATAAAAAAATCCAGATTCTCTGTATGTTTTCTATATTTACATGTGTTCATTTTAAACTTTATTTATTTCATTTTTATTTTATTTTTTTGTTTTTTTGAGACAGGGTTCTCTGTGTATTTTTGACTGACTGGAAACTCACTCCATAGACCAGGCTATCCTTGAACTCACAGAGATACACCAGCCTCTGCCTCCCAAGTACTGAGATTAAAGCTGTGTGTCACAATACCCAAATATTTTCTCTCTCTCTCTCTCTCTGACTTTATCCTTTTCTTTTCTCTCCCAAGCCTACATATATTTATAAACATACTGTAAAACATTTAGAGGTTTTTTTTACCTGAATCTCTCTTTACTGTATATCTCTCTTTTTCTGAACACATGAATCTCTAATTTGCTAAGCAATATGGATAGGATTGAAGCCCTGGCTTTGACAACTGGATCCACCCATTCCTTAGCTTTCTGAGAGTCTAGCCTCATGGTAGAGGTACTGAGCAGAGCAGAGCCTCTTAAAAGAGATGCAAGTTTTTTGCAGCTAAAGCTGAGTCAGGAAATCACTCTTAAGTGAGAGGTGCTTACCTCTAGCAAACAGAGCTCACCTGAGAACATGCTGCTATCAAGAAATCATGCTCCACTCTGTTCTTTTGTGTCTAGAATTACTTCCCAAGCTTTCTCAGGTTTTATGTAGATGCAGTTGTCTATGTTGGCGTCATTTGTTGCAGAGGTTTCTGTCCCCACCTCCCCTCCTGGTCCCACAGTCATTCAGTAGTCCCAAAGAAACACACAGAGGTCTACATTAATTATAAACTGGTTGGCCTGTTAACTCAGGCTTCTCATTAACTCTTATAACTTACATTAACTCATAATTCTTGTCTGTATTAGCCACATGGCTTGGTACCTTTTACCAGTGAGGCATTCTCATCTTGCTTTCTCTGTGTCTGGATGACAACTGTAGACAAACCCTTTCCTCTTCCCAGAATTCTCTTGTTCTAGTCACCCTGCTTATACTTCCTGCCTAGCTACTGGCCAATCAACATCTATTAAACAAGTACAAGAAATAAATCTTTACAAAGTACAAGACCATTGTCCCATAGCACTATCAAATGTTCAGTTCTTAGCAAAAAGAAATGCATTCTCTTTGACTTTAGGTTTGAATATCCATAGACAACACACAGAGTAGAAGTCATAAGTAGTACACCAAATATCACTTGGAACTCTAAAGGTAGGCTCAACTAAGAATGTTTTAAGAAATTCCATGCTCTGAGTACAGAAGAATGTTTAAATTAGTTCTTGTTGGTATTGCTGTAGCTGGCTATGCTGAGTATTACAGCCTCAGTGCTGCCCTCCTCTGTGCTCTAACATGAAGTTTACTATCTCTTTTACATCCATATTTAACCTAAGTAATTATCATTTCCATACTTGTGATGTTAGAGTGACAATTTTTATTTCTCCATTTTAATGTCTGTTCCTTCAAATACATTCAAATATTCCCTATAATTCAGTTACCTCTAGCTTGTCCCACTTCTAGCAGGGTTTCTAGTGCCCTGTGTTCTGCTCTTCTCGTAAACAAAAAGGGTTTCAGGAAACTATGATATTGTAGTTAAGTTCTGAAGAACATGTAGGAATGAAATGTCTATAGAGGTGCCAATTTTCTTTTACATCTTAGGATGCTGCACCTCAAGTATAGGCTCTAGTTTTGTTAGTCCTCAAGAGAGAAAAAGATAAGATTGCACTGTAATTGTTATGGCGAGGCTGTCACTTTCAGTTATGATGGCCATTTTAAAACACGACTTCAGTTACAACCACCAGAAAAGGCAGGGGATAAGAAGTTTTGTTCTTTATTAGTTTATGGTTCCAGAGGGGGTGCTTCCTTTGATGTCATATTCGCAAAAATGACATGAACACAGACATTAACATGTTGTTTTTTTCTGGATATGAAATATACTGAATGTTTTCATTATTGTAGAGTATAACGTTATGTTTACTCCTCCATCCCTCAATATTTAGAAGAATCATTTGGCACACTTTAACAATTTATATAGTTCTCATGCCAGTTATCGATTTCTCCTTTGTTTTTGGTCAGTCTGTGATATTTATATGTGGCACATGTCATATACACATATTCCTGAACTGATTTATATTCTTTTCTCCATGTTTACACAGCTATAGAAGCATTTTATGAAATGGAACTTTCTGCCATTGATAGGAAAACATGTGAGCAACTTGAAGGATGCATGCACTATTAGTAGGGTGGTCTTATCATCAATGGTTAACAAGATCTGTCTTCCACAGAATGTTTTCTCATTAAGAAAGATTGATAACAGTGCTGTTTATAAAGAATGTATTGACAATGATAGCAATCAGGTCAACAAGGGCTTTAAGTCATATGCTGTATAATTAACAGGAGATTATTACTGCCAGAGTGGACATCTGCTTAAGTATAAGTTGGAATAACAAATAGCTCAGCAAAACTTTCAAAAACAGAATGCTGTGACATGAAATTTACTTGTGGTAATTTTAGTAAGTGACAACCAAGTTAATCCTGCATATCAATGGGGAGTTTGACTTCTAGTCTAGGTGATACTAGATGTTAATTTGGTAGCTTCAGAATTTGTTTCTTATTTCTTAAACAATATGCAATACCTTCAATATTTTGGCATAAATAAAATTATTTCTGTTTCCTCTTATATTAAATACATATGCAAATTATATTACAGATATGCAGAGTTTTAGTATTCTTTACTCATCTTTTTTTAAAAAGGAACTAACCATGAATATAATTTTAAAATAACAATTTGTACTAAATTAGGCTAACTTTTTCAAAGTTCTGGTAAGAAGGATATTTTTGAATCATCGTAATTATGATTTGTTGGAATCTGATTTAAAATATATTTTAACTGAAATTCCTTCACTCAAACTGAAATCAAGTTACTGGGAAACTTAAAAATATATGCAAATGCACAGTGATAGGAAATACTAAAAAAAAAACAATCAACAACACACAGCTAAGCTTTGGCCAAAATATGTACCAGTCTGAGATTCATGCAAGAAGATATAAAAACATAAATATAAAATGGGGATATATATATATATATGTATATATATATACATATATATATATATATCCCCAATATATATATATATAAATTTTTAAGGCAGCATAAAATGAGGTTATATTCAAGAGCAGGTTTTCAAGTATTTCATTAGTAAGACCATCAAATAGTTCTGTACGTCAGCAAAATTTTGGTACATAAAAATCTAAGAAACAGAAGTTGTTTTAAAATTTTTGTAAACCTATTTATAAGCTATAGATTTAAGGTAAAATTTCAACTAGGTTCCAGGAAATGGACACAGAATAACAACAACAACAACAAAACATGTTAATGGCATTTTTTGGGAAAACTTTGGGATTGTTTAGACAAGGGATCTTTGGTAGGGATTCTTAGTTTTAGAAAACAACTGCAGCATGAGGGCTGGCTTGTTGGGGTTTATATCCTGCCCAGTTCCCACAGCTAATAAGCCCCCAAAGAAAATCACACAGAGGTCTCCATAAGATTATAAACCGATTGGCCCATTAGCTCAGGCTTCATATTAGCTCTTATAGCTTACATTAACCCATTATTCTTATCTATGTTAGCCACATGGCTCAGTATCTTTTTCAGAGGGGCAGGTCACATCCTGCTTCTTCCATGATTTGAGCAGGCAGGACTGGGGAAAGAGCTTCTTTCTTCCCAGAATACTCCTGTTCTTATCGTCCCACCTCTACTTCCTGTCTGGATGTCCCACCTATACTTTCTGCCTGGCTACTGGCCAATCAGCATTTATTTAAAACATGATTGACAGAATACAGACAATTCTCCCACACCAAACAACAACAATAATAAATAAAAATAAGGATGAAATTTGAGCTGACATGTTGAACTATGCCTCTCAATGTGATGACCAGTGTCCTGTTATGATACAACGAGAGTCGTACCAGATATCAAAGAGATTCAGATTTTAAGTTAGTGGATTTTCCAGTCTCCATCTTTATAATTTACTCTTTGTGTGGCATTTTAGTTTGACAAAGCAATACTTTAAAATGAGATAAATTTGGATATATTTATTAAAATAGAAACTTTTTTCTTCTGTTCAGTATCTTTCCTTCACATTATTTTATGGTTCACAAACAATTGCATATCCAATATATTTTTTGATTTCATAATAAAATAAATATCAAAAATGTAAATTCTAATTATAAAAATTCTTGTTTCCTCAGTTAAAACCCTTTGACAATTTCATAACTTGTATGATATTTTTCTCTGTTGTACTCATTTATTGAGTCAGTTGTTTATTAATATGAATGAATATATTCAAATTATTTTCCCATAATCTTTTGATTAATTATTTATGACACATTTTTCTAATATTTCTTTTCTGCATCAATTGAACAGATGTATTTCATATTTCTTATAAAATATACTATGTAATGTAAAATTTGGGACTTGCTGTAAGTTCATTGCTCACAGGTTATGTTATGCATACCTAAGAATATTTGTCACTACCTGCTGTATTAAAGTGTTGTCTGAAGAGTTTTTTGCAAAACTAACTACTCATGCAAACACAAAAGTTTAAATAAGTATAGCACAAACTGATGAAATATGTGCATGCTGAATATTCTTTATAGCATACAAAAGAGACAGTGATGTGGTGGGAACTAAATTTCTTTCTTTGGGAAGATGATGCATGAAAGTTGCCAATAATTATGTGGTCTTTGGGAAACAGCAAAAACATGAGATGTTTGGCATTTTCATTGGTTTATAAAGGTCTCTATGTTATGTTATCATCTTAAAGTAACTGACTACAAATTGGAGATGACATGTTGGCTTACACAATATTGAACTTGTTTATCAATCCTCTAATTCATCCTTGGACATGATTCAAATTGTTTAAGGAATGTGTATACTTTAAATCAAAATAGACATTCATGATATTTAATTTACTTTTGGGTTCATAATATGTGTATTGGTAATCTTCTCAGAACTCACTGTTACTTGTTTAGCCAACATTATTCTTTCTGACTCTGGTATTAAAAGACCAAAGGCATCTGGCAATTCTCTAGGTTTCTTCTTCTTCATGTAATTGAAAGTGAGTGATCAAGGTCATTATCAGAATATGAACAGTTATGACATTACAACTCATAATGAAGCATATATAGGTTATAGTATAATTTTAACACTACAAAATAACTAACTCAAAATAAAATTCCTTAAATTTTAATTTAAAAGCATCATTATTTACCATGACAGATTTGGAAAGATTCCTAAGAAGTGAAATACAAAAGGATTGTCCTTTGTTCATATTTTTAAGGATCTCCTAAATATAGAAATCTAGTTTTTTTTTTTTTATTTTGAGCAGTTTATTAGCACCACGCTCTAACCGACTGAGCTAACCGGCAGATTATTTTGAGCAGTTTAGAACACTAGCCTTATTGATTATTTTTTCTATACCATGTTTATTATAATGTATTATAATAAATATAATTTATTTATTTATTTATTTAATTTTGTATTATATTAACATTATTATACCAAAATGCTAGATTGGATTTTTTGTTTGGATTTATACACAAACCAGTGCACTTTTATAGAGTTTTGCATATTCTAAAACTGCCCAAAACTTCTATATGGTTATTATGCTTCTTTGGGATTTTTGGTCATGACTCTTCTGCACTTGTCTTGTATCTATGGATTTTCTCTATCTCTTGGTTGTTCTCTGTTCTGCCTTTCTGCATCTTGGTAAAAGCTTTATGTAGTTTTTGTCTTACATCGATCACTTATGATTTGTTTGTTCATTTCCTATTATTGGTTCTGTTGTTCTAAAATAATGAGTTTTTCATTACATTGAGTTTGCAAGTAGGGAAATAGTTCTAATTTGAATCAGATGTATAAATTGATTCGGTTAGACAGGGTTGTAGAGAAGCTTTTCTGTAGTACATAATTAAACAAGACTTCATGCTGTAGTCACAGAGTTTTACTGTTTAATCTTTTCAAGCTTACTGTTGTAGAGACCAAAGGAACACTCCTTTTCCCAATTCCACTAGGAAGTTTAGATATCTTGGATTTTAAATGGTTTCTGTCTCTATTATCTATCAATCACTTCACTACACATACCTATTTATATCTATTTATTTTCCTCCATCATCTATTTTTGCCATGTCTATCATTTCTTATGTATTAATTATATTTATCTATGACTATGTGTAAATCTATATATTTAATACCTAAAATCTATCTTCCTATAAATCATGTGTATTTATTTCATATCTATCTATCTATCTATCTATCTATCTATCTATCTATCATCTATCTATCTATCTATCTATCTTCCTGTCTATATGCATAACTATAAAATATGATCATTAGTATGAGTACATACAGAGGTATATGCACAATTCTCTAGGTTCAAAAGAGATAATGATCTGTAAATGATTCTGTCTGACAACAAATCAGAAAACAAGTATGTGACAGAAATTTGCACAGCTGTGTACTCATAATTTAATATTTATTCTTGTGGAACATGCATTTTTATTTTATAAAAGAGACCAGCATAATTTTTAAAATCTTTAGTTATTTAAGAGACCTCTGAAAAAGCCTTCTTTTTTTTTTGAAGTTTAAGTGGGGATGAGAGGGAAGGGAGGAAAAAAAAGATAAAAAGGTAACTCAGCCTGCTTCTTATCTCTCTCTCTCTCTCTCTCTCTCTCTCTCTCTCTCTCTCTCTCCTCCCTCCCTCCCTGAAACCATTCAGTGTGCCAAAATGTAAATGTTGTGTTGTGGAGGCATCATTATCAAAGCATCTCCTATGTGTATGAGCACAGAAGGAGTGTAACTAATTGAGTACTGCCCACAGAATACAAAATTAACAGTTTGACAAGCAAAGGATGATAATATGCATTTTCCTTCTGAACATGATCAGAATTCGTTACTTGTTCTGCAGAGGTACCAAAATGAGCCACAGCTTTGTAATGCACTATGAATTCTCATTGTAGTATAGCAAAAGTTCTGTGTATATGTAAATGATAGTTCACTATAATAAACCAAATATAATAAAACCAATTTATATAGCTCATTAACCTATGGTGGTCAATTTTTACTCGTGTTTCTTTGTTTCTGATTTTATATATTTTGTGTGTGGTTTTACTAATTATTTATATCTACTTTATCTTTTATCATAACTAAGGAAAACTATGACTATCTATTCTTCAACACCATCAAAGACCCCAAAAGGATATAATATTACCTAAGTAAACAGAAAGTAGATTGCAAACAACTTCCAAAACTCTATAAATGATGGAGACATCTCACTACCTGGACAGTCACCCAAAGTTCTTTTCTAACTTTAGAGCACCTATCTTCATCCCACAGGCCCATAGTTTCCAGTAGACTTTTCCATGAAGCAGGAAATTTCAAAGGCAGTTCCACCTATATTAGCAGTTTGTCATTCACTTTCTTCTGTTTCCTTCATAATGCCTTGCAGACTCTTTAATGAAGCAGGAACTCTGAAGGACCATCTCACCTTTAGGGAAGCACAGCAGTCATTTTTCTGTGGGTTCTGAATGCCCAGATTAATGGGCCAGCACAAATTGGAATTGATGGGTGAGAATAAGAAAATGAGAGGAGTGGGTAGGGAAATTAGGAATTATCTGAGATGAGTTGGTGTAGGGAAATGAATATGATAAAATTATATTGTTTGTTGCTACTAATGTTGAATCAGGAAAACCTCTCGTAAAGGAGATGGGTTGCCCATGTTTGCTGCCAGCAAACAGAGTTCATCCTCACCCCCCACTCCCCAAAAATTGCTGGCTACCAAGAATCTGGGCTTAATTCTGTTCTTTTGTGTCTAGAATTCCTTTCCAAGGAATTCTAAGATTTTACATAAATGTAATCAGCCCCATGTTGGTGTGGCAATCTGTTGTTGGAAGGCTGCTCATTCATTCCCTGGTTGCCCGTACCCAAAATAATGACACAGAAACTATATTAATTAAAGCACTACTTGGCCTATTATCTTACACATATTTATAGCTGTCTCTTACACCTTAAATTAACCAAATTTATTAATCTGTATATCACCATGTGGTTGTGCCTATTAGTAAAGTTTCATTTGATGTCCAGCATCTGTTTACTGCAGTGGCTACATGGCTTCTCCTTGATTCCACCTACTCTCTCCTCCTCTTTCTGCTTGGAATTTTGACCGTGCCCTATTTTGCAGTGCAATGGGCCCAAAGCAACTTCTTAATTAACCAATGGCATTCACACCACACAAAGAGGAATTCCACATCATACATGCTTTTAAACCATATCACATCCCTATAATGAATCTAAAATCATATGAAAATAAACAATATTATATATTTTAGCATTATCTTCAGCTTTATATACAAATCCTTACCTAAATCTATTTCTTACTGATCTATGTTAATGGATTTCCAGCTAAGATTTCTTTTAACTGACCCTGTTCCAGTCCTGCTTGCAATTCCAAAGACAGAGTCACTGTCTAATATTGATGAGACCTCTCTCAAGTCCAGGTCAATAGTTTTCTGTGACACCCTGCATTTCAGTATAAATACATTGACAATAATTATTTGTGTTCTTTTTTTCTGGATTACATTTGAGTTGATTAGCAGATATTAAAACTCAACAGGTCTTTTTGTGTGTATACATTGTCATTATTGAGTATTTTACTTGGTCTTTCTTCACTTTCTTTTTTAATTTAAATAGCATTTTTTCACTTCTTTTATGTATCAATCAGTTTCCCATCCCTCCTCTCTTCCTGTCCTTTCTCTTTTACCATTTACCAATCTCCCTTTCCACTCCTGCTCCATCTCCATTCAGAAAGGAACAGGCCTCCCATGGACTTGCACAAAATATGACACATTATGTTAGGGCAGAACTGGGTTCCTTCACTTATGTTAAGGTAATCCAGCATGGGGAGCAAGTTACCAAGCCCAGATAAGCACCAAAGAGGGGTCACTGTTAGAGGCCTTACTAAGAGACCTAGCTACACAAGGGTCACACACTGCTGAAGGTCTAGGTTGGTCTCATACAGGCTCCCCAACTGTTTTTTCGGTGTCCATGAACTCCTGCCACTTCAAATCAGCTGTCTCTGTGGGTTTCCCCATCAAGACCCCCCTGACTCATACAATCCCTCCTTCCTTTCTTTAACAATATTCTCAGTGTTCATCTCAGTGCTTGTCTGTGGATCTCTACCTCTGCTTCCATCACTTTCTGGATAGAGTAGCTCTGATGGCAATTAGGGAAGTCACAAATCTGCATAAAGTAGGTGGCCAACTCAGGTACCTTCTCTACTATTGGTAGGAAGGAGAATTAGTTGGGGTCATCCCTTCTGGATTCCTGGGGGTTTCCCTGGCACCTGATTTCTTCCTAACCCTGAAATAGCACCCCATAAAGATGTCTCTTTTTCTTAATCTTCCCCTCCACCATGCCTCCAACTCACCTCCCTCACCCAGTCCAACCCACCCTCCTCTGAACCATCTGTTCATCCCCACAAACCCTACTACCAATTTACACAGGATATCTTTCTTATCAGTTTCTCCTCATAGGGAAATCCATGCATTCCCTCTTTGAGCCTTCCTTGTTATTTAGATTCTCTGAGGCTATGGATTATAGGTAGGTTGGTTATTCTATACTTTACTTCTAATAACCATCTGTTAGTAAATACTTATCATGTTTTTCTTTCTGGGTCTGGGTAACTTCACTCAGAATGATTTTTTCTTTTCTAGTTCTATCCATTTGCTTGCAAATTTCATGAGGTCATTTTTTTTTAAACTAAGTAGTATTTCATTGTATAAATGTATCACATTTTCCATTCCATTCTTCGGTTAAGTGGCATGTAGGTTGTTTCCAGATTCTGGCTATTATGAATAATGCTACTATGAACATAGTTGAGCAAGTGTCCTTGTTGTATGATTGTTCATCCTTTGGATATATGCCCAAAATTGGGAAAGCTGGTTCTTGAGGAAGATTGATTCCCATTTTTCTAAGAAATGACCATACTGATTTTCAAAGAGGCTGTACAAATTTGCACTCCCACCAGCAGTGAAAGAGTATTCTCCTTACTCTACATCTTCTACTAATAGCCTACCAATTCATGGAAACTGAACAATTCTCCTCTGAAGTGCCACTGGGTCAAGGAATAAATAAAGAAAGAAATTAAGGAGTTTCTAGATTTCAATAAAAATGAATGCACAACATATCCAAACTTATCAGATACTATGAAAGCAGTGGTAAGAGGGAAGTTCATAGCACTAAGTTCCCACATAAAGAATTTGGAGGTATCTCACACTAGTTACTTAGCAGCACACCTCAAAACTCTAGAACAAAAGAAGTAAACTCACCCAGGAAGAGTAGATGGCAGGAAATGATCAAACTCAGTGCTAAATCTATAAAATAGAAATAAAAAGAACAATACAAAGAATCAATGAAACAAAAAGTTGGTTCTTTGAGGAAATCAACAAGATTGATAAACCCTTATGCAAACTAACCAAAAGATGGAGAGAGAATATCCAAATTATCAGAATCAGAACTGACAAAGATGACATAGTAGACACTGAGGAAATCCAAAGAATCATCAGGTCATACTTCAAAAACATGTACTCCACAAAATTGGAAATTCTAAAAGAAATGGATAATTTTCTGGATAGGTACCACATACCAAAACTAAATCAAGACCAGAAAAACAATTTAAATAGATCTACAACCCCTAATGATATAGAAGCAGCCATTAAAAGTCTTCTCCCCACTTCCCGCCAAAAAAGCACAGGACTAGATAATTTTAGCACAAAATTCTATCAGAATTTCAAAAAAAAGTTAATACAAATAATCCTTATTTTCAGAAGGAACATTAATAAACTCTTATATGAGATTACAATTTCTGATGCCCAAACCACACAAAGATGCAACTAAAAAGAAAATTTCAAACCAATCTCCTTTGTGAACATTGATGCAAAAATACTCAATAAAAGGCAAACTGAATCCATGAATATACACACAAACAATCACCCATCATGACCAAGTAGACTTCATCCCATAGATGCAGACATGGCTCAACATACAAAATTCTGTCAATGTAATCCAACATATAAACAAACTGAAAGAAAACAAACCACATGATCATCTCATTAGATGCTAAAAAGACTTTGACAAAATCCAACACCCCTTTCATGATAAAGGTTCTGGAGAGAACAACATTACAAGGAACATACCTAAACATAATAAAGGCAATATACAGGAAGCCAACAACCAATATCAAACTAAATGAAGAGAAACTCAAACTGATTTCACTGAAATGAGTAACTTGCCCTCTCTTTCCATATCTAGTCAATATAGTAATAGAAGTTCTGGCTAGAGCAATAAGACCACAAAAGGATACAAATTGGAAAGAAAGAATTCAAACTTTGATAGAGCAATAAGACCACAAAGGGATACAAATTGGAAAGGAAGAATTCAAACTTTTTCTATTTGCAGATGATATAATAGTATACATAAATGAGCCCGAAAAAATCTAAAAGGGAACTCCTTTTTCTCTTTTTGTTTTTATTGAACTATAAACATTTTTCTCGGTTCCCCTTTCTTCCTCCCCTTGCCTGTATAATTTTCTGTGACCCCCATGTTCCCAATTTACTCAGGAGATTTTGCCTTTTTTTCCTTCTTATTCTAGCAGGGTACTCCTACTGATAAACACCTTCAGCAACATTGCAGGATACAGGATTAATTAAAAATTGAGTAGCCCTCCTATATACAAAGGCTAAATGGACTGAAAAAGAGATCAGAGAAATATCACCCTTTACAATATCCACAAATAATATAAAATATCTTGATGTAACTCTAACCAAACAAGTAAAACAGCTGCATGACAATAACTTTAAGTATTTAAAGAAAGAAATTGAAGAAGAAATCAGAAAATGGCAAATTTCTCATGCTTATCGATAGGTAGGATCAACATAGTAAATGTTGCAGTCTTCTCTTTATTTTTTAAACAGAGTCTTCTTGGCTGGCTGCCCAGTATTCTCCAGGAATGTGGCACCTCTTAGCAGTCCTGAGCTTACAGGTGTGCCTGACATTTTTTTTAATGTGGCTACTAGGAAACCTGAATCACATTTTCCTCCTTGTGCAACAGACACTAACCAACTAAAATATCTTCCAAGACAATGGGCTCTGTTATCTTTATATACTCCATGTGACATCACTGAGCATCATGGAGTATACATATGATTTAATTGTTGATTCTCAAATCAAAAGCTCTCCAACTGATATAGAACTTCATATATATATATTCATCATAACTTTCCTTTGCTTTTATCTTGTCTACAGAAATCATTGATTGGCGACTATTCATCAATTTGCTCAAGCAAATTAGAGCTGTGTTATTCAATAGGTACCCAGTTGAATGTTTAAATGAATTAAATGAATTAAAATTAAAGTTGAAAATACGATCTCTTGTTTGCTCTAGCAAATTTTAAATGCTCAATAGCTACATACGACTTTTTAATCACTATTATTCAACATTTTAACATAAAAAATCTAAAGCCACAATTTTGCTTTGTCCCCATCTTCACTGCTTATTCTCTCTCAATCTCTGGCCTTATTTACCGTAGTAAAAAAATCTGCACTTAATTTGAGAAATAAAAGGATATTAACTTGATTAAAAATATATTGTTTTTTTTCCCCTGGTTTTGCCAAGAAGCATCAACTCGGATGAAGAAGTCTGACTTACCTTTCAGTTTGTATTCTGAAAACTGTTTATTTGCATACCAGCTATCAAAATCTACCAAAATTATAAGTTTAGCATTTTGCCTCTTTTAAACCAGCATCCTTTATGATTTCCCACTGCTTATAATTCAAAGTTCAAATATTGTGTCCTGGTTTGTGAGTTCAATGTGAGTTGGTTGCTGCCTGACCACAGCACTCATTTCATGTGTCTGTTGCCCAACTCTCTGCTTTCACCACCACTTCATTTCTTCTTCTACTTTCTAGTAGAACACACCTAACTCATTATATTTTAGGTATTTTTATTAAATTACTTCATTTATCTGGGATATTTGCTTTTATCGTATGTATTGTTAGTTCTGTTTGTACTTTGGTATTGCCAGTTAAAAGTACTTCTCCTAACTAAATGTGTGATGTCATCTCTGGACTCATTTCTGAATACATTCAACTCATTTTAGTCATGTGTGTAGTCTTTCTTATTAACATTATTATGTTATTATTATGTATTATTTATTTCTCCATTCTTCTAACAAGAATTAACTTTTATTAAAATTGTATTGTACAATTTGTTTATCTCTTTATTTCCATTCAAAGTTCCAACTAAACAGTAGATAATTGAGTCTCCTGAAATGTGAGAAATGCACATTAAACCAAAATAAAACAAACATCAGAATTAAGATTATTGTTTACAAATGACATCATTCAAAATAGACATTATCAGTGTTCATAGTAATTAACTATGTTATTTAAAGTATAGTTTGTTTAAAACTCAAAATGATAAGGTATGCCTGAAGGACAGGACAATATATTATATTCTGTGCTGCCATCTCTCTATGCAAAGGCTTACCTATGAACCTCAGAAGTAAAATATTTTACCTTCAGACTTAATGAAAACTTATATTGTGTTAAATTAAAAATGTTTATTTTAAAAATGAATCAGTTACAGGTATTAAGAATTTCCACAAATTAATTTAGTAGATAGTCTAGAAGAATAAAGCAGAATGAGATTTATGAAACACAGAATTTAATTTTATCTGTGTAGTGAGTTTGACCACAAGGAAGCTTGGTTTACTGAAATTTGATTAACAGATATGTTTATTATAGATGGACAGATCATATCAGTTCATTACAGGGAAGCAAAAGAGGTAATTTATCTCTCATGGTGAGATTTAAAAATATAGAAAAATGTAAATGTATTCACAAAGCTTCCATGTATAAATTGCTGTGAAAATGTGTGGAGAATGTCACAAAATGCATGAATTTGTAATATGAACTTATTTAACTCTCTCTGTGTCCATATGTTAGAATTGCAACTTCCCTTAAACTTGAATGTGAGGAAAACAGAGTGTAAGTTTTTAAGGACATTCCTAGATCTCGCAGCTAGTAAATATCAGAAAGAAGAGATGATTTCAGGTGGCTGTATTCCCAGAGAAAGAGAGGTAGTTTCTAAGTGACAAAAATCTGGTAAACCCTGGGTTATGTTCTCAGCTTGTCATTGTTATTTAGGGAGACTGCACACAATTTTATTAGGTTTTTTATAGTTCCAGTGTAAGATGAAGGGATGTAGTAATTTGTTTCTTTTGAGCAGAATATTCTGTAGCAGGAGATTCCTTGTAGACATGGATACGATATGTCTGAATTAAACCTCTAACCTGTAAAAGTCAAACTACAGATGTAATTCTGTTAAGGATTTTCAAATGAGGTATCTGGGATACATTCTGCAAGTTGCCCTGCCCAAAGGATTCTAAAGCCTTTACAACTTCCAAAACACAAAAGGAAGGCAACAAGCTGGAAGTCCCTCTACAAATATCACACTGAGCCAATGTTCATATTGTAATATTTGACAGGAGCCAGGAACACAGGTGAGAAGAATTTCAGTTGGACTGTCTTTTATACTCGACTGCAAATCGAGAATGCCTCTGATTATACATGCCACTGAGTGACCATGGTCCTTATTTATTTGTTTTGTTTGTTTGTTTGATGTTGCTAAAATAAGTTATCTGAGATAGGAAGACAGGTAAAGAAAAATTATACTAAGATACCTAAATCCCTAAGATAGAAGAAAGTTTACAATGTTTTATTGAGGATCTAGCATTCTTGCCTCAGTATAGATGGAATTTGGATATATGAAAGATGCAGAGAACCTGAGACCACTGTATGCATGATAGAGATTCCACTGTTGAGGACAAAAGACAGACCAGAACAGTATTTACACTGGTTACAGATGCAAACTTCTTTTTCTCTCTTTATATTATATCAATTATTTTGCATATGATAAAGTATACAGATATAAATATTGCAAATGTTTATCAAATCTAACAAAATATTTCTTCCTAGAACAAAAAGTTAAGTTCATGAAGAAATTATAGAAACTCATAGTCCTGAAATAACCAAAGGTTCTACCAGATAGTGACTAAACTTTCCATCACAACGGGTGCTGTGTGTGGGCAATTAAAAATTGGTATTGATTTCTTGATTCAGGTCCTGAATGTCACAATTTTTGCTTCCTTTCTAAAATAAACCTGATGTCTGGTGTCTGATCTCTAGAGATATGATAAAAATATTGGAACCTGGTACTTATGCCCAGAAGAATAACAAATTTATCTGTGATAGTATAGAAGCACCAGGACCTCTTTGAAAATTTTTCTGACCTGCTCTCCATGGTCAAAGGAAAAGTAGAGAATTAAAAATTATAGTTGTTAGTCCTGAACTCTTCATACAGGCTTAATACAGCCAGAGAATGATGTCATAAAAGATATAATATATCAGAAACATCAAAAATCTGTTTGAATATTGTCTTCTCAGATATCAATAAAATTTGAATAGTTTATTACATAAAAATTTAATCTAATCTTAAAATTTAATAACTTTTTAATTTAAAAATAAACATTACTTTTTCATGGAGTTAGAATGATAAGTGTATGAAGTTTACAGATAGAATTTACAAAATAAAGTAATATATTACAGAAATAAGTAACTGACAACAATATACCCTTTCTTCACCAAACATGTATATTTTAATTTAAAATTGAATATATATGCATGCTGTTTATACTTAGAACTTTTCTGAGTTTTATAAAATCTCAGCTAAAAATATAGAATTCATAAACAACCATGAGCTGAAATTAAATATATAAAAATATAACATTATGAAATATTAGCTTTCAAAGGAAAAAATAAAATATCTACTTCAGAAATACAAAAAGAAGAAAAAAGTAGGAAAAAACAACATTAACACTAAGGTTAATGCATTTCTTTTGAGGTAGAGAGAGGGTAACAAAACAGCCCCTGTATTATGAAACATCTGGTCATTGAATCAAGAATGGACTTTAATTGGAAACAGACAGATGGCACAAACACTATTAGCACAGCAAAAGCTGTTGTGTAGACATGAGATCTAGGATAATGACTTTGGCAGAACTGTCTTTATTTTGCATTGCCAGTGATGTTATTCAGATCGGATGAAATATCCTGGAGGTTGACCTCTGTGCAAAACATTCCTCCAAACATATTTGTAGTGTTTTGAATAGGCAGATGATTACATGTTCTCAGGTAATTAAAAAAATAGATTGGACATTTCCATTTAGGATATTTTGCTCATATACAATCATATGCTATGAGATAGAATATTGCCATAATGGTATTTTGCTTCCTTTTGCAAATGTTAGTTCAGAGTGAGAATTTTTCCATGTACCCTTATTATACAAAAAAAAAAAAAAATCTCTGTGAGTTCGAGGCCAGCCTGGTCTACAAGAGCTAGTGCCAGGAAAGGCTCCAAAGCTACAGAGCTGTCTCGAAAAACTAAAAAACAAACAAAACAAAACAAAACAAAACAAAAAAAAAAACAAAAAAAAAACCATGCACTGGTTTTACTCCTAGTAAATTCATTCCCTGAAGGATTGTTATTTCACTCAGGGATGTTTGAACTTCATTGATCTTTCTTGAGAACTAGATAAATTTTGGAAATATGCATAGAAGTTCTTGTGTAATATTTAGATATTTATCCTTTACAATTATACTCAGAGCATGTGAATCATAAGCAAATGTGCCATAATTTTTGTTAGATGCACAGACAACACATGCAGTCTTTACAAACAGGAATAAACATCTACAAAGATGGATGGAAAGGGGGAGTGTGGAATGACAATTACATAATTATAATTAAATTACTGATGATGTGCCTACAAATCCTTAAATTGTAAGTCATTTAACTTTCTCCTTGTTGACTGTCTAAATGCTCTACTTTTTGTTGTTGTTTTTGTTTTTCGAGACAGGGTTTCTCTGTAGCTTTGGTGCCTGTCCAGGAACTAGCTCTTGTAGACCAGGCTCTACTTTGTGAATTTTGCATGCAAATCTATGGGAATAGAAAACACTATCTTGAGTGAGGTAAGCCAGACCCAAAAGGAGGAACATGGGATGTACTCACTCATATTTGGTTTCTAGCCATTAACAAAGGACATTGAGCCTATAATTAGTGATCCTAGAGAAGCTAAATAAGGAGAACCCAAAGAAAAACATATAGGCATCCTCCTGAATATTAACCTTCATCAGGCGATGAAAGGAGACAGAGACAGAGACCCACATTGGAGCACCGGACAGAAATCTCAAGGTCCAAATCAGGAGCAGAAGGAGAAAAAACACGAGCAAGGAACTCAGGACCACGAGGGGTGCACCCACACACTGAGACAATGGGGATGTTCTATCGGGAACTCACCAAGGCCAGCTGGCCTGGTTCTGAAAAAGCCTGGGATAAAACCTGACTTGCTGAACATAGTGGACAATTAGGACTACTGAGAACTCAAGAGCAATGGCAATCGGTTTTTGATCCTACTGCACGTACTGGCTTTGTAGGAGCCTAGGCAGTTTGGATGCTCACCTTACTAGACCTGGATGGAGGTGGGTGGTCCTTGGACTTCCCACAGGGCAGGGAACCCTGATTGCTCTTTGGGCTGATGAGGGAGGGGGACTTGGTTGGGGAGGGGGAGGAAAATGGGAGGCGGTGGCGGCGAAGAGACAGAAATCTTTAATAAATAAATAAATTTAAAAAAATGATACTGTTTGTCTTTCTCCAACTTTCATTAATTATTTTGATTTTTCCATTTTGAGTAATCCAGAAGAAATCTCTCTTTCACTCTTCATTACATGACTTTTAAGTTTTTTCAGCCACTTAGAATATTAAAGAAAAAATATAACATTATAAATGCTTTTAGGTTAAATCTTTCAGCCTACATGTGATAAAATTAAGGCCAACCTAGCATCCATATATGAGAGAAAGTATGTGATATTTATTTTATTGGCCAGGGTTACCTCATTCAGGATGATTGTTTCCAACTCCAAACATTTAACAGAATTTTTCATAACAACTGATGAACTTATAACAGTCGTCAAAGCACTCAGAAGACCTGTGTGATGTGGAAAGTCCTCCTGTCTATGTGTTGCTTTTATTGGTTAATGAACAAATCTGTTTTGGCCAATGGCTAACCAGAATAGGGCAAGGCTAGAGATTCAAGCTCATAGAGGAGGAGAGAGTAGGCAGAGTTAGTGAGAAGCTATGGAGCTACCAGAGGAGAAAGATGAGAGCTGCCAGTAAGAACCTTGTCTGTAAACCACAAGCCTCATAGTAAAATATAAAATAATAGAAATGGGATAACCAAAAATATAAGAGCTAGCTAGCAATAAACTTAAGTGATTGGCCAAGCAGTGATTTAAATAATATAGTTTCTGTGTGATTATTTTCGGAGTCTAAGGTCGTCAGGAAACAAACAAACAGCCCCCTCTGACAACAGATTGGCATGCCAATATGTGCCAGCTAAATCCACATAAAACCTGAGGGATTTGGTAAGGAATTCTAAAAACGAAAGGCATAGTTTATCACAGCTTCTTGCTTTGTTTGCTAGTGGCATGGCACAGCTCCTTTAAGAAAGGTTTTCTCTTTGATAAAGAAGCAAAAAATGTCAAATGGAAAAAAGAAAGCATATTTAACAAGTGGACTGAATATCAACATGTAGAAAAATGAAAATATACCCATATCTATCACCACACTCAAAACTCAAATCCAAATGGATCAAAGACGTCAACATAAAGCCAGCCACACTGAACCTTATAGAAGAGAAGTGGGAAGTACACTTGAACACATTGGCACAGGGAATCACTTCCTAAATATAACCCCAGCAGCACAGACACTGAGAGAAACAATTAATAAACGGGACCTCCTGAAACTGAAAAGTTTCTGTAAAGCAAATGACATGGTCAACAAGACAAAACGACAACCTACAGAATGGGAAAAGATCTTCATTAACCCCACATCAGACAGAGGTCTGATCTTCAAAATATACAAAGAACTCAAGAAATTGGACACCAAAAGATCACATAATCCAATAAAAACTGGAGTACAGACCTAAACAGAGAATTCTTAACAAAGGAATCTAAAATGACTGAAAGACACTAAAGGAAATGTTCAACATCCTTAGTCATCAGAGAAATGCAAATCAAAATCTGAGATTCCATCTAACACCTGTAAGAATGGTCAAGATCAAAAACACCGATGACAACTTTGCTGGAGAGGTTGTGGGGAAAAGGGAACACTTCTACACTGCTGGTGGGAATGCAAGCTGGTACAACCCCTTTGGATGTCAGTGTGGCGATTTCTCAGAAAATTATGAAACAACCTTCCTCAAAATCCAATAATGTCACTTTTGGGTATATATCCAAAGGATGCTCAATCATGCCACAAGGATGTGTGCTCAACTATGTTCATAGCAGCTTTGTTTGTCATAGCCAGAACCTGGAAACAACCTAAATGTCCCTCGATCGAAGAATGGGTAAAAAAAAGTGGTACATTTACACATGGATTACTTCACAGCAGTACTTTAATAGGCTGAAGATAGATGCCCCAATGCTACAGAAGAACTTTGGGTGACTGTCCAGGCAGCAAGATGTCTCTGTCAATTCTAGAGTTTTGGAAGTTGCTTAAAATGCACTTCCTATTTACTTAGGTAATTTTATATACTACTGGAGACTTTGGTGGAGCTGAAGAATAGATAGTTATATTTATAGTTTTCCTTAGTTGTGATAAAAGTTAAAGTATATATAAATATTATAACTGTAATTCTTGCTTGATACCTGGTTTGCTTTATGAATTTTACAGTGTTAAAATTAAAATTCTCCTTTTCATTTAGACAAAAAAAGGGAAAATGGTGTGGGAGGTCCTTCTGTCTATGGGTTGCTTTTTTGGTTAATGAATAAATCTGTTTTGTCCAGTGGCTTAGCAGAATAGGGCAAGGTGGGAGTTCCAAGAAGCTAGAGGAGGGGAGAGTAGGCAGAGTTAGTGAGAAGCCATGAAGCTGCCAGAGGAGAAAGATATGAGCTGCCAGTTGAAACCTTGCTGGTAGCCCATGAGCCTCATGGTAAAATGTAAAATAGTAGAAATAAGTTAACCTAAGATATAAGGGCTAGCTAGTAATATGCTTAAGTAATTGGCCAAGTAGTGATTTAAATAATATAGTTTCTGTGTCTGGGCAGCCAGGAAATGAAGAAGCAGTCCCTCTGACAATGCCTGTGCAAGTCAGACAAAATTCCAGCATAGAAGGAGAAGAAGATAGACTCTAAGTCTCTCTACCTTCTGAGGAACTAGTGATGATTGATAGTCACTGGAAAAGGAAGAGGTGGATTTTTTAAGGTTGTGGTTCCTGAAAGGTTCATCATGTTTCAGGGGTTAGGTAACCAAAATAAGACTTGATGGCTTAAATAGCAGCAAAAACAAAAGGACAAGAAATTGGGTGAGTCATAAGATGGGAACAAACCAGGGAGGAGTTGAGAGAAGGGTAATATGATCAAAATATATTAAATGAAATTCTAAAATAATTAATATTATATTATTTTTTAAAAGAATGATGTTTTATTAATATCTCTTCACAGTTGCTTTCATCAGGCTCTTAATGAATGGAACATAGGGAATCTATCACCAGGTTGTAAAGACAAGCTGCAGTAGTAGGGAGAATTAGTTCTAGCTTCTGCAGTCATTCCTGTATCTCCTCTTCTCCTACCCCTTTTCTTTTTAGTTTTTCCATTTTCTTGCCTTCTTCCTTTTCTTTCTTTCTCTTTCCCTTCCTCTTTTTTTATTTCTTTCCTCTTCCTTTTTTTCTCTTTCTTTCTTTCTTTCTTTCCCCTCCTTGCCTCCATTTGTCCCTCCCTCCCTCTCTCTTTTTCTTTCTCTTTCTGACAAAGATTCACTTGTAGTCCTAGTGAGTTTCAAGCTCATGTTTATTCTCTGGCTCCAACCTCTGAAATAGTAAGATACAGCTATTAAACACCATGCCCATCTCATTCTACACTTGAAATGACTACACTTCATAACAAGGAAAAATAACACTAGACAAACGATTGTGCATCAGAAGAAGCCACAAAGCTTCAGCCCTACACAAAGGACCTCTACTTGTAACTAAGAAAGCTTGAGAGGGAAAAATAGTCTTCCCCAGGAAAGAGCATGCCAATTTCTTATCCAATATCAAATGGTCATCCCTGGAAACACATGTACAAGGTTGTATTGTTTGTATTGATTATATCTATGTATTTAGGAATATATATGCACATACATATATATCCATTCATGTAACAACAATTAAGAAAAAAAGTAGGGCATAAAGTTGAAAAGACTAAGGACTGATGTGTAAGAGAAAAGGAAGAGAAAATGATGCAATTATTTCATAGTGACACCAAGTAAAAGAAATATTTTTTTAAATTCTTCAAATATGCCAATTGGTAAGTTGTATATGGACAAAAAGGCAAATCTATTATAAAAGTGAGCAAAAAAGTAGAAAAATACAGCCACTCAATGACAGTTGATCACATTTATTAAATTTTACAGTGTGTCAGGAATAGAATTAAGCGCATCAAATGAACTCTTTTGCACAGCCTTTCCAGAAACATTACACAGTGGGCATCATTTGGAAATATTGTTAAACACATTGTATAGATATGAAAAACAAAGGTCCAGGCATGTTAAGTCCCCATAGCTTGAAGTGTGAAACACAGAATTAATCTCATAGTATTCTTTAAGTATTTTTGAGCAATTCCCTGGTAAATGCTTCCTTTAATAGATATGTATAAGTCAGTCTGCAAAAACTTAATTATAAAGTAGAATCAATTAAAAACTGAAAAATTTAAAAAAATAGATGTCTATGAAAAGTAGCTCTCCTTGTTATCTAGCATTAGTCCAAATTAACTTGGTTATTTCTTTTCAGATGGCTCCCTAGATAATATCATTTATAAATTTTGGAAAGTATTAAAATAGCATGTGTGCTAAATTGGAATTTTAAAGGTAATTGTCAGAATTTATTTTTGTCATAAAGGGAGATACTTTTCTTTAGCAAAGCATTTTTGCAGAGTAAGTAATGTTAATAGCTTCTTCTATATTGTTTATATAATTTTGTAGTATAATGTTCCACTGACTCAGTGCCAGAGGGAAAGCAAATAACCTACAGTGGTTATGAAACCCTACCTGGTTATACCTTGTTGTAGGAAAGATGCCACTTATTTGTTCCTGGCCTCTTAGGCCTGAAATAATCACACAGAAAATGTAATAATTAAATCACTGCTTGTCCCATTAGTTCTAGCTTCTTATTGGCTAACTCTTACATATTAATTCAACCCATTTCTATTAATCTGTGTTTGTCTCATGGGTGTGGTTTACTGGCTCAAGTTCCATCTGGCTCAGTGGGCCTATCTGCTTCTTTCTGACTATATCTTCTCTCTTCTAGCATTCAGCTTAATTTTATGTACCCATCTCTGTTCCCCTACAGGTCTGCTATAGGCCCCAAAGCAGTTCCGTTATTAACCAATGATAATCACAGCTACAGAAGGAAATACCACATTAATACCTGGCCTGATTCTGGATTTTTTCACAGACCCTACTCCTTCCTTTGTGTTTCAAATACCTTTTCCTGCCCTATGTGAATCTTGATTGAGTTTTACATGCATATAAAGCCTATGCAAAATTTGGTTTTGTGGAAACCCAGAAAACCATGGTACCTCATGGATCATGTATTTGCACCTGGCATTGTATTGTTAGAAGATTCTGTCCTTGTTTTGAGATATGGAAATCCACTAGCTAAAGTGTAAACATAGGAAAAAATAAGAATGCTGGGAGGTGAAGGGACGGCACTTCAGTTTACCAAGACTGAGCCCCTATAGCCAGGGAGGCTAAGTTCATTCTCATGTCTCTGGGTCTTCATTTCTTGGACATACGTGAACCCCCCCCACACACCAAAATACTCACAGCATAATATGGTAACTAGATTAATGAATATGATATCATAAAGGTTCATAATCAGTGCATCTAATAGTTTTCACTTTGTGCAGACCTTGATATAAGAGCTACAATCTGTAAAGCCTGAGCATACTTCAAATGGCATATTACTACTTTGATCAAGTGAATCATACAGAGGTTAATTCTCTATCTACTTAATGATATGTATAATTGCTGTGGTGCTACATGGTAATTAAGTCTGAATAGACAACATATGATCATAATTTTACATTGCCAAGATAAAACTTTATAGTTCTTTTCTTTGTTATTTTTTTAATACTCTGCAACTGGCAGTGCTGAAAATTTTATTTGATTTCATGTAAAAACTTAATAGTCTGTTTCTCTCTGTCTCTCTCATACACACACACACACACATGACTCATAACTACTGTCTGTTCCCTTAGTAACACACTAATTTTTCTAATATTGAAGTTCTGATTATGCACTTTCTCTTCTGTTCCTTTCAGTCTGTATCCCATATTCTGGAGTTAATACATATTTTCTATTTAAATACTAATTTCCCAACTAACATGACAGTAAAGCATTGTTTCAGCAAAATACCCTACCTGGACAAGAGTAAAGAATCAAAGAGGATAATTGGTGTTAACTGCTAACCCCATACTTAAGTGCATACCCATATACACCTGAATACACATGAATGTGAACATGCACAATTTGTACATATGTGTGTGTACGTGTGTGTGTGTGTGTGTGTGTGTGTGTGTGAGAGAGAGAGAGAGAGAGAGAGAGAGAGAGAGAGAGAGAGAGGCAGGTAGAGTAAGAGAGAGATGTGAGATTCCCCACTATATGTTGTGAATATGTTTCATTACTATGGGTTAATAAAGAAGCTGCTTTGGCCAGTGGCTTAGAAGAATAAAGCCAGGTGGGAAATCTGAGCAGAGATATATAGAGTAGATGGAGTCAAAGAGGCACCATGGGGCTGATGAAGGAGACAGACACCAGAACAGTACTGATAGTCCACAACATTGTGGTAATAAGCAGATTAATGAAAAAGGGTTAATTTAAGATATAAGAGCTAGCTAGATATAGAAGCTATTGACCAAACAGTGTTGTAATTAATACAGTTCCATGAGATTATTCACATCTGGGTGGCTGGAAAATGAACAAGCATTCTCTGCGTACTAATAGCATAAATGTGTGCCAACTGCATCTACATAAATCCAGAGAGAGTTTGGAAAGGAATTCCAGGCACAAAAGAACAGAGTTAAGCTCTTCTTAGTAACAGCATTTTCTTTGGTAGGCTCTGGTTATTGGAGGCTAGTAGAGGCATGATTTCTTTGAGAGAAGGCTTTCTGACTCAGTGTTGGCAGCAAAAATCTGTTTGGCTCCTTTAAAAGACAGCTTCCTGACTTGTGCTAGTGGAACAAATGACTGTGACCCTTTAAGAAGGTCCTGCACTTAAATGGGGTTTGTGAGCAGATTGCTACCAATTGCTTAATGGCAACATTGACCTTCTGAATTTCTGGAGCTGAGGTGGTGAGATTGGCTTGCAAAGGTGGTGAATATACCTCCACCATGTTAGATGGGACAGAGACAATAGGCAAAGTTTTAGCAGTGATAGCCCTGCCATGCCTCCTTAGTATTTAAAAAAGGCTGCTAGTCAGAAAATGATTACAGATACACAATGAGACATATTCAGATGAAAAATACCTTTGAATTGATCACAATATTGGCTAAATATACATGGGCTTAAGAGAAAGAGAAGAAAGTGCAGAAATACATAGGTTAAGGGAATAAAGATAATAAAATAAATATTAAATATTAATAGATGAAAAAAGCCACATAAAGATGAAAAATATACAGAGTCTGGATTATGTATACGATTGCAGTTTCTTTAAAATTTTTGACTGCTAATGAGCTAACTGCAGAGATATGTTTGACTGTTGGGGGCTGCTAAGCTAAACCAACATAAAGGTATCTTTGCTTCAAAATTTGAGCCTAAGGATATGTTACTTTGGAAAAGAAGTTCTGCTTTTGTTTCCAGAGAAGATAAGAACCTGTGGATTCCTTCCAAGATCATGTGGTTTGATGTAACAATACCCACTGAAAGGTCTCTGTGAGCCCTAAAATTACTTTGCCCAACAAACAGCAGTAAGCATTTTGGAGAAAACTTTGCCCAAATTCCTAAAATGATTGTTGTTAAATGTTTGCTTTCATTTAAAGGGGGTTAATTATAAATGATTAATGGTCACAGTCTATTTCTAAAATAAAGGGTGAGGGCATATAATATAAAGATGAATACTTTGCATTCTTATGGATTTTGGTTTATTGGTACACATTTAAGGTCAATTTTGTTATATGTATATTTCCACTCTTGTTTAAGGTATTATGTTTATATGTTGTAAGAAGGAATGGCAGGCTTCATCCTGCCAGGCTTCCATCCGCCCGGCTAGCTTACACCCGAAATAATTACACAGAAACTGTGTTCATTTAAAATACTACCTGGCCCATTATCTAGCTTCTTCTATAGCATACTACAAATTGGCGCAACAATGTGGTAACTAACTCCACTTAAAAACCTGAGAGGGCTTAAAAGGGAAAAAGAGTTTTTCACAGCTTTTTGGTGTTTGCTAGGACATGCTGCAAAGAGTGTCCTGACTCAGCAATAGCAGCAGGAAAAAAAAAACCAAACAAACAAAAAAAAAAACAAAAACAAAAAAAAAAAACATGCTATTTTAAAATGTGGCTTGCTGGGTCCTGCCACTAGTGCAATCTCCGGCCATGGGGCATTTCAGAGCTCGAATGTTTATGTGCCCACTTGGGGTCTGGAACAAGTAGCTGAGACCATGCCCATGGCTCAGCTCTTCCTGCCTGAGTAGGCAGCAGGATCAGGTCTACTAGAAAGTGGCAGTTTTGAAATACCAGCTTCTGGGTTGTGCTGCCAGTGTGACCTCTGGCTTCTGTGGGAGACAGAACATTTAAATGGGATTTTGTGAGTAAAATGCTATGGTTTGTTTGATGGCAACTGGACTTGCTATGTGCCTAAAAAGGGAACATTGCATGCAGTGGCTCAGAGGCAGAAGCATCTTCGCCATGCTAGCGGTGCATTGCGCACGGCTCACAGGCACAAGCGCCTCTTGCATGCAGGCAGTACCTGTATTTGACCTGAGATTGTCGAAGCTTAGATTCTGAAGAGCTTAGCATTTTAAAAGCTCTTCAAGACAGTAGAGAATTAAAGACAATGCAATAGGACAGATTCATACATAAAGACCTCTAAATGGGTCATAGTATTAGACATATGTAGGCTTGGGAGAGAGAAGAAAAAGAATATAGAAAATAAAGTTATTGCTTTAAAAAAGGGTAAAGTCTTTAAAGAGACAGAGTACAGATAGTTATATATTAAAAAATAAAGAAATATAAGCCACGTAAAAATGGAACATTCACAGAGAGTTTGGATTCTCTATTTTATTGTATTTTCTTTGAATTTTTGACTGTGAAGAAGCTAAATACAGAAAGATATTTCATTGTGTGGTCTGCTAAGCTAATCCCACATGTATATTATAAAGCTATCTTGATTTCAGAATTTGGAACTAAGGATATGATGCTTTGGAAAAGAGGTTCTTGTTTTGTTTTCACAGAAGATGAAACCCTATGAATTGCTTCTATCCCAATATGGTATGATAGACCACACCCTCCTGAAAGGTTGCCGTAAACATTTAAAATTAATTTCCTCAACTGCTGACAGAGAGAAACCTAGCATACAGGATATACCATGAAAGACCTGATTAATAGCACCCCCATACAGGGCAAAGCAGTTTGGAGAGAAAAACTATGCCCATATTCCCAAATACTGTTTATAAATGTTCTTTTGCATTTAAAGAGGGATATGATATAGATATGAATAATTTACATTGGTATAGATTTTGCTTTGCTGACATAAATTTAAGGTCAATTTTGTTATATGTGATTGTGTAGCTCATTTAAAAATGTAATGTATAATTAGAAATATAGGTTAATGTAAATCATCGATAATAGTCAAGCTTGTAGTCATGTTTGATTTTCTAGATATTAGAGATATATTTCAGTTAGATAGGCATTCTTCATATATATTAAAGACTACAGAATATGGCATTTAATGTTTTAATAACTTAGGGCCTTTCATGACAATGAGACACATCTGTTCCTGGCAGCACCAGCTACGTCAAGAGGAAAATGGACATTGAAGAGGCTCCTTATGGAGTTTGTTAGCTATTTGAGCAAAAAACTACTCTTACCTAGACTGACGCATAAACTGGACATGAAGAACCCATAGAGAGAGGACAGCTAAACTTGACTAAAGGTGAGATGATCCTTCGGGGTTCCTGTTTCATGAAAGAGTCTGTGAGACATTCTGCAAGACATAGAAAAAGTGACTAAACTGTATTTGAAATTTCCTGCTTCATGGAAATGTCTGCTAGATACTATTGGCCTGTAGGCTGAAGATGGATACCCCAACGGTACAGAGGAACTTTGAGTGACTGGCCAGACAGCAAGATGTCTCTGTTATTTATAGAGTATGGAAGTTGCTTATTTCTTGTTTACTTAGGTAATATTATATCCTTCTGGAGTCTTTGATGGAGTTGAAGAATAAATAGATAGTTATAGTTTTCCTTAGTTATGATAAAAGATAAAATAGATATAAATAATGTGACTGTAATTCTTGCTTAATATCTGTTTTGTTATATGTAATTTTACTATGTTAAAGTGAAAGCCTTTTTTTTTTTGCTTAAACAGAGAAAGGGGAAATGGTGTCAGAGGGTCTTCTTTCTATGTGTTGCTTTCATTGGTTGAATAAAGAAAACTGTCATGGCGTTTTGACAGGGCAGCCCTTAGATGGGCATGGTAGACAGAACAGAATTCAGGGAGGAAGAAGTCAGTGTGGCAGACACCATGGCTCTCCTCTTCGAGATGGACACTGGTTACACTCATGCTGGTAAGCCACAGTCAAGTGGCAATACACATTAATGGAGATGGGTTAAACAAATATGAAAGAATTAGCCAAGAAGAGGCTAGATATAATGGGCCAGCCAGTGTTTGAAATGAATAGAGTTTCTGTGTATTTATTTTGGGGTATAAGCTAGCTGGATGGTGGGATACAGCCTGATGCTCGACATTACAACATTTATACAGCTAATTCAATAATGCAATGTGTAATTAAAATTATGAATTTATAGATATTCATCTATAATAGTCAAACTTGACATTATGTTAGGTTTTCTAGATGTACAGAGATATATTTCAGATGAATAGGCAGTCTTCAAAACTTTAAAGATTTTAAAAACTTAGACTTTTCTCAACAGTGAGAAATGCCTGTTTCTGGCAGGACCAATTTCTTAAGAGAGGTTGATGGGCATTGAAAAAACTCCTTATAGAATTTTCTGTCAATGTGACAAGGCTAACCATTTCGGCAAGAAACTGTTCTTGCCTGGACTGCTTGAGGGTATGCTATATAAACTAGACATTAAGGACACATTTAAAAATGACTACTGAATTTTACAAATGATGGGATGGTCCTTTAGGGTTCCTGCTTAATAAAAGAGTCTGCCAGATGTTCTGCAGGACTCAGAAGAAAGTGATTGACAAACTGCCTATATAGGCAAAACAGTCTTTCAAAGTTCCTGCTTCATGGATAAGTCTGCCAGATACTATGGGTCTTTGGGCTGAGGGTGGATGAACCACTGTTACAGAAGAAATTTGGATGACTATCTAGGCAGTGAGACATTTATATCAATTCGATAACATTGGAACTTGCTACAATGCACTTCCTATTTATTTAGGAGATAGTATATACTTCTGGGATCTTAGATGAAATTGAAAAATAGTAGTTACAGTTTTCTTTAGTTATGATAAAAGATAAAGTAGATTTAAATATGGTAATTGTAATTCTTGCTTGAAACATGCTTTGTTTTATTATGTTAAAGTTAAAATCATCTTTTTTATTTAGACAGAAAAGGGGAGATGATGTTGGATTCCCCCTCTGTAGGCTATGAATAGGTTTTATTATCATTGTTTAATGAAGAATTTGATTTGGCCAGTGGTATAAAGCCAGTCAGTAAATATAAACAGAAATATACAGAGAAAGTAGGCAGAGTCAAAGAGATGCTGTAGAGCTGCCAAAATGAGACAGATGCTAGAAACTTACTAATAAGCTACAGCTTTGAGGTGATACACATATTAATAGAAATGTGTTTATTTAAGAGATAAGGGCTATCTAGAAATATGCCCAGGATATTGACCCAATGTTGTCATTAATGTAGTTTCTGTATGATTATTAACATCTGAATGATGGCAAAAGAGCAGTCTCTGCTAATATACATGCAAAAATAATTTTCTAGATAACTACTTTTAGGTTTCAAATACACACATTGTTCTGGTTTGAAAAGACCTCTATAGGTCTATATATTTGGATGCTTGATCATTAGATGGTGAACCTACTTGACAGGGATGAGAAGGAATGGCCTTGTTGGAGAAGTTTGACCTTGTTAAGTAGATTTGTGTCTGTGCAGGTCATCTTTCTGCCTAGTGCCTGTGGTTATGGAAATAGAACTTTTGACTCCTTCTCCAGCACTATATGTTCCTGCATGCCATTATGCTTTCTGCCCTGATGATAATAGAGTAAATTAATAATTATACTATCAAACACTTATATGAGCAACAGGTGACACGCTATTCATTGGTGTCATGTAATTAGAAACTTCCTAGATTTGGCAGCAAACAAGACTCCTAGAGCTTGTGATAAATATGTTTCTGCCATGAGTTTAGATTTTCATGGAAACTAGAGGAGGAACCAGCATCAGCATTTCTTGATCTAAGTTAGACAGCAGTCTCTTCTTTTTTGCTCATTTTTGTTGTTGCTTTTCACATGCAGATAGAAAAGTTTACAGATGGACAGTAAGGACAAAAACTCTAAATGAATGACACTGTCTTTAATAGGGAATAATTAATGTGGGAATAGTTCTCTAGACTACTTTCTGAGAACTAGGTTTACTAGTAATCTTTGGGGGACACTGAGAAAATTCGGGATCAACCTACCCCAGGATCCAGCAATACCACTCTTGAGAATATACCCAAGAGATGCCCTATCATACTACAAAAGCATTTGTTCAACTATGTTCATAGCAGCACTATTTGTAATAGCCCAAACCTGGAAACAACCTAAATGCTCCCTCCTCAATGAAAGAATGGATAAAGAAAGTGTGGAATATATATGCAATAGAGTACTACTCAGCAGTAAAAACAATGACTTCTTGAATTTTGCATGCAAATTTATGGAAATAGAAAACACTATCCTGGGTGAGGTAACCAAGATCCAAAAAGATGAATATGGTATGTGCTCACTCATAAGTGGATTCTAGCCATAAATAAAGGACATTAAGCTTATATTTCGTGATCCTAGAGAAGCTACATAAGTAGGTGAGTGCAAAGAAAAACATATAGTTATCCCCCTGGATATTGGAAGTAGACAAGATTGTCAGGCAAAAATTGGGAACTGGGGATGGGGGTGGAGGGTAAGGGGTGATGGGGAGAGAAAAGTGAGAAAGGGAGGATGGGGAGACTTGGGGAAATGGGAGGGTTGGGATGGCCGAAGGGTGGATATGGGAGCAGGGAAGTATATATCTTAATTAAGGGAGCCATTTTAGGGTTGCCAAGAGACTTGACTTTAGAGGGGTTCCCAGGAGTCCAAGGAGATGTCCCCAGCTAGTTCCTTGGGCAGCTGATGAGTGGGAACCTGAAATGACCCTATCCTATAGCCATACTGATGAATATCTTGCATATCACCATAGAACCTTCATCTGGTGATGGATGGAGATAGAGACAGAGACCCACATTGGAGCACTGGACTGAGCTCCCAAGGTCCCAGTGAGGAACAGAAGGAGGGAGAACATGAGCAAAGAAGTCAGGACCGCGAGGGTTGCACCCACCCACTGAGACAGTGGGGCTGATCTAATGGGAGCTTACCAAGGCCAGCTGGTCTGAGACTGAAAAAGCATGGGACAAACCCGGACTCTCTGAACATGGCGGACAATGAGTGCTGACTGAGAAGCCAAGGACAATGGCACTGGGTTTTGATCCTAATGCATGTACTGGCTTTGTGGGAACCTAGTCTGTTTGGAGGCTCACCTTCCTAGACCTGGATGGAGAGGGAGGACCTTGGACTTCCCACAGGGCAGGGAACCCTGACTGCTCTTTGGACTGGAGAGGAAGGGGGAAGGTGAAGGGGGGCGGGAGAGGGAAATGGGAGGAGGGGAGGAGGTGGAAATCTTTAATAATAATAAAAAAAATAAAAAAGAGTTAGCCAATAAGAACCTAGAGCTACTGGTCTAAGCAGTTAGTTCATAAAAAAGAAAAAAACTATCTTGGATTAATTCAGCAGAATTTATAAGCAGCTGTTATCTTTTAGCAGCTGTTGCTCCTTCCTCAGCATTCAAGCAATTCAAATAGAACATAATAACGTACAGTATCCAGATTCTCTGTGTACTTTCCATCTTTATGTGGCTTTACTTTAACCTCTCTTTCTTTTATTTTTACTTTTAATTTTTGAGACAGGTTTTCTGTATATCTTTGGCTGTCCTGGAACTCCATCTTTGGACAGGCTGTCTCTGAACTCATAGAGATCCACCTGCCTCTGTCTTCCAAGTGCTGGGATTAAAGGTATGCAGCACCACACCTTGAACTCACAGAGGTCTGCCTACCTCTCTCTACCAAGTGTTTGGATTAAAGGGGTATACCATAACACCCAACTATTCTCTTTCTTTCTTTTTTATTGCAAGACTTTAACCTTTAGACTCCATATATTTTTAACACACTGTAAACCACTTATAGGTTTTTGTCATCTTTGACTCTCTCTTTACTGTATAGCTCTTTTTTTTTTTCTGACCACAAAAGTCTTTGATTTGTTAAGCAGTATGGAGAGGATTAAGCAGTGGCTTTGATGGCTGAATCCAGCCCATTCATTAGTTTTCTGAAATTTCAGGCTCATGGCGAAGGTACAGGCTGGAGTCATGTTGATTTCCACAACACTATGGTGTTTCAAGGTCCTTGCAAGCAAGCAAGCTGCAAAAGTGTGTCCACAAACAACATTCAAATGCTCTCTCTATAGCTGGACCTCCAGCCTCAAAGAGTCAGAGTTTGCACTGGCAGGATGGCCCAGAAAGCCAGCATTCTATTTATTTATTTATTTATTTTGAGATTTTGAATATATGAAATTTTATTTAAGGTGTGTAACTTGATGTTTTTTTTTTCTTTTTTTATTATTGAAAAGAAAAAAAAATTAAAAAAAAATTTCCGCCCCCTCCCTGCCTCACATTTCCCTCCCCATCCTCTCGCCCCTCTCCCCCTCCCCCCACTTTTCTCCTCCTCCCTCTCCAGTATGAAGAGCAGTCAGGGTTCCCTGCCCAGTGGAAAATCCAAGGTCCTCCCCCCTCCATCAAGTTCTAGGAAGGTGAACATCCAAACTGGTTAGGCTCCCACAAAGCCAGAACATGAAGTAGGAACAAAACCCCATGCCATTGTCCTTGGCTTCTCATCAGCTCTCATGTCCGCCATGTTCAGAGAGTCAGGTTTTGTCCCATGCTTTTTCGGTCACAGACCAGCTGGCCTTGGTGAGCTCCCAATAGATCAGTCCCACTGTCTCAGTGGGTGGGTGCACCCCTTGTGGTCCTGGCTTCCTTGCTCATGTTCTCCCTCCTTCTGCTCCTCATTGGGGCTTTGGGAGCTCAATCTGGTGCTCAAGTGTGAGTCTCTGTCTCTATTTCCATCCCTCGCCAGATGAAGGATCTATGGTGATATGCAAGATATTCATCAGTATGGCTATAGGATAGGGTCATTTCAGGTCCCTCTTCTCAGCTGCCCAAGGAACTAACTGGGTACATCGCCCGGGGCACCTGGGAGCCACTCTAGGTTCGAGACTCTTGCCAACCCTAAGGTGGCTCCCTTAATTAAGATATGTGCTTCCCTGCTCCCATATCCAACACTCCTATATCCCAATCATCCCGTTTCCCCAAGTTCCCCCCATCCTCCCTTTCTCACTTTTCTCTCCCCTCTCCCCTTACCCCCAATCCTGGCCCACCCCCAAGATCCCATTTTTTTGCCTGGCAATCTTGTCTACTTCCCATAGCCAGGAAGATAACTATGATTCTCTTTGGGTTCACCTTCTTATTTAGCTTTTTTAGGATCACAAATTACAGACTCAGTGACCTTTATTTATGGCTAGAAACTAATTATGAGTGAGTACATCCCATATTCATCTTTTTGGGACTGGGTTACCTCACTCAGGATAGTGTTTTCTATTTCCATCCATTTGCATGCAAAATTCAAGAAGTCATTGTTTTTTACCGCAGAGTAGTACTCTAATATGTATATATTCCACACTTTCTTTATCCATTCTTCCATTGAAGGACATCTAGGTTGATTCCAGTTTCTGGCAATTACAAATTATGCTGCTATGAACATAGTTGAACAAATACTTTTGTCATATGATAGGGCATCTCTTGGGTATATTCCCAAGAGTGGTATTGCTGGGTCCAGGGGTAGGTTGATTCCGAATTTCCTGAGGAATCGCCACACTGTTTTGCAAAGTGGTTGCACAAGTTTGCATTCCCACCAGCAATGGATGAGTGTACCCCTTTCTCCACAACCTCTCCAGCAAAGGCTATCATTGGTGTTTTTGATTTTAGCCATTCTGACAGGTGTAAGATGATATCTCAAAGTTGTTTTGGTTTGCATTTCCCTGATCGCTAAGGAGGTTGGGCATGACCTTAAGTGTCTTTTGGCCATTTGCACTTCTTCTGTTGAGAATTTTCTGTTCAGTTCAGTGCCCCATTTTTTACTTGGGTTTAGCATTTTAAAGTCTAGTGTCTTGAGTTATTTATATATTTTGGAGATCAGATTTTTGTTTGTTGCAGGGTTGCTGAAGATCTTCTCCCAGTCTGTAGGTTGCCTTTTTGTCTTAGTGAGTGTCCTTTGCTTTACAGAAGCTTCTCAGTTTCAGTAGGTCCCATTTATTCAATGTTGCCTTTAATGTCTGTGCTGCTGGGGTTATACATAGGAAGCGATCTCCTGTGCCCATATGTTGTAGGGTACTTTCCAATTTCTCTATTATCAGGTTCAGTGTGTTCAGATTGATATTGAGGTCTTTGATCCATTTGGACTTGAGTTTTGTGCACAGTGATAGATGTGAATCTATTTTCATTCTTCTACAGGTTGACATCCAGTTGTGCCATCACCATTTGTTGAAATGCTCTCTTTCTTCCATTTTATACTTTTAGCTCCTTTATCGAAAATGAGGTGTTCATAGGTTTGTGGGTTAAAATCCGTGTCTTCTATATGATTCCATTGGTCGACTTCTCTGTTTTTATGCCAGTACCATGCTGTTTTCATTACTGTAGCTCTGTAATAGAGTTTGAAGTCAGGGATGGTAATGCCTGCAGAAGTTCCTTTATTATATAGGATTGTTTTGGCTATCCTGGGTTTTTTGTTTTTCCATATAAAGTTGATTATTGTCCTCTCCAGATCTGTGAAGAATTTTGATGGGACCTTGATGGGGATTGCATTGAATCTATAATTTGCCTTTGGTAGAATTGCCATTTTTACTATGTTGATCCTCCCAATCCAAGAGCAAGGGAGATCCTTCCATTTTCTGGTATCCTCTTCAATTTCTTTCTTCAATGCCTTAAAGTTCTTGTCAAATAGATCTTTCACTTCCTTGGTTTGAGTTACCCCAAGATATTTTATGCTGTTTGTGGCTTTCATGAAAGAGGATGCTTCTCTGATTTCCCTCTCTGCTTCCATATCCTTTGTGTATAAGAGGGCGACTGATTTTTTGGAGTTGATCTTGTATCCTGCGACATTATTAAAGGTGTTTATCAGCTGTAGGAGTTCTTTGTTGGACTTTTCGGGGTCGCTTATGTACACTATCATATCATCTGCAAATAATGAAAGTTTTCTTCGTTTCAAATTTCGATCCCCTTGATCCCCTTATGTTGTCTTATTGCTATTGCTAAAACTTCAAGCACTATATTGAAGAGGTATGGAGAGAATGGACAGCATTGTTGTGTTCCTGATTTTAGTGGGATGGCTTTGAGTTTCTCTCCATTTAATTTGATGTTAGCTGTTGGCTTGCTGTAAATAGCTTTTATTATATTTAGGTATGACCCTTGTATCCCTAATCTCTCCAAGACTTTTATCAGGAAGAGATGTTTAATTTTGTCAAATGCTTTTTCAGCATTTAATGAAATGATCATATGGTTTTTATCCTTCAGTTTATTTATATGGTGGATTACATTGATAGATTTGTGTATGTTGAACCAGCCCTGCATTTCTGGGATGAAGCCTACTTGATCAAAATGGATAATTTTTCTAATGTGTCCTTGGATTCGGTTTGCCAATATTTTGTTGAGGATTTTCTCATCGATGTTCATGAGTGAGATTGGCCTGTAATTCTCTTTCTTGGTGGAGTCTTTGGTTTTGGTATCAGAGTAACTGTAGCTTCATAAAAGGAATTTGTCAATGACTCTTCTGTTTCTATATTGTGAAATACATTAAGGAGTATAGGTATTAGGTCTTCTTTGAAGATCTGGTAGAATTCCGCATTGAAACCATCTGGTCCTGGGCTTTCTCTGGTAGGGAGGTTTTTGATAATAGCTTCTAATTCTTCGTGACTAACAGGTCTATTTAGATTGTTCACCTGGTCCTGGTTTAACTTTGGTAAATGGTATTTATCTATAAAAGTGTTCATTTCTTTTACATTTTCTAGTTTTGTGGCATACAGGCTTTTGTAGTAAGATCTAACGATTCTCTGAATTTCCTCTGTGTCCTTGGTTATGTCCCCCTTTTCATTTCTGATCTTGTTAATTTGCAAATTCTCTCTCTGCCATTTGATTAGTTTGGATAGGGGTTTATTAATCATGTTGATTGTCTCCAGGAATCAGCTTTTTGTTTTATTGATTCCTTGGATTGTTTTCTGTGTTTCTATTTTGTTGATTTCCACCCTCAGTTTGATTATTTCCAGTCTTCTTCTCCTCCTAGGTGAGTCTGCTTCTTTTTGCTCTAGAACTTTCAAGTGGGCTGCTAAGTCTCCAACATGTGCTTTCTCTGTTTTCTTTAAGTGGGCACTTAGTGCTATGAACTTTCCTCTTAGGACTGCTTTCATAGTGTCCCATAAGTTTCAGTATGTTGCTTCTTTATTTTCATTGAATTCAAGGAAGACTTTAATTTCTTTCTTTCTCAATCCAGGTATGGTTCAGTAGTTGACTGTTCAGTTTCCTTGAGTTTGTAGGCTTTCTGTAGGTAGGATTGTTGTTGAATTCTAACTTTAATCAATGGTGATCTGATAAGACACAGGTCCTTACTAAAATTTTTTTTGTCACTGTGGAAGTTTTCTTTGTTACCGAGTATGTGGTCAATTTTCAAGAAGGTTCCATGAGCTGCAGAGAAGAATGTATATTCCTTCCTATTTGGGTGGAATGTTCCAAAGATGTCTGTTAAGTCCATTTGATTCATTACCTCCATTAATTCTCTTATTTCTCTGTTAGGTTTCTGTCTGATTGACCTGTCCATTGGTGAGAGAGGAGTGTTGAAGTCTCCTACTATTTGTGTGTGCAATTTGATGGCTGTCTTGAGTTTTAGTAATGTTTCTTTTACGTACATGGGTGCTTTTATATTAGGGGTATAGAAATTCAGGATTGAGACTTCATCCTGATGAATTGTTCCTGTTATGAGTATAAAATGTCCCTCTCCATCTCTTCTGATTGATTTAAGTTTGAAGTCAACTTTGTTAGATATTAGTATGGCCACACCTGCTTGTTTCTTAGGTCCATTTGCTTGATAAGCCTTTTCCCAGCCCTTACTCTGAGTAGGTGCCTGTCTTTGTGCTTGAGGTGTGTTTCTTGTAAACAGCAGAATGTTGGATCCTGTTATCGTATCCAATCTCTTAGCCTGTGCCTTTTTATAGATGAGTTGAGATCATTGACATTATGTGATATTAATGACCAGTGGTTGTTAACTCCAGTCACTTTTGTAGTAGTAGAGTTTGTGTGTTTCCCTATTTGACATGCTCTGGTGGAGGGTCTCTTGATGTCTGAGTTATTGTGGTCATTGTTGGATTCCTTGGTTAGTGATTTTCCTTCTATTACTTTCTGTAAGGCTGGATTTGTGGCTACATATTGTTTAAATTTGTTTATATCCTGGAAAATTTTGTTTTCTACATTTATAGTGAACGAAAGCTTGGCCGGGTATAGTAGTCTGGGCTTGCATCCCTAATCTCCTAGTTTCTACAGTACACCTATCCAGGACATTCTGGCTTTCATGGTTTCCATAGAGAAGTCAAGTGTAAGTCTGATAGGTTTACCTTTATAAGTTACTTGGCCTTTTTCTTTTGCAGCTCTTAATATTCTTTCTTTATTCTGTAAGCTTTGTGTTTTGATTATTGTATGGCGAGGGGATGTTTTTGTTTTTTTTTTTTTTTTGATCCAGCCTATTATGTGTTCTGTATGCTTCTTGAATCTTCATAGGTATATCTTTATTTAGGTTGGGAAAGTTTTCTTCTATAATTTTATTAAATATATTTTCTGGACCGTTGAGCTGCACTTCTTCTCCTTCTTCTAATTTTATAATTCTTAGGTTTGGTATTTTAATTGTGTCCCATATTTCCTGAATGTTTTGTGATGAGAGTTTGCTGGACTTGCTGTTTTCTTTGATCAATGTGTTTATTTTCTCTATGGTATCTTCAGAATCTGTGATCTTTCTTCTACCTCTTGTATTCTGTTGGTTATGCTTGTTTCTGTAGTCTCTATTCATTTACCTAGATTTTCCATGTCCAGGCGGCCCTCCGTTTGTGTTTTCTTCTTTGCCTCCATTTCAGTTTTCAAGTCTTGAACTCTTTCCTTTAAATGTTGGTTGTTTTTCCTTGGTTTTCTAGGGTATCATTCACTGATTTATTCAATTCTTCAAACTTTCTGTTATACTTCTCATCCATTTCTTTAAGGGCATTTTTTACATGCTGTTTAAGGGCATCAATCACTTTTATAAAGTCAATTTTTTCTACTTCATCTTGATTAAGGTGTTCGTGTCCACATGTTGTGAGGTCGCTGTGTTCTGGTGGTTTCATGTTGTTTTTGAGATTTTTGGGTGAATTACTTCATTGGCGCCTGCCCTTCTCTTCCTCTGAATGCTCCCCTATGGATCTTCTTTTACAGGAACACCTCTCCTTGCCTACTGATGTATCTTCCCAGTGATGGCTCTCCTGTTGCTCCAGTGATATCTTTCCTGGTGCCAAGATCAGATCTCCTTGCTTCTTGGGTAGCTCCCAATGATGGGTCTCCTGGTGCCGAGATCAGATCTCCGTGCTGGTTGGGTAGCTCCTAAACAAAGCACCTACCTTGCTTGCTGCAGGCAGGCTATTGAAACAAATGACCTTCTGCTGCCCAGAGGATTTGGACCCAGTACCCAGACAGGTTGAGCTGGGAGAAGTTATGTGCCCAAAGAGGGAAGAGAGGCAGAAGGTTGGAGGGTTCTGGATGTAAGCTGGGTGGGATAGGAAGAGAGAGGCAGTATGTGGAGGGGGGGCGAATATAGGCCCTGCAGTGAAAGCCAGCATTTTAAAATGGCATGGCTCTTTTTCCTGCTATGGCTGAAAACCAAAACGCATGCAGTCAACTTTTCATCAACATCATTTGTGTGTTTTGTGACAGGACCTCTTAAAAGAGCTGCAAGGTTTTGCAGCTAATGCTGATTCAGAAAGCCTCTCTTAAATGAAAGGGCCTGACTCTAATGAGCAGAGCCCATCTGAGAAAATGCTGCTATCAATAAGCCATGCTTTACTCTATTCTTTTCTGTCTAGAATTACTTCCCAAGCTCTCTCAGGTTTTATGTGGATGCAGTTGCCCACGTGGGTGCCATTCTGTTGACTGAGGTTTTTGTCCTGCCCAGTTCCCACAGTCATTAGGTCCCAAATATAATCATGCAGAGAGTCTACATTAGTTATCAATTGATTGGCCCATTAGCTTAGGCTTCTTATTAACTCTTATAACATATATTATCCCATTATTCTTGTATATGGTAGCCACATGGCTTGGCATATTTATTCTAAAGGTTTCTTGACTTCAAACTTTGAGTCTAATTATCCGTTGCTTTGGTAAAGAAGTTCTTCTTTTCTTTCCACAGAGGATGAGAACCTGTGGATTCATTCCAGGCTAATGTTGTTTGATAGACCAAGACCCTCTGAAAGGTTGCCTTGAACAGCCCTCAAAATTACTTTACCCAATAAACAGCAGGAAGTAGTTTGGAGAGAAACTATACCCATATTACCCAATATTTATTATTTGTGACTGTTTCTTTACATGTAAAGGGGAATGTACTATAGAGATGAATATTTTGAATTGGTATGAGTCTTGCTTATTGATGCAAATTTAAGGTCAATTTTGTTATAATGTGTATATATATTTCTGCTCTTAGTTAAAGTATTGTGATTGTGTCGCTCATTTATAATTAAGAAATATAGGTTAATAGATAATCATCTATAATAGTCAAACTTGTAGTCAAGTTACTTAGAATATATATATATATATATATATATATATATGTATATTTCAATTAGGTAGGTGTTCTTCAAAACTTTAAAAGACCTACGGAATATGGAATTTAAAATGTTTTAATAACTTAGGACTTTTCATGGCAGTGAGACACATATATTCCTGGCAACACCAATCAACTTCAAGAGAAAGATGGGCATAAAAGAGGCTCTTTATGGAAGAATGTGGCTGCCCTTTGCCCTTGTCTCCAAGAAGTCTGCCTCAGGCTACAGTGAAGAATTTTGGATTACTGTTAAAGCTAAAGTAGAGTTTTTAATTAATTCCATTGGCAGAAGAATTCCCCAAACAGCCTAGTATAGATTCTGTCCTATGGTTATTAGTGATAATTCTAATGAAGATTTATAATGAAAGGAGCAACTTGAGTAGGCCAAATTAAAAAGCTTAAATTTTGAGGAGAAAAAAGTGCATGAAAAAGTGGAAAGGAACTAAGTCTTGTGTTCAAGGAGAAAACCAAATTAAGAAATTGACTAAAGAGAGTGGCTATGTCAGGGCAAGATACAACCCAAATAAGTTTCCAATTTGTGAAAGAGCATGGCGTGGTGGTGTATTCTAATCCCAGGACTTGTGAGGCAGAGGCTGGCTGATCTCAGAGTTTGAGCTAGCCTGGTACATAGAGCAAGTGTTAGAACAGCCAAGATTATATGGTGAAAGACAAAAAGCTGGTGAAGATGTAATTGAATGAAAGGGGATCCTGTTTTAGCCCCAACAAACAGCACAAAATGGCAGGTTTGGCCACATGGTTTTGGATTTAGTGTTAAGAAGAGAAGGAAGGAGTAATAGAATAATGAGGCCAGACATGTGTCTGAATATAGGCCTAGAAAGGCCATTGCAAGAAGTTTAAATATGGATTGTCTTGGAGAAACCAAGATGTTAGAGATGCCAGAGTCATGTGATTCCTGCTGAGGAAAGCTCCTAGCAGATAGTGGAAACAGTTCTAGAAAAAAAATGCCTTGCAGTCAACAGAGCTGAATGGATTTAGAGATCTGAAGAACATTTTCATATCAGACATGGAGATACAAAATTTGAAATATTCCCAGCTCATTTTCTGTCTTACTTTGGTCCAGTATTTCCTCACTGTGCTCTATTCCCTATGTTTGGAAAATGAACAACAGCTATGAAGAGACATTAGAAGGTAGAAAAAACTCAATAATTAAATCAATAGATGTACTTTAAAGATATACTGATCTAAGAATGAAAATTATGGCATGTATTATGTTTGGGAAGGCATTTTGCTTTAGTTTCTATAGGAGAAGAAAAGCTATGATCACCATCAAAATTGATAAAGTTTCAATTTGAACAAGAGGTACCTCTTAATCAGAAGAGATGAAAGTTCATTATGCAACATGGTTATTTAGTTTAAACTAACCAATGAAACTAAAAATGCTTTCATTTGAGCAGATGTAACTTGCCAAAGGAAAATCTCTCCAGAGGTTGGAAAGGGTTCTGTTTCTGTCTTTTCAGGCAAATAAAGGTATCCAGCTAAGGAATCTAAAGACTACTGGACAAATAAACATCTGAAGAAAAAGAACAAATCATCCAGACAAAAAAAGTCTCAAGAAAAAGAGTAAATTGCCCTATTGGTATATCATATTTCCAACATGACAAAATTTCATAAATCTTCCAAATGTTTGTTTCTGCTCTTCTCTGCAGACATATAATGCAAATGGTCTTTGTGTACTCCCCCAGTCCAATTAAAGATTAAAGCTGACTTTGGAGTTGCAGTGTGATTCTCTCTTTCTTGAAACCCAGGCATGCAAAGTAAGTGAAATCTAAAATCTCTGTATCATGTCAGAAGAGCCACCAGATATGAAACAGAAGAAAACAAATATCGAAAGAATACTTTATTGCCACTATTCCCATAAACCTTTGATTTTATATTGACTCTTTAATAGCTTTTCTTAAGGTATAAGACTTATAAGATTACTAGATATATATTAAAATTTTATCATGTTATTAATGGTCATATAGAGTATTAAGTAATTGTAGAAAAGGTTTTATCTACCATCTTTAGGGTTTGAGTCTCTATCAGTTTTCAGCAGTGGACTATAAGAACACTTAATAGAGACATTTGAAGTCTTTATGGTTGGGACCCCATAAGAATTATTCCTCAAGGACTACGATAACACTACTAAGCTGAAAAATACCACTTAAAAATCAGCTTTTTGATTACAAACGCCTCAGAGCAATTTTGAGGTGGCTAACTGAGGTGATCCAGTCTCACAAACTACTCTAGCCAGAACTTGAGACAAGCCCTGCGCTTACCCATTACACAGATCCTGGATAGCAAATGATAAAGTTAACTCTCTCAGGACTTGAAATTTAACCAAAAGTTTTCTTTTCAGGATACCCTAAAGATGCCATTGCCCCAGACAACAGGAGGTAAATTTATGAATATGATGCCCACAATCCCAAGAGATAGGCTAGGTTGTTTTTGGTAGTTCAAAGGGTTATAGATATTTGTCATTGTTTATGGGTTTTGGTTATAAGTTGTTATTGGTTGGAAATAACAAAGGAGTAGAGTTGAACAAAGGAGATTAGATTCAGAGTTCTTGTTTTGAAAAAAGAAAAAGGCAATACAGATATGGATAAGACAAAAGGGTAGAATCTACTTTGAAAAGAAAAAAGGGAGGGTATAGATATGATAAGATAAAAAGGTAGATTATTGAATTAACTTTTAGAAAGCAGATACTAGATTTAAATATGTTACATTGGATTGAGCCTTTCCATATTGTTTAAAAATTTTGCATAATGGTACAAATTTGAGATTAATTTTGCTAAAACATACTGTACATAAGTTTCTAATCTTGTTCAAGGTATTGTACCTATATAACTCATTTAGCAATGTAATTCAAATTTCTACTCCTTGAAAATTATCAGCACCAACTACTTAGAATAATAAATAAATGCAGGTTAGTAGTTAACAACTTAATATTATCCATCTCAGACACTTCAGAGATCTACAAAATATAATATTTAAGATACTTTAATAACATAGTTTTTATATGACAATGAGACACATCTGCTCCTAGGAGCACCAATTTACTTCAGAGAAGAAATGGACATCAAAGAAACTCCAAAGTGAGTTTACTTTCTTTGCCACAACGTAAGTCACTAGGCAAGAAAATGCCCTTGTCTCAACTGCTGACAGTATACTGTCCTAATTGAACAAGCAGAACTCAAAAGAAAGTGATTGCCAAACATTGTCAAGTGAGGTGGAACAGCCCTTCAGAATATCCTGCTCAACAGCAAAGTCTGTCAGGTATGCTAGGCCTGTAAGCAAAAGATGGATGCTCCAATGTTGCAGAGGAACTTTGGGTGACTGTCCAAGCAGTCACCTGTTTCTGTCATTTCTCTCATTTTTTAGATATCACTTGCTTGCACTTCCTTCTTACTCAGTTAATACTATTTCCCTCTTGGGTCTTTGACGGAGCTGAAGACTAGATAGTTTTCTTTGTTTAACGGACTCAGAAAAGAAACCCACTAAAGTGGTATAAAGTGTAAAAGTTAATTTGATATAGCAAATTACAATAAAAAGTAAATTAGGTTACAACTTTTGGACTCATCAAGATAGGATAGATATGGAGCATCTTTTTCTAAATTTGTCAAATGCAAATAAAATAAACTAGACATTGTTGGTATATTTATTGCCTATATATACTGTATGTAGTTATTGTATATATATATAAACTATATATATTACATATAGTTTTTCTTATATTAGTTATAGCTATCATTTTATTTTAGACAAAATGGGAAATGCAGTGATATATTATTTTTGTATTAATAAATAAAGTTTTATTTATGGTCAGTGCAATGCAGTCCCACTAGTCAGTCATACAGTCCAGGCAGTGGTGGCACACACCTTTAATCCCAGCAGTCACACTAGTTAGCTATAGAGGTGGGGCGCTGGTGGCGCAATCCTTTAATTCAGCACTAGATCAGAATTTAAGGTGGGATGAGACAAGAACTTGCTCTTTCTGTCTGAAAATTTCATAGAGGTAAAATCTCATTATTGGCTTTGCTGCTTTGCTTCTCTGGTCTTCAGGTTGCACTCCAATATCTGTCTCTGGGGTTTTATCATTTATGCTACAATGTACCTTTATAAAAGTTATGGTTACTTCTGCTACTTGATTCACTTATATTCCTAGTAATGTTTGCAGTACTTGTACCAGGTTTTCTTTTGAACCAACAACCTGCTCCCATATCATGGAAACTTATCATTAATTTTGAGTGCTCAGCCTTATGCTAACTTTTATTTTTTGCCAGCTCTTATATTTTAAATTATCCAGTTATATTTTATCTACATTTTACAACAGGGCTTTTTTTTGTCTTACTTTCTTTCTATATGTCTTACTTTGCTGCTTCTAGTGTCTGTCTGTCTGGCAACTGCCTGACTTTTGACACCAAATATGTCCCTCTCTTTTTCCTTTATTTTCTCCTTTTTTCTCTCTTGAGTCTAGATTCCTCCTCCTACTTATTCTTTCTGCCTGCCAGTCCTACTTATCCTAGCTATTGGCCAGCCATTCAGTATTTTAATAGACAAATCAGGTGCCTTAGGCAGGCATGGTGAAACAAACATAACATATCTTTATATTGTTCAGAAAGGCAGCAAAAACAAATGTAACACACATTCACATAGTTAAAGTGATATTCTGCAGCATAAACAAATATAACACATCTTTGTCTAGTTAAAATAATATTCTACAAGTACCAGTAAAATTGGTTTTAAATCAATATTTGTTGAATAGTCAATAAAAATTGTCATTTTAAAATACCTCATCTTCAAATGAGTTTTCTTTTCTGCCCCAATTTAATAAAAAACATAATTGATGGGGTGTTTTCATTATTAATAATTATGAATAAAATAAGTAAAGAAGATTATCTTTGTAACAGTTAATCTTTTTTTTCTTTCTTAATTTATTCCTCTGCTCAATCTCAAAAATAATGACATTATCTTAAGCTCTAATGAGGTTCTTGGCAGTATTATGTTTCCTTATGGTTTTATGTCCACAACTAATATTTTCAGTTACTTTTCATCCTTAAATTGGAAACAATATATGTATTATAACTTATTAAAATTAAATGTTTTATTTATAAACAGGCTTATAACCACATACACTATAATATATATTTATAATATATAATATAATATATAATATAACATATATAATATAATTTATAAAACAATATAAAATTTAAAAGATTGTTTTACTAATGTTTCAGTGGTTAATAGAGATAAATCCTAAATATTTTAAGAACGTTAAATTAAGAGTAAGAGACCTATATTTAAGTTTTTATTGCAACTTTAGGAACAAACTTATAACAATATCAAACTTGACCCTTTATCTCTCAAAAAATATAACATGGTAGCTGGTGAAATAGTAAAAGACAATAGTAACTAATTTTGAAATTTGAAAACAATATCAATAAATATCAGCCTTTCCAGAGTGAGGAGTGAAGCCTCTTGAAACTTTCCTTCTCCAGTGCAGCGATTGATGCCTTCCCTTTGAAACACTTCTCTGTAACTGTAAGTCTGTGCTAAGGAGCTTTTCAGAAGTGATAAATGTCTCACTTTAAGTATTCCTTACTGACCTTTCCTGAGCCTTCATTTTAAAGCCACTGGTGGCTGCTACATAGAAGATGTGAAACAGCCATGAAGAATATCAAGTATGACTTTGGTTAAACCCCTGATGTATACTGTGTTGTGGAAGGTACATAAGTCTAAAATTTTAGTATATTTCATTAGGATAAATATGTTTAAGATAAGTAAATAGAAAACAACATGGATATTCTACCTTTATATAAATATTTTTTAAGCTCTTCTTTATTTTTACAAATATTTTGGGGGCTAGGAATTCTGTAGTTACTCCTCACAGTTCTTATGTACAGGGTACTATTTTCCTAAATGAGGAGGTATAAAATAAGCACTCGAATCAATAAATATGTACCATATGCTGGACAGATGGCATGTAACTTTAATCCCAGAATTTGGGAGACAGATGCAGGTGGATCTCTGTGTGCTTAAGGCCATCATGGTATACACAGTGAGTTTGAGGTCAGCTATGCATGAAAGCCTATCTGAAAAAGCAAAGTAAATAAATAATACGTTTTAACAATATGTAATACTAAATGTTCCTGATAAAAATCCTGGGAGAACAGTTAGAAAATGGTTAGGATAAGAATTTGGGGTGTTTTTTAGATGGCATATGTAGGGAAGGACACTTGAAAGTGACATTTGGAAGCCATTCAAGGTGAGGTGAAGGGAGCAGGCTGCAAGAATTGGGAAAGAACATCAAAGGAACAGAGTAAGAAATGTGACAGTCCTTAAGTGTTACTTCAACATTGTAGAAACAATATCTAAGTACTTACTACATATAAACAACGTTAGTTTATTTCCTTTCTTTGTGTGTGTGTGTGTGTGTGTGTGTATGTGTGTGTGTATGTGTGTGTGGTGTGTGTGTGTGTGTGTGTATGCGTGTGTGCATGTGTGTATGTGCGTGTGTGTATGTGTGTGTATGTGTGTGTAGTATATGTACACATGTGTAGTAGATGCCAGGGAGGATGTCAAATGCTGTGCATTATCAATCTTTATTCATTTGTGACAGGAATCCTTATTGAACATGGAGCTAGACTGCCAATCAGCACACTTAGTTTTTGACATGGGTTTGGGGGATTTGAACTGAAAACCTTATGCTTGCGCATGAGGTAATTTCATTTGCTGAGACATTTCTCTAGTCTGATTTTTTTGTGGTTTCTTAAATAAATTGTATATCTGCTTCTTGCACTGAACATGAGTTCTTGAGTAAGAGGGTGATAATAAAAGCCACATAACATGATCCTGTCCCAGCCTTCTGTATCTAAAACAAAATATTGTTTGAGTTGTATTTTAAGTGTCATGATCATGGGAAATACATTAAGAGAAAGGGAAAAGGTAGCAGCAGGAATGACACATGGTATTTTGGTTCCAGCAGCTGGGTGAATAATAGCAACGTTTTCTACATAATAGTGACTGTATGAAACTTCTGTTAAGCTTTTAGAAACTCATTTAGAAAGTTAAATAGATGGTTTAGAAAAGGTGATATGAGCACTGTCAAGCTTTACAAACGAAGTTCAATATCCAGAACTTACATTGAGGAGGGATAGAGCCAAACACTATAACTGTCCTCTGACCTCAACACACATGGTACGGATGTTCTCTCTCTCTCTCTCTCTCTCTCTCTCTCTCTCTCTCTCTCTCACACACACACACACACACACACACACAGACACACACGCACACAGATAAATGAATAATAAAAAATGTAATATTAAAATTTTTACTTTAATTTTTTTAATATATATTTAGAATGTATTAAGGGGTTACGTTGGTCACAGGTTGGAGAGTAGAAGCTATCCTAGAGGGACTGTCAGGAAAAATAAGGCTATAATTCTCTTTCAGTGAAAATATATTTTAGTCATTTTAATTAAAATATAACTACATTATTTCTTCCATGATACCTCCCTCAAGCCCTTCACATTTGTAGTACCCACTCTCAAATTGATGACTGCTTTTCCTTTGATTATTTTTTTATATTTTATGTATATGCACAAATATATAAATACAGTCAGTTGAGTCTGTTTTCGCTTGTGTGTATATGGTTTCAGACACTTTGCATCGTCCAACCCATTAGGGGCTCTGACTGTTGTGCATCAACATCCATCATAACATAGCATCTGCATTCTTTTTGGTTTTAAACTGCTTCATGCCCTAAATTTCTTGAAATTTTCCTAATCATTTGGTAACTAGTATCCAAGAGGGAACATCATGGTCAGGGTCAATATTGACTCAATTGAAGAGAAAAAAAATTGTGAGTAGGAGGCAGAGAACACATCATGGATCGCAGGGGACTTTAGAAACACTAAAGACTACCTCTGTGGTCCACCTCTTCCAACAAAGTCCATTTCCTAATTCTGCACAAACAGTTCTACCAACTGCAGGCCAAGTATTCAAGCAGATGAGCCTATGGGGTCATTCTTATTAAAATTTCCACATATTGCTCCCTGATCCTCATAGGCTTATGTTCATAACACCGTGCAACATGCATTTTTTTCATCTTGAACAGACCCTGTAATCTTTCATAGTATCAACATTGCTTTAAATTCCGACATCCAAAGTCACTTCTTAGACTCAAGCAATCTCTTAATTGCAATCCCCTGCAAAATAAAAAAAAAATCGCATAGTTCCAACATAAAAATAAGAATTTTAAATTATCCTTACAAAAAGGAAGATTCCAGGCATAATGAGGAAATACCTGAACAAATCAAAATAGAAACCCAGTATGGCAAATTTCAAATCCATGTCTGATATCAAAAGGCTTAGATGGTTCTAACCCTCCAATTTTTCTGGCTGCAATATGCTTGCTTTGGTTCCATGCTTTATGTGCAAATCTCTATCATGTCCAACATCTTGTAATCTCAATGAAATTCAGGCTTTGCTTTTACAATTTTACACAATGAACTTTCAGGGCATCTTGCCTTCTCAGGGCCTTCATGCGGGGAATGCCCTGCAACACATTTCCTGGCCTCAGTGCCTGTTATTAAGTATGAAGTGAGATTCTATCACCACTTTACTTGTATATCATGACTCAAAATCAGGATTAATGTGGCTACCTCTCACACGTTTGGTTGCCCACTTGGGAGAGTGCTGGACTCCTTGAAACACATTTGCAGCGACTTGTTTTGCTGTTGATTTTCAGGAGCAGAAAAGTCCTTAGGCCTTTTCCTTTCACAGTTGGAAGATTAGCTGGGTGGGGTCTTACCCTGAGGGGCTATTGTTTTTACACAAGTGAAATTTGGTCTCTCTTCCTCACTTTCAGCTCAAGTCTCATTCTGCTCCTCTTTAAACTGTACATTTTGCTTTTCCTTTTGCCCTCCTTGCTCCTTTTCACTGTAGACTTGCACATGAGGGATTAGCAATAACCAGCTTCAATATGAGGTCCTGAAATCCATTCTTCCAGAGGAGTCAGCCCATTACTTTTCAGTTATGCCACAGGGCAAGGGCAGAATGTAGCCAAACTCTTTAAAATGTCACAGGATGGCTTCCAGCACAGTTTCTATTAACATTCTTGTTTCCCTCTCAAGCCTTGTGAGCTTGTCCTCCATAGTCCCCAAAACTACTGACTTTTGAGATCCTTCTAGGGTGGCCTGTTAAGCTCTGCTGAGAGCATCCCCATACTTTTCTACCCCAAAGTACCAAAGTCTTACACATTACTTTCCAAATCAGCATGGTCAGGACAGAAACAGAAATAATCCAATCCCTGGTACCAACTTCCGTCTTTTCTATTACTTTTCTATTGCCGTGTTAAAGCACTACAACTAAAACATATAAAGGAAGACATAAATGGGTTAGTTTCAGAAGGTTAGAGTCCGTGGTGGTGGACCTAAGATATGGCAATAGGAACAACTGAGAGCTCACAGGTCAAAACTGAAATACCAAGGTAAAAATCTCAGTGTGGATGGGAGGAGGCATTTGAAGCCTCAAAGTCTGCCAGTGACACACCTACTCCAAAGCTGCAACACCTAATCCTCCCTAAATATCTATACTAACTTGGTATCATGTATGCAAACACATGAGCATTTATAGTAGTCATTTTAATTCAAACTACCATGACTACTTTATTTGTTTGAAGAAGAAAATTGATTTCTTATACATTATAAAAAGTGATAGAGATAGTTGTTTCAGGCGGAGAACAAAGAATCGCCCCAGAGAGTGCTACAGTAAACAAACCACAAACAGATTGACATCCTGTCTATGGTTCAGAGATTATCTTAAAGTTTTTGCATATATTAATTACATTATGCCTCTGGAGGCACCACATAGCTAATAAGTGACAAAGCTGTCTTTTGCAATAATATAGAGCTGCTTAAAATTCCATACTACTAATCCTTAGTCTCTATTGACCTAAGTAAATAGACATTTCTGCCAAGACAAAGGATCTGGAAAATGGAGTGGTTGCTAGTCAACTGCTTCAGGCTCTGTTAATGGCAGAGCATTAATTGGTAATGTCTTCATTAATCAGAAATAAGACTGTTGATCCTTCAAAAAATAGAAATTTAGAGTCAACAGTGAAGGGTTCTTATTGTACCCACCTATCTGCTATATCCAATCATTAGAGAGTTGGGTCCCCATGGCAAAATATTGCTAGCTTGTGATACTGGTAAAATGGAGACCAGGGGAAAGCTCAGGCCGCATAACAAAATTTAATCTAATTTATTTTTTAAGGTACAGAAAACTTAACTTAGAAATTTTCTTAGAAAAGCCTTTGAGGAACAATAAAGGAAAGTTTAGTTGCTTTTTGTATTCTGTAAAATAATCCCTATCCACAATTCCCTCCTGCTCTGCTTCATAAGCCATATTGTGGCCACTTGAGTTGAACTTTTCATCGTTTCCAGCTTAAATTTCTATGATCGTGCTCTGTACTCTGTTTTAAAATAAGACCTTTGCAAAATGGACTTGATCTAGTTTTATTTTAATGGATCCCAAACTGAATCATAATGTACCATGATTTTCTAAGTCTTAATTTCTCTAAAGTTATGGGGAGAATGAATGAATGAGCTTACCTGTAGGGCATGATATTGCTAGGAGCAATTGTGTATGGATAGCACACTCTTTTCTACTGAGAACAATAGATGATACTAGTCAGAAGCCAGAGACAAGTCCATGTTTACAAATGCTTTTAAAATGCAGATAGTTCTTCATTTTCAGTAATACTAGAACAATTGGTGACATGAAGTCAGACCAATAATTTGCATTCAATTGTCAATCTCTGAGGATTCTATAACTAGGTTTGGGCTTACAGTAAAATTGAGGCTGAGGAGCAGAGCTTTCAATGTAGTTCCCATTCCCACACAGGAAAAAGTTAGATTTCTTCTTTTCTTGTTATGTTAACAAAAAACTAATCCCGGTTTTCAAAAGCTATCCATCTCTTCTGGAATAACTAATACTTCGATTTATTCATGAAGGAAAGTGTTGGATAAGTAATTGCTACTGAAGATTTTATGTTAAAATTTTCCCACTGTAGAAACTATAATTATAAAAAATCATCTTAACATAAACTACTGTAGAGTTTGATTTAAATACTGACTCATGTGTGTGTTTGTGTGTGTGTGTGTGTGTGTGTGTGTGTGTGTGTGTTTGTGTCTGTAAGGGCAAGCATGATTTGCCACAGCCAGCGGGCCCGAATATATCCCACAGGTTCTCCTATCTCAGCCTCCCACCTGAATGTGGCAGTTTAGAGAGTACAGGTGCACACCAGCACATCTGTCTCTGCCTTCCACCTGGATGTGGGAGTGTAGAGGCTGCAGATGCACACCAGCACATCTGTCTCCCATCTGGATGGGGGAGTATAGAGACTGCAGATATATACCAGCACATCTGTCTCTGCCTTCCACCTGGATGTGGTAGTGTAGAGGCTGCAGATGCACACCAGCACATCTGTCTCTGCCTTCCACCTGGATGTGGCAGTGTAGAGACTGCAGATGCACACCAGCACATCTGTCTCTGCCTTCAACCTGGATGTGGCAGTGTAGAGACTGCAGATGCATGCCAGCACATCTGTCTCTGCCTCCCACCTGGATGTGGTAGTGTAGAGACTGCAGATGCACACCAGCACATCTGTGTCAGCCTCCCATCTGGATGTGGGAGGGTAGAGACTGCAGATGCATGCCAGCACATCTGTCCCTGCCTTCTACCTGGGAGTGGAAGTGTAGAGACTGCAGATGCACACCAGCACATCTGGCTTTTTGCCTGGGTTCCAATGGTCAAGGTCAGGTCACTATGTTTGTACAGTTTGTGCTTTTATTTGTTGGAATATTGCTGTGGCTCCTAATGTTGAATTTAAGGAGATGTGAAATATTAGTTTGGTATTTTTGAGTTACAAGTTATCTTTGTGCAATTTTAAACATATTATTTCTTTTTACCGTGTGTCCTGGTTTTCCTATACATGGAAGGAAACTAATAAGAGTGAAACTTCAATTGTTATAGGGAAATAATAGTGTGTGGAAGAAATATTTTTTAGATAAAGGGTGATAGTAAGTTTAAGACAGTTTATATTTTATTTTTTAAATCATTATCTCCCTATTTTACAAATCAATCAAAATTTCCCCCCTCCCCCTCCTGCCCCACCCACTTTCTCACCATCCCACACCCCATCCACTTCTCAGAGAGGGTAAGGACTCTCATGAGAAGTCAACAAAATCTGTCATATCTGTTGATTCTCTAAAGGTACATTTCTTAATTTCTGTCCAGAAGAGAAAACAGGAGTACTTCTGTAAAATCGTGAATATCATGAATGACTTGGTATAGAACTAGGGAGAAATGCAATCATTTAGTAGAGACATTAATACATCTCTTTATAGTAAAAATTAATGCTCTCAATTGAAAACTAGTAATAAGTAATATTTACATTTTTATTTCTGAAAAAAATGGTAACACAATGTGAGTGTAGACAAGTTTGTTAAAACTTAAACAACCTATCACATGCCTTAATTTTTAAAAAATTGTAGGTATGCATGTGTGTGTGTGTGTGTATTTGTGAGTATTGAAAAAGACCTTGGTACCTTGTACTTGGAATGCAAACACTCCATCACTGATCACTGAAATATATCCCTGGGTGTGTTGTTCATATTTACTTTTGAGACAAGATTTTGCCAAGTAAATTGTCTATTTAATCTTTAACTTACTCTATATCCAGGATGGCCCTGAGTTCACAATCTTACTGCTTAAGTCTCTAGAATATCTCAATTATAGGCTTAGACTACTAGCTACTAGCATTTCTCATATTTTGAATATTAGATAGAACCTGAGTTTGTTAACATAATCACACACATGCACACTGACATTTGATAAATAATGACATAATATTCATGCAGCAAATTTTTTGATTACTGCTGCATAAAAGGTATTAGTATTGCATCAGTGCCAACCCTCTGTTATTTATATTAACTTAAGAATAAAAGTAAATAAAGAACAACAGATGTGTTAAAGATTGAAACAGATAATGGTATGCACCAAATGTTGAACATATTACCAGTAGTATTAAGCTCATTTAGTTATTTTTACAGTGGGTTTGGTCACCAACTGGAAGGCTCATGATCTGTCTGCTAATAATCCTTTTATGTTTCCATTTTCACTCAGACACTTGGAAAGTAGGAAAGCCTGGACTGACTAAGAAATCTAAATAATTTCGAAGAACTGGGGCAGCTAATTCAACTCTAGAAGTCCTTAATATGCTCATTAATGCTGCAAGCAGAAACAGAAATGTTTAATGTTCATATTTTATGGAAAATAAATTTGTCTCCGTGGAAATATATCAGGGATAATACTGCTGAATTGTTCTGATCTGCAATAACACGCTGAAGAGGAAATGGCGGGCAAAATCCTCATGTCATCTGTCTCTCTCAACAGCCACCCCCACATGCAATTAAAAGAGAAAGATGACAGAATGTTCAAAAATTAGTGAACTATGTTATTGCTTTATAGAAATCACTAATTCTATTTCCATTCTATTGCTAGTCTAGACAAATGTACCTGCCATTCACACTTGTCTCCCTGTTGGTTTCCATTGTCAGTTTGACACAACATAGAGTCACTTGGGAAAAGTGACCTTCATCTGAGAGAATTTCCAGCTTGGTCTCATCTGTGAGCCTGTCTGTGGGGCATTGTCCTGATTTTATTTGATGTTCTGATTTCAATATGATATATGTTCCAACCCCTGTGGATACTGTCACTGTTAGGCAGCACGGGCCAGTAAGTGAGCTAGGAAGTAATATTCCTCCATGGTTCCTACTTCAGTTTCTGTTTGCTGTGTTGTATATCACTTATGTGAAAACTGGATCTGGCTTCTCCAGTACTTTCACAATCTGTCCACATGGTACAGCTTGATCTTAGGACAACATAGCCATGAGAATATTGCCTTTTGCAGAATGCTCTTGGAAAGGATGTTGCTGAACTTATAATAAAATTTGATTTTATTACTAGAACCTAAAGATAAGTAGGATCGTAAAACCATTTTCCTGTGTAGTTTTCCATTTTCAGGTGATCTCTGACCTATTTGGTCAGTATTCTCTGTCCAGATTGTCTTTTCTTCCTCCACAGACCCCACCCTCTCTTTCTGTTTCTGGACATTTGCATGTGTTTTTATGTCTACTTCCACCCAATGATCACATAGAGAGACCTCTTTACTTTAGGTTTCTGTTTATATATCACTACCTTCGCTTAAACTCTAACTGCAATTATCTTAACTGTCTTCTCCTTGTTGTCAAACTTTTAGAATTTATAAGAGCTCATGACTATTTTATTTTAAACTGTGTGATTATTTTCTTACTGACTGATCTCACCCTTCCACAAAGTAGAAACACCAGGAATTCAGCAATACTACCCACCATGTTTACCAGAAAAAAAACATGGAAGTTAACAGACATCAAATGAAAGAGACTGATGCCTTTCAGTCTTACTAATGCTGCCTCCCATAGCGATAAACACTTATTTCTTCTGTGCTCCTGTCCAAACACTTTGTTGGTTAGAGGAAATAATAAATACCTGTTTCTTAGAGCTGAGGCAGTAAGATAGATTGACCTGCAGGGGACAGTGCTGTCTGCAGCACCATGGTGCTTTCCTCTAGGCAATCTCCAGGTTTGTAAACTAATACTATTTATTTTCACATTCCATGCCCTCTGATGGATGCACTAAAATTCTTTCATTACTGTTTTAGCAATGCGTTATGCAATTACACTTTAGGAATGACACTTCTTATAAGAAATATCAGAGTTTTAGCCATGGCTGCATCAGAGTGCCTCTTAAATTAACTAGATGGCCTTTTCGAAATGATTTTTTGAAAAATTGTAGATATTTTCATTTGGTCCCCACATGCCTTCACTTCCTTTAATCTGTAGTTTAAAAATGATTCGGGGATTTAATCAGATTTAGCAGTCAGTAATGCCCCTGCCAAACAGTTCTGCTAACTTTTAGAGAGCTGAAATAGATTTCAAATCCAAAAATGATTTCTCTTATGGTCATGCCTACACACTTTTGGCCTCCCATTTTCCCCATCCATCCATATCACATATCCTGTCATTCTTTTCTGAATAACTGTTAAAGGGCACCGATTAAAAGTTAGCAATATTCATTTCGTTATCTCAGCACTCTTTTCCAGTACACCTTATCCTCTGATTATGAATGTATTGGTTCTAAATCGCTATGTGCCACGTCTATTCCTATGAGACATTCAGGATACATTGCTACTCTTTCAAACCAAAGTTGTGTTGAAACTCCATGGAAACTAGGAGAAACAAAAACTTTCATTCTCCCATAAATGATTATCTAGTATTAATGGCAGAATAAAATGTACTTTTCTTTGTTTATTTTTTTTCCTTGTTTCTTTCTTTAGGAAATGATTTCACCTCCAGGGTGATCAACTCCATTAAACAAGCATTTGTATAAAAGGAAACACTATGTTGTACAGAAGAACTTTGAACATAAATATAGAAATAGTCGTTTGTATTTTAGATAGTTTCATAAGACAGTTTCTCACTACATAACTTCAACTGGGCTGGGACTCATGATCTTAGCTCAGCTCATTCTTGAACTCAATGCCATTCTCCTTCCTCAAGATCTCAAATTCTGAGATTAAAGGCATGTAGCTCTCTTCCCATCTTTTTCTCTGCCTGTCTCTCTATCTCTTCATCCATCCATATGACAATACATTAGGGAAGCAATATTTTACATGACTAAAATCTATGAACATGTGTAGTGGAATTTCATTTGTATTTTAATAAAAAAAAAGCTTGCTTAAAATTCAGAAAAGTAAAACAGCCTCACTGACCTACCTTACAGACTAAGTGGTGGTGACAAGCCACATCTTTCATCCCAGTGGCCACACTAACTTGCTACAGAAATCAGGAGGTAGCAGTGTGCTTCCTTCATCCCAGAACCAGAGAGGATTATAAAACGGGAGCAAACAGCTCTGAGTCTCATTCTGAGGCTTCGTGGAGGCAGGAGATTAACCATTTTCAGACTGAGATAGAGGTAAGAGCCAGTGGCTAGATGCTTTGCTTTTTTTGGTCTTCAGTTTGAACCCCAATGTCTGTCTCTGAGGTTTTATTAATTGTGCTCTGAAAAGGTATATAGAAAAATGGCCCATTCATCTGTGAAGTCTTCTCATCTAGTTTATGCCCCATTACACATAGACAGCCTTTCTTTATCTTCCACATCACCTCAAGAGTTACATGTACAAGAAAATATAAACATGTTTTAGTTCCTTATTTCTACATGTAAAAATATTCTTGAAAATATCATAAATACCACAAGTTTAGCAGTTTCTTGATCTTTTTTATATCCAAATAGTATTCCAAAATGTGAATATAATACCACTTAACAAATATGTACATTTAGAAGGTTTTAGTCTTTTTCTTAGAAATATAAGTAGACTGTACTTCAATGAACACAGTTATTTACGTTTCAGCAGTTGTCGTTACTTGTTGTGAATAGATAAAGTGCCACAATTCTAGCTGCTTTTAATGCATTGATTATGTGTTTTAGAGACTTCTGCACAGCATCATAAGAGACCTTGGAAACTGAGAAGCCATTGGCTTTGCCACATTAGCTTAGTCCTTCATAAGTCTAGTCTCGAGTATATATATTTTTTTAAGTTTGTATTTTGGTGTTTCTTTTTTATTTAGTCATTGTCACATTTATTATTAATTTATTTTGTTTTTTTAAACTTAGATTCAACTCTTTACTGCTGGAAAATGGAATATTAGTGACATGTTTTACTATACAACACTGGTCTCATTTTATTGAATAAAATATCAAACCTATTGTCAGTACTATGTACAAGAAGGGGTTAAGGATACCTCCTTTCTACATATAGATGTTGGTGACTAGATGATTGTTGTTTCTGTGACAGGTGGTAATTAGACAAAAGCAGGTCACTTAGCAATTGAGCTCTTTTCAGAATATTCTCATGTGACAGAAGAGGTTTAAGTCAAACCACATGAATAAGCAGGCTTGTATTCCAAAGCCTGATTAATTTGAGATTTTTGCAAGGTGATTTTATAGAGTCACTTACTTCTCTAGAACTTCATATCATGCTACTTTCAAAAGCAACCCTGGAAAGAATAAAAGTTAATAATTTCAGAGTTCTATATACTATATTTTCTTATTCTCAGGTTGCAATGCCATCTTGCTCTGACACCAAACAAAAGAAAAAGATCTATGTGGAGGTGGCATCTCCCTTCCCTGGGGCTTGTCGCCACAGCCACCCTGCTAGCTTATGCTGGACATAATCACACTGAAATCTGTATTAATTAAATTGCTGCCTGGCCCATTCGCTCTAGCCTCTTATTGGCTAACTCTCACATCTTGATTCAACCCATTTCTAATAATCTGTATGTCATCACGAGGTTGTGGCTTACTGGGAAAGGTTCAGCATGTCTGACCTGGCAGCTTCATGGCGGATCATTCTCTGCCTCTTCCTCCTTTCTCCCAGCATTCTGTTCTGTCTACTCTGCCTATCTAAGCCGCTGTCCTATCAAAAGGCCAAGGCAGTTTCTTTATTCAACCAATGAAAGCAACACACAAACAGAAGGCCCTTCTACAAGATATGAGTGGGTATATGTTTAATTTTTTTGAATATAAAAACAGAACTGTAGAAGATTAGGGAGATGACAGATGTAGTGGGTAAGATGATTACTCTGTAAAGAATGGAATTTGAGTTTGAATACCAGCACCCAGGCGAAAATCTGAGTGTGGCAGAGGTCTCTAATCCAGTGCTGGAGTTTGAAGGCAGGCGAATCCCTTGAGCTCATTGTCCAACCAGTGAACTCCAGAAAAATCTAGGTGGAACTGTGGCAGCCTGCACAGGGTCCAAGCCAGAAGGTATTTAGCTCTGAGAAGAGGAAATAGACAGGATCTCCATTCCTAAACAAGAAGTTATCTCCAATTGACAAGTACAAAAGAAAAATAAATTCCTTCCAAATGAAATCTCCCTGGGTACAAAAAGCACATTTAACAGCAGGCCCTGTGCACAGCAATAGACGGACAGCCCAAAATGAACTCAATGGTAACTTTGTAGATTTCTTTTTGCCTTATATTGCCTTGTTTGCTCATTTTTTAAAATGTTACTGGTCTTTTATGGTATATTATAGTTTCTGATTTCATGTTTCTGTATGATTTTTGTGTATGTCTGTATCTGTATGTGTATTATGCAATTTTCCTTCTTTAAAATTCATTTTTTTGCCTGTTAGTTGGATATGAAGAGAGTGACAGAGAGAGAGAAGAAAGAAAACATGATGGATGATAGGTAGGGAGGTGGTTGAATTGGGGAGGAGATGAGAAAGGGTAAACTGTGAATATATAGTATGGAAAAATATTTTCCAATTAAAATCAGTTTAAAAATTGAGAACAACTTAAGAGCTATCTCTAACATACACTCTTTCACCTACAGTAAACAAAGAGCTGAACATAGTAATTCTGGCTTCTTCTTGTGTTGTCATTGCATATACAAATTCTCTGACAAACACACACACACACACACACACACACACACACAGAGAGAGAGAGAGAGAGAGAGAGAGAGAGAGAGAGAGAGAGAGAGAGAGATTTATGTATAAAGGTCAGAGAGTTCAGATCTATTCTTGCTCGTTCAAGTTCATATGATGACAGGACATTTGACCTAAGATGTGCCTACAGGATGTTTTGTCTAGACAAAAGAATATTTTGAGCTAGAGTGTGGTTACTTGATGTTTTGAGTTGTTAGGAGGAAATTCCTTTTTTTGTTCTTCTTATCAGGGTGAAGAAGTCTCTTGCTTCCCCGCCCCACCCCGCCCTTTTGGATTGGGGTATATAAGAACTACTGGCAGATCGCAGTAGTCACTGCATGCCCCTCCGGAATCTGTCTGTTGTCTCTAATCTATTTCTTTCTTAACCCTCACCCCTCCCTCCAAGTATAGACAAATAAGTAGGGCAAGAATCTGAGAAGTTAGATAGTACTTATAACACTTTTTGGGGGATGGGGAGAGACCTTGATATTAGGAGACAGAAGTTACCCACAAAGTTTTCTTGTTTCTCTTTTTTTTTTGTTTTCCTGTATTCTTTTATATCCAAAGTTGAAGGCAGGTTACACTTCAGGTGCATCGTACCTTTCTAACGGAAAACCCACATCTGCTGCATGGAAAACAAAATAAAGATACTGTTTCATTTCCCAGCCAGTGAATATCAAGGCAGTACTACAGCAGCTGTTTATCTTAGAGGAGTGAACAAGAATACTACACCACTGGACTGAAAAGTATATTGCTTTCTATTTATTACTTATGTATTATTGTTGAAGCATAAAGCAAGGTCATATTGGTCATGTACAACCCTCCTGCCTCTGCCTTTTGAGTGCCAGAATAACAGGCATAATCCACCATGCCCAGCCTGTGCTGTTTTCTTTCTCCAGTTTAAATAACGAACAGTTAGCGCAAATTTGTGGGGTTACCTGCACAACATGATCTTTTGAAGAAGGAAAAACACCTAAAATTACCAAATATCCACAGAATTCTGAGAAGGCAACAATTTCTTTCTTTAAGGCAAAAATTTTCTCCCAATACAAAAATGTCCTATTGTAGGCACAAAACTGACTTCCTTGGTACAATATACTTGGGATAACTCTTCCTAACATTTCACCCTAAGGTGATGTCAAGCACTGAGAGTGAGATGTGCTTCTCAGAGGGATCATAAAGAAGAATCCTGTTTTCTAGTCCAGTCTACTAGTCAGTGTCTCCTTTCTGAAAATTAAGACGATTACTACTAAGTTATTATCAAATGGTGTATGTTAATTGCTGACCTTTTGTCGTTTTGTGGTATTTTCTCAAATTTCTCTTTATAAACTATCTTAGAAATGTATAATATTCATGTGAATAAATTGTTGTGTTTATCTTTCTCCTCAGACTGAATTATTCTTCCAAGGAATGAAAAAGGAATAAGTATATCCCGAGGGGAAAGCAAACTAAAAGAAATTTAGTCAGTCATTATGATTTAAAAAACTTTTGAAAGGAAGTTCTTAAGATAAAAAAGGAAATATTCTAGAATGAAACTTAAAATATCATTTTAAAGAAATAGCAATATGTTAAACAAGGAGTAAAATGATAAACAAAACATGTCTTTTAATTTTGACACCATAGTTATAAGAGGATGAAATAGGAACTAGAACTTGAGCTAAAATTTTGGCATTCTCACCAAAAGGGCATATCTAGAATATGCAAAGAACCATCAAAATTCAACAAAAAAATATAAAATTATTATCTATAAATGGGAAAAGAGTTGAATACATGTCTTACCAAACAGGAAATGAGCATGGCATGAAACTCTATGAGGAAGAACAAGTCAATTATTGTCAAGGGTAAAGACAAAAGTGGCTATAAAGGACTCTAGAGGAGTTTTGATAATAAATAAGAGCTTTGGGATCCTGGTGATGGTGGTAGACTTTGATCTATGCATGTGTTAAGATTCATGGAATTGTGTGACAGAAAAGCCAATTTTACTCTTTGGCAACTTAGTGAAATTTATTTTAGAAAGACTGTCTTTTTGTGTTCTTGAGAAAATTAAAGCACCATGAATGTTTCCAGAAACATCCCTGTAACTAAAAGACAATCAGCTGATGTATTTATGGAAATGTGGGATGAAAATTCTTTCATTGGCTTAAGTAACTGAGTCTAGTTTGAGCATCATTACTTTCTAAAGAATCGTATTACTGAAATTAGATTTGGTTTGACTCTAAAGTTTTACAGAAGCAGAAGAAGGATGTAAACTACCAGTACTCACAGAAGAGACACTGGTGTTAACTTGTATATAAAGTAACGCAGACTCAGAATATCCATTGCTCTCTGAAGACTTCTAGGTCAATATTGTGAGTGTTGTTTGAATTCTCGATGGTTTGTATGTGGATGCTGAGATGTAACAGGTAAGTGTTTTTACTATTAAGATGGATATCTGTCTTTGGATTTGAAGTAAAATAAATGTTTTTTGTGAGCCTTGCTGTGGACAGGTAGTAAAACACAGCACCTCTACCCTCGTAGCCAGTGCTCTCCTATTACCAACTTTTGTTCTTATTAATCAGACACTGCCTCTCAAAGGATGACTAAAAAAATCTTGCTTCATTGTCATTCATATAGTATTCCAGAGCGATCTTCATGGAATGAAAGATAATTTCTTTTTTTACCCTTGTTATATAAGGGCAGGATCTTTATGAAGACTGAAATTACACCTTTGTACTGACATATTTTAGAGAAAAACTACTTGACTTTGCTTGTGTGTTTTATCTCCTGCTATGATTAGGAAAATACCAAGTTATTAGGAACTGATTGCTTTCCAAGAGAAACAACAGAGCATTTGCATTCAGGACAATCAAGCCAGTTCTACAGATAGATTTTTTCATGATAATACATTTTATGCAGCCTGGACACAGGACAGAGTTCCTTTGTTTCCAGTCTTTGCATAAAGAGATATTATTTTGACTTTACAGAATTATGTATCATCAACTTTATTACAGCTTTCTTTTCTCATAATGCATCACAGCTATTTGTCTCTTCCATGGTACATATGCTTCTCTTCACTACCATTTCTAGATGACCCTTAACTGACTTATTCTAACTGTGTACTTTCCAGTTTTAGGAAAAAGGATGAGATTTCACAAATTTTACCAGTATTATATACAATATATACTCCCTGTGGGCTGTGAGCTACCAACTTTGACTAGTACTGGAAAGAAAGATTGAAAAAAGTTCAGCAGCAAAACTTCAAATGTGACAATTTAACTTTCTCGTTTTGTACATAGACATGATATTAAATTGCAACCCCTTTATTGTTTCTGCTAAAGCAGTACTGACATTTCTGTGTTAACTTTACTCAGGACTTGGGAGAATTTTCTTCCTCTAACACAAAGAATGAAACTCCAACAGGCATCTGAAAGTCCATGAATTTGCTGGAAAATTTCAGAATCCTGATAGAAAATTGCCTCTGAGGAAACGGTCTATGTTATTTGAATGCACTGTGAATCCTGACTTCAATTTTTAAGCTTCTAAAGCTTTGCAGGTGAAATAAAGTTGCTTAGACTTTAATTTAGTTTTGATTTTTTTTCCGAAGTTAAATATTTGCTCTCCATTGATCAATAGGTTACTGCAATTTTTTGGTGTAACTCTGACATGTCTTATGGCAGACTGTAATTTCCTGTGAAATATAGTTATCCTGAGGTGGAACTAGCATATAATAAGCTCAATATGAGAGCAGAATAAAGAAGTGGCTACAAGTTTTTTTCCTTTAAATCTCCCATATTGCTCACCATTCCCACTGAGAATCTTCTGTCCATCCTTACAGGGTTGTTCCGGTTTCTCTTTGACAGTACTCTCATGGGTACAGATAGATCAAAATGCTGTGGGTAACACAGGGCAGAATTGCTACAGTACCAAACTGTTTAAAATTTTACTTCCAGTAAACAAAAGGGGGAAAACATGAATTCTACAAATGGAGAGAGGAAAATTAGTAGAAGAAGAGTGACATACATAAATGAAAATAGGAGAAATCTCATTAAAATATTTAAGTATAAATTAATGACAAGGTAACAAACACATAAAGAAAATAAAACATCAGGCAACAGATGTCAAAGACATCATTGAACCCAGAGAACATATAGCTATCTCATGAGAATCAGGCTCTTTGAAACATTTGGTTACATTGTAAATAGAAAATACTGTTATAAATAAAAACAGCCTGTCTGTGGATTGGATTGCTAATGAGATTGATCACCGCATATGAGTTCTGTAGCAAAATTCTTCTACGAAATGGAACAATTACCAAGAAATACTTAAAAAGAGCCACTTGGTCATTTGAATGTCATGAGAGAATACATGCTAATCCTTAATTTGTTTATTTTGCTTACAAGCATTTCACACACACTGGTTAATATTTCAGTACTGGAGGACTCCTCAAGATGAAGAGGCTTCCTCACATAAAAAGCTGAAGAGTTAGATACTCTCTCTTCATTCTTTTTTTTCCCTCTATTTGGCAGCCAGGGTGTTGGTAGGTGATAGAAGTTCCATCATTTAGATGTGCCTAGTACAATGTATGACTGGTTTCATGAGTGTCATGAGCATGAAAAGTTTGTTGTTCCAATTCTGGCCAATGATTCTACAGCATGCTCCTAAACTAAATCCTGCCCAAACCAAGAATCTTTGTGACTTTGTCTTCTCCAAATTCCACCCTTTATGGTTATGTAAATATTTGATCATTAAATCTCCCCAATAAAGCTGGCTGTAGTAGCATATGCCTATAGTTTATGATAATGTGGAGACTTAAGAAAAAAATGGTACCAGGAATTCAAAGTCAGTATGTGTAGCAAAGAAATTCTAATAAGAAAAATAGATCATAGCAAAAAGTGAAAATATTTATATATTTTCCTTTCTTTTCTGTTCAAATTTCTTTTTCCTATGGATCCTGTTTCAAGATTTATTATGTACAATCAAGAAATGAATCCATATGGTGCATCATTTATCAGAATGATAGGCGGTTTCTTAAAATCTATCATACTTAAGGGTGGGGGAATGGCTCAGAGTGCAAAGTGCTTGTCATCCATGCTTAAGTTCCTCATTACTCCTATAAAACCCAGGGTTGGTGGTGACATCTTTAGCCCTAGTGCTGGGCCCAGAGACAGGCAGATCTCAGGGACACTATGGTTTGTCAGTCTATCCCAAAAGATGAGGTCCAGCAAAAGAAATTTGTCTCAAAACATTAAGTGGTGAGTGATAAAGGAGACACTATATACCCACTTTTAGCATCCATATGCACATGTGTGTGTGACCATATTTATATGTAGGACAGACACTCGGTTTATCATATCTAATTAACCTGCACTTTTGAGAAAATAGAATTTACCTATATGTGAAAGAAAGACCCTGTTAGGTTTCAAACCCAAGAGAAATGGCTGACCTACCTAACATATCAAAATGGAACTGGCTGTCAGGTTCTCCCAGCATCCCTCAGTCCCTACCTGTTAGAGATTATGGCTGGAATACCTCACTCCTTATCCTGAATTCTCTACCCTAGGAGTCTCTCTAGTCTGGTCATGTCTACTCCGGACTCTCCCAGATGTCTCTCCTCTGATTTTGCTCTCCCTTTTATCTATAATAAACATTCAACTCCACCATACTTAGGATAAGAGCAGTCATCTCCTTTCTTTTCCTTTTTATTTCTTCCAACCTTCTCTCCCCACCTTTCAATAAATGTCCTCCCTCCTTGCTATTCCCTTTTGGGCCTCCCATGTAGGCATCTCCATGCTAAGTCCTTTTAGGGCACCCACCATGTGACCATCACAGAATGGCCCCACTGTGGGCAATTCTACTTACAAAGACACTGCTCCTCTCTCTTTGTGGGAACGCTCCCTTTTCCAAAAGCCTCTCCCAGTGCACTTTGTTAACTGTTTTTTCCTCTAGCTGTTTATCTGCTTGTCTGTCTCCTTCAATATAGAGCTCCCTGCTTTGTCTAATTTTACTACAGAAGCTGTACTGGTGTTCCAGAAAGGTTCATCTCACCCTGCTGAGCCCCTATTACATGAAAAAGGATGCCTCTACTCAGTGATTTGGGACATTCCTCTCTAACAACTTTCTCAGTCTGCTTCAGGACACATTGGATTGAAATTATTTTTACTATGACTCTTACCCCTCAGTTTCCACATGGCTCCTCTGTTTCCTTCTGGAACTTCCTCACCTCTTTCTAGGAGCTGCCTACTAAATTACGTATCTTCTCTGCATGCTTCTGAATCTGCAATCCCTTCTTTTGTACTTTACCCTTAGAGCTTCCTGCTCTATTTTTCCTATGTCCTCCGGGTTCTGTACATTCTAAGTGTGCTTGCCTCCCCATAGGAGCTGCCTACTGAGTCCTGCAACTTTCTATTCTGTCATGGCTTCTATTATATTAGAAACTTCCCTGGGGTGGAGTTCCTGCTTTACTTCTTGTCTTTAATGGCTATACATTACTCTTGTAGCTGCTTAAACTTCTCTGTGGTGGAGTTCCTTTCATGACCCTTCCTTCTTTTCTCCTTCTACTCAATTCCTTTCTCTGAGTCAGAGATATTCTTAAAGTCTTGTTTTCTTACTGAAAACATCTTGACCTCAGTATTGTTCCAGTGCCAAAGATGACACATTTGAGTTTCCAATTCTAGCAGACTGTAACAACTACCACAAGCAAATGACCACAAAGTCTCATATCTCTAAGGTTCTACAATTTTACACAGTTTAAGCTTATATCTCCACGATTTCTCTGTGCTTTTCTCTCAAGAAATCTTTTAAAACTATTGAGTAAATAGTCTTTATCTATGTACTTCTAAGTTCATTGGATGTGGTTAATGAATCCATAAAAATGTATAATAAAAATTGGCTTAAAACTTATACCAAAAGGCTTTTAGTTAAAAAAAAAAGACTTTTGGTATAAGGCTTATACATAGGAAGTTTAATTTACTACAACATACTATATATGTGATTCCACTCTTGTCTAGAATATAATATATATGTAACTTAGATTAAACTTTTGTTTTAAAAAGTAGATCTAATAGGAAAGTGGAGGTTTTAAATAGCAGCCATTTGGTTGATGACTATTAAGCAACCATGTGACTGGCAGCCATATTTACTTTACTAAGGTTAGAGTATACATCCTGTGACTTTACCATCTCATATTATGTGGCATACAGCAACAAATATAAAACTTCTCAGTCTTATTGAACTTAATTTGTCATTTTATCTCTTTTTAGATGAAGAAATCAGCAACAAGTCTCCAAAATATTTTGAATTATTATGGATTTTTATATGATGCTAAAAAATTTAAGGTTATAAAAGTCTACTCAGATTAACAAAGGCTTTTTTTGTTCTATTTTGTGTTTTGTTTTTTGAGACAGAGTTTCTCTGTGACATTGGAGTCTGTCCTGGAACTAGTTCTTGCAGACCAGGCTGGCCTCAGACTCACAGAGATCTGCCTGCCTCTGCCTCCTGAGTGCTGTGATTAAAGGCATCTGCCACCACTGACCAGTTTAACAAAAACTTTTTAAATATGTATTTCTAAGTACTTTGTCCCGCCGTAAGCTATTTCTCAAACCAGAGTGGAGGTGTAGGAAAAAATTGAGGCACAACTCACATGACTTAGTACTTACGTCTTTGATAATTGTTCAATAGCAATCTTCTAGAAAATTTACATAATTGACAGCATATGTTTGATAAATAAGGTATATTTAATAAATAAGACTTGTAAATTACTAAGGTCTACTCCTAAGCTTAATAGATAATGGTCCTGGAAACTTTTCAGAGATATGCTAAATATGTCATTTAAAATTTTTAATGGAAAAATTCTATAATAGAGACCCCACCTTTTAGTGGCGATTTCACAGTTTCCAAAGATGATACAGCACAGAACTCCACCTCATGAAAGCTAGCCATTGGTTGTTCTACCTTTTACTTTACCAGTTGCACGGACCCAGTCCAAACGTAGACAAACAATACACTGGGAAGTTGCCCCTTTTTGCCTAGACAATGTGGATCAGCTGCCCCTCCCCCCTCCCAAGTTGCTACAAGAAAGTCTGCCTTCTGGACCTGACAGCTGAAGGCTGACACTGCCCTGGGACCTCTGGCCCTAATGATCACAAAGGAACCTAGAGTGATTGTTCAGGGACCAGGTAGTCCCTATCATTTTGAACAATTTTGGGAGATATTTGGTCTATACTTCCTGCATACTCTGGTGAAAATTATCCTTCTCAGATCTCTGATAAGATAAATGTCTCCTTCACCACACCTAGAAGCAGGCATTCATTTCTTTTCCTCTTTCTTTCTTTCTTTCTTTCTTTCTTTCTTTCTTTCTTTTATATTTTAAATTCAGACACACCAAGAGATACCCCTCTAACACTGTCCTCCAATAGCCCCTATCTCTTCTCTTTCTCACAAAGTGGTGCTCTGTCTAGTACAAATTTGCAAGCAGGTAGGCACATAGCCTAACAAATGAAGGGACAGGAATGTCTAGCTATGCAAAGATATGGTTTTATCAACAACTCATTAGTTTCTGAGAATTTTATAAAAAGGAATATAATTAAAACTGATAGTGATATATTAAAATTAATATATTTGCAAAAATTTGTAATATATGCACTGCACAGCCAATTTTATATTAAAGCATTTATTTTTGTGAAGCTACCACAAATAAATATGTAGGGGAAAGTAAACATCAAAATGTTATTCTGAGTGTGTCCTTTCTTTAAATGTCACTTTAAATGAATTTAACTGTTTCCACTAGTGATATACTTGTTCCAGGGATTTTCGAAACTGCAATGTCTAGATTTCAAGGCATGAGTAGATTTGTGTCCTTAGAAGTTGCCTCTCCTTTTCAAGATAGGAAATTGGATCTGGAGCTAAAGGACTTACGGTCTTTCCTCAGAAGATCAAGATATGCCATGCTACAAAGGATAAAATGCTTTCTTTTTCATCATGTTAATCCAAGAAAATTATTTTATCTCGGCACTCAGTTATATACAACAGCAAATTTTTAGATATATTACTGAGTCATCCAAATTTTGGATCTTTAACTTAAGAAGCATCTATTTAGAAAAAGTGTACTCATGTCTCCGAGTGTGTGGCTTATCCCTTCAGTATTTGTATTATCCATCACTATCCATCCACATCCCACCCAAACGCATTTAGCATATTGTGCTTTCTGTTCATAGATGTATACTATTCTTTCCCAGAGAGATGACATTGCTTAAATACAAATTTGCTGCCACAACCAAGAAGATAGGTCATTAGAAACGGCTACAAACACTTCATTGTGTCATGTTGAAAACAGTGTACAAATACTGATTTCTAGGGTATAGGTCAACAGTAAGTTACACAGTTGTGTAAGCATTTATTTCCAAAGGAATGTGATTGTACTGTATGCTTTCTTAATGTTTGACATCTTTTCTTGTGTTAATTCCCTTTAGTAATCTGATTTATAATTTAAACAATGACATTTTCCTTTTGTGAAATAAGTCTTATATATTTATATTTTTAAAGTTTGAAAAAGACTTTGCACATTGCCATATAATCCATCTCCAAGTTTATTACCTTGCAGCCATTTTGCCTCTAGATCTGGAGTATTACATAACTGAATCTTCTGTTTCAGGTGCTTGCAACTCAGAAGCTGAAATCATCTACTATATTGAAAGATATTGTAAACAAAAAATAATTCATTTTTTGGCATTATTTAAATCACTATTCTGATTTTGGAGCAAGCTTCATTAGTAAAATGGGAAAGAGCATATTCAGTAATATTCTTCACATGTTAAAATTAAAGTACAAAGGTTAAATTAAAGTTTATTTTATTTTCTATTTATACCAGAAGTTGCAATACAGCCTTCAATTTAAGATGATTCAATGTATGGAATTTTATATTTATGACCATGTGACCACATTCTACATGGTGAAGGAACATTACTTTGAATTTGATCTTCTTCTGAGTTAGTGATATGTGTTGTGACACTCTCTCACAGTGCTGAACAAAAGGAAGGAGCCAGGCATTCACACAACCAGAAGAAAATCCGTGACAATTCACCATGCGCTGCATTGCTAAGATGCACCATTCAGTAGGATAAGTGGACTAAAAGCTTTTTTGATATCACTTTTAGTTATTATCTTATTTGAACACACCTCTATTAAGAGTCAAAAAACATTTGAACATTGTTACACAGAGTAAACTCTATTAGGCTCCAAATAACAGTAATTGAAGGCATTTTATTTAGAAGAGGGAAGAAGATGGCAATTAAGTGTCCTGTAATGATCACCTTTTGTGCTCATATTCCCTAAGTCCAGGTAGCACTTACACAGCAGGGTGCTGTAGGAAATCCATCGGCCAGTAGCCTTTAAGTTACCTGCCCATTTGGGCTTGACCTTTTATACTATAAATGCAGATGTAAAGTACACCCTCTCTCTCTTCTGGATTCAGTTGCTGTTCTCCATTAGAGCAGAGGACTGTGATCTGTGAGTATTCCTCTAAAAAACAACCCTTTATAATACTCAGTTCTGAGCTAGTGTGGGATTTCTTTTTAGCGATAGAAATGGGTTAAATTAAGAAGAGTTAGTCAATAAGAAGCTAGAGCTAATTGGCCAAACAGTGATTTAATTAATACAGTTTCTCTGTGGTTATTTTGTGTCTGAGCTGCTGGGCAGTCGAGAAATGAATGAGCAGCCTCATACAACAGCAGGGCACTCATTCCAGCCCAGATTTCTCCAGATCTCATGGGAAACTGCTGCACCATCATCACCCATCCTCTAGAATTTTCTGTTACTGTTACACCTCTGAATTGTGGAATCCCAGAGTTTAGTGCTGAGCATGGTTTCTAAAAAAATTTCATAATTTCTAAATAAGTTGAATTTATTTAATTTTATAATATTACAACATTTTAATTGATATACTGTAATTATATGAAATTTATAGGAGTTCTAGCTTGAGTGTATTCATTCTGAGTATCCCTGTGCAACTAGCATGTGAAATAAGAAATGGAGAATTCTTAGGAATTCAGAGCTGTTCCTGTTTTCTGCTGTTGTCATTCTCTCCTACAGGGGAGAAGCACAGGCTAGTCACTTCTGGGTAAAGTCTACTGCTCCATACTTCCTTTCATTACTGTGGTTAAATAGTCTTCTCCTGAAAAATTGCACTGTAACTGATTAATTACCTTTCTAAGTGGTTTTCCATTTTAAGTTACTACTCATCTTGCTGCTATGCAAAGTCCAAGTCTTTGCAGAAAAATGTGCATGGCCTAATAGCATAGCTTCCAATGAAAGGACTTTGAAGTCTACAATATAGTCATTGCCTGTTTCTCTCACAAAAGCTACTTGGATCACACACTTTCTGTTGCAAGCTCCTGTGGGAGGTCCTTGGACTCCCCACAGGGCAGGGAACTGGTCTGCTCTTAGGGCTGATGAGAGAGGGGGAGTTGATTGAGGGAGGGGGAGGGATATGGGAGGCGGTGGTGGGGAAGAGACAGAAATCTTTAATAAATAAATAAATAATAAAAAATAAAACAATAAAAAACGAATAAAGGTCAGTATGATGGCTCAGCAGTAAAGGGATTGCACATGTCTGACGACCTGCCTGAATTCAATCCTAAAACACACCTAAGATGCAAGGACTCTGTAGTATTATCCTTTGGCAACCACATTCATATCTTCACATGCATGCTGTGAACATCATGCAATTGCACAACAGGAAATAACATCGTTTGATGTGGGAATCAAACAACATTTGGTGCACAATGTTTCAATAAATAGTAATTGAGCTAATTTTTTAAAAAAATTCTTTCAAAACTGATTTTTTTTTGCCCTTAACTTATTAAGTGACTAACCACCACAATCTAAATGGCTGGAGAGCACACACATTATGTTCTTCCTTATACTAACAAAGTACAACACAACAAAGTAAAACAAAAGTAACAGCAGCCCACATAACTTTCTTTACCTCTCACCATAGTTTCCAAAGCTAAACACTGTAAGTTTTAAAAGATTTTATTAGTTTTATTAATGTGTGCATGCATGGATATGGTTCAGCAGAGCCAGGATAAGAGTCTTCCATTGAGTTTCCATGTCAGAATAGTTGACTGGAAGGTTTTTGTTCTGAGTATATTTTAAAAATTTAAGTATTTTACCTGGATCTATTTCTTTTTATTGTTTTACAATATTCCAACATGGTATACTGTAATTACAAGAGGTTTATAGGAATGTTAGCTTAAGGGTATTCAGAGTGAGTACATCTGTGAAACTAGCACCTTGACCAAGGAACAGAGTCTTATTATTACTACTGCTGCTGCTGCTGCAGCTGATACTACTTCTACTACTACTAGTTTTTTGAGTCAAGGATTCTTTGTGCAACAGCTATTGCTGTCTTGGAACTCACTTTGTAGATCAGCCTGGAAAAGTGCTTTTGCAACAAATACCTTTACCTGTTAATTAATATTAATTCATGTCTTATGGAGCTGGAATTAAAACAAAGATAATCTTACCTACAGTGTAATCAGTAGACAGTGTAAATCACAGAGATAATGAGATTTTGTAGAGTGCACTTGAGTCGGAGATACAGGCAGTTGTGGACTGACTCTCACGGCTGCAGGGACCAAAATTCTGGTCCTTTGCCTTGCCTTCTTAAGCACTGACTCGCCTCAGGCTCTCTATGCAAAGGTGAGTATTTCACTCTTCTGTATTCACGTCATCATCTCCTGTTCTCTATGTGTTCTAGTTATTCTGACCTTTCCGTTCTTCCAGTAGCCTCCATTTATTCCACCCAAAGTTTGTGATAAGTCACTGTTGTAGAACAAAGATATGTTCACAGATCTTTATCAGTTATCTCTGTGTTTTTATCCTATAGGTTTCAACTTAAACGACCTTCTAATGCACTAGTTTCTGAACGGGCTTTTTTTTCAATTTTGTTTCAGTCGGCTTCCATCAGTAATCAGTGTCTGCAAAGTCACCTGATGATATTTTATTCGTTGTCCTCATGGATATTTGGAGTCATCTTGACCATGAGCTTGGTGATTTGTTTTCTGTCCTCTCCCCTAAATGTTGAAAGCTTCAAAAGAGCAGAGGGTTTATTATTTTTCTTTATTAGTCCCTGTGCTAATGCCAGATAAATTGTCCAGCTTAGAAAAACACATGGGATGAATGAAGGGAAGAAATGACCACTTACCAAACTTCCTCTGGCAGTTTATTTTTGGTATTATATTTAAATAAGCATATTAAAATGACATGGAATAATACTTTATAAAACAAAGTAACACTAAAACAATACTGAGAAGTTTATCAACAATTAGATTGTTTCAATGACCAAGATGACATTTTGTTGGTTTATGTTTACATTATGATTTATATTCAAGAATATGTGATTACTGGGAAATAATTACATTGATATAGCCTTTTAAATTTTTCCAGATTTCATCTTTATAAAATCAAAACATGTTGGGATTTGGTGGTTCCCATCTTTTATCGCAGCACACAAGAAACATAGACAGGAAGATCATATTGAGTTCCAGGTCAGTATGCTTTCCAGAGCGAGTTCCAGGACAGTCAAGGCTACACAGACAAACATGGTCTTGAAAACCAAAACAAATAAGCAAATAAACAAATAAAAAACCAATACATTAGCCAATATGGTTTTCCCCCATGCATAAAGAAGAGTATGTATTAGAGATTAATTATTCCAACAAGAAATAATAGGGAGTTTTGCAATTATTTTGGTGTCTCTCTTCTTTTTAATAGTCACACCAAACAAAAAAAACCTATACTTGTTTTTCATAAGTATAACCTAATGATAAATGTATTAAGTTTGGATTTTTTTTCTTGTTAAGCCAAACAAAATCACAGCATGGAGAAGGGGAGGTGGCACAAAATCCTATCCCTTGCTAAGAAGTTATTGTCATTTGGTTACTGCTGGATAAAGGAAAGTCAGTTTTCTTTAACATATGACACCTTGTTTAACTTCCACACTCTGAAGCAGGGCATTACTCCATAGCAATCTGCCAACACAACAGGAGTTAGTGGGTTAAAGAGCAGGTGAATGCGAATAAGGAGATGAGAGGACCTGGAAGGAGCTGGGAAGGGGAGGAATATGATTAATGTGTGTTGTATGACACTGTCAAATAATTAATAAAGCGTTTTAAAATGTGTGATAATTTTCACCTTTAATGTCATTTTCTATTTATGAACCACCAAGTATATATGATAAAAATCAAGATTTCCTATAATTCTTTTCTGCTGAGAAACCTAACAGTATAACAGTTTCTCTAAGATGATAGAGATAAGTACCAATAAAAATTGTGGAAAAGATATAATTTGAAGTGTTAATCTTGTAATTTAAAAATAAAATCCCGTTTTCATTCTTTTGAATGAGATTTAGCAAACTCACAAGATGAATTTTCTCTTTACTTCACTACATCAAAAATGATTATATATTGATTATAAAACCTTTTCAAATCCAGCTCAAATAAGCCAGAGAGAGAAGTCTTGCTTAGGTGTGCTCTCTTTCTGTGTTTTTGCTTTGCAAACAATGCTCTCCCTGACAGCAAGGTGAAGAACAGAGCCTGACAGCAATATCAATATGACAAGTTTCCTCCCAGCCTGTACAGCTGAGCAGGTAAATAGACAGTTTGGATTAACACACTTTCTGCACCTGGGTTTTCTCAGTGATATTAGAAGTAATTCTTCTTCTCATAGCCCAGGTGGAATAGCACTCTTGTCATAAAACCTAATATTAATATTATTTATATACCTTGAGGCTAAATAATAATGGCTCTGAACTCTGGGAAGATTCTGACTTAAAAAATGGCATGTACAATTAAACCTTGGATTTGAAAGATTTAATGGGGGAGAAAAAGGGTAAACAATGTTGCTATTTATCCAGTAGGTGCAACACTTTATCTCCTTGTAAACTCAAAAAAAAAAAAAAAACTCTAACACTTCTATTGGGTAATTATGGCATAACCCAAGTTCTGATAGTACATTAATTGGTTAATTATATTGAATTCTCTAACCAGCTTTCTTCAGGATTCCTTTCCTCCTTTAGTATTAAAACACTTTCCTGGTCAAGGATTTATTTTTCCTCACTATTAAATAACTTCTAATGTACTAGAAGCTCTCTAATAATGAGGCCTGTCCTTTAAAATGGGTAATCTTTGGGGTCAGATAAGATAGATATGATTAATGTAGTTTATAAAGTTAAGTTCTAGTAAGAAATAACAATAAAAATGGGGACATAACAGACACTGAAGAATTTCTAAGAATTATTAGGTCTTACTACAAAAACCTGTATGCCACAAAATTGGAAAATGTAAAAGGTATAAATAATTTTTACATAGATATACCCAAATTGAATCAAGACCAGATGAGCAATTTAAATAGACCTAAAAGCCATGAGGAAATAGAAGCTGTCATTAAAAACTTACCAACCAAAAAAATCTCAGGGCCAGACAGTTTTAGTGCAGACTTCTACCAGAACTTGCAAGAAGAGCTAATACCTATACTCCTCAAAGTGTTCCACACAATAGAAACAGTAAGAGTCATTGCCAAACACTTTTTATCAGGCTACAATTTCCCTGATACCAAAACCGCACAAAGACTCAACCAAGAAAGAAAATTAAAGACCAATCTTACTCATGAACATGGATGCAAAAATTCTCAATAAATACTGGCAAACTGAATCCAAGAACACATTCATCCATCATGATCAAGTAGGTTTCATACCAGAGGTGCAGGGATGGTTTACCATATGAAAATATATCAATGTAATCCATCATATAAATAAACTGAAAGAAAAAAAAACATAATCATTTCATTAGATGCTGAAAAAGCATTTGACAAAATTCAACATCCTTTCATGATAAAAGTCTTGGAGAGATTAGGGATACAAGGGTCATATCTAAATATAATAGAAACAAAATACAGCAAGCCAACAGCTAACATCAACTTAAATGGAGAGAAACTCAAAGCGATTCCACTAAAATCAGGAACAAGACAAGATTGTCCACTCTCTCCATATCTCTTTAACATAGTTTTTGAAGTTTCGGCAAAAGCAATAAGACAACATAAGGAGATCAAGGGGATTCAAATTGGAAAGGAAAGGGTCAAACTTTTGTTATTTGCATATGATATTATAGTCTACATAAGTTACCCCAAAAACTCTACCAGAGAACTCCTACAGCTGATAAATACCTTCAGTCAAGTGGCAGAATACAAGATCAACTAAAAAAAAAAATTGGTAGCCCTTCTATGCACAAAGGATAAGGAAGCTGAGAGAAAAATCAGAGAAACATCACCTTTCATAATAGCCACAAATAACATAAAATATCTTGGGGTAACACTAATCAAGAAAGTGAAAGACCTATTTGACAAGAACTTTAAGTCATTGAAAAAAGAAATTGAAGAGGATACCAGAAAATGAAAACATTTTCCATGCTCTTGGATAGGAAGGATCAACATAGTAAAAATGGCAATCCTACCAAAAGCAATCTATCGGTTCAATGCAATTTCCATTAAAATTCCAATACAATTCTTCACAGACCATGAAATAATTGACTTCATATGGAAAAACAAAAAGCCCAGGATAGCAAAAACAATACTACACAATAAAGGAACTTCTGGAGGCATTACCACCCATGACTTCAAGTTCTATTACAGTAATGAAAACAGCTTGGTATCAGCATAAAAACATAGACATTGACCAATGCAATCTTATGGACATGTTCAACTTCTTTAGCTATCAATGAAATGCAAATGAAAACAACTCTGAGATACCCTCTTATACCTGTCAGAATGTCTAACATCAAAAACACCAATGATAGCTTAATTGGAGAGGATGTGGAGTAAGGGTAATACTCATCCATTGCTGGTGAGAATGCATCTTGTGCAACCACTTTGGAAATTAGTATGGCAGTTTCTCAGAAAATTTTGACTCAACCTGCCTCAGGTTCCAGCAATACCACTCATGATACCCAAAAGATGCTCAACCATATTTCAAAGGCATTTGTTCAACTATGTTTATAGCAGCATTATTTGTAATATCCAGAACCTGGAAACAACCTAGGTGCCCATCAACTGAATAATGGATAAAGTGTGGCACATTTATACTCTAGTGTACTACTCAATGGTCAAAAACAATAACATCTTGAATTTTGCATACAAATGGTTGGAATTTGAAAACAATATCCTGAGTGAGGTAACACAGACCCAAAAAAGTGAATATAGTTTGTATTCACTCATAAGTGGATACTAACCATAAGCAAAAGACATTGCGCCTATAGTTTATGATATTAGAGTATCTAAGTAATAAGGTGAGCCCAAATAAAAAATATATAGACCCACCTGGAAATTGGAAATAGAGAAGATCACCTGACAAAATTGGAAGCATGGGGGTAGGGGATAGAAGGAAGGGGAGAAGGGGAGGGTTGAGGAGAACTTGAAGGAATGGGAGGGTTGAGATTGAGGAAGGACAGATATGAGAGCAAGGAAAGAGATATCTTGATTGAGGTTATGGGGTTAACAAGAAACCTGGCTATAGAAAAATTCTCAGGAATTCACAAGGATGACCCCAGCTAAGAGCTTAAGCAACAGAGGAGAGGGTGCCTGAACTGGCCTTTCCTGTAGTCAGATTGGTGATTACCTTAAATATTTATCATAGAACCTTCATCCAACAATAGATGGAAACAGAGGCAGAGATCTGTCAGGGAACATTGTCCTAAGGATGTTTGCAGAAAGCCCCACTACCTTGAGAGCTGTTTGCTATTGGAATTTGCCTCACATACCAACTATCTCGATCTCAGGGACCATTGTCCTAAGAATGTTTGCAGAGAGCCCCCACATCCCAACTACCTTGAGAGCTGTTTGTTAACGGAGCCACAAAAGGAATGTTTCCTCTTACCAGGTGTGCTGACTAGTGACCTTTGCTACCCCGGCAAAATTCCTTCTACCCCTCACCCCAAGCCAAATTCCTCACTCAAGGGATATATAAACAGCAACCACCATGCTAATAAAGAGAGGACTTGACAAGTGAATTTTGCTTGGTCTTGTTTCTCTCTCCTGCCCATGTTCTCTCAGGTAGTGCCTTTTCAGACCCTGGAATAACTGGACCTGCTGGACAGGTCAGAGATCCACATTGGAGTACTGGACTGAGCTCCCAAGGTCCAGTTAAAAGAGTAGAAGGAGTAAAACAGTATGAGCAAGGAGGTCAAGACCACTAAGACAGTTTCGATGAACTAATGAGAGCTATCAACTTCATCTGGATTGGGGGTGAACAAGTATGCGATCAAACTAGTCCCTCTGAATGTGGTTGACAGTGGTACTGGGATTTGTCTCTACTGCATGTACTGGCTTTTTGGGATCCTATTCTACTGTAGGAGGTTCTTCTGTCTATGTGTTACTTTCATTGGTTAATAAAGAAACTGCTTTTGGGCCTGTTGATAGGGCAGAACTTAGATAGGCCGGGAAAATTAAATGGAATGCTGGGAGGAAAAAGGCAGTCATGTAGTGCCTTAAAGGCATGGATGGCCTTTAAGGTTTCAAAACCCCATGCCAAGCCCAAACTCTCTCTCTCTCTCTCTCTCTCTCTCTCTCTTTCTCTCTCTCTCTCTCTCTCTTTCTCTCTCTGTCCATGATAGAAATGGATCCATGATAAGGGTGCAGCTCTTAGCTAATACTGCAACACCACACCTGTTACCTGCTGACATGCCCACCCTGTGACTATTTTCTATGTCATAATCATAGCATACCAAGGCCCTGAAACTATAAGCAAGTCCTCAGTTAAATGTTTCCTATGTTAGAGTTGCCTAGATCATGGTGTTTCTTCACAACAACAAAACAGTGACTGACAGATACTAAAAACTAGGAGATTAAAAAAAAATGACTAAGATCTGAAGGCTGGAGATACAGGTTATTTTATGGGAAAAGCAACTAAGTATCCTTTCCAAATAAAATTTTCATGGTATGTATCATATCAAAAGATAAAGTAATATGCATTTTATGTTTTGAAATGTTAAATTGCAGGAAAATATGATTTCATGATTAAAAACCTGAAAATGTATTTTTAAATTGTATTATTTATTTATTGTGTGTGAAGTGTATATATGAATGGGCATGTGCACATGCTATGGCATCTGTGAGCCATCAGGTGAACTGTGTATCACTTGTCATTATGGGTTTCAGGGATTTAATTCAGGTTGTCAGTCTTACATGGAAAGTACTTTTATTCACCAAACCATCTGGATAAATAGGCATAAGATTTTTTGACATGTAAATCTTAAAAAAATATGTTTACACAATGATGAGTCATGCTGGAAAAATTAAATACATTCAAATTGTCAAATTAAATAAGCCCTGGCCACTAGACCCCTAGCATGGAAAATATTTTCATGAGAAGCCATATTTTCCTAAATAAAGTATTATTCTATATTACATGAAGAGTTAGTTCCTTGATATACATAATATATTGAGGGGTTACATCCTTATAGAGAATATCTAGATATGTACATATATACATATATAAGTGTATATTCTTTAAGAATTTAACATATTGTGTTTCTATTATATTTGCTCATATTCCAAACTACTACTAATAGGCCCACCTCCCCATCCCATACTTACCAAACTTTATATACTCATATTTTTATTAATTATCCATCAAATTAGTGCTGGCTATGTACTCATAGGTATGTGGCCACTGCCTCATGTTCCATCTATGATTGACAGCATCCTTAAAGAAAGCTAAATCTTCTCCCAGCAGCTATTAGTTACCGACATTACCTCAAGTAGGTGTGGTACTTCATAGTTACACCCACAACCCCCATGCTAGTATTCTGTCTAGCTTGTGTTTTCACAAGGTCTGTGCATGCTATCACAACTGTTGTGAGTTCATATGCTTATTGTCCCTGCTGTGTCTGCAAAAGCACTGTTTCATTGCTTCTGACTCTTACAGTCTTTCGGGTCCTTCTTCTGCAATGACGTCTGTGCCTTAGTAAAAGGAGGTACAGTAGGGATGTGTTTCCCAATGCTGAGCATTCTATAGCTTTTCATTCTGCAAACTGAGACAGTTACAGAAGTCTGCTAATCACCATCTTATTACACTGAGGATGTTTTAGAATGTGACTTTTTACAGGTTGTTTTAATACTATATCCACAAATAATAGAAATAATGACCATGATAATAACAATAATAATATTATTATTAAATGCTCATTTAGGGCCTATCATCTCTCTATGTACAGATTTTTTGCTCTAATAATAGTGGCAGGTATGAGTTTCATCTTTTAGTGTCTAATTGAGGTTTGTTCCTCCCATTATAGAATAACCGTATATTTTTGTTTAAGATGCTTCTGCAGTTGTAAATTTTCACATATATTTTAAAGAAGTTCTTTATTGTTAGTTATTCTTTCCCATAATCCTTCCTCTAATTTCATGCCCATCTTATATCCCATTTGGCACTTCTTGTTCAATTGTTCCACATTTCTCCTTCTATCACTTTGTTCTATCTTCCTTCTTTTGAAGGCCTTCTCCATGGAAAGCTCTCTCCTGTGTCTGTACTAATTCTCTGATCTTATCATGTATTCCAAATGAAACATACACATATAAAAAGTCAAAAGTTAAAACTAACATCCACAAATGAAAGAAAACATGATTTGCTTCATTCTGTGTTGGGGCCATCTTACTTAAAATGCTTGTTTAAAGTCCTATATGCTTATCTGCAATGTTCATAATTTCATTCTGAATAATATATGAATGGGTATTCTATTGTGTAAATTAATTACTAGTTTATTACTTATTCATCTGTACTTGGATATCTAGGTTATTTCCATTTTTGATTATTTTTAATATAGCAGTAATGACTATGATCAAGTATTTTTGTAGTCAAATAGAGTGTTTGAGGCATGCGCCAAAGATCTGTGTGGCTCGATTTTGTGACAAATTTACTTCAACCTTTCTGAGAAACCTCTGTACTGGTTTGCATAATGGTTTTATCAGTTTGGACTCCAACCAGCAAGCTAATTGGTGTTCCTTTTCCCCCCATATCCACACTAGAACTTGCTGTTATTTGTTTAAGTTTTCTCTTAGGTGAACTGACTAGGGTAAAATGAATTCTTAAAGATGTCTTAATTTGCACTTCCTCAGTGGTTGAGGGTGTTTTTGTGTTCTACATCAACCTGCTGATGCCCTTTCTCCAGGTACTCTAGACTCACACTTTCTACATTAAAGTTACCTTCTAGTGGAAACTCCCAGTGAAAGATGGTGAAATATGTTTAATTTTATGTTTATTTTATGAAAAGGAAATAAAACAATATGTAAATATTATAGATTGTATTGGTTTCCCATATTAAGAATATGAAAATACACTTATAGGACATAATGCTGGCCATATCCTACCACTACAGCTCTGGAAGAATACTTCTGCTTGGCAGGAGGTCATGCTTGCACTAGAAACCTCAGAAACCCTAGGAAACCCAGTTATCTGGAACTTCAACGGGCACACTAGTTCCCAAAACTCCATAACCCTACAGGCAACATGAACTCTTAAAAATCTCAGAGGTCATTCAGCCTAACAAAGTCCAGCCGAAATACACTACTGGAACTGAAGACTCTCTGGGCACCATAAGTCTGGGCCCCTCAGGTCAGAATAGCAGAGAGGAAATAGAACACAATGGAAAAACATCCATCCAACAAAGATAAACTCAGTAATAAGCACACAGACCTACAATAACCTTAAACTAAGATGACTAGAGGACTGCATAAGAAAACGATCATCAACACTCACAACAATATGGTCACACCAGAACATAGCTAGCCTATTACAGCAAGCCTTAGATATTCCAATATAGCTGAAGCACAAGAAAAGGCCATAAATCCAATCTTATGAAGATCAAGAAGGTCCTTAAAGATAAAATGAACAAATCCTTTAAATAAATCCAGGAAAACACAAACAGGTAAAGGAAATGAATAAAACTGTTCAAGACCTGAAAATGGAAATAGAAATAATAAAGAAAACACAAACTGAGGGATTCCTGGGAGGGAAAATCTAGAGAAGCAAACAGGAACTACAGATGCAAGCATCACCAATAGAATAATATAGATGGAAGAGAGACTCTCATGTGTTGAAGATACAATGGAAGTAATTGATGCATAGGTCAATAAATGCTGAATCTAAAAATCTTCTGAATAAGAATAAGGAAGTATGGTACATTATAAAATGACAAAACCTAAGAATAAGAAATGAAAGAAGGAAAAGATTTTCAGCTGAAAGGCCAAGAAAATATTTTCAACAAAATAAAAGAAAAAAATTGTGTAACCTAAAAACGAACACGCCTATAAAGGTATAAGAAGTTTAAAAAATGCAAAATAGATTGGACAAAAAAGACAGTTCTGACATTATATAATAATCAAAACACCAAATGTACAGAACAAAGAAAGAATATTTAAGGCTGTAGGGGGAAAAGATCAATTAACATATAAAGGCAGATTTATTAGAGTTACACCTGACTTCTCAACAGAGACTCTAAAAGCCAGAAGAGCCTGGAAAGGTAGATGTCTTGCAGACTTTAAGAGACTACAGATGTCAGCCCAAACTGCTATTCCTAGCAAAGCTTAAAATTACCATAGATGGGGAAACAAGATAGTCCATATCAAAGTCAAGTTTAAATGTTATCTATTCACAAATTCAGCTGCACAGAAGGAAAACTCCATCCAAATGATGTTAATTCTACTCAAGAAAACAAAGAAAATATTTTTATAACAGCAAAATCAAAGGAAAGGAACACATGCCACACATATGTACACGCACACACACACACATATACACATTTAACAACATCACCACCAACAAAAATAACAGGAATAAACAACATATCTCAATATCAGTGGACTCAAGTTCCTCATAAAAAGACATAGAATAACAAAACACAAGAAGTATCATCCCTTCTACTGCATACAATAAACTCACCTCAACATCAAAGATTGACATTACCTCAGAGTAAAGGGATGGAAAAAGATTTTCTAAGCAAACAGACACAAAAATCTAACTGATGTAGCCATTCTAACAGCTAACAAAACAGACTTCAAAAAATTAATCAAAGGAGATGGAGAGAAAAACCCACCAAGATAACATCTCAGGTCTGAACATCTATGGCAAATGCCATATTTTATTTGTAAAAAAAAATTCATTAGAGTTTAAATCACATGAAACCCCTCACATTAAGAGTGAGAGACTTTAACACCTCACTTTCCCCAATGCATAGGCCATTCAGACAGAATCTAAACAGAAATAATGGAGCTAACAGACATTATGAGTCAACTGGACCTAAAAGATATCTACAAAACATTTCACCCACCCACACTAGAATATCCCTTTACCTTTGCACCTCAAGGAATCTTCTCCAAAACTAGCCACCAACAAGGTCACAAAGCCAGTCTCAAAAAATAATAAAAAGTAGAAATAGCTCTCTTTATTTTATCATACCACCATGAATTGAAACTGGATTTTAACAACAGAAAAAAGAGAAAGCCTATAAACTTGCAGAAACTCAACAACTCTCTGCTGAATGACCACTGGGTCAAGAAAGAAATCAAGAAGAAAATTAAAGCCTTCCTAGATTCAAGGAAAAGGAATGCACAACACAATCAAACTTATGGTACACTATGAAAGTGGTGTTAAGAGGAAAGTTCATAGCACTAAGCTCTTTCATAAAGAAATTCTATCTCCTACTAATAACGGCACACCTGAAAGCTCTAGAACAAAAACAAGCAAACACACCCAAAAGGAGTTGACTCCTGGAAATAATCTAATTGAGTGTTGAAATCAATATAATAGAAACAAAGAGAATGACACAAAGAATCAATGAAAAAAAGAATTAATTCTTTGAGAACATCAAGAAAGGCAAACTTTTATTCAAGCTAACTGAAAGGCAGATGAAGAATATCCAAATGAACAAAATCAGAAACAAAGGGGGTATTACAACAGACACAGACAAGATCCACAAGATGATTAGGTCATACTGTAAAAACTCATACTCCACAAAATTGGAAGACAACTGGAATTGGGGAGCAATTTGGGGCAAGTTAGAAACCTAATGCAATGGAAACTCCCAGAAATCTATGAAGGTGACCCCTAGTTTAGACTCCTAATAATGGGTGATATGGAGTCTGAACTACTTATCTCCTATAACAATGTAAGACTTCCAGTGGAGATATTGGGACATAACCCTGGAACATAACTTTTGACCTACAAAATTGTCATGCCTACAAAATGTGCTGGTGCAAGGGAGCTGAAGTACTTGTGTGAGTGGCCAACCAATGGCTGGTACAGCTCGAGACACATACCATGATAAGGAGCCAATCCCTGCCAGTGCTAGGACACAGAGGCTTGACAGCCCAGAGACAGGATAGAACCAAATATGACTAGGATTAAGAAAGTCAATAAAATGATTCCTAATGATATTCTGCTGTACTCAGAGATTGGTGCTTAGCTCAAATGTCATCAAGAAGCTTCATCCAACAACTTGTGGAAATAGATGCAGAGACACACACCCAAACATTAGGGCAAGCTTGGGGTATCTTGCAAAAGAAAAAGAAGGAGTATTGTAGGAGTTAGAGGGATCATGGGCAGCACAGGAAAACCCACAGAATCAACTAACTTCGGGTCATAGGAGTGCACAGAGTCTGAATGGTCAACCAGGGAGCCTACATGGGACTGGCCTAGCCCCTCTGCATATATGTTACAGTTGTGTAGCTTGATCTTCTTGTGAGAAAACTAACAGCTGGAGTAGGGGCTATATCTGCCTCTTTTGCTGGATTTTGGGACCTATGTTTTCATACTGAGTTTCCTTTTCCAGCCTCAATCTGAGGGGAGGTGACTAGTCTTACTAGAACATGATATGCCATGCTTGATTGATACCCACGAGAGGACCACTCTTTTCAGAAGAGAAATAGAGGATATAGATGGGCAGGCAAAAGGGGTAGGAGAAGGACTGGGAGAAGAGGGAGAGAAATCTGTGGTCAGGCTACAAACACAAAATAATACTATTAATAAAATTAAATAAAAATAACATGATGCCTATAGGCCAATATTTTAAAACTGTTCATTTCTCTGTCCTGCACCTATACACTAAGAGGATGTATTTTATGGCAGAAAGTTAAATAAATGGATTTCTAAAGTTTTGTTTCTATTGATGACTAAAGGCAGGAAAGGACTTATTTCAGATTACATTCATATTCCACCATGAAGGTAATCAGGGAAAGAACTCAAGGCAGAAACCTGGAGGCAGGTACTGAAGTAGAGACTACGGAGAAACACTGGATTCCTTTTTATGGCTTGGTAAGCCTGTTTTCATATATAAGCCAAAACTACTTAGCCAGGGATGGCACTCTTGAGAGTGGTTTGGGTCTTCTGTGTCAATAATTAATGAAGAAAATGACCAATAGACTTGAGGTTCTTCTTCCCAGATAATGTTAGCCTGGAACAAGTTGACAAAAAGCTAACCATGACTACTGACCCTTGTCAGCTTTCTATTTCTCTTAAACCATAGAATTACCCTTTTTGTTTATTTCCAAGATGCCATGTCAGTATTAATATTAACAACAACTATATAAAAGAATATAACTTTAAAAACCCACGGTTATTAAAAGTTCAATTACTCTAAAAAAATCCAATCTTTTACCCATGGTAGTCTGTAAATTCCAAAGTAAGATATATATATATATCATTCTAACAGAGAATATTATCTAGGGTATAGTTACATAATATGAACAAAACAAAAACAAGCCAAAACCAAAAGTGCAAATTAAATCCTGTAACTCAATGTTCCATGCTTGGGATATTTCTCTATACCTCATTACCTCCAAAGGCTTCTGAAGCTATAATATTTAGGTGTTGCCATTTACAACACATATAGCTCATCTCATAGGCCCAGGCTGGTTCTATTCCATGGGTCCTTCTGTTCTTGTCATTTACCTCAAGTCTATGTGTGAAATAGTGGCATAAATATTTGAGAGTAACAAACATACTTCTGGTTGGATTAAAGGCCTGCTCCACTGAATGAATCTATTTCTGGTACTGTAAATGTGACTAAGAACCTAGAGTTGAGGAGTTGGGAAATACCAGAGGTGAACCAACTACTAATATTATGCTATATAAATATAACTATTATCTTGATCTCTGAATTTGTCTTTAGTTTGGTGTGGCTCTAAGGGCTCATCAGATAAGCTTCTTTGTATAGTTAACAGTAGTAAACATAGAAATTCACAATGGGTCAAAGTACAAAGAATGGAGTGCTCAGTCACAAATGTGACATCTCTATCATACCCCATTCCCATGGTTAGGAACTATCATGGAAGAAGAAGCAGAAAGAAAACTGGAGAAACACATCTTTCCTCTTGACTTTACAGAACTCTTTTACTCATCAACTCGCAGCAGTTACGTTTGTCATCTCAACGCCTTTACAGCTTCAAGCCAGTCAACACTCTAGCATAGAATGGGAAGAGGACTCATTTAACTGAGAAGCAATGTGAAATTGGTGGCTTCTGGAGAGAGGGGGGGTCAGTTATGTTTAATTGTGAATGTGAATCTCACACTGTGGAATATATATGGACAATACCAATTTGAGTCAATGAGTCATATGTATAAAAATGTCCCAAATTAAGGGCGAGTGGGAAGATATGGTGAGTCTGGGAGAAACTGTGTGAAGAAATCATGGATGAAAATGATCAAAATTAATTATATGCAATTTCAAATAATTTATAAATTATATTTATATGAATATAAAATATATTTCATGTGAATATATTAAACAGAAGAGCTCAAAATTTGAAAGTAGGTGTGGGAGGGATGGAACTGTGCAGAATCCAAATGAGGAGGTTGAAGCAGGTGTTGAGCTAAATACAATACAAATACAGAATTCATAAAAAATTCTATATTAAAACACTTTACATGCTGAATTAGTATTCTACTACATTTTCTTTGTTATATAATGTCTTATATTCTATTTGAATAAAAACTTGAAATTTGTTAAATATTCTTGTAAATAATTTTTATTCATTATATATGATCTCAGGGATATAATATATAATAAACTAGTAGAAAATTATATCTTCTAGGCTTTGCTTGTATGTAGTTATTTGTTAATTAACAGAGGAATGATCAACAAAACAAACTTGCACTCAGTAAGTTGCTCAAAGTGTCATTTTTAGTAAATAATAAGGACTAGGATTAGACACCTTATCTGCCTCAGATTATGTATAAGGGAATTGGTAAGAGAATACAATCAATGGCAAATATAAATTTATAACTGACTAAATAAAGGGCCAAAGTACACATCAGCTTTGAGTCCTCTCCAATTATACTTGATTAATGAAACAGTAAGAAAATGTACTGGGAGCTTATCTACAGTATTTATAACTCACATAAATCACTGACTAAATTGGTTATTTCCTTGTAAAACGTACTGGAAGTGTGAACAGAACATTACAACATTGCTTTTTTTCAATAGATGTCAGAACTATATTGATTTTCCCTTACGTACATAATAATGCAAGACAATGTTAAAAAGAAATTATTGGGATTCTTTGGTGTGAGCTAAGGCTTTAAGCCTCAACAGACCAAATCAAAATAGAGTCACTCATGCAGTGCTTCTACATCACTAAACTCAATCTGGATTGTTTATCTGGACTTCTGAGAAGACATGAGAGCTGCTAGCTGGCCTTGCAAACAGCAAATCTTCAGCGAGCATGATATTTTCTGAGAAATATATTCTAAATTAACTAGCTATCTGTGTACAATTTTTTTTTAAATTAACTACTGCTCCACAGTAGAAATACTTCATGCATCAAGATTCATCAAAACAAAATCCATAACATTTAACTAAATCTGTTGAAATTTTATCTTTTGGCATCATTTTAGTAAAAACCTTTGCAAAATTCCCATCTTTAAAACATTTTATTCTGGGGCTGTTGAGATGATTCAGTCAGTAAAAACACACTTTTGATTTGTAAATCTTAAGATCTTAGATAGAATTTTCAGCACCGGCCTAAACAAACTTGGCATGATTGTACATATCTGTAACCCTGGTTCCTGGGGAGACATGGTCAGGTTAATTCCCAGAACTGGATGGCCAGATAATTTATCTAAAATGGTGAGCTTCCACTTCAGTGAGACATTGTTTCAAGGCAATAAACCAGAGGGAATATAAGAAGACACCAAATATCTTCATCTGATCTCCACATACATGCAACTACACAGTCATATGCACACACAGACACACATGCACGCACACACACACATACAGACACACAGACACACACACACACACACACACACACACACCACATACCACACAAACTCCATTCTAGAGTTTTGTGGTTTTGGTAATCATCAATACCAAATATTGTATACGCAGATATATAGACAAATGCAATATTAAAACTGTTAAGTACTCAATACAATAACCTCTGATTTAACAGTCATGAGAAATCAATAATTTTTTTCTTTTAAAAGAAACTGCTTTGAATGAGGAAAATGGGGGGTAATATTAAGTAATCTCAAGTTCTCATCCATAAACTAGGAAGGCTTTCTGTTTAGTGATGTGGGGTAAAGACGTGGAAATAATTGGAGCATAAAATTAGAAACAGAAAATATATGATGAAATTGTCAATTTATTTTCATACTATAATGTTTTCTAGGACAAAATTAATCAATATTTTAAAAACATTATTGTTCTTTGTTATTTGTTTATGTCAAGAGTTTTCCTATATATTTTAGGTGTTAAACTTGCTATTGATTCTTCAAGGGTCTACTCTATGGAAGTAAAGCAAGATGACAACTGAGGAAGTCTCTAGAGTCTCTCCAGACACTAAAATAGAAAATAATACTTTTGTCAGGCCATTGAAATACAGAAAATCAAAACAAAGTTGGATTATAGGAAATTTAAAATGTTCTACACAGAAAAGGAATCAATAGAGTGAAGGAAAACCTCACGTAATGAGAAAAAGTATTTATATAAACACATGTGAAAAATATCTGATCTAAAATATGAAAGGAACTACAAAAATTCAGTAATAAACCCAGTAAAATAAAAAATCACTGTTAAAAATGGGAATAAACAAAATAAACATTTCTCAAAAACAATATACAAGTCAACAACAGATGTAGGGAAAATGCATAAAGCAACTTATCTTCAGAATAGTTTAAGTTGCACTCTAGCAACAAAGTTTACTCTAAAAAAGATGAAATATAATTAAGGGCAAGGATATGAAGGAACACTTTGGGGATATATATTTTTATGTATAAATTAATTTCTGTAAATTTAGCACAAGAGAGGTGTTGCTTATGTAATTGCTGTGAAGTTGAACGGTAATTATACTTAAGTTTTTCACTCTTTTTTTTGTTGTTGTTTATTTATTTACTAAAGATTTCTGCCTCCTCCGCCTGGGTCTGAAAAAGCATGGGATAAAACTGGACTCGCTGAACATAGCGGACAATGAGGACTACTGAGAACTTAAGTTTTCCACTCTTCCAAGGCTTTTAAGATCACCAGTACCACATGGCTTTATTCTGAGATAGAAAGGTACTGTCAAGTGTGACAATTTCATTCAGTGCCCAATATGCAGCACATTCTAAACAGATGTTCTTAGAATAAACAAATAAATAAGTTTTTGTATACTAAGAAACTGAAGAATCAGGTACTAAAATAATTATATATACATCTACCTTTTCTAGTTTTATGGTGCATACAATTTTAACAAAGTCAAATTCAATTCAAGTTACATTAACAGAATGAAAAAGAAAAGTCACACATTTACATTTGTCTTAAAACATGCAATAGCTTTGGATATAATTCACTGCCCAATGTTGAAAGACTCTTACTAACTTTGACATAATAACAGATTTTTAAAATTAAAACACATCTATAAAATCCTACAGCAAATATCCTCTAATAAAATATTAAAAGATACATCAGGAGATTTTAAAGAGGTAGTATTATTTCTTGACAATAATATCCAATATTGTGAAAAAGTACTTGTTAAAGCAGAAAACAATGTAAATAAATATAAAATATAGGGAAGGAAGAAAATTTATTTGTGTACATAGAAATGAAACATTTTCACAGTTACAGAAAAAGTACTGGAATGTGTGTTCAATTTGCAAACCTGATTTACATATATATATATATATGTGTGTGTGTGTGTGTGTGTGTGTGTGTGTGTATGTGTGTGTGTGTGTGTGTTTAGAAGTCATTTTATTTTATATATAGCAAAGCATTTACATATTACTTAGGGAATGAGTAGTTTTCAATATATATAGAAACACCAAATACCTATAACAAATCCTAAAATGTGTAACTGTAAGGCTCTCAATAGTGAATAATATGACTGGTCTAAGTCAAGGAAAATTGAATATATAATGACAAGAATTATTTTTAATTGGATAATTATAGTTTTAGTGGTATTCTTAGCAAATTCCCAGCACATTTTATTTTTATTTTTTGTGAAAATACATTAGGAAATTATAAAGTTTCTATAATAGTTAAACAGAATTGGGAAAAGAATACCTTAAAAATGAAAAGGAAGAATTCACAATACCATGGTATATCAACACTATACACACAATATTAATGAAGTAATGGTGAAAAGATATTATAGAAGAGACAATATGATCATAGGCTTATATTATTAAACCATATACTTTCTGGTAAAGGAAAAGAATTAGGTGGTACCCAGCCCATACACTTTGTTTTTGTTAAGAAAACCAAGTCAGTCTGCCTCAGGAATTTTGGACCCTCATGAGAAGTCAAATCCATAAATGATGGGCATAAAATAATGAAAGAAATTAGAAACCAAAGATGTGGAATATGTTTAAACTATGAGGGAAAATACCTTACAAATTTTGGAAAAGTGATTTCTATTAACATACAAGAGGGCCACAGAACATTAAATAGACCTGAAAGCCAACAAACAAACAAACAAACAAATAAACAAAAGCCAACAAAAAGCAACACAGAAAACCATGTGTATCCCATATTACAATGAAAACATTAATCATACAGTATGATTAATAGGCATTGATCAAAAGATGCAAGAGACTGGAACAAATAACATATAAAGGCAGATCAGCCAGAATAACTGCCAGTTTCCAATGGAAACTTTAAAAGCCAGAAGGTCTGAGAGAAATATCTTTTAAGTTTTGAAAGAACACAGATGCTACCCCAGACTATTTTAGCCAGCATGAAGTATCCATCATAACCGACAAAGTCTTCTCATGACAAAAAGATTCTAGCTGAATTTATGACCACTAAGCAGCACTATAGAGAATGATGGATACTTCAACTCAAGGGAAGAATAAACTCACCCAAGAGCTTACAAGATAAAAATAAATGATGCTAAGTAAGAGTAACAAAACAAAATATCACAAAATCAACAAAATGACAGCAATTAATTCACATCTTTCAAGAGTAGCTCTGAAAATTAGTGAGCTCAGTTCTCTAGTCAAATAATTGAGGCTTGCTTAATCAGAGAACAGTATCTACCTTTTTGTCTGCACAGACATACTTGGTATTCAAGGATGCAGACATGCTGCCCTGGGATGAAATGGTGCAGGAAAAAGTTTCCTAAGAAAATGGAAAACAAGCAAGCATCTCTATTTTAATCTGACCAAATAGATTCCAAGCCATACTAATTAGGAAAGATAAAGATCCCTTTAATTTTGATAAAGTCAGATATCCCCAAGGATAATACCATAATTGTAACCATATATACACCAACTCTAGTGTCCTCATTATCATAAAATATTAGTCATAGATTAAGAAAAACACAGTAATAACAGTTGACTCAGTTTTATCAAATAGAGATATAATCTCATCAAAAAATATAAAGAAACATTGAAACTTAATAACATCATTAACCAAATGGACCAAATAGACATCTACATAATATTCCATTCTATCACTACTACAGAATATTCCTTCTTAGTAGTGTTGCAGTCCATATAAGATTCTATAACCGCGTAAACAAATGCAGACAGATTGTAATATATATATATATATATATATATATATATATATATATATATCTTTAATGTAGAAATAGACTTACAGAACCACCGTTCCCATGGAGACCAGGAAAGCAGAAGCAGTGGCTGGGAGCACGCTTGCCAAATTAGTAGGCAATCATTAGCCCGAGGAGAACACGCCCCCTAATTGGCGGGACTTATCCCTACATCTCCCCTTTTTGTCTAAATAAGACAGAACTAAACCAAATACAACTATATACAATAATAACAAATAATAAATATAACAAACAATATTGAGAACAAAAGTTTTGCTATACATTCTATCTCAAAGAGTCTAAATAATGTAGAGAGTAACTACAATTATATAATCTTCAACTCCGTCAAAGATCTGAGAAGGGAATAAATATTACTTAACAAACGAGCTATATCCAAAATGTGCAACAATTGACAGAGACAACTGACTACCTGGGCAATCACCCAAAGTCTCGTTTGCAATGTTGAGTCAACCAACTTTAGCTAAGGCCTAACATAACTGACATACCATTATTAAAGGCAAGGAACTTTTCAAAACTATCTTACCCTGTCTTGGCAGGATATGACAGTCCTGTTTTATCCATTGATGCACGCTCTGTATCTCTGTCAGTGGTTGAGGTATGGGCATTTCTTTGCCCAAAGGCCAGTTCTGCCAAATAGAAAGGCTCCAGGTGGAGTGTCTTTGGTGCTCAACATTCTCTGGGGAATAGAAGCAGTGTTGCCAGGAGCAATTGTGTCTCACTATCACGAAACTCTGAGTTAGATTAAAGGCCATTTTCTACAGCTCTTTGAAGAGGTTGAAGATTATCTATCTATACTGAGTATAGTCTCTATATATCTAGAGAACCTGATTAGTCTAATTATAAATGACAAACTTAGATGACTATTTATCTATATAATTCTCAATATCTATCTAACTTAAAGACTAAGACAATAAACAACTCTGTAACAAAGGAGGATAATGACCTCCAAATATAAACACTGTACAAATATACATTGCAATATGGTAATATATATGAATACACAACCATTATATAAGTATCTAAATCAGAGGTAGAAATGTACACTGCAATATGGTAAATATATACAATATATATTTATCAACACAATATATGTCAATACATAAAAAATATTTTAAACAGAGATAGAAACATGCATGCATACAATAGTCAATATAATTTAACTTTGTATCAATATACAAGAATAGATACAAATATATTTGTCTAAAAGCAGTAACTCACAATTATAAATCTATTATCCCATCATTTTCCCTCTTTTTTTTTTTCAAAATGATCCCTGATCTTATAAAATTCCTCCCCCAACCTCCCAACCCCTAAATGATGTCCCTAAACCCAGGGGTAAACTTTACTGGGAGAGGGGACGTCGTCCTCTAGAATTACTTCCAGCTGTCATGGGGGCGACGTTCTTTCTGGGGGATCCTTTGAAAGTAAAATGATGGTTAAATTTCAAGATCATTGTCTTTTAAAATTGCAAATAGTCTCTGAGTATTTTGTGGAGGTCTGGCCAGAATGTTGTACAACATGTACACCATTTCAGCTAACCCAGTTGGGATCGTTTTGTGCAGCTGGTATCCAAAACAGGTCTTGTATTAGCGCTATCAGTATCATGACATCATATCAACCAGGTAGAGTTGTTGTTGTGGGGCCCCATCTTCTTCCTGGGAACTTCAAATGTCACTTCAGGAAAACTCATTGTTCATTGTGAAAAACTTAAACAGTAATCATATATATATATATATATATATATATATATATATATATATATATTCAATGAAAGGCATGATAGATATATTCAAAGAAAAGTATGATAGATATGGAGAAAAGCAAAGATGTTTTCTAAACTCATATTTCTTTCTGTCCAATATCATGGCTCTTGACATGAGACAGAAACTCCAGAATCTCTGGGTTTTTCTCTTATTAACAGGCTTGGAATTGGAGAGGGAATGAGCCAGAGTCCAACTTCAAAACCAGCTCTACGTATTTATAAAGAAATATTTAATAAGACATATATATATATATATATAAAATTAATACTTACAAAAATGGGTCCATCCATAAGTAATTAAATATTCAGGGTCCCTTAATTTCTTTGAAGATGAGTATTTTCCTATGGAGATAAGAAACGAACCCTGCCCCCAACCTATCTGTATTTCTTACTATCAGTATGCTCACCATCCTTGTGAATGAATTGCCATTTATCTTTTCCAAGTGGCTTCTCTTCTTCAAACCAAACCTTTATTAATTTTGACAGTATCCACAATTTTTCCTCACCTGTGGAGATAAGAGCAAAACCCCTTCCCCAACGCAGCACATCTCCTGGCTTCCATTGTGAGGTCATCACATCCTTGAAATAAACTGGTTGATTTAGTTCGGTAGACTTTTCCATTATCCAATGTCTTTCTGCAGCCATTGTTCCCTTATCATTAGCGTTGAGAAAATTCAAGGTTAACAAAGCATTATGTAACCTATTTCTGGGGGTGTTTCCACCCCTTTCTGTTTGTTCAACATATCCTTTATAGTTCGATTTGATCTTTCTATGACTGCTTGACCTGTAGGATTGTATGGTATACTTGTAACATGCTTGATATTGTAATAATCAAAAAACCGTTTCATTTTCCTTGAAACATATGCAGGACCATTATCCGTCTTTATTTGTGCAGGTATACCCATGATAGCCATGACTTCTAATAAATGAGTGATTACTGAATCAGCTTTTTCTGAACTTAAAGCAGTTGCCCACTGAAAGCCTGAGTAAGTGTCAATGGTGTGATGAACATATTTTAATTTGCCAAATTCTGCAAAGTGGAACACATCTATCTGCCAGATTTCATTCCTTTGGGTGCCCTTTAGATTAGCCCCTGCAGGCAGTGGCGTTTGGTTATAGAAAGAGCAAGTAGGGCATTCCTTTAGAATCTCCTTAGCTTGTTGCCATGTAATTGAAAACTCTTTCTTCAAACCTTTGCAATTAACATGAGGTTTTTTATGAAATTCAGAGGCTTGTAGCACACTACCAATCAATAATTGATCAATTTCTGCATTACCTTGTGTTAGAGGACCTGGCAGACCCGTATGGTATTGGATGTGTGTTATGTACATAGGGCAAAGCCTGTTCCTGATCAAATCTTGAACCTGGATAAGCAATGAAGTTAGTTCAGTATCATCAGGTATAATTCAGCAGTTTCAATATGTAAAATAACTCTTTCTGTGTATTGTGAATCTGTAACTATATTAATAGGTTCTTTAAAATCCCTTAGCACCATAAGAATGGCATATAATTCCACCTTCTGGGCAGAATTACACGGACTATGTTCCACCTTACCCAAGTCTTCTGATTTGTAACCTGCCTTCCCTGATTTATTGGCATCAGTATAGAATGTACGGGCTCCAGTTATTGGAGGATCATGGACGATTCGAGGAAGTATCCAAGAAGTTCTCTTTATGAAGTTAAGCCTCTTGCTTTTTGGATAGTTGTTATTAATATCTCCCAAAAAATTAGCACAAGCTCTTTGCCACGGTTCATTATCTTCCCATAATTTCTTTAGTTCATCAGCAGTGAAAGGCACTATAATTTCTGCTGGGTCTATGCCTGCTAGTTGACGAGGTCTCAGCTTGCCTTTTATAATTAACTCAGAGACTTTTTCCACATAAGTTTTCAGTTTCTTACTTGGTTTATGTGGTAAAAAGATCCATTCCAAAATAATATCATCTCTCTGCCCTGTAGGAGAAATTTTTGATGGTAGTATGACAAGAATACAATCGAGCTCTGGATTCACCCTCTCCACATGTGCCTGTTGTAATTTTTCCTCAATCATTGTCAGTTCCTTTTCTGCTTCAGCTGTTAATTCTCTGGGACTGTTTAAATCTTTATCACCATCCAAGGATTTGTTCAAATGAATTATTAGATCAGGTGTTATTCCAATAACTGGTCGTAGACTGGAAATGTCTCCTAACAGTCTTTGAAAGTCATTAAGAGTCCATAGGCGATCTCTCCTAATTTGTGCTTTTTGTGTCTTAATTTTTTGCAAACCTATTCTATAACCTAAATAATTAACAGAATCTCCCTTCTGAATCTTTTCAGGAGCTATTTGCAAACCCCATTTAGGTAAAAGTGTCTTTATTTCTTCAAACAGTCTGTTCAAGGTATCCATGTTTTAATCGGATAACAAAATGTCGTCCATGTAATGGTATACTATAGATTTGGGAAATTTCTAGCTTATTATTTGCAATGGTTGGTTCACAAAATATTGGCACAGGGAGGGGCTATTTAACATACCCTGGAGGAGGACGGTCCATTGGTACCTCCTCGAAGGTTGAGAATTGTTATAAGTAGGCACTGTGAAGGCAAATTTTTCTCTATCTTCTTTTTGCAAAGGTATAGTGAAAAAACAATCCTTTAAATCAATAACTATGAGAGGCCATCCTTTTGGTAATAAAGAGGGCAAAGGAATTCCAGATTGCAGAGGGCCCATTTGTTGAATAACCTTGTTGATGGTCCTGAGATCTGTCACCATTCTCCATTTACCTGATTCTTTTCTTAACCACAAATAGAGGAGAATTCCAAGGGCTGGTAGATTCTTCTATATGTCTAGCATCTAATTGTTCTTGTACCAGCTGTTCTAAAGCCTGTAACTTTTCCTCCGCTAAAGGCCATTGCTTTGTCCATATTGGTTTCTCAGTCAACCATTTTAGAGACAAGGCTGTTGGTATCTCTGAAGGGACATCAATTGCTTGTTCTTGTACAGCCCGAATGGCTGGTTTTCTCCGTTTGTAATATCTTTTAATATTATTCTCAGAAATATAGGGTCTAGAAGAAGCAGGAATGTTAATTTTGGTATTCCATTGTTGTAATAGGTCACGACCCCATAAATTCATTGCTCTATTGGCTACATATGGCCTTAATTTTCCTAATTGTCCCTCTAGCCCTATACATTCAACCCATCTCGTGCTCTGCCTTACTTGAGATAGGGTTCCAATTCCCAGGAGCTGAACATTTCCATTCTGAAGAGGCCAATACATATGCCAAGATTCTGGGGTAATGATAATTACATCAGCACCTGTATCCAGCAGGCCAGTAATAAAAATGCCATTTACACACACTCTCAGTTTAGGTCTTTGATCATTTATAGAAGTTTGCCAAAACACACATAACTTATCTTTCTGATCATTATTGCTTGTAACAGTAGGCATGGGGCTTCCTAATTGTCTTGATGAGGCATGTTCTCTGCAGAAACTGGAAATGACTGAACCATGTTTGCCATGGGGTCCTGTGAGGACCCCCCTGTCTCGTTTCCCGACTGTATCAGGTTGCCTTGTCTATCTCTTGTAGACCTGCATTCATTCGTCCAATGTCTGCCCTTTCCACATCTTCTACATAAACCTGAAGGCTCTCCTCCTATTTCTGTTATTTCTAGAAGATGCACTATTATTATTATTTCTGAAAGATGCATTATTTATTATTATTATTATTATTTTATTATTATTATTATTTCTGAAAATCCATTGTCTACAATTCCTTTTCATATGACCCATTTTTCCACAATTAAAACATTTGGTATTCTGGTGTCTCCTTTTACCATTGGAAAATGCTTCTTCTACCCATGCTTCAGTGCCATAATCAAATGTATCAACATTGAGTGTATGCAAGACCCATTATTCCAAGGGCACTGATCTGAGCTTTAAAGGGCCCAAAATCCTTTTGCATTCCACATTTGCATTTTCATAAGCCAAAGACTCAATCATTATATGTCTTGCTTCTGGGTCAGATATCCCTATTTGTACAGCCTTAGTTAATCTTTGTAAAAAAAGTCACTAAATGGTTCTCTCTGACCCTGTTTAACTCTGACAAATGATTCCATTCTCTGTCCTGGGTCATGTACCCTGTCCCAAGCCCTTAAGGCTGCTGTAGTACACATGGAGAGTGTGTTTTCATCCAAATTAGTTTGTTCCTGAGGGTCGGAAAAGAGCCCTTCACCTAGAATTTTATCTAGGGAAATGTCAATTCCCTTCGCTTTTTCCTGCTGTTCTAAGAGTCTAGCCTCTTGCCTGAATAAGCATTTCCATTTCAATTGCGGTCCACTCTCAAGTACGGCAGAGCTCAGCTGGAGCCAGTCTGAGGGGGTTGCTCTGCTTGTTGTGGCCCAAGATCTTAGCATCTCTTTAACAAAAGAGGCTTGCATCCCAAAAGTCATGACAGCCTGTCTTATTTCCTTGAGATCATTCATACGGACAGGCTCCCATGTATCCTCCTTGGTGACCTTCGGGTTTCTGGAACCAATCACCTTCTCTGTTGTTATTACTGGAAAGGCAGGTAGATCTGTAGGTAGAGCTTTGTGGAAATTGTCCCGGAGGGATTTATCCACAGATGTAGTTAATATTTGCCTTTCTACCCTTTGCTTTTCTTCATCAGAATTTAGAAATTCCTCAGTCTTTTCAATTCTATTCACCATTGCCTTCTGCAATGTCTGAATCTCCTGTCCAGAATTATGTTCCAAAGCCTTCACTGAGGATTCTAAAGTATGAGGTTTGTCTGTTAGAGATAACATCTCATCTTTGGACATAATTTTTATGTCATAAACTGTGCCTTCTTGTATTGACAATCTTTCTGCCAATCTGTCATAAGCTTTAGACAAAATTCGATTGTCACATTCAGCAGTTTTGATTCTCTCAGTTAATGTTTCATTTCCTACAGAAAGGGACTGAATCTTACAATCCAAATCAGCTGATCCCTCTTCCACAGTAATGGATTTCTCCTTAACATCAGCCTGGAGAACTTCAAACTGATTCTTGAGAAGATTGTTGTCATTCTCAATTGTTTTTTAGCGTTCAATCTCTTGCCTTTAGAATCCTGGATTCGTCTCGTAAAGACTTTATCATATTTCTATTATCAAACCATTTAGTGACAATGAAAACTACGAATCCCAGAAGGATCCATAGATGTTGGGTTATAGACACCTCTTGTAAAATCTCCCACATGGTATAATTTAAAAAAACTGTTAAATTCTTGAATACTAACATGTTCAGACATTTTATTTATAAAGGAAAATTTTTTTACCTGCAATGATCAGTTTTTGCCAGTGGTGGTCTCTGTGTTTTTGGAGCCTGTCCAGGAACTAGCTCTTGTAGACCAGGCTGGCCTCGAATTCACAGAGATCCGCCTGTCTCTGCCTCCCGAGTGCTGGGATTAAAGGCTTGCACCACCACCTCCAGGCCAAGTCAGTTTGTGTCAGACCAAATCTGCAGCTGTGGCGGCTTTTGTTGCAAAACCGCAGGTACTTGAGTTTCTGTTAATTTATGCAGTGGGGTTCCGCTCCAAACTTAGCCAAGGCAGGCAGGGAGTGGTTAATTGCTCTGGCGATCAGGCGGGGCAGAATGGGCCTGTGTGGCCGAGTGTGTCTGGGACTTGGCACTGGGGCCCGAGTTATGAACTAAAAAACAGCACCCGGGAGGGTGCTGTGTTAGCTAGCAGGCTACCCGCTTGAGTAGAGGGCAAAATAGCCCAACGTTGGATGCCAAAATGTAACGGTGTAAACGAATGCAGACAGATTGTGTATATATATATATATATATATATATATATATATATATATATATATATCTTTAATGTAGAAATAGACTTACAGAGACCAGGAAAGCAGAAGCAGCGGCTGGGAGCATGCTCACCAAATTTATAGGCAAACATTAGCCCAAGGCGAACACGCCCCCTAAGGGGCGGGACTTATCCCTATAAGATTCTCTAAATCATACCTCCTATTGGTCCAGAAAGTGAGTCTTAAAATATTTAAGACAATTGAAATTCCTCCACTCATTCTTTTTGACAAATGAATAAAGCTTGAGACTACCCTGTTGTATCTGAAAAGGAAGGATGAAAAAATTCTAATAAAATACTTGGAATCCTAATATGGCAATCAAAAAGGACATTTACTAAAATTAATGCCAGTTTATTCCAGAAGTGGTATAACATGCTCAACTGATTAAATGTAATGAATCACATAAAATGACTTAAGGACAAAATTCATAAGATCACTGTAATAAGTGCACAAAAATCTTTGACAAAACTTAGCATCTTTTCATGTTAAATGTTGTACAGACAAAAACACACACTCTTTTCCTAAGAGCTCAGATATCTTTACACACGAGTGGACAGAAAGATTTTAGGAGCCAGATACAATGGACAGCTACAAGGAAATAGTGTTTTTCAGACCTAATAGGGCAGTTGAAAAATAAATTTACAGTGATTGTGTCAGAACGGTATAAGACACACACAAGTCAAGACACACATGATGCCAACATAGTTCTAGAAATGTGGCATGAAATTTTACCCACAGCTGAGGAAATATTAGGGAAATATTAGCATTTGATACCTGCTGAAAGAGGGAGAGTCAGTCTCTTTCAGGATTTGACTTCCTGGTAGGGCAATGTAAACAGAGATTATGTGTTGGTTTCCTGGCTGCTTTTACATCTTAACCCATTTCTATCAATGTATGCTTCACCATTACGCTGTGGCCTACCAGTAAGCTTCAAGTATCCTTCTACTTCAGGAGCTACATGGAATCTCTCTAACTTTCCTACAATTTCTATATATCTCTGTTCAATTTTTTTGCCTTGCTTTACTCTGCTAATCCATTGACCAGAATAGCTTTATTCATTATTTAATAAAAGCAACACATATATTGAAGGATATCCCACATCATCTTCCTATTTCTGTCTAAATAAAAGGAAGGCCTTAACATTAACATAGTAAAATTACATATAACAAAATTTATCAAAAAAGAATTAAAGTTACTTTATTTATTCTATTTGTATTTGGCAAAATTAAAGATAATATTCCATCTACTTTATCTATATTTAATTATTAAAAAACCTTTTCATAATCAAAAGAGAAAGGTTGTCCCCTAGCAGCAGCACTCTATCCCCCCCCCCACAAAGAAGACAGAAGACAAATGGGCTCACAACAACATCCATCTGCAATTTGCTGCAACTGTCAAGTGCTGACCACTTGGCAAAACTGTCTTTCATCTAAACTAAAGATCTCCAGATGTAAACAGAAGCACTGGAATCAACAGCCTAGCTGCTCAAGTCAAGGTAGGCCTGTCTTCCTACATATTTCTTAGCCCACAGGATCTTCTGAAGGCTGCCAAGCCCTGCACTAAATAGCACAAAGCAAATACAACCTTCAGCGAATATGGAGGACCCTGAAGATTAGCTCTGTTTGCCAACCAAGTTAGTTCTCTGTCATCTATTAATCAGTAACTCAAGTAAAATTTTGTATTTCTCAAAGATCTCTGGTGCAGTTTGACAGCTGAGAGGTTTTGTCAGTTTTAAAGGACAACGTCACCAAACAAATTTCAGATCAAATTTCTCTCTCATGTTGTCTTCCAGAGTCTTAAAAATACTTTTCATTGTTCAAAAATATCTGTCACACTCATTTTGACATAAATATGCTAATGTTTGTACAATGTATATGTCTAAAACTTCTATTTTCACAAACTCAAAGAATTCTTGTGAGTTCCAGGGACCCGAATTGAAGGATCCACCTTAAACAGGTCAGATACATCTCCCTCAATTCCCTGGTCCTATTTTTTCCCTTAATTTAACTTTGTCCTTTGTTCTGCCAATACATTAAACAGGTGTAAGAGACACCAGACATTTCCATACCACAATCACCAGACAGGAGCAAAGAGTCCAGCTATGCCAGGATATGGCCAGCACCCAGCCTTCTCAGGTTCCCTCCAAAGATGAAGCCCACAAATAAGTAGGAAAAACTCTTGAGAATCTGCTGCCTCAATTTCTTTAAGCTGTGGTACCTAACCTCTTGCCTTTTTAGTATAAAAAAGATATGGGAATGTAATTATCTGTTCAGTCTTTTTAAGAGACAAGCCACGCCCACTCCCTCCCATTCTGCTGAGACAGACCAATCTTCAGCTTCCAGCCTGCGTTCTTTCTTTTTTTCATCTCCTTATTAAAGAGACAGCTTCTGTCTCTCCCCACTTCTCCCCTTCTCCTGCTTCTGTCTCTTCCATCTCTCTCTCTCTCTCCTCTTCTCCCCTTTTTCCTTCCCCTCCATAACCCACCTAATAAATATCCAATCTCACTCTGCATGGTGTGCCTATCTATCTGTCTTTTGCCTGCTGCCACCATATGGCTTCCCGCCAGGGACCAGCCACCTTCAGAGACCTGTGGCATGGTCTCATGCACAGGAACTGCCTAGGACTGGCTGCTCTCAGGAACCCCTGCCCACTACCTGCTTCCACAAGGATTTCTGCAGCAATTTTTAATAATCCATTACAACCAGCATGCTGAGCTGCACACCTGATACAAAGGCAAAATGACTAATGGTGAAATCCAAGAAAAGCTTGCAGGTTCTTTTATATAAATCTGAATTAATTCTAAAAAAAGTCACTGTGATTCTTCTATCTAGGATTGGTTTATGCAAATGACAATCATATTAGTACATTTCTAATTGATTAGGGCTAGCGGAGGTGGGCTAAGGCTATAGCTTTTACTTTCTTGGACAAATCTGGACAAGTCCCAGGCTTTGTCCTTATTTAATTATTGCCAAGAGGAACCTAGGGAGTAGGGAAAGGGAATTGGCCCTGATCTAGTACTTGCACTTCCCCTTGTCTTCATTGTCAGGGGTGTTGGTAATTGAAATTCCTTTGTTTATGTCTTCCTCAGAAACTGACTTTTCCAATTTCTGGAGACTGGAATTGAGGCCTATTCCTAACTCAATTATTTGGCATCTGTCATGATATTTGTCTGTCCCTCTCAGAGTTACTACCATTGATGAACAAGCCTGCATCTGTCTTAGACTTAAAAGCCATCTTATAGTACAGAAAAACTAAGCTCGTTCATGTTTATAGTTAAATCTCTGATTCTCAAGAACTGGGCTATGCTCCACCTGTCATTTTAGCAACAAATGGTTCTGTGCTACCTGCTCCAGGAAATGTCAACCATGTCTCTGTTTCAAAAAGTTATTATAACCATGTTACAACCTTACCTCTGTTTCTAAAGGTTGTTATGACCATCTCATTATGTTCTTCTACTGTAACTCCACTTATTTTGCTTTAAAAAGCCCTGCCCCCTACTCCTAGAGTATAAAAACTTTCATCTTCTCCATGTCCAGTGTGGATTTCTCAAATCCTGTCTTAGGTGGAGGCAGCCTATGTACAGAAATAATAATGTTTACTTAATTAATTTGGCCATGATAATTTGAGTCAGTGATCTTTCTCCTTACATCTTTGAAATTAGCACCATACCTGATCTGAAATAATCTATAAAACTGTAATAATAAAAATAGAATGGTGCCAGCATGAAAGAAAATAGTATGATAGATGGAAAGAAATAGAACACTCAGCTAGAAGTCCTGACAATTACAGCAATTTACTTTTAACACACACCAAAAAAAAAAAAAATCACACATTGGATGAAAGGCATCTTCAACAAACAATATTGGGAAAACTGGATGTTTATATGTAGAGTAATGAAATCTAAACTTTAATTTTTACCCTACGCAAAACCAGCACCATATGAATCAATGAGTTTATTATAATTCCTAAACTCTGAACCTGGTATAAGAAAGGGTTCAGAGCATTCTATAGTATGTAGACGTAGATAAGGACTTAATATTAGGATTGTGGTTCATTAGGAAATAAACCCAACTAGGAACAAATGGGATCTTATAAAACTATAAGGCATCTACATAATCAAAGAAGATAGTCCGTTGAGTGGGAAAACACCCTACAAAGTAGGAGATAATCTTTGCCAAAATCCAATAAAGAATTAATTTCTAGAATATATAAAAAGATAAAACAAAACATCAAGACAAATAAACAGCCTCATTAATATAAGCTACAGATATGAACAGAAAATTCGTGAAGAATAAATATAATTGAACTCTATATAATTTAAAATGTGTTCAGCACCATCAGTATTCATGAAAATGCATATCAAAACTGTCCTGACCTTCTCTCGCATCCCCATCAGAGCTTTGAAGCCATCAAATGACAATAAATTCTGGGGAGAAAGCAAAGAGAGAAGGAATCTCATCTGTTGCTGGTGACATGATACAGCCACTATGGAAATTAGGATGGAGATCAAACAAACAAACAAAAAACAGAAGCTAGAACTACTATATGACCCAGCTATTTCACTTTTGAAGGTAGACATACCATATTCAATCCCACTCTAGGAGCAATAGGCAGAAAATGGAATCAGTCTAGATGTCTACCAACTGATGGATGCATTGAGAAAATATGAGACAAACAAAATAGAATTTAACTCTTCTTTAAATAAAATGTAATTATGACATTTGCAGATAACTAGATAAAACTAGAAAGATGTACTGAGTGAAGTAACCTAGGCATAGAAACACAAATTTTATATTTTTCCTCATATGAAGATCCTAACTTTGTATCTATATTTGTATGTTTAAATTGAAATGCCTGTAGAAGTAAGGGGAACTAGAAAAGGGGATGTCTCAAGGGTGATAATAGAATAACACAGGTGATATGATAATGGAGAGAGAGAATACTAGATATGAAAAGATTTAAGCAAGGAGCTTTTGGAGAATATGGGAGATGAGAAAAATTCAAGGGAAACCCAAATGAAACAGAGTGTGTTTGAGGTAAGCCACTAGGTGTCTGAAAGCACCATATGGAAATCTACTGTCTTGTAACAAAAAGTGAAAATATTTATTTTAAAGGGCATTCAGTTCCTGGATTGTGATGCTTCCTTATAAATTTTTGTTTAGGGGGATCCCTCAGATTCCCCAAGGAAAACAAACTCTTGATATTCCTTTTGCCTGCCCATCAGAATCAGATAAAATCCTATCTCTGAAGATACCATTTACCTTAGACACAGGATAAAGAAAAATCAAGCTGGAACTGAATCATTAGAAGTTTCCTTCCTACTAACTAGCATTTATAGTGCTGTGAAATTCTGTCAAGTTTTCTTGGACAGAAAATTCTTCAATAGACTTTTCTACTAAGAATCTTACCATTAGTGAGAACACTCTGCCAGGAGAGATATGGTAACTTGTGTAAATAGAATTACTATAGGGCTAACAAACTTCTTCCTGATTTGAGTGTGAGAAGTACTTTACAAGAAAAGACCCGATCCTGATTTTAAAACAAGGAGGGCTGACTGAGAAGCCAAGGACAATGGCATTGGGTTTTGATCCTACTGCATACACTGGATTTGTGGGAGCCTACTCTGTTTGGATGCTCACCTTCCTAGACCTGGATGGAGGGGGGAGGACCTTGGACTTCCCACAGGGCAGGAAACCCTGACTGCTCTTTGAACTGGAGAGGGAGGGGGGATGGGGGGAAGGGGAGGAAAATGGGAGGAGGTGGAAATTTTTAAGTAAAAATAAAGAAAATAATCTATGGCAGAAGAGATTATGGGTCCTAGGGTGGAATTTAATTTAATAATAAATTAATAATTTAATGCAAGTTGATATATCTCCAAGCTTCATTCTAAACCTAGTTTTATTTTTGTGAGGCGACACGGAGATAGAGACAGAGACCCACATGGGAGCACTGGACTGAGCTCCCAAAGTCCAGTTGAAGAGCAGAAGGGGGGAGAATATGAGCAAGGAAGTCAGGACCTGGAGACAGTTGACTGATCTAATGGGAGTTCACCAAGGCCAGCTGGACTGGGAGTGAATGAGCATGTGATCAAACTGGACTCTCTGAATGTGGCTGACAATTGGGGTAGACTGAGAAGCCAATGATAATGGCACTGGGATTTGTCTCTACTGCATGTACTGGCTTTTTGGGATCCTAGTTTATTTGGATGCATACCTTCCTAAGGCTGGATGGAGGGGGGAGGGCCTTGGACTTCCCACAGGGCAGGGTACTGTGCCCTCTTTTAGGACTGGATGGGGAGGGAGGAAGATCAGTGGGGGAGTGGGAGAGAGATGGAGAAAGAGAAGTGGAAATTTTGAATGGTATTGTTTATCAAGCAATAAAAAAAATAAATAAAAATAAATAAAAGATGTATTTTCCCCTATAAAGAGTCTTTATAAAAACTATTCAAGGTGACCATACATATATTTTTTCTTCAATGATTGGCTTTCTATTATTTTCAATCTTATTGACATAGTTTCTTTGATTTTAATTCAGTGAAATTAAAAATAAATTATAACTTCAATAGCCTCTTTTTATTTTTTCAATTAAAATAATGGGTGACTCATTTCTTTTATGTTATTAGGTTTTAGTTTACTCTATGCTATTCTTTCTAAAGAACGTCCTCCTTAACACATTCCTCTAGCAAACAGGTGGTTTGACTTCTTTTATGTCAAGGTGACAGTCACCCAATCACAACCAATTCCGGAATCATATGTAGTAGAAAAATAACATCTGTAAATTAAGTCAAAACACCTTGACAAAATGAGGCAGGTGCTCAGATTAGCATTTCTGAAGCAGAGGAATTCATCTGCAGAAAGTTGATTTACAGTAATTTCAACCTGATTTATTCTTCATTATCAGTAAGTGCACTACCCAAGAGATATGTGAATCATGATACTTACTGAAATAAACATATTTAGAAGATTAGGATCATGCAGAAAATCTGTTGTTACTCTCCTTGAACAGGCTTTTTAGGAATCATCTCCTTTGCTTTAAATGTAATGATGTATATGTATAGATAGCAGTGTTTTATTTCTACAGATTTTAAGAATCGCATAATTATGGAAGGCAATAAATTTTTATTGATGACATGCAAGTTTTCTGTAGTACTCCAAAGATATAATAAAGGTTAGATATATATGTACATGCTCATGATTATGAACAGCATTTATAGATATATACATTAATAATTTATAATCCTCTCTATAAATATTTTATGTATGTAAATTTTACAGAAATGTAACTATTAATATGTTTTGCATCTAGTACATAGCAACACAGGTAAAATGATTAATATGTGAACAATACCAGAAATAATTTTCACTATGAATAAATGGTTAAACAATTACTGTTTTTTGATAGAATAAAACATCATGCAGGTTTGAGTGAACTCTTCAATCTGCATGTGTAATGGCAGTGAAACAATTATCCAATATATTAATAATTTAAGATACACTTTGTTTAAAAGCCACACATATGTGTTATATATTTGGATAAGATCCCCCTTCATTTCCCCTGTTTCAATTCCTTCTTTATCCATACCACCACTTTCATCCTCCTAAATTCCTCAATACCTAATTAGTGAATTTACTAACGTTTGTATCTGAATTAGGGGGAGATTTTCTGTTGCAACATGGATCGTTTCTCAGAGCTATATTCCCATATAAGACTGTCCCTCTAAAAAAAAAATAAAAACAACCATCAATAGTTCCTAAAATAAGGATGAGATTTCACAGACTCCTCTGTTTTCATACTGGGATTTTCACTTACTTGATCTTACTCAAGTCTTTTGTATGCAGTTCCAGCTACTGTGGCTTCAACTGTACTGTTGTATCCAGCATATACTATGTTACTATAGACATGTACTTCCTCTGGCTCTTACAAATTTTTTAACCATAGAGATCTTAGAATCATGCCACCTTTTCTTCCATGGTGATCTCTGAGCCTCATGAAGAGGGTTTGTGATGTAGATGCTCCATTATATCTTATCACTCCACAGTCTACTACTTAAGCATCTTGCAATGTTAGTTATGAGGGTAGCTTCTAGAGTGCACAGCTGGGTAAGACTAATGACTACTTTTCTACCTCAATAGTGTACACTGAAACTTCTAAGACTCTGAAAGCTAAACAGCAGGATGAAGTTTCCGGGCTAGTAGCAGAATGGTTCTTTAGGGCTGTATTACTCAAGTACTTCTGTGTTTACTTATAAGGCCTATCCTCAAGTTCTGGAGGCTGTCAAAGCATAATGGCAAAAGCCTATAATATGTGCAGAGTCTAAGGGAACCCATTGACCAATATCTGAAAAGATTTTTCTAGATGGCATTCCCAGTGCTGTGCTTTTTATTTCATAACTTTTGTTGTCAGGGAGATGCATTTTTCTATGTTACATGATAATTCCATTTAAAAGGGTTTTATATATATATATATGTGTGCATCTATTTTCCCAGGTTTCTACTGTGATAATTTTTCCTTGATTTTTTCAGAGGTCTTTAGTGTCATTATCCCTGCATACCACCTGCATTCCATGTCCCTTCCCTTGAACCCTCTTAACTGTTAGTCATGTTCACTTTAAATTCACTAGCAAATATGATTAATCTAATTGAAATATACAAATCTACAGATTCAAAAATACATATGAAAAACAGAGTGTACTACATTTATCTTTCTAAATATGGGTTACTATACTGTGGATACTAGTTCCATCAATTTGTCTGATGTATAAGTTATTTTTCTTTTGTTGTGATGAAACAGTAATACTAAGTTAATTTATAGAAGAAAGAGTATATTCAGGTTTGTGGTTCCAGAAGGAGAGTTTCTGAGTAGTGTGTGTATGTGTGCATGTGTGTGAGAGTTGGGAGAGGGGTGTAGCAGTAGGCAGCTGGAGCAGGACGCTGAGAGATCACATCTTCAACTGCAAACAGCAGGCAGGAGAGCAAAATGGAACTGAGGGCCAGGGTATGAATTCTCGATCCCCTCCAACCCTGCTAAAATTTCTCTAGCATGGTTGAACAATGTCTCCAAATACCACTACTGCCTTAATTAGGGTTTCTACTGCTGTGCAGACACACCACCACACCATGGAAACTCAGTTTTTTTAATGCACATTGGTGTTTTGCCTGCATGTATGTCTGTTTGAGAATGTCACATTCCCTGAAACTGGAGTTATAGACAGTTGTGAATTGCCTAGTGGGTGCTGGGAATTGAACCTTGGTCCTTTAGAAGAGTGGCCAGAGTGGCCAGCACTCTTCACAACTGAGTCATTTCTCTAGCCCTCCACAGCAACTCTTGTAAAGGAAAACATTTCATTGGGATGGTTATAGTTCCGAGGTTTAGTCCATTATCATCATGGAAGGACATGGTGCCATGCAAGCAGACATGGTACTGGAAAAGGAGCTGACTTCTACACCTTGTTTGGCAGGAAACAGGATGTATACTATGGTATTGTCATAGATTGAGCCTAGGAGGCATCAAAACCCTCCCCTACTATGACATACTTCCTCCAACAAAGCCACACCTCCTAACAGTGCCACTTCCTTTAGGGGACCATCTTCTTTCAAACAATCACAACCACAAACTGGAGATGCTGAAATAGTTGAGAATAAGGGAGATACTTATTATCTAAACACGTTTCATTCTTTGGTCTCCATAGGATGTATCATAATGCAAATTTTATCTGGCACAACTTTTAAAGTACTCATAGTCATTCATAACACAAGCATTGTTTAAAAGTCCTAAGTTATTTTTGAGATTCAATGATATATCTTAGAAGCAGACCTTCTAAATTGAAAAAAGTGAGAAATATATATTTACAATACACAATGGCACTCTGAAAGGGAGGAGTATAGGGAGAGTGGGAAAATTCCAGACCACAGATAAGACTGAAAGCTCATACGGAACACAACAAATCTTTTAGCTCCATTCTATTTTACCTGGGTGTGTGTGTGTGTGTGTGTGTGTGTGTGTGTGCTTTCTTTCATTTTAAGAAAGAGGGAAGAACTTGGAGTTGAGTGAGTAGAGAGAGGAGGTGAATATTCAAGGAGTTTGGGAACAGAAAAATATATTAAAATATATTTTATGAATTTCTAAAATATAAATAAAAACATAAAATGGGAATTAGATCTCAAAGGGCTTTGATACTTCCTGTATATGGTAGATACCCCATGGCTCTGACAGTCCCAACATCTTGGGTTCTGTACTGAAACACCTTGAATGTCAGCTTTACATTAACAGTTTTTGTTAAATTTACCCTCCCACTTAGAGACCTGGCCTGGCTTGGAACACATTAGGTAGTCCAAACTAGCCTGAAACTCAAAATATGCCCTGTTCATCATTTTGAGTACTGGTATGCCAAGTGAATCTGTAATTCTAACTCATGTTGGAACTTTGGAGTGACACTTCTTGTTTTAAATTCAGGCAAGTTTCTTAGGTTTCCAATTTGCTGTGCTAGTTAAAAATTCACACTCTTTACCTTGATGATGTCAATAAAACTTAGGTGTAGGCCTCTCTAGCAGTCTGTGAATGAAAGCCACCTTACTAAAAAGTTGAAGGACATATTTTCAAAGAATCACAGGTATAAGCTATGCAAGATATAGAGATGATACAAGGGAGGCTTCTAGAAAACAAGGCAGACACTAATTGTTTGAGCAGAACAGAGTTTTATATATACTTATAATGAAATGCTTATTATTGATCATTATTTTAATGTATATTATTCAATATCAGAAGTTATATTACTGGTACTTATTGAATGAGACCATGATTTAAAGAAATATGACAAAGTTTAAGCTCATATATATGCTTGGCATGTTCATTTATATCAACTGTGGAACACTCAGTAATGGTTCCAGACAACTATTCTGACATATACATAGATTTGAATAAAAATTCTTTAAAATGAGGATAATTGAAGATCTTACCCTTTGGTTATGGAAACTTCTGGATTTAAGTGTTCTGATCAATGGATTAAATATCAGGTTTCAATAAAATATAAAGAGAAAAAAGAATAATGCAGAATTATTTTGCTGCTCTGAGGTGAGTTTCACTTGAAATATTCAGTGGAATGCATTAGCAGGAAAAAAATGAAGAAAGGTATATCTTTTTTTTTTTTTTCCTGTGGCAGGGTTTTTCTGTGCAACTGCCTAGCTGTCCTGGAACAACGAGGCCTTGTAGACCAGGCTGGCCTTGAACTCACAGAGATCTGTCAGCCCCGCCTCCTGAGTGCTAGGATTAAAGGTGTGCGCAGAAAAGTATATCTTTATTCTTCAGGTAAGATTGAAGAACTTGACATATACTGTAAGTATATTAATACTCACTTTTGTAAATAAAGTTTCTAGGAATTTTCAGTTTTGTTAAGTTTTTCTTTGTGTGTGTGTGTGTGTTGCTGCTAAATTTCTTCTGTATGTAAGCCAAATGAGCAGCAATCTCCAGGGGAAATGTGTCTCTTTTTCTTGGCTGGTGAGATGACTCAGTTGCTACAGTGCTTGATGTTAAAGTAGGAAGGCCTGGGTCATGTCTTAGTGACGCTGTGAAAAGTTCTTACCATATGTCTTTCATATCTCATCTAATTTTGTTTCTTGATATGGAACGTAATGTGTCTGAGCTTGAAAGGATTTATTTTCATGGTAGTGTTTTTGTATATTTGTAATTAGTGTTCAATAGTATTTTTCAGTTATGAGTCACAAAGCTGTGCAGGTGGAAGACATTTGTTATTATTCTTTATGTGAATTTCGCTGAGATGATATGATCAATGTCTATTTATGCCAGAGAGAGCATCAATGATAGACAAAATAAATAATATTAACTGTCTAACTTGGTGAATTACCTAACTTTGGAGGAATACTTAGGAGGAGCATGGGTGAGTGATTACTCTCAGGGGCAGGAGTAACTCCAAAGCAACCGAATCACTGGCATGTTCACGCCTACCTTCACAGAGCTCACAAAGCTGCTTTAAAGCAGCAGCACCCAAGGAGGTCCCTGACACTTGCAGGCAGGTCCACTGAAGAGTTGTTTGTTCTGTCTGTCTGTGGCTGTTACTGCTGCTTATATGACATTTTAGTGAGAGAATTATGAATCACTTTGAGCTCCCTGTTTCTTATAAAATGAGCTTGCTGCTGAATGTCTTAAGTTTCTTTCTCTTTCTGTGTCTGATGGGCCTACTTCAGCCCCTGGGGAGATGATATTTTAATTATTAACAAATAGCTACATTATTACCTCCTTCTCTGGCTTTTGGATACTTTTTGTTCTTTATTCTTTATGAACTGAGTCTTTGAAGAAGTGCTGTACTGGAGTGATTATTTTCTTTTCCAGTGATGCAGAGTACGGGCAATTATGCCACAACAGCAGCCACTTATTCTCAGAAGTTTGGCCAGTTGTGCAGCTCCACAGTAACAACATGATTTGCTATAAAAATATGAAAAATAAAATAAAATTTCTTACCCCTAAGGCTAATAGCAGCAGTCTTCTATGGGAATAAACACAGTGGTTGGAAGACAATTTGATAGAGTGTCTATTGTGCAAAAGTAAAAAGAAAACAAGAACCCAGAAGTTAGATTTCCCACTCTAGTCAGTGTTCTTCTCTGCCACAGAATCTTGCCCCGAGTTACAATATCAAATATGATTTCCTTCTAGTGGAGCAGACCTGAAATCCAATATGAAGTAGTCAGTTACCATGGTAAAATTCTGATACATTTTGACTGATGTGTTGACAGTGCTGCACACAGGGTCCACATCTAAGTGTTGCTTCTCTTCCGGTAGCCTCTAGAGTGACTTATGACACAAGCATAGAGGGAACTTCTGCTAAATTCCAGTTTGATATCTCTGTGGAATGTAGGCAAAGCACATGGTACTCTCACTATAAGATCATATCATTTAGTCATTCAGTTCTTTCATGCAGAGAACAACAGCAGCAGTAATAACTTATATTGTTATTGGGACCTAAGGGGCCGTGTTGGTCAACAACTTACTGGAAATAGCCAGCCTTTGCGTTGAGATTTTTTTTTTTATCTAAATGTTTTATGGCTCCTGGGAATGTCTTTTTCATTTGTGCAGAATCATCTTCATTCATACATTGTGACTGTAATTTCTAATTACTTTCAAAATGCTTTTTGGGATCTGTAAAATTTTCAATGTTTAGCATATATGTATGATATATATATATATATATATATATATATATATATATATATATCATCCATATATATGTGTATATGCGTTGCGTATGTATTACATACAGAAGCCGATTTAGGCTTTCTGAAGATCCATCATGTTTCAAACACATGGCAAAAGTTTCTGAGAGGATAAAACAAAATCAGAAAAATCTAAACAATGACTGAAAGTATCAGAAAGCTCCACCACAACATGACTTATATCAATTGTTTCCTCAAAAGAGCAGTGGTGGGTTCAGTTGTTTATTTAGCTCATAGGGAGTGACATTAGAAGGAGGTTTGGCCTTGTTGGAATGGGTGTGTGTAGACGGAGACTGCTCATTCATTTCCCAGCTCCCCATACAAAAATAATCACACAAAACTATATTAATTGCAGCACTATTTGGCCAATGGCTAAAGTGTATTTTTAACTAGCTCTTACATCTTAAATTAAATCATTTCTTTTAATCTATGTGTGGATACAAGGTTGTGGCTTACCAGTAAGTTTTCAGTGTCTGTCTCCTTTGGCAGCTACATGGTGTCTGCTTTACTCTTCCTTCTTTCTCCCTTCATTCAGTTTTGTTTTCCCCACCTAACTCTGTTTTGCCTTGTCATAGGTCAGGATAGCTTCTTTATTAACCAATGGAAATAAAACATCTTCACAGCTTACAGAGAGGAATCCTACATCAGCTATGGCTTTGCTGCATAAAGTGTGTTCCTGTGGGTGAGCTTTGAGGTCTCAGATGCTCAAACCAGACCCATTATCTCACTGTTTTCCTGATGCCTACCAATCCTGATGTAGAACTCTCAACTACATCCCCAGCAACATGTCTGCCTGCTTGACACCATGCTTCCTATCATGACAATGAACTAAGCTTCTGAACTACAAACCAGTCCCCAGTCAAATACGTATTGTGAGAAATCCTTATATGCTTGGGAAGAAAACTTATTTATTAAGGGATAAAGTAGGGAACACACACAGTCAGGGATACAGTGTGAAGCCACAGCATTGCCTCTTTGTCTACCATAGCAGGATGGAGAACACTCTGGACTAGGTCACTGAATGACATGTGGGATGTCTTCCACATCTGAGCAAGAGAGCATGTGACCCCAGACCTCCATTCTTAGCCCTTCACATATCAGAGAAAACCACACCCATTACAGGTCACCTCCAAATGACTTTGGCAAATGGATTGAACTCCCACAACAAATATTTTCCTTTCTATGAGTTGGCATGATCATATTGTCTCTTTACTCCAATGGATACTCTAAGACATCTTCTTAAAACATCTTCCTAGTTCTATCTGGTTCCTAGTCAGCAGCCTATCACCTCTCTTTCAAACTCACTTGGCTACTGAAAGTGAACTGCACTGGCATTTTCTATACCCAAATTAATTTATGGCAGAGGAGAGATGTACAGAACCTACTGGGGTCAGGGGCATATGTTCACCCTTGGAAGAAATTTAATATTTTTAAATTGTGTTGTTTTGTCACCACCTTTTAAAAATCCATTTTCTAAAATACCATTTATGTTTTATAGGTTTCTGGAGTCTCTTTATCACAGTAGTTATATTATTGTCAATCATTTTTTCTAGGTATATAGACTTGACATAAATTCTACTCTTTCAAGTAAGCCAGATGAACCTCATCATTTACTTTTCTTTTTTTGCTCTCATCTTTTCTTGAATGCTTTAGGACCTAATTACATGCTGATATAAATTATTAAGATCTACAAGCCTCATCTAAAGTTGAAGATTAAATTTCACAATAGGGTTGGGCATAGTCACTAACATCCTACACAAGCCCTGTGGTCCTGTTAATCATACTTCTTTCTTAACATTCCTGTGACTGCTGTACTTACAGGCCTAGTTTCTTCATCACCAAACATCATGTTTTGCAATCTCACTTCTCCCTGGTTGACCTGTAATTCTCCTGTTGCCTTCCTGGGTTTGATATCTAACCATGAGAACTTCAGCAATGATAGCCAAGTGTCTCAAATTGCTCACATAAATCCATAGATTGTGCCAAGTTGGTTAAAACTTTAGTTACACTTGTCATTTTTCTGCTTCCATTACACTCAGATTGATCCTGTGCCCCTCTGCCTCACATTCCTATGTGACGGAGGTTTTTATTTCATTTATCAACACCAGCCCCATATCAGTTAGTTCTGATGCTGAGTACTCAGTGATATAATTTCCTATACTGGCACATCATTAAGTCCCATATCTACACACGGAATCATGTGTTTCTTTTCCCTTCTTCAATATTAAAGATCGAACCCAAGGTGTATGTTCTATTACTTTTATTTCATTCTCCTCCTACTCATACTCCTTCTTCTCATAATTTCCCAGTTTTACTAGAAAGGTTCTTTAGCATATATCTTCTTTGTACCCTCTTAGATTCTGCCAGCTATAATAAACAGTAGGTTAACACCATTATATCATTTTCCTGTTTTTTCCTTTTATTTTCCATAACAAATCAGAGGTTGAGATACCAAATAACAGCTTCATGGCTTATTCAGGTTCTATTTCATTTATTGCATGAGGAAGTTCTACCAGGAAAATAGCAGAGCCTCAGTTTTGTGTCTTGTCACCACACTAAAGACCATACAGTTGCTACCAGGCCTTCTCATATTCTCATTCTATACATCAAACTTTGAAGACTGAGCTATATTTTCTGTTCCTAAGCCATGTTGAAGCCATCACTGTAGTCAAAGGGCAGATTGCATTCTTTATAGAGGCACACTCTACCTTATCACACACAGAAAAATATAGACACCTAAAGATTTTCCATCCTTAGACAGCTCAGCCATGATCACCTGTTTCAGGCATACTGCCAGTACTGCAGTAAGGGGGGTGTTGTTCTCTGGCGAGACCACAACTCCCAGCATCCCTCTGGACGCAAGCGCGGAACACATTTCTCAGAAGCCTTTGCATTCCCCGTTAAAAGCAAGGACCTTCAGGAGTTTGCCCCTTCTCTTCTCTTCCCTGCCTTCCCTACCGTGTCTGCACGCCCCCCTTGCTGTTTGTTGCCCCTCCTCCATTAAAGTGCACCCACGTGGGACCGCCGCGTGTCTGTGTTTCCTTTCTCGTGTAACGTCTTTACCGTCTAACCCGCAGGGAATTAAGAACAATAGAGGGAAACATCCCACATCACATGGGGAAAAGGTAGACATGCTGCCAATGCTTATATAGACAATTTACTCTCAATTATATCAATCACAACTGCATGGGTTATCATTTCTCACTGGGTCTGTTCAACTGTTTCTCTAATTTATCTTTGGTTTTGTTAGTTTCTGTTCAGGTACAATTGTTTTACATTACTTTTGCTGGGGAGTCATGTAAAAATGCTTACTTACAACAGATAGGGCACAATGATGAGCTAAAAAATTATTCTATCTAAATGCATCTTGGTTAAGTGTTGATTTTAATGTTAATACTCAATAATAGTTACAGGATATTGAAGTTGCCTCAGTGGCAACTGGGATAATGGATAGGTGATGGATAGGTGATGAATTGTAATAGGGTCCTTGGAGTTCCCTAAAACTTGTAGGCAGCTCAAATGAATTGTCTTCTCTCTGCAAACATTTCTCTCTCTCTCTCTCTCTCTCTCTCTCTCTCTCTCTCTCTCTTTCTCTCTCTATCTTACCCCCCTTTCTTTTTTCCTTCCCCTGCCTTCCTTCCTTCCTTCCTCCCTCCTTCCCTTTCTTCCTTCCTTCCTTCCTTCCTTCCTCCTTCCCTTTCTTCCTTCTGTTCCTTCCCTCCCTCCCGTCCTTTCTTCCTTCCTTCCTACCTTCTTCTTCTTCTTCTTTTTTTTTTTTTTTTTTTTTTTACAATCTGGAACGGGATTCCATGAATCTTGTAGTTTTCAAAGTCTCCTGAAACTCATGCTTTGGTTGACTTCTGGAGCCTTGTGATATTATCTTATTCCAAGTTGGAAGAAATAGCTATACAATATTGTGGAATAAGGAATTTGTGAAAGAATGCAAGCCTATTACAAAAACTGCTTAGTTTGGCTTGATTGACTAATCACTAGACAGTCTTGATCAAGGAAGGAGAACATTGTGTTACAGCATGAAGCCTAGAATGGTCCTCACTGCAGACTGGTAAGAAACAGGTTGCAGATTAATTGTTTTAAGTCCTTCTCTATAGGAGACCTATTAACTTATATATAATAAATATTGTTCTAGACCTCCTAAAGGTTCTCAACCTTCCTAATGCTGCAACCCTTAAACACAATTCCTCATGTTGTGGTTACCCACAATTATAAAATTATTTTCAATACTATTTGAGATTTTGATATGTTATGAATTGTAATGTAAATATTTGTGTTGTTCACTGAACTTAGGCAACTTCTTTAAGAGGGTTGTTTGACCTGCAAAGGGATAATGACCCACAGGTTGAGAACCACTGTTCTAGAGTTATCTGAAAACTGTAAATAACCATCCTTTAGAATTATTTTTATTGATTAAGGACACTGTATTAATTATATTATTATATTAACAATCATATTGCTCAAGTTATATGACATAATATCCAATTTTATTAATGCTAAGTACTGTTTTTTATTTTTTTGTCTTGGACCAAAGTTGTTTTGTAATATCATGAAGAACTGAAAACTGTTATCTTTATATTGATATATACTTTTAACTAAAGAGAATTAAATTCTGTACATTGAATAGAAAATTAAGATGTTTTAAATGTATAGAAAATAACCTTGGGAGCCGTCCCTGTTTAGGTGCTGAGGAGCTCCATCTGGACTGGTGAGTGTGTGCTATCCAGGGGCGGATTGTCCCTGAAGAGAGCACAAACCCCCCTCCCCCAGCTCCTTCTGCAGGGCTGTATTTCTTACACATGACCCCCCCCCCCCCCAAGCCTGCTTCATCTGCAAGGTCCTTTGCTCAGGAACAGGTTTCTGCTCCTACACTAAGGCTACCCACCCAGAGCAGTGAGTGCCTGCCTACCGGGCAGGCCTCAAGGACCCCCAAAGGGAGTGCGGGCACCTTCAGCTTGCCCAGCAGGGTCTCCTGTGTTCTACTCAACCCAGCCCTGCCCCCCAAGTTTGCCCGTTTGTCCAGGGTCATTGGATTACCAGGTGTCTATGTTTCGGTGCTGAGGAGATTCATCTGGACAGGAACGGTTCCTGCTTTTACACTGAGGAGATACACCCAGAGAGTCAGTCACAGCAAAGTCTGGACCAAGACACCAGGCCTCTACTGGCTCCATTTGAAGGAAGAGAAGGGAAGGCACCAATGCAAGAATTCTTCCAACAACCTGAAAGGCAACATGACATCACCAGAATCCAGGATTCCTGAAATAAGAAGAATTGTACACCCTACTTCAGAAGAACTAGAAGAAATCGACTCAAAAGTGAATTATATGAAAATAAGAAGGACCTTAAACAGGAGGTGAAAAACTGCCATAAACAATTAGAGATTACAAACAAAAAGGTAGAGGAAGTGAATAAATCGCTCAAAGATATCCAAGAAAACCAAGAGAAACAAGAAAAAGCAATCAAACAGGTAAGGGAAGCGGTTCAAGACTTGAAGAATGAAATGGAAGTAATGAAGAAAACACAAACCGATTGAAGGATGGAGATGGAAAATCTGGGTAAAAGAACAGGAACTAGAGAGACAAGTACTACCAAAAGAATACAAGAGATAGAAGAAAGAATGTCAGACACTGAAGATACCATAGAGAAAATAAACACACTGATCAAAGAAAACAGCAAAACCAACAAATTATCATCCCAAAACATTCAGGAAATCGGGGACACAATAAATATACCAAACCTAAGAATTATAGGGGTAGAAGAAGGAGAAGAAGTACAGCTCAAAAGTCCAGATAATATATTTAATAAAATTATAGAAGAAAACTTTCCCAACCTAAAGAAAGATATTCCTTTGAAGGTTCAAGAAGCATACAGAACACCAACTAGACTGAACAAAAAAAAAATCTCCTCGCCATATAATAATCAAAACACAAAACATACAGAATAAAGAAAGAATATTAAGAGCTGCAAAGGAAAAAGGCCAAGTTACTTATAAAGGTAAACCTATCAGACTGACACCTGATTTCTCTATGGAAACCATGAAAGCCAGAAGATCCTGGAGAGATGTACTGCAGAAATTAAGAGAACATGGATGCAAGCCCAGACTACCATACCTAGCCAAGATTTCGTTCACTATAAATGGAGAAAACAAAATTTTCCAGGATAAAAACAAATTTAAACAATACATAGCCACAAATGCAGCCTTACAGAAAGTAATAGAAGGAAAATCACAACCCAAGGAGAACAACAATGCCGACAATAACTCAGACATCTAATGACCCTTAACCAGCACAACTCGAAGAAGGGAAACACACAAACTCTACTACCAAAAAAAAAAAAAGATAAAATGACCGGCGTTAACAACCACTGGTCATTAATATCACTTAATATCAATGGATTCAACTCACCTATAAAGAGGCACAGGCTAAGAGATTGGATACGGAAACAGGATCCAACATTCTGCTGTTTACAAGAAACACACCTCAAATACAAAGACAGACATCTACTCAGAGTAAAGGGCTGGGAAAAGGTTTATCAAGCAAAAGGACCGAAGAAAAAAAGCAGGTGTGGCCATTCTAATTTCTAACAAAGTTGACTTCAAACTAAAATCAACAAGAAGAGATGGAGAGGGACATTTTTTACTCATAACAGGAACAATTCATCAGGACAAAGTCTCAATCATGAATATTGATGGCCCTAATATAAAAGAACCCACTTACTAAAAGAAATATTACTAAAACTCAAGGCAGTCATCAAACCACACACACTAATAGTAGGAGATTTCAACACTTCTCTCTCATCAATGGCGAGGTCAATCAGACAGAACCCTAACAGAGAAATAAGAGGATTATGGGAGGTAATGAATCACATGGACTTAACAGATATCTATAGATCATTCCACCCAAATAGGAAAGAATATACCTTCTTCTCTGCAGCTCATGGAACCTTCACAAAAATTGACCATATACTCGGTAACAAAGCTAACTTACACAGTTACAAAAAATATTAGTAACCACCTATGTCTTATCGGATCACCATGGATTGAAATTAGAAATCAACAACAATGCTACCCCATGAAAGCCTACAAACTCATGGAAACTGAACAGTCAACTACTGAACCAAACCTGGATCAAGGAAGAAATAAAGAAAGAAATTAGTCTTCCTTGAATTTAGTGAAGAAAAAAAAAACATACTCAAACTTCTGGGACACTATGAAGGGAATCCTAAGAGGAAAGTTCATAGCACTAAGTGCCCACTTAAAGAAAACATAGAAAGCACATGTTGGAGACTTAACAGCCCACCTGAAAGCTCTAGAAAAAAAGAAGCAGACTCACCTAGGAGGAGTAGAAGACTGGAAATAATCAAACTGAAGGCTGAAATCAACAAAGTAGAAACACAGAAAACAATCCAAAGAATCAATGAAGCAAAAAGCTGGTTCCTGGAGAAAATAAACAAGATTGATAAACCCCTATCCAAACTAATCAAACGGCAGAGAGAGAATATGCAAATTAATAAGATAAGAAATGGAAAAGGGGACATAACCACAGACACAGAAGAAATTCAGAGAATCATTAGATCTTACTACAAAAGCCTGTATGCCACAAAACTGAAAACTGTAAAAGAAATGGACACTTTTATAAATAAATACCATTTACCAAAGTTAAACCAGGACCAGGTGAACAATCTAAATAGACCTGTTATTCGCAAAGAATGAGAACCTGTTATCAAAAACCTCCCTACCAAAAAAAGCCCAGGACCAGATGGTTTCAATGCGGAATTCTACCAGAACTTCCAAGAAGAGCTAATACCTATACTCCTTAATGTATCTCACAATATAGAAACAGAAGAGTCATTGCCAAATTCCTTTTATGAAGCTACAGTTACCCCGATACCAAAACCACACAAAGGCTCAACCAAGAAAGAGAATTACAGGCCAATCTCACTCATGAACATCGATGAGAAAATCCTCAGTAACATACTGGCAAACCAAATCCAAGAACACATTAGAAAAATTATCCGTTATGATCAAGTAGGCTTCATCCCAGAGATGCAGGGCTGGTTCAACATATGAAAATCTATCAATGTAATCCATCATATAAATAAACTGAAAGAAAAAAAAAACATATGATCATTTCATTAAATGCTGAAAAAACATTTGACAAAATTCAAAATCCCTTTATGATAAAGGTCTTAGAGAGATTAGGGATAGAAGGGTCATACCTAAATATAATAAAAGCTATTTATAGCAAGCCGACAGCTAACATCAAATTAAATGGAGAGAAACTCAAAGCCATCCCACTAAAATCAGGAACACGACAAGGCTGTCCACTCTCTCCATACCTCTTCAATATAGTGCTTGATGTTCTAGCAATAACAATAACACAACATAAGGGGATAAAGGGGATTCGAATTGGAAAGGAAGAAGTTAAACTTTCATTATTTGCAGATGATATGATAGTGTACATAAGCGACCCCAAAAACTCCAGCAAAGAACTCCTACAGCTGATAAACACCTTTAGTAGTGTGGCAGGATACAAGATCAATTCCAAAAAATCAGTTGCTCTCCTATACACAAAGGATAAGGAAGCAGAAAGGGAACTCAGAGAAGCATCACCTTTCATGGTAGGCACAAATAGCATAAAATATCTTGGGATAACTCTAACCAAGGATGTGAAGGATCTATTTGACAAGAACTTTAAGTCCTTGAAGAAAGAAATTGAGGAGGATACCAGAAAATGGAAGGATCTACCTTGGTCTTGGATTGGGAGGGTCAACATAGTAAAAATGGCAATTCTACCAAAGGCAATTTATAGATTCAATGCGATCTCCATTAAAATCCCATCGAAATTCTTCACAGATCTTGAGAGGATATTAATCAACTTTATATGGAAAAACAGAAAACCCAGGATAGCCAAAACAATCCTATACAATAAAGGAACTTCTGGAGGCATTACCATCCCTGACTTCAAACTCTATTACAGAGCTTCAGTATTGAAAACAGCTTGGTATTGGCATAAAAACAGAGAAGTCAATCAATGGAATAGAGTAGAAGACACAGATTTTATCCCACAAACCTATGAACACCTGATTTTTGATAAAGGAGCTAAAAGTATTCAATGGGAGAAAGATAGCATCTTCATCAAATGGTGCTGGCACAACTGGTTGTCAACCTGTAGAAGAATGAAAATAGATCCATATCGATCGCCATGCACAAAAATCAAGTCCAAATGGATTAAAGACCCCAATACCAGGCTGAACACATGGAACCTGATAGAAGAGAAAGTGGGAAGTACTCTACAACAGATGGGCACAGGAGACCACTTCCTATGCATATCCCCAGCAGCACAGACATTAAGGACATCATTGAATAAATGGGACCTCCTAAAACTGAGAAGCTTCTGTAAAGCAAAGACACTCTCACTAAGACAAAAATGCAACCCACTTACTGGGAGAAGATATTCACCAAACCCGCAACTGACAAAGGCCTGATCTCCAAAATATATAAAGAACTCAAGAAACTAGACTTTAAAATGCTTATTAACCCAATTAGAAAATGGGCCACTGAACTGAACAGAGAATTCTCAACAGAAGAAATTCAAATGGCCAAAAGACACTTAAGGTCATGCTCATCCTCCTTGGTGATCAGAAAAATGCAAATTAAAACAACTCTGAGATACCATCTTAGACCTGTCAGAATGGCTAAAATCAAAAACACCAATGATAGCCTTTGCTGGAGAGGTTGTGGATTAAGGGGTACACTCATCCATTGCTGGTGGGAATGCAAACTTGTGCAACCACTTCGGAAATCAGTGTGCTATTTCTCAGGAAATTCGGGATCAACCTACCCCAAGACCCAGTAATACCACTCTTGGGAATATACCCAAGAAATGCCCTATCATATGACAAAAACATTTGTTCAACTATGTTCATCGCACCATTATTTGTAATAGCCAGAACCTGGAAACAACCTAGATGCCCTACAATGGAAGAATGGATGAAGAAAGTGTGGAATATATACATATTAGAGTACTACTCGGCGGTAAAAAACAATGACTTCTTGAATTTTGCATGCAAATGGATGGAAATAGAAATCACTATCCTGAGTGAGGTATCGCAGACCCAAAAAGAGGAACATGGGATGTATTCACTCATAATTTGTTTCTAGCCATAAATAAAGGACATTGAGCATACAATTTGTGATCCTAGAGAAGCTAAATAAGAAGGTGAACCCAAAGAAAACATATAGTCATCTGCCTGGATATGGGAAGTAGACAGGATTGCAGGGCAAAACCTGAGAACTTGGGGGTGAGGTGGCATTGGGCTATGGGGAAATGGGGTGGGAAACATGAGAAGGGGGGAATGGGGGGAGCTTGGGGGAATGGGATGGTTGGGAAAAAGGAAGGGTGGACACCGGAGCAGAGAAATATATATCCTAATCAAGGGAGCCACCTTAGGGTTGGCAAGAGACTTGACTCTAGAGGGGCTCACAGGTGTCCAGGGAAATGTCCCCAGCTAGTACCTTGAGCAACTGAGGAGAGGGAACCAGAAATGACCCTATCCGATATCCATACTGATGAATATCTTGCATATCACCTTAGAACCTTCATCTGGCGATGGATAGAGATAAAGACAGAGACCCAAATTGGAGTACCAGACTGAGCTCTTAAGATCCAAATGAGGAGCAGAAGGAGGGAGAACATGAGCAAGGAAGTCATGACCATGATGGGTGCCCCCACCCACTGTGGCAATGGAGGTGATCTTTTGGGAGCTCACCAAGGCCAGCGGGACTGGGACTGAAAAAGCATGGGATGAAACCGGACTTCCTGAACATGGCGGACAATGAAGGCTGATGAGAAGCCAAGGACAATGGCACTAGGTTTCAATCCTAATACATGAACTGGCTTTGTGGGAGCCTAGCCTGTTTGGATGCTCACCTTCCTGGTCCTAGATAGAAGTGGAAGGATCTTGGACTTTCCACAGGGCAGGGAATCTGGACTGCTCTTTATTCTCGAGAGGGAGGGGGAATGGAGTGGGAGGGAGGGGGAGGGGTTTGGGAGTTGGGGGAAGGGGCGATGTGTGCAAGGAGAGGAAGGGTAATGGGAAACGGGGAGGAGGCAAAAAATTATTTTGCAACAACTAAAAAAAAATAAAATAAACAAAGAAAAAAAAACTTCTAAAAAAAAGAAAATAACCTTGGTTACTTAAATATTTGAATTTGGTTGACATCAACAGTGCATGGTGTGTTTCTATTCTATGATATCTATACCTCTGATTTTGTGTAACTACTTAAGCACATGCAGTGGTTGGTTGTCTGTAATATGTGAATAGTTTAAATTCAACCTTCTAAATTTTATGTCATTGCCTTAAAGGCCAGAACAAGTGACTATTATTTGCATATAAGTTAATTAAGTTGAGGATATTGAATGTGTTTGTTCTTAATTACCTAATTGGACCTTATGTGTGAAGATATGTGTGAAAATATAATGCAAATCAGAAGAGAATGGCACATAGAAAAAAGCCATACGAAACCAGATGCAAAGGTTGAACGAAGTGAGAAGTTCACAAGCCACAGAGGCCAAGGAATAATGTGATCAAGCACAAAAGGGGAAGGACATTGAAAGGCTTTCCCTAAGAACACTAAGATAGAATATAACCATGTCAACATGGCTAAGTGCTTCCTTTATTCTGTGAGTTCAGGACAACTGTGTAGGAGAAGGGCCTGCTTGTTCTTCCTGGCTGCCCAGGTAGCTTAGCCCTGAAATAACCACACAGAAACTGTATTAATTAAATTACTGCATGGCCCATTACCTCTAGCTTCTTATTGGCTAACACTTACAACTTAATTTAACCCACCTCCATTAATCATGTGGCAGTGGAGTACCAGGTAAAATTCCCAGCATCTGTTTCTGGCGGCTCCATGGCCTCTCACTGACTCTGCTTTCTTCCTCCCAGAATTCATTTCCATCTACCCTGCCTAGCTCTTTTCTCCTACAGCTCTGCTATAGGCCCAGAGCAGTTCCTTTATTAACCAATGAAAGCAACACATAGACAGAAGGACCTCCTACACCACAACTAATTTATAATTTTGTTATTTCATCTCTGGGGAATAAATATAAATGATGATAATATTTCTTAATTTTTATTATAGAATTTCTATATCAATCATGAAGAAAATGTATGATAATCTTGGTATATGGTAGACATTCAATCACTTTATTAAAATTTGATATTTAATCATAAATGTTTTTATTTTACTTTTTTAATACTTATTTTAAAATTAAATTAAATTTTTATTCATTTTAATAATCAATAAAATTTACATTAACTATTACATTGTAAAGGCTATTAAATTTATTCTAGGTTTAGGTTCACTGCATCTATGCCAAGTCTATTATTTCTTGACAAGTCTTGTGGTTCTGTAGTTGAATCTTCATTTATGTAGGATGCCTTTCATTGATATTCTTCAATGGAACATAACTTAAAAATAAATATTTGAATTCCCCAAACTTTAATATTTTGTCTTAAAGTAAAATAGTAAGATGTGGAATAATTTTTTTAAGTGCACTTGAATTTTTTTCATTTTCCCTTTTTCCATTTCCTATGGAATTCATGCCTACTAACTCTTCTTCATATATTCCTCTTATTTTAAACCCATCCATACACATTTTATTAATGTTATACATTTTACTCCAAAATTTTCTTTATTTTAATTGCTTTTAAATTTCTTATTTTATTTAATGACAGATTTCAATAGATTTGCCAGACATTTTCCTTCTGGGAAATGCATTTTTATTCATTTCTCCTTTTACCTACTTTTTTTTTGGTGCTATGCTCTTCCTTATTCTACTATAATTTCTATGACTAAAATCTATTTTGAATTGGTCACCAGAGAAAGTCTTCACTTTATCCTCAGTTTTAGGGAGGTAATTTCTAGTCTCATAGAATTCTAGTCTTTCCTCATCTCCAATGACCTAACAACTTAAGGACTAGAGCCAGCCTTGCCTACAAAGTCTTAGAGTAGGAAGAGTAACCATGTGACATAATGCACAGACTTTTTGTCATGTGGTATAGTTGACTTTTGAACAAGATAATACTTATGGACCATTAATCAGTCACTTCCTGAACCATGCCAATGTTATGAAGCCCCAGTAGAAGCTTCCTACACTATCAAAGTGAACCTCCCATATAGCACTTCTCCAGATATGTACTGACACATAGGAATTCTTAGAGAATAATATTCCTTAAAATTCTGAAAGAAGAAAATGGAAACTTTGTATTAAAGATTTTTTTCTATTTTATTTCATCTCCTTATTCTGTTGATTTATGTTAAATTATATCATTGTTATGTACTTAACTGTACCTGTAATTATAATTAGCTTTCAGTAATTTTTGTGATTATTTTAGAGATATACTGAAAATTTATGTGGTGTGATAGATCTTGAAATTTGATGGACTGAAAGTTAAGTAAGTCTGGGAAATTGCAGACTACAACATTTTAATTAGCCTGGACTGTGCAGTATTTGTTCATGGGCACAAATCGAATATATTATTAGTAGTCATCTCAACAAAGTTTTAATCCAAACTGGAATTTTCCACTGTAAAAAGTTTAAATCTTCTCTGTATTTCTGTTATTACTTCAAAATATTTTTTCTATCTTTTTATTTTATTTTTTTAAAAAGAAAACAAGCTATCTGTTTTTTTTCATTTTACAGACCAATATCAGTTCCCACTCCCTCCTCTCCTCTCATTCCCTCCACTTCCCCCAAGTTCCACTCCCCATCCACTCCCCAGAGAGGGTAAAGCACATTGGTCAGGGAAAGGACCCCAAGGCTCTTACCACTATATCTAGACTGAGCAAGGTATCCAAAAAGCCAGTAAAAGCAACAGGTACAAATCCTGGTGCCACTGCCAGTGACTCTGCAGTCTGTCCCAGCCTATACAATTGTCACCCACATTCAGAGGGCCTAGCTTAGTCCTATGTTTTTTTTTTCCTGTCCAGCTGAAGTAAATAAGCTCCCATTAGCTAAAGTAAGCTGCTGCATTGGGTGTCCCCATCATAGTCTCACTCCTCCCACTCTTCAACTGGGCTTTTGCAGCTCAGCCCAGTGCTCCATTGCAGGTCTCTGCCCCTGTTGCCATAAGTTGCTGGACAAAGGTTCAATTTTGACATTTAAGATAGTCATCAATCTGACTAGAGGGCAAGGCCAGTTCTGGTATCCTCTCCACTATTGCTTAGGGTCTTAGCTGGGGTCAGGAAAATATTATTTTTAACTCAGTAATATTATGGTCTTACAAGCTCAGGAGAACCACTCTTTAAGAAAGAGAGAGTATGAACAACTCATGCCATATCTTTATGGTTAAGCCTCTTGCCAGGGCTTGCTAGATCTCTGCTTCTTCAACTCAAGTTTACTAAGTACCCAAATAACTTTAACTACTAAAAGCAGTCATGACTTTGAGAATCTTTTCCCTCAGTGTTGATACATTCTTATGTCATCTTGGAACTCTCTATAACATAGAGATATAGACTGAGATTATTCAGGCAGATGTCCCTGAGAACCCTGCAGAGAGGCCACAGTTTCAAGTATTTAAACTTGTAAATCTAGCTGTAATTATAGTTTTATGGTTTAATATACTTAGTGACAAGATACAATTATAAATGTATATTTATTGGGTTCATTACCCTTTGTCTCATTTAGTACACCATTTGTGAGCCTCAATATTTGTTCATGAGTTGATACTTAAGAATAATCGTAGGTGATTTTTAAGTAGACAAAATGAGACATGTAATCCTGGCTCCTCAAAGGTGAGCTTCCTGTGGTTATGGAAACATACAGGAGGCAAGAAACCTCTTCTCTGATTAGGGTATCATTGACAGTTTTCTTGTTGTCCCTGGTGAAATTATTGAACGTCATTATAACTAACTCTGTTTTCTCAAAAGAAATGTTTACAATGTGTAGTCACAAGTAAGGATAAAGTGAAGTGTAAAATGATATATGTTACAACATTTGGAAAAATGTGGTATATTATATGGATGACAGGTGTTGTTGTTTGTTTGTACATGAAGAGCATAATTCTGAACTTGGAAGTTATATAACAAAAATTACACTTTTACAAGTTGACTTCAGCATCTGTACTAACAGAAATAAAATTGGACTACATCCAGAATGAACTAAGTTATGACAAAAGAAAGAGGTGAATAATGTTCAAGGGGTATTTCAAGTAACTTGTTAAGAGACATATTGACTATCTGAATGTATGCTGAATGAAGAATGTCTTACAATCAATCTCAGAGTTTCTAGGTTCAATATGAACAGTCCGGAGCAAACAGAAAAGTTAAACAAATGACAAAGAGGCAGGGGAAAGAGAAAAGACACCGATCCTATATATGTGCATATATAAATAATTTCTTGTATATATATATATATATATATGAATAGATTTATGTTATTTCCCCTATAATTTTCATTAGAATTTTGCATTTAAATTTTCGTTAGAATTTTGCATTCAAAATCACTATCTTCCTGTATCAGATTTGTGAATGTTTTCTTTGAGTCATTGTCTATTCACTCTCCAAAGAACTACTTGTTTTTATATAGTCTATTAAAAATTGAATCCTCTGTTATTTCAGTGAGTACAAAATTATTAACTGCTTTTTAAAACCACATTTAAAGATTTCTATTAAATGATGTGGTTCAAATGAAATGAGCTCTTTACAAATCTCAACAATGGCAGAATAGATATGCACACTACATGTATGGCTGGCCCATGCTTTGTTTTACAATTTGAAAGGACTGAATAAAAAATATTTAAAAAATAAATTATTTCTTTTAAAAGCCAGAGTGTATAAAGATTTAAAAGTAAGATCTCTGACAATATAAATAAAATGCCATTGGGGATACTTATTTTAAACACAATTATTCTTGTTTTAATTGTTTGTTATTTGCAATCATTGTTGAGAGCAATGACTATAGTCAGAAAGAATTGTGACAAGGCCAACTTAAAAGGCATTGGAAGGGAAGTCACCTATTATTGTAAACTACTCTTTCTTCTTTAAATCTCTAGCCTCTGTTATACTAATGGAATAATGAATAATAATGATAGTATATTGAATAAGTAAACTCTATTTCCTCAAGTAGAATGTTTCATCTTTTTTCTTAAAAGTACTACTAATAAAGCAGAATGGTCTAACAAGGGTTGAATATAAGTATATGAGAAATCTGGAAAGTCAAATCTCCATTCAGTGTACTAGTGACAAACTTGCTATTTTTATTAGTTTTCTCACAAATGTACATCTTTTTCTCTCAGACGGTGACATCAGACTACAAAAACTCCATCTTAACTTTTCACAATAAAAGTTAAAGTGGAAAAAAATGGTCAAAGAAGTATATGTAATGTGTTTTGTTACTTCATTATGAACCTGAATAATTTACTAGAGTATCCAGTAAACAATAAATGAGTCGTCCATGTTTACTTTTATTTACATGTGCATTGTATAATTATGTATACATATTCTTTATAACATTTTGTATTCATGTGCACATACAAACATTTATAAACACAAACACCCTACCAAAACTGCATCTGAAACATGCTACTTGATCTTATCACCCTTCTTCTCTACATCCTTTGAAAACTGTTTAAATAAAGCATGTGTGTTTGAGTGAACTGGATCCTTCCTTTCTGCATCTGACCTCTTTTTTTTTTTCCCTCACGGGTTGTTTTCTTCTGCTGTGTATTTCCCTGGATGACTTCTCTTTTTTCTATTTCATTTATTTACTTATCTTTAGTATTTAGTCAATACCAATCATATTTGTGGCATTTCTTTCTATCCTGGAGTTATATGTTCTATTCTATTCCCAATTACTTCTTAAGCAAATGAGTTAAGAAATAAGGCAAGGTAAACCTTGACACTCTGTTTATTTGTAAAACCAACATATTCAACTTTCTCTACTCCATACTACCTCCCCAAATTGTACAGGTGTATGTCTCTCTGTTAATTCCCAAATGCTGTAAGAGTAAGCTTCTCTGACCATCACAGAATTAGGTACTAATCCATGGGTAAGCAGAAGGTTTGTTAGCATATTGCTATGATCCTTTAGAAGAACAATAGTATTTGTTTTCCTCTTAGTCCATGTCCTATCCAGTCTCAGGTTCTCGGCCACCCAAACAGTGTTTTGCATGAGCTCCATCTCATGGAGTGGGTCTTAAATCCAATCATAGAGTTGGTGATTACTCTCTCAAGTTCTATGCTACTATTGCACCAGCATATCATGAAGGCTTTGTAGTTGGTTTGGTGTTTATCTTTCTCCTTTGGTAGCATGCATATTACCTTCCAGTACCATGAAAACAATTAGTTATGCACCTGCTTGAATTCTCTGAATTCAACAAGTTATTTAAGTGTTGTCTCCAGCAATAGGGACTCACCATCATTTTGAAGAGAGCAGCCAAAAATCTTTGTAATAGCTTGAGATATTTCAAGGTTTCCATGGGCCCCTTTGGCAAATGACTTGATGAGATGTGACCCTTGTAGTTTTCACTTGTTCGTAAAGATTTCTAGTTGATGGCTTGTCTCCCCATTAGTTGGTGGCTTGACATAGATTCTTCATTTTTAGTAGGCTTCCATATGATCCCTCAATGGCCCTTGGTGTTAGTTGTCTCTCCCTATAGTTTTCCCTCTTTCCCTTTCTCATCTACCATATCCCTTCACAATCCTTTCACTCCTGTGTCCTCCCGGCATATTCTACATCTTTTTCCCTGACAGATGCTTGTTTTCTCCTCGTCCCTTACTTGACATCTAACCTCTGTGGTTATATGGATTGTAGTAAGCCTATCAAATATTCTTAAGAGCTAACATTCTTATATAAGCAAAAATAAACAATATCTGCCTTTTTTAGTCTTGTTTACCTCACTCAAGATGATTTTTAGCTACATTCATTTATCTGTAAATTTCATAATTTTGTTATTCATAACCACTGAATAACATTTTACTATGTAAGTATAAAATATTTCCATTATTCCATTGAACCATTGCTACACAGGTAGGCTGTTTCAAACTCTGGTTCTTGAAAATAGAGCATCAGTGAACTTGATTGAGCAAATTTCTCTAGTGCAGGATGAAGCCTTCTTTGGGTATATACCCCAGACGGGTATATCTGGACCCAAAGATGCATCACTTCTCAGCTTCCCAAGAAGACCCACGTTGGTTTCCACAGTGGCTATGTATTTTCACACTTGTGCTACCCTTCTGCCAAATCATCATTGGCATGTGCTGTCTTTTGTTTTATTGATCTTGGTAATTCTGATTTGTGTAAGATAAAAATCACAGAGTAGCTTTGATTTTAATTTCCCTGATAACTAAGGATGTTGAACATCTCCTTGTTGCTCAATCATTTCTGTTTTATTTTTTGAGAATGTTGTTTTCTTTTCTTAATGTGACACTGACACATTATTGGTGACTTGAAGATTATTACTGTGTTTAAACTGACTGCATTTGTTCATCTTCAACTTTTGTAGAACAGCAATGTAGAATGCAGAAAGATAAAGATGTGAAAAGGTTATCTGCTTCCTTTTCATAATTCAGAAGCCTAGAAAAATATGTCAGTCAAAGTGATCATAAAAGACAGTACTGTTCAGGTTATAATTAAAAGAAACTTTTCAACAATTTTTATTTGAATCTATTTTTAACAGTTTTGTGTAGGTTTTCTCTTCCTTCAATATGACCAAGTCTTTTAAAACTTACTTTCAATATTTTTCATGATTTCTGAAATTTTGACTTATTTATATAACTGTTAAATACATCTTTATTTTTATTTATTTATTTATTTATTTATTTTGATTTCCCTTTGCTTTTGCACCTATCCCTCTTCTCTGCTTCCCGGCTTTTCATTAGTGTAATTGTAATTATCCATGTTTGTAATCTCGTTATCGGTAATGAGTTCTTTCTTAAACTTGCTGATAAACAAGGTTATCAGCTTGACACAATTGAGGTTCTACTTGGAGGGAACCTGAATTATTGAATTGTCTCAGATGGCAGATTGGCCTATGGGCATTCATATGCATCTTTATTATATTATTGTTGTGTTGTTGATATTGTTGTTGTTGCTATCTGATGTGTGATGGTCAGGCCCACCCACTGTAGGTAATGTCATCCCTGGGCAAGTGAGCATGGGCTATATCAGAAAGGGAGGTGCACAAGTCACAGAAAGCAAGTTAGTAGACAATGTCTCTCTGTAGTGGTTTCTGCTTTGGTTCCTATCTCTAGGATATACGTGCAGCTCCCACCTTCTCTTCCCTCAATGTTTGACTGTGAGCTGTAAGCTAAAACAAACCATTACTCCTCCTGTTGCTTTTAGTTGTATTATCAAAGTAGCAGAAAATCAAACTATCATAATTAAAAAAAATTTTAACATATTTATTTTTAACCTCTCACAGTTTCTTTTTATATTTAATTTAAATACTATTTGTAGTGTCTTATTAAAATTCTGGTTCATAGGTGGCATTTTAGTTTTAGCTGTAGGATTCATTATTAGTTTCTTAAACATTTAAAAAGAAAAATGAGGATGCCTATATGTTTTTCTTTGGGTTCTCCTTATTTAGCTTCACTAGGATCACTAATTATAGGCTCAATGTACTTTGTTGATGGCTAGAAACCAAATATGAGTGAGTACATCCCATGTTCCTCTTTTTGGCTCTGGCTTACCTCACTCAGGATAGTGATTTCTATTTCCATTAATTTGCATACAAAATTCAAGAAGTCCTTGTTTTTTACTGCTGAATAGTACTCTAATATGTATATATTCCATACTTTCTTCATCTATTCTTCCATTGAAGGTCATCTAGGTTGTTTCCAGGTTCTGGCTATTACAAACAATGCTGCTATGAACATAGTTGAGCATATACTTTTGTTGTATGATAAGGCCTCTCTTGGGTATATTCCCAAGAGTGGTATTACTGGGTCTTGGGGTAGGTTGATCCCGAATTTCCTGAGAAATAGCACACTGATTTCCGAAGTGGTTGCACAAGTTTGCATTCCCACCAGCAATGGATGAGTGTATCCCTTAATCCACAACCTCTCCAGCAAAGGCTATCATTGGTGTTTTTGATTTTAGCCATTCTGACAGGTCTAAGATGGTATCTCAGAGTTGTTTTAATTTGCATTTTTCTGATCACCAAGGAGGATGAGCATGACCTTAAGTGTCTTTTGGCCATTTGAATTTCTTCTGTTGAGAATTCTCTGTTCACTTCAGTGCCCCATTTTCTAATTGGGTTGATTAGCCTTTTACGGTCTAGTTTATTGTTCTTTATATATTTTGGAGATCAGACCTTTGTCTGTTGCGGGGTTGGTGAAGATCTTCTCCCAGTCAGTGGGTTGCCTTTGTGTCTTACATATAGACATCCTCCTGAATATTAACCTTCATCAGGCGATGAAAGGAGATAGAGACAGAGACCCACATTGGAGCACCGAACTGAAATCTCAAGGTCCAAATCAGGAGCAGAAGGAGAGAGAGCACGAGCAAGGAACTCAGGACCATGAGGGGTGCACCCACACACTGAGACAATGGGGATGTTCTATCAGGAACTCACCAAGGCCAGCTGGCCTGGGTCTGAAAAAGCCTAGGATAAAACCGGACTCGCTGAACATGGCAGACAATGAGGACTACTGAAAACTCGAGAACAGTGGCAATGATCCTATAGCACGTACTGACTTTGTGGGAGCCTAGGCAGTTTGGATGCTCACCTTACTAGACCTGGATGGAGGTGGGTGGTACTTGGACTTCCCACAGGGCAGGGAACCCTGATTGCTCTTTGGGCTGATGAGGGAGGGGGACTTGGTTGGGGAGGGGGAGGATAATGGGAGGCGGTGGCGGCGAAGAGACAGAAATCTTTAATAAATAAATAAACGGAAAAAAAAGAAAAATGCAGAACATTGAGCAATTAAACTGCTAATAATTTCAAGAATGTAAATTAAAAATATTAATAGATTCTCAAATTTCAAAAAATGAAAAATCTTATCTCTATTTCTTTAGAATGTTGCCTTTTATTGTTTTGGAATTTTTCAGTGTTTCTACCTTGGACATTCTAAGCAGTTCCATGATTCTGTTTGTCTCTGTGAGCATTAGTGGCAAACTTTTACATGTGAACCTAAATTGTTTTGATTAGTGAATATATATTCACATATATATATATATATATAATCAGCATTTTATACATTTATATATGAGATTACAGTAATTACAAATTATTGCTTTTGTATCTGATTTAAAAGAGAACTATTTTTATAGATCCAAATCTCATCCTGAGCATTTTCAGCAATTATCCAACATTACCTTCCTCATTATCTGATCCTTACAGCTTCCAGTCTCCCAATATACACTTTATATTTTGAATGAATTTTAGTAGCTTGCTGGGAATCAGACACCTTTTACATTCAGGCCCTTGGCAAGGAGAATGACAGACTTTGATATAACACTAAATATATTTGGCTGAGGCTGTCACCTGGCTATACAAAATTAAGTTTTAAATGACAGAATGTTACTACAAGACAAGTATAATCTTGTAAGTTGCTACCTATCTATAAGTTATAAAAGTAAAAATATCTTAAGGAAAGTTAACTATAATTTATTTAAGATATTTTGAGAGTAAAAGGCATTCCTTCCTTTATTTTTTTTTATTTTTTTTTAATTTATTTATTTATTAAAGATTTCTGTCTCTTCCCAACCACCGCCTCCCATTTCCCTCCCCCTCCCCTAATTAAGTCCCCCCCCCAGCCCGAAAAGCAATCAGGGTTCCCTGTCCTGTGGGAAGTCCAAGGAACCCCCCACCTCCATCCAGGTCTAGTAAGTTGAGCATCCAAACTGCCTAGGCTCCCACAAAGCCAGTACGTGCAGTAGGATCAGAAACCCAGTGCCATTGTTCTTGAGTTCTCAGTAGTCCTCATTGTCCGTTATGTTCAGAGAGTCCGGTTTTATCCCAGGCTTTTCCAGACCCAGGCCAGCTGGTCTTGGTGAGTTCCCAGTAGAACATCCCCATTGTCTCAGTGTGTGGGTGCACCCCTCATGGTCCTGAGTTCCTTGCTCGTGCTTCCTTTAAAAACAAGTATTAAATTAAGAATATTTCCTTTCATTTTTATCTTAGATTTCACTATGATTTTGGAGGACAAATTTTCATCTCAAGTACATCATTGATTTGGTGAAAATATTAAGAAATTTGCAATAATATTGTGATTTAATAGTAATGATAGGCCTTACAATTATAAAAAAATGAATAAACCTCTTGTTTTTCTTATTTTTATCCAGAAACATGCATTGGCAATAAGAATGTTTTCAAGTTGGTATTCTAGAATATTGGAATATAAGTTATTCAAAGTAACTTTGACATTTAGGAGTATGATTTCATCTGCTTACAGTGAAATCAGGCATATGAAAGTTTCTAAAAGAAAAAGATTGCCTAGAATATGGCAAACATATTAGAGGACCTAGCTGCCTTATTAATACCAATAAGGAATGCCATTTTCTCTAGAAAGGTAAGAGGAGTAGCAATTACATAACACATTGGAGAAACTGTTTTGGAACAGGTGGTTGGGACAGGAAAATACTGACAGAATGATTAGTAAGTGAGAGAGGAAGGGAAGCAGAAAGGGTTGGCGTGTTTAGGTAGCTAGGAGATAAATACCAACCTATTGTAATGACTAAGCATATCAAGACTCTTGATCATAATGTAAATTGTTCTTTGTAGCCATGGTGCTACTTGAGGATGCACTTGTATATTTCAGCCAAATTCTGATGCATTTTTCAATTCTCTTTCAAATATAATGTAGTACTCTGACTGTAAACTTCCATTTCAGTGTTTGTGGACTTTCTTGTTATTGTGCTACATTATTGTCTCATGACACAATAGTCTTCTATTTGGATCCATGTGTCTTGAATGTACTCTAAGTGAACTATATTTCAACACTTCATATAAGATTGACAAGGACTGGTCTCTACAAAAACACCTCTTACGAGTACAGAGGTGTGGGATTTTAGAAATATAAGTAAATGGATACAGAGATGCATGAAAAATAACAAAACAGACAACATAGAATAATATCATGAGGACATTCCAGTGATTATTGAAATTGCCCATGTTTATTTTTTATAATTTTTATAACTAATGTAAACTGGGGCAGGGAGTAAGAAGGCAACAAATGACTTTACTAAGATGATAGAAAGCATAACTCAGTCAATACCTTTATCACTCTGAGACATCAAATCATTAGCATTGTGTTATCTAGGTAGTGAAGCTGCTCTAAATCACATATCATGAAGGCAGCCATTCCCCAAGTGACCTTATAGTTACAAAAGAAAGAACAGAAGTACATTTGCATGTCCTGACCATCTTTCAGGATTGAATGGAGCTATTTTAATGTCAAAAGCATCAAGCAATCACATCCTGAGTTGGGATGTGCAATATGCTTGTCAGTCACTTACAGCAATTTCCAACTTTCTGACTGCCAGATGAGGTGGAATTGGACCCATATTTTAGAGCCTCCATATAAGATCTTTTATATTTTTATATAATTGTCTTCTTAAAAATTTATTTACAATATTTTTAATTTTTATTAAAAATAAACACCTAAAAGTGTAACAAGGAGAATAATAGACATATTAAAATGAACCATAAAGTCCTGTAGGCCTCAGCCCTACTCATAGAACTATAGGAAACTAAGGAACTCTGAGTGAGGAAAATAGTCTTCCCCAGGGAAGACTAGTTATCAAATACCAAATGGTTGTCATGAATACATACACACAATTAACAACATGTAGACTGTGCAGGCTGTATTTATATATTTGAGAATGCTGAATGTGTGTGTGTGTGTGTGTGTGTGTGTGTGTGTGTGTGTGTGTGTGCATGTGTATCAGTAAATACATATGTATGCATGCATGTGTGAATGTGTGTTTATAAGTATGTATGTATGGATATGTGTGTATGTGTGTGCATATGTAAGTAAGTATGTATGTATGTTACAAGAATAAAGAAAAAAATATGCCATGAACTTGAAAGATGACAAGCATGGTTATGTGGAAACGTTTAGAGAGAGGAAAGGAAAGATTAAAATAACATATTTATAAACTCAAAAAAAATTAAATAAATAATTAAAATACAGAACATATTTTGAACATGCTCTTCCTCTCCCACCATTTCTCCTTGGTTTTCTCACTTTCCTATCCTTCCAACTTGATGCTTTCTCTCTCTCTCTCTCTCTCTCTCTCTCTCTCTCTCTCTCTCTCTCTTCCTCATTTTACTACCTGCACAGAAAATGAAAGTTAAGTTAAATAAACCAAACCTATATGAAATGTACCTAATGAAAATAAAATGCAAAAAGATATATTAAAGCAAACCAAAAAGTGCACAAAATCATGGAATCCATTTAGCACAAACCAACTACTCCTAGGCATGGTTCCTGTCCTGGAGTGTGGTTGTATTCAGTGCCATTTCATGGGAGAAAACTGATTTCCCCTTCCCAAAAGGTATCAATTATGATTTAGCTTTTGTGTTAGGGGTGGGATTTGGTGTTCAATTTTTCCTCTCAGCACCAAGATACTTTCTAGTTGGAAACTGTGCAGATCTTGTACATGCTGTCACAGTATGACTTCTTAAGCATGCATCCTATTGTATCTGCATTAAAAGATAATTTCAGAAAGAAAGTCCAAGTTGCTTTCTTTTTTTCTTAAGAATTTTATTAATGCAATCGTTTCTCATTTTACATAACTATCCCTATTCTTACTGCCTCCTCTATTCCTGCTCTCTCCACCTTTGCCCATAGCCCATGCTCTTGGATATGTAGAATCAACATAAAAAAATTAGCAATCCTGCCAAAATCAATCTACAGATTCAATGCAATCCCTATTAAAATCCCAGCATATTTTCTCAGACTTTGAAAGAACAATACTCAACTTCATACGAAAAAACAAAAATCCAGAAGAGCCAATACAATCTTCTGCAATAAAGGAACATCCAGAGGCACCACCATCCACTCCTAAGGAAGAGCAAGCCTTCCCATATGGAGTCAACAAAGTTTGACACTTTACTTTGATTCAAGACCAAGGCCTGCCCCTCTATATCTGGGCTGAGCAAGGCATCCCTCTAAAAAGAATATGCTCCTAGATGGCTGTTCAAGCACTAGGGATAAATTCCAGTCCTGCTGACAGTGGCTTCACAGACTGTCCCAACCTCACAATAGTCCCCCACATTCAAGGGGCCTAATTTGGTCCTATGCAGGTTTGCCCACTGTTAGTCTAGAGTCAGTGAGCTCTCACCTGCGCAGGTCAGCTGTTTCTGTGGGTATCACCATCATGCTCTTGACCTCTTTGCTCATATTATACACTCCTCCCACTTGGGCTGATCTCAGTTAGCTCAGCCCAGTGCTTTGCTATAGAACTCTGTATCTGCTTTCATCAGTTGCTGGCTGAAGGTTCTGTGATGATAACTAAGGTTGTCTCATTAGTCTGATTACAGGGGAAGGCCAATTTATGTCTTCTCTCCTCTGTTGCTTAGAGTCTTAGCTACATGGGGTCATCCTTGTGGATTCCTGGGAATTTCCCTAGTGTTATGTTTTTAGATAGACGTTTAATGGCTCCCTCAATCAAGATATCTCCTTGTTTGCTCTTCCTCGCTGTTCGTTCCCTTTCTTGAGCATCCCATTCCCTCATGTTATTCTACTCTCTCCTCTTCTCCTCTCTCTCTTCCCTCTCATCCTCCCTTCTCCCCCCTCGGCTAATTTTCTCAGGAGTTCTTGTCTGTTTCCCCTTCCCAGGGGGATCCATGTATGTCTCTCTTAGGGTTCTCCTTTTTACCTAGCTTCTTTGGTATCCTTTGCTTTAGGTCTAATATATACTTATGAGTGAGTACTTACCATGTTTGTCTATCTGGGTATGAGTTACTTCACTCAGGATATTTTTTTTCTAGTTCCATCCATTTACATGCAAATTTTATAATGTCATTCAGGATACAAGCTAAACTAAAATAAAAAGTAGCACTCCTATATACAATTGATAAAAGTGCTGAGAAAGAAATCAGTGAAACATCACCATTTACAATAACATAAATAACATAAATATCTTGGGGTAAAACTAACTGAACAAATGAAAGACCATTCAAAAAGAACTGTAAGTCTTTGAAGAAAGAAATTGGAGAAGATATCAGAAAATAGAAAAATCTCCCATGCTCTTGGTTATGTAGGATCAACATAAAAAATAGCAATTCTACCAAAATCAATCTACAGATTCAATGCAATCTCTTTTAAAATCCCAGCATAATTTTTCCCAGACATTGAAAGAACAATACTCAACTTCATATGAAAATACAAAAAACCCAGAAGAACCAAAACAATCCTCTACAATAAAGGAAGATCCAGAGGCATCACCATCCCTGACATTAAGCTCTATTATTGAGGCACAGTAATAAACACAGCTTGACATTGCCATAAAAATAGACATGAGGAACAATAGAATCAAATATAAGACTCTGATATTTATCCACATACCTATGAACACCTGATTTTTGAGAAAGAAGCTAAAATTTTACAATGGAATAAAGAAAGCATCATCAGTAAATGATGCTGGCATAACTGGATGTCAACATGTAAAATAACACAAACAGATCCATATCTATCCCCATGCAGAAAACTTAAGTCCAAATTTATCAAAGACCTCAACTTAAATCCAGTCATACTAAACTGCATTGAAGAGAAAGTGGGAAATAGCATCAAACATAGGGCTTATTCCCAAAATATATAATGAACTCAAGTATCTAGACATCAAATTACCAAATAATCCAATTAAAAAATAGATCTAAACAGAAAATTTGCAAAACAAGATTTACGAATGGCCAGAAGACGCTTAAGGAACTGCTCGACATCCTTAGCCATCAATGTTATGCAACTCAAAACAACTCTGAGATACCATCTTACACCTGTCAGAATGGCTAAGATAAAAAACACCAATTATAGCTTATGCTTGAGAGGATGCTGAGTAAGGGAACTCTCCTCCATTGCTGGTGGAAATGGAAACTTGTACAACCACTTAGGAAATCAGCATGTTGGTTTCTCAGAATATTGGAAGTCAATCTTCCTCAGGACCCAGCAATACAACTCATGGGCATAGACACAAAGAATGCTCACTCATACCACAGGGACATTTGATCAACTGTTTTCATAGCAGCATTATTCATAATTGCCAGAACCTGGAAATAACCTAGATGCCCTTCAACTGAAGAATGGATAAAGAAAATGTGGTACATTTACATAATGGAGTACTACTACTCAGCTTACATTTCTTTAATGTATTTTTGTTACCAGATATACTGTCAATAATTTTTTTTTTTGATTTTTCGAGACAGGGTTTCTCCATAGCTTTTTGGTTCCTGTTCTGGAACTAGCTCTTGTAGACCAGACTGGCCTCGAACTCACAGAGATCCGTCTGCCTCTGCCTCCCAAGTGCTGGGATAAAGGTGTGCGCCATCACCGCCCGGCTTACTGTCAATAATTTCAGGTAAGTTGACCATGAACATCTTCCTGAAAAATGTGTTCAATATTCTATTCCATTCTTGTGCAGTATTACAAAAGTATCTGGAAACACAACCATACACAATAAACATTTACACAGTGCTTCCCATTTGGAGGGTACTTTTTCTGTGCCTTCTTTAGTAATTAAATAACTTATTTCTCAGATGAGACAATTTACACACTGAAATCAAATTACCAAGCCTATCGGGTAGAAAATGCCAGGACTGGAGCTAAGTTCAGCCTGCCTCTACCTTGCACATGTGTGCGCAAACATATAAAAATGTCATGAAGCTTAGCTATTAAACAGTTTTTTACTTATTATATAATGCTATGTTTTAAAAAATGTGACTAGTTCTGTCAACTTGAATTAAAATTTTCTTTTTGGAAGAACTAATACCAATACTCCTCAAATTGTTCCACACAAAAGAAACAGAAGAAACATTGCTAACCTCTTTTTATGTGGCTGCAATTACCCTGATACCCAAACCACAGAAAGACATTACTGAAAAATAGAATTACAGACCAATCTCACTCATGAACATTGATTCAAAAATACTTAATAAAATAATGGCTTCATCCCAGAGTTGCAGGGTTAGTTCAACATATGAAAATATATCAGTGTAATTCACCATATAAACAAACTGAAAAGTAAAAACCACAAGATCATCTAATTTGATGCTGACAAGCCTCAGACAAAATAAAATATCCCTTAGTGACAGAAGGCTGGGAGAGAGCAGGAATTCAAGGAACATACCTAAACATTATAAAGGCAATATATGGCAAGCCAACAGCCAACATCAAACTAAATGGAGAGAAACTCACACTGATCCCACTGAAATCAGCAACAAGACAAGGTTGTCCACTCTCTCCATATCTATTCAATATATTTATGAGATCCTAGCTATAGCAATAAGACAACAAAAGATCAATGGGATATAATAAGAAAAGAAGTCAAACTTTAAATCTTTGAGGAAAGAAATTGAAGAAGCCACCAGAAAATGGAAAGATCTCCCATGCTCTTGGGTAGTAAAAATGGCAATCTTACTAAACATAATCTGTAGACTGAATGCAATGCCCATCAAAATCCCAAAAAATTCTTCTCAGACCTCAGAAGAACAGTACTCAACTTCATATGAAAAAGCAAAAAAAACTCAGGATAGCCAAAACAATCCTGTACAATAAAGGAACTTCTGGAGGCATCACAATTCCTGACTTCAAACTCTACTACAAAGGTACAATACTGAAAATAGCCTGGATATTGGCATAAAAACAGACAGGAGGACCAATGGAACTAAATCAGAGACCCAGATATTAATCCACACACCTATGAATACCTGATTTTTGACAAAGAAACAAAAAATATAAAATAGAAAAAAGAAATATTTATAAATGGATCTGGCATGACTGGATATCAAATGTAGAAAAATGAAAATAGATCCATATGTATCAGCATGTTCAAAACTCAAGTCCAGCCGGGCGGTGGTGGCACAAGCCTTTAATCCCAGCACTCGGGAGGCAGAGGCAGGCATATCTCTGTGAGTTTAAGGCCAGCCTGGTCTACTAGCACTAGTTCCAGGACAGGAACCAAAAAGCTATGGAGAAACCCTGTCTCAAAACAGCCCCCCCCCCAAAAAAAAAACACAAAAAAACCCTCAAGTCCATGTGGATCAAAGATCTCAACATAAAGCTAACTACACTGAACCTCACAGAAGAAAAAGTGGGAAGTATACTTGAACACATTGACACAGGAAACCACTTTTTAAATATAACCTCAGAAGCACAGACACTGAGAAAAACAATTAATAAATGGGACCTTCCACAGCTGAAAAATTTATGTAAAGCAAATGATCAGGTCAACAAGAAAAGCAGCAGCCTTCAGAATAGGAAAAGATCTTCACCAACCCCACATCAGACAGAGAACTGATCTCCAAAATATACAAAAAACTCAATACTTTGATCATCAAAACAACAAAAAATTTAATAAAAAATGGAGTACAGACCTAAACAGATAACTCTCAACAGAGGAATCTAAAATGGCTGAAAGACACTTAAGGAAATGTTCAACATCCTTAGTCATCAGAGAACTGCAAATAAAAAGAACTCTCAGATTCCATCTTACACCTGTAAGAATTGCCAATATCAAAAACACTGATGACAACTTATGCTGGAGAGGATATGTGGTAAAGGGAACACTCCTGCATTGCTGGTGAGAGTGCAAACTGGTATAGCCCCTTTGGATATCAGTATAGCGATTTCTCAGAAAATTAAGAAACAACCTTCATCAAGATGCAGCAATACCACTTTTGGGTCTATACCCAAAGGAATGTTCAATTATACCACAAGGACATGTGCTCAACTATGTTCATAGCAGCATTATTTGTCATAGTGAGAACCTGAAAATAACCTAAATGCCCCTTGACTGAAGAATGGATAAAAAAATGTGATACATTTATACAGTGGAGTACTACATAGCAGAAAAAAATGACATCTTGAAATTTGCAGGTAAATGGATCATATAGAGTGAGGTAACCCAGACCCAGAAAGACAAGTATCATATGTACTTACTCATAAGTGGCTTTTAGACATAAATTGAAAGAAAATAAAACCAGCCTGCAGTCCATAATCTCAGAGAACCTAAACAACGTTGAAGACCCTAAGAGAGAAATACAAGGCTCTAATCAACACGGGAAGTGAAAAAGACAAGATTTCCTGAGAAAATTGGGAACATGAGAAGCATGGGAGAGGGTTGAATGGGAGGGGATAGAAAGGGAAGGGAGCAGAAAAAATGTATAGCTCAATAAAATCAATAAAATAATTTTTGGAATATATTATCTTATGACTAGTATGCTTTTTGTGATTAAAATATTGAATCATTATTTGAACATACACATACATGCACATATTGATTTTAATATTTGTATCATCTTTTCTAATTTTGGAATAGTCTGTAAATTTTTTACACACTTTACCTATATTCATTAGTTAATAGCTTTTCAATAAGATATAAAAAGAGAAATAAATCTTATATAAACAAGAGATGTGAAAGAAAACTAAAATTGGTGCATTTAGCTAATTATTTAGTCAATACTTAATGGCCAAATGATGAAACTATTTGAGAAATAGTTTTTGAGCCATTTTAATGGTTTTTGAGAACAGAGAGATAATATGTGTGCAACAATTTCTCTGACATCCAGTTAATAGATAATATTTATGAACTCATTATATCTTTACAGAGAAACATAGCCATTTTCCTCAATTTAAAAAGGAATCCTTGTTTTAAACTCAACTGAATATTTACTATCTATATACTGGTCTCAGTATTATGTGAACAAATTTCAAATTAGTGCATTAAAAACAAAACTGGCAATATTTTCACCAAACAAAACAGAGAAAATAACCTCAAATTCTTACTAATTTCAAAGTAAACTAAATGGTCTAAGGAACTAAATGGTCTATAAAGTTCTTCCTGTCACATCCACAGATTGGGGTGAAATACAGTTGATACTAATAATGCTGCCAATTTTATCCTGGGATATAAAGGGCATTCCAAAGCCCTTTAGTGTTAGAAATGATTTTTATCATTTTATATCATTGTCTGTTCTAGTCACTTACTTTTCTTTATAGGATAAGGAATTGTTAAATATATTAGAAAAAAATCATACTTTTAGTTAAAACTGGAGAAAAGATACACAATCTAATCTCCAGCGGTTACCCAGCATCTTGTTCTTTCTAGCATTTATCTTCTTATGAGGAGAGTTTGTGAGAAAATGAGCTGATGCTTTATTAGAATGTAGGCAGTACAGCCATTTCCTGTGGTTCCAGATGAATGCTACACAGGAGAGAAGTTTACAAAAGCTCTCCTGTTCAGGTTGCAGCGGCCTGTGGAGGAGACCTAAGTAGGAGTGGTTAAGAGAAGAAGAGAGAGCTATAGGAGAAAGTTGCAAAGCACTTAATTTCGTGAGTGTCTTTGAAAAAATAAATTCCTTAAATGCAAATAATTTTCTCTATTAAACTTTCATAATTTAAAATAATTCATGTGTTTATAAATTTCTCTGTAACTGTAAATATTGAAAGCATTACTGTCATAAAGACTAAAGGAAGGTAGTTTAACTGCAAAGATAGATTTCCCAAACTTGCATTTCTGTTTCTCACTGGGCTGGATGGGATTCCCTGTTTTGGTTCCTAGCATGATGAAATGATGTGTACCCAGACTGAGGATACCCAATTGCTATCATAGTTGTGACTCTGGGAAGGGGCAATAAAATTCCCAGTCATTCTTTGCTGTGAAATGAAGGAGATTATGAAGAAGGTTTCATAATAAAGTAATTGGTGATATTCATTCTGTAAAATGATAACGAGGAAGGTAGTCATGAAAACTGGAGAAAAAGAGAGGAGTAAAAGAAAGAAAGTTTTTATTTGCATAAAACACAAATAACATGAGTATGTGCATTTCACACTATGTCACAGAAAATTTTTCTTTGGCATAAGCATGGCCCCAAAAGGTAAAGATTAGTAGGTTATTAGACATGTGTGTGTCTTGTGAACATAGTGTCAAGATAACTGAAGTATTATGTTATTTTTCTGAAACCACGCCTGGCATCTGAGACTAAAGACAATATTGAGAGTTCTATCCAGTTGCTACAGGCAGTGTATTCATTCACCAACCATTTTTTCCTTGAGCAGCATTTCTTTTGAAAGTACTCAAGATGGTTCAGTAGTAGAAAGCACCCTGAAAGGTTGAATTTAGACGACTAAATTAGGTCTTGGCTACATTTTTGTGGTGAAAGTTTCCTGTCTCTCCCATTAGCAAAAAACACCAGTCACCAGTTTTATTATAGTTTCTCATCCTTTGGGAAAAAGATTTAAAATAGAAACAACAACAACAACAGCAAAACAAACAAAAAACAACAGGAGGAACTCACAGGGGTCAGGCTATCCGCAAAGTGGCTATGAAGTTGAGAATATTCTGGAATTTCCAAGCCTCCTGCTTCCATAATGTAAAGGATAGGTTTAAAAGTGAGAGCACCATCATTCATCAGCATTACATTTGTTTTGTTTTTAACATGACCACTTAACGACTATCTAATTTATAAAAGACACTGTGTAAATACCAGAACAAGAATAATAGTCGATATTCACTGATAGCTTCCTGATCAACTCTTATCATGAAACAGATTTCGATGTGATGATTCTATAATTGCTATTCTCTTTGAGTGTGTGTGTGTGTGTGTGTGTGTGTGTGTGTGTGTATGTATGTATGTATGTATGTATTTTGTCTCACTATCTAGTCATATCTGTCCCAATATATGCTATGTAGACAAGGTTTGTTTTGAACACACAGAAGCCTTTTTACCTTTTCCTCCTGAGTGCTGTAATTACAAGTATAAGTTATCTTACTTATTCTCTGATTGGGTTTTCAGTGAGAAAGCTTCACCAAGATGAGAAGAAGATATAATTATTGAGTCCAGAGTAAATAGGGAAGTATATCAGCATGTGCAATTACTATCTCACAGGACTATGGATTACTCTTTCATTAATTTAGATGCTTGGGCAAAACCTTCAGTTAATCATGATTCCTGCATTGGAGTAGGGCAGGCAGATAGAAAATGTAAATGCCTTTTCTCAATGCTGATAAGAAAGATGCTACATTTCCAGAGGTTTATCATTTGATTAAAGTTGGAGTTACTGATAGCATGTTTAGATTAAGGAAATGGAGATATCAGTGTGTAAACAATGCTCTTAGCATCAAACTCTTGTTTTTGGTGTTAGTTTTTTTTTTTTTTGATAAATGTACATGTTGTCTTTTTTTCTAATAAAAGAGAGAGAGATTTGCGGAATTTCTTCCAATAGCAGGTATCAGGCTAGAGATGAAGAGAAGCTATAAGCACGTTGGGATGGAAGTTGTTATCAGCATTTCTGTCTCACTTTACTCTCCCTATTCAGCCTTACATAGCAGGCAGGTAAACACAGCTGTAGCACAAAGCGTACAAAATCATGCACCATGGATATTTTATGGGACAGTCTGGACTCTCTATATGTGTTCAGTAGGAAGAGGCTTTTATCTTACTTTAGTTTATAATATGTTTCATCACACCTACTATATACAAGATTTCACTATGGTTTCTTTGTAAGTGTTAACATTTTGTTGACTCTTGTCCTGCAAAGTCCTTATTTGCAATAAATATTCAGAGTTTTATTAAACAGTAGTATTTCTTTCTTCCTTTTTAAAATTCTTACTGTAAAAATCCATTTATTTATGAAATTTATATTATAGACACAATTATAGATTTTTAATTATTAAAAAATTAAATTTTGTGTAACTTTATTCTTTCAAATTTTATTACTAAATAATTTTTGATATTTACTTATACTCTGATCAAATCATTCTTCCCTCTCTAATTCATCCAGATCCTCTTCTCCTTCCTACCCACTCAACTTTAAGCTCTTTCTCAAAATAAACAGAGAAACAACCAATACAATAAAATACACAAATCCTAGAAAGCAAAGTACATCATGCAAAAAGAAAAAAAAATAACACAACTAAGTAAAAACAAAACCCTCCCACCAAACTGCAAACAAATAAACACACATGCACACACAAAACAACAAATAAAAATAAAACAAAAACAAAACCTGTGGACTTAATTTTATGTTGGTCCACTTTTGAGCATGATATACCCTGTGTTATTCCATTGGAGAAAACTGATTTTGCTTCTCTCACCAGGTATAAATGATAGGTAGTCCTGCTGTTAAACTTTAGCTTGCATTTATTTATTAATTCATTTTTAAATGAAATAAAATAAAACATGACATAAAACAAAAAGTATCACATTGAAGTTGGATAAGACAGATCAACAGAAGGAAAAAAGTCCAGGAGAGGGCACAAGAATCAGAGACCCAGGCCCACTGGTTTTTATATTAAGGAATTCCATCAAAACACTAAAGAAAAGGCCATAATGTAACCACAAAGATCCTGGTGCAGACCCTGTATAGTCCCTTTGCATGCTGCTTTAGTCTGTATGAATATGTATGAGAATTTCTTGTGCTATCTCAGAGCACTTTGTTTTCTTAGTGTTCTCCATCCCCTGTGGCTCTTTGCTTCTCTCTGCCTCCTATTTTACAGGGTTCCCTGAGTCCCGCAGTGAGGAATTTGCAGGAGACATATCATTTAGGACTGAGTGTTCCAAGATCTCTTGCTCCCTGTGTAATGTCTGACTGTGGGTCTCTATTTTTGTTCCCATCTTCTGTAGGAGTAAGCTTTTCTGATGATATCTGAATAAAGCACTGATTTATGAGTACATATAAATATCATTAGGTGTTATTTTATCACTACATTGTTTTCTATTTATTTTAGCCCAGAATTAATTGTTTTTCCTAGGTCCCTGGCCTATCTAGTCTCATGTTCTTGATCACGCAAGCAGTGTTAAGTGTGGGTTTCATCTCATGGAATAGGACTTCAGTCAGATCAGTTATTGGTTATTTGCCACAGGTTTGTGCCACCATTGCCCTAGCATATTGTGTGGGTAATATATCATTGTAGATAAAAGGTCTGTAGCAGGCTTGGTATTTCACTTTCCCTCTAGAGAGCATTAGAGTACCTTCCTGTACCAAAGATGATGCTAGAACATAAGGTTGAAGGCTCTATGTAGGCACCTGCTTTATATCTCCATGTTCAAAGAGTTGTGTAGGTGTTGTCCTCAGCAATGGGTCCTTGCTGTCAGTTTGTAGAGAGCAACCTATAGCCTTGGCAACAGGCTGGATTGTTTGAGGATTCATATGCACACATTTTAGCTAACAACTAAACTCAATGTAACCCAAACCCAGTACTGGAAAGCTTCATTTGGTATAAAGAAATGGTCCTTTGGGTATCTGTTTTCCACATTATTTGATGACTTTATTTAGAGCTCTTTCGTGGTGTGTGTGTGTGTGTGTGTGTGTGTGTGTGTGTGTATGTTTCTATTATATTAGATTTCCTTACTACCCCTTAAATGCCCCTGAATTTAGCTGTTGTAGTAAATAGGGGTGGCGGGGCTGCGTCCCCAGCACCCCGGCTGCCTGCTCGGCTAGCTTATGCCACGAAATAACAACACACAAACTGTATTCATTTAATCACTGCTTGGCCCATTCTCTTCTAGGCTCGTTCTCACATATTAATTTAGCCCATTTCTAATCATCTGTGTGTAGCACCCCAAGGTGCGCTTACCGGGAAGATTCTAGCCTACTTCATCCTGGGTCTGAGCTTCATCCCGGGACAGGGCATGGCGTCTCTCTCTGAGGCGTCTGCTCCCGAGATAAGAGCTGTCGAGACTGAGCTCACTTCCTCTTCCTCCCAGCGTTCTGTTCTGTTTACTCCTCCCACCTATCCTCTAACCAATAAAATGGGCCAAGGCAGTTCCTTTATTAGCCAATGACCTTCCTCCATCAAGCTGTAACTCCCCATATTTTCCCCAGTTTATTCTTTTCTCTTATGATTCCTACTTGATCATCTCATTCCATACTCCCTCATCCATCCATAAATATCCATTCTATTTCTATTCCCTAAGGATATCTATCTATTCACTCTAACAGGGTGTCTTAATCTTCCTAATGCCATGGCACTTCAGTCACCATGTGTGGTGACCCCCCAACCATAAAGCTATATTTGTTACTTCTCGTCTTAGTTAAGGTTTACTGTCGCTGTGAAGAAGTACCATGACCATGGCAACTCTTATAATGAAAACATTTAATTGAGGGGGCTCACTTACAGTTCAGAGATCCTGCTGTTTTAGATCTATAGGGATGTCCTCATCACATGGTCCAACAGTTCATAGATTTTGTGGATAATAGATGGGCCAGTTCATATCCCCAGCACTGGATCTGGTTGATAGTTGGATTGGTAAGTTGCTAGCTTTCCCTTATTCCCACTATCTGGGCAAACTCTCCAGCACTGCCTCAGTTAACTTACCAAATGCAGCCAATAGCAGGATTTATGACCTGTTCTCTTTATCTTGGGCTCTCAGATCTGAGTTTCCCTCACTCACATGGTCAGAACCAGATCTACCATTTTTCCTAGGCTATGTTTAGGGCTGTCTCTTTCTAATGGCTGTAGAGGGAATATGAGGGGAAGATGGGAGCAGATTTCCTGTTCTCATGTCCTCAAGGCTGCCTCACTTGCATACCCAACAACAGGGTCAGATCTAGAGTGATGCACTTCAAGTGGTGAGGGTCCTAGTTAGTTCTCTCACTCTTGTGACCCTAGGTCCATCTCTTACCTGCCCCAGGTGGTAATGGGCATCTTTCCATCACTCATACCCTCATATGGCAGACAAGGGGGCAGAGTCAGCTCTCCTACTCTCTCATCCTCAGGGTCAGCTCACCTGCATTCTTGACCACGGGGTGAGTCCTAATGTGCTGCCCAGATAAAGTAAACATCTATGACGAGAAGTGGTCCTTTTCCAGAGTGTGGGAAGTGGGCTCTCTTCTGAGGGGGTGGGCCAGGGACAGCAATCCCATGACCAGCAAAGCACAGTGCCAGCTCAGCACAGCATGCAATGACCCCTGTGCTAACACAGATAAAGGATATCAACACAGACCTCAGCTACAGTAAGACCATTGACACAGATATGGCACTAGGCACTGGTCCTTGCCTGGGTGACACTACAGCACTGGTAGCAACACAGGTCACCCAGATCAGCAAGGCCACAGGCATGGCACAGTCCTAGGACACTGACATGTTCTGAACTGACCAATCAGACCATGGTCCTCCTCATGGCCCTGTGTGACAACAGGAACTTCAGACATCAACTTAGAGCCTGGCTGCTATAGAGGGCCATGGCAAACACAATGTTCTGCTGTAACCCTGGTCTGCATGATGCCATATCCCTGGGAGATAGTGCAGGCCACTCAGATCAGGATGTTCTTGGTGACAGCACTGGCCTCCAGTGCCCTCATGTCCTTAAATTGTGACCCAGACCCTGGGTATCTATGTGGCCTTTGGAGGCAGCATTGGCCACAGAAATCAATATAGACCTTGGCTGTGATATGGTCCTAGGCTCCAGTCTAGGTCTGGATGTCACCACAATCACAGGTGGCAGCATAGGTCATCCAGACCAGCATGCCCACCACACCGCTGCAGTCCTTGGTACCAGCATGGACACAGATGGCCTAGCCACCTGTCATCAACAGTTTTCAATGGTCTCAGGAGACACATATAGCTTTACAGACCCTGGAAGCCGCAGGGCCATGGAACCCACACAAGGCCCTTGACTGTACTTCTGGTCCAGACACTACTATGGTCCCAGTTGACAGTCCTAGCCACCCAAATCCAGCTGGCCTGAGCAGTGGAACAGCCCTGGGGTAGCAAAATGGTCACAGTTTGTGGATCAGATCTCAGGTATGAATGTGGCCCCTGGAAGTAATATGAGCCAGGGACATCAACACAGACCTGTCATGGCAGGACCCTATACTCAGATATGGTCCTTGGCAGTAGCCCAGGCTAGGTTGTCACCATGGTCCCAAGCGGCAGTGCAGATTGTCCTGAATCCTACAGCAGTGCAGCCCTCCTACACCAATATGGCCCAGACAACAGGTCCCTACAAGGCCACCAGTGATAACAGAGCCACAGTCATTGACATAGGTCCCCTTGGCTGCTCCATGATCCTGAACCAAGACTTAGTCCTTCATCATAGCCCAATCCTAGACATATCCTTGGACTGGGTATGGCGGCAATATCTGCAGCCCATTCCTCACTACCCTCATCTCTCCAGATATGTCCTTCTCCCCAGCCCATGAATCATTCTGCCTCTCCCTCTCTTCCACTTCCCCACCCTGTACTCTCTCACCACAATGGTGCCTGACTACCCATTTTGGGAATTCTTAGTTGGGTCATAGGTGGCAACTGGCTAAGTCTTACTTGCCCCAGACACAAGGAATGGCATAGAGCTGTTGTTTTTCCTCTCCCCCATGTGCAGGCCCAGAGACCTGGGGTGGCACTTGGTGTGATGACTTCTGATTGACCATGACCACCCCTCCCCACGTCCACCAAAAATTCTGTAGTTAGTAAGTTTTTTTCCTCTTTTGTAGGTTGCCCTTTGTCCTAATTATAGTGTGTTTGGTGTACAGAAGCTTCTTAGTCTCATGAGGTCTCATTTATTAATTGTTGATCTTAGGGTCTCAGTTAATGGTATTCTAAGCAGGAGTGTTTCTATGTAGTGAATTCATAATCACTTTTTGCCTGTTTACAAAATAATCTCTTTCCTTGGTCTGAGGAATTTATCATCTTATACATCTTAATGGGAAGCCTACCCTGACATTCAAGAATGCTGCTTGCTTCCCTTCAGCAGGGACACAGACCTTGAATTCACTGACAAAATGAACCTTCCCACAGTTCAAATAAGAGAAGAAGAACCTAGAAATTGCATCTGAGAGACAGTTAAGGAGAGGAGAGTTTGTGGGACAAGAGCAACAATAGTACTGATTACACATCCCCATTTCCCCATACCCATTCACTCCCGCACCACACAGGCAGCTGCAATGCTTTGTGCATTTGTGGAAACTGACTGGTTGGCAGCAGTACTGGAGATTATCTTAAGTTCCAACTTAGACTGTTATTAAACCATGTCTTTGATTCTCTGACATGCCACTGCATTTTTAATATATCTATTTGTACTGACTTCAACACAAATTTGCTTTCATGTCTTACCACTACAATCTCTCCTTGAAGCAAACAAAAGATTAGGAATAGGTAGTGAACATAGATAGTCAAACATAGTGAGTTTGTGATAAATCTTTTTTTTTGTAGGACAAATAACTAGGTACCCAAATTGCAAAATGAAATTACTTATATTTTTCTGAAAATTGATATGTTCAAAAATATAAAAATACTGATGAGAATTTGAAAGAAACATTTGGAAGATATGCTTTGTGAAGAGCTAGTACTCACAGAGTGGAGATCTGCAAAGGAATGATTTTGTAACTCAATAATTTGAAAATTAGAAAAAATATCATGCTTTGCTCAAATATTATCAAATTTTGTATTCTAAGAAGTGTTGCATGAAATAGACCAATTTTAGTTTTGATGTGATTTCTAACACATTGGGCACTACAATCAGTTTTACATTATAATTTTCTGTATTCCTTAGAACTAATGTTCTAGGACACATTTCAGTAAAGAAAACAAAAGATTGAGCTGTTGACTACCCACAGAGATATCTGTGCTCTGCAGATTAGTCTAAGGATTTGAAATAATTCGCTTTGATTTTTACTTTCATTTAAAAAAATTGAAAAATACTTTAGATCACTACACTTAAAAAGTTGGCATAGTATGTTACTTGCACAAATAAGTTTTAGATGTAGACTCCCTTGGCTCATTTTCTAGTTCCTTTCCTTATTTGGCGTGTGATCTTAGACACACTGCTTAATTTTCCTATGCTACAGATCCTTATCCTGAGAATGAGAGTTTGCAATAATTAAATGAGTAAACTTCAAAAAAAGATATGTAGTAATCTTACATATTAATTCAATATGCTTTTTCGACAGAGTGCCCAATGTGCTGTGATTATATTGGGATAATTACCTATAACAAAAAAATTCTTTTTCAGGGTATGGAGAGTTGCTTCAGCATTTGAATATGCTGCTTTTGTAGAAAACCAAAGTTCAGTTCCAGCATCCACATGACATGGCCATAACTGTAAGTCCAGTTTGAAGGAATCTGACACACTGTTCTGGACTCTGCACACATGTGTAACATTTGAACATAGCCTCCCTCTATGAAAACTTAAGTAGTTCTTGGTGTTTTCTATGTGAGGAACTATGCTAAGTCTTGGAAATGAAAGTTGAGAACCATCATTTGACATCTTATAAAACAAATTGTGTGACCTCTGCATTTTTTGCATTGCACCCTGCTTGCAACAGGCAGAATCCCACTCTCATTAGTGGCCTTTAAACTCTCTGCCCATTAGGTGCACTTAGGTCTGTGGCCAACTTCCAATCAGTAGGGCTTAGAAAGTTAAAAATACTTTGCAGATATAGTGAAAATACCTAATCAGTTGACTTCAAATTAATTAAAGTGCTTAATCTTCTTTGTGAATAGGACCTAAGCAGGCAGATTTTTAGCAGGGAGACATAAAAGTCCTTTGAGAGACAATCACAACAGAAAAACCTTCCAGAAGAAAAATTCTTTTGTGCTTTAAGAATAAGCAGACTTTTTGGACAGGGCCTGGGGGTAGTCTATAGGAGCTGAGAGTAATTCTCAGTTGAGAGCTGAGAAGTATTCATGGTGGATTCTGTCAATAACCCAAGTAAATGAGAATTAGAAGTTGACTTGAAAAATTCTGAGAGAAGTTAGTCTCAGCCCCTACTTTGACTGCAGTCTTATTATTACATTAATGAATGGAAGAAAACGAAATGAAAAAATAGTACTATAAGTCATTAAATTGTGGTGATTTCTTTTTTTCAAAAACAATAACTAAAAAAGTGTAAAAAAAACCAACTTTCCAACTGGTTGATTAGTGTTTTGAAAATTTCAAGGTGATGTGCTTAAAATAAATGAAGAATATATATACATATATATATATATATATATATATATATATATATATATATATCTACCAAATAGAATTCTGACTCACAGGTTGGAAGATTTTCAGGAATAGCAATGTGGCTATGACCTAGCATTGGTATATATATCCACAGATATTTCTTTGGAAATATATATATATATATATATGCATCCTACTGAATGAGAAAAGATCTTCACCAATCCCACATCAGACAGAGTACTTATCTCTAAAATATATTTTAGCCATTTGAATAATTGCTGAAATTCTGTGAGAAATTTTAAAATGCTCCCAAATACATCAAAGTGTTTCCTCTTGAGAGGTTATACTCGTAACTATTTTTTCTCTTAAAACAGCAAGTGTCACATGTACCTTAGAAATTCATCTTATGAATCACCATGTGACTAAAACCTGGAGACAGAGCATACAATTATCCAGTTAATTTTGAGTAACTAGGTACAATAGCAAGATGAGGAAAACAAAATACTGAAATAGATCTACAAGATTTCCTAAATGATAGAAGCACAAGTAAAACGAATGTGCATATTTGTTATTTAATATTCTTTTATTTGCTGGAAAAATATTTACATGACAACACTGTAACAATCTTCTCTGAAGCCTTTGAAATTAATCTCTGATGAAAGTGGCGATCTACATTCACAGAGGAAACTTCAAAACGAACAGGGGAGAACATGAGCCGCCTACAAATGTAGTAGAAACTTCTAGCTTCACTTGTAGCACATTGCCTAACACTATCCTTTCCTGATTAAATTTGCAGTTCGTGCATGCCCACCGAAGACTCAAATATAAGATGCGGATATTTTACTCTTACATTGTTGGTAATAGTCTTGCACACTTATTAATGGAAATGCTTATTTTTCTGTTTTGTTTTTGCAGTTGAGCTTAGTGTTTTAAAAATAAATATAACACATATAACATTAGTAATAGCAACAAAGAACATAACTGTGTATCTACAACCAGCTTTCATAAAGAATCAATAATACTTTGTTTATTTTGCCTATAATATCTGCTTCTATAGTTCTATTATTTCAATATACAAATATCTAAAACATTGTTATAAATTTTAGAGATAAGAAATACAAGGAATATTTTGAAATTGATAAAATTAGCAACTAAAATAGTAGACTTATGAAAAATTATTGGTGATAATCCTGTAAAAACTAAGAAAAAGACAATAAAGAATATGAAATACATTTATAATATTATCTTATATTTTAATTTTAATTTTGCTTGAGAATGTTCAAAATTATAAATTGTGAGACAAGTTTTATAAGAAGGCTAATGTGAAACTTTAATAAATAAACAACCTTATATGCAAATGGGAAACTCTGGTCCCATATTTGTATATTAAAGAGTACTTATGAATTTTAGTTAGAAACAATGTTTCTAATATATTATGAAACTTACATTTCCCTCCCCCGATCAAGTCCCCCTCTCTCATCTGCTCGAAGAGCAATCAGGGTTCCCTGACCTGTGGGAAGCCCAAGGACTGCCCACCTCTATCCAGGTCTCGTAAGGTGAGCATTCAAACTGCCTAGGCTCCCACAAAGCCAGTATGTGCAGTAGGATCAAAAACCCACTGCAATTGTTCTTGAATTCTCAGTATTCCTCATTGTCCGCTATGTTCAGCTAGTCCGGATTTATCCCATGCTTTTTCAGACCTAGGCCAGCTGGCCTTGGTGAGATCCCAATAGAACATCCCCATTGTCTTAGCACCCATTGCTGGTGGGAATGCAAACTTGTGCAACCACTCTGGAAAGCAGTGTTTCGGTTTCTCAGGAAATTCGGGATCAACCTACCCCTGGATCCAGCAATACCACTCTTGGGAATATACCCAAGAGAGGCCCTATCATACAACAAAAATATATACTCAACTATGTTCATGTCATGGCAGCATTGTTTGTAATAGCCAGAACCTGGAAACAACCTAGATGCCCTTCAACGGAAGAATGGATGAAGAAAGTATGGAATATATACATATTAGAGTATTACTCAGCAGTAAAAAACAAGGACTTCTTGAATTTTGCATACAAATGGATGGAAATAGAAAACACTATCCTGAGTGAGGTAAGCCAGACCCAAAAAGAGGAACATGGGATGTACTCACTCATATTTGGTTTCTAGCCATAAATAAAGGACATTGAGCTTATAATTCATGTTCCTAGAGAAGCTAAATAAGGTGAATCCAAAGACAAACACATAGACATCCTCAGGAATATTACCTTCATCAGGCGATGAAAGGAGACAGAGACAGAGACCCACACGGGAGCACCAGACAGAAATCTCAAGGTCCAAATCAGGAGCAGAAGGAGACGGAGCACGAGCAAGGAACTCAGGACCACAAGGGGTGCACCCACACACTAAGACAATGAGAAGGAAGTTTTAGGAATGTAGAACAATAGCTGTAACCAAATGAAAACTCATGGCTCACGTGCATTAAGAAAACCAACCTTTTGGGGCTAAGGGTATATCTAAGACTGTAGAGGTCTCAGACAGCTTAAAGCCCAAGGCTCAATCACTAACCTGCATAAGTCAGGCATGCTGCCACATGGCTATAATTCCAGCAGCCTTCAGGAGGTAGAGGTGGGAGAATAAGAACTTCAAAGCCATTGTCTACTACACAAAACTTTTGAGGCCAGTCTTGGAGTATAAGATCCTGTCTCAGCAAACCATCAAAAGTAAAATGATAAAGAAAGTAAGAAAGCTAACTTTGTAATTTTTGGTGAAATTGCTAGTAGTGACTATGCTTCTAAATCTTAAAGTAAAAAGATTTTCATATATTTAAGCATCAAAGAATGTGCATTCAATATCACCTACACTGCTTCTACTGTGAATAAAATCCATTATAACATTTCACCTTTAATGAAGGCTTGCAAAAAGGAAATAATAAGTGCATTAATTGTTTTTACTGGAGAGTTAAAAGTAATTGATTTAAAAATTATTTCTTTTAACTTTCCCCCTTTTTGATAATCTAAACTGCATTTTACATGAACCTTGGAAGTATACTGTTCTTCAACAGGGAAAGTAGTTTGGCAGTAATTAAAGCATACTCCACCTTCTCTGCTGATATGCTATAAGAAAATAGAGTGATTTATCTTCATCTCTCCCAAGTTAATGAAAAATTCACAAGGCACATAGAAAACAGCTTCCTCACTCAGAAAGGATGCAAAGCATCAGTAGATCGATGTTCATGGGTTCTTTTTCATCTCCTTAACATGGTTTTATTCACAGATTTCTGTTTTTTCCCATGGCAGGTGCTCTATTGTCATTATATATGAAAAATGGCTACACAATCTACTTTGCTGTACTTCATTTAGCCTTTTCTTTCTTTCTTTCTTTCTTTCTTTCTTTCTTCTTTTTTGAAAAGTCAAAAATTGAAACAACATGTATTACTGCTTGGTGGTATGGGAGAAGGGACAGGGTAGTTTTATTCAGAAGGGCAGTGGGACATGCATCTTTGATTATTGTTTTAAAAGTAAACTTTTGGGTTTGGTTTGTCTTGTTTGTAAATTATCTACTCTTCTGAATTCTATTACTTCTCTGGATTTTTTTCATTTTAATTCATATTATGATTCATTGCCATCTTTATTTGAAAAACAAAATTACGCCGATGTTTAAACGAGAGAGTTTTAATTATTGTTCATGAGTTTGAGTTAGAAAATAGTATGGTGGAGGATTCAATTTACTAGAAAAAGTTTTATTTAGAGAATTTCTTCATTCCTACTAGTCAAAGTCAGACCTCTCATGTTTGTCTCCATTTAATCACAGACTCAACTCCCAGTTCTCAACATATAGTACCTATCTCATCATCTTTCACTTAGAGCTCTAGCCAATGGTACAGAAACACACAATTTTGTTGTGAAAACTACATGTGTTTGTCCAATAGATAACTCAGTCTCAGAAAAGTCATGGTCTAGTTGGGTCTTATCTTGCTATTGCCATAAAGTGCCCACTAATCACCTCAAATCTTATGGATAAATTTGTATGGTGAGTGTAGTGTAACTCTTCCTCACAAATTCTCCTGCCTCTGCCCCCTATGTGTTGGGATTAATGGTACTGGTCACCACCAACTGGCTTATTTGTTTGTTTCATTTATTTATCCCTTCTTCACATGTGTGTTTGTGTGTGTGTGTGTGTATTATGTATGCCTACAAGTATTGCATTACATGCCATGGTTCTTATGTGAAGGCTATGTGATAAACTTCTGGGGTCAATTCTTTTTTTTTTTTTTTTGCCTGAGCTTCTGGGGATCCAACTTGAGCTGTTAGGCTTTTAGAGCAAGCGTGTTTACTTGCTCAGCCATATTAAAAGTACTCTACTGAAGAGTTAATGAATTCCTATTTACAAAGATTTGCTATAGTAGCTAGCATATGTGTTCACTATGTATTACAACTTATCTCCGTTTTTCTAATAATTACATTTAGTTTCTTGTGGATATGTGTTGTCTTAAACTTTTTAAATATTGGATTCAGCATTTCTGATATAGGAGAAATAATTTGGCCTTCATTCTTCTGTCTTGATGACTTCACATCTATATTCTTTTCTAAAACAAAAAAAATTAGACTCTATTATTTTACCACGTGGTTTAGGTAATAAGGTCATCAAATTTAAGATTTTCAAAAGCAGTATTTAATATTTAATAAATAGCAATACTAATTTATTTTGGTTCCAGATCTAGAATTTATGACTCATAGTCACTGATGTAGTTCACTTGCTTAGTATTTTAAAATTTTCTTATTTATTACAATAAAGAACTATTAGTGAAACCATGAATTACCTGGCAGCTTGACTTTTCACTGTGAAGTTTGCCTTTCTATTGCCTTATAGCTAAACAAAAATTACTTAATTCAACATAATTTAAAAAAAATGTCAGTCTTTGAACTTCTTGCTAGAATTTCTTGTTGGTTATTGGTTTCATGCAAAATTATGTCAACATGGAGTGAATATATGATGAGAAAATGGGACCCAATGGACTGTACATGATACTCAGTTGGCCTTACATGTATAAAATAGGTATGGTGGGGCAGTACTATTCTCCCTGTTTCTACCAGATATAGAAGCAAAAGAATGATGGAGGAAGGTCATTGGCTAATAAAGGAACTGCTTTGGCCCATTTTATTAGTTAGAAGATAGGCGGGAGGAGTAAACAGAACAGAACACTGGGAGGAAGAGGAAGTGAGGTCAGACTCCACAGCTCTCCTCTCGGGAGCAGACGCCTGAGAGAGACACCATGCCCCGCTCCCGGGCAGACACACGCCATGAAGCTCCGACCCAGGATGGACTAGGCTAGAATCTTCCTGGTAAGACCGGTTCTCACAGATTATTAGAGATGGGTTGATCGGGATATCAGAATTAGCCAATAAGGGCTAGAGCTAAAGGGCCAAGCAGTGTTTAAAAGAATACAGTTTGTGTGTTGTTATTTCGGGTAAAGCTAGCCGTGCGGGCGGCTGGGGTGCTGGGGACGCAGCCCCGCGGCCCTTATTACTACAAAAGAATCTACAACTAAATGTAATTCACAGATGAGTAGTGAGTTTTAGACCAGACTGGAGTACATTGATACTATTGTCTCTAAAGAAAGAAACAGAGGAATATCCTAATTAAACATGGTAGACGCTTACTGTATAAACTTATTACTGTTCTCCACATATTACATAAACAAATGTGAATATATATATATATATATATATATATATATATATATATATATATGTTGTAGTACGGAGTGGCGGGCTGTGTCCCGCCACCCGGCTAGCTTTACCCAAAATAATTACACGGAAACTGTATTCTTTTAAACACTGCCTGACCCATTAGTTTTAGTTTCTTATTGGCTAGCTTTTACATATTTATCTAACCCATTTCTATTAATCTGTGTAGCCCACGAGCTGGCTTACCAGGAATGATCTTAACCTGCGTCTGTCTGGAGTGGGAGAATCATGGCGACTCCCTGAATCAGCTTCTTTCTCCCAGCATTCCGTTCTGTTTACTCCGCCTACCTAAGGGTTGGCCTATCAAATGGGTCTAGGCAGTTTCTTTATTAATAAGAAATCACTCCCACATCATTTCCCCTTTTTCTGTTTAAACAAAAAAGAAAGGCTTTAACTTTAACATAGTAAAATTACATATAGCAAAACAGTTATCAAGCAAGAATTACAGTTACAATATTTATATCTATTTTATCTTTTATCATAACTAAGGAAAACTATAACTATCTATTCATTCTTCAACTCCATCAAAGACTCCAGAAGGATATAATACTACCTAAGTAAACAAGAAATAAGAAAACTTTAGAAATGACAGAGACATCTTGCTGCCTGGACAGTCACCCAAAGTTCTTTTGTATGGTTGGGGCATCCATCTTCAGCCTTCAGGCCCATAGTATCCAGCAGACATTTCCATGAAGCAGAAAATTTCAAAGACAGTTCAGTCACTATCTGCTGTGTTCTGCAGAATGTCTCGCAGACTTTTTCATGAGTCATGAACCCCAAAAGACCGTCTCACCTTTAGGCAAGTTCAGCAGTCCTCTCTCTGCGGGTTCTCTGTGTCCATTTTATGCAACAGTCCAGGCAAGAGCAGTTTCTTGTCCAAATGGCTATCCAACTCCATAAGGATCCTCTTCGATGCCCATCTTCCCTCGAAGTAGATTGGTGCCACCAGGAGCAGATATGTCTCATTGTCATGAAAAGTCCTAAGTTATTAAAACATTAAATGCCATATTCTGCAGTCTTTGAAAGATATGAAGAATGTCTATCTAACTGAAATGTATCTCTATATATCTAGAAAATCTAACTAACATGACTACAAGATTGACTATTATTGATGATTAACCATTAACCTATATTTCTTAATTATACATTACATTTTTAAATGAACTACACAATCACAATACCTTAATCAAGATCAGAAATACATATACATATAACAAAATTGACTGTAAAATCTACACCAATGCAAATCACTCATACCTATATCATTTCCCCCTTTAAATGTAAAAGAACATTTACAAACAATATTTTGGGAACATGGGCGCAGTTTTTTCTCTCCAAACTGCTTCCTGCTGAATGGGGGCGCCATTAATCAGATCATTTAGGGTGTAACGTGTGTGCCAGGTTTATCTCAGTTGCCAGTTGAGTGAAGTAATTTTTTGAGGGTGTTCACAGGAACTTTTCGGGAGGTCGTGGTCTATCATACCATATCGGGATAGATGCAATCCATAGGGTCTGGTCCTCTGTGAAAACAAAAGAAGACCCTTTCCAAAGCATCATATCCTTAGACCCAAATTTTGAAGTCATACCCTCACGATATCCATTTTGGTTCCACTTGGCAGCCCATAGAATGAAATGTCTCTCTGTACTTAGCTCCTTTACAGTCAAAAATTTTAAAGAAAGCACAATGTACATAATCCAGACTCTCTGTGAATTTTCCATTTTTACGTGGCTTATTTTTTTTTATTTCTTTTAATCTCTTAACTATCTGTACTCTGTCTCTTTAAAGACTTTACCTTTTTTTTTAACCATATTTTTTTTAAACTTTATTTTTTATATTCTTTTTCTTCTCTCTCTCAAGCCTACGTACATTCATCCAACAGTGTGGTATTTTATGTCTGAATCTGTTTTATTGTGAATCTCTAACATTTTTTTACTATCCAGGAGCATTTATTAAAATGTTAAGCAGTTCTTAAAAACTTAAGTTGCACCATGTACAGGTAATACGGTACCGCCTGTGTCCTGCCCAGTTGAAACCTTAAATGCGCTGTTTTTATGGTAATTATGGTAGTTCCTGCCTGAGACCAGCACAGTTCAGCATGGCAGAGCTGAGCCAAGCCTCTCCTGCCTTAGAGCCATTTGGTGCCCCTGAGTCACACACCATTCCAGGCACACAGCAGTCGACATTGCCATCAAGTAAGCCGTAGAGCTTTACTCCAAATGCTCCATTCAAAAGCTCTGTCTCCCACAGGAGCCAGACAGAGATCGCAATGGCGGCACAGCCCAGAAAGCCGGCATTTTAAAACAGCCAGTTTTTTTCCTGTTGCTGAGTCAGGACAATTTCTTTGCAGCACGCAACCCACAAACAGCAAAAAGCTGTCTTAAATTCTCTCTCTCTCCTTTTTAAGCCCTCTCAGGTTTTACGTGGAGTTCATTAGCATGTTGGATGCCACTCTGTTGGAATACGGAGCGGCGGGCTGTGTCCCGCCACCCGGCTAGCTTTACCCAAAATAATTACACGGAAACTGTATTCTTTTAAACACTGCCTGACCCATTAGTTTTAGTTTCTTATTGGCTAGCTTTTACATATTTATCTAACCCATTTCTATTAATCTGTGTAGCCCACGAGCTGGCTTACCAGGAATGATCTTAACCTGCGTCTGTCTGGAGTGGGAGAATCATGGCGACTCCCTGAATCAGCTTCTTTCTCCCAGCATTCCGTTCTGTTTACTCCGCCTACCTAAGGGTTGGCCTATCAAATGGGTCTAGGCAGTTTCTTTATTAATAAGAAATCACTCCCACATCATATATATATATATATATATATATATATATATATATATATTCTTCACATAAACTGCCTTTGGAGAAAGTAGCTTGGTTTCCTAGATTAATAAACTTTTCTGAGTTTCTAAGTGAAATAGATGTTGACAGAGAGAAGGGTGGGATCTGCCGGCAACTTTGGATGTTCACATTCTTACTTTATGGTTCATTGATTTTTTTCATTCAGTGAATTATTCGACTTCCAGATTGACTTTCCTGAAAGAAGAGGATGTAAACAAACATTTGAAGGAGAAGTAGAATGGTACTTGATATAGAACTTTATGGAAAGAGTGTAAGATTCTAAGTGAAAAATTGAGTACTTTCAGAAGTATGTAGGTATGGTTAAACTTTCAAGATATGCTGTGCTAGTCAACAAGTTAAACACAAAGCATACTGTAGCAAACCCTATTTGGGTATGAAGCGTTACTTATTCAGTAATAAAAAAATCAGAGTCAAATTTTCATCTCTTTGTAAGACTTCATTTTATTTCTGTGCAAGTAATTCTAATATAGTTTACCATGTTCAGTATTAATAGAATTAATAAATGTTTATTTTTACGAAACATCCAAAGTAATCACAGTGCTCCTTCAATGTTTTGGCATTACTATTGTTTGTTTTCAGTCCTTTATAAAATAAATAGTCTTTCAGTATCAGAAAGGAATGGTTTTTCAGGGTGTATCAATTTAAGTTAAAGGCATAATTGTACTTTATAATTATTAACAGTTTATTCTAAAATTTTAAATTTTGGGTTTTCTGTAGCTTTCATAGAGATAATGATTTATAAATTTTATATCCATCCAGAACCATGTGGGTAATATCTTTAAAGTTTCCAAAATGAAATGTGTTTTCCAGGGGGCATCTGTTTTGATAAATAAACATAAGAGAGTTATTACCCTTAAAACATATTGGCTCTTTCTTATGATTATTCATCATGACTTTAAAAAAAACTTAAATCACTTTCTGTTGCTGTTTCTTAAGAATTAAATTAAATAGGCAGCAGGAGAAGGAGGGGACAGAGTGAAGAATATTAATACTTTTACCTTGTCTGAATGAAAATGAAATGTTTTACATAATCAGTGATTAAATTGTTAGAAAGAAGATTGCTGGCATCTTTCACATGGTAGAGGTGACATCAGAAACAGAAATGTTTCACAGAAAAAAGGCACTGATTCAGTGTTGTGCTGTTACTTGAAATGCAGTTCTCAGTACTGGGCCAGGTGTCTCCTTGGAATACATATTTTCATTATTTCAGATGAGACTTTAACTTTGTTGCTCATGAATGAGCTTAGTCTAGAATAAACTTCAGTGTGATTTGTTTTTTTCCCAGAGTTTGGATTTAAATATAATGTGTTTAAGTAAGAATTTTTTTGTGAAGCATTTACACAGAATCAGAATAAAAATACTCATGTTCAAAAATCTTCTAGACCTCATAGCAGGTTATTTGTGGAACAATAAAGCAGCAAGCAAAGTATGTCAAGCAAACAAAGATGACTCGGATGAAAGACAGCTTTCACTTGTGAATCTGAGTGCAACCCTAGCCTTTCTTGATGAGTTTCAGTAGCATTGACTTCCATTTCAAAATTGCCCAAGGATTAGCATGATGTAAGGATGTTAAGGTCTTAGAAGTTTGAAAGAACTATAAATAGAGAAGATCAAAGACACAAATATCTTTGAAATGGAGAAATGTTATACATTACTAATAATTCTCAATTATTAACAAATTTACAATTAACAAATTTATGTCAGGCAATACATTTTTCCCTAAAGGTATTAGGAAGACTTTGAGAATTAGGGAATTTGTGTTCAATAATCTCTTATGCATTCAGATAAATAAGAGTTGTTGTGAAGATGGGGCTGCTTGGAGTTATATAGTAAGTGACCCTGAAATCAACACTCATCAGACTCTGAGCTTGATTTTTCTTCCATCTTCCCTTTACTTGTCAAAATAGACACAGCCTAGACTACTTTCTCTTGGACACCCCTTCAATAACTGTCTAAGAAGCACATATTTTAGTCTGATTTTGCTGTAGGTTGAAAAGATACTAGTGTATTTGATTTTATTAAAGGTTTGCAATAATTTCTTTAGGTATAAAATAAGGGAAAACCCTCACCAATACAGTACATGTTAGACACTGTCTCTATAGCAAATCCTTTGTCCAGGGTTCTATCCAGGGATGGAGAGCAAGTTGCCTGCTTTGTTATGACCACCCAAGATAGTGTACTCGCAAGGGACCCTTCTCCCTCAATTTATCAGTTTATCATGTAGCAGACAAGATCATGCCCTATGGCTTGCTGCCCCCAAAGTTGTTTTTAAATGGATCAAAATTCTAGAAAACTCCCCCCTTTTTTAATTAAGAAGGTTGTAATCTTAACAGAAAACTATTTATAATAAAACAATTATCAGGTATTTTTCAGAAGATAGAAGAGGTAATAACATAAACAAAAATGAAGCTACCACCAAGAAGAACAACATCAAGCAAGAAACACATACTAAATGGCCAGGCCATGGGTAATTGACAAATTACAGAGAGATTATTCCATAGCTGTCCTTTCCTGGAAAGTATATGTCATGTACCTAATGTGCCTTAGCTAAGATACAAGAAGATTGTAACTGTCTAATCTTTATCCCCATCAAAGACCTGAGAAGGAAAATCATATTACCTAAGTAAGCAGGAAGTACAAGCAGATGACTTTCAAAAGAAGATTTTTAATGTCTATTTAATTAAATACTTTTAGGCTAGTTTTTCTCCTTTCTTAATTATTAGTTTTATCTAAGTGTTTATTTTACATGTTCTCATGGCCTCCCATTTCTTACATTTTCTAACAGTACTTATCCTTAAACAGTGAACGTTGCATGTACACACATATACTCAAACATACACGTAGCAGAGATGGTATTTGTGACCGACTCATGGAAAAAAAATGTTTATTTTTATATCTTTCAGATTCAGTGGGAATTGTTTTATCTTGTATTGTATCTTCATTTCAATGTTTACAAATTGTGTGTGTGCATGTGCATATGTGTATGCATATCCATGTTCATATATATATATGTATATATACATATATGTGTGTGTGTGTGTGTGTGTGTGTGTGTGACAGTGCAGCACATGCGGATCTTAGAGGATTTTGTATGGCTGTTGTTTCTTTCCTTAAGTGTTAATCTGGCTTGCAGGGATGGGACTCAAAAATTCAAGTCTTTCATCAAACATTTGCTTCTTCATGATTTTGCAGTAGTTAAGTTTACCTATTGAACCATCTTGTAAGCCTCACTATTTATCACTATTACCATACTTTACACTATTAACATAAATATAAATATAATTAAATAGTTCATTATATTTCATTGTACAAGAGAGGGCCTGCTTTTCGTCCTGCTTGGCTAGCTTACACCCGAAATAATCACACAGAAATTGTATTAATTAAAACACTGCCTGGCCCATTATCTCTATTCTTTTATTGGCTAACTCTCACATATTAGTTTAACCCATCTCTATTAATATGTATCTCCACTTGACTGTAGCTTACTGTCATGACTCTAACCAGCATCCATCTTGGGCAGGAGAACCACAGCGTCTGCCACACTGTCCTTCTTCCCAGCATACAGTTCTGTCTACCCTGCCTACCTATGTTCTACTCTATCAGGCCAAGCAGTTTCTTTATTAATTAACCAATGAAAACAACATATAGACAGAAGGACCTCCTATACCAATATTTAAATATTAACTAGATATTCTTTTCTTGTAGTTATGAGTTCATTTTGGAGTAAAATTTAATTTTCAGGAATGTCATGATACTGATTTATAGGACTCAATGTATCATTACTTAGGTAAGACAAGTTGAATAAGCACAAAACTAAATAAATATACATTTAATATCAATTTCAAAAATTGAAGTTTGTACATATAAATAAAATATAAGCAAGCAATTAATAATTGAACAAACATGCTTACATTAATGTAGGGTATGATTCTCAATAAATTTTGTAATATAAATGCTACATTTTAAAGTAGTTAAATTGAATGGCCTAGAGATTTGCAAATAGTACATAGAATTAATTAACTCTTAGATATCAAATCTCAAGGACTATAAATGAAAGATATATAAATGCTAAAAATACTGGAATACATATAAAAGTTGGTATATTGCTGGAATGGATTTGACAAAGTAAGTAAAATGATGGTAAAGAAATGTTTCCTAAAATGAAATCTCTGTGAGCTTCTTTAATTTCCATGTGTTTTAGATTGAGGCAAGCAGCCTCAAGTACTTTTGTCTTTGGTGGACCTCCACGGAGATAAAGCCATAACCTTGAATCCTCCTCAAAAAAAGAATTTCTGGGAAAGCCAGTATAAATCAGAGATGGAATTTATTGAAACACATTTTAATATAGGTTTTAGGAATAGAGTTTTATAGGAGGAGAGAGGGATAGGGAAAGAGTAAGGCATACCTGAGAGCGTGGGTTTCTAAAGAAAGCTCCTTAATTCACTCTTTCCAGTCTCCATGTGGACTGGTTGGTGTGACATTGGCCATTGCACCTAAAGGTTGCTATGGATCCTGATTGTATCACACTTTTCCTTCTACTGAATGCCCTGTCCAGTCTCTTTGCAAAGGATTTTGTTTTATCTTTTTGTATTCTATTTTGTCATGTTTGGTTATTTTCTCCTAAAAGCCTTGTCTTTTCTAATACAGAAAGAAGTGGATCTGAAATGGGAAAGATGTGGTAGGGACTAGGAGGAGCAGAGGGAGGGAAAACAAATCAAGATATATGAAAAATAAAACATTTTTTTCCTGTATAGTCCAGGCTGTCCTGGAACTCACTCTGTAGACCTCTCTGGGCTCAAACTCAAATATGTGCCCTGCCTCTTCCTCCTGAGCTGTGGGATTAAAGGCATGTTGCATCATCAAAAGAATCTATTTTCAATAATGACAAAGGAGATAAACAAAAGAATCTGGATATAAACTGGTACATACCAGAAAGAGCTGAAATGAGGGGGTAGAAAACGAACAATGTCCTCTTCAGAATGGCTGTCTAATGTCTGCTCCAGTGTTCTTGACTCAAATGAAGATCTCACTATGCAAGTCCAAAAACTGCTGACATGCTCATCCTTTCTAAGTAACTGAACAGTTTTCTGCTTGAAACACCACCTAAAAATGTCTCTAAACTCTTCATAGTAGAACATTTTAATGCCAACATTGATATTTATAACTAGACCATCATTATTTTAATAAATAATTTTATCATTAAAAATATGGTAATGAAAATTTCTACCTCAGGTTTTAGTTTGTTATGAGATACCCCTTTCTTTCTTAGAATGTTGTTCATTAGCTTTATTAAGTAGCATGCTGTTTTAGGGAAGAAATAGAGTTTTCAGACTTTGTTTAAAAATTAGGGAAGTTGATTTGAAATCTCTTACTTTGAATCGAAGGCCAACATCAGCTCTACTTGGTCTCTTTCATGTGAAGAGCATACAGTTTTTCTTTTACACTTTACTTCTCTGTTATCTTATTTTCATTTGAGACTTAGCGGAGGATGATGTATTAATGTTTACTGCACCACATTATCGCTCTTAACTTATCAGCATTAGCGAGGGATCCATTTTCTTTTTCATCATGATAAGAAATGCATTGCTTGATAAGAATATATATCCCAGCCGAACAGTTTGAAGTATTGTGTTTTCTCATTGGAATTCTCTGTAGACATTGCTTCCAAGGGAAGGAAATTTATCTTGTGTTGGCACACTGTTATTCTGCTCATTACCCTGCTCTCATTATGTCTTCATCTGTGCAGGGCACGGTTTCTGTGTACAGTATGTCTTGCTGCTCTTAGCACTGAGAAGCTGCCTCTGAAATGACAAGGTTGAGTGTACCACTAGGTAGACAAGAAATCTTCTACAAAACTGAGCGGCGACTTAATAGAAAGTTATTTAAAGAAATAACTCCCTGTCCTCACATGGGCAGAGAGCATTGATCCATATTATAGCAAGTCAATATTTATCATGTGTTTCTTGAGCATAGACCAGTATAAAATGATTTAGGGAATGTATTATGGAAATGGAAAATTTGAAGGCTAACCTTAAGTAGCAGATTCTATAGCTTAGCCATAGCGGCATGTGCAGAGTTTTTGACAGTGTAGGATGACATCTAACATAAAGGTGTTAAAAATTACTTCAACTATTTATCTCATTTAAAAAGCAGATGTATTAAAAATCTACCACAGTAAAATCACTAATGCAATACAATTTACATAAGTAGCTCCTCATCAAACAATAGCAGTAGCTCAGTTGTAAACAAATTCACCTTTTTCACTATTTTTTTATTTTTATTTTTTTATTAAAGATTTCTGCCTCCTCCCCTCCACCGCCTCCCATATCCCATCCCATCCCCCAATCAAGTCCCCCTCCCTCATCAGCCCGAAGAGCAGTCAGGTTCCCTGCCTTGTGGGAAGTCCAAGGACCTCCCACCTCCTTCCAGGTCTAGTAAGGTGAGCATCCAAACTGCCTAGGCTCCTACAAAGCCAGCACATGCAGTAGGATCAAAACCCAGTGTCATTGTTTTTGACTTCTCAGCAGTCCTCATTGTCTGCTATGTTCAGCGAGTCCGGTTTTATCCCATGCTTTTTCAGACCCAGTACAGCTGGCCTTGTTGAGTTCCCGATAGAACATCCCCATTGTCTCAGTGTGTGGGTGCACCCCTCGCGCTCCTGTGTTCCTTGCTCGTGCTCTCTCTCCTTCTGCTCCTGATTTGGACCTTGGGATTTCAGTCCTGTGTTCTAATTTGGAACACCTTTTCACTATTTTAAATGTTCATCTTTTCTTCATTTATGTAGTATGATTTATTCTCAGTTCTCAAAAGATTAGCTTTAGTAAATCAACTAAAGAATGCATGCTATATATTCTTTCTCATCTTGGTTCATTGATATTCTATTCATAATGTCTGGAAATCGGAAATAGTATAGATGTTCCTCAAATGATTAATAAATAATGAAAATGTGGTACATATACACATTGGGATATTATTCAGTTGCAAGAAAGCAGAAATTTGAAGGTAAATGGATGGAGAATGAAACAATCACTCCGAGTGATGGAACTCAGACCACAAAATACAAATATTACATATCCTCTCTTATATGTGATTATCACCTTTAATATATATATATATATATATATATATATAAAACGTGTGTGTGTGTGTGTGTGTGTGTGTGTGTTTGTGTTTCAATCCAAATGACCACTAGTTACTAGTGAGGGAGGAGAGGATCTTCGAAGGAATGGGAAATACAGTATAGTATTATGGTGAGAAGAGGGGAAGCTGGAATAGGAGTATTAACTAGGGAAGGGGATTGTAGTGTAAAGGATATAATGTGGGGAGGGGAAACTAATACTAAATTTCTTTTAAAATCCACGTGGAATTACTACTGCAGGCACTTCCTGATGCATATAGTTAGAAAAGGAATTTAAACAGAGTATATAATTGGAGAGGAAATGGATCAATAAGGCATGGCTCCAAGTAAAATCTCGAGGGACAGGAGTGCCTTACTTCTTGTTGAATCATTGATCAAAGAGTCCCACAGCACCCATCCCCACCCCATAACATCACACTCTTATCAAGTATATTGGTTACTCTCCAGAATAATAAGTCCCTATTGCTGAAGAGATAACGTATGTAATCGAACATGAACTGGAATTGGTGTCAGACTAGAATTTTCATATCTATTGCATTCAATTCATTATACCCTAGGACACTTTGCATACTACCTGAGAGGGGAAAGGTAACCATAAATATCACCGAGTTATAAACGCAGATACCTTCACCAGAGAGGATATTGATAAGTGAGTCTACCCCTAAATAAGTAACCCTCTATTATTCTCACTTCTGAGTTAGTGTAATTTCTTTTAAGCATCCATCTTCAGGTGATGGGGAACCTCTTTCACTCATTGGACTTAAGAGTGGCTAGGCCAGGTGGGGCAAGGCTTTGGGTACCAAAAGGCCAGTGGGACTGCCCATTCAACCTCTTCCTGCTTGCCACACCAGGATTTGGACCCATTTCTCTTTCTGCATTTTGATCCATGAGTTACCCTTTTAATAAAGAAAAAACCTTGGTATACCCTGTTCAGAATTAGTATGGCGTTATTTGATTCGTGATTTCCCCCATCTGATGCGTTTCCCTTTAGATCCTCTTCATATATGTTAGTGGGTAATCTCGTGGGCCTCCTAACAGTGGGAGTGGGGCTTTCTTTGCCTCTTTTGCCTACTCGTGGTGCGCTTTGCTTACTATTGTTTTGCCTCATCCAGTTTTAATATGAGTGTTTCGCCTAGTCTTGTTTAAACTTGTAATGGCAAGTTGGGTTGATGTTCCTGGGAGGCCTGCTCTTTTCTCTAGACAGAGGAAAAGTGGATATGAGGAAGAGGGGAGGTTTGACAATGCTGGGAAGAGTGGAGGGAGAAAATATTGTGGCTGTGATATCATATATGAGAGAAGAATAAAAAAAGTCAGTAAAATGATTCTTAATGATACTCTGCTACACTCACAAATCAATGCCTTATTCAGTCATCATCAGAGAGGCTTATTTTGATAGCAGATGGGGCAAGATAGAGACCCACAACCAGATATTATGAGGAGGGAGAGAATCTAAATTAGAGGTCTTCATCAAATCTTTTTCCTCTCAGCTCAGGGAATCTTTAAAGAGAGAAGGTAGAAAGAGTGTAAGAACAGAAGATATAGAGAACAAGGTGCTATGAATAAAGTAAGCAAGGCAAATATGAGCTCACAGAGAATGAACCAATATGCATAGGGCCTACATGAGTCTGTCCCAGATCCTCTGCATTTATCTTAGTTATTAGTTATTTTTATGAGACTTCTGACTGTGAGACCTGTCAAGTCTCTGACTCTTGAGCTTGCTATTGCAAAGCTTTTGCTCTTGTTGGGTTGCTGTGTCCAATTTTGATATAATAGTTTTCCTTCAACTTATTAGATTTTATTTTGCTGTATTTTGTTATTTTCTCTTAGAGAGAGAGAGAGAGAGAAAGAGAGAGAGAGAAAGAGAGAGAGAGAGAGAGAGAGAGAGAGAGAGAAATAGAGTAGAATCAGAAATAGAGGAGATGAGGACAAACTAGAAGAAGTAGAGGGAGATAAACTATAATTTGTGAAAAGAATCCATAAAAGATAAAAATCAAAAAATGAAAAAATCAATAAGAGCAATATGTAAAGAAAACAAAAAATTCATGAACAAATCATGGAGTCTAGTCTGTGTTGGTCAGCTTCTGTCGGTGTTGCTTTTCAAATGCACTGTTCCATTATGATCTCATTATGTCATCCTGATCTCTGATAGACTTCTGGAATGTGTCTAAATGTGTTCAGACACCCTTTCCCCTTTATGCCATAGTCCACCACCATTACTTTTATTTTGTCTTTTTAAGAGGTTGTTTCACTCTTGGCTTATAAAAATATTCTCTATTGTACTCAAGAATGAATCTAGCTATAACATTTACTGTTTGATTTTTGCTTATTTTGAATATTAGCCAAACAGTAGTTTTAATTTTTCTAGTTTTCAATGTGTAAAAATGCAATTGTTTTTCAATCATCAATCATAAAAATTCCAAACAGAACTTTAATATAATTATTTAATATTTTATGTAAGTGGTAAATTATTTTTGTATTAATTTATTTATTCTGAGAGTGTGGTAGACCTGTGTAGAGTTCAGTGATTAACCTTAGGGAGTCAAGTTGTTTCTCTTCTATCAAAGTAGTTCTTGAAATGAACTCAGGTCCTCAGCCTCGATAGGAAGAAGTTTTGCCCAAGCAGTTGTATCACTAGCCTCTACATTATATTTTAAAAATTATTTTTTAAAAATCTTATTCTTTTTATTGACAATGGATTTTTTTCATGCAATGTTTTCTCTTCCAGAACTCCTCCCAATTTCTTCCCCCTACTTCCTCACTCAGACATATCCATATCCTTTTTCTTTTCATATTTCTATGAGAAAAAATTATTTTACCTTTATATATAAAGCAAAAGCAGGTTGTACCTTTAAATCATTGCTGAATTTCAAGTAACTTAAACATTGTGTAGAGCAGTTGTCATATGGAGAGAAAGGAGTGAGGAGATAAAGAAATTCAAAAGAAAAGACCAGTGTCATTTTGGGAGGAATTCAATCATGAAAATGTGATGCTTTGTTTAGAGAATTGTGCATTTGACTGCATTTGAAAAACTTTTACCCTATAATGCTGTGTGTGTGTGTGTGTGTGTGTGTGTGTGCGTGTGTATGTAAGAAAGGAAAAAAAAAGAGGAGGAAGTGAGGGGGGAGAGAATTCTTAAAAGTCTAAAGCTTATATTATTGTTATGTATATTAAATATAATTAAGTAGAGTGTAGAATAGTTTTTTAAAAAATAAATGAATAAATAGATTTATTTATTTATTTATTTATTTTGCATCCCAGCCACAGTTTCCTCTCCCTCTTCGACACCCCATCTTTCACCCCACCCTCACCCAATCCACCCACTACCCAATCCACTCCTCCTCAGTTTTCATTTTGGAGAAGGCAGGTATCCCAAACTCTTATTACTAATGTGTTTAATATGATAGAAATATATCCTTCAGGTAAAGTAGGAAATGGTAAGAGTCTGTGATAGTATGCACAGGGTTTGCATGAGTCAGCACAGTGCTGAGAGAAAAGTGAATTCAAGCTATCGTCCCTAACTCAGAAGCTATCTCCAATTGATAATTATTTGAAAATAAAAATTATTCTTTCCAGTGGAGTCTCAGTGGTGACACAAACCATTCTCAGTGGCAGATACCATGCTTAATAGTAGATGGTCAACAGAAAAAAGAACTCGATTGTGAAACTACACCTGTTCCATTCTGTGCTCTTCACACTATGTGCTATGGAAATTAGGTTGAAAATTTAAAATCATACATACACAGACAGAGACAAATAGACTTACAGGGCCAAAGGGGACATCCTTAATACAAGAATGCCAAGGATGTCCACTTTATTGTCCTCAGGGGCAGCTTATATAGGCGGTGGCCACACCCCAGTTCTTGGGATCTTTCAGTTGCAGGCCTCACCAGCCTACCATCAGGATCTCATGCTCAGAGCAGCTGCAGGATGCTCAGAGCAGAGCAAAACAAGTTGTTTACAAGAAACTCAGGGTCTGGGGGTCCGCAGTCCCCAACACCTAATGGTTTTTTTGGAGATTCTTTGTCTCATGATTTGTAAGGTACCCTTTTGCTTTTATTTTTAATATTAGAGGTCCTTTGCATATATATTATACTTCCAGGTTTTTCATTGGATTAATGTGTGTATCAAAGTGTGTGTCCCTGTCTATGTGTGTTTCTCATGCTTTTATTTTTACTTTCTTTTGTTTATTTTTTCTCTATTTTGGTGTGTTTTTCATTTTACTTATTTTATTTTATTAATATTCTTTAGATGCCTGTTTGTTTTTTTTAAGTTGAGACAGAAAAGGAAGGCATGGATTAGGATGGAATGGGATGTGGGGAGGTTCTTTGACGAATTGGGGAGGAAGAAAACATAACATGAAAAATATATTTTTCAAAATAATAAATAAACATTAATTTCCAGACTTCAACCATTTTTGGTAATGTCTATTGACAATTGATTTTCAGTTGTGATTATGAAGAAAACATCATGTGCAAACACAAACTTAAGCTCTCATCTAGAACCATCCTATTTCACATGAGTATTTGATGTTGTATTGGAACTTAAAAGAGAATATATTTTTGCTTCTTATAAAAATCATATAAAATATGCAGCTGAGACCAAGATCTAGACCAAGATTAATGTAACCATGCAGTTTGTTAGTACTGAGGACGGTGAATGTGCTGTGATGGTGTACATTCCTAGATTGGCAATGCACCATTTATCCATGAATCTAGAAAACCGATAATTTTGCTCTTCCAGATGATTCATATATGTGTACTTGCAATTTATCACATGGAATCTTTACATTGCTCTCAGAGAATACTCTTGGGGGATGTATTTTATCAGAAAGAGAGAAAAAAACAGAATTAAATAAAATTCATGTTCACAAAATTCTATAATATACCTGAAATACCTGAAAAAGCTTCTGAAACTCACTCCAAACTGATGCCAAACTTTTCCCTCGACCATCTGGGTAAAGACATGGAACTCTAGCCCAGGATCATACTTCCAAACTGTCTTTTGCTTAGGTTCCTTGTTAAATGTCACCTCTTTTTAGGTAAGAGGCTTGTGGTTATATTAAGCTTATCTCTGTAACAACATTCTGGATTAGTGAGAAATATGACTTTTAAAATAGTTTCATATTTTATTCTCAGAATCACCTGTTATTGTTATTAATCTGTGCCTGAAGGACACGAATAGAACATTGTTCTGAAACTTGAATTGTTTTTTTGTTTTTTGTTTTTTTTCTATTACGGGAGGATTTGCTTAGGCAATTGAGCCTGGCTGGGATATATTGTAGAGTGCAATAGAATACCTTTTCCTAATTTAAAAAATAGATTCTTTAAGCTATATGAAAATAGAATCATAAAGAAGGCAGGGAGTAAGCTGGATCACCACCTTTATTTATCCCAGAACATATCTCTGAGCATGTTTTCACAGTATAGTGGAAAGCAGCTTGAAATTCTTTTGTTAGTCAATTGTTTATCGTGAATTTTGTTGACAGATAAAGGTGAGGTTGGGGAAATGTAGAGCTGGATGTTAGAAAGCATAGACTCTGCTTCAGTGTAGCTGTGTGTGCCTCCTACTCCTGTCTAATAAAAGTAGCAAATCACAAAAAAATGGAAAAAGTAGGTATTGAATAGGGAGGTCTCTAAGATGTTTACTAATTTAAAACTAAGGGCAAGCAGGCAAGGCTACAATACTAATAACGTAAATAAAACCACATACTTAGCACTTCAGTGCTACTTTCTGATATGAGGGGAAAGCCATCTCTTTTCTTACCCTCTGACTCTTGAGAAGTTTCTTCATTAAATTGTCAAAAGTTCCATTAACCATCATAGAAATTGAATTTCCTACTTTGAGAGCAAAGGGTAAAATGTTGAATGGATGATCAATGAACAAGAAGGCTTTAAAGAAAACTAAGTTTAGAAATTCTTTTATTAAATGTACTAAACACTGATGCAGAAAGAAAGAAAAAACAGTAAAGTTTGCATCCTGGCTTTAGTTTAGTATTTGGGTAGGTGAAATCATAAGAACACATTTAACCACAAAATTAACATCACCAATAATTAAAACTAAATTAACAGGAGACAACAATCACTGGTCATTAATATCTCTTAATAAAAATGGACTCAACTCATCTATAAAAAGGCACAGGCTAACAGATTGGATACAAAAATAGAATCCATCCTTCTTCTGCATACAAGAAACACATCTCAATCTCAAAGACAGATGTCATCTCAGAGTAAAGGGTTAGGAAAAAATATTCCAATCAAATGGACCTAAGAAACAAGCAGGTGTAGCTATCCTAATATCTAACAAAATAGATTTTAAATTAAAATCAATCCAAAGAGACAAAGAAGGACATTTTATATTAGTCACAGGAAACATCCATCAAGAGAAAATCTCAATACTGAACATCTATGCCCCAAATACAAGGACACACTCATATATAAAAGAAACACTTCTAAAACTTAAATCAGACAGTATACCCTACAAATTAACAGTGGGAGACTTCAACACTACACTCTTACTACTGGACAGGTCAGTCAGACAAAAAATAAACAGAGCAATAAGGGAACTAACAGATGTTATGACTCAAATGGACTTAACAGACTTCGATAGAATATTCCATCCAAACACAGAATATACCTTCTCAGCATCTCATAGAACCTTCACAAAAATTGACCACATACTCAGTAACAAAATAAACCTCAACAAATAAAAAAAATGGAATAACCCCATGTATCTTATCAGATCTTCATGGTTTAAAACTAGAAGTCAACAGCAATACTAATTCCTGAAAGCACACAAACACATGGAAATTAAACAATGCTCACCTGAATCATCAATGGATCAAGGAAGAAATAAAGAAAGAAATTAAAGACTTCCTAAAAATTTAATGAAAATGATCACACATCATACTCAAATTTATGGGACACAATAACAGCAGTGTTAAGAGGAAAATACACACACCAGGAGAGCCATCACCAGGGTGAGTGAGTTTCTGAATCGCAGCAGCAGCCCGGGACATGGAACTCAGACGTTCCTCATCCCCCTATACTTCCTGGTCTTCCTGTAGGGGCTATACTCCCCGGATACTGCCTCTTCCTTTCTATCCCACCCAGCTTGCATCCAGAACCCGCTTTCTGCCTCCCTCCCCTCTTTGGGCACATAACATCACCCAGCTCAGCCTGTTTGGGGGCTGGGACCGAATTGTGAGGGCAACCAGGCAGGCGGTAGTTCCTTTGTTTCAATAGCCTGCCTGCAGCAAGCAAGGTAGCCCTTTGGTTACGAGCTACCCAACTAGCACACAGATCTGATCTAGGGACCAGGAAAGCCATCACTGAGGAGTGCCATCACTGGGAAGGTACATCAGTGGGCAAGGAGACCTGATCCTGTAAAAGATGATGCATAGGGGAGAATTTGGTGGAGGAGATGGGCAGACACCAATGCAAGAATTCACCCAAGAATCTGAAAAAAAAAAATGAAACCACCAGAACCCAGTGACCTCACAACAGGAGGACATGAACACCTTAATCAATAAGAAGTAGAAAAAAGTGACTTTATGAAAGTGATAGATGCCCTTAAACAGCATGTAAAAAATGCCTTTATAGAAATGGATGAGAAGTATAACAGAAAGTTTGAAGAACTGAGTAAATCAGTGAATGATACCCAAGGAAACCAAGGAAAAACAATCAAACAGATAATCGATACAGTTCAAGACTTGAAAACTGAAATGGAGGCAAGGAAGAATACACAAACAGAAGGCCGGCTAGACACGGGAAATGTAGGTAAATGAATAGACTACAAAAACAAGGATAACCAACAGAATACAAGAGTTAGAAGAAAGAATCTCAGATTCAGAAGATAACATAGAGAAAATAAACTCACTGATCAAAGATAACAGCAAGTCCAACAAACTCTCATCACAAAACATTCAGGAAATCTGGGACACAATAAAAATACCAAACCTAAGAATTATATGGGTTGAAGAAGGAGAAGAAGTACAGCTCAATGGTCCAGAAAATATATTTAATAAATTTATAGAAGAAAACTTTCCCAACCTAAAGAAAGATATTCCTTTGAAGGTTCAAGAAGCATACAGAACACCAACTAGACTGGAACAAAAAAAAAATCTCCTCACCATATAATAATCAAAACACAAAACATACAGAATAAAGAGAGAATATTAAGAGCTGCAAAGGAAAAAGGCCAAGTTACTTATAAAGGTAAACCTATCAGACTTACACCTGACTTCTCTATGGAAACCATGAAAGCCAGAAGATCCTGGAGAGATGTACTGCAGAAACTCAGAGACCAAGGATGCAAGCCCAGACTACTATACCCAGCCAAGCTTTTATTCACTATAAATGGAGAAAACAAAATTTTCTAGGATATAAACAAATTTAAACAATATGTAGCCAAAAATCCAGCCTTACAGAAAGTAATAGAACGAAAATCACAACCCAAGGAGTCCAACAATGAACATAATAACTCAGACATCTAGAGACTCTTCACCAGCACAACTCAAAGAAGGAAAACACACAAACTCTACTACTAAAAAAGTGACTGGAGTTAACAACCACTGGTCATTAATATCACTTAATGTCAATGGACTCAATTCACCTATAAAAAGGCACAGGCTAAGAGATTGAATACGAAAACAGGATCCAACATCTTCTGTTTACAAGAAACACACCTCAACCACAAAGACAGGCACCTACTCAGAGTAAAGGACTGGGAAAAGACTAATCAAGCAAATGGACCTGAGAAACAAGCAGTTGTGGCCATACTAATTTCTAACAAAGTTGACTTCAAACTTAAATCAATCAGAAGAGATGGAGAGGGACATTTTCTAATCATAACAGGAACAATTCATCAGAATGAAGTCTCAATCCTGAATATCTATGCCCCTAATTTAAAAGCACCCAAGTAAGTAAAAGAAACATTACTAAAACGCAAGGCAGCCATGAAACATCACACATTAATAGTAGGAGACTGCAACACTCCTCTCTCAGCAATGGACAGGTCAATCAGACAGAAACCTAACAGAGAAATAAGAGAATTAATGGAGGTAATGAATCAAATGGACTTAACAGACATCTATAGAACACTCCACCCAAATAGGAAAGAATATACCTCTTTTCTGCAGCTCATGGAACCTTCTCGAAAACAAACCACATACTCGGTAACAAAGCAAACTTCCACAGTTACAAAAAAATATTAGTAACCACCTGTGTCTTATCAGATCACCAAGGATTAAAGTTAGAATTCAACAACAATGCAACCTCCAGAAAGCCTACAAGCTCATGGAAACTGAAAGTCAACTACTGAACCACACCTGGGTCAAGGAAGAAATAAAGACAGAAATTAAAGTCTTCCTTGAATTCAATGAAAATAAAGAAACAACATATTCAAACTTATGGGACACTATGAAAGCAGTCCTAAGAGGAAAGTACATAGCACTAAGTGCACATTTAAAGAAAACAGAGAAAGCACACGTTGGAGACTTAACAGCCCACTTGAAAGCTCTAGAAAAAAAAAAGAAGCAGACTCACCTAGGAGGAGTAGAAGACTGGAAATAATCAAACTGAGGGCTGAAATCAACAAAATAGAAACACAGAAAACAATACAAAGAATCAGTGAAACAAAAAGATGGATTCTGGATAAAATAAACAAGATTGATAAACCCCTATCCAAACTAATAAAACAACAGAGAGAATACGCAAATTAATAAGATCATAAGTGAAAAGGGGGACATAACCACAGACACAGAGGAAATTCAGAGAATCATACGATCTTACTACAAAGGCCTGTATGCCACAAAACTGGAAAATGTAAAAGAAATGGACAATTTTTTACATAAACACCATATATCAAAGTTAAACCAAGACCAGGTGAACAATCTAAATAGACCTGTTAGTCACGAAGAATTAGAAGCTGTTATCAAAAACCTCCCTACCAAAAAAAGGCCAGGACCAGATTGTTTCAATGCGGAATTCTACCAGAACTTCCAAGAAGACTTAATACCTATACTCCTTAATGTATTTCACAATATAGAATCAGAAGGGTCATTGCCAAATTCCTTTTATGAAGCTACAATTACTCTGATACCAAAACCACAAAGACTCATCCAAGAAAGAGAATTACAGGCCAATCTCACTCATGAACATCAATGCAAAAATCCTCAATAAAATACTGGCACACCGAATCCAAGAACACATTAGAAAAATTATCCATTATGATTATGTAGGCTTCATCCAAGAGATGCAGGGCAAGTTCAACATATGAAAATCTATCAATGTAATCCATCATATAAATAAACTGGAATAAAAAACCATATGATCATTTCATTAGATGCTGAAAAAGCATTTGAAAAATTCAACACCCCATTATGATAAAGGTCTTAGAGAGATTAGGGATACAAGAGTCATACCTAAATATAATAAAAGCTATTTACAGCAAGCCAACAGCTAACATTAAATTAAATGGAGAGAAACTCAAAGGCATCCCACTAAAATCAGGAACACGACAAGGCTGTCCACTCTCTCCATACCTCTTCAATATAGTGCTTGAACTTTTAGCAATAGCAATAAGACAACAAAGGGGGATCAAGGGGATCCGAATTGGAAAGGAAAAAGTTAAACTTTTGTTATTTGCAGATGATATGATAGTGTACATAAGAGACCCCAAAAAGTCCACCAAAGAACTCCTACAGCTGATAAACACCTCTAGTAATGTGGCAGGATACATGATCAACTCCAAAAAATTAGTCGTCCTCCTATACACAAAGTATATGGAATCAGAGATGAAAAACTGAGAAGCATTACATTTCACGATAGCTACAAACAACATAAAATATCTTGGGGTAACTCTAACCAAGGAAGTGAAAGATCTATTTGACAAGAACTTTAAGGCATTGAAGAAAGAAATTGAAGATGATACCAGAAAATGGAAGTATCTCCCTTGCTCTTCGATCAGGAAGATCAAATTAGTAAAAATGACAATTCTACCAAAGGCAATTTATATATTCAATGCAATTCCCATCAAGGTCCCATCAAAATTCTTCACAGATCTTGAGCAGACAATAATCAACTTTCTTTGGAAAAACAAAAAAACCCAGGATAGCCAAAACAATCTTATACAATAAAGGAACTCCTGGAGGCATTACCCTCCCTGACTTCAAACTCTATTACAGAGCTACAATAATGAAAACAGGGTGGTATTCGCATAAAAACAGAGAAGTCGACCAATGGAATCCAATAGAAGACCCAGATTTTAACCCACAAACTTTTGAACATCTCATTTTCAATAAAGGAGCTAAAAGTATACAATGGAAGAAAGAAATCATCTTCAACAAGTGGTGCTGGCACAACTGGACGTCAACCTGTAGAAGAATGAAAATAGATCCATATCTATCACCATTCACAAAAGTCAAGTCCAAATGAATCAGAGACCTCAATATCAATCTGAACTCACTGAAGCTGATAGAAGAGAAAGTGGGAAATATCCTACAACATATGGGCACAGGAGATCACTTCCTATGTATAACCCCAGCTGCACAGACATTAAGGGCAACATTGAATAAATGGGACCTACAGAAACTGAGAAGCTTCTGTAAAGGAAAAGACACTGTCACTAAGACAAAAAGGCAACCTACTGACTGGAAGAAGATCTTCAGCAACCCCGCAACAGACAAAGGTCTGATCTCCAAAATATATAAAGAACTCAAGAAACTAGACTTTAAAATGCTAATGAACCCAATTAAAAAATGGGGCACTGACAGCTGGTCTGTGACTGAAAAAGCAAGGGATAAAACCGTACTCTCTGAACATGGCGGACAAAGAGGGCTGATGCCAAGGAAAATGGCACGGGGTTTTGATCCTACTTCATGTTCTGGATTTGTAGGAGCCTAACCAGTTTGGATGTTCACCTTCCTAGACCTGGATGGAGGGGGGAAGGCCTTGGATTTTCCATGGGCCAGGGAACCCTGACTGCTCTTCAGACTGGAGAGGGAGGAAGAGAAAAGTGGGGGGAGGAGGAGAAGGGTGGGAGGAGGGGGAGGGAAATGGGAGGCTGGGAAGAGGTGGAAATCTTTTTTTCTTTTCAATAAAAAATAAAAAAAATTACTTGTAAATATTTAATGAGAGATATATGAGGGACTCAAAAATAAAGAATTTATAAAAAAAAATGGGGCACTGAACTAAAAAGAGAATTCCCAACAGAAGAAGTTTAAATGGCCAAAAGACACTTAAGGTCAGGCTCAACCTCCTTAGCGATCAGGGAAATGCAAATCAAAACAACTTTGAGATATCATCTTACACCTGTCAGAATGGCTAAAATCAAAAACACCAATGATATCCTTTGCTGGAAAGGTTGTGGAGGAAGGGGTACCCTCATCCATTGCTGGTGGGAATGCAAACTTGTGCAACCACTTTGCAAAGCAGTGTGGCGGTTTCTCAGGAAATTCGGGATCAACCTATGCCAGGACCCAGTAATACCACTCTTGGGAATATACCCAAGAGATGCCCTATCATATGACAAAAGCTTTTGTTCAACTATGTTCATAGCAGCATTGTTTGTAAAAGCCAGAACCTGGAAACAACCTAGATGCCCTTCAATGGAAGAATGGATGAAGAAAGTATGGAATATATACACATTAGAGTACTACTCAGCGGTAAAAAACAATGACTTCTTGAATTTTTCATGCAAATGGATGGAAATAGAAAACACTATCCAGAGTGAGGTAACCCAGACCCAAAAAGATGAACATAGGATTTACTCACTCATAATTGGTTTCTAGCCATAAATAAAGGACATTGAGTCTATAATTTGTGATCCTAAAGAAGCTTAATAAGAAGGTGAACCCAAAGAAAAACATATAGTTATCCTCCTGGATATGGGGAGTAGACAAGATTGCCAGACAAAATATTGGGATGGGGGTAAGGGGAGATGGGGAGAGAAAAGTGAGAAGGGGAGGATGGGGGGAACTTGGGGAAATGTGATGATTGGAATAAAGTAAAGGTGGATAGGGGAGCAGGGAGCACATATCTTAATTAAGGGAGCCATCTTAGGGTTGGCAAGAGACTTGAACCTAGAGGGGCTCCCAGGTGCCCTGGGCGATATCCCCAGTTAGTTCCTTTGGCAGCTGAGGATAGGGAACCTGAAATGGCCCTATTCTATAGCCATACTGATGAATATCTTGCATATCACCATAGAACCTTCATCTGGCGATGGATGGAGATAAAGACAGAGTCCCATATTGGAACACCCGAAAGAGCTCCCAAGGTCCCAATCAGGAGCAGAAGAAGGGAGTACATGAGCAAGGATGTCAGGATGGTGAGGGCCGCACATACCCACTGAGACAGTGGGGCTGATCTATTGGGAGCTCACCAAGGCCAGCTGGACTGGGATTGAAAAACATGGGATAAAACCGGACTCTCTGAACCTGGTGGACAATGAGGGCTGATGAGAAGCCAAGGACAATGGCACTGGGTTTTGATCCTACTTCATGTTCTGACTTTGTGGGAGCCTAGCCTGTTTGGATGCTCACCTTCCTAGACCAGGATGGAGGGGGGAGGACCTTGAACTTTCCACAGGGCAGGGAACCCTGACTGCTCTTCGAACTGGAGAGAGAGGGGAAATGGTGTGCGGGGAAGGGGAGAGAAATGTGGGGAGGGTGAGGGAAATGGGAGGCTGGGACGAGGCGGAAATTTTTTTTTCAGTAAAAAATAAATTTAAAAAAAGGAGGAAAATATATAGCCCTAAATGCCTACATAAAGAAGCTGGAAAAATCCCACAATATTGAATTAACAAAATATTTGAAAACTCTGGAACCAAAAGAAGCGAACTCACTCAAGAGAACTAGATGGCAGGAAATAATCAAATGGAGAGCAGAAATCAACAAAATAGAAACAAAGAAAACAATACAAATCAATGAGTCAAAGAGTCAATTCTTTAAGAAAATCAACAAAATAGACATAACTTTATTCAAACTAACCAAAAGGCAAAGAAAATATATCCAAATTAACAAAATCAGAAATGAAAATGGGGGCATAACAACAGACATGGAGGGAAGACAGAGAACCATCAGGTGATATTTCAAAAACCTGTACTCCAAAAAATTGGAAAACTTAAAGGAAATGGACAACTTTCTGGATAAATATCATTTACCAAAATTATATCAAGACCAGATAAGCAAATTAAACATACCTATAACTGCTGAAGAAATAAAAAGTCATCAAAAGTCTCCCAGCCAAAAATATACCAGCACCAGATGGATTCAGCTCAGAATTCTACAAGATTTTCAAAGAAGTAGTAATACCAATACTCCTTAAATTATTACACACAATAGAAACTGAAGGAACAATGCCAAACTCTTTTTGTGAAGCTACAATTACCTTGATACCCAAACCACAGAAAGAGAATTACAGACTAATCTCACTCATTAACATTGATGCAAAAATACTCAATAAAATACTGGCAAATTGAATCCAAGAACACATCAGAACCATCATTCACCATGATCAAGTAGGTTTCATCCCAGAGATGAAGGAATGGTTCAACATAAAGGACTTCTTGAATTTTGCATACAAATGGATGGAAATAGAAAACACTATCCTGAGTGAGGTAACCCAGACCCAAAAAGAGGAACATGGGATGTACTCACTCATATTTGGTTTCTAGCCATAAATAAAGGACATTGAGCCTATAATTCGCCATCCTGGAGAAGCTAAATAAGGTGAACCCAAAGAAAAACATATAGGCATCCTCCTGAATATTAACCTTCATCAGGTGATGAAAGGAGACAGAGACAGTGACCCACATTGGAGCACCGAACTGAAATCTCAAGGTCCAAATCAGGAGCAGAAGGAGAGAGAGCACGAGCAAGGAACTCAGGACCTCAAGGGGTGCACCCACACACTGAGACAATGGGGATGTTCTATCGGGAACACACCAAGGCCAGCTGGCCTGGGTCTGAAAAAGCATGGGATAAAACCGGACTTGCTGAACATAGTGGACAATGAGGACTACTGAGAACTCAAGAACAATGGCAATGGGTTTTTGATCCTATTGCACGTACTGGCTTTGTGGGAGCCTAGGCAGTTTGGATTCTCACCTTACTAGACCTGGATGGAGGTGGGTGGTCCTTGGACTTCCCACAGGACAGGGAACCCTGATTGCTCTTAGAGCTGATGAGGGTTGGGGACTTGATTGGGGGAAGGGGAGGGAAATGGGAGGCGGTGGCGGGGAGGAGGCAGAAATCTTTAATAAATAAATAAATTTTTAGAAAAGAAAATCTGTCAACCTAATCTACCATATAAACAAACTGCAAAATAAAAACCATATGATAATCTCTGTAGATGCCAAAAAATTTTCAAAAAAATACAAATTCCCTTCATGATAAAGATCTTGAAAGCAAGAATACAAGGAACATACCTAAACATAATAAAGGCAATATACAGCGAGACAACAGCCAAGATCAAACTAAACGGAGAGAAACTCACAGCAATCCCACTGATATCAGGAACATGACAAGGTTGTCCACTCTCTCCAAATCTATTCAATATAGTTTTTGAGGACTTATCTAGAGCAATAAGACACCAAAAGGATATCAAGGGGATACAAATCGGAAAAGAAGAAGTCAAACGCTCACTATTTGCTGATGATATGATAGTTTACATAAGCAATCCCCAGAATTCTACCATGAACTTCTATTACTCATAAACACTTTCAGTAATGTAGCAGGATACAATATTAACTCAGTAGCCCTCCTTGTACTCAGATAATAAAAAAGGCTGAGGATGAAATCAGAGAAACATCACCCTTCACAATAGTCAGAAATAGCATAAAATGTCTTGGAGTAACTCTAACCAAACAAGTGGAAGACTTGTATAACAAGAACTTTAAATCTTTGAAGAAAGAAATTGAAGAAGACATCAGAAAGTAGAAAGATCTCCCAATGCTCTTGGGTAGGCAGAATTAACATAGAAAAAAAATGGCAATCTTATTAAAAACAATCTACAGATTCAATGCAATGCCCATTAACATCCCAGCAAAATTCTCCACAGACCTTGAAAGTATGGTACTACACTTCATATGAAAAAGGAAAGAAAAAAAAACAGGAGAGCCAAATCAATACTGTACAATAAGAGAACTTCTGGAGGCATCACAATCCTTGACTTCAAACTCTACTACAGAGGCACAGTACTGAAAAAGCCTGGTATTTGCATAAAAACAGACAGGAGAACCAATGGAACCGAATCACACACCTTCAAACAATGATTTTTGATAAAGAAGCAAAAAATATCAAATAGAAAAAAGGAAGCATATTTAACAAATGGTGCTGACATAACTGGATATCAACATGTAAGAGAATAAAATTAGAACAATATCTACCACCATACACAAAACTCAATTCCAAATGGATCAAAGACCTCAAGATAAATCTAGCCACGCTGAACCTTATAGAAGAGAAAGTGGGAAGTACACTTGAACACATGGGCACAAGAGACCACTTCCTTAATATAACCCCAGTAGCACAGACACTGAGAGAAACAATTAATTAATGGGACCTCTTTAAACTGAAAAGCTTCTGTAAAGCAAGGACACAGTCAACAAGACAAAACAACAATCTGCAGAATGGGAAAAGATCTTCATTAATTAAGGAAATGTTCAACATCCTTAGTCATCAGAGAAATGCAAATCAAGACAACTCTGAGATTCCATCTTACACCTGTAAGAATGATCAAGATCAAAAACACTGATGACAACTTAATGCTGGAGAGGTTGTAGGGTAAAGGGAACATTCCTGCATTGCTGGTGGGAACGCAAGCTGTTATAGCCCTTTTGGATGCCAGTGTGGCAGTTTCTCAGAAAATTAGGAAATTACTTTCCTTAAGAACCAGCAATACCACTTTTGGGTATATATCCAAAAAATGCTCAATTGTGCTACAAAGACATATTCTCAACTATGTTCATAGCATCATTGTTTGTCATTTCCAGATACTAAAAACAACCTAAATGCCCCTCAACTGAAGAATGGATAAAGAAAATGTGGCACATTTACACAATGGGGTACTACACAGCAGAAAAAATGACATCTTGAATTTTGTAGGCAAATGGATGGAGCTAGAAAACATCATTTTGAGTGACAGAAAAACAATTATCATATGTACTCACTCATAAGTGGTTTTTAAACATAAAGCAAAAAAAAAAAAAGCTCACAAATCTCAATCCCATAGAAGCTAAACAACAATGAAGACCCTAAGAAAGACATACATATATCTAATCTAAATGGTAAATAGAAAAATACTAAATCTCCTGGGTAAAATGGGAGGATGGGGACCTTGGGAGAGGATTGAAGATGAGGGGTGTGGTAGGGAGGGGAGTAGAGAAAAATGTATAACTCAATAAAAATAAAAAGACCACTTTTCTTAAAATTATATATTTGAAAACTGCAAAAACTGGACAATCAAAGCCTACAGAATTAAAATTGCCAAAATTAAAATGCATAAACCATCTTCTCTTCAGTGTTTATTATGTGGAGCTTATTTTGGGCCACTGAATATAATAAAATGGATACTTTATTTTCTGCTTTTTGAATTTGGATTTTTAAGTTTCTATCTTAACATGCAGAAAATAAATGTCTGTATCTATAAACATACTTTTATAGTTTATTTAGTAAGATAACAAGTTGAGACACAGATTGGAGAAAAATCTGTACTATTTAAAATAGCAAGTTAATATACCAGATAAATACAAATAATTTGCAAAGGGGGATTTAAAATTTAAAATTACTATTACATTTCTTTTCTGCAGCTGTTTGGAAGAGTAACTTCTTATATTTATGGTGACCTTGTTAACATATGACCCATTTTGGTACAATATCTATGTTAACACTGAAATTAGAAAAACTGAATCACATGTTTAAATTTTGCTTTATATCATACCTTAAACTGTGTTTGAATGTATTTTAAAATTGATCATATAATGTTATAAGACAAGAGTATAGGAATCTCTCATCTTTTGTCAATTTTCTTTCTATATAATATTGTCTCTAAGAATGAAAACTCCAAAACACAGGTAAATAGTTTTCAGAGGGAGTCATTATTGGGTTGGGGAAAACCTGGCTCTATGGAAATTCTCAGGAATCCACAAGGATGATCCCATCTAAGAATCTAAGCAATAGTGGAGAGGGTACCTAAACTGGCTTTTCCTGTAATTAGACTGATGACTATCTTAATTGTTATCTTAGAGCTGTAACTGAGAGAAGAAGATGCAGAGATTCCCAACCTCCAGAAGTCCATTTGAAGAGAAGGAGAGTGATTATATGAATAAAGGAATTAAGACTAGGATAGGGAAACCCACAGAAACAGCTACCCAGAGCTAGCAGGAACTCCCTTAATCCAGATTGACAGCTGGGGAACCTACACAGGACCAAACTAGGCACTTTGAATATAGGTGACTGTTGGGTGGCTTGGGCAGTTTATTGTGCCAATGGTCATGGGACCAGTGTTTCTCCTAGTTTATGAACTGGCCTTTCCCTATTGACCAATACCTTGCTCAACCTTGGTATGGGGCTATGGTCTTTATCCTGCCGCAAACTGATGTGACAGCCTTTGTTGATTCCTAATGGCAGGGCCTAGTTTTCTCTGAGGAGTGGATGGGAATTGGGGTGAGGGGAAGTTGATGGGAATTGAAGGAGGGGAGGGAGAGGAAACTGGGATTGCGATGTAAAATGAAAAAGATTGCTTAAAAATAAAATTAAGAAATAATAAATAATATCCAATTAGAAACCAAAGAAGTTTATTTGAAGCTCAAAGGCCAAAATTCCTGCATAGTTTTGTGATTAAATTTCCTGACATTTGTGGTAAAGACTGAAGAGATTACTCACTCAGTAAAGTGGCTTCCTTATTGCATGAGGATCTTAGATAATATTATTAAATAGAAATAAACATACACACATTAAATAAAAACTAGATGCTGCAGTGTGCATCTATAATCCCAGTAGTAGAAATGCTAAGTCATAAAGAGTTTACATCTAACTGGTAGCAAGCATCATCACACTGGTGAACTTCTGGTTCAGAATGCGATCCTGTCTCAAAAACATAAGGTACAGAGCAACTGAAGAAGAACCATCTCTACTTCTAGCCTTCATACACATGTGCAAAGCCATGGACATATATTAGTACTTTGGATTTGAATAGAATTGAATTTCCAAGTTTGAAAGACATTTGAAGTATGTAGTAGATAGAACTTTGTTTCCAAAAGTGATAAAAAAGTCAAAAGAAAAAAAAACAAAATAAAATGAAACAAATTTAAAATAATCCCCACTAAAAATGAGCAATGAACTTAAAGAAACTTATTTTATTAACTTAATTTTACTGAAAATGAACTTTTGTTCACATTATGATTTCACTCCCCTGGCTCATCCCACATCCAACTTTTTCTGTACCTTCCCTCCCATTTGGATCCACCTTCTTTTTATCTCTCCTTAGAAAATAAACAGGCACATAAGGGATAATTATATAGAGAATAAAAGCAAGTCAGAATAGGGCAGAACAAACAAACAGAAGAAAAGGGGACAAAGAAAAATTATAATAAATACGTATAGGTAAAGAGACATAGAATGTTCAAACCCACAGAAATTCCATAAAAAGAAAACCAGAAGCACAATATATACGCAAAGGTGATCTTATCTGTTTCCAGTTTCCAGGTGATCTATATGTTTTTCTTAGGGTTCACCTTATTACTTAGTTTCTCGAAGATTATAAACTATAAGCTTAATATTCTTTGTTTATAGCTAGACAAAATTGGGAGAATGGAGGTGGGGGGAGAAGGAGGGTGGAAGGGGAAGAGGAGTGGAGAATGGGAGAAGTGAGAAGAACTTGAGGGAATGGGATAGTCAAGAAGGAAGAAGGACAGAGATGAGAGCAAGGAAAGAGATATCTTGATCGATGGAGCCATTACAGGATTAGGAAGAAACCCGGCTCTAGAAAAAAAATCCCAGGAATCCACAAGGATGACCCTAACTAAGACCCTAAGCAATAGAAGAGAGGGGGCCTGATATTGACTTGCCCTGTAATCAGATTGATGAATATCTTAAATGTCACCATAGAACCTTGATCCAGCAACTGATGGAAAACAGAGGCAGAGTCCCACATCAGAGCACTGGACTAAGTTTATAAAGTTTGGTTGAAAAGTGGAAGGAATGAGAATATGAGCAAAGAGGGTAAAGACCATGATGTGTACACCCACTGAAACAGTCTACCTGAGCTAATGGGAGCTCACCAACTCCAGCCGGACAGGAAAGAAACAAGCATAGGACCAAACTAGGCCCACTAAATGTGGTTGACAGTTGCATGGCTGGGGCAGACTGGGAGGCCACTGGCAGTGGCACCAGGAATTATAGCTACCACATGTACTGGCTTTTTGGGAAACTGTTTTTGGTTGATACCTTGCTGAGCCTATATATATAGTAGGGAGAGCCTTGGACATTCCCCTAAGCAATGTGTCTTACCCTCTCTTAGGACTGGACAGGGGTGAAGTGGAAGGGTATGTGAAAGGAGTAGGGGTGAAAGTGGGAACTTGGATTGGTATGCATAATGAAAAAAGATAGTTTGCTTGTTTTTTTTAAATATATACAATTTCTTTATCCATTTTTCCATTGAGGGGCATCTAGGTTGTTTCCAGGTTCTGGATAGTACAAATAATGCTGCTATGAACATAGTTGAACAAATGCTTTTTCATTTGTATGCTAGGGCATCTCTAGGGTATATTCCCAAGAGTGGTATTGCTGGATCCTGGGGTAGGATGCTCCCGAATTTTTTTGAGAAACCGCCACACTGATTTCCAAAATGGTTGCACAAGTTGGCATTCCCACCAGCAATAGATGAGTGTTCCCCTTACTCCACATCCTCTCCAGCAAAGGCTATCATTGGTGTTTTTGATTTTAGCCATTCTAACAGGTGTAAGATGGTATCTCAAAGTTGTTTTGATTTGTTTTTCCCTGATCGCTAAGGAGGTTGAGCATGACCTTAAGTGTCTTTTGGCCATTTAAACTTCTGTTGAAAATTCTCTGTTCAGTTCAGTGCCCCATTTTTTAATTGGGTTAATTAGCATTTTAAAGTCTAGTTTCTAGAGTTCTTTATATATTTTGGAGATCAGATCTTTGTCTGTTGCGGGGTTGATGAAGATCTTCTCCCAGTCAGTAGGTTGCCTTTTTGTCTTAATGACAGTGTCCTTTGCTTTACAGAAGCTTCTCAGTTTTAGGAGGTCCCATTTATTCAAAGTTGCCCTTAATGTCTGTGCTGCTGGGGGTATATGTAGGAAGTGGTCTACTGTGCCATGTGTTGTAGACTATTTCCCACTTTCTTTTCTATCAGGTCCAGTGTGTTCAGATTTATATTGAGGTCTTTAATCCATTTGGACTTGAATTTTGTGCATGGTGATAGATATGGATCTATTCCCATTCTTTTACAGGTTGACATCCAGTTATGCCAGCACCATTTGTTGAAGATGCTTTCTTTCTTCCATTGTATACTTTTGGCTCCTTTGTTGAAAATCAGGTATTCATAAGTTTGTGGGTTAATATCTGGGTCTTGCCCCTCAATGGAAGAATGGATAAAGAAAGTATGGAATATATACACATTAGAGTACTACTCAGTGGTAAAAAAACAATGACATCTTGAATTTTGCATGCAAATGGTTGGAAATAGAAAACACTATGCTGAGTGAGGTAACCCAGACCCAAAAAGATGAATATGGTATGTACTCACTTATAAGTGGACTCTAGTCATAAATAAAGGACATTGAGCCTATAATTCATGATCCTAGAGAAGCTAAATAAGAAGGTGAACCCAAAGAAAAACATAGAGTTATCCTCCTGGAAATTGGAAGTAGACAAGATTGCCGGGCAAAAATTGGGAACTTGGTATTGGGGGTGGGGTGGGGGAAGGGGAGATGGGGAGAGAAAAGTGAGAAAGGGAGGATGGGGAGAGCTTGGGAGAATGGGGGGTTGGGATGGAGGAAGGGTGGATATGGGAGCAGGAAAGTATATATCTTAATTAAGGGAGCCATTTTAGGATTGGCAAGAGACTTGACTCTAGAGCGGTTCCCAGGCATCCAAGGAGAAGTCCCCAGCTAGTTCCTTGGGCAGCTGAGGAAAGGGAGCCTCAGCCATACTGATGAATATCTTGCATATTCACCATAGAACCTTCATCTGGTGATGGATGGAGATAGAAACAGAGACCCATATTAGAGCAATGGACTGAGCTCCCAAGGTCCAAATGAGAAGCAGAAGGAGGGTGAACATGAGCAAGGAAGTCAGGACCACGAGGGGTGCACCCACCCACTTGGATGGTGGGGCTGATCTAACGAGAGCTCACCAAAGCCAGCTGAACTGGGAGTGATGAAGCATGTGATCAAACTGGACTCTCTGAATGTGGTGGACAATGAGGGCTGACTGAGAAACCAAGGACAATGGCACTGGATTTTGTTCCTACTGTATGTACTGGCTTTGTGGGAGCCTAGTCTGTTTGGATGCTCACCTTCCTAGACCTGGATGGAATGGGGAGGACCTTGAACTTCCCACAGAGCAGGGAACCCTGACTGCTATTTGGACTGGAGAGGGAGAGGGAGGGGTAGTGGAGGGAGGGGGAGGGAAACATGAGGAGGTGGAAATTTTCAATAATAATAATAATAATAATAATAATAATAATAAGAAAAGAATTAAAAAAGTAACCATGTATCCCAAGTGCTGACATTTCAGCTGTCTTTGCACCAGAGTCTAAGTAAGGCATTGAGAAGGAGCAAAAGGAGAGAAATGGATGAAGAATGATTTATATTTCAACATCCTTCAACTGTGTGGGTATAGCCAGAAAAGGAAGAAAATATTGAAGGAATTTTGTCTACCATAAAGGAGGTGGTCTTCCCAGAATCAGCCCCATACTTCCCTAGACCTGTGGACAGGTGACTTGTATTTTCATGTGGAGATAATACAGAAAACATGATAAAAAGGGATGAAAATGACCGAGAAATCCAGGACTTTAAACCAGATTCATTACCTGGATAAGCACCTGACTTACCTCTTTATAAAGGGAAGGATAAAATGAATATTTCAGAGTGAGAATGAGGAAAATATATCAAATAAAATTCTGCCCATCCATCAATGCCCTGTTCATGTCTCCAAGATGAGAGATACATGGCTTTTCATGTCCATCTTTGAATTCAAGCTTGCTGTGACTTTCTACTGTGTATACATGTTTACTTGTCACTAAATTAACTTTGAAGGGAATATATTTACAGTTAGGGTTTTTTTTTATCACTGCAGAGCTGTATTCCTAATGAAATCTCACTTCTAGGCTCCCACAGGTCAAGGTAACACCTTTGTAACAATGTTTACTCTTGCATTCTAATTTCAGGGATGCAGCATACAGCTTGAGATGAATTAAATTCTACCCTTCAATTAAGCCAAATATTCTGAATTGTTTTTGTCATGAATTTTCTTTACCATTCCTTTTGTAATCTGTAAGATGTTTACTAATAAATATAGTTTTGTAAAAATAAATATATACACAAACGTCCTGCAAGGTATAATATTGTCTTGGCACAGCATTATGAGGCAAAGATGTCTATGAGTTCATTTTCTGTTGTCCATCTCTTGCTGGGCATAGGGACTATCGCTAAGAGCAGTTTGTTTCCCCAATGAGACTATTTTGGAGGAACTAATTTTTTTCATTTGAAAGTGGTTTTAATTTGAAAATAGTTTCTAAGTTGTGGGTGGGGGCTTGTATCTACTGCTTTTTTCAGGTGTAGGACCCCATCCAGCCACTGTGTTGGACCTCTGGGCCCTGGGCATCCATATAGACTCTTTCAGTTCAGGTATGTGTCACTCCTACTGTGTTTAAAAGGTTTTGCTCACCTGGGGTCTTCCACCCCTTCTGTCTTTTACACTTTGTCACCTATTGCTCAGAGTTTCCTGAGACCTGAGAGGAAGAATTTAGTGGAGATATTCTGTTTTTGTTTTTGTTTTTTTGTTTTTTACTGAGTGTTCTCTGTATTTTGTCTTGCTATGGGTCACTGTTTTTATTGTATTTTGCAGCAGGGGGAAGCTTCCCTGATGATGACTGGGCAAGGCATTGATTTGTAAATATAACATAATATTATCAGGAGTCATTTTGATGTTATATTTCTTTAGTAGAACAGTGTTTCTCCTAACTTGTGTCAGGTTGATGGTCACCCAAGCAATGCCAGGTAAGGATTCCTTCTTGTGAAGTGGACCTTAAGTCAAATCAGATTGTTTGGTTACTCCGACAAGGTTTGTGCTATCATTTTATCTTTTGGTAGAATGCAGAGTACTTTCTAGTGCCAAGAATGTACTAGGTGGGTACCAGTTGGCATTCATTGTGTTTAATTAGTTGTGTAGGTATTGTCTTAAGCAATAGGGCTTTGCCATTAGTTTGTGGAGAGCAACTTATATCCATAGAATTAGCCTGGGTTGAATGGGAGTTCCCATGGGACACCTTTGACTAGCAAGTTAATTAGATATAACTCAGTCTTAGCACTGGAAATTTCTTTTGGTGACAAGAGAAAACCAATAGGGAACCGGCCTCTCCCATTATTTGACTATATTAATTAGATAACCTCATGTATGTATATATTTTTAGAGATCTTTTACTGTATTTACATTTCCAAATAGCTTCTCAATTGACCCCTAAATATAGTTGTCCCTCCCTGTATATTCTTCCTTTCCTCTTCTTTCCTTGTTCTTGATTTATCCTCCCATTCCACTATTCCATTTTATGCTCATTCATCCATAACTGTCTATTCAATTTTTCTTTCTAGGGAGATATATTCTTTCTACTTAGTCTTTTATTCTATGTCTAATCTCTTTGGTTCTATGGATTTTAGCATGTTTATCATTGACTTTAGCATCAACATATAGGCAAATGTATGTCATATTTGTTGTTCTTCGTCTGGATTACCAAAGTCACGATGATTATTCTCTAGTTCCGTTCATTTTCCTGAGTATTTAAATATTTCATATTTTTAAAAGTTCAGTAGCAAAAAAAAGTTCAGTAGCATTCTATAAATGTAAAACATCTTATTTTTCGATCTATTGATAGATGTTTAGATTATCTCCAGTTACTGACTATTATGAATAGTACAACAGTGATCATGGTTGATGAAGGGTCTCTGTAGTTTACAAAAAGCATCGTTGGATATGACTAAGGCTAGTATAGCTGAATATTGTGGTACATTGAATGCAAGTTTCCTGAGGTCTGGCCACATGGATTTATGGATTTCCATAATGACTGTACAAATTTATACTCCCTTCAGCAAGGGATGAGTGTTTCCCTTATTACATATCAGTGGCAGCATAACCTGTCATTTGTTTTATTGATTTTGGTCTTTCTGATTGGTGTAAGAAAAAAATCTCAAAGTAGGTTTAATTTGCATTTTCATAATGACTAGGTAATCTCAACTAGTTCTGAAAGTATTCCTCTCTGGCTTCTTTAAAATTGTAGAACATCTTCCCAGTGCCTTCTGGATTTGATTACCTCTAATTACAACAGGTATTACTTTCCCAGAAGGTAATTCTAGAATACTTATATAAAGAATAAGTTTAAATATACAATTGAATTTTAGTTTTATGAAAAGGGAGAGCAATTATAAATTCATATGTCAAAAAATGTCTTGGTAGGAATCCTCACCCTATGATTTCACTGATTAAAAATATGTTTCCTTTTATGAAACTAGCTTATAATCATTATCCTACTTCACAGATATGTTTCTTTACCTTTGATGATGAGAACATGGAGTGTAGGAAGTTGCACATGTGGTATTTGTCTGCCAGCATTTTTATCTTTGAAATTATAATAACATCACTTCTATCTTTTCTTTCTTTCCTCTATTCTTTTCCATATACACTGCTTCTCTCTCAAGTCAATCAAAATATTTCATTTAGTTATCATTATTATATATATATATATCACATATATTTATATGTGATTGTGTAATAATACATACACACACATATATATGTATATAAAACACTACATAAATACAACCTACTCAATTTACATAAAATTTGTAAGAGCCAGTGGAACAGGAAATGTGCTGTAAGATTGTGCTCTTTATAAAAATTCAAGAGTCTACCTAAAGCTATTAAGTGTTATCAACATGGTTGAGTAAATAAGACCTAAATAATGATGATACCAATGAGCATGCTAACACACAGGGGTTGAGTTCGGTTCAAGTGGTTCTCAGCTGTCCACACACAAAAAATGGGAACCTCAGAAATGTTGAGAGAGTAAGAAATGTTCTTCTACAAGAGAACCTCCAAATTCATTATCTGAGAGGTTTTGAAGGAGAATTTTGTTTCATCTCCAGGATATTAGTTTTTGAGACTTTTAATACCCATGCTTTAGAAATAAAAATTACACAAATTAAGTTTTCTATCATCTAGTTCTTATATATCTCTTTTGTCTTATTGATTTCTTTCATGCAAAATATCTTAGACTGGATACAAATACAAAAATTGGAATTTATTAAATTTATATTTTTCAAGTATGAACAGATATGATTTAAACAAATAATGAACCAAAAGAACAATAGTTTAATCAGTTACTGAAAAACAAAAGTGACATGCATTCATTTATTCTTAGACATTAATGTATTACTGTGTTTCCTATTAATAAATACAAAATTTGTTTCAAGATTTCAAGTTAGAGTTAAGATGGGCTCTAATGTTAATCATTCTTATATTAGAGTATTATATATACATATTAAACATTAACTGCATGTAAAATACTCTACTAAATATTTACTTGCATGTTATCTCTCTTAATATAGATAACAAAAATACACAGAACTAACTGTATCTGTAATCTTGATATGTTCGGGTTGGTATTAGAAAGTTGAAAGATGATCCAGAGCTGTGTCAGACATCAGGATTCGAGAAACTACACTCTCCAGAGAAAATATATATTAACATCAAAAAGTGATTTTAAAATTGAAATTTTTTTTTAAGTTAGAGTGGAGAAAAGCTAATTCCTTACATTTCCTGGTATTCTTGCCTTTTCCAGTTTCATAATCTATTTTACACTAAATCTTAGATACAGCCAAGTGTATTTCTCAATAAGGATATTATAATATATAGAACACCCGTAAGTCATAAATACTTGAAATTTTAATAGAATTATGGATATGCTTTCTCATCTGCAAAACATTGCTAATGATTAAATCACTACATGGAAATTATCATTTAATAACTTTTGTGGTAATTATTTTTTAAATAATAGAAAAAAAATTGACAATTCTATTTATAAAGTATGTAAAGCCATGAACCCACAATCTAATGACATGAGTTGTAAAAATAGAAAATTCAAATGGAATACACTTTAGTGAATTAAGATCATAGTTACTTTTCATACTTGAGAAAATGTAATGGTTCCATTTCGAAAAGAATGATGATATACAAACATACAATATTCATCCATGATTGGATGTTAACTCATTACTTATTCAGGAAAAGTTATGACCCTCAGAGAGTAACTTTTCTGTTCAATAGCTGAATATACTGCTGTATTGAAATGGAGCATATTCATTGGTGAATTTAATACAGTTTCTAAAATTTCATAGACGGGCTGTTGAGGTAGTAGCTTGAACACTGGCTGTTCTCTTAGAGGATCTGGGTTCATTTTCCAAAACCTGTACACAACTCACAACTGTGTAAAATTAGTTCCAGAGGAGTTGGTGCCCTCATTTAGCTTCCACAGTTACCAGACATGTATGTGATACACAGGCATACATTCAGGCGAAATATCCATACACATAAAAAAGAAATGATTAAAAAATTAAAGCCCTTAAAAATTTGAAATGAAGGGAGAAAAATTCAAGGTTAGCATCCATAGACAAGGAATTACAGACAGCTAATGACTGAAAGAATTGCCTCTTCCAGGAGTGAGTCATATAATTGGTATCCAAAACAAACTGGTCATCTCTAAAACCCATATTGAAACACAGACCACATTAAATGCACTCAGAAGGATATATGTATATGTGTGTGTGTGTGTATGTGTGTGTGTGTGTGTGTGTGTGTGTATGTATATTAGAGATGTATGCTTAAATTCTACAGTTTGTTTTTATGTTAGAGAAATTTTGGTTAAAATATTAATATTTCACTAATAGTCATCATTTTCTTTTACTCAAATTTTAAAACTGAGAAATAGCAATATCTTCTATTACTTATTGATAATTAAGTAAAGAGGTTACTTTCTATTATATTCAGATGCTGCTTTCTTAGACAATGAACATGAGTAACTTGATCTTGTAGGACCTACCAGGACTAACCTATTGGTGATGGATACAGGTAAAAAAAAATTAGAATTTATTATATATGTATATAAATTTAAGTCTGAACAGATATGACTAAACAAAAAAAATAACCAAAGGAACAGCAGTTTAATTAGTTACTGAGAACCGAAACTAACATGTACTCATTTATTCTTAGACATTAATGTATTACTCTGTTTACTCTTAATAAATGCAAAACTGTGCTTCAAAATTCCAAGTTAGAATTAAAATGGGATCTAATTTAAATCATCCTTATATTAGAGTAATGATTTACATATTAAACATTAACTACATGCTAAGTACTCTACTAAATATTTACTTGAATGGTAAAATGACCATGTTGATTTTAAAACACTTTGATTTGTTTTCTCAACTCTTTGTTGCCTAGTTAGAGGTGAACATATCAACGACATACAAGCAAAAAGCATCAAATAAATCAAGCTGCCATCAAATTGAATACAATCAAATTGAATTAGGACAATAATTTGCCTTGGTACAGGGCTGTGATACATGTTTAAACACTTCTAGATGCTTTTATGAGGTTTTTTGAATGTGATTTACATCCCAATAATGTTTATATTTAAATCAGTAGGTCATACATAAATCAGGTTGTTCTTAATATGAGTGGACCTTATCCAATCAATTGAAGGAATGACTATGACAAATGATTGACCTTTGCTAAGCAGTGGAGAAGTATGCTAGTATATAATATTCGCATTTGAACTGAAGTGCAGGCTTTTTCCTGGTCATCAAACTTCAGTGCCTTAAGACAAGCACTGTGGACTCTAAACTTACTTTCTACCAAAAATCTCATTAGTTAAATATAAAATTAATCCCTTTCTTATCTTTATTATCCTATTTGTTCCAATTTTCTGAGTGAGGTTCATGCATAAATTTTAATTATTAATTTAAATTCAAAATTAACAGTTTCATAAATGCATATATACTTCTATTTTAAAGAATTATGTTGAATACAATTCATATATAATACTATTTACTTATCATATGCATTTATGATAAACATATGCACAATTACAACTAATATTTAAGAGTTGAAGATGGTACTCTTGAAGTAACTCCTGTTTCTGTCCTTATGTAGACTTCTATTAACTACAGTTCTGATATGGCTATAACTTGCCTACTATGATATTATATATTTACATTTAAAAATATTGTAACTAATACTTTAGAATTTCATACAATGTATTTTGAATATATTCACCCAATTCCTCTCATTCCTTACATCCAAAATTTGAGACATATTTTTTTCTCCTTCCCCCTTGAATCTAGTTCATGTGGGCCCAGGTAATTTGGGCATAGATCCAGCTCTGCCATGTGGTGAACCTATCTATGGCTATGTTATTAAGAAATTTAAGATTGACCCTTCTCCCAGAAGCTATCAACTGCTTATGTTTATATACAAAACTTTGTGTCTGGCTGCCTCAATTTCATCTTTATATTTGATGTGTACATATAACTATTGGTAATAGATGCACATTTAAAATTCATGCTGTGTATTTTCAACAATGGATGGTGATTATAAAATGTTGCAATATTCCTAAAGCATTTCATAAACCGTCAGTTATTTTGCATGGTGTCATGTAGCTGAAGACAGTTGCTTACATTGGCAAATAATCTTTTGTATTGAGCATATAACATGAATCAGTCCAGTTTCAGTTACCATAGGCCTGACTTTAAATAAGTTTGCTTACTTTTGCAAACCCATTTGCTATTTGGATAGACATTTATTTGTTAAGTTCTCAGCTAAAACTTCTGCATATGTTCTATAAATTGGGTTCTGGCTTTCCCATCAGAGACTGAATATGATTCTTACACATTCCATCCAAATACTTTATGACTTTAATAAATTACCATACATAAAATGTTAAATTTTAGAAGTTTAAATATTTAAGTTTCAGAAGATATATATTTACAGAATAAGATCTCATTACACATTGTTGTGAAACACCTTATGGTTGCTTGTAATTGAACTCAGAATCTCCAAAAGAGCAGCCAGTGCTATTAGCTCCTGAGCCATCTCACCAGCCACAGGGATTAGATTTTTTTTAAAAAAATATCTTTTACTAAAATCTATACAAAATTGATCATATTTGTTTCCTAAAGGTTGTCACCAGCAATTCTTCAGGATGACATTATTTATAATATCTATTTTAAAAATATCATTTAGTTGTGCCAATATTCTTCATTCTGTTTTTCTACTTTGGTAAATTAGTTCTTCCTGCGAATCTAAGTTTTTAGATTAAATATTTGAGTACCTTATCTTAATAGAATTCCTTTGCTTCTATTTTATTTGAATTTAGTTTTTTGTATTACACACCAATTGAGGAATGACATTTCAGTTTGAGATGACTGTTTTCTATATATGCGTACTGGTCCATGGTTTTATTGTGTTCTATTTTCTATATGTAATTTACATTAATTTGTTTTTTCAACATGTTGTAAAAACTGGTTCAGTGCACATCTCTTCTGGCTAATTTCTAGCTGCTTATATCAATAGTTCTTCTCAGAGGAGCACCCTTGAACAGTTGATATGTTTTACCTAGACATAGAGTCAAAATTAATTGTAAATTAAATCTCCTGAATGTCAAGCATCCAAAAACTGACTACAGCAGAATCAAAGTCTATCTTCCTTACTTGTAGGCAGAATGCCTATAGCTGAATAATTCCTGTTCAGAAAAGTCCTCTAAGTCCCTGTTGAAGGTAAACCATTCTTAACGTGATTGTATCTTTGCTTGCATATGTCCCCTTCAAGCCCTGCAAGTTCTTCCCTTATAAGTTTATTAAGATTACAATTTTCTAACCAATAATTTTCTAAGAAACTGCGTCTATAAACCTTACTTTAAACAATATTTATATTTGAATCTCTTCATTTATATGTAGAGTAGGATGAGAAAATGGCCAGTTTTTATCTTAAAATTTTAGTCTATAATTTCGTCATGTTTTAATTTCATTTTTGATATGCAATTTCTAAGAGAAAAAACCTTGAGCTTGTTAACCATATTGAAATCAAAGTTATGGTAGTTCCTAACTCCAAACATAAATCCAAGTGTTTTAGGAAGCTATGGTGCAGTGCACATTTGTCAATGGATTGGCTATTTCTGAACATACATGTGGATGTTAAAACTAAACTTTCTATGGTTAGTTCTCTCTCTCTCTACACCATGGAGTCTGGAAATCCAACTTCAATCAAGGTTTGGTATCAAACACTTTTAAGTAGTAAGTCATATTCTTGTTTTCTTTTCTATTTTGTTATATTTTTCATTTTTTCCCTAAGGAAAAGACAATTTTTTGGAGAGGTGATGTGTTAACCAAAAAAAGAAAAGAAAGAAAGAAAGAAAGAAAAGAAACCTAGTTAAAGCTTAGGAAAATAATGAGAGCTTTTTTATTGGTATACAGGAATTGTTTTCTCTTTGGTGAATGTGTGAGTGTGTATATGTTTGTACACCTGTGTATTTTGTTTAAAGTCAGACCCATACACCTTCTTGAAGTAAATGGGGAGTGATTGTGACTGTTTATTACATTTCTACATCTTTAAAATGCTTTAAATAATAAATCACTCCAGTATTTCATGAGAGATAAAAAATTCTATAGAATCAGGTTACTATAACTAAATTTAATAATTTATTGAAACATTGTCATAATCATTCAACTTTAGTGAAGGAAAGAGGAAGGTAGGAGAAAAATCAGGGTGATATATCTAAGAAGACAAGAAAATACTGAGTTACTGATGCGTCTAACAATTTCGCAACTGTTAAGCTGGTTTTGTGGAGTATGGCAGGTGGATATCAGACTGTTCTTGATAACATATAAATGAGAAGAGAGAAAAGACATTCTCTGTAATCACATATTTTCTCATATTTGGATGTTAAAAGAAACAAGGAAAATGCCTGTGGAATTAAGATCTTGGTTAAATATAGAAAGTATCACTATGTTTTGTGCTGTTACAATAAGCTGGGCAGAATTATGATTTAATTTGGAATATGGATTTCTGAGTCTTAACCAATCTAATTAGTGACAATATTTTCAGACAGTGGCTGAAGTGATTGTATATTGGTGACAAAACTTGGCCATGTCAATGTCCCAGGCTCATGGGAATAGAAAGGTCTTCACTGGATCACACTCAGGAGAATGATGCAGCTTTCCCCTTGTCTGAGTATGAATGTTAATGAATGATTGATTTTTGACTAAATACAGTATGTATTACAGATACCAATAACAGTTCCTTGTCCTAGGTAACTGTGAGATAACAACTCCTTGAGAATGCCCCTTCTACAATGAACCCCTATGAAGAGTAACTAACTCCCTTTCTATTATTTTCTTATAAGACAAATGTGTGGAATTTCTGGACTGTTGTTATCTGAACACATTACCCACCTGAATCTATAGTTCTAATACTTGTGTCAGTATTCTTAATTTTATGGTGCTTTTATTTAGGTTTCTAAGACCAAGATGCATGGCCTGGCAAATATTATCTATTCCGTATGTCCTCTTTAAGATGTGAAATTCTTCAGTATCAAAGAAATAGTATCTATATATAAAATAAATCTCAGATAGCTATCTAGGTGTGGTCCAGAATCAAACTGAGTAGAATGCTTATTTGCAATGCCACTTCCACACAATTACTGTGAGGTTGTATGAAAAGCATGACACTGTGGATGGAGAGATAACTCCACATTTAAGAGTATTTGCTGCTCTTCCAGAGGACCCAGCTTTGATTTCATCATCAATGTAACAGATCACAACATTTTGTAGTTCTAGTTATAGGGGATTTATTATCCTTTTCTGGCCTGTGTGTGAACCAGGCCTCAAGAGAGTGCACATACATACATTCATCAAAATGCTATACACATAAAAATAAATATTTTAAAAGTATAATCCATTTAAAAAAGTAATAGAACCCTGAAAATCATTTAATTAGTATAGGTGACTCAGGCAAGGAAATGAATGCAAATCACCAAAAAATAGTCTTATATACATAAGTGGCAGGTACTAAATCAGTTTTATACTTATACTGAAATAAATAAGCATACATATAAATGTTCCTGACAAGTTCTCATTCCTAGGCAATTTAAATTTGGGTGTATGTGGTACATGAATTCAAGGAAGACTAGGATTTGCTACAAAATATACATGAACTTGAAAAGTACTCCACTTTAATTTTAATATGGAACCAAAGGTATTTTAAAAGAAAAAGGCAACCACCAATCAGTTTAATGGATTGTTCATCTATGAAATTTAAACACTTAGCACAGGTTCTTATACATTTTGGCACCCATTAATATAATATTGAATAGATGAGTGGAATAATCTGTGTAGCTAGAATCTTACTACACTTCGCTAAAATGCAATATTAAAAGATTTAAGATTCTAAAGAAGATAGTTGAACATATATGTACAAACTAACCTTGCCCATAAAATATAAAAGTAATTATACTTAGGAGTGACAATAGCTTTCCACATCCTTTTTCAACAATCTGAAGAAAATAGAAAAAAAGAATAAAAAAAGCTGAAGACAAACTTTTCCTTTTTGTTTATTTAGTTTTCTTTTTCATTTGAGGCAGTCTCCTTATGAAACAGAAGCTCAACTCTGTGGTCTTCCAAACTCATTTTTTTTTTTTAGGCACTGTGATCATATGTGTCTCTGTGATAGTTCATCTTGATTGTCAACTTGATGTAACTTAGAATCACCATAGAAACAAACCTCTTAACATAGCTACTAAGAATTTTCTCCATTCAAGTTGTGATGATCAACCTTCAATGTGGATAGGGCATTTTCATTGGCATAGGTGCTAGACTGAATAAAAAGAAAATATGCTGGGCATCAGTATTCATTATTGTCTGCTTCTTGGTTGTAGACACAGGGTGATCAGCTACCTCAAGCTCTTGCTACCATGACTTTCCCATTAATATAGAATGTACTGTTCAACCATGAGTCAGATTAAATCCTTCATTTTTCATATTTGTAGCAATGATTACTTAAAAAATATTAGTAGCCCTATTTTATGCAAATGATAAAAGGGTTGAAAAAGAAGTCAGGGAAACAACACCCTTCACAGTTTGCACAAATAATACAAAATATTTTGGGGTAACTCTAACCAAGCAAGTAAAAAACCTGTATGACAAAATTTTTAAATCTTTGAAGAAAGAAATTAGAAAAGATATCAGAAGATGGGAGGAACACCCATGTTCATGGATCAGTAGTATTAACAAAGTAAAAGTGGCCATTTTATCAAAAGCAACCTACAGAGTCAATACAATCCCAATCAAAATTCCAATACATCTCTTTAAAGAGCTTGATAGAACAATGCTCAAGTTCATATACACATTTGAAATTTAAACAATTTAAATCTTTTCTCCTTTAATTTGATTTTATCTGTTACAGGGTGGGCCTACTTTTTTGTCCTGGCTGCCCAGCGAGCTTAGCCCCAAAATAATCAAACAGAAATTGTATTAATTAAATCACTGCTTTGCAAAACACTTTTATGTATTGATATATATATATATGTATACATTTCTACCTCTGATTAAGATACTTATGTATTGTTTATGTATTGATATACATTGTTTACATTTGGAGGTCATTGTCCTCATTTATTCTACAGTTGTTTATTCTCTTAGTCTTTAAGTTAGATAGGTATTAAAAATTGTAGATCAATAGTCATCTATGTCTGTCATATTTATAGTTTGACTGATGAGGTTCCTTAGATACATAGAGATTATATTATGTATAAATAATCTTCAACCTCTTCAAAGAGCTGTAGAAAATGGCATTTAATTTAATCTTAGAGTTCTGTGCTAGTGAGACACAATCACTCCTGGCAATACCGATCTATTCCCGAGAGATTGTTGAGCACCAAAATTACTACACAGTTGCCAAGACAGGGTAAGACAGTTTTGAAAAATCTCTTGCCTTTAAAAATAATCTGTCAGGGGGCTGGAGAGATGGCTCAGTGGTTAAGAGCATTGCCTGCTCTTCCAAAGTTCATGAGTTCAATTCCCAGCAACCACATGGTGGCTCACAACCATCTGTAATGAGATCTGCTGCCCTCTTCTGGTCTGCAGACACACAGAGATAGAATATTGTATACATAATAAATAAATAAATAAATAAATATTAAAAAAAATAATCTGTCAGTTATTCTAGGCCTTAGCCAAAGTTGGTTGCTTCAACGCTGCAAACGTGACTTTGGATGATTGCCCAGATAGCCAGTTGTCTCTGTGATTTGTTGCATGTTTTGGAAGTTGATTAATTGCACTTCCTAATTACTCAGGTAACATTATTTCCCTTCTCAGATCTTCGATGGGATTGAAGACTAGATAAATAAAGCTACTTTCCTCTCATGACTTGGCCAAGTTATTTATTATGCAAGACTTAAGTTAGGATAGGATATTTGTTCTTATTGTATATAATTTTGTAGTAAGTTTGAACTCTCTTACTGAAACAAAAGGGGGAGGTGCTGAGGGAGCACCTTCTGCTCCTTCAGCCAATAGCTGCAGAAATACCATCCCACTGGGCATGGTCTATTTCTTTTTCAAAAAGAACAGCAGCCTTCTGCTCTTTTTCTTGCTTCTGGCTCTAGCTCCAAAGATTAGACTCCTTTCCTGGCTGTCGGTATTCTGTAAGTTTTTCCCCTAAAATAAATACCCCTTTGAAACCAAACTGGTATGAGATTGTTTTGCATATTACTGCTTGGCCCATTATCTCTAGCTTCTTATTGACTAACTCTTACATCTTGATTTAACCCATTTCTATTAATCTGTATATCGCCACGTGGCAGTGGCTTACCAGGAAAGATTTAGCATGTCTGACTCTGGTGGCTCCATGGTGGCTCTCTCTGACTCCGTTTTCTTCCTCCCAGAATTCAAGTCTGTCTTCTCCACCTACTTAAGTTCCACCCTATCAACTAAGTCAAGACAGTTTATTTATTAACCAATGAAAGCAATGCATAAACAGAAAGAACTTCTATACCATTTATCTGATATTTCATCACAGTGATAGAAGATTGGCTGGCCTAAATTTTGACATATGGTAGTACATATATAAAAGTTAAGATAGATTCACTAATATTTTTATAAAAGCATTATTTACCCTTATAATGATGCATTGAATATAATAATATAGTGAAAAATATGTTTTGAATGTAGACTTAAGAGAAAATCTACTTTCTATTGTTTACTAATCATAGTTGTTGAATATTGTTAATCATTGCTCTCTTTTTTACTCGTCTGAAGAACAGAAATAATAAAATTTAATATAAAGTGGTGAAGTAAAGATAAAACAATAATCTTAAGCATTATCACACAATACATAAGAATTAGTGAAGTGGTTTAAATAAAAATAGTCTCACAAACATATTTAAATGCTTCATCATAGTTAGTTGAAAAGTTTTGTGAAGGATTAGGATGTGTGGTGCTATTGGTAGAGATAAGTCCCTGAGAGTGGGTACTGAGGTTACAAAAGCTAATTCCTGCCCTAGAATCCTGTCAGCTCTGTAACTATTTCTTTCTCTTTCTCTCTGTCTACTGCTTGTGAATAATATGTAAACTTTTGTTAATTGCTCTAGCACCAAGCCTGCCTATGTGCTACCATGATCACTACCACTGTAACCATGGATTCACCCTCTCAAACTTTAAAGCAAGATTCCAATTACATTCTTTCTAGTAAAATTGCCTTATTCATGATTTATCTTCACAGCAATAGAAAAGCAACTAAGATAGTTAATTGCTTATTAAGCACGTATAACAGAATAATATACTATGTACTATACTAAAACATTTGAAGAGGGACAAATCATACATACCACACTTAGAATTTTCATGAAATTGCTTTTGACTCTTCTTCATGTGATTAGTTTTTCAAAATATTTAAGTACAAATAAGTGTAGTAATTTAAACTCAATTTTCTAGAAAATTAGAGTATTCAATTACAAGCCATCCATTTTCTTGGTAGGTTGATTCCCAGGTGTTCAATTTGTTATCCTTTTATAGCTATTGTGAATAGGTTTATTTCACTGATTTCTACTTCAGTAGGCTTATAATTGGCATATAGGAAGACTGTTTTTGTATGTGCATTTTACTGAAATTGAGATTTTAGTGGAGTTTTTAGGGTCTATGGTGATATGAATGAGGAAGCAATAGGTCAGGGTTCAGTCTGGAGCTGTTTGCTGAAGTGCAGCAGTGTATCCTTGCTAGATGAAGTAAATTACTGGTGACAGGGCTTGAGAATAAAGAAAAAAGCCTCAAACTACTTCCATTTAAGTTTCTCTGCTTTGTGGTTTTAGTTGAGAATGTGAGCTCTCAGCTTTTTGCTCCAGCCAAAATGCCTGCTTGGAATTACCTTGCTTCTTTGCCACGGTAGTCTTATCTGTTGTAACTACAAGCTAAAATGAATTGATTTCCCTTAAGTAACTTTCAAACACTTGTGTTTTCATAGCAGCAGAAAAGTCAGTACAATGTGAGTCCGTGCAGAGAATGGGCTGTTCCTTAGAAGAAACTGACCATGGTGTGGGGATTTTTGAGAGGAATGTGAAATATCTTGGAGATTTGGACTACAAAAGTTGTTGATTGCTTTAAGCAGAGATTAATGGGCTTAATCTTAGTTTGATCTTAATAGACATTTATGTTTAGAGCAATAGCGACCTGGAAGTCTGGTGTGAGATGGTAGCAGTATTAGCAATTGGCCTAGCAATCATTCCTGTGATATTTTGGCAAAGAATTTGTTTTTTTCCCATATCAAGAGAAATTACCTGAAGCTAAACTTAAAAGTAATTATATAATTATTTTGGTGGATGAACTTTTGAGGGAGCATAATGTTGAGTTTGTGGCTTTTTAAAATTATTGTTAATACAGTTCTACATTGAAACAATCAAGTAGGGTAGAAAGAAATAATAAATGCACAGTATGATGAAGTGCCTTTGATTGTCTTTGAAGAAGATTCTGCTAGGCTCTAGTACAAGAACACTTTACAGGAGAACCAACTGTAGGCTGAAGGTTTTGTGACTGGGCTGGTGTCCCAATCCCTCATCTTGAGACCTTGCCTAGTTGCAGAAGATGGCCAGTTCAGGCTCTATGATCTCCATATTAGAAGTCTTTTCTGGGTTTCTCTGGTAAGTTCCATGGAGTTTCCATTGCACTAGGTTTCTACCTCAGTCTTGAAATGCTTCCAATTTTCAGTCATTTCTCAACCGATGGGGCACACGCAGAGTCCTACAGGCAAACATTAGGAAGAGTTTCTCAAGGAGTCCTGCAGAAGAGAGGGAGGAAGGATAGCAGGAACCAGAGTGGACATGGACATCTTGAGAACATGCCCCAAAGAATCAATTGACTTCTTTCTCCCCTTCCCCCATCTCACCCCCATGCTCCCAACTTTTGCCCAGCAATCTTGTCTACTTCCAATATCCAGGAGGATAAATATATGTTTTTCTTTGAGTTCACCTTCTTATTTAGCTTCTCTAGGATCACAAATTATAGGCTCAATGTCCTTTGTTTATGCTTAGAATCCACTAATGAGTGATCATAGTTCATAGATCATATTCATCTTTTAGGGTCTGGGTTATCTCACTCAGTAAAGTGTTTTCTATTTCCATCCATTTGCATGCAAAATTCAAGATGTCATTGTATTTTTACTGCTGAGTAGAACTCTAATGTGTATATGTGTCACACTTTCTTTATCCATTCTTTCACTGAGGGGCATCTAGGTTGTTTTCAGGTTCTGGCTATTACAAACAGTGCTGCTATGAACATAGTTGAACAAATGCTTTTGTAGGATGATTGGGCATCTCTTGGGTAGATTCCTGAGAGTGGAATTGCTGGGTCCTGAGGTAGTTTGACTCCCAGTTTCCTGAGAAACTGCCACACTGATTTCCAAGGTGGTTGCAGAAGTTTGCATTTCCAGCAACAATGGATAAGTGTTCCCCTTACTCTACATCTTCTCCCGCATAGGTTATCATTGGAGGATTGGGGAGAGCTTGGGGGAATGGGATAGTTGAGATGGAAGAAGTGTGTATATGGGAGCATCAAAGAAGATATCTTAATTAAGGGAGCCATTTTAGGGTTGGCAAGAGACTTGGCTCAGGTGTCCAAGAGGATATCCCAGCTAGGTCCATGGGCAACAGAGGAGAGGGTGCCTGAACTGGCCTTATCCCATAGCTACACTGATGAATATCTTGCATATCACAATAGAACCTTCATCTGGTGATGGATAGAGACAGAGACAGAGACTCACATTGGAGTACTGGACTGAGCTCCAAAGGTCCAGAAGAAGAGCAAAAGGAGGGAGAATATTAGTAAGAAGTCAGGACCACTAGGGGTGCGTCCACCCACTGAGATGGTGTGACTGATCTAATGGGAGCTCACCAAGACCAGCTGGATTGGGACTGAATGAGCATGTGATCAGATCAGACTCTCTGAATGTGGCTGACAATGAGGGCTGACTGAGAAGCCAATTTTAATAGCACTGGGTTTTGATTCTACTGCATGTATTGGCTTTTTGGGAGCCCAGTCTGTTTGGATGCCCACCTTTTTAGACTTGGATGGATGGGGGAGGGCCTTGGATTTCCCACAGGGCAGGGTACCCTGACTTCTCTTAGGACTGGAGAGGGGAGGTGGGAGGGAGGGGGAGAAAAATGGGAGGAGGGGAGGAGGTAGAAATTTTTCATAAATAAATAGATAAATAATCAATTGACCAGGACTCATGAGGATTTCAAATGAACATAAAATCTGTAATGGTCTAACCTAGATACTCTGCACATGTTATAATTGAGTAAGCTTGCTATTCTTGTGGGACTCCTAACAGTGGGAGTGAGGGTTATCTCTGACACTTATGACTTCTTGTGGGATCCTTTTACTGCTACTGGTTAATTCTTCTATCCTTGCTGTGATGACATGTGCCTGGTACTATTGTAGCATATTACACCATGTTGGTTACTGTCACTAAAAAAGGCAGAGCAAGGTGGATGGGGGGGGGGTGGAAGGTGGTGGGAGCTTGAGACTGAAGGAAGGGAGGAAAAACTGCAGGCAAATGTAATGTATGTGAGAAAAATTGTAAAAATATAAAAATAAATAAAACATTCCAAATGTTTCAAAAATGCATAGTTTGGTGACAAAATGAGCACTTTAAGCCAAGAATATTCCAGAAGAAAGGCAGTAAGCATTAAGGAGATTAGCACCATTATGAAGAGGCTTTCAGTGACTGGACATGAAGAGAACACTGATTTCAGGAAATGTCCTCACACATCTAAGTTTCAAACTTACGAAAAAAGGCAAAGATTTCTCCTTGTGTTTAGAAGGCAACTGTCATCAAAAGTTGGTGCTAATGTAGCTAAGGTAATTAAGAGTCTACCTCAAATTGACAGCTGAACTTGGAAGTATTGTCCACATGGTGTTGGCTTTAGAGTCATGATCATACAAGAATAAAAGGGCCTCGGTGTCTTTCACTCCAGTTCAGAGATTACAGAGACCAAATCACATGGTGCAGGTATTTCCCGTACAAAGTCCTGAGAGGTTTGGAACCCTTAAGAGGCAATTACATGAAACATGAGAAATTGAAGGCTGGCTTTCAATGAAGACCCAAAGATTTTGGAGCCATATGATACCTGTATAGAAGAGTTATATACAGGGAGTAAAACTAGCCTTAGAGGTGGGGAGGGTTGGGAGGTTTACAGGCAGCAAAGCTGGGAATGACTTACATAGAACTTATATCAAAACCCACAGTTAGAGAGTGTGGAGATTGTCCTTGTAACACTCAGTTCTAACTGGGACAGTTTCATCAAATTCCTCTTCTCAGGCTTCATAAAACTATGCAAAAAAGGAAGTAGAAAACTAAAAGAAGTGGAGGGGATGGGTGACATACACAAACAAAAAATGGTTTCTTCCAGATACTGAAAGAAACAGGACTGATGCAAACATGAACTCATAGACCATACCAGCTTGTACAGGACTACAGATTTCCAAGTCAGATAGGGTCCCATTGCAGAGAGGACCAATTGGACAGACTCTCATCTTAATCAATAACTATCTCCACTTGACATCCACTTGCAAATGAAAAATTAGTTTTATTCAATCAAGTCTTACTGAATATTCAAACCACAACTAAGTTAGGCCTTATGCCCATCAGTGGACAGTCAACATAGAACATAGTGGTATTTGGGGAGGTATTTTTTTTTTTTTTGTTTTTCGAGACAGGGTTTCTTTGTGATTTTGGAGCCTGTCCTGGAACTAGCTCTTGTAGACCAGGCTGGTCTCGAACTCACAGAGATCCGCCTGCCTCTGCCTCCCGAGTGCTGGGATTAAAGGCGTGCGCCACCACCGGTTTTTGTTTTTTTTTTTGTCTAATATTGCTTTCTTTTGGCACTTTAACCCTTATGATCTTTTGCTTGTATACTATTATTTCTAATTTTGTGATTTTATGGCTTTGGTTTGTGTGTGTGTGTATGTATATGTGTGCCTCTGTATGTTTTTGTGTGTGTCTTTGCATATGCATGTGTACCTTGTCCTTTTCATTTGTTTTTGTATGTTTTGTTTTATTCTGTTTTTTTTTTTTGTCTCCATATTTTGTTTTCAAGAGAGAGAGAGAGAAGATGGGATTAAAAGATCAGGAGTGTCAATGGCCAAAAGAGTTACAACAGTGGACAACTATTTCTGATGTCAACCTGCTGGAGGAGTGGTTATCTGATGGAGGCTAATCCTATCCAGACAAAGTCTACAGAATCATCAACTCTGGAAACTGTTGTTTACTTTTGCTATGGTAGCTTGGTGTCTCCCCAACACCTATACTGTAATACATAATCTCATGTGTTATATATGTAATCTAATGATTGTATATCAATCTTATAAGAACATGTATCTGTGGGTGGTAAGGAATAGAACTCTTCATTTAGTTATACAGTTTTGATACATAGAATATATACTGGGACATGCTTCATAATTGGACCTATTTGTTGCACAAGGACCGTGGACACTTAAAAGCCTGCCTTTTTCTTTTGCTCAGACTAACTGTACACAATTAGCTCACTTTCACCTCAAAGCAAGTACAAACGAGACTTTGTGTAAATAGATCATCAGTTTAAAACTCTACAACTATGCACAAGGATAGAGCCATAGATGATCAACCAAGGTAATTAAGAAAAGCATTCCAATTCTTTGCTTGTCATTCTGCTAACAATAGACCTATGTTCCAAAGCTTATCTCATTGGGTATTGTATTTCTGTCCTTTGGTCGTGGTTTCCCTCCTGTAACCTTAGACCCTTGTGTTGCCATGGTAAATTGTTCATGTCCCTATCATTTACCATAGGAATTTTTTTGAGAGAGGTACCTCTTGTTATTTTTTTTTTTTTGTCACTTCAAGGCTTCTGTGAGAAAGAGTTTTGCTGCAAGAGGAGAAGCTCAGAGAAGAAACTTGAAAGAATTATAATGAAAATAAGAAAATTAAAATAGAAGCATAACAATAAAAAGACTGATTTGTAAAAGCATAGCAAGAAAAAATACTTTTTGCTTGTTGTAGCATCAAATTTTGAACCATGAAGATTGTCTTAGGTCTTTTGCTAGAGAAGGAGGATAGGATTTGAGAGGAGATGAAAAAAAAGGAAACTATAATAAAAATCTATTATATGAAGAAAAATTTCAATAAGAAATAAAGGAAAGGTAGATAGATGAGAGATAGATGGTAGGTAGATTAGGCAGATCGATAAATGTAAGACAGATAGATAGATAGATAGATAGATAGATAGATAGATAGACAGATAGATAGGAAAACAGAGAGATTACAGAGTTCCAAAGACTAACATAGTCTCATGTATTTGAATACATGGTCCCTAGTTGGTGGGACACTTTGAAAATAATCAAGATATCTTGCCTTGCTAGAGGAGGTGTGTCACTAGGAAAGGGCTTTGTTGTTTTAAAAACGCATGCCATTCCCTGTTACCTCTCTTTGACTCCTACTTATCAATCAAATCAACTGTGAGCTCTCAGGTACTACTCCAGCAACATGTCTGACTGCTTGCTGCCATGTTCCCTACCACAGCCCCAAATAAACATCTTTTTTAAATAAGCTGCATTAGCCATGGTGTTTTATCACAGCAATAGAAACCTTAACTATGACAAATATATAGTAGAAATACAAATGGTGCTGGGAATTCTGGTTGTGCTTATACCTAAAAATAAAATTAAACAAGGATCACTGTTATCAAATGTTTCAAATTTCAAACCCCATTCCCTAAAACTGCCATAAGAAAAAGTAGGAACCTATAGGAAGAAGCAGTCCTTTCAGAATAAGATTCCAGTCATAGGAAATAAGGCAAATGATTAACAAATGTGGTATCATCTGCCAGCCAAAATACAACCGCTATGCCAAAATTGCATGGTAGTTATGGGGTAATCATTAAACATCTGACTGGTTTGATTCTCTGGATGTAGCTAACACTTGGTGATTTAAACCTGATCAAAAGTCCTTGTCTAAGGAGATTAGAGGGCTAGGTATTAATATTTCACTAAATGGTCAAATTATTAAAGTGTTTTTAAATATTGATATTTATAATCACTGTTTTGAGTTGTCCACAGTCTTAATCCAAGAAGCTTCTTTTGTCAATGGGATGTAGTCAGTGTAGAGGCCCATAAAGTTGTCCGAGTACTGAGAACAAGTGACTGCGACTGTGCATCCCGAGATAATTTCTCATTATACCACAGCTACACCTACCACTAGCAAAGATCAGGTAGCATTGTGTGTGAAAGAGGGGTGGAAAGAATGTGATCTTTTTTGATATGGAAGAATGGTTTGAATTATTGCCTTGTGTATATGGCATGTCTCTTGCACTTCTGTATTTGAAGTAGTGATGCGTAGCTGCACAAGAATTTCAGCTCCCAAGGTACCGATGAGGAGCAGAAGGAGGGAGAACATGAGCAAAGAAGTCGGGACCACGAGGGGAGCACCCACCCACTGAGACAGTGGAGCTGATCTGTTGGGAGTTCACCAAGGCCAGCTGAACTGTGACTGAAAAAGCATGGGATAAAACTGGACTCTCTGAGCATGGCGACAATGAGGGCTGATGAGAACCCAAGGACAATGGCACGGGGTTTTGAACCTACGTAATGTGCTGGCTTTGTGGGAGCCTAGCCAGTTTGGATGTTCACCTTCCTAGAAATGGACGGAGGGGGGAGGACCTAGGACTTACCACAGGGCAGGGAAATCTGACTGCTCTTTGGGCTGGAGAGGGAGGGTGAGAGGAGTAGGGGGAGGGGGAGAAGGGTGGGAGGAGGGGGAGGGAAATGGGAGGCTGGGAGGAGGAGGAAATTTGTTTTTTTTTTCTTTTCTCAATAAAAAAAAGTTATAAAAAAAAGAATTTCATAAGATCAATTCAGTTAGAATTTCAGCATGGGTGATAGAAAGACGTCTAAAGGTCTTTCCCTAGTTAAATAGGCATTGGATGTTAACATGACTCGTGGGGGAGAATAATTTTTGAGGGTTGAAGCCGCTTAGGTAGGCTGATCTTATTCTAGTGGACATTGCAACTCCTAAGTAAATAGAGACAGCACTAATTGGACCCGTTCAATTATAATAAATAATTAACAAGAAGATTATGTGAAAGCATGAATGGAATATATCAGAAAATGTGGTCAGAGAGAAGTTGGAAAATATAAATAGAATATGGATGTGATCAAAATATATTGCAAACATGCGCATTTTTAGGAAATAAATAAAAATATCATTTAAAAGTTCCTCACATCCCTTCTTAAAAATACCCTTGTGAGGCCTCAACTTATATAAAGAGCCAGAGGTAACTGGAATTCTGAGAGGACAAATAGTCTTACCCAGGGAAGATCACAGCAATTAGTTTTCCAAGATCAAATGCTCAGCCTTGAAAACATATATAATGTTGAAAATATATGACCTGCATAGAATGTATATATTCTATACAGTGTAGGATATATACATATGTGTGTGTGTTTAACAACAACTAAAGAAAATGAGGCCATGAGCAAAACTACTGCCACAGTTTTGAGTAGTCTTTACCCTTCTTCAAAGAATCTTGTCTTTGCAAGAGACAAAGACCAATAATGAAAAGCACAAGTAAGCAATCAAAATGCAGAACTTTGAATCTCAGTCTCAGAGAATACATCTGCAAAACATCTTCACCTAAGGTTCAGGGAACATTGTGGAATAGAAAGTGCAAAGATTTGTAAAAGCCAGAAGATCAGGGAGTTGTTGTGAGATTATGTCTCCTAAAAATATTAGAAGCTGCACCAATAAATATCTCAAAATATGATTATTCAAATGTGCCTTGAACATGGATGACAGGGATGGGGAAAAGTTCATGAGTTCTCAACCCTAAACAAAGATTTATAAGTAACAGACCAAAAATGGGAATGGGAGCTGTGGCCTTCCCCAAAGAAGAGCACATTAATTGATTTCCAATTACAAAAAATGGTTGGCAATAAACACATGCATAAAATAACACTATAAAGACTAAGAATGTTATGTTTAGCATACATAAATTTATGTATATTTATGTATATAATAACAGTGAAAAAAGAGGCCATGAATTTGAAGGAGAATGGTAAGGGGTATATGGGAGCAGTATTTGGAGGGAGGAAAAGAAAGGCAAAAATTCAATTATATTATTATCCCAAAAATACAAATAAAAAATTAGAAAAGAAAAAATACTGCAATTAATTTTAAAGAAAGTATAAAAAAGTAAAAATACAGGTCACCAAGCATTAGTAGTAGATTTTGATTTTGATTTTAGATGCCTGATTCCTCTCTTGCAAATGGATGTTGAGAGTAAGTGCATTGACAATCATGTGAGTATTTGCAATCCAGGCTACTGTACATGTCATTTTAACATATTTGGCATTATTCACACATAGTTGTAACTTTTTATTGTGCTCATTTAATAAAATAATTTTTGTCCTCTTTGTCTTCTAAAAATGTCACTCTTTAATGTATTTCAGGCCAAATCAAATATATTTGGAATTTCAATTATTTAATATATGCAATATATATGTTTCTACTTTAAGACTTATAGTACTTAAACATAGAATTCAGACCATCAAAAACAAATTTGATTAATAAGATTTTTTTGCATTCTGATTTGCTCTATTTTCTGATCTTGATGTATATTACAATTGTATATCTGACATTCTAAAGGTTGGTCATGAAAAAAAGAAATGAAAAAATAATTAGGTTTGCATATTTTCTATAGATAACATAAAATCCCTGGGGATATTTCCAGTGTTTGGTTTATTTATTCAATGTTTGAGTTACTCTCATAATATATCTTGAGAATATGTAGACTTGGCAACAATCAAGCAATGTTATTATTTGTATGTGGTGCACATTATCCTAACTTAAATATTTATGTTAATCAAATATTTTTTTCTAAAAAATAAAAACTTCCCAAATAAAAAAGAAAGCTGATTAGTGAATGTTTCTATGTAAATGAAAAAGATGTAAATGTTCCTGAAGGCTTTAAAATGAAGCCAAATGATTAGTTAAACAAATGAGATGAATCTTCCTTATCTTTTGTTATTGAAACAATAATATTTACAGTTTTTGTACTTCAGATTAATTGCACACTTACTGTGTTCCATTTAAACTTCATTTCAATACATAAATTAGGTATTGCTGTTATTTGAGGATGAAGAACCTGGTTTCTAGAAATCTGAACTCCAAAATGACACAGAATATATGTATCAGGACTTGAATATCTATGACCGTGTCTGAATCTCAAATTTGAAAGGTGTGTAATTTACTACTAATTTACTTCATAAACACAAATAATCTCTAAATATTTAGAATCAAGAAGAGCATCACAGATTTTAAGTGAACAATGGAATCCATTATTTTCTCTTTTATTTGCAAACAAAGCATAAAATTAAAACATACATTAGCTCCTTGAAAAATTCTCAACAAAATTTTAATAAATTTATAATTTCTTTTTAAATACTTAATTTGTGTGTTGGCTGTTACCATGGTGGCAAAAATTGACAAAGGCAAAGACTGTTATTTGCAGATAATAATGATTCCCATCTTGAATAGAGAGCAGAACATCTCCATATCAGTTCAAAGTGAATTTCCTGGTTTGTCTTCCTACTTTCCTCAGAGGTCGAAGGCTGAAGAATGCTTTTCTCATGTCAAATCAAATGGGAAATCTCAAGGAACAGGATGTCTCATGTGAGCATGCATAAATTTCTGTTCATGTACAAATCTCTTTGTTTTAAGCCTGGGAACAGAATAGGAACTTTTCTAGCACATTTTTGCATCATTTTGCATAAAGACTTTCTACTTTCCATACAAATAAAAAGAAGTAAATTAAAGTTTATTCCTATGCATTTAAAGTAATCACATCTTCAGGAAGAATATGAAATTATCTTTGATTTTGATATTAATTCTTTGTTTAAGTGTTTGAGTTTTTTGCATTTCTAACAAAATCTAATATTTTTAATAGCATTGTAAGTAGATCAACTCTAGTTAAAGTACTGCGTTATTGTCAGTAGGACAATATCATGCACAGAATAAGAACAAAAACAGGAAATATTTTGTTTCATTTTCATTATATGTATAAATTTATGTTTATTATTTTTTTGTTTTTGTGTGTGTACGTGTATGTGTGTGTGTGTGTGTGTGTGTGTGTGTGTGTGTGTGCATACACGTGGAGGTCAGGGAGCAATTGCATGATTTAAATTTCTCCTTTCACTGAGTGGGTTCTAGTTGGGTACTTTTAGCTCCGTAACCTCTATGGGCTCACTTTTATTATTGAGACTTGTTTTGTGCTTGCATACTCTGAAAAGATAAAGGAAGAACAGCAAAGATGATGTAAAGTAGGAGGATGGGAAGGAATGTAAAGGGGAAACAATAAGAGATGAGGGGGAGAAGTGATAAAAATGATAAATATGGGGGTGAAGGAAAGGAAAATGGGAAAAGGGGGAGGGAGTCAAAAAGATGAAGTTTATATTAAATAGTAGAATTAGAGAGAAATCTGTGTCAGCAGTATTTGATATCACTAAGAAATTGTTCTTGATGACATGAGTGAGCAACAGAGTGTGGGTAAATGTAATCAGGAAAGATACACAGAAGCCTAATGCTGAGGAATAAAGTGCTACAGAAGAAATTTTGTGGATAATTATTAAGTAACTTCTGGGTGGTGTCATGGAAATGTGGAGGTAAATATTAGCAGGAAGTTTTAAATGAAAATTATTAAATAATGGTCTACCACTTCAGTGATAAATTTACAAAAATCATAATAAAATTTAAAGACCGTGAGCTAATTGCTAAAATTACATATTCACTGAAGAGACTATCACTTTTAATTCCTGTATTTAAAAGTATATATTCAGATAAATGTGGGAAATTATTTACATAATTCTCAAATTTGTTTTTTCAAATGGTTCTTTTTGAGCAGCATTCACATTAAAAATGTCACAGAGCATTCAATGAAAACTTGTTCACTTAGGATTACATGCATTTTAATTGAGTCTTAACACCTTTGCTCAATTGTTCTTTCAGCGAACTTTTCCCGCTAGTATAATAAAATACCATATGTGGAAAAGTTTGTTTCATACATTTTTATTACCATCTTTCAATAACCTTGAGCTTTTAAATATCACCTATATAAAAGTTACTATACTGCAAATCTCTATGTTTCCTAATGACACACTTCTTAATTTTCATTTTTGTTAACTACATTAATCCTGAGTTTAGAATACCTTTAATTGAAGATGCAACTTTATGTGATGTGTGAATGATTTCTCAATAGATGCCTAAAATTGTATCTATGAAAACTGCTCTTTTCAAAGACAGGCATGCTGACACATAGCTTTGCTTCCAGCTAATGAAGAGGAAAGGGGATTTCTGTGAGGTAAAGGTCAACAAATGCTATACAGAGAAATCATCTCAAAAATTTCATTTTCAACAAAAAATAAAAATTATTAAATTCTTTAGAAGAAATACGATTGTGGTTTTAGTTGAAATATTTGGCACAAATATTTAAAAATACTTCCAAACTAAAAATATAGGTGTATTTTCACTTATAATCATTCAAAGCAAATATGTCTTAAGAGATCTTTTTCAAATTTAATAATCAAAATCATGAAATTGCTGTTTCAAAGTATTTTGAGGACGGTGTAAACATTTTTGTCCATGGCTTAAAATATGCTAGACACCTACATTTCTGCCTTCATACTAACTAACTAATAAATTAATTTAGACCTGGTAATGATCATGTATAAGGCTTTGTGAAAATCAGGTAAGTACTCTGCCAATTAATTGGATCTTGGATCCATAAATATATTTGAAATGAACTAAAAATGCAAGTAATTCTTAAAATTTGTATATTCTAATGAAAATAATGTATAAATATGAAAATATGAGTACATAGACATGCATTTTTATTCTTAAATTACTTAAGATGTGTTATGGTGAGTAAATTTATTAATCTCTTTATATATTAAAATTTCTTTATGTTAAAAATAGGGATGTGCACTTTCCATTAATAGTACCAAACTTAAAACATTAATATGATTAAAGCTTGGATAAAATTTAACAAAAATTATAGTCATTATTTTTATAATGACATAAATTATAAGGAGCAATGTAGTTTTTTCTGCTAATAAACTAAGCAGGATGTGTGAACTATAAATATAAGGCATTAAAATCAATTTCCAAAATATAAGCTTATTAGCCATTCTGTCACATAGAAACTATTTGCCAAGTTCTGATTACATTATGAAAAATATAAGAAAACATGCATGGAAGAAACAGTACTTTTATCATTGGTTTGCTGTTTGGAATCTGAAGTTTTAGGGAAGATTAAATACAATGATGACAGTTTATTTAAGCAGAACATAACATTCATAAAAAAAATTGAAGCCACTAAAGAAAACCACAACCTTTCAAAATGCAGAGTTGTAGAGCCCAACCCAATGGATACATCTATAAAAACTCCTGAACATAAGTCTCAGAGATCTTTGCAGTAGACGAAGCAGAAATATTGTCAGAGTCAGGAGATTAGGGAGTTTGCTGTCAGATTGTGTCTCCTCGTGTTGTCAGAAGCTGTACTCAGAGGTGTTGAATTTAAAAAAGCAGTAAGTATTTTATGGATGGGTTTCCAGCAAAGGAACATAAGGAGGAAATGATGTAATCATAATCTCAAAAATATATGAAAAATTAAAAAACCAGATAAATAAAAATATATAGATATATTTAGAGTTGATATTAAAAACTCAAAAGCAAAATTAAAAGCCTTTAATAAGAAAACGTACACCAAAATACTTTCAATAACACCTATATACTTTATTTATGTATATTAGTTTTATTTAATATATACCATGAATCTAAATAGAATAACTTGTATCAGAAAATTATGTAGATTGCAAAATACATTTTAAATGACATGTCCATAATTCTGAAACTTTTGTCAATTGATTTCTTATGGATTTGAATATCTTATGTGGAAAAAATTTATTTTAAATATTTTAATATCAAAATAAAAGCATATTTGTCAGAAAAGCAATTGCTAGATACATTTTCTAGGGATTGCTGTGTGGAATATAATTTCATCATCCATGAAATTTAACAGTGCTTTCATTTTCAATGCAGTCAGAGTATCTTAATGGCATTTTCTATTAAGATTTAATTTAAAACTAATTAGTTTTCAGTGATGTTTTAGTATCTGGAAAAATTCCAATAGCTATGGCTTTGGATTTGAAAGATAAGAATCCAAAGCTTTTGGAAAGTTCCTGTTAATTGCCGGTGAATATTTTGATAATAGTATTGATTTTTCAGGTATTTGAATGAGCTTTCTTATTATGCTCTAAATTTCAGTAGTAGATGTATTGTCTATGATATATAAGATATGATGTGATATATTTATATATGTATATTATATATACATATATACATACATACAAACATGCATACTAAAGGTATGGTTCATTAATAAGACAACAGAACAACAAACGATGCCTTTCAAAACTTTCATATTACCTGTCTCACTGCTGTGACAAAATCTATGATAATGTAGGCAAGGTAGGTTTTAGGCACAGTTTAGTTTTTAAAAATATATTCATAGCTTTACAACCATAACAACTTTAGAAGAAATTCAGCACCCAGAAACAAATCTATGCTCATTAGCAACCATGACCCATTTCTCCTCCATCCTTTCCTCCTTTTTTTGGCACCCACTTTCCTACTTCTCTTTTCTATGGCTTTTCTTTTGCTGTATATTAATTTTAAAAGATTCCTATATTGTGTGGTATTTTCTGTCAGGCCTTTTCATTTCATATTGTTCTTTTAAAATTTATCCTTACTTTTTTTTTGGTATTAGTAGCATTTTCTCTCTCTTGAGACAGAACTTCTGTACTTAGCTCACACTAGCATTAACCTCATTGTACCTCACCTTCCTATGGCTTGGATTACAGGCTATGTATCTCATATTTTGAGGGTACAAATATCATGGCTTGAAAGTCATGATGACAGGACTTTAAAGAAGCTGCTCCAATTACATCTATATCAAGTAGACAGATGTACACATTTCATTCTCAACTTTCTTTCTATTTTCATTTAGTCATATAATGTGTTTTCCTAATTTGGATAAGCAATGTATAAACATTTCCCAACCATGGCTCACAGTAGTGTATTCTTCATGAGATACAGGAATAAAACAGTGATTATGAATCACTGGTACACTGTGCATTTTTAGTTATGCATATTTGCTCTTTGTAATGGTCTGATGTGTCCAAAAAATAGAATAATAAGCTAGATTATATACAGTACCATCAAATCAGGAAAAATTATAAATTGTAGATTGAGCTAAAAGCCAAATACAGCATAGGTTCATTGCAAAGAATCAGGATAATGATTGTTGTGTTGCAAACTACAGAAAGTAAAAAATATTCTAGTCATGGTTATCTAAAATCGTTTTTCCTCATGACATAATTATCAGGCTTACCAGGCATAATATGGAGGGATGTGGGATGTGACAAGCCCAACAGATATGGTGGGGAATCAGCTTTATAGCTTAGATTGGAGATTCTTTTGGTCTCTTTTGTTATTGATTTTACTGAGCTATATAATTTTGTCTGCACCTCTCCCTTTCTCTGCCATCCCTTTCAACCCCCTTAGACTAATGTAATTGGAGGTTTCTCTGTCTGGCCACATCCTGCAGCTATTTCAAAATAATCACTCAGAGTTTTAATATTAATTACAGAATCTTGGGCCTATACTTCAGGTTTAGTATTAACTAGTTATTATATTTAAATTAACCCTTTTTTATTAATTTATGTATTTCTACATGTCTGTGGCAGGCATCTTGCTTCCTGGGCACCTGGCTTATATTTCTCCTTCCTCCACACTTCTCATTTCCCTGTATCTCCATTTGGTTTTTGATTTGGCAGTCCCGTCTGTCTGTTGCTTTTTTTTTTTTTTGGTTAATGAAAAAAGAGACTGCCTTGATCTGTTTATAAAGCAGAGCTTAGATAGGCAGGGAAGAGAAAGAACTGAATTCTGAGAGAAGGAAAAAGCCAGAGTCCATGGATCCACAACCAGAGTAAGACAAGCTGCTGAAACTTAGCTGGTAAGCCATTGCCACATGCCACAAGATTAATAGAAATGGGTTAAACTAAGATGTACGAGTTAGCCAATAAGAAGTTAGAGTTAATGGGTCAAGCAATGTTTTAATTAACATAGTTTTTGTGTGATTATTTCAGTTCTGGTTGACTGAGATGAACAAGCAGCCCACTCCCAATACAACAAATGGCACTCCAACATGTGCTAGCTAAATCCATGTTAAACCTGATGAAGCTTGAAAAGAAATTCTAGAAAAAAAAGTACAGAGTTTAGCACAGCTTTTTGATGTCTGCTGGCAGCATGCTGCAGTTGTGTTTTTTTTTTTTTTAGGAGAGATTATCTTGACTCAACAGCAGCCATGGCAGAAAAAATGTTATGCCGTTTTGACATGGAGGTTTTCTGGGCTATGCTGCCAGTGCAACTTCTGGCTCTTTGGGGAGATGGAACATTTGAGTGGGTTTTATGAGCAGACTGCTACAGCTTGCTTGATGGTGGCATGGATCAGCTGTGTGCCTAAAAGTGGAGCAGTAGACATGGCTCAGATGCACAAGTGGCTCCACCATGCTGGACTGGGCAGGGCAAGCAGGCACTGCCATATTATCCCTAGCAATGATGCAGCTGAAGATTTTAAGAAGTGCTTAGCATTTTAAGAAGTACTCAACAATAAAGAATTACAGATTCACAACAGGACAGACTCAGATATAAAAGACCTCTTAATGGGCCACAGTATTAGATAAATGTACATAGGCTTGGAAGAGAGAAGAAAAATAGCATCACGAGTTATAAAATAAAGGTAATGCTTAAAAAAAGGTAAAGTCTTTAAAGAGACAGAGTACAGATAATCAGAGGTTAGAGGGAGTAAAGAAAAATACGCCACATAAAGATGAAAAATTTACAGAGAGTCTGGATTATGTATATTATTGTGTCTTCTTTGAATATTTTGACTGTGAAGTACAGAGGGACATTTCATTGCATGGGTTGCTAAGCTAAACCAGCATGGGATATTGTAAAGGTATCAGAATTTGGGTCTAAAGATACGGTGCTTTGGAAAAGAGGTTCTTCTTTTGTTTTCACAGAAGATGAAAACCTGTGGATTGCTTCCAGGCAAATATGGTTTCATAAACCAAGACCTCTGAAATGTCACTGTAAAACACCCTCAAAAAATGTCTTGATCACTGAGATAAACCTACCACACAGGATCCACCATGAAAGACCTGATTAACAGTGGCCTTAATCAGCAGGTTGCAGTATGTACAAAACTATGCCCATATTCCCAAATATTGTTTATAATTATTTTTTACGTTTAATGGGGATATGATATAGATATGCTATAGAGATTTACATTGGTATGGATCTTGGTTTATTGATACAAATTTAAGGTCAATTTTGTTATATGTATATTTCTGCTCTTGATTAAGGTATTGTGATTGCGTAGTTCATTTAAAAATATATTGCATAATTAAGAAATATAAGTTAATAGATAATCATCTATAATAGTCAATCTTGTAGTCATATTAGATTTTCTAGATGTATAGTGATTACAGACTATGGCATTTACAATTTTTAAGAACTTAAGACTTTTCATGACAGTGAAACACATCTACTACTTGGCAGCACCGGCTACTCCAAGAGGAAGATGGGCATCAAAGAGGCTCCTTATAGAGTTTGCTAGCCATTTGGACAAGAAACTGCCTTTGCCTGGACTGCTTAACTGGACATGCAGGACCCTCACAGAATTGACTACTGAACTTGCCTAAAGGTAAGACTATCCTTTGTGGTTCCTACTTTATGAAAGAGTCTGTGAGACATTCTGCAGGATACAGAAGAAAGTAACCAAACTCTCTTTGAAATTTTCTTTTTCATCAAAAAGTCTTCCAAAATCTATGGGCCTGTAGGTTGAAGATGGATGTCCCAACGATACAGAAGAACTTTGGGTGATTTTCCAGGAAGTGAAATGTCTCTGTCAATTCTAGAGTTTTGGAAATTGCTTACAATACACTTCCCGTTTACTTAGTAATAGTATACTTTTCCGGAGTCTTTAATGGAGTTGAAGGATAGATAAATAGTAATAGTTAGTTATAGTTTTATTTAGTTATGATAAAAGATAAAGTAGATATAAATATTGTAACTGTAATTTTTGTTTGTTACCTGTTTGGTTATATGTAAGTTTACTATGCTAAAGTTTAAACCGTCCTTTTTTTTTAAACAGAAGAAGGGAGGTGTTGTGTGAGTCCCCTCTGTGTGTTACTTTTCTTTGTTAATGAATAAAAAACCTGCCTTGGTCTGTTTATAGGGCAGAATTTAGGCAGGGAAGAGAGAACTGAATGCTTGGAGAAGGAAAGGGTCAGATGCTATGAATCGACTGCCAGAGTAAGACATGCTGCCCAAACTTAGCTGGTAAGCCACTGCCACATGGAGCTACACAGATTAATAGGAATGGGTTAAACTAAGATTGAAGAGTTAGCCAATAAGAAGTTAGAGCTAATGGGTCAAGAGTGTTTTAATTAATATAGTTTCTGTGTGATTATTTCAGTTCTGGGTGGCCGGAACAAACAAGCAGCCCACTCCTCCTACAACAGGCTTTCCCTCTTGGCTTTATTTTGACTTGCATGGGCCAAAGTAGTTTCTTTTTTTTTTCTTTTTTTTTTTTTTACCAATGAGGGCAACACACATTCACAGTATACAGAAAGATTATTCCACAGCAGACTAACCTACTAGAGTTCTCATTAAATCTAGACTTTACTATGTTAGAAATGAACAAAATCTAAATAATCAACATGGAACTTTCCAGACTGGGTATTTTTCTTTTTATCCTGATATTTTCTATTGAAATGAGTGAGTATTTGTCCTACTTTTTATCTTTTAAAGTTCTTTTTTTTAAAGGAAAATCCATGAAAATTTCATCTGCCAATTGGAATCAGAATGTTTCTATACACAACTTCCAAAGAATAAATGAAATTATTTTCAATTGGTAACTGATAGTCAGTTCAGTTTGAATAAGTAATCTCTCTCATTATTCTATTACAAAGTCTAAAAGTGTTGGCTCTACACATACAAAAGCAATATAAACCTGAATCTGACAAAGGCAACTGATAATGACAGTAGCTCAAATGTGATAAGGTTCTGAATAGAGGAAGATTTCCTAAGAAAACCATAATATGAATGATATCATATGGATGATAGCCTCTGTCAAAGGTAACCAACTCTTCTATGAGGTTTAGTGTAGTTGGTTTTATGTTGAGTTCTTTGATCCTTTTGTATTTGAATTTTATACATGGTGATAGATATGGATCTATTTTCATTATTTTACATGTTTATATCCAGTTATGCCAACACCATTTGTTGAATATGCTTTTCCCCCAATTCATATTTTTGCTTTTTTGTCAATAAGCAGTTGTTTGTAGGTGTGTGGATTAATATTTCTCCCTCCCCTTCTTTCCTCCATCTTCCCTTCCACATTCCCTTTTCTCCCACTCTCATGCTCCCAATTATCTCAGGAAGTCTTATTTATTTCCCCTTTCCCAGGGAGAAATAAGTGTGTTTTTCTTAGGGTTCTTCTTGTTACTTAGCTTCTCTGGTGTTGTGAATAATAGGTTCTTTATCCATTGCTTTACAAGTAGTATTTTCTCATTAGTGTGTACACACAATGCTAATATTTCTGGGTCTGGGTTACTTCACTTAGGATGGTCTTTTCTTGTTCCATACATTTGCACACAAATTTCAACATGTCATTTTTTTTAACACTGAGTAGCACTAATTTGTGTAAATGTTCCACATTTTCTTCATCCATTCTTCACTTGAGGGACATCTAGGCTGTTTATTGGTTCTAGCTATTATTAATAATGTTGCTATGAATATAGTTGAACAAATGTCCTTGTATTATGGTTGAGCCTCCTTTGGGTATATGCCCAAAAATGATATCGTTGTGTCTTGTGGCAGGCTGATTAATAATTTTCTTAGAAAGCACCATACTGATTTCCAGAGTGTTTGTACAAGTTTGCATTTCCACCAGCAATGGAGGAGTTCCCCTTACTCCACATCCTCTCCAGCATAAGCTATCATTGGTAATTTTGGTAACCATTCCGATAGGTGTAAGATGGTATCTTATTTTTATTTACATTTCCCTGATGGCTAAGGATGTTGAATATTTTCTTAAGTGTCTTTCAGCCATTTGAAATTCTTCTGTTGAAAATTCTCTTTTCACATCTTTACCCCATTTTTAACTTGGAATTATTTTATATTTTGATGTCTATTTTTTTGAGTTATTTATATATTTTGGAGATCAGCCCTCTGCCTGATTTGGGGTTGGTGATGATCTTTTCCCATTCATTAGACTGTCTTTTTGTATGATTAACTGTGCCTTTGTGTTGTAGGAGGCTGCTTGTTCATTTCCCAGCAGCCCATACTCCTGATATAACCACACAGAAACTGTATTATTTGTAATAGTGTTTGGCCAATAGCTTAAGCATATTGTTAGCTAGGTCTTACATCTAGAATTAACCCATTTTCATTATTTTATATTTTACTAAGAGTTTCATGGCCTACCAGCAAAGTTCTAGCTGGCAGCTCACATCTTTCCCCTCTGTCATCTACATGGCTTCCCTCTGACTCTGCCGTCTTTCTCCCAGCATTCAGTTTAGTTTCCCTGCCTACCTCTATTCTGTTCTGCACAGGCCCAAGACAGTTTCTTCATTAATCAATGATATTCACAGCATACAAAGGTGAATCCCACATCAAGTCTAGAGACTATCAATTAAGAACTGACACAGAAATATACTACATAGGTAATAATTTATTTGCATAGTTGTTTTATTTATACTGTCATGATGAATACTTAAATAGATTGTATTGAAATCACATGATAAAACTTACCACTAATAAAATAATGTGGACATTTATTTAATACAAAAGTCTCAAGAAACTCCTAATTTAGAAAACTATTTATAGAAGTCATAAAATTCTTTAAAATTTAATATTTTTTCATAAAATATCAGGAGATACTGCTAAATTATTAACAGTAGCTCTTTTAAAGAATTTTTTTCTGACATTGATTTGAATATTTATTTATTTATTGCTATTGTTGTTTCTTCATGACATGAATTTGTTGTGTCTGTCTATTTGTACTGGAACTCACTTTGTAGACCAAAATGGCCTTGAACTCAGAGATCTGCTTTTTTCTGCCTCTGGATTGCTGGGATTGAAAGTGTATACCACCACTACTTGGCTTGAATATTTACTTTTAAATGTTGATATATTTGACAGAATTAGAAAAATGTAACAAAGTTCTTTATTACAGGGCCTATATTCTTTAAATAAGACCTTTTAAAGTAAATTATTATTATAATTCAATCTCCTCTAGTATATAAAATGTGCTCCTTAAATATTTTATATTCTGAATACTGTGCAAAATAATTGTCTAGAAATTTATTTATCAAAGTATGTCATAGATCTTAATTAAAATAGTATTGAAGTTGTCTCCTATTATAAAAAAATTGAAAAGGTCATCACACTACCTGGACATTGAATCTTCTACTTATTTTGATTGAATTTGAGATGCTCAAAAATAGTCCAGATTTTCTACATGAACTGGGTTGGAAAGATGTTTCAAAATTTTATATCTATAGGCTTATCTTTTATAAAATGTATGTCAACAGCATAATGAATTCTAAAATTATTTTACTTTCTATGAAATCGAATCATTCTTTATGTTGATTCCTGTTATAATGTTATATTCAATTTACTTAAACCTTTAAACTATAAATGTCACTGTCTTTCCAGTGTGCCCTAAATTGAATAATTTTATAATGTTGTATTATAATGATTCATCTTCATCTGAGAATAAACTATAAAGAATTCAAATAGAATAATAGTTTGTGTTTTCCTCAAATTCTTTCCCCAAATATCAAGTATGTAATTTATTTTTAATTGATTTTATTGAGCTATACATTTTTCTCTGCTCCCCTCCTTTCCATTCCCATCCTGTTCAACCCTCACTTATGGTTCCCATGCTCCCAATTTACTCAGGATATTTTGTCATTTTCTACATTCCATGAAGATTAGATCCATTTATGTCTTTCTTAGGGTTCTTGTTGTTGTCTAGGTTCTCTGGGATTGTGAATTGTTGGCTGGTTTTCTTTGTTTTATGTCTAAAAGCCACTTATGAGTGAGTACATATGATATTTGTCTTTATGGGTCTGGGTTACCTCATTCAACATGATGTTTTTCAGATCCATTCATTTGCCTGAAAATTTCAAGATTTCATTATTTTTTTTCTGTTGTGTAGTACTCCATTGTGTAAATGTACTAAGTTTCCTTAGCCATTCTGATGACAACTTATGTTGGGGAAGATGTGGGGTAAAGGGAACACTTCTGCATTGCTGGTGGGAGTGCAAACTGGTACAGTCCCTTTGGATATCAATATGGCTATTTCTTAGAAAATTAGGAAACCGCCTTCATCAAGACCCAGCAATACCACTTTTGGGTATATAACCAAAGTCTCAATCATATCACAAGAACATGTGCTCAACTATGTTCATAGCAGTATTGTTTGTCATAGCCAGAACCTGGAAACAATCTAAATGTCCCTAGACTGAAAAATGAATATGAAAAATTTGGTACATCTAAAATATTCTTTAGGAAATGTTGAATAAAAATAATTTTTGGAAGTCTCTGGAAGTTCTTGAATTGCTAATGTTTAGTGGCCCTGACTTATTTAATTAGTTTCTGTGAAGATTATTTACTTTAAATAATTATTTTACTTTCAGCATAGTTTATAGTGATATTTTATATATCCTGCCATAAATAATTAGAAAAGAAACATAGAATGGAAAGAATGTAAGAAGATATGAGGATAAATTTTAATCCTGGTATGTTTGTTATTGGCTATCCAACTCTCAGTTTTCCCAATTATTTTATTAGTACATAGATGTTTCTGAGTTTGTTTTAAGGATTCAAAAACAAAGCGGGAACAAGGTTCAGAAAAGAGAAGTAACTTGCTAAACAGAACTTGTTGTTGTGATGTCTAATTTATGATGATAAAATTATATCACCACTGTGTACATTTGCATTCATATTCCTTCTGTTTCAAGAACTGCTGTGCCTCATAAAGTACCTGAGTTTGGATATGAAATTATTAAGGAACAGTGCTGTGACTAAATGCCAACAGTCTTTCATAGTTATTTAATCAAAGATTTGGAGGGCCTTTTCATCTAATATAACCTAGTTTGATACCACTTAAAGATTTATTTAGCCTTGATATAGAAAGTCAAAAGAATATTCAGAAAGTAATGAATTATTTTCCACCTTATTTATTATACATTGGAGTTATTGTAATTATTATTTGTAGACAGAGACCCATCTTGTACCACATACAGACCTTCTTGTGTACCTCAGAAATTCCTGCCATGTCTGAATCATGAAATTTAATTATAAAATGCTTTTCTGTTATAGAAAATTAAAGAACTATGGTACCAAGTGGAAAATGAACTATTGAAAACTGAGAAAAAAACTAAAAGTCAGGATGGTAGAGATCGTCCAAGCAACATAAATAAATGGAATAAATATTTATCTTATAGAAGGAGACCCATTTATGTTATGGAGAATGATTTACTATATTCAAAGTCCTCTTATTTAAATGTTAGTAGCTGACAAATTCTTCACAGCAACAGGTCCAATGATGTAGACTGTTATTTAACCAACCATAAGCATAAATGGAATAAATGACAATAAAAATGTACCTTCACGATGTCTGGAATGTAGCTCATCCACAAATTAGATGTAACCACTTTACTAATTGATAGCATCTGTTTACCATTATAGTAATTGGAAAGGTGTTGTAAGTGGTAAAATCATGTTTATTAGTAGAAATGGACCACTATTATGAAATTTTAATGCCATTCACCATCAATTTCTTTCCCACTCCCTTTCGGTGCAACTAATATTTTCTTAATTTATTGAAGGAATTAAGTGAAAATATGTGTGAATAAAATGTGTGAAAGTGATCCAGAAACAGAACATTTTGGGAGCATGATTTGAAGCCACAATTGTTGCCAAGGTTATGTAAACTACTTGGCCAGGAGAAAATAATTAAGCTCTAAAAATTAACACAATATCCTTTAACCTTCCAACAACCTATGTTATTTGTGATGAAGAAAAAGGAGCAATTGAAATAGAGAATATACAAAACTCTGTAAAATGATATGATTGTAATATACAAGCTACTAGGAAAAATTCTGGTGGATACATGGGATGGTTGTAGTAATTTTTCTAAATTTATTTATTTGTAATTTTGAGAACTTCATGCCTGAGTACTGTATTTAAATCATTTTTATTCCTGCTCATCTTCCAACTTCTCTCATGTCCAAACTCTCTCTTAAATTCATGATGACTCTCCTCATACTGTATCCCTCCATTTCCCCCCCATTCTTCCTGTTCCCATTCCCACCTGATCCAGTCTACCCACAAAATTCATTTTATGTTTCCTTCCCAACAAGATCCAGGTATCCTCTTAATATTATTGTTAAATTTGTTTATTTTATATCCAGACTGCTTTATCCACTTTCCTTTGTCCCATTCTTTCTACCTTTCCCTTCTCCATCCATTAGTCATCTGTTTTTGTTCAGAAAGGGACAAACATCCCATGGATTTCAACAAAGCATGGTATAGCAAGTTATGGTAGGACTAAGTGCCAAATGGTGACAGGGATGCATATATTTCCCTGGGACAGTTAAAGAGAAGAGATTTCCTTAGGAAACTGGGGGATGGTGAGGATGAGAGCATGGTGGATTGGGTTGGGAAGGAGGCGGAGGGGTAGAGTAATGAAGGATCCTCTTTAGAGGCATTCTTTTTATTTAGCCTCTTTGGGTCTCTGTACTCTAGCATGGTTGCCATTTATTAGCTAATATCCACTTATAAATGAGTTCATAGCATGCGTGCCTTTATCGGACTGGGTGACCTCAATCAGGATGATATTTTTTTTTGTTCCATCCATTTGCTTACAAATTTCTTGATTTCCATTAAACACCTGAGTAATACTCAACTGTGTAAATACACTTTTTTTTTTAAAAAAATCCATTCTTTAGTTGAGGGACATCTAGGTTGTTTCCAGTTTCTGGCTATTATTTGTGGGGATATTTTGTGGCAACTTAGTGTTGAAGAGACACCCAGAATTCAGAAATGGTGACCCCAGTCATAACTCCTAATAGTGGAAGATTCAGAGCCTGAACCAGTCATTCTCTGTAGTCAGGCAAGGCTTCCAGTGGTGGGAATGGGACATCAATCCAGTCACAAAACCTTCAGTCTACAGTATGTCCCACTTGCAAATATGCCGAAGATAATGAGGTGCAAAACTTGTGGGAGAGGTCAAACTATGATGGGTTTGATTTAAGGTCCATGCCACAGAAGGGAACACTACCTGGATGACCACGAATTGGACGGTGAGTAGTGCAAGACCTAGTACAGAAAAATAATCAACCTAATGATTCCTAATGATATTTTTCGGTACTCTTAGATAGCTGCTTGGTACAATCGTCATCAGAGGGGCTTCGGCTGGCAGTTGATGGGAGCAAATATAGAGACTCACAACCAAATATCGGCCATAGAGAGAGAGCCCAAATTACGGATTTTCATTTTGTCCTCTCCATTGGATCGCAGGGAACCCGACAGAAGAGGGCGAGAAAGAATTGTATGAGTCATATGAGTCAAAGACACAGGAAAACACTATCAAAGCAGGGTTCACAGAGACTGATGTGACAAACACAAAGCCTGAATGGGTCTATGTTAGGTCCTCTGAATATATGCTTTTGTTATCTTGTTGCTTTTGTAGGACTCCTAGTACTGGGAGTAGGGGATGCCTTTGACGATTTTGTCGACCTGTGGGACCCTTTTCCTTCTACTGGGTTGCCTCACCCAGCCTTGATATGAGGATTTCTGCCTAGTCTTCTTATTGTATCTTCTTATGCCAAGCTAGGTTGATATCATTGGGAGTCCTTTTCTTTTCCGAAGGAGAACAGAAGAAGATTGAATCTAAATTTTGACCAATTGTCTACTTTTAAAAAGGTCTTTGTTTAAGAAGAAAGAAGCCTTGATATGGAGCAAGAGTTGATTTTAATGGCACTTATAAGTATGTAAATTGCCATTAAGAATTATAATAGCTTAATTAAAGTCTCAACAGTGGGTTCTTCTCTAGATACCATGATTTCAGCATCCATAGATAGTTGGCTGACTTTACCATACCAGATATGGATTCCTTCCTATTGAGTCTCATGTAGCAAAACACTTTAACATCCTTAAAGACTCAGCCCAAATATCAACTGAGAGAGAAAATTTCCAGACTCCCTTGAATGTGTAAGTGATTCACGTTTTTCTTTCCACACTTCTTTGCTTAACATCACATAAATATAAACTGTTTTACTAAGTGGATTTATATTTTCATTGAAAATACAATGTTATTGAGAAGTAAGGAAAAACAGAAGATGGGACCTCAATGAAAGAATTATGTAGTTTGAAGGTATGTCCTTGGGCATATTATATTGGCTTTGTTCCTTACTTTATTTCCTTATTCATCCACTTACTGTCCTATATAATGTAAATGCTCTATGTCTATTGTGTCTTCCTGGTACGATGCAGTGACACCAATGAAGCCATGAACCCAGACAAATAATTCCTCCCTTTAAGTCATTCTGTGGTAGTTAGGGCATAATAACATAAAAAAAAAGTAACTCATAAAGTACTACAATAGACATGACAGTTTGCAGATATCTACTATTCTAGTTTTACTTGCTTTTCATAATACCAAGTAATGAGATAGCTGGATTTTATGTTAATTCTATTTTAAAGAACCTCCTTTTGCTTCTATTGCCTTTACATTTGAGCTAATAAAGTTCTGCTCAGATATATTGGCACTATAGTGAGAAAAATCAATATTACAGTTGGAACCAAGAATATTGATGCTGCCTACTGTCTAGATTCCTGGTGCTAATGTAGACTAGGCTAACCTGGTGACTGCCTCGTTCTTAGGTCTGTAGAACTAGTTTGTAGAAATGGACAGGCTACAGAATTCCAAGACTACTATAAAAAGAGATAATCAGCAATTCATAATAAAGTAAGAAAGACCAGAATACTGAAATAAATGCTGAATTTAGGCTTATGAGGTTTAAGAGGAAGAAATGTTAGGTAGTTAAAAACGGATCACAGTTCTGGGATTTAAAATTCCCTTTGTTCTTGAGTGGAGACAAAACATTCTGATGTTCTAAGGATGAGAGCATAGCATACTATTGTCTCCTTTTTTAACCATTAAATATTGGGCCTATCAAAGGCAGGGAGACCACTCCTTAGAAACTCTGATTTATATGAATGCATACTAAGGCAATGAGAGGAATAAGTATAAATTCAGTAAGACTTCCACAAAGCCTCTCCTTCATACAGTTTCTTATACTATTTCAATTAAGGAAGTAATAAATAACCATGGCCACCTTTAAATTATAACTCCAAAAGCATAACTTTTCTTTTTCCTTTTTTTGCCACAGTTCTGGATACAGGCCCAAAATCTAAACCTTCTTTTCCTCTTACCTGTGATTTTCTCTATGTTTCCTGAAGACATTTCTCCTTCTTCCACTTCCAGCATCTGAAAAAAAATCAATGAAATATTAAATGATACCTAATAATACTCTAAACTTATAGATTGGTTCCTCCGACAGCAGTTAAGAGTGGATGCAGAGACCCTTAGCCAGATTTTATGCAGAGGTAATAGAGGACACCAAGAGGACATGGTTCACCAATCCAGAGAGACTGAAACTGCAAGCTCAGGGCTTACATAAATCTGCATCAGATAATCTGCATATATATTGTCACTTGTTAATTGATGATATTGTGGGACTCCTAACAGTGGGAACAGGTGAGTCTATAACTATGCCTATGATTCTTTTGTCTACTCTTGTGCTATCATGTTGGGTTGCCTTGTCCAACTTTGGTGTGAGGGCTTTTGCCTTGTGTTGTTGTATTTTACTTTGTTGTGTGTGTGCTTGTTTTCTCTCTTGGAGGCTTCTTCTTTTCTGATGGAAATTGGAGGGGGAGTGGATCCCAGAAAAGGAGAGGTGAGGGGAAAATGGATATGGACAGATAGTAGTATGAGCTGGACTGAAGGTGATGAGTGCATTTGAATGGAAGAATCAAAACTGCATTGAAATATGCAAAATGACTGATTGCACCGAGAAGTCTTTCGGTGAGGGTAACATGAAGGCCAGCTTGTTGGGGTTTCTGTTCTGTCCAGTTCCCACAGCCGACAAGCCCCAAAGAATCACAGAGAGTGTGCATTAGATATAAAATGATTGGCCCATTAGCTCAGGCTTCTTGCTAACTCTTATAACTTATGTCAATGCATTATTATTATCTATGTTAGTCATAAGGCTCAGTACCTTTCTCAGTGGGGCAGGTCACATCTTGCTTTTTCAGTGATCTGGGCATAACTGGGAGGAATGGGCTCCCTCTTTCCCAGAATTCTCCTGTTCTCATCTTCCCACTCCCACTTCCTGTCTGGTTGACCCATCTATACTTCCTGCCTGGCCAATCAGCATTTATTTAAAATATGATCGACAGAATACAGAAAATTCTCCTGCACCAAGTGAGATACAACCAACAATTAAACTCAGGCTTGCTAGGAATAGGGTGTCCAGAACCAAAATATTTGCCTCCGTGAATCAAGAAAGGCAATGTATAGTACCAAGAATTCTGTTAGCAATGCTGTCTGAAATAGACTTTTTTATAATGAAAATCAAGACAGGAATAAATCATAAAATTTCTAGCATAACTGGTGTAAGAGGTCCTTCTGTATTTGTGTTGCTTTCGTTGGTTAATAAAGAAACTGCTTTGGGCCTTCTGATAGGGCAGAACTTAGGTAGGCAGAGAGACAGAACTGAATTCTGGGAGGAAGAAAGCAGGGTCAGAGTGAGAGAGCCACCATGAAGCTGCCAGGTCAGACATGCTGAATCTTTCCTGGTAAGCCATGACCTCGTAGTGACATATAGATTAATAGAAATGGGTTAAATCAAGGTGTAAGAGTTAGCCAATAAGAGGATAAAGCTAATGGCCCAGGCAGTGTTTAAATAAATATAGTTTCTGTGTGTTTATTTCGGGTGTAAGCTAGCGGGGCATCTGGGACAACAAGCAGTTCACACTCCCTGTTACACATGTGTTTATCAGTTAAAGACATATTTCAATTTGATTCTCCAAAGTATTTCTTTTATGTTTTCTATTTTATTTTTAACCTCATATGTTCATTTATTTCTTTAAATTGAGACCTCCCCACTTATGTCAACCATATTTCCATTGATACAGTAGCATTATAACTAAGAGAATATGCTTACAAAGAAGAAGTAATTGTCACAGTTTTACAGGCCTAACTTCACATACTCGAGAAAGTAAGCTTATTAGAAAATGGGTGTCTACAGAAGTGCAAAATGGTGTGAGACTGGATTAAAGTCTGCTCCTCATACAGTGGCTCTGATGTTCATTTAGAAATGGCTGATAAAGAATGAAACAGAGAGAAAAGACATGTGTATCAAGGGCCAAATTAGAGTTCTAGGCCTGAGACAAAGTCAACAACAATTGACAGGTCAGAGCCAGAAACTAGAACAGTATTGGAATTTTTCCTTGGGATTCCAAAGGTAGTTAGCTATTATATACCTCTTATAATGCAGGTTTCAGATTTGCAGTCTTTAGAACTGTTTGATAATATATAATATATTCTGCTGTGATGAGGCACACTCCTGTACTTTGTAATGGTTAGATATAAGTATCAATTCATGAACCTAGATCATATGGTTGATCCTGATGTTTAATTATTATTTAGTAAAGCTTAGTAAAAAAATAGTAATGACCCCCACTTTTTCTGCAGTTTTCTAATAGAAATAATTAGGCATAATGACTGGAAGGTTAAGCTGAGAATTAGAAAGCCAAATTTGTGTTAGCCACATTTGTTCTATATGTGTTATCTGTAAAAACACACTTTACTACCAGTGAGTTGAACAGTCTGTGTGTTTCCAATAAAGATGGTACATTACTATTACTCTAAATAAATTGGTTTCAGCATTGAAATTGGCTATATTTGTCAAAGTTAAATATTGTTTGGAAAGTAAAACATATCATCACAACAAAATATTTTAATGCACATTCTTCTGCTGTTCTCAGGCAGAATAGTATTAAATTACTTTGTTTCTGTGACAGAATTCATTAAACAGTAGTCATAAGATATTCTATGCTAATTATGATCATTTATACTTCCATAATTGTATAAACAATAAATATTTCTCACATATCACTATATCGAGTGATAATATATTCTTTAATTATCTCTTAAAATTAAATTTACTATATTATGCATTTATTGCCATATCCAGCATGGAACTTGTAAGCTTTTTCAAACCTACACTATTCCCTTCATATCAGGGAAAAATCTCTTTGCATGTCAGATCTCACCCCTGATTTTAAGCCTGTTTCCTCTTCTTTGTTTTCCCCAGGTACATATTTCCCCAGGCTTCATTTGTACATTTCCTGAGTAATATTTAACTGCTTACCTTTTCCCCTGAATCTATCGTTCCTTAGCAATAATTTTCCTACAACAATCAATACAGTTTTTGTTCTGTCCTCCCCTCACCCACAGAGCTTCCATTTGTATACTTCCAGTTTCATTATATTGACATTTCTCATCCCTTTTACTATAGTTATGATTTCAGGATTTATTAGAAAGCACAGTAACATGCAGAACTTTCCTGTTTTGATAACTGAACCACTGTACATCTTGGAGAACATTTCAATAGTCTTCTATTTACTGCTCAAAAGTTTTCTAATTACACTTTTAGGGATGTTTGCTGGAAGATTCTATGAATATGACATGAGAATTAGAAAAGTAATAATGTAAGTTAATTCCTTTTAGAATGCTGAAGGATCAGTGAGTTGATGTCTACTTATGATGGTATTTTCACCTTTAAGCAAACACACATACACATATACAATAACTTAGTCAATATAAGACTGACCTTTTGATTTACAATGTATATTTTATCTTGTGTATGACTACAGGGTACTGTAGTGATGAAACACCTGGAGGATTTTGGTAACATATTTTATACTGTTATACCATCCAAACACAATATTACATTTATGCTTGGCCTTTTATATGATCCAAACTTTTATATTTTCTCTATTATTTAAGGCTTGAAGTATGTTTATCATCAATAGTAATGCTTAATGTGATTAAAAACATCTTTCCATACATCATTATTATCACATTTCTTATTTTCAATGGCTTTCCTTTCCTTCAAAAAGAAATCTTTTCTTCAATTGATATGAGAAAATTTTGTATAAAAACAAAAGTCTTGAGATGCATGAGAAATCTTTCATAAGGCAAGCAGAGACTGCTAGAAAAGAAATTGTTAATATATGGTGAGATATCAAAGTTAATATCACTCAAATTATCTAGCCATAGGAATATCCATTTAGAAAGGTCACTCCATATTGAATTGTTTGTTATTTGAAAAAATCAACTTAGAGATGCAGGGTCTGGTCTGGAAGGCAGATATCATTAGGAAGATAAATGAGTATAATCTTTTCTTTTTCCGCTTTAAGTCACTGGAAAGCAGCAAACAATGCATCATCACTTAAGAAAAAGAAGCCAAAATTCACGTCTGAAATTCAATCCCTTGCATAGGAGGATTGCTCACAAAGTCAAGTTACTAGCAAGATATCTAGGCCGAAATTAAACTGAGAACTTCTTAATGTGGGTGTGAAAGCTCTCTTTTGACATTTTACTTATTTCCCTAATTCAAATCCAACAGCCACCTAGCCCATTAAACTTATTAGTTTTCTCTTGAATATACTTTTGTAATTTATCGGTATAGTTTCTCATTAACTTTTGAAATAGAAATCTGATTTGTACTTTAACTGTATTCAGTAATGCTTTTAATATTATCATATTTGCTTTGTAGTGCCAGCTATGGCAAAATACCACATGCTTCTCTATGTAAGGAAAGATTTCTTTTTAATTTCATAAATTGTTATGAGAATAGCAGGAGAGTCTGTAGACAGTCCTTATAAAAGGTCCATTCTTTGAAGAAATAAAAGTTTAGTTATGTTAACTAAAAGTCATAACTTTAAAGATATTCCTTTCTTTTGAATTACTGTGTTATAGATTTACTAATAATCTTAAAATGGAAGCCATATAGTAAAAGTCTAGATCCCATAAGTTTTTCTCAAAAGATAATTATTTAGATATTACATGTGTGTTCTGTGTGTGTGGTATATGTGTGTGTGTGCATATGATGTGTAATGTGTGTGTGGTGTTTGTGAGTATGGTGTATATGTGTGTGCATGTTTGCATGTTGTGTGTGGTGTATATGTGTGTGTGTGAGCATGTGTTTTATTGTATTGTGGTGTATCTATGTGTATATGCATGTGGTATGGTATGTGTGTGGTGTATTTATGTATGAGTGTGTGTGGTATATGTGTATATATATTTGTACATATTCAAGTGAGTATACGTGTGTGTGCACATGCATGTTGAGGCTAGATATTGACATCAAGTGTCTTTCTCACTAACTATCTTTTATTTTTTGAGACATGGTCTACTACTGAACTTTGAAGTCATGGATTGGGCAATCTGGATATCTAGAAAGCTCTAGGATTCTGCTTGACTCAGCTTCTCCAGAGCTGGATTGCAGAGCTGGATTGCTATTTTCAAATTTTTGGGTTTTTTTTTGGTTTATGTTTGTTAATTCTTTAGAAAATGCTTAAATTGACCTCAGTTCATGATTTCAACAAACATTTATTTTAGCTGAACCATCTCTACAATCCATTATTCATATTTTAATATGTTTTTTTAAGATTAAGTACCTCACCATGTATTAACACAGGGCAAGGTGATCCAGTATGAAGAGTATGAGCCCTAAAAACCAGTAAGAAAGGCAGCGGCAGCCCTTATTCCCTGTTAGGAGCACCATAAAAGGAACAGGTACACAACTGTTAACGTATATGCAGGGTAGATATGTAAGTTTCATGTAGGCTCACTGGTTGTCAGGTTTCTCTGCAAGCCCCTATTGTTGTACACAAATTGAGACCCCCAGAGAGACCAGCACCAGAATCTAGTCAAGTCCAGAATGCAAAAGTCAGGTTTATTCTGTGCACATATAGTCAAAGCCACCACTCACAATGTAGAGCAGTGGGGAGAGCTCCCATTCCTCATTAGGGTTGACATATTATAGGCAAAAACCACAAGCCATTTTACTCAGGGTCAAGGGGGTTGGTTTGCTAGATACAGGGTATGGACTACTTCTGCACACCTTCTTTCATTAAGAGGCTACTTCTGCTTCTGTTCATGTCCCCTCCCCACCCTCCCCCAAGCAGTTTTTTCAGCTCCTGTCTAGACCACAAAGCTAGGTGGCTAGCTGTCAGGAACAGTTGGTTTTTCCACCTAACTCTTGTGATGTTGCAAAGATCTCAAAGCCAGTGTCGTAACCAGCTCCTGACCAAGCAAAGCTTTTTAAAATTTTTTATGTCCTTACATTTCCCTCTTCTCAAGTACCTTGGGGAGCCAATCCTGGCTCCTTTAATGCCAGTTGGGGGTAACATTTTTTTCTCTATTATATCGAGAGGGACATAGTCTTGTTCTACCATTATCTGTATTGCACCCAATCTCTGCTTTATGAACTATTCTAATCTAATTATGATGAAGTGTCTGAATGTTAACAAAAACAAAAAATTATTATGGGTGCCACTAATCCAGTTACTAATGTAGTTAGTCAAGAGGATGATAAAAACAAGAACTCAAACCATCCTTGGGAAGCCTCATGCTCCCTTTGGCACTTTTCCAATCCTTCCCAAATTTTAGCCAAATTTTCTCTTATACTTCTTGAATAGTTAATGTAAAAATAGAATTTCTCTCCTAAAACTGCAAGGTCTTCCAATGTAAGGGATTTCCCTTTTGATGTAGCATCTCAACCAGGGATTACAGGACAATGTATTCTTTTAACTGCCTCCTGCTGACTTGGAGCATCATTGTCAAGAGTTAACAAAGGTGAAATGCTAGTCCCAAACAAAGAGAAAATTTAGGCAATGGGGTATTTATCAGGAGCATCTGGTTTGTGGACTCTGTTGAAGAGCCAGGGAGCATTCACATTGGCCAAACTGGTCCACATCATTTTTCAGCAAGTCTGGGGTCCATAGTCATTAAAAACAGATGGCAGTCAGCAATTAATGCTTGGTTGTATCTACCAGCCAAGGGGAAACCTGTTGACACAAATTCAAACTAGGAGCAGATGTTTGATATATTTGAAACTTTTAGGCCCATATTAAAATCCATATTATAAAAAAAAGCAAACAGCAGATATCTATAAAACAGCAAAAATAGACTCATACCTTTGAGTCCTAGCATAAACACAGATTTGGGTTAAAAGTGTGTAGACAACTAAAAGAAATTTAAAATCTTGAGCTTGTGACCAAACAATAAGTAGTCATATTTTAATTAATTTATATTTATATCTTAACATTTGATGCTGTCAAATCAACTATGCTATAGTTAGTCGAGCCATCAGTACTGTCAGAGATCTCAGAAGGATAAATAAAGTGTATTTAAGTACAGACAAAACAGCTTTTGAAACTATTAAAAAATGACACAGACCAGCCCATGTACAGTCATACACAGGTCTCCATAGCATTGGAGGTATATGTACCAGAACAGCAGGCTTTACCAGGCCCATAAGATGAGAGGTTCTTGTGGAAGAGGGACATGGAAAAGACTGACCTTATTTTGTCTAGGCAAAAGTGGTGCAATCAATTCTCTATGTTTGTAGTCTGAATTGGGTCCTGGCATCAAGTGGTGTATTGGGGCATCTTGCCCAGCGGTGAGTGTCTTCATAATCCTGGTGGAGACATCGTGGCATCTCATAATCTTCTTTGGAGACCTTGGGCCACTGCTAGATTCTGGGAATCTGTCTGATATAAGCTTTTTAATCATTATTTCAAAGGCCACATTCCATAGATCTCTAAAGTATTTAGGGCTGCCCAGGTATAACTGATTAAACAAACTTTATTATTAATTATTTGGTTTAGGGATGACTGATTATTAACTTGTATTTCTAATAGTCTACAATAAGTTTGCATCTTTAATTAGACCAGGACTTTATATCATCATATGTTATCAGATTTAACTTATAGCTGACGCTTCTGTTGACTATCACCTGGCATGGTGTTTCTAAAACTGTTAAGGTCCATCCTTGCAACTGTTCTTTTCTTGGGACTCTAGTCTCAGCTGTTCTTGTAATCCCTTTTAGTCTTTTATCTGGGTTACTCTCGAATTAAAAGGTTTAATTGACACAGCAAGGTATATTCTTGTGTATAAAAGCATTGATGTGCAGCTTTTCAATAAAAAACAGCATAAAACAGTTTTAACATTATCTAGATCAAAAAGACATCCAAATTCCTGTTAACCTGAATCTAGTGATCAGAGCTCAGAGAGAAAGTCCAAAATTTTCAATTACCATAAGTTAAATCTGATAACATATGATGATGTAAAGTCCTGGTCTTATTAAAGATGCAAACTAATTATAGACTATTAGAAATACAAGTTAATAATCAGTCATCATTAAACCGAGTAACAAAACCTTTTAACAAAACAAGCCTACATTATTTTTTTCAAGAAGCAGACATGACCCATAAGGCAAACAAGACTTTTTAAAACCAGAGTTAACCTAGTATGTTAAATATTTAGCTTATTTTTATGTTTTCTTTTTAAATTTAGTATTTGCAGGTATGATAAACTATGAGAAATCATAGCAAACATAGCTTACATCCTCTGGCCTTTTACAATGTTTTATATATTTTCTATGACTTTTTAGATACCTCTTGCAATTGTTTTTTGCTTTTCAGACAACATAAAAACTTCTATCAAAAACTTTCTTGTCTCTCCTCTCATTTCCCAGACAATATACAAATTCCTATCAAAGCCCTTTTTCTGTGATTTTGTCCAGCATAGCAATACATAGATAAAATATTTCAACCAAAGTGCATATATATATATATATATATGTGTGTGTGTGTGTGTGTAATATATATATATATATTTGTATATATAAGATATATATACATATATCTTAATCAAAAATGCTAAGTATTTGTAACCCATTGGATATAAATGGCTAAAATCCATATCTTTTCCTGTGGAAGCAAAAGCATAATTTTTCCTAAACATAATGCATCTTTGACATTTATTATAAAATCAATGCTTTCTAAAGTATACAGGTTATTATAATTTAACATTTCTTATAAGCAGTATCAGGACAAAAAATAAGGGTTAAGATTGGAAACTGCGGGGTAGTGAAAGAGACCTTGAATGTGATCACAGTAAAGAAAACCTTAGCTTAGGGAAAAAAGGAGGGGGGGCAGCAGTGGTGGGCACAATAGAGTGTCCTTGGCTGTCAACGTTTCTGAAAAAAAATAATAAATTCGGATTCTCTGTTTTACATTCTTGCAGTTTTTTTTTTAAATTGTAAGCAGTCAATTCCTTATTCACAGTCATGCAGGTCCCTCCGTCCTGCCCAAAGAGGTCTGCAGAGACCCTCAAGATGCCAAGACAGGGCTTGCAGAGGGGTCATAGAGGAAAATGTTCATATCTCCGACTGCTCCTGGGCAGCTCCCTGGCTGTAAAGCAAAGCTGTGTCCCAGGACTGTGGTGCTTCTTGGGTCACTGATGTTTTCTCTTCCTGCCAGGACTGTTCCAATCCCCATGCCTTGCTTCTACCTTCTGCCCTCAGCTGGATGCATGATAACTTTGACACCCAATTCATCCCAGGCACCTCTGCTCCATGGCCTTGGAGCCCTGTGGGCCCCACTGTAAATCCTTTCCTGAGTAGCTATCCCCAGAGTGACCCCAGGGCTGTGCCTTCATCATGCACGGAGTTTGTCAATGCCTGGCCCCAGGTCCTCTGCCACATTGCACTTCGGGCAGTCTCATGACTTGGATCTCCTGATGGGCACTCCCTTTTCTCTCCCCATATTTAAGCTCTTTCCCATTTATACAGCAATCAGACAACCAGGCTTCGCGGAATTCCAGGTGGGTAGAGGGAACTTTTCCAATGATGACAGAGGGAGAGGTGGAATGACTTAAGACAAATAGACAAAGATACAGGTGACAACTAGAACAAAGAAAAGACAAATCCAAACTCTAACAATGTCCTGGGACCAGTAACAAAGTGGTTTCTCTTCCTTTGGTGAGGAGAAGAAATTCAAAGGCACTCCTAATTGGAAACCCGACCTCCAACATGAGGTTCCCGGTCGCTCCTTGTTTGAGGACATTGATACAAAATGACCACGTCTATGGCCCCTTCAAACGACTCGAGGCTTGCAAACTCTGTCTCAAAGGGGATTGAGACATCTCTCTGTCTCTAATGAATCACTGTCTGGACATGCTTGTCCCAGTGAGAGCCTGCAAATTACAACTTTCTGGCCAGACAAATTAGAATAACATGCATTACTCTCAGACAAACAGTACATATATACATGTATCTTACTGGTATTAGAATAAACCTATAGACTTTTGGGGGATCCCGGTGGGGGTCCTTGGGGTTCCCTGCCAATGCACCAAATGTTTTGGCCAAGTTAAAATCCCCAGAGACCACCACGGGAATCTACTCAAGTCCAGAATCCAAAAGCAAGGTTTATTCTGCATGCATATAGTCAACCTAGCTTGGAGCTCAAAGCCACTACTCACGATGCAGCTCAGTGGGTAGTGCTCCCTTTCTTCATTTGGGGTTGATGGATATAGGCAAAAACTGAAAGCCATGTTTACTCGGGGTCAAGGGGGTTGGTTTTGCTAGAAACAGGGTATGGACTACTTCTGCATACCCTCTTCCTCCTTTAAGTGGCTACTTCTGTTTCTGTGCATCCCCCTCTCCACCCTCCCACAAAGCAGTTTTTCTGCTCCCAGGTGGCTAGATTTAGGAACAGTTGATTTTTTCCAGCTAACTCTTGTTATGTTGCAAAGAGCTCAAAGCCTATGTCTTAACTAGCTTTTGACCAAGCAAAGCTTTTTCAAATGTCTTATGTCCTTACACTATGAGCCCAGGGTACTTGAATCTGTGAGCCTTACCATAGTGTCATTGATCCCTCTCCTTTCTCTTTCCTATATCCTACTCTCCTTTCTCCTTCTCTTAGAAGTCCTTCTCAGGATTCCTGAAATCCACCAACATTTGGCTGTAAGTCTCTGCATCTGCCTCCAACAGTTTCTGGATGATGCCAGGCACCAATCTGGTCACAGAAAAAGGACAGTTCAGGCCACTTCTTCGCTCTTGCTAGGAATCTAACCTGGAGTCTTTCCCATAGACTCCTGAGGGATTTCCTTTGGCCAGGTTTCCATCCAACCCCAAAATACCCCTCAGCAATCTCCTGCTCCATGAGCACAATCTAATCACTCATGTTCCCATCCCCAGAGACCCTCAGTCCACTCATGAGATCTCTATTTCCCCTTCCAAGGAAGATCTGGATGTCCTCCCCCCATGAATCTGTAATTAATTATCCTGTAATTTACAGCTAATATCTACTTATAAGTGAGTACATACCACATTTCTGTAAGGCAAAGGACACTGTCTATAGAACAACAAGGCACCCTACAGAATGGGAAAAGATCTTTTCCAACCTCACATTTGACAGAGGATTGGTTTCCAAAATATATAAAAACTCAAGAAACATCAACAAAACAAATAATCTCAATAAAAATAATATGTTTTCTATGTCATCTACAACATTAAAAATTTCTGTATCTATTGGTTAAGTGATATATGTGTAAATCAACTTATATAATTTCCTTACTTAAATTTTAAAAAAAATATTCTATGACCAAGATATTGAGGAATATCATGCTGAAAATTCAATGTTTAATTAGACACTGAGCCAATAAATGGTAAAGATAAACAGATAAAGCTGCTTGGAGGGTGTTATGGTGTAGGAGAGAAATTAAAATTTGAATTTCTTCAGTTTGATGTGCAAAAAGGAAAACAGATGGTAAAAAGTTCTGCCAGTCAAGGGAAATAACTAAGTATATTTAGAAAATACATGGTTTTGGACTAGGAGAAACGTGGTAAAAAGGTATAGATAAAAGGCAAAGGAAATGACATAAGGGAGTAGATGCTGGCTTTTTATTTCAAAAATACTCACAGAAGGAAGACGTTTCCCAGAACATCGCATTTATCCTGTATTCTAAGCACTACAAAATGTGGAGAGAGAGATGACTGCCCCTTACTCAGGAGAAAGAGAGAAAATGAAGTCTGTTACTTGGGCTTGATTCCTAGCAGCTCTTCTGTCTCAGTAAAACCATCTGCCCAGCAGAGCTGTCCAGCTTCCTATGTAGTCAACATGCATGCATTTAAGACACTTTAACTGAGTTAACCACGTGACAAAGAGACTGACTGCTTCACTCCTTCTTAAGATGTATGCATTAGAACAAAGGATAAGACTCCACATTCTAGAGCACACAGTAGAAAGCCTAGTTTTCTACTTCACTTTTCTTTCTAGACTTTGTGTTGGAGTTCACTGCAAAATGTATAACCTATAGTTCGCGATCCTAGAGAAGCTAAATAAGAAGGGGAACCCAAAGAAAAACATATAGTTATCCCCTGGATATTGGAAATAGGCAAGATTGCTGGGCAAAAAAAATGGGAACTGGGGCTTGGGTGGGATGGGGGAAAAGGGAGATGGGGGAAAAAGTGAGAAGGGGAGGACGGGGAGAGCTTGGGGGAATGGAATGGTTGGGATAAAGGAAGGGTGGAGATGGGAGCAGGGAAGTATATATCTTAATTAAGGGAGCTATTTTAGGGTTGGCAAGAGTCTTGACTCTAGAGGGGTTCCCAGGGATCCTGAGAGATGTCCCCAGCTAGGTCCTTGGGCAGCTGAGGAGAGAGGGAGCCTGAAATGCCCCGATCCGATAGCCATACTAAGGAATATCTTGCATATCACCCTAGAACCTTCATCTGGCGATGGATGGAGATTGAGACAGACACCCACATTGGAGCACTGGACTGAGCTCCCAAGGTCCAAATGACGAGCAGTAGGAGGGAGAACAAGAGCAAAGAAGTCAGGACTACGAGGGGTGCACCCACCCACTGAGACAGTGGGGCTGATCTATTGGGAGCTCACCAAGGCCAGATAGTCTGGGACTGAATAAGCATGGGATAAAACTGGACTCTCTGAACATGGCGAACAATGAGGGCTGATGAGAAGCCAAGGACAATGGCACGGGGTTTTGATCCTACGTAATGTGATGGCTTTGTGGGAGCCTAGCCTGTTTGGATGTTCACCTTCCTGAATCTGGATGGAGGCGGGAGGACCTTGGACTTCCCACAGGGCAGGGAATCTGGACTGCTCTTCAGACTGGAGAAGGAGGGGGAATGGAGTGGGGGCAGGGGGAGAGAAGTAGGGAGGGGGAAGAGAAGTGGGGGGAGGGGGAGGGAAAAGGGAGGCGGGGAGGAGGCGGAAATTTTTAATAATAAAAAAAAGGCAAAAATAAATAAATAAATAAATAATGTATGACCATACTCTGAACAGAGTGGAGTGTTAAGGTTAAACGTAGAACAGTTCTCACAAGCAGAGCCCATTTAGATCAGTAGTTCTCAACGTTAGAGTCATGACCCCTTTGGAGAACCTCTCTCTCCAAGAATATTAGTATACAAAACCTTGTATATATAAATGCATAGCTCTTAATATATCCCACTAATCCCATGTGATTTTACTTGCATGTATGCATTCGGACATAAATAGTTTTGATTAGAAGGATGTGCTGTCAGTTATTAAAGTAGTTGTGTATTTTTGTTCCTTAGTTATATTTCATTGGAATACACTTTAGCTATTCCTTTTTACCAGAATATGGTGTCAATCTTTGATAGCCTTTTAATCATTATGATTAAATCTGTTCTTATGAAGAGATACAATAAACAAAGAAAATTTTACATAAAAAAGCACTTAACTGGTGCCTTCCTTATAGTATAAGAGGTAAGTCCACTATCATGGTGGGGAGCATGGCAACACAGTGCTGGAGAAGTAGCTGAGAGCTACGTCCTGATTCATAGGCAGGATCAGGCAGAGAGAAAGAGAGAGGGAGAGAGAGAGAGAGAGAGAGAGAGAGAGAGATGGGGAGGGAGGAGAAACTTAGAAAAGGGTGGGGAGGGAGGGAGGAAGAAGAGTCCAAGTAAAGGAACAAGAATCAGAGACTCACTCATCTGCACATTCAGTGATTCAATGAAAACAATAAACTGGAAGTCATGATGTATATGCCAAGGAGCTGGTACAGGCATTGTGCATGCTGCTCCAGTTTCTGTGACTTCATACAAACTTTCCTCATGTAGAATTAGACAGCCTTAATTTCGTTGTGTTCTCTACACTGTCTGGCTCTCACATTCTTTCCATTTCCTCTTCTATGGGGTTCCCTGAGCTCAGAGGGAAGTGGTTTGATAGAGAACTGATTGTTCCAGGGTATTTCATTATCCATATTATATCTGGCTGCAGATCTCTTTATTTGTTCTGTCTACTGTTGGAGGAAGTGTTTCTGATGTTAGCTGAACAAGACATTCATGTATGAGTTTAGCAGAATATCATTTGGAGTCATTTTATGACTATATTTTTTTTCTCTTGAAAAACAATGATATTTGATTTTAATCTAGGTCCCTGGGTTTTCTAGTCTCATGTTCTTGATCACCCAAGAAGTGCTGGGTATGGATTCCATCTCATGGAGTAGGCCTTAAGTTAGATAAATTATTGGTTTGTTACTTTCATAAACTTTGTACCACCATTGACCTAATGTATCTTGAAGTAAGCACACCATTGTCTGTAGTTGAATTTGTGTTGTATTTCTATTTAGAGAGCATGCAGACTACCTTCATCTACTAAAAGTGCTAAAACCCAGGAGAGAAGACTCTGGATAGGCACTGACCTGTTAACTTCATATTTATTCAGTTTTGCAGTTGTTGTCTTCAACATTGGGACCTTGCTCCCAGTTTGCAGATAGCAACCTTTATACATACGCCCCTAACATCAGCTGTCTCTCCCTGGATTCCATTCCACCCTTCACTTCCTCCTTGATCCTCCCATTGTGGTCGCTTCCTTTCATGCTTAGCTATCCTATTTTCTGTTCTTAACAAGATGCATTTGCTCCCTCTAGTCCCTCACCATCTATGGTCTAAGAATAGTATCTTGGTTGTTACTAGGTTATTTCTGATTGCTGGCTATTATGAACAGAGCAGCAGCTGCCCCTGGTTGCCCTGTGTGTCCACACCCTGAAGGGGGCACAGGTTCCCATTTCCATCCCATAATGGGGCTGGGAATCTGCCACCTTGTGATCTGCACCTCTGCCTGGGCCAGACACCAAGAGAGACAATGACTAGACAGGATTTGGAGGACTGAGGGATCACATGTGGAGGGGTGGTGGCCCAGGGAGAGGGGTACCCTGAACATGGGAGAGGGTAATAGCATCATCAAACTCATGGAACTTTTTCTAAAACTGATCATATGCTAGGACACAGAGCAGGTATTCACAGATATATGAGAACTAAAAACTGCCTGCATCCTATCTGACCAGCATGGATTAAAACTGGATATCAACAACAACAAAAACAACAGAAAGCATACAAGTTCATAGGAATTAAGCAATATCTACTAAATAAAAAATGGATCCAGACAGAAACAAAGAAACTGAAAACTTTCTAGAGTTCAGTGATAATAAATACACAGCATACCTAATGTCCTGTGGTCATGTCTGTGAGGCAATATTTAAATTGATAATTGACATAAGAAGGCCCAGACAACTATGAGTCATGCAAATCTGGGTGGGCAGGATGAGCCTGTACAAGAAGAGTAGCTGCACAGTCCAGTGGGAGGAATCCAGTAAGCAGCATTCCTCTGAAGCCTCTGCTTCATTTTATTCTTCCAGGTTCCTACAAGTCCTGTTCTGCTTTTCCTCTGGGACCTACTGTATCTCAGGATTTATAACATGAAATAAACCCTTTCTTCCCCTAATTGCACTGCCTTAGCAGCCTGAATGTTAGAATTATCATGTTTAGCTCAAATAGATTCTTGACAAAAAGAACTGACATAATTATAATTTTTTTTCCAATGGAGTAACATACTGCAGTTTTGTTGTAGATAGCCATCCTGACTAGAGTGGGATGGCATCTCAAAGTTGCTGTGGGACAATGGTTTTGTACCTTGTAAAGATTTGGCACTTTTATTAGTTTAGTAAAATGCTGATTGGCCAGTAGCCTGGCAGGAAGTATAGGCAGGGAGACCAGAATAGAAGAATTCTGGGAAGAGGAAATTCTGCAGTCATCACCCAGATGCAAAGGAAGCAAGATGAGAATGCCTCATTTATAAAAGATACTAAGCCACATGGTTAACACAGCCAAGAATTATGGGTTAATGTCAGATGTAAGAGTTAATTAAAAAGAAGCCTCAGATAATAGGCCAAGCATTTTATAATTAATGTAGGCCTCTGTGTGTTGTTTTGGGACTGAACAGTTGTGGGAATGGAGAGGACAGAAACCTCTGTCAACATAGTTTGGAAATCTAGTGTTGTAATTAATAGAGCACAGTCTTGGTTTACACATTGGTTTATTTTCTTAACATTTATTGGGATATTTAGGGGAGGTGTTTTTTATTGTTATTTTTTCATTTTTGTGTTATTCTTGCATATTCTAGTAACACTCTGCTAAATGTGTATACAGCAGAGATCCTTTTTCTCATGTTATAGACTGCCCATTCACTCTTAACACAATTCCATATTGTATAGAAGATTTTAATTTTATAAAATATGATTAATAGATTGTTGACCTTATTTCCTGTACTGCTGAAGCCTTATTTCAAAAGTCCCTAACAGTGCCTATATGTTAAAGTACTTTTTCTATTGTTCCCCCTGGCAACTTCAGAGTAGTTGAGCCTAAATCTGAATATTCCAACAGAGTTGAAGCACAAGAAAATAGTTCTTAAACCAACTTTGTGAAGATGACATAGTTGCTTGAAGAGTAAATTTTATAAATCCCATAAAGAAATTGAGGAAAGGCAAACAAAAAAGTAGAGAAAATGAATAAATCCCTTAAAGAATGTCAAGAAAAACAAGAAAAAACTAACACATAGGTGAAGAAAGCTGTTCAATATCTGAAAATGGAAATTAGAGCAATAAAGAAAACACAACTGGAGGGAATTCTGGATATGGAAATCTTGTAAACACTCAGGAACTACATAGTGATCTGAGTCAGAATGGATTGTTTTTCTACAACACTAATATAATTCACAGCTTTCATATACATTTATAAAGGTAATTGATTCATAAAGTTTTTGGTATAAAATTATGTGGCCAATAAAAAAGACCAGTTCATGAACAATAAAAGTCATTTCATAGTGATTTATGTGTTATAGGAGATTCAGGTTGATGTTATAAGTTGAAAGTTCCAGATGATGTTGTTTATATGGTTTCCTGTTTTCATCCTATATGCATGCATGAGTGTGTTCAACGTAACTTAAAACAATAAACTTGATTTAGTTTTGGAAGAAAGTTTTATTTGATTTTGAAATAAAAATAATAAATACATGAGCTTGAAAGAACTATGTTCAAAAGCTAACCTCTGTATGCTAATTCAGAACACTTGCAAAACAAAAGTGTTCTTTCCTATAGGGCACATAAATAAATATTTATTCATCTTGCATATATTACCACATATAGTCTTTAAAGACATTATTACTTTGCATTCACTGATAAAAAATTATTTTGCAGGAATAAAGTGCCTTTTCTTATTTCAACCACTAAAATTAATTTTATATTTAAATGAACATTTTAGGTTGTAGCTTAAAATATATTTTTCTTCTTGTTTTCAAGAATTAGGTCCCTAGGGAAATAGATTTTACTAAAAATTCTAGCATAGTTTCAAAAAACTAATTTTAAGTTAATCATTTTATATTGAGGTGCAGAAGAAAAACCATAAATTTAAATAACTATTATACAATTTGAAATGGCTTCATGAGGTTTTGTTTGAGATTTTATTTACTTGTATTTATGTGCATGAGAAGTTACCTGTATTAGTCAGTATTCTCTTGAAGAACAAAAGTTTTAGAATGAAAATATATATTCATGTACATAAATACATACAGACAGACAGACAGACATACAGGTGTGTGTGTGTGTGTGTGTGTGTGTGTGTGTGTGTGTGTGTGTGTGTGATTTATTAAACTGGCATACAAGCTCTAGTCCAACTACTTCAAAAATGATTCTGTACCAGCGGAAAATCCAAGAATCCAGTAGTTCAGTCCAAAAGTTCGTATGTTTCAGTATATGTTAGAATTCCAAGGAAATATACATTAAAGCAAGTTTAGGAATGGACTTGCTAGTAAGAGCTAAAGCAAGCAATGAAAACAAACTTTCTTCTTCCATTTCCTTTATATAGGCTGTCCTCAGAAGAAGAGGTGGCACAGACTCAAAGTGAATCTTCCCACCTCAAAAGAACTGAATTAAGGATGTGTCTACTCACCTCATGACCAAGTGTAGAAGTGACTCTTGTACTTCAAATGATTTAATGTGTGCCCATCCATTTCCTTTTTAATTACTTTTAAATATAGCAAATTTGATAACCAAGAATTGCTATCATAATGCCCAGAAGAGCCTTGAAATTGACATAATAATATGATAATCCTACATGCCTTATAATAATGGCTTAAATTCATAACACTGATGGCATCGTTTTTGACAAGAATTCAGAGCAATTGGTAATCTCATTTCCATGGTTGAAATGAAAAATTGTACATTCATTTTACAGGACCTAGAACAGTTCTTAAAAAACTAAATATATCTTCACTATACATACGATGCCAAAAATACTGTCTATGATATCCATTGGTTGAATAAAACCAAATAAAACAGAACAAAACCTCTCATCCACTTAGGAACTGTGCAAGTGACAAAAAAACTTTATTTATTGTTTCCAATTTGAAAGAAATCTAAATGTCCTCAAGCTCATATATTTAAACAATTAATATCGTGCTAATAGTAAATGAGCTATGGGTACATGAGTGGAAGTCAAAGGTTCTTTCCTTTTGTTTGTTTTAGGGATGGAATTCAAGCTGTATAGCTTATAGTCAGGTTTCTTAACTGCTGAACCATGTCACCAACACATATGGAGTATTCCCGAGGAAATGTAACTGCCTTGTGCTACTGTAATACTGAAAACAAGTAATAACAGTTGTGTCTAAACTCACAGAAAGGTAGAACAGCCAGAGTTAACCAGTGCAGATCATAGACTGTAGGTAATAAGAATGCATCGGGAGGACTTCACTACTTGTATAAAATTACATCTGTGGTCAGGAGATTAACAATAGCAGTGCTTAGCAAATATGTACAGATATATGTTATATGGGAAGGATCATGCTTAATTTCAATTTTTCATGAACATAATCTTGATGCAAAAAATTAAGTCTACTCAATCAGTAGTGTAAACTGAAGTTTTCCTTATCACAAAGCAGGACCTAATAATATATATTTGTGTTTTTTTGTTTGTTTTTTATATTCATAGCTATAACTTCAGAAAGTATATTACAAAGGAATCAACAAAAAGTTGAGTTTGATAATACTTCAAATTAACCATATTTATTAAATTCAACTAATTAAACACAGAAATCTCAGAAAGTAGAGGTGTTTGTTAACTGTTTCTCTGTAGTTTACTTATGATACTCTACACCTATAATAAAACTGAGGAAGAAAATCCATGTCCATTCTGGTCAAGAATATCAAGTAAGTTCTTGAGAATGAATTTCTTTTCCAAAATTTCATCCCATGTCATTCAACTGAAGAGATATCGGATACTAGTGAGATTGTTCCCAGAAAAGTATCAGTGAGAATATTACATCTTTAGTTTCCAAAGACAAGGACCATTGCATTTTGTATTAAAGAGCTCCAGTCTGTCACCAAATGGTCCTTTGTGCTATGAATACTGATTGAAGTGCCCTTTCCTCTGGCCTCTTATATATCTATCCACTGAATGTCAGGTCATGAGTACTTTACAGAGGGTGTTGGTAATTCCACAGAAAAATGCTGAAACACCAATACACTGTAGTGTCAGAGTCCATGAGATGATTTCTTTTCACTTTCTGAAAATGAAATATGAAAATCTTCATGAAGTTAAGGATCAGTTGCACTATGTCCTTTAGTGTTTGAAAATGCAAATTACTATCTATTGTTTTCATTAAAATAGGTCATAATTGCTTGTGTGCAATTATCAGTTTATATATGAATAACTCTACCTTGTTTTAGAGTGTTACTTCTAAAGTAGTTGTACTACAAGTCTTAATTCATTATATGAGATAATATGGTCCTTTTACAGGTGATATTTTGTGGAGTGTGTGTTACCACTGCCAGGTCTGTATAGTTGACCAATGTGGCCATTTTACTCCCTGATCTTGAGGCATGTTTTATTTATTAAAAATCAATTCAGTATCACAACAAGTGTTCAGTCCTGTCAATGGTATTTTCAGCATCTAAAGAGATGATTGTGTGGGATTATTCAGTTTTTTTTATATGGTGGATTACCCACAGTTGAGATTGAAATAGCAATAAATAGCCTTTTGACTAAAAACTGTCCAGGCACAAACAAATTCACAGCAGAATTCTATAGGATTTTCAAAGATCCTGAAACATCCTTAAACTAGTCAGGAATACAAACATAGCAGAGTACTCTCAAATTGTTATCACAATAATAACACAAAACCACAGATAAATATTTCTATTAAACAGAGATTAATATGCTCAATAAAATAATTGCAACTTAAATATTGACATACATCAAAAACATTATCCATAATGACCAAATTGGCCTTATCCTATATGGATGGCTCAATATACACAAGTCAATAAATGTAATACACCACAAAATGAATATGAAGACAAAAATCACAGGAAAAATCTTTGATAAAAAATCCAACATGGCTTTATCATACCTTCCTGGTACAAAGGTCCTAGAGAATGTAGGACTAAATAAAAGATATCTTAACAAAATTAAGTCTAGACATGAGAAACCAACAGTCAAATTTATTCTAAATGAGGTAAATCTTACAGCAATTACACTACATTCAGGTGAGCAGAGCCATTAACTCTCACCACCTTTACTCCATCCTTAAAATAAATAGAACAAAAAATAATGTTATAATTATATGAAACTACAACTAAACAGAAATACCTTAAAAAAACTCTCTTCAGAAAGAAAAATTTTGGAGGAATTACCACCCCAAACCTCAAGAAAAACTACAGATCCTTAGTAATAAAAACAGTTGAAGAGGAAGTCTACAGATTAATGGAGAATCTTTATCCACTCTGCATTTGACAGATGATAAATGCTGAAACACCAATACATACAAAACTCAAAAACAAAGACTAAAATCAAGAGCAAATGCACAAAAAAATGATCAATTCAAAAAGGAGACTTGGTATCTAAAAAAAGAGCTCTCAATAAAGAAATAAAACAGGCCAAGACATTTATTTTTTTAAAAAATGATCATTGTCCACAACAATTAGGAAAATGAAAATCCAAATGACTTTGTGATTTTATCTTACTACTTTCAGAATTACAAAGATCAATAAAACAACTGGAAACGATGCTGGAGAAGATATGAGCAGAAAGTAGCCCTTATTCAGTGTTGATGATATATCAACTAGTACAGTCACTTTTGAAATCAGTGTGGGGAACAATCCAAATGCTAAAAAAAATCTATATGACCCAGCTTTGCCATTCCTTGTCACAAGACCAAAGGACTAAACATCCACAGATACTTGCTCAGCCATGTCATTGCCATGGTAACTAGGTTGTAGTAACAGCGTAAGTGTCCTTTAACTTGTGAGTAGAATTTAGTACATATACACTATATAATATTACTCAGTCATAAGGAAATTGAAATTGTAAACTTTGAAGGTAATAAAAGGATGTTTGGCATAACCCAGACATAAAAGAAAAAAACATAGGATGTTTTCTCTGCTCTTTGTTTCTGGCTCTAATTTTCAGGTGTGAATGTATAACAAGGAACAACAAAAGAATGAGGAAAATAAAAGGAGACCATAGGCTGAAAGAGTAATACAGAAATAGCAGAGTATATATGTCTTGAAGGTATAGTGTTATTAAATAAGGAGAGGAAAGGTATACAAGCATAGAAGGAAGGATGAGAAAAAATCTCAATAATTCGGTCTTAAATATAGCCATAAGGCATCATATTTTATATACCTACAATAATATACAACACTTACAAGTTTTGTATATATAAAGAGTTCATTTGAGCATGTTCCACCTGGACTGAAAATGCCCACCCCCAAGAACTATGGGCTACCTAGTAAGAATCCCAGGCATAAAAAGCCCCTTTTTGAGTTGCTGATCAGGGTTTCCAGAGAGACCACTACAAGAATATAAACTATTGATATTGATTTTGTTTTACTTAGAGCTGAAGGTATGTTCTTATTGTGAAAACACCTGGCCCTTTTAAAATGGGTCCGAAAGCTAGATCTGAACTGCAACTTTCCTCCCTAGGGGATAATTTTCATGGTACCAGAAGGTGCCATGAAAGCTTCAAAAGTAAGAAAGCTGTTGGGAAACTCCTTCAGCCAATGGCCTTTGAGATACTGGACCAGGTTGGGAGTAGCCTTGGGTACCAAAAACGTGTGCACTCGCTCACTCTCTTTCTTTTTTAGCTGCTGGATTAGGTTCCAGTCTTTGGCTCATGCAGAAAACTGTGATCTATGTGTCTGCCCAATAAATAAAGAACTTTTTGAACTAGTGTGGGAATATTCTATTCGTGTTCACCTATAGAAAACAAACAATAACTGATAGCTATGTTGCCTATGAATCACAACTGCCACAATGTATATAAAGATGCAACAGTGGCATACCTACCTTGGGGAAAGTTGTCCTAGTTAGGGTTACTATAGTATAGTGCAGCACCATGACCAAAATCGAATTGAAGAGGAATGGGCTTATTTGGCTTTTAATTTTCCATATCACATAGAACTCAGAACCACCAGTTCAGGGGTAGCACCACCCACCCCCAATGGTTTGGCCACTCCCTTATCAATTACTAATTGAGAAAATGTTCTACAGGCTTACTTATAGATCTAGTGTTCAGGCATTTTCTTAATTTTTCACTCCCTTCTCTCAGATGATTTTAGTTTATATCACATTGACATAAAATTAGCCAGTGCAGTAACCAATAGCTCTCTAATTGCTTTTAAGGACTGCTCATCAATAGGGAAATCATGGGTAGTAATGGAAATCTAGACAACTTTCAGTGCCTAGTGAGTATGGATCGTGGAGGAGAGCCTACAGCTTTCACTTTTCTAAACCAACCTAATTTCTACCGGAATATTAACTATTTGTCCCTACAGCCATATGTTAGTGTATATTCCATCCAAAGAAGCTTCACTCTCCAACAGAAAGCAATATAGAAAACTACAACAAATTAAAATACAGAGAACCTTTGGGTGCTCAGTTCCCGCTAATGGATCTACAACCCAACTTCAACACCTCAAGCTCAGGAATCATTGTGAATGTGGGGGGGGGGGGGGTTATAAAGGCAAGGAAAGCAGGAAACTTGCTGTAAAATTTGGTAACCTATAAATGTAAAAGAAGCTACATCAAATCTCATCAACATGGTTGCCTAAAAATGTACTGAAGAACAGTTACACCAATGGAGAACATAATATAGAATGAGGATGGGGGGATCTCAATCTTAGACAATGTAATATGGGCAACTGGGGAATGTTGAGAGCAGGAGAAATTCTCCCCCTCAGGAAAGAGAACTCCTCACTTGGTATATACAATGCCAAATGTTCAGCCTTGAGATAATTAACATATATATAACATTATATGGATTAAGTCAATAGTGATATATATCAAAAATTAAGAAAAATGTGTCATATATTTGAGAAGAGCAAGGATGCATTGATGGGTAGGAGGTAAAAAAGGAAATCGGGAACTGATGTAATTATATTTTCATTTTAGAAATAAAAATATTTTGAACTCCTTCAATTCTTGTAAAACAAAACTTACTTTAAGAAGCACCAGCTGTGTGTGTGTGTATAGTATATTTTTATAGTTTTATAATTTTCTTTAAATCTGCATTATTTCATATATAATGTTTCTCTGTATGTACTTCTGTAAAAATTCATGTTCATGATATCATGGGTTTTAGAAAAACTAAGCTAGTAAGGTCTACCTTAACATACCAACAACTGTGATTATTTTCATTCTTTTTCATTCCGCAAATCATCTTAGTAATGTAATAATACTAATGTTCTTAGCTTTACTTTAGAATGCAGTTATTTATAAATAAAAAGTGATTCATAACATATCTACTTTCTCTACACAAGAGAAAATGGATTGAATATTTTTATTTTACATTTCCTAAATAAATACACAATTATTATTAAAAATAGCAAAACAATAATTATAACATCAAGTATATAAGCTTTGGCAATGTTCTGTATCAATAAATAGACTTTGTTGACATTGAATGGATATGTACAAAAAGGACAAATTTATGAAGGGATTTTTTTAATCCTTGACTTTTGTGCGCACGCCTTTAATCCCAGCACTTGGGAGGCAGAGGCAGGCGGATCTCTGTGAGTTCGAGACCAGCCTGGTCTACAGAGCTAGTTCCAGGACAGGCTCCAAAGCCACAGAGAAACCCTGTCTCGAAAAACAAAAAAAAAAACAAAAAAAAAAAAACAAAAAAAAAAAAAAAACTTTCTTCAACTATTTTGCTTAAACAATGTTTAGTCTAGAAAGCTAAAATGGAATGGAATGGAAGCATAGTACACTCAGAATTTCAGAATGTCTTCCAAAACTATACAGGATGTAACTGCAATTGAAAATGTACTTGTTAGAGAAGATAAAAACACTCTATTCTAGAGGAAAAACCTATACATTACCAAATGGACAGGTTTTCAACAACAAAATATATCAAGATAACGAGCTGTGGGCATCACTTTTTAAGGTAGGCCTCCCAAATTATTTCAGAATATAATTATCCTTCTTGAATAATGTAAACTGTGTTCCTTGAATAGTGATGCCAAGCTTCTAAGTTGTGAGAATTTTAAATCATGAGCAAACTAGCACTGCTGTATATCTTGAAACAGATTGACAGCTACTTCACTTGAAATGATGATACTGCTTTGAAAACACTGAATAATGATACATTTTTATTGGGCTACTTAAAAATATTTCTTAACAAAATAATATATGTGAAAACAATATTCTGAATTCAACTAAATATTGTTATCAAAATTTAAAATTCATTCCATACTATAGGAAAACAACAAAATCAGATAATTACCATAGACACAGGAAGACTGAAAGTTTACCAGATGTATTTTTATTAATTCTATTCTGAAGTATTGAGATGCTTCATTAAAGAGATTGTGTGTAATTTGGGTGAAATGCACTTTGTTGTTTTAAACTAAATGGAATGCTTATTTTCTCTTTGTGGTAGTATATACAAAAGGAGGACAGACAAAGAAAGCACTTGCTTCTATAAAATACATGGAAAATTTTCTCACTGATTTCAGAATATTTTTTTAAGCTAATCACTAGTTTGTAAATGCAAACTTCATAAGTAAAGTCAAAAAAGAAGCAATAAGCAATGGTTTTGGTGGGTCTGAAAACCTTGAAAAAGATTTTGTGACCAAGGTTATTAGCATTACAAGAAAATTATTATCCACTTTTGACAAAGTTCTGAATTATGTTTTTCTTATAAATGATAAATTTCAACAGTGTGCCTTCAGTATTAACACAGAAAACTTCAGGTCTCAACTCTAGTTCAATAAATGTGTTTTTTTGATCATCTCATAGGCAGCTCTATATTATGAAGCTGACAGCTTCACAATAAAGTCTATTCTCACCTAGGCAATAAACTAAAATTGTTACTTTTAAAGGAAATAAAAAGATCCACATCCATAATTTCACAAAATATACACAAATTATAAGCTAGTTATGTGCCAATTATAACAATTATAGGAGCTAAGAAAAGAGTAGGTGAAAATGCAGATTATTTTAGTTTATTGAAAAGTTTGTTTTAATTTCAGATATGAAATATGAATGTTTTCACATTTTGTGTATATTTTAAATTTAAATTGACCTTTTACTAAGATGTAAATTTAAAATCTAATGCAAAACACATTTAACCATACTGATGTAAATATAGCTTATATTCAAGAAATTAGGATCTACATGTGTTAAATAAAAAATTACAGATTATGCTAATGTGCTTAGCTTATTAAGACAATAACTCCAATTCAGAGGTCCTGTGATCACTGTTAACTGAGCAGGTGATGTCTTCTTAAACAACCTAGAAAATAATGAAATCTGACAAAAAAAAACCCAATTTTTTTTAAAATTTACAAATGTATTTGAAGCAAAATTATTATCCTTTTCCATAGTTATTATATGGTGAATGTCTATTGGATAGACATGAATGATACAGTCATCTTTTATCTGCACCTAAAAAGGATATTTGGGGGAATAGAGGTTTCAGTTTGAACTGTTTCTACTAGGTTTTGATTCAAACTTCAGTTTCTTTTAACAGCAATCCTCCATTCCATAGTTTTAATATACTTAGGACTAGTATAATTCCTAACCTGCTAAGTTCAAAAGAAGTGATCTTGATTTCCATGTTGACTGAGTAGTCAAGGTTCAAGGTCACAGGAGTTGTGAGTTTGGAAATATCAAAGTGTAGTAAATTATCATACTTCATTGCCCCTAATCAGAAGAATGCTATGATTGAAATAATGCTAAGGCATACTTTGCGTGCTACAACTTGCCATGACTTTCAGAATCTGGATGACTAATAAAACATAGAGGTAATATTATTTCAGTAAATAATTTTTACAAAATAATATTTTAATTACAATTCATTGAGAAGATAAAGGAATTATTGTATATCTATACATTAAGAAACTTACTATGTTAATAAATTACTTGTTGTGGTTCATATAGATTACTAAATAATATAGTCTCAAAATTTCCATTATTAATATTAAATTTTAGTAGAACATTTTAAGAATAATGAAGACCAAAATATGCAATTTAATACTAATATTTTTGTATGTTTTTATTATATTTATCACTTGATTAATTCGGGATTATAGGGAGATGAATATTCCTATAAATTAGTTGCCCATATAAATAAGTAGAATAAACAAGATAATATGAAAGTAATGTTTAATAAAAATATGGATGGCAAGTTCTTTGCATAAAAGTACATTATTAGACAACATAAATCTGTATAATCACAGTGGATCTACAAATTATCATAAACAACTTTTTGCTTTTTGATCTATGTTTCTGATTAAAATATCCAGGACTCAATTTTTCTATATGAAAATGGCCTGATTTTCTAGGTGGCTATTGGGTATCATCCTACCAGCTCCAACAGCCTTTAGGCAGAAGTGAAAGAGGTGAAGGTGGGAAAACTTCTCAGCCATACTCATTTTTATATTTTATTAGATTTTTTAATGTATTTAAGATATGACATAAAACAATAGAGGTTAAAAAAATTCAACATTGTTCAGCTACAAATTTGTGTTTTTGAGCACATAAATTTTAAAATTTTAATACATCATCCCCAAGTTAGACATTGCAGCTGGGACTGCAGAGGTAACACAGGTGGAGGACAGCAGTCAAGCCGACACCACACGGTGATGTATTAGAAACTTTGACATAGTTTCAATGTTATGATGGTGAAAGAATCAGACAGAAAATGTGAGTCATGAGTTCTTAGTACTGGCTTCCCCAGTGATTCTGGCCATTGTGCAGGTTAATCAGGAGAGTAACGAAGTAACAAGATCAAGTCAGCAGAAAGACACAAGTAGAAGTGTAGTGATGGGAACTATAAACATGGAGCTTAGATGACATTGAATCTATCAAAAGCACCCTATGTAGGAAAGAAGAAAAGGTTGTTCTACCGAGAGCTGTTTTAAGTACAACAGAGTAACTACTGACATTTTTATTGGTACCTGAGTGTCCTTTGGATCCTAATATGTCAATTCATCCTGTATAGAAGGCTTGGTCGTGTCTGGAAAGGCATGTTACATGTAAGAAAAGCAGGATGCTCAGACCTTTGCCTTCATTGAATGCTAAAACTTTCATTTATCACACATTGCTCTCTACACATATTTTTCTAAAATTAATTGGTGTTCTTTGAATTAATAATCACTCCACTTGAAATCTGAAATGAATTGAATATAAAAAAAAATGTTTCTGCCTGAAATATCATATCTGCCTATGCCCACTGTTATCGCAGCCTAAAGCAAAGTTTACATTCTTTTGAAATTATCTGAACCAAATACTTGGCTTTCATTATTTTCATAGGCATTCTGCAATATCATATCTAGGAAACCTGCTAGGATGAACTTCTCAGCAGTAAGGGGCATGCATGCTTAGAAGATAGTCTTCATGTCTTATAATTTAAAATATATGTCTCGATATTAAAAATAAATAAACTCAGAAGTAAAAGTTCTTCTGATTTGAGTTCATCATTTATATTGTTCATCTTTACATTGACTAGTTTCACTGTGGAAGACAGTATGAACTGATAAACAAAGTATGATCCTTCTTGGTGAAATAAACCACGACCTCATTGAATGGCATGTGCATATATTTAGTTCTATTCGACTGTTAATGAGCAAAAGATGAGAATTTATTCACTCTTGATATCAAGTACAGGTGAAAGGGTGCCCATGAACACCTTCAGTTTTAATTCTCAGGAAGACTCATAGGACTCCTTGGAAATGATTACAAGCAGTTTCCACGTATTGTAGTTAAAAGGCATGGATTAAATCCAACAAAATCAAAAGATACCTGAGAAACATTATTTCTCAAGCAATCCTCTCCTGGTTGTTGCCTTCTAGTGGTGGTGAGAACAGTGTTCACATTTATGACTATCAAGTACAGCAGCATTTGTTAAGTGTTTGTTATCTTGGTGTTTAGAAATTTGTTGAAATTCAATCGTGTAGATATACCTGGTTACCCACATAACTGCCCTTTAGGCTCCAGTTACTTACAAGCACATAGGAACTCCAAGAGGCAAGACTTTGTCATGTGGTAATGTTATACTATGCCATGGTTTAGGGATTCCAGAAAAAAAAAAGATAACTTAAACATAAAAGGATAAAATGTCATCCTTAGAATTCAAAATCATTTCACAGCCCTGGTGTGTGTGTGTGTGTAACCTCCTGGTGGATACTGTGAATTTATTTACACACACACACACACACACACACACACACACACACTGTTCTTAACTATAAGGGTAAAAGTGATTCTTGTTGTTTTTCTTAAAGGTATTTTTATGCCTTATTTAACTTAATTTTATGTGTATTGGCATGAAGGTATCAGATCCCCTGGAACTGGATTTACAGACAATTGTGAGCTGCCATGTGGGCGCTAGGAATTGAACCCAGGCCCTCTGAAAGAAAAGTCAGTGCCATCTCTCCAGCCCCTCTTATTGCATTTATATATAAGGACATATGTGGGCTACTCAGAGCCTCCCATTTGATATTCTGTTGAGTCTGTATTCTTTGTAGGAAAATTAAAAGTAAAGGATTATGAATGAAAGAGAATTATGCACAACTCAAATTCTGAAGTTTGAATTTAAATTTTGAGTTCCTAGTATGGAATGAAACAAATTGTAAAATGTATGTAACAAATATAAGGAAAATAAAAATGTTAAGAAGTTCAGATTCATAATAAGTTACTTATCATCCTGTTGATTACAAATTTGAAAGAACAGAGGAAAAACTGCTTGGTAGAATTTAAGATTTTGATCCCACCAGTCTCTGCCTTGCAAATCAATTATATAAATATACATATATATGTATTATCATATATTTATGTATGTATTATGTATGTATGTTTTGTCATCATTCACTTAACTGTGGTTAATGAGACACAGGAACAATTCCTATCCCACACTGAAATCAGTGATTTGTTTAATGTGTTTTCCCTCTGGTTGACTTCATGCATTTGAGAAATAAATAGCAATGCACATTGCATATTCTTTAAAAGATATACTTCATGACATTAAAAAAGAAAAGAAATAATGCTTGTTAAGGTTTCAGAAATGTATAAAACTGACAAGTAGTAACTTGAGCTATGCTCTTCCATATTGGTAATTAGAAAACTTATTTCCCTAAGCACATTTGACCTCAGCTGCAACTTTCAGTAGTAAAATGACTGAGAGAGTATTGATTGGTTTAGGAATTACCAAATTTAACTAATAGAACTCAACAATTTTTGCATTTGCTAACAAGCAAGTATTAAACAAATTCACATATTTCATGTAGCAAAACGACACCTGGAACGGAAACTTAAAACAAATGCCAAATAACTTTTTAAAAATAAGGTCATTATAAAATATGAAATGACTTCACTTGTTCATTTCTTTGTGACATAAAAATCAAAATAAATGTTTTAATACTTATGATAATTAGACAGCCTTATTTTTATTCGTGTTAAAGCAAAAACATTGTATTTGATAAAAAATCAGAAAATATATATTTTTACCTCAGAAGAATTATTTTACATATTTAGGAAAATGACATTACTTATTTAGTTGTGTGACATTAATATGAATAACAAGATAACAAGATAATATCTGTTTTATTTTTATTGACAGATTGTATAAATATACAATATATCACAAATTCTGAAACATACATTTATTTTCTTATATAACCCAATTATCCTCACAAACTTTATTTAAACATTTTTTTCAGATTTTGTGCTGAATATATTTAAAACCTACTCTGCTAATGATTTTAAACATTTAAATATTTTTAAGCATAGTCACTATGTTATGCAATTGCTCTTTTGAACTCATTCCTACAGTCCAATTTTGTTTGTGTTATTTGACTGATATCTTCCCTGACAATTTCCCACCACCTCCCTGTAATCACTATTTTCATCTCAATTTCTTTGTGTTCACAAGTGAGCTTCCCTAGGGTCAGCACCAATGATGGCCAGGACCCAAAGATGAGGTAAGGATTCTATAAGGTAAGTACTGAGCCAGGCCATGGGGGTTAGAAAACTCTTGCAGCTTGACTGATTAGCAGACAGAATGCTTTTTATTTATCTAGAATTCAGTACGCAGGGATCGATTCATGTCGTTCCAAAACATAGATAAAATTATTTTTGTTTTTGGACACGTTTTACTTCCTCTTGCACATTTTTAGTCATCATTGAAAACTGACTAGACAGTTATTTTTTACAATAATTATTACTCCTCAAGCCCATAGCCCAACTTTTACATAACTACTTCTGTTTCGAAGACACTAGACAGAAAATCTTCATGCCAGCCCAGGCAGTTTGCCATGTCCTCAGCAGTGTATGATCACCACTTAATGGCCAGAGTACCCAAGAAAACTCCTCAAGCCAAAACTGCTGCAGTTATTACTCTATTTCTGGAATAAAACAATGTTTACATTTTACATCTTTATAGAATTTATTTATATTATATTATTATATTATATTATAAATATATTATGCTGGCATTCTTTGTTGCTTGGTCGTATGATACTCCTGTGGTTCTGCATGAGTTAACTTTCCTTAGAAAAAGAGGTCTTGATACCTCATATTTTTATTATTTTCCTACAACATTCTTTGCCCATAAATAACTGGTCAATAACTCCAGTCATTCAAATTTTGTGGCTGTACATGCCTAAGTGTATAATATTAGGATGAGACTTGAAATCTGACCTGTGACCAACTCCTCTAGCCCACCGAGGTGTGTTTACATTTACTTTGTTCGGATTATCTTGTTTCTATGTAGGTACAGGGACAGAAAACAACAGTTCAGTGCCTAATAAAGAGATTTCTGGCTTCTTTGCATACATCATGACCTCCAAGGTATAAGGAAGACTTTCAAGTAGATAAGGATATGTCCCTAAAAGTGGGACAGGGTAGCTCAGGACTACCTGGAAAAGCTTGGATGTAGTACTCCTGGGAGAAGGCAAAAATAATTTTTAAGAAATTTCTCATCAATCCAATATCCCTAAGTTGCACAAATATTAAAAGTTCCCCAAGCATGCAGTATGTGGAGATTAGGCAGTCTGAGAACCACTGCTTCAGAAATACTGCAGTTCTTTAAAACAGTCCCTCATATTTTGATGAATACCCAACCATAAAATTATTTTATTGCTACTTCATAACTGTAATTTTGCTACTGTTATGAATCATAATATAAATATCTTTGTTTTCTGATGGACTTAGGTGACCCCTGTGAAAGAGTTCAATACCCCAAAGGGGTTTCTGTGGTAGCCCACATGTGACTCAGTTTCCTTCTGGAGTCACTTCTGACTTTAAGAAGTCATTTGAATTCAAGCTTGCCTGCTCTGCTTTTTCTTATAACCTTGAGGGCTATGAGAGACTTTTAATTTAGCCCATGAGAAAAGAACACTTTACCTCAGGAACAGTAAGGCTGCTTCCGATCACAACGCACATTTGGAGAGGAGGCTGATTACTCAAGGACAGGAATGATCTGTGGTTAGATACTGATGGACCCTCTATGATGTGCTTTGTTCTGCTTTTGTATCAAGTTCTGAAATAAGCTCGGGACTGTTTGGCTGCTTTGGCATAACCAGACAGACATGCTGATCCAATCCTGTCTTCTGCTTCTTCTGACTTTTCTTTGGCCTCAATAATCCCCAATCCAGGATCTCTAGCTGACCTTGTAGGAGCAGGCTCCTACAGGTTTCCACACACAGGACAATATAATCTGAAGGCTTACTTGCTGTCCAAGTACTCTACCACTGAGACACAGTTCCAGTCTCTTGAGATGAATAGACTTAAAATTCCTTTTGCATAAGCTTAACCCCCATTACCTTTGGGTGTTGCGGAATATAATTTTAATGTGTGAGACTTTTGCTTATGTTGCATTTGTTTAACTCTGTGAAACTGTGATTATTTGCCTGCCTAAAACACCCGATGGTCTAATAAAGAGCTGAATTAAGTTGAGCATGACCTTAAGTGTCTTTTGGCCATTTGAATTTCTTCTGTTGAGAATTCTCTGTTCAGCTCACTGCCCCATTTTATAATTGGGTTGATTAGCCTTTTACGGTCTAGTTTCTTGAGATCTTTATATATTTTGGAGATCAGACCTTTGTCAGTTGGGGAGTTGGTGAAGATCTTCTCCCAGTCAGTGGGTTGCCTTTGTGTCTTAGCGACAGTACTCAACTTCCTTAGCAATCAGGGAAATGCAAATCAAGACAACTTTAAGATACCATCTTACACCTGTCAGAATGGCTAAAATCAAAAACACCAATGATAACCTTTGCTGGAGAGGTTGTGGAGAAAGGGGTACACTCATCCATTGCTGGTAGGAATGCAAACTTGTGCAACCACTTTGGAAAGCAGTGTGGCGGTTTCTTGGGAAATTTGGGATCAACCTACCCCTGGACCCAGCAATACCACTCTTGGGAATATACCCAAGAGAGGCCTTATCATACAACAAAAGTATATGCTCTACTATGTTCACAGCAGCATTGTTTGTAATAGCCAGAACCTGGAAACAACCTAGATGCCCTTCAATGGAAGAATGGATGAATAAAGTATGGAATATATACATATTAGAGTACTACTCAGCAGTAAAAAACAAGGGCTTCTTGAATTTTGCATGCAAATGGATGGAAATAGAAAACACTATCCTGAGTGAGGTAAGCCAGACCCAAAAAGAGGAGCATGGGATGTACTCACTCATATTTGGTTTCTAGCCATAAACAAAGGACATTAAGCCTATAATTAGTGATCCTAGAGAAGCTAAATAAGGAGAACTCAAAGAAAAACATATAGGCATCCTCCTGAACATTAACCTTCATCAGGCGATGAAAGGAGACAGAGACAGAGACCCACATTGGAGCACCGGACAGAAATCTCAAGGTCCAAATCAGGAGCAGAAGGAGAGAGAGCACGAGCAAGGAACTCAGGACCGCAAGGGGTGCACCCACACACTGAAACAATGGGGATGTTCTATTGGGAACTCACCAAGGCCAGCTGGCCTGGGTCTGAAAAAGTCTGGGATAAAACTGGACTCGCTGAACATAGTGGACAATGAGGACTACTGAGAACTCAAGAACAATGGCAATGGGTTTTTGATCCTACTGCACGTACTGGCTTTGTAGGAGCCTAGGCAGTTTGGATGCTCACCTTACTAGACCTGGATGGAGGTGGGGGTTCCTTGGACTTCCCACAGGACAGGCAACCCTGATTGCTCTTCGGGCAGAGGAGGGAGGGGGACTTGACTGGGGGAGGGGGAGGGAAATGGGAGGCGGTGAAGGGGAAGAGACAAAAATCTTTAATAAATAAATAAATTAATTAAAAAAAAAGAGCTGAATGACCAAAAGTGAGATAGGCGCAAGGATAGGCGGGGCTTGCAGGCAAAAATTATAAGTAGGAGAAACAAGGAACACGGAGAGCAAAGAAAGTAAAAGGAGAGGAGAATATTAGAGGCTAGCCACCAAAGGAAAGTAAGATATACAGAAGTAAGAAAGATAAAAATTCAGAGGGAAAAGGTAGATGGGTAAATTTGAGAAATACTGGCAAGAAACAAGCCAAGCTAAGGCCAGGCATTTATAAGAAAGAACAAGCCTCTGTGTGTTATTTATTTGGGACCTTGGTAGTGTACTTCCCAAAATAGCCAGAATACCAAGAAAGATTAAGAACAAAACCAACAACATTTGGGTTAAAACTAGTTCAAGAAATAATAATAACATGCCTTTAATCTCAGCTTATTTGTCCTTAGTTCTGAAGTTAGTCTTCCATAGAGAGCATCACTGGCTAGAAATAAAGGACATTGAGCCTATAATTTGTGATCCTAGTGAAGCTAAGTAAGAAGGCGAACCCAAAGAAAAACATATAGTCATCTGCCTGGATATGAACCTTCATCTGGCGATGGACGGAGATAGAGACAGAGACCACATTGGAGCAATGGACTGAGCTCCCAAGGTCCAAATGAGGAGCAGAAGGAGGGAGAACATGAGCAAGGAAGTCAGGACCACGAGGGGTGCACCCACCCACTGTGACAGTGGGGCTGATTTATTGGGAGCTCACCAAGGCCAGATGGACTGACTGAATAAGCATGGGATAAAACCGGATTCTCTGAACATGGTGGACAATAAGGGCTGATGAGAAGCCAAGGACAACGGCAATGGGTTTCTATCCTACTGCATGAACTGGCTTTGTGGGAGCCTAGCCTGTTTGGATGTTCACCTTCCTGGACCTGGATGGAGGGGGGAGGACCTTGGACATCCCACAGAGCAGGGAATCCAGACTGCTCTTCAGACTAGAGAGGGAGGGGGAATGGAGTGGGGGGAGGGGGAGGGGAGAGCAATGGGGAGAGGGGGAGAGGAGTGGGGGGAGGGGAGAGGAGTGGGGGGAGGAAGAGGGAAATGGGAGGCGGAGAGGAGGAGGAAATTTTTTCAACAAAAAAATAAATAAAATATAAAAAAAAATTGAAAAAAGAGAGCATCATTGGATCTTGTTATTTCTTTATTTTATATGCATTTACATATCGGGAACCAGTATTCATGATTAAATAGTAGTTAAAGTGATAAATGATAAATGATAACCGAGGGCTTATTATTACCTTTTTATTGTATGTTTTATTCTACTTTTTCTCTGATCCTTCTTTTTTAATGATGTCTACAGTTTTCCTTTGGTTGGTTTTTTGGGGGGTGGGGGGACAGGATTTTCAAAACAAAGTTTCTCTGTGTAACAGTCCTGACTGTCCTGTCCTGGAACTTACTCTGTAGACCAGACTGTCATCAAACTCACAGAAAGCTGCCTGACTCTGACTCCCGAGTGCTGGCATCAAAGGCATACAACACCACTGCCTGACTTCTCTTTGTTTTTAATCTTTATTGTTGATGCATCTAATTCAGTTTGTGGTTGATTTGATCATTTTCTAAAACATTTAATCCTTATGATATAGTATTTTGTTGTTTCTAAGGCTTATTTATTTTTATTTTATGAGGATGATGATTTGTCTGTATCTTTTTTATCAGGAAGTAATTGTTTACTCTGATTTTAAAAATTAATCAATAAGTCACCATTTATAAAGGATCATTTCATGGTGAGGACTCTGCTATATTCTTTTTTATTTATTTTTATTGAGCTCTACATTTTTCTCTGCTCCGTTCCCTGCCTCTTCCTTCTTCTTCAACCCTCTCTGAAGGTCCTCATACTCCCAATTTACTCAGGAGATCTTGTCTTTTTCTACTACTCAGGTAGAATAGATCTATGTATGTCTGCATCTTTATGTGTGTTTATGTTCCTGGTGCTTTCAGAAGCCAGAAAAACACATGAGATACCCTGAGACTGTGATTCCCATTTGTTGTGAGCTGTAATGTTGGTGGTAGAACCTGAATATCAGTTTCAATGCAGTAAAAATATAATTATAAGGTGAAAGAAAATTTCTAGATCTAATCAATGTTAGTATCTATGAGACAATGGAAATTATAACATGTGTAACTAATTATTATTCAAATACCAGGGACATTTTTAAAGCATACAAAAAGAACTCAAAAAATTGGAAAACTATGAAGTCTCATTGACCTTCAGTCTTTTGAAATATTTTTATTATGGTTTATGAAAACATTATAATAATGTTATTCATATTTTTAGGGACCAATTTCAATCTATTAAAGATAATGAAGAGTTAAATATTGAAAATGTGTAAGTAGATGACTTGGTGACACTCAGTCAAAAGAATGTACTTAATTTTTAGTATTCAATGTGTGTATTGAATCACTTGGATCAGAAATGTATGTAATAATTTGTGTTTATTGTTTATGCGAGGTTTTTATATTTATCAGACTATTAGATGAGTTATACCTTCTTAAACAACTGCTCTATTTATGGTCTTCTATATAATTTTATCTGGCATTCCTCAGGTGAAATTGGTTTTCAAGAGTCACAAAGAGCTATTAGAAGATGGAAAAAGCAAGAAAGAAAATTATTCTTCAAAAAAGGTAAACAAATAAAGTGGATATGATTTGAGGTTATCCTTAGAAAATCATATTTCACCTTCAAAATGACATTATTCTAATAATATTCTCTGAAATTGTGTCACAAGCCTGATGGTATATGTATAAAATTCTCTTATAATACTGGTATAAAATAAACAAATGTCATCAAATAGAAAAGAAATTAAATACCAACTTGATCATTTGAATATTACATAACTGATACTGCCAATTCATATAATTATGCCAACATTTGTCTATTAATTATGCTTTCTGAAAAAGTATGTGACTAAGTTTTATAGTTACAATTTCCTAGAAAATGATTACAATAGCTATTTCATGGATGTAAGTACTAAGTTTTTCCTCTAATTGAATCACTCATTACCTAATAATTTAAAATTATTTATTTTTATTTCTAACTGTGCTTGTGTGTATGTGTGCAGGGTAATGGGAAGTGTTTTCAGTAAGCACCATTCTGCCTTTGTTTCAGTTCTTGATTATAGGTTCCTGCCTCAAGTTCTCTCACTGACCTCGTTTTCTTTTTTTATACTTATTTTCTTATTTTAATGTGTGTGTGTGTGTGTGTGTGTGTGTGTGTGTGTATGTGTGTGTGTAGAAATGATAACTAAATGAAAGAGGCCATGAACTTAAGAATAATCTCGGAGCATAGATTACTGGAGGAAGGAGGGGGAATAATGTAATTTTGTTTAAATTAAGATGAACCTTTAAAGACAAGAACAGCCCTGATGTACAGTGCTATATCAGACGCAGAGACTCTTTTTATTTTTCATTTTATGTGCACAGTACATACACACATTTACTTCCTTGTCTGTACTTAGTCCTGGATTTAAATTCTTCACTCGGTTTGCTAGTGATATATGAATGCCTCCGCAGACACAATGTCTTCTGGTCTCATTTGTCACTCCTCCTTTCTCTCAGCATCGTTTTAGCATGTGAAATGCTATTGTCACCATCCCTGTCACAGCAGCAGTTAGTCCATCACAGTAGGAAAGTTCACTTTCTGCTGATCTGGTCAGAGGCATTCTTATGGAGGCACAGGCTTGGTGACAGCATTTGACCAGGGCCTTAGCAGATGAATGAGGCCAGAGATTCCTTGGAATGTTCTTTCTATTTCTCTTGGTAGGGCCAGCTCAGTCTTCTATATCTAACTCCCAGATTATTGGCCTCCCTTCTGTATGGGCTGTAATTTGTAAGCCAAATTAACCCTTTTCTTCCCAAGTTGTTTTTGATCAGTATTATCACAGTAATAAAAAGCAAGATGAGGCATTGATTTCTGAAGTTCTTAGTTATTAACACAGCAAAGTATATTCTTAATTTCTCATTTCTCTTAATGAAAAGTTACCTGATTGTTGACACACATTTTACTGCTAGGTATATGACTTTGTGTGTATTTGCTTGTACATTTCTATATGTGTATGAGTGTTCTTTTGTATGTGGGAGGGAGATGGATATTTGCACCAGATAATTTTTAATCTTTCCCTGGAGTGAAGCTGGCAGTCATCAATCCCCAGTGGTCCCCCTTTCGCCATCCCATTAAGTACTGGGGTTATTAGTGCTTGCTGCTATGCCCAGTAATTTACATGGGTGCTGGGACTATTCTCAAGCAGTCATGCTTGCACAGTTCTTACCTACTTGCAATTTCTCCTTCTCTTACTCTTATAATCTCTTACTTAAATGTTATAAAAATATTTTTATTTATTGTGGGTCACTATTTTCATTTAAACATCTGTCTTAAATGCACAGATAGAAACTAATCCTGTTATCTGTGCTGATTTGAGCAGTGATATAAAATTTCAGGAACGCAATGGTTTTAAGACACTGCATGCTGACCATGTCTGTTAAAATGCATTTCTTGTTTTTCTCTTTGTACATGTTTTAACATCAAATTTCAAATTCTCAAAAGGAGAACTGAATATTGGTGTGGGATTCCTCTCTGAAAGCTGTGAATACCATTGCTGAATAAAGAAACTGCCTTGGCCTGTTGATAGGGCAGAACTTAGGTAGGCGGGGGCAAGGAGTGAAATGAAACTGCTGGGAGAAGGGAGACAGAATCAAATAGATGCCATGGCCCAACCAGAGATAGATGTTGGATGAAACCTTACTGGTAGGCCATGAACCTCATGGTAAAATATAAAATACTAGAAATGGGTTAAATTAATATGTAAGAGTTAGGCAATAAGAAGCTAGAGCTAATGGGCCAAGCAGTAATTTAATTAATACAGTTTCTGTGTTATTATTTCGGGGCTGAGTAGCCGGAAACAAATGAGTAATCTCTTGCAACAGAATATAAAACTTTTTGTCTTACAATTTAGCATGTAAGGTGTTACATCTTGTACTAGTAAGATATTATAAGGCTGATGCATTTAATTTTTCCTGCAAAGCAAAATGGTATGGGAATAATTAAATTCAGACCCTATCATGTTTCCTTCCTTGATTATAAAATCAAAGTGTAGTCTTGGCAAATAGTAGAATTAACCTTTATAACACACATGATTTTTTTAGTGTGTTCTAGTAATATCATATATAAGATATAATGAGATGATGAAAGGTTAATCATCCCTTCATCACATACAATAATGACATGTTGAACATATGTTTTATAATTTTTAGAAATTATTTTTTCATTTGACTACTTTTGGTTGGTTAATTTATAATTAACTTAGCTATATATCATTCTCTTGGATATTACCAGATTCTTTTGAAGTTGACTTATATTTTATGGGTATATGTGATTATAATTTAATTAGATCATTTCTCCCTTCCTTTTCCTGCCTCCAAACACTCTCTTTAAAATTCATTGCATCTTTTTTTCTAATTGTTACTGCATGCTTGTATGTATACGCATATACACAGATATTGTTAAATATAGCCTGTTGAGTTTGTATATTGGTACCAGAATTTATGTTTTCAGGAATTACTTCTTGGTAATGGACAGCCAATTGATGTGTTCTTACTTGCAGAAAGTCCCCTCTCCTGTTCCTAGTTTTTATCAGATATTTATAATTCTTTGTATAGACTGAAGCCCTCATGGGCCTTTTATCATTCAGTTCAGCAAGTAAATGCTGTGGGACTTGCTCGCTCGCTTGCATATTGGTGATGCTTTATGGATGTAGTTTCTGATGTTACTAGGAAACATAATCTCACAGCAAGCTCACTGATCCTCAGACTTTTATAATTTTTCTGCCCCTGCCCCCACCTTTTAATGATGTTTACAGAGCCTTAGGGGCCTGAATGTTTTGAGTGGTGTCCATTAGGAATGGGCTCCACAACTCAGAATTCTAATGGGTGGAGGTTTTCTGTAATGTTATCTATTGCAAAGGGAAGTTTTCTTGATAGTGGGTGAAGACTATATTTATCTGTAGGTATAAAAATAACTTTCTATACATTGTTTTGGGGGATTATGCTGCTTTAATGAGTTAATGGCTGTAGATTCTCCTCCAGTAATAATGCTTTCATTATCACTGGGTAATTAGCTAGGCTTCCAGTATCAGAAATGTTTTTCCACTTTTTAAGAAAGTCTTTTATTTAAACTTATTTCTTTATTAAAAATTTCCACCTCCTCCCATCCTCCTATTTCCTTCCCACTCCCCCCACTCTCCCTCCCCCTCCCTCTCCAGTCCTAAGAGAAGTCAGAGTGTCCTGCCCTGTGGGAAGTCCAAGGCCCTCCCCCCTGCATCCGGGTCTAGGAAGGTGAGCATCCAAACAGACTAGGCTCACATACCATTAGACAACTATTTCTACAGCATAAGAGTCATCTGTCATTGTACCCATAAACTTTTATTGCCTGCTAGATTTCTACTGTAGCTTGTAGGTTTTACTGTTTACCAGACTCATTATGACTTTTTCTGTCCCAGGAATGGGTATAGCTCCTTTTTCATTTTATGTACTAAATAGTCAGGAATGGGCCTTCCAATTTAGTTCCAGCTTGATTTCTTTGTCTTCCAATCAAGATGTATGATGTCTTCCTTATAGAGTCCTGTAAAACATTTTATGTGCACGTGAATTTGTCTGAATTTATAATATGTGCATTATGTGTGTGCTAGTGTCTGCAGAGGCTCTGGCATAAGAACCCTGGAACTGTGTGCAGAGTAAATGAAATTTGGGTCCCCTACTAGAACAATTAGTTTTCTTAGGTGCTGAGACACCTCTCCAGATGAATTATATGGATGTGTTGAATCTTTGTGGTTAATTATGGCACAAAATAGGTACTGGGGATAGAACTTCAATCTTTGCAAGACCAGTATGAACTAGTAACCACTGTGCCATCTCTTTAGCCTTATTTGTAGGATTTTATTATATACTCTGGAAGCCAGTCAAGATAAGTGGTAACTGCTTAAGTGGCTGTGGAGTGTTGGAAGCCCAGGTGACCCACAGCTTAGATGAGGTAGCTCACATCTAACATTCGTATTTTTATTTGATCATCCGTGGTTTCTGGTATTGATCTTTTCAACTCATTCATGGTATCTCCACTTAACCCCTTCCCCCTTTTTTAACACACACACACACACACACACACACTAGCTTAAAGGGTAGTAGATTTTTTTTTCTTTTTCTGTTAACTTTGGGTGGAAATCTGGAGATTTACAGTCTTGTCTTTATATTTGTATAGTAAGTATTGAAACTGCTGAGGCAGCTTTAGAAATGAAAATATGACTGAAAATTTCTCGCATTACTTTCTAATTACCCAAAGGGTCTAAGTTTTGAATACTGCACCTTGATTCCTCTGATCACTGTAGTTCAGGTTGACATACATCAAAAGCATGCTTCTTTTTTTGTTTTTATCATCTTACCACCGGAGGCTTAAGACATTCCATTTGATGCTGTTTTCTGTCCTTCAGTCTCAAGATTTGTTCTGTTTCTCAGCTAGTTTGCTTTGCTCCCTATTGCTTTTCACAGTCATGACAAATTAGTCAATTTAAATGCAATTTCAAGCTATCTCAGCTAATTTTCTAGTGGTTTTGTTTTCATTTTACTGGATCATTTATGTGTATACATCAGAAGCATTATTTGCTGTTCTTTTTACTTAATGTTTTACTCTTCTTTGACCCCATTATTCAATCATTGAATCCATTTGTTTACAAAACCCATTTAGAAACAGACTATGCTTTCACATCTTTATCAAATAGGTATAATGCATTAATTTATATTGCAATCAATTTATTACACAAATATCCTTAAAACTTTCTATTCATTTATTTACAAATATTCATTGAAAACATTATATCATCCAACCAAAGTTCTATGTGCTCATCATCCAATAATACATAAAAATACAAATTCATTTTATTTTTAGGGATAAGGCCAGAAAATATTAAAAAAAAAAACACAGACACACCAAAAAAAAAAAAAAAACCTCAGCTAATGATAATATCCAGTAGAAAAATAAATTAGGAAGGTTATAGTGAAACATGAAGAAAGGATACCTTGTTCTGAGTATAAGAGAGATCTTTGGCTGAAGGAGGCAATAGCCAGTAGGTAAATGCTATGGGAAGGTTAAAAAAAGAGAGAGAATACAGAGAACAAATTTTTTCTAATACAAAGGCTTAGTGTTTCTTTAAAAAAACTGTGTTAATATTGTAACATAAAAATTACCATCTTAACCACTTTAAGTGTAAAGTTATTAGTATTAAGTATATTTGCATGTGCTGCTGAGTGACAGATTTTCAGATAAATTTAATTTCACAAAACTGCAATTTTTTACTCACTGCACAATTCTGTGTTGACCTACATAAATTTCATATGAAATATTTAATGGAAAATACTTAATAAAATGCTTTAAGCTATTAAAAATTATTCTTTACACTCTGCACAGATACTTCTAATTTTGTCATTATTCCCCAATATAGTGAAATGACTAATTTCCTAGAATTTACTTTGAGATGATTTGCAATATATCAGATTGTATATCCATGATAGTTAATATTGGCAGGGTTGCAGGATCAAGAAAAACTGATGAGCGAAACTCATGGATAAATCTGTAAAGTATGAACTAGATTGTAAGAATGGAATAAAGAAGACCTAAATATTGTCTCTGGTTCAAGAGTAAATATGAAGAAAAAGATAGCTGAACACAAGTGTTCATTAACTTCTTGCCGTGTTCTGGATGTGGATTCACAGTGACTAAATGTCTCAAAATCCTTCCTTGTTTTTAATTTCAGAGGCTTGTTCCATTATCAGCATGGTATGATGCTGCTAAAAGAACCATCCCCCGGCAGCTTAGTGTTTGAAGGGGAACCATGAAATTGTGGACTAATCACTCAACTTACTTTTCTATCTGAGGGAGTAAAAATTCTCTGGGGCTGGCAAAAAGAGAAACACACAAACACACAAACACACACCTCCAACATATCAGAATCTCACCTAGAGTGCTAACGAATGACAAGCCTCCAGCAGGACAGAGACACTGAACTGAAGAGGAGATGCAGAGCAGGCAAGCTACTGGACAGACAGACACATGAGGACTTTTCTGAGTGCCAACGTTTACTTATTCATTTTTTTTATTTTTTCTGTTGCTTGTCGTATTCTATTCTTTGTCTGTTCTGCTCTTCTACCCTAATGTTTTCTTTGTGTCTCTTTGCTGAAGACTTCTTTTTCACTGTTCTCAAAAGTCTTCATTCTCTCCCCTATTTTCTCTAACTTACATACCACAGTAGAATCTATCAAGCAATATAAAAATTAAAATGTGGTTACATACTATTTTTCAAACAAATGATTACAATGAATATAAGAAAAAACAACATGTTTTCCATATCCCTTATGTGATTAAACATTTTATGTATTACAGGTAAAAAAAATATCTGCAAGAAGCCACATACATTCATATTCAAAAAAATTTGTTATAGATTAACAAAGTGTAAGCAGGCAAGGCATTTTTATAACCCAATCTTTTTATTCACTGGCTATATTTGAGGTTACAAACTAAGGATCAATCATTTTCTTATTTATCTCAAAAGGTAATTTTATTAAAAAAATCTTAAAATAATTACAAATCTGAACTTTTATATATGACAATCAGTCAGCTTTATTTTAAATCTTCAGTGTACATATGCTGTGGGGCAATGGTCTTTTATCCTGCCACCTGTATTATTTTATTTATTTATTTATTTATTTATTTATTTTTTTTTGGTTTTTCGAGACAGGGTTTCTCTGTGGCTTTGGAGCCTGTCCTGGAACTAGCTCTGTAGACCAGGCTGGTCTCGAACTCACAGAGATCCGCCTACCTCTGCCTCCCGAGTGCTGGGATTAAAGGCGTGTGCCACCATCGCCCGGCTGTCACCTGTATTATTTTTAATAAAATACTGATTCGCCAGAAGCCAGTATTGGTAGGGTGACCAGGCAGGAAGTAGAGGCAGGACAACAAGAACAGGAGAATGCTGGGAAGAGGAAAAGTCAGACTGTAGTTGTTGGGGTTTTCTGTCCTGCCCGGTTCTCGCAGTCATTAAGTCCCAAAGAAATCACACAGAGGTCTACATTAGCTATAAACTCATTGGCCTATTGGCTCAGGCTTCTTATTAACTTTTATAACTTATACTTGCCCATTAATTTTGTCTATGCTGGCCACATGCTCTGTACCTTTTTAAGTGAGGCAGTCACATCTTGCTTCCTCTGTGGTTGGGCCAGGACTGCCGAAGAAGGGGCTTTCCTCTTCAGAATTCTGTTGTTCTCACTGACCCACCTCTACTTCCTGTCTGGTTGTCCCACCTATACTTCATGATTGGCTACTGGCCAAATAGCATTTATTTAAACTATAATTGACAGAATACAGACCATGGTCCCACACCATGCAGTGGTCACTCAGGCACAGTGGAGTGAGACACAAAGCAAGCAAGATGTGGCTGCCTCACCAGAGAAAGTACCAAGACACATGGCTAACATAGACAAAAATTATGGACTAAAATAATTTATAAGAATAAATAAGAAGTGGTATTGCTGGGTCCAGGGGTAGGTTGATCCCAAATTTCCTGAGAAACCGCTTTCCAAAGTGGTTGCACAGGTTTGCATTCCCACCAGCAATGGATGAGGGTACCCCTTTCTCCTCAACCTCTCCAGCAAAGGTGGTTTTGATTTTAGCCATTCTGACAAGTATAAGATGGTATCTTAAAGTTGTCTTGATTTGCATTTCCCTGATTGCTAAGGAAGTTGAGCATGACCTTAAGTGTCTTTTGGCCATTTGAACTTCTTCTGTTGAGAATTCTCTGTTCAGCTCAGTGCCCCATTTTATAATTGGGTTGATTAGCCTTTTACAGTCTAGTTTCTTGAGTTCTTTATATATTTTGGAGATCAGACCTTTGTCAGTTGCGGGGTTGGTGAAGATCTTCTCCCAGTCAGTTGGTTGCCTTTCTGTCTTAGTGACAGTGTCCTTTGCTTTACAGAAGCTTCTTGGGAATATACCCAAGACATGCCCTATCATACAACAAAAGTATATGCTCAACTATGTTCATAGCAGCATTGTTTGTAATAGCCAGAACCTGGAAACAACCTAGATGCCCTTCAATGGAAGAATGGATGAAAAAAGTATGGAATATATACATATTAGAGTACTATTCAGCAGTAAAAAACAATGACTTCTTGAATTTTGCATGCAAATGGACGGAAATAGAAAACACTATCCTGAGTGAGGTAAGCCAGACCCAAAAAGAGGAACATGGGATGTACTCACTCATATTTGGTTTCTAGCCATAACTAAAGTACATTGAGCCTATTATTCGTGATGCTAGAGAAGCTAAATAAGAAGGTGAACCCAAAGAAAAACATATGGGCATCCTCCTGGATATTAACCTTCAACAGGTGATGAAAGGAGACAGAGACAGAGTCCCACATTGGAGCACTGGACTACAACCCCAAGGTCCAAATCAGGAACAGAAGTAGAGAGAGCACGAACAAGGAACTCAGGACCGCGAGGCGTGCACCCACACACTGAGACAATGGAGATGTTCTTTTGGGAACTCACAAAGGCCAGCTGGACTGGGTCTGGAAAAGCATGGGATGAAACCGGACTCGCTGAACATAGTGGACAATGAGGACTGCTGAGAAATCAAGAACAATGGCACTGGGTTTTGTTCCTACTGCACATACTGGCTTTGTGGGAGCCTAGGCTATTTGGATGTTCACCTTACTAGACCTGGAAAGAGGTGAAAGGTCCTTGGACTTCCCACAGGGCAGGGAACCCAGTCTGCTCTGCAGGCTGATGAGAGAGGGGGAGTTAATTGGGGGAGGGGGAGGGATATGGGAGGCGGCTGCAGGAAAGAGACAGAAATCTTTAATAAATAAATAAATAAAAAAGAATAAATAAGAAGCTTGAGCTAATGGGCTGATCAGTTTATTATTAATATAGGCTTCTGTGTGGTTATTTAGGACTAAACAAATGTGGGACCTGGTGGGACAGAAACCTCACTCCACATACATACCCATTATTGAACAGTTTTTTTTTTTATATCAGGAAGTTGATGGAACAAATACGTACAATGAATTATCACCTTTGATCACCAACCTATCCCAGCAAGAAATATATGACAGCCAGGTTTTGTTCCCCGATCTTAACGAGTTCATCATCAACTATTACAAGTATTCCATTCTAAACTTTAAATTGTTCTCCAAGATTTTCTATCTCTTAACCATAACAAAAATATCTCAATCTAAATTTAAGTTATTATTCAAAACTTTGTTTTAGCTATAATGCACATGAAAACCCATGAACACATCTCCCAATATTAAGGTGAAAAGAATTTGAGCTACTCTAGGTTCTGGGACTGAATAGTTTTCCTTAATTATTATTCTAAGTAACAGACTCTATGTTTCCTTCAAAGAAACTCATAAATCCTAGATGTATGATACTTTCTTGTCTATTTTCTATCCTTTGCAGTTCATGACTTATCAGGGATGGGATCAACACTATGTTCTGCCTTTACCTATATGAATTGCCCCACTAAACTAACCTCTATCATACTTCCTTACTATATTTGCTAAAATAAATCCTAGCTATCAAAATTTTATTTAAGCTATACTATTATTGTATAAAATCATTGCTCAATTAAAAAGTACAGTTTAAGAGGAAATCATCTTCATCATAATTCACAGTAAAAATGTCCAGTAGAACAGGATATTTACATGAGATAATCACAGTACAGTAAAGACAGTAGGGATCCCACCCCAGAAATTCATAACAGAGATGAGAGAAAAATTACAATGGTAAGCTTAAAAAGGCACGGCAGTAATAAGAGACATTCCATAGCTGAAGCCCCAAGGACTCCTCCCATCCTAGTTGCACAATCAGTGCCTTGCATTCTGGTGGGCCAAACTCCTGAAGTCAACTGCCACCTCCTGTTCCCCTGTCATTGCCACTGCTAGTATGAATAATTGTGGCAAGCAAACATGGTGCTGAGAAGAAATCAAGAGTTCTACATCCAAATCTGCAGGCAGTATGCAGAAATAGAGAGAGAAAGTGGGAGAGAGAGAGAGAGAGAGAGAGAGAGAGAGAGAGAGACTGAGACTGGCTTGGGCTTTTGAAAGCCCAAAACCACACCCAGTGAAATATTTCCTCCAACAAAGCCACGCTGACAAGGTCACAGCTTACTCCCTCATGACCAATCATTCAAATTGAGGGTCAGTCATATTCAAATAAAGAATTTTCTTCTACTTTGGGTCACCATAACTAGTACTGTTTCCACAATGTACTCATAGATCTGTTGGTTATCCTTGTTTTCATTTTTTTTTGATCTGTGCAGAAATGTGGTATTGCTGGTTTATATGGTAGGAATTTCTGATTATTTATTGCATGTTTCCTACATTTTTATCATTTATCATACTATGACTAGCTGTGTATAAGGTTTTTATTTTGTCAAATTTCTTATCTACATTTTGCTTTGCTTGGTTTGACATTCTAGTATATAACATAGATGATATCTCCTTCACTAGGATTCATTTTATAAAATAATGATTAGATGATGTTAATAATTAATTATTTTACAAAATTTTTAACTATTACAAATTGATTTTACAAAAATACCCATTCAAATTCTTTGCCAAATTTCAAAGTAGATTGTTTGAACTCTAAATAGTTTTAATTAAGAAATTTTTAGTGCAATCTTTTCTCATTTTACATAACTATCCACATTCCTACTCCCTCCTCTCCTCCTGCTTACCCTACCTTCCCTCCACTTCACCCCCCATCCACTCTTCAGAAAGGGGAAGGCTTCCTTCACATGAGGAGTCAACAAAGTCTGACACTTCACTTCCAGGAAAGAACATACCATCCCACCACACCTATATATAGCCTGGGCAAGGTATCCCTCCAAAAAGAATGGGCTCCTAGATGCCAATTCAAGAACTAGGGATAAATCCTGGCCCCACAGACTGTCCAAGCCTCACAACTGTCCCCCACATTTAGTAGGCCATATTTAGATTCTCCTGCTATCAGTCCAGCGACAGTGAGCTCTTATTAGCTCATCTAAGCTATTTCTGAAGATATCACCATCATGGTCTTTAACCATTTGCTTATATTACCACTTCTCACTTTCTTGAACTGGTCTTAGGTAGTTTGGTGCAGTGCTTCACTGTAGTTCTCTGTATCTGCTTCCGTCAGTGGCTGGCTAAAGCCTTTATAATAATAATTAAGGTAGTCGTCAGTATGATTACAGGAGAAGGCCAGTTTAGGTGTCCTCTTTACTGTTGCTTAGAGTCTTAACTGGGGTCATCCTTGAGTAATACTGGAAATTAACCTACTGCTATGTTTCTGGATAGCTCTTTAATGGCTCCCTCAATCAATGTGTCTAATTTCTTTTTCTCCCTTACTGTACTTCCCCCTTTTTGAGCATCCCATTTCCTAATGTTCTATTCTCTCCTTCCTCCTCTCCACTTTCACCCTTTGTTTTCACCCCTTTCTAATTTTCTTAGGAGTTCTTGTCTGTTTCCCCTTCCCAGAAAGATCCATGTATGTCTCTCTTGGGGTTCTCCTTCTTAACTATCTTTTATGGTATTATGGACTATACATAGGCTGGTTATCTTTTGCTTTATATCTAATATCCACTTATCATTGAGTGCATACCATGTTTATCTATCTGGGTCTTAGTTACCTCACTCAGGATGTTTTTTCCTAATTTTATCCATTTGAAAGCAAATTTCAAGATGCCATTGTTTTATTACCAAGTAATACTCCCTTGTGTAAATATACCACATTTTCTTTATTCTTTCTTTAGTTGAAGGCCATTTAGGTTGTCTCTAGGTTCTGGATATTACAAATGTCTTTGTGATATGAGTATGCATCCTTTGGGTATATGCCTAAGATCATTATTTCTGGGTCTTGAGGTAGATTAATTCCCAATTTTCTGGGAAACTACTGCACAGATTTCCAAAATGGCTGTACAAGTTTACACTCCCACCAGCAATCCTCTTCAGCATAAACTCTCATTGATGGTTTTGATCTTATCCATTCTGACTGGTGTAAGATGGTATCTCAGAGTCATTTTAATTTGCACTTTCCTTATGATTAAAGATCTTAAGGAATTCTTTAATGTCTTTAAGCAATTTGTAATTTTTCTTTTGAGAATTCTCTGTTTATATCTGTACCCCATTTTCTGAATAGATTATTTGGTCATTTGATGTCTAGCTTCTTGAGTTCTTTATATATTTTAGAGATCAATCCTTGGTCTGATGTGGAATTAGTGAAGATTTTTTTTCCTATACAGTATGCTGCCATTTTATCTTAGTGACTATGTCCTTTCCTCTTACAGAAGATTCTCAGTTTCAGGATCTTCTATGCTCTTAGATAGGATCAACAAAGTAGAAATGGCAATCCTACCAAAACCAATCTACAGATTCAATGCATTCCCCATCACAATAGCAGCACATTTTTTACAGACCTTGAAAGAATAATACTCAACTTCATATGGAAAAACAAAAAACAAGGATAGATAAAAACAGTCCTCTAAAATAAAGGAACTCCCAGAGGCATCACCATCACTGAATCAAGTTATATTATAAAGCTACAGTAATGAAAATAGTTTGGTATTGGCATAAAAACAGACAAGTGGACCAATGGAATAGAATCAAAGACCCTGGTATTTATCCACCCATCTTTGAACACCTGATTTTTGACAAAGAAGCTAAAATTATACAATTCAAAAAAGAATGCATCTTTAAAAAATAGTGCTGGCGAAAAACCAAAAAAAAAAAAGTAGTGCTGGCATGACTGGATGTCAACATGTAAACAATGCAAATAGATCCATATGTATCCCCATGCAGAGAACCTAAGTCTAAAAGGATCAAAGACCTCAAGATAATTCAGCCACACTGAACCTGATAGAAGAGAAAGTGGGAAGTAGCCTTGAATGTATGGGCACAGAAGATCACTTCCTAAATATAACACCAGTAGCACAGACACTGAGAGCAGCAATGAACTCTGAATGTTAACTCATCACTATATATATATATATATATACATATGTATGTATATATGTGTGTGTATGAATATAAAATTAGCACATATTTTTCATAATAGAGTCTTTTCACAATAATGTTTGTATCTCTTACTGAAAATTTATATATATTACATATTGTCCATTTCTATTTTTTGTCATAGTCAAGAAATAATTTCTAAAATCAATACTCAAATGTTATGCTATAAATATTTTCCTATACATTTTATCCCATAAATTATGTATTTTAGGAATGATGGATATAAATGTATGTGCCTGTAGATGTGTCCTATACATTTAACACAAGACTTTCAGCACACCAAGATAAGATAGACACTCATCTACCTCCAAGATGTTTTACTTTATTTTATATTTGATACTATAATGTAATATGGAATTCCCCCTTCTCTTTCCTTTCTTCAAACTCTCCCACATATCTTTTCCTACTCTCTTTCAAATTTATGGCCTCTTTTTGCAGTAATTGCATTATGTATGTATAGATATGTATATAAATAATATTCCTAAATTTAGTATATATGTTTCATAAAATACTACTTGTCTGTTTACAGGACTGACTTTTGACACCTGACATTCAATTAGTGTACTCTTCTGTGGGGAAGACTACCTGTCCAGTTCCCAGATTCCTCAGTTGCCTGTAGTTTTCTATGTGGACTTGAGGCCTCATAGACTTTCCCATCCATTTAAGTATGTTCACTGTTGTGATCCTTGCTTAGCTAATTTTGCGGTGGATGTTACTGAAACTTTATGGGCATAGTTTCTTATGTTAGTAGCAGAGTGTAATCTTTCTGCCTACTCTTCTGTAATGGTCCCTGACCCTTAGGTGTTTTGTCAGATATACCCATAAATACTGGGATCCACAAATCTGCATTTGGTTTATTTGTGTTGTTCTGTAGTAGTTTTCCTGAACTGCTTGTTTCTGTTGTTCATAGGTAATTAGAGAAGAGCAATTTGAGAGAAATTTAGGGACCGTTGATATTCAGTCTGTCTTTAAATTTTCTTTGCATTTCCCCCCAAATTAAGAATAATTATAAAACACCTGACCATGGCCTTAATATCAACAAAATTGATAGGACACGACATTTTGAGATAATTGTTGCTGTTTTGTGTGGATATGTTTATATTTTCTGAGACTATTCCTCTGTCTAATCAAATTTTGAGACATCTTTAAATATAAATTCTATGAAGATATTTGGATATGTGTGTAAGTCAGACTGTCAAAAGGAAGAATGAAAATACACACACACACGTATATATATATATATATATAATGTATATATTCATTTATATAATCTGACAATTATAGTCACATTAATACATGAGAACATTAAAGAAGTCTATTTAATGGGTCGTTGTACATTTAAAATCCAATTGAAATAGTAAAACTAACTTTTAAATTATTCTACCTTGAAATCCATATGCAATTTGCTATGAATGATTCATTATGGCAACAATATTTTTTTTCATGCAAAGTCTTCTATGCCTGCCTGAATGTAGAGCAATAAGAAGACAAAGTTTTCAGGGCTATTAGAGGTTCAAATATTCTAATTTAAGACTAATTATCAAGAGTAAAGATTTGGGGGCTAACACACCATGAAATGAACTATTTTATTTTTTTAAATATTTATTTATTATGTATAATTTATTTATTTATTATGTATACAATATTCTGTCTATATGCCTGAAGGCCAGAAGAGGGCGCCAGACCTCCTTACAGATGGTTGTGAGCCACCATGTGGTTGCTGGGAATTGAAATCAGGAACTTTGGAAGAGCAGGCAATGCTCTTAACCACTGAGCCATCTCTTCAGCCCCCGAAATGAACTATTTTAAAAATATGTCAATGAACTAACTGGTGGGTTTAAGACTTTAGTCTTTGAAGTAATGCAAATGACTATGGAAAAACACATATGGCAGTGAGAGAGTGCTGTGTATGAAAAACAAACCGAAAAGCTTCTTAACACCTGAGTTTGTCTTAATCAGCATTTTTTTTTTTTGCTGTGATATCATAACTACAGGAATACTTACTTTAAATTATCATTTAATTGATGTTTGTTTACAGTTTCAGAGACTTTCTCCATTATTTTGATGTCAGGTAACATGGAAGCATGCAGGTAGACATGATGCTGGAGAAGTAGCTGAGAGTTCTATGTCCATGCAACAGCTCGAGTGAAACTGGAGCTAACTTGGGCTTTTGAAAGCCCAAAGCCATTTCCCAGGGACACACTTCTTCTAACAAGGCTGAATGAGACTGCAGTCACAATCTCTCTTATGTAGTTTCCTTCCCTAATGAAAAAATAACCGAACAAATAAGCTTATGGGGCCATTCTTAGTCAAAGTGCTGCAGTATTACAAAACAGAATGCTACATAAAATTTAAGCTTAAAAACACACACTGCCTTTCCTTTAAAATTAGTAATTGAGTCCTAATATCAGAGCTGCACTGTTAAAGTAACATGGAACCAGCATACTCATGTATTGTTGACACAACTGCATATTCACATATAGTTTTTGAAAAACAACAATTTCAAAATTTTTGAATGTTAGTTTTTCTTTTCCATCTACATTGTAACATTAGGCAAATTATAGAAGAAGTAAAAGAACAGGTGTCTTGAGTCATAGCAAGTAAGAATCATGATCTACCTGATCATTTCAATGTTCAAGTCAATTCACAAATTTAGATGCTTGAAGCACAGGTGGTGGTCAGAGGAGTCATCTCCTTTCATACTGAAGCTCTAGAGATTGAATTCAATTTTTAGGAACTGTAGTGCCTCTTGCTAGTGACCATATTCAAATAAATTAGCCTATGTCAGAAGTTTTGGAGATGGGACTCAGGCTTGTCAAGAAGCACCTCTACGCACTACATCATCGTTTCAGGCTTCTGACAAAAGTCTTTATGTGGATATGGAGATACCAAACTCAAGTGTTACACTTATGTAGCAAGCATGATACATACATGTTTAAATCGAAAACAGTAAGTAGTCCATATACTAAGCTTCTACAAAAAGCACAGTGAATCAAACTTCCCTTAAAGTCCTTATCAACTTTATAAAAAGATTCTGTAAAATGCTCAAATTAATTATATATGCATGTTAATATGAGAGGTGACATTATGTATCAGGATTATAAAACTAAATTGAGTTGTAAGCCTTTCTAGTCTCTTAAAATTTTGGCATATATTGGAATATCAATGAAATTGATTAGTATACAGTGATCTAAAATTTTTGTAATGGATATCTCACAGAAAGATTATATGCAATTTTATATTTTTATTCACTTTTTCATATTTTTGTATCTTCTTCAATAATTATGTGCTACCTATTGAACTAAGAAAACGAGCTTCTTTTAAAATGGAAATAAAATTAAAATACATTTTAATAAAATTTGCCTATTTCAGTGAAATTCTGGTAAGCACATCAATATATATTGGCCTACTACCAAGTGAGAATATGGAACAAATGATCAAAACTGAAGAAGTCATTGCCTAGAAGCAGGAAAATAAAAAGACACAATTTACATGAGAATTGTTGTGATCACATACCTGTTTGTATGTATGTATGCATATATATATACAGATATGTATGTATATATATATATTCTGTTTTTACTAATTGTGTGTTTATTTGTGTGTTTGTATGTATGTGTGTGTATAAACTTTCTCATTTTAATTTTGCAGCTATATTAATTCTGTATTTATTTAGCTGTTTATTTTTGTATTAACCAACACCTTGATTCTACAGTTGGTCAATGACATGAAAGATTTATATGAATAGCTACGGAATATAGCTATAATAAATAGCGGAGAAGACATGCAAAATAAAAATTTGAATGTTTTCTTATCAGAATTACATTATTGAAAAAGTATGCCCTGACATTTTTGGTATATTTTTATGTTGTTGACCTTTTGTTTTTCTTAACAGAACAGCTAACAACATTTTTCTGAATGATCTTATGAAATTCATGGTTTTCATAATTTAAGGTTTCTTCTTAAATAAAAATGCAATTTACATTTTTGAAGTGCAGAACTGAAATTATGGTTATTTGCTTATGTTCAATCACAATGAATTCATTTCTTGGGTAGGCTCTGCTTGCTAGGGGCAAACACTCTCTTTTAAGGGAGTCTTCATGGTCCAGCTTTAGCTGAAAAAACTTGCAGCTCTTTTAAGAGGTCTTGACATGAAACACTTACATGGTGTTGATGAAAATCTGACTGCATACTTTTTGGTGATTGCAGGGACCTTGAAATGCCATAGAGTTGTGGCAATAAACATTGTTCTGGTCAGTACCTTTGTCATGAGGCTAGACTCTCAGAGAAAAGCTAAGGAATGGGCTGGATCCAGTTGTCAAAGCCACAGCGTTAATCCTAGCCATATCTGTTAGCAAATTAAAGATTCATGTGGTCAGAAAAAGAGATATACAAAAAACATAGATTCACATGAAGAAAACCTCTAAATGGTTTACAGTGTGCTTAAAAATATATGTAGGTTTGGGAGAGAAAAGAAAAAAGATAAAGTCCTTAAAGAAAAGGAAGAGAGTAGTTAGCTGTGTTGGCACACACCTTTAATCCCAACACCCTTCGGAGGGAAAGGCAGGCAGATCACTGTGATTTCAAGGACAACCTAGTCTAATGGGTAAGTTCCAGGATAACCAGAGATGCACAGAGAAACCCTATCTCTAGAAGCAAAATGAAATATGAAAATAAAAGAAATAGAGTATAAAATAAAGTCATGTAAAGATAAAAATACACAGAGAGTCTGGATACTGTATGTTATTTTGTTGTCTTTAAATTGTTTGATGGCTGAGGAAGGAGCAAAGGTTTCTAAAGGGTTTTTGGCTATAAATGCTGCTGAATGAATCCAACATACATATTTTTAAAATGCCTTGACTTCATATTTTAAGTCAAAAATTATATTACTTTGGAGAGGAAGTTTTTCTTTTGTTTCCACAGAAAAGGAGAAGCTGTTTATTCATTCTGGGTTAAGAAAAGCAGCTTCAAGACTGCTGGGTAAGATGATCAAGCCTTACAGAATTTTCCAGTCAGAAAATAAATAAAATAAGATAAAAATCTTAAATTTTCTTTTTGTTTCCACAAGATTATCAGCATCCCCAATCAACAGGAAGTATCCTGGAAAATTATGTCCATATTCCCCCAAAATGGTTTATGAATATATATCTTTGTTTAGAGTGTTAGTTACAAGATGTTATGAATAATGATCTGGACAAAAAGCTAAACAAAGGATATTTGATTCAGAGTCTTTGTCAAAAAAAAAAGGGGGGGGGGATGCTGTGGAACAATGGTCTATACCCTGTCAATTGTATTTTAATTAAATTCTGATTGGCCAGTAGCCAGGCAAGAAGTATAGGTGGGGTGACCTGGCAGGAAGTAGAGACTGGCAATGAGAATTCTGTGAAGAGTAATCTTTCATTCTACAGTCACCACCCAGACAGAGAGGAAGCCAGACAGAGTGCAAGCAAAATGTGACTGTCTCGCCGAAAAAGGCACCAAGCCACGTGGCTAACACAGTCAATAATCATGAGCTAATATATGTTATAAGAGTTAATAAGAACCCTGAGCTACTAGGCCAACCAGTTTATGATTAATGCAGTCCTCTGTGTGTTTATTTGGGACTAAACAGCTGTGGAAACTGGTGGGACAGAAGCATCAGTCAACACACAACTTGTTTTATATTTTTATAACAAATTCATGGAGCATAGTAATATAGTGTAGAATGAATGATTTTGGTGTGTGTATGTGTATTGTTTTTTAAACTTTAAACTACAAAAGTACATTTCAGAAATATTTGCACAGCAATTGACAGCTAATTCAATGAATTTTATAAATACATGACTTTATGTTGAACATACATAAATGTGCCTGAATAATTGGACACCTTAATTATAACACTATTCATTTATTTACCATTGCTTACACCTTCTAAAGAGTATCAGATGGTACATAAACAATTAAGGTGAATTACAAAAATACAATAAATAAATGTAGCATATCCTCAGATACAAACTTTTTATAAGCTTACATGAGCTGTACATAGTATTTATAATCCTACATTTTTGTTACATGACTCTTTACTGCTTAACAAAGTACTCAAATAAAATAATTGTTGATTTATAAATACGTTGCCTTAGCATGCTTTCTCTGACGAATAATCTCATGAATCTTGAAGTTGGCCAAATATTTACTGTTCAGTTTACCAGAAGGTTTTAATCCTCAGATAATGAGAGTTGGGTAGAAAATACATGAAGAAAAGGAAGGGAAGATACCAACTTTGTGTGTTACTATGGTAACCACTGTACTCTTTGCCTTCACATTGAAAGGTAACAAGGACTTCTTATCTTGTTTAAGTCCTTAAGGAAAGAGAGTGCTAAAGAAGGAGCCATCTTACATTGCAAATGTAGAGCGATGTATGAGTACTTTTTAAATAGCATTAGCATCCAAATGAAATGTCAGGCATGTTCTTACACATTCAAATCACAGAATCATGTCAGGAGGAGACAGAAACATCACTGGGGCTTGCTAGTCACCATCCTAGCTCCAGGTTCTGTGAAATATCTTCTCTGAAAATAACATGAAGTCAAATGATAGAGCAGAACTCCAGACATATTCTGACTCTCACCAATATATGTAAAAGTTTGTACTTGTCCACATATATATCTACCCTAAACCATATATATACATATATATATACATATCACATCCACACATGTTAAGAAACAATATAAATATCATATATTTATAATATTTATATCATAAATGTTATAATGCATTTATATTATATATAATATAAATTTATATCATATATTAACATTATATTAACAATATATTAAGATTATATATAAAAGTATATATAATATATAATAAATCTATATAATGTTATGTTTATATGTAATGCAGACATTAAGTAGTTTTGTAGAGATGTTTCACATTCATAGGCTTTCTCTTTGTGTCACTTTTAGAACATTCAAATGCACAGAGAAAACAGTGATAAACCAAAGATATATCAGAATCAGATATAAGACTTGCATTTGGAATATCTAAATTGTGATCAGTTATACATTTTATTATTCTGTGCCTTAGAAAAACAAAATCTGTAACATACATTACAGTAAGGCTAATATAAGCATTTTACTTAGGAAACAATAATAACTTAAAAACCTATCATTTATAACTCTATATCAATTTAATTTCCTTAATAAGTGCAATATAATTGCCTAGCTGAAATAGTCTTGACAGAGTATACATACTTAGATATTCATTCCCTAGTGTTTCTGTAACTAAAACTAGTATTGTCTAACAATTTTGAGTTCATTTTATTCAATGTTTATTTATTCTGTTTTCTCGTCAGTGGTACATATCGCATTCCCTAGTTCTATCATCTATCCTGTACTGCTCATTAATGTGTGGTACTTTCTGTTCAAAATTAAAGGAAAAAAAAAACTAAAACAAACAGTGTCTAGTGTTTCCTTCAATGTCACTTTTTCCCCCTGGAATCGTTTGTACCATCAAAGTAAAATCTAATGTGTATTTTATAGACAAATCTAGATTCAAGTCCATTTGAGTAAATATTTCCAAATAGCAGCCACTACACTTTTGAAGTACTATAATTTCCTCCTCTTCCTTAAAGAACACAGTGAAAAACTTGTTTTTTTTTTTTTAATTTGGAAGATCCTTACAGTAAAGACATTTTGTAAAACAGCAACAATAATCCAGGATAATTAAATTGATTTCATCAATCAATAAGAATTATGTATTCTAGAAACCTTTTTGATTCTCCAGTCTTTATAAAACTTACTTACAAGATAGAAAGTTTAGGTAATTAGGGAGTCATTTATGAGAAAAATACTGATTGGTAATAGTAGTAATATAGAAAAGGGTAAATTTCTATCTCAAGTTTTCAATTTTTAGCCTCAGCCTTATCTCTCTCTCTCTCTCTCTCTCTCTCTCTCTCTCTCACACACACACACACACACACACACACACACACATAGACACATGCACACACTTAAAAGGGATATGTGCCTATTTATGTTTCAGCACTGTGTTCTGATTAAGTGATATTAAAGCTTACCATGCCCAGACTCAAAAAGAAAGATATTTCAGGTTCTTTTTTATCTGAAGATAAAACTTTATCAACAAATCCTTAAAAGTGTTTATATAGCACTAAATAACCACAGAAAATAATAAAGTGTGCAGAGACAAGGTGAATATTGAAAGTGTAATAGCACAATATAGGTAATATAAAATGGAAATAAAACAATGGGGAAGGGTTTCCAACTGGACAGGAGAGGGGGTGGACAATATAGAAAAAGAAGGGAAGAAGGGATGAAGGATGACTGTCATGGGTATTGTTCCATAAGATTACAAAACCATATTATTTAATATTTATCTAAATTTTTATACTACAATGTAAGTAAAATTATATTACAAACACACACACATAAATAATATAATAAATTATATCAATGTATCATATATAGGATAATATATACACACACACACACACACACATATATATATATATATATATATATATATATATATATATATATATATATATTAAACCACTTGAACTGACAATGTTCTCCAAAAGAATGATGGACTAACAAAAATCCAAATACCAGGTACAAGATACATTCTTTTCAATAGTTTGTCAGATGTCGGAGTTCAGCTCCTGCAGGTCAGAGAAACTGGAAAGGTGTATGGCGTTGATTTATACTAAACAAACATGGGTACTTATGTGAGGGACAAAATTTGATGCCTCCCCTCTCCTCCCCTCCTCTTCCCTCTTCCCTCCCCTCTCCCCTCCCCTCCTTCCTGCCCTCCCCTCTCCCCTCTTCCCTCCCTTCCCCTCTTCCCTGCCTGCCTCTCTTCTCTCCTCTTCTCTCAAAGAGAGGGAGAAGCAATAATATGAATAAAGGAGACAAGACCATGATGGGGAAACAAAAATACCTGACCCAAGCTTGTTTGAGCTCACTCTCAAGACTGACTGCTGGCAAACATGCATGGAAATGAACCATGCAGGAAACCCTATAAATGTGGGTGACTGTTGTGTGGGTTGGGCAGTTTGTGGGATTACTGGCAGTGGAATCAATATTTATCCCTAGTACATGATGTTGGCATAGAAAAGAGTTCCACAATAGCACTAAATGGAGTATAACAAAAGTTTATTTATTTGAGAATAAACTCACAGAAAAAAATAATGATCTACAGTTCTCCTCTGCTTGTACTAGGAACTGGAACTGAACCCAGCAGTCAAGAGACCCACATATACTTTTCATCTGCAGTTATAGTACATGAGACCATGCCCAATGTGGGCCAGTATCTTAAAGACTAATGACTGATGGGGCTGGAGAGATGGCTCAGTGGTTAAGAGCATTGCCTGCTCCTCCAAAGGTCCTGAGTTCAATTCCCAGCAACCACATGGTGGCTCACAACCATCTGTAATGAGGTCTGGTGCCCTCTTCTGGCCTGCAGACATACACACGGACAGAATATTGTATACATAATAAAGAAATAAATTTAAAAAAAAAGACTAATGACTGAATAACTTCTCACAGCAGCACCAACTGGCTTTTTGGAGTCCATTTTCTTTAGAATGATAACTTGCTTAGCCTAGATACAGGGGGAAATGCTTTGGTCCTGCCTCAGTGTTGTGACAGACTTTGTTAACTTCCCACTGCAGGCCTTTCCCACGCTGAGGAGTGGACAGTTGTTGAGGTGAGAAGATGGGGGGATCAGGAGGAGGGAGAGAGGGGAACTGGAATTGGTATGTAAAGCAAAAGGTGTTTCTTTTTAAAAAAAGAAGTAAGCCTCTGAAAATGTAAGCCACCTTGATTAAATGTTTTTGTCATTCTAAGTGTTGCAATAATCATAGTGTCTCTTCAGAGCAAAAGAAACCATAACTAAGACATAAGCGAAAGACATGTACAACAAAAATCTCATATCTTAGAATAATGAAATTTATGAGGATATCAGAAGAAGTGAATATCTCCCATGATCATGGATCTGTAGGTTTAACATAGTAAAAATAGTTATCCTACCAAAAGCAATCTACAGATTCAATGTAATCCCCATTAAAGATCCAAAACAATTCTCTACAGATGTTGAAAGAACAATATTCAACTTCATGTTGAAATAACAAACAAACAAAAACCAGGATATCCAAAATAATCTTATACAAAAAACAAACAAAAGAAAACAAAGAAAAATCTCAGGGGGTATCTCCATCCCCGATTTCAAGCTTTACTACAAAACTAAAGTATTAAAAACCGCATGGTATTGTCCTAAAAACAGACAGGTTCATCATTGGAGCTGAATTGAAGGCTGAGATGTAAATCCACATGCCCAGGGACCAGATTTTGGTAAGCTAAAAATATATGGTAAAAAGAAGAAAGAATCTTCAACCAATAGTGCTGGTCTAACTGAAAGTAGGTATGTAGAAAATACAAATTGATTCATATCTATCACTCTGCAAAAAACCACAAATGCAAGTAGATCAAAGACCTCAACATAAAACCAGATACACTGAACCTGATAGAAGAGAAAGTGTGGAAGATCCTTGTAAACATTGGCACAGGAGACAATTTTCTGAACAGAACATAAGTAACCCAGGCACTAGTATCAGAATTTAATCAATGTTACCTCATGAAGCTGAAATACTTCTGTAAGCAAAGAGTAACATTGTTAGGATAAAAGAGCAACCCACAGAATGGGAAAATATTTTGCACATCTGACAGAAGGCAGATGGCCAAAATATATAAACAACACAAGAAACTAGACATCAACAAAGTGAATAATCCAATTAAAAAGTGGACTACAGATCTAAACAGAGATTTCTCAATTGAGATAACTCAAATAGTTGAGGCTCACTTAAAGACAGGCTCAAAGTTTTTAGCTATTAGGGAAAATGGCTTTGAGATTCCATTTTACTGTTAGAATAATTAAGATCAATAGCAGAAGTAGCAGCTCATGGTAGTGAGCATGTGGAACAAGAAGAGTACACTTCCACTGTTGGTGGAAGTACAGACTTTTACAGCCACTTTGGAAATCAGAATAGATTTCTCAGTAAACTGTGAATCAGTGGACCTCAAAACCTGTCCTATCACAGGAACACTTGTTCAACTAGGATTGTGGCAGTTTTATTCATTATAGACATAAGCTGAAAACAGTCCATCAACTCAAAAATGAATAAAGAAATTGTGATTCATTTACACAGTGGAGTATTATTAAGATGATGAAAACAAAGAAATCATGACATATGCAGAGAAATGGCTAGAACCTGAAAAAATCATCCTGAGCAAGGTAACACAGAGCCAGAAAGATAAACATGGTTTGTTTTCACTTATACGTGGATATTGTAAAATGCAACATAATCATAATATGCTCCATAGACGAAGAGAGGCTAAGTTAGAAGCAGGTTAAGAGGGTAACAAAAGGACTTCCCTGGTAATGATAAATAAAGCAGATTTCAAGATTTTCTTTTTTTTCCATTTATTTATTTATTTTAATTAAAAATTTCCACCTCCTCTCCTCCTCCCATTTCCCTTCCCTCCCCACATCCCCTCTCTCTCCCTCTCCAGTCCAAAGAGCAGTCAGGGTTCCCTGCCCTGTGGGAAGTCCAAGGTCCTCCTCCCTCCATCCAGGTCTAGGAAGGTGTGTATCCAAGCAGACTAGGCTCCCACAAAGCCAGTACATGGAGCAGAACCAAAACCCAGTGCCATTGTCTTTGGCTTCTCAGTCAGCCCTCCTAGTCTGCCTTGTTCAGAGAGTCTGGTTTGATCACGTGCTCCATCAGTCCCAGTCCAGCTGGCCTTGGTGAGCTTCCTTTAGATCAGTCCCACTGTCTCAGTGGGTGGGTGCACCCTTTGCGGTCCTGACTTCCTTGCTCTTGTTCTCCCACCTTCTGCTCCTCATTTGCATCTTAGGAGCTCAGTCCAGTGCCCCAATGTGGGTCTCTGTCTCTAGCTTCATCCATCGCCAGATGAAGGTTCTATGGTGATATGCAAGATAGTCATCAGTATAGCTATAGGATAGAGCCATGTCAGGCTCCTTCTCCTCAGCTGTCCAAGGATCTAGCTGGGGACATCTCCAAGGACACCTGGGAACCCCTCTAGAGTCAGTCTCTTGCCAACCCTAAAATGGCTCACTAAATTAAGATATCTACTTCCCTGCTCCCATATCCACCCTTCCTTCATCCCAACTGTCCCATTCCCCCAAGCTCTCCCCATCCTCCCTTTCTCACTTTTTTCTCCCCATCTCCCCTTACCTCCACCCCACCCCCACCCCCAAGTGCTCAATTTTTGCCTGGAAATCTTGTTTCCTTTCAATATCCAGGAGGAGAACTATATGTTTTTCTTTGGGTTCACCTTTTTATTTAGCATCATGAATTATACGCTCAATGTCCTTTATTTATGGCTGGAGTCCAGTTATGAGTGAGTACATACCATATTCATCTTTTTGGGTCTGGGTTACTTCACTCTGGATAGTGATTTCTATTTCCATCCATTTGCATGCAAAAGTCAAGATGTCAAGTGTAGACGGGGTAGGTGAGGCACAAGAGTGATCAAAACCTAGAGGGAAGAGGGAAATTACTGGAAGAAATGACTAGAATTGGGGACTACTAGGGGGAGAGGAGCTAGTGCAATAGAAACTCCATGTTATTTATGAGAGTAACTGTTACCTATGAGAGTAACCTTAGCAAACACTCTTAATAAGGGGGGCAAGGAGTCTGAACTGGCCATATTCTGTAAGCAGCCAAGGCCTGAAGTAGAGGGGTTGGGACACCAACCCATCTACAAAATGTTTAGTTTATAGTGTGTCCTGACTGCAGAGGGTTCTGGAAATGGAGCTCAGAAGAATGCTCATCAGACCAGAGACTTTAACTAGCAACTGATGAGAGCATATGCAGAGTACCACAGCTAAACATTAGGCAGAACTTGGGGAATCCAGCAGAGGAGGGGAGGAAAGATCTAAGGAATCAGAGGGATCAGGGTTAGTTAGTTCAAGGCCAACCTGGTCTATAAGAGCTAGAGTTCAAGGTCAGGCTCTAAAACTACAGCGAAACCTTGCATTTTTAAGTAGCCAGTAGGTCACCAAAGTAACAACTTTAAAGTAGATACCCAAGCAACAACTTCTTTCTTTTCTTTCTTTCATTTTTATTTTTTTTAATTTTGTATAAATCATTCTTTAAATCTCTTATCCTGAGAATAGTTTGCCATTTTATTAATAGCTTACTGTCTGAGATTGATGTACAAGATTATTTTTGAAATTTCCCTTTCTAGCTGCCTGATGAGCTGTTACGATCATTTTTCGACGATTGATGTTAGGTTCAGAATTGAAGAAGTCGTTGCGATGTTAGTCTCCTGCTATACATCACTGTGGGACTGCTTCCCCTTTATCTGCTCTTTTATTGGGGATATTAAATGTCTGTGGTAGTTCTACTTCAGTTACGAAAAAATGATCAAGTTTCTCAGAATATATTTTATGGTTTTCAAAATCCTACAAATGATACTTCTTCCTTATTCTCTGATGTAGATGATACAGTTAAGTGGAAGAGCTGTAACAGGAAGAGATACTTGTAACAAATGCTTTTAAGGGTGCCATTTTTCTTATACTGATGTCAGATAATGGAAATAAAATGTAAAATTAAAAGTTCAAAGTTTTAGGGTTTAAGGACTTGGATTTATCATAGTGAATTAGATCTTTAATAATATCCATAATTGCAGGCTATAAGTACTGAGGAAAGGCATAGAACATAACTTTAAGACTTAACCCAATAAAATTTGATAACCAGGTAACTAAGGTCACAACACTAAGGAAAGAGAAATCAAAATGGAGCCACAATCTTTTAGAAATATCATTTGCTTAGCAAATCTCAGAGGGTCACTCATTTTCTTTAGAGAAAATGGTTCTGATTTAAATTATGTACAGTTTTTATGTAATTAAAAATTAGCACTATATAATATCCAATTATATTCATAGACAATGATACTAGTTTAAAAAATAAACTTTTCTACATTCAAGTATGTAGCCAATATTCTTTTATTACTGAGTTATCTATATTCTAATGATTTCATTGCAGACTTTTGATAGTAAGTTCAAAATAAGTCAGAAAAATTAAAATAAACAATATTTTGGGCCCGTACACCCATGTATGAATTTTTAAGTTAACATATCCACCAATATGTTGGTTAGCAGCTAGTGAAATAAAATTCACAGTATTCAGAAACATAGAAATACCAAATCTGAACTCCGTACAGCAAAAGGATGGATAAAGATATTTATAAAAATATAAGTAGAAGATGATTTCCAATGAGTGAGTGAAAGGCCTTTGATTATCATGCTTTATATTTAAGTAGTATATGTAAGTTTCTACAGTACATATGTGGTGCAGGAGAATTGTCTGTAATCTGTCAATCATGTTTTAAATAAATGCTGATTGGCCAGGCAGGATGTATAGGCGGGAAAACCAGACAGGAAGTAGAAATGATGCAATGAGAACAGGAGAATACTGGGAAGGAGGAAGTTGATTCCTCCCACTCCTGCCCAGACAACAGAAGCAGCAGGATGTGATCTGCCCCACTGAAAAAGGTTCTGAGCCACATGGCTAACATAGATTAGAAAAATGGGTTAATCAAGATGTGAGAGTTAGCCAATAAGAAGCCTGACCTAATAGGCCAATCAGCTTTATAACTTATAGAGACCTATGTGTGATTTTCTTTGGGGCTAAACAGTTGTGGGGTACCGGGTGGGACAAAAACCCCAACAAACAAGCAGTCTGGCCCTTGTGTTACATATATGTTCATTTTTCTGTATTCACTAAACAGTTAGTAGACACTTAGATTATTTCTTGGCTATTGTGACAAGTAATGCAATAAACTTGAACATGTTAAATACATGCCAATAAACTTTATTTCTTTTAATGTATATGTAATAATAGCTCCCTGAAGGTTTCTTGTTTATACAGTGATACTATGTTATCTCTAACAACATTTTCCAAAATTTTTACAGGCAAAAAATAAAAAAAAAGACTAAAAAATGTTCTATAAGAACTAAATGGGCTTTAGACTTGTTTATTGGATCTGCAAACCATACAGTATTAATTATTCAAAAATACCAGAAAATTTCTTTTGCTATGAGATATGAACACTATCTCTGACTGGCCTCAATTCACTATGGAATTGAAATCTCAAATTTATTTTGTAAGTGTCCTATATAACTGAGTTAAGGCTTGATTTTCCTATCTTCTTGTTTCCATTTCTTGAAGTTCTAGGATTATAGATTTGTATCAATATGTCTAGATAGGGATTTTTAATTTTTTCTGGTGTTTGAAGCTAGAGCCTATTTCATGCTAAAGAAATGTCCCATTACTGTCTTACATCTTCCAGAATTAGAATTATGGTAACAGATTCGCATCAAGAAAAAGCGGCTAAGAACTTGAAGTATTAGCAGAGTTCAAGGGAGGGTTACTGGAAAAAGATAGGGTGAGAAAATGGAAGGGAAAATCATAAAATACTTTTTCAATTAAAACATGTTTAATAGTCAAATGTATTGTCTTGGCTCAAACGGATAATCCTTACAGTTTGGGGGAGTGAGAAATAAGGAACACTGAAAGTTGCAGCTTAGCCTGGTCTACATAGTGAATTTTATCCAGTCATAACAATTAAAAAATCACATGTGAACAAATTAGAATAAATCAATTATCCTTCATGAATACTTATAAAAATAGGTCATTCATTTTAATAAAGATTAAAACAAAGTCACATATTTGGCATCATATGTATAATTTCTTAACATAGTTAGTCATTAGCTCATTATTAGTTAGATTCGAAATTAGCTATAATAATCAATGCAAACAAAAGTAAAGATGTATTCACAACTTAAAATACATGCGTAGAGTTTTACAAATAAATATGAAAATACTACTTGGAATTACATTGTGGAGAACTGGTCCTGAACCTCACAGGCTGAAGCAATCAGAGTGCTATAGGGTCCCACACCTTATTTGTGCATCACAATAGGACTGAATCTGGTATAGTCTCCCTCTTCTGCAGTGTGTTGGTGGGGACAAGGGAAAGATACCCTCCTCCTACTACTACTACCTCTAGCTGGGGCAGAGCTCACCCTCCTCTTTTCCAATTGCAGCACTTGGGAAAGCGGCGCCTGTATCTCTTCCGGACAGCAAAGCGGAGCTGACCCTGTTGACAGGGGCATGGGTGAGTTGGTTGAGAGCATGAGCGTGAGAGAACTAGTGCCATCCTTCATCTTCCATATGGCGATATGGGTAGGAGAGGAGAGATGCCCCATCGCCTACCCCTTACTGTCTGTAGCAAGTGAGGGAACTAAACCTGAGATCATAAGAGCAGGAGAGGTGCAACTGACTCTCGCCAGCTGCAGCACTTGAGAGAACAGCCATGCACCTTGCCTGGACAGTCCAGTAGAGCTGAGCCTGTTCACCGTGTCTCAGGTGAGCCAGTCCCAAAGTTGTGAGTGTGTCATAACTGACTTTCCTACTCATCTGTTATGCAGCAGCATAACAAGGGCAAGGAAAGATGCTCCTCCGTTCCTCTTTACCCCTCACCAACTGCAGCAGACAAGGAATCTGACCCTCCCCCTTATCAGTTGTGACATTCAGGAAAGTGGGTCCTGCTCCTTGCCTGGGCAGCACAGCAGAGATGATCCTGTTGACAGTAGAGAGTTGGCGTGAGAGTGGGATAGCTGGTCATGCTCCCTTGTTTGCAGCGTGGTGGTGTGGGCAGGGAAGAGATGCAGCAGTCTGCCCCAACTGCCTGTGGAGAGTAAAAGTGTTGACCTTGAGGCCTTAAGAGTAGGAGAGCTGTTCCTGCCTCTCGCCATCAGCATCAACAGCAGTTGGTAGAGCGGTCCCTGCAACTTCCTTGGAAATGCAGTAGAGCTAGCCCTGATGATATAGGTGTAGCTGAGGGCATGAAAGCAGGAGAATTAACCACACACCTTGCTCATTGCTGTTTAGGGTGAACTAGCCAGAGCAATTCCAGAGAGCTCACTTATAGCTGTTTCTTTTCTAGTTGAAGAATTTTGTTAGATGGAGAGTTTAGGCAGGTTCCACAAACTAACAAGTATGGGACTTGGAGTCACTTGGGTAAATGTTTAAAAGTGGCATAGCTGGATCATAGGATCCAAAGTAGTAGTACTAGTCTATGATTCCACATCATTGTATTTTCTTATCTTTCTTCCACATTCTCTCCAGCAGTTGTCTACATAATGGAGAGATACTTACATATCAGTGTTTACTAAAGCACTATTTGTGAACCTGGTGTCCAATGGCAGAAGAATGGGTACATATAGTTTTCCTGCCATAAAAGAAAAAAAATGTAGTTTCCTTCAAAATGGATTCAACTGCATATAATCATATTAAGTGATATAAGCCACGCTTGGAAGGATTTTATTGTGGTTTCTTTTAGGTGTGTTACAGTATTTTATAAAGATATTTAGGGTTATGAATTTATACATGATGTGAGAGTAAAGGTAAGACTGTCAGGGATAAAGTGAACTCACAAGAGATAAAATAGGTGAAATAATATTTGAAAGCAAATAGATATACTTCATCCAGAATTAATTTGGTATTAGTATAGAGCTAATAATATTTTCATCTAACCACCATGATACTTACTGTCTTCAGGTGAATATCAAGTATTTGGAAATAGTATACATGAATTTAGGTGATATAAACATTCCTTTTATTATCATTTCTCAAATATGCTGTAATACTACAAACCAAATAAAGCACACTGATGATAAATCAGTGTTAATATTTATGAGTATTGTTTCAGATTAGTAATGAAATTCACTGTCATGAACCATAATAAAATTTGTTTTTTTATGGGAGTTAGTGATATTTTTCAGTAAAGAGCCGAGTACACACACATTTAGCTATCGAGCCACTTGGCCATTGTCACAAAGTCTCTGGGTGGTGGAGGAAGGTCATTGGCTAATAAAGAAACTGCCTTGGCCCATTTTATTGGTTAGACCATAGGTAGGTGGAGTAAACAGAACAGAACGCTGGGAGGAAGAGGAAGTGAGCTCAGACTCCACAGCTCTCCTCTCCGGAGCAGACGCCTCAGAGGGACGCCATGCCCCAGCTCTGACCCAGGATGGACTTAGGCTAGAATCTTTCTGGTAAGACTGGTGCTCACAGATTATTAGAGATGGGTTGATCGGGATATCAGAATTAGCCAGTAAGGGCTAGAGCTAAAGGGTCAAGCAGTGTTTAAAAGAATACAGTGTCCGTGTAATTATTTCGGGGCAAAAGCTAGCCGTGCGGGCGGCTGGGGTTCTGGGGTGCAGCCCCGCCGCCCTTATTACTACATCTGGGCCAAGAGAAAACTAAATTAATGCATATGGGACATGGTAACATTCCAGTAATAACATTCTTTGACCCTAAAATTTGAATTTATTTTAATTTAAATAATACTCTTTCTCTTTTTTTCTCATCTGTTTGCTAATGTCACAAACAATCTTAACAACTAGGAAATAGTAAAATAAATGTGTTGAACTTACATATAGGCATGGATTGTTTACCATTATTCTTCAATTTGTAGCAGGGCTACTCTGTGTGTTTTACAGAGGGCACAGATGTCAATATGTACCATCCATGATCTTTCAGTTCAATGAATTTGATTCAGAGATGACCACTCAGAACTGCTAGTCACACATTTAAGTCACATTATTTATCTTACTGACTGTATACTCTCTTTAACCATTACTTTATTTTTGAAAACATTTTATGATTCTGACTTACATCATAAAGGCATATTAAAGTTTATTCAGTGTATTGTTAAGTTTATTTTTGTTTTAGTTGAATAATTTATTTATCTTTAGATTCAGGGCTTTACCCTGTGGAGGTGCAGTTTCCCTCCATGATCCACTGAGCTTTGTATCCTGATGATTATCAGACTTTTTCATACTGGAAGAGTAGTAGTAGAAATTACTGTGGTGAAAAATTTCAATAAAGATTCATAAAATTTTGCCCAGGCTGATATGACCTCTCTAAATTAATTATTTCTTAGTCCCCATTGTTCTTTCTTCAAACACCAAATCATTCATTTATCTCAGCAAAAGAAGATTAAAAAAAAATAATGACTACCATGTATTGGTTCATAGCCTGGAAACCACATAGAGAAAATAAGGAAAATGTGAGGCGTCAGAAATGCTTAAAATTTAGACATTGCATACATAATGGCATAGAAGAAGCTAAATACCTATATTAATTATAAGTGACTAAGAAAACAGAGTTAAATAATGTTCTAAAACAACAAATAAATGGGCTATTATTGCAAAAAAGCATCAGAATAGTTAATGTAAATACAGTGAACATGATGAAAAGGTCTAAGAGTATAACTATGTCTAATAGCTCAGGCAGTGACCTTCAGCAGAGGGCAAACAGTCTCCTACATTTTACTGGAAGCACAGGAACAATGATGTAAACTCCTATAGCTCATTCTTCTCTTCTCTTCATTGACCTCTTTTTCCTCTCAACTCTTCCTTAAACTCCTACTCCTTATGTAGCAGCAGCAGTACCAATGCAGCTGGCCACTCTGAGGATGAGTACTGATAAAGACAAAGAAATAAAAGCCCTTTTGCACAGTACCAACAGGCTTAAAGCATCAATGCAGCTCTCACAGCAGACTTTCAGAGATTCTTCACAAACAGGTCGCCTTTAATCCCAGCATTCGGGAGGCAGAGGCAGGCAGATCTCTGTGAGTTCGAGGCCAGCCTGGTCTACAAGAGCTAGTTCCAGGACAGGAACAAAAAGCTACGGAGAAACCCTGTCTCGAAAATAAAAAAAAAAAATCAAATTTTCTAGAATTCAAAACTTTATAAGTAGTTTCCATTGCGAAAAAGAAAATTAATAATAGATATGCAAATACTTTTAAGAGTGAATCTTATCTTTTTTAAAAATATATTAGAAATATATGTGTAGAAAATAATTGAAGCTGAAAACTGGTAAATCTGTCTCTAGGGTAAATCTTTTTTTAATGAAACACTCTGTATGAAATGAAAATCTTATTTGGCTACATGAAAGATTAGAAAGGTTTTCCAGATAATGGATCAGAACATCATATATTGCTTCATATGTATTTTTGACTACGTTTATTAAGAAAGACTTAACAAATGCATTGTTACTATAACTACTATAACTATAGTTTTCCCACTGTTGATCATTTCTCTATTTTTGTTTGTGCCCATAAATTATTTGAATATTTGATCTTGAATGTGTAAACTTAACAAACATGAAATAACATAGGGAATGCTCCAAGTTTAAAATAAAATAAGTTGTTTTTCATCTTATGTAAGCAATAATTTTGATTGCTTTCTAATGTTGGTATTGTTTATGTAAAAAAAAATGTATTAGCAGAACATACCTGAGCTTTTTTTACTAATGTTACAATCTGCAAGGCATGGCATTGAAATTTATTACCATTTGTGTGTTCTCAGCAGCATTTTGTATGAAGATTTATACTTTTTTAATTTATTTTTTTCTAATGAAAGTTTTAAACTTCAATTTGTCATTTTACTTATTTAGTCAGTCCTGCTTTTCTATACTTAGTAAATTGAATAAATTTCCTATTAGTTCTATTTTGCATTTAATTGCATATTTTACATTGTATGACAACTCATTAACAAACTATAAACCTTAAATTAATTCATATTAAAAACTGAGATATTGCAGAAAGTACTAACAATTCATTAGTTTTTAAGTTTAGGCAATTATTTTGACTGGTGATAATTATATCAAAAGTACTCTGCTAATTTCTTGGCAGGCAGAGGAGACTGAAATATGACACCAGATTGTTTTTCCTTCACCATTGCAAAAACTATCTCTCTGCTTTTAATTTTCAAACCTGAACCTTTCAGTTGCTTAAAAATTGTTCTCTTTGTGTTTGTGTGTGTGTGTGTGTGTGTGTATGTATCTGTAATTTGTGTGTATGTGGTGGTTTGAAGAAAAATGGCCCCTATAGGCTCACAGGGAGTGGCACTGTTAGGAGGTGTGGCCTTGCTGAAAGAAGTCTGTCACTGGAGGGCAGGCTTTGAGGCACAAGCCAGGCCTGCTATGTCTCACTTGCGTTTTTTGCCACCACTGGATCCAGATGTGGAATTCTCAGTTGTGGAATTTCTCCTGTACCATGGTTTCCTGAAGGCTTCATGCTTCCCACAATGACAATAATAAACTAAATCTCTGAAACTGCAAGCCAACCCCAATTGATTGCTTTCCTTTGTGAGAAATTTTGTGGCCATGGGGGTCTCTTCACAGCAATAGAAACCCTAAACAAAACAGTATATAAGTGAATATGTGTACATCACATACATTCAGGAGCTCTAGAAAGGTGTAAGATGGGTAAGATATTCTGGATTTGATATTACATACATTTGTGAGCTTCTATGTGAGTCCTAGGAACCAAACCCAGGTCACTGTATGAATTTTCTTACACACTGAGCAATTCTCCAGCCCTCTATTACCTTTTACAGTAATAAATTGTAAGATAAAATAATCCATTAAAGTAGTCTATATTCAGAATATTATGAATATACTAGAAGACTCAAACTACAATGATATGAGTAGAACAGTTGAATGCAGAAAGCAGGAGGGAGACTACCTTCATCAAGGGGCGCCACTTTCATCTGCTTCATTTATGCAACATTTGTAGCAAATTACACTTAAGTAGAACATTTCACACCTAATAAAATATTGAAGCTTACCATAGCATGTTGTAAAACATTGTGAGCAGAAACCTAATATAAGAGGTCAGTCTGGAAAAGAAAGATTCTGACTAAAAATAGATAGGAATCATATTTTATATCAGAAAATCCAAGGAAATTGAAATCACCCAATATCGAGAATATCTGGACCATTGCTACCGAGAAAAATAAAGTGTTTAATTCTAAAAAGAGAAATGTGATAATGAGCAACACAAGGTGTAGTGGCTTGAATCAGCATGACTTGTGGTGCCTGCACTATCTGGAACTGCAGTCTAGCAAGGGTCTGAGAAGCATGGGTCACTCTTGAAGCAAGAATGTCAATTTTATTGTGGTCCAGGGCAGCTTATATAGTGCTCTCCTTGATTAGTGGCCACTCCCTAGCTCTCAGGATTTTTCAGCTGCAAGCCCACTAGAAACCACTTCCTTATTATCAGGAACTCTTGAGGGTCTTGTGTTCAGGACAGCTGCAAGTATAGGAAAACAAGTTGTTTAATCCAAAAGGAAAAGGGTCATAGAAAATTCAGGGTCTGAGGGTCTGAAGTCCCCTAACAACGACTCCTTTATGCTCAAAACACAAGGTGTGGTGGTTTGAGTAAGCATGACTCCCATAGGCTCTCAAAGTGTAGTGGTTTGAATAAGCATAGATCCCGAAGGCTCACAAAGTTGAATGCTTGGTCACTAGTTAGGGGCGCTAGTCAAAAGAGATTAAGAAGTGTGGCCCTGTTGAGTAGATGTGGCCTTGTTAGGGGAGGTATGTCACTTGTGATGGGCTTTGGTGTTCAAGCCAGGTCCAGTGTCTCTCTCTTCCTATTGCATTGATCTGGATATAGATCTGGATAGAGAACCTTGAACTATTTCTACAGCACCATGTCTGCCTACATGTCACCAATATCCCACCATGAAGATAATGGACTAGACATCTAAACTTTAAGCCAGGCCCAATTAAATGCTTTCTTTTATAAGAATTTCTGTGGTCGTGGTTTTTCATCAAAACAAAATGAAACTGTTTAATATAGAAGTTGGTACCAGAGAATAGGATTTTGTTATAAGATGCTTGACCATGCTGCTTGTTGTCCAAATGTAGATCTCAGAATTTTGGAATGGGAATGTCATTGAACACATTAAGCAGGGCTTAATGAATCATACTAGTGGGAGCATGGAAGTCAGTGCTGAGGAACACAATTCGAAATCTGGAGATATGACTAAAGATGTCTCAGAAGAGAAAAATATTAGTAAGTGGCCTAGAGACTGTTTTTGTGATGTTTTAGCAAAGAAAGTAGCTGCTTTTTGCCCTTGTCCAAAACATCTACATGAGATTACATTGAAGAGTTTGCGATTAATGACACTGGCAGAGGATATTTCAAAACAGCCGTGTTTTGACTGTGTTCTGTGCTTGTTAGTGACCACTGTTATGAATACATACATTGAAAAATACAAGAAAAATGCAAGTTTTAAGTTTGTGTATAAAAGGAACAAGAGGAAATATAATGAAGCTGAGTCCAGTGCTCAAAGAGATAAAAGTTTAAAGGAAATCCTGATGTAAAAAGAAATAAAGTGAGTGGAAGCCTCAGGACAAGACCCCACCCAGGTAAACTCTCAACTTATGAAAAGGAATTAAAGAAAATCTTAACTAGCAAAAAAGAAGAGTCAAAAGTTTGTGAAATATACATGAACAAGGGTCAATTCAAGCCCTAGCAAGCAGAAGAAATTGTCAGATTTGGTCATATGGATTTGGTTTTAGAGTTATGGATACAAAAAAGAGGTTGGGGAATCTCCATCTACAGGTATGGACAACTGTTGAGGCCAGTCATGTTTCAGGGGTGTTTCTGCATGCGGCGGTCAGAAAGGTCATTATGTGAAGCTTTTAAGGTGAATCTTGGATTGGGATGGAAACTCTAAGCTTTTGCAAACACCAGAATCATGGGATACCTGCTTAGGAGAGCTGCAGACAAGGTGTAGCAACAGAGCAAGAGAGAGAAGTCTGTTTCAGGCAACAGAGCTAGGAAAAGTTGGAAATTTGGATAGCACTTTGAATTAGACATGGACAATTAGAAGTTGGAGTTTGCACTGGTGGTTTTCAGTCTTGCTTTGGACAAGTATTTCCTCACTATGCTCCCTCTTTTTGGAATGGTAATGTAAATTTCAGCCACTGCATCTCTAAGTATATAATTTGCTCTTTGATTTTTGATTTTACAAGGGCTTATAGTTAAGAGATTGCCATAAACCTTGAAACCACTTTGAACTTTGGGCATTAAAGACTTTTACTTTTAAACAGTGTTGAGACTATTATAGACAATGGGGAGTTTTGAAGGTAGAATGAAAGCATTTTTGCATTATGATATGGCTATGAGGGTCTATGAGAGCCATTGAGTCAAATGCGGTGGTTTAAATAAAAATGTTCGTTTATTTGAAGGCTGGGTCATTTGCGTGGGGGCACTAATTGAGAGATATTATGAGGTATGGTTTTATTGGAGTATATGTAGCCTTGCTGGTAGAAGTGTGTCACTGGGGCTTGGTTTGGGGATTTTGAAAACTCAAGCCAGGCCAAGTGGCTCTCAAGTCATATTGCCCATTGATCCAGATTAAGAACTGTCAGCACTGTGTTTGCCTGCATGGCATGCTATTCCATGCCATGAAGAATATATACACATTAGAGTACTATGCTGCGGTAAAAAACAATGACTTCTCGAATTTTGCATGCAAATGTATGGAAATAGAAAACACTATCCTGAGTGAGGCAACCCAGACCCAAAAAGATGAACATGGGATGTACTCACTCATAATTGGTTTCTAGCCATAAATAAGAGTCACGGAGTCTACAATTGCTGAAACTAAAGAAGCTAAATAAGAAAGTGAACCCAAGGAAAAACATATAGTTATCCTCTTGGCTATGGGAAGTAGACAAAATTGCTGGGGAGAAAATTGGGATCTTGGGAGTGGGGTGGGATGGGGGTAAGGGGAGATGGGGAGAGAAAAGCGAGAAGGGGAGAATGGGGGAACTTAGGGAAACAGGACGATTGGGATAAATGAAGGTTAGATAGGAGAGCAGGGAAGCACAATTCTTAGTTAAGGGAGCCTCCTTAGGGTTGGCAAGAGACTTGAACCTAGAGTGGCTACAAGGAGCCCAAGGCGATGTCCCCAGTTAGTTCCTTGGGCAGCTGAGGATAGGGAACCTGAAATGACCCTATCCTATAGCCATACTGATGAATATCTTGCATATCACCATAGAACCTTCTTCTGGTGATGGATGGAGATAGAGACAGAGACCCACACTGGAGCACTGGACTGAGCTCCCAAGGTCCCAATGAGGAGTGGAAGGAGGGAGAAGATGAGCAAGGAAGTCAAGACCACGATGGGTCTACCCACCCCACTGAGACAGTGGGGTTGATCTAATGGGAGCTCACCAAGGCCAGCTGGACTGTGACTGAAAAAGCATGGGATAAAACCGGACTCTCTGAACATGGCGAACAATGAGGGCTGCTGAGAAGCCAAGGACAATGGCTTGGGGTTTTGATCCTACTACATGTTCCGGCTTTTTGGGAGCCTAGCCAGTTTGGATGTTCACCTTCCTAGACATGGACGGAGGGGGGAGGACCTTGGACTTTCCACAGGGCAGGGAATCCTGACTGCTCTTTGGATTGGAGAGGGAGGGGGAGAGGACTGGGAGGAGGGGGAGGGAAATTGGAGGCTGGGGGGAGGCGGAAACTTTTTTCTTTTTTTTTCCTTTTCTCAATAAAAAAAAAAAAGAAAATAGGCAAAACTTCTGAAACAACAATCCCCAATACGATTCTTTTATAAGAGTTGGTATGGTCACAATGTCTCTTCATAGCAATAGAACACTGACTAAAGCGCAGAGAAAGGAAAAAAACAAATAGTAGATTTTACATCTTTTTCATATGAAAGAATAGAATTAAGATAAAAGCCAATACTTTAAAATGAGGTTGAAAAATACATACAACCAGTGTGGCTGCGCTGTGCTTCTGCGTCATCAGTAGTAGTCAGTTTACTGAGCAATGCACCCATTGAAATTATAAAGGCCTAACTCCTGAGTAGAAGATGATAGAAAAAATGTTTCACTTGACATATGTTATTTGATATTTACATATAAAAATATGGAAAACACTGATTTGAAAATGAATTATGCTAATAAAATGATTTAATGTTCTTTTTATCAAGCAAAACTACCATGACAACAACATTGTATACTTAGATAAACCTAACCAAAATTAATACATATGAATGTACGATTATTTTTCTCTGAATATAGATGCTATTTTTTTCTTATTTCTTGCTTTATGCTTTAATGAAAGCCATGCATCATTGCTTTAAGTGAAGTAAAGCATAGGATAAAAGAGAACATTGCTATTAACCTCTAACATTAGTGTGTTTGGAGGCAGTGACAAGTTTAATAACTCAAAGATAAAATACTCAAAGTGTAATTACCTAAGCCTGCTTCACCGTGGCACATTAACATAGGGTAATAAACTTAAGTCTATTTTCACAGAGGGATGAAATCATAGTCCATAATCAATTGTATCCATTTTGTGGCTTATGGAGTGACTGCTCTTTCAAAAGGAGGTCATCATCTTATGTTTCACTTTTGTCAAATGACACAGTGCTTCAACTTATTGTTACGTAAAATTGATTTTAAATAATTTGGACTTAAAGTCAACATCTAGCTCTGACTTAAACCTACTTCTTTTTTTTAATATCTAACTTAATCCAACAATTATTTGACATTCAGGTTATATATCATTTTAACATCTCAGGTTATTTGAATCTCAACAATTAAATTAGTGTTTTTAGGGTGAATAAAAAAGGGTGATGTGTCAGAATATACCCACGTGTTACATAAATATAAAATATGTTTTGTAAGAAAATAGGGTTTCCTGTAAAGAGAAATATGAAGAATAGTTTTCTCCCCACTCCTGATTAATTTCCTTGTTTATATCATTTTTGGTCACATAGTTTTCTTTCATTGTAAAACATTAAAGAAGAATTTAAAAAAAACATACAAATTGAATTATAGAAACAAATTACCTACTACTTTTAATGTTTAGCTTTAATCATAAACAAATGTGAGCTTTACAGATGATATAGAAATATATGAATAGATTTATGAGGGTTTGACATGCATTTTCTCTTTCTCATAACATGATTTTGAAGTTAGGCAGTGGTGGCACACATCTTTAATCCCAACACTCAGGAGGCAGAAGCAGGTGGATCTCTGTGAGTTCAAGGCCAGCCTGATCTACAAGAGCTAGTTCCAAGACAAGAAACCCTGCCTCAAAAAAATAAAAAAGCATGATTTTTAAAATTAAATATTTCTAAAATCTACTTACAAAATCTGAATGTATAGTCTTAAATTAAAGGGTAACTAAGGAAAAATTAAAATATAAAAGTGTTTTTCAGAAATAATCCTTTATATTTTTAGCAATATAATCAAATATGGTTTAGTAGAATAAACTTTCTAATGCAACACACGACATTAAGGTTAAGGATCTTGTTTTTTCAAACTATGCGTAGAAATGCCAACACTTACTTCACCTTTATTAGTCAAAAAAGAAAATCTGTAACACACTCAAGAGAGAATCTGTTGGCTCAGGTCTTTCCATGTGTTCAGAAAATCAGTTACTCACTACCTTTGTTATCTTATGAATTCCAGAGTAATATCATTAAATGATAAATATCCAGCTTAGTAATACCACTCTTGGGAATATACCCAAGAGATGCCCTATCATATGACAAAAGCATTTGTTCAACTATGTTCATAGCAGCATTATTTGTAATAGCCAGAACCTGGAAACAACCTAGATGCCCTTCAATGGAAGAATGGATGAAGAAAGTGTCGAATATATACATATTAGAGTACTACTCAGCGGTAAAAAACAATGACTTAGTGAATTTTGCATGCAAATGGATGGAAATAGAAAACACTATCCTGAGTGAGGTAAGCCAGACCCAAAAAGATGAACATGGGATGTACTCACTCATAATTGGTTTCTTGCCATAAATAAAGGACATTGAGCATATAATTTGTTATACTAGAGAAGCTAAATAAAAAGGTGAACCCAAAGAAAAACATATATTCATCCGCCTGGATATGAACCTTCATCTGGTGATGGATCGAGATAGACACAGAGACCCAAATTGGAGCACCGGACTGAGCTCTTAAGATCCAAATGAGGAGCAGAAGGAGGGAGAACATGAGCAAGGAAGTCAGGACCAGGAGGGGTGCACCCACCCACTGAGACAGTGGAACTGATCTACTGGGAGCTCACCAAGGCCAGCGGGACTGAGACTGACTGAATAAGCATGGGATGAAACCGGACTTTCTGAACGTGGCGGACAATGAAGGCTGATAAGAGGCCAAGGACAATGGCACTAGGTTTCGATCCCAATACATGCACTGACTTTGTGGGAGCCTAGCCTGTTTGGATGCTCACCTTCCTGGACCTGGATAGAAATGGGAGGACCTTGGACTTCCCTCAGGGCAGGGAATCTGGACTGCTCCTCATTCTCGAGAGGGAGGGGGAATGGAGTGGAGGGAGAGGGCAGTGGGGGGAGGGGGCTATGTGTGGGAGGAGGGGGAGGGGAATGGGAAAGGGGGAGGAGGTGGAAATTTTTTTTCAACAACTAAAAAAAATAAACAAAAACATAAACAAACAAAAAAACAGAAATAGAATAGAAATTATCATACAAATTTTAGCAAGTTGATGATAGATTTGTTATTGGCAAAATTTTATCAGTTATCCCGAAGAAGGAGAAAATATTCAGATATAATATTCCACTTCAAATTCTCAGGTTTTTGATAAAACTGGGGCATTGTGAGAAAAAGTCTACTTGTAAATTTACTTAATCTTTAAGGACTGAAAAATCACAGCCAAGACAATTTCAAATTTCACCATCATCCTCAATATTCTTATTATTAGTTTTCTCTTGTTTATTGTGCTTTTGCATTTTTGTGATTATATATATATATATATGTGTATACACACACACACACACACACACATATATATATATATATATATGGAGTTAACTATTCAAAATACCTAGAGATCTCCTCCAGATGATTTTGTATTCTAATCATAATGATGTTCAATAATTTGACTTTTTTATTTTTAATTAGTATTTTGTCTTTTAATTTCTCCATAATGTATTCATATCTAATTCTAAGAGTAGACAGTTTATTAAGATAATATGTAAGCCTACAGAGTAGTTCATAATAGTCTTTCTTTAAATAACTACAGAAATAGTTATTAAGAATATCATAATGCCTTTTGCCTATATTGTTTCTTAATCATAAGAGTATAGTAAAAATATTGGTTCAATTGTGTATTATTATAAGTAAATAGAATTTACTAAAATAACATTTTAGGACTCTGTTGGTATTTATCACTGTAGTAGAGTTTTTCTGGGCATGCTAATTTAACTATAATAAAAATTCCTTCTTTAAATATTTTATATTTATTAGTTACATTTACATGTATGAGAGATTGTGTGTACGTATGTGTGTGTGTTTGTGTGTGTGCATGTGTATGTGTGTACAAGCCCACAGAGGTCGACAGAGGGTTTTAGATGCCAAGAACTTTGAATTTCAGAGACTTAAAGTCACCTGACATTAGTGCCAGTAACTGAATTTCAGTCCTCTGATTTGATATTATGGTGAAATCAAGAATCTTGTTTTTCAAAATATTTTATTCAGGGTAGAGGCAGCACAAGATCTGACGATGTAACTCAGGATGGCCAGGAACAACTTGCTTTGTAGTGCAGGATAACATTGATGTCACAAAGACATGTCTACTTTGTCTCCCAAGTGCTGGGATTAAAAGGGAATGCCTTCATATCTATCAAAGTTGCTTAGTTTACATATATGTTCTATTTTACATGGAAAGTATTTATAATTTAAAGTATCAATATAAATTTACTCTAAACAATGGTTTAATTGAGTTGTCAGTTATTCCATTCAGCTTTATTATACTGCAAAACTCAAGAGAAGGAAATGAGAAGTCAGATTATACGGTTTGACCTTTTATAATGATCAGTTGGCTCTAGTACACTTTTCACATAACTACTTTAGTATGCACAATGTTGCATAAAGTAAACAAGAGAAATTAGTAGCAGTAGGAGGGAAACTTAATCTAAGATAATGGCACTATTTGAATATCAGTAGGAATTCAGTCAGAACAAGATGATTAATATATATTCAATTATTCCAGAGCAAAAATTAAGAGAATTGGAATAAGGCATAAAAATAATTTTTAACTTCAGCAAATAAAAATATTATTGAGTTCCTTAAAAAAAAGTAAATATTTAAAAACTAAAGAATAATATAGCTATTGTGTGTATGAATCATTCATTCATTAAAATTCTCAACTCATGTTGCCTTCTATATTTTTAGATAATGGTACAGAAACTATTCATTAATCTGCCATCAAATTTTCATGGAAAGAGATTCAGACCTGAGGTTTATTTTACTGTAATCTTAATTCCCATAATAATTTTTAATAACCTGCTTATAATAACACACCACCATTTTAAAGTATATTGGTATCTTATAATTTATAATAACCAAATGTGTGCAGTTTTCAGTATATCCTGCATGCTATATGTTAAAACTTTAAAGGGTTATTCCATATCCATCTGCATATGGTCAGCACTAATTGGACTCAGTGGGCTAAATAAATTATAGAAAGAAACATGAGTTTTGGAGTGAGATATAATAGGAAGGAGTATGGAGTACTTGGAGAAGAAGAGTAACAGTTAGATATAATTAAGATATGTGTTGTTCAGGCTAGTTCTTTTTCAACTTGAAACAAGCTATCGTCACGTGGGAAAACACACCCACATACCAGAAAAGTGCCTCCATCACATTGGCCTGGAGGCACATCCGTGTGGGGCATTTGCTTGATTAATGATTAATCATTTCACTGTGAGCATTGAGATACTTAGATAGGTCTTCTTCCTTTCTCTTTCTTCCTTTCTTTCTTTCTTCCCCTCTTCTATAATATCCCCTAAGCTTTAGGTATTGTGGTATCAATGTTCTTTTAATGACATCCAAATATGACTTAATTTCAGATGTTTGTACAGTAGCTAGTGTCTGCACTCACCTGTGCTCTACTTATGTCTGAGAGTAGCATTTGAGTATACACACACATATTTAGAAGACAGCATGGGACCATATCAGTTTAACTACAGAGTAGGAGTAAGTCTTCATTCATTTATGAACTTTGTTTATAGTAACAGACAGGAAAATTATTCTTTGGTCTTCTTAGTTTTTAATTAAATAATTAGTCAGTGTCACACATGAGCCATGATTCATGGTTTTTCTGTGGAAGTTGGAGGATAGCTTATGGGAGTTCATGTATCCTTCAACCATGTTGGTTCCTATGATCTATTTCATACACATGGACTTGATAGCAAATGTCTTCAGTTGTTGAGATATCTTACTGGTTTTAAATTTACATTTTAATTGGTCTGCATAGTAGTAGTTACCAGATGTCCTTTTCATAAAGATTTGCTTTATTTACCCCCTGCCCAAACCCCTTCCCTATTCTCCAGTTCCTGTTATTGTCTAAACTTTTCCACTCACAGTAGTTCTCCAACAGTACTTTTGTTTTCAATAATGTGCTACATCCTTCCCTTAAGGTATCTGCTTAGGTCATAGCACTTTCTTAGTCTTTTGGCTCTATAGGATACCAAGTTTAACATCAAATCTAAAGATTCAAAGGTAAAATTCACATAGGAAAGAGAAAGTGTGATGTGTGAATTCCTATGTCTGAGTTTCCATTTAAAGTTTATTATTTTCCCCGTTCCATTTATTTACCTAAAAGTCCACTTTCAGTTTCACTTATCTTTTAAGTGAAAAAATCCCAATGAATATCTGCACAATATTTTTTTTATTACCAGTGTATCAGTTTATAGAAAACCCTTAAAATAGCATTAAAATATATGCCACAACTGACCTAGCAAGAAAGGGGAAGGACCTCTACAATGAACAATTTAGAACTCTGAAAAAATAAGTTGATACAGGTATTATAATATGGAAATTCCTTCCAAGCTCACATATTATCACAGTTACTATTTGGAAAAAAAAAACTATCCTACAGGAAAGAAATTAATAAATTCAACACAATAGCAAACTAATCCCCAACCTATTTTAAAGAGAGAAAGAAAAATGAAATAAAATCCATATGGAAATTAAAAAGACCACATATAGTCAATCTATCTTAAGCAAAAGGAATAGTGATGAATGGATGACCATTGCAGCTATCAAGTTGTTCTACAGAATATTTGTAAGAAAAACAGCATGTTACTAGGGCAGCTGACACAAAGATCAATGAGACTGAACATAAGCCTCACATTTAACTACATGCAATTACAACTAATTGATGTTTAATAAAGTTTCCTAAAATATACACTGGAGAAAAGACAACATCCTCAACAAATATTCTTGCAGAAAATGGATATCTACACATAAGAAAAAAAACATGTTTTTTTTTGTTTTTTGTTTTTTTTTCTTCACAAAAATAAAATCCAAAATAAATCCAATATGCCAATTGCAAACCCAACCTCTAAAGCTGTGGAATAGAAAAGGATTTCAATGCAAGGTGCAATTATGGGTAAGGCTTTCCAAGTAGCTCCCTGTCACTTAGAAAAATAGCCAACAATTGACAAAAGGAATCTCATACAATAGATACTTTTGTACACCAACAGAAGCAATTACTTCAGGGACTTGACAACTTACAGAGGGTAAAAGTGTCTGAAACATCTTGTACATCCAACAGAGGCCTAATATCCAAAATACATATATTACTCAAAATCAAAATTTCTGAGAAAAATTGAAATGATTACAGATCTAAACAGAGTTCTGTAGGTGGAGATTTCGTATCACTCAGCCATTCTCAAATAAACACACTGAGACTTATTATTATTTATAATTTCTTGGACAAGCTCAGGTTTGTTATTAGCTAGCTCTTACATTTAAATTTAACCCATGTTTCTTATTTATGTTCTGCCATATGGCAGTACCATTATTATCAAGTCATACTCATCTCCTGCTCCCTCTGCATCTGGCTGGTAATTCCTCTGACTTCGCCCTTCATTTTGGTTTTCTCACCTAACTTATTCTGTTCTGTTCTGCTATTGGCCAGTATTATTAAACGAATCACAGTGACAAATCTTCACAGTATACAAAGGGGTTAATCTACATCATTTCATTTTTTTAAATCTAATTAAAAAGTAAGGTTCTAACTTTAACAGAATAAAATTATACACACTAATAATAGTCATTAAGAATTATAGTTACACTATCCAGTCTATTTGTATTCATCAAAATTAGAGAAAATGTTATATCTTATTTAACTTGGTGAGTCTAAAGTTTTATATCTAATTTATCTTTTATCATAACTAAGAAAAACAATTGGTCCACACCTACACAAAGAACTACTGGTAGCTAATGAATGTTGAAAGAAAATAAATTAGCCTCTCCCAGAGATGAATCATGAATTCTTGTCCAATTTAAGGTGATCGTTTCTGAAATCATAAAAAAAGAACAAAATGAATAAGAGGTACTCAAAAGGTTATATTTAAATATCTATGCACACACAAATATAACAATATATTTGAAAATATACTTAGAAGATTATATTTAATGCCTAGAGTAATGTGAATTCTAAATACCCACCTAAAGAGGTATCAGAGGGAGCAATATTTGCACGTGATCTAAGGACAATCCCTCTGATAAATAGGCAAAGATTTTGACTGATTTTTTCCCTTGTTCTAAGAATCTATGCAAGGTTAAATTAAAAAAAATCTTGGACCAAAGAAATTTGAAGACAGCCTAGTATTGACTCTGTCTACAGTTCTTTGTAATCCCTCTCATGCAGATCTTAACTGTAAAATAGCAAGTAGGGTTAAAAGAAATACTAAATGTAAATTTTGAGAAGGAAAGGACCACAAGAAATTTAATGTTTATGTCCAGAATTATGCTGAAAGGCATAAGGAGAAAGCAGATATGAAATGCACCAAATGGAGTGATGCCTGCATGTTAATCCCCCAATTTGTGAAAGAAAATGCTCAAAGGATATTCTCTCCCTAAAAAGGAATGACAATGAAAAGTTTATGTAAATATGATTCCATAGGGGACTGGGTTATACCCCAAGTAGGCAACCAAATTTGGCAGCCTTAGTCATTTGGTTCTGACTTTAGAGTAATGTAGACTATGAAAATGAAAGCGTGTGGAATCTTCCACAGAGTTAAGATGAGTCATTGAGGCCAGGCATATGGCAGCTCCTATATGACAGACCTTAATGTGAACTTGTGAAATTGAAGTCTCTATGTCTTGGAGATACCAGGCTGTTGGAGGCATGAGATGTCTGCAAAGGAGAAGCTATGGACGAAGTGAAACCTTCCCAAGAGAGAGACGTGGTTAGTCAGTAAACCTGTAAGCAAAATACCATTTAAGCAATTTGCAATTAAACATGGGAGTTACAGGATTTGATGTTTACTCTGATGGGTTTTTATCTTGTATTGATCTACTATTTTATCACCATGTTCCCTATCCTCCATTTTGGAATGGTAATGCATATTCTGTGTCATTATACTTGGAAGTATATATTTTGCTTTTTTGATTTTATAGGGTATTACAATTGAGATATTTTCTTGATTCTTAGAAAAGTTTGGCTTTTACACTGTTGATGGAGGAAGGTCATTGGCTAATAAAGGAACTGCCCTGGCCCATTTTATTGGTTAGGACATAGGTAGGTGGAGTAAACAGATCAGAACGCTGGGAGGAAGAGGAAGTGAGGTCAGAGACTCCACAGCTCTCTCGGGAGCAGACGCCTCAGCAGAGACGCCATGCCCTGCTCCCTGGCAGACACACGTGATGAAGCTCGGACCCAGGATGGACTAGGCTAGAATCTCCCCGGTAAGCACACCTTGGGGTGCTACACACAGATGATTAGGAATGGGCTAAATTAATATGTGAGAATTAGCCTAGAAGAGAAAGGGCCAAGCAGTGATTAAAAGAATACAGTTTGTGTGTTGTTATTTCGGAGCATAAGCTAGCCATGTGGGCGGCCGGGTGTGGGGGACGCAGCCCTGCCGCCCTTATTACTACACACTGTGTTGATAATATGAAAGACTATGGTGACTTCTGGAGTTGGATTGATTGTATTTTATGTTATTATATGGCCGTGAGCCCCTGGGAGTAAAATGTGCTTTAAATTAGAAGATTCTCATAAGCTGGTGTGTGTGAATGCTAAGTTTTCAATTGGTGGAAGTATCTGGAAAGAATTAGATGTGATCGTGTTGGAGTTAATATGTATGGGAGGTGGAGGTTGTGGTTTTGAAAGACTGGTGCAACACCCAGTTATCTCTCTTTGACTCAAGCTTTGGGATAAAAATCTATGCTGTCAACTCTTGCTCCAGCACTATGTCTGACAACCTGCCTGCTGCTTCAATACTCCCTGTCATAATGGTCACGGATTTTAAACCTCTGTAGCTATAATTCACCAGTTATACAGAGAAGTTTCTGTCCCACTCGGTCCCATAGCCATTCAGTTCCAAAGTAAAACAAAGAGGCCTACATTAATTATAAGCTGATTGCCCTATTAACTCAGGCTTCTTATTAACTCATATCTTACATTAATCCATAATTCTTATCTGTGTTAGCCACATAGCTTGGTACATTTTATCTGTGAGGCATTCTCATCTTGATTCCTTTGTTTCTGGGTTACAACTGCAGACTGAGCCTTTCCTCTTCCCAGAATTCTCCTGTTCTGTTTGCCCTGCGTATACTTTCTGCCTTGCTACTGGTCAATCAGCATTTTATTAAACCAATACAAGTGACAAATCTTTAAAGGTACAAGACCATTGTCTCACAGGAACCACTGGAATCTTCGTTCTACAAGTTATTTTGTTGATGGTGCCGTGTCCAAGGAGATGTCCTCAGCTTGTTCCTTGAGCAGCTGAGGAGAGGGCACCTCAACTGGCCCTATACTATAGCCACACTGATGAATATCTTGCATATCACCATAGAACCTTCATCTGGCGATGGATGGAGATAGAGACAGAGACCCACATTGGAGCACGGGACTGAGCTCCCAAGGTCCAAATGAGGAGGAGAAGGAGAGAGAACATTAGCAAGGAAATCAGGACCGAGGAGGGGTGCGCCCACCCACTAAGACAGTGGGACTGATCTAATGGGAACTCAACAAGGCCAGCTGGTCTGGGACTAATGGAGCATGTGATCAAACCAGACTCTCTGAACATGGCTGACAATGAGTGCTGACTGAGAAGCCAAGGACAATGGCACTGGGTTTTGATTCTACTGCATGTACTGACTGTGTGGGAACCTAGTCTGTTTGAATGCTCACCTTCCTAGACCTTGATGGAGGGTGATGGACCTTGGACTTCCCACAGGGCAGGGAACCCTGACAGCTCTTTGGACTGCAGAGGGAGGGAGGATGGGGGAAGGAGGAAGGAAATGGGAGTAGATGAGGAGGTGAAAATTTGTAATAATAATAATAATAATAATAATAATATGCAAAACAATGAAAAGTAACTTAGTCAGCATTAGTTCAGTGTGATTGTAAAGCGGGTGGGAATAATGCTATGTAACTTGTAGCAATAAGGTTTATGGTTCTAAATTGCATAGAAGTGTATATTAGATTTTGTTTTATGAGCTAAGGCTTTTATGCATACATGTTTGTTCTTGAACTTTTTGCTTAACAATAGTGACCTTGAACTTTGGATACTTCCTGCCTACTTCATACATCACCATGCCCAGTTTTTGTGGTGTTAAGAACTGAACACGGGACTTTCTGCATGATCCACAAGCACTTTATCAACTGAACTATATCTGTTGCACCTAGCCACATTTTATTTAGAAAATAGAGAATATAATTTGTGACAAGAAATAGCAACAAAACCTCATAAGTCAACTAGACATTGTTAAGAATTTAGAGAAGCCTTGACCTTTGTTCAATTAATGTAATTAGAGAGTTGTGACTTAACTAAAAACAACAACTTATTATGCTTAAGCACACACACATACACACACACACACACACACACACAACTTAAAAAACAATCTTCAATCCAGTCTTGAATGAAAACTTGTCAAGGACCTTTACATGTATGTCTATGGCTTATGAATTAATTCCCATGATATTTTACAAAACTCTAGTTGATGACCAATATAATTTTTAATTTTGCCTTCTTGAGATGGAGTTTTATCATGTTATCTCCTAAAGCTGATCCAGAACTTCTGTACTCAACAGATTTTCCTATCTCAGTCATCCAAATAGCTCTAGCTACAAAGCAGGAAATTGCCACTGTACTTGGATAAAGTAACATATTTCTTTTAAAAATGTGCCACTTACGAGATGCCAATAATGAGCTGGGAAGAAGATTAATAGTTAATGGAGCTGACTGCTCTTAAAAAATGTTTCAGCCTCTAGTACCCTTATCTGGCAGCTCATAGATGCCTCTAAGTTCAGTTTCAGGTCTTCTAATGCTGTCTGCCCTCCATAGACATCTTCACATACATGATATCCATGAACTTACATAGGAACATGTACATATACATAATAAAACAAAAAATACATTTTGATAAAAAGAGATAGCAGTAAAATATTCCCTAATGTGTTTTAAATAATTTTTATTCCTAGTGTAACAAAACACTATATTTGAAATGTAGTTTATTTATGGTACTTTATAAATACCCTTATAATTGTGAAGTTTTATATGGGGATAAAAAGAAAATCTAAAAATTACAAGCAACAAATATTATATTATATTATATTAATATATATATAATATTTAGCCAAGTAAAACTATGTGAACATTATGTAAATTAAATGAAAATTAAGCTTCTGTACATAATAAACATAAGTTTAGACTTTTTGTTTGCTTTTGCTTCTGGAGTGTATAATAAAGTAATGCAGTTTGAATCACATGTAATATTTGTGGGAAGTCTAGTAAGAAGCCACAGATTCTGTACAATTACGTATTTTAGAGTTTGCAGTAGTGATGGATCATAGCAATGGTTTACAGTGGAGAGAAATGCAGACTGTGACTCTCTTTCTCATTCCATGCCAAGGTTGCATGGTTCCATCAGAAGCAGAATGGTTATCAAGATGCAGAAAACTAAATTTGTAAATAGAGTTTGTTAAAAAGAAGCTATACACTATAAACTGAAATTGACAAACATGCCCAGTCTCTAATACTTTTTTTTTGTAGTGCAGACATCAAGACAGTATTTTTCACAAAAAGATCGGTGAAAATAGAATTCATGTATTCAGGCTGGTCTACTGAGTAGAGTTCAGGGAGCTACCATCTTCAAAGTTGTGAGGGAAGATGTAAAAAGACAGAAAACAGGCAGGGAGGCATCCAGGGCTAGAGACTCCTGGAGAACTCTTGCTCCTACATGTGAAATGAAAAACTGAAGTACTTAAAAAAAAATCCTAAAAAAGTGTGTGTGTGTGTGGGGGGGGGTTATGCTGGAAAGAGCTATATCAACCCAAGCCCAGTTCAGAAGAAAAGAGCCTGTTGGGGGCATGCCCTTGCCTAATCATGTGGCAATCAAAAGCTGAGAGTCCCAATGCAGCCATTTGAAAATCATGTCTCCCAGTGATGTATGGAAAAGAGATGAGGTTAAATCAAGAAGAACTTACAAAAGGAAAAAGCAACATAATAACAATAACTGCTGATGGTTTATAATAAACAGTAAGCAATCCTCAATAGGGTTTCTTGGGGCAGCCGATGATTTACAATGGTGTGGTGGGTCAGCTGTTTGTTGGCTAAGCTGATCTCAGAGTTTCAGAATGTCAACATTTAACTATCCCAGATTCTATCTCTGTTTTGAAATGGTCAGCAATCGATAACAATGTTTAGGAGACAATAGTTGTCTTACAGGAACAATAAACTCCCACTAAATAAATTTTGATAGCATTCTCTGCTTATGTGCCTTCTTTGTTTAATGTTTCCTACCACATATACTATGAGCAATTAAACACTGCCCTTGGCTGAACATGTTATTATCCTTTCTTTCTTAGTAATTGCTGTGCATGCCCTGTCATTAGGCGAAAGCAGACTGCTAATGATCTAATTCTAAAATTCTCATTCAAATTCTTCAGTATTCTAACCACGTTACTGATTAATTCTGTCATCTAGCTGCCTAAGCAATTAATAAGATTATACTGAATAAAAATACCAGATGTTATGAATTTTGATGTGTAATATTCCTGGGTTAATATGAATTTATCTGAAGTAGTTTGGCATTTGGAAAATACAATAGTTTTTGAAACTCTTACCTTTGGCCAACTGTTGCTAACAATTAAAATATTTAGGACAAAATAATAATTCTTTAAATTGTTAAAAATTTGTTTTGGTATATATTAGCATAAAACTATTTGCCTTGGATTTTCATTGCATCTTCATTTTTACTTATAGGTGTCAGCATGTAGAACTTATGGCCTTTAAAAGAAGCCATTGTTTTATTTTTTTATTGGTTTTGGGGTATACATGATCCAAATTTATGGTTGATTTCAAAGTAAGATCTGCACTACCGTCTGCTGGCAATCAGAACATATAAAATTATAGTTAAGGCTTATTTCTTTTCCTAAAAGTTATGATACCAAGTATTGTGCTTCTTCTCACTGTGTAGAGAGGACAAGACACTTGACTAGCCACTATCAGTTTCACGCGCATGTAACTATAGTGAACTATTTGTTGTTTACAATTGTCTATGCCCAATATACATATATTAATATATCTCCAGAGGAATGTTTAATCAAATCTCTTCTTTAATCTTGACAGTAGTATTTAACCTTTTGATCTAATGTTTATGCCCTAATTTATAAGAATTAATGGATTAAACTGGAAGTGGTGAGTCAAATTTGTGAAGTGGAGTTTCCTAAAATACAAAAATGAAGTAAATTTCAGTTTATTCCATTTAAACAAGCAAGCAAAAACAATGAAGTACTGACTCTTAGAATTATATTCTTTCTAAAACAGACTTTGAGGCTTTACTTTTAAAAGCTTAAGTTTCCAAGTAGTAAAGATTATAATGCAATTTTTTCCAAAAGGCTAAGTCAGAATTTTCCAGGGCATAAGCACCTGGTTCTGAGTTACCTAATTTTACACTGGTTTCTTTGTTTGTTTAAGGCTAAAAAGAAATTAGAATGGCATTTAAATTATGCATCTTTTCTTCACCCATGATAAGATGAGATGTCTGAGAATAAAAATAATGCCATTTTCACTTGTTAGAAAATAGTATAACATGACACTATGCTAGTTGATAAAAACAAGACATCTTTCAGAAAAAGAGACTTCTAGGAAAAATAAATTATGTTATTTTCACTCTTCTTTAAATTTTAGTCCCTAAGATAGGATTTGAATGGTACAAATAAAGTACATTGTGCAATTATTTTTTTCAGATACATTAATTAACATTAAACATGGAATGTATGGGCCTAGAAAAGAGTTGTTTTAAAATTCTGGACAGTACTCAAACTCCAGCTACAGTGGGACAGTGAACAACCACAACACAAGTCCTAGTGGCCCCAGAGTTCAGTGAGGGATCAAATCTTCATTCCAGGAACCCATAGAGACAAAGGATTTGTCTTCAATAATCTTAAATGTCAGTGTAGGACTGGGATTCTGACTTAGGAGGTTAGATTTTCAAATATTGAACCATTCCTAGGATGAAGTCAGAAATTTTTCTACGGTGCATAACATTTTTTATTTTTTTAAAAAATTAACTTTGACCTTGGGAGCTCAGTCCAGTGCTCCTGTGTGGGTCTCTGTCTCTATCTCTATCCATCACCAGATGAAGATTCTAGAATTCGGGACCACGAGGCGTGCATCCACCCACTGAGACAGTGGAGCTGATCTACGGGGAGCTCACCAAGGCCAGCTGGACTGTGACCGAAAAAGCATGGGATAAAACCGGACTCTCTGAACATGGCGAACAATGAGGGCTGATGAGACACCAAGGACAATGGCAGGGGGTTTTGATCCTACTTAATGTGCTGGCTTTGTGGGAGCCTAGCCAGTTTGGATGTTCACCTTCCTAGATATGGACGGAGGGGGGAGGACCTAGGACTTACCACAGGGCAGGGAACCCGGACTGCTCTGTGGACTGGAGAGGGAGGGGGGGGAGAGGAGTGGGGGGAGGGGGAGAAGGGTGGGAGGAGGGGGAGAAGGGTGGGAGGAGGGGGAGAAGGGTGGGAGGAGGGGAAGGGAAATGGGAGGCTGGGAGGAGGTGGAAACTTGTTTTTTGTTTATGTTTTTTTTTTCTTCTTTTCGCAATAAAAAAAAATTAACTTTGAAAACATTTATGGGTAAATTTTGGACCTATGTTCATAGAGGATATCTATTCATCTATATTGACCACCAATTTGTATATATACGTACACACATATATACATGTGTATGTATGTATGTATGTATGTATGTCTGCATATATAAACAGTGGTTCGGTAAAATGAATTAGGCAATGCACCTTCAGTTTCTGTGACCTAGCAGAATTCTGTACTGAATTCATGAAGTTTTGGATATTCTAGTTGGGAGATTTTTTTTGTGACTTATGTATTTTTATTTTACACGCATTGGTGTTTTGCTTGCCTAGATGTCTGTGTGACATAGCAGGATACCTTGCAACTAGAGTGACAGGAAGATGTGAACTGACATCTGGATGACTGTCCAGTGATTCCAATAGTGTAGTCTCTAGTTGGAAGATTTGTTTATTACAACTTCTATTTCACTAGGGTTTATTGGGCTGTACAAATTCTTTATTTCATTTTTATTTAAATTCTATAGATCATATATATTAAGAAATACATTCAAATAAGTTTGTTCGCTTGGTAGAATACAGATTTTTGAAACATATGCATATAATTCTTTGACTTTCATATTATAAAGCCTCCCTTTTCACCCTAATTTTATTAATTGGTATCCTCTCTGTGTAATTTTTGATCATTTTGACTAAAGGATTATCAATATTGCTCTTTTTAAAAGAACATACAATGCTTATGGATTATTTTTTATATTTTAGATAATAATATAATTACATTATTTTTATTTCCCCATTTCTCTCTCTCTCTTTTTTTTTTTTGTTTTTTTGTTTTTCGAGACAGGGTTTCTCTGTGGTTTTGGAGCCTGTCCTGGAACTTGCTCTTATAGACCAGGCTGGTCTCGAACTCACAGAGATCCGCCTGCCTCTGCCTCCCGAGTGCTGGGATTAAAGGCGTGCGTCACCACCACCCGGCTCTCCCCATTTCTCTTTACAAACCTTCACATGTACTCATTTTTGCTCTCTTTCAAATTCATGGCCTCTTTTTAATTTATTGTTCTTACCTACATATTTATTGTCTATGTACAACATCGAGGATATATATATATATATATATATATATATATAATGTGTGTGTATAAATTCTTGACATTGTAACAAAATATGCTCAGTCTTTTTAATTTTACTTTCATGTATATGTTTTTAGGAATGACCATTGTGCTTTGTGTAACCAACTGGTGTGTTCATCACAAGAGAAGACTATTTCTCCAATTCTTGCTCTTAGCATTCTGTAGTTACCTACAGTTCTCTGTGCAGAGCAGAGGCCTCATGAACTTTTCCCTGTCCAAGCTAGCCTGTCTTTAGGTATCATCGTTGAACTCATGTTTAGGCATTTAGGTCAGTAAGACTTGTGAGTGCGGTTTCTATCATTCCTAGGTGACACAATCTCATGGAAGAATTTTTTGTTCCTCTGGCTATTCGAATCTTTCCATTCCCAGTGTGATAGTGATCATTAAAGCTTAGGTGAAGAAATAGTGCTTTAGATGTCTTTGTTCGTTGATGGTCTCACAGTTCTGCATTTTGATTAGTTGTGGTTTTCCGTAGTAATCTCCATTTGTTCAAAGTGAATGGATGGGTGAGAACTGCACTTATCTGTGGGCATAAAGAAAATATTTAGAATGTAGATAGGGATTATGCTGACTTAGTAAAGTGATGGTTGCATGTTCTTCTCCAAAAACCATAACTACACTAACTGTTTGTGAGATTTCCAATACAAGCATGGTTTTCCTTTTGTTGATCTGGTCTTAAGTTCAATTAGACAGCTGTTATTTACAATAAGGTATAAGTGTCACTGCTGCATCTTTAGGTTTATTGTGCCATGCTCAGTCATTATTGTTGGGGCTCACAGGTGTCATTGCTTTGTAGGACTATTAGTTGCTCCCCTCCATTTGAAACATTCATGAGGGGACATTTTCGTTTCAATTCCACTCCAGAAGCCTCTGAGTCTTATGTTTGAAGTACATGCTCACTTCAGTAATAGGAACCCAACTACAACCTCTTGAGACAACCAAGGGCAATAGCAATAGCTTATAATATTTGGAGGGTTTCTCTCAATACTGTGAGAAACAAAACAAAGGAAAGCTTTTCAAACCTCATGTTGGGGTTTTTATTCGCTAGTTTATGGCTCTGGAAAGGAGTACTGTCAGCTCAGACTACAAAATTAAATTTAAAATATACTGTGTGTATTTAGAAACCGACTTACATAAATTATAGGTACTTTGGTAAATAATCATATGATTTCTTATGTTTTTTTAGACATTATGACTCTTATTTCACCCTTGTCCCTCTTTCTTATTTGAGTTCCTAATTAGAACCCTGACTATCTTCCAAGTGCCTTATTCATATTATTTTATATTCTTATTCCACTCTTTATTACTCCACCACACCCCTAACCTGGCCATATGTCACTTTTACTCTTTTGGTTTCTGCAGTTGCTTTAGAATATATATATATATATATATATATATATATATATATATATATATATTCATATCTGAAGATTTGGTGGTAGAAGTCTCAGATAAAACTGAGCATGTGATATTTCTTTTTGTGGCTCTGGCTTACCTCACTCAATATGATCTTTTCTAGTCCCATCCATTTACTTTCAATGTTCATGATTTCATTACTTTTATAGCTGAATAGTAAGTAGTCCATCTTGTATATGTACCACATTTTCATTATCCATTCATCAGTTGAGGGACATTTAGGTTGTTTCCATTTTCTAGCTACTGTGAATAGAGCAGCAATGATTCTTTATATTGTGTTTTTATGTTCAAATAGGAAATGATGATGCCATACTATCCTTATTTGCTGAGGGTATAATTTTATACATAAGACTCTAATGCCTTCATCAGGACACCTCTCAAGCTGAAAAGCCATTTCAGCAATGTATCAGAATAAAATAATTAACTTAAAAAACTCAGCAGATTCCCAGATAGAAAAGTCAAGCACACCGAGAAAGAAATCATGGAAGAGAGAAACTGTGTCTCAATAAATAAATAGAAAAAAGAAATCATGGAAATATCACCTTTCTAAAGAGCCTAAAAAATCATGAAATAGTTCCAGCCAAGGAACAGGAAAACATGAATTGAAAAACAAAGCAAACAAACTAAAAACCCTTTAAGACATTGGAAATAGAAGTTAAAGAAGACATCAAAAGATAGAAACATCTCCCTGATGATGGATCAGTAAAATTAAATACAGTGAAATGATCATCACACCAAAAGCCATCTACAGATATAGTATAATCCCCATCAAGATTTCAACATAATTCATTTTACTTACTTGTTTCTATTGAGCTATATAATTTTTCTGCTCCACTCCTTTCTTCTCCCCTCCTCTTCTACCCTATCCCATGGTTCCCATGCTCCCAATTTACTCAGGAGATCTTGTCTTTTTCTACTTCCCATGTAGATTATATCCCCACGTATCTCTCTTAGGGTCCTCTTTTTTGTCTAGGTTCTCTTGGATAATGAATTATAGGTTGTTTGTTTTTTGCTTTATGTCTAAAAGCCACATATGAGTGTGTACACATGATATTTGTCTTTCTGGGTCTGGGTTGCCTTACTCAATATGATGTTTTCTAGATCTATCAATTTACCTGCAAATTTCAAGATGTCATTAATTTTTTCTGCTGTGTATTACTCCATTGTGTAAATGTACCACATTTTCCTTATCCATTATTTGATTGAGGGACATTTAGGTTGTTTCCAGGTTCTGGCTATGACAAACAATGCTGCTATAAACATAACTGAACACATGTCCTTCTGGTATGATTGAGCATCCTTTGAATATATACCCAAAAGTGGTATTGCTGGGTCTTGAGGAAGGTTGTTTCTTGATTTTTGGAGATTAAAAAAAATGGGGTAGAAGCCTAAGCTAAGACCTCTATACAGAGGAATCTAAAATGGCTGAAAGACACTTAAGGAAATGTTCAACATTCTTAGCCATCAGAAAATTGCAAATCAAAACAACTCTGAGATTCCATCTTACACCTGCAAGAAAGACCAAAATCAAAAACACTGATGAAAACTTATTCTGGAGAGGATGTGGGAAAAAGGGAATCCCGTTACATTGCTGGTGGGAGTAAAAACTGGTATATCCCCTTTGGATATCAGTATGGCTATTTCTCAAAAAAAAATCAGGAAACAACCTTCCTCAAGTTCCAGCAATACAACTTTTGGGTATATACCCAAAGGATGCTCAATCATACCAGAAGGACATGTGCTTAGGCCTTGCCCCCTGAAACACCACCACATTAAAAGTTTTATTTCTTTTCCTTTTTTTTTAATAAAAGGACTGTAATACAATAGCTACCAATTTCTGGGTGATGCTTGAATATTATGCAGAGCCATCCACAAACTGGGTCCTCATCAGCACTTCGTCACTTAATTGGCCATAAGTTGTGCTTTATGAGGTCACAGCATATGTTGGAGATAGAAGCCTGCAGTGGAATAACAATCATAAGCAATTATGCTACTCCTTCCAGTAGCATACTTTCAGGACTTGCTCAGACTTCATCACATGTGCACCATTTCTACCTAATAATAGACTGCTGTTGTACATACCCTATTTTAACACCTGGTGCAAAATATAACACCTACCTCATAACAAGAAGCTTATGTCTCATAGTAATTTAGTGACTGACCGTCAAGTGTTCAATTTCCAGTAAGGCCTAATTGTAAACCAAAAGCTTTCTCCCAAAGAGTAAATATTTGTCTGCAGAGAATGGAAGAACTAAGAACCTTTGCTATGTTTTACATGAGTGCTTGGCAAATGCTCCAAACAGCGTTCATATCTACCATTAACATTTTATATTCCATTGAGTCTACTGGATCATATGACCCAAGATCCTGAGCAGCCAGCACAGTGTTCTGGACCTTGAAAGAGCATCCAGGAACCTAGAGATGTGTTAATGAGATCACATAAGGAAACCTCATCTGGTACAGCAGCTGCAATTGAAATAACAACATGATTAAATGTTTGATTACTGTCATTATTTATATTCTATATGTCTTCTGAATAAGTCAACTAGGAGAGTTAAAGGGAGATATTTGGAATGTACCAATCAATCATACTTTAATAGTGTCAAAATTCTCTGTTATTCCTCCAGTGATGTGCTATTAATTTTAGTTTATTATTTGTCTTGGAAAAGTCAGCTCTAATGACTTTCATTTGGCCTTTCCTTCTGTAATAGCCCTCATTTTATAAGTTGGAGAATGAAGATGAAAATTCTAGCCAACTCTGAGTATATCTATCACAATAGCAGACTATGTAATTAGAGAAATGAATAGAGGATGATATTAGAGACCCACTAAAGCCACCCTTAGCTAAAACTCAACTGATTAGTTGATAGTCATAACCCCTTGCTTCAAGTTTAAGGGCACAACATTGATTCAGACATAGTAGAATATGCCACAGAGTCAGTACAACATGGTCTAAAAGTCTGCATACTTTTTCCCCTAAATTACAGCTACTCTAGTGTAAAACAATAGGTTTCTTTGGAGAATGATAAGAGAAAGATTAATAATAAACCTTACTAAGACAAATATTCAATGTCAATCAAAGACTTTAATTTCTAGTTTTCACAGCATATATATATATAAATATATATATATATATTTTTTTTTAAAAATTCTGCCAAATTACTTCAAAATTTTTACACTGCTAAGCATCTTAAGGTATTTGATTATACATGACTCATAATTTTTCTCCTATTCAAAACATTATTTTATTAGAATATCTCTTTCCATCGGTGGTTTGCAATTATCATTATCTAGGTAGTAAAATCAAAATAACTGACATTGAAAAATCTATAAATCTTATAAGAAACCTATCAAATGTACATGAAGAGCTGTAATGAAAGTATGAGAAACATTAATAATTAATCATAAAAATATTGAGGGAATTTCACAGTATTATGAGCATACATTTAAGGTTACATGTATTTTATGCCTAAACATCTAAGGTTATTATAAACACCCTTTTACTTTTATGAAAATGAGTATCTAGATTTGAGGATGAAGCTATGCTGTAGAATAAATGTAAAGTTTTATTTCTTTTTCTTCCAAATGATAAAACTGAATATTTTATATTAAATATAAGATGACTAGATAGATAGCCTCATGTTAAATATAAAGGGATTGCTTAATGAATGTCTGTGTTACCCATATACAGTAGAATAATTATGCAATGTTTGTGAAGTTATGAAATATACATCATAAATAAATAGTTCATGAAGTAGCACTGGCAATATTTGTTTTGCAGCATGGTTTTGTGATAGGAACATTAGTTATTCATATTTAAATTGTAAGAATTGTACATTGTATTAAATCTAAAATTTATCAAACTACAATACAATATTCAAATACAGGGTGTTTTCTCTTGAATAGGTCAACATGCAAATTTACAGCTTGCCAAAAACAATGGTATTGTCACAGTCAGAATAAAAAATAAACATTTGTTTCATGTTGAGCTATAGGCTAGCATAATGTGATTTTAAATATTTCAATGTCCATTGGAATAAAACTCACCTAGTAAACAAGTCAAATTACACCATTACGTTGAATACATTTCCTCAGAAGCATTTCATGGTTTTGTTGAAGTCATAATGAATGCTTTATATCAAAGAAATGTGTATATATAGATTGCATACTGTCATCACAGTCAGCTTTTTGGCTTAATAAACCAAGGTAAGCACATTTCCAAAATAAGTTTCCCTCCAGTACTCTGATCTGATGTATGCTTTCACAATGGGAAAGCAGGCACAGCCTGTATCCCATTTGTTCTTTACACATCTATCTTTGTTTTTTTTTTTTTTTTTTTTTTTTTTTTTTGACTTTTTGAGACAGGGTTTCTCTGTAGCTTTGGTGCCTGTCCTGGAACTAGCTCTTGTAGATCAGGCTGGCCTCGAACTCACAGAGATCCACCTGCCTCTGCCTCCCGAGTGCTGGGATTAAAGGCGTGTGCCACCACCGCCCGGCTTACACATCTATCTTTAATTATGCAGTTACTTTGCCTTAGTCCAGAGTAAGGGATAGGTAAATATCACAAATAAAGTACAAAACTTAAGGCAGTATTCATCAGCAGTTTGTTGCAGTTTCTCCTTTTCAATTGATGGATTTCAATATTCAACTGCAGAATCTGGATTCTACTTACTGCTTTTGTTCTCTCTCAATGTGTTTGTATGGAGTCCCTGGACACTTGGGTGCCCCACTCCAACCTGTGGAATACCTGTGGAATGAATGTGTGTATTGTATTGTATTGTCATCTGTCATCTTCACAACACACTCAGTTTCCTTCCTTCAACATCGTTTTTAACACTTTCTGTACTCTTAACGAGAGGTTTTTGTGCGGACCATCATTTCAAGCTGCTAATAGAGCAGCTATCTTCACTGATACAGTTTGAACATGACAAATCTCATTCTTGCACAATTTCTTGGAGAGTTGCAGTTGCTTCTTTGCTAATCATCATTCTGTAAAATGTGTCTATGCTTCAGATGTCTGCTTTATTCTAATCTTTTTTAGAGAGTTTCTCCAGTTAATAAGAATTTATCTAGTAATCAGATATAGCTTTTCTAACCAGCATTATGAGGTTCCTAACATGCTCTTGGTCTTTTACTATCACCTTACTCTGCTTAAGGAAAAAAAAAAACATAGGTTATCACTCCCAACACAGAGACAGAGAGATGAAAGATATATATGCTATGTGTAGAGGGAATTCTTAGGGGTAAACAAGTCTAGTTTTGCTACCAAATGAACAATTACTAATTTCTCATATTTTCTCATCTAGATGGCTTGGAACACCAGAATGACTTAGAGTGTCATGATTATTTTAATCATATTTTATCATATTTGGGAAATAAATCTAGCATTACTTTTTATTACAGTTTTATTTTTAAGTTTTGCTTATTATCCCCATAATAATGGCTCTACACAAACACTGAAACATGTTTTAGAATCTATTGATCTATTTGGGTATCTATTTGTTAGTATTATCAATATTTTTCTACATGGTAAATATAATAAAACTTTAGAAAAATACTTCTTTAAATTTTACCTTATTTCTGATTGAATAAAATATTTCTTTATCTATCTCATCATGAATGTTGATTGACTACAGGTAAAATCATAAACATTCTAGATTCTGTACTTTTTTTTTGTTTTGACAGTTATACTTCGAAAACCATGTCATTATACTTAATATGTCTTGATACTTATTTTTTTTCTGTAGTTTTACTAATCTATAATATCTAAAGGAATAATACATTTCAAGTCAATGTGTAAAATCTACTCTGAGTGATTTTCTGAAAATACATGATGATTAAAAGATGATGGTAACTGGTCAAACTGCTTTTGATTGTGACATAATTAATTGATAAAATAGAGTTATGATAATGCATGTTATGTGTCAATGAAGGTAGGTTATTGTGCCCATTATTCATCAAATATGGATCTAGATGTTATGAAGATATGTGTAAAATTGATTAGAATTTATCATGAAGAAACGATAAGAATGAGAATGGGCCATCAATAATATGAGATAACACCCTGCAATCTCCTGAGGGTTGAAAAGCAAGAAAGAAAAGGGATTGACTATCAAATTTATCATTTAATATCCTGCTTCAATTTTACTCTACTGATCATATTCTATGGATTTACAACAGACATAACTTCACAACACAAGTTTAGCATTTATCATTTCTGGTCATTTTGTTGTTGTTGTTGTTTTACACTTGTTTCTGTGTGGCTCTGTCCTTCTGGTTGTATTCCTCTGGAGAATCTGTTTGACGGAATAAGTATAGTTTCACACGGCCCTAATTTACTGTTATTTACGTGAAAAATTTGAAAGTGTCTCAAACATATATAAACAAGCCCTACTTGATTATAGTGTGATCATTATTGTTTTTTGTTATGATAACACATTAACTATCATCCCTCTTTAATACATTTTCATTCTTTTAAAAATATTTATTTATTTGTTTTATTGGAAGTAGAAATTGGGTGCATTCCAAGAAAGCATCATGTTACTGAATTATATTCCCTACCTTTTTAATTTTTTCATTTTGAGATAGTACCGGTATCATTAAGTTCCCCAGCTGGCTTTAAGTATATGATTCTATTGTATTGGCCTCATATATAGCTGGAATTATAGATCTATGCCACAAAACCTGGTTTTCTTTTCATTTATGAGGAATTGATGATTCATGATAAAATTTAGATAAATATGTGGCCAACACAACCCATTTGCATAATACTTGTGAGATATTCTCTTATTTGACATTTGAAATCCAGCCAGAACATGATTAAAGAAAGCTTTATGGATATTTTGAAAGGCAAATCTTTTGAAATTCTTGTAGTTTTTCAGGCCCTATGTTGAAAACATGATTCACTTAAAGATCATTTTCTGTGGGAAGTTCATAATTAAGTTGTATAATGTTGTTGATAAACAAAATACCAAATCACCAATCATGATTATTTTTGTCAAGTACTTAGTTAAAAAAACTACTTAAACATTCATATCATCATTTAAAAGCTGAAAGAGAGTGTTTGACAGAAGGAGTTGTGTGATAATACTTGTCCTGGGAAAATGCAAAACATATTTATATTCATCCCAGACAGGGAGCTCATGACAGATCAAAGTGTGGATATCACCGAAGTCTAACTTGGTCATCTAATTAGTCATAGAGGGCTTACTTACAGGAATGAGTGATGGGTTAGTTACAAGACCAGACATTACTCAAAGACAGCTGAATCACCAAAGCCCAGCCAAGCACATGTGATAGCTCACAAAGCTGGCAGCATGAAGCACTCTGCAAGGCCTGAGAGTGTCCCTTCAAAGTGACTCAGTTGGCATAAACCTTTTTCAAGCAGTTCAGCTGGTTTCTGCTTCTCCTTTCTCTGAGTCTTCTTCATAGGTTGACTTTTCTGAGATTGACTCTCAGTAGCTTGGCTTGTTTTTACTTGTAAGCAAGGGTCCTAGAGAATCTGGTCAATTTCAGAGACTTCTTGAAGTTATTTTTAGTTGTTTACCTTATGGCTTCAGAAGCTGCAGGCAAAATGAAATGTTTCAATCTCAGAGGTAATTGTAATACCACAGAGGGGTAAGTTATGATAAATGTAATCATGACTGCTTGCCATGACAGCTTGCATTTCTAGTGAGGCAATTAATGCTTATAACTTCAGAAAGATAAGCCTAAAGTCAACATTTAAGCCATTTCAAAATTATTTGTGTTTCTAAAAAAGTATATTTGTGAAAAAAATCTATATCTCTGTATAAATATAGTGTCCAGTGGTGTTTAGTACATGAGCACTGAAACTACAAAAATCTCTTTACCTTCACAGTGAGGAACAACTCATTTTTATTTTTTTCAAACCACATTTTGTTGTGGTGTGGGAGAATTGTCTGTATTCTGTCAATCATGTTTTAAATAAACACTGATTGGCCAGGCAGGAAGTATAGATGGGTCAATCAGACAGGAAGTATTGGTGAGGCAATGAGCACAGGAGAATGCTGGGAAGGAGGAAGCCAATTCCTCACCAGTCCTGCTCAGATCATGGAAGAAGCAAGATGTGACCTGCCCCGCTGAGAAAGGTACTGAGCCACGTGGGTAACATAGATAAGGAAAATGGGTTACTGTAAGCTACAAGAGCTAATACAAAGCCTAAGCTAATGGGCCAATCAGTTTATAATCTTATGGAGACCTCTGTGTGTTTTTTCTCTGGGACTAAACAGTTGGGAGACCAGGTAGGACAGAAACCCTGATGAAGTCACAGGGGTTGGTGTTTGATGTCTGTGGCTTCATGTTATGACCGAGGGCCCTACAGATGCCCAGAGTTTGGATCTGATGTCTTCCAGACACAAACTGAGGCCGAGGGTCATGTCTAGGTCCATGATCCTACTTTAGCCCTAGTTTATGCTAATGTCCATGACCCATGTTGCCACCAAACAACACATGGAGTCCCAGGCTCTGGGCTGTTGCGTGTGGCCATGATGGTATCAGAGGGATGATCCACTGTGCAGCTTATACAGTCCTAAGTGACATCTGCTGCCATCTGGGACCATGGCATTGTACAGGCCCAGTCTAAAACCAGACCCATGTCTAGGTCCATGGCCCTGCCACAGCCAGGTGGCCAGGGTTCCTGTTGTCATTGGAGGCCACGGGAATTTCTAAGGTCTAAGCTGCCAACTTGGATCAGATGGGTGTTTGATGGCTGAGTCCATGCCAGCCTGCATGACCTGCATTATGAACTGGGTCCTCAGTGGCAATCTGTGCCCAGACTGCTACCAAGGACCATGTTTGGGTCCATGGTCCAACTGTAGTTAGTCTGTGTGGATATTCACATCCCCTATTACCACCCAGGCCATGTGATGTCTGGAGATAAAAGCTAGGGCTGTCTTAGTACCCAAGGCTGAGCCTCTGCTTGGCCATACAGATCTGATTGACTTGTGCTGCCAGCCCTGCCTGCAGTTACCATCCCTGGGCAACAAGCCTGGGCTGCTACTGAGGGCCATATCTGGGTCCATGGTCCTGCTGCAGCCGTGGTGAATGATAAGGTCACTGACTCAGCTTCCACCAAAAGCAGTGAGGATGGGGCTGAACAGAGCTGTTCCTGTCCCTCACTGGTTTCAGCACTTGGAAGAATAAGGCATACACTTTGCCTGAGCAGCGCAGTAGAGCTGGCCCTATTGATATGGGTGCAGGTGAGCTGGCCCTGAGAGTGTGAGAGTAGGAAAGAAAGCATCACTCTCTGTCATGTGGTGTCATGAGTGAGGGAGAGATATCCTTGCCCCTCACCACTAACCCTACATCCCTCATCAGCTATGACAGGCAGGAAAAGCTAGTCCCAGGGTCATGAGAGTTGGAGAGCTGAACGTTTCCCTCACTGGCTCCAACACATGGGAGAGGAGCCCTGTAGCTATACTGGGACTGCACTAAAGCTGGTCCTGTTAGCAGAGGCACAGGTAAGCAAGTCCTCTGGCTATGAGAGAAGGAGAGTGTCACCTGCCTCTCCCTCATATGACATGTGGTGGTATGGGTGGGGAAATATAAACACCTAGCCTCTGCCCCCTGCCAACTGTGATAGGTAGGAGATCCAGTCTCAGAGGCATGAGAACAGAAATGCTGGCTGTCTCTGCTCCTCACCAACTGCAGCAATTGGGAGAGCAGGTCATATGTCTTGCCTGTAAAAAATAGAGATGGAACTGGCAGCATGAGTGTGAGAGAGGCAGACACAAGGAAATGAGAGAAGGAGAACTCCCCTATATTGTTACCTCCTGCATTGAGTGACCTATGTAGTGAGGACCGGCAGGCTACATCCTGCCACCTGGCTAGCTTTATTCCCGAAATAATAACACACAAATTGTATTCTTTTAAACACTGCTTGGCCCATTAGCTTCAATTTCTTATTCGATAATTCTCACATCTTGATTAACCCATTTCTAAAAATGTGTGTAGCACCACGAGGTGGTGGCTTACTGGAAGATCTTAACCTGCTTCCATCTTGGAGAGGAGAGCTATGGCAACTGACTGACTCTGCTTCTTTCTCCCAGCATTCTGTTCTGTCTACTATGCCTACCTAATTTTCTGTCCTATTAAAGGGCCAAGGCAGTTTCTTTATTAACCAATGAAATTAACACATAGACAGATGACCCTCCTCCATCAGACCTAGCTGGAACAGTGCTGGAGAGCTCGCCCAGGAAATGATGAGGAGGAAAAGCTGGCAGGCTGACCAGCCCAACAATCACCCAGGCCTAGAACCAGGCCTATGAATTAGCCCACACCAACATCCACTTCATCTATGAACTGCTAGGATATGTGACCCTCAGATCCAAAGCTACAGGATCTCCATGGCACAGGACAACAGGATATCTAGAAGGAGTTCAAGTAAGAGGCCAAAGGCCTCGAACCAGACCAATAATCCATTGCAATGAATTCAAGTAAAAATATACTGTGTGACTCACTGGGCCACACTACACTTCCCATGCTCCGATATTTTTTTTTTCTTTTCTTATCTTCTTTTTGGCTTTGTATTTAAATTTTGTTCTGTTTTGGGGTGTGTGTGTCACAAGGGCAGAGACAAGAGATTGGGGAGATAAGTTGGTTTGGAATACATGATAGGAAAGCCACAAAGAATTTTTTAAAAAAGTTAAAATAAATAAATAAAACATTAAGTATGCAAGACATTTTAGTTACTAATTAGTTAGATTTAGCCACAGTGAATTAACTAAACATAGCTAATTACCAGGAACATTAATCTACATAATTAATAAATGAAGAACATCCCAAAACATAATGTTGTACATAATAAACACTTTCATTTTATCTGGAATTTAAAAATTAAAAAATGGAGAAGAAAGAAAATGTTAAATTTCTGCTGTGTTTTTTTTTTTTTGGAATTATGATTAATAGGGTGGTATTTATTTAAAGGGGAAAAAACTTACAGATCACCGTCAGCCCTCTGTGCAACCAGGAAGGGAGTCTCGTCGCCTGCGGAGCAGGAAATGAAGAGAGAGAGGAGAGGGAAGTGGCCGCTTTTTTAAAGGGAGAGAGACCACGCCCCAATGGGCTGGTATCTCAGCGGCTATAGGCTGGAGTAGTGGGAGGACCTCCTGTAACACCTCCCCCTTTTGTTTAAATAAGAGAGTTCTAAACCTACTATGAAATTATATACAATAAGTACAAATATCCTATTCTAACTAGCTTAGGTCTTGTATAATAAATAACTTGGCCAAGTCATGAGAGAAAGTAACTACATTTATATAGTCTTCAACCCCATCGAAGATCTGAGAAGGGAAATAATGTTACCTGGGTAATTAGGAAGTTCAGCAAAACAACTTCCAAAACATGCAACAAATCACAGAGACAACTAGCTACCTAGGCAATCACCCAAAGTCACATTAGCAGCGTTGAAGCTACCAACTTTGGCTAAGGCCTAACATTACTGACATACCATTTTCAAAGGCAAGCAACTTTTCAAAACTATCTTACCCTGTCTTGGCAGGATATGACAGCCCTGTTTTACCCATTGATGCACGCTCTGTATCTTTGTCAGTGGTTGAGGTATGGGCATTTTGCTTAGATTTGTTTGCTTCTTGCAGTCAAACTTCTCCTTTAAAATTTTATCTTTACTTGGTGATTAAGAACTTCCTTGTTTAGTAGGAGGGAGAATGTCAATAAACGCTGTATTCCATGACTGTAGCAAATTTTGCCTTTGTACCCACTCATGAACAGAAAAATTAATCTCACATTTTCTGCTTCTTTGAGTTTTCTAATATGAAGTGCTGGTGTTGATAATGAGTTAGTCTGACTTTCTGGATGGCCAAAAATATGTAACTTATCTATAAGATACAGAAAAAGAGTTTCTCTTTAAAGTACCATTGATTTGTTTCAGACTATAATAGGAAAAATTGAATTAAAAAGGATGAAATTTCCCATTTTAAAGAAGATTTATATGGCATAAACTTTCAGATCTGCATGGTTCTGTTTATTTGCAGAATCTATGCCTAATGATTATAATTACCAATGGCTGGGGTGATACCTCTGTGTATCCTTGAAGTTGTGACAACAATATTGTGTAAACACAACATGGTTTCATTTAACACCTTGTCACCAATTCTGGGAGCACAAATGAAATACTATATTAATTACTGAAAATATAGACTTTTAAATACTTCACAATATTTATGACTATTTACATAGTAGGAAGAAGAAAAATTAAATATATATGTCGGGATTAGCTAGGAGTCAGTGTACAACTACTATTCTCTGCATTGAAAATGGCTGACAATATGTACAACTATGGAAGTTAAAATAAATGTTTAGTAAAATAAAATCTAAGTAAAACTTTGGATATGAGAATACATAATTAAAAAAATAGGACAAAAAGAAAGCACATGATAAAAGGCTGGAAAAGTCTAATATTTGTCTAACATCTTTCCAAATCCATCTTTTCTGATACTGATTTACATTACTAGACCTCTTCAAATTATTTGCAGGTATTATTTACCAGTTTTAGGAGATGTCTTGCCTTTTGCTTTTTGTATGATGCAAGAATCTATTATTTGAAAGTCCCAGAGTATTTTCTACCACATGCTAAACAACCACTTTATTTCAGTATTCTTAATGTTATTAAATAGATAATATATTTGTATTTTGTGTCAGTATTCAAGGAATCAAGATTTTACATGAACTATCTGAAGTAATAAGAGCGGCAGGGCTGCGTCCCCAGCATCCCGGCTGCCTGCTCAGCTAGCTTATGCCCCAAAATAACAACACACAAACTGTATTCATTTAAACACTGCCTGGCCCATTCTCTTCTAGGTTAATTCTCACATATTAATTTAGCCCATTTATAATCATCTGTGTGTAGCACCCCAAGGTGCGCTTACCAGGGAGATTCTAGCCTAGTCCATCCTGGGTCGGAGCTTCATCCCGGGAGCGGGGCATGGCTTCTCTCTCTGAGGCGTCTGCTCCCGAGAGAGCAGAGCTGTGGAGTCTCTGAGCTCACTTCCTCTTCCTACCAGCATTTTGTTCTGTTTACTCCTCCCACCTATCCTCTAACCAATAAAATGGGCCAGGGCAGTGCCTTTATTAGCCAATGACCTTCCTCCATCATTTCCCCTTTTTCGGTTTAAACAAAAAAAAAGGCTTTAACATAGCAAAATTACATATAAAAAAACAGTTATCAAGTAAAAGTTACAGTAATCTTTATCATAACTAAGGAAAACTATAACTATAACTAACTATTCTTAACTCCATCAAAGACTCCAGAAAGATATATTACCTAAGTAAACAAGAACTAAGAAACTTCAAACTCTAGAAATGACAAAGACATCTCGCTGCCTGGACAGTCACCCAAAGTTCTTTTGTACCGTTGGGGCATCCATCTTCAGCCTTCAGGCCCATGGTATCCAGCAGACATTTCCATAATGCAGGAAAATTCAAAGTCAGTTCAGTCACTATCTGTTGTGTCCTGCAGAATGTCTCGCAGACTCTTTCAAAATGAATCAGGAACCCCGAAAGATCATCTCACCTTAGGAAAGTTCAGTAGTCCTCTCTCTGCGGGTTCTCTGTGTCCAGTTTATGCAATAGTCCAGGCAAGAGGAGTTTCTTGCCCAAATGGCTATCAAACTCCATAAGGTGCCTCTTTGATGCCCATCTTCCTCTTGAAGTACATTGGTGCTGCCAGGAGCAGAGTGTCTCATTGTCATGAAAAGTCCTCAGTTATTAAAACATTAAATGTCCTATTCTGTAATCTTTGAAAGACATGAAGAATGTCTATCTAACTGAAATACATCTCTATATATCTAGAAAATCTAACTAACATAACTACAAGCTTTACTATTATCGATGATTATCCATTAACAACCTATATTTCTTAATTATACAGTACATATTTAAATGAACTACACAATCACAATACCTTAATCAAAATCAGAAACACTTATACATATAACAAAATTGACCTTAAATCTCTATCAATAAAGCAAAATCTATACTAATGCAAATTATTCATATCTATATCATATCCCCCTTTATATGTAAAAGAACATTTATAAACATTTTTTGGGAATTTGGGCGCAGTTATTTCTCTCCAAACTGCTTCCTGCTGAATGGGGGCGTCGTTAATTTGGTCTTTCATGGTATAACCTGTGTGCTAGTTTCATCTCAGTTGGCAGTTGAGCGAAGCAATTTTTTGAAGGCGTTCACACCAACCCTTCAGGAGGGCGTGGTCCATCATACCAAATCGGAATAGAAGAAATAAACAGCGTCTCATCCTCTGTGAAAACAAAATAAGAAACTCCTTTCCAAAGTATCATGTCTTTAGATCCAAATTTCAAATTTAAGGCATTTTCAAAGTATCTATGTTGGATTAGTTCAGCAGCATTTATAAACAAATATCTTTTAGCAGTTGTTTGTCCTTCCTCAGCATTCAAACAATTCAAAGAGAGCATAATAGCATACAGTATCAAAATTCTCTGTTTATTTTCCATCTTATTACACCTTTGTTTTAACCTCTATTTCATTTATTTTTACTTTTAACTTTTTGCTTTTTGAGACAGGTTCTCTGTATCTTTGACCTGAAGTAACTCTGTAGACCAGGCTGTCTTTGAACTCTCCGAGATCCGCCTGTCTCTGCCTCCCAGGCATTCGGGATTAAAGGTGTACACTGCTACACCTTGAACTCACAGAGATCTGTTTGTCTCTGCCTTCTAGGCACTGGGATTAAAGGCGTGTGCTACCACACACAACAACTCTCTTCCTTTTTTTTGTTTTTTTTTACTTTAAGAACTTTAACTTTTAGTCTGCATATATTTTTAACACACTTTAAACCATTCAGAAATTTTTTCTGTCTTTGAATCTCTCTTTACTGTATATCTCTCTTTTTCTGACCACATGAATCTTTAATTTACCAAGCGATCTCAGTAGGATTAAAGGCGTGGCTTTGCCAGCTAGATCCAGTCCATTCCTTAGCTTTCCAGCCTCATGGCGGATATAGAGGCTGTAGCCATGTTTACTGCAACAACTGTATGGCATTTCAAGGTCCCTGCCAGCAAGTGAGCTACAACAGACAACACTCAAGTCCTCTCTCAGTAGCCGGCCCTCCTGCCTCAAACAGTCAGAGTTTGCCCTGGCAGGACAGCCCAGAAAGCCGGCATTTTTAAACGGCGCAGCTTTTTTCCTGCTACGGCTGAAAATCGAAAAGCATGCGTTCAGCTTTTCGTCAACACCATTTAAGTGTTTCGTGGCAGGACCTCTTAATGAGCTGCAGGCTTTGCAGCTAAAGCTGAGTCAGGAAGCCTCTCTTAGATGAGGTGCTTGCTTGCCTCTAGCAAGCAGAGTAGAACCGAGAAATTGCTGCTACCAAGAAACCAGGCACAATGCTTTCATTTTGTTCTGGAATTACTTCCCAAGCTGTCTCAGGCTTTATGTGGAAGCAGTTGTCCACGTGGGTGCCATATGAAGTAATAAGAGCGGCAGGGCTGCGTCCCCAGCATCCCGGCTGCCTGCTCAGCTAGCTTATGCCCCAAAATAACAACACACAAACTGTATTCATTTAAACACTGCCTGGCCCATTCTCTTCTAGGTTAATTCTCACATATTAATTTAGCCCATTTATAATCATCTGTGTGTAGCACCCCAAGGTGCGCTTACCAGGGAGATTCTAGCCTAGTCCATCCTGGGTCGGAGCTTCATCCCGGGAGCGGGGCATGGCTTCTCTCTCTGAGGCGTCTGCTCCCGAGAGAGCAGAGCTGTGGAGTCTCTGAGCTCACTTCCTCTTCCTACCAGCATTTTGTTCTGTTTACTACTATCTTCTTTTAAATTAGTAGTAATTGAAAGATGAAGAAACCAATATCAGATTTGCATTACTACTTATGATTTAAGTTGTATTTATTTAATTACTATTTTACTGAGACAATAGAAAGCAAGTAGGGCAAGATGATAAATTAATAGCATGCAGTTTCAGGTAGGGATACATTTTGTAAATTGGGAGAAAATAATGATAGATGCTAATAATTACTGCAAGTCCCAGAGACAAAGGCACAGTTTGAGTAATACTGTCATAATAAGAGGAACAGCAGTCGGTTCTATTCCTAACACTCATATTGAATTCATGTTTCTGCTAATGCAAGGTATCAAGTAAAGATATACTGTGTGACTCACTGGTCCACACTATACTTCCCATGCTCCGATTTTTTTCTTTTCTTATCTTCTTTTGCACAGACATAGAAGAGCATATTACATGGTTTGTATTTATATAATGCAAAAATAATCTGGATAAAATCAGGTCTCAGAAGATTTTTGGAAAAAGTTAAATGCTAGCTATATAATTGCCAACCTAATTTGTAAAACTGTACAACTATATATGTTTAAGTTTAGGAAATAATTCAATCTTAACTGTAAAATGTAGTTAGTGAGTTATTTTTGCAGCCCCTCTAGATTTGAAACCATACTTCTCTGTTTCCATGGTCTCCATGTTCAAGATATCACTCATTCTATATTTATCATGTGTCTTTCCTTTATTGTTATATTTGCTTGTTTGATGCTGCCATATGAATTAACATACTCAGAATCAGTTTTGGGGTCAGTACAAGGTTTATCCTGATGATATTTCTTGTTTAATCTTTTCTTCACCCACTCTGCACTGTTGAAAATAGCTTCTAGCTTTTTTTTTGAATTTTACTAGTCCTCATGTTTTATAAATTGTTAGAATACTAAACATGACACATAATATCATTCATTGTCTTTCATAAAATTTCACAATCTGCCAGTTTTACATTTTAAAAAATCATGAGTATGACCAATTCTAAATTTCAAAATCTTAATTGTGATCATCAGAGCACAATAGATACAGTGCCTCTGAAGTTTGCTATGGTACAAGAATAAACTGCACATCACTATGCCTGGCTACAATGAATATTGTGGGTGTAAAATAAAATACACTATTTAAAGTCATATCTATGCATATATATACACATATACATACACACACACACACACACATATATATATATATATATATTACAATGAAAATTCAAAATAAAATGTCTATTTTTGCAGAATTTTGGAAGCTGTTATTACCCCTTTGCGGAAAACTAATTTGGGATAAAAACTGCATAATAAAAACTTTTATGCATACCTTTGTAATAGATGAAATTACATTTCTCTCCATATGCAGGGATTCCTATTTTATAATTCTCTTTCCTTCCCCACTCTGCTTTATCCGTCTGTCTTCTCTATCTTTTTATCTCTCCATGAGTTTTGAAAAACCAAAGCAATATGTGATCAGAGATGACACAGCTGTGGTTTATGGAGCAATACTGTATTCAGTAATAAGAATTTAAAGATGTAATATTTGCAATTATTAAACATTGGAAATGTTCACTGAGAAAGAAATATGGAGAAATGTTTTTCATAACATAATCAGTGGGTAATAAAAGACTAACACTACAAAATCTCTTTTTTTAAGGATAGATCTAAAATAGTATATGCTGCTTCTTTGTCCTAATGTTATTTTGAAAGGTTAGAAATATGATTCTACCAGATATGGGGGAGATAGAAGGAGTTGAAGGAAGGAAACTGTTATCAGGTTGTATTGTGTAAAAGAAGAACTTATTTTAATAAAAAAATTATTATATACATAAAAGTATATATATAGAAAAGTATAAATAAAGAAAAATGTACATGTAATCTCATTGTGAGACTTTTGTTCTAAGAAATCTCAGCATTTGCTGAGCTAAAGAAATCAATTTGAGTATCAGGGTAAACATATATATAGATATAGATATTGCAAACATACACTATGTACATAAAAACATATACAAAATAAACTCTACAGTCTAGTGAGATAATTTTGATAAAATTTAATATTACCAGTTTATAATATTAAAAAAACCATGAAAACCAAATTCTGAATTTCAAAATCTTTGACCATCAGAACACAATGGCCATAGTGTTCTCTGGAATTTGATATGGTTACAAGAATAGACTGTACATCATTATACCTAACTATGAGAAATGTTTTGGGTATTTTGATTAGGGCTCTGTTAAATTTACAAATTGCTTTTGGTAGGATGGTCATTTTCATGTTATTAATTATACTAATCCATTGACAAAGAATTTTCTTCCATTTTCTCATGTCTTTCTCATTCTTTCTTCAAAAATTTTAAGTTTCCACGATAGATATCTTTGTTCATTGGTTAGTTTTATTCCAAGGTAATTTACCTTCTTCGATGCTAAGGCATATTGAAAAGGAGTGGTGACAGCAGATAATACTCTCCTGTTCCTGATTTTAACAGCACACTTTCGAATTTATTACATTTTCTATGATGTTGGCTGTGGATTTGTCATGTATAGGATTTCATATTGAGATGTGTTCCTGCCAGTTCTACTATTTCTAAGACTTTTACCATAGAAGCACATTGAATTTTGTCAAAAGCCTTTTTGTATTTCTGTATCTATAGAGACAATAATGTGGTTTTTGTCTTTAAGTCAGTTTTTGTAATTTACTGTATATATATATATATATATATATATATATATATATATATCTCCTGGCATTTCTGCGACAAAAGTAACTTGTTGGGTGGTTGATCTTCTTGATATATACTTGTATTTAATCTGCTAGTATTTTATTTTAATACTATAATATTCTATAGTATTCTATTTAGGTTTTTTGCATCTTTATATATCAAGGTTGTTGAAGTTTGTTGTTGTTCTATCTCCAACAATTTGTATTTCAGAATAATTCAATATTCATGGAAGGAATTTGGGAGTTATCCTTCTATTCTATGTTTTGGAATGCTTAAGGATTATTTTGCTGTGCAGCTTTAGTCTCTGTCTGATGATAATGTTGCTGATGGTGATTGTTACATCACCCAACTGGAGATCCTCTCCTGATGATGATGGTGCTGCTGCTGATTGTTGCATCACCCAACTGGAGATCCACTCTGATGACGATGTGGCTGCTGTTGATGATTGTTACATCACTCAGCTGGAGATCCACTTCTAGCCTTGGTTGCGCCATCTGCAGCAACAAACTTTGTAAAATCTGCTTGACTGCCTGAGGCAGAAATCAAATGTCTGAAGCTCAATGCCTCTGTAACCACAAATGTAGTCTCTGACTGGGCTGTGAAATGTAGCTTGTCCTTTCATCCTTCATTGTAGAGTTTAATGAAAAATATCACAGCAATGATTCTTTTTTGTCAATAGAGCTATTTATTTCTTGTGTTTTGTTGGCAAATATTGACATTTTATGTCATTTAGGTACCAACTACCAGCATCTTCATCCCGCCATACATACACACTGACACACACACACACACACACACACACACACACACACACACACTTTGTTGATAAACTAGTTCTAACAATCAAGTTTTGCCCCTTAATCCCTCAATTATTTGTTCCCCTCTGTCATTTCTTTGAATTCTAGACTTTTCTAATTCAGACATCAGGCTCAATCACCTGTTTTGTGCCCTTTAGAATTCCACTTTCTGCATCACAATGCCTATGCTTTCTGGGTCTGTGTTTTAAAGAGTGAAAGAGGAATTAGGCCAATGATAGAACTGTCTATTGCCCAGCATTTACCTTAGGTTGAACTTGAATTTTGTACTTATCACAGACTGTTTGCAGTTCAATGAATAAATCTCTCCTTAAGCAAAGGTTTCATTAAACCAAATTGTTTTCTCTTCATTTAAAAGTTATATGAGACAATGTGTTCAAGTTATTTTAAACAGTAATTGTTATGAAATATTAATTTTATAATTACACAGATATACAAATATGGCTTAAAACTATTCTTGCCCTATAATTGTATAAGTGTAACATGTTATATTTGTAAATTGATGACAATAAAATTTTGATTTTTAATTAGATGAAAACTCAATAAATCACTAACCCACTAATTAAAACTCACTAACTTTTCAAAATTTGATTTTTATCTGACTCAACCCTTCTTTCTGCATGCTTCATGTCCTCTTGTTTCTCTTACCTGGCTGTCCTTGCTCCAGGCCTCTCTGTTCTTTATTCTTGCTATTTCATTGTGCTTCCCTTTCTTTCTCTGGGCTATTAAGAACACCCTTTTAGCATGAGAGATGTTCTTTTCCTTCTGTGACTTACTTTTCATTTCACTTTTCCATTACTTTCTTTCCTGAAAAATTCAAAGCACAAGCTAATTCTCAAATGAATATTCTGTCACAACAGGGAAGGCTACATCTGTCATTTTCAGCAGCATTTACCTCAGTCTTCCTGGCTGTAAGAATTTCTAAATGGCCCAAGGTTTTCTGCCCATGGGTCAGGAATCTTGAATATTTACCAGGGAAAACACATCTAGTCTGAATTTTCCTCTTTAGATTTAAATTGAAACTGTTAGGCATAAGTCATCATTGAAAAGGAGTAGTTTAAGAGTTGCAAAAAGCTAATTGTAAAGTTTCAAAATTCTACACAACTTATAAATATGGAATGCTTACTTTTGGACCAAATAAAAATGTCATGACATGTTTTTGTCAATTAATTTGCATTTTAGTTTTCTTTAAACTGTATTGTTCTCAAGAATACACAAGTAGCATCTTGATCAAGACAGAGAACAGCTTTGGCTACAGGTACAAAACATATTAAGAAAACAGTTTGACAATGATATCATTTAGCAAAATAGCAAGAGCAATGTTCATGATTAGGCCTCTGGGTTTCCTCGGCAATGGGCTTTACATCACAAGACATGATCTTCCTATTGTGGAATGAACCGCTAATCCAGTTAAAATAGAAGGTTACCGTATTATTATCATTTGTTCCAGATTGCAGGCCAGCACTGTAGAGTGTGGAGTCCAATGATGGCTAAGGTCACTGATGCCTTTTTTTTTTCCCTAAACATACTGAATAGTCTTCTGACTACTTTAAAAAGGAGGAAGTAATTTTTTCTCTAAATTATATTTTGAATTTTTTTTACTAATGAGCAAATTAATTTGCTTATGAAATTGACTTATTAATTACATTTTTATATATCCTTTGGTACTCTTGATCCACTCCATATCCCCTTTCCTTCCTATCTCCCCTCACATCCCCCATTTCAGCCTTTAACAGACAATATATTTTCTTTTTCCTACCAATATGTTCTGTATCTTCTCCAATCATATTTTCATTTGATTTACTTGAAATAGAGTTGCATCACTTACTCACTCCTTTGACTCCCTGTAGTCATTAACAGGTACCATACTTCCATCAACTTCCATGATCCATCTCAAGAGGCATCAATATTATTGTTACATAATATAGGCATATAAATTTGCATGAATACATACACACACATCCACAGTCTGCATGACCAATTGTTGTTCATTTGTATATAGTTTCAAGGCTGATCACACAGCATTGTAGAAATTATAAGGGGGGCTCAACCCTCAGAAAGGCTAATTCTCCTTCTCCCTACAGTAATTAGTTGCCTGTAGTTCTCTGTCTAGTTAGAGGTGGAACCTCTCAAAACTTTGCCTTTCTACATTAGCATTTCCATTGATATTATCATACTTCTATTCTTCTTTATTCAGACTTTTCTAGGAGATAGTATTTACAGCAGATTTCTTGATATTCTGGCTTTTACAATCTCTCTGACTTTTCTTCACAATATTCCCTAAGGCATAGATAGATACAGGAAGTGTGATGTAAATGTATTCACTAAGCCTGTGGCTCCTCATTACATATTAATTCTGTTATTGTTTCCATTTACTGCAAAAAGTATTGTTTGATGAGGGGAAGTAATGGCAATAAGGACAGATAGAAAGATAAGATTAAGAATGTAGTAGGAAATTATGCTAGTCTAGGAAAGCGGTAGCAGTGAATTTTTTGTAAGGTTAATGGCCTCATTGACCAAAGGAAACTAGCTAGGCTGCAACACCAGGCTTGATACTCTCCCTATGTGTGGTCTTAAGACTAATTAGCTGCTGTTTGTCACTGACATGTGAATATCTCTATTGCACCTTCACACATATGTTGTTATGTTGATAGTTGCTCTGATTCATACGTGTTGCATCTGGGCAGGACTCTTTAATTGCTTTGCTATGCTGACATATTGCATAACATTTCTGGAACAATGAAAAAAACTAGAGGACAAGGAAGATACTTTCAGCTCAGAACCAACTCAAATCATCTGACTCATATATCCTATATGTATATCTTTAGTAATAGGAACCTATCCTGACCAATGAAAGGCAATCAAAGGCTATTTCTAAAATCTATACTGGTTGGAGAGTCACCTAGACTACCCTGACAGATCATGAAGAAGGTGTGTTCTTATGCATGCTCTATTTTAACTCAGATTTCTCCAACTGTCAATGAAATGCAAACACAATGTCATTTTCATAATAATAAGTTTTCAATCAGTAAGTTAATTAGACTTTATTTTTTCTTACATAAATCATGTATATGTATGCCCTTTCAAGCTCCCTATTTCCCCCATTACAGAAAATTCAAAATATGTTTCTGCAATTCCTCAGCATCAACTTGCCACCATCTATATAGAATATACAAATCTGTACCTCATTGGGTGAAATACCTGTCACTTTATCAAGAAATGTATCTTCCACTCTACAGATCAGAGCAAGTATGTACTTTTAGAGATCCCTTTACTAGTATTTTATTTTCTTAGTCACAAGCTATAACAAAGCACATACTGATATAATTATTATAATCAATTTTCTTTGTCAAACTTAAGACAAATTGTTCTATTCTTCATCACTGTTTTCCCCGTTATTAGAACTAATAGTATGTCCCAATTTGGGCACTTATTTAGTGACTGACAAATATGATATAAATGAAATGATACACAAATAAAGAATTGATTAAAATATAAAGATAAATAAAAGATCTATAGTCTTTCATTTGCAAATGCTATCATAATACTTTCCACACACAAAGCTAAGGAATATAAAAGTGTAATTTTCATGATAAACAAAGGAAATTTAACATGTACAAAATTTTCTCTGTGTTCATTGTTGTACTTGTAATATGATGCTTTATCAGGAAATAGAAGGTGTTTGTTTTTTTCTGACTTTTCCCACAGATCTAGAACTTTTTCAGGTATCTTACTTCATAACTGGCAATTTGAGTTGCTTAGAAAACACTATTTTGAGTAAGTTTTGTCTTTCCCACTGTTTTATTCTGGAACTCACTGCTGATGGAGTCATTCTACTGTCTTCATTGTGACAACAGCTTACCTGTTATCATAGTATTGGTGCATTGGACCCTGTGGAGGCACATTCTGTGGTACCTGAAGTTCACCAAATCAACTAAGCAGGACTCACAGAGACTGAAACAGCAAGCACAGGGCCTGCATAGGTCCTTTTTGTAAATGTTACAGCTGTGAGCTTGGTGGCTTTGTGAGTCTTGTAGCAAGAGTATTGGGTATATCTCTGCCCTTTCTGCTTTCTATTGAGACTCTTTTCCTATTACTGGATGGCCTTGTTCGGCCTCAGCAAGAGGGCTTTTGCTTTGTCTTGTTATATCTTGTAATGTCTGGGTTGGCTGTCATCTCTTACAGGCCTGCTTTTATCTATCTATCTATCTATCTATCTATCTATCTATCTATCTATCCATCCATCTATCTGGGTCTATCTGTATATAAGTACATATGTGTACATCTGCATATATATGTGTGTCTGTGCGAAATAATTATCTTTGAAGGAATGTTTAGAATATCAAATTAACTGAGTATCATTATGTAAAGGGTGTGTATACACATATTTATGCGTACAATGAATGAAAAATTATATTTTGGTTTAAAAAGTATTCATGGATATTTTAAGATAGGAAAGGATAGATAATAAATATATGTTGATTGATGTGTTCAAATGATAGCAAATAATAAACAAAAGAGTAATAAAAATATGGAAACGTGGCAAATGGAAATAAAATGTAAAGCTATTATGATTTAGTCAGATGCTACTCACAAATATCTGAAAATATTAAAATAAGTGCCAAAAGGTCAAAGCAGGAGATTATGATTTTAATAAAAGATTAGGGGAGTCAAAAGAGTTCTCCATTTATTAATGACATTTTCATTTGAGATGTCTATCATTTAAAACACTGAAGAGTAACATGTGATGAACAGGGTGTGCTCTCTAAACTAATTTCAAGAAAGTATTTGTTACAGAAACCATCTTCAAAGCTTACCTGGGCTGTACACAGCCACTGTGCATGCATGTTCTATCTTCATAATGCAATTCTGGTTGGACATAGGGCAGGGTAGGATGAAGGGCAGAACATTATTTTTCTGACAGGAGACAAGTTCAATATGTTCTAAAGCCCTGAACACTGTCCCAGTATGAAGTTCTATTGTTGGCCTTTCGCTTTCTGCTTTCTTTTCACTCACAGTGTCCCCTAGCAAAGGTTTTGTGTTCAGACTCTCTTTCTTCACTTAGTACCTGAAAGGGTGTAAGAAGGCTAAGGTTCTGAGCCTAGTATGGTGGTACAGATATGTGAAACTCACACTCCAAAGGCAGAGGTAGGAGAATCTCAAGTTACAGTCAAGTCCTGACTGAAGGAGAGGCTCTGACTAAAAAGAAAGGAATAAAATGATATTTGACAGGATATCATACGTGCTGATTCCTTAGCAATAAGACCTCCTTTGTTGGTGGCTGTGGCCACTTGGTATGTGTCTTTACATCAGTAATAAAAGCACATGAATGGTTTACAATTTACAGTCATTCTGTAATAAATTATATTATTCATGTTTTCTTATATGGAATCTGAGATACAGAATGTCAGGACTTCTATCCAAGGTCAAACATTTGTAAGAAGCAAAAATATTAATCAACCATAGCTATTTTTTTCTTCTGTTCATAGTCTGTATTTTCAACAAATACACTAGTAAACGAAAAGAATGGACTCAACCATGCTAAATAGAAATCAAGAGAAAATACAGAATCACTTTCAGAAGTAAGGTATTTCATTTTTATGAATAATACAAGTAACATGTTGAGAAGGGAAATTAATTTTAAACACTTTTTTCTTGATAGCATTGCTCACAGCTTATTAAAACACTAATGCTAAGTTTGACATCTATATTTCTGTACATGGTTAATTTTACTTCAGTGCAATAAATGTGCAAATCATAATTTTGACTTTCCAAATGACATTGGGTGGTGTTTTGTTTTCAATTATGTTTTCAATTATGAACACTGTCTACCTCCAGAGGCTTCCAGTTAAGAAGAAAGGAAATGCCACAGTGAGGAGTAGTCAACTCATCAAGAGTCATGGTGTGAAGTGGTTGTTAGGAATCCCTGCCAGATGGAGTTATTTGTAATGATGAATGATTTCAAGTTCTGTACAAGTAATTTAAAATCCATTATGAGTCATGAATGAATTCAGTATCATATAAGTAAGAATTAATTTCATGTATTATTTTTTAAAAACTGAAACATTTTGAAGTGCATTTTTCTAGTATCAAATAGCTATGTAAAAATTTAATGTAGTGAAGGAAAAATAATCCTCAAATATTTGAATACCAACATTAAACATATTATGTGAAATGCTGGTGTGTCTAAGAAGAACCTTTGCTTTGTCAATATCAAGGATAAGCCTGCTTGAAAAAGCTTATGGGGAATGCATAAAGCAAGATCAATCCAGTAAATTTTTGTTTCTCTTTTGTCCCTGTACCTCAAAGAATATCAGAGGTAGTCAGGTTAAAATAGCTTTTGAAAATAATTAATATTTTAATTGAATTATTCCTTACTCTCCTTCTTCTTTAAGACCTTCTCATTCCTCTTCTTAAATACATGTCTTCCTATTTTATAATCATTATTATTACATATAAATGCAAAGGAATATATAAATGCAAACTTCAGAGTCTGTGCACTGTGGCATATATGTTTGGTTTTAAGAGTTGACCACTTGGAATTGAATAAGTAAATGCTTAAGGGGATAATCCTTGGGGAAATTATTTCTCCATCTATCAGAAATCTTTAATTTTCTGTAGCATTTTATCAAGAAGTGGGCCACCATAAATTCCATTTTTCTGTCTTCCCTTTTATTATATGACAGTGTCTATTCAGTCTAGTATAAAGAATCTTGTGGGAAAGGAAAATAACTAGACCATGGAGCAGAAAAGTTATTAAAAGTTAACAGGAGAAAAATTATATGGAAAGAAGAGAATAGTAACTGTCATTCTTAGAAATATATTTTTCTTTCAGAATGAACTATCCATCTTATAGAGAAGATAGTGATTTTGCAGCTGTATTGCCTGCTTTCTATGAAATAAAGACCCAGTTCTTTGGCATTCCTTCTGGCATGGAAAAGCTCTAATTGGGTACCTTAGTGCTCTTCATGTTCAGGCTGTGTATCCTGACCACCATCTAATTCCTCAGGGATCCTTTTCTTATCAAAACAGTATATTTTCAGAAACAATGACTGTACTCCCTCCTTTATGACTATCTTCATCTCTTAGGATTCATCCTCTTGTTTAAGACCAGAGTCCACCCTAGTTCTTCCTTGTCCCTTCTGGGCTTTCCTTCTAGTCTATCTGCAGTCCTTTGAATTCACGTTGACCTTCAGAACCACTTCTACCAACACTGTATAGCTGCCATACTCAAGAGAACTCAGAAAAACTCACTAACAGGGACAATCACCACACCTAACTAGGTCCAGTTTGGGGCAAGAGTAATCAAATCTTTAACTCAATTTGCATAAATCCCTGTCCAAAAGCACAACCACAAACTATGAAGACATGTCTCCTCCAGAAGCCAGCAACCCTGTTGTAATAGGTCCGGGTAAAGCAATGTAGATAAAACACAGATAAAGACTTCAAAATGACAATCATGAATATGTCCAATGACCTTGAAAAGATAATTAAAACATTGAAAGTATCACTTTAAATAATATGTATTAATCAGGAAGTCTTCTTTCAATTCTGATATTTGAAGTCTCTTTTTATTATGTTCTATATACACGCATTCCTCATTTCTTTTTCTGCCAATGGCTGTTTAGGACTTTCAAGTCAAAAAGCTAACTATTATGGAAATTGTATTGTATAGAAAATTGTATATATTTACTCATCAAGTGCTATCATTAGAGACTTATTGGAGGAGAGCTGCTTGTTGGTTCCTGGCAGCTTGGTTGGTTAGACTCGAAATTATCACACAGAAACTGTATTAATTAAATCACTGCTTAGCCCATTAGCTCTAGCTTCTTATTGGCTAACACTTACATATTAATTTAACCCATTTCTATTTATCTGTGTATCGCCATGTGGCAGTGGCTTTCCGGCAAAATTTCAGCATGTCTGACTCTGGCTGTGGCTTCACGGCATCTCTCTGACTTTATCCTTCTTTCTCCCAGCATACAGCTTAGCTTTCCCTGCCTAGTTCTGTTCTTCCCTGCTATAGGCTCAAAGCATTTATTTATTTATTAACCAATAAAAGCAACACATAGACAGAAGGACCTCCCACACCACATATTTAACTATCTAAGCTAATAGAATATATTATATATACATATATAATGTATACTATATGTGTAAGCAATTGTTTTCTATACAAAGAATTAGTAGATGCAAATTAGTACAAACAGTTTAACTCTGTCAAACTATTAACTATACCCTCTATCACTGGACAGGCAATTAAATTTAATTTCCACATTTGTCTTTGAGTCATAGGCCACATACTGCCCTATTTGTTTTATGTTATAAGTATTTCTTGGAAATTCACAAAGTGAAATGATTTCTTTTTACAAACCCACTAAAATGAAGTTTTACTTGTACTGTTGGAATGATAGAGGATTTGACAGAACAAAAGAAAAAAGCAAACTGAATTCTTTAAAAACCATGCCAGGTTTTAATTAAAAACAGTTATTTTGATAATTACAATATCAGTAATGACATTAATAAAAGTTTCTGTTCATTTAGATGAAACTACACTCTATCAAGTGTTCACAAATTTCCAGCAAGCTGATGAGATTGGCAAATCGTCCTTACTTGAAAATCCAGGCATGCTAGGTGGCAGTAGCATTCGCCTTTAATGCCAACACTCAGGTGGCAGAGGCAGGCAGATCTCTCTGAGCTCTAGACCAGCCTATTCTATAAAACTAGTTCCAGAACTGCTAGGTTACTTATGCAGAAAAACCCTGTCTCAGACAAACAAGAAACAAACAAAATTTAGGCATAACGATACCAGAACTTTCTGTTAGTTTATATATGGGACCTGGTCAGTATCTCTTTGCTTCAACTAACAATCAAAAAATACGAAATTTATTTGTCAGTCACTATTCTTATTATCATAATGGACATTTTGTTAAACGACTTCAGCAAAAGACTCAGTAGAATGTGTTTTGATATTTTTTTATTCCTTTCATACTTGATTATCAAACCCGATAATTTATCTGGTAGAAACCCATGCTCTTGTATATCCAGGGTAGCAGAGGTGTCTTGCAAACATCCTCTGTTTCTAAGCCAGATAAGACCATTAACATTTCCAGTGTAAACTATTTTACAAAACCTGTGGATATCACTCAGCTAAGTTCCTTAAATGATGGAAATTAACCATGTGAAATAGATGAAAGAGAACTGAGAATAGTATGACTCTCTTCCTCACATGTATCATTCTTGGAAACAAAGTTTTGATATATGTATGCCTGAATGATACATCAATTCATTTAATGTGGGTTTCTTAGGGACTATATTCTTGTCACTTAAGTACGTAATTTTTGATTCAGATAAAACGTAAAAGCCTTTAGAATTATTATAATTCGTAAGTACAGAGGTGACTGGTTAAACTCCCTACTTAAATTCCACAAGTAAGCTGCCAATGCAGCATGAGGAGTCAAGATTGTATGACAACTACTGTCTCTCCCAGTGGCTTTAAACAGCATGTCAGATGGAGCAGAATTGGCTCACACTGAGCGCTGAGCTCCCACCCTCTCCCCTGCACTGACAGCAATTATTCCAGCAGGTTTTCATTCTAGAAGCCTCCTTATCATCAGTGATAAGAGATAATTGTTATTCTCAGCAGAAACACACAGGAGTGCACATAGTTGATATTCTTGTCCTCCAAATAATTTTTCCCCAAATCAGGGTTAAGTCACATTGATTAAAAGGCCTGAGCTTCAATCTGATATTGCCATTGATTGCCCTGAGCTTGCCTGAGCTTTAGGAAAGGATTTCAATTTCCATGATCCTTGCTCCACTTTTCAAAAGCTTAAACTTGACTTCACCGGAGAAATAAAAATGACAACTGGGACTTTCCTCATTTCGATCCCTGATTTGACCACGTATTCACCACTGTGTGTTCTTCAATATCTAAATACATCATCACAGTTTTATTGGATGGCCAGCTATGCTGGCAGCCTCATCCTTTCCTTCAAATCTGGATGTCGTGCAGTCTGCTATAGTGTTCTTGCCTTTTTAATCCAATGCAGTATTCCCTTAAACTAGGGTTTTATTTTGCTCAAATAATAAAATGATTTTAAGAAAACTCGAATGCATTAAATATTCCCATAGAGCAGGTTATTTGCTCTTGAATGAAAAACTACATGTAAATAAACTCTATGTTTTAAAATTTAATAGGTGTACAGAAACCAGTTAGATGACACATTATTTTATAGTTAAAGTCCACAGTTAAGATTCTGAAGTTTCCATTAAAGGAAAAGATAAAGGCTATTTCTGGAATTTTGTCTGTAATCAAATATTTACAGAGCCTTTAGTGTAAGAAAAATAGGTAGAAATTTTATAATTCATTTAATATTTTTATGGCTCAGTTTCAGGAAAGCTTACGTGAATTAGGTTTTCAGACCAACAACAAATATCATTTTATTATAAATACTGCATGAGTTGTATTCATGCCAAATAACTCACAGGATATATTGATATTAAAATTATTTGCTTTTTATATCCCAAAATATTCGAAATACTTTAATTGGATAATTTATACACTTCAGTGGCATCATTTGATATATATATATATATATATATATTATGATTAAATGAAAACAGAAATTTAAACTTCCTATTTTCTTTAAGCATTACTGAAAGCTTGACATTCAAATTTAGCTCAGTCTTGCATTTCTTCTCTAGTAACTTTACTTCTTAGGTGAATACTAACTGCATATATGCTGGTGTGAGGCTATCTTCCATTCTACCCTCAGTCAAAGTTCTTTTGTGACCCTGATTTGCTTTAAACTTAAACATATATTTATTTTACATATTTATAAATATATCTTACTTGACTCTCACATTTTTAGTGTATTCCTCAATAAGTAAGTCAGTTTAATTTGATTTCTCCTGACATTTATTTCATTAGCCATCTCTAAGACCTTGAAGCCAGAGAAAAAGAGTGTTCTTTATTATAAACTGTTTGTTCCAGTCATTTAGTTTGAGTATTGTCATAAAATAAAGTTTGATAATTTTGAAATCCAAATAAATTATTTTTAATTTGTTGATATTATATTTTAAGTACAGCATTTCTCCCTTCCCTTACATCCCTTCAAGCCCTCACTTATACATATTTCCACAATCCTTCAAATCCATCACCTATTTTTATTGTTATTACCTGAATGTATGTATATATTCCTAGAATTAACTTGTTAAATTCATATAATGTTAATATTATTCTGTGAATTTTTGGGGGGCATGAGCATTTTGTATTAAATCAAATCTAAATTTCTGATCAATCAGATTAGCAAATCAAATTTCTTACAAGTGGGAAGGATTATCTTTGGTCATTTTCAAGAATAGCTTGCAGTGTTCTTTTGATCTTGAGAGTTGACATTATTATAAAATTATTCCCAAACAAGAATGTTTAAAAGTCATTATAACTGCAATTGCTGGGTGCGATATGGAAAAGAGGTGTGACTGACTCTTGACATGTCATAAAGATGCAAGTTAAAGTAATGAAAGACTGTTAAGACATAAGGAAAACGATCTTAATTTCCAACTACAAAACTTAACGTTAACAATGATTGTCATGAATATACAGGCAGACATGCCTATGAACGTTAGGATTAATAATTTTTTGAACAATGGAATTTATTTTAAGTTAATATTGGAGACTAAAATAAGCTTACATTGAAATGATAAAACAAATAGTAAAATATTTTTCTGCTAATCCCCCTTTCTCTTTCTAACAAAGTAAAAATTTCCTAGGTTGAGAATAAATCACACTGTTATAGTTTAAGGATAGAAGCCCTAAATACGATTTGTTAGAGAAAAAAAATACATGTTTTTGGAAAAAATAAATAAATAGGTAAAGGCTCTCAGTAATCGCTTCATTTTACTCTTTGCTATGCTGTTTTGTTTTTCTGTGTATTTTTTCGTTGATGTTTAATTTTGTATTCTGACACCGAAAATTTGCTAGTTTTCCAATTCCTACTAATGTTTTATTGCTATATTTACAAGGCAATAATGAACATTTTATCTCCCACTTTAGACATTTTAGCTCCCACTCTAGGAAATGTGCCAATTCTCTTCAACTATCCAATTCAATTATAAATATTTTCAATTTTATTTTGTCATAGTAATATTGTCTGAAAGTCATCCTGAATTTAGAGAAGTTAATGATTTGTGACATACTCTTACTTGTTTTGCCTACTTTAGGCCTGCTTTAGAATGACAACAGAAATTTCAGGTTTCTATGCTATTTGCATATTTGAATATACTGTAAGTACAAGTAATTTTAAAAGACTTGATATGTGTCACTGGAATATCTGTTTGGCAATTAAAACCAAAATGTGTTATTTGGTAGTATCATAGATATATACAATGTATTTTGAATGCATATATCCATTACCCTCCTTAATAATTTCTGCTGGACCTCTTTTCTTCACCAAAAGTTCTCTTCTTATTTTTATAACTTTTTTGTTCCTCTTTAGTCTCTTTCTATGTCCCAGTGGATTTTATTAGTATTGCTTTTACAAACACCAGTTCAAACTATTTACTCCAGAATGTGTTATTACCAACTGTCTATATTTCTGAAGAAAATTACTCCTTGTTCCTTGGCATCCATTAAATACCAAATCTTCCTCAAGGTGAGGCAAGAACTCCCAACTCCTCTCCTATCTATGATGAAATGTTAAAAACTTAATATTATACAGATTTCCAAGAATCTTTGATTTCATGAATGCATTGGTCAAAACAAGAACAGAAGAGAGCATTTCACAGAAAGCATTACCATTGCTTTTCTACCATCTTTTCTGTCATATTTCCTGAGTCTTAGATGGGGTGATAAAGATGATTCATATAAGGCTATACACTCAATAGTAACTTAATCCTTAGAACTATGACCATTTTCAGGTCTCTGCATTACTCATATACTCTGTAAGAAGGAGTTTTCCTGACAAAAGTCTGAGATCATTAGGTTCAGGAAAAAAAACAAATAATTTAAGGTGGTCATTACTGACTCATGATTGGAAGTCCTAAGAACAAGTAATATTTTTTTCACTCAGTCTTAAATGGTACACCCATGGTACTTAAATAATTAATATTCCAAGGCTCTTGAAGCATGGTGGTAGACAGGAAGGAAGAGTATAATAACATTTTCCTAGAGATTTTTCTAAAATATGACATAAATTGCTTTGATTTCTGTATCTCTGTACATTGAATATAGCCATTTCATCATTATATTGAACTTTTGTTTTCATTTTTAGGTAGAGGTTTTAGCATTTTTTGTTATTTTATTTAACATAATAATAATCCTAAAAAACAGATTCTAAATGTTTTTTGAATATTAAATATCTATCATTGGAAGATTAAAAAATTATCCATCATCTTACCACTCATGAGTGGTCTATTTACTATCCATAAGAGTAAAATATGACTTATCTCTAACTATATAGAAATGATCTCATATAATTTTAACATGATTAATTTTAAATAAGCATATGCAACTGTACATTTACAATTCATAGAAATATGAACATAGCTAGAATAGCATGTGAGGAGGGACACTAGTGTGATGGAAATATTTTTATTAACTAAATTACAATTGGGTCATGTAAATTTTCTAAGACATATATAAAATATAGAAAATTAAAAACAACATGCTTCAAATGAAAGCTTAAACTTTATTTCAGTTTCCTATATATGTGAGTTTAAGACAATTGGGCGCAGAAGGACTGTAAAATTCATAGCTGCTGTGTGTGTGGCAGTGGTGGTGGCAGTGTGATAATCTATACACAGAAAGCTATATGGTATTCAAAATTAGCATATTTTTAAATCATATTGCTTTTAAAATAGAAAATATAAAATAACACACAGTTTTTGAAATTTCTTTCTAGGTTTTGGCAGGATATGATGTTCTTCAGGGAAATATGTTATTTCTTGGAATTATATAAGAGTTTATTATTTTTTAATATGTAGTGGATTTTATGTTCCTAGTGCCAAGACCTAAGATATTATTTCCTTTTAAACTTTGCCTTAAAATATTTTATCAAAATACATAAAATAATTAATTAACTAAATTCTGTATCCTACTTTTCTATTATGCTTGAATTTAAAATTATTTTTTCTATCTGTACAATTATATATTTAATTTGCTACTTTCATATATATATATATATATATATTAGCACATTGTGTGTTTATAACACCAACATAATTACTTTCTGTGTAAATATTCTTTTGCATCTTTTAGTTTTACTCTGCACTATTTGAAAATTTCCTGTTGTGATATTTATAGACACTGTTCATTTTTACAAATAGTTTTACAGACTATTAGTATTTAATTATATCATTGTTTAGTGATTTACTGAAACATATTCAAGACTCTTTTCCAACTCTTTCAGCATTATAAACAATACCATAATAAAAAACTATACATATGTCATTTATTTAAATTTGAGTTTATCATTTAAGATTAAAACTTCTGTGTTAAAGAAATTATGAAATTCTTTCCAAGTGGCCATTGAATTTTTCATTTACAAATTTCCAATTTTTCTCCCTTCAATATTAACTAACAGATTATTTTAGTGTACTAAAGAGAACTGCTAGCCAAGTTGTCTCACTCATTCACAAAAATGGAAGCATTTTAGTGATTAGAAAATACGGCATAAAGATCTCTCTAGATGGAATTCTGTCCCTGCCACAAGGAACCTGTGTTATCACTAAGTGTTTCTGCTAACCTTTTTTCTCTGCTGTCTTATTTCCCATAGGAATGCTACTCTAATTTTGTACTGCAGATGTCAACTACTTCTCTGTTAAGGCAGGAAATTTATTACTTCATATTTTATATTTCCATATAGGGCAAGAAATATCTTTTAAAATTATAACTGAAGTGACATATGGGAGCAATACTTACTGAAAATCTCCACACCTCATAAGTGGTCCCCTGGGAGAAGGACTAATTTGACAGATATCCCAGGAATGAGTCATGCATGCTCAATTCTACAACCATTTTCTTTCATATCTTTCTGCCAAAGGAAAGGTTCACTGGCATTTGCTTTCCTGTCTTGCAGCTATCACTTGTTGGTCTCTGCTCTTTTACAGGAGTCCTGCCATGCATTCATACTGGTTGCCAATGTTAGACAGGTAAATCTGTCTAGTTATGGAACTGTACAAGCAAGACCTATTGCTTACAGTGCAAAAGTCACATTTTCTAAAACCTGTTTTAATTGCATTTTAGTCATATTGCCTTTCAGAATTTTCCATGCAGGAATTTTAATGCAAAGGGAAGATATTTTCTTAGCATGTATATTTTTACCACATCAATCAAATAAAAAAAATTAAAAACTTATATGAAAAAAAGTCTCTGAATTAATTATAAAAGGAAAATTGAGACTTCATCAACTCGTAGGTAAAGACCAAGCAGAAATTATAGCACCTTGTACTACTGATAAATTTTAAAAAATATGGAAAGACAATGCACCTTGGCAAAGAGCTTGTGCTAATTTTCTAGGAGCGATTACTAGCAATTATCCTAAAAGTGATAGAATTAACCTTATAAAGAGAACTATTTGGGTCCTTTCCTGCATTGTATGGGACAAACCAATAACTGGAGCCTGTACATTCTATGTTGATGCAAATAAATCAGGAAAGGCAGTTTACAAATCAGAAGATTTATGTAATCTGGAACAAAGCCCTAATAATTCTGTCCAAAAAGCAGAAATATATGCTATTTTCCTGGTACAAAGTGATTTTAAAGAAACTTTTAATATAGTTACTGATTCACAATATGCATAAAGAGTTGCCTTGCATAGTGAATCCACTGAATTTATACCAAAAGATATAGAATTGACTTCATTACTAATACAAGTTCAAGCTATAATCAGGAATATGCTTTGTCCCATATACATAACACACTTCTGATCTCATATGTGTCTGCTAGGTCGTCTAGCACAAGGTAATGCAGAAATTGATTGATTACTGATTGGAAGTGTATTGAAGGCCTGAGAATTCCATAAGAAACATCATGCCAAAAGCAAATGTTTAAAGAAAGAGTTTTCTATTACATAGCAACAGGCTAAATAGATTATAATGAGATGTCCTCCTTGCTCTTTCTATAACTAAACACCATTACCTGCAGGGACTAACCCAAAGGGTACTCAAAGGAATGAAATCTGGCAGATGTATGTGTTCCACTTTGCAGAATTTGGAAAATTAAAATATGTACACCACACCCTGACACTTATTCAGGGTTTCAATGGGCAACTGCTTTTAGCTCAGAAAAGGCTGATTCAGTAATCACACATTTTTTAGAAGTTATGGTCATCACGGGTATACCTGTGGTTTGATGGACCAAGAACCCCTCAAAAGTTGCCTTGAACACCCCTCAAATCATTACTTCACCCAATAAACAGCAGGAAAAAGTATGATAAACTATGCTCATATTCTCAAATATTGTCTATAAATACTTCTTTATAGTTAAAATGGGATATGCTATAGAGATTTGTATGCATATGGATCTTGTTTTTTGGTACAAATTTAAAGTCAATTTCATTATACTGTATATATATATATATATATATATATATATATATATATATCTGCTCTTGCTTCAGGTATTATGTTCATGCAGCTCATTTAGAAATATAATGTATAATTTAAAATATATGTTAATAGGTAATCATCTATAATAATCAACCTTATAGTCACGTTAGTTAGGTTTTCTAGATGTATAGAGATACATTTTAGTTAGATAGGTATTCTTCAAATCTTTCAGAGACCTTCAGAATATGGCATTTAAAATATTTTAATGACTTAGGACTTTTCATGACAACGAGACACATCTGTTCCTGGCAGCAAAGCTAATTCAAATAGGATTTTGGGCATCAAAGAGGCTCCTTATGGAGTTTACTAGCCATTTAGGTAAGAAACTGCTCTTGTCTGACTGCTTGATGATATGCTGTATGTACTAGACATACAGGACCCCCAGAGAAATGATTGCTGAACTTGCCTAAAGGTCAGATGGTCCTTAGGGTTCCTGCTTCATGTAAGAGTCTGTCAGACATTCTGCTGGACACAGAAGAAGTGGCTGTCAAACTTCCAATATAGCTGAACTGCCTTTGAAATATCCTGCTTGGTGGAAAAGTCTGCTGGATACTATGGGCCAGTAGGCTAAAACTGGATGCCCCAATTGTACATTAAGAACTTTCAGTGACTGTTCAGGCACTGAGATGTTTTTGTCAATTCTAGAGATCTGGAAGTAGCTTATAATGCACTTCCTGTTTACTTAGGTAATATTATATCCTTCTGGAGTCTTTGTTGGTGTTGAAGAATAGATAGGAAGTAGATATAAATATTGTAACTGTAATTCTTGTTTTATATACCTTTTTTGTTATATGTAATTTTACTATGTTAAAGCTAAAATTTTCATTTTATTTAAACAGACAAGAGGAAGTGATGTGGAAGTCCCTTCTGTGTGCTGTGATTATCAATGATAATTAAAAAGAAACCTATAGCAAGGCAGAATTTAGGTAGGCAGAGAGATCCGGCTGAATGCTGGGAGAAAGAGGGTGGAGTCAGAGAGAAGTCATGGAGTCACCGGATACAGACTCTGGAAACTTTACCCAGTAAGCCACAGTCACGTGGCAATATACAGATTAATAAAAATGGGTTAAATCAATATAAGAGTTAGCCAATAAAAAGCCAGAGCTAATGGGCCAAGCAGTGATTTAATACATTGTCTGTGTAATTTTTTGGGGTCTAAGGTAGCTGGGCAACCAAGAACCAATAAGCAGCCCTGTCCAATAAGTCTTGATCCTTAAGATGGAACCAATGCCCAACACTGATTGGGTATTCAAGAACCTGAGACTATATAGGTCATATACCTATTTAAAATTCAAATACTACTCTTTTAATAAGCTTCCTCTTGTAGTAAATGGAAGAAATACAGAGACCTATCACCAAACAAGGTGCAGAGAGTGAGAGACCTTGAAACACTCAACCTTAAATGGAATGTCTCCTCAGGACCTCTGTCAGCAACAGGAAAGACTTTTGATTGGCTCCTTTGGGCATGTATTCTATTATGAGTTTATTATAATCATTTGATAAGCATGCTACTATCTGAATGATCACAGGGTTTAGCTATAGGATAAGTAAATGGAAAAAGGATCTCCTAAGGAAAGCAAAATAGAATATATAGTCAGAGAGAAACAAAAAATACTAAAAAAGGTGGATTAAATGGAGATGGGGAGGAAAGAAGGTTAACATAGAGTGCCATTTGAGGGCCCAATTATAAACCTACCATAGAGATGCTGATTTAAATATATACATATATTAAAGACATCTAAATATATTCACCAAGTGTCAGGGACCAGCCTTGACAAACTATAGTACTTGTCAGAGTAGGAACATGGGAATTAGAAATATAAGTAAAGAATACAAAGACTCATGAAAAATAATGAAACAGAAACCATAGAATAGTAGTGGAAAGGAGGTCCAGTAAATACTGAAATCACCCATGTTTAATTTTCCATACGCTTTTACACCCCAATACAAAAGGGGGGAGAAGGTAATAAAAGACTTCTTTAAGATGATATAAGGGACAACTCTAACCGTTAATTGCTTCAACACTTTGAGACATAAAGTCATTAACATTCTGTTGTTTAGAGAGTGGAGTCCCTCTAAACCAAGTATCCTGAAGGCAGCCATTCCCTAGGTAACTCCATATTACAAAAGAAGGAGCAGAACTACATTTGCATATCCTGATCATCACAGGATGGAACAGATCTACTTCTGTGAGCCATCTGAATGTCGAAAGAATCAAGTAACCACAACCTGAGTCAGGATGTGTAACTATTCTTGTAGTCAACAATTTTTTGTAACCTCCAAACTCTCTAACCATCAGACGAGGTGAAAATAGGCTTCCACTTTTGGGCCTCCACAACCAAGCAATGTTGGAGTAATATACGTTTCTCTTCTCCAAGTGAAACTTCCATTGAAGGAATGGGTTACCGCTAATTAAGTTGTTGTCCAAAGGCCCAAACAGAAACGCCAAATAACCCAGGGAATTGCCTGCCAAGACTATTGGCTGCTCTCCACAAACTGATGGTGTAGCCCTATCACAGAAAACAACACTTGCATGTCACACAGGAAACTCAAGGTGGTACCTGACTAAAGCCTTCACTCTTACTATTGTTCACACTACTGAAAGACACTCTCCACACTATCAGAGGAGAAGTGTGAAAATTAACATTGCTACAAACTCTGTAATCTACAGTAGTGACCTGCTTACATGATAAACTGGTGCAGTGGGGAGCACAATGATTGTGGAATTAATCAATCCAAGCACTGCCTGATTGGATTTAAGGGCCCATCTATTTGATGGAACCCATGCCTAATACTGATTGGGTAAGTGAAACAGGCTGAATAGTCCATGTATCTTGGCAGAAACCAACTGCTATTGCAGGCTAAAGAAATGTAGCAATTAAATGACTCCTAACTACATCCTGTTGTACCCACAGATCAGTTTCTCACTCAGCCATTATCAGAGAAGTTTCTCTCTGCAGTAAATAGGAACTAACACTGAGTCAAACTGGACAGTATACACAGAGCTAGAGACCTCGAAACTCTGAGTTTCAAGTGAGATTTCCTCATCTAACCTCTCCACTCAAGAATAGGGAACTATGCAGAAAAGGAGGCAGAAAAATTGAAAGAGCCAGTGGAGATAAATGATATCGAGGACACAGGATCTTCCAGGCACAACAAGAACGGACATACAATAAGGACCTTGAAGGAAAATAAGGTCCACATGCTCACCTGTGACTGACTCTTCCGTGTAAGGAGGAAAGAACATGGGCCTACCTGGAACCACACAGCACAGTGCGATTGGGCATGGTGAGAAAATATATGGTGGAGTGTAGGAGAGGCAGAATGATTCACAGTCTGTGGAGATATGCAAAGGGGATATGAATGGGATAGGGATGCATGATGTGAAATTCACAAATAATCAATATAAAAGTATTTTTATAATAACTGACACATATATAAAGCAAGAGAGACTGTGGTAGCATGATTTAGCATATTCTTACATTTCTGTGTTTTTTTGCTTGTACATTATAGTTACTAGTTGTGGCTTTTTCTGTTTTGCTTTGTGTGTGTGGGTTTATACCTGTCATTGTATGTGTATCTATATGTGTGTTTGTGTGTCTATGTGTGTGTGTTTTCTGCCCATAATTTTGTCCATGTGTATGTGCTTATGTCTGTAATTATGTGTGTCTCTCTCTCCCTTTGTCTTCCTCTGTGTATGTGTGTTCTCTTGCTCTTTGTTCCCTTTTATTATGTTGGTTAGTTTGTTTATGGTGTTTTATTCTTGTTTGTTTATATTTTTAGTTGCTTATTTATCAAGAAAGAAATAATAAAGATGTAGAGTTGAATGTTTGGGGAGATGGGAGGCCCTAGGAAGAGATGATAGAGAGGAATCCATTATCAGAATCCATTTTACAAAAATAATTATTTTAAATTTAAAAATCAAATTGACATGAAAAAAGGGTTACAAATTCCTTATCTTCAGAAATATTCCCATGAATGTGTAAGAGATTGTTTGACACTATGTTTCCTGGTTAATATACTAATCTTACTGTGAGAATCTATGTTTCTGTAGCTGGGATTTAATATAAAAACCCAATTCACTATTGTGAAAACCATACCCTAGCAAGAATCATTGCTATTATTATCAGAAGATCAGGGGAAAACAGTTCTAGTACAGCAGCACCATCTCCAAAGATGAAATCCATAATTTTTAAATTATGAGCATGTCACTAACCTATTCTTTTCTCACAGTTGACATTAAATTTTTGGTTTAAAAGTTGTGCGTATTTTACTCAATTATTGTTAATTTATATACTTGAGGAAACATATAATCTGAAAATAACAAAATAGGGTTGCATATGAACATATATGGATTTGTTTTTTTACAAAATCAGAAAGACTTGGGGTCAAATGGGTGTTTTTGTTCCATTTGTGCTGAGAAACATTTAAAGATTTAGAAGACAGAACAAATTTTACCTGTCAGACATTAAGTCTGCACCCTGGTAAAAGATGGTCCTGATCAAGGAGCACATGGTTTCCAGAGAGATAAAGACAGCAAAAGATTATGTTCATTTTGCATTTGCTTATTCTAACCTCCAGTTAGATTTTTTAATTGTTATTATATATTTGCAAGGTTTAATTGTTTTATGTTTTAGAAGACAATTCTTTATGGATTTCCTGTGTTGTGTGATTGACATACAAAATTCCTTTGTTTCAAGTTATTTTATTTTCTCTCAGAGTATAACCTGTGGAAATAGAAATCCTCTTTCTCTCTGGAACAAAATAGGACAAACTCTGTCAGAAAAATCTGTAGTTTTTCTAACTTTAATGTCACTTATAATTGCCTACTACTGTGTGTAAAAGCTTCCTTTTACTTCACAAGCAATATTCCAATGAGTTATAGAAGCAGGAAAACTGACTAACGTGTAGCTAAGCCCACAGCATTATCTTTGCAATGGATACAACTCATTTTGTCTTACCTTCCAAAGTCAAAACAAGCCAAACTGATTAAACTAATCTTTATGTTTTAAGTATATTCATCATTTTTCTTGAAATTGAATAATTGTTATTGCTGTTATTTTACAATTTTTTCTTCACTATTATCTGCCAGTTCCTACTGGTCATATATACTAAGTGTATTAAGATTTTACATATAGAGTTTTTGAGTTTGAAAATTAGTATTTCTTGATTTATCTGGTAGCAAAATATACTTCAAAGAATTTGAATAAAATTACCATGCATGTAAATTGTTGAGTCTATGAAATGTTACTTGAATATTTTTCAGGAATGACATTTGCTATTGGATAACCAGTTGGTGTTTTCTTCTCTGGAAAAGACTATTTCTCCCATTCTTGTCATTCTTTGTTTTCTTGTAGTTCTTGGTGAAGAGTTAACTTTCCCTCACCCACTTTGGCATTACCACCATTGCTGTCCCTGTTAAGCTCATCTGGAAGCAATCATGTTTGTGTGACTTCATGGGTATAGCTTCTGTTCCTACTAGGTGACACAATTTTATATCAAACTCCCTTATCTTCTGGCTCTTACATTCTCCCTCGCTTCTGCAATTTACCTTGAGACTTAGGTGTGGGAATGTTTTGTACATGTATCTATTGGGTCTGGTTTCTACAACACTACATTTTGATTGATATTGGTTTTATGTAATGATCTCTATAGATTGTAAAGACTGGTATCCTTGATTAGTAGCGAGCACTACACTTATCTGTGAATATAAGTACAAATGTTTAACAAGCAGTTATTTAGCAAGTTCATAGCTGTAGCCTCTCCTCCAAGATCCATGATTTCACTAACACTAAATAACTGGCTAGATTTTCATGAACAGAGATGGTTTCCATCTTGATTAGCAAAAAACGAGTCTTATTAGAATGCTGTTGGTTACCACTAAGATGTATTTAACTTTATTGTGTCATTATGGTTATTGTGCCATTTGGGTTGTTGTGGTTCATAGGCTCAGAGCAGAGTAGTAATATTCAGCTTTCCCCTCTTTTAGAGGCCTGAATGGTACTTTCTGAAAGCTAGTCTTCAGGAAGAAGGCATTCAGCTTAGTTCCAACTCAGACTTCTCTGTCCTATATCTGAAATACATGAACTCCTTAGAAATAGGGGCTTATCTTCCACCTATGTGGGGCAACTAATTGAAATAGGAATAGTCTATAGGTCTTTAAATTTTTTGGAAAATCCTTACCAAAGACTCTAAAGAGGAATTAATTCTCCCTCCTAGTATTAGAGTTTTTGTTAAGTGGTATTTGACACTTAAAGGGAGCTTTCTCTTCTCAGATGTGAAAATTTTCACTTAATATAAATGTTTATATATAGAATTCCATATATTATATGTCTTCTTAAAGAGAAATAGTACTACAATTGCTTATGTATAGGCAGAGACTGCCAGTTCATTTTCTGGCCACCAAAACCTGAATGATAACACAAAAAGTGTATTAATAACAATACTGTTTGGACAATAGCATAGGTATATATTTAGCTAACTCTTACATCTTAACCCATTTCTAATAATGTGTGGTAAATTTCTGTCTGGCAGCTGGCATCTTTCTCCTTTATCTTACAGACCCATAATATTCAGTAGATATTTCCATGAAGCAGGAAATTTGAAAGGCTATTTCATCTATCTCGGCAGTTTGTTAGTATCTTTCTTCTGTATTCTGTAGAGTGTCTAGTAGTTTTCTTTTTCTTTTTTTGTGAGGGGGATGAAGCAGGAACTCTGAACTGTTTCACCTTTAGGCAAGTTTAGCAGTCATTTTTTTCTGTGGGAACTGCATGTCCAGTTTATATAGCATACCATCAAGCAGTCCAGGCAAGAGCAGTTTCTTGTCCAAATGCTGACAAAGGAGTCTCATTGATGCCCATCATCCTCTTGAAATAAATAAATTAGTGCTGCCAGGAACAGACATGTTTCATTTTCATGAAAAGTCCTAAGTTTTTAAAACATTTTAAATGTCATCTTCTGTTAGTTTTTGAACGGTTTGAAGACTATCTATCTATCTGAAATATATCTCTGAATATCTAGAAAAACCTAAGTATCATGACTACAAGCTTGACTATTATAGATGACTATCTATTAATCTATGTTTCTTAATTATACATTTCATTTTTAAATGAGCTGCAGAAACACAATACCTTAATCAAGAACAGAAATATACCTATAATAAAATTTACCTTAAATTTGTATCAATAAACAAAGATCCATACCAATGCAAAGTATTCATCTCTATAGCCATTCCCCCTTTAAATGTAAACAAAAGTTTTTAAACAATAATTTAGAGAATGTGGGCATTGTTCTCTAGACTACTTTCTGCTGTTTGGGTAGATGGTTAATCAGGTCTTTTATGTAGTATCCTGTATGGCAGGTTCATCTCAGCTAGCAGTCCTGAAGCTGTCAGGATGTTGGACCATTTTGGCCATTGCTTCAGGGGGGTCTTGTTTGACCAAACCCTATTAGCTGATAAGGAATCCACAGCTTTCTATTCACCATGGAAACAGAAGCAGAACCTCTTTTTCAAAGCAACATATCCTTAGACCCAAATTTTGAAGTCAAGATACCTTTATTTTGGATTAACTCATCAGCTCATACAATAAAATATCTCTCTGTACTTAGCTCATTCACAGTCAAAAAATTCAAAGAAACACAATATATATATATATATATATATATATATATATATATATATATATATATATTCGAGACTCTCTTTGTATTTTCCATCTTTACATGGATTATTTTTCTTTACTCCTTTAATCTTTGACTGTCTGTACTCTTTTATATTATTTTCACTGTCCCTTTAAAGACTTGTTTTTATTTTTAACTGTCTGCACTCCTTCCCTTCTCTCTCCCAAGCCTATGTACATTTTTTGAACACACTGTGTCCTGTTTACCTGTTTACAAGTTCTTTTATGTCTGAATATTTCCATTGTTTACCTGAACCTCTTTTCTGACAAGGAGCATTTTAAAAAGTTAAGCAGTGTTGTTGAGGTAACCCTGGATACTGCCTATGCCTCTCACTCAGCCTTTCAATATGGTGGTGGTACATTTACTTTTAGCTCTTTGATGACCAGGTGGGAGCTGTCTTCCCCACCTCAGCTCTGGGAGGCAGATGCCCCATGCTGCCACCAAGCATGCTTCCCACAAACCCCATTCAGGTTCTTAGCCTTCTGAAAGATCCAGAGCTGTTTGTGCAAGGAGCACAAACCATAAAGCTTTCTTAAACAAGCTGTACAATTTTTTGCTGCTACCTCTGAGTCAGGAAGCTTTCTCTTAAAGGAATCATGCCTCTACTTGCTTCTATCAAACAGAGCCCACCTGAGAAAATTCTGATACCATGAAGCAAGCCATGCTTAACTCTGTTCTTTGCAAGCCATGCTTAACTCAGTTCTTTATGTGCTTGTGTGTGTGTGTGTGTGTGTGTGTGTGTCTAGAATTCTTTCCCAAGCTCTCTCAGGCTTTATGTGGATGTAACTAGCCCATATTTTGGCTCCATTTTGTAGGCAGAGATTGCTTTAATTTCCTGGCTACCCAGACCTAAATAATGAGACGAAAACTATTGTAATTACAATAGTGTTTGGACAATAGATTAAGCATATTTATTCAGCTAACTCATACATCTTGAATTAACCCACTTCTAACAAACTGTGAATCACCATGAGGCTCTGACCTACTGGTAAGGTTCTGACTGGCAGCTGGTGTCTTTCTCCCTCAGTCCCCCAGGCTTTATTCTGCCCTTCCATAGGCCAGAACACTTTTTTTTTTATTAACCACTGATAAAAATTCACAAATTCCTAACATAAAAGCGGTATCCCACAACACTTACAACTCTTCTTCAGACACCCCATCTTTGTGCTTTACTTTTAAAGAAAAAAAGTTATGCTGACAGGTTAATTTATGTTGACAGAAAACATAAGCAAAATATCTCATTGTGAACAACCTCCCTCTCTCTTGTTCTAAAAGATCTAGAGAAGAAACAGTGAGTGATCATATTGAAAAACTTAGGATTCAAAAGAGAGAAGCATAGAAGAAAGGAGTTACCTTTCTTCCTCCCCCTCTTTTTTCCAAACATGTTCTCATTTGGAAGAGCACCTTGAGTCTAGTCATGCCTGCTCACTGTGCTGTGAAATGTAATTTATTTTAAGGTATATTTATAATTGATTCACTGTTATAAAATGTACGACAGTGACATATTCTCAATAGTTTTGATTTGGATTTTTTTTTTGCCTGAAGAATATTCCCAGAAGAATTTAAATAGGTTAATGCAGAAATGTAAAAATACTTTTTTCTGAAAATACTTTCTGCCTTTAGAACCTGAAAGTTTGATAGATCTTGCAGCTAAGTAATTATGTTATCAGACAACTTAAAACTATGTACTCATTCCATTTTCCTATTGTACATTCCTCTTTTTTTAAGTTTAACTTACTTTTAAGAAAACAATGGAACAACCTTACTCTGCTTCAGGCTTACCTGGTCAGTTTTATGAACTAAACTAAATGACACTAATTTTAAACTATTAATTGTTCTATGTTCCTGACCCAGCTGAAAGCACCTGATAGGTTGGAAACAATATTTAAAAAACAAACAAAAAACCCTAATATCCACCATAAACACTGGCATTTTGCAATTTTGAGCACCACTCTGTTAATCATTACTCAAAAAAAAAAAAAAAAAAAGAATCCCTGTCCTATTGCTGTCAGAATTCTTAAGGATCAGGTGTGTCTTTGTGTAGGTTTGAGATCTCCTGTGCTTCGCTAACTTCATCAACATTAGCATGTCTATTCGAGTCTTCTTTATGCCACTCTTTGTTGAACACTAATGTAAAGATAACCCACGGGGACTAGAAACTGAATTTGTGTCCTCTGGAAGATCAGCAAGCACACTTAATCACTTACTCTGCCTCTTTGGAACAACCCAGATATCTGTAAATAATGAAAAACTAATAACTTGAGAACGTGTACAAAATACTTTCCTGCTTACCTAACTTCATGTTTTTTTCTTTCTTTCAAATAAAACAATAAAAACCAATATTACCAGGTATAAGAATGGATCATAAGATACACAACAAAACCCATTTTAAGAGTTTCTTTAACAGTGACATGGGGAGGGAGAAAAGAAGGTAGTGCACAGGTCTGCCTTAAAGCAATATGGTGAGAGAAAGTGGATAGGACATGTCTGCTTTCTAAAGGCCATCTACAGGTGCTCATGAAGTTACATCACACATAGACTATGTGGCCGTACTCCATGCAGATTATGCAGGTAGATACTGTAGGGAATAACGACCTAAGGAAGCTAAGTCATTTGCTTTTGAAGTAACACTCATCCAGTGCTGGTGTGAATGCAAACTTGTGCAACCACTTTAGAAATCAGTATGGCAATTTCTCAAAAAATTGGGTATCAACTTACCTCAGGATCCAGAAATATCACTTCTGAGAATATACCCAAAAGATGTTCAATCATACTACAAAAGCATTTGTTCAACTATGTTCATAGAAGCATTATTTTTATTAACCAGAACCTGGAAACAACCTAGACGACCCTCAACTGCAGAATGGATAAAGAAAGTGTGGCACATTTACACATTAGAGTACATCAGTGGAAAACAACAACAACAAAACCCAATGACATTTTAAATTTTACATGCAAATGGATGGAATTAGAAAACACTATCCTAAGTGAGGTGCCTCCGACCAAAAAGATGAACATAGTATGTACTCACTCATAAGTGGATACTAGCTATAAACATAGGACATTGAGCCTATAGTTCCTGATTCTAGAGAAACTAAGTAATAAGGGGAACCCCAAGAAAAACATATATAGACACACCTGGAAATTGGAAACAGGCAAGATAGCCTGACAAAATTGGGAGCATGGGGGTCAGGGGCTAGAAGATAGAGGAGAAGGGGAAGAGGAGGGGAGAATGGGAAGATTGAGGAGAACTTGAGGGAATGGGATAGTAGAGAGGGAGGAAGGATAGATATGAGAGTAAAGAAAGAGATATCTTGATTGAGGGAGTCATTATCAGGTTAGCAAGAAACCTGGCTCTAGAAAAAAATCCCAGGAATTCACAAGGATGATGCAAGCTGAGTCCCTAAGCAATAGAGAAAAGGGTTCCCAAACTGGCCTGGCCTTGCCCTGTAGTCAGAGTGATGATTATCTTAAATTTACCATAAAACCTTCATCCAACAACAGATGAAAACAGAGGCAAAGACCCACATCAGAGCACTGGACTGAGCTATCAATGTCCTGTTGAAGAGTGGAAGGAATGAGAATATGAGCAAAGAGGTCAAAGCCATGAAGGGTTCATCCACTGAAACAGTTTACCTGAGCTATTGGAAACTCACCAACTCTAGCTGGACTGGGAAGGAACAAGCATAGGACCCAAACTAGTCCCTCTGAATGTGGTTGACAGTTGTATGGCTGGAGCAGACTGAGGAGCCACTGGCAATGGCACTGGGATTTATCTCTATTGCATGTACTGACTTTTGGGGATCATATTCTTTTTGGATGTATACCTTGCTCAGTTTAGATGAAGTAGGAAGGGCCTTGTACCTTCCACAAAGCAAAGTGCCTTACCCTGTCTTAAGATTGGATGGGGGTTGGGTGGGAGGGTATTTGGAGGGAATAGGAGAAGAAGAGGGGCTGGGGATATATATTGGCCTTTTTTTTTTAAAGTAAAATCAATCAGGAGAGATAGAGAAGGCCACTTTATGTTCATAACAGTAACAAATCATCAAGATGAAGTCTCAATCCTGAAGTCTTATGCCCTTAATATAAGAGCACCCACATATATAAAAGAAGCATTACTAAAACTTAAATCGCACATCAAACCCCATACACTAGTAGTAGGAGACTTCAACACTCCATTCTTGCCAATGGACAGGTCAACCAGACAGAAACTTAATGGAGAAATAAGAGAACTAATAGATATAATGAATCAAATGGACTTAACAGACATCTATAGAACATTCCATCCAAACACAAAAGAATATACCTTCTTCTTAGCACCTCACGGAACCTTCTCTAAAATTGATCATAGACTCTAACAAAGCAAACCTCCACAGATACAAAAAACTTGAACTAACCCCCTCTGTTTTATCAGATTAACAGGGATTAAAGTTAGAATTTAGCAACAACACTTCTCTCAGAAAGCTTACAAACTTATAAAAATTGAACAGTCAACTACTGAACCACCCCTGAGTCAAAGAAGAAATAAAGAAAGAAATTAAAGCTTCTTTGGTTTCAATGAAAATGAAGGCACCACATATCCAAACCTATGGGACACTATGAAAGCAGTGTTAAGGGGAAAGTTCATAGCACTAAGTGCCCACATAAAGAAAATGGAAAAGCTCACATTCTTGCCTTAACAGCACACCTGAAAGCTCTAGAACAAAATCAAGCAAACTCACGCAGGAGGAGCAGAAGACAGGAAATAATCAAATTGGAGGCTGAAATCAACATAATAGAAACAAAGAGAACAATACAAAGAATCAATGAAACAAAGAGCTTGTTCTTTGAGAAAATCAACAAGATTATTAATTAATCCTTATAACTTACATTAGCCAATAATTCTTGTCTGAGTTAGCCACATGGCTTGGTACCTTTTTTGGTGACACAGTTACATCTTGCTTTCTCTTGATCTGGGTCATACCTGCAGACTGTGTTTGCCTCTTAACATTCTTATTGCCCCACCTCAACTTCTTGCCTGGCTACTGGTCAATCAGTATTTTATTAAAAATAAAACAAGTGACAGGATAAAAGACCATTGTTCCACAGCAGGTGATGAACAGGGATTGGTACATGATCAATGTAGGGAGAAGTCAGAAAAGTTCCATAGGAGGGAACAGATGTGATACAATAATGGGGTGAGTTGGTGATCAGGGAAATGAGAGGGTGTAGATGAGAGACTGGGAGTCAGAACTGGCCACTCATACATGAGTTCAAAGGGTGAGATGGAAAGTTGCCATTTGGGGAGAGGCCAGAGCCTGAAAAGAGCCAAAGGCAAAAGCTGTACCCAGTCAAGGTGAAGTTCCTGCGACATTTTAACAAGATTTCTTAAAGGAGAGATTATGGTCTACCTTCCCTGAGGACTGAAGATGGTAGGGGATATGAAAATGCCAAGGGATATTGAGAGCCCTAGATAGAGTTTGAGAGATCAGAGTGGTAAACTCAGGGCCACTCTCCAACTGAAAAGAGGTTGGAATTCCAAACCAGGGAATAATTTTCTGAAGAAGGACTTCAAAAACTGTGTTGCCCCCTCCTGATTGTCATTGAAAATGCTTCTATCTACCCAGACAGGGTATTTACTAAAACCAGGAGATACTTAACCCATCTGCATATGCATAAAATCAAGCTGCCAGTCAGTTCCTTGAAGGGAGTCCCTGGCCTGATGAGTAGGAAAAGGGAAGCTACCATATTTGCACCTGGGATCTGACTTTTGACAGATTTTACAAAAGGCAGAGATAGCTTTTACGAACTGAAAGTCCTCAGGGATGGGCTAATGTGAACTTTGACAAAACAAGACAGAGTCTGACTATTAGGATGGAAGAGCTGGTATAGTTCGAACAGAGTTTGCCAAGTGTCAGGGGTGAGTGTGATGATGTGGGTGGCTCTCGAGGAACTCCATGAGGTGGGTGAGGTGAGTTTGGACCTTTGGAGGGCTGCTATCCTGACTGCCTGGTCAGCTTGGTTATTTCCCTTAGAGATAATGGAACTGTCAGTCTGATGAGTCTGGGAGTGAATAATTCCTATAGCTTTGGTAGATGGAAGGCCTTTAACATGGTCGTAATGTGGCCTGAGTTAGTTCAGATTCTCCTTTTGTCTAAGAAGCCTGTGCTTGTTCCAGATAGCAGCATGGGATAGAAGGGTATAAAACACTTATTTGGAGACTGTGCAAACATGTAGGGATTCTTTATGTACCAATTGGAAGGTGCAGGTGAGAGCTATTAACTTGGACTGCTGATTAGTTGTATAGGCAGGAAATGCTTGTGTCCCTACCACACCAGTATCTGACACTATGTCATAGCTTACTTTACAGGTCCCATCATTAAAAAGGAGCTGCCATCTGTATACCAGGTATAGGTCACCTGAGGCAATGTGCCCTCCTGTATGTGTGATGGTGGGGCAGTAGCTCCTCTAAGGTTTCAGTGCAGGAATAAGATGGAGAGTAGTCAGTATTAGGTTGACGGAAAAGATTTGAGATATTGATGGGTGGGCAAGATTGGAAAATATGTGTAGCATTTTCTACTAGTGCCACTTGGAGAAAAAGATTTTGGGAAGGAGATAAAATCTGCAAGCATTTATGAGTTAAGGGATGGGACAGGTTGTGGTGGGAGAAGATAGTGGTTGGTGACCCAAAAGTTAGTTTCTTTGATTCATAAATAAGGAGCTCAGCAACTGCTAAAGCACATATGCAGGGTGCTCATCCCTGGGTGGTAAGGTCTAAGTTTTTTGACAGGTGTGCTACAGGTGCAAAGGAGGGTCCCAACTGATGACTTTAGACCCCAAGAGTATATTCCTCCTTCTCTGTTACATAGAGGGAGAAAGTATGAGTTAGGTCTGGAAGATGAAGAGCTGGACCCTAAAGTAGAGTCTGTTGGAGCCACTATAAGGTGGGAGGGGCTCTGTGGAGAGGCAAGAGTTCCCTCATATAAAGGGTGAGAAAGGAAAGAAAAAGAGAGGATCCAGGAATGCAAGAAGCCAACTAATCCTAGGAATAATAAAAATATCCTCTTTTGTAGAAGGGACACCAAGACATTGGATTAGTTTTTTTCTGTCTAAGGTAATAGTTTTCTGAGTAAGGATGATAGTTCCAAGTATTTGACCTGAGGAATAGACAGTTGGACATTGGAATGTGAGACTCAGTAACCCCTGCTGAAGAAGAAATTTAAAAGAGCAGAGGTATTAATTTGACTAATTTCTAAGGAGAGGCTTCAAAGTAAACTATCATCTACATAGTGTATGAATTGGGGAGAGACAGGGAGAGTAGATCATATGTAAGAGCCTGGACAAATAGGCCCTGGGGTAGGACAATCCATGTGAACTGTGCGGAGAGGTGGCTGTTCAGGATCAGTCCAGGTGAAAGCAAAGATATTTTGAGACTAAGAGCAGAGAGCAATAGAGAAAAAGGCATCATTGAGATCCAGACCTGAGAAATGTGAGGTTCTTGAATGGATCATAAAAAGAAATATGTGAGGATTAGGCATTACAGGATAGATAGGGAGCACTGCAGAATTGATGAGACAGAGGTCTTGAACCAGGTGGTTGATTCCATTAGTTTTCTTAACTGAAAGGATAGGGGTATTGAAAAGAGAAGAGGTGAGATGAAATAGATTTTTTCTTAGAAGGTCAGAGATGATAGGCTTAAGTTGCCAAATGCTCTAGAGTGAGAATGGGTACTGAGCTTGAGTAATGTACCTAGAAGGATCCTATAATTGGATGACAATGGGGTAAGAGTTTTGAGTGTCACAAAGTTGGGGGTCCACCTGAGAGGCTGCCAAAGGAAATGACATCTTGGAACCAGTAGAGTGAGAGGCAAGGAGGAAGAGAGGAGCATCTGGTGAGCCTGAGGCCAGAATGGAGGGAGAGATTGAAATAGAAGTTCCCACTTTGGCTAAAAAAAATCTCTTCCCATTAGTGGTACAGGGCAGGTTGGCACAACCAAAAATGAATGAGTGAGAGGAATATCCATGAATATGCAATTGAGTGGTGAGGTCTGATGAGGTAGGTAAGGCAACAATAGGGAAATGAGAAGAAGAGGTAGGTCCCCAACACTCTCTCAGTAACAAGTATGTGGCTCTAGTATCCAAGAGAAAGGAGACGAACTACCCTGAGACTGTGATGCCAACCCATGGTTCCCAGTAGAGATGACAGTCAAGTCAAGGGAGCATGGGCATCATCAATTTTACACGGCCAGGCCTAGAAGGTCAGTTGGAAGGAGGTCTGTGTCTGATGTCACCAGGTTACAAGGTGTATGGAAACAACTGATTGTTCAATGCCCCTCCTGATGGCACTTTGGACAAGGTCTAGGAGGGGACCAAGGTAAGAATTAGGACGTGCCCAGGTCCCATGCTCATTGTCTCCACATTTAAAACAGAATCCTGGTAGCCCTCTAGCCCCTAGGGGCAAGGGAATGTGGGCAGTCACCACAGCAGCTGGATAACCTTGGCCAGCATTTGGTATTTTTGTTTACAGGCTTTATCATCTCTTGCATGGTACAACTTAAAAACCGGCACTAAGACTTCTGCCTGTGGAGTTAGGAACCTCTCTCCAGATACTTAAGCTTAGCCCTAATGTTAGGGAAGCTCTGGGGAAAAAAATGGGTCATATGGATCTGTCTGTCCTCTGGGTTTTCAGGATCTATGTTAGTCTACTGCTAGAGAACCTTTGTGAGGTTTTCTAGGAACTGAGACAGATTTTCCTATTTGTGCTAAATAATGTCCAGTTTATCATAATTTACTGGCTTTGGCTTTAGGGCAGCCTTAGGGAGACCTGCCAGAAGGCAAGTTGTAAATTGACCTGTAGCTAGATTGCCACCTGAAGTGTTGTAATGTCAGCCTGGGTCTTGATCAGGGACTTCCTCCACCCTGGGGGGATGGGCTGCATACGTCTGTCTTGTGAATTCCATCTGCAGGTATTCTAGCTTGCTCCCAAACTTGCCTGTGTTCCTAAGGAAGATTATTAATTAGGATAGTTTATATCATGAAAGGTGAACCTATAAAACTGGGCAATGTGGTCAGGTTGTGGTGGCACACTCCTCTAATCCCAGCACTCAGGAGGCAGAGAAAAGCAGATCTATGTGAGTTTGAGGCCAGACTGGTCTACATGAACTACTTCCAGGATGGGCATCAAAGCTACAGAGAAACCCTGTCTCAAAAAACCAGAACCAAACCAACCAAACAAACAAAAAAACGATTGAACGATTAGATAATGTATTAGAATTGTTTTATGAGCGAGGTAGATTTAAATGTGTAGGAACCCAGTTTTGTCGTATCTGAGAGAGTTCTGATAGTAAGAAAGGGACATGTACCTTGACCAGTCCATCCCCTCTGGCTACCTCTCACAAAGAGAGAATTGTGGCTGGATTGGTTTGGCCAGGGTAGAGGTCCATAGTAGCTTTAGGGCACATGAGAGGAGGAGTGAAAGTAGATGCTCAAACTGGTTGGTTGCAGTGGTATTGTACTGGAAAGGAGGAAGGAGTCAGAGGGGCTGAAGGGACAGTTGTTGGAGAGGAGGGAAAGGCTGGAGAAGCAGAAGGATTAGCTTTCTGCTGGGTTGGAAAAGTGGGGGTTCATTAGCAGGCCAGAGCAGAAGAGGAGGTGTTCCTCTGGTTTAGATGTCATAGATAGAAACACATTGACAGGTGAGCAGGAGGCAAGGACAGAGGGACTAGAATTAAGATAAACAAATACTTGGATATATAGAAACACTTTCCATTTGCCTATTTACTGGAAGAAGTTAGAAAGTTACCATAAAATATCAGGGTCTAAGGAGCCTCTAGGTGGCCATTTTAGCTTGTTATCTAAGGGGTGCTTAGACCATTTTTAGTGCATAGGCAAATAAGCTCTAGAGTCTTTAAGAAGAACATTAAGCTAAGAAGTTTGAGGGAAGACATCCCAGGGGAGAAGCCAGGCTTTTATTATTTCACAGCTTATTTTCCATAGCTGAGTTAGAGAAAACTCTAAATAATAATAAAAAATAAATGGGATCCAACTAATAAAGCATTAATCACAGGTATCCCTTAGACAACACAGAGATCCAGTGAACTGGTTCAAGCCACTCCAAGTCTAGTCAAAGTAAGGAGCAGTGGCTCATGCTGATTAGACCGAGGGACAACAGTCTGAGCCACAAGGAATGAGGGACAAAGTCCAATATGATAAACAAAACCACATCCCTCAGTCATGGGGAATTGCTGGAGATGATTCTTAGGAGAAGGGGCCAGTTATAGCATTAAAGGCAGTGCCTAGGTACACTTTTATACCTAAGACCACAAGAAGGGTTCTGTATGACCAATAGTCACTCCCATGATCAATGGTCACTCCCCCAATCAATGGTCATTCCCACAGGTTCAAGGAAATATTTGCTGACAACTAGGAAATCACAGGTCATCCTATGGGCTCATCCTCTATGCCATGCCATGGAGGTCCAGCCTCACCAACACTAGCAAGTGAGACTGTACCAGCCTTTGAACTAATCAGCCTGGCAGAGGATTGATGAGGCCTAGACTTGGTGACTCAGATCACATTTTCCAAGCCTAGGGCAATGCTGCAGTAGTGGGTAAGTCCATAACTTTTCTTTTGGACACAGGAGCTACCTACTCTGTTTAAACATCTCATTCAGGTCCTAATTCCCTTACCAACTTCTGTCATAGGTGTAGATGGGACCCTTTCCTTCCAATTTAAGACCTCATCACTGTCCTGCATTCTTGGAGGACAATTCTTTTCTCATTCTTTCTTAGTCATACTTACTTATCCTGCACTCCTACTTGTTCACAATATTCTCAGTTTCTTTGGGGCCACACTCACCTTAGCCCCCATACCCTCTCCTGAGTCCCACTCCCATGGTTGCTATTCACCACCAGGCAGTCCTAGTTTACCTTAAAGACCCTTCCTTCTTCCCTTCCAGACTCGTTTCCGATTCCTGAAACCCACTGCTGAGATCTATTATCACCCACCTTCTTTCTTGGATACTTTTAATTCCCATCAACTCACCCTACAACACCCCCATCCTTCCTGTGCATAAGCCTTCTGGTGCTTACCATTTAGTTCAAGACCTCTGTCTCCTAAACGAGGCAGTTATTCCTATTCATCCAGTGCTTAACAACCCATACAATCTCCTGTCTAATATCCCTCCTGCCACCTCCTACTTCACTGTTCTGGACTTGAAAGAGCTTTCTTACTCTCTCTTTACCCCCTGACTCATACTTCCTCTTTGCATTCACCTGGGAGAAGCCTGACAACCATTCTTCAGACAGCTTACATGGATTGTTTTCATTTGGGGTCTTGTGACAGCCCTATTTTATTGGCCAAGCCCTGACTCAGGATCTCTTGAGCTCTGACCCTGGTTCCAGCATGCTTCTCCAGTATGTTGATGATCTCCTTCACTTTAGTCCCAAATTCTTCTATCCCAACAGGCCACCCCTTCACTTCTGAACTTTCTCAGATCCCAGGGGTAGCGAGTCTCACCAGCTACGGTTCAGCTGTGCTCTCCAACAGTGATGTATTTGGGTATTTAACTCAGACTGGGACTAAAAACCCTCATTTCTGAGAGGGTCCAGGACTTATAGGAAGTACAGCCCCCAACCACAATGGCTCAGATTCTATCATTTTTGGGCCTGATGGGATTCTTGCATCGTTGGATCCCTAACTTTGACATTACAGCTAAGCCTCTGTACCAGGCTGCCAGAGAGATCCCCCATGGGGCCTCTCACCCACCTGGCCATCATCTGCAACCACTTCTCTCTACTGCGAGATACCCTTCTCATAGCCCCTGCCCTTGCTCTTCCTGACCCCATGAGACCTTCCTACTTTTATACAGATGAAAGGTTAGGCGTGGCCACTGGATTTCTAACACAACAAGTTGGGTCTTCAAATTAGACTGCTGACTTTTTTATCAAAGAGCTAAATCTCACTGTGTGTGGATGACAGCCATGCTTGAGAGATGTCAGCAGCAGCTGAATTCATCTGGGAGTCTCTCACGATCACTCTGTCCAGCCCAATCATGGTATATTCCACCCACCGCCTTTCAGACGTTCTGAGTCATTCCTCTCTCTCCTTCCTTGGGCCTTCATAAGTCCAAGTCTTTCACTTACTATTTCTAGAAAGCTTCCAAATTAACTTGGAGAGAGCCAATGTACTCATCAAACAACAGCTAATTAAACTCTCCACTGAACTCAGGTTATCTTGGCCCTCCCTTCTCTCCATTGCTCTTACCCATCTCCATGCCAACCCATGTTCTCTTCAGCTCTACGCCCTTTCAAGCTTCTGATGGCAGGCCATTCCTCCTTAATCAACACCTGCCAGCCAAATTTCCCCACTGGCTAGGTACCTAACCTATCTCTCCTTTCTGAAGTCCCTTCTTCACTCACATGCTGACAGCTGTCTCTCTGCCACCACAATAATGAAACCAAATCCCTTGAACCTGCCCTACTCTCCTCAGAAGACAGAGTACTCCTCAAACAGATAGTTCCTAGGTCTCTTGAATATTGATGGACAGGACCGCACACAGTAATCCTCACCACTCCTTTGGCTGCCAAGCTTCTGGGATACCCATTTTGGTAACACCTTTCCAGGCGCATGCAGGCACCTATTCAGAATAATTGATCTGTCCAGGAGTTAGAACCTCCACCCTTTGGTATTCTAAGATGCCACAGTGAAGGGCCAATCTGCTTCTCATCCTGGCACACTCAACTTTGTCAGTACAACCAAAACCTATGATGACAATCTCATTTTTTCCTAGACACCTGCCTTCTTATCTCCCTTAGAAAAACAGGTGCTGAGGTCTCTAGAACGACAGTTAACAGAATGCCTCTCCAGTCACACCTCCCAGTGAGTGTGAGCCAACCAACTCCCAACTCTCTCCTCTCCCATGTTACCCCATGTCTTCAGGAAGTAGCCATACTTGAGCCAGAACCCTTATACTCAAAGAGTCTGAAATGTTTGGGTAAAAGCATCACCCCAGTCCCTGACACCTCTATATTCAAAGAGTCTGGAATGTTTAGGTGAAAGTGTAACCCCAGCCTCTGGCACCACTATATCCAGAGTCTGGAATGTTTGGGTGGAAAGTCCATTTCAAGCCCCCTCCCCTGGGCATTGCCTCAGTATAGACTCCATCTCTGAGAAAGCCAATCAAATGATGACCCCTCCCCAGAGATGCTCACGGCCACTCTCACAGATTATTTAACTGCCCCCCCCCATAGAACAAACATGTTGTTTTCTGGGCTTCTTTCACCATCTCCTCTCTGAGGGCCTGAAAGTCCCTCTGGAGGTGCTAGTATCCATTAAACCTGGGATTTTTCTACTTTAATTTGATTTGGTCTGATTTGGATTACTGTGTCAGTGAAGAGACTTATTGGGGTGATAAAACTTTTCAGTTTGTATACCCACTGCAGCCCCATCTCTAGCTCTGTTCTCTACCCTGCTCCTCTGCACAAGCCTCTGCTCAGTTCTGTCATCATATTTTTCAATTCCATGAAACCACTTTCTAAAGGAATTTTCCCATATGACTTGTCTTTATTGAATCCTTCTGGAGATAATGCCCTCTCTGCAGGCTCATCCTCCACAGTTGCATCAGCAAAGCTTCACCAATTGAAGCTGGCAAAGCCTCAGGCTCCCCAAAGACCCTACACCCCACCAAGTGCTGGCTGCCTCTGCTATCTTGAGTATTTCCTCCCAATTTCCTTTGTCTTAACAGTCAAAAATTATTTTATTGGGTAAATGTATAATGTTTTCACTATCCATACACCAGTTGATAGACACTTAGGCTTTTTCGCCTTTCTAACTATTAAGAATAGATCTCAATGAACACAGAATAGCAAGTTTCTCCGCAGTATGTTTTAGAGGTTCTGGGGCATATGTTAAAGAGTGGTATAGCTAGAACTTGAGGCAGATTGATTTCAAGCTCTTGGAGGAACATTCACACTAATTTCCATATTATATGTACCAGTTTGCAATTCCGCCAGCAACAAATGAATAAGTATTCCCTTTTCTCCACATATTTGCTAGTGTGAGCTGACATTTGTTTCCCTGATCTTGGCCATTCTAACTGAGATAAATGAAATCTCAAAGTAGATTTGATTTTCATCTTTTTGTTGGCTAAGAATGTTGAATATTTTATGTGTTTCTCAAGCAATAGTGTTTTATATTTTGATAACACTCTGCTTAGTTTTATACCACATTTTATAATTAGGATATTTTTTCTCATTGTTCAGTTTTTAAATTCTTTTTATGTTCTAAATACTAACATTCCATGTATGAGTAATTGATAAAAATTTTGTGCCATTTATAGTGATGTGGGATTCCCCTTGTATGCTGTGAATACCATTGGTTAATAAAGAAACTGTCTTAAGCCTGCACAGAACATAATAGAGAGAGCTAGGTGGGGAAAACTAAAATGAATTCTGGAGGAAAGAAGGTAGAGCCAAAGAGAAGCCATGTAACCCCACCAGAGAGATATGCTGGAATGTTACCTGGTAAGCTACAGCCATTTGGAAACAGATACATAGATTAATGGAGATGGGTTAGTTTAGGATATAAAAGTTAACCAGAAATAAGCTTAAGCTATTGCCCAAGCAGTGATTTAAATAATATGGCTTCTGAGTGATTATTTTGGGTCTGGGCAGCTGGGAATGAACAAAAACCCTCCTACAAAAAATTGGTACTCAAACAGGTGCTAGCTAAATCCACTTAAAACATGAGGGGGGTTTGAATAAATTCTAGACACTAAAAGACAAAGAAAAACAAAGTTTGGCTGCCAAAAAAAAAAAAAAGAAAAGTTTTTTGTTTTTTTTTTTTTTTTTGTTTTCTTTTCGGCTTCTGGAGTGTGGCAGCTCCCTTAAGAGAGGTTTTCTTAATTCAGCAGTTTTGAAATGGTGGTAGTTTTCTGGGCTGTGCTGCCAGCACGACTCTGATTCTTGCAGGAGGCCAAGCATTTCAATGGAGTTTGTCGGCAGCATTCTGCAAGTTACTTGGTGGCATCATGGGCAAACTTGTTATGAGAGTTGTGGTGATGAGGACGACACCCACCCAACAGTCCCAGAGGCAGTGAACGAACTTCTGCCATCTTGGACTGGGCAGAACATGCAAGCAGGACTGTAATTGCCGTAGCAATGCCATCACTTAGGTTTTTAAGAAGCACATAGCATTTTAAGAAGGACTCCTTCTCAGAAAAGGATTACAGATATGCAATAAGACAAATCCAGATAAACAAGATATAGTGAAGATTTGTAAAACACACATTGAAGATTATCAACTAGTGGTTTTCCCCAAAAAGATTAGACCATGAAGACTCTAGATTGATCAATAGCTTCCTCTTTAGATATGTTCAGATTTGAATAGACTGTAGCTTAGGGCTGGTTGGAGGAAGAAACTGGCTAAAGGCTAACTTGATATGACTTGAGGCTTTACTCTTTCTATTCCTCTCTGAGTCTCCACTGCCTTGAGATAAGCTCTGCTTTCTCACATCCTCTTTGTACACATCAACCTCTCGTAGCTCTAAAATGGCAGGATCTGGAGAAAGCAAACTGAAATCTCTGAAACCATGAGTCCAAATACAACAGTTCCTCTCTTTGTTATTTCAATTGTTTGTCAAAGTGATAGAAAATGATTATCATTTTATGTGTGTGCATGTTTGCAAATTAATGCATGTCAATATGTATTTACAAATGTCATGCATGTGAATGGAATGTGTGTGATATATTTTTATGTTTGTACATCACATACTTGTGATTTTCTGATGTCTTATGAGTAGCTTTAAAAGTTGTTCCCACCTAATCTGAAATTTGACTAACAACATTTATATGTATATATTTTTCTGAAAATGTCCACTGGCCAATGGTGAATGAAATGGGCATAGAAAGAAGTCAAAATTGCCAATGTGTTGGATTAAAAATGGAGAAGTTTATTCCAAAATGCCAAAGATAATTTTTGGGGTAGTGTTGGGTTTTATATATTTCCTTGGTTTTGTTGCTAAGCCCAGATCACAGAGTTCCCCAAAGACAAGCAAAGAGTTCAATCTGTTTCCAAAAGCAGAGATCCTTTATTCAAGCTCTGGCTTGGATGCTCTGTGTCCAGTGCAGTGGTATGAGCAGAAAGTGGGCAGGCAGGATATGGCTTCAACATAGTAGAGGTTGGGTGTAGTGGGATTTTCAGGTATCAAGACTCTGATTGGCTGATATTTGTCTAGAGTGTCTTGATAAAAGCAATAGGTACAGTGTTGAGTTCAATAACATCTGGTCATCTTATTTAATCTTATCTAATGGTTGTGTTACTTGGAATGTGAGGTACTTCCCCCTTGATGCTGGCCCATCCCTGGGTGGTATCAGTTTATGGCCTTTCCTGGAACTGGGTGCTTCCTGCCAGTTCATGAAAACTCAGGCATACTCTCTTGGCTGGTCTTTATCAAGCCTGCCATGACTGCTGTGTGGCCTGGTCCCCATACGTGTGGCCAGGCTGCCCTGAGCCCCATATTCACCTCTTCTCCAATATTGATGACGGGACTCAATCATAAGTCTTGTCTCTCCAGGAATTCAAAGGATGATAGTCAGTATCAGCAGTTGAACATTATTGACCTGTCCTCAAACAAAGGCCATCATCCTATTAATGAGGCATGGACAAAAGTAAGCAGTAGAAACTGGATAGTCAGTGGTCTTGTCAAAGCTGAAATTAAAGTGGCTAATCGAGGGGACCATTTGAATAAATTCTTATACCATCTAGCTTCTGCACATATGTTCTGCTCTCTCATTAATCTGTTTTCTTATCAAGGTATTTGAATCTCTAATCACCCTGGAATGATTAACATAGAAACAACATTCTTCTCCCAGGACAATGCATAGGTCTCTTTGTTGCCAGAAAAGGAGGTTTAGACTACTTTGATTCTGCAAGGCAACTTCAGTCAAGAAGTTTAAGGAGGTTTCTTTTTTTTTTTTAATTGAGAAAACACTATCCTGAGTGAGGTAAGCCAGACCCAAAAAGAGGAACATGGGATGTACTCACTCATATTTGGTTTCTAGCTATAAACAAAGGACATTGAGCCTTAATTAGTGATCCTAGAGAAACTAAATAAGGAGAACCAAAAGAAAAACATATAGGCATCCTCCTGGATATTAACCTTCATCAGGCGATGAAAGGAGACAGAGACAGAGACCCATATTGGACCACCCGACTGAAATCTCAAGGTCCAAATCAGGAGCAGAAGGAGAGAGAGCATGAGCAAGGAACTCAGGACCGCGAGAGGTGCACCCACACACTGAGACAATGGGGATGTTCTATGGGGAACTCACCAAGGCCAGCTGGCCTGGGTCTGGAAAAGCCTGGGATAAAACTGGACTCGCTGAACATAGCGGACAATGAGGACTACGGAGAACCCAAGATCAATGGCAATGGGTTTTTGATCCTACTGCACGTACTGGCTTTGTGGGAGCCTAGGCAGTTTGGATGCTCACCTTTCTAGACCTGGATGGAGGTGGGTGGTCTTTGTACTTCCCACAGGGCAGGGAACCCTGATTGCTCTTTGGGCTGACAAGGGAGAGGGACTTGATTGGGGAAGGGGGAGGGAAATGGGAGGCGGTGGCGGGGAAGAGACAGAAATCTTTAATAAATAAATAAATTAAAAAAAAGAAATACCAGAATGAATGCTAAATCAATTATATAACCAAATCAGGCAACTGTGGATATTAAAAATATTTTATTGAATGTCAGTTAAGTTACTAAATAAATGATCGTTTTCTGTATTTCATAGCTTGTGTCAGAGTTCTGAGTTTATAGGGCCTTTTTTCTGTGTCCATTGTTTTATTTAATCTGCCCATTGACAGTGTCATCGTTTTCATATTTCCTTGCTTATAGCAACCGTGAGTTAATTTCTAGGCTGTCTCTGCTCTAGGACTTTGAAAAATAATAATTGTGGTTAAAATAAACCCATTTAAAAGTAAAAAAAATATATTAAGTAATAGAAATGGTTAATTTAAGATGTAAGATTGGTTAAGCCTGAGCTAATAGGTCAAGCAGTGTTGTAATTTAACATAATTTCTGTGTGATTATTCGAGTTCTGGGTGGCTGGGAATAGATGAGCAGTCTCTGGCTACAAAATTCACTAAATGAGCACCTCGCTAACAAAGATTTTCATCTTAGGTGTTTCATCTCACTGTTTAAAATGTTTACATCTAAATAAAATCCCCTTTCTGTTGATAAACAGTGTTCACCTTTCCTATATTGACTGTCCTATTTTTTTCTATGTGACAATGTCAATTTCAGCGTATTTTATTTTTTGTTTTATTGTTGTGACAATAAAGTAACAATATAAGTGCAAAAAATAAAAGAGAAGAGGAAAAAAAAACAAGTTTCCGCTTACTCCCAGCCTCCCATTTCCCTCCCCTTCCTCCCACTTTTCTCCCCCTCCCCCTACTCCTCTCCCCCCCCTCCAGACCAAAGAGCAGTCAGGGTTCCCTGCCCTGTGGTAAGTCCTAGGTCCTCCCCCCTCCGTCCATATCTAGGAAGGTGAACATCCAAACTGGCTAGGCTCCCACAAAGCCGTAACATTAAGTAGGATCAAAACCCCGTGCCATTGTCCCTGGCTTCTCATCAGGCCTCATTGTTCACCATGTTCAGAGAGTCCAGTATTGTCCCATGCTTTTTCAGTCACAGTCCAGCTGGCCTTGGTGAGCTCCCAATAGATCAGCCCCACTGTCTCAGTGAGTGGGTGCACCCCTCGTGGTCCTGACTTCCTTGCTCATGTTCTCCCTCCTTCTGCTCCTCATTGGGACCTTGGGAGCTCAGTCCAGTGCTCCAGTGTGGGTCTCTGTCTCTATCTCCATCCATCACCAGATGAAGGTTCTATGGTTGAGATATCTTACTCCTGTCAGAATGGCTAAAATCAAAAACTCCAATGATAGCCTTTTATGTAGAGGCTGTGGAGGAAGGGGTACCCTCATCCATTGCTGGTGGGAATGCAATCTTGTGCAACCACCTTGGAAACCAGTGTTTCGGTTTCTCAGGAAATTCGGGATCAACCTACCCCTGGACCCAGCAATACCACTCTTGGGAATATACCCAAGAGATGCCCTATCATATGACAAGAACTTTTGTTCAACTATGTTCATAGCAGTATTATTTGTAATAGCCAGAACCTGGAAACAACCTAGATGCCCTTCAATGGAAGAATGGATGAAGAAAGTGTGAAATATATACAAATTAGAGTACTACGCTGCTGTAAAAAAAAAAAAAAGAAAGAAAAAAAACCAACAAAAATGACTTCTTGAATTTTGCATGCAAATGGATGGAAATAGAAAACACTATACTGAGTGAGGACACCCAGACCCAAAGAGATGAACATGGGATGTACTCACTCATGATTGGTTTCTAGCCATAAATAAGGGTCACAGAGTCTACAATTGTTGAACCTAAAGAAGCTAAGTAAGAAGGTGAACCCAAGGAAAAACATATAGTTATCCTCTTGGCTATGAGAAGGAGACAAAATTACCGGGGAGAAAATTGGGATCTTGAAGGTGGGGTGGGATGGTGGTAAGGGGAGATGGGGAGAGAAAAGGGAGAAGGAGAGGATGAGGGGAACTTGGGGAAAAAGGATGATTGGGATAAAGGAAGGTTGGATAGGGGATCACGGAAGCACAATTCTTAGTTAAGGGAGCCACCTTAGGGTTGGCAAGAGACTTGAACCTAGAGTGGCTCCCAGGAGCCCAAGGCGATGTCCCCAGTTAGTTGCTTGAGCAGCTGAGGATAGGGAACCTGAAATGACCCTATCCTATAGCAATACTGACGAATGTCTTAAGGAGGTTTCTAACTTTGGTATTGGCTGTTCTATGTTTTCAAGATCTGAATTAATGGATGAATATGTGGTCTGCTATTTTGTATCCTGGAGGACTATGGCTGAGGTGCTCATCTCCATTGCCCCAGATATTCCAAGATCTAACAGCGAGGAGAGCAAAACAGCTGTTGCTTCATTAGCCCATTTTGCCATAGAAGGAACAGGGAAAAAGACCAGTTCCATTTGGGCCTCTTTATAATATTTTATGTTGGGAAACAATTGGCCCATCACACAAACATCATATCCTGTGTAAAGAACCATTCCATGGATTCAGGGTGTGAGTTCCAAAGTATAAACTCACCATCCAGTGGAGACTGAATAGAAGGTATTGTTTTGTATGGTAATGGCCTCATTACATAAACCTGCTTGAGCTTCCCATCCAGGCGGCACACACAATTTCCCATACCCATCACCAGCTGTAAAAAAAAAAAAAAAAAAAAAATCCTTTCCCTCTTTCCCCTAAGGTCAGGATTTTGGGGAGAATAACGTATAATCACCAGTTATTATAACACCAATATAGAAAGGGGGTTGTGCATTTAGACAAAGCCACCATTCTTTAGTCAAGTAGTGTTTAGAATAATGTATCATGTGGAAGATTTTAGAAACCAAGTACCATAAAGGGTGTTGGTTTTATGAAGATTCTTCACCCTGATGAGTGGTTCCCAGTCTTAGTCAAATATCTGAAGAGAGAGTTAAGTTTCTCTGGTTTCTCTCAAGAAGGTATCATGAAAACTTTCATTGGGGTCCAATAAAAGAGACTGCAAGGATGGGACAAACAGTGCCTCCCCTTTAAGTGGTTAATGTCTCTACTTTGCTTCCACTTTTATAACATTGGCAGAAGCCTGGAGAGAACTTTTCTTTGTTTTTGTAAAACACAAGTATCCTCAGCATAAGAGGTCCAGTACCTTCACGGAATGCAGTCTTAGCATAATTGGGTTTTCTTTAGCAATATGCATCTTGCAGTCTGTGTGAAAAGTCAAGCTAAATTCGATGTATACTCATTATTATTTCAGTCATGAAGACCTGCATGTAGTGTGGGAGTTGTCATGATGAATCATAGTTTTAGGAAAGAATATGACAAAAAACAATCAGAGATTTACTGTTGAAGCAGTTTACTTAAAATTGAGAACTGACCCACCACAAAAACCTTTTAAATGCTACAAGGCATACTGACCTTTCCTTTCTTTCTCTCCTCTGCCCACCCATTTTCTCACATGTTTGGCCATTCATAGTTTGAACATATGTAAATTATGTCATGCAAAATGGAATTCCCTTCAGACTAAATCATGAGCATATGAATACTCTTCTGCAAAATGAAATAGTTGAAGAGAACAAATCACACAAATTATATATTTTATCAATCATCTGTGAATTATATTAGTATTTTATACAATTTGTTATGTACTGGAAACAGGCACAGTAAGCTCCAATGTAAACAGAAATAAACATTCTAAAATACACTTTCAAAAAGTCCCCATCGATTTTGTGGAATGCTTTGGAACTTGGTTTCATAAACTCCTTTGTATAAACTGAACTGCTCATTTGGCTTTTTACTACCATTTTCATATTCATCTCTATCCTCTTTTTCTCATAATTGAGCAGGAATTAAAAGAAAGGAAATCACTGTCTTGATGGAAATTCCAGAATAGCTCCTGTGTGTAATCTTAGGGACAGTCTACGGTAATAACTGTCTCTAATCTTCCTTCCTGTATGATGCTATTACCTTGTGAGTAGAAAAATATCAATTTATGTAGCTGATAGTCAAACACTTCAGAACTCACACTGGATTTCTGGTAAATACAATACTTTGTAAGATAGGTTCTATATTTCAAAAACATAAAATGAAGAAAAAAATAAAAGCTATATTTAAAACTTATATTCTGCTTCTATGAAAGGCATACAGATGCCAGATATTTTGTACCATATATTTGAAAAACTTTAAGATATGAAGTAGGTATAAAATATCCATTAATAACTTTTAAAGAGATATATTTGTTTTTAAAAAAAACTGTATTTGCTAAATCTAATTCTCTTATTTTCAACTTCACTCTTTACTCTCAATATATTAATATGTGTTCATGCTTCTATTCTGATAAAGCAACTATCATCCAACTCATTTTGCATCATCATTTATTGGAATGAGTTGTATTTTAAGTGAAAAATCACAGAAGTAGTTAAATTCTACAAAACAATATAGACATGTATTAATATTCACAGTACTGAAAATTCTGCAATACAGTAATAATATCTCTTATTAATACTAGATTTCTCCCTGTGTGTGTCCATGTTTAATATTGTAGGCATGTATAATATTCTTATGTGTGTTTTGTTCTTGTGTGTGCTGTTTGTATGCATAGTTTTGAAGAGCAGAAGGTAACCCCAAGTGTCATTCTTCAGATGCTATCAACCATGTTTTATGAGAGAAGCCCTCTCACTAGAATTGTTGATCCTTTTTAAAGTAGGCTGGCTGGTTTTCATGCTCCAGGCATTCACCTGCTTCTACCTTTTTAGTACTTGGGGGATTATAAGCACACCCCCTTATGTCTGGCATTTCAGTGTTGTCATTCAAACTCAGGTACTTGTGAGGTTTAGAATTGAGGTTGATAACTGAAATAAAGTATCAATGGTTTATATAAATCAATATTTTAGCATATGCCAAAATAAAAGTCAGTCAAAATTCATATGTATTCCAAGAAACTGAATAAATTGTTTTCTAATCTGACTGATTGACTGTGAAAATTTTAATCTTTCCAAACAACAGTTCACTGTATGGTTCTGCTTTTTTTTTTTAAAAAAAAAAAAGGGAAAAAGGTGTACTAACAGAAAATAAAACAAAAAATATTTGAAAATTATAACAAGCAACTTTCAAACTGAAGACTTCTTAAGATCAAGGACAAACTATACTTTGTATTAATGATGTTCAGCTTTTCCTGTGCTGTATACCTTTAATACAGTCACTCATGTTGTGGTGACCCCGGATTACAAAATTATTTCATTGCTAATTCTTAGATGTAATTTTCCTATTGTTATGAGTCATAATATAAATATTAGTGCTTTCTATTTGTCTTAGTTAACTCGTGTGAATGCAGTATTGATCCCTAAAGGAGTTTTAACCCACATGCTAAGAACTGGTGCTATATATGTTTGCTATGTATGAATTCAAGTAGAAAGTTGATTAGACATGAATAGTATGAATGGAGACAGTGTGAGAAATTCCCGAAATCTTTTACATTTGCCTCTTGGCACTCTAGTTTTATCATACCTTCATTCTGCTTATGGGCCATAACACTTTTTGTGATGCTCTAGTATAGTTGCTCTTATATTCTATTAAACAAGTTTGGTCACTGGCTTCCTTGATTGTCAACTTACATAGAAACATGAAGGAAAGTTTGAATCCATTTAAAAGTTTTTGCTTGGTTGTGGGTGTAAGGCATTCTAGTCATTTTCTGAACTTTTTTGGGAATAAAGGTGCCTAATCCTAACCTTAACCTATTTAGATAACATAGAATATATTGAAGGTTCACGGAAATGCAGGAAAAGAGGCCAAAGAGAAACCTGGCTTCAGGATATTTGTCACTTTCTGAGCACCAAAGCATGACAAAGAGAGTGCATAAAATTTTTGCATCTTCTTTATCTGAATTTTATGTTCATGGTTGAATTGTGTGTGCTATTTCTGCACTATTACACCAAAATATCTTCTTTAAAATATCTGTGGGTTGGATGTGATGGTGCTTGTCTTTAATCCCAGTATTCTGGGATTAAAAATAGGTGAATTTCTGTTAGTTCAAGGTCAGTCTGGACTATCTTGTTCCAGAACAGTGAGGCCATGAAGAAAGATCATCTCTTAGAAAATACATATGATTTCACTCTTTTACATCAGCTGAGTAATACTCTATTTTATGACTAAACTATATCTCATTATTCATTCTTCTGTTGAGTGACTTCTAGTTTTTTTTTTTTTTTTTTTTTTTTTTTTTTTTTTTTTTTTTTTTACTATTTCTGGATATTATAAATTTAGCAGCAATGAACATGGTTAAGCAATTGTCTCTGTTACAGGGTTCACTCTCCTTTGGAAATGTGCCAGAGTAGTACAGCTGGATCTTGGGGAAAGATTAATTCCCAGTTTTATCAGTAACCATCACATGGTTTCCATAGTGGCTGTAAACTTATGTTATACTCCCACAAGCAATGGGTAAGTTGTCTCACCAACATGAGCCATCACTTGTTTTATTGATATTCATCATTCTGACAAGTGTAAGGTAAAAAAATTCTCAAAATTTTTGTTTGAATTTCCCTGAGGACAAAGGATGTTGGGCATTTCTTCAGGCAAGCTTTACTTATTAAAATGCAAATGAAATGCTTCATATATTTCCCCTTTAGTCTAAAAGAAAAAAAGAAGTCTTTAACTATGAAAAGCTGTATACAATATGTACAATTAGCTATATGCAGTATATACTGGTGAAAACATATCAACAATGTCTAATCCATTTGCGTTTGACACATTCAGAGGAAATACTCCATATCTATTCTACCTTGGCGAGTTCAAAGCCTTGTACCTTATTTACTTTTTATCATAACTTGCTTTCTGCATCAGGCAGAAAAGGAAAACTATACTATAACTACCTAGTATTCATCTCCTTCAGAGACCTAAGAAGAAAATAATATTAACTTAGTAAGCAGGAAGTATAAGCAAGTGACTTTTAATATATGTGAGTAATGACAGAAAGAACTGGCTGCGTGGGTAGTTACCAAAAGTTCCTCTGCAACATTGTGGTATCCATCTTTGGCATACAGACCTGGCAGACTTTTCTGTAAAGCCGGATATAGTGAAGTGCTTACCTCCTTGTCTTGACAATGTTTGACAGGCACTTTCTTTTGTGTCCTGCTTGTCTAATTAGGACAGCATAGTGTCAGCAGTTGAGGCAGAGATATTTTATTGCCCAGTGGCTTACTTTGGCTCCAAAGAAAGTAAATTCCATGTGGAGTTTCTTTGATGCCCATTCTCATCTCTGAAGTAGTTTGGTGCTGCTAGGAGGAAACATGTCTCATTGTCATAAAAAAAGAAACTAGGTTATTAAGACATCTTAAATGCCATATTCTGTAGATCTATAAAATGTTTGAAGATAATCTGTCTATCTAAAATCTAGCATTGTATGACCTTGAAACCATACCTAATGTGACTACAAGTTTAATTGTAATTGATAATTAATTACTAACCTGCATTTTCTTATTATCTTAAGCATTTGTAAATAATAATTTACATTACATTGTTAAATGGTTATATAGCTACAATACATTGAACAATAGTAAAAGTGTATGGACAGTATATTCTGACAAAATTATTCTCAAATTTGTATCAATATATAATATTTGTATGCAATATACAAAAGTCCAAAACAATGTTAAAACATTAAAACTAGTAATTACCTTTTTAAAGTAGATTCAATAATCTACTTTTTTTATTTTATATATATTTTATTTATATATTTTATTTTATATATATATATGTTCTTTTTCTTTCAGAGTACACTCAATAATCTACAATTTTATACTATTATATCTATTTCCCCCCTTTTTTCTTTTCAAAACAGAAATCATGAATCTCATTTCATTTGGTTAGGTTTTTTTCCTGGCCATTATGAATAGCAACTTACCTAGCCCCCTAAACAATGACAAATATCCATAATCAATTTTTGGGGAATGTGGGTGTAGTATTCTAGGCTGCTTCCAACTGATTGAAAGCACTAAAATTCTATAGCAACCTAAAGAAAAATTAAGATTATGGTCAAGTCCTGATTGGAGTATTCCATGAGGCTGGATCATCTCAACCAGCAGTTTTGAAGCTGTTCTGGATGCAGAATACAGGGGAAACTGCAACAGAGGTGTTCTGAAATATTGATCATCTGTTCTATCCATTCCCTTTGCAGATGTTTCAGGTTATTTTTCTTGTTCTAACCTTATTTTTCTCAACCCAGAATGAATCCACCGTCTCTTACTCCCTGTGGAAGCAAAAGGAAAATACCATATTTTTTTTTTACTTTAAAATTTGAAATCAAGCTATTTAGAAATTTATAGGTTGGATTAATCCAACAGCATTTGTAATCAAATATCTTTTAGCAGCTCTTGATCCTTCCTTGTCAGTCAAACAATTAATCAACAACACAATGACATACAGTATTCAGATTCTCTGTGCATTTTCCATCTTTTTTATTTATATTTATTTATTTTTATTTTTTAGTTTTATTTTTTGCATTTTCCATCTTGACATGGAAGCTAAGCCAGGGTAGATGAGAGTCCAGAGTGCTGGCTTTTCTCCTGAACCAAAGTGACTAGGTTTGGGTACAACTTTGTTCTGGGCTGGTGGCTTTAAAACCTCAGACAAATGGCTTTTTTTCTGAATTTACACCCCAAAAATTGACAATCAAATGAAGAATGATTAATAAAAGCTTAGAGACAGAAGTTTGGGTTCAACCTGATGTTCAGAAAAGCAAAACAACCACCCACTAGCTATTACCTCTACCTCAGTAATCCCTGTCTCCAGGAATCTCAGAATAAGACTGAGACTAGGCCTGAGAGCTGTCACTTCCAACATTATAATTTTCCCTAGTTCTAGGATGAAGGGCATATACCTCTACCACCTTGTTTATCTGTCAAGTTAGTGTGGCTACTGGAAGAAAAGCTGAGTTATAATAGCTACTAGGATTAAAGGTGTGTATCATTGCTGCCTGGTCTGTAAGACTGGTGAGTGTGGTTGTTTAACTTTTATGATATCCAGGCAAGCTTTATTTATTAAAATACAAATGAAATGCCACCACAAATCTACTTCTTATGCAAGACTAGCATCTGGAGGTCAATGCCTGAAATCCACAGTAGAAAGGAAAAAATTAATTTTAATTTTTGTCCTTTCATACAGACAAACACATACTAAATATATAGAAAAGGTTAATTGAGGTTTCTGTATTTTGAAACAATCAATATTTATAAGTCAAATTAAAATGCTTTTTGACCATGAAAATTTCATGGGATATGTTTCAATGAATGAAGAAATTATTGAATTAATATATTAACCTATATTTGAGAAAATGCAGCATAGATATTGATTAAAATCAATGTTAATTATGAGTCAATAGTTTATTTTATATTTGTCTTCTAAAAGATATGAAGTTCTTCTGTATGTAATATTTTAAGCTGGTAAGTGATATTTTTCCTGATATTCTTGTACAATATAGTTATGCAATCATTATTAATAACAATATTATTAGGAATCATACATGTTATCACACAAATATCCACTTGTATCTTATAGACCATTTTGTCCTATTGACAGTCTCTTTTGCCTTACAGAAGCTTTGAGTTTCATGAAGTTCCATTTATTAATTGTTAATCTTAGTGTCTGTGCCACTTATGTTCTATTCGGGAAGATGTCTCCTGTGCCAATGTGTTAAAGATTATTCCCTACTTTGTCTTTCTAACCATCAAGTTCTCAACAGAAAAATGTCAAATGTCAGAGATACACTTAAAATAATGCTCAACATCTTTAGTCATCAGGGAAATACAAATAAAAACAATTCTGAGATTTTATCTTATATCTATCAGAATAGCTAAGTTCAAAAATACAAGTCACAACTCATGTTAGAGAGGATGTCAATGAAGAGAAACACTCATTTATTGCTGGTGGGAGAGCAAACTTGTACTGCCAGTTTGGAAATCAATATGGGGCTCTCAGAAACTTTGGAATCAATCTCCTTCAAGACCCAGTAATACAGTAATACTACTCTTAGACATATTCCAAAGCATGCTCAACAATACCATGAGGACACTTGCTCAACTATGTTCATAGAAGTTTTATTTGTAACTTCCAGAATCTGAAAACAACCTATATGCCTCATCGAAAGAAGAGTGGATAAAGAAAATGTGATACTTTACACAGTGGAGAACTGTTCATCTCTTAAAAACAATGACATCAGGAAATTTGAAGTCAAATGGATGACAAAAATAATCGTGAGTGAGGTACTCAAGACCCAGAAAGATGGACATGGTATGGACTCACTCCTAAGTGGATAGTTACTGTAAAAGATAACCATGTTATGATCCACAGACCAGAGAGGCTAGATAACAATCAGGGCCTAAGGGAGGAATGGTGTTGGAGACTTCTTGTTCATTTTCCAGCTGCCCAGACATGAAATTATCATAGAAACTATATTAATTAAAACACTGCTTAGACTATTAGTTTAAGCATATTCCTGGCTAACTCTTATATCATTTCTATTATATATATATAATATTATATCATTAAATCATTTCTATTAATCTGTGTATTGCCACATGACTGTGGCCTACTGGTAATATTCAGTGTCTGTACCCTATAGTGGCTACTCTACTGACTCTCTCCTCCTCTATCTGCTTGGAATTTCCACCTAGCCCTATTCTTCACTGCAATAGGTCTACTCTATTATTCTTTATTAGCTAATGATATTAACTTCTTTGTTAACCAATGGTATTCACAGCATATAGAGGGTAATCTCATATCATATCTCATTTTCTGTCTAGCTAAAAAAGGTTTTAACTTTAACATAGTAAAATTACATATAAAAAACAGGTATCAAACAAGGATTACAGTTACAATATTTATATATACTTTATCTTTTATCATAACAAAAAACTATTACTATCTATTATTCATCTCCATCAAGACTCAAGGATATAATATTACCTAAGTAAATAGAAAGTGCACTGTAAGCAACTTCCAAAACTCTAAAATTGACAGAGACATCTCAGTGCCTGAACAGTCACCCAAAGTTCTGTAACATTGGGGAATCTTTGTTCGGCCTACAGGCCCATAGTATCCAGCAGATTTCCCCATGAAGCAGGAAATAAGATCTATCTCTTATGCCTTGTACTGCCATCACTTGCTTTCTTCTGTGTCCTGCAAAATGTCTGACAGTCTCTTTCATGAAGCAGGAACCCCGAAGGATCATCTCACCTTTATACAAGTACCCATTTTTCATGGGTCCTGCATGTACAGTTTATACAATATAAAAATAAGCAGTCCAAACCAGAGCAGTTCCTTGTCCAAATGGCTAACATACTCCATAAAGAGCCTCTTCAATGCCCATCATTCACTTAAAGTGGATTTATGCTTCCAGGAGCAAATGTGTCTCATTGTCATGAAAAGTTCTAAGTTCTTAAACATTTTAAATGCCTTATTTTATAAGTCTTTGAAAGGTTTTAAGAATACATATGTATCTGAAATATATCTTTGTACATCTAGAAAACCTAACAGAATACCTTAATCAAGAGCAGAAATATACAAATGACAAAATTCACCTTAAATTTCTATCAATAATCCAAGGTCTATACCAATGCAAAGTATTCATTTCTTTAGAATATTCTCTTTTAAATGTAAACAATTATTTATAAACAATATTTGGAAATTTGGCCACAGTTTTTTCTAAACTGTTTCCTGCTTTTTGTTGGGTGAAGTGATTTTAGGAGTTTACAGAGACTAATCGGGGGATCTTGGTCCATATTACCACATTAGTCTGGAAGGAATCTGCAGGTTCTCATCCTCTATGGAAACAAAAGCAGAACCTTTTTTCCAAAGCAACATGGCCCTAGACCCAAAATTTAAAGTCACGATACTTTTAAAGTATATATTTTGGTTTAGCTTACAACCTATACAACAAAATGTCTCTCTGTACTTAACTTATGCACACACAAAAATTCAAATGAATTACAGTAATATATATATAATCCAGAATCTTTGTACATTTTTTCATTTTTACATGGCTTATTTTCTTATTCTGTTAATCCATGACTGTCTCTCTCTTTAAAGACTTTGTTTTATTTTTATCACTTTATGTACTCCTTTTCTTCTCTCTCCCAAGCCTACATACATTTTTCAAAATACACTGTGATCCTTTCAAAGGTTTATTTCTGTCTGAATCTGTCTTTATTGTTTATCTGTAACTATTTTCTGACCATTACTGCTTCTTAAGATACTAACCAGTGTTGGTAAGATGAAGGTTACTTTGTCTTTTGGTTCTTCCCAGTCCACTATGGTGGAGATCTGTTTATTGCCTCTGTAAACCACACTCACAGCCCCATTTTCAGGCATACAACAGGCCTATGTTGCCATTAAGCAAGTTGTAGCACTCTGCTCACAAACCCCATTCAAGTGATTGGCCTCCTGAAAGAACCGTAGTTGTGCTCACAGCACAAACCAAAAAGCCACAATTTCCAAACTGCTTTTTTTTCCTGCTAATGGTGAATCAGGAAGACCTATCTTAAAGAAGATGTGGCACTTCTGTTTGCCACCAGCAAAGAGAGCCTATCCAAAAAAGAAAAACAAAGTAATGCCAGCTACCAAGTAGCCATGCTTAATTCTGTTCTTTTGTGTCTAGAATTACTTTTCAAACTTTCTCAGGTTTATTTGAATGTAATCAGCTCATGTTGGTGCACCATTTTGTTGGTGGAGGTTGTTTATTTATTTACCAGCTGCTCAGACCCAAAATAATCAAAGAATTGTATTAATTAAAACAGTGCTTGACCTATTGACTTTGGCATATTCCTGGTTAACTCTTGTATCTTAAATTAACCAATTTCTATTAATTTGTTTATTACCACATGGTTGCGGCCTACTTGTAAGGTTCTTTCCAGCATCCAGTGTCTGTCTTTTGTGATGAATACATGACTTCACTTTGCCTTTGCTTACTCTCTCCCTCTGTATCTCCTTGGAATTCCTCCCTTACCCTATTCTACACTGCAAGAGGCCCAAAGCAACTTCTTTATTAACCAATGGTATTAACAACATACAGAGGGGAATCCCACATCAGGAGAATGCATAGTTCTCGCTGGGAAGGGAAAATAGAAGACATCTCTGAGTAAACTAAAGTTGGGTTGGGGTGTAAGTGGAGGGGAGAGAGCTGAAAGAGTTGACTGGAAGGGTGTGATATTTTTCAGATCAGGTAGAAACTGGATGCAAAGGAAACTCTCACAAATCTACAGGGATGACCTTAGCTAAGACTCTTAGAAATAGGGGGTATGTAACCTGAAATGGCCATCTGCTATAATTGAACTGATGACTACCCCAATTGTCATCTATGAGTCTTTATTCAATAACTGATGAAAACAAATGTAGAGACCCATAGACAAATAGTAGGACAAGTTTACTGAATCCTGCTAAAGAGAGGGAGGAAGAATTGTAGGATCCAGAGGAGTCAAAAACATCACAAGAAAACTCACAGAAACAATTAGTCTGGCATATAAGAACTTACAGAGCCTGAAGCAACAACCAGTGAGCTTACTTGGGACCAAACAAGTCATCTACATATATATGAGAGTTGTATAGCTTGGTCTATTTGTGGAAATTATAACAGTGGGAACAGAGGCTGTCCCTATTGCTTTTTCTGGCTCTTAAAAACATACTCCTCATATTGGATTGCTTTGCCCCGCCGAAATATAAGGGGAGAAGCTTAGTTCTTATTACCTTGATATGTTTTGCTTTGTTGATACCCATGGCAGGCCTGCTCCTTTCTAAACAGAAATAAAGGAGGAGTAGATTGAAGGGGACAGGAAGTAGGAAAGGTATAAAAAAGTAAAGGGAGAAGAAGGATGGAAAACTGCATTCCAGATGTAAAATCAATGAATAAATAAAATAAAACCACAAATAGATATGAAGAAAGAAAGAAAGAATTGAAGGTAGAAAAAATAAAAGAAAAGAAGATAAAAAGTAAAAAAGACAAGACTTGATTCATGGGTTTATATAAGCAACATCTAATCACTTGAGATACAGAGCTGTCTTCACCAAGACCTTTTTAAAATTGTTTCTTTACTACTCTTGAGAATTATCATAGATAGTACAGGTGAGATAAAGGACTCCTTTAATTTAAGTATCAGTTTCTGTTCAGGTGACATTTATGACTATATAATTATACAGTGCCAAGGATATCAAGATAGCATAGCATTTCCTTTGAGTAGCATCTAACTGCTACTCAATGGGAAAAAAAAAACAGAAGTTATATGTAGTAACACATTCCTCAGTGCTCAAGAAATTGATACAAAAGGATAGTGAGCTGAAGACCACTGAGGGCTACAAAGCTAGATACAATCTCAAAAATTCAAACAAAACAAATGAGACAAAAAAGAGAAAGAAGAGAGAAAAGGACATACAGGGAAGAAGATTAAAGATGAAAAAAGATTACGTGGAGGAGAAGATGAAGAAGGATCAGGGAATGGAGAAGAAGGGTAGGAGAAAAATGAGGAGGAGAGAAACACCCATAAATAGTAATAAGAAACTGAAGGAATCTTTTCTTAAAAGAGGCTTTGGTCTAGAGAAAATGAACACATATCAGTCCTCACTATGCATCTTCCAGTTTCAGTCTTGATTAGAATTGGAAACAACTTTGAAGTAAAGCATGCTTGTGATTATCATAAATATACTGGGACCTTAAATCACAGGGAATGGTTATATCAAAAACTAAGAACAGGGATACTAAGACTGATGATTGTCTCTGGAACTGGCCTTAGCCATGAAATGGCTCAGGCATGCACAACAAATGACAATATCTGAGGACATAAGGGATAATCAAATTTAGAAGAAAATTTCAGAGTGAGATATTCATTGTTTCTAATTGTACAACCATTGTGTATACTCTCTGAAATGCATGATGATCACTAAATTGATAGAACTCTCAAGAAAATTGGTTTTACATTTATTTTAATAATTGTTAAAATTTGTTACTTGCATAAGATTCTACTCTCATAAAATATTGATCAATACTAAGATTTTTTAATTCTGGTCAATTTTTGCAGGGTGTATATTTAATAAATACTTTGCTATATCAATAATATAGGAGGATAAAAAATGAGAACCTATTTATAGAAACTAAAGTACTGACATATTTTCTCAGTAGGATGTTGTTTATTATAAAAGATGCACATTAAAACAACAAAATTACCAACATTTGATTCTAGCAGAATGCCTTTTGTGTTTCTATTATTTATTGCAATGATTATTGTCATTTAATATTGGTCAGCTCACCAGTTATTTACACTTGAGAGGATACTAAGTGGTGTAAATTAGCCAATCCACTATACTTGTATTTATTTTCCAATAATCTTTCTAACATGACATCTGAGTTGCCACTTTTTGATATTGTTTTCAAGGCTTGATGACTTTTTCTTACCAATTTAACTACCTAAAATGAAAAACTCAACTCTTGCCCTTTAACGATCATAATTTTGATGAAACTTACTTCATTAATGGCAATAGTTTATGAATATCTATCTCTACTTTTAGGAATTATTAACAGCTATCAAGATGTATTTAGCTAGAAAGTAGCAGAAATTAAGTAGATATTTTCAAATTCAAATTACTTGCACTTTGTAAATATTATTTTAAATAATTTTTATGGCTAATCAGACTTTTGTTCATTGTGACAAATATCTGGAAGAACAACATAAAAAGAAACAGATGTTTTGATTCATGGTTTCAGAATGTTTATTCAGTGTTTGACTTGTCTAATTACTATATGCTTGTGTTGAAGCAGAACACCGTGAATGCAATGATATGCATCAGTGTAGTTCATCTGATCTAATGGATGCCAGTAAACAGAGAGACAGACAAGAAGGTGTCAGGGGAAACATACACATCAAAAAACACACATCCAGTAATCTAATTTTTCTAACTCTTAACATCTAAGCCTATACTATCTTTCAAAAATATCATCAAGTTGAAACATATTCATTTACTGGTAGACACAAAATTTTCAAGATCCAAAAATTTCCTCCAGATCCCATTAGCTAGTAAACCTGAATCACATGAGGTTATGAAAAAATAGTCCAGATTCCAACTTTGTTTTTTACATAATTTTTCAACTTATCTCCAGTTCACCCATAAAACCTATTATTTCACCCTTCCTGTGTGATTCAAGTTTCACCCATAGTCCCTTTTGCTATGCCTAGCCTTTTTGTATATAGGGATTGTTGCTTGGTTATAGTTTATTCAATGACTAATATCCAGGTATAATAGAATACATATCATATTTATATTTCTTGATATGGCTTATTTTACTCAGAATGTTTTTTCTTAGTTCTATCCATTTGCCTGCATATTTCATGACATTACCATTTTTAGCAGCTGTGTAACACTCCATTTTCTTTATCCATTTTTCAGTTGAGGGACATCTAGGTTGTTTTCAATATCTGCCTCTTACAATAAAATAGTAATGGACATGGCTGAGCAAGTGTCTTTGTCATAGAATCGAGTCTTTGCCTATATGCTCAAGATTTATATAGCTGGTTGTAAAGAGGAATCACCATACTGATTGCCATAGTGACTGTATAAGTTTACATACTCTCAAGCAATGGAGGAGTTTTCTCTTTGCTCCACATCCTCACCAGAATGAGCTGTCATTTGTATTATTGACCATAGGCATTCTGACATGTATTAGATGAAATCCCATAATAGTACTGAGAAGTTTGCATTTCCCTGATAGCTAAGAATGCTAAACATTTCTTTAAATGTTTATCAGCCATTTGAATTTCCTTTATTGAGAATACTGGTATTTAGATTCATACACAATTTTTAATTGGGTTCTTTATTTTTTATTTCAAGCTTCTTGAGTTTTTTTATATATTTTAGATATTAACCCTCTACATGATGTGTAGTTGGTTAATGAATTCTGCTTGCCCAATATGTTAGGCTTCTTATTAACTAACTCTATCATCCGTGTCTATTATTCTATGTATTACCTCAAGGCTGTGACTTACTAGAAAGGATCTGCCTCTTTCTCCTTCTGCAGCTACATGGTGTCTCCCTGACTCCACCTTCATTTCTCTTGTATGTTTGCTTGGAAATCCCATCTTGCTCTATTTTGTCCTGTCATTGGCCCAATTAGCTTCTTTATTCATTAACCAATAAAAGCAACATATATGCAGAAGGACTTCTAACACCAGACTTTAATACATTCTTCTTGCTATATTTAGCAATCTCCTTTCAATTTTACTCTTATATGATAAACAAAAATCAACCATAATTTTGAATACATTAAACTTTATCCAAATGCCCAGCAGTTAAAAAGGATACCACAAGGCAAAAACAAAGTCTTCAATATCACCTGATATTGCATGATAACTTTATACTTAGATTATTTCTATGTTCAGCATGTCAGTGGGAGGTGGAAGCAGAAAGATGTTAGATTCAGACCAGCTGCAAGACTCTCAATTTAAATCTATTGTTTACTTCTTCTCTGTAGGTCTGTTTGTTTCCTGCTCAAGAGGTGACTAGCAGCAATGATGGCAGCACTGTCAGTGGCACTCATGTACTGTAAAATGATCCTGGCCTGGCAGTGTTTTTGTACTCACTGCTTAAATGTGTGCTATCTACTTTAGCTGACAAGAATTTACCCAGGTCAGAGATAAGTACAGCTGAGCAGCAGTCAACACAGTTAGCACAGTTAGATTTTATTCAGACATACTCTTGAAATAGGTGATAGAATTCACAGTTAAAGTGAGCTTTCTTGAAGCAAAATGTAAGGTCCTTTTCTACAATATGTTGAGATGTCATGGGTACAATTTTCCTGTCATGTCTAGATTACACTGTCTAGCAGCAGGAACCCTACTTCTCTGACTCAGACTATTGTTTTTCCTTTCTTCTATTATTTTTCCTGAGTCTTCGGCTGAAACAACTTCTCATTTATTTCTGATTAACCTTGAGTTATCACTGTATGAGGAAGAACATCAACTTTTACTGGAATGATAGTATTATAGAAAGTTGATAGAGGACATGAGTTTTCTTCTTATTCTTTATAATAACATGTGACTCCTCAATTAAATGAAATTTAAAATTTAATTATAAATGTATTTTCTCAGTTTTCATTTTTGCTTCTAAGATAGAAACTGCAATTAATTAATTTATAATAATTTGAGTTTACAAATTCATACATATTTGAAGGTTCAGAGAAAATATGTAATATTGAGCTATAACAAATCAAATTTAAAAGTTCTGATAATTTTTTTTTTACTTTTTTTTTATTGAGAAATGGAGAAAAAAAAAACAAGTTTCCACCTCCTCCCAGCCTCCCATTTCCCTCCCCCTCCTCCCCCCCTACGCCCCCTCCTCCCACCCTTCTCCCCCTCACCCCACTCCTTTCCCCCTCCCTCTCCAGTCCAAAGAGCAGTCAGGGTTTTCTGCCCTGTGGTAAGTCCTAGGACCTCCCACCTCCGTCCATATCTAGGAAGGTGAACATCCAAACTGGCTGGGCTGCCACAAAGCCATCACATTACGTAGGATCAAACCCCCGTGCCATTATCCTTTGCGTCTCATCAGCCCTCATAGTTCGCCATGTTCAGAGAGTCCAGTTTTATCCCATGCTTTTTCAGTCACAGTCCAGCTGGTCTTGGTGAGCTCTCAATAGATCAGCTCCACTGTCTCAGTGGGTGGGTGCATCCCTCGTGGTCCCGACTTCTTTGCTCATGTTCTCCCTCCTTCTGCTCCTCATTGGGACTTTGGGAGCTCAGTCCAGTGCTCCAGTGTGGGTCTCTGTCTCTATCTCCATCCATCACCAGATGAAGGTTGCATTGTTTAATCACTACATTCCAAGAAACTATATGTTATTATTCTCCAATATTTTAGAAAAATCAGTATTGATGTGAACTTTCAAATAATTTATTTGTAGAAAAAAATTTATTTTTTGTCATAGTTACATAATATATTAAGATCTAATCTATTATGAGTTAGAATTATGGATCCCCAAGTAGCATACTATAACAACATTAAAAAAAATAAAAACCTTTTTCTCAGTAGGATTCAATTGAGACTTTAACACTTCCAGGAACCCAAGTTACTGAAAGAACTAATGTTATGAATTCTCTCTCATAATGTTCCTAATATAAACTAGGCTTCTCTGGTGAATTGTTGCATGTTTATTGATTATTTTACATTGATTGTAATTGGTGAAATCTAGGACAACATTGAATTTAGATACCTTCCTAGAAGCAGTAAAAAATATTGATATCCCTCAGTAAAGTAAGCCATGTTTACCTTTCGCTTTTGTTTATCCCTTCTTCCCTAGCTGTGCATCCCTAAAGGCTAAACAACTGGTAAAGAGCATGGGAAATGTGAGTTCTTTTCCTAGTGATGGTGTTGAATGTAGCTTGAACTGTTTATACTATATCCACTGGGAGATTTTTGTCACGAATACATGTGCTTGCAATAATAAAACAACCAGAACAAAAGCAAACTAAGACAGAGAAGGATGAAATTTATACCATAAAATTAATAAGTCATAAACTGCTCTGTATTTATAAGGTGATTTATGTTTATGTAAAATATGACAGACTACCCATGGCTATGAAGCAAAAAAAAAAAAAATGCTAGCAGGCTTTTTTCTTCCTTCCAGCCACCCTTTGAATGGATCACTTATACCTGAGAAATAAAAACCATGTGCAAACAGACTCTATTACAGAGCGTGGAAATTTCACTCAGCAAGGCTGCCACAGGGACAGCTGACAAGCTTATTTCTCAACAACTCCACTTTTAAAACACCTTTTAATTTCCTTGTTCACATTTAAATGCAGTTTCTGTTTATATTCACATCTGAAAAAGACAAATAGTTATTGAGCTATTAGCGTGTGCAGTACCTGTACTAGAAGGCTAAAGGCCAAAATACTATTTTTCTGCTTTTTTTTTTGTCTCCACACAAATTATTAAATCAAAGCCTTCCTCATGATAAGAGTCTTCTCACACATTTGGAATTCACAGTTCTGTGTTAAGTGTCACAGTTAAACTAGATTTGCTTACAAAATTATCATATCATAAGGCTTTATATTTTATAAAAATATTTAAAAAAGATAATGAATATAGTGTTTGCTCTTTTACTTTGAAAGAACTACTAGTTTTTTCTAAACTTTCAGAATGTGAGAATTCATGTCAGATGAAAATCCAAGTTAGTGGAAAAACCTCAAATGTTAAACATTTTTCAATACCAAATGCTAAATTCCTTATGTTTAATAAGACTACACAATTCTAAAATAATTATTTAGAATTCTAAAAAATTATTTAGCATACTTATTTTATATTTATTTAAAAAAAATCATTAGATTTTTTTTAAACAACAAAAGGAAAATTATCATAGCAACTGTACCCTACCATAATCCAAATAAAATCTTGATTTAAATGAATGCTGCCGTGTTGCAGACTCTGAGATCTATATAGTGACTGAATATCTCATCACCCAAGTAGAACCTCAATAAGTGACATGTTAGCTCACTGACTCTATTAACTTCCTCATCTCAACAGTCAACGTGCAATCTTTTCACTGACCCATAAAAATCTCTGAAGGTTAGAGCTAAGGAAAATAAAACATAACACCTCCTTTCTTTGTACTATTACACTCATGTCAAAGGCAAGTTGAAAAGCACTTAAAATATGTCCTATAAGATACAGACATGCCCACTTTATTTAGTAAAGTACTGCTTCAAAAGATATTTGTCATATCATTAATTTTCTCATAAAAAACTAATTTCCTAAATATCATGAAACTGTTTATTCTGAGGAATAAATTTCCCTTGTAAGTTTAGCAACAATGTCAGAAAACAAATAATAAAGCTATTTCAAGTAAGCTATAATCAAGTGGCGTGCAAGTCAGAAAATCAATTTCAGGAGTATGATATCTTCTTCTATCTGCTGGCGATGGAGTTTATTTTGTTGTCTCTTCTGTTACACTGCATATTCCATGCATAGATACCCTAGTGAGTTCCCTGCTAATTCTCTGTGGTTTTGGAGCCTGTCCTGGAACTAGCTCTTGTAGACCAGGCTGGTCTTGAACCCACAGAGATCCGCCTGCCTCTGCCTCCCGAGTGCTGGGATTAAAGGCGTGCGCCACCACCGCCCGGCCTTGCCTCCAATCTTAATACAGAAGTGCTGGGGTGACATGTATATGCCGCTGCAACTGACTTGTTATGTGGGTTACAGGGGATCATCGGACTTGTGCAGAAAATGCTTTTATGGACTACATCATTTCTTCACTGTTCAAAGTGCATTTTTAAAAGATATAAAATACATGATAAGAGAAATATTTTTTAAAATTCGGATACAATTTTAGACTTTCTACTTTTGGTCAACATCTGCCAATCTTGTCATAAACATATATACATGCATGCATGTATACAAACATGTGCATATTTGTATGTTCACCTATGCATATGTATATTTATGTTTTCCAGATTCCAAATATGAGTATAGAAGATTTTCCAAAGTTCTAGACTAAAGCTACATAGAATTATAGCTTTTGTAGCTCCACCATCCTTAATGCATCTAAACTTAAATAATTTTATTGAAGAGGCGTTTTAAAAGTGGTTAAAGTAGGGAACCAAAGCATAAGATGTTGCTGCTATTTATAAATTCATGTACATACATGGTTAAGTCAGAAAAATATAGCTAATACTTATTAAAGCCATTCACTTTTCATGTGCTCTAATGCAGCACATATGTAATAAATGCAGGGAGACTAGAGATTCCTGTGCATTAGCGTTAATAAATTTTGAGTCTGAATTTAAAGATCAATGCCTCTAGTTCTGAATCCTTATTAGTAGCGTTGCTTACCCTTTTAAATAAACTCTCAATATTATTTAAACATTATCCTTGAAAACTAGACCATTGAAATAAAGCAAAATATAAATTTTTAGACATGTTGTTTTAGTTTGTCTCTTATATACAGTACATTTTCATGCACAAATTCCTGGGAAGTGAAGTATTACAGCTCTGAGGGGAAAGGTAGCCGAGAAATTAGGACCCAAGGAATGACACAAAGTCATAGCACACAACAAAATTCACTCAAGAGATTAGAAAAAAACACAAGAATGTGGCTACTTGTGCTTGGGAGAGAAGTAGCAAAAAATCGCATAGGGGACAGCCATTACATAGGATTTCTGGGGAAGGGAGTTCTTTCTAGGGTGTCTAGGGATTTGTGGGATTCTGTAGCCTGATCCTGGGACAAGTTAGGGTATGGGTGGGATTGTGTGACCTGAATTCTTCTTCTTTTTTTTTTCTGAAGGATAGATATTGTCCATGTGCATCTAGAGGGGACTGGAATTGACCACCATGGACTATTAGAGTAGTAGAGGAGACAGTTCCTGGCCACTTATGCTTCATGGGTTTTTGAGAAATTCTAACATGACTAGTTTGAAAGAGATAGGACAATCTTAGGGCTTCAAGAACAGCATCTGTCTTTTGGTTTTTAAAGCTGTTGCTATCATTGGCAGGTAGTATAAAAAAATTAATATACAGCTGTGGGTCATGGTTTAGACAAATTGATCCAAAATCTCTATAATAAATATCTTAGTTTATACACTAAGAAAAGCAATTAAAATGTCTTCTATAAACATAATAAAAGCTTTATACATAAAGTGACAACCATTATCAAATTAAGTGCAGATAAAATTAAAGTAATTTCATGAAAATCAGTAAGACTTTTCTGTATCTATTAAGTATAATAGGTTAAGTTCTAGTTAGGACAATAAGAAAAAATAGAGATCAAGGAGACACAAATTGGAAAGGAAAAAGTTAAAGTGTTGCTTTTTGCTGATGTCATATAAGGAACACCAAAACATCTACTAGGAAACTCCTACAACTGATAAATACCTTCAACTATGTGGGTGAATATAAGATTAACTAAAGAAAAATAGTAGACCTCATATATAAATGACAAATGGACTGAGAAAGAAATCAGGAAAATGACACCTTTCACAATAACCACAAATCATGTAGAGTATTTTGGGGTAATTTTAACCTAGCAAGTTAAATGACAGGAACTTCAAGTCTTTGAAGAAAGACATTGGAAAATATAGTAAAAGACCTCTCAGACTAATGGATCAGAAGAATTAATGTAGTAAAATTGGCCATCTTACCAAATCAATCTACAGAATCAATTTAATCCTCAACAAAATCCCTACACAGTTCTTTCCAAACTTTGAAAGAACAATATTCAACCTTATATCAAGAAACAAAGAAACAAAAAAAATACAGGTTAACTAAAACAATCTTATATAATAAAAGAATTTCCTGAGATATTACTATCCCTGATTTCAAGCATTACTATAGAGCTATAACAATAAACACAGCATGGTATTGGCATAAAAACAGACAGGTCAATGAATATAATCAAAGTTAAGAACCAGGTGTAAATCCACATCCAATTTTAAATAAAGGAGCCAAAATTATGCAAAGAAAGCATCTTCAATAAATGGTGTTGAAATAACTGGCTATTTGCATGTAGAATATAAATAGACTGATATCTGTCTCCTTGCACAAAATGCAAGTCCACATGGATCAAGGACCTCAATATAAATACACTGACATAGGAGATAATGTTCTGAATGGAGTACCAGTAGCACAGACATAGATCAGCAGTTAATAAATGGTACCCCATGAAACTGAAAGCTTGTGTTAGGCAAAGAACACTGTAAAAAAGAACAAAATTGCATCCTGCATAATGGAAAAGATCTTCAACAACCCCACATCTGAGTGAAGAAACCAGAACTAAAAAATAAAATAATTCAATTAAAATAATGGTTACAGGCCTAAACAGAATTCCCAGCAAACAAATCTCAAATGGCTGAGATACATTTAAAGATATGTCCAACATCCTTCACCATCACAGAAATGCCAAGCAAAATGATTCAGATTCTTACACATCTCAGAATGATTCTGATCAAAAAACACAAATGACAGCTTATGTTGGAAAGGCTATAAAGAAAGAATACTCTTCCACTGCTGGTGAAAGTACAAGTTCGTACAGCCACTTTAGAAATAAATATGTTGGTTTCTCAGAAAATTGGGAATCAAACTCCCACATAACTTAGCTTTACCATTTCAGTGAATATACCCAAATGATGCTCAGTCATACCTCAAAAACTCTTGCTCAACTATATTCACAGTTTTATTTGTAAGTGCTAGAACCTGGAAACAACCTACATATCCCTCAAATGAATAATGGATAAAGAAAATGTAATATATTTCCACAATTATGTATTACTCAACTGTTAAAAAACACTGATGTCAGGAAGTTGAAATGTAAATGGATGGAACTTGACAAAAAAATTCATCCGCAGTGAGATAACCAAGATCTAGGTAGACAAACATGGTATGTATTCACTTATAAGTAGATATTAGTGGAAAAGTAAAGAATAACCATGCTACAGTCCACAGAACTAAAGAGGCCAGATAGCAACTGTGGTCCAAGCAGGGCCCATGACATTTCTGGGAAGAGGAAATAGAAGAGATCTTGTGGCTGGGTTGGGGACAGGTAGAGATGGGAACATGAGGGATTAGATTGGTGGATAAATGAAGTGGGAGATTATTGAAAGAGATGACTGTAAAAGGGTGTGTTTGGAAAACTGGTACTAGGAAGATTCCCAGAAATCTGCAATGATGACCCCAGCTAGGACTCCTAGAAATTTCTATTGGATAGATAGCCTAAATTGGCCATCTCCTGTGACCATGTAGGACTCCAGTAGAGGGCTTGGGACAGCAACCTACCACACAATGTTTGACCTATAATCTTTCCTGCATATGGGATGTATGTATGTAGGGGATGTGAGGTAAGGGTGGTGTGGAAATTTTAGGAGTGGCCAACCAATGTATTTTTCAACCTCAGATTTATACCATAAAAGTGATCTCACCCCTGACACTGCCTGGAGTGCCAAGACTAAGAAGCCAGATGGCCTGGACTGTTAGGATGGAACCAAATATGACTGGAGGAAAAATAAAAGTCAATATAATGATGCTTAATGATATTATACTGTATTCACAGATTGATGGATATCATAATTGTCACCAGAGAGCCTTCATCCAAGAATTGCTGGAAACAGATCCAGAGACTCTGAGCCAAGCATTGGGCAGTGCTTGGGGAATTCTGCTACTGAAGAGAGAGAGAAGGGATTATAGGAACCATAGGGGTCCAGGATATCACAAGGGAGCCCACAGAAATAACTATTATGGGATTACAGAAGCTTACAGTGTCTTGACTGACAACTAGAGAGCCTGCATGTGATTGACCCAGGCCCTCTGCATATATAGAACAGTTGTGCATCTTGTTCCTCTTGAGGGACTCCTAACAGTGGGAGTAGGAACTATCCCTAATACTTTTGCTGACTTTTGTGAACCTGTTTCTTATACTGGGTTGCCTTACCCAGCCTTAGTACAAGGGGATGAGCTTAGTCCTACAGCAACTTTCCATACCATTCTTTGTTGACACCAATGGGAGCTCTGCCCCTTTCTAAACAGAAACAGAGGAGGAATGGATGGGGGGTTGGGGAGAAGCGGGAGGAGATAATGCGAGGAGTGGAGGGAAAAAGATAAAAAAGTCTTCACAGAGAATATGCAACTGAAAGTCATTAAAGGATTAGTATGAAAATGAGGAAATGTTAAAAATAACCTTGTAGTAGATGTTTAAAATGCCTATAGGTAGACAGAGACCAGAATCAGAACCCTGGCTGTTAAGCTTCCGTGTGTCATTTGGGGCTTGATTCTGCCTGAGGGAATGAAAGATGACTTAGGAAGTTATGTTAACTGTAACTGTGAAGTTGCAATCAAATATACAGAATTTATTAAAGAACTGGAGATGTTTTCTTAGTCAGGTGTTTTTAAAACACACAGAGGGAGATCTTAAAGCCTTTCTTACATTACTTTCTGGAATATCATATTGTGATAACTGTTTCATTCCCTAACTTAGCACATTTTCAGCTTGCCTTCTCCCCTCCTTCACAAAACATCTAAATCTGAATCATTTAGTTGTTTTTAGTGAGATCTATTTGTCTGTTAACCATTATGGGTGAAGTGTAAATAAAAGAAAGTCTTAGATAATGAAAGGATTGAGACAAATAGTTATTTTAAGTACAAACATATTGATTTGTTGATTAAATATTGGACAAGAATTTCCTTTTTTGAAGACTTTCTGAGAAGTGGATAGGGTGGGAAGAGTAGGAGAAAAAAAGAAGAGGGGAGGTGAACTCTGGTTGGTAAGTAAAATTAATAAAAACAATTAAAGAAATTTAAAAAAAATTCTTTTAAAAATGTATTTATTTATTATGTATACAGTGTTCTGTCTGCATGCAGACCTGCATGCCAGGAGAAGGCATCGGATTTCATTATAGATGGTTGTAAATTCTTGTGTTCTTGCTGGAAATTGAACTCAGGATCTCTGGAAAAACAGACAGAACTCTTACTCACTGAATTGGCTCTCTAGTCCAAGAATTTTGATTAGATATTTTAAAAGTGAAAGGAAAATATCTCAAAATGATCTCCTTATGTTGTTTTACTGCTATTGCTTAACTTTAAGAACTATGTTGAAAAGATATGGAGAGAGTGGACAGCGTTGTTTTGTTCATGATTTTAGTGGAATTGCTTTGAGTTTCTCTCCATCTAACTTGATGTTAGTTGTTGGCTTGCTGTATAATGCTTTTATTATATTTTGATATGATCCTTGTATCCCTAATCTCTCCAAGACCTTTATTATGAAAGGGTGTACACCAGAAAATGGAAAGGTCTCCCATGCTCTTGGATAGGAAGGATCAATGCAGTAAAAAATGGCTATTCTACCAAAAGCAATCTATAGATTCAATGCAATCCCAATCAAAACCCCAACACAGTTCTTCACAGACCTTGAAAGAAGAATAATCAACTGCATATAGAAAAACAAAAAATTCAGGATAGACGAAACAACCTATACAATAAAGGAAGTTTTGGAGGCTTTACCATCCCTGACATTAAGCTCTATTACAGAGCTACAGTCATCAAAACATCTTGATATTGGCATAAAAACAGAGACATTGACCAATGGAATCAAATTGAAGACATAGATATTAATCCACACACCGATGAACACCTGATTTTTGATAAAGAATCTAAAATTATACAATGAGAAAAAAATCATCTTCAAAAAGTGGTGCTGGCATAACTGGATGTCAACAGGTAGTAGAAGAATGAAAATAGATCCATATCTATCCCCATGCAAGAAACTCAAGTCCAAATGGATTAAAGACCTCAATAAAAATCCAGCCACAGTGAACCTGATAGAAGAGAAAGTGAATGGGCACAGGAGACCACTTCCTAAATATAACCCCAGTAGCCTTCAATGAATGGGTACAGGAGACTGCTTCCTAAATATAACCCCAGTAGCACAGGCACTAAGAGCAACAATAAATAAATGGGACCTCCTGAAACTGAGAAGCTTCTGTAAGCAAAGGACACAGTCAATAAGATAAAAAGGCATATTCATGAATCAGAAAAGACCTTCACCAACCCCACATCAGACAAAGAATTGATCTCCAAAATGTATAAAGAACACAGGAAATTAGACACTAAAATTCTAAATAACCCAATTAAAAAATCGTGTACTGAACTAAACAGAAAATTCCCCACAGAAGAATTTCAAATGGCCAAAAGGTACTTAAGGATATGTTCAACTTCCTTAGCTATCAGGGAAATGCAAATCAAAACAACTTTGAGATACCATCTTACACCTGTCAGGATGGCTAAGATCAAAAACACCAATGACAGCTTATGCTGGAGAGGATGTGGAATAGGGGAAGACTCATTCATTGTTGATGGGAATACAAACTTATACAACCACTTTGAAAATAAGTGTGGCGGTTTCTCAGAAAATTGTGAATCAACCTACCTCAGGATCCAGCAATATCACTCATGATACCCAAAAGTTGCTCAATCATATTACAAAGGCATTTGTTCAACTATGGTCATAGCGGCATTATTTGTAATATCCAGAATATAGAAACAACCTAGATGCTGAATCAACTGAAGAATGGAAAAAGATAGTGTGACACATTTATACACTAGTGTACTACTCAATGGAAAAAAAAAAAACAATGACATCTTGAATTTTGCATGCAAATGGCTGGAATTTGAAAACTGTATCCTCAGTGAGGTAACCCAGACCCAAAAAAGTGATTATGGTATGTATTCTCTAGCCATAAGCAAAAGACATTGAGCCTATAGTTTATGATCCTAGAGTATCTAAGTAATAAAGTGAACCTAAAGAAAAACATATATAGACCCACCTGAAAATTGGAAACAGACAAAATTGCCTGACAAAATTAGGAGCATGGGGACAAAGTGTAGAAGGAAGAGAAGAAGGGAAGAGTTGAGGAGAACTTGAGGGAATGGGATAGTCAATATGGAGGAAGGACAGATATAGGAGCAAGAAAAGATATCTTGATTGAGAGGGCTGTTATGAGGTTCGCAAGAAACTTGGCCCTAGAAAAATTCCCAGTAATCCAGAGGGTTGATGCCAGCTAAGACCCTAAGCAATAGTGGAGACGGTGCCCGAATTTGCCTTGCCCTGTAGTCAGACTGATGAATATCTTAAATATCACCAGAGAACCTTCATCCAACAACAGATGGATACAGAGGCAGAGAACCTCATCAGGGCACTGGGATGAGCTCCCAAGGTCCAGTTAAAGATTGGAAGGAGTGAGAATATGAGTAAGGAGGACAAGACCATGGCGGGGGCGGGGGGTTTGCTTGAGACAGTTTGCCAGAGCTAATAGGAGCTCACTAACTCCAACTGGAATGGGAGTGAAGGAGCATGGGATTAAACTAGTCCCTCTAATGTGATTGAGATTTGGGGCAGATTGAGGGGCCAATGACAGTGGCACTGGGATTCTTCTCTATTGCATGTACTGGCTTTTTGGGATCCTACTTTCTTTAGATGTAATACTTGTTCAACCTAGATGTAGTAGGGAGGACCTTGGGCTTTCCACAGGGCAAGGTGCCTTCCTTGTCCTCTTTTGGGATTGGAGAGGTGGGGTAGGTGGGTGTGGGGTGGAAGTCGGAATTTGATAAGAGTCTTTTACATTTATTTTTTAAACACTTGATTCATTTTATAGCTGCTTTTGCATAATTTCATTAACAGCTACAGTTTTTTAAAATGAATCAGTTCATAACAAATTGGTATGACCCTCAATCCTCCTTTAGGCTAATAAAATAAATTTTACTGTGACATAATGTTATTTAATAAACTAATAAATGTTGGAAACAGGGTAATGGGTAAGAACCTTATTTCTTGAAATCTTGTTCTTGCATACATATATCTTGTATAATTACCACTTTGTGCAATTAATATTTTCCTGGATATGCTTACCATTTTAGAATAAAGAGGCTATTATTTTTTACTAGGATGTACTCTCTGCCAGCGAAAGTCAATTAAAAGAAGATTTTGAAGAAAAAAACACATATAAATCATTCTTTATAATGTGTTTCTTTGTATTTATATGAATTTCAAATGAGTTATATCTATCCATGTATTCACTGCTATGTTGATACTTGGCAGGGGAGAAATGGTCATATTTTAAAGAATAGTGAACTTTGACATGTAAACTGTGCACAGCTAACAGTGTACTGGAATCTAGATCTCTGCAATCTCTTTACTTTGAAGCTATAAAGTAGAATGTTTCTTTCAGAGAATATACCATCTTGTGCTCTGATTAATATGAAGGATGAGGGAAACTGCATTAACTTCCTGTTACTGGGTTCTATGAAGCTTATTTTCTTTGATCTGTTGTATCGTTTGGCCCTGTTCTTTTTTACATATTATCTTGGTTGAAATTACTCTTACTTCAACAAAGCACACAAGAAAGCTTATAATTCTCTTGTAAAATGGCTTGCTCTTTTTGGATGATAATTTATAAAATTTTTAGTTCTTTGTAAATATGATTACATTTTAATTATGTGATTTTGTTACCATGTATATCTTTGAGAAAAATGAATAGGTTTATAGGCTGCCTTTTGTTTATGAACAGAATTCTGTATACTTTCAGAATTTTGTTTTAGCCTGCTAGTTGGTGATTATTTCAAAAAATTTTACAAGTTCTTATTTATCACTTATTTGGGTGGATAAAGATGTAATTAAGTGAATCTATTACTCTATATTTTACCATGTGGTTTGAAGTGGCTTCATTATATACAAAATAATTTTACTCTGTAGAAATGTTTTCCTTAGGCTTTCAGTGAATCACTTAAACAATTTTCAAATGTATGTGCTTGTTTATTTTCTATTTTGTTTTGATCTAAAAATAGCAGTACAACTAATAATACAGGCATTTTGAAAATCCATATGGAAATCTACTACTGGAGAAGCTTATACATACATACATACATACATACATACACACACACACAGTGTGGAATATAAATGGAATAACTATATAATAGCATAGATAATGTCACTATTATACATATTTTGCTACCAAAAAAAATCTCCAGTGGCAGGAATGGCTTACATCTTGTAGAGTCATTGATCAAAGGGCATCCATAAGCCTCTCAAATATCACAAGCTATTAGCTGCTTTCTGAAACTTGATAATAAGGTTCTATTTCTGAAGACAATACTTATATCATTGAACATAGAGAAGTTAAACTAGTGCCCAACTTGAAGCTTCATCCTTACTGAACAGTGCTCATGTTACTATAAGATACTCTGCATATATAAGAATAGTAGACAATTTCACCCAGCTATAAAACCTGAGACCTACAATGAGTAACAAATCTTTACAGTGTGCAAAAGCATTATGTCACACCATTACTGTATGATGAAAATTCAAAATAAAAATAAACCAAACCATTGAAGATACCATAAAGTCAAAAACAGAGATTAATTAAAAGATATTTTAGTATTTATCTACTGCTTTCTGTGTATTGCAACAATCTGCGGATGTATATCTACAAAGCAATACATTTCTACTTCCATTATTTTTTAGCTTTTAATATAAGTTTGTATAATGAAAATGTTTAGGAAAAAATGTATATCTTCATCTCAATAGATAATATTTTCATTCAGAAGGAAAAACAAATGTATTCAGCTAAATTAAAGCCTTGGAATAATATTACATATTTTCAGGAAGCAAAACAGTCAATATTGGATTGTCAGTTTGTGCCCAGACAAGTCAAACTAGAACATTCAAAATCAAATATATTTGAACAGTATTTTGTCCACCCTCTGCTAGAGGAAATGACTGTTCTGTATCTAAGGCTCACACTAGAAGTGAAAGACTTCTGAAGCAATTTCCTTATATTTATCCATTTATTTCCTGCTGAACAAAGTACACACAACAGAGCTGGGAATATAATAAGTCATTTATTCTTATATCATAGTAAGTTATGTATGTATATTCTTTTATGAATACTTTGCCATTATGAATATTATGACAATTCCCTGATCCAGAAATTATTAGTATTCTTATATAGTTTGAATGATTTCATTGAAAACTTAATATTGACATTGATAAGTTCATTAAGAGACATAAAGTATTGCACAACATAAACTTACTCATAATTGTTTTCTTCCTATGAAACATGTTTCTTTAATAAAAGCAGACCATGTTAGAGAATTCTGGGAAGGAGGAACTTGATTCCTGCCAGTCTTAAAAAGACCACTGAGGAATCAGGATATGACCTGCCAGATGAAAAAGGTACCAAGTCATGTGGCAAAAAATCAGAATAATGGGTTAATATAAGCTACAAGAGCTAATAAGTAGCCTGAGCTAATGGGCCAATCAGCTTTATAACTTATAGAGATCTCTGTGTGATTTTCTTTGGGGCTTGCCAGCTGTGGGGTACCAGGCAAGACAGAAACCCCAACAAGCAGGCTCCCTTTGTCTTACATATCATGTTTTGTTGAATGCTCATATGTATATAATTCTTGATACTTATTTATTTATTATTAGTAATATTTTCTATAATTAAAATATATTTAGATCACTTTCCTTTTTCTTTTTATTCCTCTAGCCATTCCCAAGTTTCTTTTCCTCTAAATCTTTCAATGTTTCTCTCAAATTGACAGATTCTTATTCCCAAATTATCATTGTCACATCCATAATGTATGTATGTATATAACATACAAATACAACCCACTAAGTCTGTTATTGTTGTTTATGTGTATAAGCAGTTAAAACTGAGAGCTACATATTGAATAAGGAGACTATAGTTCTTTGTCCAGGAAAATGAGTCCTGGAGAGCTTTTTTTCTTTTTCATTAACATGTCTATCAATATTGCCATTGCTCAACTCTTCTTTACATAGCCATTTCTATGAGAAAATATTTCGTTAGAAGAATTCCCATTTTTCTGACTCTTAGAATCTTTTTGGCCCCTCTTCTCTAATGCCTACTATTCATACATGTTGGAGCAATGTTTTAATTGTGTCCATTGAAGCAAGAATTCTAAGATCCATTGATCTACACATTGTGTGCTACTGTGGTTTTCTTTGCAAGCAGATTTGAGTTTGGTTCCAAGAAATGGCATTAATAATAATAATAATTTTTTATAAGTCAGAGGTGGTTGTGTGTATTTGTAATCCTGGCACTGATTTAATAGAAACACACACACTAAGTCAAACACATATACAGACACACATACACACATGCCATGCACACACTATTCATTTGAATATATACACACAATGCTTTTACCTCAATAATATTCATAACAGAATTATGCTTTAATACTATGATTCTTTTTGAAAAGTTTTCGATTATGAAAATAAGACTCACTAAAGTAGCAATTTTAGATTAGGACCATAATTGAAGGCCAATAAGTTATATTATTTTAAAGGCAGAATGAAAACCACATGCAACTGATGTGAGATTCCCCTCTGTATGCTGTGATTATCATTAATGAATAAATAAACTGCTTTGGACCTATAGCAGAGCAAAACTTAGATGGGGAAAACTAAACTGAATGCTGGGAGAAAGGAGAGAGAGTCAGAGAGAAGCCATGGAGCTGCTGCTGGAAACAGAGCATTGAAACTTTAGCTGTTAAGCCACAGCCACGTGACGATACACATTTTAACAGAAACAGATTGAGTTAATATGTAAGAGTTATCCAATAAGAAGCTAGAGTTAATAGGACAAGCAGTGATTTAAATAATTTGGTTTCTGTGTGATTATTTTGGGTCTAAGCGGCCAGAAACTCACTAGCAGCCCTATTACAACATGCAAGTAGATTCAGGAGATAAGTATTCAGGGTAATGCATGTTGAAAGTTACATGGAAAGGAATTTAGAATGAGCCACGGTATAAATAGTCATAAATAAGTTTGAAATTATATAGGGATAGCTAATCCCACAGCTCTAAATGAGACAAAATATATTTATAAGCTAAGCAAAGGTTTATTGCTGTTGCTCTTTTGTTTTGTTTTGTGTTCTGTCTCTCAGCACATATCAGTGCTCAGTTATAAATAATGGTAGTTTCCCTCAATTGGTTATACCACCCAAAAGAATGAGGGACACCATGCTCTTTTCTTGTTTAAAGGATGTTTGTAAAGCAGCATTGCATCATCTGCTTCTTGGAAAGAGAGGTAAAAAGACAGAGAGATTTTGATGTGAAATATATTGACAGTTTCTAATGCACACTTGATCTCGCAGACACGAAAGGCCATACTTCTATAATGGATTAGAGAAAATAGCAGCATAGCAACAGTGAACATGTTTCCCAAGCTACTGAGTATTTTGTATTGGAAAAAATTAAATTTTATGCCATCTGTTGTTATGCAGATCTTAATAAAACTGCAGAATACATAAAACCATGCTGGTGTTCTTTACAAAAACAAGCTAGACTGCACTCATCCATCTGCATTTTCAATAGAGAGCACAAATGCAAGTTTTGGCATTTTGCTCTCAAATGGAGGGTTCTTAAGTAATAAAACATCCTTTAAACTTTATAGCCTGCACTGTTAAATAAAGCTATGCTCATCTTTCTGTTATATTAATGATATCATGATGAGCATTTCAGCAACTCCCTATTCTATTTTTAAATTTTGAAGAATTACTTTCCAGGTTATTTTATATTACAAAATTGAATAAATGTGTGCCTACAAAACTATTATCACTATATCTAATGAAATAAAACACACCATTGGGTTAGTACAATTTTATTTTCAAAATATAAGACAAAAATACATTCTTCTCAAATATGAACATACAAATGCATTAAAATGAAAATGAAGAAAAATATTATAGTGAAACAAATTTTATATGCTATTTTTTTCCAAAGCTATTTGATCAGATTTGATGTGGCTATAAAAATTAATTGATTGCATCTGAATGTTTGACATTACTTCAAGTCACAACAAAATTCAAGCAGCAAATGCTTATTTCTAACAGAAACAACAGTGTTGGTAAACAGAGATCCCTACAAAAAAAAAAAAAAAAACCAGCCAAGTAAAGCTGGAGTTTGAACTTGCTCATTAAATGTATAGCTTTTGTAAAATACAGTAAAAAATTCTGAAGAGTTTCAAATTATAATGGTACTTCAAAATTAGTTTCACGGAAGTATAGCACTTTGGATTACCATGGTATCCAATATATTTCATGATTCTGAAAACTAATGGGCCACTGTATACATAAGCACAAATGCGATAAACAAAAGAACCTGATGAAAACAGAGGCCCTACCTAAGTAGCGTGAAGATATTATGATATGAAGTGATATTTCTGCAAGATGGAAAATGACTCTTGTGAATTTGACTTACTGCTGATCAAAACAAAATCCTAAACTTTTAATTTTTAAGGGATTTTTACTGGAAAACTCTTTAACTTGAAATTATTACATAACATTGCTAACAACAAGCCCAATTACTGAGACCTTGATAAGAATATAACAGCAAATCAAAATGATATTAACATTTGGCTGAATTTATTTACTCACACAGGAGAAGAGGCACTAGCATTTCATGCAATTTGAAGAAATGTTATTGAAGTAACAAGCAAATGTAGTAAAAGTAGATAATAGGATCATAGGACTGAAAGAACACTGCCATGATTATTTGTTTTTCAATTAAAAAATCTGTTTATTCTTTTAACTTTTTTTATACATTCTTTTCTATTAGTATCTGTCTTTATTGGGACATGGAAGACAAAATGCTTGTTTAATAAAACAAAGATTATTATTAGGTTAATTTGTAGGAAAAATTTACATCCACAACCATTTCAGTACTTGTAAAGATTTTTCTTTTCTCTTTCTCTTTTTCGGGTAATATTTATTTTTAATTTATTTTTTTAAAATTTATGTTACATACCAACCATAAGTTCCCATCCTGCCTCTCTTCTTGTTCACTCCCCAAACCTTCCATCTACACCCATCCACTTCTCCATTCAGGCAGGGCTCCCATGGGAGACAATAAAGCATAGCATGTGATCTTGAGGCAGAACCAAGCTCCTCCCCCTGTGCCAAGGATGAGCTAAGCTTCTCAGAATGGGGAAAAGGTTCCACAAGGCTAGTTCATGCACTAGGGACAGGTCCTGATCCCACTGCTAGGGACTCCAGAAGCATAACAAGCTATGTAACTGTCCTCCCCACTCATGCAGAGGGAATAGGTCCATCCTATGATGCTCTCTAGCTTTCTGTCCAGAGTCTGTGAGCACCAAATAGCTCAGGTGAGCTGTACTTGTTAATTCCCCTGTCATGATATTGAACCCCTTTCCTCATAAAATCCCTCCCCACTCTCTTCAACAGGAATCCTAGAGCTCTGCTCAGTGGCTATTCTCTGCCTTGCTTCCCTCAGTTGCTGGCTGATAGGTCTATGATGATAATTATAGTCACCAATATAGTCAATAATACAGTCACCAATGTGATTACAGGAGAAGGCCTGTTCAGGCACCCTCTCAATTATTGCTAGGAGTTTTAGCTGGGGTCATCATTGTGGATTCCTGGGTGTTTCTTTAACACAAGTTTTCTCCCTAATTCCAAAATGCCCTCCCTCTCTCAAGATATCCTTTTCATTAATCTTCCCCTCCATCCTGCTTCAAACTCGAGCAACACGTTCCTTCATACTGCCACTCCCCTTCTCCCTCACCTTAACCCCAATCCCCCTACTTTACCCAGGGTCTCTCATCTTCCCAGGAATATCCATGCATTCCTGTTAGGGTTCCCCTTGCTATCTACATCCTCTGGGGCTGTGGATTGTAGTCAGATTATCCTTTGTTTTATATCTAATATCCTTTTTCAAGTGCGTATATACAATGTTTGTCTTTCTGGATCTGGGGTACTGCACTCAGGATGATATTTTCTAGTTCTACCCATTTGCCTTAGGACTTCATGACATCATTGTTTTTAACAGCTGAGGAATATTCCACTGTGTAAATGCACCATATATTTTTCATTCATTCTTCTTTGAGGGGTATCTAGATTGATTTCAGTTTCTAGCAATTACAAATAAAGCTTCTATGAACATAGCTCAGCAAGTGTTCATGTGATATAATTGGGCATTCATTGCGTGTATGCCCAAGATTGGTATAGATGGGACTTGAGGTAGACTAATTCCCCATTTTCTGAGAATTCACCAAATTGATTTCCAAAGTAGTTCTACAAGTTTGCACTCCCACCAGCAGGGCAGTAGTGTTCCCTAACTCAACATCCTCTCCAACATATGGTGTCATTAGAGTTTTTGACCTTAGCCATTCTAAAAGTTGTAAGATGGTATTTCTGAGTCATTTAAAATTTGTGTTTTCCAAATAGCCAAGAATGTTGAACAATTTGTTAAGTGTTTTTCAGCCATATGAGATGCTTCTGTTGAGATTTTTTCATATATGTCCTTTATGTTACCATACATAGCCTCCCCAGAAACAACATCTAGTACAAGTGATTGCATTTAATGAAGAGAAATTGATTCATCATTATCACTCACAGTTCATAGTCTAGTTTTGTATATATTCAATATAAAATAGCAGAAGCAACTACTCTGGTACCACTTAGAACGTTTTTCTTGCCATATACATCTTCAGTCCTTCTCTTACCCTTTCCTTTCCTACCCCAAACCCTGAAAAACACTGGTCTGTTGCCTGTTACAGCATATTTTCTTGCAAAACATATCTCATAGCGACCTCTCCAAAAGACATCTTTCAGTCTGACAACATTTTATTCTATTAAATTGATAATATTGGGCATGCCTCGGTCTCAGCTAAGTGACATCATATAGAAGAGCCAGAATGGTTAAAGGGAACAGGAAACAGCCTGTGGTAGTGGCTCTTCAAAAGAGTCATTCTTAAAATATCTGCAAACTAAATAGCAAAAAGAAGTTTGAATATGTAAAGATGGCACTGGAATATTTTACAACAAAAAGTCATCAAATTAATGATTAAGGTGAAAATGGAAAAATTAGGTTGACATATTTAGGTGAAACTTATCTGGTAATTAGAAGAACTTTCCATTTGTCTGAACACAGAAGAAAGGAGAAATTTTATTGACAGAGACTAGCAGTTACAAGTGGGTAGAAGGTTACATTTCTTTCTTAGGTGTTCAATGCAGAATGTCAGGGAGCAGTGAATAACATTTGTGTTCATTAGCTTACAATCATGAGAAGAAACAACAAACTGTGCTATTCTCTTGTTTTGTCTTTTCTAATTTTAAACTCTTTAGATTGATATACTATGTTGTAGTTCTTTTCTATATAATGAGACTAAATGTCCCTATTGCTTCCTTCTTTCTATCTTTTCTTCCCACAAGTATTCTTCTAGCAATATGTGGAAATATACTAGCCTAAATTTTAGTATTGCTTTCTTTTTTTAAACCTTATTGAGCTCTACATTTTTTCTGCTCTCCTCCTTGCCTCTCCCCTCCCCTTCAACCATCTCCCATGGACCCCGTGCTCCCAATTTACTCATGAGATCTTGTCTTTTTCTACTTCCAATGTAGATTAAATCTGTTTATGTCTCTCTTAGGGTCCTCAATGTTGTTTAGATTCTTTGGGTTTGTGATTTATTGGCTGGTTTACTCTGTTTTATGTTTAAAAACCAGTTATGAGTGAGTACATATGATAATTTTCTTTCTGGGTCTGTGTTACCTCACTCTATATGATGTTTTCTGCCTGCAAATTTCAAGATGTCATTATTTTTTTTCTTCTGTGTAGTACGCCATTGTGTAAATGTACCACAGTTTCCTTATCCATTCTTCAGTCGAAGGGATTTTAGGTTGTTTCCAGGTTCTGGCTATGACAATCAATGCTGCTATGAACATAGTTGACCACATATCTTTGTGGCATGATTGAGCATCCTTTGGATATATAACCAAAAGTGGTATTGCTGGATCTTGAGGAAGCTTGTTTTCTAATTTTCTGAGAAATTGCCATACTGATAGCCAAAGAAACTTACACTCCCTCCAGATTGCAGGTGTATTTCTTTTACCTCACAATCTCACCAACATAAGTTGTCATCAGTGTTTTTGATCTTGGGCATTCTTATAAGTGTAATATGGAATCTCAGAGTTGTTTTGATTTGCATTTTTCTAAGGACTAAAGATGTTGACCATTTTCTTAAATGTATTTCGGCCATTTTAGATTCCTCTATTGAAAGTTCTCTGTTTATGTCTGTACTCTATTTTTTACTGGATTAATTATCTTTTTGGTTACCAGTTTCTTAAGTCCTTTGTATAGTTCGGAGATCAGCCCTCTGTCTGATGTGGGGTTGGTGAAGATCTTTTCTGATTCTGTAGACTTTCTCTTTGTTTTGTTGATCATGTCCTGCTTTACAGAAGATTTCAGTCTTATAAGGTCCCATTTATTAATTGTTTCTCTCAGTGTCTGTGCTACTGGGGTTATATTTATGAAGTGGTCTCCTGTGCCAATGCGTTCAAGTGTCCTTCCCACTTTCTCTTCTATGAGATCAGTGTGGCCGCCTTAATGTTGAGGTCTTTGATTCATTTGGACTTGAGTTTTGTGAATGATGATAGATATGGATCTATTTTCATTCTTCTACATGTTGACATCCAGTTATGCCAGCACCATTTGTTAAATATGCTTTCTTTTTTTCCATTTGACATTTTTTTGCTTTGTCAAAATTCAGGTGTTTGAAGGTTTGCGGATTAACACCCAGGTCTTTGGTTCATTTCCATTTGTCCTCCTGTTTATTTTTATGCCAATACAAGGCTGTTTTCAGTAATGTAGCTCTATAGTAGAGTTTGAAGTCTGTGATTGTGATGCCTCCAGAAATACTTTTATTGTACATGATTGTTTTGGTTATCCTGGTTTTTTGCTTTTTTATATGAAGTTAAGTACACTTCTTTTGAGGTCTGTGAGGAATTTCGGTAGTATTTTGATGGGCATTGCATTTAATCTGTAAATTGCTTTTGGTAATATCGCCATTTTTATTATGATAATTCTACCTATCAATGAGCATGGGTAATTTTTCCACTTTCTGGTTTCTTTTTCAATTTCTTTCTTCAAAGATTTAAAGTTCTTGTTATACAAGTCTTCCATTGTTTTGTTAGAATTACTCTGAGATATTTTATGTTATTTGTGGCTATTGTGAAGGGTGATGTTTCTCTGACTTCTTTCTTCTCCCAGTTATCATCTGTGTAAAGGAGGGCTACAGATTTTTTTGAGTTAATCTTGTATCCTGCTATATTACTGAAAGTGTTTATGAGTTGTAGAAGTTCCGATAGAACTTTTGGGGTCGCTTATGTAAACTATCATATCATCAGCAAATAATGAGAGTTTAACTTCCTTTTTTTGATTTGTTTCCCCTTGATCTCCTTTTGTTGTCTTATTCCTCTAGCTAAGGCCTCAGGAACTATATTCAATAGATATGGTAAGAGTGAACAATGTTGTCTTGTTCCTGAATTCTGTGGGATTGCTTGGAGCTTATCTCCATTTTGTTTGATGTTGGCTATTGGCTTGCTGTATATTGCCTTTATTATGTTAAGGTGTGTTTCTTGTATCCCTGCTCTCTCTAAGACCTTTATTATGAAGGAATGTTGTATTTTATTGAAAGCTTTTTCAGCATCTAATGAGATGATCATCTGGTTTTTATTTTTCAGTTTGTTTATATGGTGGATTACGCTGAAACAGATGTTGTTTCATATGCTGAACCATCCCTGCATCACTGGGATGAAGCCAGCTTGATCATGGTGGATGATGGTTCTGATATGTTCTTAGATTCAATTTGCCCATATTTTATTTAGTATTTTTGAATCAATGTTCACAAGTGAGATTGGTCTGTAATTCTCTTTTTTAGTAATGTCTTTATGTGGTTGGGAATTGGGGTAATTGTAGCCTCATAAAAAACATTTGGCAATGTTCCTTCTGTTTCTATTGTGCGGAACAATTTGATGAGTATTGATATTAGTTCTTCTTTGAAAATCTGATAGAATTCTGAGCTGAAACCATCTGGTTCTAGGGCTTTTTTGGTTGGAATACTTTTGATGGTTGTTTCTATTTCTTTAGCAGTTATAGGTCTATTTAATTTACTTGTCTTTATTTAATTTTGGTAAGTGATGTTTATACAGAAACTTGCCCATTTTAAGATTTCCAATTTTGTGGAGTTCACGTTTTTGAAATATGACCTGATGATTCTTTGGATTTCTTGTATGTCTGTTGTTATGTCCCCATTTTCATTTCTGAATTTGTTAATTTGGATATTCTTTCTAGGTCTTTTGGTTAGTTTGGATAATATTTCATTGATTTTTTGAAGAACCAACTCTTTGTCTCATTGATTCTTTGTATTGTGATCTTTGTTTCTATTTTATTTATTTCAGCTCTCAGTTTCATTATTCCCTGCCGTCTAGTTCTCTTTGGTGAGTTTGTTCCTTTTTGTTCTAAAGTTTTCAAATGTTCTGGTAATTTACTAGTGTGGGATTTTGTCAGCTTCTTTATGTAGGCATTTATTGCTATGACCTTTCCTCTTAATACTGCTTTTATTATGTCCCATAGATTTGGGTATGTTGTATGGTCATTTTCATTGAATTTTAGGAGGTCTTTAATTTCTCTCTTTATTTCCTCCTTGACCCATTGATGATTCAAGTGAGAACTGCTTAATTTCCATGTGATTGTGGGCTTGCTGGAATTACTGTTGCTTTTGAATTCTAGTTTTAAGCCATAAGGATATGATAAGATACATGGAGTTATTCCAATTTTTTTGTATCTGTTAAGGTTAGCTTTGTTACTGAGTATGTGGTTAATTTTTGAGAAGGTTAAATGAGGTGTTCTTTTATTCTCATTCTTTTATGTTTGGATGCAATACTGCATAGATGTCTGTTAAGTCCATTTGAGTCATAACATCTGTTAGTTTCCGTATTTCTCTATTAATTTTTGTCTGACTGACCTGTCAAGTCTTGAAAGGGGAATGTTGAAGTTTCCTACTACTAGTGTGTGTGGTTTAATGTATGATTTAAGTTTTAGAAGTGTTTCTTTTACATATGAGGGTGCCCTTGTATTTGGAGCGTAGATGTTCAATATTGAGATTTCCTCTTGATGGATTTTTCCTGTGACTAATATGAAATGTCCTTCTTTGTCTCTTTTTATTGATTTTAGCTTGAAGTCTATTTGTTAGATATTAGGATACCTATGCCAGCTTGTTTTTTAGGTCCATTTGATTGGAAATTCTTTTCCCAACCCTTTACTCTGAGGCAATGTCTGTTTTTGAGGTTGAGGTATGTTTCTTATATGCAGCAGAAGGGTGGATTCTGTTTTTGTATCCAATATGTTGGCCTGTATCTTTTTATAGGTGAATTGAATCCATTTATATCAAGGAATATTAATAATCAGTGATTACCATCTCCTATTAACTTAGTTTTCATTGTTGGTGATGTTAATTTGTATGTTATTCGTTTCTTTGGGATTTTCTGCGGTGAGATCATCAATTGTCTGTGTTTTCATTGATGTAGCTAACTTCTTTGGGTTGGAATTTTTCTTCTAGTACCTTTTGAATGGCTGGGTTTGTGGTTAGGTATTTGTTAAAACAGGTTTTTCATGGAATATCTTGTTTTGTCCTTCTATGGTAATTGAAAGTTTTGCTGGGTATAGTAATCTGGGCTGGCATCCATGGTCTTTTAATGTCTGCATAATGCTTGACCAAGACTTCTGGCTTTCATTATCTCCATTAAGATAGCATGTGTAATTATGCCTTTATCTGTTACTTGAACTTTTTACTTTGCAGCTCTTAATATTCTTTCCTTATTCTGTATGTTTAGTGTTTTGATTATTATGTGGTGAGGGGACATTTTTATTTATGATCCAGTCTATTTGGTATTCTGTAAGCTTCTTGTATCTTTACAGACATATCTTTCTTTAGGTTGGAAAAGTTTTCTTCTATGATTTTGCTAAATATCTTTTCTGTACTTCAGAGGTGAACTTTTTCTCCTTCTTCTATACCTATTATTCTTAGATTTAGTCTTTTCATGGTGTCCCATATTTTCTGAATATTTTGTGTTGAATTTTTGTTAAACTTAATATTTTCTTTGACTGATGAGTCTATTTCCTCTATTGTATTTTCAGTGCCTGAGATACTCTCTCCCATCTCTTGTATTCTGCTGATTTTGCTTGCATTTGTGGTTCTTTATTGCTATCTCATGATTTCTCTTTCTATAATTCCCTCGACGTGTGTTTTCTTTAATTATCTCTATTTCAATTTTCAAGTCTTGAATAGTTACTTTCATATGTTTCATTGATTTTTCTTTTCTTTTTTTTAATGGGATTTGTTGATGTCTTTCAATTTTTGTTTGTCTTTTCCTTCATTTCTTTGAGGGAATTTTTTATTTTCTCATTAAGGGCCTCAAACATTTTCCTAAAGTTATTTTTTAGTTCATTTTCTTCTGCTTCATCTATATGTGTTTGTTCAAGTCTTACTGTTGTAGGGTCACTAGTTTTTACTTGTGTTGCTATTTGTAGTGTTGCAATGTGTTCTTACCTTGTCTACCCATCTTTTCTTTTAATTGGTATACTTGGGGCTGTCTGTGACTCTGGTGATCAATCTTCCAGGTACCAGTGGATCCAAGGCTAAGATGGTTGATCCCGATGGTGCAGTCAGTGCCATGGTTCCAGTCATCCTGTTGGATACTCCAGGTTCCTGGAGGTTGCGCAGTGCTCCCGGGTTTTGCTCCACTCTTTTTGAGGTCACTGTCTCAGGTGTGCTCTGGCCTAGGTTGCAGGCTCAGAATTGATTTTGTAAATGTCCCTGGTCTGGTTCTGTTCCTGTGGAGTTCCCTGGCTTGGTGTTGGTCCCACAGAGGTCCTGGCTCAGGCCTATTCCCTCAGAGGTCCCAGACTCACACCTGTACCTGCAGAAGTATCTGGTTCCTGCCCACTCCTTAGGTGGTACCAGACTCAATCCCAGACCCTCAGAGGTCCTCCCTCAGGCATAGTTCCTCAGAGGTACTATACTCATGCCTTGGACTCACAGGGGTTCTGCCTCAGGTATACTCTTTTAAAGGTTCCAGACTCATGCCCAAATCCGCAGAGATCTCTCCTTCTTGCCTACATCCTCGTATGTCCCAGACTCATGCCTGAACCTGCAGAGTTCTCTGGCTCTGGGCCACTCTCTCAGCAGTTTCTGCCCTGTACCTGCTCCTATGGAGTTCGCCACATCAGGCCATCTCTGGCCTAGGTCACTTGCCCAGTGCTGCTTCCTCAAATGTCCCTGGTATGTTTCTACTCCTGATCCCATGGAGTTCACTGCTCTTGCTCCCGTGGAGTTCACTGTTCCAGGCCTGCTCTGGCCCAGGTTGTTTGCTTAGTCCTACTATTATTTAGTATTATTTTAAATGAAAAAAACCTCTCCCTCTTTTCTCTCTCTGCATTTGTGTGTATATGTGAGTGAGTGTGTGTATATTTGGCATGCGTATGTCTGTATCTACTTTCCAATGTTAACCACATTGTTATTAAAGTTGACAGATATCAGCTTTAATTATCTTCCTCAACAAGTCTTCCAGTTTTTTTTAACTTAATGGTTTTTCTTTGCAAAGTTCATAGATGTATACAATATATCTTCATTAAATCTACCCCTTCCATTTTCTTCATCCAATTCATTCTCTTCTACCAAGAACAGCACTAATTTGAGTCAGTAAATTAAATATTTTGATCTTTAGAGTTTTAACTTACTTTTCAAATAGATTAGCTAATTAGATATAAATATTTTGTTCACTATTATATTCAATTTCTACCACTTATCAAAGTGAATATAAAATTAGAAATGTTTCACATGCCATTTAACACCTTTAATACAAAATTCTTCTGTTTCAATATTTTATTTCTGCCACAAGAAAGATGAAATCACAAACCCACCTATTCCTAAAGCTATTTCTATGTTCATAGTTTTCAGTCTCAACTGATCATTATCCATAGGAATGTTTATACTATTTGTATCCATTTTTTAGTAGATATCAGTAACCAATTTTCAATGTCAGAACTGAAGAATTTAGAGCTAGAACTTTCATATAATTGACCATTAATAACAGGTCAATGAGGAGCATAGACTCTTTCTTTCCCACAATCTCACAGTAAGTTACAAGTGTTAAAAATTATGTAAAAATATTCATTGAACTAATGCATATTAGAATAATAATTCATTAATAACAATTGACAAAATGATACTATCAAAATAGATAAGCAGAGTTCATTGAGAGGTTAAGTAACTGTAAATATTATTTGAATTTTCATCATTTTATAATCTACAATATGTGGGAATATAAGAAAATAAGAACAGCATATAAATACCATTTAATCTATAATTAAATATTCCAGTGTCTCTAATTTTAGCAACAACAAGAAACATTTGTCATGATGCTATTTTCTTTCATATTGAATGCCTTTTACTTATTTTCCTCCATAACTTGATTGAAAACCTTGAGGGCATGGTTTGAATCATATAGGTATACATTTCCTGAATTAAAAACATTGTAAAACAATTTGAAAGCCCATTACCATTACCTCAGATGAAGCAGATTTTCTGTGAAACCTCCCAAATGAAGCCAAATGCTTGGATGACATCCATGTAGGACATAAAATATGAATAATTAAGGCAGTATTACCTGGCAAATTCACTGGATAACTATTATTATAACTATTTTATCATGTTTAATTTGCTCCAAAAATGGGAGGAAACTATTAAAAACAAATGATATTCAAAAATATCTTCATATGATCACTTAATATTTTTATCTACTTAAGGAATTTTCATCTGGAAAATAGGAGAGTGAAATCTTTAAAGATTTAATTGGATACAAATAAAAGATTAATGCAAAGTGGAATATCAAGAACAATGACAACAATATAATCCCACACCAGTTTTTAATATTACTCCATAGCTACTTGATAGTGGCATTGGATTTGCTATGTGTCATATTTGCTGAACTGTAATTTAATCTCAAAAGAAACTAAAGCACTTAACAAATTTAGATGCATTTCTTCAGGGACCACTCCAACCAAGGCAGCAATAGCTGTTGCATTTTTCCTGTAGGCAGTTACCAAAAAAAAGTTCAAATAATTTTAAATGTTAGTCAAAAGATCATAAAAAACACCCAAAGTAATAGTCATGACCTAAAGGAGTTACTTGATCAAAACATATTCATCTGAGCATTAAGTAATGTAGTCAGAGCTCTCCTTAGCATTGCCTTCACTTTATTACCTGTAAAATACATTACATTTGTTGCTCAGTAAATGATACTTTGTGAATTTAAATGAAATTTTCTGCAGGAAGTTTTACAGGAAACCTTCGGCAGAAGTGAAACAGAACTATCTAATACAACAATACTTTTAGGTCTTGCAAAATGGCTTAGCAGCTATAGGAGCTTGTGGCCTACCAGACGCCCTCAGGACTCACATAGTGGAAAGAAAGAACAGATTTCTAAAATTTACTCTATAGCACTCACATGGCCAGGTACATATCTACATAAACTCTCACATTAGATTAAAAAATTTTAAATCTAAAGCCTAAGATAAATGCCACAATAAGAACATTCTAAAACAGTTTTTTTAAGAGACAAATTATGCACTATATCACAAAGAGGGACACACACACATGCACACACACACAAGCACAAAGACACACACACACAGCTATCCATATCCTAGACTAGTTCATATAGATTACATTGTTGAAAAGAGTTAAGTGGTGAGTTTTTTCACAGTAAGTTTCCATCCATCAATATATCCATTCTTTTGGTCAATACTTCTTGTTCCTGGGTGTTGAATGACAAAGAACAGCATTGAGATAATGCCGTGCTGACGTCAACATGGATTCACTTTATGGTTTTAACGATCATAGCAATGAAGAAAAGTACAGTAAGTGTCTTAGACACCAGGATAACTTGGTCTAATATATGCAGTCAAAGTTTACTTTGGAGAGGAGAGGATTCTTTCAATGTGAAGCCATATTAAGTTGTTTTGTTCAGGGTAATGTTTTAAAAACTATTCTTCCACCAAGGCCAGCTGGCCTGGGTCTGAAAAAGCATGGGATAAAACCTGACTAGCTGAACATAGCAGACAATGAGGACTACTGAGAACTCAAGGACAATGGCAGTGGGTTTTTGATCCTACTGCATGTACTGGCTTTGGGGGAGCCTAGGCAGTTTGGATGCTCACCTTACTAGACCTGGATAGAGGTGGGCGGTCCTTGGGCTTCCCACAGGGCAGGGAACCCTGATTGCCCTTCCAGCTGATGAGGGAGGGGCACTTGATCGGGGGAGGGGGAGGGAAATGGGAGGCGGTGGTGGGGAGGAGGCAGAAATCCTTAAATAAATAAATCAAAAATAAAACTATTCTTCCACTAAAGATACATATATTTCTATTAATTATTGCTGTGAGGAAACAAGCTTATATCTCCAGGAATAATACTTTGTTTCTTCACATGTTTAATATGAACACGAAGATGATGAAAGGCCAAGGGATCTAATCATACAGCACCACACACAGGGCTAGTAGCACAAAGGTCAAATTAAATTTCTAATGTCAACACCACAACACAGATTGCTCTCTCTCCTCCCTCCTGTTTGCCTCTTCTTCTTTTTAACTTTTTTTTTTCTGAACTGCATTTGTCTTCCAAGTACTCTCAGTTCAACAGTGTACATTTTTTTTTTATTGAGAAAAGGAGAAAAAAAAACATAAACAAAAAACAAGTTTCTACCTCCTACCACCCTCCCATTTCCCTCCCCCTCCTCCCACCCTTCTCCCCCTCCACCCACCCTTCTCCCCCTCCCCCCATTCCTCTCCCCCTCCCTCTCCAGTCCACAGAGCAGTCCGGGTTCCCTGCCCTGTGGTAAGTCCTAGGTCCTCCCCTCTCCGTCCATATCTAGGAAGGTGAACATCCAAACCGGCTAGGCTCCCACAAAGCCAGCACATTACGTAAGTTCAAAACCCCGTGCCATTGTCCTTGGCTTCTCATCAGCCCTCATTATTCGCCATGTTCAGAGAGTCCGGTTTTATCCCATGCTTTTTCGGTCACAGTCCAGCTGGCCTTGGTGAGCTCCCAGTAGATCAGCTCCACTGTCTCAGTGGGTGGGTGCACCCCTCGTGGTCCCGACTTCTTTGCTCATGTTCTCCCTCCTTCTGCTCCTCATTGGGACCTTGGGAGCTCAGTCCAGTGCTCCAGTGTGGGTCTCTGTCTCTATCTCCATCCATCACCAGAAGAAGGTTCTATGGTGATATGCAAGATATTCGTCAGTATTGCTCTAGGATAGGGTCATTTCAGGTTCGCTATCCTCAGCTGCCCAAGGAACTAACTGGGAACCTCATCTTGGGCACTTGGGAGCCCCTCTAGGGTCAAGTCTCTTGCCTACCCTAAAGTGGCTCCCTTAGCTAAGAATTGTGGTTCCATGCTCCCCTATCCACCCTTCCTTTATCCCAATCCTCCTGTTTCCCCAATCCCCCCTCCTTCCCTTCTACCTTTTCTCTCCCCATCTCCCCTTACCCCCATCCCACCCCACCCCCAAGATCCCAATTTTCTCCCCGGCAATTTGGTCTACTTCTCATAGCCAAGAGGATAACTATATGTTTTTCCTTGGGTTCACCTTCTTACTTAGCTTCTTTAGCTTCACCTATTGTAGACTCCGTGACCCTTATTTATGGCTAGAAACCAATTATGAGTGAGTACATCCCATGTTCATCTTTTTGGGTCTGGGACACCTCACTCAGGATAGTGTTTTCTATTTCCATCCATTTGCTTGCAAAATTCGAGAAGTCATTGTTTTTTTACCGCAGCGTAGTACTCTAATGTGTATATATTCCACACTTTCTTCATCCATTCTTCCATTGAAGGGCATCTAGGTTGTTTCCAGGTTCTGGCTATTACAAATAATACTGCTATGAACATAGTTGAACAAATGCTTTTGTCATATGATAGGACATCTCTTGGGTATATTCCCAGGAGTGGTATTGCTGGGTCCAGGGGTAGGTTGATCCCGAATTTCCTGAGAAACCGAAACACTGACTTCCACAGTGGTTGCACAAGATTGCATTCCCACCAGCAATGGATGAGGGTACCCGTTCCTCCACAGCCTCTCCAGCAAACGTTATCCTTGGTATTTTTGACTTTAGCCATTCTGACAGGTGTAAGATGATATCTCAAAGTTGTTTTGTTTTGCATTTACCTGATTGCTAAGGAAGTTGAGCAAGACCTTAAGTGTCTTTTGGCCATTTGAATTTCTTCTGTTGAGAATTCTCTGTTCAGTTCAGTGCCCCATTTTTTAATTGGGTTAATTAGCATTTTAAAGTCTAGTTTCTTGAGTTCTCTATATATTTTGGATTACTGTTGGGATATTCTTTTTTATTCTTTTATTTAAAAATCATTGGTATATAATGTAACTGTAGCATATAAATATATAAATGAAAACTTTAGGGAGACATGTTATTCAATCAATGAGATTTCAGTTAAGAGATATATAAAAGAATGAAATCTTGTGAACTTCACATTTTCTGGTCTTTGCTTTTCAAATCTATACTTGCAAAATTTATGTGCAAAAAGGTTGTTCAAGCTATAGATTTCTTGAGGTTATTTTGTTTTTTAAATAGTGTATTACTTCTACTTTTTTATTGAGCTGTAGACTTTCTCTAAGATGTTTTTGACTTTTAGTTCTCATATATTCATGCCTTGAAATTATCTTTGATTATTTTGAGGTTCTTAGCTATGCTACTTAGCCAAAACGCCATACCTCTATCCTCTGGATTTGATTATAGGATGTTGATAAAATGACAAAATATATTGCCTCTACTTGTATTCACAAAGATGCTCCTGTATTTCATCTGTGTTCCCGAAGTCATTGAGATGAAAGATCACTGAGTCATCTCCAGGTTAATGCATGAGGCTTTCTCATAATGAGTAAAAAATCTCAATGTCTGAAGTTTGATTGTAGATTTATTTAATAAGATCTCTTCTTTTGTTTAATTCTATACTCTTGAGTTCTAATTGGTTTTTTGATTAACAGTCTGCATGCACTCCTTTGTTCATTTAGACATATTTCTCTTTTATCCTTGATGTCATCTACACTTCTGAGAAAGGTGAGGACATGAACATGTACAGTCTGTGCAACATGTACTTAAACTAGAAATGAATAAACTGAACATGATTAGGGAGATTGGTAGCTCTGGTATTATAGTACATTTTGTGTTTCCTTAAAAACTTTAATAACTATACTAACTTTTCATTAACACAGAAATTTTACACGAAATCAATTTTTTAAATGACTGTTAACGGGGAACCAAATGGAACAATTGCCTGAACAATAGATTACTTGAAAAAAAGAAAAACAAGTCATAAAGATTTTCAAACTAAAGAACTGAAAAAGGGAATACTGATGAAATATGATCAATTTCATCATCCCAAGACAAATAGAAATTGAAATATTAGATTTCCAATGTACACTTGTTGATACTTGTTTAATGTCATTATTAATTCTGACATTTTAAAGTCAATTTTACAAAATACAGTGTTTTCAGAATCATTAAGGCTTACCTATTGCTTTGTTTTTTGCCTTTATTTGACTTGAGTGATAGTTCTTATTATGCTCCAAGCTCCTTAAGAATTTTTTTTTTACCTCCAGTTCTCTCAGAGGATGCTGCTCATTCCTCATAGTTAAGTGCTCTTAGAGAAGAGATGAAAAGATCAGTTGCTTACAAATTTCAGTAGTGAAGTAAATGATTATAAAAATGTCCATTTCAAGAAAATATCTTTTAGGATGTCAGAAGTAAAGAATATTTAATTCTTTGAATGCTACCTATATAATACCTTGTGATTTCTCTGTATTTTTGAACAAATTAAATTTACCTAAGAAAGGGTGAATGAAAAACTATTTAGTATGAATAATCTTATGCATTTAAATCGAAGATTGTTGTCATATGCGTAATATTATATCATTTCCCCAACTTTAAGATTATTTTATTCCTTCTGTTTTAAAAAAAATAACTTTAACAATTATTTTGTAAATTGTAGTTTTAGCTGATAATCTGAAAAAAACACACTGTATTTATTTCTCCATAAACATTTTGGTTTACTGTATAGATTTACAAAATGGGGAAGGGCAATATTTTAAAAATTTAAAGTATCATATAAATAATATGAAGATAAACGATTTTACTGGTCTCTAGAATTATAAAGTAGGTGAAATTGGGGAGAAATATAAATGAAGCTAGAGAAAACTAAAGACCAAGATGGCACACATCAAAATTTTTCAAAGGCGTAGGACTTGTCTGTGAGATAACCTCAACAGCAGTTTAGAGATAATAGGTGCAAAAGAATTGTGTACTACAGAGAATAAACAATGACTGCACATGTTATTAAAAACAAAATACCAGTATTTAAATAAAGTGGAAATCTATATGGAAATGTGACTGTAAATATCCATTCTTCAGAATAAATTGCAAGTATATTGGCCTTGGAGGAGGGGCAGATTAAAGAACCAGTTCAAGGATTTACCTAAGTCAAGTAGGTTCTAAAGTACACACAAGAGACCCTTAGAAAGCCATTTCATTTAGAAAGATTATAGGTAATTATATTTATCAAGGTAAATTAAATTAACATTAATAAACTATCACCATTTAGGGTAAAGTAATAGATAATAATGATGATACATCTTAATGAACAGAATTGTATTCCAGTAATTTAAGGTAGTTTTAATACCTATCATTAATATCCAATTAATTGATAAATTGAAAGTAATTGGCAAGACTCACAATAATTTATGGTCAACATTCAGAAATTTGGGAAGAAAAGGAAACTCTCATTCCTACTGCTGTCTAGCACATATACAGAACCTTGAACAACTTAATGTTTCATGTTAGCACATAGCAAGATCACTGTCTCCAGATTAACATTCACAATCATGCTAGATGTGCTAACCAATTCTATAGATATTTGAGAGAAACTGAAATTATACTCACTATAAAGTAGAAAGAAAATGCTTTTATTGCCAAATAATAAGTATTCTCCTATATAAGTATATATTCTCTCATAAGTAATGAGTATACCAAGTGTCAGAGTAAACAGTCACTATGTAAATATGCATATTGATAATTACAATAAAAATAAACAAAACCTAAAACATAGCATATTTTTAAACTAAATATAGATGAGGTTGCCTTGTACATTAAAGAATAATAGCAAATAAGGAATGATATAGACATAACTAAATACATTTTAGTTTCATTTAATAATATATGTATATATATATTTCTATATATAATTTGTTTCTGTGACATGAGCAATAAAGATTCAAAGTGTGAGTATAATCTATTATAGCCCCAAATTCAATAATAGTTGATATGTAGCAGCATTTGTTGTGTTTTAATGTGTTTAAAATTAGACATGTAAGAGTAGTTAATAATGAAAAAATATGTCATATTCTTAAATCAGAAGTATCAATAGTGTGGATAAATAAATTATCTCAATTGGATCTTCAAAAATGACTGCTAAAATAATCTTTAATATTTTCATTCTAGAGTTAAGTTTACAGAGAATTTCTAAGGCTATTGTTTAGAAAAATAAATTTCATCTGTGCTACTGAATATGTTGATCCATAAGAATAATATTACTTCATTAAATTAAAATTACTTTTTACATTTGAAGTCCTACTGTGAAATTATGGAAAAGATAAAGAATATATAAAGAAACCAATAAAATTAGAGAAAATATTTTTTAAAGACTTGCAAATATATTATTTTCAAATTATTCATACGTATATATAAACTCGCCAAGTTTGTTTCATTGCAAATATACAAGGATGACTAAGCTTACAAAAATAAACAAATGTAGTTTATTAATGACATACATATAAAGATAAAGACTACATTTCTCAGTAGATACAAACAAATGCTTTTCGGTAAATTCAAAAATATTTAATTTTTTTTTTGAAATTTCCAAGTATAGCTAATTGGAACTAGTGCTAATTCTAATTCTGTATTTTTTCCTTTTTTTAAGTTCCGAACTTATTTTTATAATATGCTGAATATTATCAATTCAGATTATATAAGAAAAATCTAAAAGTTAGTTCTAAACAAACTCAGATGAAAGGTATGACAAGAAAAATGAAACATTAGGGAATTATGAGTAAAAGTTGAAATCAAATGTAGACAACTCTGCACTCCTGTCAGAATGACCCACACCATCAAGGAATTAATGATAATAGTTTGTTGATTATGTTAAGTTTCCCATGACCCATGTGTTAACATTTCAACATTGTGACCAAATCTGTCTTGAGAGGAAAAGGGCTATGCCTTGGTTAAGCTTTCAGTCCATGATTACGTGGCTGGATTCCTCTAGGGGTGTGATGAGGTAGATTATCACAGTTTGGAAATCAAGGGGCCATTATTAGAGGTCATTGTTCACAAGTATTATAGGAGAGGGAGAGGGAGTCATTCTGTAGTCAGTTGTTTTCTCTAATATATACTTATCAACGCTCTCTGCTTAATTTCTTTTACTTTTAAGATATAGTTGTAACTATTCCCCACTTCCCGTTATTCCTTCCCAATCTTACCATATACCTCTTCTTGCTTTCTTCAAATTTATGGTGTATTTTCCATTAATTGTTGTGATCTATCTATCTATCTATCTATCTATCTATCTATCTATCTATCTACCTGTCTGTCTATCTATCATCTATCTATCTATCCATCTAATATCTATCATCTATCTATCTATATATCTATCATCTATCTATCTATTATCTATCTATCTATCTATCTCTAGCATTACTTTTATATGAAAATATGTAACGTTTTAGGGCAGATATTTAATATTAATAACCAGTTAATGTGAATTGTGCTCTCAGCTTTCCTTAGTTGCCTATAGTTCTTTGTGTAGGTAAGATTGTGTCTGATAGTAACTTCAGAAACTACACTCAAAAAGTCTCACCATCATGACTGCCTAAACATGAACTGAACAAAGACAATAACAGAAATTCTAAAGTAGACGGGAAAAGACCACAAGGTACTGTTTCAGAGACTCTCTTCCCTCAACTATATCTTTCCTCATAAGATTTTCATAGATAATCATTGCTCATCAAATCATGGTCCTATCAGTGGATTAATGCGCTGACTTCTATCCTGTTGGGGTTTCCAGTTGACCCCTGGACATGCTGGAAAACCCTAACTTCTCCAAAATCTCACCCGAGCTGAATATCTCTGAACAAGGAATGGCACCCAAGTGCCTGCCCAGAGAGCTAGCCTTTGACCACACTTGGACACAGTCCCAGTTCCTGGCTAGAAGTTCATCGTCTCTTGTTTAAAGTGTATAAATTCTTACAACCTTGATATGGGGGAATGACTCCTATGGCATAGTTCTCTGAGACCAGTGAAACAGTCTTGGATCTGCTTTGTTCTCCATAGACCTGTTGTTATAGCTGTAATTTGCCTTGGTCTGGCTTACTGTGTTAGTGGGGAAACTTATTAACTGGAAGAAGACATATCAACCTCATTATCATATATTTTACAAAGATATTTAAGATATCAACCAAAAATTTAGCACACTGTATTTAGAAACATTTTTATGACATACATATAAACCTAATAAACTGTTAGCGTCACAAATTCCTGTTGAAATGCAAATTCATGCAGATACATTGGGAATGATGCTTATAAAGAGGTCTTCTCTGGGATGATAAGACAATTCTTCAAAGATTGTGTTGCTAATGTACAACTGATAGCATGTTTCCAATCACATAGCACTCTCTACCAGAAACTGAGTGTAATGCATGTAGGTAGTTCTTTTTAACTAATCATAATGTGATAATGTTAAAAAAGGAATTAAGGTACAATGAGTCACAAAATTTAATGAAAGGAGTTATAAAGAAGTTGTCACAATATCTTCAGAAATGGTTGGGCATTATTATTGCAGAAATGTATCAAAATGTATTTTTAAAAGATGTAGAGGTCCCAATGAGGAGCAGAAGGAGGGAGAACATGAGCAAAGAAGTCGGGACCACGAGGCGTGCACCCACCCACTGAGACAGTGGAGCTGATCTACTGGGAGCTCACCAAGGCCAGCTGGACTGTGACCGAAAAAGCATGGGATAAAACTGGACTCTCTGAACATGGCGAACAATGAGGGCTGATGAGACGCCAAGGACAATGGCACGGGGTTTTGATCCTACTTAATGTGATGGCTTTGTGGGAGCCTAGCCAGTTTGGATGTTCACCTTCCTAGATATGGACTGAGGGGGGAGGACCTAGGACTTACCACAGGGCAGGGAACCCGGACTGCTCTGTGGACTGGAGAGGGAGGGGGAGAGGAGTGGGGGGAGGGGGAGAAGGGTGGGAGGAGGGGGAGAAGGGTGGGAGGAGGGGGAGGGAAATGGGAGGCTGGGAGGAGGTGGAAACTTGTTTTTCGTTTATGTTTTTTTTTCTTCTTTTCTCAATAAAAAAAAAAGAAAAAAAAAGATGTAGAACTTGGTAAATGTTTTTATCTCAAGATTGGCTTAACAAACAAAAGTGACAACCCTACCAAAAGCAATCTACAGATTCAATGCGCTCACCATCAAAATTCCAACACAGATATTTACAGATCTTGAAAGGAAAATTCCCTACATTGTATGAGAAAAAATCCCAGAATAGATTAAACAAGAATGAACAATAAAAGAATTTCCAGAGATTTCACTATCCCTGATTTCAAATAAATATTGCATGGTATAGGCCTGAAAGAAGACATAGTGATCAATGGTATTGAACCAAATACCCAGAAATAAATACTTAAACATGTGGACAACTACTGCACTGCCTATAAGAGTACAAACTTGTTCATCAATTATAAAAGTCAATATGGTGGTTCTTGAGAAAATTAGGAATTTATCTACCTCTAAACTTGGCTATACTGCTTTTGGGTATATACCCAAATAACCTCCATCCTACCTCAAGGACAACTAACTGTTCATCTATTTTCATAGTGGTTTTATTCATAATAACTAGAAATTGGAAACAAACTAAGTGCCTTTATACTGGAGAATAGACAAAGAAACTGTGGTATTTTACACAATAGATTTTTAATAATCAGTTTTAAAATGACATCTTGAAATTTGAAGGTAAAATAGATGGAACTGGGAAAAAAATCATCCCAAGTGAGATAACCCAAAGCCTGAAAGGCAAACACAGTATATACTCACTTGTATATGGACAGTAGCTATTTAAATAAATGATAATAATACTAGAATCCACAGACACAAAAAGGTAAGTAACAACAGGGTTTCTAATGGGTCTACATGGATCTCCTTGGAAGAATAAATTAAATAGATTTTTCTGTTAAACTTAGGGCAGAGCTGATGTGGATGGTAACAGGAAGAATTAGGCTGGGGAAGGGAGGGATTGAGGGAGAGAGTACTGGGAGAGACAATCAGAATTGGGAGATATTTAAACTCAACTTGAAAATCTAATGCACTGAAAACTTCCTGAAATTTGTGAGGGTAACTTTATTCTTAGAGTACACATTACTGCTAATAATAAATGAAGGCTGAAGTAGCCATCTTCTTTAACCAGGCCAAGGCTTCCAGTGATGGGACTGAGACACAAACCTAGGCACAAAGCTTTCCACATACAACCTGTACTACCTGCAAGATGTGACAGACAATATTGGTTCAGAGGTTGTGGGAGTGGCCAAACAATGACTTTCTAACTTGAGGAGTTAGAGGCCAGGCCCAATACTACCTGGACAATAAAGAACTTGGATCTGAATAGTTCAGAAACCTAAGTTAGAACTAAACAGGACTAGCAAAAAAAAAAAAAAGCCAATAAAATTATTCCTAATGATAGTCTGTTCTCACAGAGATGCACCCACCCAATCAACATCAGAAGTGATAACTTTGGCAACTGATAGGAGGGGAAGTAGAGAAATTTATCATGTCCGATACTTGGGTTTTAGTCGTACAGTTTTTTGGGGGGGCAATGGTGTCTGCCCAAGAGTCTTAACTTTCTGTAACACACACACACACACACACACACACACACACACACAACACTCACACATATTTATTGTATATATTAGGTAAAAATAAAATAATAAGATTGAAATTTTATCCAAAAACTTTGGTGTTATTTGTCCTTCCTCTCTCCTCCTCAATTCTGTATTGGCCTCCCCTTCCTTCCCAGTTAGATGCCCTCCTTGTCTTTATTTACTAGTTTAGCTGGGTCTTAGATTTACTTTTGGCTTTACAGGATTCTCCATACTTGATTGCCAGACTGCTGCAAGTATTTATAACTGACAGTGAATGGATGTTCTTTCTTCACAGCCTTGCCACCATTTGTTGTTAGCTGTATTCTTTATCTTACCCTTTCTGACTATAGTGAAATGAAATCTCAAAATATTTTTTATTATTTAAAATAATATACATGTACTTTAAAATGGATTATTCTTTCAAAAATTTCTTATTTTGCCAAATTTGTTATTCTTGTCTGTGTTTATGGATTCTTCTCTAAGCATTGTTCAGTATAATAAACCATTTATGTAAGAATATTATTGATTTCTTTTCTTTCTTTTTTCTTATTTTTATTGAAAAAATATTTTTATTGTCATTTTTCTATTTTTGCTCAAGCTAGATTTTTCAGTATACTATGTTCTGATTATGGTTTACCCCTCTCACACAGCCCTGTGCAAATCCTATCTCCCTCCTGTTCCATTCAAATCCACACCCTTTCTTTCTTTCTTTCCTTTAGAACACAAACAGACACCCCCTTTAAATAAATACAACTAGAGCGGAATCTCAGGAGTAGAGTGTGTTTAGCATGTATTAGGGCTCAAGGTGAATACCCAACTCTGAATATTAAAGGGCAAACCACCAGACCCAATTAATACACCCAGACCAGTAAATTGTTTTTCTGTGTTGGGAAAAATCAGGTTATTGCTCTTGACTATATCCTTATCCTTTTTACAAATCTCATATATAGTGAATGGCATTATGATTAGTTGGAGGTTGATTGTACATGTGTAGTTTAAGTATAAGTGCCTTTCCACAGATATACTTTCTTAAATAACAGTAATAGTTTCTGTTTAAGTGTAAAGAATCTGTCTCTTTAAAAAATAGTTAGACTTCTGAAATTTTGACTGCATTATAGTTATTGTAAAATACTCAGAATAAAGTTGATATTACATTTATTTTAACTGATACATAATAGCACAGAATTATGCATATTAATGGAATATATTGTGATTTTTTTAAATGTATAGATTATAAATTGTTTCATTCATTGTAAACATCCATTTCTCCTGAAACATTTTCTTACAGTGAAAACTGTAGTAGGAGACTACTTATTCATTCCCAGCCACTCTGACCTGAAAAATCACACAGAAGTTGTATTAATTACAACACTGCTTGGTTTGTTAGCTTAGGCTTCTTATTAACTTACTCTTACATTATAAATTAACCCATTTCTATTATTCTGTGTATTGGCACAAGACTGAAGCCTAATGTTTAGTTTCTGGCTGCAGCTGATGTCTTTCTCCTTCAGCAGTTGCACGGCTTCTCTTTGACTCCACCTACTTTCTCTCTATATCTCAGTTTGGATTTCTCGCCTGTCTTTATTCTGCCCTGCCACAGGTCCAAAGCAGCTTCTTCATTAACCAATGGTGATAAAACATATTCAGAGCATACAGAGGTGAATTCCACATCAGGAGCATTCAAAATCTTTCCCTCTAGCCTTCTGAAATAGCTTGTTACTGTTAGCAGTATACACCCTACTATTGTGAAATGGCATAGAAGAAATTTTGCTCCTTTTGAAATCTTAGAACTAACTGACCAAACTTTCCCCATTCCTTCTCTCTTTTCCTAGCACCAGATGATCAGTATTCTAGTTATCAGTATGAGGTTAGTTCCTAGATCCCATACGTTAATGAGATCTAACCCTCACTACCCCAATCTCATGCATCCCCTATATTTTTTCTCAAGTTCACAGCCTTTTTGGTTTAATTGTTCAAATACACACACACACACAAATGTATATTATTGAATTCATAGATATGTATAATGTTACCTATATGCTTGTGGATTCAGAGATGACCACTAGGTATTTAACATGGTAATTTTTAACATTTGAAAAATTTCTAATTTTGTTAAGTTTATAAATGGTCTTTAATTTATAAGTACAATATTATTCATTATATAGATAATATTACTATAAAAATATGATGGGCAGTTGTTTCAGCCCATCTTATAGAGAAGTAATCTTCAATCTTTCTTCAGTTAAAAAAAAAGAAACAATTTTCTAGAAACAAGGTTGAATAGTTGACTCAGGGCAAATGGTAAGAATGGCAATTTATTTATTTAGAGTAAGTTTTATAGGACATAGACTATTTATTTTCCTTTGTTGAATTTTATGGAAACATATATGACCAATAAATAATTCATTCCTCTCACTTTTTATTTTATAAATAATTTCATTTTAAAAGAAACAACATTGTAGAATTGGCTATAGAAAATATAAGTAGTAGTTTACAAGTATAAGTAAATTTGTGTACTTAATTCCCTCTTTTATTCACTCAATTAATGATCACTGAGGGTTTATTGGATTCCAGATTTGGTTTTAGAGGTTGACTATATGCTAATGAACAGTATTATTGACGCATATAAATGAATCATAGAGGATAAACAGCTGTCCATCTTTTCTAATAGAATCTGTGTATAAAATACAAATTTCATATGTGACCCATTTCTTGCTCTTTAATGACAATTTCTCTACTGAGATAAAATATTTCCTAAATTATTTTGCTAGAAATATGGTTAAAATTAAAATAAACTTATTCACCGTAATTTACAATGATATAAATTCTAATATTTCACCACTGATACAAAATAAATGGAAAACAACATATCAGACTCGATTTCTTAAAAGTTAAGTTATAGGCTGAATAATCAATACTGTTATAAATGCACATACAAATATTGTTTTTATTCATTAGATATTTAATATGATGCTCAGGTCATGATGAAATACAGTTTATTTTCATTTTTTCTATTTTGAGCATGAGACGTGCAGACAATCAATTAAGGCCTAGGAAACCAGCACTTAGCAGAGTGGGAATAAAATCAAACAGATGTTAAGTGGGATTATTTTGTTTTAAAATATTCTTTGGTGAGTAGTTTAGAAAAACAGATGGCAAGCTGCACTCACCAAGTTCCAAGAGTTTTATCATTAAAGTTTGCTGTTGTGAATTAAATCATTTTTCTTTCTCAAATGGCAAGGGATTACCTGACATCTGTGTGGTGTAATATACCATACCATGCATAATTAGATTCACTTTATATTCACTCAATTAATGCTCATTGAGAACCTGCTAGATACCAAATTTGATCCAAGAGTATGACTGTACATTAATGACCACCATAACTGACAGAGTAGACAATTAGAATATAATAATTATGCATATTAATGCATAAATAATCATGTATAACATAAGGATGAATGAAATAATAAAACATGATCATTTGCTTTCTAAAATAACATTAACATATCATTTTCTTTCATTTCTAAAATATTTTTAACATAAAAATTTTCAAATTTCATAAAGTTTATGAAATGGTCCTTAGTTCATAAGTAATACATTGTTCAAGATGAAGACAACATATTATTTTAATTGTATTGAAATCCTGAAAATAGACGGCAGATGTATCAACTGGTGGCAAGGCAAGGATTTCCTGGAGATGGTACTGATTTGAATTTGAGCTATGATATGAGATGGTTCTAGTGATATTAAAAATAAGATGTATTTAGGAAAAATGAGAACAGCTGGTAAGAGCTTTGTATTTTTAGTGATGTTAAAGAAATAGAGGAGGAATTAACAGTTTAGTTTTTTGCACAAGATATTTGATACAAGCTACATCATTAAAAGTTTAAGTAGATATAATTCTAATATCATCAATAGCAACTTTCATTGTATTTACTAGTTATCTAACTCTTTATTAAGTCACAACTTTTGGGAAATGTGTTTCATTCTTTTAGTATTGGCACCACGTCCAAGGTTAAACCAGAGAGCTATTGGATAGATGTCAAATCACAACCAGTGGCAGCAAGCATTTGCTATCCATATTATCTGCTTAAAGAACTCATGTTCCCCCAACATAATAAATAATTTATCTTAACTACAGTTTAGAAGGTAAGTATCAAGGTATGAGTTTTCTGATAACAATAAAGATTTCCATGATTAAAAGGAACATCAAATATATTTCTGATCTATTTGCTTCTATTGACAGCAGGATGTACTGTCCAACAAACAGTAATTGCTGTGTGCATGCTTTCAGGAGGCGTGATTTGCCCTGCTGCAGCTGTGTCCTTTCAGGGATTTCCTACACCTGTGCTCCCTTTGTGAGAGCCTTGTGACTGGTGTTTAGATGAGACAAATGCTCATAAATATGCAGACAGAAGCTTCATCTTGTCCTGTGTTGTAGATGGATTCTTTTGTGCAGAAAGAATTGACCAATCTTTCTCTCATGTGTTTTTTTAAAGGCAGTGATTCCACATATTTATCTAAACCTACCCATATTTTATCTTGCCAAGGATAGAATATCCCTGTTCCTATTATGAAAATGTATCCAGCATTAGTATAGTATTATTTGCTTGTGGTGTGAGAGGGGTGGCAGAGAAAAGTAGAGATTAAAATCAGGGGCTTGTATTAAATGCTCTAGTTATGTATTTTAAAATATATATGAGATTATTGTAAATACTTTAAATTTCACTGTAGAAGTAGATATCAGAAAGTTAAATGAAATATTTATGTCGCAGAAAATTGATATCAACAAAATGATAACCATAGAAATAATCCATGGAATATAAGAAAAACTTAAAATCTGCACAATTAATAACTGTTCTCGTCCTGAGCTGAAAATATAGTTAACTATAAAGGATTTTGTCAGGATCAAATGCTAGGTATACTGTGTAAGGAAATAAGATGCAATATTATATGCCAAATAAACATTCTGATGGAAAAATGTGCACTCAGAGTAAACAATAATAAAAGACAAGCATAGTTAATGTTTTCCTTGACTTCTATAAGGAAGCTGATGTCATAAAATAAAGAAGTAGGATAAGGATGACTGAGAATTGCTGCCATACAAAATAAAGCCAAAAAAAAAATAATAACACTCTATGCCACAATTCCATGATTAACATTGTAGCCTATGAAATTTAATTTTTGAATTAATAGGTTAAAAATCTCTTCACTTGTACTTTTTCTTGAATAGATTTTGTTGTTAGTAACTGCTAATATAAACTCATTATAAATTTATGCATAAATGCTGCTGTCATTGAATTAAAAGATAGAACCAAAGACATTCTACTACATATTAGCCTTCTATTTCTTCTGCTACAAGCTTTGTATTTTTTTTGCTCTGAACCATGTTTGCTTTCTCAGTTTATTCATAAAAAAAATTGCCTATTATGAAAGGATTTCAAATCCCAACAGGAGTTATCCGTCTCACTGTCAGACATGCAGAGTTAAAACTGCATCACTGGGAAACAGCAGAGGAACACTAACTCTCCTTAGAAATTGTGCAAATGAGTTTGACTATTTGCTCCCCTGTAGCAATCATCAAGTGTAATGGAAAGAAATCATATGCTATTTCTCCTAGGAATAAGGTTAATAGAACTGTGTGGCTTCTTAGAAATTTATTTTGTTCCTTTATATAAAAACATACAGAGCTTTACTATAACCCACAAACTTGAAAACTGATACCTTAAGATACCTTTAAAAAGTATATAATTACATTTCAGTGACAGTGATTTTAATTTTCTTAGTGTTTATATACAGCTCTATGGGAAAACTGTCAAAATTACTATTTAATAAAATATATCAATATACTGAAATAAAACATTAATATAAATTTGATATCATTCATTTTTCTGTACATTTAAGTACACTAAAATGCTGTTTTTCTTTCTAAACTGAAGAAATAATAGTGTTTTGTAAATGTAGTATTATAGAAGGCAGCAAGGATACATTTATTTCTAACGTCATTTAACAAATCTGGCTTGAATAGTAGTTATGAGTTGAATGTGCATTGTGCACCATAGAGGAGAATTTCTTTTCAGCTGTTATTAGTATATTTAATATCAAATTAAGTAAAAGGACAATAAAAATGTCCAAGAAAAAATATGTTTAGTTTAGAATTTATCTTCTAATAGTGATGATATGTCTCTTTACATCTGTCTCAGATTTCTTTTGTCATGTATGGTGACATTAAAGAAGTTTTGTAAAACAGATTTTCTTTCAGACCTTTCAACCAGATTAATATATTGAATATTTTGGCAAGATTAGTATATACAATATAATAGTGCCATTACCACATTTCTTTTTAGGACCATGGTCTTCAGTTCTCTTAGTTTGCATTTCAAGATATGAATACAAATAGGCAGATTGCATTTTTTGACTCAACCCCATTATTTATTATTTACAGACGAAACCTAGTATTCTATAGCTATGAACACTTTTTCCCTAAATATTTGCAGCTGGTTTTCATAGACATGTTCTTCTTTTGTCCATTTAATTTCCCCAGTGTAGATATCTGAGCTTCTCTCGTCTCTCATTATCTTAACTTCTTCTTTTCCCAAGATTATTGTGAACTTTGGTTCTGAAGATACTATACTATGCAATTTCGTGAGATATTTCCATGAGATATTTTAGTGTGGTTCTGTATAGTAAATCTCTGGCTATCTTTTGTCAAAAAGAAAGAAAGGATGAGAGAAAGAAAGACAGAAGGAAAGGAAGGAAGGGAAGAAAGAAGAAATAGAGAAAGAAAGAAAGAGAGGAAGAACGAAAACAAGGAAAAGAAATGCCTCTGTATCTCCCTGCTGCCTCGAAATCCTTTCAGTCCTTCCATCTTTGTTTCCTGTTCTTTGTCTAGGCTTCCCTTTTTCATCAATCCCTACTTTATTCTCTTTTCATTCCCTTCCGCTGTTATTTTCCTTTAATATATGCCATTTTTTATGATATTAAATAGAATCAATCAATAGTGTTTATGTATACTCTGATAATTTGGTACTTGCATTGAACAAATACTTGAGTTTCATAATCTCTTTTACTTTGAAATTTAATGGAGACATTTTTAAAAATTATTTCAAGATTGTTCCTAGGTTAAATAAAGAAAACTATGGATATTTTTCATCTCACTGAGTGAATGATGAAAGTAAAAAATTAACCTTGGTAACATTTCTATTATTGTCTTTATGAGGTATTCAGGATCATTTTTTTCTTCAGTTATTTTCCCATTCTTTTTCTACTATCTTAACTTCACTTTGACAAAGTATAAGAAAGACAGGAATTCTTGTTTAATTATCATAGTTAAAACATATCTTTGTTTTATTTAAATGATTATTTATAATTTATGTAGTGTTTTTTCTCCATTGAAAGTACATAGTGAAAAACAAATCACTTAAATGCATTATTGTGAATAAATACCATCCTAATATTGATTAGGCATAGAAAAAAACTACAACGAATATTTTGATTCTATCAGATCTAATATATTTTCATATTTGAATAAAGATTCAAAACCAGATGAAATGTGAGTCTAAAAGTGATTTTATTCTTGCTGTAATAGAATAGATCTTTTAGATATCTGTAATCAGTACATTTCCCTCAAACCAGTTGATAAACAGATATAATAAAATAGTGTTTATTTCTTATTTCAAAATACTAAATACTTGGAAGATATTAACATATTTTATAACCTACATATTGTTATAAAATTAAATTTTAATGAAAAGCTCAAATTTCTCAGCATAAGAGTGATAAAATTACCCAACTTGCTTATTTGTTGAGAGTTTTGTAACAAAATTCATCTCTAAATTTATATGTAAGATTAACACTTGAAAAAATAAACATGTATTTTAAAATATTCTACTACTTTTTGAGACTAAATTAGTTTTAAAAATATTTTAAGTTTAGTTATGTATTTTAGAAGAAAACCTCACTTATAGTGATAAATATCAATCAAACTTATGATCTTTTTATGAATAAGAAATCATAACATTCCTCAGATCTGTTAAAACTGAATTAAGCTTTTGAGAATACTTCATTAAAAGTTTCTATTAATTATAATTTTCCTCTTATATTTATAAACTTTGAAGTAGCCACTGCAGCATCTGTATATTAACATGTATAAACAAATACTCACTTCATGTACCAAAATGTATTCCATGAAACCAAATCTGAACCTAGTCAGAAATTTTGTAAGCCATTCTAATTTAATTGATTTGGTTTGTATCAGAACATAGCCTCTCATTTTATATTTACATTAATATTGCTACAATTTTTTCCATTGCTCATGTGGTCCAAAGTGCATATTTTGAGAGAACAGAGCTAAATTTGCCTGGAATAATTATAGAACATCACAGTACAGTTTATTGTTTGTATATTGCTGCATGGACAACTAAAAGCGAGAGAACAATGTGGTTCCTTTTGCCCGATGCATTACTGAATTTCCATTTCTGAGAAAAGCAGTTGTAGTGTTCTGATGAGCTGATTAGCAAAGCTTGTCATTTCAGTGATTCCCTGAAGACTGTCATGAGTTACAGCATCAAACAGAGAGCTGCAATTACTGAAGCAGGAGTGCATTGTCAGAAAGACCCTGATGAGGTCTTTCAGAAACTCTCATGAGCACAAATTTCATATGGAATTGATTAGCATGGCTCTCACTCAGCTCACTGGGTCCCACTCAGCTCACCAAGTATTATGCACTGAGACCATGAAACAGCATTTGAAATGCTCATCACTGTGAACTACAGGAAAAGCTACCCCACAGCATGGCTTTTGATTCTTCCCTATTCTCTACAGAGTGAGAAAGTCACCCTAATGCCACATCTACTGTTTCATGGTTACCAATTTGGCTACAGAAAGATTTTCATAAAGCCTTGAAAGCTATTTTTTTCCCAAACTGATATGTCCTCAAGGGAATTATACTATAATAACGACTAATGAGAAAAAAATATAATAAATTGGAAAAGACCTATGTCATTCACTACTTCAAAGACTTTTCAAATATGGTGAGTCTGACGATCATTTCAGTTCTTAGTTTCACCAAAGAGACAAATAGATACTACCAGTGTGAATGGAAAGTCTTCAATTATTAAAATATTCCATTCACTTAGCAAAGTTTGCCTAAGTATTAATGGTGTATGTGGAAGTACATAATGGTTAAGTTTTAAAGAAAAAGTTTCATTTCACCATTTTTTAATTCTAATTCATGGCAATAGTATAAATTTAAATCAGTGATCCATAGTTACTATTTTTCCAGGTTTTTTTTTATTTAGGAATTTTGAAGTAATCACTGATGTGCATATAATAAAAAACCTTCAGTAAATTGAAAATACACCTCTTATCAGAAAAATTAAAGTCACAGTGAGGCATAAATGTTACCATGCAAAATGAGAAAGAGTTAAAATTCTAAAATTTAGGAGATGCAGCTCAAAAGCAGAAGTCCCTCTGAAAACCAGGAAAAGGCTAGCAAAATATAAAGCATGGACCAGAAGGGGCCAGAATAAGAAATAAAGAAGGAAACAGAAACAAATAAATAAAACTTTTGAAACAACAAAAACGTAATAAGAATTATTTGGAACATAATTGCATAAAAGAGACAAACGTAGTATAAATGTCAGAGAGTTTACAGAGATAGATGTCATATCTATAGAGTAAATATATTTTGAAGAAAAGAGGAGACTGTTGATAGCTTTACAACTGAGCATGGATATAATAGAATCTCTCTTTAGAAATCTCTCATTAGAAATAGTACAATCAATTCAGCAGGCGATGAAAGGAGACAGAGACAGAGACCCACATTGGAGCACCGGACAGAAATCTCAAGGTCCAAATCAGGAGCAGGAGAGAGAGCATGAGCAAGGAACTCAGGACCGCGAGGGGTGCACCCACACACTGAGACAATGGGGATGTTCTACTGGGAACTCACCAAGGCCAGCTGGCCTGGGTCTGGAAAAGCCTGGGATAAAACCGGACTCTCTGAACATAGCAGACAATGAGGACTACTGAGAACTCAAGAACAATGGCAATGGGTTTCTGATCCTACTGCACGCACTGGCTTTGTGGGAGCCTAGGCAGTTTGGATGCTCAACTTACTAGACCTGGATGGAGGTGGGGGTTCCTTGGACTTCCCACAGGACAGGGAACCCTTATTGCTTTTCGGGCCGGGGGGGGGGGGTACTTAGTTGGGGGAGGGGGAAGGAAATGGGAGGCCGTGGCGGGGAAGAGACAGAAATCTTTAATAAATAAATAAATTAAAAAAAAATTTAAAAAAAAGAAATAGTACAATCAAGAAAAAAGATTATTAAATACTGAAGAGACTAAAAATATCACAGTAGGATCTAGATTCAGATGTATTTCAGAAGTAATGGAAAAATAAAAACATTAGGAAACATATCATCTGAAATCCTAGATGATAAAAAATTAAAGCATCAAAATTAAAAAACTAAAATAAAATTTAAAAAGTTCTTTTACATTTTTTAGTTAACTTTTTCAATTTATTTAATCTACCAGCTACAGTTTCCCTTCCCTCTTCTCCTCCCATTCCCTCTTTTTTATATACTCACTCAACATCCACTCCTCCTGTTTCCATTCTGAAGGGACTCCCATGGTCATGAAGAAACCAAGGCACACCAAGTTGAGGTAGGACCCGAGCTCTTCCCCCCTGCATCAAAGCTGGGAAAGTAATCTATCATGGGAAACAAGCTCCAAAAGCTAGATAAGCACCAGGGAAAGTTATGCCCTCACTGCTATGAGCCTTAACAACCGTCACCCACATGCAGACGGCCTAGCAACCATGGAGGATTCCTAACTTTTGGTCTAGAGACCATGTGCTCTCAGGAGCTTAGGTAAGCCGTCTATGACCCCATTTGCTTGAGACTCAATCAGGACTAATGTATACTCTCACTGTCTCTGAGCATTATATGTTCATTGGCCCTGCTGTGTTTAGAAGGGCTTGTCTTCATCCCCTCTGGCTCTTACAATCTTCATGCCACATATTTTGCACTGTTCTCTGAGTCTCAAGAAAGGGATTTGATGGAGATATTCAACTAATTTTTCCTGTGACAAAGTCTGTCACTTTGCACATTGTTCAGCTGTGGATCTCTGTATTTGCTTACATGTACTAAAGGAGGAAGTTGCTCTGATGAATGTTGAATAAGACAATGATCTATGAGTATAGCAGCATGCTGTTAAAAGTCATTTGATGTCCATGTTCCTTAAGCAGGCAATAGTATTTAGTTTTCCTCTAGGTCTCTGTCCTGTCTAGTCTAAGGTTCTTGGCAACCTGAAGAGTGTTGAAGCTTGGTTCCATTTCATGTAATAGGTCTAAATCCAAGATGATAGTGGTGGGTTACTCCAAGAAGATTTGTGTCACTATTGCACTATGGCATCTTGAAGTCTGATCTTTTTTGCAGATCAATGGGTTTGTAGTTGGCTTAGTGCTTACTTTTCTCCATTGGTAATATGCACAGTACCTGCTAGTATTTACAGTACTATAAACACTACAAGTCAGTAGAGGTATGTAACATGAACGGGGCCAGGCCTGTTTGTTGTTGGGGTTTTTGTAGCGCCTGGTACCCCCAGCTGTTTTGTCCCCGAGAAAAATCACACAGAGAACTCTATAAGTTATAAAGCTGATTGGCCCATTAGCTCTAGCCTCTCACTGGCTAACTCTCACATCTTGATTAACCCATTTTTCTGATCTATGTTAGCCATGTGGCTCAGTACCTTTTTTCAGTGAGGCAGAGAGTGCAGAGCCCCCAGAGGTGACGGCTCTAGGTAGGCATAAGCTGAGCTTCTACTTTTTCAATTGATTATGTATGTATAATCTTCAGCTATCAAGGCTCATATACAATTTGTGGATAGCAAACAATAACTATAACAATAGACTGGATAGGGAGGAATAGATAGGTTTCCTTTGGATAGGGAATACATTAGATATTTATCAATGGTCAAGAACCAGATAATCTAAATGGGAGCAGTAGGAAGAAACAGGGTTAGGGAGGAAATACTAGGATGGACAGCTAAAATTGGGGTCACTTGATTGGTTACATCAATATTTAATATAGTAGAACCTTTCTAAAATGTATACAGATACAAAGAAGATATGAATGAAATTGCCAAATAATGGGGGAGAAGGAGCTCCAATTGGGCATCTTTCATGAAGACTCTGGTTCCGGTGACAGGTTAAATCTAGTTCAATTGTTGGCCAATGTGTACCATGATAATTCAAAACAACCCATTCTATCATACTTTCATGGTCTTCACTGTCTTGTTATAATTCAAGTTCATTATTTGAAAAACACTGAAGTTAAATTCTACATCTATTTTGTTTTTGGATAATTCTTGGTTATTAATAGCATTTAAACCTTATTTTCAGTATTATCATGAATCCACATCCCCCTCAGAGGTATTTTTTAAGGTGTCTTAATAATTCAGATCCCTATACACAGTGTGTCTTGTGCCTTGAGAGAACATTACTCAATGGACAAAAAGAGGAAAAGTATGTATCATTTTTTTCTTTCATGCTGAGTGTTTGCTTTCCAAAAGAAAATACAATAATAAATGTAAGTCACATGATTGTTCAAAGATTTTGGTAGGTTTAATAATTCTAAAATTCTATCAAATTAATTTATCCTTCCTGCAGATAAGTATGAAGGTTTATTCCATAGTTTACTTTCTCTACTTTGTACTTCGGTTTTCCATTTCTGCAAGTGCCTTGTGTACTGCATGTCTTATCATCATTCAAATGAATCCAAAGTCAGTTATTGTGACTACATCTATGACAGAGTCAGGAAATCATTCTCTTTATTTGCTTCCTATTCTCTGGGTCACAAAAATCCCTGTGCCCTGTATGCCATTTTAGCAGTCAACAGTTTTCCCCAGCTTCCAATAGGTACAAATGAAAAACAATACCCTGGATAAGGATCTAAGCTACCAGATATCCCCTTAACAGGTAGATGAAACGAGCTAAAATGTTTACATGCTAATCTTTTTCTCTCTCTCTTTCTTTCTCTCAATCATTTGCATATACACATAAATACATACAGCTTTTTATGGGCTTCTAAACAAAATGCAGCAGGGTTTATGAACGCAAGGAATGAAGCTAAAATAAGTATTGTCCATGATTTTTTTCTATAAAATCTTAATACCAGCTGTTTTCATTATGGTAGTTCTATTATGGAGCTTAATTACAGGGATAGAGCTGCTTCCAGAAGGTCCCTTATTGTACAGGGTTATTTTGGCTATCCTGAGTTTATTTTTTTTCCATATGAAATTGATTATTGTTCTTTTGAGATCTGTGAAGTATTGTGTTGGGATTTTGATGGGGATGCATTGAATATGTAGATTGCTTTTGGTAGGATTGCCATTATTATTATGTTGATCTTCCAATCCAAGATCCTGGTAGACCTTTCCGTAATAGTCTTCAGTTTCTTTCCTCAAAGACTTAAAGTTCTTGTTGCACTAGATCTCCAAAATATATAAAGAACTCAAAAAGCTAGACATCGAAATACCAAATAATCCAATTAAAAAATTGGATACAGATCTGAACAGAGAATTCTCAATAGAAGAATCTCAAATGGCCAAAGGATAGACAAGAAACTTTTTAACATTCTTAGGCACCAGGGAAATGAAAATGACTCTGAAATATCATCTTACAGCAATGAGAATGGCGAAGATAAAAACAATTGATAGCTTACGCTGTAAAGGATGTGAAGTAAGTGGAGCACTCCTACATTGCTGTTGGGAGTGCAGCCACTTTGGATATAAGTATAGAAGTTTCTCAGAAGATTGAGAATCAACCTATCTCAAGACCCAGCAACAACATTCTTGGGCATAAACCAAAAGTTTTTTCAATCATACAATGAGGGCATTTACTCAACTATGTTTATAGCAACAATATTTGTAATAGCCAAAACTTGGAAACAACCTAGATGTCCCTACAAAATAGTGGATAAACAAAATGTGGTACATATACACAACGGAATACTAATCAGCCATAAAAATACAGTGCCATCTTGAAATTTGCATGCAAATGAATGGAACTAGAGAAAAAAAATCATCCTAAGCAAGTTAACCCAGACCCAGAAAGACAAACACGATATATACTTACTCATGAGTCGATATTAGACATAAAGCAAATAACCAGCCTATAATCCACCACCTCATAGAAGCTAGTTAATAAGGAGAACCCTAAGAGAAATATACATGGATCCCCAGGAATAGGAAATTGACAAGATTTGATAAAACCAGGAGTATGGGGGTGGGGAGGGAAGGGAGAAGGGACTGGAAAAGGAGAACATGAAGGAAAGGAATGGTCGAGATGGGGAAAGGACAAAAAGGAGGAGCAAGGAAAGAGGTATTTTGATTGAGGGAGCCATTATGGGGTTAGCAAGAAATCTCACACTAGGGAAATACCCACGAATACACAAAAATGACCCCTACTAAGATCCTAAGCCCTAGTGAAGAGGGTCCGAAAACTGACTGGCCTTCCCCTGTAATTGGATTGGAAACTATCTTAACTGTCATCATAGAAATTATACCCAGCAATTTATGGAAGCAGCTGCAGCGATCCACAGTGAAGCACTAGGTTGAACTCCCAAAATCCAGTAAAAGAGAGAGAGGAGTGTTAAAATGAGCGAAGGGGTCAAGACCATGATGGGAACATCCACTGAAATATCTTACCTGACCTTACTGCTTCCAGACCTACAGGGGTGGAACCAGTATGAAACCAAACTAGGCCCTCTGAGCGTGGGTGTCAGCTATATGCATGGAACAGTCTGTGGCACTACTGACAGTGAGACTAAGATTTATCCCCAGTGATTGAACTGACTTTTTGAAGCATATTTTCTTTGAAGGGATACCTTGTTCAGCCTAAATATAGTGGGGAGGGCCATGGTCCTGACTCAAAGAGATGTTCCAGACTTTGTTGACTCCCCATGGGAAGCTTTGCCTTCTCTGAGGAGTGGATGGAGGGCTGGGGAGAGGATGTGTGGAGAAGGTGGAGGAAAAGCAAGGAGGGGATGGAGTAGGAAATGGAATTGGTATGCTAAATGAGAAAGATTGCATTTTAAAAATCATAATTAATATAATAAAACAGAGGGCTAACTGGAAGTGTTGGGAGAATTGAAATTCTCAAAGACTCCTTCCAGTGTCATACTCCCTCCAGCAAGGCTGCACCTGCTGAACCTCCCGAAACAAGGCTACCTACCCGTTGGGCCCTTTGTGTTCAAATAGATGAGCATCTGGGGGATATCTCATTTAAAACACTTACAGATATAAACATGTATATTTTTTAAGGGTAAGAGTATTTTAAGATTAAGGAGATCATCAGACAGGAAGACTCATTTATTAGCTATGACAAAACATTAGGACTTTCCAGTGAATAGTGCAATATTTTCTAGTATATAAGAAAAGGCATAGGGAGAAGCTAAATGATAAAGTAATTTGTACTACATACAAAAACTGAAAATCTAAAATGCTAGAGAATATTTAGGCACATAATGAAATCATCAAAATTAATAAATTAATAAATATTAAATTACAATTTATTATGTAATTTTATGCAAATTTGAAAATACATGGATCAGCTAGGCTGCTTTTAACAAGTTTTAATTAAATGCTAAATGAGGTATTGATTTCTTTGTAATTAAATATAAATGCAAATTTATCCTTTATTTACAAGTTATCTCAGCTACCAAGCAAATTTACCATTCACTGATAAATAAATGAGAGTCTCTGTACATATATTATTCTTTAATTAACTTGCAATAAAGAAATGATTTTTTTCTACTCAAAGTGATTAAAATTATGTCAGTAAAACATGCCTTTGAGAACTCTTTTATGTAACATAACAGGTACTTCTAATTACTTATAATATTTTAAAAACAATCTGGAAATTAAATATTTCCATGATTTTACTGCTACAAATGAAGACAGCAAGGTAAAGGCTATGTCCATGAAGACAATAATGAAAATGTCAAAGTTCACTGTTTTCTTCTTTTTGAGAAAATGTTTGGAAAATTTTTGATACTGATCCAATTTATCACCCTGGAATTAATCAACTTCATATTATTATTATTATTTTTTTTTTTTTGATTTTTCGAGACAGGGTTTCTCTGTGGTTTTCGAGCCTGTCCTGGAACTAGCTCTTGTAGACCAGGCTGGTCTCAAACTCACAGAGATCCGCCGGCTTCTGCCTCCTGAGTGCTGGGATTAAAGGCCTGGCTTCAACTTCATATTATTTAATTTAGTAAGTTTGAATCTTGTTTTTCCATTCAAATGATTTGCTTTCACAGATGTTTGCTCCATTTTTTTTTTGGGGGGGGGTTTAGATAAGATTTCAACCTGTCATTGAATTCACTTTACAGTCCATATTGTCTTTGGTCTTACAACAATTCTGCCTTAGTCTTGCAGTGATTTGGAATTATAGACCCGTATAACTAGGTGCAGCTTTTGTTCCTAATATTTTCCTATGGAAGCTTTTTTATACATTTTGTTATTTAAGAATATTTTGCATAAATGTGCTAAGTAACAAAGTAAATTTTAAGTATTAATAAAAACCTACTTAAGTCAATTTTGTTATAATTGAGGGAGAAATCAGTGATGCGCTACTAGAGAAATTAAGATGTCTCTGTTGGGCAGAGGACTTAAGTTGTCTGGCATTGATCATAAAGAGAGAAAAAAGTAATCTTCTCTTCTGTACTAAAGTATATGTCTTCTTCTTAGTAGACCAGGCTGGGCTTCAACTCACAGAGATCTGCCTGCCTCTGCCTCTCAAGTGCTGGAATTAAAGGTGTGTGCCACCATGACCTGCTAAATGTAGGTCTTCTTAAATTGTGATTTAATTATTTACTTACTCAGAAGATAAAAAACTTAAAAAAAAATTCCACAAAATATTTTGATCATATTTCTTCTCACCCAGCATCTATGAGCTTCTTTTCCCAACCCATCCATTTGTCCTCTCTCTCTCAAAACAAACAAACAAAAAACAAAATAAATAAAAAAATAAACACAGCACACCACACACAGAGAAATACACAATTGTATATGTTCATAAATATGTAAATACAACCTACTCACATAAGAATGTTCTAGTTATTAGTCTCAATGTTGCATTGAAAATAAATGATAAAATAATTATTTTTTTGATTCTTTTAGATAGTTAGAAGTTAACTTAATTGTGCTAAAATGAATACTTCAATATGTTTGTCATTTTACCAAGAGGGGACATTCAATTTGGCCCAATGACTTCCTTACATTTATTTGAATGGATTTAAACCTTATGATCATTATGTTGCTGTGTTTTGCTTGAACTGATTTATGTCTGCCTATCTGATATCTAGGTATCTGCTGCTGCACTTTTTAAAATTTTGCTTTGTGTAGAATTTTTATCCTGTTCCATTTATGTTAGTCTCTGAATATTCTTATTGGTGACATATGTCTTTAAAAAAACAACCTTTGGTTGGATATTGTTCATCTTCATCCATTAGGTCACTGTATGCATTTTAATGAGTGGATTTTATCCTTTGATAATTAAAATAATAGTCTTCACATAAGGATTTTGATTGCTGTTGGTTTACTTGCTTTCTGCTTATTCTCAAGTTACATTTTCTCTTTCTAATAACACAAAATTGTTTTTAAGTGACTTTTATTCAATGGTTCATTTTGTTTCCTTGCTTTTAATTTTATGGGTTTTATTTTGATACATTTGCCTCATTACAGAATTTTGCTTTATGCAAAGATCAGAATAAAAAGTCTTCAAAGAAAACGTCATGCTCAACCTCCTTAGCGATCAGGGAAATGCAAATCAAGACAAATTTAAGATACCATCTTACACTTATCAGAATGGCTAAAATAAAAAACACCAATGATAGCCTTTGCTGGAGAGGTGGTGGAGAAAGGGGTATCCTCATCCATTGCTGGTGGGAATTCAAAATTGTGCAACCACTTTGGAAAGCAGTGTGGCGGTTTCTCAGGAAATTTGGGATCAACCTACCCCTGGACCCAGCAATGCCACTCTTGGGAATATACCCAAGAAATGCCCTATCACACAACAAAAGTATATGCTCAACTATGTTCATAGCAGCATTGTTTGTAATAGCCAGAACCTGGAAACAACCTAGATGCCCTTCAACGGAAGAATGGATGAAGAAAGTATGCAATATATACATATTAGAGTACTACTCAGCAGGAACAAACAAGGACTTCTTGAATTTTGCATGCAAATGGTTGGAAATAGAAAACACTATCCTGAGTGAGGTAAGCCAGACCCAAAAAGAGGAATATGGGATGTACTCACTCATATTTGGTTTCTAGCCATAAATAAAGGACATTGAGCCTATAATTAGTGATCCTAGAGAAGCTAAATAAGATGGAGAACCCAAAGAAAAACATATAGACATCCTCCTGTATATTAACCTTCATCAGGCGATGAAAGGAGACAGACACATTGGAGCACCGGTTATAAATCTCAAGGTCCAAATCAGGAGCAGAAGGAGACGGAGCACGAGCAAGGAACTCAGGACCACAAGGGGTGCACCCACACACTGAGACAATGGGAATGTTCTATCGGGAACTCACCAAGGCCAGCTGGCCTGGGTCTGGAAAAGCCTGGGATAAAACCGTACTCGCTGAACATAACGGACAATGAGGAATACTGAGAACTCAAGAACAATGGCAATGAGTTTTTAATCCTACTGCATGTACTGGCTTTGTGGGAGCCTAGGCAGTTTGGATGCTCACCTTATTAGACCTGGATGGAGGTGGGTGGTCCTTGGACTTCCCACGGGGCAGGGAACCCTGATTGCTCTTTGGGCTGATGAGGGAGGGGGACTTATTGGGGGAGGGTGAGGGAAATGGGAGGCAGTGGCGGGGAAGAGACAGAAATTTTTAATAAATAAATAAATTAAAATAAATAAATAAATAAATAAAAAAGACTATTCCGCATCAACAACAACAACAAAAAACTATTTTGGTCAAGCAACAATTTAATATTGATTTTAAAGCTAGAATAAAAAACAGTAAAGTGGAAGATGAAACACACTCAAAAACATTCTTTACTTTTTAGTGTATTTCTTCTGCTACCTTAGCTTGGCCAGCATTAGAATGTTGCTAATCTGGTTCCTGATACTAGTCAGGAAACCCCTGGGCTATGGCTAGAATCCCTGAGCTAAGCTCATAAATAAATTCACTGTGACCTGTTTTGATTCTAAGATAGTGACTAAGGGATAATATCTTTCTTTCTGTTGTTTTGATTCTAGCCTATATTTTATTATTATTTTGTTAAATTTAATGGTTTTTCATATCTTTTCATGGTGGTATGTTGCTGAAGGAATAACTATACAAATATGATTCTTTCAGGAAAAGATGACTAAATAGAGAATTTCACTCAAAATGTTTCTTCACCTCCTTGATTTTCTTTGTTTAATGAGTATATAGATGCAGCTACTTATCCTCAAGAAATTTTTTATAATAGTTTTCCCATAAAAGTCAGAATCTTGCCTAAGATATTGTTAAAAATAATTATATAAATTATGTTCAATGTGTTTTAATATCAGGTAGGATTAAAAGAGAAAGTTTCAAAGCATAATGATCTGGCACATACATCTTTTTACATGGACAAAAGAGACAAAATATTTTTGTTCACTTTGTTTCAGTGTAGTCATTTAATGATTAGGCATGTATCACTGTATTTGATTTTTGATTAATTGTTTCAAATTATTTATTACCATCATATTACAGTTTGATAGGGCAGTATGCTAATAGTCATAGATTAATATAATTAAAGCATGTTGCTTCTTAAATACCTCTTGAAAAATATCCATACACATTGTACACATCTAGAAGCAAGGAAATAGAGTAATGCATTAGTATGTTATTGCTTTTTAAGTTGAAAATTTTAAATCTGATTAAGAACAAATTATTACCAAGATCATAAGAGTTATGTACTGTATTCATAAATTGCAGAGCTAAAGAAACATTTCAGAAATGTCACTAAAGTATTAAAATTCAAATTGAGTGAGCATAGTTATACTTAATTGGCAAAAGGAAAATAGTTGTTTTCTTCTCCTTAGAAAAAGGTACTAAACCATTTCACCCAAAGGAAAAAAAATATATAATTTAAATTTCTATTTCCCAAAGCTCACTTTTTGTTTATCACTGCTTCTTGAGAAAATTACATACAAAATCAGAGATTATTATCTATGTATATATTTTTTTTAAAATTAGATACTGTAACAATTAAAATGGTGTTGCTTTTTAAAAAAATATTTTATAGTAGTTTATCAGAAATTCAAAAGGAATGGTGTAACATCTGTTTCTATGGAGAAAATGACTAAGAATTGGAGTTAGATTTTTTTTTCACTCACAAAAAAAATTATTTGCATCATTTTCTAAACATATTTTCAAAAACATATTATAAAATGGAAAATAAAAGAAAAGGGCTAGCACCCAGGGACACTTAGTAAATGACAGAAATCTGGTCAATGATATGCTTAACTTAGTCTATTGGAAAGGCAATTGCACTATGAATAATATCTTTGAAATACCTATGATTGCATTTAAGAGAAAAACATCAAGCTCTATTTCTGGAATTATGTTCAACATATAAATTATTCCTATTTTTTAGAATTTATAATCAATATCCATTTTTAATGCATGCTCACTACTGTGAGAGAAATGATTCTCTGTGTTTCACAAATTGTTCTTGGAGATATCTACTTTTGATAGTGTATAATAAAAGAGATAATACTATGCATGTACATATAGAATTTTTATTTAATGTTTGTAAAAGATAACTTTTCTTATCAGTAAGTCTATTTATGTTTTTATTATAAACAATACACAGTCCTTTTATGTAATGTTGTGAATTAATAAACCATTTTCAAATTTCAGCCTACTTTTTATTATGATTTATAATTTTATTGTTCAATCAATAAGAAGCAATAGGTTTATGCACTCTGAAAATTTTATACCCCCTCAATTTATGCCCTTATATAAAGATAAGTATTAAAGACTATAATCCTTGTACATGTTTGCTACTTTCTTTCATGTTGTCTTCTCCCTCTACATTCATTTCTTTCTTGGTACTGATTCTTACTTTTTGGTTTTACATAGAAATTTTTACTTTAAAGTTACTTCCCTAAGTGGCTGTTCATTAGCTGGCATAAGACGTATATCAATGCGTTTTAAAAACTTACAAATTCTGACGTGCATAGTTTCTGTTGTTTGGCTTTCTTAGGCTGTATTCGGGGTTTAGGGAAGGGGTGGTGGTGAGTAATAATCAAACACCTCTTCACTCCTGAAAGGGCATTGACAACGAACCAAAAAACTGATTGTACACAAGACTAGGTTAGTGAACCAGAATTTGTTTGGATTACTTAAAGAAGTAGGATTGACTGATACAGAGGCAGATTGTTACAGAAAAGCCTAGACCAATATAGTTGATGACCCATGAAAGCTGCATCTCTGTACAACTGTATACCTTGCCGACACCTAGGCTAACAGAGTGTTTCTCTTCTCTAGCAACGTTACTTCTGATATATCCCTGGGGTGGAGCCTTGTAAATCCTTTAAGTTTTAAGAATTGTGTGAACCAAGACCATCATGGGTACACCCACTGAAACAGTTTACCTGAGCTAATGGGAGCTCACCAACACCAGCTGGACAGGGAAGGAAACAGCATAAGTCCAAACTAGTCCCTCTGAATATGGGTGGCAGTTACTTGGCTGGGGCAGATGGAGGGGCCACTGGAAATGACACCAGGATATATCCCTACTGACTATTCTGATTTTTTTGGAACTTATTCTCTTTGGTTGGATACCTTGCTCAGCCAAGATATAGTAGGAAAGACCTTGAACCTTCCCCAAAGCAATGTGTCTTACCCTCTCGGAGGAGTGAGTGGGGTTGTGTGGTGGTAGGTAGAAATAATAGGGTGGTGGTAGGTAGAAATAATGGGAGGAAGGAAGAGAGTAGGAACTTGGATTGATATGTAAAATGAAAGAAAAAGACAGTTTGATTTCTTTTTTCAAAATATAATTAAAAAATGAAATTAATCTTTATCTTTGTTAAAAATATACACAAACTTTTGAAGTTTTGGTTACATATTTCTGTGAGTCTCCAGGTGTTTCCAATAAAAAGAAATAGTTCAATTTTCAGGAAATAGCTCCACATAGTGCTTTATGGAAGAGCTCCCTCCTTGCAATCATTTAGAGCTTTTTTTCAAAAGTTGCACAACATACATTACCATAGATACATATACCAGAATGTCCCAAAATGTATATGGGAACTGAATACAATCTGAAGTAAGGGGCACAATCTTTGAGGTTGACCTTTGTTCACTGAATTTGGAAGAAACTATAGTTATTAGGGGTCAAGCAAGAAGGAAAAAATAGTTATGATTGTAATCAATTGAAATATTTAAAATACTTAGCTATATACTATAGAAGTTTCCACAATTGGCCACATGGTCATGATTATCAGGAATGAAACATGTTCATGGCTAGGTAATAAAATCAGTTCACAGGATTTTTTTATTCATTACCTGGGGTTCTGACACCTGAGAGTTCTTTTTATTTAATGCTATACTTTCTTCTAACCTGGAAGAAGAGCAAGAATGAAAGCCGGCAGCAAACCATCTCTATAGTACTCTCAAGTTCTCTTGCCACTGTGACATAAAAAGAGCTACTCAGATAGTTACTATTATTCACAAGAAAAGAATGATTTTGAAGACACCTTTAATGGTGACACTAGAGAAACTACAAATCATCCTACTGGTAGACAATTTGCACTTCTCAGTTGCTTTCCTGTCCCCTCATCAAAATTGTTCCTAACAGTGCAATACTGTAACTTATACTACCAGTCTCACCCTGTTCAAAAGTCTCTGTGTTTCTCAGTATTATACCTTGGTTCAGATTCTTAAAGGTGGATTTGCTAGTCGTTCTCATATAGGACAACTAAGTATCCTCTTGATTTACTTTCTGATACTTAGTAAGAATTTCCATCTGTAATTTATTTTTTGAATAAAGTTTATGGAAAGTAATAACTTGTTTGTGATATAAACATATTCTCCTATGTTTTAACACATACATATTATATATGACAGAATGTATATATCACAAATGCAGATATAAATAAACAGGAAATTATATTCAATTTGGAGAAAATATAATAAATAAAAATATAGCAAGCATTGTGTTATAAAAGTTATGACAAATCTTCTATGTTAATTGAACAGAAGTGTGGATATCATTAAGATAAAAATCTCTGAACATAGTTGAACAAATGCTTTTATAATATGATTGAGCATCTTTTGGGTATATACCCAAGAGTGGTATTGCTGGATACTGAGGTAAGTTGATTCCTAATTTTTTTGAGATACAACCATACTGATTTTCAAAGTGGTTGTAGAAGTTTGCATTCCTACAAGCAATGGATGAATGTTCCCTTTACTCCACATCCTCTCCAGCATAAGTTATTATTGATGTTTTTGATCTTAGCCATTCTGGCAGGTGCAAGATGGTATCTCAGAGATTTATTGATTTGTATTTCCCTGGTATCTAAGGAAGTTGAATATATCCTTAAGTATCTTTTGGCCATTTTAAATTTCTGTTGAGAATTGTTTCTTTAGTTCAGTACACCATATTTAATTATGTTATTTAGAATTTTATTGTATAATTTCTTGAGTTCTTTATATATTTCGGAGATCAGTTTTTTTGTCTGATGTGGGGTTGGTGAAGATCTTTTCCCATTCAGTAGGCTGCCTTTTGGTCTTATTGACTGTGTCTTTTGCTTTACAGAGGCTTCTCAGTTTCAAAAGGTCTCCTTTATTGTTGCTCTTAGTGTCTGTGCTACTGGGGTTATATTTAGAACGTGGTCTCCTGTGCACATTCATTGAAGACTACTTCCCACTTCCTCATCTATCAGGTTCAGTGTGGTAGGATTTATATTGATGTCTTTAATCCATTAGGACTTGAGTTTCATGCATAGCAATATATATGGATCTATTTTCATTCTTCAACATGCTGACATCCAGTTATGCCAGCATCATTTGTTGAAGATGCGTTTTTCCATTGTATAATTTTAACTTCTTTGTCAAAAATCAGATGCTCATAGGTGTGTGGATTAATATCTGGGTTTTCAATTTGATTTCATTGGTCAACATTTCTGTTTTTACGCTAATACCAAGCTGCTTTTATTACTGATGCTCTGTAATAGAACTTGATGTCAGGGATTGCAATACTTTCAAAGTTCTTTTATTGTACAGAATCCTTTTGGTTATCCTTGGCATTTTGTTTTCCCTTATGAAGTTGATTATTATTCTTTTAACGTCTATGAAGAATTGTGTTGGGATTTTGATGGGAATTGCATTGAATTTATAGATTGCTTATGGTAGGATTGCCATTTTTACAATGTTGGTCCTTCCTACACGATATTCCATGACAAAAACAGATTTAAACAATATATACCCACAAACCCAGCCTTACAGAAAGTATTAGAAGGAAAACCCCAAACTCAAGGAAGCAAACTACACCCACAAAAACACAAACTTCTATAACCCCACCACCACCACCAGCATAAAACAAAGAAGGGAGACACACTAACATTACTACCAAACATAGCCGGAGTTAGCTGCTCTGGGAGAGCCTTCTGCTCCTTCAGCCAATAGCCACTGAAATACCAGCTCACTGGGTGTGGTCTATTTCTCTTTCAAAAAGAGTGGCAGCTGTCTGCTTGCTCTCTTGCTTCTGGCTCTTGCTCCAGCGATTAGACTCCTTTCCTGGCAGTAGGTGTTCTGTTAAGTTTTTCCCTAAGATAAATAGCCCTTTGAATCCAAACTGGTGTGGGATTGTTTCATGCATTAGTTAGCAACTACTGGTCATTAATATCGCTTAATATCAATGGACTTAATTCACCTATAAAAAGATACAGTCTAAACCGGGCGGTGGTGGGGCACGCCTTTAATCCCAGCACGGGAAGCAGAGGCAGGTGGATCTCTGGGAGTTCGAGACCAGCCTGGTCTACAAGAGCTTGTTCCAGGACAGACACCAAAGCTACAGAGAAACCCTGTCTCTAAAAACCAAAAAAAAAAAAAAAAAAAGATACAGTCTAAGAGAATGGATAAAAAACAGGATCGGGCCTTCTGCTCTTTATAAAAAATATACCTCAACATGAAAGACAGACACTATCTCAGTGTAAAGGCTTTGGAAACGGTTTTCCAATCAAATGGACCTAAGAAACAAGGGGATGTATCTATCCTAATGTCTAACATAATTGATTTCAGGCTAAAATTCATCAAAAGAGATGGAGAAGGACACTTTATACTTATAACAGAGCAATTAATCAATGAAGCCTCAATCCTGAACATCTATGCCACAAATACCAGAGCACACACATATGTAAAAAAAACATTCTAAAACAAATTGCACATCAAACCCCAAACATTAATATTAGGAGACTTCACACTCCACTCTCACCAATGGACAGGTCAACCAGACAAAAACTTAACAGAGAAATAAGAGAACTAACAGATGTAATGAATCAAATGGACTTAACAGACAACTATAAAACATTGCACCCAAGTTCAAAAGATTATACCTTCTTCTCAGCACCTCATGGATCCTCTCTAAAATTGATCACATACTTGGTAACAAAGAAAATCTAATCTCCACAGGTACAAAAAATTGGAGTAGACCACTGTGTTTTATTGGATAATCAGAGATTAAAGTTAGAATTTAACAACAATACTATGCTCAGAAAGGATAGATTTCTTAAGCGCATTGAAAGCAGTGGTAATCTTAAAAAACTGGGCAACCTATAGAATGTAATCCACATATTCGATGTAAACTAATGAAAATTCCATTGTCATTATTCATTTATTTTTTTTTCTAAAAAGCTTTTATTTTTTTTTATTCCACATACCAATCCCAGTTCCCAGACCGTCCCCTCACATTCCTTCCACCTTCCCCTTTAGCATAACTCACATCCACTACTTATAGAGGGTAAGGAATACAAGAAAGTCTAGAACATTGTTTTGAGGAAGGGTCACATCCCTCCTGCTATATGCATGCTGAGAAAGATATCCCTCCAAAGAAAATGAATTCCAAAAAGACAGTCCAAACAGTAGTGATAAATTCTGGTCTCACTGCCAGAGGCCTCACAGTCTGCCACAGCCATACAACTGTCACCCACATTCAGAGGACCTAGTTTGGTCCTATGCTGTTTTCTTCCCTGTCAGGCTGGAATTGGTGCCCTCCCATTAACTGAGGTAAGTTGTTTGAGTGGGTGTCCCTATCATAGTCTTGACCTCTTTGCTCATATTCTCACTCTTACCACTCTTTAACTGGACTTCAGGAGCTCTTATTAGTGTTCTGCTATAGACCTCTGTCTTTGCTTCTCTCAGTTGCTGGATGAAGGTTCTACAATGATATTTAAGATATTCATCAATATGACTATATGGCAAGGCTAGTTTGGGCACCCACTCTACTATTACTTAGGATCTTAGCTGGGGTCATTCTTGTGGATTCCTGAAAATTTTTCTAGTGGTAGGTTTCTTTTTCGTCCCCTCTTGGCTCACTCACCAAGATATCTCTTGCCTTACTCTCTGCCTCTGTCCTCCCCACACCTCAACTGTACTCTCCCCTTAAGTTCTCCTTCCACAACCCCTTCACGCATACTTCTTCTGCCCTCCCTCCTTAACCCACCCTCGTGATCCCAATATTCTCAGGAAATCTTGACTACTTCCCTATTCCAGTAATCATAAATATTAATTACTGAATGAAAATTTACTTTTAAATTGAAAAGAAAATCAATGACACATGCAGTCATGTTTATTCGAGATTTCCCTATAACGAATAAATATTGATATTTAAATAAGATCTGACTTAGAAAGATCCCTAAGAAAGAGGACTGAAACAGGATCAAGAAATGATACCAATTATGTTTCTGTCATCCAGGAGTCCAAGTTGTTAACTAAGGACCTGTGTGTGCAAATTGTTTTCTTTATGAGGAAGTGATAAACAATTCTGCTGAACTGTGATGCGGTTTTCTTAGGATAGAAAAGGAAAAAGATTAGAAAACATTACGGAGGGATTATAAGTAGCTAGTATTATGAAAGTAATCCATAATTATCTCTCTGGGAGCCACAAAACAAAATCACATCATTACAGCAAGCAACAGGCCACACTATGTCGAGATAGTCTGTATAAAAGCAAGCTTTTCCTGAGGACAGATTCAATGTTGTTCTTTTCATGTTGTGATTTTTTGTTTGTTAATATATTGCTTAGTTTATCTTACAATTGATTTTCTAGTTTAATCATAATAAAATTTGCTAGTGTGCTTTTGGGTTCCAATATTATTATATTTTCTAATAATTTTAAAATTTTGTGTTGTTATGTATTTATTCATTTATGCAGCATTTACATTTTTCAGGTTATATATGATATTGTGAATTATAATATAAAGCAAGCAAATGAGTTAACAAGTGTCACTTTGTATTAGAGAAATGTCCATGAATTATAAATAGCATGTAGCAAATTTATCTAATTTAACTATTAAACATAATGAACAAATCAATAAATATTTATAATAAATTATATGTTTTATTGGATTTCTGTCTTAATAAATTTATATTACAGATTACTATAATTCTATGTGAAGATTTTAAATTTTATATTACATTATATGCAGATAATCAGTTTAAAAGATATAAAACACAATTTTGAATAAAGTGATTTTTCTTATTTATTTATTAAAAATTTCCACCTCCTCCCCTCCTCCCACTCCCTCCACTCCGTTTCCTGCCCTGTGGGAAGTCCAAGGCCCTCCCCCATCCATCCAGGTCTAGGAAGGTGAGCATCCAAACAGACTAGGCTCCCACGAGGCCAGTCCATGCAGTAGAATCAAAACTCAGTGCCATTATCCTTGGCTTCTCAGTCAGCCCTCATTGTCATCCACATTCAGAGAGTCCTGTTTGATCACATGCTCCATCAGTCCCAGTCCAGCTGGCCTTGGTGAGCTCCCATTAGAACAGCCCCACCATCACAGTGGGTGGGCACACCCCTAGCAGTCCTGACTCCTTGCTCATGTTCTCTCTCCTTCTGATCCTCATTTGGACCTTGGGAGCTCAGTCCAGTGCTCCAATGTGGGTCTCTGTCTCTATCTCCATCCATCACCAGATGAAGGTTCTATGGTGATACTAGTTCTGTGGGCAGCAGAGGAGAGGGTGCCTAAACTAGCCTTATCCTATAGCCACACTAATAAAGTGATTTTTTAATTTGATGTTAATATTTTTTCTTTATTATATCAACAGAAATAAAGTTATTTAATTTCAGAGTATTAATACAACATCACACCTAAAGTTTATTCATTGTCTTTTGGAAGGAACATCAATTCTCTATCACATTAACATGCTATTTTGTCAGTTTTAAGGAGTAATTAAATTTCACAGATATTAACAAGAACAACATAGTTATATCTTACAGAGTAAATAACTGTGGGTTCCCAATCACAAATGACACCTCTGCAAAGTATGTTTAGATGGGTATAAGGGCAGCCCTAGCATTATAATATTATAGCATAACCTAGTCATTTGACACAAATTGGCCATTAATTTAACTTAATAGATGAAAACATTGTCACCCAAAAATATATATGCTAAATATCAAAATTACTAAGGAGAATTCAGCCAAATTCAAAGTTATTCCAAATGGTGACTTTACATTGATGCAAGTTTACTCTCGTTCACATTTGTTTCACTTAACAATGAGCTAATATTGTTTGTAGAACAGGTGTTCCCTAAGGACTACTGTAACATTTTTCTTTCTTACATATTATCTTACTTCAAATTAAATAATAAAAGTTTTCAATAAACCTGATGTTAAATTAGATAGCATCCCAACCAACACAATCCTAGAAATAAATACTTTGATGGATTACATGTATCTTCTACTTATCCATTTATACTGACAAAGATTTTAACTTAAATTAAATGAATTAATATGTACCTAGTTCACATACAGCAAATGCATTAAGACACATTGGCCTTTTTGAGATTTTTATTAGGAAAGAAGATAATAATGAAATATGACTGACAGATAAAGTATCAATCTAAATTGATTCAGGCAGTTGAAGAGAAAATCTAGACATGGAGAGGTATATGTGAGGAAGACAGAGTAAGAACAATGCAGGCTCCAGAGACCAGCATCAAGATCAAGATCTGGTTTAATGTGCACGTTCACTGACATATATGCAGACATTATCCAAATCAACTAGGGTTGTATCAAGTCACTGTCCAATGAGACCAAATGGCACACAAACCACACTGTGTAAGTGTGCAGAAGTGGTTGCAATATGTACAGGAAATGTGTCTGGAGACAAAGGCAGGAAGCAGGCAACACCCTGGACTTTAATGTTCAGTGCCAAAATAGAAAGTCTCTAATTAGTTGGGATACCACTATGTGTCACCTTCAGGAGGTGTTTACAATTATCATGTTCCCTCTCTTCTAATGACACCATCTGAACAGAGACTGATACCTCAGAACATTATATAAAGAGTTATAAATACCAGTTGTGCTGGTTGCCTGTGCGTGTGTGTGTGTGTGTGTGTGTGTGTGTGTAGCCTTTATGTAGACTTGAAAATTTCCATTTTATGAATAAAGATGTCTATAAATCATAGTTCTCAAGGCTATAATTTTTAACACTGTATTTTAATTACAGAATTTTTTCCCTTTCCTCTCTCCAAACACCATAGCAACCCCTGCTTGCTCTCCTTCATATTTATGGCTTTTTTAATCAAGTATTATTTATACATTGTATGATGATGGAAGTCACAAAATAATTTCACACCAGTTCAGAGTTATGAATAATAAAGGGTTATTTATTTAAGGGAAAATTTACAGACCACTGTTCTAGATAACAGTCCTCTGCATGAACAGGAACAGAGTCTAGCAGCCAGAAGTGGGAGCCAGAAGCAAGAGATTGCATGCCTTATAGCTGTTTTTACAGTATCAGAGATCATGCCCAAGTGGGCTAGTACCGTAAAGGCTATTGGCTGAAGTAGTGGAATGTGCTCTTACAGCACGTGTGTGTGTGTGTGTGTGTGTGTGTGTGTGTGTGTGTGTGTAGTGCATGTGTATTACTAAAAATAATTTGATTTCAATACAATGATACCTGTATTTTTCCAGGGCTGAGCATTTGTCACTGAACTATCAATTTATTTACCTGTCCTTGGTGAATCCACCTGTTCTACTCTCAGCTTCATAAGGATTCCTTTTATCCTTATGTAGGGTTGAGGTCTCCTCACCACACTTCCCTGTTCAAGTTTATTTAAGAATACAGATACTTGTAAATACCAACATTATATTTACCTTTTTTCTACCTATTTAACTTGTAACCGAGTAGAAGGAAAATGATACAAAGAGCAGGCAAAAGAGTCAAAGACATCCCCACTTCCACTGTTTGGATTCCCATATATAGAATATTCTTTTACACTGTGTGAATATATGTCACTGTGATAGGTTTAGTAAAGAAACTGACTGGCCAATAGCTGGACAGGATAAGGTTAAGCAGGAGAACCAGACTAAGGATCCTGGGGGGAAGGGCAATGAGAGAGGATTCACCAGCAAGACATGGAAAGGAAACAGAAGTTGTCAGATAAAGAAGAGGTAATGCCACATGGGAGAATTCAGATTAGTATATAAGTGTCTGTGTGGTTGTTTGTGAGCAATACAAAGAGACTCTGCCTAAAAATGACATTCCACTGTGGTGCCAGAATTTCTACATAAGACCTGATAAACCTTAACAAAAAAAGATTCTAAACACATAAAGACAGAATTGAGTACCCTACATTCTCAGGTAGGCTCTGTTTAATTGTGGCAAGCAGAGACATGACTCCTTTAAGAGATGGCTTCCTGGCTCCATGCTAGCAGCAATAAACAAACCAAACAAACAAACAAATAAAAATGGATATGGCTTTTTTAATGGACCCTGCTAGTGAAAACTTAAATGGAGTTTATAAGCAGTGGACTGTATACTACTCAGCGGCAGCATGGGTGCTAAAATGCTTCAGAGCTGGGACAGTAAGTGTGTCTCTTTCTAGTACTTTAACCATAAACCTAGGCACTCAGAGAGTCAATCAGGGTGCAGCAAGTCAGTAAAACAGAGGCAGAGGTCTTAACTTTTCTTCCTAGCACTTTAAAAGCACATCTGCTCAGGAAAAGATTATCGATACATAGTAAAGACAGATTCAGATAGAAAAAAAACTCTAAATAAGTTACAGTGTATTTAATGATGTACAAAGGCTTGGGATAGAAAAGAAAATGTTATCAACAGTCAAATTAAAGAAATATATACTTAAAAAAATAAAGGGAGTAAAGTGATATAAAAGAAAAAAAACACATTGATATGGGAAATATACAGAGAGTCTAATTTCAGTATGTTATTATGTTTCTTTAGATATTTGACTGCTAATGAAAGAGCAATAACTGTAGAAAAATTCTGGATTATGAAAACTGCTTGATTAAACCAAGCTAAATACTGTAAACATAACATGACTTCAAAATGGAAGTTAAAGGTATGTTTCTTATGCTGTTAGTTTGAGAGAAAAGGAGAAGCTGTGGATTCATTCCAGGTTATATGAAATCAAGTTTGATTAGGATGACCTCCTGAAATCCTGGTAACAGACATAAAATAATTAAACCTACAAGCTCTACAGGACTCACAATGTATATTTTGTTTGCTCTATAAAAGCTATTATATTAAACAAACCTATATATTTTGAAAATATCTTCACTTAAAAATTTAACTCAAAAGGTATGCTGCTTTGGAGAAGAGATTATGCTTTTATTTCCACAGAAAATAATAATCCATGGATTCATTTGGGTTAAAGATAATTAGGTCTGATTAGGGAAGACCTCCTGTTATCCTAGATATAGACATAAAGAAAACTTAGAAAAACAAGACAAATAAAATATATTTTACCTTCTCAAACATAAAACAAATCTAATCTTTATCAGACTTGTGCACACCACATATTTTATGCTTGTGATGTATGTTACCTTTAAGTTTATGTATTGTCAGAACAATGTGAGCAAACAGCACTGAAAACAGATGGCTCAGGAGATCCAACATATCAAAATGCTTCTGTTACTGTGTCTTCAAAATTCTATATCCAGATCACCTTCAGGGATGATGACTGAGATAGTCCAAAGTTACTGACTCCTCCAGCTAGGTCTTTATTATTATACCAATTTTCTTGAAGTTTCCCAAATGATATCAACTTCCACAGGCAATAGGCAATAGTCTAGAGAATGATGCCCACATCCACCAAACATTGCTTATGCATGTTTCCTATCATTTCAGCATCAATGATTACAAGTTGTTATCAGTAATGTTCAGAAAAAAAAGCTGAACAAAGGTTATATTAGATTAGATAGATATTGTTCTGGAAATAAAAGGGAGGATACAGAAATGATAGGATGAATGTATAGACTATTGAACATACTTTTAGTATGAAAAAGCAAATATTAGTACTAGTCTTAAATATTTTATATTGGTATAGATTTTATTTATTAATACATAGTTAAACTTAGTTATTCTATATGCATGTTTCTACTCTTGCTTGTAGCATTTTACTTATGATACTCATTCAAAAATGTAATATATAATTCAGAAATACAGGTTAACAGTTAGTCATCTATAGTAAAGTTTTGGTCATATTATGTATGTCTTCAAGGTTAAAATATTTTTTAAATAAATAAATGTACTTCAAACACTTCAAAGAACATAGTATTTAAAATATTTAAATAACATAAAACTTTTCTTGGTAGTGAAACACATTTGCTCCTGGCAGCACTAATTTACTTTAGAGAAGATATTGGGCATCAAAGAAATTCCATATAGATTTTGCCTTCCTTATGACAAAAGCTAAGAATTTGAGCATTAAAAAAAAGCCCTTTTCTCTACTGCTGACAGTATACTGTCCACATTGGACCAACAGGACACACACACACACACAAAAAAAAATGTGACTGACAATCTTTGCCACGGACAGTCCTTCAAAATTCCCTGCTTCTTAGAAACGTGTCAAAAACACTAGGCCTGTTGGCCAAAGATGGATGCCACAATTTTACAGAAGAACTTTGGGTGACAGTCCACACAGTCAGATGTCCCTGTCATTAGGCAACATTTCACCCTCATGGGGTCTTTTACAGATTTGAGAACTAGATGTTTATAGGTAAAGTTTTTCTTACTTAATGAAAAAATAATTAGCTTTAAAATTTGAGTCACTAAGATAAATAATAGAGTATTTTCTCTAAATTTGTCAAATACAAGTAGAATGGATATTATAACTGTAATTCTTACTAACTGTTTTTGTTATATATGTAATTTTATTATAGTAAAGTTACAACCTTCCTTTATTTAGACAAAAAGGAGAGAATGTGGAATATTCCTTTACATTGTGTGAATAAATGTTGCTGTGATTGGTTTAATAAAGGAGCTGACTGGACAATAGCTTGCCAGGATAAAGTTAGGCAGGAGAATCGGACTAAGGAGACTGGGAAGAATCAAATTGGAAAGAGAGGAGTTATCAATGAGACATAGAGAGGTAATAGGAGATGAAAGAGAAGTAATGCCATGGGGCAGAATATAGATAAAATAAATTGGTAAATTTAAGTTGTAAGAGTTAGCTACTAACCAGCCTGAGCTATTGACCAAGCTTTTATAATTAATAAGATGATTCCCTATGGTTATGTGGGAACAATTGCCAAGACACAAAGAAACTCAACCTACACTCACAAGAATACCAAGCTACAAGACCGCAATGCATATGCAGAGGAGCTAGACTAGACCCATAAAGATTCTATGAGTGTTATTTTTATCTTTCTGACCCCCTTTGAGTCCTGCTTAGTTGGTTTTCTTTGCTGTGTTCTGATGATGTCCTAAGACCCCACTGGCTCCTACAATCTGTTTCCATATTTTCTTCATGTTTTTTCCATGAGCTCTGCCTAATATTGGCTGTAGGACTCTGCATTTGCTCCCTTGATGAAATCTCTCTGTTGACAATTGGGTTAGACACCTATGGGTAAGTATAGCAGAATATCATTAGAAATCATTTCATTAACTTTTGGTTTGTTTATTTGATATGTTTGATACTATCCCAGGTCCCAAACACATTTAGCCTTTGGTTCCTACGGATGCAGGCAGAGGTAGGCATGGGTATTGTGGGCCTCAAGTCTAACCAGTAATTACTTGGCCCCTTACAGGCCTGTCTTGCAGGCAGGATAGGTTGTTGATATGGGATTTCCCTCCTCATATTATTAATGTATTTTGTTGCCATTGGTTATCAAGAAGCTGCTTTGGGCCTATGTCAGGGTAGAATAAAGCAAGGCAGAAATTCCAAGAAGAGATAGAGGCAAAAAGAAGTCAGAGTCAGGGAAATAACATGGCATGCCAGTCACCAGCTAGAACCTTGACAGTAGGCCACAGTCTCATGGCAATACACAGATTAAAAGAAAAGAAATGAGTTAATTCAAGATGTGATAGTTACCAAGAAATATGCCTTAGCTATTGGCTAAATAGTGTTGTAATTAATGTAGTTTCCGTGTAATTATTTGGAGCTGGGCAGCAAGAAAATGATTGAGCAATCTTTTACTACAGGTTTAAATTGAAAATCGGGTACCTGGATTGGTGTCTCAGTCCCACCATTGGTACCTTGCCTGTTTACAAGAGATATCCAGCTCAGGCTGGTTCCATATATCCCACTACTAGGACTCTCTGCTAGACTCTAGGGAGTTTCTACTGCATTAGGTTTCAGCAACACCTCCCAAATGCTTCCCAGTTACCTTTGTCACTAGAGTGTACAGTGATTTTTTTTTAATTTGAAAAAAGAATATCCCTTTGATGTCACATCATCATGAAGACTTGAAGACACTTGTAGATATTTAAGATAAGAAATGAAACCAGAGGAAATGAAGTGGAAGTTTCTGGCTAGCAGTGTACTAGAGGAGTATCAAGACACTTTGTGTCAGTTCAAAATAAGCAGGAGAAGAGTTGTGATTTGGGGTGGCTATTTCAAAGTATATTACATGAGGACTCATACTCATTTGAATTTCTTATTTAACTCTAAAAAGATATGAACACTTTGATAACATTGATACTGATGAAGCTAATGCAGTCTCTTAGTAGATACTGGCTAGGTACAATTATGACCTGCTGACAATCTTTTTAGACATGAGTTACTTTTAAGAATTTATATTTATTTTTGATTATGTATATTAAAATCTCCCCTCCTGTCTCTGTCTGTCTGTATGACTTTCCCTGCCCATGTGTGTGTGTGTGTGTGTGTGTGTTTATTTTTGAGTATAATGCTTATACAGAAAAAAGAATTATGGTCATTCTTAAAGAGCTGTAGTTCCAGGTGGTTGTGAGTCACTATAAATGAGTGTTGGGACTGAACTTATGTCTTCTGGAAGAACAGGAAGGATTTTGAACAACTGAGATATTCTTTCAACCATGAGAATATTAATTCTTAAAGGGTTTACTCATTAGCATAATAAGCCACAAAGGTTTTACTGTTTAACCTCATATAAAGATATATCAGAACAAATTAGGAAACACACATAAAATTGAAAGCATCTAAACCAAAGTGTTTAATTATAAAAGGTTTTAAGTAATTTATTGTATTTTTATTGGAAATGTTACAAATGCTGATGCATTTTCTATGTCACTACTGAATTTTTTTAATTTCTAAGAATAATTCCAATCAAACTAGAAAAAGTGACCACAAATGAACTTGATAAGATTGTAAGCATTTTCCCCAATATTTTAACTTACTTTTTTTTCTTCAAAAACATACTATCCAAGTTAATTTAGTGGACACAGAAAATTTAATTTATTTTGAATTATTTATAATATTTAAATTTATAAATTTAAATTAAATTATTCATGACTCTTGTATAAAACCAGTAGAAATAGAAAAATGGTGGATGCATTGTTAAAAAGCAAATTAAATACCTGAAGTACTAAAACTGTAAGTGCAGTTTTCCTACATTTGTTTATTTTGATATACAAAATAAAATGAAAAATTAAAAAAGATTCAAATAGTACTTTATCATTGCAGCACTCCTTACAAAAACATTTGTGTTTGTGTGGTATTAACTTACATATTGATTAAGCTATAAATGGGTACAATGAAACAATATGTGGCCTTAAAAGGAATAGGATCGATCTTATACCGTAAAATGACATGAATGAATAATGAAAATATTATTCTAAACTGAATTAGCCAGAAATAGTCATTCACATATTGGATGAGTATTCTCATTTAAGTTGTCTAAAACAGAAAAACAAGTAACATTCTGAAATATAATTACAATTTATATAGCATTAACAGACTACTGAATGGTTAATGTTTTCATTGCAAAAGAGGAAAAGGAGTGTTCCTTTAACTGAACATCCCGGAAATGTCCTGTAATATGACACTCATTCCATAAGTGAATATAAGGCAAACTTCAGTGTTGTGGGAAAGGAAATACTTCACATATGTTTATGATCATGATTAATTTATTTCCTTTCCATAATCTTCATTTTATACTTTCATAAATTTCAATTTCATAATTGTAACTCTCAAATATTGTTTCTTTATCATTTAAGGAAATGTTAGGAAAGGTACAAAAAAGAGTGGATAAAGCCACCTTTCATCGGCATCCTTTAAAACACTATGATTTAGAGTTATTTCAGAACGACAACTTTCTTAAGTAAAATTAACAAACATAGTTCTAAGTCTTTAAAAATGCATTCTCTGTTTGGAATGTATCACAAAGACACCAGACTTTCTGGATCAATACCTTGACTGATCCAAATTGTTCACTCTAAGATTCTCTTTATTGATACAATCCTACTTTTTCTGAAAAAAAAAAGTTGTTTGCTTAGACTAATTTAATCAAGTAGTTAATCATGGCATTGATAGAGCTCATTATTATCATTTACAATTAGGAAGCCAATTATAGATTTAATTCAGGAATCCTCCTTTTAATGTTGTTTCAACTAAAGTGGCACAGATTCTTGAAAGCTGAAAACTTTGAAAGCACAATTTTTAACATGCAGTTTCTCTGCACAACAGTTTCCCCTTAATTTGTTTTTTATTGATTCACACCTCTTTCAGTATATAAGCTATATTTTAATTATTTGGTAATTTACTCCAAAACAGATCATACCGGTGTGTGCTCATGTTTTATAATAATTATTCACAGTACATAGAATAACACCATTAATATGACTGATGATGGTGATGTATGGATATATTTGTTTTTTTGCAGCATATGCTACAAATCAAAATTGATATACTGGGCAACACCTTTTTAAAATCTTAAACTATATGTCATTACAAAGATGAAATCAATGAGTGTAATATGTGGTAAGAGATAAATACCATATTTATGAAATATAGACTTAATTATAGCTAGAAACAACACAAATGCTGTTGAACATTTATTGAAAATGACAAACATGCTACTTTAGGATGAGAAAAATGATATCCATTGGAAAAAGTACAATAATAATCACAACATACAGTAAAATAGAATAAATTAAAGACGGAAATTTAAACTTGATTAAATTAAAAAACTCCATCTATGTCCTGGGAAAATTTTCTTCATACTCAGTGTAAATTGTGATATGTGGCACTTTCATTTATAAAAGGCAGATAGAAACACATCATCAAGTATTTTTCCTTTGTTTCATAACTTTTTAGACAATTTTTAAAGAAATAATTAAATATAATAGGGAATGTCCTTCTGTATACGTGCTGCTTTTATTGGATAATGAATAAAACTGCCTTAACCAATGGCAACCAGAACATAGCCAGGCTGGAAGGGATACAGAGAGGGTAGGTGGAGTCAAGGAGGTGCCCTGTAGTTGCTTAAAGAAACAGATGCCATATAGCTGCCCAAAAGAAGCAAGAAGTAACAAACCATAAGCCTCACGGTAAAATACAAAATAATAGAAATAACTTAATTTAAGATATAAGAGATAGCTAGAAATACACTTGAGTGATTGGCCAAGCAATGTTTTAATTAATATTGTTTCTGTGTGATTATTCAGGTCTGGGTTGCCTGGAAATGAATGAGGAGTCTCCTTCTACATAAATATGTAAATATTTTAAGATTTCTTTCAAAGACACAAGTATTCTAACTGATGATGATCACGTATGACTACCTCAGAGAATAAGTTTTAGAATATATTTTCATGGATAGATAGGCAGATAGACAGGCAGAGAGATAGATAAATTAATACACATAGAGACTGAATACATAGATGAAAAATGAACCAGTAGATAGATAGACTTTTAGAAACATTTTGAGAAGCCAGGTACAAAAGCAGAACAGATTCCATTGGTTTATGTCAAGGACAAAAAGCCCTTGCATTCTATTTTTACGAACATATTTGTTCCTGGTGAAAATTTGCTTAACTTTGTTAATAAAGCTTTTAAACTCTAGAAATCTAAAGAAGTTGTGTTGTGTAAAAAGCATATAATTTATGTGCTAACTCAAATTCTTTTTACCTGTGTTATAGGCTAAAACACAATTTAAATTATAATGTAGAAAATGGTGATTTTGTCTACTTGTCTTTTCAAATTACAAAACTTTTAAAGCACATAAAAGAACATACAATTAAATATTTTAATTTATTTTTTCATTTCTTTTAACTGCCATCATTTACATATCATGCCACATTTATGTGATGAGATTTTAGGTCAAATTATTTGCTAGACATTGGGTGATGATTGAGATATTGTTATAAGGAGAATAAGAAACTTTCAGGCTTTAAGAAATTTTAATTTTTTCATAAGAATTTATGGGGAAGAATATAAATCATTTCTGTTTCCATTTGTTCATTTTAAATATACAAATGATTTTTGGCATCATCTAAGGCTATATTTGCTACAATATATTCAAATCATCTACTCTTTTAGTGCATAGAAATTATTCTCATAGTCTTGTAAATTTTTTGTTGTTGTTATGTCTCTTGCTGACCAAACCTTTCTTAGTGCCTGGAATGCAACCCTCACTATCCCTATCTGCGTCTTGACATCTGAAATAGTTTCCTCCTTTATACTGAAGTTTTCTTTTAAATAGACACAGCTGATTGCTTTCTTTACCTTCTAAATCTATCGTAAAATGTTAAAATCCTTGTATACCTTTTCCATATGTTGTATCTCAGTCTTCTCAATGTTTACTTAAATGCATTTGATAGCATTTGGAAAAAAGAACTTTGGGAAAAAATGAGGTTCTATAGGTACCCAGAGAAAAAATTTAAGCATACTAAACAATGTCTAAAGAGATACCTTTGCATCAGCCAAGGTCTGTGTAGAACTAATATTTATATATATTTCCAGGCACAAAACTCAACTCCAAATGGATCAAAAGCTTCAACATAAATCCAACCACACTGAACCTCACAGAACAGAAAGTGGAAAGTGCCCATGGATGCATAAGCAGAGGAGACTACTTCCTAAATATAACTCCAGTAACACAGACACTGAGAGCAACAATTAGTAAGTGGAACCGCTTAAAACTGAAAAAGCTTCTGTCAAGCAAAGGACATGGTCAACAAAACAAAATGGCACCCAACAGAATGGGAAAAGATCTTCACTAATCCCACATCTGACAGAAACTGGACGACAAAACACAAATAATACAATTTTTTAAATGGGGTACAGATATAAACAGAGAATTCTCAACACATGATTCTCAAATGGCCAAAAGACACAGAAATTCTCATCTTCCTTAGCCACCAGAGAAATGCAAATCAAAACAACTCTGAAATAACATCTTATACTGGTTAGAATGTTCAAGATCAAAAACACTAATGAGAGTTTATGCTGGAAAGGATGTGAAGTAAGGGCAATACTCCTCCATTGCTGATGGAAGTGCAAACTTGTTCAGCTGTGTTTGAAATTAGTATGGTAGTTTCTCAGAAAATTAAGAACCAGTCTACCTCAATATTCAACAATACAACTTTTGGTTATAAACCCAAAGGATTCTCAATCATAACAAAAAGAAAATTTCTCTATTATATTCATGGCAGCATTGTTCATAAGGGTCAGAACCTTGAAGAACCTAGATGCCCCTCATATGAAGAATGGACAAGGAAAATGTGGTATATTTATACAATGGAGTACAACTTAGTGGTAAAAATAATGACATCTTGAAATTTGAAAACAAATGGATGGAACATGAAAATAATATTGAGTGAGGTAACCCAGACCTAGAAAGACAAATACAATATCTACTCTCTCATAAGTGGATATTAGACATAATGGAATGGTTAAGCGCCCTAGAGTCCACAACTCCAGAGAACCTGGACAACAAAGATGAATCTAAGAGAGACATATATGGTACTACTTAGGAAGAAGAAAAAGCCAAGATTTTTTGAGTAAGTTGGGAGAATAGGGGGCAGGGGTAGGTTGGAAGGGGAGAGGTGATGAAAGAAGGGGAGAGGGAAAATGTATAGCTTGATAAAATTAATTATAAAAAAGAAATCATTCTTGTGATATTTTGGTGGATAATGTGGTTTCTTTTTGTCCTAATGTGTAAACTTTGCCTCACGCCAAAGTCAAGAATTTTGGATCAATTCTACTTACAGAGGAAATCTCAAAACAACCTAGAAGAGACTTTTGTGGTTACTAGTGTTAACTCTAATGAAGAAATATAATGAAAAGGAGCAAGTTGATCAAGAAAAAATACTGGGGAAGAAAGGGAGAATCCAAAGATGGAATAGAACTAAGTCTTATATTCAAGAAGGTAAACATATTAAGAAATAGAATAAAGGGAATGTAAATCTCAAGGCAAATTCCTACCCAGCTAAGTTTCCATCCTGTGGAAAGGATCTGAAGAAAAGCTTAGAACCCTGTGTGGTGGTACAGCACTCTTAATGCCTGTTCAAACAGTCATTCTTCTGTCTGGAAGTGGAAGCATAATTGATATGTTTTATTCTTTCAGACTCAAGATATTAGGACTAATATTAAGGTCCTTGATTCATTTTGAGTGGGATTTTGTTTAGTATTAGACACAAAATCTAGCTTCCTTCTTTGTATGTAGCTATCTAGTTTGGCAAACACCATTTGTTAAAGATCTTGTCTTTTCTCAAATGTATAGATAAGACCTCTTTGCCAAAACCCAGCTGACTGGAGGAGAATTAGTTTAATTAGAGGCATCAAATATATTCCATCCATAATTATATCAGTTTTATAGCAGTGTTTTCATTACTATTGCTCTGTAGTATAACTTGAAACTGGAAATGATGATCCCACTGGTAGTATTGTATTTTAATCCTACAGAATTATTTTGAAAACGCAGAGTCTTTAGTTTTTCACATATGAATACTGGAGTCATTCATTCAACACTTTTTGTTTGTTTGCTTTTCAAGACAGGGTTTCACTGTGTAACAGCCCTGACTGTCCTGAAACTAACTCTTTTAAACCAGGCTGGCCTCAAACTCACAGAGACCCGTCTGTCTCTAATTCCCAAATGTTGTGATTAAATTCATGTGTCATCACTGTCTGGCTTGTTCAACTTTTGTAAAGCACTTTTTTTTTCTGACTTTTGATGAGTTTGCTTTGAATCTGTAGATGGCCACTTTCACAATATAAATCTTTCCTAAACATGAAGATGGGAGATATTTTCATTTTGTTTCCTATTTTCAATTTATTATTTCAGGTATATCACTTCTGATCATAACTCTAAATTACTCTATGTTCTACCCCAGAGATATTTAGTTGTTCATGTTCATTGTTCCTTTATTCACAATTGTCAGGTAAGAGAAAAAAATTATATGCTCTTCGGCAGACTAATTGATAATGAAAACATGCTTCATACACATCAAGGAATATAAAAAGGAAGTTGGGAAATATGTAGATAAATGTATGAGAGTGAAAACAATCACTCCATTCCCAAAAACAGTAAGGCTATATATTGACTCTCATCTGCAGATTCCTGCTTTGAATCTTTATATGGATGTTTAAATCTGAGTAGCCTTGTTAAGGAGTCAAAAGAGGATATAAAAGAAAAGGTGATGGAATAGATAAGATGTGAAAAACAGGGGATAATGAAACACAAATGTGAGAGAGGGTGAGGAATGTGTGAGTAGGTGAAGGAACTGTGGGAAAAACAGATGAACTAACTACCCTATCTCTCAAATATCATCAGAGATATTTCTTCTTCTAGAATATGACAATTATATAGAGATTCACAACCAGTCAACATGCAGAAAACAAGAGACTGTGGAATGCTCACATTGAATTGGAGAAGTTATAAACCATACCTTCCCTCAAGGCTTGGAAATCACTATGAGGCACGACAATTGTAAACGCCAGGGGAATCGATGCCTGTAGATAAACTGTATTTATAGGACATAGAAGTAGAGCTACATACAAATCAAAGAGCTGGAACTGCATACACAAGACTTATACAAGATCAAGCAAGTAAAATATCACTGTACATGGAAGAGAGATTCACTTAGAGTTATGGAGAGGAAAAATTTATAGATAGACAAATAGGTAGATAGATAGACAGATGATAGATAGATAGATAGATAGATATGAGAGACAGAGACAAAAAGATCATTCCAGAGTTGAAAGAAAGAAGGATAAATGTATGTGTTTGATGGAAATAATTGGAGGGTAGAAATCAGTGGAATAGAAAATATGTTAAAACATTATGTGCAGATAAAAATACTAAATGTAAATTTTTAAAATAAAAAAAAAGTTCAGTCTCACTGTATATGATATATTTACCTAATAGCTGGTAAAGAGGATGTGGAAATAACAAACATGGACTTGAAAATTGGTACTCAATATTGTAGGATATATTCATTTCTAATTATAATATGTGTTAAGGGGAAGCATAATTCTGATGGTAACTAAGCAAGACCTGATGTAACATCCTGCCACCAGGAGAAACATTGACTAGAAATCCTGGAAATCAAAATAAAACTAAACTAAAGTGCAAGCAAGCAAGCAAACATAAGTACTTATTACAGTAAATACTGCTACTACTAATAAATAAATTGTTAATATTATTAATTATTAATAATATTAAATGTGCATACATTAAGAACAGAGGGTAATGGAAGAAAGTTGTCCAGAGTAAGATGATGAAAATTGTGGCTAAGGATGCAGTGTGACATTTATGAAAAATGTACAGGAAAATACTGAGAAAAATCAAAATGGTGAATTTCTCAAAGTAAAAGAATCAAGCATTTAAGCCAATCCTTTGTCCCCTGAAAAGCATAAAAATTCTAGGAAGGGAAACAGCAGGGCTGACTGCTTGTTTACTCAAAATTTTGCCTAAACGTCCAAATGCCAGTGCGGTGAAGATCTAAGAAACTTAACAAAACATGAAACAAGGGTATGGCTCTGGCTCAAATGAAGACTTAATAATTAAACTTCTGTCAGGGTCTTTACCTCTCATTCAAAAAAATTATCAAATAAACCAAAAGACACTGTTGTTAGAGAAAAATGGTTGGTTCTATAATCTCCACAGCTTACCACTTGGAACAGCTAGGATGCAATTAAAGATTTACTGAGAGATGAAGAATGAACAAAACAGAAAACAAGTCTAGGAGAAAAGATAATCAACTGGCTCTGACCTTCTCACTGTAACCAGAGCACAAGGAAATTTTACAGCAGCTACTGCAACTACCTTTCATAAAGGAGACCAAACACATTCATGGTGCACAAGTAAGAACCCTTAGAATACTCATGAAAGATATCATTTTAAGTCATGAGCTATCTTAGAAAACCAAAAACATAAGAAGATCAATAAATATAATTGAACTACATAAAATAAAATATTGAACATATTTCTCATCACAAAATTAATTTAATATTTAAATGAAAGTAACAAAAGAGGAATAAATACATTTGAATACCAGGACATAGTTTAACAAATGATCTATTTGGAAAACAGAAAAAGAAATGACTTTAATATGAAATAAATCCTTAGGAATATATTCTATAATAATAATTTCAGTCTGGGCAGTGGTGGTGAATGACTTTAACCCTAGTATTCAGGAGAGAGAGGCAGGTGGATATCTGTGAGTTTGAGGCAAGCTTGATCTACAGTGCTAGTTCTAGGACAATCAGCAAATCTACACAAAGAAAGCCAGTCTCTAAATCAAAGAAACAAACCAACAAATAATAATTTCATTAGAATTATACAAAAAGGAAAAAAAGGTGAAAATTTAGTGATAATATTTATCAATAAGAAATGGTTCAATCATATTATTTAATATTTACCTAAATACTAAAATACTAAAAATACAGTGTATAACATGAAATTACATATGTATATATATACATATATATATATATATATATATATTCCAACAAGAACCATAGATTCACAAAATCTTCAGTATCAGAACTTTTATTTTGTATGTTTCACAAGAGAGATTCAAGGGATTCTCAAAACAATATGTACAATTCTGTAGCCCCTGGTTGCCTCTCTGAATTTGAAAATAAGTCCCGACTGCTGAAAACATCTCATACTTAGGACACAGGACTTACTTACGTATTTCCTGCAGGAGCTAACATGAAAGAGAGTCTTTTCTGGGCTCTGGATTCAATAGTATCAGAAAATACTATATATACATATACTTATATATATATATATATATATGTAAAGAGAGAGGGGGCAGAAGAAATATTATAGAGCCAAAAATACCAGGAAGCCTTCTGTAAAACAGTGTTGTATAAAAATTACATATAAACAGAATCATAACAATAGCAATAACAATAGAAACACTGTAACATAGGAAAGGTAAAAATTCATGGTGTCCCACCTCTGGGCAGAATTTAGAGACATTTAATGACTGCATAATGATGGAAAATTAGCCTCTCACAGAAGTGAGTCTCTCTTTCTTTTGCTTTTCTTTTTACACAACACAGTTTCTTTGGAACCTATCCTAGAACCAGTTCTTTTTTTTTTCTTTAATTTATTTATTTATTAAAGATTTCTGTCTCTTCCCCGCCACCGCCTCCCATTTCCCTCCCCCTCCCCCAATTAATTCCCCACCCTCAGCCCGAAAAGCAATCAGGGTTCCCTGTCCTGTGGGAAGTCCAAGGAACCCCACCTCCATCAAGGTCTAGTAAGTTGAGCATCCAAACTGCCTAGGCTCCCACAAAGCCAGTGAGTGCAGTAGGATCAGAAACCCATTGCCATTGTTCTTGAGTTCTCAGTAGTCCTCATTGTCTGCTATGTTCAGAGAGTCCGGTTTTATCCCAGGCTTTTCTAGACCCAGGCCAGCTAGTCTTGGTGAGTTCCCAGTAGAACATCCCCATTGTCTCAGTGTGTGGGTGCACCCCTCGCGGTCCTGAGTTCCTTGCTCATGCTCTCTCTCCTTCTCCTCCTGATTTGGACCTTGAGATAGAGCACACTGGTCTTGAACTCACAGAGATCCATTTTCTTCTGCCTTTCAAGAGCTGGGATTAAAGATGTGAGCCAACACTGACTGGATCAAGGTGAGTCTCTTAATTGACTAACTAATACAAAGTGTTATACTTGAAACCATATACACACAAACAAAACTCAGCATGATTATATATAATATATATGTATCTGTGAACATATATAATACTTTTAAAGACACATGTAACAATAATATTCAAAGAAAAAGAAGATTTCAATTTGAGAATGCTGTGGTATGCATGGAAGCATTTGTAAAAAAAGGACTTGGCAGATCCCAGAGGGAGAAGTTGGAAGAATGAAGGTGTCACAATCACATTTTATTGAAAATGTATAAGAATAAGAAAACAGTTATGTTTTCATCAAAATGTGAAGCTACATACATGGAAAAATTTCCATTCTGTGCCTCTATTCATCTCAGTCCTTCCCCCAAAATTATCAAAACCTAAGATTAGTCATCTAATATAAAAGCAGTGAAAAATTAAATTTCATATAATGAGTATGCTCTCATTAGAGATTTAAACCTCATGTGCTGAAAGAAAAGAAAAATTGGGATTATCAAACCAAATTCTTTTTGCACAATATATCTACTATAATGTAGGAAAATTAACACATTTCAAAGACAGAATATGTCTGTAGCATAGCTACCTTAAGTCAATCACTAAATGAACATCTAAATAGCAGGAAACATTATCAAATGCAATAAAAATATAATGTAATATAAAAATTGTAACATTTATATCCTAAGGTTTTTAACAAGTGTATGTTTAATGGTAGTGACTTAGTTATTTAATACATAATTGTTGTAATGCAATGAAGGGAAGGCATGCACTTAGAGATCAAAATCCACTACCTACATCAGATTATAAAATTAAGCTTATATACAATTTGTGCACTTGGAAGTTCATGTATATGTATGTATGTGTGTATATATAGCAAATATAAATACATATCATATATATGATGATTCTATATATTGATAAAATAACCATTCAAATTTGTGTGTCAGAAGAAATTAAGTGCATCAATATTACTTCCCCCATGTTTGCTACTGTCCAAAAACGTCATAGCAACCTAGATGCCTCATTTTTCCAACATGGATTGAAGACAATTTATTCTGCAGGAAATTTCTAGGATTTCACACCAGTTTCCTTGTCCATAGTGTGAAAACACCCATTCGTGAATGACCTGTTCAAAACTATGTAAGTCAATCTATTGCAACTCCTTTTAATATATATCTATTGTATAATATGGGATCCTTTAGAGAACACTGATTAATTACAACCAATGAATAAATGAAGTGGAAATAAGTTTTCTAAATGAAACAAATAATAATAAAATCATAAAACTTCAATTTGGTCTTCAATAAATAAGCACAATAAAAAACTAATAACTAGAAGTCAAGACTAAACTTATATTATCAACCAGTAAGTTGAACACCAGAGACTAGATAGCCAAGGGAGCTAGGTTAAAACCAAATACTACTAGTCTAAAAAATACTGATAAAATAGTAATGATTTTGCTTGAAAGCCATCTTGACAGAGGGTGAGCATCTGCAGTGGGAGAGGGACAGAAAAATACACCATACAGACAGAATTTATATGAGAAGTTTATTGAGAGAAAGGGAAAGGTGATGGAAGAGACTGGCCTTTGGGGACAGGAACAGAGGAAGAGAAGAGAGAATGAGATAGAGAAATGGAAGTATCAGCATAAATAGAGAGAGGGGGGAGGGGAGGGGAAAGGAAAGAAGAAGGGAAGTGGGAGGGAGAGGAAGAGGGAGAGGAGGAGGAAGTGGGAGAGCAGTCCTCAATGGAATGTTTCCATCAAATCCCTCCCATTGGAGCTCAGAAAACCCCACAGAAGAGAAAGCAGAAAGACTGGAGGAGAGGGGATGGTGGGCACCAGGAGATCAAGGCTCTATGAAACAACTAAGCAATGCTCATATGAATTCACAGAGATTGAAGCAAGCACCAGGCATGCTTGGGTCTGGTGAGTAACTGCGATGAATAGAGGGAGGGGAAACTGCACTCCGGTTATAATATACGGGAAAATAATACTTTCAATAAGTAGGACAGAAATGATTCGAACACTGTGCTAGCTAGCTTCTGTCAACTTGGTATATGCAACAGTGACTGGTGGGAGAGGGTCCAGTCCATTGTGAGTGAGGCCAACTCTGGGCAGGTGGTGTTGAGTTCTGTAGGGAAATAGGCTGAGCAAGTCATGACGAGCAAGCCAGTAAGAAACCTTCTTTCATGCCTGTATCATCTCCAGCATCCAGCTTCTTACCCTGACTTCCTACAATGATCAGTTATGATGTGGAAGTTTAAAACAAATAAATCCTTTCTTGACCTCCTTCTCAAAATGTATTTTCATATAGTAGTTTTTATCACAGTTATACTTTAAAGTTTATTTCATCATTTTAAGTCTATAATTTATATGTTAATTAAAGCTAAAAATGTTCGGCCGGGCGATGGTGGCGCACGCCTTTAATCCCAGCACTCGGGAGGCAGAGGCAGGCGGATCTCTGTGAGTTCGAGACCAGCCTGGTCTACAGAGCGAGTTCCAGGACAGGCTCCAAAGCCACAGAGAAACCCTGTCTCGAAAAACCAAAAAAAAAAAAAAAAAAAAAAGCTAAAAATGTTCCTTTAACTAAATAAATCAATGCTAAACTTACTCCTTATTTAAGGACTCCTTTCCAATCTTAGAGACTAGTAAAGTTTCAGAGGTAAGAGAACACACAGGAGTCATAGCCCATCTTATCTACCTCTGGTCTGGCCATAGTTAATGCAGCTTGGTTTTGGCTATAATCACTGGTTCAACACACTACCATTGATTTTTCAATCAGACTTGAAGCTAGGAAGAAGCAGCTTCTTCTTTTTCCTTCCCAGTGGTTAATTTTCTCTCCTACTGAATCAGAGTATTTATTTGCTAGCACAGTCTTTATTTATCACCTCTTCCTGCTTCGCATCTTCCTGTCAATGCAATCAGAGCCCATACTAATTAAAAGTTGCTTCTTAGCACTTCCAGTCACTTGCTATTTTAACCAAGGAGGAGCTTTTAAAATTTCAAAAATAATGTGTAATTGCTTTTGAAAATAGCAGACACATAATTGTGATATTATTACATTTTTCATTGCATAGTGCCCTTCTTACGACTTCAGTTCACATAATGGGAGGAATTTCATCTTAATTAGTAATCACATGTATATGTATATTTGTCTATATTGATATATAATATATTCTATTGAATATTTTAAAATAATTCAACCCTCAAAATATACAACTGAATTTTACCTATTATTCACCAAATAATGACATACTTTTGTGAAACTTCACCTGCAAAGGAGTTTGACTTATTTATTTATTTTATATTTATTATGTATACAATATTCTGTCTGTGTGCATGCCTGCAGGCCAGAAGAAGACACCAGACCCCATTAAAGATAGTTGTGAGCCACCATGTTGTTGCTGGGAATTGAACTCAGGACCTTTGGAAGAGCAGGCAATGCTCTTAACCTCTGAGCCATCTCTCCAGCCCTGTAATTTGACTTTTATTGATATTCAAAGATAATGTGTAAAACCAGTATAGTTATTGATTATTTAATTCAGGGATTTTTGAATCTGTTTTTTTTTATCCAAATGATTTTTGTTAGTGTAGAGTTTATTAAGAACTTATGTTGAAAATAAATATACCTGAATAGCTTTATGGTTCAAAATTGAAATTCTCTGCCAGTTCCAGGATAAATAAAAGATGTTTAAGACTTTAAGATATATGATCACTGGACTATTATAAAGAAAAGCATTTCTTTAAATTGATTTTATATTAAAAGTACTGCTAAGTTTATGAAGATAATTATTTGGTAAAATGAGAATTGTTCTTATAAACATGTTTTACTGGAGCATATCAAGGAGTATCTGATCAATTCTAGCTTAAACTATTTTACTTTTCTAAAGTAGCTAAGGGGAATTGGAAAGATGCTCAGTGTGCATGAGCATTTATTGTAAAGCAGGAGATTAGCTGGTCATAGCCTGTGGTCATAAATGCATATATAATCCACACTGTTGTAGTAGCACTCAAAGGGGGACTGCTATATTTACTGAGTTTAAATCCTGCTCCAAGTTCTCTGAGAGACACTGTCTCAAGGGAATAACTTGGTGAACGATAGAACAGGATACCTGAAATTCTCTTTGTGCCTGTGAATGCACTCACTAGCATACACAACAGGAGACAAATGTGCATACTACACACACACGCACACATACACACAATGCACTAAGTGAATAAGGTTCATCAGACGTAATTCTGACCAGTTTAAACCTGTACATTTGTGGTGAGTGCTACGGATGACAAACATATATGTGCGTATGAACACACAGATTTTTAAGTTTAAGACAGTACTTGCACATTGAGTTAAGCTAAGGTGGTCTTTAGAGCTTCTGCAAAAGAATTGTGAAACATCCAAAATGGAACACTTGACCAAAATTAGTCAAATCATGTGTAGTGTGTATACAATTGAATCCCTGCTAATAATTTAGATATACAGAGCAAATAGAGTATCCTTTAAAATAATTTTGTATCCCAGAAAATTAGTGATATTGTCTCTGGACAACTTTTCACAAAGGGAAAACAAAGTAATATACCTGCTCTTCTCCTGTTCTTTTGTATCTCGCTCATCACTTATTGATGAATGTAGGTTAGAGGCTAAAAGCCTTGTTAATATTCACAATCATGATTAGCATCAGTTTGCAATAAGTCACATTAGATCAAAATAATACATGTCGTCACTGACAGAATGCTTGCTGGTCATTCAAAGGATAGTCAGAATCCATTAACAAAATTGACTGTGTTATGCCCTATGCCATTGTTGGACTCAAGGAAGACAAAAAAGAAAATCCTCGTGCTTTCTGAATTATTAAAGAAATTATCTGTATAGTAAATTTATACAAACAAGCTAAAAAATTGTATATACATGCATAGATACATCATTCTATACATAAATATGTAGATCATTAATGATAAGATTTTATATTCAAGCAAAAAACTGACCTAGAAATAAGCATTAAGAGGTGCACAGTGTAGATATTACAAATCATATAGCATCTTATGTACAGCAAATCAATAAATAGAGGAAAAGACCTAATAGTATTCCTGAATGTAAAACATAGTTTGTGAATGAAACCCAAAATTCATAAGGGAAGACTGATTAGGTGTCTTTAGTAACATCACGGAAATCAAAGTTTGAGAGTATTTGCAATATATATATATATATATATATATATATATATATATATATATGATAAATAAATTGGATTGAAATAGAGGAGCAGAAATGAGAATGGAGTTATGAAATATTAAGTTTTGGAAAATATTAATTACAATGTTCTGTTTCATTGTAATGCCATTTGTCTTCAGCAGATTTCTCTTGAAGGCAATAATGAGAGTGAAGCCAACAATTAACAATAATAATGTCCTTTCTTTTTCTTTATTTTTTTACACAAAGAGAACAGGAATAGTATGGCAAATATAATTGTCAACAATTCATCATCTATTCTTGAAATAACTAAAATAAAAGAGCTTGAAGATTTTTAACACAAAATTAAATTTTTGCATGAAGTAATAAAGTACTAATTACTTTGATATAATATGTGGTACTTATCACAACATACCCTACAAACACTTTACTATTCCATCACTTTCAAAGCAAGAGTGTTACATAATATGAAGAATAACCATATTATATATTTTTTAAAATGTACAAATATAACAATGTCAACTAGAAGACAATTGATTTTTTTTCAGGGTAGGAAAATATGGCATTTTCATTTGCACATACATAAGAAATCATGAATTGATTATAAGAAAAAAATATTTGATGTAAATATTTAAGTATTATACATACATATAAATTTGTCCTATGATCACACAGAGATCACAAAAGATTATGACTATCTGTACCAACCGAATCAGGAGGTTCATATTTCCAAGACAGCTTAGACACCAAACATGAACCTGTTGACAATGATGATAATGATGAAACATGTAAGAATATGAATAGATTTCAAAAGTTTTGCCAAAAATAACATACAAATTGCTCATATTTATAATTTCAGATATGTACAATACAGGAGTAGGAAGAACTCTAGTCTTTAATAATAAAGATCCTATCTTTCATCAGGAAAGGCAAAGTAAGAACATTATAAATTTTAGAGATATATAAATATTCAGCTCCTGAAAGGTGACATCTAAACTTGATTATTGATATACTTGTTTCTTAAACTTTTGCTCTAGAAAAGCATACAGAACTTAAATGTTTTACAATGATACAAAGGACTTGCTTTTCATTAACTTTATAAAACATATTTGATGAAATAATATGAGGTAGAAAATGCCCACGTTGACCATGAGACTCCATCAAAACATTCACTTCCTTATTCTTGGCAAAATTGATTGCCAACAAGATTGTTTCATATGCTATTCTGGTTTCTATACACAACTTATAATCAAGTACAGCAGGAGCATAATAGTAGTAACAAAGTCTACTATTAAAGAAGACAGCAGTTTCTGGTTTTGAAGGCTTCCAGGCTTTCAAGAGTGTAAAATATATTCTGTGAAAAAATTACTTCTGTTAAGACATTAAGTCAAGGTAATTCTAAAAAAAACTACTATCAAAATCTTAAAAAGGGATGAGATGAATGGTCACTGACAGTACTTCAACTTACCATGCTGAAATTTAACTACAAACATTAGCATCTCTCCATCTTCTAATGAACTTAATTTCTGTGTGTCATATGCAAGGTTAAGCTATTGAATTTATTAATTTACGTCAATCATTACTCACTTTTCATTTTTCTACTTTAATCTACTCCAGAAATGATTTAAGGAAAAGTAAGCTTCACAGTTGCGAATGGAAGGAAATGGGCATGTCTTGTATAAAGAGTAATTGTTATAAATTTAGTATCCAGAACATTTGCATCCTCAGTTGAAAATTGTTTTCTTTTTGATACTACTTAAACATCCTTAAAGGTGACATACAGAATTTATTTAGCATTATTTAACATTAACATATTGGGCTATTTGTTTTGTATAAAATGCTGTTTCCTTGGGAGCAAATACTTATGTTTTTTCAGTTCTCAAGACTGTAAGTTATATCAAGACATCTGAAAATTTGTTTGCTGGTGAATACTCAATTCCTGGTCCAAATATTCAAATACTGCTGGCTGCCTTTTCAATGTGTACTTACATGAATCTTTCTCTCTCTCTCTCTCTCTCTCTCTCTCTCTCTCTCTCTCTCTCTCCTGGCCTCTATCCTCTATCCATCATTCTTCTTGTGCTTTTCACACATCTTTCTTCTTTCTATTCCTCTTTCATTGTATTTCTTAATCATATTTACTGTAAGTGGAATTCTGTCCTGACCAAATTTTTTATGTGAATGTCACAATTCCCAGAGTAAACGTATTTAGAGATAGGTCCTTGAGAAGTACTTTGGGATAGTTCATGTTATGAGATGGAATTATTATATCATAATTTTTAGTTTGTGATTATGAAATAATCTGCAAATGTAATGTTAACATGTATCCTCATGATGAAATGACTAACAAAAAATTAAATCCTATAAAGTTATAAAATTACTACCTACAAGTAAACATGACCTAAAGTAAATTTGCCTTTCATAATATTGCAAAGATACTGAAGATATTAAAGAGTATTTTGTCCTTGTCATCAGCAAGGAGAGGATTAATGCTGTCATGTTCTTCCTATACTACCTTTCCAGGACAAATTACATTTTTCTAACCTTGGGACCTTAATCAAAAGCAAATAAATTTGAGCTGGTATTAATCTGCAGTTACCACTGCCAACCATTCCACAAAAAAAGCAAGGTCAGCAGTGTGCCTGTAAAGAAGGAAACATACTTAACTGGAGACCATAGATGAGAAGAAAAAATTTCAAGGACAATGTACAAACTGAGACTGCCTTTTAAGAGAAAAACATTGGAAGCAAATGTTTTTAGCCTTTTAAACGAAGAATTATAAAATCTGTATTCTTTTATTTATCTAGAGAAACATCCTATTGAAACAACTTGGAATTCTATTATAATTAAAACAGTACAATTAAAACTATGATATTCAGCTATGTTTTTTTTTAAATGAGTGGCATGATAATTTAAAGGTTGGTAACATCTGTTAATATTTTAGTAGCAGGTACTTGTTAAATTGTCATCAAATTCCTCTTCTGAAACTTTACTCATCACCACTTCAATCTTGACTATTCAGGCTGTTGAAGACTCCACTGTGTCCTAAATCTAGAGTTTATTAAGTCTGTCTTTTAATTTATTTGTTTGTTTCATATATACATATTATATTATCTTCCCATTCAGTCATTCAGCATTAAAATAAAATTAGATGTTGGCTGGATGATGTTTGTTTCTTTCAAAATTGTGGTCACAATGTTGATAATTATGTCTATTCTATGCAAATGTTGTTTCCATAGTCCTTTTCTAGTAAGAGAGACGGGTTTTCACTTTGTGCTCCTTTGATTTTTATTATAAATTTCAGTAAGTTTGGTAATCAATAATCATGCCTTGTATTGTCTTGGCATTTCCTCCACCAAAAAAAAAAAAATCAATTTCTTCCCCTCTAATTCAGCCTCATCAAAGTTTAGGTCTTAAAAAATGCAGTCAAATTCTTCACTGGAAATATAAGACAAGATAATAGACACAGTTTCAGAAAGGGTTATGTTCCCTCTGTTAGCACAAGTGTCCACTCTCCCATTTCCATCTTCATTCCTGCCTTTGTATCTCCCCCAACAACAGCTATTTTGCGCTGCACTGATTGCATAAATATTGCCTCTTCTAATCAGCATCCCTACTATCTCCCATAGTCCCTCCATGGACCAGCCTTAAAGGATATGAACAGCAGCCTGGTTTAGAACAATACTGGCTCGATTATTAATACTTATTGTCTCTCTTGCTTTCCTTGTTTCTGACAAGATACATGCTCACAATAACTCAATGGACAGATTTATTTTGGCTCACCGTTTAAGAGAGGACTAGGTCCATTATTATGGTGAGAAATGGTGGTGATAACACAAAGCAATGGTCACATTGCACACACAATCAGACCACATAGGAATGTTGGCTGATGCTCAGCTCAATGTTTTCTTCTTCAACTTTTTTATTCAGACTGGAATGCCAGCACACAGGGAAAAGATAATTAATATTTCACATTTTATACCAAAACTCCTTGTATATGCTTTCTCAAAAATGTCCAATTGTGTGCCTCCCAGGTAACTTCCAGATTGAACATGAAGATTAACTGTCATAGTAATAAGTCTAATAAATAATGAATAATGAGTCTAATAAATCTATGAAGCCATGACCACTAATAATTATGTAAATATTGTGCTCAGATACAACTTACTTTCTTTCTTTAATTTTCTTAAAATTTGGACTCAGATACAATTTAGCATCTTTCTTTAACTTTCTTAAATATACCTGAGTCTTAACTTGATCACTACTATTTTTCTTTACAAACACATATATCTTTTCCCTGTGAGCTAATGTAAAGTTTCTTTTATTGTTAGCTAGAATGTTTCAAAACTTTCTTTGTTATTTCTATTTTTTTCATAAAGTAGAAAGACAGATTTTTTTCTTTCCCATTCACCAAGACAGTTTCTAATGATTTTATGTCATACCTTAAATATAGTCATGAAGAGTTTATGTAATCATTGAAGAAAGACCTTTCATATCTAAAGAATGTCAACCTAATGATTCATCATAGTGCATCCTCATTATTTCAGACACATTTCAGAAGTATTTGCAGCAAGTAATTTGTTCCAACATGCATCTATTATCATTTTTAAGTTTGTTAATATTCATGGTGAAAAGACAATTTTTCATAATTCTTATTTTGATTACGTATTCTTCTAAGGAATCTCTAAAACACAGGAAGGCTTTCTACTCAGCTGTAACATATCCAATTTTCCTGATTTCCTCTCTTAAATTCATTTTGTATGCATGTTATGAATGCATATTTGAGTATGTACATTGGTATGTGTGAGTTTGGGCACTTGTGAAGCAACTGCAACATATGTGTGGTGGATAGAGCATAATTTTGGATGTCAGTCTTTGTGTTCTACCATGTTTGAGACATGGTGCTTTGCAATTATCTGTTTCATATACCAGAGTAGTCAGCCTGTAAGGTTCTCAAAATTCCCCTGTTGCAGGGTTTCTATTATTGTGGATAAACACTGTAATCCAAAACAACTAGGGGAGGAATAGGTTTATTGTAGCTTACAACTCTTAGATTATCACCAAAGGAAGTCAATACAAGAACTCAAGGCAGGATCTTGGGGGCAATAACTGAAGCAGAGTTCATGAAGTATCGTGTTTTTAGATTATTCCTCAAGGTTTTCTCAGTCAACTTTTTTTTTTATTTTTTCAATTTTTTTTATTTTATTTTTTTAATTAATTTATTTATTAAAGATTTCTGTCTCTTCCCCGCCACCGCCTCCCATTTCCCTCCCCCTCCCCCAATTATGTAATGGATGAAGAAAGTATGGAAAATATACATATTAGAGTACTACTCAGCAGTAAAAAACAAGGGCTTCTTGAATTTTGCATGCAAATGGATGGAAATAGAAAACACTATCCTGAGTGAGGTAAGCCAGACCCAAAAAGAGGAACATGGGATGTACTCACTCATATTTGGTTTCTAGCCATAAACCAAGGACATTGAGCCTATAATTAGTGATCCTAGAGATGCTAAATAAGGAGAACCCAAAGAAAAACATACTCATCCCCCTGAATATTAACCTTCAGCAGGCGATGAAAGGAGACAGAGTCAGTCAACTTTTTATACCATGCAAGAAAATAGGCCAAGGGTTGACTCAACCACAGTGGACTGGGCCCACCTTCAGCAATATTTAATCAAGAAAATGCTCTACAGATTTGGCTATAGGTCAAGCTTATTAAGGCATTGTCACAATTAAGATTTTTTTTCACAATGACTCTGGTGCATGTGTCATGTTTACATAAAACGACAACATATCATCTCATCAAATGTCTGGGATTGTAGACACATACAGTGGAGCCCATCTCTACATGATTTCTGGAGGTTAAATTCATACACTTTACATTATTGGTAAGTATAGAGCTTTCTATTTTCAAAAGAGCATAAGTCTGATTAGAAAAGTGAACAAGTCAAATCAAGGTCTTTTTTACTGAAACCTTGACTGATACTTTGTAGGTTTCATACCATGCATCCTCATCCCATTCCTCTCCCCACCTGGCTCTCTCACCAGAAATAGGTACTGGGGGGAAGGGCAGAAAGGCATCTTTCTCTCTCTCATTCCACCTCATGGTAAAAGAGGGGGACAGGATCATCTCTCTTGCTTTCATGCCCTCAGAGCTGATTCACCTCCACCACCTCCAACTGGGTGAGCTCTAATGTGAAGCCCAGGTGGGGTGCACAGCCTGCTCTACCATGTCCTGCAGGAGGTAAGCCACAAGACTAGTTCTCCAATTTTTGTGATCTCAGGGTCAGCCCCGTACCTTTTAGTGTTGTCTCACCTCTGCTCAGAAAACAGTATTAGCTTACTTGTGATGTCCAGGTGAGGTGAACACCTGTGGTGAGGGGTGGGGTCATCATCATTCCTGAGTCTGGGGGCCAGCTCTCCTTCTGCAATATTTAGGAAGGGGCAGGGACAGCTATCCTAGGGCCAGTGAGGGACAGGGAAAGCACAGCATTGTTAGGTTTCCTGAGCCTCTTTATTTTCCAGGGAAAGGTGAGTGCGCTATCAGCCCATTCCACAGACTCATGATGCAGGACAATCAGACACAATAGGGAGTCTAAGCAGGAACTCAGTTTACTACTGTGAGCATAAGCTTATGTATGTTAATTGACATCCTGTGATGTGGGGGTACCTTCAGTCAATGAGAGGCAGCCAAACCCTCCCTCTGACCGGAGGGGCATCTACCTAGTTTTTGCTGTCTCATCCTCACTCAAACTCGAGCCAGGCTTTTCTCTGTCCTACAGGCCTCGAAGTATAGACACTGAACTCATGCGAGGCTTTTTTTTTTTTTTTTGTCTTTATAGGCCTTGAGGTACAGGCCCTGAGATAATTTTGGCCCAACAGCATGGACCCAGGATTTCAACACATTTAGTTCCTATGATCTCTATAGTAACACAGGCCATGGATAACAATATGGACCTGAGCTGCAGCAGGACCATGGACTCAGATATAACCCTTAGCACCAGCTTGGTCTGGGCATCACCATGGCCCTGGTGGCAATATAGGCCATCCAGATCATCATGGCCCTTTCAGACATCAGCATATAAGTTGTTGAATTTAATTTTACTTAAATGTTTGTGATAATTAATCGTCATTGCTAATACTGCAAGTTTTAGAATCCCAAAACTGTGAGACACAGCTCTGGGTCATTCTCTCTGGGAATTTCCAAGAGGACTGACATACTGGAAAAGTGAGAGTCAAAAACCCTCCATGAATATGGGATGCAACATCCAACAGACTGGTAAGCAGATGAGAAAAATGGGAAGGAGAAGGTCAGAGCAGGAATGTCTGCCCAGTTCTTTTTGTTCTAATGCAACTACAGCAGCTGTTATTACCTGCAAATACCAGACTCCAAGTTCTCCACACTGTTGGGAAGAGGTATGTTCTCCCTCAGGGTTTTTTGGACAGCCCCAATTTCTTTGGCCAAGTTCTGGCTAGAGATCTCTCAAACCTTGACCCAGATCCTAGCACACTCCTCCAGTACATCAGTGATCTCATTCTCTGCAGTCCTACATTGCCTTGTCCCAGAAGGACACTTCTGTGCTCCTGAACTTCCCTGGGATATTGAGTCTCACCATCTAAGACTAAGCTGTGCTCTCCTACATTGGTATATTTGGATGTTCAACTTAGCCCAGGGTCAAAGACCCTCATCTCTGACAGGGTCTAGGCCTTATGGGACTTATAGCCCCCAACTGTAGGGGTTCAAATCCTCCCATTTTTGGGACCTGTTAGGGTTATTCCACCATTGGATCTATAACTTTGCCATTACAGCCAAGCCAAAAATATCAGGCAGCCAAAAATATCTTCAAGCGGCCTCTCACCCATCCAGTCATTGCCCACCGCCACTTCTCTCTTTTGCAAGATGCCCTTCTAACTGTCCCTACTCTTGGTCTTACAGACCCCATGAGTCCTTACTATCTCTATACAGATGAGAGGTCAAAAGTGGCCACAGGAGTTCTAACCCAATAGTCTGGGCCTTTGAATCATGTGGTCACCTTTTTATCCAAACAGCTGGACTTTACCATCTGTGGATGGCAACCATGCCTGAGAGCCTTGGCAACACTCACTTGGAACTCACTCTGAAGGTTCTCAAGATCACCTTTTCCATGCCAATCATGGTATATTCTACCAATCACCTCTCAGGCCTTCTGACACATTCCTTTCTCTCTCTCCTTGAGTCTTCACATGTCCAGGCTTTTCACCTACTGTTTCTAGAAAACCCCCAAATTACTTTGTCCTCCAGTCCTGTCCTAAATCCTGCAACTCTCCTTCCTGCTCCCTTCCCTTCTGGCACCTTCCGCAGCTCTTGTCCAGAGACTGTAGAGGTTTTAATTTCATTGTGTCCCATTCTTCTAGATCAGTCACTTACAGATTCCCAATGTACCGCTTGTTGATGGAAGATTCCTTATAGACAAATCAGGAAACCACCAGGCAGCATATGCAGTGGTCACTTTCACTAACGCAGTTGAAGTGACTCACCTGCCAATGGAAACCTCCTCACAAAAGGCCAATTCAATTGCCTTGACTAGGACACTCCAAAGAGCCAAGGGCCAACAGGCCAATATCTATACTGACTCTAAATATGCCTTCTTACTAGCCCATACTTATTCTGCACTCTGGAAAGAAAGGGGCTTCCTTACTACAAAGGGCATTTCCTTAGTTAAGGGACCCCTTATAGCCAACCTCTTGGAGGCCCTCCAGCTCCCTGCATAAGTAGCCATTATTCATTGTCAGGGACACCAATCCTCCAAGGACCCAGTGACTTTAGGCAATGTCAAGGCTGACTCAGTTGCCTGGGGGCTGGCCTCCAATTCCTATGATTCCATAGAACATATTTTGTTCTTAACTCCCTCCTAGCATCCCTGTTACCAATCGAAAGAGGGGGAAAGCTCATAAAAATGTGGACCACAAAAACAAAGGATGGATAGTTGTAGTTAAATAACTCTCTCATCCTTCCTCAAGACCAGGAATTGCTGATCAATCATTTCAGACATCCACCAGACCTTACACATAGGCCCCAATGCTTTGTTCTGCTTCTTGTCTCCTCTTTGACCCTACCCATCTCCAAGATCATATTTAACAGGTTAGCTCCTCTTGTCAGACATGTTCCTAGGCAAATCTACAGGGGGCTCTTCAAATAAACTAGTCTCTAAATCAGCTTTGTGAATACCAACTGGGCAAAAATAGGCAGGTTGATTTCACTCATATGCCTACTCATAAAAACTTCATTATTTCCTAACACTTGTGGACACCTTTTTACAGAATGGATAGAAGTGTTTCTGGCCTCCAGTGAAATGGGCAGATGTGATGGCTCAGGTACTCCTGGACCACGTCATTCCTCGGTTTGATGTGCCATGAACCATCCAGACAGATAATGGGCCAGCTTTCACTTCCAGGGTCATGGAGCTTGTGTCAGAAGCTCTCAACATCTCCTGGAAATTCTACACCCACTACCATCCACAATCCTCGGGAAAGGTGAAGAGGGCTAATGGGCTCATCAAGCAATAGCTAATCAAGCTCTCCATTGAACTCAGGTTATCTTGGTCCTCCCATCTCCCCATTGCCCTTACTCGCCTCAGGGTCACCCCATGTTCCCCTATGTGTCTGAGCCCTTTCAAGCTCCTTCATGGCAGGCCCTTTCTCCTCAACCATCACCTCCCAGCCCAAATTTCTCCACTGGTGAGGTATCTACTCTATCTCACCCTTCTGAGGTCCCTTCTCCATTCACATGCTGACAGTTGTTAACTGCCCCCACACCAGTGGACCCTAATGCTCCTAAACCTGCCCCGCTCTCCCCAGGGGACAGAGTAATCCTCAAACATTAGCTCCTAGGTCTCTTGAACCTCAATGGACAGGACCTCACATGGTAAACTTCACTACCCTCTCAGCTGCCAAGCTCGTGAAACACCTATACTGGTACTATGTCTCTAGGCTCAAGTAGGCACCTACTCAGGATACTTGGTTTGTCCCAGAGTTAAGACTATCCAACCCCAGGTTTTCCAAAATGCTATAATGAGGGACCTATCTGCTCCTCATCCTGGCACATTCATCTTTGGTGATAATAACAAGGTGAATAATAATATTTTTTTCTCCTAGTCACCTGCTTTTTCATCTCCCTCAAGAAACAGATACCTGATGTTTCTGGGATGACAGTAAACAGGATGCCTCTCCATCCACATATCTCACTGAGCATGAAGCACCCCCCCCACCGTGCGCACACACACACATTGCCCCATATCCATGGAAAGTAGCCAGACTTGAGTTGACACCCTTTATCCAAAGAGAGCCTAAAATGTTGATCATGAGTATCACCTCCACTTCCTGTCACTCCTTATACAAAGAATCTGGAATGTAACCCCAGCCTAAGGCCTTCATCTTTGGAAAAACCCCTGCCCTAAGCCCATCAAACATTGATTTCCCAGGGAGAAACAAAGGAGCCCTCCAAACTTTGACCTTTCCAGGAAAGGTCAAAACAACTCCCATATGCTATTTAAACTGTCCCCCCAAAATAAACATGCGGTCTTTCCTCTTCCTCTTTAGTGGTTTCCATCTCCCACCCTGAACCACCTGAGAGCACAGGTGTCCAATTAAACCTGGATATCTTTTTATTTGGTTTCATTCGGTCTGATTGGGATTATTTGCATCAGCAGAAAGGCTCATTTTTAGGAACATTCTTAACAAGTTTCTTTAGTGAATTTTGAATAAAACAGTGCCACATCCAGTCTCTGAACTGCTAAAATTGGGGGGGGGGGATCTTTGCATTTTACTTTAGCATAAATGCTTTTGAAAATAAAAAAGTTTTATATAGATATGTTATAAAATACATCAATGAATAGTGATCATATTAATTAGTTTATTTTTAAAAATCTAAAATTGGTTTTCTGAAAGTTAGACTAATAAAGGTATTTTGTGTGTGAAATTTCTTAAATATAAACATATATTTTAGATATTGTCTTTAGATATTGTCTCATTCAGTTCACCCTAACAATCATCCATGCATTCATCTAACAATCATTATTTGGCTATATGTGTGCATATATTATCCATTAATTATAAATATTAGAAGATACAAATATATAGTTTCAGATATTATTCCATGAATAGGCCCTAATTTGTTTGCTCTTTCAAGATGTGCATAAACAAACCCATTTCATCCTTAGCTAGAAAAATTGAATACAATTTAATTCCAATTCAAATAATGTCAAATTAAACAACAGACTCATGTGTGTAATAATATGTCTACAATCAAATAAGAAATATAAGAAAATGTATAGCATAAACCTGTAGAATACACACCATTATGTTTGCAAATAAATTTAACAGTTAAAAATGAAATAATTATCTTCCTAGTCTGTTGAGTATTCAAGAAATTGAAACTCAAAAACACAAAACTTTCTCCAGGGAAGTTTTGTGTGTGTGTGTGTGTGTGTGCATAAAACAAACCCATGAAAAAATGTTTAATATGTTAAAATATCGAGTATAATAAAGTATAATAAAATAAAATATTACTGTGATAAAATACTATGAATAAGAACAATTTATAGAAGAAAGTTCATTTTTGCTTTTGGTTCCAGAGGAAGAGACTGTATTATCTCAGAAGGCCAGACAGTAGGTACACTAAACAGGAAGCTGAGTTTTTCTATTTCAAGTGCACTCAAGGAAACAGAGAAAACTAAAAACGGGGGGATGGTATAAACTCTCAGATTACACCTCTAGTCAAGTACCTTCTCCTGAAAGGCTGCATACCCTGAAGGTTCCAAATCCTCCCTCACCCCACAGCACCAGGACTAGAGGCCCAGTAGTTAAAATACATGAACTTATGTAGAACATATCTAATTTAAGTTACCACAGGTGCAAATACATAATAAATAAAGCGTATTCAAACTGCTATGTGCAAATCAGTAATAATAGTGTGATGATTATTTTGAATGTAACATCATAGCCATATTTCGAAAAAAGTCCATGAAAAAAGATATGAAATAAAAATTAAAAATGCACAGGACTATAAATTCTCTTAAACTACAATGTACTTTTGTGGGAAAATTTCTGATAATTTTATACTTTTAACCATGTATTACCAGCTTCAAGAAGTAGACAAATAGCTGGAAAATAGGTAATAAGAAGCACACACAAGAATAAAGGTTCAGAAGTGCACATATGTATAAAAACATAATTCCATGTGAAAGAAAAGAGAATTATGACTATTACATTACTTTGTTTATTTGAAACAGCTGAAACAGGTAGCTTTGTAGAGGCAGAAAATGGTCATTCCTAAAGGTCTGTAGTGTGAAACCAATGATTCCTCTTATGTACCATCAGGATATTTGCACAATAACAAAATATTTAGAAATTATACAGAAGTGATCATCACAATACAGTTATTGGATTTGATGTTTCGACATTGTTTAATTTTAAGGAGTTTCATGACTTATGCATATTTCATTGTAATACAATGTATAGTAACCCACTGACAATTATATGCATGACATAAACAAAGTAAGATATTTGTCAAAATGAACTAGGGTAAAATTGACAAGTTTAGTGTTTGTATATTGTATAAACACAGAAAATGTGTTTCCTTCTGACAGCTTTTTTGTGCACTATACACATCACATTCACCTCCATCTCCTCCCATCCACTCCTGCCATCTTGTTATCTTGTACTTCCCCTCAATATATAAGTGAAAGTGGACCTATTCTTTCTTGCTTTCTTGGTCAGGCATTTTTGTATTGGCAATGACAAAAACAACTAATGCATCATTAATATTCTTTAATATTTATTTGAAAACATTGATATTACTAAGATATCAATTTAAAAATTGCTTTTCAGTTAAATTTAAAAATATAATGACTACATTAAAGAAATTTTTAAGTTTAGATTTAGTAAAATAATCATGCCTGAATTTAAATTACTAATCCAATAAAAACTGGCAGCATTTGGATAGATTAAAAATCTAGAAAAACATCGAAAACAAAAACAAAGATTATACAAGACAAAAAAACCCTAAAGGCATGAGAGTGGAAATTAATGTCAAATAAATTTATTTCAAATTAGCTTTATTTCTTCTTGTACTGAAGTATAGAATCAAGCTTGTAGTTAACTATTCACTTGCCAAATTAGCCATAGAGGTGTGAGAGGACATATACAGAAATTCAGAAATTATCGGCAAGAGTCTTAGAAAGAGGTTTGGTCCTTTTGCATTAAGGGAGGACAGGGAGAGGAGGTGTCATTGGTCATTTAACCACTTTTTTGATTAATCAGAAATTATATGATTCAATACAAAAGAAAGTTAAAGCTAATTTAACTTTAATATATAACATAATATTATACTATATACATTATATGTATATATAATGATTATTTTAAATGTGATACATGACATACTAGAGTGCTCCAAACCAGACATTACTAAGCGTCACACTTCAGTAAGTATTTCCCCACTTTCCAAAAATGTAAAATAATATTCTATTTTTTTCTAGGAGAGGAACATTGCTTATATCCATGGCTAATGTAACCATCCTAGCTTCCAAAAGTTGACACAGACATAGCTATCACTAACAGGCATTTTGTGATATTAACCTTTGTGATATTAACCTGAATTTTTCTTTTATTTTTCTTTTACATATTTTTCTATGTACTTACTGACCTAATTCAAAATTATAGATTCATGCAATCCCCATCAAAATTGCAACACAATTTTTCACAGACCTTGAAAAAGAAATAATCAGTGTCTTATGGAAAAACAAAAACCCAGGATAGCCAAAACAATCCTGTACAATTAAGGAACTTCTGGAGTTATCACTATCCCTGATATCAAGCTCTATTATAGAGCTGCAGTAATGAAAACAGCCTGCTGTTGGTATAAAAACAGAAAGGTTGATCAATGAATCAAATCAAAGATGAGGATATTAATCCACACACCTATGAACACCTGATTTTTGACAAAGAAGCTAAAATTTTGCAATGGAAAAAAAGAAAGCATCTTCAACAAATGGTGCTGGTATAACTGGATGTCAACATGTAGAATGCAAATAGATCCATAACTATCTCCATGTAAAAACTCAAATCCAAATGGATTAAAGACCCCAATATAAATCTGACCACATTGAACCTGATGGAAGAAAAAATGGAAAATAGCCTTCAATACATGGCCACAGGAGAACACTTACTGACACTGAGAGCAACAATAAATAAATGGGACCTCCTGAAAATGAGAAGCTTCTTGTAAAGCAAATTAAACAGTCAATAAGACAAAAGGCAGCCTACGGAATAGGAAAAGATCTTCACTAACCAAATCAGACAGAGAACTGATCACAAAGGTATATAAAGAACTCAAGAAATTAGACATCAAAATTCGAAAATAATCCATTTTAAAAATGGGCTATAGAACTAAGCAGATAATTCTCAGCAGAAGAAACTAAAGGAAGGATACATAAGCAAATATTCAATATGATTAATTCAGCTTCATCCTAGAGATGCAGGCATGGTTCAACATACAAAAATCTATCAATGTAATCTATCATATAAATAAACTGAAAGAAAACAAATATGACCAACTCATAAGATGCTGAAAAAGCATTTGACAAAATTCAACAGACCTTCATGATAAAGGTCTTGGAGACATCATACATACAAGGAGCACATCTAACTACATTAAAAGCAATATACAACAACCCGACAGCCAACATCAAATTAAATGAGGAGAAACTCAAAACAATTTCACTAAAATCAGTAACAAGGCAATACTGTCCAATCACTCCATTTCTATTCAACATATCTCTTGAAGTTATGGCTATAGCAATAAGACAACAAAAGGATATCAATGAGATTAAAATTGAAAAGAAAGAAGTCAAACTTTCATTATTTGCAGGTGATATGACAGTATATTTAGGTAACCACACAAAAACTATACCAGGAAACATCTACAGCTGATAAATACCTTCAATAATATAGGACACAAGATCAACTTAAAAAAAATCAGTAGACCTATATAAAAATGATAAAGAAGAAGACAAAAAAATCAGAGAAACATTATCTTTCATAATAGTCACAAATAACATAAAACATCTTAGGGTATCACTAACCAAAGAAGTGAAAAACCTGTTCAAAAAGAATTTAAAGTCTTTCAAGAAAGAAATTGAAGACATCAGAAAATAAAAAGATCTCCCATGTTCTTGGATAGCTAGGATCAACATAATAAAAATGGCAATCCTACCAAACACAATCTATAGATTGAATGCAGTCCCTATCAAAATCCAAACATAATTCTTTGCAGACCTTGAAAGAAAAATAATCAACTTCATATAACAAAGCAAACTCAGGATAGCCAAAATAATTCTGGACAATAAGAAAACTTTCAGAAGAATCACCATCACTGAAATCAAGCACTATTACAGAGCTACAGTGATGAAAACAGCTTGGAACTGGCATAAGAAAAGAGATTAAAAAAGGGAATCAAATCAAAGACCTGGATATTAATCTACACACCTATGATCACCTGATTTTTGACAAGAAGCTAAAATTATACAAAAAAAAACAAAGTATGTTCAATAAATGGTGCTGGCATAACTGGATATCAACATGTAGAAGAATGAAATTGGAATTATACCTATCCCCATTTACAAAACTCAAATCTAAATGGATTAAAGACCCCAATAAAAATCTGACAACATTGAAAGAGAAGAAAATGTGGGAAGTAACCTTTAATGCATGGCCACAGGAGACCATTTTCTAAATATAACACCAGTAGCTCAGACACTGAGAGCAACAATAAATGGGACCTCCTGAAACTGAGCAGCTTTTGTAAAGCAAAGGACACAGTCAATAAGACATAAAGGTAGCCTACTGAATGGGAAAAGATCTTCACTATCCCTATTACATACCAAGAACTGATCTACAAAATATATAAAGAACTCAAGAAAATAGACATTAAAATTTCTAATAATCCAACTTAAAAATGGGGTAGAGAAGTAAACAGAGAATTTCAAATGGTAAAAAGACACTTAAAGAAAGGATGTTCAACATCCTTATTCATCAGAGAATTGCCAGTCAAAACAACTCTGAAATGCCATTTTATACTTGTCAAAATGGCTAAGATCAAAAACACCAAGGATAGCTTATGCTGGATAAAATGTGGAGTACAGGGAACACTCATTCATTAATGGTGGGAATGCACACTTGTATAACCACTTTGGAAATCAGTATGATGGTTTCTCAGAAAATTGGGAATCAACCATTTCAGGATCTAGCAATACCCAAAAGATGTTCAATCATAATACAAAGACATTTGTTCAACTATGCTCATAGCAGCATTATTTGTAATAGGCAGAACTTGCAAAAAACCTAGATGACCCTCAACCAAAAAATGGATAAAGAAAATACTGCACATTTAAACATAAGAGTACTACTCAGCAGTGAAAAACTATGATATATTGAAATCTGTGTGCAAATTGAAGGAATTGGAAAACACAATTCTGAGTGAGGTTATCCAGACTTAACAAGATGAATTTGGTATGTTCTCACTCATAAGTGGATATACTACTGTTATAAACAAATTATATTGAGCCTATACTTCATGATCTTAGAGAAGCTAAGTAACAAGGTGTATAGTAAGAAAAACATATATAGATTCACCTGAAAAGTTGAAATAGATAAGATTGCTTGACAAATTTGGGAGCATGGGGGTAGGGGAGAAGGCAGGGTAGAAGGGGAAGCAGGCGGGAGAAGGTGAGGGGCAAGGAAAACTTCAGAAAATGGGTTAGTCTCAATGAAAGGACTGAGATGAGAGCAAGGAAAGAGATATCTTGATTGAGGTAGACATTTTGGGTCTAGCAAGAAACCCAGCTCTAGAGAAATTCCCAGTAATCCACAAGAGTAAATCCAGATAAAACCCTAAGCAATAGAGGAGGGGGTGTCCAAATTGGCCTCGCCCTGTAGTCAGACTAATAAATACCTTAAATATCACCATAGAGCCTTCATTCAGCAATTGGTGGAAGAAACCCACATAGGAGTACTGAACTGAGTTCCCAAAGTCCAGATGAAGAGTGGTAGTATTGAGAATATGAGCAAAGAGTTCAAGACTATGATGAGTACTACCACTGAAACAGTCTACCTGAGCTAATTGGAGCTCACCAACTCCAGCCAGATAAGGAAAGAGCAAGAATAGGTCTAAACTTGTCCCTCTGAATGTGATTGACAGTTACATGGCTGGGGCAGAATAAGGGGCCATTTGCACTGGCTCCAGGTTTTATCTCCACTGCTTGTACTTTTTTTGGGGGAACTTATCCTTTTTGAATGGATACCTTGCTAGGCCTAGATATAGTAGGAAGGGCCTTGGATCTTCCCCAAAGTAATGTGCCTTCCCTTATCTATGGAATGGATGGGCGTGGGAAGGAGTGGAACATAGGAACACATAAACTCACAGTAGTAAAACCCTGTACAATACTGATTCAAGATCCATCCAGACACAATTCCACCATGAAGTAGAGGTGATCATGAAATCCCATCTAAAGCTGTAGATCGATAGACAATTGATGGAGAGGAAGGGACAGCTTTCTTTAAGGCTGTGGTCTCTAGTAGGTCACAATGCCTCACCGAACTGCTATTTTCCAAATAGCATCATAGGAAGCACTCTTTAGGTTTGAGAGGTTTAAAAATAAGGACACAAAGTATAAGAATGAGAAGAGGTGTGCATCTGGGAGGACATGGGGCATATTTTGAGAATTATTAAAATACAAGGTACAAATTCAAATAATTTTAAAAATTATTTTTAAAATACAGATTCAATATAAAGAATACTGAAAATGATTTAAAAATATTTAAATTGTTAATGACTTTCCTGTTCATGTGGAAAGTCTATATATTTGTGGCAATATGAAGATTAATAACCATCAATGAGGAGGGATTGAGAGAGGAATGGAAGGGACAAACATAATTATAATCTCAAAAAATAAAAAAATAGAAGCAAGAATTTGAAATGCTTGAGCATATTTTATGTGATCAGCTTAAAGAAAATAATAAAAAATGTGCTCATAAGTATAATGTATTTTACTCTAGACCATAAAATCAACAAAATGACTTTAAAAGGTTTAAAAAATATTTATTGATGTTTGAGTATATTAATTCATCTAACATACAGTTGAGTTTTAGTTAAATACAATCCATATGTAGAATGATTTTTAAATTCCTACATAATTTGGCTTATAGATAAAATTCCTTCATATTAAAGAATGATGAAAAACTGCTTTTTTACGTAAAGAAAGGTTTCCTTAGTAACAAAATTATGTTCAAAAATGGGTTGACACATTAATAACATTCTAACACTAGCTGTCCCATTCTTACAACAAAAATTGTGACAACTTAAATTAAGGGCTTAATTAGAAGCCTGCTGAAAGAAATGAATTTACTTTTTCACATAGAATAACTACAGAAAGATACATTTCTAATGGACTCAAGAGACAACTTCTAATGTAGGATAGAATGGAATTGTGTTATTTATATTTAAACATTAATTTACCTTTTAAAAACATAATACCTGTGATGGTAATTAATGAGTCATTGTAAGTATCAGTTTATAAAAATACTTGAATTATTTTATTTAAGTAATCAACCCCAAGTAGGTTATTTTTGACTGTATTTCAACACTGATATTTGGATAAAAATGTTGCAGATTGTTTCTTCTTTCAAATATGCTAAATAGTAATATCTAAATAATCTCTGTAGCAATAAGAAACCTGAAACAGTGTAGTACTTATTGAAAATTTGCTTTTCAAAACTTTAAGAGTAAAATTTTATCTGTCTTAATAATAGTTCTCACACATTACTTGTATGTCTCATTAGAAGTTAATGAATTGTATTCATGCAACTTATGTTTGTTCATAATTTTATATATTTTATTAATATATTTAATACAGTTGCATATATTTGTTTTTTCCTTGCAAGGGAGTGTCTGTCAGCTTCAAAACACTTATTTATGAGATACAGTGATATATACAAGGGATAATAAATGTCATTTGCTTTAATTTTTCCAATTATATTATATTTATTCATAGTTCTGTATGACATATATTTACTAGCCAAAGAAGCTATAATTTCCATACCTCGTCAAGTACTTTCACTATAATACTTGACTTTATTCATGTGGCTCACTCTGCTCATTGTTGTTGCAATAAAGAAATTTATCCCTATGAAATTATGTTTGTACATATGAACAAACAGAAGTTTTTTGAAAAATACTTTTCTCTTATTTTATTTTCTTTTTTATTAAATTTATTGAGCTACACATTGTTTTCTGCTCCCTTCTCTTCCTCTGTCCTCCCCTTCAACCCATTCCCATGGTACCCATGTTTCCAATTTACTCAAGAGATTTTGTCTTTACTTTTCTCTTATCTTAACAGACACCATAGATGTTCCAAAATCAACTTTCAGAAGCAGGACCATCTGAAACTAAAATGTGATAAAGTGTATGATTCTCCTTTCTCTTCCTAAATTTCCAAAGGATGCATAAAACTTCTTATAGAGAGGAAAATTCTTATTCTACCAATTTTTTTTTTACCTCTGAGTCTACCAAAGAATTTTTCCTGCAATGCAATAAGAGTATTATTATCTTTAACTAACAGCAAAAATATACAATTTAAAAGTAGAACTTAAGTATTTCTTTGCTGATAAGAACAAGAATTTTATGTTGAATAATGAGAAATTTCAGTATACAGGTATTTTTTTCCCAAATGCATATGTTGTTTGTCTAGTGAAATACAGCCATCTTTGAATTAATTAATAAAGTTGTAATTGATTTCAATATTATTCATTTTCTAAGTTAGTAGGTAATAAAGTACACATATGATCTTTGAAGGGTCCAAGACCCTTGAAGACATTAAACTCACATGTAGACTGGTAATATATCTCAAAAGGATGAGGGCTTTTGTGGTATACAAGGGATGAAGGTTTTGTAGTGTACAAAATACTCTGATATCTACCTTCATCACTACATAATTCAATATGCTAACACACATTTGTAATTGTAGGACTTAGGAAGTAGAAGTAAGAGTATCATAAGGTCATTGTCACTCCAGGCTGCACAGCATAGTTGAGAACACTATGGGATACTTAATATCCTGTTTCAAAAACAGTATTTATACTATTAAATGCTATGGATTATTTTTATCAATATCTGTGTAATTTAAAGCAATGACCAAAATTGGGTTATTCTAGTTTATTTATATTTGACAGTCATGGAGTTACTTTAAAAACATTTTTAGAGTTCAATTGCTGAGAATGTTTTCCTAAAGCATGGCTTTTGCAATGAATGTTCTGTATTTTGTAACTACATTGCCTACCAATGTACTTTTACAATGTTATCCTTTATTTGATAAGTATTTATTTTCCATGAGCAAATATACCAAATGTTTCTGGAGTCTTAAGTAAGAGGGGATCCAATATTACATTTTAAATGTCCTCATAAGAACATTTAAGAACGTAAGTTTTTGAAATCTTAAATTATAGAATTTAAGTCTAAACAAATATTATTTAACTTCTGTGGCCTGAGATTATCCGTCTTCAATGGGCATAATAAATACAATGCCAACTGTTAAGAAGGTAGGGCTATGAAAAGGGAGAGAATACTCTACTCTTCTAATCAGTAAATTAGCTCCAAAGATGTTTAATGCTATTCTTATTTTCACAGATATGATAATTAATTCTAAATTTTTATAGATACTGAAATATGTTGAAGGTGTTTTATTTCACAAATATTTTAATTGCATGTTCATTATATTTCTTTTTACTTAAAATCCTGATACAATTATAAACATACTGTACATTACTATCAATATTTCATTCTTGTAGTTTTGAATATACATTTTTAATGAGGGAGGTTCTTCACTAAAACTGGATATAAACACATTAAAAATGATACAAACATATTTTTTGCCACTTAACTATATTTGCTAAAATTTCACTAAAATGTTGGAACATTTTGTGTTTGAACTCATGCTGTCTTTCGTCTTTATTTAAATATATCCTGAAACACCTTGTGTTAGTTTGAATGGGAAATATCCCACATAGACTTGGGTGTTTGAAGACTTGGTCCCAGGTGATGGTGGTATTTGCAGAGGTTTAGGTAGAGAAGCATTGCTGTGTGGTTTGTCAGTGGGAGCAGGCTTTGAGATTATATAGCTTTTCTCTACTTGCGGTTTGCTCTGTATGGTTCCTGCATTCAGTTAAACATGTTAGTTTTCAGATTCCTATTTTGTCTGTCTTGTGGCCATGCCTCTGCTCCTTTCCCAGCTCATGATAGATTCTTATTCCTTTGAAACTGCAAGGTAAAATAAACTTGTTTTATTAAGTTTCCTTTGATTATAGTGTTTTTTCAGAGAAACAGAGAATTAAATAATACACAACTATAATATTCATTTTGTCTATTGAGACTTTAGGGTTTCTAAAATGCTGAATAAGTTTTAAGTATGAATTTATTTTTACTATGACATACAAATGGTAAGATCCCTGACTGAATGCATTTGTCACAATTGTTTGTGTATTAGGCACTAAATTAAAAGTGCTATCACTTAACAGGTAGTTAAAAATGGTAATAACTGAATTAAAAATAATACATTGGTATTAATGGCAGGATTTTATACTTTGGATAAATATTTATTATTTAAAATTTGCTTTTCACATGCATAAATAACAAGAAGATTTTTTTTTAAAAAAAATCGCATAAAGACTGGTTGATGGTTACACATGCCTTTAATCCCAGCACCTGGGAGGCAGAGAGGCAGGCAGATCTCTGTGAGTTGGAGTCCAGCATGTTCTATTTGTAGCTAGTTCTAGGACAGGGTCCAAAGCTACAGTGAAACCCTGTCTCAAAAACAAAACAAAACAAAAATAAAACAAGAGGAAAATAAATTCACATAAAGAAATAAAATGCTTATTATATGAATGAACGCCATTAAAAGGACATCTTTTAGTTTTTATAAATTAATCAACTATTTTTCCCAACTTGATCACAGTTTTCCATCCTGCCACTACTCCGAGTTTCTGTCCCCTTTTCCCTTGCACACACATTCATTCCCTGTCCCTTTTCTTAAGAAAATTGAGGGCCTTCAATATATATAGTAACCAGCCATGGAATAACAAGTTACAGAAAGAGTAGGCACCTTCTTCCCTGTTAAGGCTCAATAAATTAACCCAGCATGAGGAAAGGGTCCCAAAAGTAGGCAACAGAGTCAGAGACAGCACCTGCTCCCTATGTCTAGAGTCTTACAAGAAAACTAAGCCACACAAATGTGACATGTACAGAGGACCTCAGTTAGTCCCATACAAGCTCTCCGGTTGGCCATTAAGTATTCAGAAGCCCCTAGGAGCCCAGGTCATTTGATTCTCTGTGTTTTTCCTTGGTGTCCTTGATCTCACTGATTCCTACAGTAATTCTTCCCTCTTGTCCACAAGATTTGCCAAGCTCTGCCTAATGTTGGACAGTGAGTCTCTGTATCTATTTCCATCAGTTGCTGGATGAAGCCTTTCTGAGTATAGCATAATATCATTGGGAATCATTTCATTGACCTTTTTTTCTTTTTTGGCAGTCATGTTTGGTTCTATCTTAGGTATCTGGACTGCCCGGTTTCTGGTTCCTGTACCTCCAGGCATTGTAGGGGTAGGCTCCCTCTCATAGTATATATCTCAAGTGGATAAGGCATTAGTTGGCCACCTCCAAATTTCTCTACCACCTTTAAAATGACATTTTCATTTAAAGGTCTAAGAAAATCAAGCCATATATGAGGAGCTTGACATCACTTAATTACAATGCTTATGCTATCTTAATAGAGGAAGTTCCCCATGCCTAAAAAAAAAGAAAAAGTTTATGCAGCAATATTCATCTGCAATCTTAACACAGGCAGGATCAAACACAGAAGAACAAAAACAAAATATGAATATATACTGGAAAAATATGAAACACCTTCCCTAGATAATACTTAGAGCAACAGAATAATCAAGAATCAAGTGAAACTAATATGTAATTAGAAAGAAAATTTAAATTTTTAAAGAGGACACAGAGTTCAATATAATGAATTTTAATATAACACATTATATAATATAATAAAATGTAACCTATGCTAAAATTAGAAATTATATTATCTATAAAAGGAGAATAAATTGTCATCGAATATAGGAAAACTGAACTGTCATCAATATGTAGGAATATTACAGACTGCTCACTTAGATCAAGAACACAGATAACAATTTGACAAAAGTAAACTACCAGAAACAGCCATGTGGAGCCAGTTAAGTGGTGCCATCTTTTGTAGCTTTGTTCTAACCTTTGTGTATGCTAAGAAAATAAAAAAAAAATAAGAATAAAACAAATAAACAAAAAACCTGGATTTTTCTATTATTTTTATCTCTTTAAAGATATTAAAATCAATTATTACCACTGTGGGTTAAAATATTTTAATTTCCGTTTTCTGATTTACTGTTCTTTATGCTATGATGTTAGAATGTATCTGGCTCTCCTCCTCAGCCGTCATCCTTCTTGTTTCCAGAAGTCAAACACTTTGTGAAGCTCAGATATATGATACATATCTTGGAACAAGAGATGTGGTGCAGTTGATAAACTGGTTTCCTTAAATGCTTTTTCTTGACAAAGCAAAAGAAAATAAGCAGTGAATAAAAGTTAGTGTTGTCTGGACATGAGTCCAGCCCTTAATTAAATTAGGTAAACACACCCAGAATGAAGAACACTTTATATGTTGCCTTTAGTTTCTACTGATGTCCAAGACACCTTAAGTAATCATGAGTCTAATGAACTGAAATTCTTAGGTGAAAAATGCTAGGTTTTGTCTTTGAGGATATTTTCTGTCTTTTAAATAGTCCATCTATATTTTTCCTTTCTAAATAAATTATGCCACAATTTAAATAGTAATTGATTATTATCTGTTCTGATATATAGTTTTAAATTATGAAAAGTAGAAAAAGTGTTTAAAATGAGAAATAAAAATTAATAGGAATACATTGCTTGATGGTAAATTTACTTCAATAAAATTTTGATTATAATATTATTATTCTGAACATCATAAACAACTGCCAAACTATGTACATGGATATATAAGTATGCATGCAAATATAAGATATAATTTCAGCAAAATATACATGTGCATGGAACTACACAATTAAGATCTATAAAAGTAGCTACAATCAAGCAGAAAGCATTCGTGCAAAACATACAAATGAAAAATTATATTGCTGACATTTTATAACAATGGATATGAGAGGGATTTGTAACTAAGACTAGGAATTTCCATATTAAGTAGTTGTAGCCAAAAGTTTATCAATTTTACTAAGGTTCTGCTGCAAAAATATAAAATAAAGCCCTCAAAGTCACTCATTTTATTATGTATTTTGAAATAGAATAATAAAATATATTTCTCTGTCATATTTCCCAGAATTTTTCAAAACTTAATATAATTGTGACATTATTCAGGAACTTAATAAGGGATAAAAGTGGTTTGCTGAGACCTTATTACAGGTGAACACAATTTGGAATATTAAAGACATGGTACACAGTTTGAACATATGCTCTCAGGTTGATTCTTACTTTTGCTTTAGCATTTTTTAAAAATTAAAAAGATTTTCTTGAGATTATAATATTATTAAATCACACTTCTTCTTCTCTCCTGACCTTTTTAAATACATGTCCTTGATCATTTTAAATACATGACCTCTTGTGCTGTGGGACAATGGTTTCTACCCTGTCTATTGTATTTTTAATAAAACACTGTTTGGCCAATAACCAGGCAGGAAGTATAGGCAGGACAACCAGACAGGAAGTAAAGTGGGTCAATGAGAACAGGAGTATTGTGGGAAGAAAAAAGTCCTAATCTACAATCACGACCCAGCCACAGAAGAAGCAAAATGTGACTGCCTCGCCAAATAAGGTACCGAGCCACATGGCTAACATAGACAAGAATAATAAGTTATAAGAGTTAACAAGAAGTCTGAGCTACTGTATTGGCGTGAATAAACTCAGGCAAATATTACATAATATATACAAATTTAATGATTAAATAAAACTTACAGAACCGAGGTTCCCTCATAGCACAGGAGGTAGGAAAGAAAGGGCAGAGCTGCCTCCCATGCTCCCAATTATCTGTATGCATTCGCCCTAGGCAAACCCGCCTCCTAAAGGGGCTGGCTTAACCCTACAAGCTACTAGATCAATCAGTTCATAACTAATGTACACCTCTGTGTGATTCTTTGGGACTTAATGGCTGCAGGATCAGACAAGATAGAAAACTCATACAACACTGTTGACTAATGGTTGTTACACACATAAATGTATATATACATACATTATACAATTTTGGTAACAATAAAAAGTTATATACATTAAATTGTAAAATTAAGTGAATTAATGCAGAAATACATCATAGTAATTATGAATATTTTCTTTAATATATTTTATAATAGCTTGCTTCAATAAACATAGAGATATCATTAACTGTTTCCTATACTCATTTTGCCACTATATTTACAAGTGCTTTTAAATTAAATGATATCTATATGTTTTCATATTATAAATAGATACACTTGAAAATAAATTTCAAGTTATTAATGAATTTCTTGTTCTCTCAACCTTGACTGATAATCCGTGTAATAGATCATATCCTTATTATCACAGTATTAAGTTTCACGTATTACCAATAATTTTATTCTGAAGACCTAACTTAATTGAAACATGGTGGTTGTTAAAGAGAATCACAGGATAATAAAAAAATAAAATATTTAAACTTAGTAATAAACTCTAATGCAGTTATTTTCACAGTAATATAAACTCATAAAAAGAATATAATAAAATAATTCAATAACTCAGATTTTACAGCAAATTTTCTCTTAAATAATAAATACAATGAAAATGCAGTCAATGTGTCAGTAAGCATCAAAAACAGAATTTCTCATAAGTCAGAATGTTTTATGACCTAAATAAAGGACTTGTTTTTAAAAGCAAAAACAAAATAATTATTCCAAATCTGATGAATAGTTGAACTTCTCACCTTTGCTACTCTTTATCATATATAAGTGAGTAAATCTAGCCTTTTAAGAACTATTATGTCTTATTTTTGTTCAAAATATTAATTATTTATCATTAATATAGAGATTAGTAAGCTGATATTTGCAATATTTATACTTATAGACAAACACACATATATTAATATTTATTTTTCCATGTACTTACACGTGTATATACAGACATATATATGCATAAATATATTTGCACTTTATGTATATAAAATATTAGAGGTACCTTGATATTATACATAAAATATTCATGTTTTGTTTATCCCACAAATTAGTAAAATTAGTAACATATTTGTGAATAATATGCAAATTAACATGACATTCATCACATTCAAAGGTTTTAATTCATTTCACTTTGCATTTTAAAAACATAATAGATGAAAAGTTATATCTGCATTTGTCAAAAGTCATAGGATTATAAAAACATGCAAAACTCAGCAGCCTTCTTATCTACCAAAGACAAACATAGTTTAATTATTGGGTAAACAATTCTATTTACAATGGACACAAAATATAAAATCAATATATTTGGGGATAAAGCTAAAATAGGAAATAAAGACCTCTACAATAAATTTTAAAAACCAATAAAGAAACTGAAGACACTAGAAAAGTGTGAAAATTTAAAGAACTGCCCTAATTATAGATGAGAAAAGTTACACATTTCAAAATGGCTCTTCTGCCAAAATCCAAGGAATTATTTTTCCAATAAACTTTCCAAGGTCATATAAAGTATGATAATCTTAATAGGTGAATAGTGCCATTTCTAGAAAGAAAGAAAAAAAAACTTGGGTTATTAACTGACAGTCTTTGCATGGCAAGAGATCACCTCCTTGAGAACTTTTTAAGTTTTTTATTGATTTTATTGAGCTATACACTTTTTTCTGCTCCCCTTCCTGTCCCTCCCCTCCCCTTTAATCCTTTCCCATGGTCTCCATGCTCCCAATTTACTCAGGTGATCTTGTTATTTACTACTTTTTATGTAGATTAGATCCATGCATGACTCTCTTAGTGTCTTCTTCATTGTCTAGGTTATCTGGGATTATAATTTGTAGGCTGGTTTTCTTTGCTTTATGTTTAAAAACCACATATGAGTAAGAAGATAATTGTCATTTGGAGTATCAGTTATCTCACTAAATATGATGTTTTGTTGCTCCATTCATTTGCTTGCAAATTTCAAGATGTCATTATTTTTCTCTGCTGTACAGTACTCTATTGTGTAAATGTACTACATTTTTCCTATCTGTTGTTCAATCGAGGGACATTTTGTATCAAGAAGATCACAATGTTCCTTTCACTCTCCTTGTTTCCCCAACACCTAAATGGTAAAACACCATCTAGACCTTCTACCCATTTTCCCTATAGAATACAGAAAAAAAAATCTCAATCTAAGCTAGAAAATTCCTTCTTGCTTGTTAACAATCACAGTACTTGAAGGTACAATGTAGAATGCTGGAGAGGAAAGAAATCAGTGCTCTTACCTTGCATTGGCTCCTTGAAATTACAATAATAACTTATTAGTAAAATCATGCTTACTTGGGTAATCATAACATAACTGCTATGGACTAATCAAATGCTTTAATATTGAATTTGAAACCTACTCTTGAGAAGATGATTTCATGTCTGGTAATGCAGACCTGGCCAAAAGCTTTTGGCTGGGGATATCATATAGGGTTAAAGCTGTTATTGTTATTTTACCAGATGGCTATGTTGTCAACTTATTTTCTAAATTTTTATATTTAGAACCACAGACATGGGCCACTATCAACCATAGTCATAGAGGTTTCTTTTTTAACAGTAGACATTAGTCAATACAAACCCTCAAAACTAGCCTATGTGCTCTAAATCAATTTGTGGTGTTCAGTCCTCAAAGGGACATATTTATTAACTCTCCTGCCCATGGTTAAGGAACATCACAAATAAGGCAGAAAATATGTAAAACACAAGACAGACTGATGTGGGACTCCCTTCTGTATGCTGTGAATACCATTGATTAATAAAGGAACTGAATTGGCCTGATAGTGTTGAAGAGAGCTAGGAGGGAAAAACTGAACTGAATGCTGAGAAAAAGGAGGCAGAGTCTGAGAAAAGCAATGTAGCCCTGCTGTAGCTAGACAGAATGTTATCTAGTAAGCCGTAGCCATGTGGCAATGCACAGATTACTACAAGTGGGTTAAATTAAAATGTAAGACTTAGTCAATAAGAAGCTAGAACTAATGAGCAGTGGTGAAGGCGAAGGCGTAAGTCACAAACAATCCCACACCAGTTTAGAATTATGATTAATAGAATGGTTATTTATTTAAAGGGGAAAAAAACTTACAGATCACCGTCTCAGACAACAGCCCTATGCACCAGAAGCAGAGCAGGAAGTAAAAGAGAGTGAGAAGGGAAGTGGCTGCTTTTTTAAAGGGAAAGAGACCACGCCCCAATGGGCTGGTATCTCAGCGGCTATTGGCTGGAGGAGCAGAAGGATCTCCCACAACACAGTGATTTAAATAATATAGTTTCTATGTGATTATTTCAGGGCCAAGTCGTGAGGAACAGGAATAAGCCTCCTCTATACAACAAATTGGTTCCAATGTGACCAACTCAACTCCACTTAAAACCTGAGAGGACTTTGAAATAAATTCTAGACACTAAAAGGCAAAGTCTAGCTGCATTTTTTTCCAAATGGGTTTTGCTTGATGATGGCTTGCTGCAGCTCCTTTAAAAAAGGTCTTCCTGATTCAGCAGTAACTTGAAATGGCAGCTTCCTGGGCTATGTTGTCAGCATGTACTTTGACTCTTTTTGGAAGTCTGGCTATGGAGCATTTGAATGGGTTTTATGAGCAGAGTTCTACAACTTGCTTAATGGCAACAAAAACCTGTTGCAACTCGACCCTAGATCTACAAAGGGAATGGCTCTCAGAGGCAATAAATGGACCTCTTCCAACATGTTGGACCGGTCAGAGCCAAATGACAAAGCAGTCTTAGTCATAGTAACGTTACTTAGCTTTTTAAGAAGTACTACTGGTCATAAAAAGATTATAGATATGCAACAAAAACAGATTCAGATATAAAAAAAGACCACCAAAAGAGAAACAGTGTTTTTTTTCCTTAAATGTATGTAGGCTTATCAGAGAGGAAAAAAGGTATAGAAGCAGTGGAAATTCCTACCTCCAGTAGCCTTAAAGTTACCTACAGACGTGGGCATGGCCTCTTATACTATATATGCCAATGTAAAGCATGCATTTGGCCTGTATTCTGGTTGTGGGATTTGGTTGTTGTTCTTTATTCCAGGAGAAGATTGTGATGTGTGAGTCTACCCATAAATAAATAACCCTCTAATATACTCAGTTCTGAGCTATTGTCATATTTATTTTAAGTATCTTTCTTCATCTGGTACCCCAAGTGGATCTGAACTCCACACCTATGAGGTGGATTGGCTTAAAGTCCTAAACTGTTCACAGCCCAGAAAGTCTTCCACCCTGACCCGCTTTACTTGCTTTTAACTACTGTTTATTTGTAAAACTCCAACCACAGCAGACTGTGTGTGGAGATATATATATATATATATATATATATATATATATATATATATATCCCAAGCACATGCATGACCCACTTCCTCCACTGCCAGACTCCTTGCTGCCTTCCCTGCTGCATGGTGACTTGTACAAATTCCAGTGTGTATTCCCAACTCTGAATTCTGGATTTCTTGCCCCATGTATGGAACTGATTTAATTGTTTTCAATTTTTCAAGCAAAGCATATTTCTCAGTATTTAGCAAGCACAAAGGCAGGGAAAAAAAAGACACTCAGGACTCTTATTGGCACCAGGTCATGCCTCTACTTACAACTCTGCAACCTCAGCACCTGCTAGACAACAATGATTCTTACACCTAAAACTATTTCCTATTATTTTTAACAGGTAATTAATAAATCAATAGACTTGAATGTTATTTAATGGCAGACATTACCATTGAAACATTTAGTAATTTTTTGCTAATACAATGGATTGTATTCTGCAAGGCTTAGATGGCTATGGTGATACATCCATTTATTGGATATTGGGTCTCAGTTTTTTCTTCATATTGTATCCTTAAGAAAGTGGTTTGAAAACAGAGCCAAAAATGAGGCACTTTTAGAAATGATACGTTCTTTACCAACAAAAAATGAACAGGTATATGACATGATTAATACCATCAAAAATTAAGAGTTACCTGAAAAAAAAATACTATTGAAAAGGGTAACATTAATTTGACAGACAAAATTGAATCTATGTTAAAGGACAGTGAGAAATTATCTAAAAGAATTAATACTGTTGAAGTTGACAATCAAAACTTATTAAAAAATTTATTATAGGCTAGCAGATAAAGTATTTTTTTCAGGGTGGCTATCTGCACGCTGATATCCAAGGATGAGGTGTTATCTTTAAAGGGAAATCTTCAGACCTTGAAAGCACATGTGCAGAATGAGAACCAGAGTCTAGGTGCCTCAATGAAATCACAAGAAATATTTACAGGGCAGGAGATCCAGGATTTACAAAAGATGCTGGTGAAAAGATTTGAAATCTGAGAAAATTATTAGAGCTGATGAGCAGGAGAAGAATATAAAAGGACAGGATTCAACACCACCAGTAACTGTCAGAGATGACTTACCCAGAGTTTTAGCTTTTTACCCTGTAGTCTATTCTGACAAATCATCAAGTTTTAAAGGCCCAGAAAGTATCCAAAGAAGGTAGATGAATACCTATAGGAATGAATGATCTAAAAAAAAATTAAGAAAGCAATTGTAATTTACAGATTGCATTACACATTTATTAGGGTGATGGTAAAGACATGGGCTTCTAGCACTAAAGCCAAGCCACACAACTGGCTTCGGGTATTTTCAGCAATCCTGGATGATGGGCCTCAACTGAGTTTAAATGCTATTTCAGAGAAGAAAAATTTGCCTTCACAGTACCTATTTATAATAATTCTCAACCTAATAGAGATACCAGTGGACTATCCTTGCACAGGGAAGGCTCAATTGTCCTATCCTATGCCAATACTTTGTAAGTCAGCCATTGGAAATAATATATAAAAAATTTTCTAAATCAATAATTGACCATTACATGATGTGTAGAAGGAGCTACAGGCTGCTTCCTGCTACCCAGCTCTCGACTGCATGGCTAGCTTATGCCTCAAAATAATTACACAGAAACTGTATTCTTTTAAACACTGCCTGGCCCATTATATCTAGCTTCTTCTTGGCTAACTCTCATATCCTGTTTAATATATAATTTCTAATAATCTGTGTAGCACCACGAGGTGGTGGCTTACCAGGAAGGATTCTAGCCTACATCCATCTCGGGTCGGAGAATCATGGCGACTGCCTGAATCAGCTTCTTTCTCCCAGATTTTTTTTCTGTCTACTCCACCTATCTAAGCTGCTGTCCTATCAAAAGCCAAGGCAGTTTCTTTATTAAGGAATGAAAATAATACATAGACAAATAACTACTCAAATCCTTCGCTGTATTGTATGGGACACTCCAATAACTGTAGCCTGTAATTCTATACTGATGCAAATAAATGAGGAAAGGTAGGTTACAAATAGAAGAACTATGTAAGGTGGAAAAAACACTTATAATTCTTTCCAAAAGGCATAATTACGTGCTAGTCTCATGGTGCTAAGGGATTTTAAAGAAACTCTTCATATAGTCACTGACCCACAATATGCAGAAAGAGTTGTTTTGCATATTGAAACCACTGAATTTATTAAAGATGATACATAATTGAATTCATTCTTTATACAGGTTCAAGATATAATCAGGAATAGGCTTTGTCCCATATACATAACAGACAACTGATCCCATATGGGTCTGCCAGGTTCTCTAGCATAGGGTAATGCAAGAATTGATTGTTTACTGATTGGAAGTGTGTTGAAGGCCTCAGAATTACAAAAGAAACATCATGTTAACAGCAAAGGTATAAAGAAAGAGCTTTCTATTACATGGCAACAATCTAAGGAGATAATCTATAATCCTACTTGCTCTTTCAAACACCAGTACCTGCAAGGACTTCCACAAATAGTACTCAAAGGAATAAAATCTGGCTCATGGATGTATTTAACTTTACAGAATTTGAAAATTAAATTATGTATACTACACCATTGACACTTATTCAGCTTTTCTGTGGGCAACTGCTTTAATCTCAGAAATGGCTGATTCAATAATCACACATTTATTAGAAGTTATGGCCATCATAGATATACCTGCACAAATAATAAAATAATAAGAGCTAATGGTCATCATATGTCTCTAAGAAAATGAAACAGATTTTTGCTTATTATAATATTAAGCATATTATAGATTTATCAGACAATCCTACAGGTTAGGCAGTTGTAGAAAGATCAAATCAAATTATAAAGGGTATGTTAAACAAACAGAAAGGAATGGTAAATACCCCAGAAATAGAATACATAATGCTTTATCAACCTTGAATTTTCTTAATGCTAATGAGAAAGGGACAACAGCAGCAGAGAGACATTGGATAATAGAAATGTCTTCTGAATAAAATATGTCAGTTTATTTCAAGCATGTGTTGACTTCACAATGGAAGCCAGAACATGTGCTACATTGAGGAAGGGTTTTTGTTCTTGTTTCCACAGGAGACGATAAACTATGGGTACCACCAGAATCAAGAAAGATTCACTTGTAAAAGAAGAAATCTCTTGAGAAAGAGAAATGGCAACTCATCCACAATTATGACACTCATACTGGTATTAAGGAAACTATATAGGCGGGGTTCTGTTCTTGTCTTTGCAAGAAAATACTCATCTTCAAATATTCAAGAGACCCTGGATGTTTGGATGCTGACAGAATGAAAAATAACTATGCAATAAGGATCGTCAAGAAAAAGGAATATGACCTGTAAAGACAGGTGATCAAAACATATACATTTAAATATATTTATTTATTTATGAATATATAGAGCAGGTTTTGGAATTGGACAACAGCTTTGTCCTTCTCTAAATCCAAGCATGTTGTTGAAAGAAAAATTCAGAATTTCTGTCTCATGTACAAAGCCATCTGGTTGGGACAGAAAGAACATAAAATTTAGAAAAAAATTACTTTTCTTCATGCCTATTTTTGTCTCTATCATATTTTTCATTGATATAAAGCTCTCAAATCTTTTTTAGGGCTATGGCTGTCTGCTTGCTGTCATGATGATTATGGATTAACCCTCTAAAACTATAAGCAAATTCCCAATTAATTTCTAATCATTCCTTTTTCAGGGTATTTCTTTAAAGCAACAGAACAGCAGCAAAGATACTTTCATTGGAAGAACAATAGGGTATTGTCTAGACTTTACACTTCAAAGAAATAATGCTTTTCTTAAATTATTTTAAATATTTTATAGTTTGAGCCAGTTAATTCTATTATCATCATATTTGCCTTGCTGAAGCTTTGAAAATTTTAAATCATGTTTAACCATGGCTTATAAACACGGTACTTTTGTTGTGATTTTTACTCATTATTTATTTTATTCATTCAGACTCATGCTTTTTCTTACATGTGAAGTTCTGAGTGCATCTTTTAGGTGAAAGCTACAGTTGAATTTTTGAACATTTCTCTAGCCCAAATGAGATTTTTTAACTTTGTCACAAATTATCTCATAAGAGAATATTTCAATCATCAGTCAATAAAAATGTCCTTCAAGTTTTTGAATATAGCATACAAAAGCATAAACTACTAAACAATTACATAACAATTTAAAGTAGCTGTTCAATCTATACTTTAGCTGTCACTGAAAATACATCCATGAAGGTCACAGAGCTGTGAGGCACAAATTCCCTATTACTCTACTCTTCAAGTCCAGGCAGTCTTAAATTGGAAATAATGGAAGTTGACCAGTTTTAAACTGGTGATAAAATTCCTTACAATTAACACTGTCTAAGACAAAATTTTGAATTCCCAGGGAAGAAAGAGAAAGAAACGGAGAAGGGAGATAGATTTGAAGCAAGAGATGGGCCAGAACACCAAAAAAGAAGTTATTGAACCCCCCTCAAAAGAAGATTGCTGTAAAAAGGAAGGTTAGCAAAGCAGAGTGTGAAGTGATGTTTTTATGTTGCTTAAATTGAAAACATTAAATTTAGAGCAATTGGTAACACCAGCATTTGTGCATTTGGAAGTGCTTTTCTATTGTTATAGGCTGAAGATTCCAAATGAGAATTACAGTTATAATTTAGCTTTTAGCAATAAGATCATATAGTAATCATAACCATGTATGATGCTATCAGGGAAATGAATTACATAGATTCTAAATACTTTCAAGAATGTTTGTATAGAATCCGTTCAGAGAAAAATGTCTGCAAGTATGTAAGAAGAGTGAAAGCAGAGATGAAACACTGGCTATTTGTGTGTCAGAAATTATTAACTGTGAAATTCACCAACAGAAGAGAAGTACAGTCAATCACATTAGGAACATGAACTGATTCTGATGAAAACTCAGGGGACAGATACTTACAGTCTAATGATTCAACTAAGGATACAGGAATTGATGAAGTTCTGTATGTTTTTATTATTACCATTGACAAAATATGATAAGAGGGTATAGCCATTAAAGGAAGAGAGTAGAACTTTACCTGTGCTTTTTTTTTTTTCAAAAAGGGTAATGTGTGATATTTATTGAGGGGAGGCCAGGATTTGTGCCACAATACCGTAATTCTTCAGGGGATAACAGTATTACTGTGACCCTAGGATATTAAAGCAAGATTCATGGGAAAAAAACGGCACCAAGGGTAATATTGAAACATAATTGGATTTATATTAATGGTAGCTAAAGGCAGGAAACCTGCCATAATTTTTTGTTTTTTGAAATACACTATTGGATAAGACTTCTTAAGTATAATGTATTTATTTGGGAAGATATCAGAAAAGGACATAGAGAAAGGAACCATAAGAATTCAAACAAATGATGATTTATTCCATAAGTTACTGATACCAAGTATTGCATTTTAATACAGCTAGAAAATTGTTTGAATATGTCTCAAGAACTTCCTCACTATAGAAAACTGAGGCATTTATCAAAGTCTTATTTCTAAAACTTCTCTAAGGCTGAATGAATTAATTTCAACTGCAAATCAACTTGTACTTCTTGTACTCTGAGCAAGTTTTATCAGCCAAAAAAATGCTTACAAAGAGTTTCTTTTTTCTTTCTTTCTTTTTGTTTTGTTTTGTTTTTCAAGATATGGTTTCTCTTTGTAGCTTTGGTGCCTGTCCTGGGACTATCTCTTGTAGACCAGGCTGACCTTGAGCTCACAGAAAGTGCCTGCCTCTGCCTCCTGAGTGCTGGGATTAAAGGCATGTGCCACCACTGCATGGCACAAAGGGTTTCTTATGCTCACACTACAGAAACAGTAGTCAAAAACTGAACATAAATGTTAAATGTATTTGGACAGTGATTGTGTAATTAGTTTCTACTTTTTCAAAATTAAATATCTACTTACATTCATTCTGTACTGCTATTGGCTCTCTAAGGTGTCATGTTAATATTTTTTTAAAAAATGTTTTAAAGCAGAGGACATAGTATGACAGGCAATTAATCTCATGTTGCAGTGTTTTAGAGACTAAAGTTAATTTATATCATTTTTCATTACACATGATTAAGTATCTGTTCCAGGCTATTTCTATTTAAGTTCATTGTATTTAGGAAGAAGGATACTTCATACTCCTAGCACAAAATATATCTACAGAACCACAAACTTCCAGCTAAAATACTAAGTAATCCTTAATTAAAATATAAGTTACATCAAAGACTCTATTCCAATACTATCACTGTGTATAATTTTGTACTGGTGTGAAGACCCGTGAGAAAAATAACCTGACAGAAGGAAAAGTTTACTTTGGTCCTACTGTTTCAGAAGTTCAGTCTATGACTAGATGGCTCCATAGATTGTAGGCATGGAATCAGGTCTAAACGTGTGACAGAAATATTTATTTATGACAGTGAAAGAGCAGAGAAGACAGGAAAGGATCTAGTAAAAACACTGCAGTCAAAACACCCACACATATCTAGTTCCTTTACTTAAAATATGCATATGAAAGCTTCTATCATCTTCATATAGTTAACTCAAAGTTTATATCATTAATGGATTACTCATTTCATCTGATATAATAATCCCTCAGTGACTAGATCTCTGAACTCATGAAGACACTAAACACATTATTAACAAAACAAAGGTCTAGATTCAAGTTATAAATAGTAAAGTCAGAACTGCTGAACAGAATTGAATATGAATTCACTTAATCCCTATTTTATCCCTATATAGTTCTACTTATGAGTCCATAATGATAAAATTTACATGCTAGAAAGCAAAGCCTGCTTGATCTACATACAGAACGCATGTCTTCTAGATAAAAGTTAGATTATCTTAGAAATTTCAGTGAGAACCAAAGACAAACATTATCTGCCTACTCATGAGCCAATTTACATGTCACCTCTTAGACCACAGTTTATCTAGGTTTTGAATCATCATCAATGCATCTTATATAATCCTATGCAAATCTGCTTATCTTTCCACATAAAATTACAAGCTATTAATAATTTTAAGAATATGCTCACTTGTAGGAAATTATTTAGTCACATTCATTTCAAGAACATCCCTGTTTTGCAGTAGCCATAAACATATTGATCTGATTCAGCTGTAAAAATGACCCTGGTGTATTTTTTCTTGGATTACTGGTCATAGAAAACAAACCTATTACAACAAAGCTGCAAATGTGAGCTTAGAGAAATAATCTCAGCCAAGTGCAAATAATTAAATGACAAACATTTTAAATCTGATAATAAATTATGGACAATAGAAGTATATTTCCAGCAGTTGGCTAAGAAGTCTAAGGTGTGGAATCCATGAACTCTCTGCTGTTAGTTTACTTCCTGCAAGAAGAAATTATCACACACACACACACATAATTTATTTTCTGCTTATTTTCTCTATGTCAACATCCTGATTATTCTTAATTATATTTTCTTATTTCTTCTAGGACTGCTTTGGCAATTAGTAGGTATGACAGTGACATGAATATCAGTGCACCATAGCAGTGCTTAGAAAATTAAATTATAATGAAAAGCTATTTATTTTTGTTTCAACTCTACCCATATCACAACATCTTGGAAACTAAATATCAAACACATAAATTTGACTGCTATTCAAGATCCAAGTCATTTGTTGATTTAGTATGTGTGATAGAAATCTGCTAAATAGTCTGTTAACTTTAAATAAGATTGGTGTTCCTCTGTTTAGATCTTCTTGGATCTCTACGCACTTTTATTGGTGAAATAATATTTTAATGTGGTAAAATATTCCAAGAACACCAAAATCTTGTGTCAAATAAAGGGGTTCAAATCACATCTATTTATGGGGGATGAGCTTTGCCACAGTAAACATGGAATGGCATTTCCTCTGAATGAGTTCTCAATGTAGTCCCTCACTTATTTACATTCTAGAGGTTCTTTAAAAATCGTATCATTATGTTTATTTCTCAAGAGAAGTTTTTAAAACTGTTAAGAATGGTACACTCTTTAAAAATCATAAAAGTTATTTCTGTATTATGCCTGTTATATTTGAACTGTCTAGTCTGCATTTTTTCCTAAAGACAATGAGGTTTCGTCAACTATTTTTTGGCTTCTTGCTATTTTTGTGCCTTCTATCATGTACGGGTTGACATGACACTGTAGCGTTCTTTGGTTAAAGATTCATTGTCATTCTATTAGCCATATGTTAATCATGTGCTTACTATCTCAGAAACTACAATATTTTATAAATTAGTAAATTCTCTTATAATTAAAATTTTGGCTTATTTACTACAAATGAGAACCTAACTAGACATGGCATTATATTAGGAAGATGATTAACATGAATCTATTTATCAGCAACCAACAGTTTGAATTCTGTTTCCTTTGGACCACTGGAACATGTCATGGTCTGATTATCATATAAATAATAAAATGTAGTTGACATTCCTGAAGGCTAGAAAGCATCAGATCAAGATTTGAGAACTATGATCCCCCATTTCTTCATTGTTTTTTTTACTCCAAGAGGTGAGAAAGATGCAGGGCTTTGTTCAGTCCTCCTTCAAGGATATTATCATGGTATGTTGTAGGTATAACAAAGGAACTGAGACTGGATAAATCATAAAAATCTATCAGCTTATTTTCTCAAATATTTTCTCTAAAAGTGCACACCCAGATTATTCACAGATTGCTGTTTTGTGAATCAGTTCTCTACTTCTAAAATAACACCTTCATATGTGTTCACATGGTAGAAGCAAACTACTCACTTAACAAACTGGGAATGCATCAAGCCCCCTCAGGGTGGATCTCACCTCATTATTGACTCATTTTCTGATTTAACATTTTATATTTCAAAAGTTACAATATTTGATTTAGGAACAAGGATTTAGACCATAACAGAATTTAAGGTCATTCATGAGGGTACTGTCATATGACTTACCTCAATGTTTCCAAGTTCAACTTAGATCATTTGGACTATAAATATTTCAGTAAAAGGCTTTTGAAGAAACAACAATTAAAAACATCAATAATTAACCATTATCACCTTCTATTCAGTGAGTGAGCCTTAAGAGAATCACATAGTCAACATCTAACTACTTACACTATACCATAGTATTTGTTCTTTCTGTTGTATTTTTCTAACTTAATCAATCATGAATTGCCTAGATCATGTCCAAACACTACATGACTTCTACTGGGTTTTCATTAACTCACACAGAGAATAAAGAGTTTTAAAACAAATTGTTTAGTTGATGATATCAAAATTAGAGGCATAGAAAGTTGTATGAGTGATATTTATGATGTTGAAAATAATCCTATGTCAGGATATTAGTCTTGCTGTTAAGCATAGAAGTCATTGAATTTAGCAAGAAAATTAGCAATTAAATACAAGGAAACTTGGTATATACTTTATCATGAGTAAAAAAGCTGTTTTGGAGTTTTCTTAATCACTAGGTTAAACTCAGTATTTGCCCTTTCCTCTAATACTGGGACAATTTTCAGATAAAATGATCAAATTAAAGGCATATACATAGAGAAGGCATGAAGGGCATGCTATTTACAGACAGCAGAAGAAAGGATAATTTGAGAGTATTTTGTTTTTTTAGAATTTTGTTTTTTTGGTTTTCAGGAGGATGTATTACACAGGTGAGTGCAAGGAAAGCAAACCCAACTGCTATGTTGGCTTTAAAAGTTCATCTGATGCCAGTGCCAAGTTCTGATGCTTTTGTTGGCCCCCAGGTTCTTGGCTTTTGCAGAGCAGGCTGGGCCCAGTTTCTGGGCTGAGGGGGTAGGTTCTGCATGGAATGTCCTTCCTCCTGTCGCCTGAGGCATCAGGCACTTCCATAATGCTCAGGACTGGCTCCTCTTTCTCCACTTGTTCTAGAATTTTTATTGGTATGAAGGTAGCTACTTATGTAAAAGGAATATAGGAAAAACAAGAAAACTTGTTATTAGCACTGACTTCTACATGGTATGCAGTGTAGGTAGTAAGGTGCGTTACGGGAAGCAGTTAAATGCTTAATATGATCAAACATTCCCAAACTTTACAGGCATTTTGTTAGAAGTATTATACAGACTAATATGAAAAAAGAACTTAATGCAAATGAATTCAGCATATATCTTATTTTCTGGATGCATTTTTAATTACAGATGATTGAATACTTAATGTAGTAAATTAGCTAGAAGGCCAATTAGAATAATATAAAATTCTACTTAACAGTCTGACTTGATTCAAAGTCACCTAATTTTAGAACTAGAAAATAACTAAAGACTCTATTATTAACTGAGTATCTCATTTTAGAAGTGTAAAGCTGAGCAACAAAAATATAATTTATGCAAACTAGCTCATTTGTAGAGCAACAGTTCTCTGTTTCTTTTTCCACACTATAAATATTCCCTACCCAAATATACCCAGATACAGCTCATGGTGACAAATATTTGTTAAAATTCAAGAACTAGAGAATGAAAAATTCATGTTATCTTTGCAGTAAGTGGGTTATATTTTAAACAAAATCAAACAGGAAGACCATAACTTAGAAAATAAAATATATGAAAGTGCACTAATTGACTCCACAGTGAAAGTCTTTATAATTTTACAATACAGAATAAATATATTCATAACTTGCCCATAAAATGTGAACAAATTCTTGTTAAAATTGGAAACTGACAGAGTGAAAAAGAATCAACAAGTATTGCCTATAAGAAAACAATGAATAGAGCCGGGCGGTGGTGGCGCACGCCTTTAATCCCAGCACTCGGGAGGCAGAGGCAGGCGGATCTCTGTGAGTTCGAGACCAGCCTGGTCTACAAGAGCTAGTTCCAGGACAGGCTCCAAAACCACAAAGAAACCCTGTCTCGAAAAACCAAAAAAAAAAAAAAAAAAAAAAAAAAAAAGAAAACAATGAATAGACATTAATCAGTGGTGTACACATTTACAAAGGTAATCAATCTACTCAGGTAGTACAACTGAGAGATTGTTAACACCCAGTCACCGAGTGTTGCTGAAATCAAAGGGAAAAAAATAAAAGTGATTAAACAAGAAAAACTTCAACTACAATTCAGACATGATGATAATACGAAGTCTTTAAATCGCCTTTAGGGATATTGTTTAAGGGTAGGATGTTACTGATTTCTTTAGGTGAGTCACATGAATTCTCTGGTCTTGTGTTTCCTCATCTTGTAGTTAATAGTGAGATGGGCTGTAAAGGTCCTGTCACTATTTCAGTATCTATGTTTGCATAGTAGGTCTAGCGATTTCAGTTCAATCACTCTTCTATGTATTCTCAGTGAGCTGGAACTGACTGAGTTTTGAATCAGACAGTAATGTGAAAATATGAAACATAGCTATTTTTCAAAGAGTTAGAGATAGATTTACACTTACTTTGGAGAAGTTCTGTTAAGTATAAGATTTCCTTATTATAACCTGACTTGGGTTGGTGATTGGGGCTTGAGTAAGGGCATGAAAAGAAATCTAGAGTCACCTGAATTCTAAGGAGTGAAAATATAAAAATGAAATCTGTGTCAAGGAAAAAGAAGCCAGTAGGAGGAAAAGAGTCCCAAAAGCAGGCAAAATGATCAGTAACAGTCCATACTCCCTCTATTAGGAGTACCACAAGAACATCAAGCTACACAACTATATATGCAAAGGGACTACATCAGATTCATGCAGGCTCCTTGATTTTATTCCATAAAAAATAAGATTTTTGTAAACATATTTTTCACAATATTTTTAAATCTGCTTTCTTTAGTAGAAAGGTTTAACTCCACTTAAAAAAAATGGTTCTGACAGGTGTAAGATGGTATCTTAAAGTTTTCTTGATTTGCATTTCCCTGATCACTAAGGAAGTTGAGCATGACCTTAAGTGTCTTTTGGCCATTTGAACTTCTTCTGTTGAGAATTCTCTGTTCAGATCAGTGCCCCATTTTTTAATTGGGTTAATTAGCATTTTAAAGTCTAGTTTCTTGAGTTCTTTATATATTTTGGAGATCAGACCTTTGTCTGTTGTGGGGTTGGTGAAGATCTTCTCCCAGTCAGTGGGTTGCCTTTTTGTCTTAGTGACAGTGTCCTTTGCTTTATAGAAGCTTCTCAGTTTCAGTAGGTCCCATTTATTCAATATTGCCCTTAATGTCTGTGCTGCTGGGGTTATACTTAGGATGCGATCGCCTGTGCCCATGTGGTGTAGGGTACTTCCCACTTTCTCTTCTATCAGGTTCAGTGTGTTCATATTGATATTGAGGTCTTTGATCCATTTGGACTTGAGACCTCAATATCAATCTGAAACAATTAGTTTAAAGATACCTTTGCATCTGAGTGCAGAAGCATAATTGCAATATCTAAAGAGACAGATCCCCAAGGATCATGAGTTTGAGAATAATTTGTATTATATCTAAGAAAATCTACCCAAATTCTCAATTTTTTGAAAATCTTTTAATTTTATTATTAATATATTTTGTTTGTGTGGTGGGAGATGAGGACGTGTGTATGGAGAGATGTGAATTAGTAAGGACACTAGCTAGTGTAAACAGGGACTGTGTTTGTTTCCTGTCTGCCCAGAACCAAATAATCACACAGAAGCTGTATTAATTACAACACTGTTTGGCCAATAGCTTTGGTGTATTCCTGGCTTGCTCTGACATCTTATATTAACACATTCCTATTAACCTTTGTATTACCATGATGCAGTGGCTGACAAGTAAGGGTCCAGCAGTGTCTTTCTCCTGCGGTAGATGCATGGCATGTCCTTGATTCCTCTTACTCTCTCTGTCTCTGTTCTGATTACCCACCTGGCTTTACTCTACTAAGCTATTGGCTGAAACATCTTTTTCATTAACCAATGTTAATAAAACATACTCATAGCATATAGAGGGGAATCTCATCTCCCCCATTTCTGTTTAAATAAAAAGTAAGGTTTTAACTTTAACATGGTAAAATTATATACAAAACAGGTATCAAGCAAGAATTACAGTTACAAGTGAAAAAAAATCTATCTAAATTCTCATTTTTATTGAAAATTGTTTAATTTTAATTTTATTTTTATTATATTTTGTGTATTGGCAGATGAGGATGTATATATGGAAAGAATATGAATCAATTCCTAAATCAGTTGGTTATTTCTTCTGAGAATTACAGAGACCGAAGTCAAATGATCAGGCTCACACAGCGAGTGTTTTGACTTCTTTGACCAGAAAGAGAAAATTTAAAACTGTAAAATGAAAATTAGAATTTGCATCTAGACTTTGATGTCAGGTTCTCTGAGCTGTTCATTAATTGGAGGGAAGGTTTGCTGATCTTCTAAAAAGTAAATCACATCAAGAATTAAAAAAAAAAAATTCACTCAAAGGAGGAGTGCATGAACTCTGCAGAGTAAAATGTGTGATAATAGCAGATAAAACTTGTAGAGAATTAAGTAAAATCTTAACTATTAAAAAATATCTTATGCAGGTTTTAGATAATTCATGATCATTAATACAGTTAAACCATTGTCTGTAAGCAGAGACTGCTCATTCATTTCTTGGCCACCCAGACCTGAATAATCACAAAGAAACGGTATTAATTACAACACTGCTTGGCCTATTAGCTAAGGTTTCTTATCAACTAATTCTTACATCTTAAATTAACCCATTTCTCTTAATCTATGTATCATCACAGGGCTGTGACTTACTTGTGAGGTTCCAGAAGCATCTTTCTCCTTTGCCAGCTACATGGCTTCTTCTTGACTTTGCCTATTCTCTCTACATATATCTCTTCTAGCTTGGCTATAATCTGTCCTACAATAGACCAAAGCAGATTTGTTTATGAAAAGGCATCCTACAGTTGCTCACGGTTCTACAAACTCTTGTAGAACTAAACTAATGGATTTATGCATATAAAAGTCAGTTACATATGAACATGTAGTATAATGCAAATGATTTGTTGATCTGGTCAAAAAACTGTTATTATAAGCTTAGATTATTTGTAGCTTAATATAGTCTGAAATATTAGAATTATTTATTATATCTACTTATTTGTTTGCTCCAAATGTTATCATCACTTCAACCCTAGAACATGTCTAATTTTTATTATAATTCATATCTGTTTAAGCATAAATATATTATTAAATTAGATTTGTTAAATGATAATAATGTTTACCTTGAATTTAAAAGAAACAGCTTAGTTTTCAAAGATACAATCCTTCATGTTAATAGCTTAAGACATATACAGTGACGTAATAACACATATAAGGATTTAAAAAGTGGTACTAACACAAGAGATAATACATTTTAAGAGAGTAAATATTAATATTATAAAATAATATCAAAATGTATTTCTTCAAAACACTGCATAATCAGATTATCAAGAAGTTATTAAATTATAACTATGGGTAAAGTTCACAGCTGAATTACAGAATTTACTAGCTAAAAGATTTCTGCCGATCTCCGAGATAGAGGTAATGGACATTTTGAGTTTCTAATTGATATCAACATTTCTCTTCACAAGCTTAGCCCTTCTGTAAAACATTGGATAAGTCCTCTCTCTTTTCAAATTATACTGTACTTTCTTCCTACTTCTTAGGAAGAAATAAAATAAATAAATCTGACTGTAGTATGCGCAGTTGGAAAATTTCTTTAGATAAGAACAACAAGGCCTTATAAAACATTCATGTAACATAGCCATTAATTCTCTACTTGGACACATAGCTCCTTGTTAGCTTATGTCTTCTTTGTTTTTGTTGTTTCTTTGTTTGATTGTTTTGCTTTGCGTTGTCTTGCTTGATATTTAGCAGAGCCCTTATTTAGCACATTGGATGGTGGTTGTACTGGCTTGTTTCATGTCAACTTGACACATAATAGATAGCATCATTGGAGAGGAAGGAATCTTAACTGAGGAAATGCTTTCAGGAGATCCAGCTATAAGACCTTTTCTCATTTAGTGATCAATCAGGAGGGCCCAGTCCGCAGTGAGTAGTGCCATTCCTGGGCCAGTGGTAGAAGGTTCTATAAAAAAGCAGTTCATGCTTTGGAAATTAGTATGATGATTCCTCAGAAAATTAGGAAACAAGCTACCTTAAAACCAAACAATACCACTTTTGGATTTATAGCCAAAGGATGCTGAATCATACCATAAGGACATGTGTTCAAATATGTTCATAGCATCATTGTTTGTGATAGCAAAAACCTGGAAATAACATAAATGACCCATAGCTAAAGAATGCATAAAGAACATGTGGTACATTTACAAAATGAGTACTACATAGCAGGAAAAAAAATAATGACATCTTGAAATTTGTGGAGAAATGGATGACTCTAGAAAACATCATATTGAGTGAGGTAACCCATACCAAGAAAGACAAATATCATATGTACTCACTCATAAGTAGCTTTTAGACATAAAGCAAAGAAAAACTAGCCTACAAGTTACAATCCCGGAGAGCCTAGACAATAGAGAGAATCCTAAGAGAGACATATATTGATCTAATCTACATGAGAAGTAGAAAAAGACAAGGTCTCTTGAGTAAATTGGGAGTGTGGGAATCATGGGAGAGGGTAGAAGAATGGGATGGGGAGGAAGAGAAGGGACAGGAGAAAAAAATCATCAGATGGTTTGCTATAGTCTGATTTTTGACAAAAGGAATTGAAATGGATACAGCAAGGATTAAAAGAGCAAAAAAAAAAGATGAGAGGAGAGTTGTATTACAACACCATTTTATACAGATATTTAATTTAAACAATGTGAACATTATATTTTGGTTTAAATATAGTTTAAATTCTTACTATATTAAGAACAGCTGAAACTGTCTTTATATATGTTCACATATTCTAGCCTGCTAATTCTCTTCCATGCTCAGTGTTCCCTGTCAGTATAAGGTTTACTAACTGATAAATGGTTCTGATATGTTTTTTTCTTAATCTTACTTGGTGTTTAGAGAGGCACTTGTTGCCATTACCTTACAGAAATGAAGAATACAAAAACAAGATAAGAATTTAAATTTCAAATTAGAACTATCTCTAGATCATATAGAAGTCCATTAATATTTATATTGAATATCTTAACTGGACTGATAACAACTAGAAAAGCAAAATAAAAAGATGGTTGAATGTGATTGATCTGATGAGGCAAAAATAGGGTAGTGAGGACTTAACCCTTGTTATTTTAAGAAGTCTCTTATTATTACATGATATATAACAAATATGGAAGAAAACACTACTATTTATATGAATTTGATAGAACAGTAGAAAAAGATTAATATAAATAAGGATGTCAATCAGGTATACCATGGAGAGAAACAAAGAGAATTGAGTTTAATTCACATTGTTGAGATTGAATGCACATAGTAAATTTAAGTAGACAACTGAGACTTCAAGTATATAGTTGGTACCTGTGGAGGATGAAGAATGCTTGTCTCAATGGATACTTACTATTCATGAAAAAGAAACAAAATTATCATTAAGAATTTCTACCATGGAAAAACAAATCTTAAAATTTAGTGGAATGCTTTTGAATAATATACAAATTTGTTGATATTCTATTACTTTAAAATTGCCATTTAAAGATAAATGTGCAAATATATGCAACAATTTTACATAATTAATGTAATTTTCCCTTGACTTATTTAACTTATATTATTTAACTTTCAATCAACTTCATGAATTTCCATTTTTGCTTTATATATATGATAATGCCCATATCTTTGACCTAGTTTTCTATCCATTAGTTGAATTATTGATTTTGTTTACTCATAAATATATATAATAAAGGACGTCTTCCCAAAAAAATTAGAAGAGCATTATCTAGTATTTTTTATAAGCAAATGTTTTTACTTGGGATTTCATCAGTAATTTTGAGTATTAATTATTGTGTGTGATGTGTAGGGGCATGTCATAAGTGCCATGGTCATAAGTACACATGTGGAAGGCAGAGGAAATCTCCTTGAGTTATTTCTCAATTTCCAACTTTATAAGGGTTACAGGTATCAAATGTAATTTGTCATGCTACATTTTCACCAGATGACCAATCTCACAATACCCCAAACCCATTTGTTTTAGTGTGTGTAATTGGTTTCTATTAACTATTCAAACAATTTATAACTTTGCTTTAAATTTGTTACTCTGAAGAACTAATAGCATGGTATTCCAACTACCAAAATGCCCATAGTATATAACATTCTCAAAATTTTTTTTTTAAATTTCAAGTTCAAGGTTTCTTCTGAGATTTATCAATCTCTTAACTGGAATACACTGCAAAATAAAATAAAAAAAACATATAATATGCTTTCAACATATATGCATGTATATCCAACAGGATAAACATTATTGTTTAAAAACATTGGGGAGGGAGCATGGTGAGAAAATAGTAGACAAAAGAAAAAACAAAAAGTGATTTGGAAATTTGGAAAATTACAAACTATATATCTCTATGTCTGATGAGAAATCACTGTTCAAATCTCCAACTCCATTCAACTTTATTGACTGCAAAACACTTCTTTCTCTTGGGTTAGTCCCATTCCCTGTGAGTGAATGAAAAAAAAATGAAATAAAAAGGACAGGAAAGGACATGACTGCTCCCAGGTATGGTGGAGGGGAGTGTTTAATGCAGATATGTGGGACACATAGGTCAGAGGCAGGGCTATCTGGGAAAGCCCAGAGTGGACATGTCCAGACTTAAGCTGGGACATGTGGGGACAGAGAGAGGGGAAAGGAGATAGGAATGAGGAGAACCCAGTGAGGCAACCAGAAGGCCAAAGATCCAAAATAGGTGAGTAACCAAAATGCCTGGATTATATAGGAAAGAGGTCTGGGGGAAGGGCAGCCTAGCCCCTGGGCTTGAACTTTAAAAGTAGAGGGTGGGGAATGTGAACAATACCCTGAAACAGGTATGTAACAGGACTAAGGGATGATGCTAAGAGAATCTTGCTACCAGATCCAGCTTTTATGTTAAATAGGCATCTGGACCATTTATCCTGGGTTTGAAATTTAACATCCTAGTCCTTTTGTTGATAATAAGGGAATGATAATGAATTATGTGGTCATCTATGACTGCTTCCTGCTGACAATAGGGTGTTCTTGGGGATGCAGAAAGCTGCAATGTTAGCCAAGTACAGGAAGAGCAGGCTTTTTCACTTGCTGTCCAGACTCTGCAGGACCATCTGGGGCTAGGGAAGTGCAGGCAGCAGTTGAAGTAGTTTTTAGCGTTTTAATTGTTTAGAAAACTACTATAACAGATGCATATTAGGGACAGAAGATAAAGTTAATGAATATAGGAAGAAATGGTTTTGTCTTAAGTATACATTTGAAACTTTTAGGACCATGGTTCTGGTAGCTGGTGGAGTAGAGTTTCTTTATTTTTATTTTTTAATTAATTTATTTATTTATTAAAGATTTCTGCCTCCTCCCTGCCACCGCCTCCCATTTCCCTCCCCCTCCTGGGATCAAGTCCCCCTCCCTCATCAGCTTGAAGAGCACTCAGGGTTCCCTGATGTGTGGGAAGTCCAAGGACCACCCACCTCCATCCAGGTCTAATAAGGTGAGCATCCAAACTGCCTAGGCTCCCACAATGCCAGTACGTGCAGTAGGATCAAAAACCCATTGCCATTGTTCTTGAGTTCTCAGTATTCCTCATTGTCCGCTATGTTCAGCGAGTCCGGTTTTATCCCATGCTTTGTCAGACCCAGGACAGCTGGCCTTGGTGAGTTCCCGATAGAACATCCCCATTGTCTCAGTGTGTGGGGAAATTCGGGATCAACCTACCCCTGGACCCAGCAATACCACTCTTGGGAATATACCCAAGAGAGGCCTTATCATACAATAGAAGTATATGCTCAACTATGTTCATAGCAGCATTGTTTGTAAAAGCCAGAACCTGGAAACAACCTAGATGCCCTTCAATGGAAGAATGGATGAAGAAAGTATGGAATATATACATATTAGAATACTACTCAGCAGTAAAAAACAAGGACTTCTCGGAGTAGAGTTTCAAAACCAGGGAAAGCAGATGAAATCCAACCCTCAGGAAATGGTAGGTCAGAGAAATTGGCTGTTGATTGACAGTACTTATCTGCAGTCCATTTTACCTATGCAAAGTGGATCCTGAAGCTTATAAGAATTTGATCCCCTGAAGCTAACAAGAATTTTTTAAGTTTACAAAAACAGATAAGTTTTAGTCGTGCTATCATTACCAATGCTTGCAATCTTTACTGTAATCTGTATTATATAAAAGACAGTATGCCTTCGAGTCATAGTAAAAGGTTAGAAATCTAAAACTGATTCTGGTTGTAAAGAATTAACACCCTGTCCTCTATCCAGAAGGCTAGGTATACATGGATTAGACAGATGTATTAGCACAATGAGAATCACTTAAATTTATACTTAGAAGATAACCAAAGAAATTTGAAATCTTGAGATTTTGGCTAAGATAGTAGTAGTTAGTGGTTACTAGAACTAGAATAATAGTTTATCAGAATTTCACTAATTAATGCTGACTCTGAACTTTTGAAGTCCTAATACAACAGTGGTATAACAAGGGAAAGAGAGCTGAAACTTTTTTCACTCTCTTTATGGACCTTGAATTACATTCTTTTACATCTTAAGCCTTCACATCTACAGACTGTACATAAACTTGCATTTATACACCTTAAAATACCCACTAAAGCATTTTCTTTGATTCTCGCAGCTTATCTTTTAACTTTACACCTTTTTCTAGCTAACCATTCACTACGAGACACAGAAGGTTGACTATTGAAGACAGTCACTATAAAGCGATTTCCTTTAAATAAAGAAATAGTAAAAAGTTACACTGAGATCTGTTTTGTGAGTTTATTTCTTTTTGGGAATCTGGTGACAAAGTAAACTACATCTAGCTCTAGGAAAAGTGAGACTTGTTTCCTGATTTTTACATATGAGAACTGAGAAGGCAGCTGACACCTTGGGAAAGGAGCTAAGTGTTTTCTGATATTAAAGCTAAATCAAAGTCCTCAGTGATCTGAGAGTGATAAATTATAACTGGATATATAACATATAAACTATCTATGGATCAGTTCAAATGGCAGAAAGCAATTATCCATTAGACTCTAGTGGTCTCCATAGTTTCATGGGAGGCAATAGTTGTAGGTCTTCTGCTGCCATAACATGACAGCATTTAGTCTTTAGCAGTCATAAAGATAAAGATCTGAGATTTTTCTGTAGAGGAACAACTTACAGGATTGACCTTACTTTGATCAGAAAATCAACCCAAATGTGTCCACATTGTGAGCAGAGCTCTGGAAGCAGGTGAGGCATGGGGCAGTTTTTGTCCATCAGTTAGAGTTACTACAGTCCAGGTGGGGTTGTCATGCTCAATCCACCTTCTTTGGATACATAAAAAGATCCCAGTAGGAGGGAGGCAGTTCTCTCTATTATGGAAAGTTTAAACATTTTAATGTCATATTATACAGACCTCTGAATAATTTGAGGAACATCTATTAAGTATATTTGAATAGACAAACTTTGCTTGTTTCTAGGTAATTGTTTTTGGCTTAAACATTGAAAACATATACACTAGGTAAAGTAAGGCTTATTCTTGTAATTAATTGCATTAGTACTTATCAAGGCTACAAGTGTGTTCTGAACACATTAACAATTTGATTATTTATAAGGTGACTAGCTATTAATTTGTTTTCCTCAATTATCCTAAACAGTTTACAATAAGTTAATACCCTTCATATGATGAAGACTTTATCTTCAATTCCTGTTAGGTTTAGCCTTAAAAATAATCAATGAAGCTCTTTTAGTATCAAATTAAAACAGTTTTGTATATGTGGGCCATAGGAAGAATGACAACTTTACTTATCTTTTCATACTGCACCATGAATTAAAATGGGTGTGGTAAGTAAATCTGAAGAGCTGCTCCATAGGTGTAAGGAGAAAAAGTTTGTTCAAAACTACTGAAGTTGTCTCCTGGAAAAAAAGAAGAGGCCACAGGAGAAAGATTTTGAGGGTGAAATGGGAATGGGAGAAAGGAGCCATATGAGCACTGACTGAGGGAACCTAGAGGCTAACGGTGACATTGACAAGTTAGTAGGCACCAGAGTCAGTGTTATTAGTTCCTCTTGCCAGATATAAGGATAATAACTGCTTTTCTCACAAGCAGGAACTTTCTTCAGGTCCCCTACGAAATGTGGACTTTAGTCTAAATGGCTGACATTGGAAAAAAGACATTTTTGAGGGTCTGGGCACACCATTATAGAATACTACAGGATTTTTGTATGGTTTAGTTTATCCAAAAAGCTAAAGCTTAAAGTGATCAAAGATGAATCTAGACAAATATGCTGTGTACTTGAATATACCTAGAGACTTATAAATTTTAAATATTTCTTATAAGACAAATTTCTTATTTATCAAATATATCTTATTTACCGAACACGCTACTTACATTGATTTTCTACCAACGTGGTATTAAATATCTAGCAAAGATATAAGTTGTTGGACATACATCTTAAATCAGCTTTTGTTAATCTGAACAAACCTCTATAATCTTAAAAGTTTGTTATCATGTACAGTATATTCTAAATCAGAGTTTAATCGCACATATAGTATGATGTAGTAAATATAACCTTACATTTTTATCATTATACAAAAATCCGTAGTAATAAAAAATATTTGAGGCTTGTTGCTTCCTTAGCCTAAAAAGTGATACAATGAAAAACAGAGAGCTCATTAGGACTAAGAAGTTTTACAGTTCTTTCTTTATGCCATGTGGTCACCTGAAGATTATGAAGTCACATGGTATGTATTCTTTAACTTTAATAAATATAGTTACCAGATGTAGGTGTGCTTACATTTTGAAGGTCATCAGCCAAGATTAAGGTGAGCTACATAGTTGTTATTTAAAACATGTTTTTCCTAAACAGAAGTTGAATTTAAGTTACATATACAGACACATGTGTGTGACTTTTGTAGTAAAATAGACAAAGTAGGGAGCTTCATACTAACCCTTATCCAACAGAAGCGAAGAGACTAGTGGTCAGAGGTGGTAGAGAAGAAAATCTCTAGAGAGGTAAAAGGATCTAAGTAAATAGAATTACTCATGTGTTGGAACCCCAAAGAGTATTTCAGGGAGTGTGTCCATGTGGTGAACAGCCCTAAAGGCCATTCTAAGGAAATGACCATGTGGCAGGTGGTCCCAAAATGGCATAGACTGTATTTGTTCAGATGATGGATGGCCAAAATGGTCATACCTGAAAGTAAAGTAGGAGAGACGGATCATTAGATTAGGGAGAGCAAAGAATCTGCTCAAGAGGCAGATTCTAGAATCAAATTTGGTGGGTGGCAAAAGCCAGCAGAAGCAAATTATCCATATGTATCCTAGGGCAGTCAGACCTATCTTCTGCCTCTGGGAGGCACCCAAGTGGAAGAGCAATGAATTATATTGCTTTGTAGTCTCTTGGAATAACCAGAACAATAACTCAAAAAAGTCTTTAACATTTTGTTTTACATTTATTTAATGATGTGGCACGGGGGTGTGGCATGCACAAAAGCACACAGTGAATGTGACAGACTAACATTTGATGGACTGATTAAACTGCTCATTATCATGAGTAGGTTCTTATCTTGCCAGTCCTTATAATTTTAAATGTACACATTGATTTAAAAATATCAGCACTTACGTGAATAGCATTTAACATAGTAGATAAGAATGAACTTTTAAAGGCTGTGAAATATGCTATTAATAGAAAACTGATCTAATTGAACTTGGAATGGAACAAATCCTTATAAATAATTAGCTATCATGCATTCGGTGTTAATTACGGTTACAGAATTAGATTATTAAAGATTCTATGTCTTAAGCCTTAAGGAGAAATGATTTTTTACTTTAGGTCACAGTGTCTATACTGATGTAGGTTGGTGTCACACTGTAAGATAATTTCAATCCTAGCTTAATACTTACATTAAATACTTTATAAGAATAGTAAGAAGTAATGTACTTTTATCTGCATTTTTCAAAATCGTTGTAGATTCTGTGTTAAACGATAGTATCATGTACTACTTTTTCATCGTGGTTTCTTTTCAGAAATCCATTCTTCAAAGTACTTGGCAGAGATTTGACTGCACTAGAAATTATGAGTTCATTAGTGAAAACCTTTAGGTTACTGCAGCCCTTAGGTCACTGCCAAATGTATGGAACATATGAAATAATTGTCATGTATATATTATGGTATGTTAGCAGGAAAGTAAAATAACTAACAAAGTTTATAGAATGTAGAATGAACGTGGTTGTCATGAGATGAGCATTTTTCTGTTGTGATATTGCTAATTTTCATCAATGTTTAACAGCTGTAGTAAAAGAAATTTAATTAATTAAAAATATCTTTTACTGAGCTATAGAAATCAAAAGATGTGATTAATAACTTCCACCTTCCTTTTGAAGCAATCCTCAAGCTCTCCATAGCTTAACACTAAGATTTCTGGAAAATAATCACAATTTATGTTAATCAGGTCATGTCTAATGAAGGAAGAGCCCATCATAACTTTGATATGAAAGAATTGAAACCCATCTAAGGTTTTGCTGTAGTGTGATGCAATATATTGGCTGTATTTTGCAAAAATCTTGTGTCATTACAGTGTTTTTATTTTATAAATGTAAAGTAGGTTATCATAAACCCATTTCAGTTTTATTAACTTAGAATGTTAGCATGATGAATTATAGTATTTGTATTAATCTTTGTAAATGTAATATACTTATACAATGTACTTCTCCCTCTGCCCCCATTACTGCTCTACTGCTGTGAAGAGGCACTATGACCAAGACTACTCTTAAAGAAGAAAAGGGTTTAATTGGAGGCTTCTGCTTAGTTTTAGAGGAGGAGTCCATTATTATCTTGGTGATGTATACAGACACAGTGAGGAAAAAATGGTGCTGAAGTAGAAACTAACAGCTTTATGTCCGGATTCTCTGAATAGTAGGCAGAAAGCAATAGACATGGATCTGGCAGGAGCTTGTTGAAGCCATAAATCCCATATCCAGTGACTAACACTCTCCAATATGGTCAGCCTTCTTATTTCTTCCAAGACCGTTAATCACTTGAGGACTAAACCTAAAATATACGACACTATGGGGGCCACTTTCATTCAAACCACCAAACTGACTCATCTCCCCATAACTCCTTCCAGATTCCTCCTACAAAGTTTCCCTCTCCCACCTCTTTTGTATTTTTCTTCTTTCATTTTCTTTGCAAGTCACTGAGTCTCACTAATGATGCCTGTTTTCACATGGATCTGGGACCATCCTGGAACCATCCTGACCCTACCAAGGGTCACACACTTGTAAGAAATGCTTACTTCATGTGGGATTCCCTTCCCTATGCTGTGAATATCATTGGTTAATAAAGGAACTGTTTTGAACCTATAACACAGCTATAGGGGAACAGAGCTAAGCAGGAAAAACTAAACTGAATGCTGGGAAAAAAGAGGCAGAGTCAGGGAGAAGCCATATAGCCCCACCAGAAACAGACACCAGAACATTAGCTGGTAAGCCACAACCACATGACGATACACAGATTAATAAAAATGGGTTAAATTAATATGTAAGAGTTAGACAATAAAAAGCTAGAGCTAATGGGCCAAGCAGTGATTTAATGAATACAGTTTCTGTGTGATTATTTCAATTCTGGGCAGCCGGGACAAACAAGGGGCCTTATTCCTACCTCGCTCCTCTTTCTTTAGGAGCTATCAGCTTTCATTACCTCCCATGTAAGGAAGAATTTTTGTGTCTCTCCCCATTTACATTGGAATGCAAATGCCCTGACTTGGTGCAGGTCTTGTACCAGAAACCACAGCTGCCTTGAGTTCTTGAATGCAATGGTCCAGTGTTATCAAGGAAACATTGTCTTAGCCTAGTTTTCTTTGATATCTGGCTCTTTTATTTTTTCCTCCAGAATATTCCATGATGTTCCCCGAGCATTAGAGTAAATGAGAATGATATCAATATCTTCTTTATGGTTAACCATTTCATAAGCACTTATTCTTTGCACATTGATTGTCAGTTTCTGTCCTAGCCACTTTTGGCTACAGACAAAAGCTTGCCTAATGAAGACTGAGAACTGTGATAGTCTACATATAAAGAGAGAATTTGATTAGAAAGCATTTTCATGCTGTATTTTTTTAATCAAAGCAATAGAAATATATTCTCTACTGGGGCTTTGGCAACTACAGATTTTTTGGCAGATATACATTATTTGTCATGAGTTTCCTACTGTGAGATTGGGCTTTAAGGCCAGTGAGAAAGTGGCTGGTTAGCCCTATGGCATACTTGCCACTGTTATTCTTTTGAGTACATCTTACCAGGTTGTTTGTTAGTATAATTTGCAAGCTTCATATCTGGTTCATCATTTATAAGTCTAGTTGGCACTATGAATCTGAGAAAGTGGGACCTAAAATTGAGGCAGACTAAAGTTTCATGTAATAACCAACTTTATTCAGAGCATCCTTTTATAATCTGAGGGATAAATGTCACCTGAGTAAAACTTACAATCACAAGAACAAGCCAAATGTGTCAAAAACTTGTTTTTTTAATAGAAACATGTAAGAAAATTATTCTCATTGACCTGCCTCTACTTACTGTCTGGTTGTCCCGCCTATACTTCCTGCCTGGCTACTTGCCAATCAGCATTTTATTAAAATACAATTGACAGAATACAGACCATTGTCCCACACCAACAAATAATAAATAATATTTGTAATGAATAATCTAAAACAAGCTCACTCATATCTGCTACACCTGGAAGATTCATGAAAGCTCATTTCAAATACAGCCCATAATCTGGAGGAACAGAAATTGCAAGAATTTTGTCTTCTTTATTCAGAATTTTCCCACAAGGTCTCAGAAATCTCCTTACATAGGTTCATTTATGGACTATGTCCCCTCTATTGATGACTTTCTTCTCTAACAACAGATATAGCAATTTACAGTGCTATGAAGTCTGTTGATAAAAGGAAGATTCTATGTCAAGACCAGCTTGATTTTCTGATGCCAATATCCTGATGGTGCCTTCAACAGTATGTCTTATTTTCTAATCATTGATCTGTGGTTATAGAATAAGTTATAAGAACTTGGGCAAAAATTACATCCACTTAACAGCATAATAGTATCCATTAACAGTGAGTGACTATAGGAAACCTGTTTTAGACACAGAAAAAGCTGGACATATGAACTCACATATTGACACAGAATGTACAATATCTCTGCAAGGCCATGACAGACAAAAATTTCAGAATAGAGAGGGGATTTGAGTACAGAGTTCCATACCTTTCATGCAGCCATTGGTAACTGTTAGATAGTGGAGAGAGAAAATTTTCTCTAAAAGTATTGTCCTTCGTAAGAATGCCATATTCCAGTGTCTGATTACACATTTAATAAAACAATTTTTTTTGTGAATGACATTTTCAAAATTAATACAAAATTATGTGTATAAGAAAAAGAGTGAGGGATGGGTGAATATTATAAAAACACATAAAGCAAAACTCTCAAAAAACTAATTAAATGATACATGATATTTAATAGTAAATTGTATAATAAAGTCTGTTGAATTTGAACTTATAAAATGCACACCATTTATGATTCAACAAAATATAAAATAAGGCCAGAGATTCTTTTCAATTAGGTCTAAAGAGCAATTTAAACCCTAGTCCTTGTGTTGGAGAAATGGGATTTTATGTCACAAACTCCAATACTCTGTTCTGTGCTTTATGTGTTACTTAATTAGTTAAATTCTTAGCAATGCAGCAATCCTCACTTTCCTGAATTCAATGATGTGTCAGAGGACAAAACACCAAGGTTTTATGTACAATTTACATGTAGTAGATTTCTACGCCACAAAGGTATTTAAATAATAAAAAAAATGAGTGATTTGATAAGATATCATCTTTTTCTTCATTTCTGAAATGATTAGGATTGTCTTTAACCTTCCCAACAGTGTGAAATATACCATAAGGGGAAACTGAAAATCAGATGTATCTGAAGGTTTATATTAATTGGCAGTGATTCATTTTTTTCTGTTAGCCCTAAGGAAGAACTATGTTGCCACTAAAGAAAAAGCTGGAACAAGAATACTGATTCCTCCTACTACCTTCAATAACAATGACATCATGATTACCTAGAATGACAGCCAATCAAAAGAAGCAAGGTATAATACAATTACTGCTCCTTCCATTTACTTGATCCATGTTGGAAATGTTCTGTTGCCATCTATGTGGCATGAAGAACATTAAATATTTCTTCAACAACAAGTTAATATCTGTTTTTTTTTTACTGTTGTTGAAGTTAATGTCACTGATGGTAAAACATAAATACAATAAAACATGTTTCTAACTTGTTCAACTTGAGGCTAAAAAGATGTCTCAGCAGTTAAGAGTGCTTGCTTTACTTCAAGAGGACCCAGGATTAGTTCCCAGTATCTATATAAGTGCTGTATAGTAACTCTAAGTGCTATAGCTCCAGATCCAGGTTAGTAAACTCTTTTATGATCTCTTTCAGTATACATATGTGCATTGACAAAAATTACATTTTTAGAAAAAATTTTCCATATATTTCCTGTAAAATTTTCAAAAAGTGACTGCATATAACAGTGTATATTATAATTTTATTTTATTTTTGAAATTATATATTACAACATTTCTCCTTTCCTATTCCTCTCTCTTCAAACCCTCTCTTACACTTATTCCCACTCTTCTTCAAATTTATGGCCTCTTTTTTAACTAATAGTTATTGTATGAATGCAGGGGTATTACTATCTGACCAATATGATTTCTCTTATGTGTGATGGTCAAGGGTGACACCAATGGACGTGCCAAAATGGTCTGGGAAAAGCCCACAAGGCCTCAAACCTCTCAAAAGGATTATAATCCATTGAGGAAAGCTGGAAGTTGAAGGTCTATTCTTCCTTAAGAAAGAGGATATGAATTGGTTATCCAGTAACTAAGAAGAGCCCAGAAAACACACATCATATAAAACATTATATGTACATAATGGATTATATTTAAAAATAAAATCTTTAAAAACAAATAAGTACCAGACTAAAATTTCAAGAATAATGGACTACAGTAAAAATATGGTAATATTTTCATTAATTTCTAAATGTGTATTTTTAAAAAATTAATTATAATTGTGGCCACATCTCCTTCACAGCAACAGTCTTAAATGAAATTAAAATATTACAAATTTTGGAATAGTAAAAGTGTTATTTCCAGGTGCATTTTATATATTTTCCCTTTAAGCTATAATAGATTTTCCTATTGATTCAATATTTAGGAAGGGGAATTTCCAGAAACTGGTAGAACTGTGTACTTTGATTGTGAACTAAAAGAAAGCACTGTTCTCAGTAGTAATCTATGAATAGCTATTAGTATAATGATGCTTATAAAATGCAGAAGATCTTTATTTTCTATAAAATATTTTTTGTTGAATTCACCCTATTAGAGCAGAGTCAGATCTCTAAGCTCAAAGAAAACAAGTTGCTCTTCAAGCAGGAAACTTTAGTTTACAAATTTAGTCTACGCATAACATCAAATTTTACCACCATTTACATTTAATGAACCCCATGACAGGATTATTTTTACCTAAATTAGGAAATAAGAAGCTTCCATTAAATGCAAAATGCTATAAAATATCACTGGCAAATTAAATAAATGTTTGTCTAAATAATTTTGAAAATTAAATTTTTTTTCTGTAAAATTTACTGAGTATACCTGGTCCTCTTAAAGTTATCATATCTACTGTTTTCTATATTTTCTTCAATAAAAAAGAAACATTGTTCTTTGTGCTTGTTTCTGTGACTAGATTATTATTTTTTCCATTATTTATTAAAGTTCAAATGATTAAATAATGAATACACTGCTTAAAAGCACTACTTCATTTCACTAGTAGTACATGTTCCTTGAGAAGAAAAGTATTCTGTTTCTTAATGAAGTCTATGAATCATGTTTGATAGTGGAATCTGCAGTGCACATACCATAATTTATCATTTGTTTAGTTAACAATAACCACTGGCTTATATTTGAAGTTTTGTTATATTCTTTAGAGTCATTTTAATTTATTAGATACATAATTTAAAAATTGGAAGTAATTGAACATTGATTGATCTTGGAATTCAGATTTTAATTATACAAATATTCACTTTGAAGTTTGGGTCAATAGAAATATGGTACTAGTTATAAAATGCATTCTGAAATTTAAGGAATTGACTTCAGAAAAAAGGACCAAGCTAATTTAGTTTTAATTTAGTTCTCAACTTTGCACATGACAGTAAATCATGCTATTTAACAGCTACACATTGATTAGGGTATATGTGCTTGTGCTTCATAGCCACTAGTGTCTATATATATTTTTCAGTGAATAAAAGCACAGCCTACATGACAAAACCTTTTAACATAGTCACAGTGTTGGAGAATATATTCTAATGAAGGACGCAAACACAATAGAATCTTAAGCACATTGCAACTTGACAAGTACAAAGAGAAGACATAATCCAATTAAAAAAATGGAGTACAGAAAAACCTAAAATGTCTGAAAGACACTTAAGGAAATGTTCAACATCCTTAGTCATCAGAGAAATGCAAATCAAAACAACACGGAGATTCCATCTTACACCTGTAAGAATGGCCAATATCAAAAACAGTGATGACAACTTATGCTGTAGAGGTTGTGGGTAAAAGGGAACACTTCTGCATTGCTGGCGGCAATGCAAGCTGGTGCAGCCCCTTTGGATATCAGTGTGGCAATTTCTCAGCAAATTAGGAAACAACCTTCCTCAAGATCCAGTAATACCACTTTTGGGTATATATCCAAAGGATGTTCAATTGTGCCACAAGGACATGTGCTCAACTATGTTCATAGCAGCATTCTTTGTCATAGCCAGAACCTGGAAGCAACATAAATGCTTTTCGCCTGAAGAATGAATAAGAAAAATGTGGCACATTTACACAATGGAGTACTACACAGCAGGAAAAAAAACAAAACAAAACAAAACAAAAAAAAACAAAATCTTGAATTTTGCAGGAAAATAGATGGAGCTAGAAAACATCATTTTTGAATGAGGTAACCCAGATAGAGAAAGACAATTATCACATGTACTCACTCATAGGTGGTTTTTTAAACATAAAAAGAAAAGCAGCCTACAAACCACAATCCCAGAGAAATTAGACAACAATGAGGGCACTAAGAGAGACTTACATAGATCCAATCTACATGGGAAGTAGAAAGTAGAAAAAGCCAATTTCTCCTGAGTAAATTGGGAGCACGGGGACCTTGTGAAAGGGTTGAAGGAGGGATGAAAGCAGAGAAAAATGTAGAGTTCAATAAAAATTAATAAATTTAAAAAAGAAATTTGACAACTTTGCACCTAAATAAAATTACCTGCAATCTAATAATACATGTTAACATTAAGTTAATCCCTACTCATTTCAAATCCTATGACTCTAGAATCTAGATTTAAACCAGCCTGATTCAATGCCATTGATTTGTAGAATGTCATGTACCATGGGAATATAATTTTACAAATGAGAGAACAATCTGATAGAACTAATTCATTATTATAAGAATACTATAATTAAAGGAAATATAAGCTATTAACTATGCCTTTTCTAGTATCTGTATCGATTTGCATAGGACCAGTATGGTTCAATACTATAATTCCAGTAGGTCATAGAAAGTGACAATCATCAGAAACAGATATACTTCTGTACCCAGTAGCAGACCCTAAACTGTTTGAATATGCAGCGTAATTACATAAGGACCACAATCCTAAAGTTGGGTGGGGGACAGTTAACAAAATGAGACTCCGTGATTTGTTATAACAATTTGAATTTTAAAATGTCATCATTTAGTTATATTAACAAACCACTCTAAGCATTTGTGTTAGTTATATTTTCTATTGTTGTGTTCACATACAATGGTCAAAAGCAACTTGTGGAGTAATGAAATTATTTTACATATCCTTCATTATTACAGTCTGTCAATGAAGGTAGTCAAGGCAAGAAATCCAGCAGAACAAGATGCAGGAGAAAATGCACAAACCCTCTACACAGATGATGTCTGTCTTTGAGGTTGAGGTGTTTGCCTTATGATGGTCTTTAATGATAGTATTATTATTTTATTGATAAAATAATCCAATCAGGGAGCAAATCATAAGGGAAAATGAAATACATCTTTAATTTCATCACTGATCTTTTTGTACTAATGTGACTAAATTTAATATCTCATCTCAAGTCTCTTTTCCAGTTATCTGACTTCTATTGTAGACTGGTTAAATACTGAGGCATATGCTTTTCTTGGCAAATTAAAAGAAATTAAATCAATTCCATACATGGAACAAGAAACCCAGAACTCACACCAGGGAGCACAAACCGGAAGCGGTACAAGTTGCTATGCATCAAGGAACCGAGACAGGAAACCTTGCCTGGGATTGAGGCAGTGTGGGCTGAGGGGGGAGACACAAGCGCTTGGGAAATTTCCAAGTCGCTGCATGCAGTAAGCTCTGTTGTGGGGGGAGGGGTTCTATAAAAAAAATTACTTAGGTACAAACAAGACAATCGGACAACATTGGGAGACTTTCTGGGCCATGGACTGGCTAGGCCTTTAGGCTGTCCACCAAGTAGGTGTGGAGTTTGAATCCACGTGGAGCACCAGATAAAGAAGGGCTTTTAAAAGAAATCCCATAGTAGCTCAGAACTGAGAATAATTGAGGGATATTATTTATTTAGGAGTAGACTCACAAATCAACATCCTCTGCTGGAACAGAGAACAGCAACCAAATTCTGCGGCCAGAAAAGAGAGCAGACATTGGCATAAATAGTGTAAGAGGCCATGCCCAAGTGAGCGGGTAACTTAAAGGCTACTGGCTGTAGGAAATCCTACAGAAGATATAGTGGGAAGGGCTTTGGCCCTGCCTCATAGCAATGGCTCCTCTTGGGACTCCTTACCCTCTGTGAGGAGTGGATGGGGAATGGGACTTGGGGAAAGTGGAAGGAGCAGGAGTGGGGAGGGAGTGGGAACTGGGATTGGTATATATAATAAGAAAAGATAGTTTCTTATGTTATTTAAATTACATAAATATATTACACATATGTGAAAACTTTTATAGGTTTCTTAATAATATATTTTAATAAGTCAAATACCTAAATGGTTACAATTTTTAAAGTTCTATCAAACTGAGTAGAATAATATTAAATTATATACACAACAAAAGGTTATTGGCTATGTATATCCTCTTTTACTAGTTCTTTATAACAATTACTTATATATTAATTATTACACTTATTACATTTACAAGAATTTAGTAAATATGATTGCTGAGCTATGAGCTGAACTAGGTCTGTGTGGAAATAAGAACTAAAGAAAAAAGTCTTTGAAAGGAGGAAGTAGCCTGTCAAGGTCAACATCTCCTGGTGAGATTGAGATACAAATGAAGTAACAGTTATAAACTGTTCATTTTATTTGTAAAGGTAGATTCATTTAATGAACTTGAGTTTTAATAATATAGTTAGAAAAATAAATTATTACATGCATCAAATTTTATCTAAATAGCTATAGTTTAATCTATAAAAATCATGCTTTATTAATATTTACTTCTATAAAACAAGAAATAATTTAGTGTAAATTTTCATTTTGTCTGTGATACTGTATTTTGATGCCGCTTGAAACAATTGGATATTGTGTTACCATTGAACATACAGAATATTACTCTTGTGTTCATATAAATATAAGTCATTCCTTTAGTTAATATGTTTAAAGCAAAATAGCTTTATCTTTGGTATTTTTATCACTAGCTGTTGCATATGACATATATCATCTGTTAAAAAGATTGGTCAAGAAGAATTTTAAGACCTTAAATAGAAGGCAAAAAGTGAGTTGAAAGAACAATGTTGTGATTTGGATGTAGGGTTTTAAATGTGATGATTGGGGGAAAAGCATATTTGTCTATGAGAAAATGTTTTGTTGAAAAGAAAAAACTGGTAAGAAAACAATTTTCTCGGTAAGGGATGGTACAGATTCTAGCTAAGGCAATTAACATTTTTATTTTAAAAGTCTAAAAAGTCATTATTAAATGTTTCTGGCCCGGTGTATCTAGAAACAAATCAAGAGAAGATTGATCTCAAATCATGCTTGACACATTGCTTGGTAAATGATTATTTTAATGAAACTTTTTTTACTGAAGAGAACTTTTCTTTAAATAGGCCAGAAAGTATCTCCAATGTGTGCAGTGGCCCACAAATGAACGTCTTGTGAACTGTCACCCTTCAATAGCACAAGGGACTTTTACTCGGCGGTTAAAAGAATTGTTTCTGCACTCATCTATTTGATCTAATTCCAGTCACTTACACATTTTGTATTTGGTTTTTCAAAACAGCTTATTTTTATCCTACTTGTAATGTTCTGTAAATATAGTATCACGTTTCGTCTCATTTTAATTTCTTTTCAATTATCAGTAAAAAAGTGTGAACGTCCTTCAAAAGGATGTGTGGAGACAGATTGCCTCCCTTTCACCAGACTTCTTGTAAAAGGATTTGGAGGAGTAGAGGTTATTGAAAGAAGCATTCATTTAATTAAAATTGCTTCCTATGTTTTGTTCAAGCAAGTAGGAAAATATTGAATCTACCATTCATTATTTCAATGCTTAGTATTTGTGTGTGTGTGTGTGTGTGTGTGTGTGTGTGTACTGTAATGTACCTGGCCTTGGCTTATTTATTGAGTGTAGCCACAGGGAAATTCTCTGTTTAGCAGAACTGAAAGATTTTTGACTTGCCTCTAAGCAGTTCTACAGAAAACAGAAGAAATTGTCATGCCTACTGTAGTTCGATCATGCAAACCCTTCTACCTGATCAGAGAGGCTGCTTTACAGTACCATAAGATTTCATTACTGTTTCTCACTTGAAATCTCGTGCCCTTAGTAGATCAGAATTTCTTCCATGTGAGGCTTTTTTCCAATAAATTTAACTATTAGACTGAATGACCACAACTTGCTAAGGGAAACAGAACTAAGATATGAACCTCAGCTTCCTTTATAACATGGACCTTAGAAGAAATCAGTTGTTCTGGTATAGTATTAAAATTTTAATGGATAATAGAAAGAGTGTATCATTTAAGACAGTGAACAAAAGCCCCTCTTTCTCTCACCCAGATGAAAATTCCCTGTCTGATGACTTTTCAAAAGAAAAAGAAAGAATATTTCTAATAAACACAATAACCTACTTAATTCTATTTAATATCACATCCTACAGTGTATATGTAAGACTTAGTTTTTTCCCTTTCATTCTGAAAGTTTATTTTATGCATAGATTCCCAAAATTTAAAAGACTATCAGAGATCTCAGATTTCCAATGAAAACTACAAAACTCTTAGAAGAAATGAAACATACATAAATTATCACAAACTCATGTAAAAACTGAAAACAGTTTATTTTGAAAATATTTCCAAATATTTCTTATTGGATGTAATCAAGTTCCAGTTGACTGTTCCGATCTAAGTTTTCAATAGACAGTCCTATTTAAAATAGGTGGGTCACAGAACAAAGGCAAAATTATGAATTCGGAGAAACATTTGGTAGAAAAGTAAAGGCAATGTTGAGAGATGTAGGAGAGTGATTGACAGTGCACAGAGAGTAATGAGAATGCACTAAGTATGTATGGAATTTATAGGAAATAAAATTAATAAAATATATATTGTAAGTATTAATTTCATAATAATAAAATATATATTGATGTAAAATTAAAAAAATAAAAAAATTAAAAGAAAGGATTTATTTCAGATGAAGGAATGAAGTAAACAGGTCTATATGGGTGAACAGGAGAGGAATATGCCAGTTACATAGGTTTTCTTGACTGCAGGGAATGAGCAGAGCTGAAGGTTGAAGGCCACTCCAGTGTTCCTTGCCTGTGGTTCCTAAGTGCACATACTGTGTCATCAAATCACAGTCTGATTAGAGCCATCAATATCTGATAGCTTCTTTGGTCACGTCATTTTTATTCAAAATGAATAGACACCATTCCTGTAAAGGTTCATTTCATTCTCATCCGCATCTATGGCAATACCCTTTCTACTCAAGAAATATGTCATTTATTAGTCCGAGTTGCATTTTCACCCAGGGGCTTGGTAATCCTACATCTTCACAATGGAGCCAAAAGCTAGCCTCAAGATGGAATCTATCAGAACAAGGTAAACTCAGAATGATCCTGTTTTGTACAATGTAGAGGACATAGGGCAGGGAACTGCTTGATCTGTACAATTTATTTTCCAAGACAGGGTTTCTCTGTATATGTTTGGCAGTCCTGGAATTCACTCTGTAGACCAGGCTGACCTCAAACCCACAGCAATCTGCCTGACTCTGCTTCCTGAGTGCTAGGAAAAAACGTGTACATTACTCCCCGCAAATCTCGATTTAAAACTCCTTTGAATAAAGATTTTTCTAGTTATTTTAAAATGGCTAATATTTTTCCAGTTCTTTATTATTAGAGCTAAATTTTTTTTCTCCCATTGTAATATTTTTTTTTCAAGATTTAGGCTCCCTTTTTATTTCTTTCTGAACTAGATAATGTTCTTGTACCCTTTATGACCACACTCTTCCTGTTCCCCTCTCATATCCATTTTTTGTTCTCTGTTGTATGCAGAGTGGGTCCTTTGTTTGTCCCAGCCACCCTGCTAGTTTACACCTGAAATAATCACACAAAAACTGCATTCATTTAAACAGTGCCTGGCCCATTATTTCTAACTTCTTATTGGCTAATTTTTACATCTTAATTTAACCCATTTCTGTTAATCTGTGTATTACCACATGACTGTGGTTTACCAGCAAGATTCTAACCAGCGTCCATCTCAAGCAGGAGACTTATGGCGTCTGCCACTCTGCCCTTCTTCCCAGCATTTAGTTCTGTCTACTCCACCTACCTAAGTTTTGTCCTATCAACTAGGCCAAGGCAGTTTTTTTATTCATCCAATGAAAGCAAGCATAAACAGAAGGAACTTCTACACGAACCCTCTCAGAATCTTCTCACTATTTATAGTGATTTTCAGTTTTTTCTGATATTGGAAAGAACTTCCTTACTACTTATTACCCGTACCCATGTGAAATGAAGCCTGAGAAGAATAGTTTTGCAGCCAAATTCTAAGCTTTGCTGTGAGTTAGGGACAGAAGGTCATAGACTTCTGTAATACATGATTGGTGCTATTTCCTCAAAATATTTCTTTTTAGATCAATTACGTTCTGAGAATACTTTTCTCCCAGTCAATTCCAACATAAGTAACTGTTGCTGAGAACTCAGCTTAAATATAGTCCTTAAAGTTTTGTGTTTTTATCTTACTGGCTTCTTTATTCAAGTTATTCCCCTTCTCATCCCAATGATTGCTTTTGTCTAGAGGCAGTTTGAAATGACAGGCTTAGGTGAAGAGTCCCTTCCTGAATCCTCCCTTTGCCAGCCTCTGCCTAATTTTGTCAATCTTATCACCTGCTGTGACAGCTATTTCCTACATCTGGGGCTAGCTGCAATTTGGGGTACATACATTGTCTTTTCAGGCCCAGCAGGTCCACAAATTATGAGATTCTAAATCACTTAGATTGCTGGATACATGTGGAGAGAATGTCTCTTCACAAAGCATTATTATTCTCCCTTCTCTGCTTTAGACTACTTTCAGAACTTTGACTTCCCACCTCGTTCAGAAAACTTGGCTGAAGAACCAAGTGTAGCTACAATCTGTATGATTCTATGATTATTCCTAACACCGCATGTTTGCTACCAATCTCAGTGGACAATCAGTTCTACACTTTAACCCATTGTTTTGTCTGCCACATATTCATATGCTAATATGTCAACTGTATCTAATCTTGGCATGATAAAATATTCAGGGTTGGAATAGGTGATATATTTTCAGAAACACCTGCTCATCTTGGATATCTTTATGCTGTTAAATATCCATCCAAGACACATCTGGTTATATATCATTGGTTATGACTTTATACTGGGCTATGCTTAGAATCCAGGAAGACTACTATAACATAGAATATAATTTCAAGCCTCTAAGTATACATGGGATATTAAAAATGTGCATATTTAATGAAGATGTAAAGTCATTAATTTGCTCTAAAGGTGGCATCCCCACTTTAATAGTGTTAGTATAATATCTGTTCTTAGGTATTTTCAAGTATTTAATTTCTTTTGTGAACCACTTTTAATAATATGGCAACAAATATTGTCATAACTATAATTTGCAAGGCTTCACATTATCTATTGATAAGCTGTTTACAAAATTCTCATAAAGACAAAAGTGTTGTGCTCAGATTACTACCCCCAGAGAAAGACTATCAGAGATGCCCAGACTGTAATAAGCAAGGTTTAATCAGCATAATACAAACATGTTTGGAACTCATCTCCATCCCCCTTACAAAAAGGTAGAGAGGAGTTGTATCTCCTTTGTGGGGTAAGCTTTTAAAGGCATAACTACAAAGAGAATCTTTGTAGATGCTTTGGCACGGGTACAAGGACTTTTGCTCCTTCCTATTAAGTTAGCTTTTTCCTTGTTTTTAGAGCAAGGCCACTGTTCTTGAGTTAGGCCATCTTTATCAGCCTGTACCAGGTGGCTGGCTGGGCTGAGCTAAATGACCTTGTGCTTGGAATCTCCTGGGCAGGAGAGAGGAAGGCCAGTATCTTCCTGGGAAAACATTCTGCTAGGAAATTTCTTCTTGCCCTTTTGAGAATAAGGGGTGAGGGTCCCACAAAAAGGTTTTGTACTGAGACACAACTTAAATAACTTCCTTTCCCATTTGCTATTTTGATGATTTCTAGGTATGACCTTTAATTTTTACCACTACCTCAGCTATATTAGATGAGTAAAATTTAATATAATACATATAGCACTGTTGAAACATAGAAGCACTTGTATATACTTTCTCATGTCACTATACCACTCTTACTAATTGATAATGCGTATGGAGAAAACTAAACAGATAACCCTTGGAGATAAATGACATCACATATCAGTCATAAGATCAATAAATTTATTTAGTGACTCTTTGCAAGTTGCATTGATATGTTTGATATTAATAATTATAAAACCTCTCTGTAGTTCAATTATTTATAAACATTTATTGTGAAATGTTTTCTTTCTTTCAGTGTTTCATCATCATCATTTATGCCCTAGCAATGCTTAAACATGCATAGGCAACCCATTTATGCTGCTTCTCCAGTTGTTCCTATCCTGGCCAGTCCTAAATGCTTGTGTTATTGTCATAACCAAGGTTCCACCACCTTCATTTTTGCTCTCTATCCAGTGTTTCTGGGGTCTTCCTCTTTGACTTATCCCATGCATTCCTCCAAGTTGCACTATCTTTGGGTATCAGTCATCATTCATTCTCATAAAAAGACTGAAGTATCACATGCTCCATCAGTCCCAGTCCAGTGGGCCTTGGTGAGCTTCCATTAGATCAGCTCCACCGTCTCAGTGGGTGAGCACACTCCGTGCGGCCCTTACTTCTTTGCTCATGTTCTCCCTCCTTCTGCTCCTCAATTGGACTTTGGGAGCTCAGTCCAGTGCTCCAATGTGGGACTCTGTCTCTATCTCCATCCATCCCCAGATGAAGGTTCAATGGTGATGTGATCAAACCGGACTCTCTGAACGTGGCTGACAATGAGAGCTGACTGAGAAGCCAAGGACAATGGCACTGGGTTTTGATTCTACTGCATGTACTGGTTTTGTGGGAGCCTAGTGTGTTTGGATGCTCACCTTCCTAGACGTGGATGGAGTGGGGAGGACCTTGGACTTCCCACAGGGCAGGGAACCCTAACTGTTCTTTGGACTGGAGAGGGAGGGGGAGGGACATGGGAGGAGGGGAGGAGGTGGAAATTTTTACTAAAAAAATAAAATAAAAAAAATTTAAAAAGTTATTATAGCAAAGAAAGATTGAAGTATCTCAAGCACTCTTGCCGTTTCTTATACTTCCTTCTGTAGATGGAGATAATTTTTAATGTCATTGTTGTGTAGCCTGTTTGTATGCTGCCTAGAATCCTCCTGAGACATGCCATCTCACACACATTCAGCCACTGTTCTGAGGAGTGTTTCATTGTCCAGGTTTCAGAGTTGTAAAGAAGACATTTTTATCATATACCTGTTTTGTTTGTTTTTGTCATTATGTATCTTACTGACCAAACCTATCCTAGTTCCTGAAATACAGCCCTTACTATCTCTATCTCTCTGTTGAGGTCTGATATAGTTTCCTCCTCTGAACTGAGATTTCCTCCAGATAAGACAAAGTTGAATGTATGATTCATGTTCTGATTCATTATTACAATATTGAAATTCTTGTGTGCGCTTCTCATGTATTGTATCTCAGTCTTCTTAATATTTACTTACATAACAAAGTATTCCTTTACTTCCACCATTCTATATACCATGGCCTGCAGCTCATTTGGATTTTCAGCAAATAGTGTTGTATCGTTGGTGAAATGCAAGTTATTGATCCGTACACCTTCTATCTGCACACCTATTTCTTCATCCTCCAGGGCTATTGCTATTATTAAATCCAGGAATATATATTAATTAAATATCCCTCACTACTTTTGGTATATAGAAAGTTAGAATACTTTGAGCAAAAATGTTTTGTACAAATAATTATAATTATTTGAAATCATTGGAAACGTGTTGCTATGAACATTAAGTTTGATACACCTTCTAAAACCCCTTCTCTTATTGATATTTTAAATTTATATTTCAAAAAAACATATGTTACACAATGTTTAAATTCAACAATAATAGCCTTTTAAAATTATGTTGGTGCTGTTAATGATGACTAATAAATTAAGAAATACTTATTAAATGTTGATAATGAATGTATAACTGTTGGGGATTCTGTTGATTCAGGGTTTCTTTGTGCAGCACTAGACATCCTGGAAGTAGCTCTCTACAGACCAGGCTAGCCTTTGTCATTTCTTTTGACAAAATATACTTGTTGACAAGTGAATTACTTTTCTATTTCTGAAAAAAAACTCCTTCTCCTAAATTCTGTCCAACACTGTATGGTTTTTTTTCTTCTCTAACTCTAACATTCTATGCTCAGAAATACAATGATATGGGTTTACAGTTCTGAGTTCTTTTGAACAGCATTTTTGGTGCATTTAATTTGTTTGTTTAATTGATTTTGTTAACTTCATGTGAAAATGAATTATGCCACATATGAATATGCCCCTAAAATATATCTTTCTGTATAATCTTATTTGCATTGCTGAAATTTAGTTCTAAATCCATCTTGGACACACCTGGAGGCTGACAACTTTCAGTATATATTGTTTTTTTCCACATACATTCGAAGAACATGTCATTTACACTTCTGGTAACAGGAAGCTTTTATAAACTAAAAGGAAGAGTTCTATCAAAACATACCTATTTAAAAATACATTTTTTGAATTTTTAAATAATTGTTTTTATTGCACTATATCCTTTTCTCCACTGTCCTCCCTTTTCCCCTCCCCTTCTACCATTTCCCATAATCTCCATGCTCCTAATTTTCTCAGGAGAGCTTGTCTTTTTCTACTTCCCATGTAAATTAGATCCATTTATGTCACTCTTTGTTATCTAAGTTTTCTGGGATTGTGAATTGCAGGCTAATTTTCTTTCTTTTATATCTAAAAGCCACTTATGAATTAGTATATATTACATTTGTCTTTCTGGGTCTGAGTTACCTCACTCAATACGATGTTTTTTACATCCACCCATTTGCCCGAAAATTTAAAGATGTTGTTATTTTTTCCCACAGTGTAGTATTCCATTGTGTAAATATATCACATTTTCTTTATCCATTATTTAGTTGAGGGGCATTTAGGTTGTTTCCATGTTCTGGTTATTACAAAAAAAAATGATGCTATGAACAGAGTTGAGCACAGATTCTTGTGGTATGATTGAGCATCCATTAAGTGTATAGCCAAAGCATACCTATTTATAAATACATCTCGTAAACATTTGATTGAACCTTAAAAAGTTTTGTAGAGAGTATGTATTGAATACAAGCACATATTCTAATTAAGTAATGTTTCAAGAAGTAGAGAAATATTTCAAGTTTTCCTGAAAATGAATATATGTGTATACATAGAATGGTTTTCCAGTAATTAATCAACTAAATTATTGCTTGATACTTGTTTCGTTATATGTAATTTTACTACGTTAAAGTTAAAACTTTTTTTTTTATTTAGAGAGAAAAGAGGAGATGATATAGTCCCCCGTGTATTCTATAAATAAGATTTACTACCATTGGTTAATAAAAAAAAGCTGTTTCAGCCTAGAAAAGGGCATAATATAGACAGGCTGAAACAGATATAGAGAGAATAGGTGAAATTAAAAAGATGCCATGTAGCTGCCAAGGAAGACAGATGCTGGAATGCCACAACCTTACCAGGTAGGCCACAGTCTCATGACAGCTCACAGACTAATAGAAATGAGTTAATTCTGAATGTAAGAGTTAGCTAGAAATGTGCACAAACTATTAGCCAAACAGTGTTCTAATTAATAAAGTTTTTGTGTGAATGTTGGGTCTGAGTGACCAGGAAACGAATGAGCAGTCTCTGTTTACATACTGAGGATATGGCTTATTCTATGTATAAAACCTACTAGTCCACAGCTTCAGAATTGTAGGTCACATATTCTTCAATGAAACTACAACAGTACTTCCAACAAAGCAATTTACCTTATCCCAATTTTTGAATTTTTATGTCCAAAATTCATATTAAAATATAATCCCCAAAGTGATAGATTTAAAAGGAGGAATCTTTGGAATTGATTAGTCTCTGAAAGATTAGTCTCCTTTCAGGAAAAGCTTCAAATTCATCTGTTCTTTTTGTATCATTTGCCTTTCCTGTCATTGTCTACAGTGCCCAACCCCTTCAGGAAACAATAATCAAGAAACCATTCAGAAGGCAAAGATGTGGTCTTAAACAATAGCTGAACCTGACAGAAGCCTGTTGTTCTCAGTTCCAGATCAAATTTAAAAAAAAAAAAAAAGGAAATTTAATCTGTTTATAAGTCACCCAGCTTGTGTTTTGGTGTTTTATAGCACAAACAGACAACAGTTTCCTGGTAATATATTTAGTGGTCAGAGTTGATATTTTGTAGAAAGCTGGAAAATGAAAAAGAAATTTGTAAAGCTTCTGAATTATAGGGGAGCAGAATGTTTTTTAATAGAAAAGGAAAGAGTTATGTGAATTGCAAATATATTTCCTCAGTAAAAATCATGCTCTCTACATGATAAAAGGGTCTCTGCAATAGTCTCCCATCAGGACTTGTCTTGATGCTGGCTTCTCCTTCAGCTTGTACTGGCAGTAGGTAGTCAATTCTGTTTTAAATAATGGAAATGCATGTTGCTGAGCCAATTTTAGATCTTCATTCGGGCTACCAAGGAGAGATTTAAATAAATCTATCTAACAAGCAGCAGGATGGCTAGGGAATTAGACTAAGACCCACAAGAAAATTATCTCTTCTACCTGATTATTGAATTTTAGCTTCTCTTGAATTTTACTCTTACAGGCATTTATATGTGGTGCAAGTACCTCACTCTTATCTCTTTTTCTGAAGGGCACATATAAATAGTTCAATAGAGTACCCGGAAGTAATCTTTAAACTTCATTCTTTTAAAGTTCTGACAAGCCAAAAGCTTATTTTTTCCAAGGTTATAAATAAGTACCAATCCATTCCTGAGTATACATCCTATACCACTTAAGCAAGTAAACTCATGAAAAATTACAGGATTCCAAATTGCTTCCTTTATAGCTGTTGACTTTCAGAATTATTTCTGGAAGGTGTGTGGACTGGTAGCTATTGTCTGCAAATGATATCATGTGGTAGTAGGTAGTCAATTCTGTTTTAAATAATTAAGAATATGCAAGCAACTAAAAGTGTTTGCAATGTTACTGGATTGATAGAAACTTTCTCTAAAACTTTCAGTGTCACATTAATATTGGACAACAGAAGAGTCCATTATGTTTACTCTGAGTATCCATCAATTTCTTACTATCTTATGCAGTACAGTATGGTTGTGTGGATCTTAGTTTGGTTCATTAGGTCTAGGTAAGGTTATAATCTATCATTCAGTTCATATATTTCACAGCAGAATTTCAGGAACTACAGGAACACAATTTATATAGACATTCCTTTAAAGAAACTCACAGGGAAAAAAGTTCAGGTTCTGCCCAAAACCATTTTACTTGGTCTTTCTACGTGTTTCCTATTATTATATATAACAATGCTATTTTGTGATGATAATATAAAATTCAGTGTTGTTATTTATATTCATCTTGCACATAACCAAGACACAAAAAAAATGATTAGGTTTTCTATTACACTTCTGTTGATTTTGTCTCATATTTTTGAGACAAAATTTTGATATATTGCATTAGGTGGCCTAAAACTCACTATGTATCCTGGCCAAACTGGAATTCAAAGAAATCTCCTTGCCTCAGAAACCTTTATATACACCAAATTGGTCATTATGAGTTTGTGTCTTTTTTAAAAATTAATTTTAATACATGCTTATATGCATTGTAGCTGCATATTTATCTTAAATATAACTTGCTTAGTCCATACAATAATACATTTGTTTTCAGGGATGAGCATATGGTATTGGATAAACAAGTAAGAGGAGTATTATCAGCCCAGATGAGACTATTTCATATGTATCATACATATTTATTCATATTGAGAATTTTATATTCTATATATTTTCATGAAGTAGTTTGTTATATGGTTCTTTATGACTTTTTCCAGACATACTCTCCTCTCTCTTTCTGTCTTTGCTTCCTCTCCTTCTTTAAAAAAAATCCCTCCATTTGTTGAAATCAGATGAAGTATTGTGCTATTCTCCTGTAACATACTCTTTCTTCTGTTTTTACCTCCCTATTGCCCCCCCCCCCTTTCCCATTTCTATGATCAGATCACTGGTACTCTGCCATTACCCTGTATTGCTCTCCAATCTCATAACCTGACTCTTTATTTTGCTGTTTTCTTCTGTTACTCCAGGTTTACATGTGCGGGTGGGAAATAGAAGCCGCTAATTAAAAAAAAAAAAAAAGAAATAAAACCATAGACTTTTGTCTTTCTTAATCTGGGTTGTGTCACAATACAATCGTTTCTAGTTCCATCCATTTTTTATGTTTTTAGTTCAGGATTCTATTTTTCTTAGAGGTGAATTTCATAATGCATATGAAACAAAATTATTTACCCATTGTTTGAATAAAAAACATTTAAGTTGTTCCCATTTAATTTCTGTTGTGAATCAATGAATATAGCTGACCAAATATCTGTATAAGAGGATGTAGATGTCAGGGATGGTTATATATGTCAAAATATGGTCTAGTGGGGCGATATCAGTTCCACTCTATATGCTGTGAATGTGTTTTGTTACCTACCGTTAGTTACAAGTACTTTGGCCTATGGAAGACCACAATAGAGCAAGGCAGAAATTCCAAGCAAAGGTATGAGAGAAAGCAGGCAGAGTAAAAGAGATGCAGGATGCCGGGTAACTGCAGAAAGAGACAGACCCTGGAGAACCTTACTGTTATTTATGTATTGTGATGATACATAGATTAATAAAAAGGGTTAATTCAAAATGTAAGAGTAAGTTAGAAATATGCATGATAATTTCCTAGAGTAATCTCAGCCAGCTTGGCTTTAGGTAAACATGCTTTATAAAATGCAGACATTATTAATATCATCTTTAACATATCTTCATAATTCTCTTTCTCTTATTTCCTGGAAGAAAGAAGAAAGTATTTTTCTTTCTTTCTTTACTTTTCTTTCCTTTCCTTCCCTCCCCCCTCCCCCCTCCCCTCCCTCCCTCCATCCCTCCCTTCTTTCTTTATTTCTTTCTTTCTTTCTGTTAGACAGAGTTTCTCTGTGCAGCTTTGAAGCCTGTTCTGGAACTAGTTCTTTTAGACCAGGTTGGCCTCGCACTCACAGAGATCTGCGTATCTCTGCTTTCTGAGTGCTAGGATTAAAGGAGTGTGCCACAGCCACCAGGCAAGAAAGTATTTTTTATGGTGCAATTGTGTGAGAATTTCCCTGGAATGATATGAAGAAAGTCTACTTGCTTTAAAGATAGAGCAAAGGAATGATTATATCAGAGTCCTGTCATGTAAGCCAAGATGTTTATTGGAACTATTTATTGGAGAGTGGACATGAAGACACAGAAGAATGGATAACTCAATATCAGTTTAATTTCCACAAAATCTACAAAGATGATTATTGACAAAATTGCAACCCTTTGGACTTTTGCACATTCTCAAGTTATCTTTGCAAGTCAAAGATTTGTTTCTTCTACTTTTGGGGGGTTAGCTGGAGAGTCTTCTGTGTCAGTCATTTACTGCTTTCGTAAACTTGGAGAGTGACCTTGTGTGTAACTCACTTTTTCAGGAACTTTGTGATATTTGTTATTTGTTTATTTTTAAGCCGCTTCATCCCCATTATCCTGAAGGTAGTTTAGAACTTTTTAACATTATGTAGTATCCTTTCCTGAAGGAATGTTTCAACTTGGAGGAAATTGCTCTACAACATTTTGCCCGTTTCCCTGCCTCTTGATTTATCTCACCACCTTTTTTGCAATATTCCTGAGACTTTGAAAGGATGATATGCATTTATGGCCAAGTATTGGATAATGATGCCGCAGCAAGGGTTGCTTCTTCTTAGGATATTCATCCTTAGTTTGAGTCCCCATGGTATAACACTTTACCAAGAAAAATACCTTCCTGATTGATTGAAGCGGACAGAAACTGATTTATGCATGTAACCAAAATGTTTAGTGAACCAATTTGACACATCACATCCACTTAATAACAATAATAGTCATTTACCCTACTGAAACCTATGACTTCCCATCTATAATTTTGCTTGTCCTGGCTTAAAATATCAAACACGAATACCCTTTATGCCAATTGGAAACTGTGATCTGTAATAGTCATGTCATGAACTGCACTATCAAATAAACTTTCATGGTGTTCTAGTACTGTAACATGCAGTGTCTGTTGCCATGCAGGAATTTTGGTGAGAGTTACTCCAGTCTCCGCAATGGCCTGCATAACACTCCTGAAGGTTTCATTATCAGCTTTATTCCTCCATGTCCTACAACCAAAGCATGTTGTATCTTCACATCATGGTTTGAGTGTGCAACCAACAGAAATGGCAATAACTTTCCTAGCTTGTGGAACTGGAGAGATCTCACTTCACAACAACTTGTAAGAAGGTAGCCTAACCCTGGCACTAAAGTTTCCATTTAACAATCTTAGGGATCCAAGTAGTACCTTTTTTCACCTTCTCAGGGTGCATCCTCTACTCAAACTTTTTAAATTTTATTTTATTGATTGTATTGAGCTATATGTTTTCTCTGTTTCCCTCCCTTCCTCTCCCCTCCCCTTCTATCCTCTCCCATGGTCCCCATGCTCCCAGTTTACTCAGAAGATCATGAAACTTTTGATAGCTATTTTAATAACACATTTTTTTCTTATTTAATAAGCCCAACGTACAAAACAAGTGGGATAATTATTGTATCTGGTCACTTTTCAGCCAATTTTTCATTCCATGTTTGTGAAATGACTTCTTGGTCACTATTGATTCTCAGTAGGAACTCTATTTTGTGCAACTTTTTCCCAAAAGATTGAAATATTCTATCCTACATGGAAGCTTCTGAAGACAGAATAAGTAATTAAAAACACAAGAGGATTTAGGAATTAGAAAGTTCCTGAAGCTTACCAAATTCACTAGACCCTTCCCTCCAAAAAGTAAACAACAAAAGATTGCTGAGAGTTACTCTCAGACTAGCCAAAGTGCAAAGAAGACTCCCAGACATGTCAAATAGTAAATAAATCTCCCCCAGATCTGAGCAGTTGCCTCATATAAGCAGAATCTAGTTAAGCTTTCTAAAAGGCTCTCTATCCTGTGGAGTTTCCTACAGCCTGTGCAGTAGGTACCACAGCCTGTTTTGTGGCATGCCACTTGAACTGGGGTGGGCTTTGTTGATGCTTTGAGTTATATCTTCTCCTTTAAGTAATTCTTCACCACTATTCCTGTATGTAATCCCAAGTAGGATTACATTTACCAAGTAGGAATTTGGTTAAATCTCTCTTTTGTTTTATTATGGGATATCTCTCAAGGGTGTGTATATGTATGTGTAACATCTCCCTAGGAAAAGTCTTGTCTGAAGCATGATTAGTTAAAACTCAGGAAGAGAAATTAGGGATCAGTCAGGATATCTGAAAAGCAAAACTGTTAGCCACTGGTTCTTATTCGACCTCACTTTTAAATGATGTTCTTGCCTCCAGGAATCTTAGAATAAGACTGAGTCTGAGATCTGTTTCCTCCCATTTCATAATCCTCTTCAGTTCTGGGATGAAAGGCCTGCACCACCCAGTTTCTATGACAAGCTAGTGTGTCTACTGGGATTAAAGGTGTGTGTTATCATTTCCTGGTCTGTAAGGCAACAAGTGGTGGTGCTTTACTCTCAAATCTTCAGGCCAGATTTATTTATTAAAATACAATTGAAATACCACTACATTTAAAGGCACATATGATATAGATATGAATAATTTGCGTTGGTATGGATCTTGGTTTATTGATACAGATTTAAGGTCAATCTCGTTACATGTATAATTCTGCTCTTGATTGAGGTGTTGTGATTGTGTAGTTCATTTAAAAATGTATTGTATACTTGAAAATATAGGTTAATGACTAATCATCTATAATATCAAGCTTGTAGTCATGTTAGTTAGATTTTCTAGATTTATAGAGATATATTTCAGTTAGGTATTCTTCAAATCTTTCAAAGACTTGAATCATTTCAGAATATGGCATTTAAAATGTTTTAATAATTTAGGACTTTTTAGGACAGTGAGACACATCTGCTCCTGGCAGCATCAATTACTTCAAGGCAAAGATAGGCATCAAAGAGGCTCCTTAGCCATTTGGGCAAGAAACTGCTCTTGCCTGGACTGCATCACTGGACATGCAGTACCCACAGAGAAATGACTGCTGAACTTGACTAAAGGTCAGACGATCCTTTGGTGTTCCTGCTTCATGAATGAGTCTGTGAGACATTCTGCAGGATACAGAAGAAGTGACTGAACTGTCTGAAATCTCTTGCTTTGTGATGAAGTCTGCTGGATACTATGAGCCTAAAGGCCAAAGATGGAATCCCCAATGGTACAGAAAAAACTTTGGGTGACTGTCCAGGCAGCAAAATGTTTCTGTCAATTCTAGAGTTTTTGAGGTTGCTTACAATGCACTTCATGTTTATTTAGGTAATATATCTTTCTGGAATCTTTGATAGAGTTGAAGAATAGATAGATAGTTATAGTTTTCCTTAGTTATAATAAAAGATAAAGTAAATATTGTAACTGCAATTCTTGCTTGATACCTGCTATATGTAATTTTACTGTGTTAAAGTTAAAACCTTCCTTTTTATTTAAACAGAAATGGGGAGGTGATGTGTTTCTTGTATTGGTTAATGAATAAAGAAAACTGATTTGGCCTCATTGGGCAGAACTTTGGTATACAGAGAAGACAGAACTGAAATTTGGGAGGAAGAAAGCAGAGGGAGGACATTATGGATCCTCTGCCAAAGACAGACACTGGCTAGAAATTTCCTGGTAAGCCACTTCCACGTGATGATATACAGCTTAATAGAAATGGGTTGAATCAATATGTGAGAGTTACCCAATAAGAAGCTAGAACTAATGGGCCAAGCAGTAATTTAATTAATACAAATTCTGTGTGGTTATTTTGGGGATAAGCTAGCCGTACAGCCAGGAAGAACAAGTGGACTTGCATTATACATTTATCACACAAAATAATCGATGATCAAACAGGGATAGGCTTTCGAGACAAGGTTTCTCTGTAGCTTTGGAGACTGTCCTGGAACTAGCTTTTATACACCAGGCTGGCCTTGAACTCACATAGATCCATCTGCCTCTGTCTCTGCGTTTGCCTCTGCCTCTGCCTCTGGCAAGGATTAAAGGCATGTGCCACCACTGCCTGGCTCCAGCTTTTGAGAGCTACTACCTATGCTGGGGTGGACTTTGGTGATATAGCTCTCCTTTGAGTCCTTTCTTCTCTTGTAAGTAATCTTTATCCTATATTCCTGTAAATAAACCCAGTAAACTCATGGATTCACAACAACCATATATAACATCAAATTCCAGGTGTCCCTGGATGGTGGCTTCCTCTGTTTTTTGCTTGCATGTAAATGATTATGAGACTTCTGAGACAGAATCTACACAGGTGAGGTTATATTTGTACCCCTTATTTGCAGGTTTCTTCATAGGTCATACTAGCATTTTAACTGGGCTTTTAGTGAATAATCTCTATCTTTTCCAAACTTTGTTGGTTTCAGTAATTTATTCATAGGCCTCAAACAATCTCTTCTGTTTTATATGCACTGCCTTACTGGAGAGTAGGCAACTTTGCAGATTGTTTGGTATTTTCCCTAAACGTTTGTGGCATTGCTACCTTCAGAGTTCATACTATTAGATTAACATCTCTAGTCTTGGCACACGGAGTATATACCCCAACAATGTATCCACTTAAAGGAATGTTCTCTTGCAGTGAAAAAATGCATATTTTGTACTCTCAGGGAGAGAAAAAAAAATAACTTACCACTTTCACAGCCCTTTTTACCAGCACTCTTATATCGACATATTTACCTACCATTTTTAAGTTTCTGGTGCTTTGGGACATAGCCACGAATGACATTTCATTTGTCTCCAGTATTGTAATTCAACATGAGGCCTATGATCCACAGCATCATGCATCCTTGTCCACTCCACCAGAAAAACAGCTGGGAAAGAGATTCTTTGTCCTCTTAACTGCCTGGAGGAGAATCTACCCTGTTAGGCTGTACAAATTCATGTAAACAAGTCTAGTTTTGAAAATTCTTGAGTCTCTGCTCATGTTGGTTTGTTTGAATATTCCCTGTGTTTCCACATAAACCCCTCTTATAAATAACTCTAACACACTTATTGGTTCACAAAGTTGAAGTCAGTAGAAGTGTCACTTTAGACAGCCGTTGGTTCCCTTCCTGGAATGAATAAACATTCGTTCACAGCTTCCCAGAAAAAGTCTTGTACAACAGTTATTCACCATGAAGGTTTGTTAATGTTCAAGGAAATAAATTTGTTAGTGTCTGAGAATCCAGGAACAATCAACCACAAAATATCAGCTTCAAACAAATCAAAAATTTATTTAGAAAACCACTGATAGAGGGAAGGTGGCAGGGTTCGGGCTCCAAACCACAATCCTGAGGCAGGGAAAGCAACCGGTTTTAAAGATGAAAACCACAAAGAGACAGTTTCAGAGTCCCATATAAACATAGTTCTTGGGAGTAATACAGCCTAGTCTTTGATCAGCATAAGACTACCTGTCCAACAGGTTTCCTCAGGGCAAAACACATGTGGAAATGAATCCTTACTTGGAAAGGACCAATCGTCCACAGGATAGCTTAGGAATTTGCAAAATTTGTTCAGCTTTCATGATCCTTCCTCATTATGTTGTTGATTCTTTGGGAGGATTGTAGTTTTACCTTATCAATCACACATGCAATAGCTATTATTTTCCTCATAATCCTGACCTTTCTTAAATATTTTTCCTTTACGATTCAACAGAAACTAATGCTTTTCAAATTTATTAACTATAACTTATAATCTTGAAACTTTTCTGATTCAATGGAGAAAGTTACGTACATTGAGAAAACAACACTTAGAACATTAACCATGTCTCACAATTCAGGAAAATAGACAGGGCATGCATACACAGAACAGGGGAAAGGCCTCAGGAGTGCACACAGTGCAAACGCTGAGAATAAGTTCCCTGGACACCAGGCTTAGAATCATTGGTATGATCTGGTATGCTCCAAGAGGAAAGAATACAATGCAAAATGTGGGATAAATAGAGCCATCTTTAGTATTAGTACTAGCTTATATTGGTGAAAGAAGTATGGTATAGTGAGATGGGAAAAGAGGGTCTTATAAAAGTCTGCCTTTTACAGAGAGATTGAGACATAGGACCCTCTGTAAAAAGGGAACTGTATAAAATATATATCTTGCAGACATGAAAGAATTGTTTGGGTTTCAATATCATTGTCCTTAAAGCATTGTGCCCAATTTCAACTTTGTTAACACAAGTAGCTGGAGCTGACATAAGTTCTATGCAAACAATATGTGTCTGGCTTGATAGTTATGCCTGTAAAAATGCTGAATTCTGTGTCTAAAATAAGGTAATGCAGGAAGTGGGAATATGTATTGGGGAAGCCTGAAGAGGAACAATGGGGGCTTTCATAATGATCACGAAGTATCATTTAAATTATGAAGTATTTCTTAAAGTGAAAAATAGAAGCTGATAATAAAGTTCTTCCTGTAATCCTAGTAAGAAAAACTCTAAGTATAAATAAAGATGGCCTGAGCAATGCAGGGCAACTTGAGTACAATCTACTTGGTCTTCAGAAGTTTTATTGGCCCTTTTGAACCCCAGCTGAGGCTGCACTCCTGCACATAATGTAACATAGGGAGAATTTTTCTCAGTAACACACTTTTAGCCTATCAGGCGGTTTTGTGGTTTTGTGATCTAGACCAGCTTTGGGCCAACCAATCAGAAGTGGGTGGGAAGCTAGTGGTTCACACCCACTTGAAGGATTAGGAGGCTGCAGCCTAGCCTAAGGAAACTGTAAATAGCAGCTCATGGCAAAATGGCATATTGGAATGTAATTTCTGCTGGTAATTAGAATTGAACAAAATTCACAAAGATATAAGGCTTGCAATATAAACAGTTACAACTAAAACCTTTTTTATTTTCTGACAGATCACAAAAGAGTTGCTAATTTTTCAGTATGGTCAACTGTTCATTCTTAGGGTAGGTGTGATGATTTCTAAGGTCCTTATATGCAAGACCAAAAATTAGTTTATTTGTGCATTTTGCATGTTAAATAAATGCAAATTTTAAGTTGAAGTTGGATCAACCCGTTTAAGAACAGTAAGAGTAATTAATATGTTTATCTGTGTTATGGGCCTGGGGTCCTTCCGAGATGCACCAGGTTTGGTTTTAGTAAATCACAGACTTTTAATTAAAAAGTAGCCAGGCCTGGTGATGGTGGCACATGCCTTTAATCCCTGCACTCGGGAGGCAGAGGCAGGCATATCTCTGTGAATTTGAGGCCAGTCTGGTTTACAAGAGCTAGTTCCAGGACAGGAACCGAAGCTACAGAGAAACCCTGTCTCAAAAATCAATAATAATAATAATAATAAAATAAATGTAGCCAGGACCAAACCAGAGAGTTTTCTCTGTGTAAGACCCTGATATTGTTAGTCCAATGATTATAAGGATGAACCCCAAAAAACTATAATTTTGTGGGGCCAAATTAACTCCAGTGTAAGTGTGTGTACGAAGGCTGGGCTTTACAGTGGACCTCTAGCAGATGCTCAGCCAGCCACACAATCAAGCATTTTATACAAAAGTAGAACTTAGCAGTTAGCCGATTTGTGACCTATTACCTTGTAAGGATAGCTGGGGCTTTGAAATATTTTGTAACAGGTTATTTTTTTTTCTGTTTCTATTTTTTTATTTAATTTTTAAACTTTGTTTTATCTGTAAGCCTTGTTGTATAGTAGCACATTCCTTATACAAGACAACTCAGAAACCACAGAATCATGCATAAAGCCAGTTTAAAGACACTTGAGTGGGCTCTCTTGACAGCCAGGACCCATGACTTAAGGCTGCATTTTTTTTAATTTATTTATTTATTAAAGATTTCTGTCTCTTCCCCACCACCACCTCCCATTTCCCTCCCCCTCCACCAATCAAGTCCTCCTCCCTCTTCAGCCCAAAGAGCAATCAGGGTTCCCTGCCCTGTGGGAAGTCCAAGGACCGCCCACCTCCATCCAGTTCTAGTAAGGTGAGCATCCAAACTGTCTAGGCTCCTACAAAGCCAGTACGTGCAGTAGGATCAGAAACCCATTGCCATTGTTCTTGAGTTCTCAGTAGTCCTCATTGTCCGCTATGTTCAGCGAGTCCGGTTTTATCCCAGGCTTTTTCAGACCCAGGCCAGCTGGCCTTGGTGAGTTCCCAATAGAACATCCCCATTGTCTCAGTGTGTGGGTGCACCCTTTGCGGTCCTGAGTTCCTTGCTCGTGCTCTCTCTCCTTCTGCTCCTGATTTGGACCTTGAGATTTCTGTTCGGTGCTCCAATGTGGGTCTCTGTCTTTGTCTCCTTTCATTGCCTGATGAAGGTTAATATTCAGGAGGATGCCTATATGTTTTTCTTTGAGGTCAACCTAGAGGTCAATAGAAGAATGGATGAAGAAAGTATGGAATATATACATATTAGAGTACTACTCAGCAGTAAAAAACAAGGGCTTCTTGAATTTTGCATACAAATGGATGGAAATAGAAAACACTATCCTGAGTGAGGTAAGCCAGAACCAAAAAGAGGAGCATGGGATGTACTCACTCATGTTTGGTTTCTAGCCATAAACAAAGGACATTGAGCCTATAGTTAGTGATCCTAGAGAAGCTCAATTACATTATTTTTTAAAGAATAGTCCAGGAAGTCATCCATCTTGGACTAGCTAATAGGCAGGTAACAAGCAATCAAAGTAAGAGGAATTTCCTTACACAGCTAAAAGACTGGTGTAGGTGGGTCTTCTGTCTATGTGTTACTTTCATTGGTTATTAAAGAAACTGCCTTGACCTTTTGATAGGCCAGCCCTTAGGTGGATGAAGTAGACAGAACAGAATTCTGGGAGAAAGAAAGCAGAGTCAGGCAGACATCATGATTCTCTGACCCGAGACAGATGTAGGTTAGGCTCTTTCCTGGTAAGCCACCATCCCGTGGTGCTACACCGATTATTAGAAATGGGTGAAACAAGATGTGAGACTTAGCCAGTAAGAGGATAGAGCTAATAGGCCAGGCAGTGTTAAATGAATACAATTTGTGTGTTGTTATTTCTGGTGTAAAGCTAACCATTCAGGAGCCAGGCAGGATGAAAAGCAGGCCTGCTCGCCTCATCACTACAAAAGACAATTTTGTTTTTACAAGCAAATAAAGGTAAATTGTCCTCTAAATATTATATACACCATAACAATCTCAAATCTGGAATATAATTTTCTGAAAGATTTATTAGTTTATTATGTACAATTCGTTGCACCTGCATGTATTTCTGCATGCCATAAGAGGGTACCAGATTCCATTCATTATATATGGCTATGAGCTACGATGTGCTTGCTGAGAATATGATTTCTGGTAGATTAGTCAGTGCTCTTAACCTCTAAACCATCTCTCCAGTCTATGGAATATGACTTTTAGTTAATATGTACTGCTTTGTTCTTGTATATGTCTACATTGACTGTCTCATAAACACCTATAAGTTGGCCTTCCAAAAGTCAAAACCAAAATGAAACTCATACCAAATTAATCTGAAACTTTAGTATAAATTAATCACACTGAAGTAATTAATTACCACCCTTTTACATTTTAAAAATTGTATATATTTTATTGTTATTGTTTGTTTTTTGAGATATGATTTCTCTATTGCTTTGGAGCCTGTCTTGGAACTAGTTCTTGTAGACCAGGCTGTCCTCAAACTCACAGAAATCCTCCTGCCTCTGCTTCTTGAGTACTAGGATCAAAGGAGTATGCCATCACTGCCAGGCTAAAATTTTATACATTTTAATATAAAGTATATAGTTAGCCATTATTTTTATAGGAAAGGAAAATTAATATAGTATACTGAAAAAGAAATAACTTTTTTGTTCTGCAGATTATTTTTTCCACTTACATAATTTAAATAGAATTCAGTGTTGAATACAGACATGCCAAGGTTATTCATGCCTTTGATGCATGTTTTGTTAAGGCATCATCAGAGAAGCTTCTTCCTTCAGCAGATGGGGACAAATACAGAGATCCACAGCCAAACAATATGTAGAGTGGGAGACCTTGGACCAGTCAGTCCTAAGAGAACTTTTTCCATCAAACCCTCCCTCAGGAATCAAGGAACTCTCTGGAACAGGGGGTGAAGTGGGACTATCAAAGCTACCTTAAATATCTGTTAGTTTAAAAGACTGGAATTTCCTCAGGTTATGGGGACATCAAGGGATCAAGGTCTTCTAGACACAGTCACACTTGTGCACAGAGGATTTACAGAGATTGTGGAAGCATGCCCAGAGCCTGCACAGGTCTGCACCAGACAGAGTTCTAGAGGTGAACAAAGTGGAAAGGACACATTCCTCCATTGTTATCCAGAAGCCATCTCCAACAGAAAGAGACTTGAAAATAAAAAAAGAATTATATTTTCGAAGGTTGTCTCACTGGAGAAGCAAACCATTCTTAAAAGAAATAACCGGACTCTCTGAACATGGCAGACATGGCTGATGAGACGCCAAGGACGATGGCACTGGGTTTTGGTCCTACTGCATATACTAGCTTTGTGGGAGCCTAGGCTGTTTGGATGCTCACCTTCCTAGACCTGGATAAAGGGGGGGGAGGCCCTTGGATTTCCCACTGGGCAGGGAACCCTGACTGCTCTTTGGACTGGAGAGGGAGGGGGAGAGGAGTGGGGGGAGCGGGGGAATGGGAGGCAGGGAGGAGGCGGAAATTTTTAATAAAAAATAAATAAAAATTAAAAAAAAAGAAATAGCCAACACAAAAGGAACTCAATGGCATCTTTGTAGCTTCCATGACTCATGACATCAGGTCGATGTTTTTGTTTGTTTGCTTTATTTTGTTTTTTCTTTTACCTTACAGATCCTTTGCAAATACACTCTAACTTCTGATTTGGGTTTTTGTGTAATTCATTCCTGAGTGTGCGAACATGCATGTCTCTTCGTTTATATGCATTTCTTCTAATTTTTCGTCGACTATTTTCTTATTTGGTTGTTTTGTCATAATTCAATTTCAACCTTGTTTGTGATTTATTTTATTTTATTGCATTTTATTTATTATTCCTTAGATACCTGACTTTTTTCTAATAAGAGACAGAAAGTGTATGAATCTGATATGAGCAAAGGTGGGGAGGACTGGGAAGAGTAAGAAGAGGGAAAAGTATAATTAAATTATACTCTATGAAAAAAAACTGTTTTTAATAAAAAAATTCAAATTGAAAGAAAAAGATTATTCACGTTTATGACTTCATAATATCAGTTCAATCCAAATAGCCGACAACAGAGAGAAGATTACTGATGTACAGGAAGATGGTAGAATTAATACAGAATTACACATTTTGCTCAGTAAATAATAAAATATTCACATATGAATAAAACATAGCTCACAGTTTTTACATAATTTATAAGCTTATATAAGTCTATTTTCATTAAGATCTGAAGAGATTCTGTTCAAGTTGTTTGGAGGAGCATCTGTGATATTTAATATAAGTTTTTCAATTGCAATTTGACTTTTTGTCGAAAAGACTTCCTTCTCAGAACTCTCCCTCTAGTAAACGCAGTGGCTCTTTGTATATTGCTGTAATTGTGGCTATTTTCTGAAATTGTGAAGTTTGTGTTCTTATGCCATACAAGACTGCAATCTTTTTGAATTCTACTAAAACAATAAGAAAATAATAGCTTTAAATCTCTCTCTCTCTCTCTCTCTCTCTCTCTTTCTCTCTCTTTCTCTCTCTCTCTCTCTCTCTGTGTCTCTTTCACACACACACACACACATAGGCACACATATTACAAAATTCTGTATAATATATAAGAACGTGGACTTTAGAAGGGATACTTCACCGTTAACAACTCTGTAATGGAGTCTTGTCCCTCCTTTTAAATGCTTGTTTTAATATCAGACTTTTAGTCCTCATTTTACTTTTTTAATTTGCCTTTTATCTTGACTAATTTATCACAGAATCTCCACTGTATTAGGCATCAAAATGGAATTCACGCCATGCAAGCATTGCACTAACATAAACACATTTCTCCAATTGCATCCTTTTCTGTCTCCCATACTACTTTATTAAACAAGTTTCTATCTGTTATATACAACATTTTTTTTTCTGGGACATTGTAGTCTGAATAATAAACCATTTGCATGGATGTTAGTAGCTTTGGCTTAAATTCAGGTTTCATGTTGTAACACATCTTCCTTCCTTTTTACTGCAGATCTGAAATCAAAGCCAAACACATTCAAATAGAAATTTCTTCTTAATTATTTAAAATTGTTCTGGCTACCTGCTCTTTCTTGGAACATTTTGGAATGTATCTTTCCACCTACTTTCAATACTGGCCTCCTGCTGCCTTCCTATATTCCTTCTGTTTCCTTCTATAATCTTTCTCTTACTTCACAACTCATGCTCATTTCTCATGTAGAAAAATAAGCCAGTTCTTTTATAGAGTTGCTACCCAGTGACTGCCCCTAGGTTCTCACCTTTCCTCACAAGACAGATATAAATGCATTTACTAAGCAAAACTCATTTCTCTTCCAGAAGGACTGTGGTGACATTTATGTTTCCATCTGAAGTTTGCTGCTGCACAAATCCAGACAAACATCAGAAAACTGGTTTCTATTTGAGGACCTCTACAGCACCTTCATTGTTTTTCTTTCCTTTTAGATCAACAAAATTCTATGATGGTATAAGGTATTTTTATAAAACGTGAGTGTTTTGTGAAATCAAATATCCATTTCACATGTGCTGTGATAGTTATTAACTAATTAGATGTATTTTTATCTACTTGCTAAATTAATAAACTCATGCTTTTATATTCACCAATATGAACATACTTTCTAACCTATGTTTTAGAGAGAACACACTAGATTTTCTCTTAAAATTTTAAAGCATAATGAAAATTTATTTCTAAGTAATTGGAAATGTGGTCTATTTAACTTAGTTTAAACTGACAATCTCTTCAAAAGGATGAAACGATGAAACACACTTACACAAACACACACACACACACACAGAGAGAGAGAGAGAGAGAGAGAGACCTACACAAACCCATGAAAGCATAGAATGTTCCTTCTCTTCTTCAAAGCCCTCTTCTTATTAGCATGCTATTGTGTCTCAGCTTTAAACATATGCTCAGAGCAATGATTTATGTTGCTTGAATGGCAACTTTGAAAATCACATCTTCACTGTTGTATCTGGATTCCTTTTAGGTTCTGAATATAGACAATACAATATACTCGTTATTTCTGTGTCAAAGCAAATAAAACAACACACAGAAACAAGTATAGTTGGAAGGATTTATTTTAGCTACAAGCTTCACTCTGTGGATATTTGGCTGTATGTGTTGGAACAAGCATTACATTAGCATAGACAAGTAAAGAAAGCCATTTCTCCTTTTCTATACATAGAAAACAAAGAGAAGTGGAATAAAGAAGGAGGCCAGGGCAAAATATAGTTTTCAATGGCACATTACTGGGATGTAGATCTAACTGTAACTATTCTTTAAAAAACACTCTTAATACTTCCATGTTATCATTCCATCAATAAATTGATATGTGCAGTAACCAGAGCCCTTATTATTTAAGAGTCCCTAGAAATGACAACAACAAAGATTAGCATTATCAGAAGAGAGTCCTGAACTTGGTGAAGTATTAAATGGCACCCTAGTTTTCTAATATTCAAATTTCTCACATATTTAATGGTGTTTCTTGATTCTCGTATATAAGTGCATTTTTTGGCAACTATTGGTCCATTTTCAGACTTTTTAATATAACAACTTTCACTATGTCTTTTCAGATCTATCGGCATCACTTGATATTCTGTTCTGGGTTTTTAATATTATTTGTATCTAGCATTAGACGCAATTTTCTAAATTCTTTCTTATTCTTTTGCTTACCTATAGACAATTATCTAGAAACTTTATTATTTTTTCAATTGCCTGTACACATCTCCAGTATTTTAAATAAAAGTTAGAATGGGATGAATTTGTGTAGCCAATGTATTCTCTCAGATAGTATGTTGCAATAACTATAGATTGCTGAAATAACTTGTTAAATAATACAGAATATATTTCATTTTGTAAAAACTATGTGCTATAGACATCACCCCAAGGTAACATTTTTTAAAAATAATATTAATCCTATTGTCATAAAACAAAGTAAATCAAATATTAAACATTTATCATTGCTTGAGCGATTACATAGTTTGGTGGTTTGAAAGACAATGGTCCCCAAAAGGATTGATACTATTAGGAGATATGGCCTTAGAGTAGGTGTGGTCTCGTTGGAGAAAGTGTGTCAAAATGGAGGTAGGCTTTGCAGTCTCATATATGTTAAGAACACTACAATTTGATAGATCACTTCCTGTTGCCTTTAGGGTCAAGATATAGATTCTTCTCAACTCTTAACTTCTTTTACATGACTATGTTTACCTGAATTACACCATATCTCTATGACGATAATGGACTAAACTTCTGGACTGTAAGCAAACCACCCAAATTATATGTTTTCCATTATGAGTTGTCATAGTCATGGTGACTCTTTAAAGCAAGATCACTAAAATAGATCAGTACCAGGAGTGAGGTATTGATATGAATGGCCTAACCATGATTTTGTCTGGAGAAATTTAGACTTTGGGCTTGAAAAGCAGTTGAATACGTTAAGTGCTGCTTAATGAGTTATAACAGTAGGAGAATGGAAAACAGTGGTTCTGATAGTCATTTGAACTGGAGATAAGAGAGATGGTTCAAGAGGTTTCAGAGGAGAAGAATTTTAGTATGTTGCCTAGAATTTATTCTTCTGATATTTTGATGAAAATAATGTGGCTGCTTTTTGCCCTTTTCTGAAAATTTTGCCTGTGACTAAAGTGAAGGTTAATTTATTTGGATTAATTCCCTTGGAAGAGTAAAATTCAAAACAGCCTAGTATAGAGTCTGTTGTGTGGTTGCTAGTGTTAATTCTAATGAAGATGTATAATCAAATGGAACAAGCTAAGCAAGGAGAAAAACAACTTAAGAAATGGAGTAAAGGGAATGATGACCTGAGGGAAAGATCCCACCCAGCTAAGTTTTTGTCTAGTATTATCAGATTTCATGTCTAGATTTTTGGTTCACTTGGAATTGTTTTCATGCTAGGCAATACATATGAGTGCAATTTTATTCTTCTACATTTTCGACATTCAGTTTTTCTAGTAGTTTTTATTGAATGCTTTCTTCCATACAGAATATGTTTTTGGCATCTTTGTCAAATATAGAATTCCTAAAACTGTATGTATGCATGTTTGTATCATAGGATTTGAATTTTTTGCTGTTGATGTTCTAAATTGTTTTAGTCATCTGAAGCCTTTTGTGATTGTATATAAATTTTAGAATGGATTTTTCTATTTCTATGATAAATAAAATAGGAATTTTAATTAGGACTACATTGTATCTGAAATTTTTGGTAAAATGATCATTTTCATATTATAAATTCTACTAATCTATGACATAAGATGTCTTGCCATTTTTGCTTGCTTTATTACACTTCTATTAAAGATTTAGCATTTTACTTGTACAGTCACTTCACATCCTTGTTTATGTTCATTCCTAGAAATTTTCCTTCCTTCTTTCCTTCCTTCCTTCCTTCCTTCCTTCCTTCCTTCCTTCCTTCCTGGCTGCCTCTTTTGAATAGGAATATGTCCTTAAGTCCTAAAAACATTCTAAATATTTCGTTTTTACATGTTTGTAACTGTAATCCTTACCTGACAACATGGAAACTTCTCTCATAAGAGACTAAGATCATTACTGAAATCTGCAACAAAGACAGGCTGTAGAGACTATTACCAGTGGATATATCTACAAAAACAGTACTTTACTTCAGGCTCAGAGTACAGTGTAGAAAAGGAGCGGAAAGATAATAATTTCTATGAAATTGTGATTCCTAGTATTATAAGAAAATACACAATTAAAGTCCCACCAGCAGAAAACCTAACATGAGCAGAAAAGGAGTGTATATACTAATCAACATGCCAGAGTAGATGTGGTACTACATTGCATAGCCACAATGCTACACATTCATGCCACAGCGTTTGTGCATAGATCTATTGTGGAGATGGTAATGATAGAAATGGTAATGGATAGAGGGTGATGAGTAGCCACACGATGAGTCATCTTACTTAATTGTTTATTGAAATCATCTATTCGGTCAAATTTCAATAAACATTTAAATGGGAGAGACTTATTTACATACTATTTGACTATTTAAAGAGATGGTTATATGAACACCCCCAAGTGTCTTTTTTCACCAGTTTCTCAAAATGTACCTTGGAAGCTAAAACTATCCAGAAAAAAACAGTATATAGGCAATCAATCACATACCTGATTATTTTTATAATATTTTTTTTCTTCCAAACCAAATGAAAAACAATGTTCACATCTTAAATTTCTGTCTCCGGTAAAAACGTCACACATAGAACATCTGACATGTATATACCATTACTTTACTTTGACAAAAATGTCTGTACTTTGAAATCCATGTGAGCCTTTCTCTCAATTCTTTGAATAGTCTTGAGCCTAGAAGAAACTGAGTCAAGACTTAAACACTGGTAACAATTTTGATAGATATTTTTAAGGTTCATGGAACCTGTTCAGTGGCATTTGTAAATTAGACTCCTTTTTTCAAGTGAATTTACATCTTTTACAAGATGAAACCTTCAGTAGGGGAAGGACTCTTAAGGGCATTTGCACTCAGGAAGCAGAGGGCGATGTGTGTTGGGGTCCACATTGATTTTTCTTTTTTTATGTAATTAGAGAGCCATCCCAAAAATAGTGCTGCCCACACTTAGTATAGTCTTCCCACCTCAGTTAACCTAAAATATAAAATCCTTCACATATATCTCAGAGCTTGATTTCCTATAAACTTATGAAGTTTATAATCAAGCTTAATCATCACCAAAGGGGGAATTTAATAATTTAAATAATAGTTTAATTCCTAAGATACTTGAATTGAAATCTCTATTTTCTCATTTGTAATTTCAATATTTTAAAAGAACGTTGATCTCTACTGTTCAGTTTTTTTTCATTTAAGCTCTCTGTTCAATACTTTATTATATTGTCAATTACTTAATACATTAGATTAAACATTTAGAAATAACCTGAGTTTTTTAAACTAATGTGCTTTTCTACAATGAAATTTGAGTTTGATTCATATAATCAAGTTAGCATAGAGAGCATTTTTCAAATATAGAACTGAGTTATGAATCCCAGGAAATTACTTAGTATGGGCATTGGTGTCCTGAGCAAAAACTTTTTTCTTCACCTTCCATAATCCTGAATTCCAAGCTGTATTTATTCATTTACTCATGGGCAGCCTGTGAGATCAGTTAACCTCAAGACTATCACTCTATGTTTAATAAAACAAGCCAAGTATACTGATCTTTGTTTCCATTCTTTCTTGACAACAAAATTCTTATTTTCTGGTAAGTTATATAGATATTCAGTTTCTCTCAATAGGAGGATTAAGAATCTAGCTCATTTAAAATTCATAAATATAAATTATAATATAGAACCAGTGAATTTTCTGATACAAGTATGTGTTTGTGCTGTTTTTTCCAAACCTGCTTGCTGATATGCAATTTGCTTCCTAAATGTATTATGGTCTTCCTTCTAAAATATAACTTTTCACATATAAGTTTATGTGCATTTAAATATTTTTTATATTTTAAAGGGTAAGCAATGATATTTTCTTTTGTGTATAGTTATGACCACATTTATTTTAATATATAAATACATTAATAAATGAGATGGTTGATTTATTTACTGGAAATTGTCTCCTGCAGCTCAGGCTCATTAAAAATCCAAAAGTATCTAAGTTCAGCTTTGAACTTCTGATTCTCCTGTCTCTTTCTTCCAGGTATTGATTGGGATTATAAATGTTGTGTATGACACCATTTCTTTCTCCAAATAGGCATTCTTGAATGCATTATAAAGAAATAAATAGTAATTATGACTAAGTGTCAACATAAATCAAGGAGAAAGAATCAGTTATTTGAGGAACTAAAATATTGTTATTTTATGTCTTGTTGGTTAAATAGCCAATGGCATTTTCTATGAAATCTGTTAAGCACAATGCATGCAGTGATTATTTTACCTAGGAGGTATGAACTGTAGGCTGCTTTCTATGCTAACAGAGTTTAAATAAAATTTTAATCTCTTTAATCTTCTGTTAAGATTTAAAATAACTTTTATAACTTTTGAGAAGGATTCTGAAATGTTATGTACAATCAGGAGACAGAAAGAATAAAATGTGTTGAGGCATGAGAGGAAAGGAAATTATATTTTGATGTTTATCTCCAAAGCAGTGCAAAACAAAAAAGGGAAATGAAAAAGTAACATGCCGAGATTATATCTTGAAAGCTAATCTGTTTTCCAAAACTGTGTAGAATTGTGTGTATATTTTTTATTAACAAGATTTCTTTCTCAGTTTTGAGAAATTGACACATCATTAGTATCAATGAAAATAGAAAAATACATCTCCAGAGAAAACATATAAAAATTCAGTAATGTAAGTTCCATGTCTCTGTAGGAGAATGAATGTTTGTCAAAGGTAAAAGGAGGAGAGAGCATAGAAAGAAAGAAGCAGATGACGAAGAGAAGCCAAAAACAATTTGAATATAAATAAGCTTCTTCTGAAACTATGGATATGATACTAATCTAATCAATATTTTATAGAAACATGCGTGTTTATGTGCTGCTCAGGTAACTTAGTATACAAAGCAGCTTAATCACAAAACCTGATGACTAGAATTTGAACACTAGTGATCACACATGGTAGAGAGGAGAATTAATTCGAACAAGTTGGCATTGACCTCCACCATCTATGCACTGTATTACATGTGCCTTCATCCAAAATAAATAAAAGAGGAGAGGAAGGAAGGAAGAAAGAAGGAAAGAGAGAGAAAGAGAGAGAGAGAAAGAGAGAGAGAGAGAGAGAGAGAGAGAGAGGCACAAAAACATCATCAGTGCTGATGTAACAGTTTTAGGTTTTACTGGGCCTCCCCATACAAGGAAAAGATCTATTTTGCAAAACAGTTTTCTAGTGTCAACAAAACATTTTTTTTATTTTAGTATACAAAATATATAGGTACTAAAATAATGATAAAATCATTTGAGGTGAAAGTTAACATATTTTAAAAGAATATCTTAAAAGAAGCTGACATAGCAAGTCACATGTAAAATTCTGTACATGAGATTATATCACAAGGATTTGAGAAGGGGTTTAATAAAATATGCTTGGTAATATTCAGAAATAGGAAAATACTTTAAAAAGGGTAACTGTAGTATCTTGAATTTTCTGGCTCAGTTACTGCTCATTTTACTCACATCAGTTGCTTGTGCCTTTTTACTTTCTTCCACTACCCTCAGATTTTATTTTACAAATTATAGCTAGTCTATCTCATGTCTACTAAATTGGAGCCCAAGCTGGAGAAGAATCAGCAAAAAGACAGATACCACTATAGTGAGGTCAGAGGTAGAAAGGTAGAAAAGAAAACAATGCAGTGTCCCTGTGTTTCTGGCTTGTAGTTGCTCTATTTGGAATTTAACTAGTGAAGTTGTCAATGATAACTTATATTTTGGCTGCAAGAAGGGATCACTTGTGTAGCTACCATTAGAGAATATTTTATAAGCTTGCATCACAAATACCCCTTTGGGGGTATTTTTATACATCAAAATAAGAATAAATTGTGAAATAGTGCCTTTTCCCCCAAAATTCTAAAACCAGACAGACCCAAGCTCCCATTCTTCCACTGGAACACAAAAACATAATAAAACAAAGAAAAAAAATAAACAACAACAAAGAAACAAGAAAAACTATAAAATGCATTTTGTTAAAATTCTATTAAAGAAAAAAATTATTGAGGCTAAGTAAAACCAGTAAAATGCCATAGTAAGGATTATGAGTGTCATTTGTCATTGCCCCTTTGTCATTACTTTACTGTTTGTCAAACATAGTGGCAGACTTTGAGTTGTCAGAACAGGCTGCTATTGTGGAACTCTAAACCCTGATAGTGAATGGAGAAGAACAAACTTGGGAGTACTAATTTGGTTTTAGCAATGTTTGTACAAGCTTGTTATTTAGGCTGCTTGAAGGAAGGAGGAAGCTGTTCGTGTCAGTGGTGCTTACCTCAGAGATTACTCAACAGAAAAGCCACTTATAAATTTGTAACTATCGAAAGCAAGGATCACAGTTGAGACACATAGTAAACTGTTTAAACACTCATTCCAAAATATCAGAAGCTTATTTCCAATAATATGTCTCAGATGGAAAAGAAGATAGTGCAATAATATATTTCAAGTGTCTGGTGAAAAAAAAATTGCATAAAGAAGGGCCTGAGAGATGGGTTCATATAAAGGTACTGGACCCCAAACCAGAAAAGCTAATATCAATCCCCTGGATCCAAGTAGTGTAAGGAGGTAACTGAGTTCCAAATAACCCCTTCCCATCATTTTTGCAATATTGTATGTCTACAAACACACACACACACACACACACACATCAAAACATTAAAATCTTTTAAAGTTAAGAACAAAGAATTATATATCTAGCACACGTGAGTATTGTTTATGTTTTTCATAGAAATAAAGGGAATCTTGTCATGACATGACATTTATAACAAAAAGAAAGGCAATTCTCAATTCAAAAGGAAAGAATATTAGGCACTAAAATGACACTCTATATTATTAACAAAAGTACCTACATAGGCAGATGGGAGAAAAATGTCTTACAGTGTTACTTACAATTTTTATACAATTTTAAGAAGAAAGGAATTAAACTACATATTTTTTTATTGTTTATTTTTTGGTTTTTCGAGACAGGGTTTCTCTGTGGTTTTGGAGCCTGTCCTGGAACTAGCTCTTGTAGACCAGGCTGGCTTCGAACTCACAGAGTTCTGCCTGCCTCTGCCTTTCGAGTGCTGGGATTAAAGGTGTGCGCCACTACCACCCAGCTTTAAACTACATTTTTAATCTGTGTTTTAGAACACAGAGCTATCTCCCATGATAAGAAGATATAATATGGGCTTTGATGGAAGTTGGTTAAAGTAGTTTGTGAATGGTCTTAAAATTATTTCACAAAATTAAATCAAATATTATTATATCAAGAAATTTATATGTGTATGTATAAGTTATATATCCAAAGCCTCTTGTTTCTTTTTGTCCATCTTTGTGCTGTTTTCTTTTCTTTCTTAGGTTGAAAGTTTGTTATATATTTTCACCTCAAGTCAGTTCCCCATTTTCTTTCCACTTTAACACTGATGATTTCATCAAAAGTTGAAATTTGCTCTAGAGACACACCAAACAGTTCTAAAAGGCCATGGATGGAATTTCAACTAAAATTCAAAAGTTGTAGAGAGGACTCCTGAGAACCCAATGAAAGACCCTACAGCCTTGTTAGCTGCCGCTGTCACCTCAGATGCTTCTGTATTTCTTTCAACTCAGGCTCTTTACTTTGAGTGAAAATTATATATATATATATATATATATATGTGTGTGTGTGTGTGTGTGTGTGTGTGTGTGTGTGTGTGTGTGTATACTATTTGTGACATTAAAAATGGAAGCTAGAGTGGTAGAGAGTCATCATAGGATAAAATTAACCATTTATATTATAAAATGAGAAACAATACAAGTAATTTGCAATAGAAAAATTTACTAAACAAGCAGAAAATAGACAACAAATTAATGAAGGATAAAATAAGACAATACATGCATAAACCAATGAAATGAAACAAGTCACTTTTTTTCAGTAATTATGTCAAATGAAGACTTATGTCAAAATCTGAAATCAGGCATTATAGGACACACTCAAACATGATCATAATATGAGCTTGCTTTGGTCTTTCAAAACTTATTTCAGAATCTAACACCTAGTGTGGTGCTACAAAGTGTGATATGTTACTAATGATTAGGGCACCTGAATCTATTTATGAGGTTAGTTTATTATACACCATGATGAAGTGGTTTGCCTTGCCTTCTATATCATCAACACCCAACAATAAGTAACCAACTATAAGAAGCAGACCAATTCCTGACACCAAACCATTAGGTATTCCATCTTTACCTTCCTACCATCTATAAATATGTATGATAAAATATTATTTTCTGTAAGTTATCCAGTTACTGATGGTAAGAATTCAGAAGAATAAAAAAATTCTCTTTATAAAAAGATGCACAATTAAACAACAGACATAAATGAATTAAAAAGGAATTTTAGATAAAGATAGTTCATGGCATTTAAAATGAAATATTTTAAGAAAAACATTTCTGTAACATTGAAATAAAGACTGATTATTGATATAAGGTCTAAATTGAATTTGTTACTATGTGGGTTAGTGATGTTGCTAAAAGGTTGAGTGATTATTTTCATGATCAAGGCCCCATTTACACTTCAATACCAAACAAACAGAAAATTGAAGAAGGATGTTTAAAAGAAATCCCACACTAGCTCAGAATTGAGAATAATAGAGGGTTATTTATTTAGGGATTGACTCACAAGTCACAATCCTCTGCTGGAACGAAGAACAGCAACCAAATCCTGCAGCTGGAAAAGAGACCAGAAGTGTGCTTTTTATATCACCATAAATAGTATAAGAGGCATGCTCAAGTGGGCAGGTAACTTAAAGGCTACTGGCAGTAGAACTTCCTATAGCACTTCCCTCTTTTGTTTACTTAAGAGAGTTCTAAGATTAATAATACAAAATTATATACAATAAGAACAAATATATCAATCAAGAAACATGTAATAAATGTTTCAATAATTATCCTATCCTAATGAGCGTAAGTCTTCCTATTTATGTAAGTATATTATATCCTTCTGGAGTCTTAGATGGAGTTGAAGAATAAATGATTCTAGTTATAATTTTCCTTGATTATGAAAAAAGATAGATATAAATATTGAAACTGTAATTCTTTTTTGACATTTGTTTTGTTATATGTAAATTTACTACGTTAAAGTTAAAGCCTTCCTTTTTGTCTAAACAGAAAAAGGGGAAATGGTGTGGGAGGTCATTCTGTCTATGTGTTGATTTTCTTGGTTAATGAATAAAGAAAACTGGTTTGGCCTAGAGCATAGGAGAAAGAGGGTGGAGTTAGGAGATGCCATTGAGTCGTCGCTGGAGATAGATGTGCTCAAACTTTCTGGTGGGCCATGACCTCATTGTGATATACAGAGTAATAGAAATGGGTTAAATTAAGATGTAAAAGTTATGAGAAGCTAGATATAATGGGTCAAGCAGTGATTAAAATAATACAGTTTCTGTGTGATTATTTCAGGGCTAATCTAGCCGGGTGGCTAGGAACCTATGAGCAGCCTCCTCCAACAGATAATATCATATACAAATTACAGACAATAAAGTCCAGAATATTCAAAAAGCATTGACAATATTAGAATGATAGAATCCCTGGAGCTCCCAAGTCAGCTAATTTTTTAAAATTTATGAGTTTCATAGTCAGTAAGTGACTCTATGTCAAATAATTGGTAGTTATCAGTAAAGAGAGATTCCTAACATATACCAACATACACAAATATGTGTATGTGCAAACATACTAATATGAAAACGTATGTGCTACAAGACAAAAACAACATACCAACAATAATGATGACAAACCCTTAGAGACAAGGGTTTGCAAATAGTGAAAGGACATGAATAGCAAATCAAGAAAATGATGTCTATGACACAAGCAGAATATTTGCTCCAAAATAGCATGTGGAACATATTAAACCTATTTTGAAATTAAGCCTGGAGGTAGCATGGTAAAAGGGCTGGAACAATTGTAAGGGGCAGAGGTGGTTGTTCACTACAACATAATTGCCTCTGGGCGTAGCAGGGCTATGAAGTCACAAGTTGCTGTGTAAGTTCTGTGCAATTTCAAGTTTAAAAAAAAAGAATCCCAGTATGCAAACATGAGATAGGCATATTACCTATACGTACCACTCCTAGATGAGGAAGTATTGGCAACCTACAGTGAAAGGGAGGGCAGTCAGTTTCCTTGAAGTCTGTAGTGGGAGTATTCAGATTCTAATAGTATATGACAGGACAAACTGGCCTCTATGGATTTAAAAACACTTAAAGAAGGTACAAAGTTAGGTATGTAGGAAAGAAGGTGCATCTTTGTATGTTTGGTAAGAGATTGAATATGTTCTAAATAAATTATTTAAACTTAAAGAATTAATAAAAACACAAAGTAAACATTACCAAACTAAGTACATTAGGTGTTTTGCATATTTTGTTCTGTTTTTACTTAAATGACTTTACAGGTGTGGGATCTTAATGTGTTTTAATCATCTAATATGCTTCACTTGAATGACTAAAGAATAAAAATGCCAAAACATAAAAATAATTAAAACTTTTGGTGTTGTTTAAGGAAAATATTGATCTGAGAAAGTAGCTCAGTGACAGAGTTTTCCTACAATGTAAGAAACTGTGAGTTAAATACTGGCAAATATTTTCCACAATAAGCAAACAAGCAAGTGAACAAATAAATAAAGCTTATAAATCATATATACTTAGCATATATGAAAACTCCCTGACATAACAATCAAGAGAACACCTCTGTAATCATGGGATGAGGAGTATATTTTTCCAAAAAAATTTCTGTGATCAATAAACTGACAAAAAAATTATTGTATCTAAGTGCCAGCACTTACTGACTAAACCAGGATCTCCTGATATGGTTGGTGGGAAAGTAAATGAAGCCTATTTGGAGGGGTCTCAGCAAGATTGAGACTGATACAAGGTTATTGTGAACAATCAGACTTTATAAAATTGCTTAATTCTCCCAATAGATCAGCCCCACCGTCTCAGTGGGTGGGTACCCCCCTCACGGTCTTGATTTCCTTGCTCATGTTCTCCCTCCTTCTGTTCCTCATTTGGACCATTGCTCCAATGTGGGTCTCTGTCTCTATCTCCATCCATCGCCAAATGAAGGTTCTATGGTGATATGCAAGATATTCATTAGTAAGGCTATAGGATCGGGCCATTTCAGGCTCTCTCTCCTCAGCTGCCCAAGGACCTAGTTGGGTACATCTCTCTGTTCCCCTGGGAAATCCTCTAGAGTCAAGACTCTTGCCAAGCCTAAAATGGCTCCCTTAATTAAAATATATACATCCATGCTCCCATATCAATCCTTTCATTATCCCAACCATCCCATTCCCCCAAGCTCTCCCTATCCTCCCCTTTTCACCTGTCTCTCCCCATCTCCCCTTTCCCCCATCCCACCCCACCCCCTAGTTCCCAATTTTTGCCCAGCAATCTTGTCTACTTCTAATATCCAGGAGGATAACTGTATGTTTTTCTTTGGGTTCACCTTCTTATTTAGCTTCTCTAGAATCAAAAATTATAGGCTCAATGTCCTTTATTTATGGCTAAAAACCAATTATGAGTAAGTACATCCCATGTTCATCTTTTTGGGTCTAGGAGATCACCAAGGCCAGCTGGACTGGGACTGAAAATGCATGGGATAAAACCGGACTCTCTGAATATGGTGGACAATATTGGCTGCTGAGAAGCCAAGGACAATGGCACTGAGTTTTGACCTTACTGCATGTACTGGCTTTTTGGGAGCCTGGCTGGTTTGGATGTTCACCTTCCTAGACCTGGGTGGTGGGGAGAGGACCTTGGACTGCCCACAGGGCAGGGAACCCTGACTGCTCTTTGGACTGGAGAGAGAGGGGGAGGGGTGTGGGGTATGGGGAGTGGGGGGAGGGGGGAAAGGGAGGCAGAAATTTTTAATAAAATTTTTTTTGTCTTTTTTTATTTTATTTTTTTTTAGTTGTTGCAAAAAAAATTCTGCCTCCTCCCCGTTTCCCATTTCCCTCCCCCTCCTTGCACACATCGCCCCCTCCCCCCACTCCCCTCTCCCTTCCCCCATTCTATTCCCCCTCCCTCTCGAGAACGAAGAGCAGTCCAGATTCCCTGCCCTACGGGAGGTCCAAGTTTTAATAAAAAAAATTGTTTAATTCTTTGTTTATTCTTTATGAATGTCATATCATGCACCCCAATCCTGCTGACCTCCCAGCTTCTCCATATCTGTCCCTTATTCCTATAGCATCTCCCCCCAAAAGAACTCTCACCAAAATTAATTAAAAGAAACACAAAACAAAGTAAATAAAATCCCACTTATCTCCTCTGTCTTTCCAACACCTCCTCATTCATCCTAGTAGCACTGGGAGCTGCAGTGTGTCATGCCGTGTACCCTTTTGTCCAATTAGTCCCACCTGCAACACGTTCACTGAAATGAGTCATTGGTCTGCTTCAAGGCCTCTGGCAAACCATCATCACCAGATCATCAGCAAAATGCTTCTCAAATATCCTGCTGTTGGCCCCAATCCTGGAGTTCTGGCAGGACAGGCCCTTGACTCCAGCTGGTCATAGATGAGGTATATGTCAATGTGGGTCAACCCAAGACCAAGTATATGGGTCTGGATGATAGCTAAACTGGTTGATCTGGGCCACTGGGACCACCCCCTTCTCGGGAAGCACATCTCTCCCACAGTATGGTGAGGGGTAAGGCCATTTCTCTAGAGTGCTGTAACCAGTTTTCCCTTGGGAGTTGGGACAATCAGACATTTTATACACTTATTATGAACAGAATACAATGACAGTTGCCAGGAAGAATACAATTGCATTTGCCAAGGGTACACAAGATTAATGTCTAAGACAAGTTGTTCAGGTAAACTTCAAAAAGCTTCGCTGACTTCTAGAGACCACAGAGAAACACAGGCAGCCTGAATGCAATACTGTCTAGAGGAGTGTCTTGGTTTGCCAGGAACTGAAAGACACACAATGTCTGAGGAGCCATGAACTGTAACCTGCAAAACTATGATACACTCTCATGGTAGCTGGACCAGAGTAACTCCATAATTGCCTGAACTTTTAATTGGCAATCTTTAGGGACATGTAAAAGAAGACCATAGTAGACATAATTTCACACAAATGGAATATTTACAATCCCCTACAAAATCGTTTAAAGAAAAAAAAATAAATGATCTACAAAGTGAAAATTTTTTACATTGCTGGTAAGAATAGACATTTGCCCAACCTATATGGAATAGATTTAGCTTCTACTCAGAATGTTGATATCCAGAAGTTACACAGCTTGTTATAAGTTTACTGCAGTCACATGCTTTTTAAAACACTTTACTCAACGATGTGCCACATAGGTAATAGAGTTTTCCCAGAATATACTGCCTTATGATATCATAAAAGTAACTAGAAGTGAATAAACACTGAGTAGTTAGCTCAGTTTCCAGTACCAGACATGCAATTCCTCTTGTTGAGTGTGCCTTAGGTCCATTGAGAGAGGACAGCTATCCCCATGGTTTGAGCCTCACTATTGCACCTGTACATTTATTGTGCCATTCTAATGGTGGGTGTGATTCATAGCCATCATAGTGGTGGAGGACTGTTGGTAAAACTTTCTCATTTTAAGTAAAAAAAAAAAACTTTCAATTTAAAAGGAAAAATTCTTAATTTTTATTATCTACCAGGAAATAAAATATAAAAGGGATTATAAAACTTGATGGATAAATAAGCATTTTGTGAACTTTGGCATTTTTGAAGAAGAATGCACTCTGCTTCTTCTTCTAGCTTCTGAGAGCCTTGATTTTAGCTGACATGTAGAAGCATCACTATCTCTGAATTCATGATGTTTTACGTTATTTCTATATGAATGTACATTTTAAATTACATTTTTAATGAAGCATCTAAACATACTGGATGATGGGACTAATTTCATCTAATTGCGAAACATCTGTAAAATTCAAATTTCCTAGAGGAGTCACTTTAATGTTCTAGGAGTACTATTAGTGTACTACGAGTCATTTTAATGTTTTAGGGATTCATACCTTCATGTCTAAACCCAGAAAAGAAGCAGAAAATAAATTTTAAAAAAGCTTTAAAGTCAGGGGAAAGAAAATTCAACAAGTAAGTCCCACCAGTGTTTCAAGGACTGCCTTCATTAATGGTGAAAAGTTCAGTCATCAGTTTTGCCTGTTTTCAAATGCCAATACTTGAGAAAACCTAGAGGTCAAATCCTCAGAATCAGTTAGTATCAGTAAGTGTTAAAACTGCCCTCAGAAGTTATGGATTTGAACATAAAATTTCAAACATAAATAATTTAAGAGGGAAATAATTAAGTGATCTCTAGGGAGCTGAGATGAAAGATTAAAATGAATGATCTGAGTTCTCATTCTCTGTTAATTGTTTTTTAAATCAGAATTCCTCCAGTTGTGGTGCAAAGTGCCTTTAATTTCAGCAAAAGAGAGGAGGTAGAGGCAGGAGGCTGATTTGACATTTTGGTCAGTATTACAATAGCAAGTGACATTTGTAGTTTTCATTATCTCTCTATTCTAACAGGCAAAAGGAGTGAAAATAGGAACTAAGATTAATATCCTACTTGAATGTGTTGCCTTCTACTAGAGGTAGTTGTCTCTCAAAAGACTGAATTTTTAAAGAAAAGTGACTCTTCCTTGCCAAGTAGATAATGATTGTCAATTGCGCAACCAGTGGTAGGACTTCCTGTGCAACACTACTCCCCAATCTGGAGTACTCTGCTTTGGTTTTACACAGGCCTCGTGAATGCTGTCACTATATTTGCAAATTTATATGTAGCTGCTACTGCGTCAAAACTGAAGACACAGCTTATAAAATGATACAAAACTTCCCAACTCTATATCTGAAGGGATTTAAAGAACTTCCAAAATAAACAAAGAAAAAAAGCTTGTAAAAAGTCTTCCAATCTATGAATGAAAAAAATGATCTAAATTGGAAAACCTCAGAAGACATATGGCCAGGGTCAATGTGCATTTGAAAAAGTTTTCAGCATCCTTAGCCACTATAAAAATGTAATCTAAAACAATTTTGAGAGTTCATCTGATCCAAGTGAGAATGATTATCATCGAGAAAACAAGTGCCAACAAATGTGTTGAGAATATGGAGAAAGAGAGACCCTCATTCAATATTGGTGACAATGTAAACTGTCATAACCATTATGAATCTATATGGAGATATTTCTAAATACTTGAAATAGAACTACCATATGATTCACTGCTATCTTTTCTAGTTATATGTTAAAATATTATAATGCTATCACAAGGATGTTTGTATACTAATATTCATTATTGAACTATCCACAATAACAAAAAAATGGAAGCGGTCTGGAGTCTTATGATCATAAATAATGTTTTTTCTAACTAAAGCCAATAGCAAAACCATGAAACAGTATTAAGAGGTATGCAAGAAAGTAGAATAAAATTAAAATATAAATCCAGAGATAGGACAAAGAACTGTGTGTGACCGGAAACAAACTGGTGTTTATTGAATTTGAGATATTAGACCAGAAGATGGGACTCACAGGGTCAAGGTATCAGGATAAGAGAGAGAAGGGATAGCAAATAATATGAAAAGACCACAATAAACCTTATTATTACTTTGTTTTCTAACTCATTAAACAAATAAAAATTAAAATCATCACTCAAGGGGCAGAAAACATCTACTGACCATTGATAGTGGTTGACTCTTTTATTAGTTACTGGTAGGTTAAACATGTGTCAGAGGTTGGCCCTCACTAGCACACACAGTCATAGGCAACACTCATTGGACTGATAACTATTCCTTTAATGAAGAAATAATAGGAACATATAATTGGAGAGATGCTGTAGATGGAGCAGAGGGCTGCGTTTCACCGCCCTACTGGTATGTTGGGCATCACTCTGTTGTAAGAGGAGCAGGCTGCATTCCCTGCCCAGCTAGCTTAACCCTCAAAATAACCACATGGAAATCTGTGTTAATTAAATCACTGCCTGGCCCATTAGCTCGAGCCTCTTATTAGCTAACTATCACATCTTGATTCAACCCATTTCTAATAATCTGTATGTCACCACAAGGCCGTGGCTTACTGGGAACGATTTAGCATGTCTGACCTGGCAGCTTCATGGTGAGCGGCTCTCTCTGTCTGCCTTCTTTCTCCCAGCATTCAATTCTCTTTTTCCCACCTACCTAAGTTTCTGTCCTACCAAAAGGCCAAGGCAGTCTCTTTATTCAACCAATGAAAGCATCACATCCTACACCAGAAAGAGTTGGACTGGAGGCATTGAGGGGAGCTGGAAGGATCTGAAGATGGATTTATATTATCAAAATAGATGACATCACTATATAAAATTTTCAAATAAAATTATTAGCACCAAGAAGTTCATCCAAATATTATGTGCTTCTACACGGCTTTTTATACAGAAGTTTACATTGACTATTGTTCCTGCTTTCTCATAATCTGCATACTACAAACTAACCAAACATAATGCTAGATACAATTATAGCCATTCTCCTTATTTAAATTTAAAAATTTAAGAGTATTAATGGTATGGTTTTAAAGGAGGCACTTTAATTAGTATGAAATGTGTCATGTAAGACTCATTTTCATCTTATTTTCTACATTATTTCCTTATTAGAAATCACTGAAGCAAAGCCACACAAAGTTAGACTGATGCTGATAGCTATCTTTAATGAAGTTAGTGATGAAAATGTACCCTCTTTGCTATCTTCTCTACTGTCTCCCTGAGGAAGAGAGAATAAAAATGAAGATATAAAAATATGAATCCTAAGGCAATAAACTTCTTATATCTGGAATATAATGATATATGAAAAACAGTAACATTTATATTCTAAAAAATGTGACTGGAGGAATATATCATTTTACCTTAGTGGCCTAATTTTATTTGGGCACTAATATGGAGGCGATAGGGAATGGAGAGTTTTATGGAATGCTATTCCTTGTGTATAAATTGGCAGTTACATCTTTAATCAGTACAGTTGTGAATATCCACAACCTGTTTCTAGAACTGGCCTGTTGACTCTTCCTCATAGAAGCAAGGGGAAGTTAATAAAAAATGTCTTTAAATCTTGTCCTGATATTCCAATGGCATCCTTCCTTTTACACTCTCTGCCTTACTGTGTATAATTCTGCTCCTAAGAAGATGAGGTATTTAGAGGTACTAGAGAATATACAGGATAGAAAGTAAACCAAAGGAAGATCCTGCCTGTGCATCTTCCTTTAGGCTGTTTTCAATGACAAGAAGGGACTTCTCCATGATACAGGTCTCCGGGTGTTACTCAAATTCCTCTAAGCAACCACTCACTTATGAATTTCTAAATAAGTCCAATAAGCCCACTGCTCATCAATCAGTCTTGGATAGATTTATTACTTTGTTCCATTTCTGAAGTTCCATTCTTGACTTCCTACCTGAAATCAACAAACCTTTTTTTTTTCATTTTTCTTAGAAAGAATGAATGAAATAGGGAAATGTAGACATTTAGATAATAGACTCAAGGATATTGTTGTCCAAGGAATTTAAAAAATCTCATATCTTGCATCATTTTTTTTAACCTTTCCATGTTAAAAATATTTTCTTTTATACCAGAAGAGCAGTAGTGAGTGACAGAGTGGAGTAAACTACCACTTAAGCTAACTACATTGTCCCTCATGATGTCTGTCCTTTCTGCTATAATAGTACTACTATAATAGCATGAATATAACTGTCAACACTGTGTGATTAGCACAGACCTTGTGCCCATGGTGGTTACATGGGCCTGCTAATGATTTCAGTCATATTTGCCCTATTCTCCTCCCTCATATGGACCCTGCACAGTGCTTATGAAAGCAAATTCTTGTCATCTACGCAGACATATGTTTCCAGCATTACAAATTCACCCTGTACAGTGACCAAGAGGAAACAAAAGCTAAAACTTTAAGCTCCTCTGTGCACAGCATTTCTAGTAGTGTTTATGTCTTTAGAGCTGTTCAAGCTAAACCATGTGACTTAAAAATAGCAGAACTTAATCCCCCACAGGTCCATGAAACTGAATTGAGAATCAGCCTGTTAACAAAGGGCTCCCCCTCATGCCAAGCTTCTGGTGACTTTAATGCTCTTTGGCTTGTGATCACATCTCCCTGATTTCTGTGTCTATTCCATTTGCCTGCTGGGTGTCTGCTCCTCTGTATCTCTCAACAGTCTACACATTGCAGTTCCAGCCAAAGTGTTGAGGCTATGTGACTGGTTAATGCTCAGCTCTAATTAAAGAATGCATAACATCACATTCAAGGGTCAGGTAGTACAAGCTGAGGAGGAAGCAGAAAGGACATAATGACAAAATAAAGTGAGCGAATTTTATACAATGTTGTCTTGGTGCATAATCTTGCCATTGTACTCCTGAACTTACAGCAGCAGTAAACTCCTCGATAAGATGTACAGTACTTTTTACAGGTGAAAATTCTGTCTTGATGTTTAGATGCTCACAAGGCCCAGGTCCTCAATGAGGATCTCATCTCCCTTCTAAGTGTTGTTAAAATGTAGGGTCACTGACAGTGGGGCTAGAATTCATCTCTAGTACATGTACTGGCTTTTTGGAGCTCATTCTCAATGGAGGATGCCTTGTTCAGCCTGGATACAGGTGGGAGAGGTTTGGCCCATCCTCAACTTGATGCCAGACTTTGTTGACACTACCTGAAAAGCCTTATCTACTCTGGGGAGTGGCTGGTGGTGGGTAGGAAGGAAAGGTGCAGGAGGTTGGGGGGGGGGGGGTGGGGAGTGGAAGGAGTGAAGGGAGAATGAAATGGGACTGGTATGTAAAATAAAAAAAAAACTTTAAAATAAAAATTTAAAAAAGCGAAAAGGTGTTCTTCAGGAGTAATGTCACTAGTAGGTTGCTTTTATTTCTGTAAACAACCCCTCATTCTTGTTCCTCTAAGGATCACTATTAAACCTACTGGGTCTATCTTTATGTGTCTGTCTCTGTTTGTCTCTCTGTCTCTCATTCTGTTTTTCTCTGTTCAGTGCATACCCACAGAAATATGCGCACAATTTACAATTAAATTAAATTGAAAGTGATTTTAATAAAATATATTATGTAATTCACATAAACAAATTATTCTGATCTTCATTGGAGGACTACTGTTTAGATTCTTATTTTTGCTGAGAGGACAACATGCACAGATTCATAAAATATGTAATTATTGAAAAATGATCAAGCTTACTTATCACTAATACAATGAAGCCACTAGGTTAAACTTCATTCACTAAACAAAACATAGTTAATTGTTTAGTGCAGACAACCTCCATGTTTGAGGTATTAACAATACTTTATGAAGTAAAATTCTTTTATCATTTCAGCATTCATTAATAAGTAATATAGCAAATATTATAATAATTTTATCTCAAACTTTCATAATTAGGCTACATTATTCCCAAATTATTGCTAGACAAACACCTATATCACAAATGAGAAAATATAAAAAGAAATATTTTAGTAGAATATCTCTTTCTGTATATATAATAGCATTTATATGTGCTTGTATACTTATGTAAATATACACATAATAAATGATGATTAGAAACAGTCATTCCTGAGGATATATAAAGAGATAAGTTAGCATCTACCAAGCCAAAACTAAAATTTAATTACCTTATTTTACTTCTACATTGGTTTTATATATACATATGTATGTATATATTTACATATCCATACATATACATATAAATTACTAATATATATCTTATAATTTCTGAAGATGATATGCCACCTTCCAAGGGAGAAAAACAATTAATAGTTCTACTAAGTGGCAATATCTGTGAACCCCAACTATGACAGCCATAAAAAGGTATATTGACGGATACAATGGTGCACTTATATCTTGAGGACTGCTGACAGCAATTTTAAGAGAATTATATTGATGTCAACAGGAAAGAATTAATTCCTTTTGCTGCAAATTTAGCTAACATTTGATTATTTGAGTTCATACACTTTTGAGAATATACTGCTTCCATTTTCCTAAACCTGCATAATTATTAACTGCAATTTAAATATTTATACTTATACCCACAGATATGTGTAGCTTTCACTTCTCATCAAAGTAAACTTTTTTATCAGAATAGAGAGAGTACCATAAAAATCTATAGCTGGTAAAAATATGGAGAGTAACTTACTAAGAGTTTCCCAATCCCAACTGACAACATCTATACCACATAGCTAGGGGTCAAATTTACTTGTAATCTTTCTTGAGTTCTCAGTTACACTGAACAAAAGGGTTTTCCTCTCCATATATGTGATATGCTGACCAAAAAGAAAGTCTCTGTAAAATTCATCTATAAGGTGTTAGTAACTACTACCATCGTAATGTGGTGTTTATCAAAATTGTCTTTTAATTTTTGCCATATCACAGCATCTTGCCTTTCAAAAACATCAGAAATTTAATATTAGAAGTCACAGGGATTTAATACATATGAGAGAGGTATATTAAATGAGAATAATTCATGCCTAACTAGTTTTATGCAAATAATATCCTGCATTCACACAAATAACTCTAGGTAATGGTTTGCAATGTACATCTAGAGAGAAATAGTGTTATTATACTGACTAAATGTGTAATACATATTCATAACATTAAAGGCGGCAATGCAATGTGAGTATGGCGTATCAGGAAGCAGATTATGTCGTTTTTGAAATTTTCTCTGTCTTTATAATAGAACAGCAGGTTATGGATCTCATATATTTTAAAGATTAAATATTACAATATTGGTGTGATGATCATCACTCACCTAACTACTGTTAGACTCTCAGAACAAGCCAGTAAGTATAATAATATACAACATTTGCTATAACCAAATCTTGACATATGTACTACACATTCACTCAAATCATGAACAAATGCTTTATATATAATAATAAATTGTTCTTTGATTTATTTTCCAGTGATAAATAACATTTTCAAAAGTAACGTGGGGCAGGCAAATGATTATTTCACTTGGACATTACTGTCCATCAATTTGGGAAGTTAGGATAGGAACTCAAATAAAACCATCACGGAATGAATCATGTAGTATGGCTTGCTCATCTGCTTTCTTTTTCTTTTTTTATTGATTTTATTGAGCTATACATTTTCTCTGATCCCCTCAATTATTCTCCCCTCCCCTTCAACCCTCTCCCATGGTCCCCTTGTTCCTAATTTACTCAGAAGATCTTGTCTTTTTCTACTTCCCATGTAGATTAGATCCATATATGTCTCTCTTAGGGTCCTCATTGTCTGTCTAGGTTCTCTGGGATTGTGATTTGTAGGTTGTTTTTTTTTTTTTCTTTATGTTTAAACATAAAACTCGGCTTGTTTCTTATATAGCCCAAAACCTACGGACCATTAGTAGTACCACCCAAAGAAAGCTGAGAACTCTTACATCAATTACCAATGAAGACCTTTCTTCTGAGTCAAGGACACAGGACAATCTGATTTACTCAGTTATTGAGTTGAAGTTTCTCCTAACCAGGTGACCTTAAACTGTGCTATGATGACAATGAATCTAGCCAGTAAATGGATTTTAATAAGGACACTTTTTTTTCTATGATGTTATTTTTCTTTTCTTATATGTATCTGCTCTAAATTCACATATCTTATTGAACAATGAAACAGAAATGTTAATGCAAAGTTTATTGAAATCTTTTGAAAACTTATGGAAACCTTGTATATGACTGTCATCCAAACATAGTGATTTGTTCAAAATTACACTTTTCTCTATGTGGAAAGTTTGTTTTTAACAATTTTTCTTTTTCTTAAGTTACCCAAATTAGCACACTAAAAATTGTTATACCATATATTATTCTGAGAGAGTAAATATTTCAATTTTTCATTTTATATTTCCCATAATGCAATAAATATATACTTTCTCAATATTTATAATTTCTAGACTAATTAAATAGTATATCTAAAAATAAAATAATAAGGTGTTTAACTTTGATTTCTTTGTTATACCTCTATGATATTCAAATTAGAATACTTTTTTTTGATATGGAGAAGTATCTATCATTTGAATATTTTTAAATATAAAAGATCTTAACATTTTTAATGTTAGGCAGTGACAGGCAATTACTAGATAAAAATCTGTGGAAGAGACTAAACAAGGTGTTTTCTTTTTAAATTGAATTTTTTTCTTTTTGTTTATTTATTTCTTTATTAAAAGTTTCCACCTCCTCCCATCCCCCCATTTCCCTCCCACTACCCCCATTCCCCCATTCCCCTCCCTCTCCAGTCCTAAGAGAAATCAGGGTGCCCTGCCCTGTGGGAAGTTCAAGGTCCTCCCCCCTTCATCCAGGTCTAGGAAGGTGAGCATCCAAACAGACTGGGCTCCCAAAAAGCCAGTACACGCAATAGAATCAAAACCCAGCGTCATTATCATTGGCTTCTCAGTCAGCCCTCATTGAGAGTCTGGTTTGATCACATACTCGTTCATTCCTGTCCAGCTGGCCTTGGTGAGCTCCCATTAGATCAGCCCCACCGTCTCAGTGGGTGGACACACCCCTCATGGTCCTGACTTCCTTCCTCATGTTCTCCCTCCTTCTGCTCTTCATCTGGGCCTTGAGAGCTCAGTCCAGTTCTCCAATGTGGATTTCTGTCTCTATCTCCATCCATTGCCAGATGAAGGCTCTATAGTGATATGCAAGATATTCACCAGTGTGGCTATGGGAGAAGGCCAGTTCAGGAGCCCTCTCTTCAGCTGCCCAAGTACCTAGCTGGGGAAATCCCTTTGGACACCTGGGAATCCCCTAGAGCCAAGTCTCTTGCCAACTCTAAAATGGCTCCCTTAGTTAATTATCTTCTTCCCTGATCCCATATTCATCCTTCCTCTATCTCAACCATCCCAACTTGTGCAACCACTTTGGAAATCAGTGTGAAAGTTTCTCAGGAAACTGGGAGTAAACCTACCTCAGGATCCAGCTATTGCACTCTTGGGAATATATCCAAGATATGCCCAATCATACTACAAAAGCATTTGTTCAACTATGTTCATAGCAGCTCTATTTGTTAATAGCCAGAACCTGGAATCAACCTAGGAGCTCCTCAATAGAAGAATGGACAAAGAAGGAGTGGCACATATACACTTTAGAGGTCTATTCAGCTGTAAAAAATAATGACATCTTGAATTTTGCATGCCAATGGATAGAAATAGAAAATACTTTACTGAGTGAGATAACCCAGACCCAAAAAGATGAATATGGTATGTACTCACACATAATGGATTCTAGCCATAAACAAAGGACATTGAGCCTATAATTCATGATCCTAGAGAAGCTAAATAGAAGGTGAACTCAAATAATAACATATATTTATCCTCCTGAGTATTGGAAGTAGACAAGATCGCCGGGCAAAAGTTGGGAGCATGAGGGTGGGGGTGGGTTGGGAGGAAGGGGAGATGGGGCGAGAGAAGGGAGAAGGGGAGGACTGGGGAGAGCTTGGGAAAATGGGATGGTTGAGATAAACATGGTATTTTCTAAACAGAACTTTTAACTCAGCAAAAAATTAATTAAACCAAACTAATTTAAACATATCTTGTGGCTGCTCTTCAGGAAATAATATAGGCACTGCTGGTAGAATTATTGACTTCCAAATATGTAAATAATGCTTGCTTCATATAAAATGATGATATGTTCTGAAAATAACAACAGCATGGAAATTATTGTTAGAGTGTTTAATTCCTCAAATGTAATATCATATGCAAAATAATTATGTTAAGATAATTATTTTCAATTTACTCAATTTTTCTTTCAATTATCGTTGAGTGCCACTTTTAAAGATGCATAAATCTAGTATAATTCCTGCTCAGTAGAGTCTAGAGATTGTGTTTTCTACAGATTCTATATTAAAACTTGGAAGAAAATTGGAACTTTAATGATATAAATTACCACAATAAGTGTAATTTTATATGCCAGAAAATCTTCTTCAAAAAAATGCTGAATTTTGAAATTTGTCTTTATTCTTACACAGTTTTCTTACAGGTAGCTATTTCTTTCACTACTAAATTATTCTAACATGGAAATTCACAGGGCTTCTAAAAATTTCCAACGTGAGAGGAGTTACAATGATTTCTAATATGGAAGGAAAAGGTTTCCACTGTTACTCTGAGTATGTTAAACATATGCTAGAAAAAAAAAATAATCTGATTGTTGAGACTTAATGCATTCCTGAAATCATTTCCCCCTAGATTTCCCTCAAACTCATATTCCTGTCACTGAAGTGCTTGAGTTCCAGGTATCAGCTACTGGGCACAACTTTGGGATAACTTTTGGGTATGAATAGAGGCTTGGGGAAAATAGACCCAACAGAGACAATTAGAGTGCTGTGTTCAAAACACCAGAAGAAGGTATTATTGTGGATAGTATTATGGGTGGGAGGACTCAGACAAAAGTCTAGAACTAGATATACCAGCAATCACAGGACTTAATTGATGGATTCTCCTTGGATCTTAGACTTCAAGTACAGATATGGTAGGTGCCAATTATTTTTTGTGATGTAAATTACTTTTTTGAGTTTTAAACATTAAATATCTTATGAGAAAATATGTTCACACAAAATGCCAAATAAGTGAAATATTATTCAATATATAAAAAATGAATTATATATTTTATAAATAATTCAGCTAAAACATTAATTATGTTGTATTCTCCATGCTTTTTCTAAATTCCTATACCTATCTGAAATATAATTTTTCCAGAGAGGTTTAAACAAAAAGATAGCATATGTTAAGAGTTTTCCTATTTACTATATTTAATAGTCAAAACTTTTAAGTAAATTGATGACAGAAATTTATGTTATAATCTTGTACAAGTTAGAAAGATAGAAGGTCAGTTCAAATTTTCCTAGGTCAGATTTAGAGAATGTCAGCGGGGCATGGTCATGATTGGTAATTAGTCTAGGAAGTTCCAGCCAGCAGTCAGTGGCACTATCCCTAAGCAGTTGGATTTGAATTGTACTAAAATGCTATCTAATCATGCTCCAGTGAGTGAAGCCAGAAGCAGATATAGAGACACCTCTGTGCTTTCTGTTTGAGCTCCTCAGCTTACTTTCTCCGTGACGAGCTGTAATTTGTCTGATGATATAAGCCTTTTATTACCCTAGGTTGCTTCGGTCATGTTATTTATTAGAGACACAAAGCAAACTAGAAGAAGGATTTACGAAAATCAGTCCAGCAATATGTGAATGACAGCATGAATTATAACATTTTCACTGTTGTGAGCACCGATGTTTACCTTAGTCATTGCTATGTAAGAGACTAAAAGAGGGAAAAATATCACTTGATCTTAGTCGTTCAAGACAAGAAAGCAAACAAATAAACCATGGCAATTTTTAAAATGAAGAGGAGGAAGAGGATCTGTGAGAAGAGGCAATAACAGAGTGAATCTCATCAAAACATGTTTGTAAATCTACAAAACTGACAAAAACTCACTCATTTTATGTATGTATAAAGTTATAAAAATAAATTTTAAAACTATTTTTAAAAGTATAGAGCAAAGATGTTTGTGGATCAATTTCTATGAGTCATTGTTTTGCATCAGTCTTCCTGGTATTCTGAATTTTAAAACATTTTGGACCTTTTTCTGAGATATTCCCTGAGCCATAGATGAGGAACACTGGTATGGATTTATCTTTTGAGCTTGGACTCCACAAGATCTGTTGATCTTGCCATTGTGTCTTTGTGGTTTTATGTAATGGCCTTTTTTTTTTTTCTGTGAAGAGAACCTCTTTTTGATGAGTGATGGTACCTATGGTTACTTGTTTGTATAAGGATAAGATTTAGGATGTAGTAAAAAGTTAGGCTTGTCTAACCATGTGTCAGCAGCAGGTTCTTTTCGATGACCTATTTAAATGAGAGGAAGATATTTCACAGTGTGTTAGAAAAGAACTACAGACAAGTAATAATTGCAAGGAGAAGAAGAATTACCCTTGCCCATGGCTGAGCCTCCTTATTGGCTGTCAAATTTAGAATGGTCAGCCTTTAAACCATATATACAAACAACAAAAATGGATTCAGCATAGATTTTATTTATATATTTATATACCCATGTATATGTAACAATAATATTCAAAAAAAGAAACTATCAACTTGTGTTTGGTGGGAGCATTGTAGGGTCAAGTGAAGGGACTTGGGAGGGCATAGAGGAAGGGAAGTGATGTCATTCCATTTCTTAAAAATATGGTCTTTTGTGTATATATCACAGATTCAGGTTTGGGGATGTTAGGGTATTCTTGTGTTTGCAAATGTGTATATATGCATTTCTTTGTCTTTTTCCTCTGTGATTGTTTTCTCATATATTGATTTGTTTTTATTTTTTTGAGATTTATCTTACTTTTATTCCTTAGATGCCTATTTGTTTTCTTACCATAGACAGAAAGGGTGCAGATCAATATGTGAGCTGAGATCGGAGAAACTGGGAGCAGTAGAGGGAGGGGAAACAGTAATGAGAATATATTACATGTAAAAGTCTATTTTCAATTAAAAATGAAAATAAAAAACAGGAAAAAAGAAAAAAGGCCAGCTGTTAATATAAAGCATAAAATTAATTAATATTATTCAACTTTAGTGGGATATTAATGTATTTTATGTGAAAGTGCTAAGAATCAGTGAACCTTTAAGATGCCAGAGAAGATAAAGAATTCCCTTAAGGCACTGATTCATAGTGTTGACAGAGGCTGGAGCCATAAGTCCTTGAACCTCTAGAGACAGCTCTTTATAGCACTTAAACCTAGAATCTCCTGGGTACTTAGAGCTTCATGCTATGGCCAAATTCTCAGCAAAAATTGTTCAATGCTGTAGTTGATGAGAATTCTAGAGACTTCATTAATGAACCAAATACATATTTGGAGAATCATTAGAAACAGAAAACAAAACAAAACAACAACACAAACTATTTGCACATATACGATACTAGTCAGTGTGGCACACATTCTAATTGGTCTTAATAATCATAACTCAGAGTTACCTCTAAGAGTGAAAGCTAAAAGAACAGAGAAGCAGAGTAGCCAGCCATGGGAGGAGTTCTTTACTCATGCTCAAAAGGGCTATACTCCATTTTTTATTGGATTATTTGTTCTTTTGATGACCAATGTCTTGAGTTCTTTGTATATTTTGGAGATCAGACCTCTGTCTGATGTGGGGTTAGTGAAGATCTTTTCCCATTTTGTAGGCTGTCATTTTGTCTTGTTGACCATGTCCTTTGCTTTACAGAAACTTCAGTTTCAGGAGGTCCCATTTATTAATTGTTTCTCTCAGTGTTTGTGCTTCTGTGGTTATATTTAGGAACTGGGCTCCTGTGCCAATATGTTCAAGTGTGCTTCCCACTTTTCTATAAGGTTCGGTGTAGCTGGCTTTATGTTGAGGTCTATGATCCATTCGGACTTGAGTTTTGTGCATGGTGATAGATATGGATCTATTTTCATTCTTCTACATGTTGATATCCAGTTATGCCAGCACCATTTTTTAAATATGCTTTCTTTTTTACATTTGATATTTTTAGCTTCTTTGTCAAAAATCAGGTGTTTGAAGGTGTGTGGATAAATATCTGGGTCTTCAATTCGGTTACATTGTTCTCCTGTCTATTGTTATAATCAAATAAAAAAATGGGGTACAAATCTAAACATAAAACTCCCAACAGAGGAATCTGAAATAACTGAAAAACACTTAAGGAAATGTTCAATAACATTTGTCATCAGAGAAACACAAATCAAAACAACTCTGAGATTCCATCTTATACCTGTAAGAATGGCCAAGATCAAAAACACTGATGACAACTTATGCTGGAGAGGTTGTGGGGTAAAGGGAACACGTCTGCATTGCTGATGAGAATTCAAGATGGTAAAGCCCCTTTGGCTGTCAGTGTGGGGATTTCTCAGAAAATTAGGAAAACCTTCCTCAAGACCCAGCAATACGACTTTTGGGTATATATCCAAAGGATGCTCAATTGTGCCACATGGACATGTGCTCAACTATGTTTATTGCAGCATTGTTTGTCATAGCCAGAACCTGGAAACAACCTAAAATCCCTTCGACTGAACAATGGATAAGGAAAATGTGGTACATTTACACAATGGAGTACTAGAAAGCAAAACAAACAAACAAACAAAAACAAAAATGTTATCTTGAATTTTGAAGGAAAATGAATGGAGCTAGAAAACTTCATTTTGAGTGAGGTAATCCAGACACAGAAAGGCAATCACATGTACTCACACATAACTTATTTTAAAACACAAAGCAAAGAAAACTAGCTCACAAATCACAATCCCAGAGAACTTATACAACAATGAGGACACTAAGAGAGACATACATAGATCTAATCTACATGGGAAGTAGAAAAAGACAAGATCTTTTGAGTAAATTGGGAGCATGAGGTCCTTGTGGCAGGGGAGAGGAGGGAGGGAAGCAGAGAAAAATGTAGAGCTCAATAAAAATCAATATATAAAAAAACCAAAAGTGTGCAATCCTGTCCTCAGACTGCCTCCTTAGACTGCATCCTCAGACTGTTTCCTCATACTGAGTCCCTAGATTGTAAACAGATTGACTTCAGCTCAGACTGCTGCCTCAGACTAAACTGAGATCCTGCCTCCTGCCTCCTTATATTTTCTCTCTGCCCAGCCATATCACTACTGGATACACCTTCCTACTCCAAGATTAAAGACTAGTGGTACCAAGTTAAATAAATACAATTTGTGTGTTGTTATTTTGGGGCATAAGCTAGCCAGGCGGCCAGGAGATGGGCAGCAGGAATGCAGCCCGCAGCTCCTTCTATACCAAGTAGTAAGAACACCTTTATTTGAGTTCTGTTTCTCTTTTAGACTACATCAATTTTGTGTTTCCCAGGACGGCCTTGAACTAACAGAGATCCATTCGCCTCTGTCTCCTGAGTCCTTGGATTAAAGGTGTTTGCCACCACTCCCAGGCCTCTAATGGTTTAGCTTTGCACACTGATCTTCAGGGAAGCTTTATTTGTTAAAGCATAAACAAAATATCACTATATCAGTAAATGATAAGTCTCTGAGAAGATGAAAGTATGAGATGACCCCTTTTCTCTCTTCTGCTTGTCTATTCATCCTAGGTATTCGCTTGATAAAACAAGGAGAGAAGTACAAATAAAATTCAGAAAAATTGAGTGAAGGAAAAACACTGGATATTACCTCAGGGAAAGTATATACCTAAACTGGTAGGGAAGAACAATGAAAGGAGGTATTTCTTGGAGTAAGAAAGTTGATTAATCTGTAAATATTTCTAGATGTTCTATCTTGTAATCCATCTTTACATGAGGTACTATTCCATGAAAGACCAACATCAATGGAAAAGAGTTTTACAGGCTTGATGTCATCTGGGAGCTGCCACAGTTTCTGTCTGGGATGTGAATTCTATCCTTTTATCCTGGAGCCGCCTGAGGAAAAACTGTTGGAGCTTCATCGGGATTCAGATGTTCCCACTTTTTGAGGCCATCTGATACAGCTCTAAAGACTCATCAAAAAGAGCAATCTGATCCTTTAATGTTACCCTCAAAAACATGAAAACATGAGAAATAAGTAAAGGAAAATTTTCTTTACATTTATTAGCATATAATACTTTGCTAGATGTTATTATAATATTAAAATAATAATTAAAATAATAATTTCATTATTTTCCTGTAATGGAAACAAGTAAAACTATCAGTAACTTTTAAAAAAACAAAACAAAACAGAAAAACAAAAGTATTTGCTCTTGCCCTTCTCTACTCTGTCCTTGTTTTCCACATTCCTCCCACATGTAAAAGTAAAGGCTATTTTCTTCAATTCCCAAAAATACTGCTCTCCTAGGGAAAGAAACCTTGCAGCTTCATCTCTGCACTATTTAATGAGTTTCTTTGTTAATTTTGAGCCATAAATACCATTTATAGCAGGGGTGGCTGCAGCTGGTGATCTCCCTGCATTCATCTGCGGCTGTAGAGGGGTTGCTTTGGCTCGACTTGCTTCTGTTCTCATCATGCAGAACTTTGGGTGAATGTTAATTAACAGATTGATGAATGCATCAAAAGAGTTTAAACCCAGGGTCATCAGGGGCAGTGTTTACTCCCACATTAGTTCAATTTCTCCTGAAATGAAACTCAGAATAAAAAAAATAAGTTTAACTAAAATTACAGTTCTGCTATTTCTCTACTTCAGTGTGATAGATTCAATTTTTGAAAGGTTATAATAAATGCATTGGTAAGGTTTGGTATTTCAAAAGGTCAATAGTATAGTTTTAGCTATTTTTCATAGCATCAAATAGATGATTATTTATTACTTGTGTTTAACGAACTGGAACTTTTAAGAGGGAAAAAAACACATAGTAGTGAGAATTGCTTTTAAAACTGTATATGGGCAATACTAAAACTTTTCATGTACTATACTGAAAAAGGAATGCAAATTTGTCCCTGGTGTGAACAAGAAGCTTTAAATAGCACAGCAAATACTTACACAGTGTTGTCTTAAGGATTTCAAAAATTAGTGACCTAATCCACTGCCCTATACTATGTATCTGGTTTACATTTTATTTATGGTAAAAATAAATTTAATACCTTATCTTCTATGAAGAAAAGACACTGAATTTGGAAAAGTTACAAAACACATGTTTCACTCACAAGAATAGTAGATCTCAGCAATGCTGCGATTACTAACATTCTTCATTGCCCAATGAGATGGGATGATCTACAAACAGCAAGAGTAAAACTGCATGAATTCAGCTCCTTATTTACTGGCTCAGTATTGGTTTCCTACTGAAAAAATAGTATGGATATTATAAGTTTAGTTATCAGGAAAATCAAGTAAAGGATGCTATTTATATTTTCTGTTTAACAAAACTTGCAATCTTTATTATTTTCAAATCTAAAGCTTGCTTAAATTTTTTTGTAGTGTAAGCATAATAAATTATAGCTTTTTCAAATCTTATCTATTTTAAAAATTATATAAAATTTTCATAAAAATGCAAATAAAAATTTGCAAATAATATTTACATGTGAGAAATATATATGCCCACGATGTTGAATAATCCTGTTTCCTATTGGATATAGGCTATGTAATGTCTTCTGATGTTCCTAGAATGCTTGTTAGAAACACACCTCAACTATTGCCAAAAAGCAAGTTAGAAACTAAAATTATTTGCTTAGATATTGTGAAAATAATGTGAAATTCACTTCAGCAATTTCTTTGGAATCCAGTTTTTTATAGTTCCACCTCTTTCAATGGCTTCTCAGAATTAATTATGCAAAGTTCTGTCCTTAGTTCCACCTTTGCCTCACAAACTAACTCTGTAATAAAGACAAGGTAAATGGGAAGTGCATTGAAATATTACTCATCTTTCTATTGCATGCCTATATCTGAGAATATAGTTTTGTAAACAGAAAATGTTTTAGGTGCAATATGAATTTTGTCTTGTCACATTATATTTTACGGGTTTTCAGACTTTTTTTTTTTTTTTTTGCTTTTTCGAGACAGGGTTTCTCTGTGGCTTTGGAGCCTGTCCTGGAACTAGCTCTGTAGACCAGGCTGGTCTCGAACTCACAGAGATCCGCCTGCCTCTGCCTCCCGAGTGCTGGGATTAAAGGCGTGTGCCACCATCGCCCGGCTACGGGTTTTCAGACTTTAAACTAATCTACTACCTGGAAATTTTGGTTGTGTTTGTAACTTTTAGTCTCCTATAATATAGAAATACATTGCTAAAATTTAGTATTCTGTTACTATTCCATCTGTGTAAGTATTAATGTTTTTCTCCTTGTGTACTCTACTCCATTTATTACTTGAAGTAAAATAGAATAGAATAAAGAAAAAGAAAAATATAGCTTAAACAATTGTGTATCAAAAAATGTTTGTTTCTCTGAATGTACCAATTTAAACATAATTATATTTAAGATGGACCACTAATTTTGTGAGTCAGAGAATCACAGAGTATGCTGTGAGACTATGATTTTTAGCTATGACATGCAAATTATACACATGAAATTCCAGCAACATTGCTGGCTAAATAAGACTTGGAAAGTTCCAATAACGGTTGACATTACTATGTAAATGAAAAATTCTCATAGGGCTCCATTTCTAGATTCTGAGTTAAAATCAATCAACAACTGTGGGGAGTAGGAATAGTAGTCTTTGCTAGGAGTGAAGTGACCCCCTGATTGGTTTTCCAGTACCAAATGTGAGGCTTATATTTGCTCACAACTTTGGATATTTGCATTTCTTATTGAATAGAGGCCATTGTAATATCTTATGTTATTCCAATAGGGCATGGTTAGAAACACATATGCTTGGATGGCCTGGACAAACACAGTAGGGTATGTGTTATATATATATATATATATATATATATATATATATATATATATATAGAGAGAGAGAGAGAGAGAGAGAGAAAGAGAAAGAGAAAAAGAGACAGTTATATAGTAGGAAAATATATAGGTTATACATTAGGGGACATTGATGCTTGAAATGTAAAAATGTAAAAGAAATCGGAGCAACCATGATTACATATTCAAAAACATATGTGATTGCCATGCCGTGGTTCTTCTGAGCAAGGGAAGTGAGAATTAACACTCAACACCAAGTTCTGCAGACAAGCCATTTATTCCACTTTCTCACACAGTATATAGAGCCCTCAGCAGGGGAGGTCAAACCAGCAAAAGCAAGAAGCTCATCACCTTAACTCAATGGATTAGGGGTAAACATCCTTAGAAACATTGCTGAAAACAACAGATTGTTCATGTTTTTGTTCCTGTTTTCAACCAACTGCAAGAGTGCAAAACAGATCAAGTGGGGTGCAAAGGCCTGTCCTCTAGTGACCCAACATGTGATTGAGGTGCTTATTTCTACAATGATAATCTCTAAGTAAAATAAAAGCCTTTATATAGCTTAGCTTCAACTGAAACAAACCAGAGAACCTATACAACAATGACGACCCTAAGAGAGACATACATGGATCAAACCTACATGGGAAGGAGAAAAAGACAAGATCTCCTGAAAAATTGGGAGCATGGGGACTTTGGCAGAGGATTGAAGGGGAGGGGAGAGGTAGGAAGGGGAGCAAAGAAAAATATAGAGCTCAATAAAAATTAAAAGAAACTGAAACAACAAAACTCTTTGGTTCTTTTTCCTAAAGGATACTTATTTCTCCCTAGTCTGAACCTTTACCACTTTATATTTTGAGAGAAAGATTTGTATATTTTTGGTTCAAAAGATAATTTAATATTGAGCTTTTCTTTAAGCAAAGGTAGTTTACTTTATTGTGTGTATTTACTATAACTCCTCTATTTGAATGTAGTTAAAAGAATGAGAATAAGCATAAAGCATTTTGATGACTTAGACTGAAGATTTTGTTAATTTACTACTATAATCATGCAAGCAAGCCACCGTTCAGGACATGTTATATGAGCTACAAACTTTATATGTAGATATCACCATATATTTTCTTTTCCTTTTTTTTTCCTTTTTACAAGACAGGGTTTCACTGTAGTTTTAGAGCCTGTTCTGGAACTAGCTCTTGTAGACCAGGCTGGCCTTAAACTAACAGTGATCTGCCTGCCTCTCCCTCCTAAGTGCTGGGATTAAAGTCATGTGCCACCACCACCTGGCCATATATTTTCTTGATATTAGATCAGAACAGTGTATTGTTTTAATACATAAAACATTCCGATGTGCTCCATCATAAATATAACCTTAACTAATGACACATGTCATTAATCCTTACTACATACTGAAAGAACTTAGTTCAACATCTCTTATACTCTCTATCATTCAGTCAGGTGTTAGGGAATGTTGTAAGGAAAATAACATACATAAACCAAAAATATTTTAGTAGATAATGATATACATTTTTTTCTAAATGTTTCAAAAACTCAGTAAAACATTCGGGGATAGTAATATAGTTGATAGTTCTATTCATGTCCAGATTGCATTTACATATACAAAGATTTGTAGACATGCCTATAATGAACATTCAGAAATGCTTACTATAATAGGAATATTAAAACAGTAAATATATTTTACAATAAATTTTGAATTTTTTCCTTGTCCTTAAATTTAATAGGTATTACTATATTTCTGATATAAACTCATGAATTAAGGCCAATGCAAACAGAACAAGTATATGCTTAAGTAAATATTTATGGAAATATATAAATGCCAATAGCAACTCATTATTTTACTACTGGTTCTGAATTTCATTTTAAATGTGTTATAATATTTATATATTTTAATGAGGAGTGGAATCTAATTAGCAAGAAAAATAATAACATTCCTTTTATTAAAATCACTCTATTCCACCCAACTGGGCCTGAAAAAATTTAACCCAAAGATTTTTTATATTCTTAGTTTATATTAAGTCTTATTATATTTACTCTATATGGGAAAATGTTTCCTAAAAATGCTTATGCATGAATAATTTATATAAGCCTTTGTGCAAAGTCGATGTAGATGAGGAGTGATTAGATTTTGCCACTTGGATTATAGCTCTTTTAGAAGTCTTGCATGAAATACATTTAAAACGTATGTAGTAAATATGACCATTTATTGGCTCAGTAATCTTGCCTCAATTTTTCCCATTAAGTAAGAAACAGGAAAGGTTCAGCCTTAATATATACATTAACTAACTATATATTTTAGTCACTAAAGAAGAACTGAGGTGAAATTATACATGATGATCAATAGTAATTTTAGAAACAATGTTAAATATGTTGCCCTGGCTATCCATTTCAATCTCATGGCCAAATCCTTGTCAAGATAATAAAGAATTTCTTTTCCCTAAATATTTTATGATTCTAACTGAAATTAAACAAACATAGAAAATAATGCCTAGATAAACCTCAACTTACATTTGTATGGTTATATTCTCATGAGTTGTTCTTAAGATTTGGAGTCTGAAAACCTGACTTTACTTCAAGTTCATCTATTTTAATCAGTACTGAAGAGTTTTATGAAATAATTTGTATATAATTCATACTGAAGTATTCTCAGAACAAATTTTGATTTGTAAATGAAGAAGAAGGAAAAAGAAAACCGTCACATACAGGTAGATGGGACTGAAGTAAGAAAAAGTGTAGAACATGATAGAAAAATTAAGCATCCTTCTAAATCAGAAGTGGTATTGTTATAGTAATTAAAATCTTAACATAGCAATCACTGTAGAAAATCTGTTTATACAATTTCTGGCAATAATACCCTCATTGGTTGTTCTGAGAAAGTTGATTGTTCTTTAATTCCACTTAGTAAAATTTTGAGTATACCACTTTTGAATAAATTACTGAACTGTCATTTAAGATAACAGTAAATTAAGCAAGAATACTATTCCTTTGTTATTGTTCTCTTGATTTTGCAATTCTTTAGCCATTTTTGTTATTGTTCTATAGTATTTTAATAGTTCTACTTTCATATCTATTGCTGGTACTTTTGATAAAATACACATAAACTTATGCTTTTGAAATAAAATTTCAAAGTCTAACATTTAGCACTAAATACTCAAAAAATCATGGAATTTAAAAAAAATATTTTACAATAGTAAAGAAATACAAAAACTGGTCTATCTTCTTTAGCATAATATCAAGTATACTACATATATATGTATATATGTATATATATATATATATGGATTGTGGACTTCCACAATAATGTGAGCTATTTATTATCAAATAAAAAAAGAACAATTTTGAAAATGAATTTCTCTAATATACACCTCTTAATGATTCTGTGGTGTATGCTGGTAGAAGAATGAGAAGGCACATCCATGATCACCTTCCTAAATAGAAGGAGACTGCATTTCACTCCTTGGTGATATAAGACAAAATTAATTTATCATTGGTTATAGACTTAACATGGAAATTTATATTAATATATTAACACTGAACCCTGAATAAATTTGGTATTTATCTTGGGAGAAATGACTATTCCATATGCAAATTCATGTGTATCTGTATTTCTAATATGCAACCATTTTAGTGCCTGCAATTCCTTCTTTGTCTCTAAATTGTGAGCCAGTTCCCAAACATGTGAAGTAGAATCATCATTAAGTTTAACACACACACATACATATACAGTACGAGGAGCTTCTTAAGGAGAAAATAGTAATTGTGATAAAAATTTGTTCCATTTTCTAAAATCATTCATCATACAAAGCTTACAATGAAAATAAATCCATGAATTTAATTATTTTTCAGATTTTGTGTTTCTTTTCATCATAATATATAAATATTTGATTCTCCAAGAAATACTGACTCAACAAAAAATAACAAAACAGCTTTCAAAAATTTGTGATTTTTAAGTCTTTTAAAATTTCATACATGATGTTTTTACCTGTACAACCTTTACCCTCTTTCTTTGCCTCTTGATCTTCTGCTGAAAACCATTACAATGAGTTCACTTCCTCCTTTAGATTGAGAATATTTTTACTATGTCAGGTCCATTTTTGGTCTAGCTGTACTTGCCTTCAGAAGGTAGGGCAACAAGATACTCATAATCAACAAATACTGAATTTGGAAAAAAAGTTTTGAGTTCTCATCTCATGCCAGTGAAATTTAAAGAGGTTGATATTCATGGGAGTATGTGCAGCAAGGGAAAGAATTTATTAAAAGAGTATCAAGAATAGTGAGGATTTGGAGAAAATCAAGAAACCAAGGAAAAGTGAAACAAATTATTGCCTGGTGTTGAGAGATTGCTGAGGATAAAAGCCTTTGACCTTCCTTCTCTAGCTATTTTATAGGATCATAAAAGAATTTATTATAAGGGTGTATCCAAAATAGTGAGGAATAGGAGAAAATCAAGAAATCAAGGAAAAGTGAAATAAATTAGTGCCTGGTGTTGAGAGATTGCTAAGTGAGGATAAAAGCCTTTGACCTTCCTTCTCTAGGTATTGTATAGGATCATGTCTGAAACTGGATAAAGGTTGATGTAAGTGTCATGATGTTTGGTTGTTTGAGTTGTTATGGGCTGAAATAACCAGGGAGACCATTCTATTCTGTTAATGTCTTCTTCACCCAGTTAAGGTTGTTTGAATCTTCAGTATGTCTGTTCATTTCTGACTCCTGTTTGTCAGTTAGGGACCTTGACTCTGGATGTTGGTATTGGAATCATCTGAACTTCCAGTGTATCAAATGCTGTTAACTAGCTGAAGCCCTTTCAAACTACAGTAATCAAGAGGTGACTGTATCTGCTATTAGTTACCATTTTGTGCATAGGACTGTCTGTAGTCTCTTTCCTATAATGACAAAGACTGTTTTATAAAAATATTTTATTAGAAGTTTGTTACAATTAACTTCATTATGAGCATATATATATAATGTAATAATGTCTAGCATACATTCTCTGTGAGAGTCTTATGAAAGCTAGTCTTGATAACCTGTTGATACACAATGGTCTGGATTTTCAAAGCCTGTCTGTATCTTACCAAATCTATTTGGCTGTCTGTCTCATAGATAACTGCAAAATATGGATCTATTTTTAATGTTTATGAATTGGCTGTTTTAAACCAGTAACTCCTTTTAGTTCCAACATAATTTTTACTACAAGATATAGATGCAACTTACAGTTTTTTAATGCACTCCTTTCACTTGCTACAGAAAAAAAATATCTAGCCCATGTCTTAATTTTACATTTGTTATTTCCAGCATACTAAGCTTACTTGGGGGGTTATTTATTGAATTATGGCTAATTTTTTAGAGGCTACAATACTGAAGTGAATGACATCCCATTTCTCAGGATTGATTAACTTCCAAAAGTCCCTCAGAGATGGGTATAGTCTCCAACATCCATGATAAAATATCAAGATTTGTTCAATAAATTACAATATTTCCTTTACAAACTGTATTATGTGTTCTTATTTTACTTATCAAGTTTGGTATTTTTGAGACACAGTTTTATGCGGCCCTGGATGTGTATGATATATGCTTTGGTTGCAAAACATGGAGTCCTATTAGATTACAACTGGCCTTGTTCAACTTTTATTGGTCAGCTACCACCCAGAAAGAACTGTTTGGTGAGACAGGCTGTTCCTCAAGATAGCATATTTTACTTGAACAGCTCCAGCATGAAGAGACCACTGGCTAGCATATAGTATTCTACAGCTCCATCAAGTTCTTCATTCCCAAGTTTCTCTATAAATTCCAACTATCTCCTTCATTACTGTGGGAGAACGACTGTTTCTCCCCTAATAAACATAGTTTTATATATTGAGATTCGATGCTTATCGCTTTCCTACCTTTCATCTCTTTTCTCTGTATTTCCAAATTTGACACCTGGTGCTGAAATTCAGGACAGTCTCAATAGTCCTTTGCTGGTCCCAAAGCACTCCACTATACTCAGGTAAATACAGTAATACCCATCTTTGGTGTGGGATTCCCCTCTATATGCTGTAAATACCATTGCTTAATAAAGAAACTGATTTGGCCTGATAGGATAGAGTAGAACTAGGTGGGTGAAACTAAACTGAATGCTGGAAGAAAGGAGGGAGGGTGAGAGAGAAGCCATGTAGCCCCACCAGAGACAGATGCAGAAACTTGTCGGTAAGCTAAAGTCACGTGTCAATACACAGATTAACAGAAATTGGTTAAATTAAGATGTAAGAGTCAGCCAATAAGAATCTAGAGCTTATGGGCCTAGTAGTAATTTAATTAATATAGTTCCTGTATGGTTAATTTGGGGCTGAGCAGAAAGAAATGAACAAATTGATCCCTACAACAAATTGGCACCAACGTGGCCAACTAAAATCCACTTAAAACCCAAGAGGGGTTTGAACAAAGTTTAGACACATTTTTTTCTTGGATGTGCTCTACTTGCTGGTGGCATGCTGCAGCTCATTTAAGAAAGGTCTTCCTGATTCAGTAATTGCAAAAGAAAAAAAAAATACCATGCGATTTCAAAATGCCAGTTTCCTGGTTTGCCAGCAAAAATGGCTCTGACTCTTTCTGGAGGTCTATTTATGGAGTATTTAAATGGGGTTTGTGAGCAGAGTGGTATAAATTGCTTAATTGTTACACAGACATGCTGCAACTCCAGATGTGGGTCTAGGGCAGAGAGAATGGCTCTCAGAGGCAGCAAACATGCTATGTTGGATGTGGCAGAGCCTACAGGCTGGACCATCACTTCTGGTCACAAAATGATTACAGATACACAATAAAGACAAAAGATAAAAAAGATCTCTAAGCCGGGTGGTGGTGGTGGTGCATGCCTTTAATCCCAGCACTTGGGAGGTAGAGGCAGGCGAATCTCTGAGTTTGAGGCCAGCCTGGTCTACAAGACCTAGTTCCAGGACAGGAAACAAAAAAGCTACGGAGAAACCCTGTCTCGAAAATCCAAAAAAAAAAAAAAAAAAAATCTCTAAATGAGTCACACTGTGTTTTTAAAAAATGTACATAGACTTAGGAGAGAGAAGAAAAAGAACAAGGAGATTTTAATATAATATAAAGAGGACATACTGTCATAGTTAAAGGAATAAAGATAATATATATATATATATATATATATATATATATATATATATATATTAAACTTGTAGAAAAATAATAGAGTAGAAAATAAGCCATATAAAGATTGGGTATGCACAGAGAATCTGGATTTTGTATATTATTGTGATGTCTTTAAATTTGTTGACTGCAGAGAGATATTTGTTTCTGGATACTGCTAAGACAAACCAACATAAAGGTATCTTGACATCAAAATTTGGGTCTAAGATTTGTTGCTTTAAATAAAAGGTTCTTCTTTTGTTTCCACAAAAGATGAGAACTTATGGAATCCATCCAGACTAATGTGGTTTGATGGACCAAGACCCTCTGAACGGTCACCAAGAGCAATCCCCCAAATTACTTCGCCCAACAAAAAGCAGGAGGCAGTTTAAAGAGAACTATGCCCAAATTCCCTAAATGATTATTTATAAAAGTTTGTTTATATTTAAAGGGGAATATCTATAGAGATTTGTATTGGTATGGGTCTTGGTTTATTCACAGATGTTTAAGGTCAATTTTGTTATATGTGTATTTCTGTTCTTGATTAAGTTATTGTGTTTGTGCAACTCATTTAAAAATGTAACATATAATTAAAAAATATAGGATAATAGAGAGTCATCCATAATAATCAAATTTATAGACATTTTAGTTAGGTATTCTAAATATACAGAGATATATTTCAGATAGATAGGTGTTCTTCAACCTCTTCAAAGAGCTAGAGAATATGACAATTAAAATGTTTTAATAACTTAGGACTTTTCAGGACAATGAGATATGTCTGTTCCTAGTAGCACCAATTACTTCAAGAGGAAGATGGACATCAAAGAGGCTCAGTGTGGAATTGGCTAACCATTTGGACAAAATGCCTGGACTGCTTATGGTATGCTATATATACTGGACATACGGGATCCATAGAGAAATGACTCTTGAACTTTCCTGAAGGTGAGATGATCCTTCGGGATTTCTGCTTCATGAAACAGTCTGCTAGATATTCTGCAGGACACAGAAAAAAATGTGACTGACAAACTACCAGCATAGGTGGAACTGTCTTTGAAATTTCCTGCTTCAAGGGAAAGTCTGTTTTATACTATGAGCCGGTAGGCTGAAGACAGATGCCCCAATGGTACAGAAGAAATTTGGGTGACTGTCCAGTAAATGAGATGTCTCTGTCAATTCTAGAGTTTTGGAACTTGCTTACAATGCACTTCCTGTTTACTTAGGAAATATTTTATCCTTCTGAAATTTTTGATGAAGTTGAAGAATACATAGTTATAATAGTTTTCCTTAGTTATGATAAAAGATAAAATATATATAAATATTGTAACTGTAATTCTTGCTTGATACTTGTTTTGTTCCATGTAATTTTTCTGTGTTTAAGTTAAAACTTCCCTTTTTATTTCAACAGAAAAGGCGAGGTGGTGTGGGATTTCCTCTATATGCTGTGAATACCATTGGTTAATAAAAAAACTGGCTTGGCCTGATAGGGTAGAGTAGAACTAGTCAGGAGAAACTAAACTTAATGCTGGAAGAAAGTAGGCAGAGTAAGAGAGAAGCCATGTAGCCCTGCCAGAGACAGACGCCAAACCTGCTGGTAAGCCATGATCACATGGCGATACACAGAATCATAGAAATGGGTTAAATTATGATGTTTTAGCCAATAAGAAGCTCATCTTGAGACTCATTTGGGTTGAATGTTCCAAGAGCTCTCCAGATGTCCTGTTATCTCCTGTATATCTTGAATTGGAAGTTTTAAATCTATGGGACATCCCTTTTACTCTCCAGGCACATTTGGTCCATCTAAAACTCAGAGGTGTAACTCTTATTGGTAGACTTAACCTCCATTTTTACCTTGGTCCTGCAACCACCATAGGTGTCTATTTATCTGTTCTAAAGAACACAATTTAAAAAAAAAAAAAGAGCAAAGAGCTCCACTGGGGATTCCTTAGACCAGTCACATTTGTTTGACCTTCATTCCTAATCTGTGCTCAATATATTTTAGACAGTGGTTACCTCTGTCTCAAGTGAGAAACTTAGTTTCAATATATTACCTTTATTAGATAGCTTCATGAATGGAATGGAAAGTGATCTGAGGTGTCCACATAGAAGCTCCCAGTTTATGTCACCTTTCTCATTCCTGCCATTCACCTCCCACTTAAACTCACCCAGAGTCCAAACGTAATCAATTCTTGTTCCCATTTCTCAAAGTATTTCCACAGCCCAAAGGAAATGAATAATAATTTCTTGCTGGGTAAGTCCTGAAAGATTAGATCTCAACTGGGCCAGCTTATAGTACAGGCAAGTGATAACTGCTAGAGCCACTGAACAGGATCAACTCTGTGGATGAAAGCAGGACTGCTAATCCCATTTGTAGAGAAAAACTTAGAGACACCAACTTGTATCTCTTTTCATACATCTTTTTATATATGTGCACAAGATTAAGCATAAGGAGTTTAAAATAAACTTGAAGCTTTTAATATAAAATCATATTCAATATCAACTATAGATTAAAAACTGGTTATGAAATGTAAGTGCTTGAATAAAACAAATTTGTTATACACTTGCATGCCAGGACATCCCCAGGCTCAAAGAGTACCCTTTCCATTGGATGGTATTATAATCCCATTAGAGTAAATTTCTTGCCATTCTCATTACAGAATAAAGATACATGAAGAAATAAGATTTGCCAGAAGTCTGCTGCTTCTTCTCCTGTTGTGTAGTCCAAACTGACTATGACTGTGTAGGCTAGACAAAAAAAAAAAAAAGAAAAAGAAAAAAAAATCTCCTCTTTAAAGAAAATCCTACAAAAAAGTTAAATTATTTCTTATGTTTCAATGGGGGTCTTCTGCCCAGTGAAGGAACTTAAAGTCTGCATCCACATCCCAAACATCTAAAGAACATGGAGGCAACTAGCAATTACTCTGCTGTCAATGTTTCCTGAACTGGCATATGAGGGTGCTATTAACAGTGCAAACATCTAAGGAAGGCCACCATCCAGCTGGTATTTGACTTATGTGCTGCTTCAGTTGGCCATGCCCTTTCCCCTGACCTTCAAATCTTCTTTTTAGCAAAAGCTAATTCCAGGGTCTTTACCTTAGCCACCTACTTCCTCTGATCAGAGAAGGCTGCCAAATATTCTGTCATCAAACTCACAGTATTGAAAAATTATTCAGGACATTCAAGTAGTGTTCTTGGTGTATTGCTAGAAAATACTATAAAAATCACTCAATGGAATTCTATTTCTCTTTTAAATTATCAATCATATGCAAATTTAAATGGTTTCTTTTTAAAAATCTTCCAGGTGCTTGTTCCTTTTGCAAGGGTCTGATGGAAGAACTAATTATAGCTACCACACTCTTGTATTTAACTCAGGTACATGATACAGACCATCATGCAATTGCACTTATCCTCACTTAGCAACACTAATGTTTATATAAATGTAAAAAAAAATTCTCATTAACTTTGTCTCTTAATGTTCCCCTAAAATATTGTACATGGATTGCCTTGTTATATAACCCAATTTAAAAAAAATGTATATTATTAGTAAACTTGTATTCTGGATAATTGCCATTTGTTAAGTTTTACTGTGGCCCCTTGGTTGGGACCTCTTCTGATGTGTTCTAACTGCTGCTCTTTCTGCATAACGCCTTTTGCCAGTTCTAAGAAATTAAGAGATATGTGTAACCCAAAGTCTTAAGAGCATTTCTGTTGAACTTAAAGGGGAGAATAATAGGCCATGGGACTTCCAACTCATCCTTCTTCTTGTCATTCTATGGATATTTTTTTTAGCATTCAGAAATAAAAGAGTCGGATTGAAGACTTCTTTGTATCATTAAATATCTGTGTCTAACAAACTCTTTAAATTCCTTTAAAAAATTGATGCTCATATGAAAATCCTTTAGGATGAACTATTTTTTAAGCTTTAAAATGATTCTTTGTGACTTTCACATCATGCATCCTGGTCCAATCTCTCCTCATCACTTAGTATCTTCCCTTGCAACCTATGCCCCCTCCTAAATGAAATAAAATAAAATTTAAATGAAAAACAAATGAGATATGAGGATTAATTGAAATATTGTATTCTTGGAACTTTTCCTAAACAAAATTTTTATTTATCCCTGACAAAAATTATTTTCAGTCTCTTCTCTTTGTCTTCTCATGCTTCAGGATACAAGCAATCATTCATGTTTTAACTGTAATTAATGTCTATATATACACATATGCATATACCAAGAAAGTGATTGTGTTCTCTTCATTTCCAAGATAAAGCCTCAGAATTGGAGCTAAAAAAAAGAAAAAGAAAAACAAAATCTCGTTTTGAATGCTATAGTGTGACACATTGAGTCACACCGTATACACTTAGTCCGTACATCTTAACTTGCAAGCGTTCATTACAATAAGTTATTGGTTTTGTTCAAAGCCTGTGATTTCTGCTACACTATTGATAATGGGCCCTCACTGGGACTTTTTTGGATATCTTGTTTTGCTCTGTGCCACGGATATTCTGCAGCTTTGAATCTTGAGAGCAAGCTCATATACATACACCAGCAGTTCATCAATGGGTGGATGTTGGGGTGGGCCGACTCATAGCCCTGGGTCTGTGTCTAAGTGGTTAGTTGGAATGAACAGTCTGCCAGTTCCCCTTCATCTTCATTATCAGCACAATCTCTTCAGCACATCCTGCATTATTTCACCAAGTGCAGCAGGCAACAAGGGGTGGGTCCAGCTACTGTTCTCAGCCACTCATGGCTGCTTTACCTCCATCCACATCACCAGGGCCATCTACTTTGTTACCCAGGCAAGCAGCAATGCCCAATCTCCCAAGCACTGCACTCAGTAAGGGGCAGAACCAACTTTCCTACTCCCATGACCTCTGTGTTAGCTCTCCCATGCCAGAGGCCTCTTTTTTCCTTACCCTGCCATATATTTGCTCACCAAAATAGTGCCTGCCCATGACCCCTAGTTTCTTCTACCTGCCCAAAGCAAGTGGTTGCAGGTGGTAATATTACAATTCTATTTTTTTTTTTTTTGGTTTTTCGAGACAGGGTTTCTCTGTGGTTTTGGATCCTGTCCTGGAACTAGCTCAATTCTATTTTTAAAGAAGACTAGATCTTACTACTGCTAAGAATGAGATTTGCGCCTTCTTCCATGAATGATGCTGCTTCCACTTCAACTAGCCTTAAGTGGTTTGAAATGAAGCCCAAAGACACAGGAGCCAAATCAAAAATTCAACCACAAATCTCATCATATGTATGGATATTTGGTTCCCTAATACTCTGGATCGCTTCCTGGATCATGCCTTTCTTCCTTACTATTCTCAAACAAACATTTCTATACTGTCTTTTACATATATTACTTAATGAACCACCCTCCCTTAGAAAATCAGGCTAGCCCTTTTATCAAAACAAAATGTTTCATTAAAGCTTTTCCAGTGGTTCTCGTCCTACCACAATGCATTTGTTGTGGTATGACAATAGCTGCCAAATCTGTTTCAAATATATCTATAAAATGTCTAAGACACTGTGGAGAAACTGGCTGCAGTCAATCTTTATCACTAACAGAGTAGGCTAAATAAAGATCTTCCAATGAGTTCTCTATTCATTTTCCTGTTCCCTTGCTTCAGTATTCTGTGGCTCCCTGTTGTTTCCACTAGCTCTCTTTGTTGCAGCCCTTCTGGTGGTTTTAGTCATTGTCACCCTGAATGACTGGACTCCTACCATCATACTTTCCAGAATCCTGAATATCAAGTTGCTCTCCTCCAGCTTATTAACTCTACTGATACCATTCCCTCTTTCCTGACTCTCCTTACCAAATATCCATAGCCCTCCAAGACACAATATCCTTGTTCATATCCTCTTAGGGAACTCCAATTTCTAGACACTCACTACTTATCTCCTCACCCTGTGTATTTGCTTTTACTCCTTTCTTACTTCCATGATCCTGGGCAATTTCTCAGTTTCACTCTGTTTTCAGCACTTTATATATTATTTATCAAAAGTTTCTGCAGGAATGCATAAGAGCAGTAGTATGATCCATCCTTAATCAAGTTAACAGGCCCCTCCTGATAAGTGACCAGAAATTACCCTCCCCAAAAGGGACATTGAAATATCCCCTCCAAATGATAACACTCCTCAGTTTAAAGCAGTTAAGAAAGAGTCAGTGCCCCTATTCCCTACCTTTTTTCTGTTTTTCTGGTCTAGAATGCTACAATTTCTCCCTTCGACAAACAAGAATCGTATGAGATTATGATTTCCTTGTATTAAAAAACCACAATCCAGAGGACTCATTGCTGAAATGCCTTGTTTTTTGAGGCGGTCGTCTTGCTTGAACGAACAGATCCAGGAAAAGAGATCACAGACTCACACATGAACCCCTATAGAGTTGCATTTAATGTCTCATTTCCAAGCCCCTCTAAAAACTCCAAATACTTTCCCTCCTCCTGTGGACACCTTCATTGTCAGCACAAAGAGAGAGTTCCCTGCTGTGTGTGCTAACAAATGCAGGTCACCTCTTAATGTCAGACTCTGATCTTTTTCCTCTGTTTGTTTCTGTATTCTGTGATCTCAATCTAACAACATAGATAAATCTGATTTTGAATTCATCAATACAATGCCTCCACCTTTAAAGTGCTAAGATTACAGACCGACCACCTACTCTTTAACTTTATAATTTGAATGTATTTTAGAAGGGAAGAGTGTGGTCCTAGTTTAAATCTCAGTACTGATGAAGTATAGGAAAACAGTTCAGGGGATTAAGATTAGCTTTGTTAAATAAGGAGTAGGAGGCCAGCCTGACCTACAAAAATCCTTTTTAAAAACAAAAACAAACAAATAAATAAATTAATATACTAAAAATAATCCAGCTCATCCGTGGAGGCAACTGATTCTCCCTCTCCTAAAAGAAATTGGCTGGTACTACATCATCTAGAGGTGGGCACATCAGGAGTTTTGATAGTTTGAAAGGCACATTAAGGAATAACATTTTTATGTTGCTCTAGTCTAAGCAATGATATTATTGAAAGTTCATTAGTGATTTTTTTCTAACATATCTAGGGAATAGTAGCTATCAGTATATGCCCTGGACACAATCTTTCTGCCCCTCATCTATGAGCCTTATGTATTGTGTTTAATTTGTGCAGGTTGGTATTAGTCATTCTACTATCACTTATTTTTCTGAATTTTAACTAATTATAGATCTCTGCAGTAATATCTGTCAAAGCTTCATTACTATTTCTGTGTTAAAACACCATTACCAAGGTCCTTAAAATCTCAGAGAGTTCATGAACATCATGGCAGGGCCCATTGCTAAAAGAAAAGAAAAATGTTGCTGGTACAATAGCTAAGAAGTCACATCTTAAACAAGACCATCATAACAAGGAAGAGGGCTAGTCTTTTGAAGTATCAATGTCTGACCTCAGTGACCCACTCATTCCAGCATCTCTTATTCCTTCACCTATCTGGAAATAAATATCTGACATATGTGTCTATGAGAGTCATTTTCATTCAAAATATTACAGTATCCATTGTTGCTTAAAGAAGGATCTCTGATGAAGGGTAAGAAGTACACTTATCTATGAGTACAAGGATATACACTGAAGACACTTATTTGTTATATTGGTCTAGAACTTGGCAGTAATAAGCTCTCTTTTCTTGTTGGTGACCTCTCCAGTCCCAAATATTTTGCTAAGTTTGCAGGATCAATGACAAAAACAGTATCTTCAGCAATTGGTGCTAAGAAAATAAGGTGCTTGCAGATAGACACATAAAATTAGATTCATATCTAGCACTCTGTACAATAATCAAATCCAAATGGGTGAAATACATCAATTTAAAGCCCAAACCTTGAAACTTCTAGAAAAAATAGGCAATATGAACTATCTTAATAGAATTCTATTTTACCAGAAATTAAGGCTAGCAACTGAGAAGTATGAACTCATAAAATTTAATAACATCTGTAACAGCAAATAAAACAAAGAAGTAAACAAGAAACCCACAGAATAAGAGAGAATCTTTCCAGCTATACATATAGCAGAGCATTAATATCTAAAATATAAAAAAAACCCTCAAAAATAAGAATCAAGGAAACAAATGGCCCAATTCAGTATGAGCTGAATGTTATAATGACTGCACTATAGAAGCAAGCAAATGTATGAAACTAGAAAAAAAAATCCAGAGTGATGTAACTCATACCTACAAAGAAACACACAGTATGTACTTGCTCGTGAGTGGATATTACATGCAAAGCATAGGATAACCATGTTATAATCCACAACTCCAGAGAAACTAGGGAAAAAGGAGGACCCTAATTGCGACACACATGGAGGGCCCCAGGAAGGGGAAATAAATAAGATCTCCTTGGTAAACTGAGAAGGAGGTAGAAGGGAGAGTATGGGGGATAAGATCACGAGGGATCAAGATGGCTAAGTTCGGGGAGAGACCAAGAGGGAGAGCAATGAAAGAGATATCTTGATAGAGGGAGCCATTATGGGGTTATGGAAACTCCAAGAAATCCACAAAGATAACCCCAACTAAGACTCCTAGTAATAGTAGACAGAATGTCTAAAATGGCCTTTCCCTGTGATCAGATTAGTGACTACCCTAATTGTCTTCATTGAAACTATATCCAGTAACTGGTGGAAGCAGAGGCAGAGATCCACAGCCAAACACTGGGCTGAACTCCTGGATTTCAACTGAAGAGAGGGAGAAGGGAACATATGAACAGAGGAAAGGATCAATATCATAATGGTGAAAATGACAGAGAATGTTAACCAAGTTAAGGAGAGGTCATGGACTCTGGATAACCAGCTGAGGGACTACATGGAAACAAATTGGGCCATCTGAATGTGAGTGACAGGCATGTAACTTGTACCTATTGGGAGCCCTGGCTATGGGACCAGGACTTAACCTGGGTGTATGAACCAGCCTTTTGGAGCCCATTCCCTGTAAGGGGATACCTTGCTCAATCTTGATAAAGAGGGAAGGGGCTTCATCCTGCATCAACTTGGTATACCAGACATTGTTGACACCGCAAGTGAGACCTTACCTCCTCTTAGGAGTGGATGAGGGGTAGATGTGGGAAGAGATGGGTGGATAGGAGAAGGGGAAGGTGGGAACTTTCAGTTGGTATGTAAAATGAAGAAAAATTAATAAAAAATAAGGTAGATATCTAAATAGAGAATTATGGATAGAAAAAAACATAAATAGCCAAGAAATATTTCTGAAAAATATCAATCATCCTGAAAAATTAAAAAAATGCATGAAAAATTATTAAAATATATGAAATTTCAAACCATTTGAGACATCACATTATCTCAGTCAAAGAGCAAAATTAACAAAGCAGTTGACAACAATAATTGGAAAAGATATGTGGAAAGGGATTCTAACATTATGAATCAATATACTAATTCATGTCATATCACCAAGGAAGTCAGTGTTCCATTTACATACTCTTGCTTAGTTAATTCATTGGTGCTTTCTTCACAAAATCTAAAACATATAAAATAATCTAAATGTTCTTCAGTTGATGAATATATAATGAAAATGAGGTGCATATGTACAATGGGATACTTTTTAGGTATAAAGCAAAAAAAAAAAGAAATCTATAGGTAAATGGAACTAGAACACAGGATAGCAAGCAAGGTAACTGATATTCAGAAGACAAAAATCATTTGTACTCGCATTCTGTCTTCCCAACTCCTAGTATTTAGATGTTAATATATAACTTTAAGTAACAAAGGAAATAAAGAAAGTAAAAAGGAAACATTAGGTGAAGGATATCTACAGTGAGACATGTCAGGACACAGGTGGTAAGAAGTATGAAAAGGAAGACCTGGGTGGAATGTGAGGAGAGGTGGGGAAAAAATAGAAGAGAGTGGGAGAAGTAATAAATAATGCTAAGGAATTTTGAAAATGTCACAGGACTATATATAATATATAATTTAGTTATATATTATATATGAATAATTATATATATTTAATAAATATTATATATGTTATTTAATTAACAATTCCACATTTTCATAATTTTTTGAAGTCCTCAACATTTTTATTCATTTTATACTATTGTGCTTTCCAACATTATAGAACTCCCATAAATTATACTAATATTATTCATATTTCTGGAATAATATGATCATAATGAAGAATTATATTCTATGAGTTTCCAGATTTAACATACAATTAAGCTCTATATTTGAAATGGAGCAACAATAAAAAAAGGGAAATTAAACATCTGCAATAACAGATTGTGATTTACACAAGGAAGAACAGTGTTAGACAAATATTGATGTGTTTAGAAATCAGTAAAATTATTTGTTTAAGACTATTTTTAAAGCATAGCTTGTTCTTAATTTAAAGTTTAAGTGAATCTATAGGCATTCTCTCTTTCTATGAAATTTCACCACAACATTTCCATGTTAGAAATATGTGTCCATTGTTCCTAATTCTTATACACAAAACCAGTGTAATATTAAATTTTGCCTTCCAAATGCCAGAATTGAAGGCATGCACCACTACTTCCCAGTGACATTTTTTTTTAAGTTTAAAATTAAAAGAAGAAAATCCATTCAACAGCTTCAGACTTTATCCTCTCCCCCAGGCTCCATATTCTGGCCCACAACTTCAGTAGAAGATTTCTGCTTTACGTTTCCTGAGGCTAACCTGGTAATAGGAACCCAAGGTAGGGCACTGCCCATTGATAACTACAACTCCTTAAAGCTGGTTCAACATCCCCCAACAGCAGTACCTCCTCTGAGTTCTATTTATATTCTAGAACTCAGAATAGTTATTCAACTTAATAACTATTGCTACTTTCCAGAAGGCAGGGTATTCCTAGGGACCCCAGGTAAGACACCACCCAAGGGTCTCATATTACACATCCTCCTTTGGCTCTATACTCTGGTCTTCAACTTAGGCTAAAGACTTTTGCTTTATCGCAGGCCAGGCCAGTCATATGACATTTTCCACTGACAACTAACACTCCATAAGATTAGTACAACCCCCAGTTGCACCCTCTCCCCTGACCTGATATCTCAGCCCAGAAATTCAGCAGAAAACTTCTGCTTTACTGGAATCAATGCCTTACCAGGAAACCCAGAGACTAAGCAGTTCCCTAGAACCCTATAGGCTGCAAAGGTACTTGAAATTGCAGAGGCAAAGTTGGCATGTAAAACTCCAGAGGTCTTGCAAGCTCAAAAATCCCAGTGGAGATATCCTACTGAACCTGAAGTCTCACTAGTCACCAAAACTCTTGAACAATTAGGCTGGAAGAGCAGCAAGGAAACATAAACAAAGGAACAAAATACCCATTCAACAAAGACAAACTCAGGAATCAACACCTAAAATATAATCATTTCAAATCTAGATGCCTAAACTCTTGTGAACACAACAATAGCACTGGCAATTTGACACCACCAGAGACCAGCTATCCTATGACACTATCACCTGAACATTGCAATGTGGCTAAAGTAGAAGAAAATAACCTTAAAACCAACTTTATGAAGATGTTAGAAGTAACTAATTTCCTAAAAGATGGTCAAGAAAGCCAAGGTGGGGAGAGGGCAATTAAAGGAAACTGTTCAAGGCTCAAAAATGGAGATAGAAATAATAAAGAAAACACAAACTGAAGAAATTCTAGAAATGTAAAATATGGATAAAGGGAACAAAACCTAAAGATACAAGCATCATCAAGAGAATATAAGAGATGAAAGTAAAAAATATCAGGCATTGAAGATATGATAAAAATTGAATTATTGGTCAAATAATATGCCAAATCTACAAGATTCCTGACATAAAAACATCCAGCAATCCTAGGCACTATGAAAATATATATCAAAAGAATAATTTGAATGGAAAGAAAAGATTCCCAGCTCACAGGCCCAAAGAATATATTCAACAAAATCATAGATGAAAATTCTCCTAACTTACAGAAAGAGTTGTCTATAAAGGTACAAGTATTTTACAGAACACCAAATAGATTGCAGCAGGGTGAAAATCATGTACCACAAAATAATCAAAACACTAAACATACAGAACAGACTAATAATGAACAACTAGCTGACAAAAGTAATACCATCAAAAATCCAAAGTTAGATAAAAAATTGGAAAGGGTAACATTAATTTGACAGAAAAAATTCAATCCATGTCAAAAGGTGCTCAAAAATTATCTGAAAAAATTCATATTGTTGTATTTGACAATCAAAATTTGTTAAAATATTATGTAAGTTAGTAGATACAGTATTGTTCCAGAAAGACAATGTGCATGCCATCCAAATAATATTCAAGGATCAGAAATTATCTTTAATGGAAAAATTTCAAACCTTGGAATCATATGTTCAGAATGAGTACCAGAGGGTATGTGTGCCAATGAAATTATTAGAATTATTCACAGGTCAAGAGATTCAGGCTTTACAAAATACAGTGGAAAAAAGACTTGAAATGGTTGAGGAAGTTATCAAAACTGATAGGCAGGAAAAACGGTACAAGGCCAGGATTTAGCATCACCAGTACATGTCAGAGTCATAGATAACTTACCAAGAATTTAGCTATTTACCCTCTAATCACCTCTGACAAACCATCAAGTACTAAACACCCAAGGGAATTCAAATAATGTAAACAGAAACCTATAGGTATGAATGATCTAAAAGGAATTAAGAAAGCAGTATCTAATGGCTTGCATTCACCATTTGTTCGGGTGATGGTAAAGATATGAGCTTCCAGCAATAAGGGTACCTCACACAATTGGCATTATTGTGTTTCAGTGATACAGGAAGACAGGCTGCAACTACTGTGGGAATGCTACTAGTGAGAAGAGGCAAAAATTTTTTTTAGAATAACAGGAAAAAGCAAAAGGATTTGAGGCTTTCCATGAACAAATTCCTGACAAGGGCACTTATGCTGACTCACAGGGTCAAGCTCTTTAAGCATCTTTACAAGATATTTTCACCATAATGCCACATAGCAGCCTTAAATGCTTGAAACAGGATTGAAGATCTAGGAAAAAGAACTGAATCATATATTAGGGACAAAAAGACCAAAGAGAAACATTGAGTGACTTTTTAAAAGATTGATTAAGGCTGTTTAAATATAATTAACAGATCCAGAAGCTAGATGAGTAAATGAGTACTTATTGAATCTCTGGCTTTTGAAAATGCCAACTTAGAATGCAAAAAGATACTTGGACCTTTAAAGGTTAGATTAATGGATGGATGGATCCTGCATACAATGATTGTTGAGATATTTGACTATAATACTGAGGTTTGGTTGGAGAAGCAGTTTCCAAATATATGAGGAGACATTAAAAGGCCAAATGTTTTAGTTGTGGTAAAATAGGACATCTGAGAAGGCATTGTAGACAAGACATTGTTAGAAATAATGTCTCTTCTGAGAATGACAAATAGGTCTCAATATTCTGGATTATATAAAAGATTTGACAAACCTAACATTGGACCAATGAATGCAGATAAACAAAAGACAAACAAGGTAATCTGATACCATTGGCTAACTCCTTGAGGGGCCACTCACATAGTCTAGTCATCCAGAGTGTCTCACCAGGAAAACTAAAAAAAATCATACTGTTATGGATGATGGAATAAACATGGATGATGAATTTAAAATTCCAATAGATAATAGAAAATGTATATTTTTGCAGACTTCTATAAATAATCAAAGATCAAAGCTAAGAGTACATATGAATAACATTGTAATTGAGGGATTGCTGGACAAAGATGAGGGTATTACTATCATTACTCTAGAATCTTAGCATGGGCCCATGACCTGATGCAGTAATTGAATACCCAGATTAATATTACGGCAGACCCAAAAACTCATGTTTCTGGGAAAGATATTATAAGATACTATAAAAAAGTACACCAGCCTATAAAAGACTGTAAAAATACACAAAACAACTAGCATATTGTCAAAGGTGCCAATGGTCCTAACTTTAAAATGGTTAACTGAGAATTCAATATGGATAAATAATGGCCTTTAACAGGAGAGAAGTTGTAGGCTTTAGAACACCTGGTATAGGAGCAACTAGATGCTTGCCATACTGAAGAATCAGCAAGCCTTTGGAATTCTCTTGCATCTGTTGTTAAAAAGAAATCTGAAAACTAGAGAATGGTGACAGATAAAAGAGCTGTCAACAAATTAATTCAACCCATGTGCCCTCTACAATCTGGAATTTCTTTGCTTTCCCAATTACCTAAAAGATAACCTCTTACAGTTATTGATTTAAAAGATTGTTTCTTCACTATATCCTTTTGAAAATAGGACAGAGAAAAATTTGCTTTCACAATTCCTGATGGAGGAGGGTCATCTGTCTATGCGTTACTTTCATTGGTTAATAAAGAAACTGCCTTGGTCCTTTGATTGGACAGAAAATTAGGTAGCATGAGTAGACAGAACAGAATTATGGGAGAAAGAAGCAGATTCAGGCAGTTGCCATGATTCTCCGACCTGAGATGGACGTAGGCTAGAATCCTTCCTGGTAAGCCATCACCTCGTGGTGCTGCACAGATTATTAGAAATGGGTTAAGCAAGATGTGAGAATTAGCCAGTAAGAAGCTAGAGCTAATGGGCCAGGCAGTGTTTAAAAGAATACAGTTTGTGTGTTGTTATGTCTAGGGCTAAGCATGCCGTGCAAGAGCTGGGTGGGATGAAAATTAGGCCCGCAGCTCCTTCTACAAATGCCTACTTATAATTATCCTCAGCCTACTAAGAGATACCAGTAGACTATCCTCCCACAGGGAATGCTCAATAACCACAATCTATGCCAAAACTTTTTAAGTCAGCCATTGGAAATAATACGTAAAAAATTTCCTAATTCTATAATTTACTATTGCATGGATGATATTTTGCTATCTGATTCAAATGTAGATACTATATAAAGAATATTTAAAGGCGTAAGAAAGTTTTGCCTAAATGCTGACTACAAATTGCTCCTGAAAAAAAAAAGAAGAGGTTCTATCAATTTCCTATGTTTTAAAATAGGTTTACAGAAAATTAGAACACTAAAAGTTCAAATTAGGAGAGACCAATTACAGAATTGTATCGGCGTAAATAAATGCAATGCAGATACTAAAGAATATTTACACATTAATGATAAACTTACAGAACCGAAGTTCCCGCGTGGCACAGGAGGTAGGAAGGAAAGGGCAGAGCCGCCTCCCGCACACCCATTTATCTGTAAGCATTCGCCTGAGGCAAACCCCGCCCCCTAAAGGGGCTGTCTTAACCCTACATCTCCCCCTTTTGTCTAAATAAGACAGAACTAAACCAAATATAACTATAAACAATAATAACAAACGATAAATATAACAAACAATATTGAGAACAAAAGTTTGCTAGACATTCTATCTCAAGGAGTCTAAATAATGTAGAGAGTAACTAGTATTAAATAATCTTCAACTCCATCAAAGATCTGAGAAGGGAATAAATATTACTTAACAAATGAGAGATATCCAAAATGTGCAACAAATGACAGAGACAACTGACTACCTGGGCAATCACCCAAAGTCTCGTTTGCAATGTTGAGTCAACCAACTTTGGCTAAGGCCTAACATAACTGACATACCATTATCAAATGCAAGGAACTTTCTTAGAATTATCCTACCCTGTCTTGGCAAGATAAGACAATTTTGTTTCATATCTTAGTCAGTAGTTGAGGTATGGGTTTTTCTTAACCCAAAGGCCAGTTCTGCCAAGAAGACAAGCTCCCAGAGGAGTGTCTTTGGTGCTCAACGTTCTCTCGGGAGTAGAGTGGTGTTGCCAGGAGTAATTGTGTCTAGATGGCACAGAATTCTAGGTTAGATTAAAGGCCATTTTCTATAGCTCTTCAAAGAGGCTGAAGATGATACTATCTATACTAAAAATAATCTCTATGTATCTAAAAGACCTGATTAACCTAAAAATAAATATGACAAACATATAATTCTCAATACCTATCTAATTTGAAAACTAAGAGAATAAACAACTGTGCAATATATGAAGACAATGATCTTCCCCTGTAAACAATGTCATTACATATCAAAATGTAAACAATGTTATTACATAAATAGTACCAGAGGTAGAAATGTACATTGTGATATGATAGATATATCCATACAATGTAAGCATACTCTTATACAAAAATAGAGGTAGGAACACTCACATTCAATATTCAATATATCAATATACAAGAAACAGTACCAATATAATTTTCTAAAAACAGTAAGTCACAAATACCAATCATCCCATCAAACCAGTTAATCCCCCCTTTTTTTTAATATACCCCTAATTCCATACAATATCTCCCCATCCCCTCAACCCTAAATCAACCACTAAAAGATGTCCCTAACCCTGTTGGCAAACTCTGTTGGGAGAGGGGATGTCATCCTCTTAGATTGCTTCTAGCTGACATGGGGGCGACATTCTTCTTAGGGGCCCCTGTGATAGCAAATGATGGTAAAATTCCCAAATTAACCTTTGACCTAAGAAATTATAACTAGAGGCGCTGCCGATTTCAAAACGCTGGGGAGTGCTAGCTCTCCCATCCCGCTTGATTCTCTAGCAAGCAGCAGGGAAAATCGAGTCACTCAGAATCTCAGCTGCTTCCGCATGCCCAGGGAGACCACCGCCGGGAGCAGTGGCCCCAAGAGACTCCAATTTGGGCCGGGTCTTGGCAAAGCCTCACAGGAAGGGCACCAAATGTATCGGCGTAAATAAATGCAATGCAGATACTAAAGAATATTTACACTTTAATGATAAACTTACAGAACCGAAGTTCCCACGTGGCACAGGAGGTAGGAAGGAAAGGGCGGAGCAGCCTCCTGCAAGCCCATTTATCTGTAGGCATTCGCCCGAGGCAAACCCCGCCCCCTAAAGTGGCAGTCTTAACTCTGCACAGAATCTTAATGACTTTCAAATATTGTTGGGGAGACATTTCCAATCTATGACCCACTTTTTGAATAACACCTAATCTAATAATTCATTTAAACTAAACCTTAGATGGTAACAAATATGTAATTAGTCCCAGGGAATTAACAGTTGAAGCTGAGAAAGAATTAAATTTGGTTGAAAAGAAATTACAGAAACACATGTGATTCTGGTGGATCCAAATCTTAATTGTATTCTAGTCATATCGACTTTCAGAATTACCCCTCCAGGCATTTTAATGCAGAGGGAATATATTATCTTAGAATTGATCTATTGATCTTTCACTACATAAAATGAATAAAAAATTATAAACTTTTGTGGAAAAGATCTCTGAATTAATTATAAAAGGAAAATTGAGATTTCATCCATGAAAGTCCTTATACTTATGTCCAAAAGGCAGAACTATATGCTAGTCTCATGATACTAAATGATTTTAAAGAATCTTCCAATATAGTTACTGATTTGCAATATGCAGAAAGAGTTGTTGTGCATATTGAAACCACTGAATTCATACCAGATGAAAGAGAATCGATGTCATTATTCATTCAGGTTCAAGATATAATCAGGAATAGGCTTTGTCCCATATACATAACACATTTCCAATGCTATACAGGTCTACCAGGTGTTCCAGCACAACATAATGCAGGAGTTGATTGATTATTGATTGAAATGTTCTGAAGGTCTCAGAATTTCTTCACAAACATCATGCAAATAGCCAACATTTAAAGAAACTTTTTTCTATTGCATGGCAACAAGCTAAGGAGAATATAAAGAGATATCCTACTTGCTCTTTCTGTAACCAAACATCACTACCTGTAGATAGTAACACAAGGGGTACTCAAATGAAGAGATCTCGCAGATGGATGTGTCCCACTTTGCAGATTTTGGAAAATTAAAAGTGTACATCACATAACTGACACTTATTTAGGTTTTCAATATCAACTGCTTTGAGCTCAGAAAAGGCTGATTCAGTAGTCACACATTTATTAGAAGTTATGGCCACCATGGGAATACTTGCACAAAGAAAGACAGACAATGGTCCAACATATGTATCTAAAAAAGTAAATGGTTTTGTGCTTATTATAATATAAAGCACATTAAATGTATACCAAATAATCCTACAGGTCAGGCATTTATAGAAAAGTCAAATTGCACTATAAAGGATATGCTGAATAAACAGAAAGGGATGGACAATACCCCCAGAAATAGATTGCATAATGCTTTATTAATCTTGAACTTTCTTAATGCTAATGAGAAAGGAATAACAGCAGCAGAGAGATATTCGATAATAGAAAAAAACTTCTGAATTAAGTCAGTATTCAAGGATGTGTTGACCTCACAATGGAAACTAGGAGATGTGTTACGTTGGGGAAGGGGTTTGGCTCTTTTTTTCCACAAGAGAAGAAAAGCTAATGATACCATAAAAATTAATAAAAATTTGTTTTGAAATAGAGATACCTCTTGAGACAGAGAAATGACAGTCCATCCACATAGGTGACAATCATACAGATGGTATGGAACCTCATAAGGGTTGGAGCTGGGTCCTCTTTTTGTCTTTGTAGGAAAATACTCTTCTTCAGAAAGTCAAGAGACCTTGAATATATAGATACCTAAAGAAGAAAATATAACTGTCCAGAAAGAATCATAGAGGGAAGAAAATTCTGATTTATGATGACAGGTCATCTGCAGGGTAAAAACTCATTCCATCTTTGTTAGCAAAAATGGTGCACCTTCTTACAGCATTCTTTCTAGAACTTCAAAGAAGAGCTTCAGAAAAACCTTACCTACTACTCAGAGATGATTTGCAATTATATCCGACAGTAAATTTGAAATGTAACCATCATTTTAATTTTACATGAAGCTATAGAAGGAATATCACCCATGATAGCTGGAAGAAATTCTAGAAGACATCCTCCCCTTTTCCAACAAAGTTTGCCTTCAAGGTTAGGGACATCAATTACAGGTTGATTATAACTGGTATACTGTTGGGGATTGGGTTGGAAGTTAGGTAGGCCCAGGGATCTCAGGCAAAAAAGGAGAAACTGGATGGAATAACAGGTAAATTAGTGTGAGATTACTCACAAAAATGATAATAGTGAGTAAAGAGTGAATACTTGTTAGCTATTATCTATTATTTATAGGCAATTTACAGTGGCATAGATTCTTATATATTGATACAAATTCAAATCATATTTTTATATTGAATATATTCCTATTTCTGTTTATATCTTTGCAAAGTTATTTTGTCATATTATATGCATGCATGCTTCTACATTTGCTTAAGATATTTTGTATATTGATGTATTTTAGGACATATTTATCATATTGCACTATACACTTCTACCTATGATCAAGATACTTATATATTGTTTACTTATTGAGGTCGTTGTCCTCATTTGCTGTACAGTTGTTTAAACATTGCTTAATATGAAATCTTAGTATTTAAGTTATATAGGTATTAAGACTTAAAAGTCAGTAGGTAGTCATTCATATTCGTCATGTTTATATTTTGACTAATCAGGTTCTTTAGATACCTAGAGATTGTATTCTGCATAGACAGGTAATCTTCAAACACTTTAAAGATCTGTAGAATATGGTATTTAAATAACTTAGGGTTCTTTTGAGGTTAGATATGATTATTCTTGGCAGTACCCATCTATTCCTGAGAAAATGTTCGGGACTGAAGACCCTCCACTTGGAACTTGTTTTTATCTTGACTAAACTGGCCTTTGGGCATTGAATTGCCCATGCCTTGACCACTGACAAAATGCATGGTGTTTGGACAGGACAGAAGGATACAAGAAAAAAGGCTGCCAAACCCTGACAAGACAGAGTAAGATGGTTTTTAAAATTTTCCTGCCTCTAAAAATTGCTTTAGCCAATGTTGATGGCTCCAATGTTGCAAATGAGATTTTGGGTGATTGCCCAGGTAGCCAGGTGTCTCTGTCATTTATTGTGCATTTTGGAATTCGCTTGATAACATTTCTTGTTTATTTAAGGGAGGGAGAGCAAGGAAAGAACTATCTTGGTTGAGGGAGTCATTATGGGGCTAGCAAGAAACCTAGCAGTAGAGAAATTCCCAGGTATCCACAAGAATGATCCTAGGTAAGAATATAATTAATAGTGGAGAGGGAGTCTAAATTGACATTTCCCTGTAATCAGATAGACAACTATCTTAATTATTGTCATCATAAAACCTTCATCCAGCAACTGATGGAAGCAGATACAGGGATCCACACACGGCTAAACACTGGGCCGAGCGTTAGGAGAACAGCACAAGAGAGGTAGGAGTTATAATATGTGCAAAGTAGTATGACCATAATGGGGAAACCCATGGAAACAGCATACCTGAGCTAGTGAGAGCTCACTGACTCTAGACTGATTTCAGGGCACCTGTTTATGACCAAACTAAACCCACTGAATGTGGGTAACAGTTATGTAGCTTGGACAGTCTGTGGGGTGACTGGCAGTGGGAACAGATTTTATCCTAGTGTTTGAACTGGCATTTTAAAATCCATTCTTTTTGGAAGGATACATTGTTCAGTCTACTTATAGAGGGGAGAGCCTTAGTCCTGCCTCAAAGTGATGTGCTAAACGTCGTTGACTCTACTTGGGAAACTTTTCTCTGTCTGAGGGCTGAATGGCTGCTGGGGTAGGGGAAGGGTAGGGAAGCAGGAGGAGGGGAGAGAGTGGGAACTGTGGCAGGTACGTAAAATGAGAAAAGATTGTTCAAAAATATAAAATTGATTCAAAAAAAGAAAAAAAGAAATTCATATATGAAGTAAAACTAAAAAATAAGTTATGTTTGCTATGCAATAGTCCCCGGTGGCATTATCACATTCTTGGGAGAGCAGATAATGTTCTAAGCATCACATTCCATCTAATTGTGTCCTGACATAAAAAACAAGGTCTCTCTTGTTAATTATAACAGCACACCATTCAAAATATCCTTTCCAAAATCCATGTTTTCGTTAGTCTTTGCAATACATTTTAAAATTGACTTCTTTTCCACTACCGTCATCTATAGAGAAGACATGGCTGTATGGCTGTTTATTGTTTTGCAGATGTGCTTGTTTTACCTCTTGATGAGGCATCAGTGAAAATTTGCTTTCCTCTGAGTAGCCACTGAACAAATGTAATGTGGTAGCAATTTTCTCTTTCCAGCATACTTCAGTTTCTGTTGCACCTCTCCCTGGTTGGTCTGCAAGCAGTTATGTTGTTTCCCTTTTAGTAATAATCTGTTTGTTACCTTCTTTTTCTAACCTCTGAAGCTTTGAGAAAACCAGATAGGTAATTGCAATGTATGTATGTATGAATGTATGTATGTATGTATATAATGTATGTGCATGTATATTGTGTTACAGAATGTGTGTGCATATTAACCAATTACTTTCTTTATCTATGCAGAAATAATATGCAATCAAATTTTACTAAAATCAATATATTTTGTTAGCCTCCTAAAGAGTTTTTGTGTACTATTTAACCATCAACATAAATGCAAGTATAAAAAAGATTTTTCACAAAATAGTAACTTAAAAGCATATGGTTCATGTTTATTTCAAAAGAAAATTCAATCTAAGGCCAATGTAATGCTTTCAGTCTTGACAGTAATCAACAGGTATGATGACTATAAACTGGCATTGCTAAGAGTATTGAGTGGAAAATTCAAACACTAGTAAAATATACGAGTATGAATATTTATAGCACGCAACAATGATGGGATAAAAAAATCACAAATCACCTGAAATGCAAAATGCTTATTTGATATATGCTAATTTCAATTATTAAAGTGGTGAGTTAAAAAGAAACTAATCTATTTGAAGCATACACCATCTGTATCCTTTCTAGTCTTTAAAGTGACTCTAATTCATTATTCTTCCATTTGTGCTCTGTTTCCCACATTTTATTTGAATACTATAGCTAATTCCACCTTGAATTTGAGTGTTAGACTTGACAAAGAAGGGATTTGAATAATTAGTCTGGAGCGGAATATTGCTCTGAGAATATTTTGGTGAAATGAAGCCAGACTGCCTGTACCAAGGCACCACATTCTATAAGACAGATACACAAGGGTAGTAAATTTGAGCTATAGAGCAGAAAACCTTGAAAAGGATAGAGGGACAAGAGAAGGAAAGGACAAACAAATAAGAACCTTAGAGGTAAATATAACATTTTTAAGGACAAGGTAATAGCAGGAATCATGTTGCAAGCTTTAGATAAGAGCCACTCCAGTAAAAACAAGGTAAAGGTGTAAGCTGGATTCTTGCACAGTGCAATGTTTTTTGTTTTCCTTCTTTAAAAAAAATTAAAAATGTATTCTTCTCTCATATAATACATTCTGACCTCAGTTTCCCCTCCCTCCACTCCTCCAAATCCCTACCAATACCACTTCCTTTCTTCCCTAGGTTGACTCCTTGTTAGTAATTGATGAAAAAAGAACAGACCTCACAGGGATATCAACTGAGCATACCTAAAAAGTTACAACAAGACTAGCACAAAGCCTCCTATCAAGGTTATATGACAACCCTGTAAGAGGAAAAAGGTCCAAGAGCAATCAATGTTTGCTCACACACTTGTAGTAAATTCTCTTCTGGACTAGTTATGACAACATGCATAGTTTTGATTCTCATTATTGTGCCAAATTTCCTAGGAAAGAAAGAAAATGTCACATTCTTTAATAAAAAAATCTTAGGTTCTGTACTGGAGCCATACCTCCATGCAGTATACCATAAAGATATTTGTTAAAAAAGTCACATGAACTCATCTGCAAATGCACATTTTTATTTTATTTTTGACAGTGTAAGCTATATTTGGAGAACTATTAAAGTGCAGGAATGCTGAGAAAAAGAATTGTACATTGTATAATAAATTACTTTTGAAATTAATTTCTTTTCTAAATCTAAATTGTACATGGTTGAAATTAAAACTTTAAAAATACCTATGCAATATCAATAATGATAGTCTGCATAGATACCCATTTGAGATTTTTATTATTTTATGACAAGCAGTTCTTTCAATTACACATCTATAGTTGTTCGACTGTGTATAAAAATTTAAATGATAAATTGCCAAAAATAATAAAATTAACTTCACTGAGCTAAGGCATATAAAGTAAACTAATGCACATTAAAACAACTAATATTTTAAGGAAATGCATAAAAAAGCCTTTTAAAAGTTCAGATGATACAATTAGTTATTTTAGGAAAGTATTACAATTTTAGTGAAAGCTATGTTTTCTCATAAATATGACAGGTTTCATAATACACAATTAAGTGGGAAAATATGAAGATATGATGTTAAGCTGCAAACTTAGCAATATTTATCAGCTTTAAAAACTTCAATTATATTTTTGTGTTTAGAAAAAAAACAAATTAAATAAATATCCAATAGGAAAATATAATTTTGTTGCAGACAATAAGTGATCATAAATTATACATCAAATACAAAGAAAAACCAAAGCAATTGGGAATTTGAAGAAGTGATAATGCTTTGAGAAAGTAAGTGATTTCTGTCAAAATGTAGTTATTCAAGAGTTCAATATAAATAAATATTTCTATATGTGATCAATTAATAAGAGTATTGTTTAAATGATTAATCATAGGAATATTTTTACATTTTGACATAGGAGTATCATGTAGTATATATAAATTACCATCAAAAGGCTGATGGAATTGTCTAGAGTTTATGATCAATTGATGCTCTTGTAGTAACCCAAATTCAGTTACCAGCAGACAAGTAGTGGCTAGAGTCTAGGGACTGATAAAACTTTTCAGCTTCTGCAGGCACTAGAAAAGACATAATAGAGAGCAATCTATCTGAACAAATGCTTAAATACTTGAAATGAATTAAAGCAATCTTAAAATTCTGTCAAATACAGTAATAATTGAATAGAATCTTATCAGTGTAATATTGCATAAGTATATATAATAATAACAATGACAATAATTGAACACAAATTATATATCAATATATATTACAATGGTTTTGTGGGAATGAAATCTGATTTGCTTTGGAGATATGTTGTTATTTAGTATGTGTTCCTTGGTCCAAGACAGGAGCACAGCAGAGATTGGCTAGGTAGAAGTTTGGAGAGAGCATAGGAGAAATCTGTGAGTTTGGAAGTAGGTAAAACAGATCCTGCAATTGGCCTGGAGCATTATTAAGGTACAGGCATAGCTGTCCCGACTCGGTCATGACACTGAATGTGAAATATGTGCTACATCTTGAAAGTTGGAAAAAGGTTGTGGATCAATAGCAAGACTCAGTGGACTAGACCTTAGAGGAGAATACAGGAGATACAACTGGAGGGAGTACGGTTTCCTCAAATCTTTAAAGAAACTTCTTTTGAAGTTATATGGTATAAGAGGCCATCCCCCAGTGGGCATGTAAAGACTAGTTATAAGGCTTTCTATAGCACCTCCCCCTTATGTTTAAATAAGAGGGTTCTAAGCCTAATACAAAATTATATACAGTAAGAACAAATATATTCAATAATTATCCTAACCTAACTAGTTTAAGTCTTGTATAATAGCTAACTTTCCCACATCCCCCAGTAGCTGTAATAGAGACCTGAGGGTCCTAGAAACTCCAGGAATGTACAAATACCCCAGACTACACCAACACCCCTGAATCCCATATCCTGGCATGTTATTTGGAAGAAGTCTGGCTTTACTAGAGGACAGGCAGCATTAAGGAAGTTCAGGTAAAATACTGCCAACATCCAGCTAACACTGCTTAAAAACTGCTCAATAATGTATCCCAGACTGCATCCACACTCCTGGACTTCATAATAGTGTCTATAGCTCCAGCACCCTTACAGAAGGTCAGGCTGGTACTAGGAAACCCAAGTAAGACACTGTCCACCATCCATAAAACCCATTTAAAGCCTGCCCAACAATCTCCATACTTTATACACCCACTGCTTATCCTCACCTCCCTCCCCCAGCTCCATACTCTGGTCAACATTTTGGGACAAGATTTGCACTTTTACCAGAGGCCAGTCCAAGTTTAGGGACCCCAGATCTACAACATTAGAAGAATTCATCTTTACTTAAGCAGAGGCAAGATCTAGGGACCTCAGTGCCAGAAACTGTAGTGGAGACCAGGTTGGTACTTGGAACCCCAGAAGACAGACCAAATATAGAAATCCCAGGCTATACCTCCACCTCTTGGATTCATGCCTTAGTCTGCAACTTCAGAAGAGGACTCTAACCTTACCAGAAGCCAGACCAGATCTAGTGATCTATAGCCTTTCTCTCAAAACCCAGAAGGAATACCCAACTAATCCAAAAATCATCTAAATATCCAGAATCTTTGACCATTTTTAAATTGAGATAACTAAACACCAATGTCAGAACACATTCATTAACAGAAAAGGATATACGGTATCACCAGTGCCCAGCTATCCTACAACAAACAACAAGGCCCGAAAAATCCCACCCACCTAAAACATAAGAAAAGGACCTTAAAATTTACTTTATGAAGATGACAGGGGTCTTTATAGAGGAAATTTCTTAAAATGCTTAAAAAAATGAGGGGAAACACTAAAAAAAAAGGAAGAAATCAATAAATATTTAAGAGAAAACAAAACAAAAAAAAAAAAACAATAACAACATAAACAGATAAAGGATGAAGATCTTCTCCCAGTTAGTGGGTTGCCTTTGTGTCTTTGCGACAGTGTCCTTTGCTTTACAGAAGCTTCTCAGTCTCAGGAGGTCCCATTTATTCAATGAGGTCCTTAATGTCTGTGCTGCTGGGATTATACGTAAGAAGTAGTCTCCTGTGCCCGTGTGTTGTAGAGTACTCCCCACTTTCTCTCCTATCAGGTTCAGTGTGTTCGGACTGATATTGAGGTCTTTAATCCATTTGGACTTGAGTTTTGTGCATGGTGATAGATATGGATCTATTTTCATTCTTCTACAGGCTTTGTGGGAGCCTAGGCAGTTTGGATGCTCAACTTACTAGACCTGGATGGAGGTGGGGGTTCCTTGGACTTCCCACAGGACAGGGAACCCTGATTGCTTTTCGGGCTGAGGGGGGCGGGACTTAATTGGGGGAGGGGGAGGGAAATGGGAGGTGGTGGCGGGGAAGAGACAGAAATCTTTAATAAATAAATAAATTTAAAAAAACAGATAAAGGAAACTAATCAAGACATGAAAATGGAAATACAAGCAATAAAAAACAAATTGAGGGAATCCTGAAAATAAAAGTCTATATAAGTGAACAGGAACTACAGATGCAAGCATCATCAACAGAATATAAGAGATGGAAGAAATAGAATCAACAGTAAAATGTTAAATCTAAAATATTTTTAACACAAGACATTTAGAAAATCTGGGATATCATGAAGAGACCAATCAAGAATTATAGGAATAGAAGAAGGAAAAGAAACCCAGCTCGAAAACCCAAAAATATATTTAACAAAATCAAAGAGGAAAATTTTCCCAGCCTAAATTGGGACTTGACTATTAAGGTACAAGTATCTTACAAATAGATTTGGTCAGAAAAGAAAACCCTCCTGCCATATAATAATCAAAACACTAAACAAAGTGTTTAAGTTTCCAAGAGCAAAGAAAGAATATTAAAAGTGGCAAGGAAAAAGCTAAAATAACATATAAAGGCAAATCACACTCAACTTCTCAGTGGATACAGTAAAATCCAGAAGGGCCTGGAGTTAAGTCTTGCAGACTCTAAGAGACTAATATCATCCCAGGCTACTAAACCTGGCAAAACTGTCATTTTTCATATATGGACAAAGAAAGGTATTTCATGAAAAAGCCAAATATAAACAACATCTACCCACAAATTCAGACTTTCAGAAAGTACTAGAAGGAAAATGCTAACTCAAGGATGTTAGCTACACCCACAAAAACACAGGTAATATACAACCTCAATCAGCATAATGGGAAGGGGCAAAATGCATACACACCCACTTCCACCCACAAAAACACTATAACCACCATCAATAAAGTAACAGGCATTAATAAAGACTTGGTTCTTTGAGAAAATCACCAAAATAGATAAACCCTTATCCATACTAACTATAGGGCAGAGAATATACAAATCACCAAAAAAGAAACCAAAAAGTGGAATGTATCAACAGACTCTGAGGAAATACGGAGAATCATTAGGCCATACATCAAAATGATAAAAATGCAGCTTCCTGGGCTGTGCCAACAGTGAAAACTCCAGCTATAAAGAATTTCAGTGACATTTGTGGAACCCCAGGTGTTTCTGTGCCTACTAGGTTTGGGAAGAAAGTAGCTGAAACCATGTCTGTCACTCGGTGCTCCCTGCCTGGGCAGGTGGCAGGATCAGATTTACTAGACATTCATGAGCAGGAGAGCATGGTAGATTTCTGCCACCATACAGAGAGATGTTTTCAGGCTACACAGTGCTCTGTATGGCAGATTTGGCTATAACTCAGATATAAAGAGTTTATGTGCTGCACGCTCATTCTTAGAGTTAAATTGCTGAGTGTAGCTCCTACCTGGCAGGCCCAGAGCTATCAGAAATGGTATGTCCACCATTTTGAAATTGTAAAGAGGTGGAGCCAACATCCAAAGTAGCTGAAATCAAGCTGCTTACCATTTTAAAAGCTCTTCAAGACAGTAGAGAATTACAAACAATGCAATAGGACAGATTCAGACATAAAAGACCTCTAAAAGGGTCACAATGTTGAATAAATGTACAGAGGCTTGAAAGATAAAAGATAGAGTATAGAGACTCATAAAATAAAGTTAATGCTTTTAAAAAAGGGGTAAAGTCTTTAAAGTGACAGTACGATAGTAATAGATTAAAAAAAACAAGCCACATTAAAATGGAAAATTCACAGAGTCTGGATTATGTACATTGTGTTTTCTTTAAATTTTTTGATTGTGAAGGAGCTAAATACAGAGAGACATTTCATTGTGTGGTCTGCTAAGCTAATCCAACATGTATATTATAAAGGTATCTTGACTTCAGGATTTGGGACTAAGGATATGATGCTTTGGAAAGAGGGTCTTCATTTGTTTTCACAGATACCCTGTGGATGGCTTCTTGACCAATATGATATGATAGACCACACCCTCCTGAAAGGTTGCTGGGAACACCCTCAAAAACTTACTTTGCACAACTGCCGACTGAGATAAACCTAGCACATAGGATTCACCATGAATAACCTGATTAACAGCACCCCCATACAGCATGAAGCAGTTTGGAAAGTGCCCATATTCCCAAATAATGTTTATAAATGTTCTTTTACATTTAAAGGGGGATATGATATTAGATATGAATAATTTGCATTGGTATAAATCTTGGTTTGTTGATAGAAATTTAAGGTCAATTTTGTTATATGTATATGTATTTCTGCTCTTGGTTAAGTATGGTGATTGTGTAGTTTGTAACAAGAGGGCCTGCTTGTTGGGGTTTCTGTCCTACCCAGTTCCCACAGTCTTTAGGTCCTAAAGAAAATACACAGAAGTCTACATTAATTATAAACTGGTTGGCCCATTAGCTCAGGCTTCTTATTAGCTCTTATCACTTATATTAACCCATTATTCTTATCTATGTTAGCCACATGGCTCACTACTTTTCTCAGTGGGGTAGGTTACATGTTGCTTCTTCTGTGGTCTGAGCTGAACTGAAGAAAGAGCTTTCTTCTTCCCAAAATTTTCCTGTTCTCATCAACCCATTCTTCAGAGTGTTGTGGGTGGAAAAGGGGAGGGTCAGCTCCCTCACTAGCTTGTGATGGTAGGGGTAAGAGGTAGGCATCTTTTACTTACCCCCACTATCTCACAGTAGACAAGGGAGGTAGTAAGTGCCAGCTATGCCCACTAATGACCTCAAGACTGGCTCACCTGCTCTCCTGTCTCCAGGGTCAACTCTGCAATACTACACAGGAGAGTCAGGTTCCTCACCTGCTTCAGGTAGTGAGGGAAGGAGGGCATTTTTCTCTCACCAATGCCACCAATGGCAGAGGGGCATTACCTGCTCTCCTAGTCTCATGCTCACCCTCAGTGCCAGCTATCCATCCTCCTGTGAAAAGGGTCAATTCTTTTGTGCTGCCCATGTGAATTATAGGCTTTCCTTTCTGGGTGCTTCAGCCAGTGAGGGGTAGGACCAGTTCTTCCCAGTGATGGGGTGCATCCAACTCTGTGCAGACCTGTCTTCTCAGTTTTCAGTGGTATCAGACGATGACTACATCAGAGCCATGAACCCAGACATAGGCCTGGCAGCAACCTAGGCCTGGACATCATCCTGGCCATGGGTGGCAATCAAGCCACCCACTTCAGCCTATTCTTTACTTCTTTGACTCCTTGGGATATTCCTCTGTCCACAAAACTTACACCATTGAATCTGTCTGTCTTTCTCTCCCACATCGCAGCCTTCATTTGCTCACTATAGTGCTTCTCTGCTCAGCACTGCAAGGTGCCAGGACAGTTTGTTTTTTCCTTGGAGCCCAAGGCAGATCGTCACAGGTCTGCCAGTGGCTCTCTTTTTTCTGTTCAGTCCATCAAGGAGATGAACAGAACCAGGCTTCCAATATCAATATATTAATCACTATATTAATGGTCATATTATTACATGGCTGTCATAATCATGAGAAATTATGTATTATATGTTTTAAGGGCCATTAAATAATTTTCTCACCATATCAAATCATCAGACCAGGTTTTCTATGACAAATATTTTCAATATTTTCTTAATTATGACATCTAAATAATGTTTCTTCGTGTTATCTGAGAGAATTGTACAGTACAAACATTGCTCTGTGTTATCAACGGACTATATAATCTTATTTATACTCAGAGAAACAATTTTTGTTGAGCAGAGAGAGGTGCTTGCAGATACCAAATAATTTATATAAAACAGTACTTTGATCATACTTAATGAAAGTATTGCTTGGAAGAAACTTATTTTTATATATCTTCTAAAATGGAATTTTAGAAGTCAAGGTATCTTTCCTTTTCCTAATACAACGCCAGGTTTTCCAGTATTCAACAGAAGCAAACAAATGTTAGCATTTTATAGATGCTGAGTCTCAGTAGTAACTTTGAAGAAGTAATGGGCTTATTAGCGTTTTCATACAAACTAATTGAATTTAGTTTCTCAAAGATCATTTCATTACATTTGTAATGGTTTATGTAAGTTCAGCAATGTATATAAAGAGTAAAAATAGAGTGTTTATTTGAAACATTGAATCAGTATAAAGTTACTGAAAGTATGGGGATAAATATGCATTTATATGATATATAAAATGACTATATTTAGTAAGATTTTTCCTCATTTATTATACTAAACCATAACAATTATTTTTAATTAAGTTTAGCATTTTTGAAGCTCTTTATTTCTTAGCTTTGATTTCCAATGTTTTTATAAGCATAGTATTTTTTAGAAAGTTGGTGAGTTTAATAACAAAAGGCATTTATTCATTAAAAATAAGAAATTGATAATTAAATTGATATTCAAGTTTAAACTGTTTTATATGTGGTTATATTTTCATTGTTACTTATGGAAATTTGAAATGAAAAGTTAGAAATTGAAGTAAAGCTAATTGTTAAGAAAAGAACTTGTATTATATAATCAGCTTCAATTTGAAACCTTCAGAGAAAATACAAATGAAGCAGCTGTGTTTTGTAATTGCCACTGAATACTATTTGAAACTGCCATTAATGTGGAATCATGTGCCATTTAGGATAGTTGACCTAAATGTTACCTTCTAAATTTTTCTAAAGTTGACACAAAAAAATGTTCTGTTTCATTTTAACCACAGCTATGGGTGAAATATTTCTGCTTCAAACATTGCAAATTGCATGCCTAGTATGAATATAATCTTTATTTTTATATAAGGTCATTCCCCAAGATAGTTTCAAGCACTGTGACTCTAGCAATTAAACTTTCTATAAAGATTTTTTCTTTTAAAGTTCTGAATACAAATAGAATAAAAATTAAATCATATCAACTCAATCCACAAAAGAAGGTTAACTTGCAATTAAGTTTTAATTTGAATAAGAATTAATGTATCCCCTTAACTTGTCATTCTAACATTTTTCTTTAAGTGTTTAAAGGTACTGACAAAGCAACAATCTCCTTACTGCATTCATACATACCTCTCATTGTGGATTCCCTGTTCTCTTTATTCCCCATTTTCCTGTCCCTGTTTCTCAACTTTACTCTTTTGCCTGAAGTTTCACTCCTCTATTTACTTACACAAGCGTACTATCATCTTCTCCAGATTTTCCTTAAATTATCTTTACAGTGTGCCCACTCTTCAGTTTTCTGCCTTTACCCACACTTACTCCTATCTAGATATACATATCTAATAATTAGAAACTAAAGGAATTCCATAAGACACAGAAACTAAAATGTAAATGATGTACAACTCTGCTGCAAAAATAATTACTGTCATTTGTATTCTTTACCTTTGTCAATAATTTGCATTATAAATATTTTTCTAGTCTAATGCCTAAAGTACTTTTATTTATGATTATTAAATACAAGTTAATGGAATATTAATGTATTTTCAAAACTAAAGTTTGGTGAGATATACAATTTTCCTACAATGGTCATCCGCATATAACCATTAAATAGTTCAGTGTTCACATAAAAATACATTGACAAGAAATGAACAGACATCAGTCTTCTATCTCTTTATCTTCCAATAGCTATTTTCTTACTATTCACTATGCTGACTTATGCTTTTATGGATAGCACATATAAGTGATATATGCATCTCTCATATATATCTTTGATGGATAAGGTGAGGTCTCATTTCTATGAAAACAAGTTTGTGGGGCTTCATTGTGTTTATTGTTGCTGATAATGTGAATGAAATATATTATAAATGACCCAATTATTTACTATTGTTACTACTGCAAGTAGCTAGACTTCTGAATCAAGTAGGAAAGCAGACCTTGAAATGCAAGGGGGAACTGTGTCTATCATCTCAGGCAGTCAACCTGTGAGGTCTCATTTATGGCCCAGAGTCAGAAATTACTGGAACTTCCTTGACACAAAGATGATAATATATCAGAGAAGATCTTGTTTTTCAAAGAGAGGTTGATATTTGCTACTTGGTCTCTGTTGAGTTTCTCTGTTAGTAGTCCTTGACACAGATAAAATAATTACATTCTTTCATTTCCAATCTCTAGGGAAATTACTGATTTCAAGGATTAGTTCTAATATCCATTAGTATATTTAGGCTAAAATATCAAATTTCCGTAGATAGTGCACACAAAGGGAATGATATTCATGTTTCTTTGAACTATTTTGATGGATAATAGCAACCATAACTATTTAAGCTACTTTTGTGTTAATTATTTAGCTACTCCTTGGGAAGGCTTGTCAAGCCATTAGGTAAACACTCAAAATGCTCTGAATCTGACAAGACTCACAAGGTTCCTTCTGTCCTAGAGTAAACAGTCTAAGCTGCAAAGAAGACTCAGAAAAGTTAAACTTCAAAGATGCCAAGACCAGACCAGCTGCCGAGAAGAAGCAGAAAGCAATGAAGCCAAGGACAATGGCACGGGGTTTTGATCCTACGTAATGTGCTGGCTTTGTGGGAGCCTAGCCAGTTTGGATGTTCACCTTCCTAGATATGGACGGAGCGGGGAGGACCTAGGACTTACTACAGGGCAAGGAACCCTGACTGCTCTTTGGACTGGAGAGGGAGGGCAAGAGGAGTGGGGGGAGGGGGAGAAGGGTGGGAGGAGGAGGAGAAGGGTGGGAGGAGGGGGAGAAGGGTGGGAGGAGGGGGAGGGAAATGGGAGGCTGGGAGGAGGTGGAAACTTGTTTTATAATGAGTTAAGAATCAAGCTCAACAAATATTTTCAGGTTAACTTGCTGATAATTTTAAGATGCAAGCAGTGATAGTACAGAGAGATAATTTATTGACTTGCTTTTCTAATTGTTTAGGAGTTAAGTTTGCTGAAGTGCTGCATTGAACAGTCACATAGAAAGATTGAAAGTTTCTGTACTTTTATATTGCATGTGGTATCTGTACATGTGCATATTACTATATTGTTTCTAGGAATTAAGACATATATAAATACCTATAATAATTGTGCCTTATTTAATAACAATAAAATATTTGAATACATAAATAGCAATGTATATTTATGAAATGTAAATAAAACAGCCTTTTGCTGTATGGTAAAGCATAAGCTTTACTGTAGATATGAAATTTTACTCACTATTTTCACATTGTGTTCTTTGCTATTTCCTTAGATTTAGATTTATTTGAACATTTTTACCCCTGTAGTTGTTTGTCAGACACTTATGTCTGCTACTACCTCTTCCTATTTGTCTGAAGCTGTGCTTCAGTGCATTCTTAAAACATGTTCTAGCCTTACAGCATGTTTCACTGACTTCCCTTGGTTTTTTTCTGGAAACAAAACATTTTACAATTCCTGTAGATGTAGGTTTATTTCTTTAAACGTTAACTTTCATTATTTTCTTCCTAGTGTATCTTGTTGTTTAGCTGTTCTTGCAAATGTCTTACGTCTCAAATATTTTTAACTTATTTATAACAGAAATTCACATGTTGCAGGCCATCTTATCTTTAGATTAAGCATCCATGGATTCCTCTAACCATAGATCAAAATATTACTGAGTATGTGCATTCTTTTCTTTTCAATTTTCCCTAAGCAATAGAGTATAGCAAAAACTATACAGTATTTACATTGCATTAAGTCTGAGCTATAATTTTCAGATGATTTATCAGGTGGAATGTTTTAGTTATGTGCAAATACAATGCTAAGTTATATAAAGAGCTTAAATAGTTTCTTGTCTTTATTTTAATATTAGAATGTATACTCATAAGCTCTAAGGAAGAAGTGCATATATAGTCTTTCTCCCAAGCAAATGTTTCACAAGGAATATTTAACATAAGATTTCGCAAACACATAATTTACTTAAAACAATTAGCCAGTCAAGTCCCATTCTCATTTCACTTTATATGGAAGCATGAAGATACAAATATTAAATGCTGACACTGAGGAACTAGAGATGGTATAGGTACTATAGTCAGGCACATTTGTAGAGGTTGTCAAAATATTAATTAGCAAGTATGTTTCACAACCAGGAATCACATTAGAGATTCTGTGTTGAAGCACGGTATGTTAATTTGAAGTGAATGAGCTAATTATAATTTTTGGCAATTAAAATTGGTGCTGTGTTGCTTTTTGTGGTTTTAAGTGTGCTCTTGCCTTGCTATCTACCCATCTTTTCCTCTGATGGATGTTGTTGGGCCCATGTCTCTGGTGATCACTCTTCCAAATGCCAGTGAATCCAAGGCTTAGATGGTTGTTCCTCATGGTGGCATCGGGGTTATGTTTCCAGTCACCCTGGAGGTTGCATGGCATTCATGGAGGTTGCTTGGTGCTCCCAGAGGTCACTCTGCCATCCTGGAGGTCGTTCAGGTCTGTATTCATGGAGGTAGTTGCTTGCTTGGGCCTACTTCCAAGGAGGTCACTGTCATGGGCCTGCTCCCATGGAGGTAGCTATCTTGGGCCTGGTCCCATGGATGTTGATGACTCAGGCCTGCTCCATTAGAGGTGGCTTGCTTGTACTTGCTCCCAAGAGGTTGCTGGCTCGAGCCTGTTCCTGCAGAGTTTGATCACTTGTATCTGCTCTTGCATACAGTAGTGACTCAGGCCTGCTCTGGCAGAAGTCTTCACTTATTCTCTTAAGAGAGAGATACAGAAGGTATTGATTTCAGTGTTGGGTAGGTAAGGATTTCTAGAATGCAATGAAAGGAAGAACATGATCAGAATGTACTAAATGAAAATAATGTTATTTTCAATAAAGATATAATAAAATAAGTTTTAAAACTGTTTTAATTTTTGTATTTATAAAAATAGCAAAAGCACTGGTAATGAAGAACAATAGCCAAGGACACATGATGTGCTTAGTCATCAAATGGAGCTATAAATGAGGACTGGGATGAGGGATCTGGGTTAACATAAAATTTTAAATAATCACAACTTTGTTTATTGCAAGGATCCTGACATTACAGTTTCAAAGGATATAGCTTAATGTATTTGATTCAAAAGAGGACTTCTAAAATGTTTTTTAATTTGTCTGTGAATAGTTCAAAAGAGAAAAAGATGGAAAGAAAATACTGGTACATAATGATGAAACTTATTATTTATATCATTTCTGATATAACTTTATGCATATTTTATATCTTAAATGTTGCAAAATTTCATAATTGTTGTATAAGTCATCCATCTTATATTGGTTTGTTATATATAGATAATAACTAAAAAAATAAAATCTAATACATGTTACTGTTTTCAGTGAACTAGATATTAAGACTAGTTTAAAAGGATACTAGTCACTAAAGAAAACATGTGCTTGACTTGCAAAAGGTACATGAATAAGGCTGAAAAACAGATGGAAGCTTCAACCTCACTATCTAACATTTATAGAGTGGTACAGTGCTGAAGAATCTTTTGGAATACATAAAAATCAACAGTATCATTCAACTGTCGGCTATGCGACTGACCTATCAGACTACATGTGTCTGTTGGGGAAATAGTGTCATGAGTGTTACTGAGGTGGACAAAATCATTATTACTGAGTACCAAGCTTGCTCCACAGGAGTGAATTCATGCTTTGGTTTCTAGGTTAACCACAAGGCTTAGTTGGAGCAACTAATATATTTTTTTTATAAATGGAACTATTGTACCATTAATATTTGCTTCTAAATAGTTATAATTGTAGTCATATTTGTTCCCTATAATCAGAGAGGCATCTGTAATAAGTAGAAGATTTTTAGTCATTCAAAATGGGTAAAGTGCTGAAAATGAAATTTTCAAATCCTCAACCCTAAAGAGAACATTTATATATCCCAATTTAATTGAAGTTTCTCTGCCCCACCCAGACACACTCTTGTACATTTTAAAGATTTATCACGTGAATTTGTTTAATAATATCCGGACTAACCAGTAGCCAGGCAGGAAGTATAGGAGAGGTGACAAATCTAAGGATGTTGGGAAGAAGAAGAGCTGAGTCAAGAGTCACTGGCATGATGAGGAGAGAGCAAGATAGGCATGCTGTACTGAAAAAAGGTACTACCAAATAGCAGAACATAAATAAGGAGTATGGGTTAACTCAAAATGTAAAGGCTTGTTAATAATAAGCTGGAGCTATTGTTCCAGCATTTGTAAATAATTTAAATCTTTGTATGGTAATTTAGGAAGTGGTGGCTTGATATGTGGCACTGAGCTGCCCTATTACAGGAAACGTATGACAGTTCAACGTGGGGCTGGAATTTCTACATAAGATCTGACAAAGTTTAAAAAGGATTCTAGACACACAAAAATGAAGTCAAATCAACTTCCTCATAACCCACTTTTTCTCAGGCAGGGACTGTTTGGTGACCAGCAGAGGCATGGCTCCTTTAAGAGATGACTTTCTGACTCAATATTAGTAGCACAAGCTCCATAGTTCTTTTGAGAATTCCTGCCACCAAACACTTACATGGGATTATGAGCAAAAAGTGGTATACTATTTGTTAACTGCATATATTCAGAAACTTTAACGGAGACGGAGTGATAAACATGATTCTCATCAGTACCTCCTACATGAAGCTAGACAATCATGAAGCTACAGATTGGGGTGGAGCCACACACCAAAACCACAGCCTTGGACCTAGTCATGTCCACTTACCAGTTTAAAAACTTATATAGTTAGAAAAACATAGAGATGTACAGTAAAGGCAAATTCAGAGAAAAAAAAAACACCCCTACCTGCATTACAGTATGTTAAAAATGTATGTATATATAAGCTTCAGAGATCAAAGAAAAGGAGTGAGAGAATCCTTAAGAAGGAAACACAGTAAAAAAAAAATATAATAAGCCACATTAAGATTGGAAATACACAGAGTTTGATTATGTATATTAAAATTTAACATTTTCAGATGCTAAGAGAGTTTGGATTATGAAAGCTGCTAGATTAAACCAACCTTTCATATCTTGACGTCAAAATTTAAGTCAAAAGATATGTTATTTTGGGAAAGAGGTTTTGCTTTTATTTCCACAGGAAATGAGAGGCACTGGATCCATTTCCAACTAAGAAAAACCATGTTTGATCACGAAAAATTCCCTGAAAAATCTCCAATTTGAACATCTTACTCAAATGATCCAATGCTAGAGTGCTTTTCTTGCAGTTTCCTCTGAGTTCTGCATCCAGAACATCTTCAAGACTGTTACCTGAGTTGATCCAGCCTCACAGAATATTCCTTTCATGAATTGACCATAATCCTAAATTTTCTTAGGGTCCCCCAAAGATTACCAGTACCCTCAGTCAGCAGGAAGTATCCTAGAAAACTATACCCACATTCCCCAAAATGGATTATATATGTTTATTGTTGTTTGGGGGGTATGGTTACAAATTTTATTGATCATAGTGAAAAAAATCTAAACAAAACAGTTAAAAGCAAAGGTCTCTCCCTGAAGAAAAAAGGAAGATAGAATATAGACATGATAGATTAAAAGGATCAATTATTGAATGTACTTTAATCAAAAAACAGCTACTTATCTCAGGCTATTTTATATTGGTATAGATTTTAGTTTATTGATACAAATTTAAAGTTCATTTCTTACACTGTATGTATATTTTGAGTTTAGGTTAAGATATTATGTTTATGCAACTCATTAAAAATGTAAAGACATTCAGACTAATAGTCGAATAAAATGGAAAACTTAATTATGTTTTCAAGGTCATAAAGAGATATATTTCAGACAGATAGACAATCTTAGAACACTTTCCTACAGAATATGCCATTCAAAATGTTTGAAGAACTTAGATTTTTCTCAACAGTGAAACATATTTTTTTCAGGTCTTAACAGTTACTTCAAAGAAGTCATTGACATCTATGGTTTCCTAACATTAAATCTATCTATTAGTTCTATTGTTATTTCTAGTTACTAAGTAGAATCCTAAATTAAATAAACGTATTTACACTTATCGATTCAAAGTTAGAAAAACACAGTGGGTCCATGCCTGGATATTTTAGTTGTGGTATTTATGGACTTCATTGTCTTTAAGGTTTATATCAACAAACAAAATTTTGTCTTTTTCTCAAAATCTCACATTGAAATTATGACAGACTCTTCTCCAAAATTTGTTAATTTATAAAATGTTAAAATACTTCAAATAATTTCTTATGAATTATGGTTTATAGAATTAAACAATCAATACAGTGTCACACAGTTAATACAGAAATCTTTTTACAAAAAGTTTCATTTTCAGAAATCCACTGAATTGTAACAAGGAGATACAATGATGAAAATATTCACAACTCTGATCATTACTAATGAAAATTCAAAATATCTCTTATAAATTAAAAAGAAAAGATGTTCTGCAAATACCATTAACCTTTAAGGAATATTTCTTAAGGTTACTTAATGTGTTTAAATTGGAGCAATTTAATGCATAATTACACTGGGATAAGTTGTATAAATATTAATTTGAGTACAAAAAGGTATAGTGATAAAACTTTGTAAAAATTGTAAGAAACAGCCTGCCTGTAATGTTTAAATTTAATATTTAAAAAGAAACTACTGATTTAATAAAAATATAATCATTTCCTTCTGGGAAAAAGTGAAACATTTATTCTAGATTATATAAGATGGTCTACTATAGAAAAAAGAGAGAAAGGGTATTAAGAATTTGTAGAAGCAATATTATATCATTAAGCTTAAAATTAAAATACAGTTGTCAAGTAATTGAAGTGTCTGAAAATCAGAATTATTCTGGAGAGTAAAAGAATTCTATGAGATAAAAAGTTCATAGATTCAATTTCAACACTACAACACTCAGTACATTTCCTCATATTAAAATCTGCATGAGAAAACTGGACATTTTACAATATTTTCCAGAATTTTTGACATTCATGTGTACTAACTAAAATGTAAACTATGTGAATAGCAAAATATGTCACTCAAAGCCTGTAACTATTGGCTATATCTCTGAGTCAGAGAATGGATAGTTTTAGAATTCAGGCCTCAAAATGATAAGTGCTATATGCATAAGTATCTATTTATCTTCATTTTTAAGACATTAGGCATATAATATAACATATTTATAGTATTTAACTGAAATAAGACAAAATTATAACTGTTGTCTCATTAAAATCCATTGTCTTCCATTTCATTCCTGATACAATGAATGGTTAGAGATAACTGATATTTCATAGCATTACTAAATATAGAAAGAAGTACAGTTGCAGAGTGAGAGATTGAAAAATTAATTCTAAATGGCATGTCTCCATTAAATGTCCCCCTCAGGGCTCAGAGAACCCCACAAAAGAAAATGTTATTTCAATTTGATGATTGCTTGAAGAAGAAATAGTGTTCTACTACAGAGTATCATTACTTATACAAACCAAAGAGCAGGCTCCATGCCCCACAGTAGATGATAGCCAACGCAGAATATACTCAATAGCATTTATTCCATTGTTTTGTGTATTTGTTTGTTTCATCTTGTAATGCTTCCTCTGAGCATTTCAATTTTTTATATTACAAGTATTTTGCTTATAACATTGGTTTTGATTTTGTTTTATGGGTTTTCTGTGTGTTTCCATGTACAAATGTGTTTGTGGGTCTGTTTGTACGCATTTCCTATGCATTTCTTTCTCTTTTATTTCTGTTTGCTTTTTCATATTCTGATTTATTTTCTGATTTCATTTAATTATTTCTAAATGCTTGTGTGTTTTTTACTGAGTTATAAAAAGAAATGTTGTGGATTAGGAAGCCATAAAGGATCTGGGGTGAAGTGTTGGGGAAGCAAAACCATAATCATATTGAGAATTTATAAAATAAAATATCTATTATGAAAAGTTAAAGATAGATTGCCATAAAATTAAAATAAACTAAAGTTTTGAAATATTTTTTGTAGGTTTAAAATAATGAACACTATATGAGACATACAAATCTGATAGCTACATATACCATGCAGAGTTTTACATATCAGAATATAATGATAATTAGATGAAGGATAATTTCAAAGGTAAATATCAATTCATTGCTAATGAAATCTTGAATTATTTAAGAAAGCTTATTCTATTTAAGTGGTTTATTTGAGTTATTAATATGTCTTAATAATTCTGTGACATAAAGTATATATTAGACATTTGGATAGAATCACTTTGAAATCGAGCAGTTGCCTAAAAAGATAATGCATGAGCAACTGTTTTAAAACATGGGTACATGTTTATTATATCATGGGGTACAGTTAGATCAATTTTATTATGTCATATAGAATTTGCTATTTATATAAATAGTCAGCTTTTAGTTCTCTTGAGTCTCCCAAAATGTAGTATTATCACATTTTTAATTTATTGTGATTACATAATTTTTTAACTTGAAAAGGAAAAAAATATTGGGAAAAAACCTACTAAGAGAAAGAAACAAGGAAATATGGACTCAGACTTATAGTGCTCACTTAGACAAAATCAAATAATGTCTCTAAAGATGAAATTTTAATTTGTCTGTAGTTTAGTTAATTCTATGATATATGATCATTAAGTACATTCATCATTTTATACAAATATTTAGCATATTATCCTGTTTTCTTATATATGTAAATAAGGAGACAGCTTTTCACTACTTCTTCGGGCCAACTCTGAGGAAATGCTTTCCAGAAGTAGTGTTCCTGAGGTAGCCCAGATTGCACCTTCTGATGTCAGCCAAACTTGGTGGTACTGGTTTTGATGGCGTTTAGGGTTATAGAGATCAGCAAAGGCTTGAAAACATTAGGGAAGGTTGGAATTTCTAAAGGCAAACCAGGACAGGCTATTGGTGAAAGTGCAGCTTATTTGCAGCAGGAAACACCCATCATTTTGTTGATGCCAATACTATGGGAGAACCAACAAGAACAGCATCAGCCTTGGAGAGGAGCTAGCCTGGGAAGTGGAGAAAATCTGTGTAGGCTATAAGAGGGTATAGAACCAGAGATGTTCAGGCTTTGGTGGATCCCAGAAGATCATGACTGGATCCCAGATATCAGAAACAGAGTTATTTACACAGTTTGAGTTTAGTTTGATCTAAGATTATAGCTGTGCCAAGCTTCTTCTTTCTGTAAATAAAGTAGTATTTAACTTACTTTTCATATTACAACAGCCCACAGTAGAGAGATTTTGAATTCTAAAGAGAATTTGGAATTTTCAAAGAGATGGTATTTTGAAGAGATTACTTTTTAAGTATTTCAATTAGTAAAGATTATGCAATTTTACAGTTATTTATGATTTGTGTTTTGATATTAATATTAATATGGCATGTTGGGGACAAATGAGAAAGAAAAAGTCTTAAATGAAAAGTGCTGGGTTTGTGTGTCAAGCTGACAAAGGTGAAGTTGTGCTGGCTATTTTAATGTCAATTTTACACAAGCTAAGGTACTCTACTCCAATTGAGAAAATGTCGAATTCAAAGCAAGCTGTTGACAGATCTAGAAATCATTTTCTTAATTACTAATTGATGTTGAAGGAGCCAACCATTTGTGTGTGAGGATACTCCTTGGCTGGTAGTCCTGAGTTCTGAAAGAATAAGCTGGCCAAGTCATGGTGAGTAAATCAATAAGCGACACTAACCCATGGCCTATCCATCAGCTCTTGCCTCCAGGTTCTTGCCCAGTTTCCATTCCTGCTTTGGCTTCCTTTAGCGAATTTTGATTGGCATATGTAAGCCAAAGAAACCCTTAATACTCAAATTGATTTTGGCCATGGTGCTTTTTCATAGCAATGGTAGCCCTAACTAAGGCAACCCCATAAACGCAAATTGATTCTCCCTCTCCTAGTTGCTATCAAATGTCAATTATTAGTGAATCTTATTTTATTTGACTGGAGATTTTGCAAGTCTAATGCATGATGTTACATCTCTATGAGCTTATATGTACAACTGACTTGTTGTGTGTTGTAGATACTATATCCTTATAGTTATTTACCACCCTTTGACCACTAACCTTCTGCTTTTTTGCTTTGATTCCTGATCCTGGAGAAGAGGGATTGTGATACAGATGTATTATTTAGGTATGAGCATTTGATAATCTCTAATTGTCTGCACCTTGACCAGTTGTGATTCTTTATGCTATGTGACATCTACTGTATAAAAAACTTCTCTGATGAGGGTCGAGAAACACACTAATCTCTGAATATAAGTCATTAAAAGTTTGTTTAATTTATGATTTTTATAGCCCTAGAAACTTGACCCTAATGATGGTTCTAGGTATGAGTTTTATTTTATAGAACAGGTCTTTAATGCAGGCAGGAAAGTGTTTTTTTTTTTTTTTTTTTTTTTTTTTTTTTTTTTTTTTTTTTTTTTTTTTTTTCTCTCATTGACACCCTTGCCATCATTATGCCACGAGTATGTCTTAACAGGTAAGATATTCTTATGCCTCGCAGAACTCCATCTGGGTAATACTGATGATTAACTTTTTCCTCTTGTATCGTGCATAACACCCCTGAACTCTGAAACACAATCAGTACAGATGAAGCTTGTAGATTTACATTATCTTTATTTCTTCAGGCGTTATTTCAGAAGTCTGTGGTCTCTTCAGTAATAGAATATTACAATCTACTTATAGGAAGTAATCAAGATCATTGGCAATAGCCTTTATAAAAATAGTATTTTTAAATTATATCTCTTTTCACCATAGATGGAAAAATGCTGAAATATATTCCTACACAATTATGAATGAAATAATTTCAAGCAGAACACTTTCTTATGAAACCTTTAAATTGAGCTTGTTTTTTGTTTGAAAAAATAATCGTAAATGTACTGTATACTCACTCAGTAAAAAATATTTAAAAATGGCCCACAAATAACTTCATTAAGTTTATTATAAATATATTCATATATACACAGACATATGTGTTGCAATCCTAAGTTTGTGAAGAAATATAGCAGTAAGCTCCACAGACTGTTTATTGTGTTGCTTATTATTGGATTTGTAAATAAAATTTACTTTACCTGAGAACTTTTATCCATCTTACCAGATATTTTCCCCCTAACTACAAAACTAACAAAAAGAAGCCAATTTGTTTGTTCCAAGCATGGTGTAATTATCTTTCTCCCACATGCTTGCAGACTCAGCCAGGGTGCACAAAGGCTGATAAATGAGCCATTTATTTGATATAGTAATAATCAGATTTAATAGAGGCCTGCTATTGACTTTTCTACAGACATATTAATCATTAAGCTTTGGCTAAACCTCCACAAGGTGGGGAATAACTGAGACTGATTTAAAATGTATAGTTTCTGCATTGTGTGAAACAAATGCTATGTTGATGAATTTGGTTTCTTGGGCACCAAATATAAACATTTAAAAATCATAGTGTATTCTTTGATACAGATAAATTAAGGATGTTCTTTTATTTTGAATAATTAACATTGTGATTTATAGAATATATTACTGATTGCATCTTCAATAAATAACTTTCAATAGACCCATACCTATTACTTTATAATATTAGTGGCCTTACAAAGGTAATTTCATCAAGTATTTATTTCTTTTAATTGGGAAAGAGATGAAGTTTTTATTATACTTAATCTATTTAGATTGTTTTAATTTTTATATAATATTGTTTATAACCTGGGCTAGCTTGGCAATGTAGCTAAGGCTGGTTCTTCTGACTCAGTCACCTGATCCTGAGATTATAGGTGAGTGCCACCACATCAGGCAGGGTAAGTCTGAAATAAGTCTGGAAAATAAGTCTGACTAAAATGTGAAAATAGAAAATATAAATTCCACTCTAAAAAAAATTCCACTCTATAAGACTGTTCTAATAGATCCTAGTAGCATGTAAATATACTGGAGTCAATTTTACTAAAGGCTTTTGAAAATTAAAAGAATTACTATTCCAGAATAAGAATTAATCAAAATTGAATATTAGAGATAACTTATTGAAAGTCCCTAGGCAATTCATAAAATAGTTAAAATTCATCTCCCTAAACTCAACCATAATATGTATCATAGACCATAATTTATTCTTCCTCCAGAAATTCGATAATATCCATTCTGCTCTAATGTTGATTTAGTGCTCAGTGTTCCCTTGCTTCAGGCCTAAAACTTTTCAGGGCTTTGTCAGTGCAGTGAGCTGGAAAATAGAGCATGTCCTCTAGTCCTACAAGTGGAGATTCACACACACACACAAAAAAAACAGATTTAAATATCGTATTATTCAGTTTTATTGTTTCCAGATTTTAAACTCTAAATAGAAATGAAATAGTTTTAATTTTATAATATCTAAATTATGCCACCACTACCACTACCCATAAGCCAGAGCTATAATGAGATTGGTTACAATTACTTTGTTTATATTATATAAATAAATCAATTTTACTGGAGAGAAGATATCATAAAAAAAGTTATAAAGTTGTATAATGACACCTCATTTTCTGATATACATTAGAATATTTGAATACTTAAAAGTTTTTTATATTTGAATTTTTTAATATTTTAAAGTTTGGTTTTAAAGTGAATATAGGTATAATTTGAATATTTTAATTTGTATGTTTTGAATATTTTAAAGTTTTATATAGGCTGAATATTTTAAAGTTTTGTAAATATACACCACCAATCATTTGACAAACTAAGCTCTAACTGATGGAAATGATGCCCTCCTGTTAAATTATTTATGGCCTGTGATCAGTATATTAATTAACAAAAACAGTGAGAGAAGCATTATATAAACATCATGTGTGAATTTACAAAGGATATGTTTTTGTTTTGATTATTGGGAGCTCAAAAAAATCGCTAGCCATGCAGGGGAAGCCATTTTATACTGTCTGTAGCAAAATGACTGTCAACCAAATGCCATCTGATGAGAGAAAAGGATAATGGATGGAATAGAAGAATTCTACCACAGAGCTCTGCTCTCAATTCTGAAAAGAAGCATGGTCTATATAAAAGTGCTTAATGTGTATAAGGCACTAGGGTTGGAGATGGATTATTAACATCTTGAAGAGAATCTGATAAAAATGGTGGTATTATGGAACGGTAAGCACAATGTTGTATTAAAAACAAGAATGTAAATTAAAATTGATTCCTTAAGAAGTTGTTGGTAAATTCCAGAAAAGTATTATGTTAGAATTTAGGGAAAATAGAAGTTCCCCAAAGAAATTGTGGTTGGGAGATTAAATTACAGAAAATATTAGCTATATCTGAACTGGAAACAATATAAGTGCTAGTTCTGCTTGCTGTCACTGTTACCTATAATGATATGAACATGGAAGAAGGTATTTAAGTTTCCAATTTGGGAGTTCCCAACTGAAGTACACTATGTTCCAAATAGTTTCTTATTTTTGACCACATTTGTAAACCCTGATATCTTAAGGATTGTTACCTACTGTCAGATTGGATTTAAAGTTTTCTTAGTATGAGGAAACTTGGCCTAATACTGAAAACCTTGTTAACCCCTTGTGTGTGGAAAGGTCACAGATGCTAGAGGCAAACCTCCTTGTTTCATTTGCTAAACTGATATACCCAATAGTCTTTCCTTTCTGCTCAATAGAGGGATTTCTATTTGCAGCAGATTGAGAATATTGCAGTGAAATGAAACAGGTCAATGTATGTAGAATAAATGTCTGTGGAGGGCTTCTGGTTGTCTCCCTCATGATAACTAGCTCTCATAGTATCATGCAAGATTTCCAAGGGAAAAAGTTACCTATAGTTTTCTGAGTTCTTTCTCTTTAAGATTCCAAGGAAATGAAGCACCATCTCTTGAAGGCTGAAATATTTTACATCATCCTTTCAAATCTCCGAGAAACAACTATGTATAACAACTCTGAGATAACCTGAATAGGACAAGATAAATACAACAATCTACATGAAAACATCAGTGAAACTGTCTTCTGTCCTCAAGGAAATGTTAACTGAGCAATACCACTGCATAATTTTGGCCATTGCTATGGGATAGTAGTCACCCTATAAATTCTGTCCCTATCCATGACCCACAAAATTGTCACTGATTAAAAAATGTTACTGAAGCCATTAGACTTTAAAATGTTTCATTAAACACTTAAGACAATAATAGAAAGAGATAACTGCAATAATCATCATAGAGATCTCCCTTCCTCTGCCTCCTGAGTGCTAGAATTAAATGTATGCACCACTATTGCACAACTAAGAATATTTCTTGAATGACAATTTTCTGTAATATTTAAAATAAGTGTGTGTGTGTGCGCGCGCGTGTGTGTGCGTGTGTGTGTGTGTGTGTGTGTGTGTGTGTGTGTGTGTGTGTAGTTGCTGGTAGGGCCCGAAGGCATCATTATATTGCCTCAAATTGAAGATATACTATGTGATGAGTTGCTTGATATAAAATAAGGGTAAAAGGGACTTGTAAGAGAGCAGTATGATTCATAACCACTAAATCACTTCTGTAGATCATTAAATGGCATTATTTCACTCTGCTTAATAGAAGAATGATAATGAAATTAGTCATTGTGTACCTAATCTTTTAATTTTGATTCTAAATAGTCACAAGGTCGGAGCAGAACACTTTGGGATGGCATGCTTTAATTCATTCAAAATCATAGGCAAATAGTATAAAATGATGACTAATTTACCCTTTGAAGGAAAGAAAGTTTCTTTCTGCTAAAAAATAATTTATGGTATCAATAAATCTTTTTTTATTACCATTTTAGTAGATTTATTTAAAAACAATTATGAGCCGGGCGATGGTGGCGCACGCCTTTAATCCCAGCACTCGGAAGGCAGAGGCAGGCGGATCTCTGTGAGTTCGAGACCAGCCTGGTCTACCGAGCTAGCTCCAGGACAGGCTCCAAAGCCACAGAGAAACCCTGTCTCGAAAAACCAAAAAATAAATAAATAAATAAAAATAAAAACAATTATGTTATTTTCATTTTTTACTACACCATACTATGTATTTATTAACCATCATGCTTTGTTTGGTACTACATATATTTAAATTTATGTGAAATGTTACTCTCCATTAGGAAAATTGTAGATAATTGATGTAAAATAACAAGAAAAATAGCTAGCACCAAACAATGCCTATTAACAATCAAAATTTGTTGCTCTGTGCCTTGGCCAGCAACTCTCATTTTTAATATTCTGATGTTTGGATATCATTTTAATTCTTTTTAATTATAGCTTATTAAGTTTCTTTTTATAGATAAAGAATAATCATATTCTAGTGACAGAAAATTAATATTTTTTTAAATCTTTTATTACAACTGTATTCTTGAAATGGACATCCTTTCTCTGAAATGTAGAGGTAGGGACATTTATCAGTTTTAGATGAAGGTGTACCTCAATTATAGAGAATTTGCCTATATGTGTAAGGACGCAATTTAATTTATACCATTTCTAAGATTTAACAGAAATAAAAAAGCATCTATTTTGTTGTGTATATTTTTATAAGTTTTGTTATTATTTAAACTGCTTTAAAAACTCGCTGTATTTCTGTTTTTCATAGTATTGCTTCTGGTCCATTCTGTTCATTTTTATTTACTGTCAATGGCAGTAAGGACGGTGTACTTATCCAAATTCATGCTGGCTCTACCATCAGTTTTATGGTATTCAGTTCTTCATGCAACCAACTTTGTCTCTTTTAGTACTTCTATATTTTTCCAAATTTCACCGTAAATAATGTATTGAGGTAAGTACATTAAATGTTATAAAGCCATCATAACAAATTACTAAGAGATACAAAATATCTATGACTCCTGTGTTTCTTAGATACTGTCTTATAGTTAAATAAATGGGATAAATAAGTCAAGTACTATCTGAATGAAAAAGTTCAACAATTAGTGACTAAATCATGTGAGATGAAAGTCCCTCTCAGAGGCTAAATCCAATAACATTATTGGCAATTTTTTGATATATTATCCAAAACCAAAATATTATTTTAAAACTGATTTAATATTTAAGAGGGAATATGATAATAAGGTTTTAGAAACAAAAAGAATTATAACATAGTTAAATAAAAAGCAGAATACCAAAAATTATACTATTTAAATAAGACAGATAAGTTTTTGTAGAACTCTAGAACAAATAAATATTTACAATGAGTCAGTCAAGACTCACATGATTTCTTAAAATCTTGTTTCATAAAAATCTTGTATAATGTTTGAGGAAAATTAGTTTCAGTGTTTTACAATATCTTGTAGAATAAAGAATATGTGAGGTTTCTCCATTCATTGTATGACTGTTTTGTTGAGTACAACTATGATAAATATATATTTTTATATGATAAAATCATTTGTTTATCATATATATCACACATATACCTATGACATAACATACAACACACAAACACACATAATTGAAAACATATCTTCAAGCAAATACTTGTCCACAAATTACCACTCATTGAGGTGTTTCAAAGACAAAAAAGTGATAAATAAAGCTTGCAATGGCATTTTTATTTGCCAATATGAGGAATGATGTACAGAACAGAACAGGTCATGAGAACATCATGCTAAATTACAGGAGCAATAATGGCAACATGCAGCATGATTCATGTTTTTAGTTCATCCATAATAGTCATATTTATATAAACAAAAGACACTGTATTGTGAGGTCTTAGAATTTGGAAGATTATGTTAGCAGGTAGTAGGTTTTTGTAGGGCAAGAAAAATACACATATTTTGTATGTTAGCTGGGAATATCACAAATATTGGAATTATACATTTTAAATTGATGAAATGAATGATACATGAGTTATATCTTAGACTTAGCTTCAATTTTTATTAATATGTATTAAATACGTACTAACTGATAGTATGCAATAAGTGATTAAAATTTAAAATTAAGACAGTCCTCTAGACTTGAAGGGATTTTATAAAAGAAATATAAAAGAAAAAAAAATTCTTTAGTGTCTTTTCTTAGAACAGACCAGCTTTTAAATCATGCCATTCTTCCTGATACTGATACCCAAGTGCTAGAATTCAAAATATACATTACTAAACTCAGCTACATTTTTAAAAATTATTTATATTATATATAGCATAATTTATTGTGAAAATAATTGGTAACTTGTCTTCCATGATAAGTGTCTAATATGTATTTTACTTTTTACTTACCCACATAATTTTTACCCTATGACTTTGAGAAATTCACCATAGATCACAAATTTTAGCTTAAAATTTACTGGGTCTGAAGGTCTTGTTTGAGAAACAGATGTGGAGAAAATACAGAATTCAATGGTTAAGTGAGAATAAAATCTTCATTGACTAAAGGTTATATTTAAACAATAAATATGTTTCCTGAAAAACTGAGAAAGTTCTATTTCATGGGGATAGAGTCTTGGCAGTTAAATGGCATGCAGGCAGTGATAAAAGTATAATATCAGAGATAATATTTTATTATGAAGATTGTGAACAGTACGTATCTCCAATAAATACTGTACATTAATTAATATTGATAAAATATAAATTTAGAAAATAAGAATTTGCTGGGCTTAATAGCACAGACTTATAAGAACAGTTATTTCGTAAGCTAATGGGAAAGGATCATAAAAATTCTGTTTTCCTCAACTACAGAGTGACTTTGATGATATCCTGTGCTATTTTTTGAAATCCTTTCTCAAAACCAGAGGTTAATAAAAGACTGAAAAAAATGTCTCAGGGATAGAATGTTGTTGTCGTATACTTCCAGGGTTCAATCTCTCCTATCTCAGAAAATGAAAAGAAATACGTGTTACTTTTTTTTTTTTGTGCTTTAAGACAACATGACCCAAAGTAGCTCTATTTTAACTATTTTACATACAGTTCTAGGGGGACACATGGTATCAAGGATCCAGAACAAGGAGTTGAGAGGTCAAATCTTCAAACATGAATATAAACCAGAAAACCTCAACTGGAAAAAGGAGCAGCTTTTGATTCTCAAAGCTGTCCTCTACTGATGTTCTTCCTCTGCCATGACTGTACCAACTTTCTAACAGTCACCAAGTAAGCAGCAAGTGCTTCATCACCCAAGACATTAAAAGGCATTTCTAACTCAAACCACCAGGTAATTTAAACTATTAGTAAACGAAATTGGAAAAGTTGATACAATGATGGCAAATAGAGAAAATAACTATCTTCTAAGAACCATTATGGACATTTAGGTTGTTTTCAGGTTCTGGGTATGTCAAATAATGCTGCCATGACTATAACTGAGCATATGTCCTTGTGATAAGATTGCGTTTCCTTTGGGTATATACCCAAAAGTGGTATTGCTGGGTCTTGTGGCAGGCTATTTCCTAATTTTCTGACAAATCACCATACTGATTTTCAAAGTGACTGTACTGATTTGCAATCCCACAAACGATGGAGGAGTGTTTCTTGTACCTCATTTCCTCTCCAGCCTAAGTTGTCATCAGTGTTTTTGATCTTGACTATTCTGACAGATGTAAGATGGAATCTCAGAGCAAAGAATGGATAAAGAAAATTTGGTACATTTTAACGATGAAGTACTGCACAGCAGAAAAGAATGACATCTTGAAATTTCTGGGCAAATGGATAGATCTAGAAATTATCATATTGAGTGAGGTACCCCAGACCCAGAAAGACAAATATAATATGTACTCGCTCATAAACAAAGAAAAAACAGTGTACAGTTCACAACCCCAGAAAACTTAGACAACAAAGAGGACCCTAAGAGAGACTTAAATGGATCTACGTAGGAAATAGAAAAAGACAAGATCTCCTGAATAAATTGGGAGCAGGGAATCATGGAAGAGTGTAGAAGGGTAAGAAAAGGAAGAAAGGGAAGCAAAGAAAAAATATGTAGCTCAAGGAAAACAATACACAAAAAAAACACCCCTTGTTGTGTTCCGTATTCAAAGGAACCCATGCTTAAATACATGTTTAGTTATACACTCCAGCTGAACAGTTACCATGGGAAGAATATATATGATACAGGTAAACATCTGCTGATCTTCCCTTCCCTATTTCTCCCATATCTTCACCTATTCTGCTCATGATATTTCAGAACAAATTCTACTAATGCACATTAAATATTTTTAAAATGTACTACCAAGCATAGTTCCACCAAATCTCAACTGTCATTTGCAAAAGGCAATGTTTCATTAAGGCTGTTCAGTCTTATGTAATTTTTGTCAAAAAAGTAAATGAAAATTACAAATTTAATTTATGTAGTAAATCATTTTCAGTATAACCCTCCTTCCTTATTTTCTCTACACCTCATTGAAATCTTCTCTATCATTATCTGACAGTTAGAAACTGAAAGAATATTCTGCTTTTCAAACAATTTATAACACTGTGGTTGAGTTGTTCCTGAAATGGCAACCTTGTTGTATATTATGCCTATTTATTTGCCAAGATGCATGAGTGGATTTTTTCCATTAAATAATAAAAATAAATTTATAGCATGTCAAGCTGTGCCTCATACTGTAGTGTTCACTCCTAGAAAAACACTGTAATTTTGTGATACTTCTAATAGAGGGTTATGCTCTAAAACAAATTTGTATTTTTTTTTTTGAGACAGGGTTTCTCTGTGGTTTTGGAGACTGTCCTGGACCTAGCTCTTGTAGACCAGGCTGGTCTCGAACTCACAGAGATCCGCCTGCCTCTGCCTCCCAAGTGCTGGGATTAAAGGCGTGCGCCACCATCACCTGGCATAAATTTGTAATTTATAAGGCAAAACTGAGCTAAAACTTTTAAAAATATTTTTTTACTCAATTAAATATAGTAAAAAAAATGGAAAACTGTCAACATTTATTCAATTTCTAGGACTCTTGGATTTAATTGTATCTAGTGGGTGATAGTTTAGGTAGCCATTCACTCTATCATAACTGAATAAAACTTGGTTTTATTTTCGAATGCTATATATCCATGATAAATGTTCTTGCTTGGAATTATATTCTTCCAAAGATTATCTTGTTTTCAAACTAAAGTTCATAGGTGTTCCATAACTGGTGAAATAGAGAAACTAACCCTTCAGTGTGGTTATAGACTTTACCATTCAGATTGACCTTAAATGTGATGGCAGCCATTTCATAGGGAACCAAAAGGAGGATATTTCATGACTTAGTATTTGTATATAATAGTTAATTATACATATTTTCATAGTGAAATACTTACTATGACCAAATCAATGAATACAACCATCATCTTTTGGTGTGATGTTTTGTAAGAGCCACTGAAAACACCTGTTTCACACATTTCCCATTTGCCTTGTGTATTAACCATACATCATGCTGTACATTATGCTCTATATTTATTCACAGGGCACTCTTAAAGTGCCCTACCCACTTCAAACACTTAAAGTCTTACTACCCATTGATTTACACTACTTAATTCCACCCATCTGATAAAGAATATTCAACTCATTTTCTATGTAGTCTCTTCTATCTTCAGTTGCTTATGCATAAGATAAAACAGTATAAACTCAGAAACCCATGGTGTGCGAAGTCCTTCTGTATATATGATGCTTTTATTGGTTAATGTATAAAGAAGTAGTTCTTCACCAATGGCTTAACAAAATGTAGCCAGGCTTGAAAAGATATAGAGAAAGAGTAGGCAGTGTCAGTGAGAATCCATGCAGCCACCTACAAGTAACAGAAACCTCTGCCAGACCCCAGCGGAAGCTTGTCAGTAAGCCACAGTCACATGAGGAAACAGAGATTAATGGATATGGGATAATTTAAGATATGAGATAGCCAACAATACACTTAAGTGATTGGTCAAGCAGTGATTTAAATAATAGAGTTTCTGTAAGATTATTTCAGAAGTCTAGTCAGCAGCAGGGAAACGAACAAGCAGCCACCACCAACAAACTACATTATCAGAGAAGTTTGGTAGAACTGTTTGATTTTTATCTTATGTGATTCATTTGCTCAGTCTGAATTCCCAACTAAAGTGTTCTGCAGTGTTCCTGATCATTGAGATCGTATAACTTGTTATAGCTGCCATATTGTTATACAATGTGTATGGACTTGAACATCAATGTGAACATAAATAATGTACATAGATTACCTACCTATTTAATAAGTGGATCTACAAAGATTGGTTGCTGTTTGAATATTTCATACTTTGAGTATTAATAACAAAATTAATGTTTCTACTTCAGATTTTGGGATGTATACAGTCATAATTTTATAAGCTATATTTTGATTTATGTGCATTAATGGGGAATTTTATAAATATAAACAACCCTTACTAACATTCTGCTTCCAAAGATACATTTTCATTAATAATTTTTAAACTATTAATTTTTAATTTGTTATTTCCCTAAGGAGGACCATGAGATAAATTTAGTTTGTTGATGATTCTCTTTGGAATAAATAGCACTATTTTTAAATATTGCCTTCACAATGTTTTATATAAGGCAAAATGAATATAAAGCATCATATTAATAAAACGTATTTTGTTCTGAACAAATATGAGCTAGAATATGTGTTTTTGCTTTAAAATATCATTGATAGTGGTAATTATTTTCCTAATTAAAACTCATAGTTTCTTAGATTTTGAATATAGTTTCATTTCACAAATGAAGAGACAACAACCTAAGAAAATGTATATAGTTTATCTATTTAATTGCTATGTTATGAGAAGAAATAGGTATATGAGACATTTAAAATGCAAAATAAATATATTTTATTGTCTTTGAGGACATCATTAGATTTCACCCATTTTTTACAGATCCCTCTAATGACACTGATTCCACAAGCAAGTTTTGCTACTTTGACATGACACCCAATGCTGGCGAAAGTAAGAAAAGCTTATAACAGAGGGCATACGACTTCACTACAACAAATGAACTGGCATCAAGAAATGTGGGTTAATTTCCATTTCCATCTTTTTTTTTTGAGAAACACTAATAGAAAAAGGTAAGACTATTGCTTTAAACAAAGACCTACTGTTGCAAAAATTTGATCTGTAGGCCAGATACCAAAAACTGAAAGGAGGAATCCTTTTCTTCACTCTCAAGACCACAGTTTTCATATGCAGGGTCTTGAAAAAGAAAAGTCAATTAAACACAAAATAAATAAAAGATAGGAAGTAAAAAGATAAAATAATAAACTAAAGGTCTTGGGGAAATGCTTTAGTGAGTAGAATCCCCTGCCATAAAATTATGAGATTATATTCCCAATAAAAGCTAAAAGTTGCATACATTTTAAGTTGTGAATACTTGTAACCCAAGCACTCCACTCTCTGGAAGAGGACAGAAAGTCAAATACCTTAAACCTACTCTAGTCTAACAGAAGACATCTAATGGTCTGTGAGAAAGTGTATATACAAGTGAATGTGTGCACATAAACCCAAAAAATAAAATAGATGATAAAAAATGGGGGGTAGAAGAGATGGCTCAGCAATTACCAGCACTAGTATTTCTTCCTGAAAAACAGGCTTTGATCTCCATCATCCACATAGTGAATGACAACCATACTCTACTTCAGTTTCAGGGGATCTAAAACCCTCTTTTTCCTTCTTCTGGCACTATACAGATGTGGTATACAAACAAACTTGCAGGCAAAAGGTAGTGCAGAGAAAAAAAAATAGAAATTTACTCCATCCAAAATATTTCTCAAGAAAATCTAGATGTGTTTTAAAGTTTAGTAAGTTTTAACTGGCAGGGAATATAATAAAGTCTTAAAATTTTGTTGAGCAAAATTAGGTTAGCACAGTTTCTGGTTATCAGTAGCAAAATAAAGCATAATCATGAATAAACTTCAGCCAAAACTTAGACAAAAACATAATACAACTAGCAACATCCGTCAAAGACACACTATCAACACTCACTAAAAATGAGAACACCTGGACAATTTTATATCTAATAAATACATTTTGCTTTTAATTGCAGATATTTCTACAAAGAAAGCAGTCTGACATAGAAACTTCCAAAATAATGAGGAGAAAATACTTCATGTCAAATTCTGAGGTGAAACTTATCTAACATAAAAACTCAAATAAGAAATCTTGCTTACAAATTAGAAGGTAAGCCTAGGCTTTAATGACAGAGTGATTTTGCTGATTTGATAGTCCTGAGTGTATCAATGTGTTTCTGTTTGCCTGTTTTTCCTATGCTTCTTCTTTGACTCTTGTTTGTTTTGTTTTCTTTGTTTCAATTTACTTTATTATTATTTTTTTAGTTGGTTTGATGTCTAAAGAAACAGAAAAAGTATGGGTTTGGGTGGAAGTTGGGAGGAATTTGAAGAAATTGGGGTAGTGAAAACCATAAACAGAAAATAATATATGGAAAAAATACATTTAACAGAAGAAAAAAACAGCAGGTGATCATGTAATGCCTCTAATCCTAGTCTTCAGCAAGCTGGGTCAAATATATCTCTTTGACTTTGAATCCAGCCTGATCTCTAGAGGATGTGCAAGACCAGCCAAGCCTATATCATGAGACTATTGAAACACACAAACAAAAATAATAACTAAAATAAAAGCTGTAAGTGAGTAGCATAGTAATAAATTTGAACAAATGCTAATCAATTTCAACAGCATTTAAAGCTGCAACATATACCTTTTTAAAACTTCTTCCTCCTTGAGAAAGCACAATTGTCTTAATATTCAAAATAATTCTATACAATCCATTGTATTAATGGAATAAGTGTTGTGACAGGTTGACTTGCCCATATGTTGCTGCGAAGAGGAGTATGGACTGAGGAAAGAAATAGAAAAAATCAGAAGATAGAGCTGGGGGAGCTTCTAATGAATACTTTATCAAAAAGCCCCAAGTTTTTACAGTCCTTATACACCTCAATCAAAAGGGGAGAGAACAAGACTTCCAACATATGAAGAACAAGCTAGTATAATTACCTTCTTACATTCCCAAAATACCTAGTAACCCCATCCTAAGTCAGATATCCTGTTGTCTGGTTTTTGGGGAGCAAAACATCTAGCAGCCACACCTTTAGTCAAACATCCTCTTGTCCATCATTGAGGAGCAAGAATAGGTTTGAACACTCTTTAGTCAAGATGGAACGGATGCAAAACTATGGGGTCTGACAAGTCAGCAGATGAAAAAATACTATTTTTTCATTAAATTAATTTGCATACTTGATTGAAAAAGTAAACAGTTCTAAAAGTGGGCAAAGTTACATACACCAAAAAGCAGAGCTTTTTGAATAAAATAGACTTTTTTTTCTTTTTTGAAGTCTCTGAAAGAGTTATTGCTCTTACATTGTAGTTTCTTAATCATTTTGAGCTACACTGGAAGTTAAGAAAATAGAGAATTTCATATTTTTTAAGAAACACATCTGTTTTTACATAAAAAATACCATTGATAATACATGTACAATCAGGTAATGGCTTAAAAAAATCTAAGGATGAGTTCATTTATTAATAATGCAATACAAATCATATGTAAATAAGCAAGAAAAAACTCAGCAAATTATAATTATATATTTGTATGTACATACAAACATAATGTGATAAAAAAGCAAAAGAATTTTACCAACCCTAAGGTGGTTCCCTTAATTAAGTTATGTGATTCCCTGCTCCTCTATCCAACCTTGTTTTATCCCCAATCATCCCGTTTCCCCGAGTTCCCCCCATCCTCCCCTTCTCACTTTTCTCTCCCCTTCTCCCCTTACCCCCATCCCACCCCACCCCCAAGATCCCAATTTTTTTGCCCAGCAATCTTGTCTATTTCCCATAGCAGGGATAATAACTATATGTTTTTCTTTGGGTACACCTTCTTATTTAGCTTCTTTAGGATCACAAATTATAGACTCAGTGACCTTTATTTATGGCTAGAAAACAATTATGAGTGAGTACATCCCATGATCCTCTTTTTGGGTCTGGGTTACCTCACTCAGGATAGTGTTTTCTATTTCCATCCATTTGCATGCAAAATTCAAGAAGTCATTTTTTTTTTATGGCAGAGTAGTACTCTAATGTGTATATATTCCACACTTTCTTCATCCATTCTTCCATTGAAGGACAACTAGGTTGTTTCCAGGTTCTGGCTATTACAAATAATGCTGCCATGAACATAGTTGAACAAATGCTTTTGTCATATGATAGGGCATCTCTTGGGTATATTCCCAAGAGTGGTATTGCTGGGTCCAGGGGTAGGTTGATCCCAAATTTCCTGAGAAACCCCCATACTAATTTCCAAAGTGGTTGAACAAGTTTGCATTCCCACCAGCAATGGATAAGGGTGCCCCTTTCTCCACAACCTCTCCAGCAAATTCTATCATTGGTGTTTTTGATTTTAGCCATTCTGACAGGTGTAAGATGATATCTCAAAGTTGTTTTGATTTGCATTTCCCTGATCGCCAGGGCAATGTCCCCAGTTAGGTCCTTGGGCAGCTGGTGATAGGGAACCTGAAACGACCCTATCCTATAGCAATACTGATGAATATCTTGCATATCACCATAGAACCTTCATCTAGCGATGGATGGAGATAGAGACAGAGACTCACACTGGATCATCGGACTAAGCTCTCAAAGTCCCAATGAGGAACAGAAGGAGGAAGAACATGAGCATGGAAGTCAGGACCACGAGAGGTGCACCCACCCACTGAGACAGTGCGGCTGATCTATTGGGAGCTCACCAAGGCCAGCTGGACTGTGACTGAAAAAGCATGGGATAAAATGGGACTCTCTGAACATGGCGGAAAATGAGGGCTGATGAGAAACCAAGGGCAATGGCATGGGTTTTTGTTCCTACTACATGTTCTGGCTTTGTGGGAGCCTAGCCAGTTTGGATGTTCACCTTCCTAGACATGGATGGAGGGGGGCGGACCTTGGACTTTGCACAGGGCAGGGAACCCTGACTGCTCTTTGGACTGGAGAGGGAGGGGGAGAGGAGTGGAGGGAGGGGGAGAGGGGCGGGAGGAGGGGAGGGAAATGGGAGGTTGGGAGGAGGCAGAAATTTTTTTTTTCAATTAAAAAAAAAGAAAAAAAAAGAACTATCAGTTTCAGAGTTTGGGGGCATGAGGGGAGTTTGCAAGAGGGACCAGGAAAAAAAAAAAGGATTTTATCTTATCTTAATTAAAAATGTACAAAACATAAAATAAAATCCTAAAAGTTAAAATAAAAGTATTTTGCAATTATATAGCAAGATTATAAAAGTTTCACTGAAATAATTAGTTGTATTTTTAAGCTAGGAATTGAAGATATAAATTAATATTAAATGTAAGAAAAATTTCCCCAATATATATTTTATTTTTTTTAACAAGTCTTTGTTGCATATACATTAAAATCTACAAAGCATGGCTGAGAAAATTACAACTTCACACACAGAGTTATATCTTGGTCATAGATGAAATCATTCAAAGTTTATCATTTATTTACATTTACTTACAAAGTCACACAGTTTTCAAAAAAATTGCAGTATAAATTTAAACCTAATTTAGGTTATAATGGAAAATTTATATTATGATGGTAATTAAAAATTCTAACAAAATAACTTTTAACCAAAAAAAAAATCAGATGAGGAGTTGTACTTCCATGTTACATTGCTTTCCTCGCATGTGTGAGACCTTTCGTTCAACCTCAGGACAAACATATTGAATAACATCAGAAAATAAATAACACCAAATTTGGAAAACATCCACTGAGTTTTTTTTTTCAGTGCTATTATAGGATCAACACCTCATTGGCTTAATGATAGAAAAGTTAAATCCATTTGACAAAAAAAAAAAAAGTTCCACACATATGTGGTCAATTATTGTTTAAGATGGCATAATGAATATTTTTTTTTTGCTGTGCATACATGAAGAATTGAGTTTGTGTTTCCACTGTGCATGTAAAGTTGAGTGGTACAACACCTAACTATAACTTTACTGGACTTGGAAATAGGTGGATTTTGAAGTCTTTTGTCCAACCAATCTACCTGAAATGACAAGCTATGTATTCAGTGAGAGACCCTGTCTCAGTGATCAGAATGGGACACACATAAGTCTTAAATGATGACTCGGAAAACTAGTCTACCCAGGAAACTGCCCATATGGCTATCTCTTCTAATATAAACATTTCCTCTCTCATACTGTTATAATAATTATTATTAATAATAATGATAATAATGTTTTCTGACTTCAAGATACCATCATATTACCACTGCTAAATATATTCTTTCTTCAAACACTTTCATACCTCAAGCCCCATCATGTTATCATAATCATAAGCTTCTCCTTTCTCACTTAATGAAGTTCAAATTGAAGAGCTAAACAGCCAAAAAGCAATTTAAAAAGACACTCTAAATTATGGTGTCTCCCTGACTCTGCCTTTTTACCTCCTCTGCTTCTGCCTGGAATTCCTACCTTGCTATATTCTGCCCTGCCCTAGGCCAAAGTAGCTTCTTTATTAACCAGTGGTAATAAAACATATTCACAGCATACAGAGGGGAATTCCACATCAACTATGTACATGAACTTCTTTAAAGTCTTGCCTGTATTCCTACTAACACATCAGCCTATTTTACTGTTAGTTAATTCTCCAAAATAAATGCAGCATATACTCAAGCAAAGTTGACCTCAATTGTGGTAGCTGAATTTGTAATAGATGCATCTTGGAAACAGAATAGACGGCCAACAATGATATATTTGCTTATGGACTCTATATATAGCACCAAATGCAGAAGAAAAAATAATTAAAGGCAAATACACCTAATTCATAAAACAAATTTGTTTATGACCAATGGGGTGACACTCCTATGACAAGCACTGCAAAAGATCATGATTATGACTTTTAGGGCAGCGTGGCCTACAAAGTGAAATATCCTTTCAAAAGAGTGAGCCAGTAAGCAAAAATTGCTGTATTGGTGTACATGAAAAAAATACTTGTTGATCAAGCTCAAGAACCCGAATTCAATCTCAGAAACTGCACACAAAAGCCAGAAATGGTGTCCTGTACCATTGGTAGAGGCCTGAACCAGGGACCAGCTTGCTAGACAGCCTTACATAATTGACAAATTGGAGGCCAGTAAGATAACCTGTCTCAAATAATAAAAGTGAGCCAATCATAAATGGTGATCCCTAAGACTGAATTGTGCATGTGAATATGCATGCTTGCAAACATGCATCTGCACACACAAGAACATCCATACATATGTATCACAAGTTAAAAAAGTGAGGTGTAAATTTTAGTCTATATACTTTTACAAATTCATGTGTCTTTTTACAAATATCTCATTATATTTATATGAAAGGCTAGATGTTATACCAAACTGATTTTCTTCCAAAAGTTAAATTTATAAAACAGCATATTTTCCTCAACTAGCCCTAAGGAAGATAAACACAAAAACAATTTGCAACTGAAATCAAGGAAATGCTCTTTCACTGATTTACTTTAATGAGATCATGTGAATATCTTGAATTTTCCTCAATTCCAGAAAACATGGCATATATCCTTTGTTTGCTGTTTCCAATTTATTCTTTTACTATCTAATTTTATATTTTTTTTTCCTCTGCAGCCTTTCCTAAGTTATTATAACTTTGTTTTGTTTTCCTTATCACAATAAATTAGATATTAACAAACTTCTGATTCCAGACCGTATAGTGTCTAATGTTGGCTATTCTTCTACCTAAACAGAAATGTAATACATGAAAACAATAGCCCCATATAACAAGTCACTAAAATGTGACAAAAGAGCTAGAAAAAAAAATCCCTGGGGGCAACTCAAATGGTTACCTGCATGTGTTTTTGTTGTTTTGTTTCTACCTGGCTGGTAGTGAGACAAAAGCCCTCAGCAGCAAAAATACACAGACTATCTTAAAATAAAATAAAATTCACAAGAACTTCTTCTTCTTCTTTTTTTTTCTATTCTAATGTCAAGAAACAGGTGCCTTTCAGGATAGAGGCAATCATCATGATAGAAGGCATGTCCTTACCCCTTCTTACAGAGCCCGGAAATCTGGTGGAATGGAGAGCTATGAACAATCCTCTCCCTGTAACAAGGTAATACAAAAAGTAAAAACTGTGTCTTAGCTTCCTAGGTTGGAGCACTGAAGTTTACTTACCCACTACTGTCAGCCCTGAGACCACAGTAACTACAGCATGTAACCACACAAAGATCATCACTTTGCATTACACAAAGGAAGCACAGACTAGCATCTGTACCTAGAATAAGAAGGTATGGGACAAACAGGAAGTGGAGCAAGTCTGACATTGAATTTCTTTAAGCTTCTCAACATAATCCTGGGAAGATTCCTGAGTGGCCACTGTCTGAGAATAAGCACAGATGAGAGTAAAATACATACTTAAGAATGCTTCTCAAGTTTAGATCAGTCTCTGGATGGTGTATCTCACCCCAGAGCAGAGGAACTCTGCAATCACTGTGAAAACCAAATTAGCATTCCAGTTTTAGTAAAAGAACGTTGCTTCAGGATGTGTGGTCAGAACTTAAATGTATTTACTGATAAAATTGCAGTGAATTCAGAGCAAGCTTTACAGCAAGCTGGAAAGAACATCAGAATGAGGTAAGAAAGAAACTCTGCTTAGGCTGGTTTTATTGTAACCAATACTGAACCAGGACTTCTACAGTCTGTTCCAGAAAATTTTATTTTAGCCATATTGAAGTATAGTACAATTTTGTGTGAAAACAGTAGACTACAATTAACTTAGTCCCAAGTGTATGACACTTTAAGACATGTTTACATTGAAACTTTTTGCAAAGTGCATATGGCTTCATCCATAAGATGGTTTCGGTTTCTTGTTGACTTAGAAACAATGTTCATGAAAAGGGTCTAGGAAGAATGGCCGTGATAAACATAATGCCTGTGGGAGTCAGGACTGTCATGGACATAAGATAACATTCTATGTCATTTAGGTTTTTGTAAAGTACAATGACTTTACTCATAATACTTGGTTTTATGACCTAAAAGCAATCCTCAAGATTTAGGGGGAAAGGGTTTGAGATAAATAAAAACAAAAATTCTGTGAAATATGTGCAGAGTCTATCTCAGTGAAAAACAAAGATCACCAGGTTATAAAACTACATCATTCCTGGCATTTCAGAAAAAGCAGTTAAGCACCGTTTTCCATTGAATAGGCAAGAAGCTGTGTGCTTAACTTTCCTGGCTTCTCCAGAGCTTTTCTGTATCCACAAGATCTATTTGTTCTCTGCATAAAATAAATATGTGGAGAGTAAAGAAGATTTCATAGAATATTTGAAACTATTCTGGGAAAATAAATGTATTTCAAATTAAAAAAACAAGTAGAATAACAACAAAGCTTACCTTGAAAGTATGCAGGCTTTGTCGATGAATGCCCAAAGCTTAGTTTTTGTAGCTATGACGACATGAAGTCAGCTCTAACTGTCAAAGTAGTATTGATGATTCTGAAGCTCAGTGTCAGCTAAGGATGAAAAAGAGCTGCAGTTAGGGTACATGTCATCACGTTGGATACTGAAATGTCAGTTGATTTGGGTGATGTTAACTCCTAATTCAACTGGTGTGAATTGTTCTTTCATTTTCAGGGAACATATGAAGAATATTATTTCTTGCCCATTGTCGACAATTTGGGTGAAACTGTGTCACTTTGGCCTGTTCTACACATGTAAGTCAGCAAGTTAAATTATGAAACGCATCCTTTGGGAAATTTGAGTCAAATTTTAGAAAGGTTACAATCAAAATTAATTAAAGCTGACCCAAGGTAGCAAAGAAAGGCTCAAGGTGTTGCCTGTGAACTCCTGCAACCCACTCTGAAAGATGATTATCATATTATCATATCTGTAAATTGAAGGATATGTTTCATGAGAATTTGCTATATTTTTAGAATTTAGGTCTCACTGTTTAAGGCTGGCTTCCTTAAAACTTTCTATGTGGACCAGGCTAGACTTGAACATGTAATAATCATATCATCCCTGTATCTTTGGTGCTGTGAATGCTTTATAACACAACCATATGTAACACATGTGCCTTATGACAATTTGTGGAATGTGTGATATTCTTCACGTTTTTTAAAATTTATTTTGATCCTTTTTTTGTTTCACTTTTTGTTCTTACGAACACTGATCACAGCTGTTGCCAGATGTCCATTGTATGTACTAGCAGGAATAAAACACTGTAGGGAAAACATGTTTGAACCCAGAGAATTCACTCTGTAGATAGTATAGGTATATATTTCATTCCACAGAAGTTAGTAAAATAAGATTTCTGATAAGGGGAAATGTGTAATGGGATAAATGTAGTCTGGGCTTATAATAATGTGCAACAGAAGTATATGATGTTCCATATATTCACAGAACAATTAATCTAGTATTTCATATATACTAAATGGTTTCCCCGAATCAGATTTTTCCCAAATTTTACTGTGCTTAGTTAGATATAGCATCCTAAAAAGAACATGGGAGATAAATGGAATCCAGAACAGATAGAGAAATTGTTGTCCTGGGGCTGGAGAGATGGCTCAGAGTTTAAGAGCACTGGCTGTTCTTCCACAGGTCCTGTCTTCAATTCCCAGAAACCACATGTTGGCTCATAACCATCTATGAGACCTGGTGCCCTCTTCTGGCAGGCAGGCATACATGCAGACAGAACATTGTATACATAATAAATAATTGAAAAAAAGAGAAATGGTTGTCCAAAACCACAGAAATTCAATGTGTTTTTCTTCATGTTTAAAGGAAACTCCTGGTATATACAGTACTTAACAATGAAACACATTATCATGCTAATATATGCTTGAACATGGTTTCTTCTTTTGTGTCTCATTAAAATACAACAAATATCTTAACCTTACAGCAAATCATAGAGTATTCCAAACAATTATTCTGATAAAATGATAATATTGTTGACATATTATTTAATTATCTGCTGTAATTCAAAGTCTCCATACATTTCTAAACTGCTGATTTATCATAACACTCAATCGTCTGGACACAATATTATGTTCTTCAAAATTTGGGATTGCAATTAAATTCAGTTATTTTGGTTACAGGCTATTAAAATGCATAATACCAAGAGTCTTATTAATTATTTAAATTTACAGATCACACTTTTCCAACATTAAGTAAAATATGCTCTAACCAAACATTTGAAATTATTTTTATTGCATTAGGTACTACAATATTCTATGATGTCACATTTACCTCTTTTTCCTCTACTACATAAAATCATATTCTTTCCCTTATTTTTCATCATCCTTGACATAGATTCTCATAACGCTGCTCTTTTTGGCATTTGTGACAGGCACATTAATCATTATCAAATGTAATTAATATAATGTGATTCTATACTGAAATATGTGATAGGGCACTACTTAAGCTACTTCAAATACCCTTGAGTAACACTCATTACTTCATGTAAAACTGAGAAAGAAACACTATTATGAAGGTAACATCAAGAAATTCAATAACACATAAAAAAGATAAAAGAAATTCAATAACACTATTTATTCATATGTTTCAATATAAGGAAGTCATTAAAGATAGAATGCAAATAAAAGGAGTACAGACTTAAACAGAGAACTCTCAACAGAGGAATCTAAAATGGTTGAAAGACACTTAAGGAAATGTTCAACATCCTTAGTCATCAGAGAAATGCAAATCAAACAACTCTGAGATTCCATCTTACACCTGTAAGAATGGCCAAGATCAAAAACACTGATGACAACTTATGCTGGAGAGGTTGTGGGGAAAAGGGAACACTTCTGCATTGCTGGTAGGAATGCAAGCTGGACAGCTCCTTTGGATGTCAGTGTGGTGATTTCTCAGAAAATTAGGAAACAACCTTTCTCAAGACCCAGTAATACCATTTTTGGGTATATATCCAAAGGATGCTCAATCGTTCCACAAGGACAAGTGCTCAACTATGTTCATAGCAGCTTTGTTTGTCATAGCCAGAACTTGGAAACAACCTAAATGCCCCTCAACTGAAGAATGGAGTACGACACAGCAAAAAAAAAAAAATAATAATAACAACAGCTTGAATTTTGCAGGAAAATGGATGGAGCTAGAAAACATTATTCTGAGTGAGGTAACCCAGACACAGAAAAACAATTATCACATGTACTCACTCATAGGTGGTTTTTGAACTTAAAGCAAAGAAAACCAGCCTACAAACCAAAATCCCGCAGAACTTAGATAACAATGTAGACACTAAGAGAAACTTGTATAGATATAATATATCTATGGAAAGTAGACAGTAGAAGAAGACAAGATGTCCTGAGTAAATTGGAAACATGTGGGCCTTGGGGGAGAAATGAAGAGGAGAGGGGAGAGGTAGGGAGGGGAGCAGAGAAAAATATAGAGCTCAATAAATATCAATAAAATAAAATAAAAAAAGAATGCGAAGAAATAGAAAATTACAAGCAGAGTAGGCCCAAGGATTTCCTGCTCCATTATGAACAAAGAGTTTTTCCAAATTTTCTATTTTAATCCTGAATGACTCTGAAGCTACTTTAATTTTTTTTATTTTATATTAAGATGGTATCTTAATGATTATGAATACTTTAGCATTTATATACCCATCCTATGTCCCAAGCACTTAGGTAATTAATCTTTAAAACACCCTTGTGAGAAGAGGAAGTGTTATTATGCCTACTTGAAACATTAAAAGCAGATTCACACAGAGAGGTTTGGAATTAAGGAAACCATCTTGCACACAATGAAATGACATTTTGAGGATGAGAAATTACAAATACAAATCAAAAAGCCAAAATTATACTTATGTGACTTTGATAGCAGCAATTTATTTTCTGTCATGCCAATCAACACTACCCATCCTGTATTAATTAGTAAAACGAAATAGGCACTGATAGCAGAAAGCCACAGCTAACACTAGCTTGAGAGAGTAAATGAGTGGAGATGGCTTAACAATAGCACTGACTTATCTTCTGCCTAGCAAATCAGCTGGATTTTTTTCATAAGTTTAAACTTTCTATTTCTCTGTGATCTAATACTTTTATTCCTATATTTTGATTAATTGGCTATTTCGTCCATTACAGAACTTATTTTTTAAATTAATCATGTTTACATGCATAGGTTACAGAGACTCTGCTAATCAATGCATTTACAGTACAGTTATAAACTGATCAATAAGGACTCATTGTCATTTTACTTCTATCTTCAAACCTTGAAACTGTTTTAGTTTAAAATGTAGAGCTCTTTTTCTAAGAAAATAAAAATAAGGATTCCCTAAAATAAGGGGTATAAAAATTTCCCATTGCCATTTATGTTTTCATTGTCTTAATACATTTTCTTATTTTGCTTGCTGATAATTCCTTGTAAACAAATGATATTATGAGAGAAATGCTTCAAAGAGTTAAGCAAAAAATAAAGTTACCATATATGATTCTAAGAACCATGCTTCCTTAGGGATACAGTTTTCCTGTAACCTATTAAATCTACATAGTCAATACATTCTCTATTATCGCAACTACCTGTTCTATCACACTAACTGTAACACACACACACACACACACACACACACACACAAATGCATCTGTTTAGTTTGTTATTTAATAAATAAAGATTGCCTGATGATCAAAGTGCTGAGTTATTCACTAGTTAGCCATAGAGGCCAGGCAGTGGTAGCACACACCTTTGATTCTAGCACTCCTGTGGCAGAAGCAGATGGACCTCTGTGCATTCAAGGTCACCTTGAACTACAAGAGATTGATCCTGTTTACAAGAGAAAAAGCCAGGACGTCATTGGTTCATACCTTTAATCCCAGTATTTTGGAGTCACATGCCTTTAATCCCAACACTAGGAAGGTGGAAGGAAGGGATATGGCTGGGCAGAGAGAGGAATATAAGGCAGAGGAGACAGGAGCTGAAGGCATTCAGTCTGAGGATTCACAGAGAAAGGATCTTACCCTGCTTAAGTCTGAGGATTCCATAGAGGTAAGAAGTCTCTCTAGCGATGGTCTTTATTTTATGATCCTTCAGGTTTTACCCCTAATATCTGACTCCAGATTTTTAATATTACGTCCAATTAAAATTTGCACTGCACATACACAATTTTACTTTCTTATCACATAACAGTACAAACTACTTTTAATCATTAACTAGCTAGCTATGAAAGAAATGCTGTTGCTTCCTTTTTTGGAATATTTTGAGATTTTTGCAATTTACCTGTGTGTTACTCAAAACAAATCTCAGACTATAGAATGGCAACTTTAACCCCAAATCAACAATTCCCTTATTCACTTATTCATTTGCTAATCAAATTCCCCCACAGCTTTTGGTGTTGCCTGTTTCTCACTAGAACTCAGTCTTCTTTTTCTTATAAACAACAGCAGCAAAACTGTATAAATATTTTCTTGATGATTTCAAGTTTTCTACCTAGCTTCTAGTAACCTATTTCTCCTGACTTATCTCTTTAATTATTTTTTTTTCTCACTGATCTAAACACATTCAAATTTGCCACTATTGTAACTTTTTGGCACACAAATGGAGAATTACTTAATGGCTAAAAAAGAAATCTGTGGTCTTTTTTCTGATTTGGATACTGACTGCCTTACTAGTTTGGGGTTAAAATGTTCAAATTACTTAAAGTGTTCTTCCTTTAATTTTCTAAAGTGAAAAATTTATGCAGTCATAAGTCCTTATGATTGTTATGGTTGCCATATTTAGAAGTTAATAGATTACTATTTTATAATGTTACTCAGAGGTAATATTTCTTTGTTATTTATTTTTCTCTCATGTGTTACATCTTGACTGCAGTTTTCCCTTCCTCTCCTCTATCCACCTCTTTTTTTTGCCTCATATCTACCCCCTTCCACCTTGCCTCATATAAGAGCTGATCTCCCTGGAATGTCAACAAAGTACAACATAAAAAAATACAATAAGACCTAGAACATAGTCTCACATCAAGGCTGGCTATGGTAACCCATTAAGAGGGCAAATGTCCCAAAGGCAGGCTAAAGCATCAGAGACACAACCACTCCTACTGTTATAAATCCCATAAGAATTCCAAGCTACCCAATCATAACATATATTTAGAGGACTTAGGTCAGACCCAAACAGGTTCTTTGTTCTCTATGAGCCCACTTGAGTTCCAGTCAGTGGAATCTGAGAGTGTTCTTGTAGTGCTCTTGACACCTTTAGCTCCTCCAATCCTCCCTCCCCTTCTCCAGAAGGACTCCACAAGATCTGCTTAATATTGTCTTTGAGACTCTGAAGGTACTCCTTTTAGTTGCTGTATGAAATCTCTCAGATGACAATTATGTTAGGATCCAGTTGCTACAGTCAAAAAAACTAGGTTGGGGGTTTTGTGATTCAGTTATTGGCCCTCTCTCTCCACTTAGTTACAGGAGATGGCCAAAGGCTAACACTTTTGAAGTGTGTCTGGACATACATATGTTTGGTTGATGTCAATACTTAAGCTACTGGTACCTTGTATTTATTGTATTGCAATTATGATTTTTCTTGTAAGTCATTTTGTGAATTTATTAATATATCTTTAGTGCCTACATATTTGAACTGTTGTCACTAAATAATAATTTTTAATTTTTTAAATTTTATTTATTTCAGATTAGATTCTATTCCATCTTTAAATCTGGCAAATGATGTGTTATCTTCAGAGATGTAATTCAATTTTCCTCTTGTAAAGCTTTCCAAAAATTATACAAAAAATTGTTATTATGTTCACCATGTAATGTTTTGGAACTCTCATTGTTTTTCCTTTCCCAATGAAGAGCTAGGTCCCAGAAGGAAATACAGTTACATACTGAGCTTAATATCTCTAGAATATTTCTTTGTCATTTCTAGGAATATAACTTGTCTTCACCTTTTGATATATTAACACATTTTTTTCCTTTAACAATCCAAGGTAGTTACGACTATCCAGTGTAAGTTTATTTGTGATTACTTTTAGCTCAGTGAAGAGATATAATACCCATTACAGTTAAAGTAGAAGACAAAAAAAGATGCTCAACTCTGATATTTCTCTGACCATGGTTTTACTTCTTTGAACCCCAAAATTATAAATGAGAGCTGCATTATACTTGTATAACTTTAAATGATAACCTAAAAATCATTAGAGATTATTTTACACTCGTATGAAAATGAGAAAGAAATGTAACATTTGCTTCTACCATGCATACTTATAAGTAAGAGGAGCTAAGTTGTGGAAGTTTATTTGCAGGAATCCTGAAACAATTTAATTTACCATTCATTAAGATTATTATTTTTTTTTTTTGCTTTCAATTCCCCATGTAGTTATTTCTCAGTTGGCTGTGGGAAAAAAAATGAATAGTCACAATCATACCTGATTGAATTTAAGAAAAACAAATGAAGTTGACATTAGACATATATGAAAGAAAATAATTTCTCAGATATTTTTCAAATATAAAGTATATATAATTACATAAATTGTAATACAATAGCAGCTACACATTTATCCAAATATTCTAAGACTACTGTGTGTACTACTAAACATTTCTAACTATTGTTATTTTCATGATATCTATGCTAATATACATACTAATGAATACATGTGTATATTTTGATCTTATTATGCTAATATACATGCGAATGAATATATGTGTGTATTTTGATCATTTTGATCTTCATGTAATTTGAGAACCAGCTTCCTAAAAATAGATTGGGTTGTTATACCAGTATTTGTGATGATAACTTATCAATCTATACATCATTAAAATAAGATTTTCTAAGTTAACAAAATTTGAAGTATTCAAGAAAAATTTCCAATTCATTTTTCAAACGAGACTAAAAATATTTAAAAAGTTTCAAACTATTTTATCTTTTCTATGTTCTGTAGAATGTCTGGCAGACTTTTTCAGGTAGCAGGTACCACAAAGGACCATCTCATCTTTAGGCAAGTTGAGCAGTTATTTCTCTGTTGGTCCTGCATGTCCAGTTAGGTAGTCTAGGCAAGAGCAGCTTCTTGCCAAAATCGCTAGCAAACTCCATAGGGAACCCCTTTGATGTCCATCTTCCTCTTGAAGTTATTGGTGCTGACAGGAGCATATGTGTCTTACTATCATGAAAAGTCCTAAATTCTTAAAATATTTTAAATGCCATATTCTGTAGATATCTTGATAATTTGAAGAATATCTAACTGATATATCTATAAAACCTAACTAACATGACTACAAACTTGACTATTATAAATGATTATCTATTAAATTATATTTCTTAATTAAATGAGATGAAGAAATACAATAGCTTAATCAATAGTAGAAATATAATATAACACAACTGAACTTAAATTTGTGTCAATAGACCAAGATCCATACCAAAGCAAATCTCTATAACATATCCCCCTTTAAATGTAAAACAACATTCATGAATAATATTTGATAATTTGGGCATAGTTCTCTAGACTATTTTCTGCTATTAATCTGGTCTTTCGTGGTGTATCCTATGTGTAAAGTTTATCTGAGTCAGCAGGGTGAAGTAATTTTTTGGGGGGTGTTCACAAAAACCTTTCATGGGGTCTCAGTCCATCAAACCATATTAGTCTAGATGCAATCCACAGGTTCTCATCCTCTGTGGAAACAAAAAAAAAATTCTTTTCCAAAGCAACATATCCTTAGACCCAAATTCTGATGTCAAGATACATTTATAATATACATGCTAGTTTAGCCTAGCAGTCCATACAATAAAATTTCTCTTTGTACTTAGTTCTTTCACAATCAAAAATTTCAAAGAAGACACAGTAATATTAATAATCCACTCTCTGTTATATTCCATCTTAATGCAGCTTATTTATTTTTACTCTAATATTTTATAATATTTATTTTATTATCTTTACTACTTTAATCTATGACTGTCCATATACACTGTTCCTTTAAAGACTTTGTTTTAAACCATTTATTTCTTCTAATAACTCTGTATACTCTTTTTCTTCTCTCTCCCAGGCCTACATATATTTATCCAACACCGTGACTCATTTAGAGGTTTTTTTATGTCTGAATCTGTCCTATTGTGTATCTGTTAGCGTGTTAGCATGAAGTTATACCACATGTGTGCAAATGCCTCCAGAGGTCAGAAGAAGGCACTGGATCCCCTAGGATAAGTGTTTAAAAGATTTGTGAACTCCCAGTGTGGGTCCTTGGAACTGAACCTGTGTTCAACTATAGATTACTAAGCCATCTCTCCAGTTCCTTAATACTTATTTTAAGATGTATTCAAGATTGTTGTAGAGATAAGGCATAAGGTAAATCTAAGTCTTTGGAAATACAAAAATTGAAAATGAACTATAAAATATAATTTTGGAAACTTCAAAATCCCAGTAACATATATATTTTTTGAAGAATTAATAAGATTTAGTTTCTCATATTTTCTTCCTTTGAAACACTGAGAATGGGGATATTTATGTAACACACACACATACATGCATACATAACAGAAAATCTATGTATATGAACACTAATACTAGTTATATCTCTGAAGCAGAATAGGTGATTTTGATCATTAGATTGATATACATTTCAAAATTTATAAAATAAAAACATTCTAGAATCTGGAGAAAATGTTATGCATATGTCCATTTATTGGTGGATTGATTATGTCCCTTCAGATGGATGTTTCTTCAGGAGAACATATTGTGTTAAAAAAAATAGTACAGTTTAAAACACTTTGCCTTTTGGGAAAATACTTTCACCTTGAGAATGAGTGTCTGATTTAACACAATTCTGAAAAATGAAATCATTCCATATTTTATATTTAAGTTTCCAACAGAAGATGAGTCACAGCTTAAAGGCAGATCTTCTCTCCTTAAAGATCTACATTAGAAGTGGATCTCACTTCAGATTCATCAAAAGTACATCACAAGTTTTTCTCCTTATTTTAGGGTTTTATTTAATTACAGATATAGTCAGCTTTACAACCAAGAATAACCATCACACTCTCTTAGCCTTTACAAATGAGCACATATATGTACATTTAAGTATGAACACACAACAAATCTGTGCATGAAAGCAACATTATTAATTTTGATTGTAGATGAAGGTATTTCAGATTTTAATCTTTCTATTCTCTAAACTTTTCTGCAATTTAATTTTTTCAAATTACAGTTATAAAATATGAAGTAATTAAAAATATAAAAACAAACAATTTTGCATTATTCCAGAAAATACATTATTTATGCATATATATCTTTCCAAAAATTACTATTAGGAAGATATAATTTTAAGAAGTTATATGTATAATCCTGCTGGACTTTCTCTGTATTTTCAGTGCATTGACATTCAGGGGTTTTCTAAATAAAAATGATTTTTATGTTGTTTGCCTTCACTGGATCTATAGGTAAGCAAAAATCTTCGTCACGAAGTTCAATTTTAGCAGTTCTAACTTTAGATGTAAAAAAAATTACAAGGGTAATTCATCTAACTTAAAATGAGCTGGAAAAGACAAGCTTTATAATGCCCATTTCAAATGGCTGTTACAGAGATCATGAGGCCTTGGGAAAGCTATAAGTTGTCTACATTAAAAAGAGTCAGGAAGATATTTCCTGTATAAAGAGGAATTATATTTCTATTTATACTGGCACAGAACTTTGCTGGCTGTTCTTGCCTGGTTATAGTGCTTGATGCTGATGGTACAAACTAAATACACATCATTTTGTGAGAGTAATAAAAACAACTATTTGGAAAAATAATGTACTGAAGTAAAGAAATCTAATTGTGTTTATTGTTGTGAATTTCAACTTAACCTAAAGTTCCATGATAAAACCTGGGTCTCAACAAATCTTAACATTTATACTTTTTAAAAACCTCTAATGCCAATAACAACAATCATAATAATTAAAATCATAGTCTTAAGCTGTATATGAAAAATAAAGACAAATTATATTTTACTTTTTTTCCACTTAAGTTGCAATAAAAATTTTATTTTGATTGCAACATTCTAAGATGTTTCCACTGTTGATTGTAGGGTTTTCCAATAGATGTGGTTAGATGGCCATGGGTTAAAGGTAATAAGTAATATGTATGTGTATGATTCATATCTACATGTACATTTACAATGAAATTTAGCTACAACATGTTTTATGTACAAGAAGTTCATCTACAAAAAATATTAATCATAAAATAGCATGAATCTGTTTGTATTTTAAAAGAATAGATGCTAAAATTTTATAATTTACTCAATAGCTAATTACTTTAGATATTTTATATTTTAATAACACAAATGTTTCATTTATATTATATTTTCCAACACTCTAGAGTTGGTAAAATACAGTATCTCACAAGATAATGAATAAGATATTACATTCTTTCAGTTTGGTAGTATTTTAGCTGTCTTGCTTTTTCATGTATTGATTAATTTAATGATTTGTGTGTGTGTGTGCATGTGTGTGCATGTGTTTGTGTGTCTATGGTTGAATGTGCGTGGTTGTGTGAAGGTCAAATAACAGCATACCAACATAGGTTCTTAGATACTCCCCTTCTCTTCTATCTGTGAGACAATGAGTTAACTCAGGGGCTCAATCATCTTATTCCTATTTTGACTTTCAAGGTTGCTACAGCAAGCATTTAGAAACTCAAAATGATAAAGTATATAAGAAAATCAACTAAAACACTTTCATTTTTTTAAATTTAATATTATGAAAATGTGTTCTACATTAAAATGTATGCTACAGAATGTATGTGGTACGAGGGGTGCAACCAGCCCACTGAGTGGGGCTGATCTATTGGGAGCTCACCAAGGCCAGCTGGACTGTGACTGAAAAAGCATGGGATAAAACCGGACTCTCTGAACATGGCGAACAATGAGGGCTGATGAGAAGCCAAGGACGATGGCACAGAGTTTTGATCCTACTTCATGTTCTGGCTTTGTGGGAGCCTAGCCAGTGTGGATGTTCACCTTCCTAGACATGGACAGAGAGGGGAGGACCTTGGACTTTCCACAGGGCAGGGAACCCTGACTGCTCTTAGAACTGGAGAGGGAGGGAGAGAGGAGTGGTGATAGGGGAAGAAGGCTGGGAGGAGGGGGAGGGAAAGGGGAGGCTGGGAGGATGGGGAAACTTTTTTTTTTTTCCTTTTCTCAATAAAAAAAAAAAGAATGTATGTGGTATATTTTTATTTTTTATATATTTTATTTTTTGAATGTTTGTCCTTTAGCTTAGGCTTTCCCTATCTCTTTTAACTCAAATTGACTACTTCTATTAATGTATCTTCTGACATTTGGCTTTTGCATCTCTTCCATTCTGTATGTCTGAATTTTCTGCCTCTTCCCAGTGACTCTGTCTCTCCTCTTTCCAGAGTCCTCTTTCTGTCAGGAAGTCCCACTCATACTCTCTTTCCTAGCTATTGGTTATTCAGCTCTATATTAAACCAATCACAGCAATACATCTTTTCATAGTATACAAATATCCCACAGCAGTACCCCTTTTGTCTAATTAAAAAGGAAAGATTTTAATTCTAACATAGTAAAACTGTATACAATAAGAAAAATTATCAGATAATTATTGCATTCAGAATATCCAGTCCATCAGTATTTGGCAAATTCAGAGAAAATACTCTATTATAATTTATTCTATCTTGATGAATCTAATGTTTTATACCTAAAACATTTCCTGTTATAATTTGTATTAACATCCAAAAATATTGTTTAACCCTTAAATATTTTATTAAATAAACAAATTATACTTTGTTGTCTCTCAGCCTTATAAACTTTACATTTCTTTTTTTTTTTTATTGAGAAAAGGAAAAAAAGTATCTGCCTCCTCCAAGCCTCCCATTTCCCTTCCCCTTCTTCCCCTCCCTGCACTCCTCTCCCCCTCCCTCTCCAGTCCAAAGAGCAGTCAGGGTTCCCTGCCCTGTGAAAAGTCCAAGGTCCGCCCCCCTCCATCCATGTCTAGGAAGGTGAACATCCAAACTGGCTAGGCTCCCACAAAGCCAGAACATGAAGTAGGATCAAAACCTCGTGCCATTGTCCTTGACTTCTCATCAGCCCTCATTGTTCACCATGTTCAGAGAGTCCGGTTTTATCCCATGATTTTTCAGTCACAGTCCAGCTGGCCTTGGTGAGCTCCCAATAGATCAGCTCCACTGTCTCAGTGGGTGGGTGCACCCCTCGTGGTCCTGACTTCCTTGCTCATCTTCTCCCTCCTTCTGCTCCTCATTGGGACCTTGGGAGCTCAGTCCAGTGCTCCAGTGTGGGTCTCTGTCTCTATCTCCATCCATCAACAAATGAAGGTTCTATGGTGATATGCAAGATATTCGTCAGTATTGCTATAGGATAGGGTCATTTCAGATTCCCTATCCTCAGCTGCCCAAGGGACTAACTGGGGACATCACCTTGGGCTCCTGGGAGCCACTCTAGGGTCAAGTCTCTTGCCAACCCTAAGGTGGCTCCCTTAACTAAGAATTGTGGTTCCGTGCTCCCCTATCAAACCTTCCTTTATCCCAATTTTCCTGTTTCCCCAAGTTTCCCCCATCCTCCCCTTCTCACTTTTCTCTCCCCATCTCCCCTTACCCCCATCCCACCCCAACCCCAAGATCCCAATTTTCTCCCCGGCAATTTTGTCTGCTTCCATAGCCAAGAGGATAACTATATGTTTTTCCTTGGGTTCACCTTCTTATTTAGCTTTTTTAGGTTTACCAATTGTAGTCTCTGTGACCCTTATTTATAACTAGAAACCAATTATGAGTGAGTACATCCCATATTCATCTTTTTGGGTCTGGGTTACCTCACTCAGGATAGTGTTTTCTATTTCCATCCATTTGCATGCAAACTTCGAGAAGTCATTGTTTTTTATCGCAGCCTAGTACTCTAATGTGTATATATTCCACACTTTCTTCATCCATTCTTCCATTGAAGGGCATCTAGGTTGTTTCCAGTTTCTGGTACATTTCTTTTGTAAGATTTTTTTTTTTAGTTTATTTGAGAAAGTAATTTTACCTAGCCTTCACCTTCAATCACAGACTCAAAAAAGATCAAATTTTAACTGTGTAAACAGTAAGTTCAGAGCAAGCAACTTCCAAAACTATAGAAATGACAGAAATCACTGATGCTGGACAGTCACACAAGTTTCCTCTGCATGTTGTGTTATCAATTATGAGTCTACAGGTCTAGAATATCTGACATGCATTTTAATAAAGCAGGAATTTTAAAAGACTGTTCTAACTTGTCTTGGTAAATATGGTGTGTGTTCTACTTGTTCACTTTGGGCAACATACAGTCAGCAGTCAAGGTAAGAGAGGTACCTTTGCCCAGTGTCTAACATTGTCATAAATGAAAGCAAATCCCTGCTAGAGGTTCATTTATGCCCATCATCCTTTGTTGACGTTTATTGGTACTGTCAAGGGCAGGCATGTCTCACTGTCATGAAAACCTGATGCTATTAAAACATCTTGAATGCCATATTCTAAAGGTCTCTGAAGTGTTTAAAAACCAATTCTCTATCAAAAATAGATCTCTGTTTTACCCTGAACATATACCTATATGTCTGCAAGTTTGATTGTTACAGATGAGCATGTACTAACTTACATTTCTTAATTATCCTAACCAGTTTATAATAATAGCCATTAAGGACTGAAACTTTATATTGTATTTTAAAATGAATAATGTCTTAAACAAGAGTAGAAACATATATACAGCATGTTAAAACACAAGTAACTTAAAAATTGTATAAGTATAGAGAAGTTCATATCAAAATAAAATATTTCAGTCAGTAGTTGCTTCTTTGTGGTTTAAAAGTTGATTTAATTATGTACTCTTTTTATTCTATAATTACTATATTTCCCTTTTTTTTCTTTTCAAAGGAGATTTCCTTTTTTTCTTTTTATTAAGAATTTCCACCTCCTCCCATTTCCCTCCCCCTCCCCCCACACCCCCATACCCTCCTTCTCCAGTCCAAAGAGCAGTCAGGGTTCCCTGCACTGTGGGAAGTCCAAGGTCCTACACCCTTCATCCAGGTCTAGGAAAGTGAGCATCCAAACAGACTAGGCTCCCACAAAGCCCGTACATGCAGTAGAATCAAAGCCAGTGCCATTGTCCTTGGCTTCTCAGTCAGCCATCATTGACAGCCACATTCGGAGAGTCCGGATTAATCACATGCTCCATCAGTCCCAGTCCAGCTGGCCTTGGTGGGCTCCCATTAGATCAGCCCTACCGTCTCAGTGGGTGGGCTCACCATTCGCGGTCCTGACTTCCTTGCTCATATTCTGCCTCCTCCTGCTCCTCATTTGGAGCTTGGGAGCTCAGTCCAGTGCTCCAATGTGGGTCTCTGTCTCTATTTCCATCCATCGCCAGATGAGAAGCTTCTGTAAAGCAAAGGATACTGTTATTAAGACAAAAAGGCAACCTACTGATTGGGAGATCTTCACCAACCCCGCATAAGACTAAAGTCTGATCTCCAAGATATAATAAGAACTCAAGAAACTAGACTTTATGCTAACTAACCCAATTAAAAAAATGGGGCACTGAACTGAACAGAGAATACTCTACAGAAGAAGTTCAAATGGCCAAAAACACTTAAGGTCATGCTCAACCTCTTTAGTGATCAGGGAAAGGCAAATCAAAGCAACTTTGAGATACCATCTTACACCTGTCCGAATGGCTAAAATCAAAAACACCAATGATAGCCTTTGCTTAGGAGGAATTGGTGTAAGGGGAACACTCATCCATTGCTGGTGGGAATGCAAACTTTTGCAACCACTTTTGGAAATCAGTGTGTCAGTTTCTCAGAAAGTTTGGGATCAGCCTACCCCAGGATCAAGAAATACCACTCTTAGGAATATACCCAAGAGATGCCCTATCATATTACAAAAGCATTTGTTCAACTATGCTCATAGCAGCATTATTTGTAATAGCCAGAACCTGGAAACAACCTAGATGCCCCTCAATGGAAGAATGGATAAAGAAAGTGTGGAATATATACGCATTAGAGTACTACTCTGTGGTAAAAACAATGACGTCTTGAATTTTGCATGCAAATGGATGGAAATAGAATACACTATCCTGACTGACGTAACACAGACCCAAAGAGATGAATATGGTATGTACTCACTCATAAGTGGATTCTAGCCATAAATAAAAGACATGGAGCCTATAATTCGGGATCCTAGAGAAACTAAATAAGAAGGTGAACCCAAAGAAAAACATAGTTATCTTCCTGGATATTGGAAGTAGACAAGATTGCCATGCAAATGTTGGGAACTTGTGGGGGTTAAGAGGATAGGGGGAGAGAGAAGGGAGAAGGGGATGATTGGGAGAGCTTGGGGGAATGGGATGTTTGGGATGGAGGAAGGGTGGATTTGGGAGCAGGGAAGTAGATATCTTAATTAAGGGAGCAATTTTAGGGTTGGCAAGAGACAGGTGTTCAAGGAGATGTCCCCAGCTTGTTCCTTGGGCAGCTGAGGAGAGGATACCTGAACTGGCCCTATCCTATAGCCACATTGATGAATATCTTGCATATTACCATTGAACCTTCAAAGGAGATTTCTGAATCTAACCTGCTTTGTTTAGTTTTTCTCCATTGATGGAGAAGGACCATCTTTCTCTCTGTTGTTTCATTGGTTAAATAAAGAAACTGCCTTAGCCCTTTAATAGGACATAAAATTAGGTAGGCGGAGTAAACAGAACAGAATGCTTGGAGAAAGAAGCTGAGTCAGTGAGTCATCATGATTCTCCCACTCCAGACAGACACAGGTTAAGATCTTCCCTTGTAAGCCAGCTCGTGGGGCTACACAGATTATTAGAAATGGGTTAGATTAATATGTAAGAGAAAGCCAATAAGAGGCTGGAACTAATGGGCCAAGCAGTGCTTAAATGAATACAGTTTGTATGTTGTTATTTCGGGGCATAATTTAGCCAGGTGGCTGGGTGCCGGGATGCAGCCCCGCCACTCTTATCACAACAGAGTGGCGCCCAACGAGGGGGGTAAATCCACTTAAAAACCTGAGATGGCTTTAAAAAGGAGAGAGAGAGAGAGTTTAACACAGTTTATTGCTGCTTATGAGTGGCATGCTGCAGAGAAAATTTCCTGACTCAGCAGCCACAACAGGAAAAAAGCTACAGTTTTAAACCACTGCTTTCTGGGCTGTGCCACCATTGCAATCTCTGTCTGGCCCCTGTGGGAGACAGAGCTTTTGAATGGGACATTTGGAGTAAAGCTCTAAGGCTTGCTTGATGGCAATGTGGACTACTGTGTGCCTGGAACTGTATATGGCTCAGGGGCACCAAATAGCTCTAAGGCAGGAGCAGCTTGGCTCAGCTCTGCCATGCTGAACTGTGCTGGTTTCAGACAGGAACTACCGTAATTACCATAAAAACAGCACAGTTAAGATTTCTACTGGGCAGGACACAGGTGGTACCATATTACCTGTACATGGTACAACTTAAGTTTTTAAGAACCGCTTAACATTTTAAAAAATGCTCCTGGATAGAAAAAAAAAAAAATTACAGATTCACAATGAAACTGATTCAGACACTGCTGGATAAATGTACATAGGCTTGGGAGAGAAAAAAATATAAAAAATAAAATTAATGTCTTAAAAAACGGTAATGTCTTTAAAAAGACAAAATACAGATAGTTAAGAGATTTAAAAAAATAAAAAAAATAAACCACATAAAAATGAAAAATTCATAAAGAGTCTGGATTATGTACACTGTGTTTTCTTTAAAATTTTTGACTATAAAGGAACTAAATACAGAGAGACATTTCATTATATGGGCTGCCAAATGAAACCAGAATGGATATCATGAGGGTATGCCATCAAAATTTGGGTCTAAGGATATGATGCTTTAAAAAGGGTCTTCTTTTGTTTTCACAGAGGACCAGACCCTAAGGATTGCGTCTATCCCGATATGGTATGATAGACCACACCCTCCTGAAAGGTTGCTGTGAACACCCTCAAAAAATTACTTCATAAGCCGGGCGGTGGTGGCACACGCCTTTAATCCCAGAACTTGGGAGGCAGAGCCAGGCGGATCTCTGTGAGTTCAAGACCAGCCTGATCTACAAGAGCTAGTTCCAGGACAGGCTCCAAACCCACAGAGAAACCCTGTCTCGAAAAACCAAAAAAAAAAAAAAAAAAAAATTACTTCACTCAACTGCCAACTGAGATGACCCTGGCACACAGATTATACCATGAAAGGCCTAATTAATGATGCCCCCATTCAGCAGAAAGCAGTTTGGAGAAAAAACTGCGCCCATGTTCCCAAAATATTGTTTATAAATGTTCTTTTACATTTAAAGGGGGAAATGATATAGATATGAATAATTTGCATTGGTATGGATTTTAAGGTCAATTTCGTTATATGTATATGTATTTCTGATATTGATTAAGGTATTATGATTGTGTAGTTCATTTAAAATGTAATGTATAATAGGAAATATAGGTTGCTAATGGATAATTATGGATAATAGTAAAGCTTGTTGTCATGTTAGGTAGATTTTCTAGATATATAGAGATACATTTCAGTTAGATAGACATTCTTCATATCTTTCAAAGACTGCAAAATATAGCATTTTAAATGTTTTAATAACTTAGGGCTTTTCATGACAAGGAGACACGTCTGCTCCTGGCAGCATCAGCTACTTCAAGAGGAAGATGGACATCAAAGAGGATCCTTATGGAGCTTGATAGCCATTTGGGCAAGAAACTGCTCTTGCCTGGACTGATGCATAAATTGGACACACAGAACCCACAGAGAGAGGACTGCTAAACTTGCCTAAAGGTGAGATGGTGTTTGGGGGTTCATGACTCATGAAAGAATCTGTGAGACATTCTGCAGGACACAGCAGATAGTGACTAAACTGTCTTTAAAATTTCCTGCTTCATGGATACTATGGGCCTGAAGGCCGAAGATGGATGCCCCAATGGTACAGAGGTACTTTGGGTGATTGTCCAGGCAGTGAGATGTCTCTGTCATTTCTAGAGTTTTGGATTTCTTGTTTGCTTAAGTAATATTATATCCTTCTGGAGTCTTTGATAGAGTTAAAGAATGGTTACTTATAGTTATAGTTTTCCTTAGTTATAATAAAGGATACAATAGATATAAATACTGTAACTGTAATTCTTCCTTGATAACTGTTTGTTATATGTAATCTTACTATGTTAAAGTTAAAGCCTTCCTTTTTGTTTAAACAGAAAAAGGGGAAATGATGGAGGAGGGTCATCTTTCTATCTGTTGTTTCATTGGTTAAATAAAGAAACTGCCTTGGCCCTTTAATAGGACATAAAATTAAGTAGGTGGAGTAAACAGAACAGAATGCTGGGAGAAAGAAGCTGAGTCAGTGAGTCGCCATAATTCTCCCACTCCAGACAGATGCAGGTTAAGATCTTCCCTTGTAATCCAGCTTGTGGGGCTACACAGATTAATCGAAATGGGTTAGATTAATATGTAAGAGCTAGCCAATAAGAGGCTGGAACTAATGGGCCAAGCAGTGCTTAAATGAATACAATTTGTATGTTGTTATTTTGGGGTATACGCTAGCCAGGCGGCCGGATGCCGGGACGCAGCCCCGCCGCTCTTATCACAACACTCCATGACATAACTGGTAACAACTTTAACCAATCCCCTTACAAGATGGCAGAGATTTATAACAACAAAATGATCAAAAGCCACCTACCAGTCTTAGGAATATAGGCATTATGTTCTCTACATTGACTCCTGATTTATAGGGCTGATATCATCTTTAGAGGTCTCTAAGAAAATCTATATAATAATAATTATGAAGTCCATGAAGAACTAGCTGTATCATTTGTTGTTCAGTCTCTATGTGATATGAAAGTGCAAAGCTAATCTGACCTCCATACTGAAATAATATGTGAGAATGGACCAACTTAGATGCCAGTTTTGAAGTTGTTCTAGATGGAAAGATTTATAGAAAATGCAATTAAGACATTCTGAGTGGCTAGATCACTTGGTATACTTGTATGCTTTTATTCATTTCTGGCTCTTTGGTTCTGAATACATACAAACTTATAAAGGAAACATAAATATCTGCATTAACATAAGTAAGGAATGTACAGTATATTGTACTGTACATCTAAGGATGATTTTCTATTCTTTGTTTGAGAAGGTTAAAATCATCTGTCAACTTTATAAATTCATTTGGACTGTATAATCAAACTGTAATATAAATCTCTTTTCATGCCATATAAAATAATAAGTCATGAGAACTCTGTATCCAAGTTGATATATTATGTCTCCTTCTATATAATAACTGTTCTTATAGCCAGGATTCAGCTTATATATTATCACTTTGTAGTTCTTTTATGATTCTTCCTTCATTCTCATAGTAGAGATTTTCAGGAGGTCTTCCTCAATCAATCCTGATCTTTATGGAATTTGATGAAACCCATAGCTTTTTGTTTTCTATGAAAACGATGGCACAACCTCTCCTCCAACGCAATGTATTTCCTGACTTCTATTATGAAGTTAAGACATTATTAAAATATACAGATTGGTTTAATTTAGCTGTTATTTTCAACAATTCAATGTCTCTTATCAGTGTTTGTCTTTGACTTATGAGCATTTAAAAAATTTAACATCAACAAAACAACATACAGGATCCAGGTGCACTGTGTTTTTCCCATCCATAGGTGGCTTTTTTTAAAAAAAAATTACTCTTTCTTTAAAGACTTTATTATTAATTTTTAAACTATCTGCTTTATATGACTGTCTATATTCATTTTCTTTTTTTTCTTTGGTTTCTAAACCCATTTTTAGGGTTTTTGTACCTGTTTAGATTTTTTGTTGTTGTTGTGTTGTTTTGGTTTGGTCTGGGCCTGACTTTACTAAGTGTCATTAGGTAAACTTAACTGCTAGAAAAGTGCTAAGCCCTTGGCTGCAGGATTAGCTTAGCAGATTGTGCTGGGCCTGGTTCTGCCCATGCCCGCTCTGATATATGTGAACCAGGCCTCATGCTTGTAGTCCCTGTAGTCTGGAGCCAAATCTATCTGACCCAGCTCTGAAAAGTTTCTAGGTGTACATTGACATAGGCATTTCTATTTAATCTCCTATCAGTAGAATAGCGCCTAGATTGCTCATAGCAGGGCCTCTTAAACAAGTCACACCACTGCAAGCATGGGGCCTTCCTGAAAGACTGTGGTGCCGTGAAGCCATATCTCACTCCTTGTTAAGATTTTTTTTTCAGCTTTCTCAGACCCTATGTGGATGTATGTGAAAGACATTGGGTGCCAAATGTAGTCAGATTTTCTTTGGGCTACCAGCTCACAAATAATAAACATAGAGACTTCTTATAAATTATAAAAGCTTGGTTCTTAGCTTAGGCCTTTTCCCAAATATCCCTTTATAAATCAAATTACCTGTTACTAACCTTCATTCTGCCACATGGCTTTTACTTATCTTCCATTATGTATTTCTGACTTGCTCTGTGTCTCACTGGCATCTCTGCCTCTCTTTCCAGATATCCCAGCATTCTTTCTCTCCCTATAAGCCCCACCCCTTTTCTTCTACCTAGATTTTGGACAGGTCAGCTCTTTATTAAATTGATCACAGCCATACATCTTCATATAGCATTCAAATATCACACAAAACTAAACCATAGAACCCGAAATAGTAATCTAAAATGATGTATACATATATAGATATATATTTAGAATTTTATTATGTGTGAACTGTTTGTTGTACAATTTTATAAAGTATGTGCACATACATGAAGGGGGAGGAAGAGAGAAGAAAGTCTAGTGAAGTAGAGTGAGCTAGTTGTCATCTCTGTTTTCAGAGAGCAGCAGTGAAGTCAAAAGCAGTGCAAGCAAACATTGATGAAAGAAAAATGTTTTGCATTTTATGGAGGATTATTTTCTAAATAGTGTATATAATATGAAAACATATCAAAATCATGTCTCAACATTTGTTTTAAAAAATATATTATTGTTTAATTTCCATGCTCAAAGCTGAAGTTATAAGTTGTCACATGATACAGTAAATGAGTGAACATATATTATCAGGTACCCAGCAAAAAGCTAGTCCTAAAGTAGCAAGAGATGTTCTAAAATAACCATATGAGTAGAAAAAAAATCTTTGTATGATTTTTTGTCAAATTGCTGCATATTGTATGTGCTATTAAAAAATCACAGTTGAAAATTAAAATATGGGATTGTAACCAAATGCCCAGAAATTATTTCTCCAGAAAGTTATAGATTAAGTAGATACTTTATACAGACTGCTAGTAGAACAATAATAAAAGATGAATTTTCTAAAGACTACAGAGGCCAGTATTTATTGCTATTAGTGAAAAACAGCATAGCAGAGACCAACTTTCAGGAGCTACATTTATATAAGAAAACATAAAAACATACTGTACACTGTTGTCACAATATACAAGATTAATCTTTAAAGGATATATATAGAGAGATTATGTAATTTGTTCTCCCTGAAATATGGATACATATGCTTAATGCATAGATGTAACTTGTAAAATATAAATAAATACACCACAAGCAATGTAATCAATCAAAATGATTCAATACTGCATGTTCCTTTAGAACATTCATTAAGCCACACAGCATACAAGTTTGCAACAAAATGACCAAGAGGTAAGAACAAGTATTGGTTTGATCACATGGTAGTTTGTGAGGAGGTCTCTAAATTTGACTAGTCAATGAAAGAAATATGAAAAAAATATTCAAAAAGTAAATTGAAAATGATCATATGAAAAAAGGCTTATGTGTTAATAATCTAGATTAAATAATGATACAGGGAGAATGAGAAAAAAGATATAAAATGAAAAACATGTGCAGGAGTTTGTGAGAAAACTTACAAAGAAGTCCACCCTGGCAACTACAACTAAACTTCAGGGACAGACTCTTAAGAAGAGACTGTAGCAAAATTGACAGATTTTTTTCTTTAAATAATAAAATACAAATGATAAGATTGAATGACATGTTCTTTTTAAATATTCTTTGATTTTAAGACACAGATTTACAACATCATATTTTCATTTTTTTTTTTTTTTGGTTTTTTGAGGCAGGGTTTCTCTGTGGCTTTGGAGCCTGTCCTGGAACTAGCTCTGTAGACCAGGCTGGTCTCGAACTCACAGAGATCCACCTTCCTCTGCCTCCCGAGTGCTGGGATTAAAGGCGTGCGCCACCATTGCCCGGCTTCATATTTTCAATTTTTAATTCCTATGTGAACTTAAAAATTATAGTAAAATTGATAGATATATGAAACCAAGCAGTAACTAGCTAGAAAAGAAATTTTGAATATTTAATTGTTGCTTAATATCATTAAAACAGTATACTCAAAGCTATAAGGAATTCTACAGTAGATGATGTTATTGACTAAATGAGGAAGAAACTCACACATAGTAACAATCTTGAGAGACCTGAATCAGAGGATGTGAGAAAAGCTTAGAGTGAGATGCTGTTGGAATTTTATACACACACAAAAAAAAAGAAGGAAGAGAAGACAAAACTGCTCTTGGTGAAGATATAATTCATTCATGTCAGCAAATGCAGGGCTATTTCTGTTTTTAATGATCATCTATGCTCAAAGATGTAGACAAAATGATTTTTGTCGCACCATATTGTTAATGCACGCCTGTGATCTTGGCATTTTGTGAAACATTTTATTAACAGGAGAGCAACAATGCCTGAATGTTATTGCTAAGCTATCTTTTAGCTGAATCTGGCGATTAGTGAGGAAACAAGAAATTAATATTAATAAACAATAAAATTGCTACAAAAATTATGATAATTGAATCTATGAATCACCTCACTTAAAATACAGATGTGGATGATCAAATACCACAGAAGAAGAAAGGTAGCAGAATTTTAATTAGTTTATGAACCAAAACTTGGAATTAAGATGCTCTTAGTGAAAATTCACATTCCTTTCTTTACTTGATGAATAAATTTTGGCTAGTTTCTTAACACTAGTATGCTCAGAAATGAGATACACACAACATGGTTTCATAAAAAACTTGAATAGGTCCTTTCGGGTACATGGTTCCCAATAAGCCAGGTGTAAAAGTTTTCTATTCTGTCCAGTGAAGAAGTAAGAAGCCATAGTGAATTTTTTACCAAAGAACAAAAGTGTACGGTAAAGTACCAACAGTTCTTTAACTATTTAGTTACAATACATTTTCTGTGGCAGAGTTTTCAAACAAGTGAATTTGACTGAAGAATTTTGCAGTGAAAGTTCAGCACCTACTTCAGGGATCAACTCATCAGAGATGCAGGTCACATGGAGGTCACACCTCCATTAGCAAGGTGACGAGGAATGTTGTCACCAGAGATGCACATCTCATCAACCTTATGACAGTAAGGAATGATGCCCTCTGAACGTGTTAAGCTGTCCCCATTGCAGACTTCTGTGAAGAGCTCTTTCTCTCACATTACAGCTATTGGTTGACTACCCCTAGTAGTGCGTGATTCTGGCCAGAAAGTAATTAAAGTCAATGCCATTATTCCCTCAATAAGGTCTTTGTATAAACTTAGAGGTCTGCCCCCTTGTGATTATGTTCCTTAGCAGACAAAGGATCAGTGTTTAGTGTCTAGGCAAAGAGACCTCATTTGAAACACTCACAGATGCTCAAAAACACCAATTGCTGCATTTCTTAAGTTGTTAAGTCATAGATCTTAGAGAGATAGAGAACATGAATGTTCTGGATTCACTCTGCCAGCAGATAGGAAACTGCTGTAACCTCAAATTAACCTTTAAACACACCCATTCTTTGCCGTCCATTCTACTACAATGGATCTGTGTCTCGAAGTTGTCATTGGGCACTGTGCCCCTCTGTTTGGTTGAGTTTTTTTTTTCTCCTATGGCCTAGAGCCTTTATGTTGTTTGTCATGGTGAGCAACTCAGCTTTTTATCGCTTCAAGGCTCCTGAAGGAGAAGAGTTTTTAGAAGAGAAGAAGCAGCATAGAAATGCTAGAAATAGAACAGGATTATTAGAGTAGAAATGGAACAATAAAGAGGATGTGAAATAAATAACATGACCCTCAGATTGTGTGTGTAGCTACTATAGAAATCTTTTACCCCCTCCTTCACTCTTGAGAAGTGTTTCACCTTTGGGACACTGGGTAGGGGCTGGAGTCAGTCTCTTAGCTACTACAAACAAGTATCCATTGACAGCATCCAGATAAGTGAAAAATACTCCAGACATAGACTGCTAGTGACTGCTGGGATCTCAGCAGTGTAGTATGATGTCTATTTGATATGGCTGTAATAAGATCTGGCTATTGGAAAATATGAATGTTAATACTATATTTTGTGAGAATAACTAGGAAAATATGCATAGCTACCCTGTTTAGAAACCATTTAAATTCCTATCAAAGGAGAGTTGATACTTAACATATTAAGTCATCATCAGGGCTATCAACCTGTGGGTTGATGTGGGTCATCAACCCTACCAGAGAAACTACTACCATTATTCTACTAAATGAAAAAAAAAACTTCTAATGATTTATTTTTATACCCGTAGATTAGTGTATCACTCAAACTTGACCTGAAAAGTTTCTTCTTGCAGTATATGTAAATTAACACAAAGTACCACAACTTGTAAAGTAAGGGAATGAGATACTTCAGAATTTTCAATAGTAAGTAGGATTTCATTCTCCTACTCTCAACTCCCAAGGCTTAACAGTCATTGCCAAAGAGTGGGCAGAGATATAAGATCCAAAGTTGATGGATGATTGGAAAGAAACAGTGTTTCTTGTACACAATGGGGAAGTTGGACCTATGAACTCAAAGGTGTCAAAGATATACACCAGCATAAGAAAGACAAAATCTCAGCCAAAAGAATGTAAGTAGTCATGAAAACCCATTTCTAGCAAAGAAACTATTGGTAATTGAAAACTACTAGATTAGGGGTCGTCAATTTTTATTTTTTTTTCTGTTTTCTTTAAGGGAGTGATAGTTAGATAGAATATTTATGTAGTCTTGATTTCAATACTGTTTCCTTCCCATTGTATAAACTCCGTGGTGTTTAGAGAAAAATGTGTGTGTGTGTGTATTTACATATTTCTGCAAGTATGTGTATTTCATGTGTGTGTTTGTTGTGTGTATACTATGTATTTGTGTGTGTGTGTGTGTGTGTGTAACACTATGCTTTACTAAGAACTTGTGGGGTTGAATAGTATAGTATTATTGTGACCCATTTTTTGTAAAGTATACCAAGTACGCTTCTGCTGAAAAGTTTTATTTTCTTATAGATATCCACTGCTACTTTGACCTCTTTTGACTTTCAGCCTGAATTAGAATTGACAAATTGAACTGTGGCTGCTATATTGAAACTGAAGAAAGAGGCAGGATAATTGCATGGACTATAACCCTACCATAATTGAACTGCTAAAATAATTCCAGCAACCACTTCCATTCAGACAAGTTCTTATTAACAAAATACTTCTAAATTAAAGCTACTTTGATTGTCTCTTTGAAGCTAAAATAACTCCTAACATGCATTATTTTAACTTCATTAAGACTTACTTGTTCATCAATACAATGGTAGTAACCTTGACTCTTGCCAGTGTTTCTAAAGATTGATAAATTAAGATTGTTACCTGTATTAGCTTAGTATGTATTTTCATAAGATGTCAAATGCTATGTTTTAAGACAAGGAGAATGACTTATAAATGGACTTTGAGAAGGGAAGAGTAAGCAAGTGAAATATATGTGCACATATGGTATCTACTAAATGTGCATTTATGCTCAGAAGCCAAAATAAAAAATCTAGAAAACACAGGATGTACTAAGACAGTACTATTTGTGTCTCCTAATTTAGACTATATATTCTCTGTTTACAAAGTATACAGTTTGTTTGGCTTTCATAAATAATGCCTACAATAGAGGAAATTTTCAAAACATTTAGAAAATAAGTGCAGTTTCATGATATACGGTAAAGGAATATTATATATAATATGTGTGTGTATGCTATGTGTGTGCATAAGTTAGTTTGCAACAACAGTCAATTATTCATTCTCAATGAAGCTTATTGATTTAAAAAATAGTTTATTAATTACTTCAGATTTGTCCAACAGGCAATTATTTTTTCTATGAATAGGATAAAAAGCAAGAACTAACATTGTCATTCTTTTTGTTCATGCTAAGAAATGATTGGACAGAGTTTCAATATATATCAGAATATCTAGATTTTATCCAATTATTAGAAATTGGAGTGTAGTGCTAATGTCACTCTCTACTAATCCACCCTGCTTTCAGAAATGCCCTTGTTCAAATTTATATAGAAATTACTATTTGAGTTTTCCTCCTTGTCAGTACAATCACTCATTGGAAAGATTCCTCCTATTGTCTGGTAAAGAAAGCTTGCCGCTCCACAGAAGTCAAAGAGGGATGAAATTAGGTCACTGCCTATTCAGATACCAACATTCCTTTTCAGAAAGTAGAATTCAGAAGCCTTTGTAATATACCGTTTCAAAGAGTTCATTTATCACTTGAGGACTGTACAAAACTTACAGAAGTATTTCTCTTTCATTCTACAAGCTTATTCACAAAGAAATACAAAATTCATACATACTATTCAAGTATATTGGTTCTTGGTTCAGCGTATCTACCAACTCTGAAAATTTAGAACCAAGTTAATGTCCTTTAAAAACAGCTTTTTAAAAATGTTTTACAACAAAGATTTAGAACTTAGATCTGGTTGTATGCATAAAATACTCCATAATAATTACAGGTGATTAGACCAAAATATCAGTGGTAACTATAATTTTAGAATTTTGTCTAAATAATAGTTTTGAAAAGAAGCATATTTAAATTCAGTTCATTTCTATCATATGAGAAAATCATTTTAGTCAGTGAAAAACCTCAATAATTAACTGCAGGCAGTTAAGGAATGCTAAGATCAGAAAAACAGTTCTCCCTAGGAAAGAAAACACCAATGGCTTTTATAATACCACATGGTCATAACTAAAATCCTCTAAGTTACATTGCACAGAAGGTTTTATTTGTGTTTTAATGTATACATACATAAAATACATATATATTCGTGTACATGAATATTCACAATTAATAAAATTGGCCACAGATTTGAATATGAAAAAGAAATGGTATATGGGTGGGTATAAAGTGAGGAAAGGGAAGGGGAACATAATGTAATAGTTTATAATCTCAAGAAGTAAAGGAAATAATTTTAAATTATATAGAATAGATACATCAGTAGAAATTGCATAATATGTCTAATATGATCAACCATAAAAACATACAAGAAGCGATATATTTTTCAAGTTTTATTAACTCTGAAAATTAATCAAAAAGTTAAATCAACAGGATTTATGCCATTATAAAAAGGACTGAATCTTGGTTACAGTTTCCCATATATGCTGCAATCTTGAAAATTAATAGCTGGCATATGTGCTACTGGAGGAAAAATGGGGCTAGGGTTCTTTCATAGTCAGTTCTCTCCACTTTCATCATTTAAACTGTCATTCCACTCAAAATTTAATCTATATGGTTTGTATTTATTATCCACTGTTAGAAGTGTTTGTGAGAAAGAATGGCTGCTGTCAAATGTTCTAACATCACAGTCTGTGGAGGCAATGGAAAATTCAGGAAAAATGCTAGTATTATGAAAAACATAGGACATGTGGTGAAGAAACCCTTATGCTTATGGGTCTATGAAAGGTTCGGATATGTACTATCAAATAAAGAATGTGAACATTTACTTTAACATGGTAAGAAAAGCACACTTACAATAGTACTTATCTAACGATATATGAATAAAATTTATAATTGATAGTGGTGAAAATTATCAAATTGAAATTTTGTTTCTTAGGAAAAAATCAAAATATTGTAAACATTTGATTAGATTTTCAACACAAATGGAAAATTTAAATGAACAAAATCATGAATGACAGCAGCTATTCTTCCTTTATTACAGAAAAAAATGGACTATTCTAGAATAATATGAACAGTGGCCTGACAATACGTAGATTTTGCTACAGGATGTAAACAAAAGCCGAGAAGACAACAACTGTAAATAGTGACTGTAGAGCATATGGAAATATACAAGTGTACTTGGCTAACACAAAAAGACTTAGTGCCAGAAAACCTTGTAAGAGAGAAAAGCTAAGAATCAAATGTCTTCAAATAGGATTTAACAATAATCTCTCACAAACTCTAGATACAATAGAAGATAAAATATCTCTTCACGTTTTTGATGAGGTTAGTGTTTCCAAAACGAAAAATGTCAGAGTAAAAAATAAAGTTCAGATATTTTTCCAGTATGAATATTGAATGAAATCAAATACACTTGATGAGAATACAAAAGTATTTTCTAATAATGAAAGGAAATACTCATCCTAGGAATAAATTTGACTTAAAAACAAAATATTTTAGTATTAGGTCATTAATTAATAGACTATCATATACATTATCATCTCGATAAATAAAAACAAGTTTGTAAACTATAGTTCATATTCTCAATTAAAACATTAAACTCCATATAATGAAAACAAAGGATTAGCATTATTTGATCAGGGGGAACTAGAAAACAAACAGATGAAACATACTCAGAGATGAAAAAAGAAATCTTTTCCTCTAAAGGAAAAATTAAGAAAAATAAGTTTATTCCTGCTAGTTGTATAGCAATCTTTCACTATCATCCCTAGCTAGGACTTTTAGGAGGTGATGGAAAGAACTGACACTCAAATCATAAAGAATTAAAATCACTTCACAAGCCGTGGTTTCACATATAAAGAACCATGAAAACTATGAGGAGGAGGAAAAGATACAGTAGAGATGTATAAAAGCTTGTATAGTTTGAGTTGAAGGCCCTAGGCAAAATTTACGTGTACAATAAAGAAATTATTTCCCTTCTTCTGCTCTTCATGTGGGCCTTGGGAGCTCAGTACAGTGCTCCAATGTGGGTCTCTGTCTCTATCTCCATCCATCGCCAGATGAAGGTTCTATGGGTGATATGCAAGATATTCTTCAGTGTGGCTATTGGAGAAGGCCAGTTCAGGCACCCTCTCTTCTGCTGCCCATGGACCTAGCTTGGGAAATCTCCTTGGATACCTGGGAACCCCTCTAGAGACAAGTCTCTTGGCCACCCTAAAATGGCTCCCTTAGTTAAGGTATCTTCTTCCCTGCTCCCAAATTGACCCTTACTTTATTTATCTCAACCATCCCATTCCCCCAAGCTCTCCCCAATCCTCCCCTTCTCCCTTCTCTCTCCTCATCTTCCCTTCCCCCAAACCCACTCCCACCCCCCTGTTCCCAACTTTTGCCCTGCAATCTTGTCTACTTCCAATATCCAGGAGGATAAATATATATTTTTCTTTGCGTTCACCTTCCTATTTAGCTTATCTAGGATCAGAACTATAGGCTCAATGTCCTTTCTTTTTTTCTTTTTTTTTTGTGGTTCTTTTTTTATTTCATTTTTTATTATTAAAATTTTTTAATTAAAAATTTCCACCTCCTCCTTGCCTCCCTTTTCCCTCCCCCTCCCCACACTCCCCCTCCCCCCACTCCCCTCCCCCTCCCTCTCTAGTCCAAAGAGCAGTCAAGGTTCTCTGCTCTGTGGACAGTCCAAGGTTTTCCCCCACTCCATCCAGATCTAGAAAGGTGAGCATCCAAACAGGCTAGGCTCCCACAAAGCCAGTACATGCAGTAGGATCAAAACTCAGTGTTGTTGTCCTTGGCTTTCGGACTCTCAATGTCCTTTCTTTATGGCTAGAAACCACTTATGAGTGAGTAGATACCATATTCATCTTTTTAGTCTAGGTTACCTCATTCAGTAAAGTATTTTGAGGGGTGCGTCAAGGGGCACTGATCTAATGGGAGCTCACCAAGGCCAGCTGGACTGGAACTGAAGGAGCATGTGATCATACCATACTCTCTGAATGTAGCTGCCAGTGAGGGCAGATTGAGAAGCCAATGATAATGACACTGGGAGCCTAGTCTGTTTGGATGCACACCTTCCTAGACCTGGAAAGAGGGGGAGAAGCTTGGAATTCCCACAGGGCAGGGCCTGCTGATTTCTCTTAGGACTGGAGAGCAAGGGGGAGGGAGAGTGGGGGAGGGGAACGGGGATTGGTGTGAGGGGGAGGGAAATGGGAGGATGGGAGGAGGGGGAAATTTTTAATAAGTAAATAAAATAAAAAATTATTTCACTTAAAATATTGTAAAGCAAAGAAAGTACTTTAAAATGCAATCTGCTGTAATAACCCCAATCTGTAATTATATATATATATATATATATATATATATATATATATATATATATACACATATATAAAACAGCTGAAAGTGCTTTTAAAATGCCCTGAATAGTGGTTATGCTATATTCACATATTGGATATTTGCTATTGGTAAGGAAACAACTTGTATTCCAATCAAATAAAATTCTGTATTTTCTTCACATCCTTCCTTCTATCTTCATTTAAAAAATATACAGACAATCTTACCGCAGATATATATGAGTTTTAAGAAATTAAAACCAGTCTAACAGCTGGATAAAATGACATATTTGAATTTTTCCCTAAAATCCAAACCTATTACAAAGCTTCAATAATCAAAGTATATGTTTCACTCATAGGCTGTTCATGCATCTATGTGGCAGAATTGAAAATCTAAGAAATTTCATGTATCTGCAGGCAACGTTGATATTCAGCAATGCTACCTAGACTATTCAATGAAGCTATGAAAACACTGCTAATATAGAATATTTACTCTGGAATTAAGGTATGCTGTTATTCTAAACCCTGTTCAAAACTCAGACCAAAATCAAGCTGAAAATTAAGCATATTTTCTAATAATCTAAAAATTTTAACCAGAAGTCTTTGTCTCTAAATATGGTACAAGTGTTCTTGGGTACCAAATCAAAAGTACCAGCAACCAGAGAAAATTAGATACAATTATAAATTGTGTCTTATTGAAATTATAAACTTTTGTACTTCAAATGGCATCATTAAAAATAGAAAATGTACATAATAGTAATATGTTATAGATTATAAGTATGCTGAGCATCTGATAAGCAGAACATCTATTAAAATTCAAAATAAATGATAAAAATTTTAATTTAAATATAGGTCAATTATTGGACTTGTCATTTATCTAAAATGCATAAAAATACCCAACTACCATAGAAAAAATATCCTCATCATAGTTAAGCTAAGGAGAACCCAAATCTGTACTGCAATGAATCATTAGTTCATGGAAGTAATTTTGTAATGAGGGTAATTTTACGAAAAGAAAATATTATGAAATTACATTATGGTAATAATTACACATCACCCTCATGAGCTTAAAATACTACACTGAACATTTTAATAGTACAAATGGTAACGTGTTTGACTATATCTGAAATAATATAAAAATCTAAAATAAAGATGAAGAAAGTAAGTCATATATTTCAACCTTTATAAATCATCATATTTCCAAAATTTTACTTTGGTGGACTGCTTAAAGACCACAATAGTTAGAAAGATGTTTAAGTACAAGACTTTACTAAAAAGCAGGTGAAACCACACATATATTTATCTCAAATGAACATTGATGTGTAATGAAGAAAAGAATTTTGCCCACAAGTTAGACAGGCAAATGAGACAGCTACAGGGTACATAAGAGTGTGGGCTCATCATTCTACAGTTATGAGGCCTATGAGTTGAGAAAAAGTAATTCAGATTATCCATAAAATCTTCAGATACCTTAGCTTACTCATGTAAGGCTTATAGGACAAGTCCTTATCTTCTTAGATAACATATTTCATGTTATGCCTCAACAGCATTCCCACCTACTCCCTGTCTGCTTATGACCTGACCTGCAGTACCTGATGTTTATTACATTTATCTATAAGGCATCCAGTAACACTTCCCAATTCTTCCAGTCAGTGTTTTGGGGAAAATGAATATTTTACACCTATCTCATCTCTTTGTTGATTCTCTAGGTTTCTGTTCCCTAAATACCAAGTGTTTCTGACCTCCTAAAAGGGCAAACCTAAATAAAAATGCTCTTTTGAACATAATCTAATCAGAACTACATTTTTTTCATGGTTTCTTTTTATTTATTTATTTATTTATTTATTTATTTAAGATTTCTGCCTCCTCCCCGCCACGGCCTCACATTTCCCTCCCCCTCCCCCGATCAAGTCCCCCTCCCTCATCAGCTCGGAGAGCAATCAGAACTACATTTTCAAATCAATATTTAATAAGAACCCATTCTTCAGTGAGTAATTGATAAGGTCTTCATATTTTATGGAACTTTGTATAGTAAATAATGCCATTTTCAGCACATTAAAAGAGCTAACCAAGGAGTCATCCAATTAACCATAACATTTATCATCCTGTAAAAATATAACGACAACATGTGGCACACTTGATTCTTGCCATGAAATAATTAAGCAAACGCTCTTCAAAATATAAAATAAATCTCTTCCAGAGGTTTGTTTCACAATGGTATCTAGAAAGTGTCATGTATTTCTTCCATGGGTTGGAAGGACTTGGGTATTAGTACTATAGCAAAAGCATTTCAATACTCAGAATTCTTTAATATCATCCTTACTTCTCTAGAATACATAAAACATAGAAATATATTTTCTGTGCAGGAGAAAATACAGAAAAAAATTAAAGTTCAAATACAATAACATATCCATATATGCTTATATTAAACAAGAAAAGATGTAACTTAACAGTATAGAAGCTAATGCTCAAAAAAAAATTTAATCAGATGTCTAAGAAAACGCTTCACTGGTTTTAAGCTAAAGTAATATCTGAGTGAGCATTTGACACTTTCTAATATTCTTAAATCATACAACATTCATGGAATAAAGAGAGAAGAACACAGGACAGCAAAAAATATTTTTCTTTTTTCTTTTTATTGAGAAAAGGAAAAAAAAAGTATCTGCCTCCTCCCAGCCTCCCATTTCCCTCCCACTCCAACCACCCTTCTTCCCCTCCCGCAAACTCCTCCCCCCTCCCTCTCCGGTCCATAGAGCAGTAAGGGTTCTCTGACCTGTGGAAAGTCCAAGGTCTGCCCCTCTCCGTCCATGTCAAGGAAGGTGAACAACCAAACTGGCTCGGCTCCCACAAAGCCAGAACATGAAAAAGGGTCAAAACCCGGTGCCATTGTCCTTGGCTTCTCATCAGCCCTCATTGTTTGCCATGTTCAGAGAGTCTGGTTTTATCTCATGCTTTTTCAGTCACAGTCCAGCTGGCCTTGGTGAGCTCCCAGTAGATCAGCCCCACTGTCTCTGTCGGTGGGTGCACCCCTCGTGGTCCTGACTTCCTTGCTCATCTTCTCCCTCCTTCTGCTCCTCATTGGGACCTTGGGAGCTCAGTCCAGTGCTCCAGTGTGGGTCTCTGTCTCTATCTCCATCCATCACCAGATGAATGTTCTACGGTGGTATGCAAGATATTCGTCACTATTGCTATAGGATAGGGTCATTTCAGGTTCCCGATCCTCGGTGCCCAAGGGACTAACTGCGGACATTACCATGGGCTCCTGGGATCCACTCTAGGGTCAAGTCTCTTGCCAACCCTAAGGTGGCTCCCTTAACTAAGAAATGCAGTTCCGTGCTCCCCTGACCAACCTTCCTTTTTTTTCCCAATCCTCCTGTTTCCCCAATCCCCCCCCTTCCCTTCTCACTTTTCTCTCCCCATCTCCCATTACCCCCATCCCACCCCACCCCCAAGATCCCAATTTTCTCCCCGGAAATTTTGTCTACTTCCCATAGCCAAGAGGATAACTATATGTTTTTCCTTGGGTTCACCTTCTTACTTAGCTTCTTTAGGTTCACCAATTGTAGTCTCCGTGACCCTTATTTATGGCTAGAAACCAATTATGAGTGAGTACATCCCATGTTCATCTTTTTGGGTCTGGGTTACCTCACTCATAGTGTTTTCTATTTCCATCCATTTGCATGCAAAATTCGAGAAGTCATTGTTTTTTTGCCGCAGCATAGTATTCTAATGTGTATATATTCCATATTTCTTCATCCATTCTTCCATTGAAGGGCATCTAGGTTGTTTCCAGGTTCTGGCTATTACAAATAATACTGCTATGAACATAGTTGAACAAATGCTTTTGTCATATGATAGGGCATCTCTTGGGTATATTCCCAAGAGTGGTATTGCTGGGTCCAGGGGTAGGTTGATCCTGAATTTCCTGAGAAACCGAAACACTGATTTCCAAAGTGGTTGCACAAGATTGCATTCCCACCAGCAATGGATGAGGGTACCCCTTCCTCCACAGCCTCTCCAGCAAAGGCTATCATGGGTGTTTTCGAATTTAGCCATTCTGACAGGTGTAAGATGATATCTCAAAGTTGTTTTGATTTGCATTTCCCTGATTGCTAAGGAAGTAGAGCATGACCTTGATTGCCTTTTGGCCCTTTGAACTTCTTCTGTTGAGAATTCTCTGTTCAGTTCAGTGCAACATTTTTTTAATTGTGTTAATAAGCAGTGTAAAGTCTAGTTTCTTGAGTTCTCTATATATTTTGGAGATCAGACCTTTGTCTGTTGTGGGGTTGGTGAAGATCTTCTCCCAATAAGTGGGTTGCCTTTTTGTCTTAGTGACAGTGTCCTTTGCTTTACAGAAGCTTCTCAGTTTTAGTAGGTCGCATTTATTCAATGTTGCCCTTAATGTCTGTGCTGCTGGGGTTATACATCGGAAGCGATCTCCTGTGCCCATCTGATGTAGGGTATTTTCCACTTTCTCTTCTATCAGGTTCAATGTGTTCGGGCTGATATTGAGGTCTTTTATCCATTTGGACTAGAGTTTTGTGCATGGTGATAGATATGGGTCTATTTTCATTCTTCTACAGGTTGACATCCAGTTTTGCCAGCACAATTTGTTGAAGATGCTTTCTTTCTTCCATTGTAAACTTTTAGCTCCTTTATCGAAAATGAGGTGTTAATAGGTTTGTGGGTTAAAATCTGGGTCTTCTATACGATTCCATTGGTCGACTTCTCTGTTTTTATGCCAGTACCACACTGTTTCCATTACTGTAGCTCTGTTATAAAGTTTGAAGTCAGGGATGGTAATGCCTCCAGAAGATCCTTTATTGTATAGGATTGTTTTGGCTATCCTGGGTTTTTTGTTTTTCCATATAAAGTTGATTATTGTCTTCTCCAGATCTGTGAAGAATTTTGATGGGATCTTGATGGGGATTGCATTGAATCTATAAATTGCCTTAGGTAGAATTGCCATTTTTACTCTGTTGATCCTCCCAATCCAAGAGCAAGGGAGGTCCATCCATTTTTTGGTATCCTCTTCAATTTCTTTCTTCAATGCCTTAAAGTTCTTGTCAAATAAATCTTTCACTTCCTTGGTTAGAATTACCCCAAGATATTTTATGCTGTTTGTGGCTATCGTGAATGGTGAAGCTTCTCTGATTTCCCTCTCTGCTTCCATATCCTTTGTGTCTAAGAGGGCGACTGATTTTTTGGAGTTGATCTTGTATCCTGCCACATTACTAAAGCTGTTTATCAGCTGTATAAGTTCTCTGGTGGAGTTTTGGGGGTCGCTTATGTACACTATCATATCATCTAAATAACGAAAGTTTAACTTCTTCCTTTCCAATTCGAATCCCCTTGATCCCATTATGTTGTCTTATTGCTATTGCTAGAACTTCAAGCACTATATTGAAGAGGTATGGCGAGAGTGGACAGCCTTGCCGTGTTCCTGAGTTAAGTGGGATGGCTTTGAGTTTCTCTCCGTTTAATTTGATGTTAGCTGTCGGCTTGCTGTATCTTGCTTTTATTATATTTAGGTATGACCCTTGTATCCCTAATCTCTCCAAGACTTTTAACATAAATGGATGTTGAATTTTGTCAAATGCTTTTTCAGCATCTAATGAAATGATCATATGGTTTTTTTCTTTCAGTTTATTTATATGCTGGATTACATTGATAGATTTTCGTATGTTGAACCAGCCCTGCATCTGAGGAATGAAGCCTACTTGATCATAATGGATAATTTTTCGGATGTGTTCTTGGATTCGATTTGCCAGTATTTTGTTGAGGATTTTTGCGTCGATATTCATGAGTGAGATTGGCCTGTAGTTCTCTTTCCTGGTTGAGTCTTTGAGTGGTTTTGGTATCAGAGTAATTGTGGCTTCATAAAAGGAAGTTGGTAATGACCCTTCTGTTTCTATATTGTGGAATACATTAAGGAGTATAGGTATTAGGTCTTCTTGGAAGTTCTGGTAGAATTCTGCATTGAAACCATCTGGTCCTGGGCTTTTTTTGGTAGGGAGGTTTTTGATAACAGCTTCTAATTCTTTGCGACTTACAGGTCTGTTTAGATTGTTCACCTGGTCCTGGTTTAGTTTTTGTAGATGGTATTTATCTAAAAAAGCGTCCATTTCTTTTACATTTTCCAGTTTTGTGGCATACAGGCTTTTGTAGTAAGATCTAATGACTCTCTGAATTTCCTCTGTGTCTGTGGTTATGTCCCCCTTTTCATTTCTGATCTTATTAATTTGCGTGTTCTCTCTCTGTCGTTTGATTAATTTGGATAGGGGTTTATCAATCTTGTTGATTTTCTCCAGGAACCAGCTTTTTGTTTCATTGATTCTTTGGATTGTTTTCTGTGTTTCTATTTTGTTGATTTCAGCCCTCAATTTGATTATTTCCAGTCTTCTACTCCTCCTAGGTGAGTCTGCTTCTTTTTTTTCTAGAGCTTTCAAGTGGGCTGTTAAGTCTCCAGTATGTGCTTTCTCTGTTTTCTTTAAGTGGGCACTTAGTGCTATGAACTTTCCTCTCAGGACTGCTTTCATAGTGTCCCATAAGTTCGAGTATGTTGTTTCTTTATTTTCATTGAATTCAAGGAAGACTTTAATTTCTTTCTTTATTTCTTCCTTAATCCAGGTATGGTTCAGTAGTTGACTGTTCAGTTTCCATGAGATTGTAGGCTTTCTGGGGGTAGCATTGTTGTTGAATTCTAACTTTAATCCATGGTGATCTGATAAGACACAGGTGGTTACTAATATTTTTTTGTAACTGTGTAAGTTAGCTTTGTTACCAAGTATATGGTCAATTTTCGAGAAGGTTCCATGAGCTGCAGAGAAGAAGGTATATTCTTTCCTCTTTGGGTGGAATAATCTATAGATGTCTGTTAAGTCCATTTGCTTCATTACCTCCATTCATTCTCTAATTTCTCTGTTAGGTTTCTGTCTGATTGACCTGTCCATTGGTGAGAGAGGAGTGTTGAAGTCTCCTACTATTAGTGTGTGCGGTTTGATGTCTGCCTTGAGTTTTAGTAATGTTTCTTTTACGTACGTGTGTGCTTTTATATTAGGGTCATAGATATTCAGGATTGAGACTTCTTCCTGATGAATTGTTCCTGTTATGAGTATCAAATGTCCCTCTCCATCTCTTCTGATTGATTTAAGTTTGAAGTCAACTTTGTTAGAAATTAGTATGGCCACACCTGCTTGTTTCTTAGGTCCATTTGCTTGATAAGCCTTTTCCCAGTCCTTTACTCTGAGTAGGTGCCTGTCTTTGTGGTTGAGGTGTGTTTCTTGTAGACAGCAGAATGTTGGATCCCGTTTTCTTATCCAATCTCTTAGCCTGTGCCTTTTTATAGGTGAGTTGAGCCCATTGATATTAAGTGATATTAATGACCAGTGGTTGTTAACTCCGGTCACTTTTTTAGTAGTAGGGTTTGTGTCTTTTCCTTCTTTGATTTGCGCTGGTGAAGAGTCTCTAGATGTCTGAGTTATTGTGGTCATTGTTGGACTCCTTGGTTAGTGATTTTCCTTCTATTATTTTCTGTAAGGCTGGATTTGTGGCTACGTATTGTTTAAATTTATTTTTATCCTGGAAAATTTTGTTTTCTCCATTTATAGTGAATGAAAGTTTGGCTGGATATAGTAGTCTGGGGTTGCATCCGTAGTCTCTTTGTTTTTGGAGAACATCTATCCAGGACCTTCTGGCTTTCATGGTTTCCATAGAGAAGTCAGGTGTAAGTCTGATAGGTTTACCTTTATAAGTAACTTGGCCTTTTTCCTTTGCGGCTCTTAATATTCTTTCTTTATTCTGTATATTTTGTGTTTTGATTATTATATGGCGAGGGGATGTTTTCTTTGGTCCAGCCTATTTGGTGTTCTGTATGCTTCTTGAACCTTCATAGGTACATCTTTCTTCAGCTTGGGAGAGTTTTCTTCTACAATTTTATTATGTATATTTTCTGGACCATTGACCTGCACTTCTTCTCCTTCTTCTACACCAATTATTCTTAGGTTTGGTCTTTTTATTGTGTCCCATATTTCCGGAATGTTTTGTGATGGGAGTTTTTTTGACTAGCTGTTTTCTTTGATCACTGCGTTTATTTTCTCTATGTTATCTTCAGATTCTGAGATTCTTTCTTCTATCTCTTGTATTCTGCTGGTTATGCTTCTTTCTGTAGTCTCTATTCGTTTACCTAGATTTTCCATGTCCAGACGGCCCTCTGTTTGTGTTTTCTTCTTTGCCTCCATTTCAGTTTTCAAGTCTTGAACTGTTTCCATTATCTGCTTGATTGTTTTTCCTTGGTTTCCTAGGGTATCATTCACTGATTTACTCAAATCCTCAAACTTTCTTTTTTACTTCTCATCCATTTCTATAAGGGCATTTTTTATATGCTGTTTAAGGGCCTCTATCACTTTCATAAAGTCTGTTTTTTATACTTCTTCTTGATTAAGGTGTTCATGTCCTCTTGTTGTTAGGTCGCTGGGTTCTGGTTGTTTCATGTTGTTTTTCAGATTTTTGGGTGAATTCTTGCATTGGCACCTGCCCATCTTTTCCTCCGAATGCTCCCCTATGCATCTTCTTTTACAGGATCAGGTCTTCTTGCCCACTGATGTACCTTCCCAGTGATGTCACTCCCCACTGATGGTTCTCCTGGTGTCCAGATTGGATCTCTGTGCTGCTTGCGTAGCTTGCAAACCAAGGGTCCACCATGCTTGCTGCAGGCAGGCTATGGAGACAAAGAAACTACCGCCCTCCCCTATGCCCTCCCTATTCGGTTTCAGTCCCAGCGCCCAAGCAGGCTGAGCTGGGAGGTGCTATGCCACCAAAGAGGGGAGGGAGGGAGGGAGACAGGGGGTGGGGGGTTCTGGATGTAAGCTGGTCTGGGATAGGAAGAGAGAAGAGGTATCGGGCAGTACAGCCCCTGCAGGATGACCAGGAAGTGTAGGAGGAATGAGGAATGTCTGAGTTCCCTGTTCCTGGCTGCCGCCGCACTCACTCACACCAATGATGTCTCTCCTGGTCCCCAGATCGAAACTCCTTGCTGCTTGGGTAGCTCGCAAACAAAGGGCCCACCCTGCTTCCTGTAAGCAGGCTATGGATACCAAAAGATATTTTTCTCTTATTGATTAACAAGTTCTTTTGTAAGAAACCAGAGTCTGGTGATAGAAGCCAGTGTGCACATGTTAAGAAGGTGTATATACATAGAGGCATGCATAGCATGGGGAATTGTAGTTTGTGAAGATATCCAACTAAATTCTAAGTGAAATAATTGTATATTTATATGATTTAAGTACATCTCTTTTCTTGATTTTATTTATTTGTTTTATGTAAAAGTGAGTTGCAATATGACATTATCATACATGAATATAAAAAATATTGTTTTTTTCCTTTTCCTCTGCTTTTTCTCTTTCCTTTGTTATTTTATAAATAGTTTTTTTTGTTCCCTCTATCCCACATGTAGTAAGAGAGCTATAGGTAATAATTGTTTGTCTGAACTTGTTTATTTTTTCTTCCAAAAATGAATTTTTTTTCTCATACAGACAGTGTTTATGACAGAGTTACAAATTGTTTTGTAACAATTAAATAATGTTGGTTGGAGGGGTTCAGAAGTAACTGATAGAAGCAGATGAAGAGATCCACAATCAAGCACTGGCCTGAGTTCCTGGAGGCCAGTGGAAGAGAAAGAGGAGGGATTATAACTGCAAAAAGGGGTGAAGTTGGGGAAGGGGAAACACTCAGAGACAGCTCATGCAAGCTAGTGGGAGATCATTGTCTCTGGACTGACATCTGGGGAGCCTGCATGAGACTGAATTAGGTCCTCTGAAAGTGGATGACAATTGTGTGACTTGGTCTTTTTGTGGGTCTCGGGGCAAGATTTTTTTCTGATGCATGAACTGTCTTTTTGGAGCTCATTCCCTATGATGGGATACCATGCCTAGCCTTTATACAGGGGAGAAGGACTTGATTCTGCCTCAACCTGTTATGCCAGGTTTTGTTGACTTCCTATGGGAGGCCTTACTCTTTCTGAGGAAAATCAATTAACGCTTATTATCAAGTACTTCTCAGTATAAAACCCTCATGCACAAAATCTATTAATTTTAAATTATTTAAACAATACATTTCTTCATTTTGGTGAACAAATTCCTTGATGGTAAGCAATTCTACATTAGAAGTAAAGTTCTAGGAGGAAATAAAGGCTACGGTGTTTTATTAACTAATAGAAAAATAAGAATGGTCACTGTGATTATATATCATTGTAAACTTTAAAAAAGTAACTACATACTAAATTTTGTCTGAATTTATTTTTCTTTTATATGGACTTTGCAATATGAGCAATTTAATGTTTACAACATTGAAAAATATATTGTATTTTCTCTTTTCACTAGTAGTCTGTTTATAAATTTTTGAGTTTAATCTTAAATGTACTACATATAGGATTAATCCAGATACTGCTGTGAATCATATGCAATATAAAAAAATTATATTTTTAAAGACCTTTAAAATAATTTACAGTTATCACAGACTTTTGAGTTCTAAAGACTGAAGTCCACAGGATATTGAATTTAAAACATATTCAAACCAGTTTTTAATACCATTAAATATCTAAATTTTATTAATTATAAAGGATTACACTCACTTCTGACTCAAGATATGTATTGTCAGTATGGTTTATTATAAACACTATTAACCTCTGAACCATTTCCCTGGGCTCAAGTATCTGGACATTTTAACTGACGTCTAAATGCTCAAGGTTGACTTCAGGGACAAGAGACAGAATGTGGAGAGAAAAGAATGGCAGGTGCAGACAGCTGCAGTGAGGATGAGTGTAGAGTGAGATCAGAAGAGTCAAATCTACATATTTGGGGATGAAGAAAGAGCTGTGGTGCATTTCACAGCAAATTTTATGAGTCAATGGTGCCCCAACGTCTTAAAAGTTTCAGTAAAGCATTAAAGGCATCCACTACATAAAGTAAATCCTCTGGTCTTTGAAAGAGTGCTTAACTCAGTACTACAGTGACTAATTTAGAAATTAGAGACTGTAATCCAGAGAGAGAACAATTGGATTAAGTTAACTATTATGGAACAAATTGAAATACTAGGAACTTAAAATAACACACCTTTATTTTTTTCCTAAGTTCAATATCTTGACTAATACAGAATTCAATTGCCAGATGATATTTACAAAATTAATGCAATAAAAGGTAAGAAATAGATGCTAAACAAACATCAATAGATTTTGATTTTTTACTTTTAAAAAATGTTACTTGATGCTACAGTTCTTTAAATTTAATATAAGTTTTCATACAATATTTTATATTAATTAGATTATGTCACTTTTATGCATGGCATCATAAACAAGTGTTAGATTAATAATCAGATGAATTTAAAAAAATTCAAAATACTTTAAGGCACCATGTATTGATATAGAAAGTATTTCATGGTTTAATCAGATACACAGAAAAATCAGCTAATAAATCTCATCATAGTTTTTAGAGGTTTTAACAAAGCAATGGAGCACTTTTACACTAATCATCTTTTGTAACAACTACATTTCATTCAGTGGAAGACAAAAATATGTTATTCATTTTTATAAAGCAGTGTGGAGATGTGAATGTTAAAGCTGAAATGGGCTCTTATTGCACCCATGCTGAAGCTATTAAGGTAAAGCTAAATTTATTTTTATGTATTCTTATATTATGCATGCTTAGGAGTCAATGGACAAGTTATGGTTGTTATTTCCCTCCTATCACATTATATATAAATTATATTTGTAATTTCTATATGATTTAAATTTATGTTTACTAAAATGAAATAATATAGGCCAATACATCAATGTTCAAATCATATTTTCATTTTCTATAAATTAATGCATACACATATATGTGTGTGTGTGTGTGTGTGTTTGTGTATGTGTGTGTGCGTGTGCCTTGGCAGCCATATCTTTCCTTTACCCACGTTCTAATCCTTCTCCGTAATTCCTTTAGCTATGCCATGATCTCCATGCTGTGGTAAACTAAATACTTTAAATCGTTATTCAATATAAATTCTTGAACCCTTAAGCTTTTCTCCAAGGTTGCTTTGTTGATGGAATGTAAAAGTATCTAGTACATGTCTTAATAGTTTTTCCTAGTCCTCCACATAAATCTGAAAATTTAATTCATCTAACTTAAAAATTTTAGCCAAAAATATTTTTATTATATTCTTTCTGCTCCCCAAACTCCTTCCAAGTCTTCCCCACCTGTATACATAATAAACTCCATGACTGTTAACTCTTTCTTAAAAAGTTAAATCAAACAAACAAAACAAAATAAAAAAGACCTCTCTACACACACACACACACACACACACACACACACAAAATGAATTTTGCTTTAGTTTGATCAACTGCTAGTGGGCAATGGATCACACTTGAATATAGTTGATATACCCAATAATATTCAATCAAAGAAAAGTAACTTTCACTTTTTCAGAAGGTACCAATTGTAGATAACTTCTTGGTTAAAGGTGGAGCATTATATCTAATGGCTTCTCTCAATGCTTAGATTAGATTTTGTTTGGTTTTAACGTGAACAGATTCATGTGTATTGTCACAATCTGTATGCATTCATATGGATATCAGTCCTATTGTGTACAAATAATGTTATTGACTCAGATAACTGCTCCATCTCAGGCTCTTATACTCTATGGTCTTCTTCCACGTAGATCCATGAGCCTTGAGCTAAAGGTCTTTTAGAGACATCTCATTTAAATTTGAGTATTCCAGTTTTCATCATTCTCTGTACATTTCCCAAGAGTATATCTCTGTTCTAATTATCGTCTACTGCAAAAAGAAGCTTCTCTGATATATGCTGAGTTATGTAATGATCTTTGACTATATCAATATGTCATCATGATTCATTTTATTTCTTTGTTCCTTAAGCAACATAACTAGATATAGGTATTTGTTTTCAGTGCAAAAAGCTAGAGACTAGGAAGATAGTAAGTGACCAGGGAGTAAGCAGACATCTTTTATGGCAGAGGTAATCAAATAAATTGTTATAAAGTGGTATGTGGGAAATTAGAAAAGTGTAATTAAATGGGAAGTGTATTGAATAGCAGTGCAGGTAAAAGGAATAAGAGACAGAGAGAAAAATATTTAAAGGACTTTTTAAAAGCACATAGAAAACCTACTCCTGTAAAAGATTCTTATAACACATGAAAAGAGTTTAAAAGAAGTTGCCACATAATGAGCAGATTATGACTCAACCACATATTTTACATCATCAAGTAAAAAATCCATGGCCAAAAGTGGATTTCAGTTGTTGAATCTTTGGCCAGTGAGTCTCATATAGCTCCCTCAAACTTTACAGACTATTAGTTGCTCTACAGATCCTGAATGAAAAGCATTATTGCTTAACTTAAATTTTGGTATTCTTTTAATGAAACTACATTATGTTGGCTCTTTCACTTGCACTATGTCTGACCACCCTGCTCCTCACCCAAAGTAGCATGGTTGAAATAATCTTACTTTCCCAAATTGTGTGGATTTATCCAAATCCATAATAGTAATTGAATATTCTAGACCAATATAATCTTTGTAAGAAAAAAATGGATCATTTATTCTAGAAATTCTATGAAAAAATATATGTAAGTGCTAGTTCTGTAACATTATAGTGTTGAAACTGTGTTGATAACTTCAGTTTTACACACACGTTCCTCCTTCTGTATCTTTATTCTGTCATTTAGCTCTCTACATGATGTGCTTTAAAAATTCTGTTCTTTGACTGCAATATATGAGGTCTAATTTCTGTCTCTATAGTCTGATATTTACTCTTTCTGGAAGTATATGGTATATCACTGGTGAAGGGCAGCTTAAGTCACAAAAAGTGAGAATTTAGAAGATAAAGTTTGGTTAATTTAATTCCTTTTATAGTGAGCATGTATCTGTTCCATCTGCTATACAACATTATGCAAATAGTCTTAAATTTATCTCCCATTTTTACATTTTCATATGTTTTTTCTAAGAATGGCAGATTTTCTTTGATAATACAATCCAGTTAACCTTTTGAGACTGTTAGATAAAGGGACTCCTACTCAAAGATAGCCAGAGTCATATAAACATTTCTAGAAAATAATCACAAGCAAAACCAATAAGTCAGACTTTCACAGAATATCTAAACTCAAAAGAAAAAATGTTACCACATTTTAGACTTACACAATCTGATAAAATGCCCTTAAATAGAACATAAACTATTGTTAGCTGGAAGGAAGAAATAAGAAATACAGTTGAAATACTTTTCTAGTGAAGAAAATGTGAAATTTTTATATTGCTCTGACCTTATAGTTCACAGTGAAATACCTACATGGGACTGAATCGGGAACATTAGGTAAGATCTTTCAAAATTTGCAATGTGCAATGTACTTTATTTTTCTCCAAAGTCCCATTTCATAGACCATTATTGAAAGGAAAATAGTCTACTTGATGGAGCAATGGACTGATTCAATATGTCAGATTTCATGTTCCTTTCTACTAGACTGACAAAAAGTCAAAGGGATTTAATTTAAAATGAGGTAAATTGAGCATTACCTTTATAAAGACCATTTATATGCCATGCAGAAGATCTTAAGCAAAAGTACTTTTGTGGTTATCCAAGCACATAAATACCTGGGCAACTTTGAATTGCTATACATTATTCTCCTCCCTTCAAAACTGTACTATGCAGAACCATCAAATGGGTTTTTCCACTCATGTAAAACAAGCCTCAAGAAGTGTACAACTAAGATAAAAGAATGCATCTTCTTATGATTATTGACATCCTAGTTTACTTTCTGTTGTCATGATAAACAGCATGACTAAGAACAAAATGGGGAAGAATGGCTTTAATAAAACAATCTATAACTGAGATTAGTCAGTGTGGAAAATCAAGGCAGGAACTTGGAGGCAGGATATAAAGCAGAGTCCACTGAGACTTTCTCTTTACAGTTATTTTTTTTTATGTTAGCTTGATGCTTAACCTAACAAAGACAGTAGGTTTGTAATGCAAAATATATTTCTTTCTTTCTTTTTTTAATAAGTTGATGAAAGAGAGTCATAGGGGTCAATGATCACATAACACATAGCAGACAGAGAAAAGAGACCTGCAATGAAGGCAGGAGAGTCAAAAAGCGGAAAAGTGAGTGACTTCTCTATGGCTGGGGGAGGGGGGTTCAAAGCAAATCTAAAGCCTTCACTCTCCTGCTGTTTACAGTCGGTCAGTGTGAAGAAAGATAGGAAGGTTAACTTGCCCGGACTGTTGTGTAGGAACAATATCCTGATCATGCCTTGATCTTGATGTTGGTGAGCTAGTCCACTTGTTAAGGACCTGCTGGTAAGAGACAGAAGTTTACAAGGCATTTGCAATTACAAGGATTTAATCTCAAATCAGTAGGGAGACAAAGCAGGTAGCCAATTTGAAAATTTGCCATTTTTATTAATTAGTCATTGCCCATCTCCCTGGTGTTCACTCACAGGGAGTCTAATTAATTCTTAGTGAATTTTTGCAAGTGTTGAGCAAGTAAATTCTTTTTAAAATTCAAACCAGAGTCTATTATTGCATTTACCCAATCTTTGATTTCTTGTCTGTATAACTATGTGCATAAGTAAAGCATACATTTACAAAAAATATAAGAAAAAAGAAGAGAAAATACAGAAAAAAGACAAACAAGAACAGAAACAAATAATTTAGAAAGGGCAGTGCATAGGAAAATGGGGCAAGGTTATACATTCATGACATCTAAGTTACAGCGGGAGTTGAGAGTCAACTTGGGGTATATGAGAACCTGTGTCAAAAATTAAATGAAATTAATTAAAATAAAATGAAATAAAAAATTTAATCCTTGTATAAGATTTAATTACTTTAGATAGCATGAATTTTAATAGAATTATTGTGAAATAATTTTTAATCATTAGAAATCGTTAATGATATGAAAATATTATTTTATTAGAATAGATTTGAAATTTTTTATTATCCTACTGTTTCCCTATCACAATGCATCAATGGTTTTGTATATATGTAAAGGAACATACACTAATGGTGTAGGAGTTCCTTCTGTCTATGTGTTGCTTTCATTGGTTTATAAAGAATTGCTTTGAGCCTATGGCAGGGAAGAACAAAACTAGGTGGGGAAAGCTAGGCTGTATGCTGGGAAGAAAGGTGGAATCAGAGAGAAACGATGGATCAAAGGCCAGAGGTAGACTTGCACAATCTTTGCTGGTAAAATATACAGATGACTAGAAATGGGTTAACTTAAAATATAGGAGTTAGCCAATAATAAGCAGTGATTTATTTAATATAGTCTCTGAGTGATTATTTCAGTTGTGGGCAGCCAGGACGAACAAGTGTCTCCTTGCAACACACTAAGTATGGGTATTCAATATCATTAACTGAATCATAATTTAATATATAAAGTTGCATTTCAGCTGTACTTTAATGAAGGAAATGCATATAAATTCTAACATATTTTGTGGGGTTTTTATTAAAATATATACAAGGTAGGATACACAATTTGCTTTCTTGTTATCAATAACTCAATGCAAATTTTGGAAAATAAACATCAACACTAACAGATGGAGAAACTTCCTCCTGCTATTTTTGTATTAGTACTATGAATTTTCATCCATATTTGAAAAAAAACATTTGGAAAATTATAGAATATAAATCAATTAAAAATTTTACAGTTTATGGAAATGGTTCTGATGATTGGCTATAAAATAACTCTCATAAAAGACTTGCAATATGATCAATATGCTGATCTTATGGCTAAGCCCTCACCATAGTTTTTCTCGGTCAACCGGGACCTTGTTTCAATTAATTCTTCTTCCATTTATTTATACTGGAAATTTAGATTGTATTACTTTGCTATGTCTCATTCCCTTCAGATCCCAGTAAATGCAATGGTCAAAATGGTCAAAGAAAGTTTAAAAAGCCAATTGGAATATGAAAACTTCAAGCATGCTACTGTTTCCTTGTTTAAAAGAGGTAAAATCTGATATGAGGAGTAAAAAGTGATACAATAGAAAAAAAAATGAAGGTAAGTAATTTAGAAATTAAAGAGGAGGCAAGGTTCTTCGCCCAGGAACAGTTCCTGCTTCTGCAATGAGGAGATCCAGCCAGAGGGCACTCCTTTCCATCTGCAGGGTCCATAGATACACCAGCATGGCTGGCTCCAGTGCCAGAGAGGGCAGACCACGAAAATTCTCCAAGTACACAGTCAGTCACAGCAAAGATTGGACCTAGATGCCAATAATCTCCTGGCTGCATTTGAAGGAAGAGATGGGCAGGCGCCAAAGTAAGAATTCCTCCAACAACCTGAAAATCTACATGACAACACCAGAATCTAGTGAACATGCAACAAGAAAACTTGGACACCCTATTCCAGAAGAAGTAGAAGAATTCAACTTTAAGCAGAACATTATGAAAATAATAGAGGCCCTTAAACAGGATGGGAAAAACTCCTTTAAAGAAATGGAGAAGACAAACAAAAAGAAGAAAAGAATAAATCTCTTAAAGATACCCAAGAAAACCAAGAAAAAGCAATCAAACAGGTAAGGGAAACAATTCAAGACTTGGACAATGAAATGGAGGTAATGAACAAAACACAAACCGAGGGATTGCTGTATATGGAAAATCTGGGTAAATGACCAGGAACTACAGAGAAAAGTGTAACCAACAGAATACAAAGGATAGAAAAAAGAATCTCAGACACTGAAGATACCATAGAAGAAATAAACTCATTGATTAAAGAAAACAGTAAATCCAACAAATTCTTAACACAAGACATTCAGAAAATCTGGAACACCATGAAAAGGCCAAACCTAAGAATAATAGGGGTATAAGAAGGAGAAGAATTATAGCTCAAAAGCCCAGAAAATATATTCAACAAAATTATAGAAAAAAACTTTACCAACCTAAAGAAGGATATTCCTATGAAGGTACAAGAAGCATACAGAACACCGAATAGACTGGATCAAAAAAAAAAAAAAAAAGATCATCCCCTTGCTATATAATAATCAAAGCACAAAACATACAGAATAAAGAAAGAATATTAAGAGCTGCAATGGAAAAAGGTCAAGTAACATATAAAGGGAAACCTATCAGTATTACTCCTGACTTCTCGATGGAAACAATCAAAGCCATAAGGTCTTGGATAGATGTGCTGCAGACACTTAGAGACCATGGATGCAAGCCCAGACTACTATACCCAGCAAAGCTTGCATTCACCATCAATGGAAAAAACAAGATATTTCAGGACAAAAACAGATTTAAACAATGTGTAGCCACAAACCCAGCCTTACAGAAAGTACTAGAAGGAAAACCACCACCCAAGAAAGCCAACAACATCTATAATAACACAGACATCTGACAATTCTCCACCAGCACAGCTCAGAAGGGAAACACCCAAACACTACCACCAAAAAAATAACCAGAGTAAACAACCACTGGTCATTAATATCAATTAATATCAATGGACTCAATCACCTATAAAAAGGCACACATTAAGAGAATGGATATGAAAAAAGGATCCAATTTTCTGCTGTTTACAAGAAACACACCTCAACCACAAAGACAGATATCTACTCAGAGTAAAGGGTTGGGAAAAGGTTTTCCAATCAAATGGGCCTAAGAAACAAGTGAATGTGACTATACTAATATCTAATAAAATCGATTTCAAACTAAAATCAATCAGACGAGATGGAGAGGGACACTTTATACTCGACAGGAACAATTCATCAGGTTGAAGGCTTAATCCTGAATATCTATGCACCTAATATAAAAGCACATATGTAAAAGAAACATTACTAGAACTCAAAGCACACATCAAACCCCACACACTAATAGTAGGAGATTTCAATACTCCACTCTCACCAATGGACAGGTCAACCAGACAGAAACTTAACAGAGAAATAAGAGAACGAACAGATGTAATGAATCAAATGGACTTAACAGACATCTATAGAACATTCCACCCAAATAGGAAAGAATATACCTTCTTCTCTGCAGCTCATGGAACCTTCTCAAAAATCGACCACATAGTCGGTAACAAAGCAAACATCCACAGTTACAAAAAAATATTAGTAACCACCTGTGTCTTATCAGATCACCATGGATTAAAGTTAGAATTCAACAACAATGCTACCCCCAGAAAGCCTACAAACTCATGGAAACTTAACAGTCAACTACTGAACCACCCCTGGTTTAAGGAAGAAATAAAGAAAGAAACCAGCTTGTTTCTTGTGCCCATTTGTTTGGAAAATCTTTTTGCAACCTTTTACCCTGAGGTAATATCTGCTATTGATGTTGAAATGTGTTTCTTGTATGCCACAGAAATATGGGTCCCATTTTCTTATGTATTCTGTTAGCCTGTGCCTAATAGGTGTGTTGAATTCAATGTTGTTGTGGTATATTAATGACCATTGATTGTTAATTCCTGTCATTTTCTGGTTTTGCTGTTATTGGTGGTAGTCTGTTGTGTTTCCCTTCATTTTGTCAATTTATTTATTTTTTTTTATTTAATTAAAAATTCCCACCTCCTCCCCTCCTCCCATTTTCCTCTCGCTCCCCTCATCCCACTTCCCCTCCCTCTCCAATCCAAAGAGCAGTCAGGGTTCCCTGCACTGTGGGAAGTCCAAGGTCCTCGCCCCACCTCCATCCAGGACTAGGAATGTGAGCATCCAAACAGACTAGGCTCCCATAAAGTCATTACATGCAGTAGGATCAAAATCCAGTGCCATTGTCTTGGCTTCTCAATCAGCCCTTCTTGTAAGCCATGTTCAGGGAGTCCCGTTTGATCACATGATCCATCCATCCAGCTGGCCTTGGTGAGCTCCCATTAGATCAGTCCCACCGTCTCAGTGAGTGGGTGCACCCCTTGCAGTCCTAACTTCCTTGCTCATGTTCTCCCTCCTCCTGCTCCTCATTTGGACCTTAGGATCTCAGTCCAGTGCTCCAATGTGGGTCTCTGACTCTAGCTTCATCCATCGCCAGATGAACTTTCTATGGTGATATGCAAGATATTCATCAGTATGGCTATAGGATAGGGCCATTTCAGGTTCCCTATCCTCAGCTGCCCAAGGGACTAACTGGGGACATCTCCATGGACACCTGGGAACACCTCTAGAGTCAAGTCTCTAGCCGACCATAAAATGGCTCCCTTAATTAAGATATATACTTCCCTACTCCCATATCCACCCTGCCTCCATCCCAACCATCCCATTCCCCCAAGCTCTCCCCATCCTCCCCTTCTAACTTTTTTCTCCCCATTTCCCCTTACCCCCACCCCATTCCCACTCCCAAGTTTCCAATTTTTGCCTGCAATCTTGTCTACTTCCAATATCAGGAGGATAACTATATGTTTTTCTTTGTAATCACCTTCTTATTTAGTTTCTCTAGGATCATGAATTATAGGCTCAATGTCCTTTATTTATGGCTAGAATCTACTTATGAGTGAGTACATACCATATTCATCTTTTTGGGTCTGGGTTACCTCACTCAGGATAGTGTTTTCTATTTCCATCCATTTGCATGCAAAATTCAAGATGTCATTTTTTTTTTTTACTGCTGAGTAGTACTCCAATGCATACATATTCCACACTTTCTTTATCCATTCTTCTGTTGAGGGGCATCTAGGTTGTTTCCAGGTTCTAGTTATTACAAATAATGCTGCTATGAATGTAGTTGAACAAATGCTTTTGTAATATGATAGAGCATCTCTTGGGTATATTACCAAGAGTGGTATTGCTGGATCCTGGGGTAGGTTGATCCCGAATTTCTTGAGAAATTGCCATACTGATTTCCAAAGTAGTTGCACAAGTTTCCATTCCCACCAGCAATGGATGAGTGTTCCTCTTACTCCACATCCTCTCCAGCAAAGGCTATCATTGATGTTTTTGATTCTAGCCATTTGACAGGTGTATGATGGTATCTCAAAGTTGTTTTTTTTTTTTTTTTTTTTTTTTTTTTTTTTTTTTTTTTTTTTTTTGGTTTTTCGAGACAGGGTTTCTCTGTGGTTTTGGAGCCTGTCCTGGAACTAGCTCTTGTAGACCAGGCTGGTCTTGAACTCACAGAGATCCGCCTGCCTCTGCCTCCCGAGTGCTGGGATTAAAGGCGTGCGCCACCACCGCCCGGCTCAAAGTTGTTTTGATTTGCATTTCCCCGATCGCTAAGGAGGTTGAGCATGAACTTAGAATTTTCTGGTGTGAAAACCCTAAATCTGGTGATAGAGATTATCTATTGCCTGTGATTTCTTGGATGAGCTGACTTCCTTGGAGTTTTCCTTCTAATACTCTTTGTATGGTTGGACTTGTGCTTGGGTATTGTTTAAATCTGATTATGTCATGATCTCTCTTGTTTCTCTGTCTATGGTGATTGTAAAATTTGCTGGATGTAGTAATATGGGTTTGCATCTATGATCTCTTAGTGTCTACAAAACATCTCTCCAGGACTTTCTGGCCATCAGTGTCTACATTGAAAGTTTATGAATAGTTATGCTAGGCCTACCTTTATATGTTACATATTCTTTTACTTTTGCAGCTCTTAATCTTTTTTATTCTGCATGTTTACTGTTTTGATTATTATATGGTGAGGGGATTTTTGTTTTTACGTCCAGTTTATTTGGTGTTCTGTAATGTTCTTGTACCTTTATTGCCATGCCCTTCTTTAGGTTTGCAAAATTTTCCTCTATCATCTTGTTGAATATATTTTCTGTGCCTTTGAGCTGGAGTTTTCCTTTTCTATTCCTGTTATTCTTAGGTTTTGTCTTTTCATGGTGCCCCAGATTCCTAGTTGCTTTGTGTTAAGGATTTGTTAGGTTTGCCATTTTCTTTGAAATTTGAAACTTTTCCCTCTATTGTATTTTCAATGCCTAAGAGTCTCTCTTTCAGTTCTTGTGTTCTGTTGGTTATGATTGAACCTGTGGTTCCTGTTCATTTACCCAGATTTTTCATTCCCAGTATTCCCTCAGTTTTTGTTTCTTTATGGCCTCCATTTGAATTTTCAAGTCTGGAGCTGTTTTCTTCACCTGTTTGATTATTTTTTTTCTTGTCTTTCCTTTATTTCTTTAAGATATTTATGGATTTCTTCCAATTTTTGCTCATGTTTTCCTCCATTTATTTAAGTGAATTTTTCATTTACTCTTAAATGGCCTCTATCATCTTCATAAAGCTATTTTTTATGACATTTTCTTCTGATTCATCATTTTTGATAAGTTTAGGTCTTGTTGAACCACTAGGTTCTGGTAGTAGAATATTGTTTTTTTATGTTGTTGAATGTATTCTTACACTATTTTCTACCCATCTGGATTTGGGGTACAAATGCAAATTCTTCCTCCAATTGGTACAGGTGGTGTCTGTGCCCCTTGGGGTTGCTTTTTCTCTATTTATTTCAGGTGGAGCCTGTGCTTTTGGGTGACCTCTGATACCACTGTGGCTTTTGGTAGAGTAGCCTGGCAGTGATAGCCTTGCCTGCTGATTGCAGGAGATCTTCCTTTAATCAGTGCAGGTGGCAGCTTGTCTCCAGGGTCATCTGATGCAGCTGGGGATGGTGGTGGATGGGGCTGGCCTCAGGAAACTTGTGGGTGACTTACAGTTAGAGCTTAGATGGATGGGAGAAGCGTACTAGAAGTGTTCCAACCTAGGGCCTATAAAGAGCATGGGTTTTCAACCTGAAGAATCACCACTCCTCTCTTCCCCCAGTCCCAGTTTTCATTCTTGTGGGGAAAAAAAAAGACATTATTTCCTATTTAGAAGCTATGTACTTGACTTAAATGCTACCCGGACTAAGGTTAATCTCCTTGTGAGCCCTAGAAAGTTATGGGGATTATATCCTTTCTAAGCTTCACTGTCTTCAACTATAAGTAGAGATTACAATGATGCCCAAAATACAGAGTTGTTGAGAGCTTTCTGTTTACCATGCCTGAGGGATAGTGTTATAAATTACGTTAGCAGGGAGTAAATTTTTACTTTTCAGTCGTTACTTTTTAGTATTTTATTATTTCATTATTCATGAATATGTTATTCATTAATTAGTAGTTATAAATAGACTGTAAGGAGAGGTAATTTTAATTAATTATTTGAAACATAAGTAAAAGAACAAAGAAAAGTAAACTTTTATGAGAGTATACATATGTTCCCCAATTCATTTCACTTATGGCAATGTGAAATTGTACCAAGTGAAAAAATATGATATAGATAAGAGTAATTAACATCAAGAAAATTTATACCAACTCACCAAAAGTTTTGTGAAGGCAGATTTAAATTATCTAAATCCAAAACATTTTCATCTAGATTTTGATTGTAAACTCACAACTGTCAAATGAATTTCCATAGAAAGATTTGTCTCTACCTAATCATATTTAAGATGTCTGTGAATCTCTAAAATTCTACTTTTTCTCAATCGGGCAGATATCTACATGTGCTCTGTACAGTGTGAAAAAATTGTAGGTGCTGGTTTTTGTGTTTTGTGCATACTTTTTCCTTCAAACCTTATATTTATTGTATTTGTCTGGTAATTATATTGTCTCTGGAATGCTTTAAAGTCAAAATCAGTTAGGTTTTAAAAACGAGAAGTAAAAGAAAAGGAAAAATGACAGAGGGTGGGAGACAATAAAGAAAGTAAAATTATTTCAATAAGATTTAAAATATTCTAAAGAACAGTCAAACATGGGAGAGTTTTCAGCTTCCAGAAGATACTTTGCAAAAATACACTGTTGTATCTTGTAAATTAATCTTAATACTTAATTACATGGACCACTCAAAAAGTGATACTACTAATATTTTCTAAAGTACTTTTGGTATAAACATTTAACAACATACCATTATGGATGCAGACAAATGCAGTGAACAATACCAATGCTAACAATGACTGGAAGGAGGAGTTAGAATTATTGTATCATTAGCCATATGGACTCATTTTCAACCGATGATAGGCAATGAAGAGAAAAAGACATGACATATTTGTCAGTCACTTGGACTATACTGAGCAACAACTCAGGTGAAGGTTTCTCATGCTTGCCACTGGCATTTTTTTTCTCTTTTAACTTTTTATTGATTCTTTGTGAATTTCAAATTGTGCATCCTGATCTTACTACCCTCCCTGTGCCCTTACTTCTGCCCTCTGCCCTTGCAACCTCCTCCCAAAACAAAACGAATAAACAAATGAAAATTTCTCATCATGGTAGCTGTAGTGTAGCCCAGTTTGTCACACAATATATCATTTAGCCAATACATCTTTACTTGATTGCAATGACTCATTTGTTTGGTTCAAGGCTTCTGACTTCTGCCACATTATTGAAACTGGGCATTCACTAGGAACTCTCTCTGACATCTGATTGCTACCCTGAGTCATGAAGGTACTGTAGTTCTAGACCCATATATGACATTGGTTGGAGAAGATTATCATCTCAAGTAAATGCTTTCTTCCGTCTCTTTCTTGTAAGATTTTAAATTTTCACTTGTAGATGGCTTTTATAATCTTTGTAAGGTTTATTATAATATATTTTATTGCCTTTGATGTTATTCCAAATGGGAGTACAGCTATGACTTTTTTTCTCAGTGTGTTTGTCTTCATGTTCAGAAGCAATCCTGATTTTTTTTAAATATTGATTTTGTATCTTTTCATTTTGTCATAATTTGTAATTTCTAAAACTTTTCTGATGAAAGTTTTACATCCGTTATATATAAAATATCATACCATATAGAAATAGGGTATCTTGATTTATTTTCCTATATGTGTACTGTTAATTAAATTCTCTTGACTTATTGCTCCAACTAGTTCTTTGAGCAGTATATTGAAACAGAGTTTAAATAATTGACAACTCCTTTTGAAGTAGCTTTATTGCTAAAATATTCTAAGTATGTTACATTCTTTGGTATTTTAAAGTCAATGGAAATGAGCTTCTACTGAACTGGAAGAATAAAAGGCCAATCATAGATGGGTAGGGACTACTGATGGATTCTGAGAATTGGGGACACATTGCAATTAGTCATATAACCAGTACAGAATCCATTATCCATTAGTCTAGAATGGTGAGCTACTAACTCACTGTCACACAGATGTCTCTAATAAATTCATTGGGATTCAAAATAAGCATGAATATGCAAGATGGACTTGTATAGAGTAGAGGAAGTTGATATGATAGGGCTGGTAAGGAAATAGGGAATCTAATCAGAATGCAGGCAATGCATTATGAAAACATAAAATAAGAATAAAAATAAAAAATAAGAATAAAAATATTAATTTAAAAAACACCCCTCACCAAACAAGACAAAGAACAAAAAAACAAAGCAAAAACAAAATGGCAAAGCAAAAACAAACAAACAAAAAAAAAAGAACTTAGCTCCTCTGTTATTTCCATTTCTTCATCTACTCTTCATTCCTCTTGGGGCCTTAGAAGTTGCAGTGTATCGTGCATAATACCCTTTGTCCAAGGAAATTTACTTAATAATATTCAAATAAGTTGATGGTCAAATTTTGAATTTTTTTCTCAATTTGTACACATATGAGACTGTAATTTAGAACTTTATTTTGTTTTTCTTTAATAGATTTCTAAGGATGTTTAGACTGTCTTGTTTCAAATGTGAATTCTGAGAGCTTACTGTAAAATAGTTAGGTTAATTAAAAAGCAGCCTAGCAACAATTGTACTCAATGTTCAGCAAAATCCATTACATTATTATTATAATTATTACAGTTACCTGGGATCTTATTATAAACAAACAATGCATTCTTCATGTTTTATAAAATTATTGTGATCTCATTGCAAGCTATTTCTTTGTAAGAAACACTATTTTATAGATGGGGGAGGGATGGTTATGATCAAAATGAGAGTCATGAATTCTCAAAAGAATAATAAAAACATAAAAAATTAAAAAATAATTTTTAGATTACATTTAATTTAGAAGAGCAAGCAGAACTGAAAGTGAATGAAAGAAAGTCTTCCTGATTCCCATTATTCAATATGATGCCCACACCAAGATGACAGTAAAGTATGCAGAAGAATCAGAAGTCCCTTTGTTTCCTACAAGCTATCTTGGGTGGCTTCTCTTTTGCATGACAGTGCTTCTACATTACCAGAATCATTTTCCAGATATTATTTCAAATCTATTAAAATATTTAATGTTGACTGTTGCTCAGTTGATAGAGTTACTTTAGCCAACATGAAGCCCTGTGTTTAGACTCCTTTTCTTCCCAGTCCTTCCTCCCAACTCTCCCATTCATCTACTCTTCCTGATTTTCTTCAGAAAAGGGCAGGTATAGTAAGTACATCAACCAACCAATGCATATTAAACTGTAGAAACATTGGACACCTTTTTTTTCCTATTGAAGGTACATTTAGCAAACCAGTAAGCAAGAAGGATCCCCAAACAGGTAACAGAGTCAGAGACATCCCTGGCCCCACTCTTAGGAATTATCAAAAGGAAAATTATACACAACCCTATACCATATGTGTAGGGGGTAGTCATTCCCATGCAAACTCCCTGGTTGGGGTCTCAATTTCTGTGACCCCTATGAGCACAGGTTATTTGAGTCTTTGCATTCACTGTGGTGTTCTTGTTCCCTCTGGCTTTCACAATCCTTTGTTGAATTCTTCCACAAGATTCCCTGCAATCTACTTAGTGTTTGGCTGTGGGTGTCTGCATCTTTTCCCATCAGTTGCTTGGTGAAGCCTCTCTGATGACAATTGGGCTAGGCAATGAGAAAGGACATTTTATCATGAGAGAAAATAATGCACAATTAGTCTATTTAAACCAGGAAAGGATAAACACAGGACATGTACAGTGTTATAGAATTTTTCTTGAATCTGTATTGTTGCTTATATCATAAATATGATGTTAATAACCGCATAAATGGAAGGTACCTTAGAGTCCAAATTACCTCGATTATGTGATGATTGAGTGACTTGTGCCATGAGTATTGTTAGTGCAGCATGCAGAGGTGGATGAATGGATGGAATCATCTGTAGTATTCTTCAAGGGGACAAGGTAAAATAATAAATGACAACAACAATCATTTCCATGCCACGGTTATGTAAATGCTCTCCAGGAGAATCTTTATTTTGAATATTGTCTTTGAAATCACCCTTCCTTCTGTTTACTGGAGCTGAATGCCTTTGAAGTCCTGATTACTAAGCACTTCATAAGATGGAGCATGTGATGTTCTCAGTCAGTCCTGTGGAAGAAATGTCACTGGGAAATTCCCTGGCTGTAAGCAATATTTTAAAGAAAATATTCAAACACATCCATAAGGTTCACTGAGCTCTCCCTGCATTGTAAGTAGTAATGACTCTGACAACAAATGCCAAACATATTACTGTTCTTTGCATCATGTGAATGGTTATCTAAAGCATTCCTCATGAAGTTATTTCAGTCAGTGATACAAATGGGTTTATAGGAGCATTTGTGTCATGCATGCAGGAAATATTTTCTCTCCCAACAATACTTTACATGATTTCAAATGGCAGGTTACATCAGACATTAGTTCCTTTTGAAGAAAGCGGTTTTCTATTGCAGAAGCATAATAACCATAAACACACACACACATGCAATACACACATGTATTTATATATAACATAAAAATATGTGATATATATATATATATATATATATATACATATATTAGTTCATGAGACGCATGCAGTGTTGTAAATGTCAATTTTTTACTCATTTTAGTCTCTGGAATTTTTCATAATATACCATTAGATATCAAGTAATCAAGAAAATACTGCTATAATTTAGTTCACATAGGTAACCATTCAGAGTAGATCACCAAAGCCAGATATTGCAACAGACATTCAAATAAAAGCATTTTAAATCAATTTAATAATCTAGTCTATTTTTATTTGTTCTATATAGAACCCCACATATACACTGTGAAGAAAAGAAACAGAAGTAGAAAATATGACTAACCTCACCACTGCACTAACAGTCTTTGATGTTATATATAATAGCTTGTAAAGAGCTTAGAAGAGCACTAAATAAACAGGCAACATGAAATAAAAGACAGGAGGAGCAATGATGTCAGAGAGAGATTGTGTAGCAGGTTGGTAGATTATAGTGGAAGATAATGATCTTTTGAGGAAGTCAGTATAAGCATAAAATAATGGTTTTATCTGGCTAAAATCGGTGTTTACACTGAATAATTAAACTCGGGATTGACATCTGGAAGATCGGAGAAAGTCAGAATAGTTACATAGTGTATTAAAGAAAATGAGGTACGTGGATAAAAACACACAGTTAAGATTTGCTCCAAATCCCATTAGTGCTAAGAGTAAACATTTGTGTAGCATCTATTACTTGCCTAAAACTTTTCAAAGACATCTGCAAATAACTTGATTATTCAAACAAAATAAAATGTACAAACAGAATATATCCCAATTAAGTGCATTAATTTTGCTTTATTTTTATTTTTTTATTATTGATTTTTATTGAGCTCTACATTTTTCTATACTCCCCTCCCTTTCTCTCTCCTCTTCCCTTCAACCTTCCACCAAGGTCCTCATGCTCCCAGTTTACTCAAGAGTGCTTGTCTTTTGCATGTTGTCTAAAATTTTAGTTATTAGATGGTAATATATTAATTTAAAAGCAGATAATTTGCCACATAAATGTTATATTTTTACAGATTACTAGACTACTTTTCTTTAATGGGCATACTTTGGAAGTCACCTAAAAGAATTTTTAATCATTGTAAATAATCTAGACTTAACAGTATCAGCTCATTTTAAATAAAATATGTCTGTAAACACTTAAATATATGGGACCTGAATTTATAAGTTCTTTCAGTTTTGCTTGTAAAATGAATATAAAAATGCATGATAAGCTTTAGTTACTATGAAATTTTGGGGGTCTTAATTATGTACTCATTTTCATTGTCCTTTATAAACTCTTTGTTCAGAAGCCAGTTGGGGGTTTGCAGAATTTTTCAAAGCATTCTATAAAACCCTCAGCTTGCTAAATAAGTTTGTTTCTCTCAGAGTAATTGCAAACCAGTGTCCCTATCTCTGACATCCTGTCCTTGGTGCCTCCAGTACCAAATGATACCACTGTATTGACTGCTTTCAAATGCTCTCCCAGAACAAAAGGAAGCAAACTAATGCCCAGGAATCCCAACAGTTTAGGGCTACATTTTTCACAGTTAGTTTTGCTTCAAAGAAGGTTAAACATTTTAAAGTATGTCTCCAAGTTCAGGAATTACACAGTTTATGAAACACTTCATCATAAAATAAGCAAAGAAATTTGTTTATGCATCCTGAAGAGTGACTGCCAATATATAAGATTTTCTTTGTTTGTTTGTTTGAGTCTATATTTTATTTTGTTTTGTGTCAATATTTGGTATGGCTGTTTTGTCTTGGTTGTGCAAGTATGAATTGATCTTCATATTCATAACAAATCTACACAAGGGACTTTTTTATTGAAAAAAAAAATTCTGCCTCCTCCCAGCCTCCCATTTCCCTCCCCTTCTTCCCCCTCCTCTCCCCTCCCCCCACTTCTCTCCCCCTCCCTCTCCAGTCCAAAGAGCAGTCAGGGTTCCCTGCCCTGTGGAAAGTCCAATGTCCTCCTCCCTCCATCCAGGTCTAGGAAGGTGAGCATCCAAACTGGCTAGGCTCCCACAAAGCCAGTACATGCACATGCAGTAGGATCAAAACCCAGTGCCATTGTCCTTGGCTTCTCATCAGCCCTCACCATCCTGAGTGAGAACCTTCATCTGACGATGGATGGAGATAGAGACAGAGACCCACATTGGAGCACTGGAATGAGCTCCCAAGGTCACAATGAAGAGCAGAAGGAGGGAGAACATGAGCAAGGAAGTCAGGACCGCGAGGGGTGCACCCACCCACTGAGACAGTGGGACTGATCTATTGGGAGCTCACCAAGGCCAGCTGGACTGGGACTGAAAAAGCATGGGATAAAACCGGACTCTCTGAACATGGCAGACACAAGGGATTTTTTTTTAAAGTAATTCTTTCTTAATTTATGGAAGAGAAGTAATAGTCGAATATAGAATACTCAATTGGTAGTTCATATAAATGTATATATACATTATGCTTTTTACTACTTAACATAAAAATAAACATTCAAAATAAGGTCTATATTTTTCAAAGAATCTGTTTGTTTTATTGATCCATATATGTTTCTTTTTGTTATTATTTCATAATTATATTTCTAACCTTTATCCTTTTTCTCTTTTACTAATTTGAAGGTTGAGTTATTCTTATTTTCTCAGACATTTTGGGGTATCATTAGACTACTGTTTCATTTCTCTGACTTTTGTAGTAGCCAATTGTAGTTATAAATTTTTCTCTTAGAAGTTATGATAATGTATAGGTTCTGGTTAAGTTGTGTTTCCACTTGTATTTGACCCTGGGAATCTTTACATAAATCATTTGGGATCTTTAAATATCCTCTTTGACTTCTATAATGACTCAATTTGAAAGAGTATTTTCCATATGTGCTCTTTGTAGATTTTGTATTTTCTTTTGCTATGGGTATAACATTTCATGCAGTTGTGAACTTATAAATTTTGAATAGTCATTTTAATTATCTTTATTTGTATTTATATATTAAATACACTTATGAAGTGTTTTTAGTATGTCATTAAGGTCCATACATTACTTAGAATGGTTTGCATTCCTCAGCCACTATGAAGAATATTACATAGAAATTTATCAAATTCATTTTACATGCAAACAGTTGACTTGTATTTCTTTGTTGGTCTAAGTGTTGCTGAGAATAGATGTTTAGAGTTGCCATAATAATCACTTTGATGTCTCTTTGATCTTTTATAGACAATATTGATGCTTTATGGAACTGGGCTCACAAATGTTTATTGTGTGCATGTTCACTAACATCATTACCCCGTTACATAAGTATTGGTCATTTTTAATTCACAGAAAGAATTCTCTACTGATATTTTCTATTTTATATATTAATTCTTGGTTTCAATTCTGGTGAGACCTTTTAACTACTGCACCGTGGTCAGCATTTTCGGCGAGACTTTCCTGTAAAATATTGGTTAGATTTCAACCACAGATGTAATTTTTCTTTCAATCATCTCACCAAAGTATACATTAAGTATTTTATTTCATTTTTTCTCAATTCTCAGTTTTATTCTTTCTTCAAATGCTCACTCATCAAAAATGGTTCTTGATTCTAACACTTGTGTACATGGGACTGAAAATCAAACTTATTATTTTCCTCTTGCTCATTTATCCAAAACTTTAAATAGTTTTGCATTCAATTACCTTTTGGCCAGACTGTATGCATTTATAATGACTGTCATGAGAGAGACAGCTCAAGAGTAGCTGAGGTTCCATGATGAGTTTGGGTATAATTGACAACACAGTGAGACACTGCCCTGAAACTAACAAACAGAAATTCCAAACCAAAACCAATCAACTAACCAACCAACTAAACAAACAAATGATCAAACAACAAGAGACCCTGTTGCCTTCTCTTTGTATTGATTCAACACTGTAAATAAATGATCTTCATAGACCTCATGAACAGTTAATTTTTTTCATTTATTAAAACTAAAGAAAGTTAAAATTGACAAGATGTAAGTTTCACTTATTTATTATGGCATGATCCATCTTTAAATGCTGTATACTCTGGTATGTGTGTAATAAGTCTAGTAAGGTTTTAGTATCTTTTGAGAATGAATTGTTATATTTTAAATATTTATATATACATATATATGCGCACACACACACATGTAAACCATAATTCATATTGCTTCTTTGATGCTTGCTTCATGCATTTTCTGTCTCATATCCTTGATACATTTTAGGCTGTTTATCTATTTTACATGCAAATTGTAATCTGGATATGTATTTTACAAGTATTTTATTTCAGTTAGTGGCTTGCCCTTTCCATTTTGTAACAGTATGTGTTCAAAAAAGGCATTTTTTAATTTTGATGAAAATTTTTATGTTTTATTCTTTGTGTTTATATTTTATTTATCTTGTATCAATAATTACTTATTCTCCATAGACCACTTGTTTCATAATTCCGCCTTTCACATATAGACAGATATATCATAACTTTTTTTGCATTTCTGCTTTTAGTAACGTTTCCTTATGCTTCATGAACTGCATACATTCTTTTCTACTTTCTTGGGCATAATTTTGAGAACTATATGAACCTCATTCCTACAAATGCAGATAAATGTTATATTTTTGGCTAAACTTCCAAAGACTTTTACTGTATTAGTTTACTTGAATCTGTGGATTTTCAGTTAGATTGCAGATGTTGTAAAACTTGTATATTTGATTGGTAGAACAGTTTGCAAACCACCATGTTTTTTTTTTTTTTGTGTGTGTGTGTGTGTGTGCTATAATTAAACTCAGTTATAGTCTTTTGAAAGCTACTTCAAGTTTTTCAGCATAACCAGAAAAGACATATTACCTGCTAAATTTTTTGGTTTCTTTCCCACAATTACAGGCTTTTGAGGAATAAGCTTTATACTCTATCAAGAGGAAAAGATAGCTGGTAGAATATTTAATCAGTGTGGATCTATGTTCTTTTCAGAAATTAGGCCATGATGCTTCAATTGTGTTAAATATACTCTAATAAAATTTAATGTTGAAATGTATTCAAAGGTCTATTTGTCTGTGGGTATTGAAAGAATTTAATATGTTGTTGAAAGTGTAGCTGATCTATTTCCATTTAACAATCATTGATATCAACAAAAACCACAAACAAGCTTTTGTTAAATGCTTTCTTTTCTCAGTACTGCTATTTGTAAGAAATTCTATAAGGTCTTCTCAAAATAATGGGTCCTATCAATATCTCAAAGGCATAATAAGTCCAAGAGTGTCAATATATAAAAGTGACTATATCATCAAATAAATCTTCAATGTAAACTACCTGCAGATAAAATTGTCATAACTATGGTATCTTAATTTTACGTGTGTGCATCCCTATGCCACCCAGTCACACATATAAATTTCTTAAATCTACTGAGTTGATTTAGTATATTTGATTAGTGCTGGCTAACTGGAATTGATAACCTATTATAAACTGTTTCCTTGGAGAAAGCTAATCTTTAATAATCAAATTAATGGATTCTCTGCATTTTGAATAGTCATGGATTTCTGGAGCAGTCTCCATCTTCTTCAAAATGAAATTTGTTTGATGAGGAGTGAGTACTACACTGTGGATATAAGAATAAGTGTATAGAATAGAGTTATAAACTAAATTAGCTTAGAAAAATGACAATAGTATTCTCTCCTCTGGGACATAAGACCTCTCAAAGAATGGATAGTTGGAGAGGTTTATATTTCTAGTCATAGCCTTCTGCATTAAGGCCATACCTACTCCAACAAGACCATACTTCCTAATCCTTCTCAAATAGTGCAAATTGCTGATAACTTAGTTTTCAAATATATTAGTCTTTGAGCAGCATTCTTATGCAAACCACCATGTTCCCCTCCCTTGTCACCAAAAGCTTGTAGTCGTATTGTAACGCAAAATGCATTCAGTTTAATTTCAAATGTACCCATATTGAATCATAGTCTTTGCCCTGGTTAAACATCCAAAGATCAAAGTTTCTGAACCTTTTGGACATCTTTTAATTGTAACTGCCTTCAAGTCAATATCAAAATTAAGATCACACACTTCCAACATATAATGGTACAGAATTTATATTTCCATTCTGAAAGGGAGGAAAGAGAGCATAGAGAGGAAATACTGGAACAAAGCAAGAATGAAAACATGCAGGGTAAACTCCAAACTCATCATATCCATGTCTGAATCAAAGAGATCTTCAGATCTCCAACTTTTTTCACCTTGGTTTACTGTAACACAGTTCTCTTTCCCCCCTTGCTCCACACCTTGACTGCATCTTTTCTCTGTAGTTATTCTATAACCCTGGCATCTCCAACATCTTGAAGTTTCTAATACATTCCAGGCTTGACTTTCAGAGGTTTACATAATGGCCTCTATGGTCCTCCTTGCAGAGACACCTGTGACATATACCTCCCCTCAAAGTCTGTTATTAGCCAACGAGTGAGGTTTCAAGATAGTTAAGTGAATACATGAAGCATGAATATTTTATTTTTAAGATTAATGTATTCAATCTAGGACATAAACGTCTTTCACAAGGACATACCATGAATTGCTTTCCATGGGTGACAAACACTTCTTTCATGGAATAAAATGATGTACTAATTTTATCCAGCTGAATAGTCATGTGAACAAAGAAGTTTATTTTAAGGTTAAAGTGCTTGATAGGCATGTTGTGATTAAAAGTTAATTCCTACAAATGTAACATCAAGCATATTTTTGGCTTTGCATCTCATTGCTCTTTTATCTCAAAATTATATATAATTATGGTACAGGAAATCATTTTGAAATTATAGAACTATTACAAAGAATTACAGATATATTAAAGACTGTTTACACTTATAATATGATTTCTTTAAGATTTTTAAAATAGTGGAGAGGATGCCTGAACTGGCCTCCTGTAATCAGATCGGTGACTACACTAATTGTTAGCAGAGAACTTAAGCCAGTAACTGATGGAAGCAGATGCAGAGATCCACAGTCAAGCCCTGGGCTGAGCTCCAGCAGTCCAGATGATTGTATGATCACGGAGGGTCAAGATCATGAAAGAGAGAGGGCATGATCTATTAGGATACAGCTGACTTGAGGTAATGGGAGCTCAAGGACTGTACTGACAATTAGGGAGCATGCATGGGACTAACCTACTCTGCATGTAAAAGACAGTTTTGTAGCTTGGTCTGTTTGTGGGGTACCTAGCAGTAGAATCAGGGCATGTCCCTGGTGCATAAACTGACTTTTTGCAACTTATTCCTCCATGCAGGAATGCCTTACCCAGCCTTGATACAGGGGGAGGACCTTGGTCCTGTGTCAATGTGATATTGTAAGCAAGTGTTACAGCTTTGGAGCTGCAAAGGGACAGCTCTGGAGGGAAAGATATCCTGACCTACCTGGAAGTTCGGCAATGCCTGAAGCTGGGGTGTGGTGGGGGATGGTCTCCCCAGAGGATTTAGTAATCCTGCTCCCTGCCTAGAGACAGCCATTACAGCTAAGCTGTGTTCTCTTCCCCCAAAAGAAAGTCCTAGCAAAGCTATCCCCTTCTGCACATCTCAAGATGTTACTTCTGCTTCCCTCTGCTGAAAGGGAAACTTTTACTACAGAATTGTAGTAATCTCTGTTTCTGGCAAAAAGTTACTTTTTTCTCCTCTACCACAACCCCCCTACCCCCCCGCGGGGGAGTTTTCCAGCAGATGTACCTGCTTCTTCTGTTTTTTTTTTTTTTTTTTTCTTTTTTGTTTTGTTTTGTTTTTCTGCTCAGCCTCATTAAGGGAATGTCTTAGCAAAGGTTATTCTTTTCTATTTCAGCAAAAGAAGAATCTTCACCCAAAAGTCTTTTAAGAAAGAGATTTATTTGGGAAATAGGAATCCAGGAGAGTTGCTGGCTTTGCCAGGGTAGTGGGGACAGTCTACAACTGAACTAGCAAGTGGGCAGGCTTCTTATGGGTGGAGTTTTCCCACAGAAAAGATTTTTGGCTCAGGGATTGGTTAGTTAGGTTGGTCCTGGATAGAGTAGGCTCTGAATTCAGATCAAACTGCATGTTTCCCTGGTCCTTTTTATCCTTTTTACTCTATTTTCAGGGATAAAGTGTATTTCTTTCACTGGTTCTGGTTGTAGGGCTGAAGTGTGTTTCTTTGACTCTGGTTTCAGATTCGTGGTGTTTTTCTTTGATTCTGGCTTCAGAGATAAAATGTTTCTCTGGCTCAGGTTTCTGATCAAGGGTGTGTTTCTTTCACAAGCTCTGGTTTCAGGGCCAGAGTGGGATTCTTTGGATGGCCCTTTTATTCTACAGATATGACATGTTTCATTGACTTCCATGGTAGACCTGCCTCTTTCTGAACTGTGAAGTGAATACAGGGGATAGATGAAAGGTAGGGAGAGGGAACAGGAAGAGAGGGGAGAACTGTGGTTGGTATGTAAAGTAAATGAAGAAATTAATTAAAAAATAAATAAATAATTTGTTATGAAATACATTTAGATCATATTATTTCCCCTCTCCCAACCTCTCTTCACATCCTCCTTACCCTGTTACTAACCCAACTTCATGTTCTCTCTATCTCTAAATAAAAAACAAAATAAAAACAAGTAAGAAAAATCAAAACAATGAATAAAACAGCCAATTATCCAAAACCAATAAAATATAACTTAGAAAAAATTTTAAAAAGACATTACAGAGGCGAAGCAAACATGTTTCCTACAAAAGTAAACTCAGTTAATATAATGTATTTGTCTAGAAAATGTCACCTTAAATCTCAGGTATTAAAAGAAAAACCTTTGATATTAATACAATGTCATTTACACAAAACTCTTAAAGAAATATTATGTATTATGAAAAAATTACAAAGAAATGTGACAATATAAATAGATCAATTAACAATTGTGAAAAATATTAGTTAAGTTTTAGAATTTAAAAGAAAATTAACTTAACATGTTTAATGATAAGACATTCCAAAGGATCAGCACAGATTTGGGTATAGAAATTGAGTTTTAGAGGAATATGAAAAAGAATATGAAAGAACAGAGTAAAATTCCAGAAGTAGTAAAGTCTAAGAATTAACAATATAAAGCATGTTTACTTATGCTATAAAATTAATATAGTTAGCCATGATCATTGTTAGAAATTTTAATTTATTGTGGTAGGCAAAGTAAATAGCTAAAAATATTAAGTTATCAAAGGAAAGTATTATTATTTACCATTACTGAAATTTTATGTTTTTGGCTATGTATACATTAATTGAAATTATTTTAGATAGAAAAAATGTCATAAGAAAACCTGAGGATATATTGATTTCTATCCTTACTGTGGCTTATTTTTGATATTTCCTTGCGATTCTTCCCCTTGAGTTACTGTAAGTAATGGCTCTATTTATGTTTTCATCATAGGTGTTGATCACTCATGTATTCAAAAGAAAAATTATCCTTTGCGTTGTGGCAGTACAGAATCATTTTGCTAGCTGAGATTTGAAGATCTAATCTTAAAGGAGAAAACACATTAAGTAATATTGATTTGATTTTTTTCTCCTGTCTTTTTCAAAGAACTAACACATCTACCCCATAATTAAGCCAAACACATCCTTGAGGGGAAGACCGTGGCTACTTATTTAATTGGAAACAGACTACGTTCTTTTCCCTGTGGTAAACACTTGGTGCAGGTTTAGGAGGTGTGAATGAAAGTTATGCTGCCAATGTGTTTAGAGAATGCCCAGGTTCATCTTAAAAACATAGCAAAAACGTGGCACTGTCCTTCAAGTGGTGTTGACTTTAAAGACATAAAGAATGAAAAATTGAAGGGGTCTTGGGATCCTGCTCCTGGCTTTTACAGAGTGCCTGAGGCCTCATTGTTTGCAAAGGTGTAGGGATAAGTCCCGCCTCTTAGGGGGTGTGTTCGCCTCGGGCTAATGTTTACCTATAAATCTGGCGAGTGTGCTTGCAGAGCTTGCTTCTGCTTTCCTGGTCTCAGCAGAATGGTGGTTCTGTAAGTCTATTTCTCCATTAAAGCTGTATATATATTTTTACAATCTGCCTGCATTCGTTTACGCTGTTACACAAAGGGAGTTCTATTACTCCCCATCCATTAAGTTCCCCAGAGTAAAATGCCATGAGAGAAAATTTTGTGAATCTCTGAGAATGAAGCATGGTTTGCCTTGGAGAAAACAAGATTTTGGAAATCCAAAGCTGTGAGATACTACCCAAAGAGATGATCAAATCTCTCCTTGACCATTTTTCGATATCTATTTTTCAATATCTGAGTAGAGATACCGTTATAATGAGAGTAGAGCCAGCACAAAAGAAAAGGTACATAATGCAAAGCACAAGGATGGAGGGCCAGACTCATCTAAGTCCTTTGATACTAGGAAAGAGGATTTGGTGTTGCTCTGTCGGGTTCCATCTTGGTTTTAGTGTAGTATTTCCTCATTGTGGCTCCATTCCATCTATTTCAGACAGGAATGTAAATTTGTGTTTTTATGAATTGGAGTACGTAATTTATCTTTAGTTTTCAGGCTAAGGTTGCAATTAAGAGACTTTAGACTCTCTGCTTTTGAACATTTTTTGAAACCATAAAAAAACGACGGGAACTTTAAAGCTTACATAGTTGTCTAAAGGGGGCAGGGAGTAAAATGCATGTATTTGAATGAGACTGATGCTAGACTCAAATATTTAAATGACTAGTCACCTGTTGGTTGTACTGCCTCGTAAGCTTTGGAAGGTATGGCTTTGCTGAAGGAAGTATGTGGTGATATTTGGTTTGTGATCTAACAAATAAAGCTTTCTCAAAGATCAGAGTGCAGAGCTAGCCACTAGTTAGCCACAGAGGTCAGGCAGTTGTGGCACACACCTTAAATCCCAGCACTTAGGAGGCAGAGATGAAAGGATCTCTGTTAGTTCAAGACAATCCTTGGCTATACGAAAATGATCCGGTCTAAAAAAGAAACAGATCCAGGCAGTGGTGGCTCAGACCTTTAAACCCAGTACTTGAGAGTCACATGCCATTAATCCCAGCACCAGGGAGCTAGAGACAGGAAGGGCTAAGACTGTGTCTAAAGAGGAATATAAGACTGGAGGAGACAGGTACTCAAGGCATTCAGTCTGGATTTTCTCAAAGACAAGATGTTGCCTCCTGCAGGCTTAGGATTCCTTAGAGGTAAAAATTCTCTTGTGGCTGGCTCTTTCACTTCTCTGACTTTTTTTATTTACCCTAATGTTTGACTCCAAGTTTTTATTATTAAAACCAATCACAATTCTTGCTGCAGAGTATACACATCTGGGGTAGGGTATAGGTTAGTTATAGTCTTACCCAGAAGCCAGGTCATTCCTTCAGCTTTAAGCTTGCCATTTTGGATTTTAGCTCTAAGCTTTCCACTTGATCCTAATGTTTGTTGTTATGCCTCTCTATCATGCTGGACTTTTACAAATCTGGAACTAAAGCCAAAATAAATTCTTCCTGCTGTAAATTGGATTGTTTATGATGTTTTATCATAGCAACAGAAAAGGAATAGGTATGTGCCTCTCTTGGAGATGTCTTTAATTGCATTTTACAGTAGATGGTCGAATGAATGGTTGTTTCTTTCTGTTTATTAATTTAAGCACAATTACAAAATTATTACGTATATTTAACAGGTTCCTTAATCCAAAAGAAACATGGTAAGTTTGAAAAATATGATAAATTGTTAAATATTTTAAAATATAACTCATTAAAAACCTGTTCAAATGGCTCCAGGTTATGTTTACTTTCATTAATTGTGAATTTAGTTTTCTTTAATTTCATAAATATTCCCTTTAAAAAAAGATGTATCTGCCTACAAAATACATGCCACCTATTGGGTATTTAAACACTATTCCTAGTTCCAATTTTAAAGTTTTCTTGTATTTGTAAAGTAAAATTTTATTCAAAAGAATGCTACATGCAGTATATACTATTAGTTTTCCTATATCGTGTGGTTCAACATGATTTTCACTAGACATCAAGACCCCTTCTAATGAATGTAAAGGTGAATCATTGTGTTAACTGTCTACTATGTGGCAGTAGTAGACAAACATTATATGGGGACAAAAACAATAATTGAAAAGGAGAAAAATATCCAGATAATAACCCTGCACTTGTTATTGCACAATAGGCTCATAGCTGCTCACACATGGAGTAAGTGCTTGAGCCTTTCAACAAAAGGCCAAATAGGTCTTCTACTAACAGAAACAATTGACACTGCTTGCCATGTGCTCCTGACTCACGGTGTTAAAGTGTACTGGCAAAAACTGGCAGAATGTATTCTCTTCTGTCAACACTCTGTCAAAAGTGTTTACAAAGAATAAGAAAAACTACTCCATTTCTTTACACTTACATTACTTTGATTATACTAGAACAATAAATGTGGAACCTAAATATAGAAATTAAATTTCAAAGAATCATTGTAAAAATGATAATTTCATTTCATCAATGCTATTCAAGATATAGGAATTCAAAATGACTTGATTATGTGTGCTATTCCTGAATTTAATCTCTTTTCCCATTTAAAAAAGTGAGTATGCTTTTGCATGAATAACATTTCACAGAAAAAATAATCACCAGCTGTTACAGAGGGCTGATGAAAATATTAAATATTGGTATTGAAAGAAAATACTGACTTCCAAAATTACCAATATACTTAGGAAATGCTTGTGTTTAGTTTAATTACGAAAAGCAAGAATATTGAAAACTTGATCTTCAAATGTTGAAATAAAAACAGAATCTCAAAGTACATAGTCTCTAAACCCCCAAAATCACACTCTGAAATAGTCACAATTTTGAATATTAAAAATATTAAATAGTAAAAATAACAAAGATGGATCACTACCATAATCACCATGAAACTACAGTTTTCATGAAAAGAAGGAGGAGAAGAACAACATAGCAACTTAAAAAAACAAATAAGCAAACAAAACAATAGAAGTTAAAATGGAGGGACATAAGCCAAATTCTGAGTAAAGAAGTGGTCATTCAACACTTTAATAAGGAAAACCTCAGTTTAACATAGGATTATTTGGGTATATTGACATTCCCTACAGCTGGTGAAACCCTAGGAAATACAATGAATTAAAGTTCCCACATTTCTAGACACTGGTGAGATTGCTCCCATTGAAGACGGAAGTGAAATAACTGAAGCGATGCCTCAGTAGTGAACAACACTTCTGTTCTCTCCCAGAGAATAGATCTGTCCTATTCTGAGCATCCATACAGGGCCTCACAACCATCTGTAATTCTGGTAACAGGGGATCCAATGCCACTTCTGTCCTCCAGGGATACAAAGCAACATATGATATGCAGACAATTATACAGACCAAACATCCATATACATTAAAAACCATGAAAATAATGTACATGAATGGATAAGAAGATAATTAAATAAAGGATTGTTGTTTGATCACTAAACACATTTTCATATGGTCTGTGCATGAGTGGGTGAAGAATGAATTACAGCAGAAAGAAAATAGAAACTTTTAGACATTTGTAGAGATAATGTCCTTGTTGTTCTGTATTAAATCACATACAGATTTCAAAAGTGAAGCTTCACAGTGATTTTATTCCCTGATGGAGGCAGATTATGTTACCCACAGCAGCACAAACAAAAAAAAAGGAACACAAACTACTCAGCATGATGCACCAATTTAAAATAAAGCTAATGATCATTAAAGCCACCCAGCTCCTGTTCACTGCCTCTGCAAAACTGCCCATAATAATCTTCATAGTGTGCTTGTCACATGTCATTTTTTGTTTTTATTCTGTCACTTTCATTTCATTTAAATCTTCGGCATTGTATTTGGCAATTCATCATACTTTAGATTTCTTATTAATATTATTTAATACTAGAGTTCTAAATTGGTTAAAGACTTTTAGGAAATTATTCTTATGCCTCTTTTTGAAAGTTTAATTTTATATAAATTCATCGTAATACTGATATAGCAAGTATTTGTGTATGTGAAAAAGCATTGAGATTAGTAAATATAAAGATAATTTTTCTTCATACCATTGGTTGACCATTGTGTGATACTTACATGTTATTATTTTTTATTATCTTCTGAAAAACTTATATTTTATTTTGTTATATTAGCCCTTGAATGCCGGTTTACTTTCTAATTAAAGACAGAAAGGGATCCAGTTGGAAGGGGAGGTGGGAAGAGCTGGGAGGAACAGAAGGAGGGGAAAATGTACTTATGATATATTATGTGAGAAATAAATATTTATTTTTAATGAAAGTTTAAAAATCTTCAAAAGTTGGTGATAAATGAAGAAATAGAGAAAGAAGAAGTGAATGGAGTAAAATGGAATGAAGAAAATAAGCAAGGGGAGAAGGAAGGGATAGAAGGCTAGAGGGCAGGCCAGAGGGAAAGAGAGATGGAATTATACAGATGAGGTGGACTTACCTCGTCCTGTGGCACTGAGAAGATGGTAAATTCCCTTAACTGTGTCTTGTCACTATTAGTATAAATGATAAATTCCTTAAATTTATATTGTTAGAATTCCTGGTGTTCATTGTTCAGTTAAAAGGAAACAATGTTTTAGAAGATGGGGCAATTTGACTTGCTAATTATCCCTTGTACTGTCCCTCTTTGCCCAGGCTACCTTGAGCATATTTGCATCAGTCAGCTAGGCTTCTCTAATGCTAGTGGCAGCTGGGGCACACTTCTCTGATGCCTAGATGATATCATGATGATCAAAGTTGACTATTCCAGCTCCTGAAGGTAGTATTATCTAGGGATGTTTTAAAGGGTTTGTTCAGATTGTTTTGCTATTGCAAGCCTAGATGAGCTCTAGATGACCCTGCTGTTATTTATACTTACTCCTGATAGACCAGCTGAGGGATGGCTCTGGATGGTGCTGAGAAATGGTGCCATTTGTCTAGAATAGTGGTTCTAAACCAGTGTGTAGCATGAGGAGCCTGCTTGTTGGGGTTTCTGTCCTACCCTGTTCCCACAGCCTGCAAGGTCCCAAAGAAAATACACAGAAGTCTACATTACTTATAAACTGATTGCCCCATTAACTCAGGCTTCGTATTAGCTCTTATAATGTATATAGCCCATTATTCCTATCTATATTAGCCCCATGGCTCGATACCTTTTTCAGCAGGGCAGGTCACATTTTGCTTCTTCCATGGTCTGGGGAGGACTGGGGAGGAATGGGCTTCCTTCTTCCCAGAATACTCCCGTTCTCATTGTCCCCACCTCTACTTCCTGTCTTTCTGTCTAGTTTTCCCACCTATACTTCCTGCCTTGCTGTCAGTGTTTATTTAAAACATGATTGAAAGAATACAGACAAATCTCCTGCACCACCAGTGGGTTGTGTACCCTTTGGGTGTCAAATGACCTTTTCATAGGGGTCATCAAAGACCATGGGAAAACACAGACATTTACATTACAATAAGAGTAGAAAAAACTACAGTTATGAAGTAGCAACAAATATACCTTAATGTTTGAAAGTCACTACAACATGACGAACTATATAAATGGCCACAGCATTAGAAAGATTGTGAATGACTATTGCAGAACCTAAGTCTATTAATGTTGAGTCTACGCTATGATTTGCCCCCAAAAGAAATCCTACTATGTGTGATAATTTCATTCCTATGTAAAACATTTTACTGTATTTGGAGTCTCCTTAAGTAAGGAAGTAAGCAATTCAATAATCAGGAAGTCCTTCAAAATAACAAGATTTTTTTAGAGTCCTCCCTACCAAAAATAAACACAAAGATGCTATGAGTTCATCGGACAAGACAGGCTACAAAGAAGACGGATTCAGACAGAATGAGCAGCCTAAAATAGGCAGAGACCACCAAAGCTGCCTGGAAAAAAAACAGAAAAAAAAGGCAAGATGCCTGGAAGAGGTACAGACCAACTGAGGATACTCTCCCGCGCATAGGCTATTTAGTATGCTCCAGGTTTCCAGTGCGTGTTACCTACAGTTGTTGGGCTTAGGTAATGCACCTATCTTTGAGTTATTAATCCTCCTATAAGTAACCCTTCTCCCATAGTCCTACAAGTAATCCCAATAATTCTGTTGCTTTGCCAAGCTAGAATTAAGTGTCATTTGTTCTTTGGCAAATGGTGGCCTCTCTCTCTGTTGTGAGCATATATGTGTGTTCCATCTCTATAGGAAAAGTCTTGTCGCACAAAAATAGGCCCAAAACAAATAACTTTGGTCCAAAACCAAAGGCTGTTATGGGACAAAATGCAAATCTCAAAAGCTATGATTAAATTAACATTCAAGGCTGTATTCAGGCTAAAATGCAGATGTCAATGGCGATGATTGGTGCTAAGATATCTGGCTGTAATTGCACCCCACAAATTTGGCAGTAATTTATCTGAGCACTCCTTGGACTTTCTAATCAGCCTGTTCCATCTTAATTAGTGAGTAGCCTGATGGCATTGTACAACATTGCCAACCCTGGTTTTGCGTGAGACTCAATAAAATGATATATTGAGTGATCTTGAATACTTCTTTTAGTTGTGTCAGCTGATTTGGCAACATGAAGAAGGAAGCAACAGGCACAGCAACAGCAATATCAGAATGACAGCATTGGCAGTGAAGGGGAAGTAGCAATGACAACTGTGGCAAGGTCAACCCGAAACAATGTGAGTCCAAGAGCTCATTGATAGCTGGACAAAAGGCAGCACATTGGAAGCATGATGAGGAGAGGAAGAATAAAGGTGGCAAGAGATGAGAAAAGATAGAATCCTGAGGCTGAGGAATGATTAAAACAGCTGTGAAACACCAGAGAAGAGGAAACCCAGGCCTGAACTCAGAAAAACTCTACTGTCAAGGCCATATCTCCAAAAGTGTCAGGCCACAGGCAGAGAGGTCTCACAGAAGCCAGTGTTGAGAGCTAATAGATGTACTTTCCAGCTCTACTAAAGAGCTGTGACAGAGTCTATTGCTAAGGGTCCAAGTGTCTGATACCTAGTTTAAGCTGGAGGCTTCAAAATTATACACAGCAAAAGGCTGAGGACTCTGACGTACTACACACACACAAGAGCTATAACGCTTGTTAACAATGGATTTCAGGACATGGAGCCTGTGTGAGTACTCTAAGAACAGATAGAGACTGTTTTTTGTCCCCACTTAACTGCTGAAGCTATTTGTTCACTGCTCCCAAGCACTAAGAGAAACTAAAGCTGGCAGTGACATGCATTTAAATATGATCTTTTATGTTTCTATGTTGTCAAACAAAAGAAACTCTAGATGTCTGTTTTGTAATGAGAGCAAGAATTGAATGAAGGTGGAGGGGGCAGAAGGGAGGGAGGTACAAAAGAAGGAGACAAGAATAAAGTTAGGGTGAGTGGAAGTAAATAGGAATTATTATAGAAACTTGACCACCAGTACCCTTTGTTCTGCTGTGTGTAACATTGTAATATCATTGTGAGTCTGGAAGATCTTAGGGTTTGTTTTATTTCTCATTCAGTTTTTTTTTCTTTCTTGAGCAGTCTTGGACTCAGCAATACAGAGTGACAGCTCTAAAATTTTCTTATATGTCTCTTGTCTTCTTATGTATACAGATTCCTTGATTTTCAAAATCTCTCAATAAACTGCTACCTTCTTTATCATTGATCACATTACTTGCAATCAAAATAAACATAGCATAGCTCAATTGTGATAATGTACATTTGTGTATTTTGTAAAAATTCATTCAATCAGTAAAACATTCTCATACTCTGAGATTATTTCTGCAGGATATTTTTCAGGTATAAACATGAATATCTATGAACAGAAAATTTTCATCAAACCTGGCATAATTTTTTCCATAAATTGTGCCCTTTTGACTATATCTAAAATGTTATCAATAAGTCACTAATATTTTAGTTAGAAAATTTTATGATTTTGCTTTTGTATTTTGATCAGTGTTCCATTTTTATATGCTGTGCACAATGAAGCATTTGTATCTAATTTTGTAGTACTTTGAAATATGATTCATGTACTATTTTACTTCAAATCACGTTACTTTCTATATTTAGGTATAAAACGCAACACATTAATTAAGCTGTTTTAATATTTATATCCAGAATATGCGTGGGCATAAAGTTAAGTAACTAACTACTACTAACTCTTGGAAAACATTAGAGATCTGTTGTCATTTTTTATTATATTTATTTATTTATTTATTTATTTATTTATTTATTTAAAAATTTCCACCTTCTCCCAGCCTCCCATTTCCCTCCCCCTCCCTCCACTCCCCTCCCCCTCCCTCTCTTGTCCAAAGAGCAGTTAGAAATGTTTAGTATGCTAGTAGTGTGGGTGCACACATAGTAGTATTAGAATATCTGGATAAAAAGCAGTCAGGGTTCCCTGTCCTGTGGGAAGTCCAAGGTCCTCCACCCTCCATCCAGGTCTAGGAAGGTGAGCATCCAAATAGGCTAGGGTCCCATAAAGCCAGTACATGCAGTAGGATCAAAACTCAGAGTCATTGTCCTTGGCTTCTCAGCAACCCTCATTGTCCGCCATGTTCAGAGAGTCCGTTTTTATCCCATGCTTTTTCAGTCCCAGTCCAGCAGGCCTTGGTGAGCTCCCATTAGATCAACCCCACTGTCTCATTGGGTGGGTGCAGTCCTCGCGGTCCTGACTTCCTTTCTCATGTTCTCCCTCCTTCTGCTCCTCATTTGGACCTTGGGAGCTCAGTCCAGTGCTCCAATGTGGGTCTCTGTCTCTATCTCCACCCATCTCCAGATGAAGGTTCTATGGTGATATGCAAGATATTCATCAGTATGGCTATAGGATCGGTCCATTTCAGGATCCCTCTCCTCAGCTGCCCAAGGAACTAGCTGGGGACATCTCCCTGGACACCTGGGAACCCCTCTAGAGTGAAGTCTCATGCCAACACTTATGTTCTTATATGTTACAGCTAGTTGCCCTCAGTATTCTTATGACATACTTAATTTTAGTGCTTGGAAGCAGAGACTGCATGTTTGTTTCCCAGACACCCTGACCCAAAAAATCACAAAGGATCTACATTAATTACAACACTGTTTGGCCAATAGTTCAGGCTTTTTCCTATCTAGCTCTTATATCTTTAATTAACCCATTTCTATTCAACTGTGTATTGCCACAAGGCTGTGGTTTACTGGATAATATTTTGTTCTGTAGTTTTTCTCCTTTGGCAGCTACATAGCATCTATTTGACTCTCTCTATTCTCCATCTCTTCCAGCCTGGCTATATTCTGCCCTGCCATAGGCCAAAGGAGCTTCTTTATTAACCAATGATATAAAACATATTCATAGTACACAGAGGGGAATCCCACATTACCTGTTATTTCTGTATATAGAGTATGTCAACATTTTTATTCATTTAAAAGCATATAACAAACTAGGGATGGAGGTCATGTTCTTAGATGACTCCATAGGATTGAGGGAGAGAAGTAACCCTTGAGGATTGTGTTCTGGCCTCCATATAGACAAACACACACACACACACACACACACACACACACACACACACACACACCATACACTCATGCAGACACACACATACACACATGCAGTAAAATAAAATAAAAATAATTATAGACACATGTACATAACTGCATATTTCTATAAATCTGCATTTGAATTAATGTAAACAGTGTTTTAAATTAAATATACAAAACACACTTCAATGTTAGAAAATTCTGCATAAAGCCAATTGCTTTGTTCAGCTTGTAATATAACTACCTACAATGTTGATCTTTCTATCTTTTTAGTATATATGGATCTGAAACTTTTCATGGGGATGGTATATACTAATGAAAATATTTGTTTCTAAGAACTTAACATTTAGTATGCCTTCAGTAGTTTTATTTTATAAGTTTCAGCCCACTGGTCAGGAATAGGGACAAATAAGCATATAAATAAAAGTTGTTTTGTGTAGACGGATAACTACAGATAGTCAAAGGATTAAAGAAGTAAAAGATAGACAATTTTTGTACTTATAAATGGAATAATGAAGGATGCATCTAATTTGAGTCAATGACAAAACTTTAAGAATTCCTTCATGTGAACAATGGAGCAACATGTCTTTTTGGTTTGAAACCTTTGTTAGGGTATCGACTCAATATAAAATTAAGAATATTTTTAAAATTAGTTAAGGATATCTATGGTATAACTATGGGTATAAAAGAAAATACCAAAGATTATTAGTGGAAATGATTTTTGGAACATTAGGTATCTTTTATTCAGTCTCAGTAGAAAGAGCATTTAAGTCTATGTATTTTGTTATAAACACTATTATTGGAAAGTATAAGCAGTAAATGCTTTGCATTGTCATCTCAATATATTTTTGTGAGAGGACTTTGCCACTATAGAAAATAATACTCTTTTGTCTGAAACAGAAGTTATAATGTTCTCACTTATGACATCTCAATGTCCTGTGTCTCCAGACCACCTCCAAGCTAAGAAGTTGTGGCAGAAATAAAAATGACTGTCTGATTACACAACAATGGTCACTCATACAAATTAATATCTATAGTAGAAATAATTACCATATAACAAGTAATGCTTTGCTATCCAGAGTGATTGAAAAGATAAAATACTGGAGGAAGTAAAACTAAAAATTTTTATTTAAGTATCTTTCAATCCAAGGTTGATTTGCGGAGGAATCATGTTTTCAGTGTGGTCCCCAATGTTTACCAAGGTTTCTGTCCCACACAGTCCCAACATCATTCAGTCCCAAAGAACTGCACAGTGGTCTACATTAATCATAAACTGGTTGGCCTAGTAGCTCAGGCTTCTTATTAATTAATTCTTACATCTTACATTAACCCATTATTCTTCTGTGTGTACCATGTGCCTTAGTACATTTTTGGCAAGGCAGTCACATCTTGTGTCCTCTGCGTCTAGGTGACGACTGCACACTGAGTCTTTTCCCTTTCCCAGAATTCTGCTGTTCTCATTGCTCTGTCTCTGCTTCCTGCCTGGTTGCCCCACCCATACTTCCTGCCTGGCTACTGGTCAATCAGCATTTTATTAAAAACAACTGAGAGGGGACAGACCATTGTCCCACAGCACTCCAAGGTACACTTTAGAATAAATTGCAGCCATAGAAACATACAGAAACCAATAGGCCACATTTCATACATAACATGTAGTGTTATTCTACATTTTCCTCTGAATATGCAGCACCCTTGGTGACAGAGCTTCCAGAAAAACATCTCTGTTCAAAACTCGGGGGTATTTTTTGCTAGTTTTTGAGAGTGTTACTAAACAATTCTTTTAAATTTCCCACACTTTAGTTCTCCTATCTATAGAATTAAGGCTGAAGTGTACACTAGAAATATGTTCATACAGCATTTGAGTTCCACCTTGTACTTACAATACACTATTTATGCTTATTAATAAATGACTGCCTGAGAAAGACTTAAACAACCCTTTATCTTGTAACCAAGTTCACATTTAATAAGTAATGTAAAAAATCACTAATTTATTCATCTGAGAATGTATAGATCTACTCCCTTTTAACATGTCTTAGATTTCAGAACATTTACTTATTATAAATCATTCAGTGATGAGATTTTGATAGATATTCAAGTTGTTAATAACGTGGTTTGTCATAACATCATATGCTTTTGCTGTGAGAACCCCTCTTCAAACATCTTGTTGTAGATTGAGAATATTTCTGTAATTATATTTACATAGAGTCTTCTACTTTTGAGAAACTACCAACTTGTCATTGAATTATAAGGGAGAATTCCACACTATTAGAGAGTAAATAAAACTTACCATTTCTCCAACTGTTCTGAAATCAGAAAAAAAGAAGTTTGCTCTCTTCGAAATTGTGCAGTGATCCCTTGGCTCAGCAGCAATATCTTCAGTGCACAGAGCAGCAGACACTCTTTGCAGTGGAGTTCAGGGACTTTTCTTTCATCTAAAGTAATAAAACCTATTCTGGTGTATATGTATTTTCCTATCCAATACATAATTCTGTTAAGTGACAAATGTCACATTGAAAGCAGAACACAGAAATGTTATGAGTTCTGATACAGCAAAGGGTGAATGAGTGAGACTGAAAGCAATCTTCTTTTATGGGCTCGACAACTTCAATTGCCACTCAATTCAAAGACAGCACCACTCCTGAACAAAAATCTCATGGGATTTCCCACTTATATTCTTGTAAAGATTGTAAAAAGTGGGCTTGTCAAATTTAGTTCAGTATCCAAAAAGGAAAAAAAAAAGTCTGGTAAATTGTGAGTGATTTGTGCATCTGTATTAAATGATGACTACATAATATTAATGTAACTGAGGAAACCACAGTAAAGATATGTTGGTAGTACTCTTAGAAATCTGTATAATTAGTCACTAATCATCATGATTTAATAAAGAGCATTGTTCTGATGGAATTGTGGTCATTCTCCACAATGAACTATCAAAAATTTTAGATTTGTTAGATCCAAGAAGAAGATAAAGTTATCCATTTGCTACCAGCCTGAAAAAAAAAACTAATTTTAAATAAAGTAGTTTTTATTTTATTTTATTTATTTATTTATTTATTTATTTATTTGGTTTTTCAGTTTTTCGAGACAGGGTTTCTCTGTAGCTTTGGTGCCTATCCTAGAACTAGCTCTTGTAGACCAGGCTGGCCTCGAACTCCCAGAGATCTGCCTGCCTCTGCCTCCCGAGTGCTGGGATTAAAGGCGTGTGCCACCACAGCCCGGCCAATAAAGTAGTTTTTAAAAGAAAAAAATAAGCGCTTTAGTCAGCTACTAAAATAAACTAGTCATTTTTTCAGAAAGAGTAACCTTAATATACGTGCTTTAAGGGAGCATTGATCAAGATAATAATCTAGGTCTATTTCTTGAGTCCAAATTGTTTATAATATATTCAAGTTTATTTTCATTCCAGGGTAGCAGGGAAAGGAAAGAGGTCTACTAGCATTAATGAATTTAGTAATCAAAGTGACAGAGACCATCCCTGCCCTCCCAGTGCCTAGTAGGTTTTGACAATAGAATTTCTGATACTTTGCTGCTGTCCTGAGAAACAACATCTGTAAACAGAAGATTTACTCTGTCTTGCCCTGTCCCACAGGTCCTACACCTGTTTCCAAATAGCATTCAAAGGCTTAATATTAATTATAAATGCTTGTTTGATGACTCAGACTTATTACTAGCTAGCTCTTACATTTAAATTTACTCATTTCTATTATTCAACTATTGTCACACGGCCATGGAGTTGCCAATCTTATGGGATATTGCCTCATGGGTGGCTGGCTGGCAGACTCAGCACTTTTTCTCCTGTACCTCCATTAGGATTTCCCACCTTGCTCTATCCTGCCTTGCCATAAGCCAAAGCATATTTCTTTATCAACCAATGAGAGCAACACAAATTCACAGTGTACAGAAAGATATGCTACAGCCTTTCTCTTTCTTTGTCTAATCAAAAGTAAGGTTTTAGCTTTAAGGTAATAAAAATACGTATGACAAAACAGTTATCAAGTAATAATTACAAATACAATATCTAGTTTATTTATATTTGGCAAAATTAAAGAAAATATTCTATTATCTCTCCTATCTTTGTGAGTACAAAGTTCCATATAATTTTTCTCTTATCACAACTAAGTAAGAATATAATTATACATAACTAATTTTCAACTCCTTCAAAGATGCCAGAAGGATATACTATTACCCCCCAAAAAAGCAAGTGCATTTTAAACAATTTTCAAAACTCTAAAAATGACAGTCATTACACTTCTTAGCAGCCAAAATTCTTCTGTAACCTTGCAGCATTCATCTTCAGCCTATAGGTTTAGAGTATCTGGCAGACTTTTAGTGAAGCAGGAAATTTGATGGACTATCCTGCCTATATAGACAAATGTCATTAGTTGCTTTCCTCTGTGTCCTGCAGATTATCTGGCAGTTTTTTTTCTGTGAAGCGGGAACCTAAAGGACCATCCCACCTTTTTTTTTTTTATAAGTTCGTCACTTTACTGTTGGTTCTGTATGTCCAGTTTATACAGAACATTGTAAGCAGTCAAAATCAAGGGCAGTTTCTTTGCTCAGTTTCTAACCTTTCCACAAACAATGAAAACCCCATAAGGAGTTTCTTTGATGCTTATCATACTCTTTGAAGTAATTGATGCTGCCAGGAACAGATGTGTCTCATAGCCTAGAAAAGTTTAAGTTCTTAAAGCATTTTAAATAACATATTCTGTTTGTCTTTGAAGTGTTTGAAAATTACCTATTTAATTGAAATATATCTTTGTATGCCAAAAGCCTAACTAATATGACTATGTTTTATTTTATAGATAAATAACTACTAATCTGTTTTTAATTAAATACTTTATTTTTAAATAAGCTGTATAAACATAATACCTTAAATAAAAGTAGAAATATAAATGCAGTGTAAAAATGTTGGCCTTAGATTTGCATCAATAAAACAAAATCCATACCAATGTAAAATACTTTAAGATTAATAGTTGTTTTTTTTGGATTAAAGTAGAATCAATATTATATTCCTTTGTAAAAAGCATAATAATCGACCTTTTCCACTTCATTTCTACATCATATCCCTCTTTCTTCTTTAGAAAGACATTGACTATGACCATTAATCATTTATAACCAACCACCCTCAGATGAAAACAAACATACATAAACAATATTTTTGGGAACCCGGATCTTACTTCTCTAGACTACTTCTTTCTGATTGGGGTGCAGGTAATCTTACTGGAACCCTGAGAAAATCTGAGATAATGGTGAAGACCTGGGAAGACCAGTTGAAGTTTGACTAATAGGAACTCAGTGATAGAACCTGGGTTCAACCTGAAGGTCAGAGAAGCAAAACAGCCAGCCACTGACTCTTACTTTGACTTCTGCCTCCAGGAATCTCAGAATGAGACTGAAACTTTTGTTGATAGATATAACCTGTCAAGGTGCAGGAGGTCTCCCTTCATCAAGCAGGGTCTATCTTGACCTAGGATGAATACATAGTCTCTTAGTTCCTGTGGAAACAAAAGCAAAACTGCTTCTCCAAAGCAATTCATCATTTTATTCATATATATATATATATATATATATATATATATAGAGAGAGAGAGAGAGAGAGACTGACTTTTGTTTTAAGTTAAGGCATTTAAAAACAATTAGGTTGGTGTGTTTTATCAGCCTCTTTTTCAGCCTGTTTTCTCCCAGCAGCTGTTTCTTGACTATCAGCCATCAAAAAATTCAAAATCAACACAATAACAGACAGGATACAAATACTCTGTATATTTTTTATATCTACCTGGCTTATATTTTCTTATTTTATTTCTCTCTTTAAAGACTTTATCACAATATGTTTGAAGTTTTTCTTTCTATAATTGTCAATACCCTTTTATTTCTTTCTTAGGCCTACATACACTACAAAGTTCATTGAGACCTGTTTAAAGGTTTTTCTGTCTGTATCTCTTTTTACTATGTATCTTTTAGCTCTTTTGTCTGTCTGAGCAGAAGCTACATCCAGTACACAACATGTTGTTAATTAGTCTTTCTGTATTGAGGCCTGTGTGAGACTACAGAAACTGCCATGCTGCTTAGCTCCTGATGGCAGCTGGCCCCCTCTTGTAGGCAGCTGTTGGGAAACCCATCCCTATGCTGCTATTAACAAAGACTGTGAGATGAAGAAGTCTAGTGTGGCACCATTCTCTCCCTCCCTCTCCCTCTCCCTCTCCCCCTCCCCCTCCCCCTCCCCCTCCCCCTCCCCCTCCCTCTCCCTCTCTCTCTCTCTCTCTCTCTCTCTCTCTCTCTCTCTCTCTCTCTGTGTGTGTGTGTGGGTGTGTGTAGATATGACACTCCCACATCATGTGTGTGTTCAAAACCTTTTTAAAGCTTTTCTAGGTTTTATAAGGATCAATGCCAGACAAGTGTCATTTGTAAACCAAGGCTTTTCTCTGCCAAAATCAATTTCTCAGGTCCTTAAGCTGATTCCAAATCACTATTCAGAGGCTTAATACTCATTATAAAAGCCCAACCAATGACTTAGCTTATTACTAGCTAAGTCTTAACAATTAAAATTTTCCCATTTTCTATTAATCTAAGTACTGCCATGTGGCCTTGGATTTATCAGTCTGCTGGTGTGTTGATTCTTGGGTCCCTGGCTGGTGTCTTTAAGACACCAGCCATCTTCTCCTGTATCTCTGTTTGGATTTCCCATCAGGCTCTATCCCGCCTTACCATAGGTCAAATAAACTTTATTTATCAACCAATGAGAACCATATTCACAGTGTACAGAAAAACATCCCACAGTAAACATGCCGTCTCAAAATTTAAATAAAACAATCAAAATATGAATTAAAGTATTTTTTAGCTTAAATCAGAAAATTTAGCTTGAAATGTATTATAAATTGAGAACACCTAAGGGTCTTACATATCAAAGAATTTAAAAATCACAAAAGTGTCCAACATAATGATATGAATCCTTCATAAAAACATTTGTAATAAAATGTATACATCAGGCAAAATAATTAAAATTATTTTCTTCATTTCTGAAATTATGTATTTATATAATTTTCTCCCTCCAAACTTCTCTTTTTTCTTTCTTAAATTATTGACCTGTTTTCTCTTTAATAATGTAGGTATGTATGCATTACTAAATAAGTGAGTAGACTCTCCTCATTCTATCTAATATTTAATGTCTGTTCATTTTCAAGGTTGATCATTTGAATGGACAGCCACTCATTGTGCTCTTCCCAGGAAAGAATATTTCTCCTATTCCTGGCATTGCTTAACTGAATATAATTCTTTATGCACCATTTTGGACTACAGTGGAGGTGAGGAAATGTCTTAGATGAAGAGCTACAACTAATCAAGGGTGCTGAGAAAAAAAAAATGAAGGCATGTATTTGAGACAGAGTGAAAGGAAGGACACAGGAGTTTGGATGGAGGGCAAGGAGAAGGAGTGATATAAATACAGTAGTCACATATGAAATTAAGTGAACAAAAATTGCTTTTAGATACACAGCATGTTAAGTTTGTAAATCCAGTGAAAATTAGAGAGTGAGTGTATATAGTAATATATTTACGTAAAACAATTATTTCAATATGACTTGAAGAATGCAAATTTTGTGAAATCACCATTGCTATTATTTTGTATCACATAATTTTTTGTATGTGCTCTAATTGCAACATATATAGATATGAGAAAGTTAGTTTTTGTGAAAAAGAGATGTGCATTTTCAAATTAAAAATGAACTTTATTAATTTAATTTGTAATCAGATGTAATATAATAAATAGAACTCTGTCCTTTGGAAAAGCCAAATGCATATTGCAACCTAAAAATGAATTCAGAGCTGAACCTAGAATCTTAGTTATTTAATAGCCCAGTCTTGTTTGGGAATAAAACACTAAAGTTCCCTGAAAAGACTGTGCTTGAAATGATGGGATAGGGTTAAACAGGTAGAGTATGCACCTTGGGAAGCAGTCTTGATAAATATTCTAGACATGTGTATACTAGTGACTAATATGTTCAAGTAATTATTGATTTCCTGTTGCCATGAATTAGATAGGCAGCATCTTTTTTCCAGTGATATACTTAAACAAACCAATATTACCCTTTTAATTTAACCTAGCTCAATTCTGGTGTGGGAGGACCTTCAGTCTATGTGTTACTTTTATTGGTTAATGAATAAAGAGCTGCTTCAAGCCTCTGACAAGGGCAGAACAGAACTAGAAAGGAAAAACTAGACTGAATGCTGGAAGAAAGAGGGCAGAGTCATAGAGAAGCCTTGGAACCACCAGAAGACAATGGGAAATTTACCCAGTAAACTACAGCCATGTGGTGATACACAGATTAATAGAAATGGGTTGAATTAATATAAGAATTAGCCAGTAAGAAGCTAGAGCTTATGGGCCAATCAGTGATTTAATTAATACAGTTTCTGTGTGATTATTTTAGAGCTAAGCAACTGGGGATGAACAAGCAGCCCTCCTCACGACAAACTGGTGCCTAACATGGGGCTAAATCTATGTAAAACCTAAAAAAGCTTGAAAAGAAACTCTAGACACAGAAAAAAAAAAAAAAGTTTAGCCTCATTTTTTTTTTCCCCCACTGATTCCCTTAAGGGAGGTTTTCCTGATTCAACCATAGCAGAAAAAAAAAAAAAAAAAGAAAAAAAAAAGCTGCACAGTTTTAAAATGAAACTTCCTGGCCCATACTGCCAGCACAAACTCCAGCTATGGGGCATTTGAATTGCATTTGTGGGCCTGGGTGTTTGTGTGCTCATTTGGGGTCAGAGGAAAGTAGCCGAAACCATGCCCATGGCTCATGGCACAGCACTCTCCACCTGGGCAGCCAACAGGACAAGGTCTACTAAGCTTACACAGGTAGATGAGGTTGTTGAAGTCCTACCACGATACACTGAGATATTTCCATGCTGTGCAGTGCTTTGAATAGCAAATTTAGCTATTATGACATTTAAAATGTTTAAGAAATTAGGACTTTTCGCAACAGTGTGGTGTGAGAGAATGATCTGTATTCTGTCAATTATACTTTAAATAAATGCTGATTGGTCAGTAGCCAGACAGGAAGTATAGGTGGGACATCCAGACAGGAAGTAGAGGTGGGTCAATAATCAGGAGAATTCTAGGAAGAAGAAAGCCCATTCCTCTGCAGTCTTGGCCTAGACACAGAAGAAGCAAGATGTGAATGCCTCGCTGAAAAAGGTACTGAGCCATGTGGCTAACATAGACAAGAATAATGGGCTAATATGTGTTATAAGGGTTAATAATAAGCCTAAGCTAATGGGCCAGTAGGTTTACAACTAATGTATAACTCTGTGATTTCTTTGGGACCTAACAACTGTGGGAACTGGGCAGGACAGAAACCTTAGTCAACAAATGGCACCAATGTGGACAACTGCATTCACATAACGCTTGACAGAGTTTGGGAAATAATTCTAGACAGAAAAGAATAGAGGTAAGCCCAGCTTATTAACAGCAGCATTTTCTCAGGTAGGCTCTGTTTGCTAGAGGCAAGCAAGTGCTCTCATTTAAGAGAGGCTTCCTGACTCAGTTTTAGCTACAAAATCGTGCAGCTCTTTTAAAAGGCCCCACCAACAAACACTTAAATGATGTTTATGAGTAGCTGACTACATGCTTTTTGGTGGTGCCAGGAACCTCAAAACACCATAGAATTGTGGTAATAGACATGGCTACAGCTGGTACTTCTGTCATGAGTCTAAAATCTCAGAAAGCTAAGGAATGGGCTGGATTCAGCTATCAAAGCCATGGCTTTAATTCTACCCATATTGTTTAACAAATTAAAGAGTGACATGGTCAGAAAAAGAAAGAGAGATACAGTAAAGAGAGATTCAAAGATGAAGAAAACCTCTAAATTATTTACAGTTTGTTAAAATTATATGCAGGCTTGGGAGAGAAAAGAAAAAGGTTAAATTCCTTAAAATAAAAAAAGAAAGAAAGGGAGTAGTTGGGTGTGGTGGTACACAACTTTAATCCCAACAATATGGAGAAAGAAGCTGGAAGACCTCTGCACACACCTTTAATCCCAACACTTGGGAGACAAAGGCAGACTGGCTTTTGCAAGTTCAAAGTGTGGTGGCACATGCCTTTAATCCCAGCACTTGGGATGCAGAGGCAGACAGATCTCTGTGAGTTCAAGGACAGCCTGGTCTACAGAGGGAGTTCCAGGACAGCCAAAAATACACAGAGAAATTCTGTTTCGAAAAGCCAGAAATTAAAAATAAAAAAAAAAAAACAAAGGTTAAAAAAAGCCATGTAAAAATGAAAAATACACAGAGTCTGGATACTGTATGTGATTATGCTCTTTTTGAGTTGTTTGAATACTGAGGAAGGAACGACTGCTGCTAAAATCTATTTGTTTATTAATGCTGCTGCATTAACCCAAGACAGGTATTTTGAAAATACCTTGACTTCAAATTTGAAGTCAAAATGTATGTTACTTTGGAGAAGAGGATTTGCTTTTGTTTCCACAGGAAATGAGAGGCTATGGATTTATTCTGAGTTAAGAAAAATTAGGTTTGATCAAAGAAGACCACCTGAGGAATCTCTGGTAGGAACAGATGGCACAGATGTCAGTGTTCTACATCCAGAACAGACTCAAGATGCTGCCTGAGTTGATCAAGTCACACAGAATATTTCAGTCAGGACTTGACTATAATTCTAAATTTTATTTAGGTCCCCATAATATTATTAGCCTCCCCAACCAGCAGGAAGTAGCCTGGAAAACTACACCAACATTCCCAAAAAGTGGACTATGGATATTTTCCTTTTTTTTTTTTTTTGAAGAGGGGGAAGTGGTAGGTGAGAATGGTTTGTATTCTGTCAATTATACTTTAAATAAATGCTGATTGGTCAGTAGCCAGGCAGGAAGTATAGGTGGGACATCCAGACAGGAAGTAGAGGTGGGTCAATGAGAACAGGAGAATTCTGGGAAAAAGAAAGCCCATTCTTCTGCAGTCCCAGCAAAGACACAGAAGAAACAAGATGTGACTGCCTTGCTGAAAAAGGAACCGAGCCATGTGGCTAACATAAACTAGAATAATGGGCTAAAATGTGTTACAAGAGTTAATAAGAAGCCTGAGCTAATGGGTCAATCAGTTTATAGTTACTCTAGACCTCTGTGTGATTTCTTTGGGTCTTAACAACTGTAGGAACTGCACAAGACAGAAACCCTAACAGCAACAGTGAGACACATCTGCTCCTGGTATTACCAATTACTTCAAGAGGAAGCTGGGCATTGAAGATGCTCCTTATAGCATTGATTAGACATTTGAACAAGAAACTGTTCTTGTCTGGACTGATGGATAAACTAAACATAAAGGATCCTCAGAAAAATAACTGTTAAACTTGCCTAAAGGTGAGATGATCCTTCAGGGTTACTGCTTCATGAAAGAATCTGCTAGACGTTCTGAAGACACAATTTTTTTTTCTGTTTCATGAAAAAGTCTGCCAGATACTATGGGCCTGTAGGATGAAGATGGATGTCACAACTATACAGAAGAACATTGGGTGACTCTCCAGGCAGTGAGATGCATCTGTCAATTTTAGAATTTTGAAAGTTGCTTACAATGCACTTACTGTTTACTTAGGTAAAATTATATCCTTTTGGAGTCTTTGATGTAATTGAAGAATAAATATAGTTTTCCTTAGTTATGATAAAAAATAAAGTAAATATAAATATTGTATCTGCAAATCTTGCTTGATATGTTTTGTTATCTATAATTTTATTATGTTAAATTTAAAGCCTTCCTCCTTGTTTAAACAGAAAATAGGAAATGGTGTGAGAGGGCCTTCTGTTTATGTGTTGCTTTTATTGGTCAATGAGTAAAGAACTGCTTTGAGCCTATGTCAAAGGCGTAATAGAACTAGCGGGAACAGCTAGACAGTATGCTGGGAGAAAGAGGGCAGAGTCAGAAAAAAGTCATGGAGCCATCAGAGACAGATGTTGGGAACTTTACCAGGTAACCCACAGCCTCGTGGCACTACACAGATTAATAGAAATTGGTTAAATTAAGATGTAAGAGTTAGCCAACAAGAAGCTAGAGTTAATGGGCCCAGCAGTGATTTAATTAATACAGTTTCTGCATGATTATTTTGGGGCAAATTAGCTGGGGACAAACAAGCAACTCTCCTCCCTATACAGTTCTCAGCTTCCATTATCACTAATGATAGCAGATGCACTTTGTCCTTTTTTAACACCAGGAATTGAGTCACAGTTTTTTTTTCTTTCTGAGTTTTATCTCTCTTGTAATCTACAAATATTTTTTCTGTGACAAACATGTTCCTGAGAACTTACCCTTATATTGAAAATTCCATTCTTAATAGCTTAAACCAGATTTTTAAGTATTTGTTTTGTTCTCTAGCATGTATTTATATAAACAGAATGCTATAGAAAACTTTGAAATGTGTGGCAGAGATCAGCCATAGGATATAATTAAAAATGATGAACTATATTCATTAAAAAGCCTAAGGTGATGTCTTCTGTAGAAATTTTATGAAACAACAGTAAAATATGATTAATTATATTAACATAAAACATGAAAGAGAGCCACAAAGAGAGATGACTATGTTGTGTGGTTCTTTTCTTTCGTACATTGAGTATTTTACATTACATATATGTATACAAGATAGTTCGTTCCTATAATCAAGGGTAACCAATGAAAAATATACATATACAAAAAATGCTGTTTTAAGCTGAAGTTCAGCTTTCAATAATTATATCTATATAATTGGAAGATTTATGAAAGAAATAACAGAGGGATATTTTATAGTATAAGATGGTTGGTTAGATTCTAAATACATACATTGTAAAATATTGTTATATGACCAAAAGTGGATTTTCTAGTGAAGAAATTCTTCAGGGTATAAAAGCAGAATATCTTAGGAAGAAAAATGAGTCTTTGGCAAACTGCTATAAATGGCTCATTCAGTCAGCTTTATTCATTTATAAATGTGTTGCCTTTTCAGTAGCCATAGGACTGGGACTGTCCACTTATTTCTACAGAAACACTAAATCACTCGTGTTCTCCATGCACATTAAGAACCAGAGAGCATGGTCTGCCTTGGTGAATAAGTTCCAGACTGATTATAACAACACATTGAGTGGTAGACAGTACTTCTTTCTTGGTTGAGGCTTGCTTCTCTCTAAACAAAGTGTTTATTTATAATTGCTTAATTAATTTTTGTATTACTTTATGTAAGAGCCAGGCAATTACTATTGTATGTCTCTGGAGTACAACAGACAAGTTGTGGAAGTTTCCCCTTCACTATGTTGGTTCCTGGGCATCACACCTGGGTTGTCAGGATTTGTAGCAAGGGTTTCTATTGACTGAGCCAAGTCACTGTCTTTACATATGCTGTTGAGTCCTTATCAGCATTAATGACTGACCTATTATTTCTTCTTGATGTGTTGTTTTTAGTTCATTCTTTAGTTCAACTAAAGCCCAATGGCCCATGACTAAAAACTTAACTGCATTCAGAATGTTTTTTTTTCAAATTCTATACAGTTTCACTCATTTTTAGCCCTGGTTTTTGTCATTCTCTTGTTATGTACCATAATATGAGAATTAAGTAATCTGTTATATCTCATTTGTGCTAAGATTACATACGTACTATATAGTTCCCATTTGACAGGTTGTTTTAGTGATGAATACAAAATAATCAAGCTATACAGGTGGCTTATGGTTAAATTAATTACATAGATCTAGACATAAAATAGAAGGTAAAATATTACATCTTTATGAAATACGCTAGTATTGTTTTTGAAGAAAAATAATTCCTGGAATTACCAACTTAAATGTTTTTCTCAATGTAGCCAAAGTGATATCGACAATAAGTTTTCTTATATGTTAGTATATATGAATCAATATAGAGATGGCTCAGAAGTTCTTACAGAGCACATTGGGTTGATTTCCAATATCTACATGCTTGCACACAACCATCTATAACTCAAGATCTAGGGCATATGTCTCCTTCCTCTAACATCTGTTGGTACCTGACAAGTGCTTAATAATATGTAGGCAAAATACATATACAATTGGAAATAATAGTTCCCAGGCAGAAGGTTTGTTTTCCATTACAAAGTACAGCAAGAAGAGTCTATGGCATCTAGCAATGCTTAGACCAGCCCCAGGTCAAATAAACACAGAGTTTAAAGTGGGAGCAAAGCTGAGAGAATGACTAATTAAGGGGTAATAGTTCATTTCTAAAGTTGGAAGCAAGAACAGTTACTTTTCCTCTGAGTTTGTAGAACTCTACATAGAGAATACAATTCCATTTAGGTATATTCATAAAACCCCATATTTTAGTTTGGATTCTGTTCTCAGAAGACTCATAAAGTGAATAAAAAGAAACAAAAGAAAGTATTAAAATTTTTGCTGTCCTCTGTCAGTATTTATAATACATTGACAACAGACAGGAGGATGGAGTTTTCCCAAAGCTTTTGTATCCATGGAAACAAAGTCTTTCATTTTCTTGTCTGGAAGAAACACTACCCACATCTCAGCAGTATCAAAAAATGCTGCTGGAAATCAATTTATTTTCTATTGCTGCAACTTGACTGAGAAAGACAGTCATCAGGTTCTTTCTATTTATGGGCCAACTGGGTGCTTGCTATAAATTTTCTTTCTCAAGCCTTACATAACAAATATTTTGAGATATAGAAAGAGCACAAAGAGTCCAATGTATAAAATCATTTATTGTTCTTGTTTTCCGTTATTTTCATTAAAACCATCATTATAAATAATAGCAGAAATAATTTTGGAAAGATGGAATGTCTCAGGTCAGCTTTTCACACACACACACACACACACACACACACACAGAGAGAGAGAGAGAGAGAGAGAGAGAGAGAGAGAGAGAGAGAGAATGTAAAAATATTCAATGGGGAAAACATGGATAATTCCACTATACATGCAACTTGATGTGTTTGTGTATGCATTCATATGTCTATATTTATGTATGTGTGCATGGTATATTTGAGGACCATCCTTATTCAACAGGGAAGAAGTTTGATATTGTCTTTAGCATAAGAAGTCACATGGCTGCTTTATTTCTGCACATTCTTTTCAACTATTCTAAGAATTGTTTCTGAAAAAGTGTTAGAAACACACTATCATAAATAAGAAGCTATATTTGTGTATTTTCACATTTAACTTGAAAATTTCTGTATCTGCTAAAGGTACTGTTGCTTCTGGAGAACATTTGCCCTTAGGCTGAGGAAATGGCTCAGTGAGCATGTGTTGACATGAAGCATCTGGAACCCATAGAAAAAGCCGGATGTAGTAGCATCAGTATCAGTAGGCTCAGCATCTCAAAGAGAAATGAGAACCAGAGAATGGGAACTCCTGGAAACTAGTAGGCCAGCTCGCCTGGCATACAGAGAGAACCGACATGAGATTCTGACTCAAACAAATTGGAAAGCCACTAGCAACACACTGAAGTTGCCATCTGACCTTTACATACAAACTGTAGCATGTGTAGAGAAACACTCACACCAATACCCCACATATATACACCCTGCACATATATCATCCAGACAAAAAGGTTTTTAGGAAAATAAAAAAAAATAAAATATTCCCATTTGGACTTCTCATGAATATGTATCTTTTTTTCTTTGTTTCTTTTCTTTTTTTCTTTTTTTTTTTTTTTTTGGTTTTTCTAGACAGGGTTTCTCTGTGGTTTTGGAGCCTGTCCTGGAACTAGTTCTTGTAGACCAGGCTGGTCTTGAACTCAGAGATATCTGCCTGCCTCTGCCTCCTGACGAGTGCTGGGAATAAAGGCGTGCGCCACCACTGCCAGACAAATATGTATCTTTTATAGCTTAGAACTACCTCATACACAAAACAACAATGAGACCCCAATAAAGTATGTTGAGATCATCAGTATTTTGGTTTCTAACTTATAATTGGATTCTAAATTGTCAAATTGTCATTATTTACTTTTATTTATCTCTATGTATGTGTGTGCGTGTGTGTGTATTTGTGTGCCTCTGTGTGTATGTGTGTGTGTGTGTGTGTGTGTGTGTGAGAGAGAGAGAGAGAGAGAGAGAGAGAGAGAGTGCTTCACCCACATGCTATGTAATGCATATGAAGTCAGAGATCAACTTTTAAGAATTGATTGCTACCTTCTGCTTTATTGATGCAGTTTTTCTTGTTTCTGATGTTGAGCTGAGAGTTCAAGATCAGTTTGTCTTTTACCTTTCAGGTGATCCTCCTGTATCCAACTCCTATCTTACTACATACAGATTTTTTTACACAAGTTCCATAGATAGTATTTATGCCATCAGGCTTGCATGGCTAGTGTTTTCATTTGTAGCATCATTTCTCTGGGCACACTATATTTCTATGTATATATACAACATGATTTCCCACCTAGTTTTATTCTGCCTTGCTATAAGCCAAAGCATCTCCTTTATTAATCAGTGATAATAAAACCTAATCACAGCATACAGAGAGGAATTCCACATTATAGGAGAATGATACTGAAGGCATTTATCTCATAGAACATGACAAGTGAAATATAGCATCAGGAATGCATAGGGTGGTCAGAAATTAAAAAAGAGCTCTTAGGAGAAAGAAAATATTCCTAGAACAATGGCACTGTGTTTAGGATGCTCAGAATTGTGATAAATTTTATATCGTTGAAACCATGTAATTTTTAGTGATTTTCATGGCAACCTTAAAGTACTAATAGAGCCATTTTTTGTTTTGTTTGCCTTTGGGAACAACAGCCCTGAACTTGAGTCCTTAGCAAATTTCCTTGACAAATCATATTAAATGTAACTCCAGTCAGGCTTATCTGATCTGAAACCTCCTTTATAAATCCTACAGGCATTATATCTCTCCATTCTTTATGATATTTCTCTAATATTATAGCTATTGATGTCAGTATGTATAAATAAGCTATTCCCCACCATTGGAAAAAATACTTTATAAATGTGTTTTTGTTTGAATTAGGTATGCTACATGGTTATAAATGTAATATTAGATAATTAGGTCTGAAATGTTCAAATACAGTGATAACCTTACATTTTCTTCCATATTATTAATATCTAGTAAGTTTTTCCAATGCCGATAATGTAAGCAGTAGCTATCACAGTTCTCTTTGTAATTCAATGGAAGAGTAAACACTGAATACACTTTTCATTACTTCTTTTAAGTTCATAATTAAGGGCTTACATTAATTTTATGGGAGGAGATTGGATTTTGTATTTGGTGATGTTCCACTTTTTCAGGGATTAAAACCTATAGGTAAGTGGGTAGCCTTAGCTTATCCTTTAATACAGTGTGAAGGAGAAACCCAAACAACAGAGAAATAAATAACAGTCTTAATGCAAAGATTATAAAACAATGCTTGAACATGAAAGGAGTATCAAATCAATGCTTGATAATCATTTTGGAAATGTGAAGGCCATTAGCCCTCCAGTTTTAATATCAGGAGGATGGTCTATGAAGGATCTAAATAGGGTCATTAAGCAGATTGCACATATATTAAGTATACCTAGGAATTAAAAATATTTATTAGAAGTAGTATACATACATTATGATAAAAATTGGAAAACTAAATTCTTCTGACCAAAGCATAAAAAAAAGAACAAGGCACTTTGTAAATCAGGAGGAAAAACATAAGTGCATGCCAGACCACAGAATAAAGTTTTCATCTAAATGTAAGAATATTTAGAGATTTGAGCTTCAAGTGCTTAAAATGGAATAATGTGGAAAATAGAAAACAAGTTTTCAGTAGTAATTATTTCCCTGAGAAAAGTGTTAAAATTTATTAATGCAGACCTTGTACCCTAAGAAGAGAATAACAAAATATAATATAATGGAAGTAATTTCTTCAGCTTAAATGCCAAGTACAAGACTGGTGTTATTTTTTTTTAGAAAGTAAGACTGTAATTTTGATAAAATATAAAATATAAGATATTCAGATACATGTCTTCAATAGTCTTTTTAATTTACTGAATATGCCATCACCACACAGTGGAAGTGAATAGAATCTTTTTAATAGGGACTATGGAATATATTATATTATCACCACACAAGAGGAAGTGAAGGAATCCTTGTGTTAGTGAATATAGAATATATTATGTTATCACCATACAAGAGGAGGCAAGGTTCTCTTAAATGTTAGTGAATATAGAATATATTTTGCTAACACCAGTAAAAAGATGTATAGAGCTTTCTTGAACTTTCAAAAGTTCATATGATTTATATCTGAAGTTATATACCTCGCACATACGTACACACATTATATACTTTCTGATCAGAAAAACATATGGTCTTTGACTCATTAACCAAATTAGTAGCACAACAACTACCACTGCTTTTCTTTTACATCCCAAGTCTCCAACTTGCCACACAATGAAGCACATAGCTTAAAGCACTTACAAAAGTCAAGAACCTGAAGAGGACATCCACTGGAAAGCTCTGCAGAGGATGCATAATAAACATATCAGGAAAAAGTCTCCAATTAAAATATTTTAAGACACAGGGAAAGAAACCAATTATTGAAGATACTGGGTATAAGAGAGACCTTCTATGCTCCTAGGTTAGCAAAATTAGTATTTTAAAACTAGTTATATTATCAAAAGTCATCTAAAGATTTAGTGATATTCTACTAAAATTCTGATGTTATTAATCACAGAATTAGAAAAGAGAAAAATTAATGTATAAAGACACACATACTCAAAAATATTGTCAAACAAACCAAAGGAAGCAAGTAGAAAGAATGCTGAAATATCATACTAACAGGCCTCAAATTAATTACATCACAATGAATAGCATGGTGATGGTTAAAACCAGAAATGAAGACCGATGTCTTAGAGTAGATCCAAAAGTAAATCCCGACAAGCAGGGCCATATAAATTTTGGCAACAGCATCAGAAACATACACTCTTTAAACAATGGTGCTAGCAGAACTGAAATCCACCTGAAGAAAAATGAAATTAGAAGGGAGAAGAAAAGCAACCTAAACAAATTGTGTTTCAAAATGATTCATAATGAAACATAATAATACATTTGCTATTAACATAACACTTAAGACATTTCCCACTTTTGAGGATGAGAGAGTTGGAGTAATTACATAGTAGTTACAGACAATTATTTGCTGATAAATGCCCTTTGCTATATTGAATATATCACTTGGATAATATACATGGCAGGCTAGGTTTCCCCACACAGTGGGAAGGAAAACCTCTTGTTCACAGACAAACTGTGTTGACTGCTGAAAGCTAATTGAAACACTGGGGGAAATGCCCAACAGTTATCTGTGCCAAGCATAAACCTTTTTTTGTTTCCCACCCATTACCAATTGAGATTCACTTGGAGACTTCTGGGAAATTATCTTAATTAGATTATAACCTGGAAGGAAAGAGCAATTTGCAGAGCCAAAAATTATTGCCTTCATTTGAGTGTTAAAATTGAACATGGTGTTTCTACAGACTCAATATCTTCAATAGTCAAAGTATAGTTTAGGTGGATGTGACCCCTAAGTCAAATCTAGGGAATAAATGGTCATTGTGAGATTTGAGTATCTGTATCAAAAACCAAACTAAGAAAATCATACCATTTGCTTTTCAGCTGACAGTAATTAATTAGGATTATAATTGAACTAGCTATTGTTAACTAAGGATATTTTACATGGCAATTTCGTGAAGCCTGAGCAAAACAGAAGAGCTGACTTGACATATGATGTAATCATATAAGAAATGATTAAAGTTACTCCTTAAGATAACATACTTTGTGGCAATCAGCAGTTTTATAGAATCAAATAAGCAGGGAACAAACATAGAAAACATGAATCAGTGTACAGTATTCCTGCAATATGCCTGAAGGCACAGTCCCTTAGAATGTCTTTCTGAGGCCTACAGAAATTTACACACAAACATTCTAATTAAGTTACAAGTCATCCACAGAGCATGTTGCAGCAAATTTTTGCGTCAAATGGTCCTTAAGATTCACTCCACTTTCTATCACTGGCCAATATAAATTACAAATTTATTCTAATTTTAGTAAAAGAAGCCACATGACTCAAATTTTTTATGGTGATAATCAACATTAAAACATATTATTATATTACTTTATACTAGAAGATGTTCATTCTCTTATGAACTGAGAAATGAAATGAAAGGGAATAGGATTGTGTCTAAAAAACAAAATGAAATAGAGAAACAAGAAAAAAAAATCTTTGATAAGTCTCAATGGGATGTCTGAGGACTTCAACACATTCTTGCCAGAACAGTTATTAGTTACTGTGCCATCCATGACGGCTAGTTTTGTGGTATCAAGAAGCCATTCTTAGGAAATTACCTAGACTTTGCTAGTTCCATTAGCTTAATAATGTTACAATGAAAACACATTGTAGAAAACTAATTTTCTATTAAATTTGTATTCTCTACCTATAACTATCACTTAATAGGAAAACATACACGGTTCCTATCTTATTCAATTTTGTTGACTGAAAATGTAAGGCTGCTAATGTCATATAAAACAGATGTTGATGATGAACTTGACAAAAAGAGGAAGTAAGAATGAACTTAGTTTATTTACTTTAGTGGTTATATCAAAATAGTTTCTGCAACGTCTCAAACCTACACAAAGACAATTAAAGACAACTGAAGAAACCCAGAAACAGGAAAGGTGGCCTCCCCCATGGAAGAACACACCAACTGTTCAATTAGTTTTATTGTTTCAGTTGAAACAATTGTCTCTGAGACAATATTACTGTGTAGATCAGCTTGTTTTGGAACTCATGATGCTCTTACCTCAGCTTCTTGAGTACTGAAATTACAGGTGTCTGCTAACATACCCAGCGTGACTTGGATTTTCTATTTCAGTGCTAATAGGTCAGGCTTTAAAACATACATACAAATATAATTATGCAGATTTAGTAATATATATGTATATATGTGTATATACACAAATGCATATATGTTTGTATTAACATATATTAAATATATATTAATGAAAAGGTAGTTATGACTTTGGAGGAGAGCTGGAAGAAGTATATGGAAGTGTTTGGAGAGAGAAAAGAGAAGCAAAAAATGTTATAATTGAATTAAACTCTCAGAAAAGTAGTATATATCTCTATATGCGAACCTTGTGTTTTGGGAGCATTTTTTCTTCTGTTTATAAATTTTGGCCTCTTTGGGTTTGTTTAGTTTTTCTTTATTTTATTTCATTTTATCTTATTATTTAGATGACTGTTTCCTAATGAGAAAAGAAAGTTTGGATGCAGATAGAAAGTGGTAGTAAGACTCTCAGAGGAACTGGAGGAAGAAAAAAAATAAAATCATACTATACTGTGTGAAAAATATCTGTTTTCCATAAAAAGATACTTCCATTTGAGGTGTGGTTCTGGCATAATCAACAATATGTATAAGAAAAATTGACGCCCCCCCCCCCCCCGGTTTTGTTGGAAAAATTCTGGCTTATTCACTTATAGGAACAGAACAGAAAATGTCCTTCTCTTTTTTTATTAATTTTTTATTGTTTTTATTGAGCCATATAGCTTTTTATGGTAATAGACTTTCAGAAAGTCAGGCCAAAGTGAAAGTGAATATATTGTTTGGAGGAAAGCATCCTAATTCTACATACGTTGGAAAGATACATTTAGCAATTTGAGCATGGTTTAAAAAGTTTTAAGAGCATCATTAATTTATATGAATCTGCTAGTAAAGGACTCAGGATCCAAGAACATGTATGCCAATCTCATGGCAAAATTTGATTAAACACTATCAAGTGTTTCCTAGCCCAAATATATTTCTTTTTCGTATGTTTTATTTATTAAATGCCTTAGTTGTTGAATTCAGTTGATAGTATACATTGTTCACTGTAAAAGACACTAGCAGTTTTTATACTAGAGGAATTTAAAGTATATAAAATTTATTTAGGTACATATATAAAACTTAAACTAGTCTCTAAGGACTGCTTAGAATGAAAAGAAGTCAAAAGCAAACTGAAAGTAAAGATAAGTAGCAAACCATACTATTTGGTTTATAATGATATTAAAATGATTAGTTAATATCACTAAAATAATGGCAAAAAGTCCCTAAATTTAACACCATAGAGGAACAATCATTTATGTTCTTTTCTTTTTTAATATTTATTTATTTTGTATACAATATTCTGTCTGTCTATACGCCTGCAGGCCAGAAGAGGGCACCAGACCTCTTTACAGATGGTTGTGAGCCACCATGTGGTTGCTGGGAATAGAACTCAGGACCTTTGGAAGAGCAGGCAATGCTCTCAACCGCTGAGCCATCTCTCCAGCCCCCTTATGTCCTTGATTAGGGTCAACAGCATGAGGAATTTGAAAACATTAGGAGGGCAGAAACTGCATCAGCTTTCATTGGGCAGATAAAAGTGTGAAATGATCTAACATTGGTGGTCTTGATTTGAAGCACTGGCTAGAAACATCATTGGATAAAATGAAAGGTTTCTTCTGAGGGTTCAACTCCAAGTTACAAACTCATTTAGTTGAATATAGTAAATTATATTTTTATTGAGGAGTATCTTATATGAAAAGCTGAATATTTGTGTAATCAGAGGCATGTAACCAGAGGTTAGGATTTCATTTTCCAGCTTCCCAGTCCCCAGTTATCACACAGAAACTTACTGTATTTAACAACTGCTTGGTTTATCATCTCAGACTTATTATTAACTACTTTTATGATTTAAATCATCCCATTTCTTTTAGTGGATATTTTACTGTGAAGCTTGTTGCTTGTTACCTCACATCTTGATTCCCCAGTGACTTCTGTTGTCTTCCTGACTCTGCCTACCCTCTCCCCAGGTCGCTCTGCTTGAATTTCTTGTGTAGCTGTACTCTTCCTGGCAATTAGCCAAATCAGCTTCTTTGTTAACCAATAGTATTAAGACATATTCACAGCATACAGAAGGGAATGACACTTCATAGGCACCTAAAACTTTTATGGAAAAATTACTGAGTTAAGTCAGAGGACTCAGGTCACAACAAATTTCTAGCTTTCATAAAGATACAAGATAAAGTTTCACCAAAAGACATTCTTTAATTAATTGTTCCAGTTATTTAAATAGTTTCGTGTTTTGCTCAAGGATTCTACTATTCCATCCTCTAAGTATTTCCTTAGAGAAATAAATGTGTCTTGCCTTATTCTATCACATCATGTTGTCTCTGGACACATAGAATCAGAGCTTACGGAACTTCAAGTAGGTACTTACAAAGAAGAATCTGTAAGACATAAATTGAAAAATAAACTAATAATTTGTAAATGTAAACTAGAAATTGTGGTGTAAATAGATTTTAAATGTATTAAACAAAGTGGAGAAAAAGACAATGTTATTTTATTATGGTGCTGGGGACCGAGTCCAGGACCTTGCCCATGTAGTCAAATGCTTTATCACTGAATGATGATTCTAAAACATGGAAGAAAACAAAATGAATATAGCTGATCTTGTAAAAGATTCTTCTCTCTGATAATCTTAGATTCTCAAAATGGCAGGATGTGCTAGAGGAATTCATGAACTTTTAATAAGAAGCTAGGGTCTCTACTAATTAGCCAGACCTTATAATTTATTGGAAAACTTTGTTACTGTTGAAGCATTGCCTTTGTCTTCAATATACATTGAGACTAAACTTTATTTTTATGCTAATTCATAAAATACTTTGAAATATGTGTACAAAAATATTTCTTCTAAGACTTTTGACTAAGAAAAATAGTTATTCTTAGTTATACCTAAGTCTACTTTATACATTCTTATTTCTTGAGATAACTATATATTTACATATTGTTTCTCTTCCCTTTGCTCCCTCTAAATCCTCACATATTCAGGAGGTCCTATTTATTCATTGTTGCTCTTATTGTTTGTGCCGCTGGGGTTATATTTAAGAAGTGGTCTCCTGTGCCCATCCATTGAAAGTTACTTTCCACTTTCTTCTCTATCAAATTCAGTGTGGTCAGAGTTATATTGAGGTCTTTAATCCATTTGTTCTTGAGTTTTGTGCATGGTCACAGAAATAGTTCTATTTTCATTCTTCTAATGCTGACATCCAGTTATATCAGCACCATTTGTTGAAAATGCTTTCTGTTTTTCATTGTATAATTCTTGCTTCTTTGTCAAATATCAAGTGTTCATACATATGTGGATTAATATCTGGTCTTCACTTCAATTCCATTGGTCAACATCTCTGCTTTTTGCCAATATCAAACTGTGTTCATGAAACTGAGAAGCTTCTGTAGAGCAAAGGACACAGTCAATAAGACAAAAAGGCAGTCTACTGAATGGGAAAAAATCTTCACCAACCCCACATCAAAGGACTGATCTCCAAATTATATAAAGAACTCAAGAAATTAGATGTTAAAATTCTAAATAACCCAATTAAAAAGCGGTGTACTGAACTAAACAGAATTCTTTCTTTTTATTGTAATACTTTTTGGCCAATAGCTTAAGCATATTTCTAAATAACTCTTAGATCTTAAATTAATGCATTTCTATTATTTTATAGTTTACTATGAGGCTTGTGGCTTACTGGTAAGGTTCCTGGGCATTTGTCTCCTTTGGCTGCTAAATGGAGTCTCCTCAACTTTGCCTACTCTCTCTATATATCTCTGTTCAAATTTTCCACCTGGCTTTACTCTGTTAAGCCATTGGTAAAAAGCAGTTCCTTTATTAGCCAATTGCAACAGAAAATATTCATGGCATACAGAGGGGAATCCCAAATAACCTCCCCCTTTCTATCTAAATAAAAGGGAAGGCTTTAACTTTAACATAGTAAAATTACATATAGCAAAACAGCTATAAGGCAAGAATTATTGTTACATTATTTAGTACACTTACATTTGATAAATTAAGTTAAATATTTTATCAGGATATTTCAAATGGCCAAAAGATACTTAATGACATTTTCAACTTCCTTGGCTATCAGAAAAATGCAAATCAAAACAACTCTTAGATACAATCTCAGTCCAATGATAGCTTATGCTAGAGATGATATGGAGTAAGGGGAACACTCATCCATTGCTGGTGGGAATGCAAACTTGTGCAACCACTTTAGAATTCAGTGTGACGGTTTCTCAGAAAACCAACCTGGGAATCAACCTACCTCAGGATTTAACAATACCACTCTTGGAAATATGCTCAAAAGATGCTCAATTATACTACAAAAGCATTTGTTCAATTAGGTTCATAGCAGCATTATTTGTAATAGCCAGAACCTGGAAACAACCTAGATGCCCCTCAACTGAAGAATGGATAAAGAAAGTGTGGCACATATACACATTAGAGTACTACTCAGCAGTAAAAATAATGACATTTTTAATTTTGCATGCAAATGGATGGAATTATAAACACTATCCTAAGTGAGGTAACCCAGGCCCCCCAAAAATGTATATGGTATGTACTCACTCATAAGTGGATACTAGGCATAAACAAAGGACATCGAGCCTATAATTCATGATTCTAGAGAAACTAAGCAATAAGGTGAACCCAAATAAAAACATATATAGAACCTCCTGGAAACTGGAAACAGACAAAAATTTGGGAGCACCGCTGCAGAGAGTAGAAGAAAGGGGAGAATAGGGCTTGAGAAGAACTTGAGGGAATGGGATAGTTGAGATGGAGGAAGGAGAGATGCTAGAGCAAGGAAATATGTGTCTTGATTGAGGGAGCCATCATTACGGAGGTAGCAAGCTGGCTCTAGAATAATGGCCAAAAACCCACAAGCATGACCCCGGCTAAGATGCTAAGCAATAAAGGGACAGAGTGTCTGAATTGGCCCTACCCTGTAGTCAGACTGATGAGAATTTTAAATATCACCATACAACTTTCATCCAACAACAGATGGGAACAGAGGCAATGACCCACATCAGAACACTGGACTGAACTCCCAAAATCTAGTTGAAGAGTAGAAGGAGTGAGAGTATGAGCGAGGAATACAAGACCATGAGGTGTTCATCCACTGAGACAGTTTGTTTGAGCTCACCAACTCCAACTGAACTGGGAGTCAACTCTGAAGGGGGTTGATAGTTGGGGCAGACTGAGGGGCCACTGATAGTGACGCTGAGATTTGTCTCTATGGCATGGACTGGCTTCTTGGGATTCTATTCTCTTTGGATGTAAGCCTTGCTTAACCTAGATGTAGTAGAGAGGGCCCTGGACTTTCCACAGGGTGGGGTGCATGGCCCTCTCTTAAGATTGGAGAAGGGTGGTGTGGGAGGGTATGTAGAGGGAGTGGAATGGGAGTGGGAAGAGGGGAGGGAGAGGGAATTTGGATCGGTATTTTTTAAATAATAAAAAATAAAATCATATATATATATATATATATATATATATATATATATATATATCTTTACACCCCTTTGAATTCGTGGCCATTTTTCTTTAATAATACTTACCACCCCCACATTTTGCATAGTTAGTATGGTGTTGCTTTTATGTATATTTCAGGGATGCCCATTTTACTTAGTATTGGGTAACCAAATTTGTGTATTCTTCTCTAGATAAAACTATTTTTTCTCTCTCATTTACCTCAGTTGCCTGTATATCTTTGTGAAGGCTTGTGTCCTCCTGGGCTTTCCTGCATCCATATTATGCATATGCTGTTGTTTCTTTCATTGACTGAATTCAAGTTTTTACCATGCTGGCCTTATATTTATGGAACTCCTCTTGTTTCAGCTGCCTTAGTGCTGAAATTCCAGACATGAGCCATTATACCTGGTATTCTAATTACATTAGTTGAAATACAATCATAGTTTTTTTGAAAAAATGTATTTTTTTTATAAAACCTATCCACAGATTCTTAAAAACAATCCAGAGTATGTTGTCTGCTACTCTGATCTTTGGGTTTTTTCTCTAAAGTGGTGAACACAGTATCCTTGGCATATTTTATATTAATAAAACAAAAGATTGGAATTTGGTCTATTATTTCTTTTCTGGAGATTTTCTCATTATCTGACTTTCTTTCTAAAAATACAATGTGTGCCATGTACCTTCTGGGGACTTCACAATCTCTTTGTGTAGAAAATATGATTTTGATGTATTCAGGTTTTATCTGGCTTATATGCCATGGGACATGTTCACTGTAAGGCTTTATAAACTTCAAATTTCAGTTAAGAGTCTTATATAACTGCTATTTTTATCTTCTCTGATCTGGAACCAAAAAATTGACACTACAGACTAGCAGAGTTTCCAATGAATTGTGGGCTTTATTTTTGTAGTGCAATTGTTTGCTTCTGGAACAATCAAAGCTAGTAGTCAAATGCAGAAATATAACAGCAGCATACTGTGCTTTTGTTAAATATCAGGGGAATACCTACTTTACCCAAGTATTGAATAACACCAAATGTATTTATTGCCCTACAAAGTTGACAAAGCTGGCGACCTAGAAAATGAGAATGGTGACCCAGATGAAACCACTTTTGATTTTTTGAACTTTATTACAGACCAAACCAAGGAAACAAATTAAAACCATACCCAAAAGCAAACAGACAAAACACACCAAACTGTAACCAGATAAAAGCATACACACAAAAAAAAGTGAGATCCCATAGTATATTGATAAACTATTTCTAGCATTGGAAATGCCCTGGGGTTGTTAATATACTCAGTGTTACACTATTGTAAAAAACAAATTTTCCCTCTCCTAACACAAATAAATTACACTCCAGTTGCTAACCTTTACCTTAGTGTCTAGGTTCACTCATTTGTTCATTCAATCTTTCTTTCTTTCATTCATTCATTTTTTTAAAATGTGACAAAATATAATAAGATAAAACAAACAGTTTTACATCAAACTTGGACAAACAAACCAACTGAAAGAAAAAAGCCCAAAAGAAGACACAGAAATATGAGACCCACACATGTGCAGGAGTACCGTATATATGCAAAAGACCTAGTGCAGCCATGTGTAGACCTCTGCATGCTACTTTAGTTTCTCTGAGTTCACAAGAGTTTTGTTCATGTTGATTTAGAGGGTCTTGCTTTTTTGAGCACTTCTGCCCCTATGGATCTTACATGCTTTCTGCCTCATCTTCCTGTGATAGTTCCATAAGTTCGAGAGGGAGGAATCTGATGGAAAAAAACAATTAGGATTGAGTGTTCCACCATTTTTAGACAAAGGATTTGTTGCTGACTTGGTCTTTATGTTTCTCTTTTGAAAGCATGCAGAGTATATTCCTGTCCCAGGGATGCTGGATGTGGAATGCCTGGTCATGGTGTCTCTTGATCATAGAAATAAAAAGTAAGACAGAAGGGGTTGGAGGGAGGTGACATGAGAGGGGCTAAACAGAAGAAAACAAGGGAGAAGAGAAAGAGAAGAAAGAGAAGGGGCATTGATATGATCATATTTTGATTAAAATTCATTGTAATAATTACATAATTAACAACACTAAAACAAAATAGCAAAAGCTTGTATGAGGAAGAAAGGAGCTCATGCACAATAATTTTATTAATTCGCTCAAACACCTTGGAAAGCAATATTACAGTACTTCATAAATTTAAAACTAGAAGCACAATATGTTGCAACTAAGCCCCTCCACGGTATATAACTGAAAGAAAGAAAGGCAACAAATAGTTGAAATATATACCTCATACCAAGATGTACAATGGAAAAATATGTGAGGCAATCCTTGGGCTCAGCCAATGTTTCATAACCTGTTGGATGAGTAAAGAAATGTAATACATATGCTCAATTGAGTATTCCTTTCCCCTTAAGAAAAAAAACATAGCATACGTATTGATATCATAATGTTAAGATAAATAACTCTGACCCAGAAATACAGTAATTACACCTTTTCTATTGCTGTGGAAAACACCAGAAAAAGGCTTTGGGGGACTTAGAAGACAAACAAAATTGCCTGGAGTGGCAGCAGATATTTCTGAATAAATGAGAAGTGTTTAATAATGAAACTCGCTGCTTTGTATAAAACAGGCAAAGATTATTGGATGACTATAAGGACATTATTTTTCAGACATGAAAGGACAAATGAACTATGAATGTACAGTGATTGTGATAGCATGCATAAGACCATCCAATCTTAGACAGACAAAATACATGCCTGAGTTGCATGCCCATAGTTGAAGAGTTATTGGCGTGTGCTATCCTCTTGAAGATGGTGATGAGTGTTCTTCAGGGATGTGGCCACTAAAAGGATATCCAACACATGACTATGAATTTATGCACATGCTAGCAGCATTAAGTGGTCTCTCTGGGTTGAAAATTAAAAATAAAAAGAGAACATGAAAATTGGGGGGCATATTGTGTTAGTGAGAGACAAAATTAGAGGGGAAATGGTGCTGAGAAAGGACATAATCAGAGGGAGGTAATGGATATGAACATAATCAAAACACAGTGTATATATTTGTCTAGTCATCAATAAAAAATAAAAACAAAAAGCTGAGGATTGAACTACCATCTAGCTAAACTAGCCTACTATTTGATGTATAACCAAACAGGATAAAAAGCATAATACTAAAGAGAAATTCATATATCCACCTTCATTGAAACACTATTAAGAATAGTTTAGGCAAGGCAAATCAACCCAGAGACCAAATAATATATACACATAATGTTTTTTCTTCACTTATAATTAAAGTAGACTCTTGTCAGTTGCTAAGAAATGGATTATACAAGAAATCTTCTTGATAATTAAGGTGAGCCATATGGAGAAAGATAAGAACTACAGGTTCCTGATCATATGTGGAGGCATATACACACATACATACAGATACACACACATACATACAGATACACACACACACACACACGTGTATGTGTGAAAGAACAAGAAAATAGTGATAACTAGGGACCAAATAGGATGCTGGTGGCAGGGCATAGTGGAAACAGGGAAGTTCAATATGATCAGTTCATCTGTTTGAATGTATGGAAATACCTCACTAAATCCCATAAGTGTGTGCATAAAATATGGAGTAATAAAAATTAAAAATTGATTTAAATATCAAACCTCATATCAAAATCAAAAAACAATATTTAAACAACAGATCACATATACACACAAATGTAAACACATATATAATAACTTGGTAGCTCACAGACATATATAGATATACACATAGATATAAAATAACATGACTTCTGATGCAAACACAAATTGCCCATACAGGTTTATATATAATAACTTCATAGCAAACACAAAATATATATCTATGTACAGCTTGGTAGCTCTCAAGAAAATAATAATACACTCCATGAATTTTTAAATAACTTTTCAATGAAATTTTCTTCATGTGTTTCTTCACTGTCTGTTAAAACATCTACATGTTCTCTATTTTTCATATGTATTTATATTTTTGTATATTTTCTATAATAACAGTAAGAATAATGCAATGAATATGATCAAATATTCAGGTAAATATTCATAAGATATTATTGAGATATTTCCTAAGTGTTCAAGTTAGTTTTTATGTTGTGACTTGATCCAATGATTAGATTTAAATGTTGTTCTACAGTCATCAAAGAATAAACTATGAGCAGTTAGTATGTATGAAGTATTCTGTTGATGTCATTTTGAAATGCCTCAAATTTGACTTTGAATAATCCTTTAAGTTGGTGTATGGATGATGTTTTTGAAGTGAACTTTTGCACCATGGTGTTTTTATGTCACATAGATTCTGGCTGTTAGAGGCCTAATCCTATTCTCTTGCAGTAGTGCAGTCTCCAGAGTTAGATAAACCGGTGTCTCATATCCACTGTCTTTGTTTTGTCCTTTGTGACTTGTCCCAATAGAGCACCACTGATCTGCTGAATTGCTCACTATCTTATCTATTGCTCTCTTGTTCGTTAGTGGCTTATGAACTCCCTTTGCAACTATCTCAGTGCCAAGCTGTTAATATCAGAATGTGGTCTGTTCTGGTGTCCCATATTATGTACTACTTCTGTTAGATCAGTTTTTTTTTTTTACTTTTTCTGTGCCTTCTGCATCATTACTATATTTTGAGCCCATCTATTCTTTTAGGCCAGTAGTTTTTTATTTTGACTGATTTGTGGTTTTCTGTTCTATTTTTCTATTTGTCTTCCTTATTTTTATCAAATTTTGAATTGTAGTTTTACTATCATGCTTTAAATGATCTCCATTACTAGAAATCGTTATTGCCACGATGAAGAGGAAAGGTTAACAGATAAAACATAAGTGAATAAAAGACTATCTCTACTTCTTTAAAACAACAAATAATGCCATAATTAAGAAAAATAGACAGCAGTTATCAAAGTCTTGTTTTTAATTCCAAATTGTCTGTACCAATTTAGAAAAAAATACATAAGGGATTTTTTATTTGTTTTTTACTATAAGTAAGTTTCTTTGAAAGATGAATATTTTTGGAGACATTGAATTGAAAGCATTTCAATTTTGTCTTTAAACTGAACCAAAACTTACAATATGATTAATGCATTTATATATGAAATTATACAGCATTCTTATTTTCCAATTCTAGTATTATCCTATGACAAAAATATGTGTGGATTTTATTTCTAAGACAAATGTTGTTATTTATGTTACTAACTGATTCAGTCTATGTTATTTAATTTTCTCTGGTTGAAAAGGGTCAGCATAATTTAGTTTGAATGAGAAGTTAATATCAATATCTGCTTAGTTTGGTTATAAAATATACACTACCACTTTGTTTATTTGAATAAATAATCCCTAGATAAAATTGCTACTTGTAAGGTTCTGGAACAGTTCAGATTTTTGGATTTGCTGGAATAAGCAGGTCTTTGGGGATTGGTCCCTAAAGATTATCAAGAATCCAAATCCGTGTGTCTGACCCTTATCTCTGTTTACATACACACACACATACACACATTAGTATGTCACTTCCAGTTTTCATAATTTTAGAGCTGCCTAACATCATTTATACTAAACTATGATGCAATTTATATTTTCTGAAGTTTGAGACAAAGAAAAAAAAATCTTTCCTTTTAAACTGTTTCTTGTTTGGTATCTTGTGACAACCACAAGAAAAGTAAACATAAGGAACTATCTATGATGAAAAGTGGGGGCAATTTCTATGGTAAACAAACCATATTATTTTAGGCCTTTGGAATTGAATTTGGATTAGAAAGTAAATGAATTTGGAAAGATGGTATTTAAAAAAATTATAGTTTTCTATAAGCAGGTAATTTTGTGAGTTTTTGAGAGTAAAATGGTAATATATTTGGGGCAATGAACTTATTACTTATGAGAAATCAGATTTAGAAATTTGCATGGGTATTGGACTACCTGAAATTTATATTAACATAGCCAGTGAGAATATGCTTTGTCTGTTTCCAAAAACTTAAAGTGAGGCAGGAAATTATAAGACAACAGGGACACTAAGCTTTATGTAGATATTTTTCAATGTGTTTAGTCAGATTTACAGGAAGAAGGAAAAAAGTTGAATAAGAAACTATGAATAATGCTTGGTTTGTGGAGAAAAGAAGCAACTCAGAGTTGCTGAACAAGGGTTCAAGAAATGTGTGGACAGAACAGCTGTGATTGTTCAAATTGTCAAATCATGTGGTAGGAGAAAGACGATCTCAAAGTTAAGGAATCAGCAATCAAAGCATATTAACTTTAAAATTAAACCCATTTTAAATAAATAAACTATCATAAAATAGTCCTTTGAAAGCGTGGAACACTGGAAAAGTTGGCATGGGCAGTGTTTTACTCTAACAGGACTATTTAGTGAATGCTTTCTCAGAAACTACAGCCAGGAATTAAGAAACAAATGCAGCCATAGAAAACAAAACAGGGCTACACATGTTTTATCTGTGAGCTGGAGTAAAAACTATGAATCAATAAATTACCTTCCCCCAGAAAAGGTAGCAAACACATTCTTGTGCTATAACACTGTACTCATTTCTGAACTTAGAGTTAGTATTTAATAGAACAATTGGGTATTTCTTCAATTTTCTCCCATCTGGCATTACATATTGCTTACTTAAACAGAGGTCTAGTTTCAAGAAAATGTTTTTTTTTTCTGTGTTAAATCCTTTAATTATTTTGTAACAATGGTTTTATTATGAAATCCTTATCTTCTCTGGCAAGCATCAATAATCAATCTAACCAGGAATAATTGATTTGTGTTGTAAATAAAAGCTATAAATAAAAATGTTTTAAAAAGATTATGATCTTTTGATTAAGGAAGTTAATTATTTCTGCCCACTAGGTTTCTGAAGAGATGCAATACCTATACATCTCTCATTTCCTCACTTTCTAGATTTGCCTATGAGCTGATGAGATACTTTCTTTTATATATTGGCTGTGGAGAGTCAGCACTAGGTTCTGTGGATTTCAACCACAGTCTACTATTCTGTCTGTCTATCTATCTATCTATCTATCTATCTATCTATCTATCTATCATCCTTATACCTACCTATCCTTCTATCATCTACCAATATATCAATTTACCCATGTACTGGTATAACCATTAGTCGTTGTTTAGCAATTTAGTTATCTGTCTAACTTATCAATTTAACAACAATCCACTTTACTCTTACTGGTTAATCATTCTTCTTAAGATTTTGCTATTCTACTTCTGGTTGTACATACAAATATTCCACTGTAGAGAAGTGCCATTCTTTTCATAGTTTCTTTCTCCAGGCACTGATACTAAATATAAATTACCTTTAACACTAAGGAAGAAGAGAAATAGCAAAAATCTTGCTGTATACATCTTTCAGTTTAAGATTTGGCAATAAAATAAAAAAACACTACTTGTAATTTAAAAAAATACAAGTAATTTTCAAAATTAATGTGAACTAAACATTTCTTATTTTTTGTAAGTTTTTGTATAATACTAACATACATATGCACAAATGTACATATCACAGCCATATTGCCATAATTGATCTATTCATAAAATTTTATACAGCAAAAACTTGCAACCACACTTTAATAAACCTGGAGGTGAAACATTAATTTTCTACAATCAGCAAGCTATTGAAACTGCAGAAATTTAGATAATTTGAAAAGTAATTTATATTGGAAGGTGTGTGTTGTAACTTCCATTAGCATTTGTGTCACATAGGGATATAAAAGTAATAGACATAGACTAAAAAGTGCTGCTGATCACTCATTACTTTCCTATTCAATATATTTCCAAGTAAGTCTATAGCGATATTTCTAAAATTGTATGAATAGAGAGGATAAATAGTATAAGGACTTTCATACATTCACTGCAATATGAAATCATCAGAAATAAATGAATTGATAAAACTATTACACTCATACAAAAGTATTTTAGAACAATCAAGAAATTACTATAATATTAACCATTGCAGAGAATTCATTTTTACATGGGTTTTTATAAAATACACAATTCTGGAAAGTATGTTCACATTATTGCTTAGATATTATCCCAAACTAATTGCTTCAGCTTATGATGCTTCCAATGTGAGTTTTGATATGTTTTGGAGATCTTACTACCTAGAAATTGGCAGAAAAGTTGCACAAATTTCTGAAGAATGTATCTCTTCTACATTTGATGCCAGATACCCTAGAAGAATTTAAGTAGTCATCTATTTTTGGTTTGTGTACTTCACTACTAAGGTGACATGATTGAGTAAAATATGTACCTAGAAAAATTACTAAGGATATTAAGTATAGAAATGCTAAACATTTCCTTTTAGGACCCAAAGTTTGTATGGCAAGATATTAAAGAGTATTTATAAATCCTGCAACAACTATTGAAGGTACTGCAAAGTGTCTCATTGTTTGACCTTCAGTCTTACTTTTGCACTTACTGTGGCAGTGAAGTGCACCCTACTAATTAAAGCTACATTTGTTTGCTAATGCAGAAAGGAAGGAATTAGTTCTATCAAGAATAATGGAGTGAAGCAGCACATGGAAAGGTACAGAACATTAGGTACTCACAAACATCACTACTGCAATTAGTTGCAGCCTTATAAAATGGTTCTACAATTTTAAGATACATTGAAATATGTAGGAGTATAGAACTCTTAGCATATTTATTGTAGCATTCATCAGTAAGATACTCATGCTCAATGCAGATACCTTCCTAGAAAAGCTTCATGAAATGCCCATTTTTATTAAAAAATTTAAAATAATCATATATTCTGTTCAGGGTTACTCCTCCCTCATCTCCTCCCATACCTTCCTCACCTCCCACCCATTTAACTCTATTTCTTCTTTTTCTCCTATCTCTTTTTAGAAAACAAACCAGCAAAACAAAGAATAAAAAAAAATAGCATATATATACCTACAGAGACACAGACACACACAGAAACATTCCTCAGAATCACAAAATTGGGAACTAGAATATATAAGCAAACAACAAGTACTGTTTAAAAAATGTACAGACAAAACATTGTAAGACAAAAATTTCTCCTAAAATAACATTGAGTTCATTTTGAGTTAGCCATCTGCTGCTGGGCATGAAGCCTGCCCTTGATTGTGGTTTGTATATCTAACGAGAATTTATTGGAGAAAGCGAATTTTTCCTTTGGGTTGGTTTTCAATTAGATATAGCTTCAGGCTTTGGATTAGGCATCATGTTATGTCTCTTCCCCTTCTTAATGCTGGAAGCCAATCTGAATTAATTGAACCTTGGCAGACCCTGTAAATACTGCCACAGCCTTCGTGAATTCGTATTTGTCAATCCTTTTGTACCTGAAGGGCCTTACTCCCTTGGTGTCTTTCATACCCACTGGCTCTTAAGATCTTTCTTCTTTCTCTGGATGGGTGTTCAAATGTCCTACACTCACTGTACGTTGTCAACTTGTGGGTCTCTCTATTTGTTCCCATCTTCTGTAAGGAGAAGTTTCTGTTGAGCAAGATATTGATCTACAGCTATGTATAATTGTCATTTAGTGTTATTGTATTGCTATATTTCTTTATCAGAACAATATTTAGATTTTCCCTGCATCCACGACCATTTTAGTTCCTTGTTTTTGGCCACCCAAGTAATGTTATACATGGATTTCTTTTAAAAAGAAAATCAGAAACACAAAACAAAATTGAATAAAATATTTTTTTAAAAATATAAAATAAAATTCTGACATAGAATCTTTTAATTGTGAAAATATCCAAAAATATAAGCAATTCTGTGTTATTTTCTACATACCATAGAAATTCATGATGGACAGAGGGAGTAGTGAATTGGATGTGAGCAGCAAAATAATTGACATTAATAGAAAGGAGATGTTGAGCTTAATACTGTGTTTTGTCAGCTATGAGTTGAAAGTTGATAATAGCATATTTTTTTGTTACTGTAAGAGAAAGAAAGGGCCCTAAAAACGAACAGCAGACTGCAAGCTAAATAAAAGGAAAGGTATCCCTATGAGAGACTGCATTTTTAAGATCAGGAACTCATATAGTTACAGAATCTTGGAATTTGTAAAAATGCAGTTTATGGCAGTAGATCTTCAATTCATGAAGTAAGCTGGAACAAGGTAAATACACATAGAACATGGCCACTGAACTTGTGCTCCTGAATTTCTTGTCTCCAAATCTCAATATCTTGACCTTTCAATGGTTCAGAGAGTAAGTATTCATTAGACAGCAATAAAAAGCAAAAACTATATCTTAGAAGAAATTGGGGACACAAGCTATGTCAATGATATCACAGTCTATTTTCTTGTAGGTATAACTATTGCCTCACTTATATCTGAAATAAATTCCATTGTGTATATATAGTAGATTTTATTAATTCATTGTTCTGGAAGATACCTTAAGATTTATTAACTAGACAATTGTAAATAGTGCTGGCATAACACATTTTACAGGCATCTCTCTTATAAGATTTTGTATACATGTATCATACATATGTGATTATATTTAAAATCATGTATGTGACATATCTATATCTATCTATCTATATCTATCTATATCCCGATTGAAATGATAGAGCCGGATCATATGAAAGTCTGAGATGTGTTTAGGGGATATTATATTTTGTGTACCCACAATACTTGATTCCAAGTTTAAAGTTTTTAAGCAAGCACCTCTGAAGAACTTATATAATGAAGTCTCTGGTCCTGTTTGGTATTTATGTCTCAGCCTTCAGATAGGACTAGTGAATTTATATAAAGAATAAGATATACAGAATGAGAGAACAATAAGAGAAAAATATACAGAATAAGAGAAAGTACTTTCCAACAAACCTTTAAACACAAAGTGATAGCTCTCTCGGATACACAAAAACTCCAACTTATGTACCAAGAATAAAGAATCATAACAAAGGGGCAATAGAATTAACCAGTTACTTTGCAATTAAGAAGCACAAATGCATGGAAATGTAGCCAATAACCATCACCCAATTAAAACCTAAACTACACTGAAATTACATCTTGGCCAATAATAATGATAGTCATCAAGAAAATATATAACAGGCAGGGGGGTGGTGGCGCACACCTTTAATCCCAGCACTTGGGAGGCAGAAGCAGGTGGATCTCTGTGAGTTCGAGTCCAGCCTGGTTTACAACAGCTAGTTCCAGGACAGGAACCAAAAGCTATGGAGAAACCCTGTCTCGAAAAAAAAAAAAAAAAAAAACAAACAAACAAACAAAAAACATATAACAGCAAATGGTATCATGAGCTTGTACTTTTTGTATTTTGATAAAACAATGTTGTCAGACATTTGGGATATACACTACTTTATCTTCAAAAACAATAACTTATGTGTAAAGAAGACAACTATGGATATCAAGACACATATTTTCTAGCGTTTTACAATAGGACTATTAAATGAAAAATAGAATAATTTGTTTGAAGTGAGAAATGTTTCTTGGCACTCAATAGACAGTAGATCTTCTGTAACCTAAAAATAATTAATCTTGATTCTAGGAAAAATAAAATGATCACTATGGACATGCACTTGTGTTAACATTTATTTGATGTCACATTTAATATCATTTTACCTATGGACCCTTGATTTTTGATTTATAAAATAATTATAACTGTGTCTTATTTGCTCCTTCTCCTGTTTGTATAGATGCAATCATCAAATAAAATAATTGACATAAGAGTTTTAAAACTCTTAAGGATATATATGTGCAATTACTTATTCAATACACTGAAACATTAATATAATCCATTGATATTTTCTTCTCTGAAATGGAATTTAATTATGCATAATTTGAGTACTAAATATAACACCAATTACTTCAAATTGTGTGTACAGCTCACTGCTCATATAAAACACACATAATTCTTGAAGTCACACATACACATGAACCACATAATTAGCCATCTTGAAATCAATGGAATAAAAGCAGTGTCATTGAATCATTAATGGTATTATGGAATTGTTTTGACATTGAATCTGTGTTAACCAACAGCTAAAGTATAGGATGCATGCATATGCATACTCTCACACACACTCACACACACTGACAAACGCACATACACAAACATTCAAAAAAAACATATAATTATCTTGAAGCTGTGTGTAATGTTATAAAATACAGTCTGAAGCAAATACCACAAGGAGCTTATCTTAGGCTTTCAATAATATTAATGTCTAGGTGACAGTATAGTTGATCATAATAAAGTTCTGTCTTAGCATCTGTGATAATCAATAACTTGAGTAAATGAACCAAAAAAAGGTATTTTATTATTGCAGTTAACCTCAGCAAACACAGAAGCAACAACAGCCGTAGGAACAGCTTCAGGGATGCCAAGGGAACTGGGCCATTGCCATTCCTTGCAAAAGCTGACAGCTGTTAAGTCATCTACACTATAAAGCTATTTGTTTTACTTTATAGTTTTGGAAATTTAATTTGGATGTTAACTTACAAAGTTACCATACACATCATGTAAGCATACAAATACATGCATACATAGATATGTATGCATATGCAAATATATGCATGTATATACACATACACATATATTTATATATATAATATAAGCAGTGATTTTTTTCATAAGAGTATATTTGTGCATATTTATAACACTGAAAACAAATATATGTAAATCTAAATATCTGTCTAAGATAAAGAAGAAAGTAACAACTTGAATTTAAGGAGTCCAGGTGGTAGTACTTGCCTGATACATGTGAACCTGTGAAGTTGATCCCCAGAACTGGTTTCAAACTCTAATGTACAGTGATGTCTATTCTGTGTGTTCTTGTGATAGCAAATATTGACAGCCTGTTTAAACTGAGAATGCCTAGGTTACTAATAAAATATGTATATAGGACTCTCTATGAGGGCAATTTCAGAGAGTATTAACTCATAGGGAAAGACCTACCATTGATTTCTATTTCTAAACAGCATAAATGGGGTCCGGAAATAATACAAAGGGAAAAATGAAGAAAGTTATTGAGAGCAAGTACTTTTTTTCCTCCGGGCTTTCTAGATGTCATGATGTCCATTTTGTTCATCCATGCTGCAATTTGACACAAACACAAGTAATTGGGAAAATGGTGTATCACTTGAGGAATCTATAATACTGTAATACAATACCAGTTTCAGCTATCTTTCCCCACTGCCCACATCTCCTATAGTTCCTACAGGCCACACCCTCCTAAACTTCCTCCTTCAAATCTTAGATATTTCCTGTTGCCCAACATCAGAAGGTAATTCCTATATCCTGCTAGAACTCAGGTCATTCATTCCAGAAAACCAGGTAGGCTATCTGAAGACCTTCTCTCCTCTCTCTATTCCAGAAGATACAAACCCTAGTGTAGTACCTGGTGCGACAACAGAACACCAGCTGCAGAATTCCCTTCCCCCACCCACATCCATGATGATACCACAAACTAAACTTGTTGCTTCATTTCAGTCCCCAACTCCAGAAGGAGCTACCTCCTCACCTAATGGCTGATCTTTTCAGAACAAGTAGGCTGATGGCAGATACATCCTCTCTTACTGCTCCTGAGATCCACCCCGCCCCCAGGCTTATCCCCAGATTTGTAGCTGGAAACCTGCTGTAATCTACCTTTCTTCTCTGTGTACAACTCCTTGAGATCACAAAGACCTTGGCTTCCAAGGTTCTTTTGCCCAATTTATCCCAGATAATCAATCTTCAACACCAGCATACTTTTCCTATGAACACACCAGTTGACCAGGCCTGAGAATCAGTCAACACACAGTCACTACACTGAAAATCCAGAAAGAAAACAGAAAACAAGGAATAAAATGCCCACCCAATAAACAGGATGAGTTAAGAAACTAGTACCTAGAAATTTAGTCATCCTAAAAACACAGATGCTGAGATGATAGCATACTTTGTGTAACCCAATCAGCAACAGCCAGTGCAATATTTCTCCACTAGATCCCAGATATCATACCCCAGCAGCCTTGAATATCTGAACCTCTCAAGAAAATATTCCAAAGCTTAAGAAAAGAAGCCAAAAAACAGATTTTTATGAATATGATAGAGGTCCTTACAGAGCAAATGAAAACATTCTTTAAAGAAAACCAGGAAAACACAAAGAGTCTGAGGAAATAAATAAAACTGTGCAAGTACTTAAGTTGGATATAGAACCAATAAATAAAACCCAAACTTAAGGAATTCCACAAATAAAGAATTTAAGATATAGAACAGAAAATACAGAGGTTAGGTACCCCAACAGAATACAAGAGATGCAAGAAATCTTATTAGGGATTAAAAATACAATAGATGAAATGGAAACATCAGTTACAGAAAATGTTAAATCTAAAACACTCTTGACACAACACATTGAGGAAATCTGGCACACTGAGAAACTATCAAACATAAGAATAATAGGTATAGAGGAAAAAGAAGAATCTTACCTCAAAGACACAAAAAAATATTATCAAAAAACCATCAAAAAAATACCTGAAAACCCAAAGAAAGAGATGCATACAAATACACAAGAAGCAAAGAGAAGACTAATTGATTGAATCAGAAAAGAAAGTCTCTTCAGCACACAGTAATCTGAGCATTAAATGTATGGAAAATGAAGAAATATTAAAAGCTGCAAGGGAAAAAGACCAAATAACATACAAAGGCAAACCTATTAGAATTATACCTGATTTCTCAAAATAGACTCTAAAAGCCTGGAGGGACTGGATAAATGTGCCGCAGACTCTAAGAGATGACAGATGCCCTCTCAGATTCCAATATACAGCAAGATTTATACTCAACATAAGTGGAGAAAGTAAGTATTCCATGATAAACTTAAGTTGAAACAACACCTAAATAAGCATTCCATATTATAGAAGGTGCTATAAGGAAAATTCAAACCTAAAGAGATTAGTGATGTACATGAAAATGCAGGAAATAAATAATATTACATGAGAAAATTCAAAAGAAAGGAAGCAGACACACACACACACACACCACCATCACCACCACCACCAACAACAACAACAAGATAGCAGGAATCAACCATCATTGGTTATTTATATCTCTCAATTTCAGGGATCTCAAGTTCCCAATAAAATGACACATTAACAGAGTGAATGTGGAATCAGGATGCATCCTTCTACTGAGTTTAAGAAACACTCTTCCTCATTATATACACATTACCTCAGGGTAAAGGTTTGTATAAAGATAATTCAGAGCAAATGGATCTATCAAGAAAGTTTGTGTATCCATTTTAATATTTAACAAAATAGATGTGAAACCAAAACTAATCAAAAGAGACAGGGAAAGACAACACATACTCATGAAAGGAAAAATCCACTAAGATTACACTTAATATCTATTCACCAACACAAGGGCATTTAAGTCTGTCAAAGAAACACTACCACAACTTAAATCACTTATTGACCCTCACACGCTAATAGCAGAAGACTTCAATATGCTATGCATACCAATGAACAGGTCCTTCAGATAAAAACAAAACAGAGAAATACAGGAGTTAAAAGAAGTTAAAAAATCAAATGAACCAACAGATATTAACAGAACATTTTATCAAAACCCACATAAATATACATTCTTCTTGTATTCATGGAATATTCTCCAAAATTGACTATATATACAGACTCATAAAATATTCTTCAAAACTGACTACATATACAGATTCATGAAATGTTCCCCAAAGCTGACTACAAATACAGACACAAAAGTCTCAGGAGAGACAAGAAAATTGAAATATCCTGTTCTAACCTATTGAACCACCATGAAATAAAACTGGATGTCAACAACAACAGAAGCAACAGAAAACTTTCAAACTCTTGGACTCTAAACAAACCTCTACTGAACAAAAAAAAAATGGTCAAGACAGATACCAAGAAAGAAATTAAAGAATCTCTATAACTCAATGAAAATGAATAGATAATATTCTAAATTTCTGGGACACAATGAAAGTGTGCTAACAGGAAAGAATATAGCACTAATTTACTACATTAAAAAAACCTAAATAGATTCATTACTAGCAACTTAGCAGTACACTGAAATCTATAGAACAAAAATAAGTAATCACATCTAAGAAGAGATAGGAAGAAAAATCAAATTGATAGCTAAAATCAATAAAACAGAAACAAGGAGAAGAATACAAATAATCGGGGAAACAAAGAATTGATTCTTTGAGAAATAGTCAACAAGATAATTAACCCTTATCCAAACTACCTAAAAGGAGAGAATATGCAAATTAATAAAATAAGAAATAAAAGAGAGACATAACAAGAGACCCTGAGGATATCCAGAGTATCATAAAGGCATACGTTAAAAGCATACCCTACCAAATTAGAAAATCTAAAAGAAATAGATAATTTTCTCAATAGATACCACTTATCTGTGTTAAATTGGGAACAGGTGAACAATTTAAATTGACCTATAACTGAATGTTTTTTGCTCCCCAATAAACATCTCAACCAACATAATATGAATCAGACTAAACCAAATCAAATTACAAAAGACCAGGATTCATGAATACCAACTCTCCTGGTTGACTTTCCAAACCCCCTCCCCCAAGAGGAGCTGGGGAAGGAAGAGCAGAAAACTATGGGTTTGTTTTCTAGAGTGCAATTTAAATACTCTGTGATAGTCATTTGAGCATCTGTGGGGAGAAGTCATCCTTTGGCTGGCTTTCTCAAGGGTGGAGTCTGGACTGTGGCAACTTCCATGGGAGGGGGCTTGGGATGGAATTACCACATGAACATTTCAGACTCTTTGGATATATGGAAGCCAGGGGCTGGAGTAAAGCCTTAACCTAAACAATAACCCCTAGTGAAATAGGAGTTATTAAACATCTCCAACCAAAAAATCCCAGGACCAGAAAGTTTTAGAGCATTATTTTCCCTGACTTTCAAGCAGAGTTAATGCCAATACTATTCAGATTATTGCAAAAAAATGAAGAGAAGGAACATTAAAAAATTCATTTTATGAGACTACATTTATCCTGATACCCAAACCACATACTCAATGAAGAAAGAGAACTACAGATCATTTCCCTTTTAAAAATGGATACAAAAATAATAAAATACATTCAAACTGAATCCAAGAATACATCATGTGATCATCTACCATGATCAAGTAGAATTTACTCAAATGTAGGGATATTTTGAGGGAAAACAAAAAGTACATGATCATCTCATTGTATTTAGTAAAGTCCTGTAACAAAATCTTATACACCATCATGACAAAAGTCCTGGGAGTTTAGACACAGGTGACATATTAAACATAATAAATGAAATTTACAGCAAGCCTATAGCCGACATCAAACTAAATGGAGATAAATTCAAAGCAATTCCACTATAAACAGGAACAAAACACACTCTCCATATCTATTCAATATAGTAATTATAATTTTTGGCAGAGCAACAAGATAACTGAAAGAGATCACAAGTATGCTAATTACAAAGGAATGAGTCAAAGTAGTATTATTTGCAGATGATAAAATAATACACTAAGTGACTTCAAAATTCTGCCAGGCAACTAATACTTTGAGTAACACATTCAACAAGTGACTGGTTACAAGATTACCTTAAAAAAAAAAAAACAGTTAGTCCTTCTATATATAAATACCAATGTACTGAGGGTGAAATCATGGAAACAATACCACTGACAATGATCTCAAATTTATTTTGTGGTAACTCTACTCAAACAAATGAAAGTCTTATATGATAAAAAAAAAACCTTCAAGTCTCCAAAGAGGGGGGGAACCTGAAGATATCAGAAGAAGGAAAGATCTCCAAGGCTCATGGATTGTTAAGATTAATATAGCATAAATGGCCATTAAACCAAAAGACAATCTACAGATTCAACAAAATCCCCATCAAATTCTAAGTCATATATTTATAGATCTTGAAAGGACAATTCTCAGTTTCATGTAGGAAAACAAAAACAGAACAAACAACAACAAAAATCAGATTAAAACTGCAAAAATATCCTGAATAATAAAATAACTACTGGATATTTCATCTGATGATTTTAAATTGTGCTGCCATAAAGCCCTCAAAGTATTGGCATAAAAACAGATATAAAGATAAGTGGAATCAAATTAAAAAGACAAATATAAATCCACATACTGTGGACACCTTATTTTTAATAAAGAAGTGAGAAATAAACTTTGAAAAGAGAAAGAATCTTCAAATATTCTGCTAGCCAAACTAGGCGGCTGTATATAAAAGATTGCACATAGACCCATATTTATCAGCATATTTAAAAGTCAAGTCCAACTGTTTCAATACCTTAACATAAAACCAGTTACACTAAACCTGATAGAAGAAAAGTGGGGAATAGGCTTGAACACATTGACACAAGAGATACGTGTTTGGATGTAACACCATTAGTGCAGGCACTAAGATCAAGAACAAATATATCGGACCTCATGATATTAAAAGGCTTCTGTAAGGCAAAGGACACTATTATTAGCACAAAGCAGCAGCCTGCAGAATGGGAAAAGATTTTTGCATCTCCACATCTCCACAATAAGCAGTTAACATCTAAAATATATAAAGAACTCAAGAATCTTGATATCAAAATCTAAAAAACACTAATAAGATTGAAACATATATCTAATCAGAGAATGCTCAGTAAAGGGAACTCAAATATCTGAGAAACACTTAAAGAAATGTTTATCATCCTTAATCATCAGGGAAATGCAGTTTGAACCTGCTTTCAGTTTCAATCTTTTATCTACCACAATGGCAAAGGTTAATAAAAAGTGGCAGGATCAAGATAAAATGACAGTTCGGAATCAGGGAAACAATATTCTATTGCTGGTAGGAGTGCAAAAATGTACAATCACTATAAAAATCAATATGGCAGTCTCTCAGAAAATGAGCAATTGATGTATCTCAAAATCAAGCTGATCAATTCTAGGCATCTGGTTAAATGACACTACATCCTACAGCAAGTTCACTTGTTCAGCCATGTTAATTCTTTTCTATTTATGATAGAAATTGGAAACAATCTTGATGTCTCTCAAAAGAAGAATGGATAAAGAAAGTATACATTTACACAAGTGAGTATTGCTCAGCTCTTTAAAAAATGATGAAATGTTTAGGCAAGTGGATGGAATTAAAAAAATCATTCTGAGTGAGGTAACCCAGACCTAGAATGATATAGTATATATTATCTTGTATCTGAATAGTAGCCGTTAAACTAAAAACCAAGTTACAATTTATAGACACAGAGTGCTTAGGCATAAAGAAAAGGTCAGGAGCAGACACATTAATCTCCCTGGGAGGGTGAAATACAACAGATATTATGAATGGATTGGAATGGTAGGTGGAGCACAAGAAATGGAGGATCTGGGAGGTGGGAGAGAAGATAGGATTAAGAGAGGGAATGATGGAAAGATAGCTAGAAATAAAGAACATTTGAGAAGCATTTGAGGAGTGGTATGGAACCCCTAATACAGCAGAAACCTCTAATAATATATGAAGGCAATCCTGATGAAGTTTATAAAAGGCCTTGCATTATATATATATATATATATATATATATATATATATATGTGTGTGTGTGTGTGTGTGTGTGTGTGTCTGTGTGTGTGTGTCTCTGTGTGTGAGTGTATGCGTATACACATTTATATGTGTATATATGTATGTATAGATATACATATCTGTATATGATATTCTCAAAGAACCTTTTTGATTTTTCCAAATGACGGCTTTTCTGTGTAGCCTTGGCTCTTCTGGAACTTGTCCTGTAGAATACACTGACATTGAACTCATCCATCTAACTCTGCTTCCTACTTATGCTGAGATTAAAGGTATACAACACCACCACCAGGTTCAAAGGAAAATTTAATTAGTGAAGAAATAACAAAATTCATGTTCACGAAGTTTGAGGTTTAAGCTACTATAATTGGAAAAGGAGAAGCTGAAAATACTAGAGTTGATATATAAAATGAATAATGGATGTCAAAATCTGATGAAAAATTATATGTAGTCTTTCCAAAAGAAGATTAATTTAGGCAGTAGGTAGATAAAAACAATTTTGAAAGTTTCTTTAAAGTAAATATTTCAAATGGGAACAAAATTTAAAAGAAGTTAAGACAATTAAGTAGTGGTATTCGGATAGAACTAGATCTCCATCATTTATTTGTAGATTTTAAAAATAAATTTAGAATATTAGAAATGAAACTAATAATAATGCTAATTGCAAAAAAAATTAAAGTCATGTAAAAATTAATTCTCTTTAATCAAAAGAATAGAATTATTGAATTCCAGAAATCATACAACTACAGTAGAATCACCTAGGTATGGAAAACATTAATTGGAAAACATTGTAGTTTTTCATAACTTATTGAGGAAGAACATTATATGAAGTGTCACCCTAATGGAAAGTACTAAAAGGTAAACAAATTTCAGCCTAAATTGTAATAGAAAAGATAAAACTGAATGGGAAAAAATTAGCACATTACATAAGCATGTAAAATTGGAGGAAAAGACATATAAAAGAGTAGACAAAAAGCAATTGTCTAGAAGACAAATGTTTGAATGCAGTTCCTGAACAAAATTTAAAGACATTTCTGAGAGTGAACAAGGTAAGTGTTTAGAAACCTCTGTTCTATCAGAACCTGAATTTGTCCTTGAAATGTGCTTTCATTTCCCACCCCTGTCTTATGATTAGGACTGGGTTATATTCAGATTATCCATCATCTTACTTTTGTCATCCAAAAATGTTTCCAAGCAGAGGTTGCCCTCTTGACTATATAATGCCTAACCACATGCCACCTTTCCTAATTTAGTTTTAAACAATTAACCCTCTGAATACCCTTAGAATATAAATTGTCTTATGCACTGAGAAATTTGGCTATTGCATGAGACTTTTGCCTGCCTTATTTTTAGGCTCCACTCTCTCATGTTCATACTATCAACTAGAGTGGCAAGAGACATGATTACATATTATTACATTACTATTTATATGTAAGCCAAATGTTATACAAGCATGTCTATAATAGACCAGGTTTTGCGCTAGTATTGTTCAAAGTTATGTGACTATGTGTATTTAATCCCCTTGTGACATTAAAGTTATAGTTTGTTTTAAACAGCTGTGGTCATTACTTATCTCCACTTAAAATTACTCCAGGAATTGTAATACATTTTTTTCATAATCGATCAGAATAATTTTCAATTTAAATATTTTTATCATATTATTCACCTCCCCTAAGTCCTTCCAGGTCTTCTGCCCATCTCTGTCAACACAACTTTAAGTTCTTTTAAAAAAAACAAACAGACATAATCAAACTCAAGAAAACAAAATAAAAATCCATCCAAAAAGAAAGAAAACAACAGCAAAACCCCATCTGTAACCAAATAAAAGCCCACCAAAAAACTGTGATGCCTATTATATGTTGAACAACTACTCTTGAACACGAGGCCTGCTCTGGAGTGATTAATATGCCCAGTGCATTTCCCACTTTCAATAATTAGTAATGAGAGTTCAGTTGTTATCCTTTACTCTAGTGGCCATATTTTCATCCATTTATCTATCCATTCATACATGTGTTTATCCACTCATTCATTTTTACTAAATATGATAACATAAAATATAATAAGATAAAACAAAATATCAAAGTTAGACAAAACAAACCAACAAAAGAAAGGAGCCCAAGAAAAGGCTCAAGAATCAAAGAACAACTTACTTGTTTACATAATCAACCTAGATGTCCCTCAGCTGAAGAATGAATAAAGAAAATGTGGTACATTTACACAATTGTATACTCCACAGTGGTAAAAATAATGACAGCTTGAAATTTGCAGGCAAATGAATGGATCTAGAAAAAAAAAACTTATTAAGTGAGGTACCCAGACACAGAAATAAAAGAGTGAATAGACATAAAGCAAAGAAAAATCACCCTACAGGTCACAACCCCAGAGAAACTAGATAACAAAGAGGACCCTAAGGGACACATATGCAGATCTCAACAGGAAGGTGAAAAAGATAAGATCTCCTTAGTAAATTGGTAGCATAGAGGTCATGGGAAAGGGTAGAAAGGAAGAGAGGTTAGGAAGCAAGAGGCATGGAGAAAAATGTAGAACTTAATAAAAACAATAGAAAAGTGCTAAACTAGAAACATCAGAGCACCTGATGAAGATCCTTACAGCTGTTTTGTTTTTTTGTGAGTTCATATAACTTTGTTCAGTGGATTTAGATGGCATTGTTCTAGTGTCCTCCAGGCTCCTGGTCCTCAACTCTTTCTACTTCTTCTTCCACAGGGTCCCTTGAGTTCTGAGGGAAGGAATTCAAAAGAGACATCCATCTAATACTGAGTGCTTCAAGGTCTCTCCCTCTCTAGCTAATGGCTGTGAGAAAACAGTTTTTCATGAGAACACATTTCTAATACATGAATTCACAGGAATGATGAGAAAGCATGACTGTTAAGTCATTGCCTCAGCAAAATCTTATCTATAATAAAGTATATTGCTATATGAATCTAATGACTATATTTCCTAAAAGATTTTCATAAATAAATACTACAAAAGATAATGTTTTAAAAAAATATATATATTCTGTTTCCTCAATACCAGAAACTGTTGAATTGGGAAAATAATGTCTGATTTACATTAAATTTATTTTTCTGAATATTCAAATGATATATAGCAACTAATGGTGTAATTAACAGATGAAATGCATATAGATGAACCATTGGCAAGAAATGAGATGTGTTTAAAACCAGAAAATTTGTACATTTTAAATCTAGTATCCATAAATATGGATAGCCAAATCTACTTTAAAAATTATTTGGAGTTTTAAAAATGTGATTGTATTTATCAATAATTTTACCCATTTTTATCATTAATTTTAAATAAATTATTAAATTCGGTGTTACATTACACATTATTCCCTCCTTTTACTTTTTCCCTGTGACCTGTAATATATATATATATATATATATATATATATATATATATATATATATATATATATTGGGATATGTGTGCTTTTTTGTGTTTCTCCATAGTTTGGACCTGCCCTGGAACTAGTTCTTGTAGACCAGGCGGGCCTCAAACTCAGAGATCTGCCTACTTATGCCTCCCAAGTCCTGGGATTTAAGACATGAAACCACAATTTTGTTATTTCATCACCTATTCTCTGCCCGATCCCTGTTGTTCTCCAGGTAGAACATTTCTTATACTTTTTAAGTACTCTGATAAGCTTAAGTTGTGACTGCCTAGGAATCTAATGCTAAAATTGTTCTGACACAATTTCTACTTCATGGTCTTGTAAAAAAGTCATGAACATACATTCTTAGGCTAAGTTGATGGAGGAAGGTCATTGGCTAATAAAGAAACTCCTTGGCCCATTTTATTGATTAGAAGATAGGTGGGAGGAGTAAACAGAACAGAACGCTGGGAGGAAGAGGAAGTGAGGTCAGTCTCCACAGCTCTGCTCTCTGGAGCAGACGCCTGAGAGAGACGCCATGCCCCGCTCCCAGGCAGACACATGCCATGAAGCTCGACCCAGGATGGACTAGGCTAGAATCTTCCCGGTAAGACTGGTTCTCACAGATTATTAGAGATGGGTTGATCGGGATATCAGAATTAGCCAGTAAGGGCTAGAGCTAAAGGGCCAAGCAGTGATTAAATGAATACAGTTTGTGTGTTGTTATTTCGGGGCATAAGCTAGCCGAGCAGGCAGCCGGGGTACTGGGGACGCAGCCCCGCTGCTCTTTTTTCTACAGATGGCGCCCACGCGGACAACTGCTTCCACATAAAGCCTGAGACAGCTTGGGAAGTAATTCTGAAACAAAATGAAAGCATTGTGCCTGGTTTCTTGGTAGCAGCAATTTCTCGGTTCTACTCTGCTTGCTAGAGGCAAGCAAGCACCTCATCTAAGAGAGGCTTCCTGACTCAGCTTTAGATGCAAAGCCTGCAGCTCATTAAGAGGTCCTGCCAGGAAACACTTAAACGGTGTTGACGAAAAGCTGAACGCATGCTTTTCGGTTTTCAGCCATAGCAGGAAAAAAGCTGCGCCATTTAAAAATGCCGGCTTTCTGGGCTGTCCTGCCAGGACAAACTCTGACTCTTTTACGCAGGCGTTCATGTGGTTTGCAAGCACAGGCTGCTGAAGCTCACTTGCTGGCAGGGACCTTGAAATGCCATACAGTTGTTGCAGTAAACATGGCTACAGCCTGTATATCCGCCATGAGGCTGGAAAGCTAAGGAATGGACTGGATCTAGCTGGCAATGCCACGCCTTTAGTCCTACTGATATTCCTTGGTAAATTAAAGACTCATGTGGTCAGAAAAAGAGAGATATACAGTAAAGGGAGATTCAAAGACAGAGAAAATTTCTAAATGGTTTGAAGTGTGTTAAAAATATATGCAGACTAAAATTTAAAGTTCTTAAAGTAACAAAAAAAAAGGAAGAGAGTTGTTGTGTGTGGTAGCACATGCCTTTAATCCCAGTGCCTAGAAGGCAGAGACAAACAGATCTCTGTGGGTTCAAGGTGTAGTAGTGTACACCTTTAATCCCGAATGCCTGGGAGGCAGAGACAGGCGGATCTCTGAGAGTTCAAAGACAGCCTGGTCTACGAAGTTACTTCAGGTCAAAGATACAGAGAACCTGTCTCAAAAAGCCAAGAGTTAAAAGTAAACATAAACAAAATAGAGGTTAAAACAAAGCTGCACAAAGATGGAAAATACACAGAGAATTTTGATACTGTATGCTATTATGCTCTCTTTGAATTGTTTGAATGCTGAGGAAAGAGCAAAAGCTACTAAAAGATATTTGTTTATAAATGCTGCTGAACTAATCCAACATAGATATTTTGAATTTGGATCTAAGGATATGATACTTTGGAAAAGAGATTCTTCTTTTGTTTTCACAGAGGATGAGACACTGTTCATTTCTTCTATTCCAATTTGGTATGATGGACCACGCCCTCCTGAAGGGTCGCAGTGAACATCTTCAGAAAATTGCTTCGCTCAACTGCAAACTGAGATGAAACTAGCACACAGGTTATACCATGAAAGATCTAATTAACGACGCCCTCATTCAGCCGGAAGCAGTTTGGAGAGAAAAAACTGCGCCCATGTTCCCAAATATGGTTTATAAACGTTCTTTAACATTTAAAGGGGGATATGATATAGGTATGAATAATTTGCAATAGTATAGATTTTGCTTTATTGATAGAGATTTAAGGTCAATTTTGTTATATGTATAAGTGTTTCTGATTTTGATTAAGGTGTTGTGATTGTGTAGTTCATTATTAAAATGTAATATATAATTAGGAAATATAGGTTGTTGATGGATAATCATAAATAATAGTCAAGTTTGTAGTCATGTTAATATTTTCTAGATGTGCGTAGATATATTTTAGATAGGCATTCTTCATATTTTTTCAAAGATTATAGAATACGGTGTTTTAAATGTTTTAATAACTTAGGACTTTTCATGACAATGAGACACTCTGCTCCAGGCAGCACCAATCTACTTCAAGAGGAAGATGGGCATCAAAGAGGCTCATTATGGAGTTTGATAGCTATTTGGGCAAGAAACTGCTCTTGCCTGGACTATTGCATAAACTGGACACAGAGAACCCGCAGAGAGAGGACTACTGAACTTGCCTTAGGTGAGATGATCTTTCGGGGTTCCTGATTCATGAAAGAGTCTGCAAGACATTATGCAGGACACAACAGATAGTGACTGAACTGACTTTGAATTTTCCTGCTTTATGGAAATGTCTGCTGGATACCATGGGCCTGAAGGCTGAAGATGGATGCACCAATGGTACAGAGGAACTTTGGGTGACTCTCCAGGCAGCAAGATGTCTCTGTCATTTCTAGAATTTTAAAAGTTGCTTTTTTCTTGTTTGCTTAGGTATTATTGTATCTTTCTGGAGTCTTTGATGGAGTTAAGAATAGTTAGTTATAGTTATAGTTTTCCTTAGTTATGATAAAGATTATTGTAACTTTTACTTGATAACTGTTTTGTTATATGTAATTTTGCTATGTTAAAGTTAAAGCATTTTTTTTTTTGTTTAAACCGAAAAAGGGGAAATGATGGAGGAAGGTCATTGGCTAATAAAGGAACTGCCTTGGCCCATTTTATTGATTATAAGATAGGTGGGAGGAGTAAACAGAACAGAACGCTGGGAGGAAGAGGAAGTGAAGTCAGTCTCGACAGCTCTGCTCTCTGGAGCATACACCTGAGAGAGACGCCATGCCCCGCTCCCAGGCAGACACATGCCATGAAGCTCGACCCAGGATGGACTATGCTAGAATCTTCCCAGTAAGACCGGTTCTCACAGATTATTAGAGATGGGTGGATCGGGATATCAGAATTAGCCAGTAAGGGCTAGAGCTAAAGGGCCAAGCAGTGATTAAATGAATACAGTTTGTGTGTTGTTATTTCGGGGCATAAGCTAGCCGAGCAGGAAGCCGGGGTGCTGGGGACGCAGCCCCACTGCTCTTATTACTACTCTAAGTATTTAAAGTAATCCTTTTAATGAATGTTATATCAGATCTGTATTTTGCATTTCTTATTCATCAATTCAAATATAAAAAAAATCACAGTTGAATTTCTAAGTTCTGACTTATACTCTATTATTCAAATGTTTAAGGAAGTTCTTCCATCTCTATAATTCATGGATGGGTTTTATTACTTTGTTACTTAATACCAAAATATTGCTTTAAATTGTCATAAACAACCTGCATCATCTTCAAATCCCACCAATTCTTATTCTTTGTATTTTCTCTATAGATAGAATATCATCAATTTCTAGAATATCTCCATGTGTGTCCATAAAGACTGTGTGTGCATTGGGAGGGAGATGGTCAAGAGAAAGAATGACAAAGACAGAAAGCACAGTAATCTGTATTATTCTAAAATATGTTTCACTATGGCTTTTACTTTTAGACATCATAAGACAAAAAGGTTTCAGGTAGCATAGATAGAAAACTAACAGACTGTGTATATGTATCTATGTATAAAATTATAGTCTCCTTATCCCAAGCTAATCTCAAGTAAGTAGTTTTCCTACCTCAACTTGAGGAACATGATCGCTGGCATGTGTCATGATACTCAGTCTTTAAACAGTAATTACCTTAATCAAATTTTCTTTGTTTATAGATTCTCATCAACTGGTATAAAGAAAGACATACATAATATTATATAGCAAATATAATTGCTGGGGGGTGATTGGTAAGAAAAAGAAATTACACTTGCTGGTGTAAGCCTGATATATTAGTTACGTGGGAGGTTGAAGATTTAGGATATATGCAACGTCATTCTGTGCTGCAGAGTGAAGTCAATCTTCATGAAGCTTGCATGAAATAAGAAGTTAAAGAAATGACAGTTGAACACAAGGAAAACAGCCCATAATGTAAAACAGAGTGCTTCTTTGGTACCAAATCTATTGATTAATTGCTAATCCAGCATCATACCTAGAATTTTTATAGTATAGGCAGTACTTATACCCGTCCTTGCTTTTCTTGTTAAAACTCAGGCAAATAAACGAATAAAAATATAATGAAAGGAATATTTGGTGCAAATAATTTTAGTTAGTTTGTTTTGAAAAAAGGTCCTTGTGTAGCCTTTCTAAACAGAGTAGAACACATTGTTCAGTAGAGGATGCACATGAAGGGTCATCCCTACTTTTAGTATTGGCCAGTTGTCAAATTATAGAGCTTCTCAATTAGCATAGTATCCTTGGAAACAAAATGCTTTCTAAAATGAGATTAATGATTCACATTTCTCACTCAGATTCGTGTGTTTCTTATGCTGTAATTTTTTTTAAAGTAAGGTTTTGAGAAATCCAAATAAAATGAAAAATGATTGTTTCAAAAAAAACATGATATTCTGTTAAAATGGTTTGCCGCTTTTACTTCCTTTGAGTTTCTTCTGTTTTAAATGTATAGTTCTCATACAGAATTGCATGTATTGGTTATTAAAGTAGTGAAGAAATAATTGATCTCTGAGATTACTCCGTCCCCACATACTATGGCTGTTCAATGTCAAGTTAGTAATCCACTACAAACAAAAGAAACAGCTCACTGTGGTTTAAAATGAGACAGAGTGAAACATGATGTGAGGATGGACTTAATAAGTCTGGACATAGCACTACCTGAAGTTTTCTCTATGTGCTCATTGATCACAGTCTAATTAATAAGATTAATCAGCATGAAAAATAATTACTCCAAGGATTTTCTTGTATCTTTCTTATTCCTCTTCTTTTATTTGTTGGTTGGTTGACTTCGGTGTGTGTTTAAGACAGAAACGCAAGGAGCTTAGGCTTTAAGAGCTTATATAAAATCTTTAACAACAAATGTGAGATTGGTGCCTTAACAGAAATTGAACTCCTGGTATTGTAGACTATAATAAAAAAGTATTTATCTACAAAAACAGCATGAATACCTCGGCTGTAACTTACAGGTCATTTACTTCTTCATTTTGTTGGATTTTTGAGAAAAGTGGCTTTTAACAGAAAATCTTAGAACTCATTGAGTCACAGTGTGGGAACTGAGTAGCATCTGAAGGTCTGTAAGGTTTGAGCACATAGCTCATAAATATTTGAATTCCAAGTACAAAAAAAGTGCAAAGATGGAACAAATACAAAAACAGGAGAGTTTATATTTATATTTAATAGATATGATTGTATTTGAACAAATATAGACTATAAAGCCAAGAGTTCAATTTTACTTAAGGAACCCAAATCACATTTTGCTCTTTTTATAAGTATTTATAGAAACTCTTAGAGTTTTAGTTATTTTTCTGTGTTTTTGTTTTTAACAAGCACAGAAATCACTAACTCAGAAATAATATAGGCTCAAGGGTGGATATGACAAAATTCTTTAATATTTTTTCAAAAATCATTAATTTTAATAATTAGATTGTGATCAATTATCACAAAAGGAAGAACTTAGGGCATCAATACACTAACATATTCGGCAAAATACACTATTCTGGAGTTTAAGACCAGGTGTTAGTTTTATGTTGAAGCAAGGTGATTTTGCATGTGGTCCATACATTATAGGACTTTATTCTTAACCATGATGGATTATCAAAAAGCAACAAAAAATTATCCTGAATCTGTTATATAATAAAATGCTCCAAGAATTACATATGGTTTGTATTCCCAATAAATAGAGATAATATACTAGTTTCCTCTACAAATCAGTATTTTACCAAGTATACATATAAATAGTTAACCACATATTTTACATAACAAAATGTAATGTGCGTTTAAATTTCTATGATATTAAATATATAATTAGTTAAATACACTAGTGCTTACATATTGATAATTTGTCTAATTTCACAAAATACTAATTAATACTCAAGAAGCAATTATAACTAACTTAAAGCAAAATCCAAATAAAGATATGTATACAGACAGTGTCAAGGAGTTTACAAGTTATTTCTTTTTTTTCTTTTTTATTTTTGTTTTTCCTATTTCCCCAAGTCCCCCCCTCCTTCCCTGCTACCTTTTCTCTCCCCATCTCCCCTTACCCCCATCCCACCCCACCCCCAAGATCCCAATTTTGTCTACTACCCTTAGCCAAGAGGATAACTATATGTTTTTCCTTGGATTCACCTTTTTACTTAGCTTCTTTAGGTTCACCTATTGTAGACTCCGTGACCCTTATTTATGGCTAGAAACCAATTATGAGTGAGTACATCCCATGTTCATCTTTTTGGGTCTGGGATACCTCACTCAGGATAGTGTTTTCTATTTCCATCCATTTGCATGCAAAATTCGAGAAGTCATTGTTTTTTACCGCAGCGTAGTACTCTAGTGTGTATATATTCCATACTTTCTTCATCCATTCTTCCATTGAAGGGCATATAGGTTGTTTCCAGGATCTGGCTATTACAAATAATACTGCTATGAAAAAAATTGAACAAATGCTTTTGTCATATGATAGGGCATCTCTTGGGTATATTCCCAAGAGTGGTATTGCTGGGTCCAGGGGTAGGTTGATCCCAAATTTCCTGAGAAACCAAAACACTGACTTCCACAGTGGTTGCAAAAGATTGCATTCCCACCAGCAATGGATGAGGGTACCCCTTCCTCCACAGCCTCTCCAGCAAAGGCTATCCTTGGAGTATTTGGCCTTAGCCATTCTTATAGGTGTAAGATGATATCTCAAAGTTGTTTTGATTTGCATTCCCCTGAGTGCTAAGGAAGTTGAGCACGACCTTAAGTGTCTTTTGGCCATTTGAACTTCTTCTGTTGAGAATTCTCTGTTCAGTTCAGTGCCCCATTTTTTAATTGGGTTAATTAGCATTTTACAGTCTAGTTTCTTGAGTTCTCTATATATTTTGGAGATCAGACCTTTGTCTGTTGTGAGGATGGTGAAGATCATCTCCCAGTCAGTAGGTTGCCTTTGTGTCTTAGTGACAGTGTCCTTTGCTTTACAGAAGCTTCGCAGTTTAATAGGTCCCATTTATTCAATGTTGCCCTTAATGTCAATGCTTCTGGGGTTATACATAGGAAGTGATCTCCTTTGCCCATCTGTTGCAGGGTATTTCCCACTTTCTCTTCTATCAGGTTCATTGTGTTCGGGCTGATATTGAGGTCTTTAATCCATTTGGACTTGAGTATTGTCACGGTGATAGATATGGGTCTATTTTCATTCTTCTACAGGTTGACATCCTGTTGTGCCAGCACCATTTGTTGAAGATGCTTTCTTTCGTCCATTGTATACTTTTAGCTCCTTTATCGAAAATGAGGTGTTCATAGGTTTGTGGGATAAAAACCGGGTCTTCTATACGATTCCATTGGTCGACCTCTCTGTTTTTATGCCAGTACTACACTGTTTTCATTACTGTAGCTCTGTAATAGAGTTTGAAGTCAGGGATGGTAATGCCTCCAGAAGATCCATTATTGTATAGGATTGTTTTGGCTATCCTGGGTTTTTTGTTTTTCCATATAAAGTTCATTATTGTCCTCTCCAGATCTGTGAAGACTTTTGATGGGATCTTGATGGGATTGCATTGAATCTATAAATTGGGATTGGTAGAATTGCCATTTTTACTATGTTGGTCCTCCCAATCCAAGAGCAAGGGAGGTCCATCCATTTTTTGGTATCCTCTTCAATTTCTTTCTTCAATGTCTTAAAGTTCTTGTCAAATAGATCTTTCACTTCCTTGGTTAGATTTACCCCAAGATATTTTATGCTGTTTGTGGCTATCATGAATGGTGAATCTTTTCTGATTTCCCTCTCTGCTTCCATATCCTTTGTGTATAAGAGGGCGACTGATTTTTTGGAGTTGATCTTGTATCCTGCCACATTACTAAAGGTGTTTATCAGCTGTAAAAGTTCTTTGGTCGAGTTTTGGGGGTCGCTTATGTACACTATCATATCATCTGCAAATAACGAAAGTTTCACTTCTTCCTTTCCAATTTGAATCCCCTTGATCCCATTATGTTGTCTTTGCGACTGACAGGACTGTATAGATTTTTCACGTGGTCCTGGTTTAATTTTGGTAAATGGTATTTATCTAAAAAAGTGTCCTTTTCTTTTACATTTTCTAGTTTTGTGGCATACAGGCTTTTTTAGTAAGATCTAATGACTCTCTGAATTTCCTCTGTGTCTGTGGTTATGTCCCCCTTTTCATTTCTGATCTTATTAATTTGCATGTTCTCTCTCTGTCGTTTGATTAGTTTGGATAGGGGTTTATCAATCTTGTTGATTTTCTCCATGAACCAGCATTTTGTTTCATTGACTCTTTGGATTGTTTTCTGTGTTTCTATTTTGTTGATTTCAGCCCTCAGTTTGATTATTTCCAGTCTTCTACTCCTCCTAGGTGAGTCTGCTTCTTTTTTTTCTAGAGCTTTCAGGTGGGCATTTAAGTCTCCAATATGTGCTCTCTGTTTTCTTTAAGTGGGCACTTAGTGCTATGAACTTTCCTCTTAGAACTGCTTTCATAGTGTCCCATAAGTTCGAGTACGTTGTTCTTTATTTTCATTGAATTCAAGGAAGACTTTAATTTCTTTCTTTACTTCTTCCTTAATCCAGGTATGTTTCAGTAGTTGACTGTTCAATTTCCATGAATTTGTAGGCTTTCTGGGGGTAGCATTGTTATTGAATTCTAACTTTAATCCATGGTGATCTGATAAGACACAGGTGGTTACTAATATTTTTTTTTTGTAACTGTGTAAGATAGCTTTGTTACCGAGTATGTGGTCAATTTTCGAGAAGGTTCCATGAGCTGCAGAGAAGAAGGTATATTCTTTCCTCTTTGGGTGGAATAATCTATAGATGTCTGTTAAGTCCATTTGCTTCATTTCCTCCATTAATTCTCTAATTTCTCTGTTAGGTTTCTGTCTGATTGACCTGTCCATTGGTGTGAGAGAAGTGTTGAAGTCTCCTACTATTAGTGTGTGCAGTTTGATGGCTGCCTTGAGTTTTAGTAATGTTTCTTTTACGTACGTGGGTTCTTTTTTATTAGGGGCATAGATATTCAGGATTGAGACTTCTTCCTGATGAATTATTCCTGTTATGAGTATAAAATGTCCCTCTCCATCTCTTCTGATTGATTTAAGTTTGAAGTCAACTTTGTTAGAAATTAATATTGCCACACCTGCTTGTTTCTTAGGTCCATTTGCCTGATAAGCCTTTTCCCAGCCCTTTACTCTGAGTAGGTGCCTGTCTTTGTGGTTGAGGTATGTTTCTTGTAGACAGCAGAATGTTGGATCCTGTTTTCATATCCAATCTCCTAGCCTGTGCCTTTTTAAGGTGAGTTGAGCCCATTAACATTAAGTGATATTAATGACCAGTGGTTGTTAACTCCAGTCACTTTTTTAGTCATAGGGTTTGTGTGTTTCCCTTCTTTGAGTTGCGCTGGTGAAGGGTCTCTAGATATCTGAGTTATTGTGGTCAGTGTTGGACTCCTTGGTTAGTGATTTTCCTTCTATTATTTTCTGTAAGGCTGGATTTGTGGCTACGTATTGTTTAAATTTGTTTTTATCCTGGAAAATTTTTGTTTTCTCCATTTATAGTGAACGAAATCTTGGCTGGATATAGTAGTCTGGGCTTGCAAGTAATTACAAGTAATTTCTGTTCTAGTTTGCTTTCTATTTTTGTGGTAAGACCATGACCAAACCAACTTGTCTATAAAAAGTTTATTTAGCTTACATATATTTACCACAATCCATCCTTGAGGTAAATCATGTCTGTAATTCAAACAGGAACTTAAAGCCATGAGCTGGAGAACATGGAGGAATACTGCTCACAGGCTTGCCATGTGTGTCTTGTTTAGCATGCTTTCTCATACATCTTCAAACCACCTGCCTGGGGAACACAACACCTAAGATGAGGCAAGGCCATCATACATCAATCTTTAACCAGAGTATATCCAACACACTCAGATTCAGCTACAGGCTATCTAATAGAGTCATTCTCTCAGTAGATGTTTTTCTCTTCCCAGTTGACCCTAGCTTGTGCTAGTGACAGAAAAATAACAACACAATTTATTGATCATAGTCAATTGAGTAAATAGAAACTTTCAGTTTCCAGATATATACTTTTTTCCAGAGAGTTTTAAGAGATTTGGCCCATACCCTTTTCAGTATTTTACAGGAAACAAAACATATATTCTCTCCATTTTCTGTGTATAGTTTAGAGAATATATCTAAATATATACAACTTTGACAGTTCTTAAATATTGCTTATATTAAATCATCAAGTACTATATTTGGTATGAGTTTTAAGATTTTCATACTGCCTGACCACATGAGTGCTTTAGAAAACCTACCACTGTTTTCTGTGTATTTGTAAAATGTTGATCAGCATATTATATTTTGAATAAATTAGGATTATGGTAATATTGGAAAGCAACAATCATATCAACTGTAAGAATCCAAATTAAAAATGTTAATTGCAAATAGATAGATGATAGATAGATAGATAGATAAAGAGAGAGAGAGAGAGAAAAAAAAAGGAGAATCTTTATAGGAGACATAATAATACTTTCACATTGTTCCAACACAGTTAATAATTTTCTCTATTTCAAATGTACACTTTAATGTCAGAGGGAAGTTTTCTTAGATTCACCTCTACTCCCAAATCCCCTTTCTCAGAGGTAGAGCTACTGATTCTAGCATTAATGTATGAAGACTGTGTGAGGAAATACTAACAGGATCTGACTAAAGAGGTCAATAGATGAAGAGATCAAGTTTAGTCATAATCACAGTGAATTGACTACATGCAGTTGTAAAATTCCTTCCCTTAGAGGTGGGCAGTCCTTGGGCTTCCCACAGGTCAGGGAACCCTGATTGCTCTTCGAGCAGATGAGGGGGGGGACTTGATCGGGGGAGGGGGAGGGAAATGGGAAGCGGTTGTGGGGACGAGGCAGACATCCTTAATAAATAAATAAATTTAAAAAAAAAGATAGTCTAGTAAAGATTAGGCACTGTTTTGGTTACTGTGAAATTTACATTGTGACAACTCTTTTAGTGTAGAAGTAGAAATAGAGAGAGTGATGTCTAAACATATATAGATACTGAGATATATATTTCCAACATTACATACTACTATACTACATATTACAATTTTCAAAGTCAAATAATGAAACATCATATTGTATTTTTAATTTAACATATTACTAGCAATTACTACGTTTTTTATATATTTTATAAACAGTCTCTATTTTGAAATGCAGATTTCTTGTTTTCTACAGTTTTGTGAATAATTTCATGTGATTCACACAATAAAGTGATTACCTTTCTATAAAATCATATGAATTTTAATTCTAATTATAACAGCATCTAGGCCTATCCTCCAGCAATCTTGGTGGAACTCTGAAACATAGTTTGTTACAATACAGAGAGGATCAAGAGGTAGGCTGCCACAATAACCCACATTCACCGGACCCTGCAGACTACAAGTTCCAACATGCCCCTCAACTCACCTATACTCCCACAATCTAAGTGGAACTCTGAAACTTAGCCGACTATTACACAGAGAGTATCAAAAGTTGAGTGACCAGCCACGCAGAGGGACATCACACTTTCTAGGTCCTCCATAGGAGGCAAAATCCTAGGCCCCTCCCTGACCTTTATCGGCTTCTTTAGCCAGTCAACAGGAGAATTTCCTGTAGCTAGGCTGCCCCAATACCCCTCATTTACCAGACCCTACAAACTACAAGCCCCACGCAGCCCACAAACTTGCCTATCCTCCTTGCAACCTTGGTGGACAGCTGAAACACAGATAACAAAGAGGTGAGTGACCAGTCACATGACAGGACACCCTGCTCTCTAGTCCTTCCATAGTGGGTCAAAACCTTGGGCCCCTCCCCCACTTGCCTTGGCTTCTCTGGTTAGCTAGCAGGAGAGTATTCTGCAGGTAGACTGATCCAACACCCCATCTCATCCATCAAACCCAGGAATTTACAAGTCCTACTCCACCCCTAAATCCTCCAACACCCCCAGCCCCACAACATCAGATGAATGCTGAAACACAAGCTGCAACTACACAGAGAAGACCATGAAAGGGGACAAAGAAAGGAACTCTAAAACACAAGCTGTTACAGAACAGAGTGGACCAAGGGAGCAGACCATGAGAGACCAAGAGAGCAGGCTAAAAGAGACCTCTGTGGCTCACTGAGACACAGACATTGACAATACAGAGCAGACCATAACAGTTCCCAAAGATGCAGATAGCCACTGCAAGGATTAAACTAAGAAACAAACCCAGTCCAGCTGGCCATAGCGGACAATGAGGACTGCTGAGAAGTCAAGAACAATGGCACTGGATTTTGATCCTACTGCACGTACTGGCTTTGTGGGAGTCTAGGCTGTTTGGATGTTCACCTTAATAGACCTAGAAGGAGGTGGGAGGTCCTTGGACTCCCCACAGGGCAGGGAACCCTGACTGCTCTTAGGGCTGATGAGAGAGGGGGAGTTGATTGGGGGAGGGGGAGGGATAAGGGAGGCGGTGGTGGGGAAGAGACAGAAATCTTTAATAAATAAATTAATAAAAAAAGATATAAAAGTAAAAAAAAAGAAAAAAAAACAAGAAACAAAGACACTGCCTGCATCAAATGAAGGAAGAAATGGGTGGTCACTAAGTCAAGAATTCATCCAACAACCTAAAAAACAACATTATAACACCACAACACCACAACCTAGTGATGATAAAACAGGAAGAAACAGAAGAAAAAGGATTTTAACCATAACTTTATGAAGATGCTGGAGACCTTTAAAAAAGAAATTATAAGCTGCTGAAAGAAATGAAGGAAAAGGCAAACAAAAAATTGGAAGAAATTAATAAATCCCCCAAAGAAAACCAAGAAAAAAACATTCAAATAATCAAAATGCAAAACATATATAATAAAGAATATTAAGAGCTGCAAAGGAAAAAGGTCAAGTAACATATAAATGTAGACCTATCAGAATTACACCTGACTTCTCAATGGAAACCATGAAAGCCAGAAGGTCCTAGGCAGATGCACTGCAGATACGAAGAGACCACAGTTACAAGTATAGACTACTATACCTGGCAAAGTTTCCAGTCACTGTCAATGGAGAAAACAAAATATTCCATGACAAAATCAGATTTAAACAACATGTATCCACAAATCCAGCCATACAGAAAGTACAAGAAGGAAAAGTCCAACCGAGGGAAGCTAACTGCACCCACAAAGACAGAGGCAACAGATAACTTCCTGCCAGTGAATTTCATGTTCTTGCATAGGTAGGATCAGCATGATAAAAAAGGCAACCCTGTGAAAAGCAATCTATAGATCAATGCAATCCCCATCAAAATCTCAACACAACTCTTCACAGATGTTGAAAAAAAAAACAATAACCAACATCATATGGAAAACCAAAAAATTCTGGATAGCCAAACAATCCTGTACAATAAAGAATCTTCTGGAGGCATCACTATCCATGACATAAAGTCCTATTACACAGCTACAGCTATGAAAACAGTTTGGTATTGGCATCAAAACAGACAAGTTGACCAAGGGATTTGAATCATAGATCCAGATATCAATCCACATAACTATAAACACCTGATTTTTTTTTACAAACAAGCTAAAATTATACAATGGAAAAAAGAAAACATCTTCAATAAATGGTTCTGGCATAACTGGATGCCAACCTGTAAAAGAATGAAAATAGATCCATATCTATCCCCATGCACAAAAAAACAAGTCCAAATGGATTAAAGGCTTCAATATAAATCTGACCATACTGAACCTGATAGAAGAAAAATTGGGAAGTAGCTAATGTATAGGCACAGGAGACCACTTCCTAAACATAACACCAGTATAATAGTCACTGAGAGCAACAATAAATAAATGAGACCTCCTGAAACTGAGAAGCTTCTGTAAAGCAAAGGACACAGTCATTAAGACAAAAAGGAAGCCTGTTGAATGGGAAAATATCCTTACCAACCCCACATCAATGAACTGATTTACAAAATATATGAAGAACTCAAGAAATTAGATATCAAAATTCCAAATAATCCAATTTAAAATTGGGGTACTAAACTAAAAAGAGAATTCTTAACAGAAGAGTCTCAAATAGCCAAAATATACTCAAGGTATTGTTCAATAGCCTTAGTCATCAAGAAATGTAAATCAAAATGACTCTGATATACCATCTTACAACTGTCAGAATGGCTAATGTCAAAAACACCGATGATAGCTTGTGCTGGTGAGGATGTGGAGTAAGAGGAACACTCATCCATTTCTGGTGGAAATGCAAACTTATATAAATTATTTTACAAATCAGTATGGCAGTTTCTCATAAAATTGAGAATCAACTTACCTCAGGATCCAGTAATACCACTCTTGGGAATAAAACCAAAAAATACTCAATTATACTACAAAGATTATGTTTATAGCAGCATTATTTGTAATAATCAGAACATGGAAATAATCTAGATGTCCCTCAATCAACCAATGGGTAAAGAAAATGTGGCACATTTACACATTAGATTATTACTCAGTATTAAAAAAACAATGCATCTTGAAATTTGCATGAGAATGGATGGGATTAGAAAACACCATCTTGAGTGAGGTAACCCAGACCCAAAAAGACAAATACTACTCACTCTTAAGTGGATAATAACTATAAACAAAGAATATTGAGCTTATATTTCATGATCCACTTCTTCAACTGGTCTTTGGGAACTCAGTCCAGTGCTCCAATGTGGGTCCCTATCTCTGTTTCTTTTAGATGCTGGATGAAGGTTCTATGGTGATATTTAAGATATTAATCAGTCTGACTACAGGGCAAGGCCAATTTGGGCACCCTCTCCTCCACTGAGTAAATGGGACCTCACCAACTCCAACTGGACAGGGAAGGAACAATCATATATTCAACCAAGTCCCTCTTAATATGGTTGACAGTTGCAGGGCTGGGGCAGACTGCATGGCCACTGATAATGGTGCCAAGATTTATCCCTACAGGTTGTACTTACTTTTTTTGGAAACTATTCTTTTTTGATGGATACCTTGCTTAGCCTAGATATAGTAGAGAGGGACTTGGACCTACCCCAACGCAATGTTTCTTACCTTCTCTGTGGAGTGAATGGGAGGGTAGGGGGATAAGTGGGGGTGTAGAGGAGGAAGTGGGAACTTGGATTCGTATGTATAATAAAAAAGATAGTTTGTTTTTAGAAAGATAAAATAAATAACTACATCTAGTCATGAAAAGAAAAAAAGATAAGCAACATTGTTGAAGCAAATAATCCTGACAAAAAATCCACAGAAGCCACAATTTTTAATTTCACAATTTACATTTCTACCCTGTGTTTTTCATAATTGCATATGTGTTTGTGTTTTACTTGTATTCTTGATAGATGATATGTAGATATATAGATATGTAGGTAGCTAGGTAGATGATAGATAGATAGATAGATAGATGATAGATTGATAGATGATAGAGAGATGATAGATATATAGAAACAATTGATGAAAGACACTATTATAATTGTTTCAACCATTTTTACAATGTGTCATTGGTAATCCATTGAGCGTTTTCACTTGTCCATAATGTTGGTTATATAATAAATTCATTAGCAAATTTTTAAATGGTAAGAATTTGTGTTACTTCTAAAAAGTCAGTCTACACCCGAGTTTTCTGCTGTAAATGTAAACTGTTTAAGGGCCATTTTGTAACCCCTTATGACAGCACAGAGTATAAAACTATGATTTAAATTTAGAACAGTTTACTGGGGCATTCCACTTTAAATTCAAATGGTGTCAGTAATGCTGCTCTATTATTGAATCTTTTGTCTTTCATCACAATCATTAGCCACTACACATTTTAACTTCATGACATGAAATGTTAATAAGAAGTGATTCCAAAGAAAGTATGACCTTCTCTGACCCGTTTGGCTGCTTAAAACATAAAGTGACTATGAGAGTTTCTATGTACAAAGGATTTTTAATCATACATGATAACAAGTGAATACAATAATAATTTAAATATAAAATGAAGTTCTTAAATTATTAAATGTATATGTATCAGAATGTATTGTGTTTTTAAATTTTCTATATTAAATGTATATATTTACTGTTTTTTCATATTATACTTAGTTTCCTATATTTGAATTCTGATAAGATTTTAACTTTTATAGAACTATCATAGAAATAATTTAATTTTTCTTCAGTAGATGAGTTTGATGGTACCCACTGGAAATCCTAGCAAGTGGTAGGTTGAGACAGAATTCAGACTATGAATTGGAAACCAGCCTGTGCTAAGTTCTGAGTTCTGGCCATCCTAGTCTATGTTTCAGAAACAACAACAACAAAAAACCTTTTGTTTGGTGCAAAAAATGTACTTTAACCAGCACATATAAGAAGCCTTTAATCAATGAAGTTTCTTTTATGCAAACTGCATTACCTCTTCTTATACTACTACCTAGCCTTTGCAATGCTCTGTTGTTTTTTAAATCCAGGTGGACAGATCAATGATTATTTGAACATGGCTTCTTTTACCACCTCTGATTAACTGCAGTCACACTCTCTCTCTCTCTCTCTCTCTCACACACACACACATGAACTTATCATGTTAGCAATACATTTTGCTCTCTTTTTTCATGTAGTCCTACTTCTGAAAATGTTTGTGAGGTATTTATTTTTCTTTCAAAATAAAGCAACATTTTTATCATGGAACTTCAAATGAACTGTGCCTTAACCTAACTATAGAGTAAATTTGAAATGTTAACAGATTTGAGTGGATTTTTTTTCAGGTCAGTGTAACAAAATACCTGAGAAAGAGCACTAGGGTCACTGATTCTGACTCACATTTCCAAAGTATAGTCAAACATGGTGAGTAATAAACAGCATAAGGAGAATGAGGTAACTCACCACATCTGGGGCTGAAAAAATGAATGCTTATGCTAAACCAGCTCTCTCATTCATGGGAAGAACAGGTTAGCATAAAATATAATACTGTCCAAATTCAAGGTGGGTCTTCATGCACTCTGGGTGTCTCTATTCACTTCTATTGATTTAGTGTACATAATACCCCTCAAAGCCATACCCAGAGACTAGTTTTCTTGGTTAATATACCTAAACTGACAACTAATATTAATTAAAAGAGGAGGAGAGGAGAAAAGATAGAAGGACAGAAGGAGGCAGGAAGAAAGGAGAGAGAGAGAGAGAGAGAGAGAGAGAGAGAGAGAGAAAATTTTCTTTGTACCTTATAAAAGATCAATTAAGTACTCTCCTTGACTCACCTTGATGGGTGTATGTTTAATGACATCTAATTATATTACCATTTTTAGAAGTTACTAAGCTCAATGTAGGGGTATGACTTTTCATTCAATTAAAGATTTTAGTTTGCAGTCCTCCTGTGGTCTGTATTTACTGCGGTCATCTTGATAGTTTCCAAAGGCCAAGACTCTCACTTAACTGATTTTCACACATAAAGAATATTTGTCTTATGCTGTCATTTCCTAGCTACTGACATCCATGTTAACACAGCCATGAATAGACACTGCCTCAAGAAAACACACAAATCATTTCTGGCTAAAAGGAGACTATGTCTTTGCTAGAATTGCCACTGCATCATTGTCTATGAGAATTGCTGACAGGATTATTTTTCATTTGAACCCCTGGGAAAATAACTCTTCTACATCCTGAACGTCCTTTGAAGTCAGTAGTAAACATAAATAGGGTGTCAAGAGAAATTACATTCTAATCTTTTATAATGTGCTTAATAGTGTATTCTGAAACAGCTCTGCAGAAAGATTTATTGGAACGTGAATGACACAAAAAGAGATTCTAAAATGCCGAGAGAGTAGTACATCAATCAATTGTTTGGTGGCAAATATTTTTAAAATACCCTGTCACATTAGAGTAGATAGCAGCACAATGCAGAATTTTTAAATGTCTAATATTTTACATAGATGTCACTGATAAATGAACTCAAAAGGTGGATTGTCTGCAAAGTTTATTATCTCTTGATTTATACTTCTGAATGATTCTATTTTCTTTATTTAAATGATTTGAAATTTGCTTGAACTGTCCCTTGCTCTTTTCTTGTCCATCACAGTATGTCAAAAAAGGGTTTTCGTTAACTGATCATGGGATTGGTGGTTAAATTTATAAATTTAGCAAGGGGAGGATTATAAAATAAATGTAGAAAGAAGGAATTTTATGAAGATAGACACACTTAGTTCTGTAATATGGCTCATATATACATAGTCAGAAAGGTCAGTGTTACCAAAACAGGGTGCACGGTATTAGGGTACAGATATTAACTATCAGTGACAATAGAGGAAAGGAGGGTTCAGACTTAAAGAAACTGTCAATTATTTTTATGCCTTAATAAATTTGAAACATACAAATCTATAAGTGAAGTATCTATGTGATCAAAGTTGTGAGCAAGAGATATATTAATGTTCTTAAACCTATTAGTGAAATGCAAGTGAAATGAAATAAAGGACAAATACGGAAAAACTCAGAATTTATCAAAGAAATTGTAGCATTTTACTGAGGATAGGAAGCAGAGCTATCAGTTTTACAACTAGCTCCACGAAACTTAATGAAGGGTTAAGACACTGACAGCAATCAGATCTAGTACTCAAGAAACAGGAATTAGTTTCAGCCACAAAAAAAGCAATCATCAAGGTTAGTAGTTAATTATTACATATTAGAGTATATTTTCTGATTTAAATATCCAGAACATGTCTAGAAATATTACTATGGACTTATACTTTTATAATTGAACTTTTCTATAGAATCGCATAAAATTTTAAAATATGAATATACTTATTATGTACATGCTAAGAATATTACTTAAATACTTCTCTTTCAGTGACTCACACTTTAAGATGAGAAGTGTCAGCATTTTTTTGCAGAATTCTTTGTAAGATAATGCTTACATTGTCTCCTTATGTAGTTCAATTTTTTCTAATTATCTGCATTTTTCTCAAGAAACAAAATATGTATATATAAATTAAAATTTTAATTTGACAAGTTTGTAGGCAAGGATTAGTTTTTAAAGAAAATAACAAGTTACAAATTATTCTTAATATAACTAAATCAATTTAGATATACCATATATCCTATAAACATCAGAATTTTAAAAAGATAAAAATGTTAGTGAAACTGAAATTTTTATCCATATTATTTAGAATAAACTACATAAGCTATATATATATACACATATATATGTAAGATTATGAATCTCACATACATGTCTCTTTCACAAAAATTGAATGAAAAACAAAAGAAATCTGTAAGGAAAGAGCAAACAGCAGAAAATCATGAGAAACACATTAAAATTACTGATATTTTTAGCAGGAAACTTGAAGGCGGAGACTGTTCATTTATTTCCTAATTGTTCAGATCCATATATTTAAGCAAAACTATATTTCTTTTTTTACAGTATAAATAAACATTTTTATTTAGAATTGGAGAAATAAATTGTGACATTTAAAAATAATGATATAGAAGAGGCATAAACATGACAGATACGTAAGTTTGGAACTGATCAACTATTTCTAACTTTGTTTTTCCTGGCTAGTCTTTTTTTTAGCAACATATATTTTTTTCAGTTACAAGGATGAATCTTGATTTATCTAAGCTTCTAACATTGCCCAATTTTCTGTGCAAAGTGTATGCTATCGATTTCATTTCAGCGTATGTCATGTTTAAATATAGTTGTACCTTTTTTTAATCTCTCAGTCTTTTATTTAATCTTTTTTCTTTAATTTCCACCTCCTCCCCACCTCTCATTTTCCTCCCCCCATCACCCTTCCCCTCCCTCTCCAGTCCAAAGAGCAGTCAGGGATCATTGCCTTGTGGGAATTTCAAGGTCCTCCCCGCTCCATCCAGGTCTAGGAAGGTAAGCATCCAAAAAGACTAGGCTCCCATAAAGCCAGTACATGCAGTAGGATCAAAACCCAGTGCCATTGTTCTTGGCTTCTCAGTAAGCCCTCATTGTCCACCAAATTCAGAGAGTACGGTTTGATCACATGCTTTTTCAGTCCCAGTCCAGCTGACCTTGGTAAGCTTCAATTAGACCCACCCCACTGTCTCAGTGGGTAGGCACACCCCTCGCGGTCCTGACTTCCTTGTTCATGTTCTCCCTCCTACTGCTCCTCATTTGGACCTCGGGAGCTCAATGGATAGAAATAGAATACACTATCCTGAATGAGGTAACCCAGACCCAAAATGATGAACATATTAGGTAATCACTAATAAGTGGTTTCTAGCCATAAATAAAGGACATTGAGCCTATAATTCGTGATCCTAGAGAAGCTAAATAAGAAGGTGATCCCAAAGAAAAACATAGAGTTATTCTCCTGGATATTGGAAGTAGGCAAGATTGCTGGGCAAAATTGGGAACTTGGGGGTGGGGATGAGATGGGGAGATGGGGAGAGAAAAGTGTGAAGAGGAGGATGCGGAAAGCTTGGGGGAATGGGATGGTTGGGATGGAGGAAGGGTGGATATGGGAGCAGGGAAGTATGTATCTTAATTAAGGGAGCCATTTTAGGGTTGGCAAGAGTCTTGATTCTAGAGGGGTTCCCGGGTGTCCATGGAGATGTCCTCAGCTTTTTTTTTTTTTTTTTTTTTTGTGGGGCAGCTGAGGAGAGGGAGCCTGAAATTGCCCAATCCTATAGCCATACTGATGAATATCTTACATATCACCATAGAACTTTCATCTGGCGATGGATGGAGATAGAGACAGAGACCCACATTGGAGTACTGGACTGAGCTCCAAAGGTCCAAATGAGGAATAGTAGGAGAGAGAACATGAGCAAAACCATATTTCATATAACACTGTTTAGCCAATAGTTTAGTCTTCTTTTTAGCTAGTTATTACATTTTAAAGTTACTCATTTCTATTAATCTATATTTTGCCACTAGGCTGTGGCTTACTGATTCTGGCATATTACTCCTTCAGCAGCTATATGGTATCTCTCTCACTCCACCTTCTCTCTCTTTATATCCCTTCCAGCCTGGCTATATTATGCCCTACTATAGGTAAAAATAGCTTCTTTATTAACCAATGGTAATAAAATATATTCATAGACTATAGAGGGAAATCTAAAATCACCACACCTTTTCTGTCTAAATTAAAAGGAAGGTTTTAACTTTAATATAGTAAAATTACATAGACAAAACAGTTATCAAGCAAGAATTATAGTTACAATATTTAGTACATTTACATTTGGCAAATTAAGGAAAATACTATCTACCCTATTTTTGTGAGTCTAACATTTTATATCTAATTTATTCTTTATTATAACTAAGGAAAATTATAACCATCTGTAATCAACTCTTCAAAAATGCTAAAAGATATATCATCTAAGTAAACAGGAAGTTCATTGTAAGCAATTTTCCAAAACTCTTGATTTGACAGAGACATCTCACTGCCTGAACAGTCACCCAAAGTTCTTCTATAACTTTTGGGCATCCATCAACAGCCTACAGGCCCATAGGCCCATAGGATCTGGAAGACTTTTAAGTGAAGCAGGGAATTTGTAGATCTGTTTTACCTTGTAATGGCAAAGTTCATCAATTGCTTTCTTTGTGTCCTGCAAAATATCTGGCAGTTTCCTCTGAGAAGAAGGAACCCTGAAGAGCTATTTCACCTTCTTTTGACAAGTTAAACCATCACTTTTCTTTGGGTCCTGCTTGTCCAGTTTATGTAATATACTATCAAACAGTCCAGGAAAGAGTAGTTTCCTGCCCAAATGATTAACAAACTCCATAAATAGCCTCTTCAATACCCATCATCCTTTTGAAGTAGATTGGTGCTTCCAGAAGCAGACATGTCTCACTATTGAGAAAAGTCTAAGTTCTTAAAGCATTTTAAATGCCATATTATAAAAGTCTTTGAAGTGTTAAAGATTTTCTATCTAACTGAAATATATCTATGTAAATCTAGAAAACCTAACAAACATAATTACTAGTTTGACTATTATAACTGACTATCTATTAAGCTGCAGTTTCTAATTATACACTGCACAAACACAATACCTTAAATAAGAGCAGAAATACATATACATAGTGTAACAAAATCAACCTTAAATCTTTCAATAGACTAAGGTTCATATCATTTCTATATCATATCTCTTCTACCCCACTATTTTTAGATGGAGTTTGACTATAATCATTTAAGCATTTGCAATCAGTCCCCTTAAATGAAAACAAGCATTTTTAAGCAATTATTGTTGGGAAAGAGGGTTACTTAGTTCTGTCCCTGCTGCCTGGCTAGCTTATACATGAAATAATCACACAAAAACTATATTCATTTAAACACTGCCTGGCCCATTAGCTCTAACTTCTTATTGGCTAACTTTTACATATTAGTTTAACCCATCTCCATTAATGTATATCACCATGTGACTGTGGCTTACAGGCAAGATTCTAACTAGTGTCTGTATCAGGCAGGAGAACCATGGCATCTGGCTCTCTGCCCTTCTTTCCCACATTCAGTTCTGTCTACTCTGCCTACGTAAGTTCTGCCCTATCAAAAGGCCAAGGCAGTTTCTTTATTCAACCAATGAAAGCAGCACATAAACAGAAGCCCCTCCTACACCATTTCCCCTTTTTCTATTTAAAAAGGAAAGGAAGGCTTTAGCTTTAACAGAGGAAAATTACATATAACAAAACAGGTATCAAACAAGAATTACAGTTACAATATTTAGAGCACTTTTATCTTTTATGATAACAATGGAAATGTTGTGGAAAACTATAACTATCTTCAACTCCATCAAAGACTTCAGAAGGATATAATATTACCTAAGTAAATGAGAAGTAAGCAACTTCCAAAACTCTAGAAATGACAGAAACATCTTGCTTCCTATATAGTCACCTACAGTTCTTTTGTACCATTGGGGCATCCATCTTCAGTCTACAGGACCATAGTATCTATCATGAAGCAGGAAATTTTAAAGACAGTTTAGTCACTTCTTTCTATGTCCTGCAGAATGACTCGCAGACTTTCATAAATCAGGAATCCCAAAGGCTCATCTCACCTTTAGGCAAGTTCAGCAGTCCTCTCTCTGTGGTTTCTTCATGTCCAGTTTATGTAACAGTCAAGGCAAGAGCAGTTTCTTGCCCAAATGGCTAACCAACTCCATAAGGAGCCTCTTCAATGCCTATCTCTTCCTCTTGAAGTAGATTGGTGCTGCTAGGAGCAGATGTATCTCAATGTCATGAAAATCCCTAAGTTATTAAAACATTTTAAATGGCATATTCTGTAGTCTTTGAAAGATATAAAGAATGCCTATCTGAAATATATTTCTGTATATCTAGAAAATCTAACTAACATGACTACAAGCTTGACTATTATCAAAGTTTATCCACTAGCAACTTATATTTACTAATTATACATTATGTTTTTAAATGAACTACACAATCACAATATCTTAATCCAGAGCAGAAATATACATATAGCAAAATTGACCTTAAATTTATATCAATAAAACAAAATCCATATTAATGCAAATTATTTATATCTGTATCATATTCCCCTTTAAATGTAAAAGAACATTTATAAACAATATTTGGGAATGTGGATGTAGTTATTTCTCTCCAAATTTCTTCCTGCTGTATAGGGGCACTGTTAATCTGGACCTCCATGGTTTCTTTGTTAGGTTTATCTCAGAAAAGTAATTTTCTGAGGGTGTTTATGGTGACCTTTCAGGAGGGCGTGGTCTATCATACCATATTTTGTCTAGAAGCAACCAATAGGGTCTCATCTTCTGTGAAAAGAAAAGAAGAACCTCTTTTCCAAAGCACCATATTCTTTGACCCAAATTTTGAAGTCAAGATACCCTTATAATATACGTGCTAGTTTAGCTTAGTAGCCCACATAATAAATGAGTCTCTGTACTTAGTTCCTTCATAATCAAAAATTTAAAGAAAACAGAATAATATACAGAATCTAGACTCTCTATGAATTAAATGTTTCATTTTTACATGGCTTATTTTATTTACTCTTTTTAATCTATCAATATTTGTACTGTCTGTCTCTTTAAAGACTTTACCCTTTTTTTAAGAATTAACTTTATGACTTTTTATACTCTTCCACATTAGCTGGAAGAAATCCACAGGTACTCATGTAAATAAAATCAGGACCTCTTAAAGGAATAATGCCTCTGTGTGCATCTAGCAAACAGAGTCACTCCAAGAAAACATTGCTGCCATGAAGCCATGCTTATTCTAGTGTGTGTGTGTGTGTGTGTGTGTGTGTGTGTGTTAGAATTCCTTACCAGCTTTCTCAGGCTTTAGATGGATGTAGTCAGCGAAAATTGGTGCACCATTCTTTGGGAGGGGACTTTTTTTATTTTCCTACCTCCCTGACCTAAATAATCACACAGAAATTATATTAATTACCTATAATATTCATTTTTTCATAATAAGAAAAAAAACTGTTTCATTTTTTAGAGACATATGCTGGACCATTATCTGTCTTTATTTATGTAAGAATACCTGTAATGACCATAACTTCTAATAAATGCATGATTATTGATTCAGCCTTTTCCCAGCCCAAAGCAGTTGCCCATTGGAAACCTGAAGTGTCAGTGGTGGGTTGTACATATCTCCGTTTTTCAAATTCCACAGAGTAGAACACATCCATCTGCCAGATTTTATTCCTTTGAGCACCCACTTCTCTCTGCATATTTCAAATGAATAACTATATTGAGAGGTTCTTTAAAATTATTTTAGTGTCATTAGAATAGAATATAAGTCTGCCTTTTGGAGAGAATTATAAGGGCTTTGTTCCACTTTCCTTAAATCTTCTGATTTGTAACCTGTTTTTCATGATTTATTTGTATTAGCATAGAATGCATGGAACCCATGTCGTGCACAATGTGTGGAAGTATTCAAGAAGATCTCTTCTTAAGGTTAAGTCTATTGCTTTTGGGATAGTTGCTATTAATCTCTCCTAAAAATGAGCACAAACTCTTTGACAGGGCTCATTGCCTTTCCATATTTTTTTTTAAACTTTATCGTTAGTAAAAGGTACTATAATCTCTGCTGGGTTTATTCCTGATAATACACAAAGTTTCAATTTTCCTTTTATAGTTAATTCAGAGATCTTTTCCACATAAGTTTTCAATTTTTTACTCAGTTTATGTGATTACAAGATTCATTCTAAGTTAATATATTCTATTTACATTAACGTTCCCATAGGGAAATTTTGCAGTGCAAAATGATTAGAATGCAGTTAAATTTTATCCACCTAATCCACATGTGACTTTCGTAATTTCTCTTCAATCAAAGCTAATTCTTTCTCAGATTCAGCCATTAATTCCCCGGAATTACTTAATTCTTCATTTAAGGTTTTCTTTAAATGAATTATTAAATCAGGTGTTATCCCAGAAATGTGAGTTGGTATGTTCATTCCATTTCTGGGAATGCAGGAATGTTAATCCTGGTATTCCATTGCTGCAATAGGTCATATAAATTCATTGCAATATTAACTATATATGGCCTGAGCCTTTCTGTTATTATTATTATTATTATTATTTATTATTATTATTATTATTATTATTATTATTATTGTTACAAATTTTCACCTCCTCCCCTCCTCCCATTTCCCTCCCCCTCTACCCATTCTCCCTCTCCCTCCCTCTCCAGTCCAAAGAGCAGTCAAGTTTCCCTGCCCTGTGGGAAGTCCAAGCACCCTCCATCCAGGTCTAGGAAGGTGAGCATCCAAACAGACTAGGTTCCCACAAAGCCAGTACATGGAGTAGAATCAAAACCCAGTGCCATTGTCCTTGGCTTCTCAGTCAGCCCTCCTTGTCAGCCATGTTCAGAGAGTCCGGTTGATCACATGCTCCATCAGTCCCAGTCTAGCTGTCCTTGGTGAGTTCCCATTAGATCGGCCCCACCATCACAGTGAATGGGCACATCCCTCATGGCCCTGACTTCCTTGCTAATGTTCTCTCTCCTTCCTTCATTTGGACCTTGGGAGCTCAGTCCAGTGATCCAATGTGAGTCTCTGTCTCTATCTCCATCTATCACCAGATGAAGTTTCTATGGTGATATATAAGATATTTATCAGTGTGGCTGTAATATAGAGCCAGTTCAGGAGCCCTCTTTTCGGCTTCAAAAGGAACAAGCTGGGGACATCTCCTTGGACATCTGGGAGCACCTCTAGAGTCCAGTCTCTTGCCAATCCTCAAACGGCTCCCTTAATTAAGATATATACTTCCCTGCTCCCATATCTACTCCTCCTCCATCCCAACTGTCCCATTCTCCCAAACTCTCCCCATCCTCCCCTTCTCCCATCTCTCTCCCCATCTCCCTTACCTCCATCCCACCCCCACCCCAAGCTCTCAATTTTTATTTGGAAATCTTGTCTACTTCCAATATCCGGGAGGATAGCTACATGGATTTTTGGGGGTATTCACCTTCCTATTTAGCTTCTCTAGGATCATGAATGATAGGCTCAATGTCCTTTATTTATGGCTAGAATCCACTAATGAGTGAGTATATACCATATTCATCTTTTTGGGTCTGGGTTGCCTCACTCAGGATAGTATTCTCTATTTCCATCCATTTGTATGCAAAGTTCAAGAAGTCATTGTTTTTTACTGCTGAGTAGTACTCTAATATGTATATATTGCATACTTTCTTTAATCATTCTTCCATTGAGGAGCATCTAGGTTGTTTCCAGGTTCTGGCTATTACAAATAATGCTGCTATGAACAAAGTTGAACAAGTGCTTTTGTAGTATGGTAGGGCATCTCTTGGGTATATTTCCAAGAGTGGTATTGCTGGATCCTGGGGTAGGTTGATCCTGAATTTCCTGAGAAACTGCCACCCTGCTTTCCAAAGTGGTTGCACAAGTTTTCATGCCCACCAGCAATGGATGAGTGTTCCCCTTACTCCACATCCTCTCCAGCAAAGGCTATCATTGGTGTTTCTGATTTTAGCCATTCTGACAGGTGTAAGATCTGAACAGAGAAATCTCTACTGAAGAAGTTTAAATGGCCAAAAGACACTTAAGGTCATGCTCAACCTCCTTAGCGATCAGGGAAATGCAAATCAAAACAACTTTGAGATACCATCTTAGCCTTTCTTTCTGTCCTTCTAGCCCCATGCATTCAACCCATCTCATGCTTTGTTTTGCTTGAGATAGGTTTCCAATTCCTAGGAAATTTTCATCTGCCTCCTAAAAAAGCCAATTCAGATGCCAATATTCTGGAATAATAATAGTCACATTTGTCCAGTAATCCTGCAATTACAATGTTACTGTTTTAGACTCTCAGCTTTTGTCTTTGATCATTTTTAAAAGTCAGCAAAAAATATGCATTTCCTATTGATTTATCCTCCATGTTTATTCCATCTTCCAGAAGTGTATGTTTGTTGTTGTTGTTGTTTTTGTAATAGGCACTGGTTATTTTAATTTTCCTGGGGAGACATGTACTCCATAGTGACTGGAATGATTGGCCATGTTTGATCTGGGGACTTGTGAGAGGCCCCCAAGACTTCTCCTGGTGGTAATGGTCTGTCTTCTTTGCATCCTATTGATCTATATTTGCTGGCACAATGTCAGTCTTGCCACATCTCTATATAATTTAGAAGTTTGAGACCTTCTATTTTTGTCTTTCCCAGAGAAGACATTATTTCTAGGAATGCCTTGCCTACAATCTATTCTTAGATGTTCTCTTCTATCACAATTAAAACATTTGGCAATTTGATGTCTCTTTTTACCTTTGGATTTTACTTCTCCTATCCTCGTTTCAGTATTATAGTCACATGTTTACTGTACCAGGATCCATTCTTCCATTGGCACTGTTCTTATGTTTAAAGACCCATGTATATTTTTGCATTCTATATTGATATTTTCAAATGTCACAGATTTAATAAGTTCTAGCTTCTGGATCTGTTACTCCTATTTGTATCTATTTAGTTAATCTTTGCAAAAATTCACTAACGGTATCTTTTGGGCCTTATTGATCCTTTGTATGTGATTCAATTCTTCTTTCTGCTTCTTGAATTTTGTCCAAGCCTTTAAGGGTGCTATATGGCATAGGACAAGATATGTCTATTATTAAGAGCTTGATTCTGTGAACCAGTATTACAGTCTTCACCAAGAATTTGATCTTGGGAAGCCTTAAATCCTTTAGCCTTTTCTCATTGTTCTAAAGTTTTACCTTCCTCTCTCCAATAACATTTTCACTGTAATTGCAGATCATCTTTAAGTACTGCTGAGACCAGTTGAAGTCAATAATTTGGAGCAATTGTATAGCTGGAAGCACATGTCTTTACTACCTTCCTAACAAATAGTAAATGCATGTCATGAGATGTTATTTCTTGCTTATTTTTTATATCTTTCATACCTATAGGGTTCCATTTATTCTTTGTATACATTTTGATATTAAATATTTGCTAGACTGTCAGAGTTAATAATGGGATAAGTAGCTAAAATTCATGATAAGTCATCTCTGACTCTTAGAAGTACTGGAAATGCTAAATCCTTCTCTTGTACTTTACATTGCTTATCAGTTCTGATACTTTCCTCAACTGATTCAAATATTTTTACCACTGTCCTTTGTAAAGCCTGAATCTCTTGACCTGTGAATATTTCTAATGATTTCATTGAATCAAAAAAACTTCTGGGTACCAGCAGATCCATCCAGAAGGAACCTATGTCTGATGATGGATGAAGATAAGAGACAGAGACCCACATCAGAACACTGGACCAAGCTCCCAAGGTCCAGTTGAAGAACACAAGGAGGGAGAAGATGAGCAAGGAAGTCAGAACTGTGAGGGGTTGGTCCACCCACTGAGACAGTGTGCCTGATCTAATGGGAGCTCACCAAATCCAGCTGGACTGGGACTAAACGAGCATGTGACCAAACCGGACTCTATGAATGTGGCTGACAATGGAGGCTGACAGAGAAGCCATTGATAATGGCACTGGGACTTGTTTCTACTGCATGTACTGGCTTTTTGAGACTCTAGACTCTTTGGATATATACCTTCCTAGGCCTGGATGGAGGAGGGAGGGCCTAGGACTTCCCACAGGGCAGGGTACTCTGCCCTTTCTTAAGACTGGAGGGGGGAGGAAGGGAAGTGGGGGAGGGGGAGGAGAATGGGAGGAGGGGAGCAAGTGGAATTTTTTAATGGAAAAATAAAAAATGATATGTCAAAAAAAAAGACTCACATGGAGAATCAACTCTGATGATTAATTCTTTGACTTCTATGAACTATGTACTTTGTGTCTGCATATATGTTTGTACACTAAATAGGTAAAATATTTTAAGAGTTATTTGGAGACAAAATTTCACTGTGTACTCCTGGCTGGCCTAAAATTCAGTACATGAACAGGTTGGCCTTTAATTCACACAGATCTGCCTGCCTCTGCCTTCCAAGTACTAAAATTAAAAGCACAGTCCACAAAGCTCAGGCACCGCACCCCCAAAAACTTTTTGAACAAGCTGTTCATGCCTATAATCCCAGCCCTTGGGAATGGAGACAAGAACATAAGAAGCACCAAGTCATGAGTGAATATGCAGTACGTTTAAGGACAAGCTGGGCCACATAGAAACCTTGTCTCAAACATCAAATTGAAAAATAAAATAGCAAACAGAAAAAAAAAAACAATTTCTGATCCTCATTCTGCACATGTGATTCCAGGGTATTGCAGTTTTCCATTAATGATAACTTCTCATTCTTGGATATTGTTTTGATGGCATGTAGATTGCCTTCCTGAAGAGATAATCTATCTGGCAACTTATGATAACTTTTTAATATATTTCTATTAATATATTTCTATTTAATATATTGTCAGTTTCAACAGTATGAATCTTTTCAGATAATTTCTCAGTACCCTTTTGTAAGGTTTCATAACACATTGATATGATTTGAATTTTGTTTGTCAAATTAATTTTACCCTTTATAATGGTACTAATTTTTAATCTAACTTTTGATTTTCATTGCTATAAATCCTGTCAGCTAGTTTTTCATTATTTGCCTATAAAGACTGTATCATTTCTAAAAGCTTTTCATTCTTTAACTCTGTTATCCAACCATTTTTTAAGCATATAATATGAATCAAGGATATATCTCATGATCACAAAAATGGATGTATTAGCTAGGTGGTGGTAGCACACACCTTTAATGCCAGTACTGCAAAGTCAGAGCTAGGTGGGTTTCTGTGAGCTGAATGCCAGCCTGATCTTCAAGAGTTCCTAGACAGGCTCCAAAGCTACAGAGAAACTCTGTCTTGAAAAAAAGTGGATGTACTAGAAACACCACAAATTCCTTACAGAATTTCATCCATAGTATAAACAAAAAGTTTATTAAATTCCTGTGTGGTGATATTGTCTGCCATTATACAATCTTCAAATTTATTTATTTATTAATCAAAGGTACTTACTCTGCTATAAGTTGTCAGTGAATTGTTGTAGATGTGATAATCTTCATTGGACAGTAAGTGTTGCAGTTATGAATGTGGTGCAGAGGTACACGACTGATTCCTGCTTGAACAATTCAGGCTATGGTTTCACAGTTGTAGTGACTCAAATACTAACAAATTAAGAGCAAATAAATCAATTCTGTATACAGAGAGGCTTTCTTGGTGGCCAGAATATCAAGAAGCCCAGAGCTTGTGGGCTGTGAACACAAACCAGAAAGTGTGCTCCCACATATAGACAAGGGTAAGAAAAACTAGTACAGGTAATTAGACGGAAAAATGTTCTACCACACATGGACACCACTATTTTGTTAATTATAATAAATAGTCCCACACTAGCACAGCCTGGAGTATAATAGAGGTTTCGTTATTTAGGGGTAGACTCACATATCAGCAGTCCTCTGTTTGAGTAGGCAACTGGAACCAACACCCAAGGGGCTAAGTGCACCTCTACATTTGTATATATAGTACATTGATCATGCCCAAAGTGGGCCGGTATCTAATGGCTATTAGCTAAAGGAGTTCCCACAGCAATTTTTGTTTTGTTTTTATGTGGGTAACAGCTATATCATGTGAAAAAGGAGAACATTGAAGCATTTCCCTCAATGCTTCAATAATAGTTATATTATTTCTAACCATTGTATCTATGATGCTACATCAACCATGTTTGAAATTTGGTTAAGGTATCACATTTCTATCTGAACATTTTAAACTTAGCAATTTGAATAGGTATGATCATATGCATTAAATATTATAAACTATAATAAAAAATATCCCTGTCCAAATTAGAAATTAACACAAAGCCTTTTTCCATGTAGAAAGCAACTAAATATCACACATATGGAACTCTGCATTATCCCGAAGCTCATAGACTATTATTTCAGGTAGTTCTCTGAATATACATGGAAACAAAATAAAGCTACAGAATTCTCTCTTACAAGTTTTAGTTACTGTATTAGACTGCTGGTATTATTCACAGTCTTATAAACACTGCATTGCCAATACATATTGGAGCAAATCTATATCATTCCATTTGGCCTGATCTAATCTCACACCTCTGAGCCCATATTGCTAATACTACTAACTATTAGGCATCCAAGACTTGGATGAATTAAGCAAAATCTGACTTGAAAATAATTTATTAGCTCTAGTTCCAATGGTACCAGAAAATACAAATCAAACTGATAAGAAGGAGAAGTAATTAAGCAGTAATTAAACAAGTACAACATCTATTGACAATGGCAATGGATGTCACGGCAAGATAATTTGTAATAACATGTTGTTAGTAAAAGAAAAAAGGCAACTGTGTAGTTAGACTTAAGATTCACTCAAAAGGAGGAAAATAATGCCTGGTGTTGGAAACTCAGCCAACTTCCCAGTACTAGCAAGGTTAGGGTCCTTAAGTGAATATCTACTTCTGCTACTATGTTAGAACCATATAACTTTTTCCTAAATTCTGAATTGTGTCTTTACACACTCATATAAGTATAACCATAGCCTCTCATTAAAGAATCCTTTTCTAATTTATTTATTAAAGATTTCTGCCTCCTCCCCGCCACCACCTCCCATTTCCCTCCCCCTCCCCTGATCAAGTCCCTCTCCCTCATCCACCCGAAGAGCAATCAGGGTTCCCTGCACTGTGGGAAGTCCAAGGACCGCCCACCTCCATCCAGGTCCAGTAAGGTGAGCATCCAAACTGCCTAGGCTCCCACAAAACCAGTACGTGCAGGAGGATCAAAAACCTATTGCCATTGTTCTTGAGTTCTCAGTAGTCCTCATTGTCCGCTATGTTCAGTGGGTCCGGTTTTATCCCATGCTTTTTCAGACCCAGGCCAGCTGGCCTTGGTGAGTTCCCAATAGAACATCCCCATTGTCTCAGTGTGTGGGTGCACCCCACGCAGTCCTGAGTTCCTTGCTGATGCTATCTCTCCTTCTGCTCCTGATTCAGAGATGCCCTATCATAGAACAAAAGTATATGCTCAAATATGCTCATAGCAGCATTGCTTGTAATAGCCAGAACCTGGAAACAACCTAGATGCCCTTCAATGGAAGAATGGATGAAGAAAGTATGGAATATGTACATATTAGAGTACTCCTCAGCAGTAAAAAACAATGACTTCTTGAATTTTGCATGCAAATGGATGGAAATAGAAAACACTATTCTGAGTAAGTCAGACCCAAAAAGAGGAACATGGGATGTTCTCACTCATATTTGGTTTCTAGCCATAAATAAAGGACATTAAGCCTATAATTCATGATCCTAGAGAAGCTAATTAAGAAGGTGAACCCAAAGAAAAACATATAGGCATCCTCCTGAATATTAACCTTCATCAGGCGATGAAGGAGACAGAGACAGATACCCACATTGGAGCACTGGACAGAAATCTCAAGGTCCAAATCAGGAGCAGAAAGAATCCTTTTTTTTTTTATAGAAAGTAGGAGAGCATCATAAAAGGTGAAAACTATAAAACATGTAGATCAATAGATAGTTGCTTGTTAAACACTACCAGATAGACAAACATCACAGCTTCTATATCCATGGCTCAAGAAATATCAAAGAAATAGCAGAAAATTTAGTATGACTCAATCTATCCTAAAAATGGCTGTATAAACAAGAAAGGAAAAATGTCAGCATCAGTAGACAAGAATAAATGGGAGAAACCATATTCCATAGGGTCCTATCCTTAGACAAGTAATTACGGGCAAGTAATGATTGCTAAGAAAAGGAAATTTTACTTCTTTAAGTGATGAATCCTCTATGTGGTTGTATCAGTTGTTCAATGCAGAGTTATTAGACCTCAAATCATAAACAAATAAAAAAAAGGTTCAACAGGACATACATATATGCATGCGTGTATACACACACACACATATATACAAGCATATATATGTTTAACTCACATAATACAGAGTGTATTGGATAGTTAATAAAATTACCTTGTCACAGAAATAGCTCCTTTAAAGAATAAGAGGTGAAATCATCTGAGATTGAATTTTATAGCTGCTTTCCCAAGGACAAATAACAGTGAAGGCTCTGAGAGAAAATCAACTTTTGTATATTTTATGAATAGAAAAGCAAGGAAATCTGAACTCTCAGTAGTGAGAAATTAATGGAAATATCTCATGAGATCTTGCTGCTGTTATTGGTGAATAGAAACTTATTTTTACTTTGCTTTTTTGTTATTACTAAAATGATTTAGAGTTGAGCTATGGTTCTTTTAAAAGGTGTCTGGTAATATTCTCTAACAAAAGGAAAACTTAGCAAAAATAATATTTTATAATATAAAAGGAAACTTTGGAGTAAAATATTCACTCATGAATATTTCTTGTCTTTTATTGAAATACTTTTCATTATGATTATATTAATGGATATGTTAGTGAGCATATGCATAAACATTTAACATTTCAATTCTTAGTAAACTTGATACCCAGGATAACTTCTGAGCTGATAGTATGGTATAATACTATAAGCTTTCTTTGTGTACAGTTGTCTCTGTTTGAGAAATTGACACCATTAATCATTTTGTTTATTTTTATTTATTTTTTAAAACAATGTTTTCTCATTTTATATGCCAAACCCAGTTACATCTCCCTCCCCTCTTCCAATTCACCCTACCTTCTCCTCACCCCACTTCCCATCCACTTCTCAGAAAAGGTAAGGCTTTCCATGGGGAGTCAATGAAGTCTGAAACATCATTTTGAGGCAGGACCGTGGACTTTCCCCCTATAGGTAGGCTGAGAAAAACATCCTTCCAAAGAGAAAAGGCTCCAAAAAGCCAGTTGAAACAATAGCAATAAATCTTGGTTCCACTGCCAATGGCCCCAGAGACTGCCACAGCCACACAACTGTCACCCACATTCAGAGGACCTAGTTTGGACATATGCAGCTCCCACCACTGTCAGTCCAGAGTTAGTTACCTCCTACTGGCACAAGTCAGTTGTTTCTGTGGGCGGCTCGATTATGGTCTTGAGCCCTTTGCTAATATTGTTTCTCATCTCCCTCTTTGACTGGACTCTAGAAGGTCGTTCACCAATCCAGTTACAGGGGAAGGTCAGTTTAGGTACTCCCGGGAGCAAAGACTTGTATTTGGTTATAGTCAAGCCATCTTAGTTTACAAGTTAAGTAAGATATTCACCTCTGTAGGTCAAATTTTGGACCCCAGGCCCCAGAAGTAATTAGTATTCCCCCTGTTAGTAAACATTTATAGACACTCAGTATTTACTTATCTCTTTCTATCAGCTGAGATGTCTCCAGACCTGACATTCCAGTTAGAACAATCACAGGAACCTACCCTCTGCCTTTTTGCTATATAATGCTCCTGAGAAAAAATAAAATTTGCAGTTTGATTAGAATTCAGACATTTTTCATTTTCTCATGTCTTTTGTTCCTCCATTACTCCCCTCTAGGATTGGGGTTCCCAATTCATGTCCCACTGGTCAGAACAAGGTATTCTCTTCACAATTGCTTAGGGGCTTGGCTGGGGTACTTCTTGTGGATTCCTGGGAATATCCCTAGTGCCACATTTTTGTGAGCCAGACAATGGCTCCCTCAGTAAAGATATTGCCTTCCTAGCTCTCCCTCTCTGGCCTTCCCAGATATCAGGCATCCTATTCCCTCATATCCTCCTAACCACTTCCTTTCTCTTCTCTACCTCATTTCTTGCCCTCCCTTCCTCCAACAGGCTCCCAATTTTCTTCAGAGTTCTTGTCTACTTCTCTTTCCTGAGAGGGTCAATGTATGTCTCTCTTAGGTTTCTCCTTGTTACTTAGCTTATCTGGGATCATGGACAGTAGGCTGGTTATACTTTGCTTTACATCTAAAATTCACTTGTGAATGAGTATAGGCCATATTTTCTTTTTGTGTCTGAGTTACATCACTCAGGATATTTTTCCAATTCTATTCATTTACTTCCAAGTTTTAAGATGTCATTGGTTTTTAGTGCTGAGTAGTATTACAATGTGTAAATGTACCACATATTCTTTATCCATTACCTGATTGAAGGAAATCAAGATTGTTTCCAGTTTTATGAATAATGTTATAATCATAGTTGAGCAAATGTCCTTGTGGTATGAGTATGTAGAGAGCTGCATGGAGCCGCACCTGACTCCTATTATGGCTAAGGCCTGATCACGCAATGATTGTCAGCTGCTTGCATATGCGTGGACCTATGGGCAGTGCCAACCTGGCAATCTGGGATTGGTGGCCTGTGCCTACTTAAGGGCTGGGAGAGGTTTGCCCTGAGAGAGAGAGAAAGAGAAGGAGAAGGAGAGGAGAGAGAGAGAAAAAGAGAAAGAGAGATATCTTCGATTGTCAAAGGGTTCTGAATAAACTGCTATCAGGAAGAGCTCTGGTGTTGCATCTTCCTTGCTGGTCAAGGGGAGCCGTAACATGAGTATGCAACTTTTGGGTACACACCCAATAATGTTATTGATGGGTTTTGAGGTAAATTGATTCCCAATTTTCTGAGAAATTTGCATACTAATTTCTAAGTTGGCTGTACAAGTTTGTACTCCTACAAGCAATGGAGGAGTGTTCCCTACACTTCACATAGTCTCCAGCATGAGCTATACTTGGTGATTTTGATTTTAGCTATTTTGACTGGTGTATGATGTATCTCAGAATCATTTTGATTTGCATTACCCTGATTGCTAAGAATGTTGAACAATTCCTTAAGTATCTTTGGCCATTTGAGTTTCCTTGGATGAGAATTCTGTTAGATCTGTGCCCTATTTTTTAATTGGATTATTTGATATTTTGATGTCTAGACTCTTGAGTTCTTTACATATTTTTTAGATCAGTCCTCGGTCTGATGTGGGGTTGGTGAAGATATTTTCCTATTTGGTTGGCTACTGTTTTTGTCTTATTGACTGTGTCTGCTGCAGTATAGAACCTTCTCAGTTTCTGGAGGTCTCATTCATTTATTATTGCCTCAGTGTCTCTACTACTGCTGTTATATTTTGGAAGTGGTCTCCTATTTGCTGTGTTCAAGGTTACTTCTTACTTTGTCATCTATGAGGTTAAGTTTGGCTTGATATATGTTGAGTTCTTTGATCCATTTGTCCTTGAGTTTTGAGCATAGGGATAAATATGGATCTATTTGCATTCTTATACATGTGGGTATTCTGTTATGCAAGCACCATATGTTGTAGATGCATTCTTTTTTCCATTTTATAATTTTAACTTCTTTGTCAAAAATTAAAAGTTCATAGGTCTGTGGATTAATTTCAGTGTTATTGATTTATTTCTCTTGCTACACTTATCTCTTTTTATGCCAATACCAAGTTGCTGTAGCTGTGTAACAAACTTTGATGTCAGGGATCATCATGCCTCTTTAAGGTCCTTTCGTATGCTGGGATATTTTGGTTTTTGCTTTGTTTTGTTTTTTTTTTTTTCCAAGTGAAGTTGAGCATTGTTCTTTAGAGGTATGTGAATAATTATGTTGGAATCTTTATGGGGTTTGTATTGAATCTGTGGATTATTTTTGGTGAGATTGTCATTTTTATTGTTTTGATCCTTCCTATCAAAGAGAATAGGGATCTTTCTACTTTCTGATATCTTCTTCAGTTTCTTTTTTAAAGATGTAAAATTATTGTCATACAGATCTTTCAATTTTTTAGTTAGTGCTAGCCAAAGATATTTTATGTTATTTGTGGCTATTGTTAAGGGTGATATTTTTTTCTCAGACCTTTCATCAATTGTATATAGGAGATCTACTGGTGTTTTTTAGTTGATCTTATATCTTACTACAATCCTGATGCTGTTTATCACCTATAAGAGTTTCCTGGTAAAATTTTTGGATCCTTTAGAGAGTCCCAGTGTGAGACAAAAAGCAAACAACAGGGTATGGGGGGAAAGGGACCAGAGTGATCCTGGCATAGGTGGCAGAGGCCAGGGAAGCATAGCAAACAGCTGATGGGTGAGTGCCATTCCAAAGGGATGGGCAACGGCCTCCTTGCTGTCAGCTGATTAAAAGGGATTAGATACAGAGCCCTTTGTGCTATGGAGAAATGAAGAAGGAGAAGAAGAAGCAGAAGTAGATGGGATATATATATATATATATATATATCCTTATACTGAAAGTTGAAAACCATCCCATCCCATTTCAGAAGCTGGTATATACATAGTTGCTGGAGGGGTGTATTCCAAGGGTAAATCAAGGTGGCAAAATAAAGTTTCTGAGTTCCAATCTAATCAATGTTGCATTCATACATCAATGCCTTATTTAGATTATAGCTTTTACCTACATCAGACAGTATTATATCCCTGGTGAATACTTTCTTCTTTGTAGTAATATGACTCCAAGATTTTCTTACATTTTGCACGACATATACTGTTATGTCTTTTATCCATTATTACCTGCACCCTATTTTGTGTAGAATACTTATACATTGTTTATTTAAATTCCTTTCACGGTATGACTTAGATTGACTCCCAATACTGTATAAATGAGTCTGAACCTAGTTTCAGCAACTATATCTTCAATATTGAGATGTGTGACCAACCTTAACCTAATATTTCACACCAGAACTGTATAGCTATTTTCTCTTATGTTCCTAATGCTTAGCTTTCACCAACTTAATTTCTTATCATTGCTTTCTATCTGATAAGCCAATGCACCCAAATATAATCTAATTCTAAACCATTTATTCTGTGTAAGTGGAAGAGAATGTCAATTTTACAATACTGCATTCACTGAGTATTTTTTCATCATCCCCTCTTATATATCTGTTACTAATTTTCCTGTAATTCAACCACAATCTATGTTTAATTTCTAAGTAGAATGTTAATCCTACTGTAAATTTAGGATTTGTTCTTTTTCTTTAACAGGTGTTACAAGACTCCTCCAAACATCAACATTTACAAGCTGAGAAAAATTGTATCAGTTTCACCAGTTTATTGAATATGTGAGCCACCCGGTAAGCACAGATGGACCCTCAGGCCTAGGAAGAGCTTCATTTTCAGTGGAATAATAACCATATAAGGTGGTTATTTATCCTGTATCTGTGGAGCCATATTTTTGAATACTTCAGTTCAAATTAGATATGCAAAGGTTGAGGAAAAGACAGCAGTTAGGTCTAAACAGTATACTCTTAGTACCTTAATAAGTGTTTTGTTGCTTTTCTTTGTCCTACCTTTAGTATCTAAGCCACAGAGAGAGTGGCTTTCCTCATACACAATATATGGAAGTCCTCAACACATTTAAGTAATACTTGTAAAATATATGCAAAGGCATATATTTTTTAACTAAAGACATGAAGGGAAATATCACTGTAAAGATTTTCCCGACAATGTCAGTTTCTTCTTAGGAGTTCAATCACTTCTAGAATTTGTGAACAGAACAATGGTTAAGGTCTGAAATATTCCCAAGGAACTTATAACATTTGTTGAGAACATAAATTCATTTTTATAATCTCCACTATTATTAAATAAAGCTCTTCAGAAATTTCTCAAAATAGTCCTGGTTTTCTGGGGAGAAACTCTCTGAACAACATAGTGGTGGTTGTGATCCTGATTTTTGCCAGCAATTCTAGCTTCCCTAGGAAGCAGATTGTTTTTCCTGTTGGAACACTCATAAATACACCCATTTCAATATCCTGACTCAGTGATTATTTCCATCTTCATCTCCATGAAATTTTAGACATTTCAGATTTTCTCAATGTAGGCATCATAGCTTTATCCTCTGAACTCTAGAAGATAAACTGGGATTTGAATTCTGAAGAAATGAATCATAGTAAAATGTCTCTTAGTTTTCAGTTTTCCCTGCTGCTGAATTACTCGTAAAGTTAGTATTATGGCACTCACTTCAAATTAAGTTTAAGCCTGAATATTGTACTTTTGCCCTTACCTGCAAAGTCTAGCCTGACTAATGACACAAAGTAAAAAAAAAAATCTAATTTAGAAATGTTATTTTACTGATATCCAAAGCAGCTGTACAAGTTTGCACTTTCACCATCAATGCAGGAGTGTTCCTTTTATCCCACATCCTCTCCAGCATAAGTTGTCATCAGTGATTTTGATCTTGGCCATTCTTACAGGTTAAAGTGGAATCTCAGAGTTGTTTTGATTTACATTTCTCTGTTGTCTAAGGATATTGATCAGTTCCTTAAGTATCTTTCAGCCATTTTAGATTCCTCTGTTGAGAGTTCTCTGTTTAGGTCTATACCTCATTTTCTTTTACTGGATTATTTGTTGTTTTGATGACCAATTTCTTGAATTATTTGTATATTTTGGAGATCAGTTTTCTGTCTGATGTGGATTTGGTGAAGATCTTTTCCCATTCGGTAGGCTGCCATTTTGTCTTGTTGACCATATCCTTTGCTTTATAGAAGTTTCTCAGTTTTAGGAGGTCCCATTTATTATTTGTGTCTCTCGGTGTCTGTACTACTGGGGTTATATTTAATTAGTGGTTTCCTGTGTCAATGCATCCAAGTGTACTTCCCACTTTCTCTTCTATGAGGTTCACTGTAGTTGGCTTTAGTTCTCAGAAAATTAGGAAACAAGCTTCTTAAGACCCAGCAATACCACTTTTGGGTGTATACTCAAAAGATGTTCAATTGTACCACAAGGACATGTGCTCAACTATGTTCATAGCAGCATTCTTTGTCATAAACAGAACCTGGAGACAACCTAAATGCCCCTTGACTGAAGAATGGATAAGGAAAATTTGGTTCATTTATACAATGGAGTACTATAAAGCAGAAAAAATAATGACATCTCTAGATATGAGATATGAAAACATCATATTGAGTAAGATAACTCAGACCCTGAAAGACAAACATCATGTGTACTCACTCATAAGTGATCTTTCAACATAAAGCAAAGGAAACTAGCACAATTTCAGAAAACCTATACAATAATGAGGACCCTAAGAGAGACAAATGCATGGGAAATAGAAAAGGACAAGATCGCCAGACAAAATTGGGAGCATGGGCACCATAGGAGAGGGTAGAAAAAGGGAGGGGAGCACAGAAAAATGTACAGCTCAATAAAATCAATAAAAAAGTTAAAAAGATGTTCTCTTACAAGAGACTGTGTCTGAGCCAGTAACTGAAGCTGAACTACAGCTAATCACAGATGATCAGCTGATTTGAAGCATGAAGATTCAACCATTAGTCTGCATATCATTTCTATGTTCTGTCTATAATTGTCTGATCCTGTTGTAGCCCCTGAGTTCCTGAAATCTCTTTTTTCTTGAAGTATTATGGTATTAATTCAAGAATTATGAATAAATTTCCAGTAATATTCTACATCCTAATTTGTTTTAAATTTGCCCATAGATATGTTGACTCTTGGTCCATTTATTAGCTAGTTCTTAGCACTCTTTTCTTTTTTAATCTTTTTACTCATGTCATTATTAAATTCAGGTTAAATCATAATATTTTTTCCACAATGTTCTAGTTGTTGAGACAAAATCTAGGAAAAGTGATGAGATGAATACTCAAGAAATCACTTTCACCTTATCAAGGAAAGTCATATGTCTGCCTTATCTTTCCTTGAAGAAGGGATACACAATTTTAATAACAATATGATACATGAAAAAATAAATTTTATAGATGCCATTTTGAAACACATCTGCATTAGTATCAGTAATTCTTTTTTCCATGTGTTTTAGCTAACATGAGTATATTGCATGAATTATAAATAGTCTTAGAATGACTATCATGCTTAAATTGAGAGTCCAATGTCCTCAACCTATTTTTCACTGATTTTTCTGAATATTAAACATTATAATATATATCAGTATGAGTTTGTTGTATTAAGGGTTTTTCTTTAGTTTGTTCATTTAGCACTTAAATTAATACCATAAATAGTAGCTTAATAACATAAATAGATTCTCAGTACAGTGAATCCCACAAGCCTAATTCTACTTAACGTAAATTTAATCCTATTTTAAGTGGTTCATAATTAACAGTTTTTAGAGTTCCTTCCTTTGCTTTATTCATTTTGCTGATTCATTAAAGTAAACCTTATATGTATGCCATAATATTTTGATAGATTTATAAATTGTTCAGTCATTATTGCCTTCCAGAAATTGTGAAATGAAATGTGAATATAAAATTCTTCCCTTGGCTTATGTGCTTGAACATTTTGTTCCTGGTTGTTAAATTTCCACAAAAGAGTGTAGAATCTTTTCTTTGTTAAGGGTGACTGAATAAAGTGAGCATCTGGGAACAGGTCATAACATTTTACAACTGTACCTCACCTCTTCTGTCCTCTGCTCCTGGTTCAAGGAGTCACAGATGAAAGGTAGTATTCCTGTGTCAGTGACTCTTCCTGTTCTGTCCACTCTGTTATGCATTGTACTCTCAAACAGTGAACTAAAAAAGGAGAAAAAAAACCCTTCTTTTATAATGTTTATTTCAGGGATTTTGTCACAGAAATTATACAATCAATTAGTATGAGAAGTTATTATATTCAGTTTGATTATACTCATCATGTGACATTGTTTTGTCTTTTGGTATATCAATATGTATAGGAGTGTATATATTTGTGTCTATAGTGAGAAGATCAAAAGAATCTCATAACAAACCCAACATAAAATGCATTATTAATGACAGCTTCTTACTTTGAATGATAGGTACACAGAAAATCCCAACTTTGACTTGAAACTACCAAATTTTAAGGCTCTCAATTAACCCTGACCTGCCAGCCTTAAAGCATAATTATAACTCTCCTTTCTGCTTCTATGAGTACTAAATGTTTAGATTCTATAGATAGCAGATGCATTTTTACTCCTTTAATTTTCCAGGCATGTTGGAGGAGGCTGCTTGTTGGTTCCTAGCCACTTAGCTCAAAAATAATCATACAGAAACTATTAATTAAATCACTGCTTGGCCCATTAGTTCTAGATTCTAACTGACTAACTCTTACATATTAGTTTAACCCATTTTTATTAATCTGTGTATCGCCACATGGCTGTGGCTTACCAGCGAAAGTTCTGTCTGGCTTTGGTGGGGGGCAACATGGCTTTTCTCTGACTCTGCCTCCTTTCTCCTAGCATTCAGTTTAATTTTCCACAAATAGGTATGTTCTCCTATAGCTCTGCTATAGCCCCTAAGCAGTTCCTTTTATTAACCTATGATATTCACAGCATACAGAGGGGAATCCCACATCACCTCCCCTTTTCTGTTTAAATAAAAAGGAAGGTTTCTAACTTTAACATATAAAATTACATATAACAAAACAGGTATCAAGCATGAATAACAGTTACAATATCTACTTTATCTTTTATCTTAACTAAAGAAAACTATATTATTACTATCCACTCTTTAACTCCATCAAAGACTCCAGAAGGATATAATATTACCTAAGTAAACAGGAAGTACATTGTAAGCAACTTCTAAAACTCTAAAATTGACAGAGGCATCTCAATGCCTGAACAGTCACCCAAAGTTCTTTTTTACCATTGAGGCATCCATCTTCAGCCTACAGGCCCACAGTATCCAGCAGACTTTTTCATGAGGCAGGAAATTTCAAAGACAATAATGCCTATATTGGCAGTTTGTCAGTCATTTTTTTCTGTGTCCTGCAGAATGTCTTGCAGACTCTTTCATGAATCTGGGACCTGGAAGGATCATCACACCTTTAGGAAAGTTCAACAGTCATATCTATGCAGGTCCTGCCTGTCCTGTTCATCAAGCAGTCCAGGCAAGAACAGTTTCTTGTCCTAATGGCTAACCAATTCTATCAAAAACCCCTTTGATGTCCATCTTCCTCTTAAAGTAATTGGTGCTTCCAGGGGCAGATGTGTCTCATTATCATTAAAAGTCCTTAGTTATTAAAACATTTTAAATGTCATATTCTGTAGTCATTGAAATGTTTGAAGAATACCTATCTATCTGAAATATATCTCCTTACGTCTAGAAAATCTATCATGACTACAAGCTTGACTATTATAGATGGTTATCTATTAACTTATTTCTTATTATATATTGTATTTTCTAAATGAGTTGTACAAACAAAATACCTTAATCAAGAACAGAAATATATTTATCAGATCCATATCAATATAACTCTTTATAGAATTTCTCCCTTTAAATGTAAAAGAACATTTATAAATATTTGGAAATATGGGTGTAGTTCTGTTCAAACTTCTTCCTGCTGTTTATTTGGTGATGTAATTTTTTTGAGGGTTGCTCAAGGCAACCTTTCAGGGGATCCTGGTTCATCAAAACACATTAGCCTGTAATGAATCCATTTCCTCTGTAGAAACAGAAGAAGAACCTCTTTTCCAAAGCAATATATCCTTAGATCCATATATTGAAATCAAGATACCTTTAAAGTATATATGTTGGTTTAGCTTAGCAGTCCATAAAATAAAATGTCTCTCTGTACTTAGCTCTTTCACAGTCAAAAAATTCAATTCAAAGAAAACACAATATTATACATAATACATACTTCCTGTGAATTTCCATCTTTATGTGGCATATTTTTATTGTGTCTTTATGACTCTCTATACTATTTTTCTTCTCTCTACCAAGCCTACATACATTTTTAAAATATATCATGTCTCATTTAGAGGTCTTTTATTTCTGAACCTGTCCTATTGTGTATCTGTAATTCCTTACTGTCCAGAAGCACTTCTTAAAATGCCAAGTGTTTCTTAAAAATTTAAACTGTGCCATTACTAGGGAAAATTTGGTACTACTTTCTTATCCAATCTGGCATGGCAGAGCTGCTTGCCACCTCTGATAGCCATGTACAATGCCTCATCTCTAGGCAAACAGCTCGTCTGTTTTACCTCCAAGCAAGCCATTGCATATTGCTCACAAAACCCATCCAAATGCTCAGTTTCCTGAAAGAGCCAGAGGTCATACTAGAGGCATGGTCCAGAAAGCCCACATTTCGAAATGGCACCATTTTTATCCTGCTACCATTGAATCAGGAAAACTTCTCTTAAGAGCTGTGATGTGCTGCTAGCAAACAGTAAGAAGCTCTCTTAAACTCTGTATTTTTTTTTGTCTGGAATTTCTTTTCAAGGTCTATCAGCTTTTTAAGTGGATTTTAGTCAACCACATTGGTGCCAATTTGTTGGAGGAGGCTGCTTGTTGGTACCTGTCTGCTTAGACCCCAAATACTCACACAGAAACTGGATTAATTAAATCATTGCTTGGCCCAATAGATCTAGATTCTTATTGGCTAACTCTTACATATTAATTTAACCAAATTTTATTAATCTGTGTATTGCCAAGTGGCTGTAGCTTACCAGCTAAAGTTTTGTCTGGTTCCAGCGGGGCTGCATGTTTTCTCTCTGCCTCTGCCTCCTTTCTCCCAACATTCAGTTTAGTTTTCCCTGCCTAGGTCTGTTCTCCTATAGCTCTGCTATAGGGCCAAAGCAGTTCATTTGTTAACCAATGATAGTCACAGCATACAGAGGAGAATCCCAGATCACAGGCATGCTTCATTTAACATAAGACACTCAAATTTCACATTAACAGTTGCAAATGGAAGGAATTTCATCTTTGTGTTGTTTAAAAAATCCATTCCTTGTGTATACATGATAATGCTGTTAGGATTTTTAATATTAAGTGTTTTAGTAAAGAAATATACAAATCTGAAAGCTGATATGGACATATTAAAGGTTATTCAAATTTTCTAGACAATTGCATCCTGATCTAAAATATGAGCCAAATATTCACTTAAACAATAAGCACTACCAATCTCAAATAGCTTTTACATTCAATTAAAAGAAAAACAAATAAAAATAGAAAATGGCAATCTTAAAACAACTTATAAAAAATAAAATTCATGGAAACAAAAACATGACATTTAAAAGTAAAAAGCAAACATTCCTAAAAATTTTGCCTAAATATTTCCAAAATGAACAAAATTACCCATCATGTTTCATAATAATTGAATATACATGTATACATACACAGAAACATTTCTAACTAGTTGATTTTGGGATACTTAGATCTGATAATATTACCTACAAGTATTTTGTCTGAAGCTAGAATCCCATGTGGACTTCATTGATGTCTGATTTGGGGACATTGCACTATAGTCTTTTGTTACTCCAGAGAGACCAAAGTGATTTAGCTCGGTTCAATTTCAGCAAGTTGATAACTTTGCCCTTGCCCATCATTTATGCCGAATCACTGCTGACTGTGCAGTGCTATGGCAGTCAACATCTTACCCTGTTTGTGCAAAAACAGATTTGGTTTAATGATTCTTGACCTTCTGAGCAGGCCCAGTGGCTCAGCAAGAATAATGAGAGTTTACCAGAGTGCAGGTCTAATTTGGATTGAAATGTTGGTACACATTGTCCCTGACTGCTTCTTCTGTAACCAATTATTCTGAAAATGAGACTCAACAGAACAAGTTATATGAGATGGAGAAAACCCACAGAAAATAGTTGTATAATGTTTTCTTTTTCTGTTTGCATTCCCTATAACTTAAAATATAGGTGTTAGACTCTCATTATTTATGTAAATTCAGAAACTAAAAAAAAATGACAGTTGGACTTGACATTTTAAAATTCAATCAAGGGGTCAGCAGAATAGCTCACTAGGTAAAGGCATTTGTTACCATTTCTAATAATCTAAGTTTGATCACAAGGTTTAAATGGTAGAAGGAGAAAAACAATTTTTTCAAGGTGTCCATGTTTTCAACACGTATACCGTGGCATGCACATGTCACAAATAAATGAATGAATGTAATTTTAAAACATTTGATGTGAACATTCAAATAGAAAACACAACAGAAAATTTTAAGATAAAGTGGAAATATCTTCTTATTAGATGATATTGGGCACATTCTTTTTTATTCTTTTTTATTGAAAAAAAAAATCAGCCTCCTCCCAGCCTCCCATTTCCCTCCCCCTCCTCTCTCTCCTCTCCCCTCCTCCCACTCTTATGCTCCTCCCCCCACTCCATTCCCCCTCCCTCTCAAGACTGAAAAGCAGTCCAGATTCCCAGCCCTGTGGGAAGTCCAAGGTCCTCGCCCCTCCATCCAGGTCCAGGAAGGTGAGCATCCAATCAGGCCAGGCTCCCACAAAGCCAGTTCATACTGCAGGATCAAAACCAAGTGCAATTGTCCTTGGCTTCTCACCAGCCCTCATTTTTCGCCGTGTTCAGAGAGTCTGGTTTTATCCCATGCTTTTTCAGTCCCAGTCCAGCTGACCTTGGTGAGCTCCCAATAGATCCGCCCCACTGTCACAGTGGGTGGGTCCTAGCTTTCTTGCTCATGTTCTCCCTCCTTCTGCTCCTCCTTTGGACCTTGGGAGCTCAGTCCAGTGCTCCAATGTGAGTCTCTGTCTCTATCTCCATCCATTGCCAGATGAAGGTTCTATGGTGATATATAAGATATTCATCAGTGTGGCTATTTCAGGTTCCCTCTCCTCAGTTGCCCAAGGAACTAGCTGGGGACATCTCCCTGGACACCTGCGAGCCTCTCTAGAGTCAAGTCTCTTGACAACCCTAAGGTGGCTCCCTGAATTAGGATATATATTTCTCTGCTCCTATGTCCACCCTTCCTTTATCCCAACCATCCCATTCCCCCAAGATCCCCCAATCCTGTCCTTCTCATGTTTCTCACCCCAATTCCCCTTAGCCCCATGCCACCTCACCCCCAAGTTCCAAGTTTTTGCCCGGCAATCTTGTCTACTTCCCATATCCAGGCGGATGACTATATGTTTTCTTTTGGATTCACCTTCTTATTTAGCTTCTCTAGGATCACTAATTATAGGCTCAATGTCCTTTATTTATTGCTATAAAACAATTATGAGTGAGTACATCCCATGTTCATCTCTTTGGGTCTGGGATACCTAACTCAGGATAGTTTTTTCTATTTCCATCCATTTGCATGCAAAATTCAAGGTGCCATTGTTTTTTACCGCTGAGTAGTACTCTAATATGTATATATTCCACACTTTCTTCATCCATTCTTCCGTTGCAGGGCATCTAGGTTGTTTCCAGGTTCTTGCTATTACAAATGATGCCGCTATGGACATAGTTGAACAAATGCTTTTGTCATATGATAGGGCATCTTTTGTGTATATTCCCAAGAGTGGTATTACCGGGTTTTGGGGTAGGTTGATCCCGAATTTCCTGAGAAACCGAAACACTGATTTCCAAAGTGGTTGCACAAGTTCGCATTCCCACCAGCAATAGATGAGTATACCCCTTGCTCCACAACCTCTCCAGCAAAGGCTATCATTGGTGTTTTTAATTTTAGCCATTCTGACAGGTGTAAGATGATATCTCAAAGTAGTTTTAATTTGCATTTCTCTGATTGCCAAGGAGGTTGAGCATGACCTTAAGTGTCTTTTGTCCATTTGAATGTCTTCTGTTGAGAATATCTGTTCAGTTCAGTGCCCCATTTTTTAATTGGGTTAATTAGCATTTTAAAATCTAGTTTCTTGAGTTCTTTATATATTTTGGAGATCAGACCTTTGTCTGTTGCAGGGTTGGTGAAGATCTTCTCCCAATCAGTCGGTTGCCTTTTTGTCTTAGTGACAGTGTCCTTTGCTTTACAGAAGCTTCTCAGTCTCAGGAGGTCACATTTATTCAATGTTGTCCTTAATGTCTGTGCTGCTGGGGTTATACGTAGGAAGTGATCCCCTGTGCCCATATGTTGTAGAGTACTTCCCACTTTCTTTTCTATTAGGTTCAGTGTGTTCAGCCTGGTATTGAGGTCTTTAATCCATGTGGACTTGAGTTTTGCGCATGGTGATAGATATGGATCTATTTTCATTCTTCTACAGATTGACATCCAGTTATGCCAGCACCATTTGTTGAAGATGCTTTCTTTCTTCCATTGTAAACTTTTAGCTCCTTTATTGAAAATCAGGTGTACATAGGATTGAGGGTTAAAGTCTGGGTCTTCTATTCGATTCCATTGGTTGACTTTTCTGTTTTTATGCCAATACCAAGCTGTTTCCAGTACTGTAGCTCTGTAATAGAGTTTGAAGTCAGGGATGGCAATGCCTGCAGAAGTCCCTTTATTGTATAAGATTGTTTTGGCTACTCTGGGTTATTTGTTTTTCCATATAAAGTTGATTATTGTCCTCTCAAGATCTGTGGAGAATTTTAATGGAACCTTGATGGGGATTGCATTGAATCTGTAAATTGCCCTTGGTAGAATTGCCGTTTTTACTATGTTGATCCTCCCAATCCAAGAGCAAGGGAGATCCTTCCATTTTCTGGTATCCTCCTCAATTTCTTTCTTCAAAGACTTTTTATACTAGCCAGGGTGCAGGATGCACAGTTCAGGAAGCAGGATACAGGATTCAGGGAGCAAGGTGCAGGGTGTAGGGTGTAAGATGCAAGAATGTTGGTGCAGGGTGCAAGGAGCAGTGATAGTACTCTCCACACATGGATATGCCCTCTCAAACCAAGCATTAATCTGTAATATACCTCCACAGACACCCCCACAGGCCAAACTGAGGGAGAAAATGTGGTGAGATTTCCTCTTCCCAGTTAACTCTTTCTAGTTAAACCACACTCCTAGGTGAAGAGTTAGGTTGCTGATGTAGAAGAAAATAAGCTTATGTTTTCTCTGTTTGCTTCTTTTCCTGATTGGTGATCCAAATGCTCATTCACCAGGCTTAGAGATATGTAAATAATGACTACACTAAAAGAATTCAGCATGTTTTTAGTTGTGTGTGTGTTCCTCCGTGTGTGTGTGTGTGTGTGTGTGTGTGTGTCTATGTGTAAAACAAAGTATTTAGAGAAGAAATGTGGTAGTTCTTGGAGGTCATTAGAGGAGTTAAGTGAAAAGACCAGGAAATAATACAAATACAGAGAACTCACCCATGAAATTCTTAAATATATTTTAAAAACTAAAATTTGATAATTTAATAATGGGCTGGGGAGATAGACCCATGGAAAAAGATTACATGGCTCTAAACAAAAGGACATGATTTCAACTTCTGAGATAAAAAAAGTGGAAGGAGAGAAGTAACTTGTAAAAGGTATTCTCTGAACTTCAAAGGTATATCATGACCTTTAGGTATGCATGTGCACAGACATACTCACACATAAATAAATATAAATAAATAAATACAATTTATAGGGATAGAATTAGATTCACATAGTAAAATATATAAGACAGAATTTTTAGTTATCCTAGGCTATGTTTGTAGACCAGTTCCTATGAAATTTCATATATATGATAAGCAATAAAATGACCTGTGAAAATTTACTTTGTTTTTGTTTATAACTGCATATTTATTTTCATGAACATTCTCTGCTTCATGTATTTCTTTGTTATATAAAAGAGACGCAGGTAATTTTAACAATAAATATTCAATGGATATTGAAAGTAGAAAAAAATTTAATCTCATTCTCCAATGGTAAATATAAATAATTAAGTTAAAAATATAAAGAATAACAAAACTTTTGTTAGTATGCAATTTTTTTCCTCTGAAGAACAAAGAATAGTAAACCGTGAAATTGTCACCAACTGTTTCAGTTTGAATAAAGATACACTCCACAAATAGTTGACTCATTTTTGTTTTCAAAAAAGAGAATAAATGATATTGATATGACCTTGCATACCATTTAAATACTCTGAGGTGCTATCAGAAATTAGAATATATTTCATGCTTTAAGAAGCCCACATTTTTTTCTGTTAGTATAGGAGGCCAAAAGCCCAGGATGGTCTGTTGCGACTGCCTCGACCAGCAAGGAAGACACAACACAGGACTCTTCTTTCAGCAGCTTATTCAGGAACCTTGAACAATCTTCGAATTTTGGGGAAAACCAACCCACAGCTAAAATAGCCTCTGGGTAGCCAGCCCCAGGAAGCTATGTGGGAAATGCGGATAGGTCCACGGAAGCAAGCCACAATCTCAGCCTAGGCCATATATGGGATAGTACATGACTGAGAGCACATAACCACGAGGGAGTGGAGGGCAGAAACCAGCGCCATCGTCAAGGCATGGTACAAAACAGCTCTCTACAATGGTAGGACTCATGGGGTCTGATCTGTGGTGGGCCTGACCACTGGTTTGCACTTGGCCATGTCTCCTAGACACTTCACTGTGGAGGAAGGAGTGAAAGTTAAGTCCACCTATCTCATTATATAGTAGCACTGATTCTGCACCTGAGGACTCAAACCTTATTTACTTGTTGGTGACTGAAGTCTCCTCCTCTTGGCATCTGGAGTTCAGGTCTATCACATAATTGAAGGAAGATGCAGGTAGTATTTTGTAATGTTCTATAGAACAGCAAAAGGCATCCTTGTTTTCATGATAATAGACAGCATATGAGACCTGTTAATGTTGTCATAAATATTTCCAGCACTTGGCTCGATTATTTGCTAATCCTTTCATTTCATCCTTTGTTTTCTTGCTAAATTTTTAGTGTCTTTTCTTATAATTTTGGTTGTGAGCATAGCCTTTAAGAGCTGAGTCTTATCACCAGCCCTTAGTTTCTTGTCTAAATGCCGTAGTAAAAGAACCTGAAAAATAACAGAACCTAAGGGTCTTATAGAGTTTGTAGCAGAGTTGTCTTTGTGATTACACTGTCTGTCTTACTGATCTTAACTGTGCCAATAACTTGTGACACTCTGATTATAACTCAGTGTCTTACATTTTTTTCTTCTGTATAAACAGCTCTTCAACAGAAAACACAGCTATTAATTGTGACTGAACAGACAACCAAGGGTATCAACTACATAGGTAGCACCATCATTCTCTTTTGGTCTAGACAAAAGGATGATAGGTAACATGCCAAGTAGTTTTAATCAGTATTGTCAGGGAAACACATGTCTTGGAGTCAGGAATAGAAGTTAAGGAGAATAGAGAAAAACATACACCATAGGAAAAAAGCATTCCAGACACTGGTAATATATAAACAGGGACATAAGGAATAATTTTCAAAGGCAGTAAGAAACTGACGAAGGGTTATGCTTTCATATAATTAGAGTGAAATAAAATAGACTATATAGTTCTGCATAATTACTACATTTTAAAAATCTATGGTCATTACACTTCCTAGAGTTCACACAGTCTGGGAATAGCATCAAGGGTATCAGCCAGAGAGAAGTCTCTTTTCGGAACAGCAAGACTGCGGATCAGCCAAGAGAAGTCTCTTCTTATTCACAGCAGCAGAAAAGTTGGGCTTTATTTTTTTTTTCATTGAAGGATATTCAAATACACAGAAGACATTGAAAGTAAAAAAAAAAAATCAAGATAATTAAAAATAAAAATTGTTCCCAAACCCCAATTATATAATTAGTGAAAATATTTTTAAAAAGTAAATACTTTTTCAGATATTAAATTGTTATTTCTAAGGCCCTTTGTTCCAGAACAAAAATATCATGGTACAGGGCATTCTAGGTGGAAATAATTTAGTGTTTAGATGTGTATTGTAAGAGGATGAAAACACTTCTGAATAGCAATGCTGTGTTAGAGTTGACATCTCTCCTTAGCTGGCCCTCAAAGACACAGGTCAGAAGACTATATGGCCGGCCTATCATGCATTTGTGAATCTCAATCAGGGTCAGAGGTAACTCTCTGCGAAGTTAAAGATATGCTTCCACATAGACATAAAATAAACACATATTTTTGCTACTCTGCCTTTTAAACAGTGTTGTTTTAGTTTGTCCTTTCTCTAACATTTCCAAGTAAATAATTTGATGTAGGTAACTGTACAGTACAAAATATTTTTTAGAGCAGTGAAATGATTCTAAAACATTACTTTGCTGTCAAATGCATTTCATAATACACATGGCAAAACTGACAGACTGTAAACCACCAAGAATGATCCATCACTCAAAGATGAGCTTGTAGTGGCAATGATACCAATGAAGCCCATCAGTTATGACAAGTATCTCCGCGTGAAGGTAATAAGAGGAGAATCTGTGTTTATACTGAAACACTATGTTTGAGAACGCTTGTGCTTTCCAATGAATCTAACATTTCTGCAAAATAGTCTGTTTTTAATCACTAGATTTTCAAGTAAAAAGACAAGATCAAAAACTCAATTTTTTTTTTTTTTGGTTTTTCGAGACAGGGTTTCTCTGTGGTTTTGGAGCCTGTCCTAGAACTAGCTCTTGTAGACCAGGCTGGTCTCAAACTCACAGAGATCTGCCTGCCTCTGCAAAAACTCAATTATTAATCTCTGGAAATTATTATTACCTTCTATAATTTAGTTTTCTATAACATGTACTTCCTCCCAAATATGTTGATTTAGAAGAGAATTGAATACAAACCAATATCTTGTTATTCCTATAGAGCCTCCTTTTAAATCCAAACTTCCATTAATATATTTGCAAGTCCTTATGCTACCAAGCACAGTATTAGCATTTTATAATGATTATAAAAATATGTTCCATGTCCATTTATCTGTCCTTTATTCTTTCTCAGAGTTATGTATTTTCTGTATCTTCTGTCATCACCTGACAGTATGTCTCCAGGAACAATTTATCACCCTTTTCCACTGTAGCTTTGTTGGTATTTTCACATACTAGAGTGTACCCAGGGCATGTTCCTCATTGCTCTTCCTATTAAGTTTTTTTTTTTTTTAATATCCTGAATTCTGTAGCTTGCTCTTGTTTTCATCTCTTATTTTGAGCAAAGCACAGGCAGAATCTGGTGTGCTTTGATAAACACTGCAGACAGAGGTGGTCAGCTCCTCTAAGACATGGTATAGTTTAAAATGCATTAGGAAACTAAACAAAAAACAGGAACAATGACAATTTACGACTAATCGATATATTAGAAAAGTCCCCCTGAGACATCTGAAGACAGGGTGTTCACTCTCCCAGTTAACTTTGTCTAACAAAATGCTGTTTTAATTACTTATTATTGGTTCTTCTGACACCATCATATAAAAAATACCGATTATCGGATTTAGTGTAGTTAAGTCTGGTTCTGTAATTTAATCTTTTGCTACAATGTTGTATATTACAATGTGAATTTGAAAACTTTAATCACAAAATATTCAATATTTTATTAATGGTGATTGCTCTCTTAGTTGTGGGTTCTACTCCTGTGATAAAACACCACAAACAAAGAAATTTGCAGGTGAGTTCATTTCAATATTCAATTTATAAATCCAAAAAAGATAGGCAAACTCAGGAACTCAGGGCAGGAAACCAGAGTCAATAAATGGAGATGGTGTCATAAGAGAATGTTACTTACTGGTTTGCTCCCATTACTTGCTCAAGCTATTCTTTCTAGTATATTGGATTACATCATTTATCAGTCAAAAAAAACTGGATCACACATTTTACAAGTGGTCAATATGATTAGGGAATTTTAGCAATTAGAGTTTCTTTCCCCAGATGACTCTGGCTTGTATCAAGTGGACATAAAAAAGCCAACTATGCTTGCCCACATTCATAATTCAGGAAAATTTTATAATGTTCATTTATTAAATTTATGTTTTCATTTTTATTCTTTATTTATCAAAAATAAATGAATATAAGACCTCATAAAGTCTTTAAGCTTCAAATGTTCATAATGTTATCTTTGTAACTCACTTATGTGGGTGCAAACCATGATAAGCTAAGTGTGGGCAGTCACCCAGAGGAAGTTCATAACTTCCAAATATTATCACCTGGGACTCTGGCCATCAATAAATTTAAATAGAGTCCAGAATCTCAGTAGTTTACCCTGAGGCAATGCTTGGTTGCAGGAGGAACCTCAAGCTGAGATTATCTGACCCCCAACAAGAACAGACTATTCAAAGGAAACACCTGGCATTCCAAGCACTGTAGATAGGAACACCTGCCAGCAAACATTCATCAGGATACCCTAGACAAATGTTAGCCAATCATGGATCTTAAAACCTCAGAAACCCCTCACCCCCACCTTTACTACTATGAAACCTTATTCTAATTGAGCTTGTGGCTTTCCGGTTATTCCAATACGTTAGATATGCGGAATGACTGAGTTTGCAAACTTGATTAAAAAAAAAAAAGCCTCTTTACTTTTACAATATGGGACTCCATTTTCTTGCTGGCTTTTGTGGGGACTTAACAGACTTGGCCATAAGAACTTTCTCACACACTACAGATCTCTTTAGATTCATTACCTGCAAGTTCTCTGGTTGTAGAGTCAGAATCTGTACACTCCTATGAACGATTAACTTAGGCCTTCTACTTATACGTGGCAGTTTTGTAACTGGGACAACTTGCAGAACTCCTCATACGGGTGTGAAAGACCTGGATAACTCCAGACCCCTCTAGCAGGAAAAATAGAGTCCAAATCTAGGTTCAGTGACTCTGTTTCAGGAACTAGCTGAAGATAAAGTTAGATAATAATCTTGAGAATACTCTTGAGAAACACGGAGTTGCCCCCTTGTGATTATCACTGGTATTTTTGGAATTTTCATTGACACCCTCCCTATCCCTTTGGATTACTGGGTTGTAGTTTCTTCCCTTAAAAAATCCTTCTCCCAGTTACTCAGGGTTGAACTCCTCCCCTGTGTGTTACGAGTCTCGGCCTCAGTGCACTGGTTCCTGCCTGTCAAATAAACCTCATGTGATTGCAGCAAAGATGGTCTCTCATGAGTTACTGGGGGGGGGGGGGGTTGTGTTATCCCGAGACTTGATTGAGATTCTCTCCATACCGGGGGTCTTTCAGGTGCAGGGGCTATACCTAATGCTTTGGCTGACATTTCCAGACACTGTTTCTCATACTTGGTTGCCTTGTCTAATCTTAATACAACAGTAACTACTTAGTCCTACTGCAACTTTATATTGAAGAATTTTGTTGACATTTGCCAGAGACCAACCACTCACTGAGCAGAAACTGAGGAGCAGAGGATTGGGTGGAGGGAATGAAAGGAGAGAAGTCAGCAGAAACTGTTGTCAAGTTATAAAATAAATACATAAATTTAACTAGTAAAACCCAAAAACAATAACAAAAAGATTCATTATTTTATAACCTTATGACTTTCATAAAGTTAATGAAACAGTATTTTGCTTATTTTTAATGTTATGGTTTTGGCCCCTGGTCCCTTTAAGAGACAAGCCATGCCCAATCCCTCCCCCATTGGCTGAGGCAGGCTGATCTTCAGCTTCTGGCCTGAGCTCGCTCTCTTTTCCATCTTTCTCTCGGAGAAGCAGCTTCGCTTCTGCCTCTCTCCCCACTTCTCCAATTCTCCCCTTCTCTGTCTCTTTCTCCTCTTCTATCTCTCTCTGTCTGTCTCTCTTCCCCCTTCATCATTTCCCCTCCACAACCTCCTGAATAAATATTCAACCTCACTCTGTAAGTCGTGTCTATCCATGTCTCTGTCTCCTGCCTGCCTGGCATGTGTCTCCCTGCCTGGGACCAGCCACTGCTCCAGGACTGGCAGCCATCTCTGGCTGCTCCCAGAGCCTGCTGCCTGCTGACACATGGCCCGCCACCACTGCTCGGGGCACCGCTCTGGGACCGGCAGCTGTCTCTGCCTGGGACTGGCTGCTCCTAGGGCCCACTGTCTGCTGCCACATGGCCCACTACTACCATTTGGGACCTACAGCATTTCTGCTGCCTACTGCCACTGGGGATCTTGCAGCATTAAAAAAATACATATAAAATTTAATATGAAGAGAACTATCAAGATTTAATAACAAATTAACTAATTTAATTTTCTGATTATTATATTTATTTGCATTTTTAAATGATTCATTGAATTTCTCACATTGCTGTGCTTTCTCTTTCTCTATCATCTTTCTCATTTTCTCTTTCCTTCCAATGTTTATGTTTTGTATTAAATTTTGATGCAACGATTTGTTGGTTACTAACAGTTGAGAGAATTTGTTCTAACTGCAGCAGCATATACGTTAATGAATTTGTGCCTTGATGGGTACTTGAAGGACTTTTTTTCTAGAGTTGTATTCATTAAAATCTAATTAGAATGTATATGAATGAAACAATGTATGGAAATTTTGTTTTCCTGAAAAGTAGCTCCAGAGAAGAATCAACAAAGCTAAAATTTAGACTATATTAAAATTGTGAGTGTATAACTGTGTGTGTATGTGTATGAATGTGTGTGATATTTATTCAAGCCATATTCCCTAAGATTTCTTTTTTTCTTTGTTGTCTTGCAGTTTAGTACAAGACTAAGGACTAATTATTTGTAAAGTTGTCAAAACCTCTTACCAATTTGTGATTTTAGTTATTTTTTCTTCAAATTAAAACCATTGCTTTTTAAAAAAAAATGTACAAACCAACATAATTCAGAGGAAAATTAATTCAGTTAATGAAAAGACAGATTTTAAAGGTTATATGAATATATTTGATAATATTTTAAGAAATATATTTATTTGAAGGTTTTATCTGACTAAATTATTAAAGGGAAAACATATGCTTACATAAAACTATATTGTTTGTCCACATAATAATTTTAAGAATGTAAACATATTGTCAGGATTATGTTACACACTGTAAATTGAACCTCTTATGGAACTATTATTTTTCATTTTTTTATTTAAAACAATTTTTAAAATTAAATATGTTTTGATCATTTTCTTCCCTTCCCCTAAGTCTTACCAAGTCTTCTCCCTGGTTTGTACCCATCTAACTTTAATTTGTTCTCAAAATGCAAACAAAAAACAACTACAATGAAACCCCCAAAACCAAATAAATAAATAAATAAAACAATACTCAAAAGAAACAAAGCAAAGCAAACAAGAAAACAAAACAAAACAAACAAACAAACAAAAAAACCCCACAAAACTGTAACCAAATAAAAACACACAAAAATGTGGTGGAGTTTTTGTATGTTTGTCACATAATGATGAACATGAAACCTCCTTCAGGCTGGTTGGTAGACCCAGTTTCAAAATAGAAAACTAATTTTCCCTCTCCCAGTAAGTATAAATGAGAGTTCAGTTGCTAACCTTTACCAGAGTGGCTAGATTTTCATTCATTTGTTTATTTTAAACATAACAAAATAAATCATAAGTTAAGATAAATCTACCACATCAAAGTTGGACAAGAAAAAACATCCAAAGGCAAAGTGTCCAAGAGAAGGAACAAGAGTCAGATATACACTCAGAATCCTATAAAATCTGGGAGCCATTTTATATACTCAGAGCACCCGATGTAGACCTGTGCATGGTGCCTCTCTCTCTGTAAATTTATTTGTGCTTTACTCATGTTTTTTTTTATTAATAGGGTCTAGTTTTCTCAGTGTTCTCCATCTCCTTTCATTCTTAGTCTTTTTCTGCCTTCTACAATTTTCTTTATTGTAGATAAGGGCATGGGGGAGTCCATATTTGGATTCGTAGTCTGAGTTGATGAGGATGACTGACCATGTCTTTTCCTATTCATATGGTGGTCCTTAGCTGACCAGCTCAAGCTCTTTCAATCACATACTTAATTCCCAAAGTTTCCAGAGAAACTGGCTGGTTGTTTTCAGTCTCACCATTGAGGAGGCAACTACCGGGAGATGAGGGATATCATTAAAAATCTCTTTACAAATATAGAAAGTGGATGGGAGAAAAACAAAGAACTATACAGGAGGCTTTCCAAGGAAATGATTGGCTATGCAAAAAAAGGGCAACACCATTAGAATGACTTACTGCAGAGATGATCAATCTGGCAGAAGAAAGAAGGAACCTAAAGAGAAACAAAGAGGCAATCCACATGGAGCAAAACACAACACTCTGTGCAGGAAGGTAAAAGTAGAGTGAGAAGGATTGGGAGCTGTATATACAAGGTATATGCAAAGAGCTTGAAAAGGCTAAACTCTATAATAAACCACATCTTGTCTACAAAGCTATCAGATAAATAATTGCCAGATACACTCCTCAAATTCAGGTGATTAAAGATGGACAAGGTCATTTATTAACAGAACCAGGTGAAGTAAAGCAAAAATGGAGACATTACTTTGATAACCTATACAATGACTCTAATGCTGACAATATAGACTAGAATGAGAAGCACTTTAGCAGCCATTCAAACACCAGAGTTGAGGAAATATTAAATATTGACAGGAGCAAGGCAAATGAAACTATCAAGACAGAAAAAGGCTTGAAATCCCCAGGAGTGGATGACATCACAGAGATATGGGAACATGAAGTAATTCCTATGGAATGGACGTGCTCAGTTGGTGTGGGAGAATTGTCTGTATTCTGTCAATCATGTTTCAAATAAACATTGATTGGCCAGGCAGGAAATACAGGCAGGAAAACCAGACAGGAAGTAGAAATGATGTAACGAGAACAGGAGAATTCTGGGAAGGAGGAAGTTGATTCCTTCCACTCCTGCCCAGACCACTGAAGCAGCAGGATGTGATCTGCCCCACTGAAAAAAGGTACTGAGCCACATGGCTAACATAGATCAGAAAAATGTGTTCATCAAGATGTGAGAGTTAGCTAGTGAGAGGCTAGAGCTAAGGGGCCAATCACCTTATACTTTATGGAGACCTATGTGTGATTTTTCTCTGGGACTAAATAGTTGTGGGGGACCTGGTGGGAGGTTTGCTCTTCGAGCAGAAGAGGGAAGGGGACTTGATCGGGGGAGGGGGAGGGAAATGGGAAGCGGTTGCTGGGAGGAGGCAGAAATCCTTAATAAATAATTAAATAAAAAAAAGAAGTGATTAAAAAAAAAAGAAAACAACAAACAAGCAGGCCTGGCCCTTCAAGCAGGAGCACTCATGTCACACTCAGTCATAATCCCCACACATAAGAAGAGGAACAAGCTCAAATTACAGGGACATTAATTTGTTATGCTTAAGCAGCAAGATCTCCTGCACCATTATCCTGCAATGGATCAAAGGCAGAACAGAGAAAATTCTAGCAGAAGCCCAGTACAGATTTAGAGCTAACTGGAGCACAATTGATCAGATCTTTACTTTGAGACAACTGGCAGAAAAACACGAAGAACTTGTTACCTCAACTTCAGGAAGGCATTTGGCAGAATTTGGAGGAGGGGACTTTGGAATACAATGAGGTTCTACAGATTCCCGGAGAAAATCATACTACTAGAAAATGCCTCTAAAGATACCTTTGCAGCAGTCAAAGTCTATAGTGAATTAAGTAATTAGTTTAAGAAGATCATAGCATTTTTACCGAGATTCATCTTCTCATCACTATTCTTTAATATATTCCTGAAATTCATAAAACCAATACCCCTGGAGGATGAGGAGTTTGGTAGCAGATAGGTGGTATGCGTATCAATAACTTGAATTTTGCCAATGTTACAGCACTACTTACCAAAAGTCCAAATGAGCTGCAGGCCATGGTAAATAGAGTTCTGAAAGTAAGTGAAAATCTTGTTATGAAAGTAAGCATTGAGAAGACTGAGAAAAAAAACATCAGAATGGCACTGATCGTTTTAACATTGTATGTAATAAAGAATCAAAATAATCAACTTTGTCTACCTGGGAGGAAACTTCATTTCAAAGGAGGGAACTATTTCAGATGTCAAGAGTTAGATAGTGATAGTGAAGACTATATTCCAGTCACTAGGAAAGCTTTGGTCAGCAAGAGACATAACAACAAGAAAATTAGAAATTGAGACACTTTACAAAAATTACAATATGAAACACTTGTCTTGAGCTGCCTTTTTTACAACTCTGAAACCAGGACAATGAAAGGCTCCTCAGACTGAATATGTTTAAAATTTCATGTCTCAGAAGATTCTAGGAATCACACAAAAAGATAGACTGGGCAGTGATGACATTAAAAAAATATCTCTAAACCGGGCGGTGGTGGCACACGCCTTTAATCCCAACACTCCGGAGTCAGAGGCAGGCAGATCTCTCGGAGTTCAAGGCCATCCTGGTCTACAAAAGCTAGTTCCCGGACAGGCACCAAAGCTACAGAGAAACGCTGCCTCGAAAAACCAAAAAAAAAAAAAAAAAAAATCTCTATCTACAGAAAAAAGTAAACTACAGTATATGGCAATGGCACTTTGAGATACTTTGGCTGTGTTAAGACAATGAATGACAGCACTGTTTTTAGAAGTACAAGAGATAAGGCAAAGGGAAAGCCCAAACAATGCTGGACATTCAGCATTAAGAAAGACTGTGGAATCTTGGGTATGACAATAACACCAAGATCTAAGACTGCCAAAGATAGGAACTACCGAATAACTGCCATAAATGGACTATCCATGCATGCTTAAGCATTGTTGAGGCATAAACGAATGTATGAGATAAGGGTACGAGTTTTGTCACTGTATATTCTAAATCCATAATGCCTTCCTCCAGAGTTTTGTTGAAACATTGTTATATTTACATTATGTAGTATGAAATAGTTTGGTTTTATAAATCTAAGAGCTTTAAAATCTTTGACATGATAAATTGTGTATATTTTTTCCAATCAATAACTAGAGTTTTGTTTATAATTTTACCTCTACTGAATAAAACATTTATATCAATTAGTTGCAGTTTCCAAAGTTAAAATAAACTTCATATATTACATGTCAAAACCACAGAAACTTTGTGATATTAAGATTCTGATAACTACATAAATGATTCACTGTTTATTTTAATAAAATTTGACAAAAAGAATTCTATCTGTTTATCTTTGAAGTCTTACTCTAAACAAAAAATAAAAAGATGGATATATACATTTGTATGCACATGTTTACATATGTATATATACTTATAATTAATTAATAGAGACAAATATTCAGAATCATAAACCAATGATGCTTTAAATGATATTTATAGCTTTCTTATTCTCAAATACATTAAAGACTGCCTTGAAAAGAAGATTCTAAAAATGTATATCATTTTAGTGTAATTATGGATATACATTTATAAAACATCAATACCACAATTATATATCTTAGAGTCAAGTTTTCTATTTTATGATAGTAAAACCAGCTGAATTTATGGACTGAATACAAACTGATGTTTATTTTTTTGGCAAAAAGTTAAAGCTATGCAAAATGAGTGTGATGGACTGATTTGTTCAATTTTTCTTTTTTCCAGTGATTTCTGAAACACTTATCTTTGATTATTGCTCAAAAATCAGAATTATTTTCATTTTATCATCCCAAATAATGCCATCAGGATTTATACTCTGCCATGAATCCCTAAAGTCATAAAATGTTAAATATTTATTATTATTTAGTCTATCATTTCTAAAAATTAACATTATAATTATGTATATATGATCTTTCAGGCTAGTGTATATTATATGACTTCTGTGAGCAAATCATTCATTTTTCAATTCTGTATATAATTGCATGCATACAATATACGGTAAGAAAATAATGCAAAAATAAAATCTGAACAAAATTTGACTCCATTACCATATCGTTTGTTAACTGTAGGAATACCGATACCTTTATTCTTATATTATTTACTTATATCAATGTATATACTTTATTAGAATAAAAGTCATATAAATTTATCTTTGATCATTTCTTCACTTTTTAGTTACAAGATTCTACATATTATTTTGGTCTTTCCATTAATTATTTTGTGGATGTTTTTAGTGGTAATATACATACTTTCCTAAAAATTGGATGACTAGAAAATTTCTAAACCTTCATAAAATAAAAATTCTACAAAATCATCAGGCTGTATTTATTTTTATATTGGTTGGTGGTGAATGTATTTGTTCTTACATATGTGCTATATCATATTTTAAAAATCAAAGTACTCATTGATAAAATTAGCTCTCTTCTTTGAGCATATAAGTTCTGGTGATATAATTTGGGTCATCAGGCTTGGCAGCAAGAACTCTTACTTGTTGAGCTCAGGATGTCACTAGCCCAGGATCCTGTAAATAAGTACTGTGGCAGAAGTTTAATGAGGATACCTGTGTTCCATTCCCTGTTGAGACAAGAGGTTCATTATGAGATTGTGGATCTGTCCCTATGGCTAAGACAGTTGGAATGATGCGATGTCTCTTTCCTTGCAGTCATTATGTTGGTCACCTCTGTGTTCACATTCTTTTCTCCTTTTGTAAACAGTATCTAGCCTTCCAGGATTTCTATTTAAATTTGTTTAAATAGCTAGCTGGTGTTCCAAGGGTAATAATAATGGAAAGTTTTAATGTCTTTTAAAATGTAGACTGAGAAGTAATCTCTGCTTTGCTCTGTTGGTTAAGAGTAAATGATGGGACTGATTCAGAGTTAATGGAAGATAATGACTTCTAAGCTTGTGGCTTCTTAGTGGAATCTTCCATTGGAGAAGACTTCATAAAATCAAGATAACAATGATAAGCAATGGCTATTTTCAAAAGAAATAGCCATTTAGAATGTATGTGCTGTTTAATTGATATTTCTCATCTGAAAAGAATTAGTGCAATTGAATTTTATAATATAGTTATGAAGAATTGTGAGTTGTTCAGCAAATAGTAGGTGTAGACTTCTAGTATGTTTTTGCTTTGAGTGTTTTGGCATCTGTAAGATGATTTTTTTAAGAAACCTCATATAATAATAATATATATGAGATAATATAACTATTATCTAACTAATTCAATAATAACTAGAATCACTCATGCTTTAATTTTTAACAAGTAAAGAATAATGTGAAATTGTCAAACTATTTTATATTTCTGATGATTATTAATATTTGTTTCTCTAATTTAAAAATTGTTAAAACTTTTATGTATAATGTCATTGAAACATGTTTCAATTAAACCTACATTAGAAAGATACATATCTTAGCAGAAACAGGATAATTTTTCTCTCTAAATGATTTCAATATTGGAAAACATAATCCTATAGTACTTCAACTTTGTATAATCAATGTTAGTAACAACTTGTGATTATTTGTAATAGTAGAGGGGCACTATGTTAGAATGTGATAGTGATTGTTTTAGTAATTTTGGTCAGTAAAAGCATGTACACCTGTACATATCACCTTTGTACTTCTTTTATATTTATTATCAATAACTTAAGGTGGACTCTTGGACTTTCTAACTTTAGATTTTCTTATAACATATGGGTTTATATTTTTTATAACTTTTAAATTTATATTATTTTCCAAAATTTGTTTTGCTTTAAAATACACTAAAGTTTTGGCTGCAGAAATGGCTAAGAGTTTATATGATGGTCCAACTGCTCAAGACTAGAATTTGGGTTTCCATAAACTATATCAAGGCATTTAAGGTTTCCATAAGCTACATATTTCTTGCAAGCAAGATGGCTCAATGGGTCAAGGTGATTGCCAAACTTTCTGGTGATCTGAGTTTCGTTGTTGGAACCCACATGGATATGGAAGGAGAGAACCAGCTCTACATTTTTCCCTCCACAATACACATACACAAACTTATATATACATTGTATTTGGCATCAATCACTTATAAATTATTCCAGTGTTGGTCAGGGAGTTTTCCCTTTAGTTGTCTTTCTGATTATCTGATTACCTAACACAGTAATTCCTAGGTTCAGTTCTATAGTCTGTCTCAAAAAAAATGATAAATTATACTACAGAAGTCATTATGACATTGACTTCTGGCCTCCATGTATAATCCAACATACTCCATATATATAAGCACACATATATGTGTCAAGGACACAAAGAATAAATAAACCAATTAATAACAATGTATTGATTTGGTGTAGATAATTTTATTTTAGTAATTTAAGGCATCTGTGATGAAAGTTTTCCAATTGAAATATTGAGAAGTCAACACATTCTTCTCAATTTCTAAGTTACAAAATTGTTTTGCCTACAATAGCTCCAATGAGTACAGGAAAATGACAGACATCTAGCCGTGCATCTTAGTAATTAGTTAAGTGCTTGTCATGTAGCATTAAGGAACACATTGATCGTTATATCTCTTGAGGAAGCAGATAACTGAATTTGAATTTAACCCAAATAAATGCTCCCTAAACAAAATTATTCATTAATACTTTCATTTAACTTGTGTTTAAAATATTTACTTTTAAATTTTTACATGGCTGAATGACAATGCTTTAAAAAAAAATGTATGTACTCCTTTTGCTGGCTTTAGCAAGTCTTTTTCATGTCCAGCAGAAAAGGCTGAAAGTCAGATAGCAACTGAATTGCACCACATAAAACAGAGCCCCAGATGTCAGGACTGATACAATGCCAAGGAGACAGAACTATTTACAAGCAGGTTGAAGATCTAGAAGAGACACTGGAAGTTAGCTCCATTAATCGAATAAATCTTGCCTCTAGATTATGTTCTTTTGTTGCTATCAATTCAGAATGGAGGCAGACATGCCCAGTAGTCTAGCTGGAATCAAAGGCAAAGTCTCACTCTTTCCTTTTCCTTTATATGTTTTATCTATCAACCTGCAAATTAGGCAGTTATTTTTGCTTCTTGTTTTATTTTTGGACATTCATTATAATAATACAATTTCTTTTGAACCTCTTTAGTCTCATGATAAATTTACCATCTATACAAAATATTTAATTTAGAAGTCTAATATGCTTTTCTCGGGTCAAATATTTACTTATATTTTTAGTCAGATAAAAATGTATCACATCACTAAATTATTCCAAATGTCATCATAATTTAAAGATTATAAATATAAAGTGATAAAATATGCAAATATAATTTTAATATCCATAACTTCAGGATATTTTTACATAGCAATTGTTATCATTATTTTAAAGTATAATTATAAAATATGTAATTATATGGTTTTTAAAGTTAAGAAAATATAATTAGCTTGCAAGCAAAATGAAACTAGCACATTTTTAGATAAATATAAAACTTTCATTCAACTGTCATGAAGAAAATGAAAACACATGTTCACATTGACTCAGGATATTGTGCAGCCCAAGATGGTTCTAAAATTGTATCCTAATGCTTCAGTACCCTGAGCTCTGAAATTGCAGGTGTGTTTTTCCATAAAAGCAAGTTATAGTACTTTGTGTAAGACTAGGTATCTAGGAGTTGGAGGAAGCCTCTGCTCCTGAAATGCATGCTTGGTGACTTGTCTGATGAAAGATAGGTTGCTTGCTGTTTCCAGGTCTAGAAAAGCCTGCGCTTAGGGAACTCGCATTGCTCTACAAAGCTAATTGCTCTCACAAGCAAAGAAAATTATCATTATAGGATTTTAGGAATAGCACATCTTTATGACCTTTTCCAGGGACCCGTGAAATAAGGAGACAAATAAAATAGAAGCTTTAATTCAGTTGTTGCCTGGCTTGTGGCTCCAGGCTTGTGGATATTGTGCTTTGGCTCTTTTGTGTAAGTCTTTGGTTTCATGAAGATTTCTTAACTGGCATTACTTATAGATCATTTTGGTGTTTTGAATTATACCATGTCTCTGCATCTTTTCTTTAATTTTAAGTGTTATCTTTTATTCTTAACGTTGTGTTCTGCTTTGCAAGTTTATTTTGTTACTCATATGACTCTGTCTTTCCTATCTCCCATCCTCCTCCCCATATTCTCCCTATTCTCTCTTTCTTCTTATCCTTTTACAGTTTAATTTTTTTTTTTTTGGAACAGGGTCTTACTCTGTATTTCCGGGTGCCTTCAATTTGCCTGAGATCTTCTAACCTTTGGCTCCCAAGCGCTATGATTACAGGCATGCACCCTATTCTCTTAATGACTCCCGATTAAGCATGTGTGTAAATTGGGAAAACCCTGGAAACTTCAAATCCATAAGCAGTCAGAAAATTAGGAATCTAAACCATAAGGGTGTTTGAAATGATTATTTCACCTCAAAAAAGATTTATATTGATTTTACATAATTTAGTTCATATGGAAGGTAAACAGCATATAAATAGATACAAACACAAGATTTTTGGTAGACCTGATGCAAAAAAAATCTGCTTAATAAAAATGTTTTGACAAGTGGGATGAGAGCATATTTCTGATTCAATAAATATTTTTCCACAGATAGTAACTTTGTTAGGTTGAGATTTTACCTCTATATCATTGATTACAGTCCTGATTTTGACAAAAAGTTGCTTTTTCATATTCCTACATTTTTCATTATTGTGAATTAAGCTACGATCATACTTTCACTTATTTTTTAATAGAAATGAGGAAATGTGATGCAGGAACATCACAGAGGTTAAGCCTTTGATTAAGGATTTGGCTAACTTTAATTGACTCTTCATGAAAGTCTCATTTTCCTATATTATCCCCATCCCCTAAAATATTACATAACAAGTTTAGTTCTTTGACATTTTAACATAATTTCTGTGTTGGTATCTTTATTTCCAGTGTGAGGAATATTGTTATATTTGTAACAAACAATGGCAGTTTGCACTGCCTAATAGAGGACTGTGTACATCAATTATAATCAGTGCCCATTTGATTGCTCAATTCATCTATTTACTTCTTATAATTCATGACTAAGAAAGAAAACAATTAAGACTCTTGAATTTAATGGTTCACAACATGGGAATGTAGAAATGTGATTAGGTAAATTTGTCAATAAGCTCATCTGCTTTGTCTCAAATAGGAATAAGATGATCTGAATTCAATTTCCAGAACCCACATAAAAAGTAGATGTGGTTATGTATATTTGTAATTTCAGTATGAAGGAAGTAAATATAGAAAAAGGCCTAGATTAGATTTTTCTCCCTCACCAGTATAGACAAATGAATAAACTTCAGTTTTACTTAGAGAACATATCTCAAAAAATAGGGTCAAGAATAATTGAGAAACAAAAGTGGTATGGACTTTTACATATAAATTTATATACAAGCATCCACAAGAAACACATATACACATCATGACTTCATATGCATGCATTCATCAAATAAGTATACACACACATACATGCAAGCACGCACATGCACACAATCCTATCCATGTAAAGTTTGCTGTACACATGAGCTTATCATGGTTACTTATAGGAACACAACTGTATACTACCAATGAATTTCCTGGAGAATTTACTGATAGCTACACCATCGATATGTTTCACCTTACTAATAAGTTACATTTTTTTATATGTTATTCAAACATTGGGTTGAGAAGGATACCTCACAATTTGCAAAGGTCTTATGAGAATATCATTAGTTTGTGGCTTTTTTGAGCCCTTTAGAATTCTTCTTTGAGCGATTTCTTAATAGGAACTTTTCGTCTAATAGTCTTCATAGGAGTTTCCATTTTCATCCAATAGTCTTTAAGATTTCAGTCCACTTTGGGCATGGTTTCATGTAGTATAAATGCAGATGTAAAACATTCACAGGCCTCTTGGCTGCTGAATTTGGTTCCCATTCCCAGCGCATTCAGAGTACTGCAGATGGCTATACTTTCTGTGAGTTCACCCCCTATTAAATAAACCTTTATTATACTCCATGCTGGGCTAGTGTTGGGACTATTTTATTATAAATTGTAACATATTGGCACCATGTACCTAGAATCCACAACTGCTGAACTACCCACACAGCTGAGTTACCTCTTTGGCATCCAGCTGCAAACCATTTGGCTGGCCCACCACGCACAGCAGTAACTTGGCAGTTTCCTGCTTACCATTCAAATGACTTGCTTCCCCCTACTAAGTGGTTTGCTTCTCTGATTTCTGCCAGGCCAGCTTTAATCAGGCTTAGATCTGTCTGTGGGAACAGGGGCAGATCTGTTCATTCACAGTTCAGATCTGTGAATGACTGGCCCAGCCCCAGTCAGTAAACTCATGGCTTGCAACTGCTTGAAAGCTCTAAGTTCCAGTCAAACCTTCTTAGATATGGAATTGATTTAATTGCTTTTAATTTGTTAGTATATTTCTTAGTATTTAAGCAGCTGCACCACAGAACTACAGCAGAACTGTTAGCACCACCAGCAGTCACATTGAGTTCCCTCACATCGTGTCTGCAACCACGGCACCTGCTGGCCAATAAAGATTATTACACCTAGGACAATTTTCTATAACTATAACAGAAGTTCATTTGATTAATAAATAAGTAAATAGATAGATACATTTGAATATAGAGATATGCCTGCCTCTGCCTCCCAAGTTCTGGGATTAAAGATGTGTGCTTCCTCTCTCTCTCTTTCTCTCTAAAGGACTTTATCTTTCTGTCTTCTCTCCCAAGCCTACATATATTTTTAAACACACTGTTAAACTGTTTAGAGACTTTTTTATCTGAAACAATCTTTATTGTATCTTTCTTTTATGACCATATAATCCTGTAAGTTGTTAAGTGATATGGCTAAAATTAAAGCTGTGGCTTTGACATCTGGACCAAGCCTGTTCCTTAGCTTTCTGATAGTCTAGCATCATGGCAGAGGTACAGGCTGGAGCCATGTTTATTGCCACAACATTATGGAGTTTCAAGGTCCCTGCCACCACCACAAAGCATGCTATCAGCCATTTATAAACACCATTTAAGTGTTTGGTGGCTGTCCACTTAAGAGAGCTGCAAAGTTTTTGCAGCTAAAGCTGAGTCAGTAATCCTTTCTGAAAGGAGACACACTTGCCTTTAGCAAAGAGCACACCTGAGAAAGTGCTGAAACCAAGAAGCCATACTTAACTCTGTTTTTTTGGGTCTAGAATTACCTCCCAAACTTTCTCAGGTTTTTAAGTGGATTCCACATTGGCACCATTTTTTTTTTTTTTGATAGGAGGCTGCTTGTTTGTTTTGGATTGTCAGAAATGAAATGATCACAGGGAAACTGTATTAATTGCAACACTGTTTGGCCTATTATCTTATGCATATTTCTAACTTACCTGTATTTCTTAAATTTACCCATTTCTATTATTTTATATTTTGCCATGAGGCTTGTGGCCTACCAGCAAGGTTACAGCTAACAACTCACCACCGCAGATACATGGCATTTCCCTGACTCCATTTCTTTCTCCCAGCATTCAGTTTAGTTTTCAATGCCTACTTCTATTATGTCCTACACAGACCCAAGACAGCTCCTTTATTAACCAATGGTATTCACAGCATACAGAGGAGAATTCCACATCACTTCCCTTTTTCCATTTAATTAAAAAGGAAGGTTTTAATTTTAACATGGTAATTACATATAACAAAGAGTTATCAAGCAAGAATTATAGTTACAATATTTATATCTACTTTATCTTATAATCATAACCAAGAAAAACTATAATTATAACTATCTATTCTTCAATTCCATTAAAGATTCCAGAGGATATAATATTACCTAAGTAAACAGGAAGTGCATTGTAAGCAAACTCCAAAATTCTAGAATTGATAGAGACATCTTGCTATCTGGACAGTCACCCAAAGTTCTTCTGTACAATTGAGCATCCATATTCAATCTACAGACCCATCTAGCATGACTTTTTCATGAAGCAATAAATTTCAAAGACAGTTCCACCTATATTGGCAGTTTGTCAGTTACTTTCTTCTGTGTCCTGCAGAATGTCTGGCAGACACTTTCATGAAGCAGGAACACCGAAGGACTGTTTCACCTTCTTTAGGCAGCTTCCTAAGTCATTTTCTCTGTGGTTCCTACATGTCCAGTTTATACAGTATGACATCAAGCAGTCCAGGCAAGAGCAGTTTCTTGCCAAAATGGTGAACCAATGCTTTAAGAGCTTTTGTGGTGCCCATCAACCTCTTGAAGTAGATATCTGCTGCCAGGAGCAGATGTACCTTATTGTCATGAAATTTCCTATGCTCTTAAAACATTTTCAATGTCATATTCTGAAGGTCTCTGAAACATTTCATGAATACCAATCTAACTGAAATATATCTACATATCTACAAAACCTGGCTAACATACAAACTTGACCAATATAAATGATTATCTATTAACCTGTATTTCTTATTTATCCATTATATATATATTTTTTTCGAGACAGGGTTTCTCTGTGGTTTTGGAGCCTGTCCTGGTACTAGCTCTTGTAGACCAGGCTGGTCTTGAACTCACAAGGCCTGTCTCTGAACTCTGAACTCAGGAGGCCTGTCTCTGCCTCCTGAGTGCTGGGATTAAAGGCATGCCCCACCACCGCCCGGCTATCCATTATATTTTAAATGAGCTGAATAAGCACAACACCTTAATCAAGAGCAGAAGTAAAAATATAACAAAATTGACCTTAAATTTGTATCAATAAACCAAGACCATACCAATGCAAATTTCAATAGTATATTCCCCTTTAAATGTAAACAAAACAATCATTTAGCTAATTTTGGCTTAATTCTCTCCAATCTGTCTGGCCCAGTACCCACAGCCGGCAAGCCCCAAAGAAAATCACACAGAGATCTCTATAAGTCATAAAGCTGATTGCCCCATTAGGTCAGGCTACTTATTAGCTCTTGTAGCTTATATTAACCCATTATTCTGATCTATGTTAGCCTTGTGGCTCAGTACCTTTTTCAATGGGACAGATCACATCCTGCTGCTTTGGTGATCTGGGCAGGAGTGGGAGGAATCAACTTCCTCCTTCCCAGAATTCTCCTGTTCTCATTGCATCATTTATACTTCTTGTCTGGTTTTCCAGCCTATACTTCCTGCCTGGCCAATCAGCATTTTTTTAAAACATGATTGACAGAATACAGATAATTCTCTCGCACCAGAAATTTTTCCTGCCTCTGAAAATGGTCTGTCAGTTACTCTAGTCTTTAGCCCAAGTTGGTTGTCCCAGCATTGCAAATGAGGCTTTGGGTGATTGCCCAAGTAGAAGATTGTCTCTGTTATTTCTTGCACCTTTTAGAAGTTGCCTGATTGCACTGTCTGTTTACTCAAGCAATATTATTTCCCTTTTTAGGTCTTCAATGGAGTTGAAGAGTATATAGTCATAGTTGCTTTCCTTTCATGACTTAGCCAAGTCATTTTTAATATAACACTTAGACTTATTAGGATAGAAGAATTATTGAAACATTTAATATATGTTTCTTGCTTGGTATTGTTTATGTTGTTTATAATTATAATTTTTATGCTTGATATTTGTTCTTATTGCATATAGTTTTGTATTTAGTTTGGAATGTTCTTATTTAGACAAAGGGGGAGATCCTCTGGGAACTCCTTTAGCCAATAAAGCAAAGTATATAAAAATATCATAAATAGCCGGGCGGTGGTGGCGCACGCCTTTAATCCCAGCACTCGGGAGGCAGAGGCAGGCGGATCTCTGTGAGTTCGAGACCAGCCTGGTCTACAGAGCTAGTTCCAGGACAGGCTCCAAAGCCACAGAGAAACCCTGTCTCGAAAAACCAAAAAAAAAAAAAAAAAAAAAAAAAAAAAAAAAAAAAAATATCATAAATAATGAAAACTTTCACTTATGCTTATTTTAGCAGTAATAATAGAAAAATAACCTGAATGTAAGTCCTTCTCTTTTGTCTCCTTACCGTGTAGATATTTTTATTGTTTTAATGAAAAGTCTGTGATTTCACTTAAATAATATTTAGCAGTTAAGTACCTTTCTGATCCTTCCTAATACACATATTTAGAGACTCATCCCCAAACTGTGCATTCCAAATTTAGAGCCCCATTTTGCCTTTGGATTCTCACTATAAGCCATACTAAAAGAAATGAATAACAATAATTTTATAACTCAAATTTTATAGTGTTTTGATCTTTTCCTTTAAAACAGAATTTATTTGTTATTATTAAATGTAGTCTCTCAAAAAGCAAAGGACAGAACTTCCTCATATTCTTTCCCTGGCAAATCTATAAGACGTTACCAAGTAGGTTAGCCTTGGATGTGTGTGTAAAAGATTATCCTAATTATCTTGATTAAGGTAGAAAGAAGTACCATCAAAGAAGGTAGAACTATACATGCTCGTCCTTTTGAGGACTGCTCTACCAAAAGCTCAGAAATCATCACTAATGAAACAGAGAAAGTCTGCTGTGATATTATCCCTTTCAGATATGACAAATAAGCTACACTCATGAATTTTAACAACATGGCTCTCCAAGTAGGGCCTGAGTAATTCCAACAGTAGTTGGTATCACAAAATAGTCAGAAAATCTCCCAGGATCTCCACCTTAGTTGAAGAACTACAAGATTCATAAATTCCAAGTTCTAAGAGAAAAAAAATAGTCTTCTTTAGAGATGTGCCCTCTTGATTGATTATCCTGCATCAAGTTGATGAGCACTTAAAATATACACATAGGAAACAATGAATACACTCAACATATTGCATTTGTATTTTTATTAATTGATATATATATATATACATATATATGCATATATAATAAGAATGGTTGAAAAAAAAAAGAAACCATGAAATTCTAGAGGGGATTACAAACATGGGAAATTTAAAAGGCAGGAAAGAGGAATGTGATATAATAAATTAATAACTGAAATACTTTAAAAATTATAATTCTATAAATAAAATTTTGTAATTTAAGGATAATCTTATTCTAAAACATGTAGTTTATTGAGCATAATTCTTTAATAGATACATAACAGTACGTGATGTATATTTTGTTGATCAATAAATTAATATTGTTCTTCAGATTAAGAACACATGCAAAAGCTGAGCACTGGTGGTGTACACCTTTATTCTCAGCACTTAGGAGGCAGAGGCAGGTGGATCTCTGTGATTTTAAAGCCAGCCTGGTCTACAAGAGCTAGTTCCAGGACAGACTCCAAAGCTAAAGAGAAATGTTGTCTCAAAAAAAAGTCAAAAACCAAACCTAAAGAAAACAACAAAAAACATAAAAACACATTCAGAAGCTCTATTTTAATAATTAAATGAAATATTCTATTGTTCTCATGGAAGTGCACAATCACTATGTATAGAAGAATGTACCATGGCTCTATGTGGTGATTAGAGTAAAGTAAAATAAAGCCAAAAAGACTAAATACTGTATACTTATTTATGAATTTATTTGGTACTCAAGTACTGCTTATACTACTTATTGCCAAGCATGACCTCACCTTATTACCTGGAACAGAACAACCTGGAGAAATAGCTGAAATAGTAGGTCATTGCCTATAGCAACCTTACCATGAAAGTTTGCACCTATCACTCTATCATATTCCTTTGAAAACAAAATCCCCTGAGCTAGCAACAATGTTTGTTTCTAAAAAGAGTCTAGCTTAGTTGTTTGTTTGTCCCACCTTGTACTTTTAGAATATAAACGGTGAATGCAAACTTGAGACTAAAGTCTTTTAGGAGCAATCTGGGAAGCAGTCCACAAGTGAATGTATCTCCTCTCTTCCACTCTCTTTGCTGTCAGGTTGCTTATTCGACAGTGAGTCCCACAAAAAGAGAACAACTTTGTGGACCCTATTCTCTCCTTCCATTTTTACATCTCTCCATGAGCTCCCAGGATCCAACAAGCAGTAATTTTCCCTTACTGATACATTCCACAAACTTTATAATATGAAATTTAAATCTATAAGTCTTTTTTATCACAGTAGCATAAGGTAGATAAATAATACAGGTGGTAATATGTGGTTGAGAGTTATTTTGCATTCCTAATTCCAGTCTGAGAGTGTTTGCTTCTTGGACAGTTTAGATGTTCTGCATCTTACCCACTTATCCCTTCTTTCATTAATTGCTGTGCCTTCCACTTGCAATAATGAACTACACTTTCAGCATCCAAGCCAAGATAAATCTTACCTACATAAAGCTGCTGCTTGTCATGTATTTGGTCACTGTGACAAAAGAATTAACTAAAATGATGTAGCAGACTAACATCATGTAAGAGGCAGAGTGATGAATAAGCCATCCATGATTTACTTCCTAATTCAGAAACAATTCTATAATGTTTCCTTTATTGTGCTTATTGTGATGTCTCCATTTTATTTGTTTATTGCAGTAGCAGTCTTGATAGGACGTAAAGTCTAAAGTCAAATTCTCCTTTCACAAACGTTCAGTCTTTGGTGATGAATAAATGGATTAGTACAAGCTAGGGACATGTATAAGGGCTATGATATTTAAAATAACTCTTTTATCCTTTGTAATAAAATTAGATCATTGAAAAGTCAGACGTGAGTATTAGGGGATATGTGCGAATGTTAGCAACAGATCCTATATACAACATTGAGAAAGATAAAAATTTAAGGATGCAAATGCACAAAGCACTCAAAACTTTTACACATATGTGAGAAATGAGCAAAAGGGATTTCATGATGTGCTTTCAGCACAGTTTATATTGCAATTATAGGGGAAGGAATATAGAGGTTATGGTGTCTTTCCTTTCCTAAATCATGATAAGTATTTGATCCATCTGGACTGAAGAGATTGATTTTCTAGGTGGAAGAGATTTAGGCAGTGCTGAAGTATCAAACTTGTTTTTCAGCAGGTGTCCATTTCCATATTCCTGCAGTCTATGCAATTGGCCCAAGGGGTGATTTCAAAACTTCTTGTGATTTTTCTTTCCTCTGAGATGTTTTGTTATCTGGTCTACAACACACATTTTGACCAGTTCTGTTAAACCACATCTCATCTTACTTGTTTTACATCCTTTTAAAAAATTAATACTGTTCTGATACTTCTGTTTTTCCATTCTCATTTATTTGACTTTCCCAGTCCATGTCTTTTCTTCTCTCAAATTTCCAAAGAACTATCTGAAGGTAGCAAAAGTTCAGAAGAGAATTCTTATGAATCCCTCTATCCTCACACCCACTCTCACAACTAATTACTGTCTATACTAGTTCAAGCAATAGTATATATGTATAGACCACAATAATTTTATGGTCTGATTAGTAAAACAATTTTTTCTGATAATATTTGAAACAGTGATTGTAACACCAGGCAGGAAACTCAATGTCAGTACCACTGATAATGCATTTAAATGAGTTTGTTGATTAAGAAAGTTGATATGGTAGTGTTATTTTTATAAGATAAATATAGAAAAATTTATTCAACCACTAATTATCTTTGCTTTTCAGCCAATTATTTTCACGCTCTTAAAACATAAAATTGATTTTTAAAACTCAATGACTTCTGTTAAATTCTATAATTAAGGCATTTAATGCAGGCACATACTAGTCTAGGGACAAACTTATAACAGGGCAACAGAGGATTCTTGACACCAAAGGAGAAATAGTGTAATCGCTTCAAAGGGAAGAAAGTTTCATGTGTAAATTGAAAGGAAGTAAATGAAAATTTATGCAAGAACACTCAATCATGTCACAAAGATAAGAAACATCTACATCTATTAGAATTTTAACCTTTGACACAAAATTATCAATATAAAACTTGAATAAAATTAAGAATTATCTCTAAATGTTCAAATTTGTGTCAATGAATGTTACCTTGCAGTCACAGATAGTTGATAGACAAAAAATTAAAATTAAAATTATTTCAATTTTCATTTACAGTAGCAGATATCCTTATACAACAGAAAGCCCATGAGACATATGCACAGAAATTTTGTAACTAGTAAATTAATTGTACATAAAATTCAAGAAGTTATTCAGTGATAAAAAAGTGTGTTGAGTGAGAACAGAGTCTGTCAATAATTTACACAGCTTCTTGGGAAAAGTTTTGATTTAGAATATGATTTTCTAACTAAATAAAAGCTATTATGTCAGTGTATGTTAGGAAAAATAGTGTCTATTCATCATTAAAGCAATTTTATTAACATAGCAGTTGAATTGGTAATATTTGAAAAATAAAACTAGTGAAATAGTTGCCTATAAATTCTGAGAGTAAGGTTTCTGTTATAAATATAAATCAAAAATATTCATAAAGTCTTACTGTTTTATGTGTCTTTTGGGGAGGGGTGTTTTTCAGGAATAAGCACAAGTCAGTTAAGTGCGGCAAAATAAATTTACTCTTAGTAAGACAAACCTGTGATGGGGAAATCACTATTGAGATGGCAGTTTATAGAATTCAGAATGTGATGCCCCCCCAAGCCATGCGGGAAGGGCTAAGATTTGACCACTCATAGTTTCATCAGGTCCTAAGGTGACTTTTGGCTTCATGTCAAAATGTGGAGAGAAGTTCAAATGTCTCTTCATTGGCTATTTAGAAAGGCTGATGGTGACTTTTAGAGATAGAGCATTTTATTAGGTAGTTTCTTATACATTGATGTCTTTTGATTTTAAAGAACATTTTTTGCCCTTTGTATAAGTTTAATATTATGTCTATATCAGGATACATACTAAAGAAGGTATCAGTAGTGACTGTATTTATAAACAATAAATCCTTTAATGGAACTGAACTTGCAAGTTCCAAAGTTTTTAGTTTATTAGTCTTTAGTTAGTTAGGTTCTTTGTTTTATATTTTCCATGCATAGCTAGTAATTATTTCAATAAATCACATGTCTTAAACTGTTTTTTTTTTTGCTGTGCTGAGAATATATAATTAGGGGAGAAAAAGATTTATCTCATTTACACTTTTATATAATGGCCTATCATTGAAGGAAATCTGGCCACAAACTAAAGCAGGGCAGGAATATGAAGGCAAGAAGGAATACAAAATCATGGAGGTAAGCAGGTTACCATCTTGTTCCTGTTGGCTTACTCAGTTTGCTTTCTTGTAGCTTTCAGGATGATTAGCCAAGAAGATTACCACCCAGAGAAAGCTCTGCTCTCCTCCATTATTTGACAATCAAGAAAATGAGCCAGAGGCCAGTCTGTTGGGGAAATTGTCTCAGCTGAGATTCTTTCTTCTAACGTGACTCTCTATTATACCAAGTTGACATAAAACTATATAGAGCATCATTCAATATCTTAGCACTGAAAAGGGAAGGTATTTACCTTTAAAAATGTGAGGCATAGAGGGAAACAGCTGAATCTTTGAGGTCACTCTCAGGTGATTGTCTCCTGCAAAGGAGATGAAAGTATTTGCACAAAGTGCAGATGTAATTTCCATGAATGTGAGTTTCTAAGATAAACTTATGCTTATGCCAAGCTCCTAGTTCTGGTAAAGTCATATGATCATTATCCCATGTTTTAACTCCTGCTGTCATACCATCCACCATGATGTGACACACTAAATGGGGCCATAGTCATAACCAGTAACTAGAAGTTTAGAATTTTATTCTTGATGTCACAGAAATATATAATGAATTTTTTTCCTATGAGTTACTCAGCTGTAACAACATTGATACAGTATACAGTATCTTTACATGTCTAAACCAGACCCAAAGCAAACACATCTGTTTTTAGGTTGCACAACATTGCAAAACAAAAATTCTTAGAATAAAAATTCCTAGCTCATAAACTTTATACTTTGGATAGAAACACAACTTATACTTAGTTGTGTTTTATTGCTTATAGATGGACCAAATATTAAAAATTAAAATATACAGTATCATAAAATGGATTTCCAAGATGTTGTTTTTTTTTTTTTTAGATTTTTTTTTTTTATCATCTGAGTTTGTGTAGAGGCCCAAAAGTGTGAGCTTATTTCCATCTTGTCTGAAGGTCGCAAAGTTTGAGCTTGCTCAAAATTGTTGGTAACAACCAGGGATACACATTATGAGCCAGGATATGGTACCTTGGTACCTTTGACATTAGGATGACCCATACAGGTAGATACACTCCACCCTTACAAATGATCAGGACATGCAAGCATACTTCTGACTTTTTTTTTTTTAAATAAGAGGTATGACCTTGGAAGTAACTGTCTTCAAAATACCTGGTCTAGGATGGATTCACTGTCTAAACAACAGAATGGTAATAAATGGATCAATGCTTTGATGGCTTAAAGTATTGTAGCAATCAACTATTCAAATTGTTCTTTGTATCAGGTCAAAGAAAACATTTTCTTCTTTCCCCTTTCATATTTTTTGTTTAAAAGTATATGTAAAATTAAATGCAGAAATCAGTATTTAGTGAAACTCCCTCCCAGTACTATCCTGTGTTTTCTCTTTTATGATTTTCACTCATGTCTTCATATTTTTTTTTTTTACTATTTTTCTGATTCCTATGCCAGTATGCTGGTAAGTTATGTTTTTGTTGAAGCTGGTCTCCAACAACTTGAATAAAATTTAAACATCATTTGTATGTCAGTAATATTAGCCTTTCAAGTTCAATTTATTGAATACCATAAGTACATAATCAAATTGAGATGAATGAAGGAAAAGTCATATTTTTCTCAGTCTCTAAATGCAACAATTTGTGTCTTTGTCAAAACTATATATTCTACAATTTTGTCTGAGTTATTGCTAAGAAATAAGAACAAGTGAATGACCAACACATAAAATGGATTGGTTTGTTTATAAAAGATCAAATACATAGTAAGTCAGATATATTTATCATGGAAAAGAAACAGAAACATCTTGAACTTAAATGTTATGAGGAAAACAGTAACAGAAACAAGGCCCTGAAAATTATTAGTATGAAACAGTTTCTTTGTAAATGCTTCATTTCTTCATACATATCTTACTATAACTTTGTTGGTAATGTGCATGTTGCCTTTTGTGAACTCCTACAGTATGCTGCTAGGAGAACCATATCCCAAGTCCTGCCCTCCAGTGTAGCAAACCTTGCTTGCTTTCAGTTTACAGTGAACCTCTGTAAAAAGAGTTACCGGTATTTTAGTGCATCAGTGATTTGTCACGAGCAAATTACTGTTTTTCTTAGAACCTGAAAACATAAGTGGAAATTTCCCTTAAGGAAAAATCTGTTAAGAGCACAGTTTTCCCCATTTATCTGTTTGTCTTCTTCCTGAATTACATTACTTATGATAATATCAGTATCATCCTGTAAACTGACACCTTCCTACAGGATTTTTAAAAAGTGATGAATTTATTCTAATATTAGTGTTAGACAATGTGTAATTATCAAAATTCATTTTAAGACTTGTTCTAAAAGCATTTGGAAAGATTTGAGCATAATCAAATTAGAGATCACATCAATACAAATCAACTATGCCTTTTCATTTTATGTAAAGCAAGCTACAAGATTTAAAAGTCACCTTACCTGAAGTCACAAGGAGCTTCATTACACATGCTAGAGAAACTTCTCTAAATCAGCAGGGAACATTCTTGCAGAGATTTAGCATGGCTGACTGAATTCACAAGGGGAAATACATACAAAGGTTTAAAGATTAGATTCAAATGAATTTTTTGTGCCAATTGAATTTGATCATCATATCAAAATTGAGCCATAATACAGTTTTTCCACATTAAGCCAACCATATCATAGAGAAAAATAAGCTATCATATCATTATTACAGGTCTATATTCCTTCAACACTAGCCTAGCTTTAATTTCTCACTTCTAGTGGTAACCAATGTTCTGTCTAACATACTGTTCTCCCTCCACCAACGTTATACTTGCTGAGTTCACAATTTTACTAGTGGTGACACAATTATATCTGAATTAATTCAGTTATAGAAATGCTGTAATGTATAGAATGGTGTCATCAATATTTAGAAAATTAAAAATACTCAAAAATAATCAATAAACGACTAATTGACTAGTTGCACGGAATATCTTAGAATATTCTTATTTTGTTATAATTGTAAATCAGGAATTGTCTTCGAGCATATTTACCTACTTGAAATAAAAAGGGAGATTTACTGTGTAATTACAACACTTATATCAGTGATATAATCATTACGTGGAAATCTGATGGGTAAGTATCCCCAGCTGTGACATCCCAGATCAAGTGAAACAGATGGACACTTAAAAGAATCTCTGAGCAACCAGAATTCCTTCAATATTTGAGAGTACATTGAGCCAAAAAGCATTGATTACTTCCATTTCTGTCACTTGTTTCATCCTTAACTGAAGAGCAGTGCTGAGAAACTTCTAATAAAATTGCTGCTAAATATAAGGTCAATTTGTCATCTTTTGAAACATTCCCTAGAATTTTTTAAAATAATGGCAAAATAGCCCTTTGTTCGCGAGCTAACCAAGCAGCGCAGAGTTTCGATCTGGGCACCTAGTGGAACATCATTGTGGTGAGTGAGTGCTGCAGCAGCTGGGAACATACCTCAGCCCGCCCACACTTCCTGGCCATCCTACAGGGGCTATACTGCCCAAACCACCTCTCTCTTCCTATCCCATTCAGCTTACATCCAGATCCCCACACCCCCTGTCTCCATGCCTCCCTCCCTCCTTTGGGGCATAGCGCCTCCCTGCCCAGCCTGCTAGGGCGCTGGGACCGAATCCGAACCGGTAGGACAAAGGGCTGGCCGGTAGCTCCTTTGTTCCTATAGCCTGCCAGCAGCGAGCAGGGTGGGCCCTTGGTTCGCGAGCTAACCAAGCAGCACGGAGTTTCGATCTGGGCACCGAGTGAAACATCATTGTGGAGAAACATCTCTGGGGAGTGACATCACTGGGAAGGTACATCAGTAGGCAAGAAGACCTGATCCTGTAAAAGAAGATCCAAAGGGGAGTATTGGGAGGAAGAGATGGGCAGACGCCAATGCAGGAATTCTCCCAATAATCTGAAAAACAACACGAAACCACCAGAAGCCAGTGACCCCACAACAGGAGGACATGAACACCTTAAACAAGAAGAAGTAGAAAAAACTGACTTCATGAAAGTGATTGACACCCTTAAACAGCATATAAAAAACGCCCTTATAGAAATGGATGAGAAGTATAACAGAAAGTTTGAGGAATTGAGTAAATCAGTGAATGATACCCTAGGAAACCAAGGAAAAACAATCAAGCAGATAAAGGAAACAGTTCATGACTTGAAAACTGAAATGGAGGCAAAGAAGAAAACAAAAACAGAGGGCCAGCTGGACATGGAAAATCGAGGTAAACGAATAGAGACTACAGAATCAAGTATAACCAGCAGAATACAAGAGATAGAAGAAAGAATCTCAGATTCTGAGGATAACATAGAGAAAATAAACACTCTGATCAAAGAAAACAGCAAGTCCAACAAACTCTCATCACAAAACATTCAGGAAATACGGGACACAATAAAAAGACCAAACCTAAGAATAATTGGAGTAGAAGAAGGAGAAGAAGTGCAGCTCAACAGTACAGCAAATATACTTAATAAAATTATAGAAGAAAACTTTCCCAACCTGAATACAGATGTACCTATGAAGGTTCAAGAAGCATACAGAACACCAAATAGGCTGGATCAAAAGAAAACATCCCCTTGCCATATAATAATCAAAACAAAAAACATACAGAATAAAGAAAGAATATTAAGAGCCGCAAAGGAAAAAGGCCAGGTTACTTATAAAGGTAAACCTATCAGACTTACACCTGACTTCTCTATGGAAACCATGAAAGCCAGAAGGTCCTGGATAGATGTTCTCCAAAATCTAGGAGACCACAGATGCAAGCCCAGACTACTATATCCAGCCAAACTTTCATTCACTATAAATGGAGAAAACAAAATTTTCCAGGATAAAAACAAATTTAAACAATACGTAGCCACAAATCCAGCCTTACAAAAAATAATAGAAGGAAAATCACTAACCAAGGAGTCCAACAATGACCACAAAAACTCAGACATCTAGAGACTCTTCACCAGCGCAAATCAAAGAAGGAAAACACACAAACTAAAAAAACTAAAAAAGTGACCGGAGTTAACAACCACTGGTCATTAATATCACTTAATATCAATGGGCTCAACTCACCTATAAAAAGGCACAGGCTAAGAGATTGGATAAGAAAACAGGATCCAACATTCTGCTGTCTACAAGAAACACAGCTCAACCACAAAGACAGGCACCTACTCAGAGTAAAGGGCTGGGAAAAGGCTTATCAAGCAAATGGACCTAAGAAACAAGCAGGTGTGGCCATACTAATTTCTAACAAAGTTGACTTCAAACTTAAATCAATCAGAAGAGATGGAGAGGGACATTTTATACTCATAACAGGAACAATTCATCAGGAAGAAGTCTCAATCCTGAATATCTATGCCCCTAATATAAAAGAACCCACGTACGTAAAAGAAACATTACTAAATCTCAAGGCAGCCATCAAACCGCACACACTAATAGTAGGAGACTTCAACACTCCTCTCTCACCAATGGACAGGTCAATCAAACAGAAACCTAACAGAGAAATTAGAGAATTAAGGGAGGTAATGAAGCAAATGGACTTAACAGACATCTATAGATTATTCCACCCAAAGAGGAAAGAATATACCTTCTTCTCTGCAGCTCATGGAACCTTCTCGAAAATTGACCATATACTTGGTAACAAAGCTAACTTACACAGTTACAAAAAAATATTAGTAACCACCTGTGTCTTATCAGATCACCATGGATTAAAGTTAGAATTCAACAACAATGCTACCCCCAGAATGCCTACAAACTCATGGAAACTGAACAGTCAACTACTGAACCATACCTGGATTAAGGAAGAAATAAAGAAATTAAAGTCTTCCTTGAATTCAATGAAAATAAAGAAACAACATGCTTGAACTTATGGGACACTATGAAAGCAGTCCTGAGAGGAAAGTTCATAGCACTAAGTGCCCACCTAAAGAAAACAGAGAAAGCACATACTGGAGACATAACAGCCCACTTGAAAGCTCTAGAAAAAAAAGAAGCAGACTCACCTAGGAGGAGTAGAAGACTGGAAATAATCAAATTGAGGGCTGAAATCAACAAAATAGAAACACAGAAAACAATCCAAAGAATCAATGAAACAAAAAGCTGGTTCCTGGAGAAAATCAACAAGATTGATAAACCCCTATCCAAACTAATCAAACGACAGAGAGAGAACATGCAAATTAATAAGATCAGAAATGAAAAGGGGGACATAACCACAGATACAGAGGAAATTCAGAGAGTCATTAGATCTTACTACAAAAGCCTGTATGCCACAAAACTGGAAAATGTAAAAGAAATGGACGCTTTTTTAGATAAATACCATTTACCAAAACTAAACCAGGACCAGGTGAACAATCTAAACAGACCTGTAAGTCGGGAAGAAGTAGAAGCTGTTATGAAAAACCTCCTTACCAAAAAAAAGCCCAGTACCAGATTGTTTCAATGCAGAATTCTACCAGAACTTCCAAGAAGACCTAATACCTATACTCCTTAGTGTATTCCACAATATAGAAACAGAAGGGTCATTACCAAATTCCTTTTATGAAGCCACAATTACTCAGATACCAAAACCACTCAAAGACTCAACCAGGAAAGAGAACTACAGGCCAATCTCACTCATGAATATCGATGCAAAAATCCTCAACAAAATACTGGCAAATCGAATCCAAGAACACATCCGAAAAATTATCCTTTATGATCAAGTAGGCTTCATTCCTGAGATTCAGGGCTGGTTCAACATACAAAAATCTACCAATGTAATCCAGCATATAAATAAACTAAAAGAAAAAAACTGTATGATCATTTAATTCGATGCTGAAAAGGCATTTGACAAAATTGAAGATCCATTTATGTTAAAAGCCTTGGAGAGATTAGGGATACAAGGGTCATACCTAAATATAATAAAAGCTATATACAGCAAGCCGACAGCTAACATCAAATTAAACGGAGAGAAACTCAAGGCCATCCCACTTAACTCAGGAACACGGCAAGGCTGTCCACTCTCGCCATACCTCTTCAATATAGTGCTTGAAGTTCTAGCAATAGCAATAAGACAACATAATGGGATCAAGGGGATTCGAATTGGAAAGGAAGAAGTTAAACTTTCATTATTTGCAGATGATATGATAGTGTACATAAGTTACCCCCAAAACTCCACCAAAGAACTTTTACAGCTGATAAACAGATTTAGTAATGTGGCAGGATACAAGATCAACTCCAAAAAATCAGTCGCCCTCTTATACACAAAGGATATGGAAGCAGAGAGGGAAATCAGAGAAGCTTCACCATTCACGATAGCCACAAACAGCATAAAATATCTTGGGGTAAATCTAACCAAGGAAGTGAAAGATCTATTTGACAAGAACTTTAAGGCATTGAAGAAAGAAATTGAAGAGGATACCAAAAAATGGATGGACCTCCCTTGCTCTTGGATTGGGAGGATCAACATAGTAAAAATGGCGATTCTAGCAAAGGCAATTTATAGATTCAATGCAATCCCCATCAAGATCCCATCAAAATTCTTCACAGATCTGGAGAAGACAATAATCAACTTTATATGGAAAAACCAAAAACCCAGTATAGCCAAAACAATCCTATACAATAAAGGATCTTCTGGAGGCCTTACCATCCCTGACTTCAAACTCTATTACAGAGCTACAGTAATGAAAACAGTGTAGTACTGGCATAAAAACAGAGAAGTCGACCAATGGAATCTTATAGAAGACCCGAATTTTATCCCACAAACCTATGAACACCTCAATTTCGATAAAGGAGCTAAAAGTATACTATGGAAGAAAGAAAGCATCTTCAACAAATGGTGGTGGCACAACTGGATGTCAACCTGTAGAAGAATGAAAATAGACCCATATCTATCACCATGCACAAAACTCAAGTCCAAATGGATTAAAGACCTCAATATCAGCCCGAACACACTGAACCTGATAGAAGAGAAAGTGGGAAATACCCTACAACAGATGGGCACAGGAGATCGCTTCCTATATATAACCCCAGAAGCACAGACATTAAGGGCAACATTGAATAAATGGGACCTACTTAAACTGAGAAGCTTCTGTAAAGCAAAGGACATGGTCATTAAGACACAAAGGCAACCTACTGACTGGGAGAAGATCTTCACCAACCCCGCAACAGACAAAGGTCTGATCTCCAAAGTATATAGAGAACTCAAGAAACTAGACTGTAAAATGCTAATTAACCCAATTAAAAAATGGGGCACTAAACTGAACAGAGAATTCTCAAGAGAAGAAGTTCAAATGGACAAAAGACTCTTAAGGTCGTGCTCAACTTCCTTAGCAATCAGGGAAATGCAAATCAAAACAACTTTGAGATATCAGCTTACACCTGTCAGAATGGCTAAAATCAAAAACACCAATGATAGCCTTTGTTGGAGAGGTTGTGGAGAAAGGGGTACACTCATCCATTGGTGGTGGGAATGCAATCTTTTGCAACCACTGTGGAAGTCAGTGTTTCGGTTTCTCAGGAAATTCGGGGTCAACTTACCCCTGGACCCAGCAATACCACTCTTGGGAATATACCCAAGAGATGCTCTATCATATGACAAAAGCATTTGTTCAACTATGTTCATAGCAGTATTATTTGTAATAGCCAGAACCTGGAAACAACCTAGATGCCTTTCAATGGAAGAATGGATGAAGAAAGTATGGAATATATACATGCTAGAGTACTACTCAGCGGTAAAAAACAATGACTTCTCGAATTTTGCATGCAAATGGATGGAAATAGAAAACACTATCCTGAGTGAGGTGTCCCAGACCCAAAAAGATGAATATGGGATGTACTCACTCATAATTTGTTTCTAGCCATAAATAAGGACCACGGAGTCTACAATAGGTGAACCTAAAGAAGCGAAGTAAGAAGGTGAACCCAAGGAAAAACATATAGTTATCCTCTTGGCTGAGGGAAGTAGACCAAATTTCCGGGGAGAAAATGGGATCTTGGGGGTGTGGTGGGATGGGGGTAAGGGGAGATGGGGAGAGAAAAGGTAGAAGGGAAGGAGGGGGTACCTGGGGAAACAGGAGAATTGGGATAAAGGAAAGGTGGATAGGGGAGCACGGAAGCACAATTCTTAGTTAAGGGAGCCACTTTAGGGTGGGAAAGAGACTTGACCCAAGAGGGGCTCCCTAGTGCCCAAGATGAGGTTCCCAGTTAGTTCCTTGGGCAGCTGAGGATTGGGAACCTGAAACGACCCTATCCTAGAGCAATACTGACGAATATCTTGCATATCATCATAGAATCTTCATCTGGTGATGTATAGAGATAGAGACAGAGACCCACACAGGAGCACTGGACTGAGCTCCCAAGGTCCCAAGGAGGAGCAGAATGAGGGAGAACATGAGCAAAGAATTCGGGACCACGAGGCGTGCATCCACCCTCTGAGACAGTGGAGCTGATCTACGGGGAGCTCACCAAGGCCAGCTGGACTGTGACCGAAAAAGCATGGGATAAAACCGGACTCTCTGAACATGGCCAACAATGAGGGCTGATGAGACACCAAGGACAATGGCAGGGGTTTTGATCCTACTTAATGTGCTGGCTTTGTGGGAGCCTAGCCAGTTTGGATGTTCACCTTCCTAGATATGGACGGAGGGGGGAGGACCTAGGACTTAACACAGGGCAGGGAACCTGGTCTGTTCTGTGGACTGGAGAGGGAGGGGGGGAGGAGTGGGGGGAGGGGGAGAAGGGTGGGAGGAGGTGGAGAAAGGTGGGAGGAGGGGGAGAAGGGTGGGAGAAGGGGAAGGGAAATGGGAGGCTGGGAGGAGGTGGAAACTTGTTTTTTTGTTTATGTTTTTTTTTCTTCTTTTCGCAATAAAATAAAAAAAAATAATGGCAATATATATTGTAGTAATATGAGCGGCGGGGCTGCATCCCCAGCACCCCGGCAGCCTGGCTAGCATATGCTCCGAAATAACAACACGCATACTTTATTCATTTAAACACCGCTTGGCCCTTTAGCTCTAGCCCTTACTGTCTAATTCTGATATCCCGATCAACCCATCTCTAATAATCTGTGAGCACCGGTCTTACCGGGAAAGATTCAGCATGTCTGACCTGGAGGCTTGCTCCATCGAGTCTGCTTCAGAGAGCAGAGCTATCACCTCTACCCGGGAGAGGGGAGCATGGCGTCTCTCTGAGGCATCTGCTCCCCAGAGGAGAGCTGTGGAGTCTGAGCTCACTTCCTCTTCCTCCCAGGGTTCTGTTCTGGTTGCTCCTCCCACCTATCTTCTAACCAATAAAATGGGCCAAGGCAGTTCCTTTATTAGCCAATGACCTTCCTCCATCAATATATCAGTGCTTTCACAGCAAAGCATTAAAGAATCTATGAATTTTGGAAATTTGTACATTTTATTTGCAGGGATTTGGTAGATTTGCACATAAATTTTAATTAATTATTTTAATTAATTAATTAATTAATTAACTTATTTTATTGAAAGAAGAAAAAAAGAAATTCCCGCCTCCTCCCACTCTTATCCTTCTCCCACCACTCCTCTCCCCCTCCCTCTCCAGTCCAAAGACCAGTCAGGGTTCCCTGCCCTGTGGAAAGTCCAAGGCCCTCCCCCCTCCATCCAGGTATAGGAAGGTGAACATCCATATTGGCTAGGCTCCCACAAAGCTAGAACATGAAGTAGGATCAAAACCCAGTGCCATTGTCTTTGGCTTCTCATCAGCCCTCATTGTCTGCCATGGTCAAAGAGTCCAGTTTTTTCTCATGATTTTTCAGTCACAGTCCAGTTGGCCTAGGTGAGCTCCCAATAGATCAGCCCCACTGTCTCAGTGGGTGGGTGCACCCCTCGTGGTCCCAACTTCCTTGCTCATGTTCTCCCTCCTTCTGCTCCTCCTTGGGACCTTGGGAGCTTAGTCAGGTCCTCCAGTGTGGGTCTCTGTCTCTATCTCCATCCATCACCAGATAGATGAAGGTTCTATGGTGATCTGCAAGATATTTGTCAGTTTTGCTATAGGATAGGGTCATTTCAGTTTCCCTATCCTCAGCTGCCCAGGGAACTAACTGGGGACATCAGCTTGGGCACCTGGGAACCACCCTAGGTTCAAGTCTCTTGCCAACCATAAGGTGGCTCCCTTAACAAAGAATTGTGCTTCCGTGCTCACCTATCCAACCTTCATTTATCTCAATCATCCTTTATCCCCAAGTTCCCCCCATCCTCCCCTTCTCCCTTTTCTCTCCCCATCTCCCCTTACCCCCATCCCACCCCAACCCCCAGATCACAATTTTCTCCCCCGCAATTTTGTCTATTTCCGATAGCCAAGAGGATAACTATATGTTTTTCCTTGGGTTCCCCTTCTTACTTAGCTTCTTTAGGGTCTCCAATCCGTGACCCTTATTTAAGGCTAGAAACCAATAATGAGTGAGTACATCCCATGTTCATCTCTTTGGGTCTGAGTTACCTCACTCAGTATAGTGTTTTCTATTTCCATCCATTTGCATGCAAAATTCGAGAAGTCATTGTTTTTTCTTTGCCGCAGCGTAGTACTCTAATGTGTAAATATTCCACACTTTCTTCATCCATTCTTCCATTGAAGGGCATCTAGGTTGTTTCCAGGTTCTGGCTATTACAAATAATACTGTTATGAACATAGTTGAACAAATGCTCTTGTCATATGATAGGGCATCTCTTGGGTATATTCCCAGGAGTGGTATTGCTGGGTCCAGGGGTAGGGTGATCCCAAATTTCCTGAGAAACCAAAACACTGATTTCCAAAGTGGTTGCACAAGTTTGCATTCCCACCAGCAATGGATGAGGGTTCCCCTTCCTCCACAGCCTCTCCAGCAAAGGCTATCATTGGAGTTTTTAATTTTAGCTGTTCTGACATGTGTAAGATGATATCTCAAAGTTGTTTTGATTTGCATTTCCCTGATCACTGAGGTTGAGCATGACCTTAAGTATCTTTTGGCCATTTGAACTTCTTCTGTTGAGAATTCTCTGTTCAGTTCAGTGCCCCATTTTTGATTTGGGTTAATTAGCATTTTAAAGTCTAGTTTCCTGAGTTCTCTATATATTTTGGAGATCAGACCTTTGTCTGTTGCGGGGTTTGTGAAGATCTTCTCCCAGTCAGTAGGTTGCCTTTTGTCTTAGTGACAGTGTCCTTTGCTTTACAGAAGCTTCTCAGTTTTAGTAGGTCCCATTTATTCAATGTTGTCCTTAATGTCTGTGCTCCTGGGGTTATTCCTAGGAAGCGATCTCCTGTGCCCATGTGTTGTAGAGTACTTCCCACTTTCTCTTCTATCAGGTTCAGTGTGTTCAGACTGATATTGAAGTCTTTAATCCATTTGGACTTAAGTTTTGTGCATGGTGATAGATATGGGTCTATTTTCATTCTTCTACCGGTTGACATCCAGTTGTGCCAGCACCATTTGTTTCTTTCTTCCATTGTATACTTTTAGCTCCTTTATCGAAATTGAGGTGTTCATAGGTTTGTGGGATAAAATCCGGGTCTTCTATACGATTCCATTGGTCGACTTCTCTGTTTTTATGCCAGTACCACACTGTTTTCATTACGGTAGCTCTGTAATAGAGTTTGAAGTCAGGGATGGTAATGCCTCCAGAAGATCCTTTATTGTATAGGATTGTTTTGGCTATACTGGGTTTTTTGTTTTTCCATATAAAGTTGATTATTGTCCTCTCAAGATCTGTGAAGAATTTTGATGGGACCTTGATAGGGATTGCCTTGAATGTATAAATTGTCTTTGGTAGAATTGCCATTTTTACTATGTTGATCCTCCCAATCCAAGAGCAGGGAAGGTCCTTCCATTTTCTGGTATCCTCTTCAATTTCTTTCTTCAATGCCTTAAAGTTCTTGTCAAATAGATCTTTCACTTTCTTGGTTAGAGTTACCCCAAGATATTTTATGCTGTTTGTGGCTATCGTGAAAGATGAAGCTTCTCTGATTTCCCTCTCTGCTTCCATATCCTTTGTGTATAAGAGGGCGACTGATTTTTTGGAGTTGATCTTGTATCCTGCCACATTACTAAATCTGTTTATCAGCTGTAAAAGTTCTTTGGTGGAGTTTTGGGGGTAACTTATGTACACTATCATATCATCTGCAAATAATGAAAGTTTAACGTCTTCCTTTCCAATTTGAATCCCCTTAAACCCCTTATGTTGTCTTATTGCTATTGCTAGAACTTCAAGCACTATATTGAAGAGGTATGGCGAGAGTGGACAGCCTTGCTGTGTTCCTGACTTTAGTGGGATGGCTTTGAGTTTCTCTCCGTTTAATTTGATGTTAGCTGTCGGCTTGCTGTATATAGCTTTTATTATATTTAGGTATGACCCTTGTATCTCTAATCTCTCCAATACTTTTATCATAAAGGGATGTTGAATTTTCATCTATAGAACATTCTACCCAAATGGGAAACAATATACCTTCTTCTCTGCAGCTCATGGAACCTTCTCAAAAATTGACCACATAGTCGGTAACAAAGCAAACATCCACTGTTACGAATAAATATTAGTAACCCCTGTGTCTTATCAGATCACCATGGATTAAAGTTAGAATTCAACAACAATGCTACTCCCAGAAAGCCTACAAATTCATGGAAACTGAACAGTCAACTCCTGAACCATACCTGGATTAAGGAAGAAATAAAGAACGAAATTAAAGTCTTCCTGGAATTCAATGAAAATAAGGAAACAACATACTCAAACTTATGGGACACTATGAAAGCAGTCCTAAGAGTAGAGTTCATAGCATTAAGTGCCCACTTAAAGAATACAGAGAAAGCTTACATTGGAGACTTAAAAGCCCACCTGAAAGCTCTAGAAAAAAAAAGAAGCAGACTCACCTAAGAGGAGTAGAAGACTGAAAATAATCAAACTGAGGGGTGAAATCAACAAAAAAGAAACACAGAAAACAATACAAAGAATCAATGAAACAAAAAGCTGGTTCCTGGAGAAAATCAACAAGATTGACAAACCCCTATCCAAACTAATCAAACGGCAGAGAGAGAATTTGCAAATTAATAAGGTCAGAAATGAAAAGGGGGACATAAACACAGACACAGAGGAAATTCAGAGAATCATTAGATCTTACTAAAAATGCCTGTATGCCACAAAACTGGAATGTGTGAAGGAAATGGACACTTTTTTAGATAAATACCATATACCAAAGTTAAACCAGGACAAGATGAACAATCTAAATAGACCTGTTAGTCGCGAAGAATTAAAAGCAGTTTTCAAAAACCTCCCTACCAAAAAAAGCCCAGTACCAGATGGTTTCAATGCGGAAGAACTAATACCTATACCTATACTCCTTAATGTATTTCACAATATAGAAACAGAAGAGTCATTGCCAAATTCCTTTTATGAAGCTACAGTCACTCTGATACCAAAACCGCACAAAGACTCAACCAAGAAAGAGAATTATATGCCAATCACACTCATTAACATCTACACAAAAATCCTAAACAAAATACTGGCAAACTGAATCAAAGAACACATTAGAAAAATTATCCATTATGATCTAGTAGGCTTCATCCCAGAGATGCAGGGGTGGTTCAACATACGAAAATCTGTCAATGTAATCCATCATATAAATAAACTGAAAGAAAAAAAAACATATGATCATTTCATTAGATGCTGAAAAAGCATTTGACAAAATTCAACATCCCTTTATGATAAATGTATTAGTGAGGGATTTAAATTAATGGTGATATCATTGCAAAGTTTATGGGTGTACATTTATAGAAATTCTTCAAAATTTACATGTCAGTGTTCATTAAACATTTCTACTGCAGATTCATGTGAAATAACTATCTGACTCTCTCATATTACTATCCTCCCTCAGTATCTTTAGGTGATTTTTTCCAGTATGTAGGTAATTGCACAACATAGATAACCCAACTGCAAGATATTCAAGAACTGGCACTTGGATCTTAAGATAACTTTCATTTTTAAAGGCATATGAGCATCCCAAATGGTTCTGATTCTTCATTTCTTTTTTATTTAAAGTTATATACATATTAAGAAGTTTTGTTTGTGTGGAATTTACTGACGCATAGGTTATATGATGCATAGTTACTTATAAATGGTTGACATTTTTATTGATTTTTGTTGAGTTCTACATTTTTCTCTGCTCCATTCCCTGCCTCTCCCCCACCATTCCAACCTCTCTCATGGTTCCAATTCTCCCAATTTACTCAGGAGATCTTGTCTTTTTTAATTACCCATGTAGTTTAGATCTATGCATATCTTTCTTATGGTCCTTATTGTTGTCTACGTTCTCTGGGATTGTGATTTATGGGCTGGTTTTCTTTGTTTTGTGTTTAAAAACCACTTATTAGTGAGAACATGTGATAATTTTCTTTCTGGGTCTGGGTTATCTCACTCAAATTGATGTTTTCTAGCCCCATGCTTTTCCTGCAAAATTCAAGGGGTCATTTTTTTTTCTGCTGTGAGGTACACCATTGTTTAAATGTAACACATGTTCCTTATCCATTATTTGGTTGAAGGGCATTTAGGTTTTTTCCAGGTTCTGCCTACGACAAACAAAGATGCTATGAACATAGTTGAGCACATGTCCTTGTGGCACGATTGAGCATCCTATGTATATATACCCCAAAGTGGTATTACTGGGTCTTGAAGAAGGTTGTTTCCTACTTTGCTGAGAAATTGCCATACTGACATCCAAAGAGGCAGCACCAACTTATATTCCCACCAGCAATGCAGGAATGTTCCCTTTACCCACAATCTCTCCTGCATAAGTTGTCATCAGTGTTTTTGATCTTGGCCATTCTTACAGGTGTAAGATAGAATCTCAGAGTTGTTTTGATATGCATTTCTGTGATGATTAAGGATGTTGAACATTTCCTTAAGTGACTTTCAGCCATTTTAGATTCATCTATTGAGAGTTCTCTGTTTAGGCCTCAACTCCATTTTTTTTTTTATTGGATTATGTGTTCTCTTGATGACCAATTTCTTGAGTTCTTTGTATATTTTGGAGATCAGACCTCTGTCTGATGCGGGGTTAGTGAAGATCTTTTCCCATTTTGTTGGATGTCTTTGTGCCTTGTTGATGGTGTCCTTTGCTCTACAGCAGCTTTTCAGTTTCAGGAATACCATTTATAATTGTTTCTTTCAGTGTCTGTGAAACTGGGGTTATATTTAGGAAGTTATCTCCTGTACCAATGTGTTCAAGTATATTTATCACTTTCTCTTCTATAAGGTTCAGTGTGGCTGGCTTTATGTTGAGGTCTTTGATCCAGTTGGACTTGAGTTTTTACATGGTGATAAATATGGGTCTATTTTCATTTTTCTACATAATGGTTGATATTTTAACAGAAAAAAAGAATAAACTCAGTCTATCTTGGATTATTCTAAACTCCCAATCATCCTAGTGTTTTAGGTAATGAATGTAAATGAGCCTGAACAAAACTGAGACTGTAGTAATATCCCAATTACTTAAGACACAGCATTCTATGATGTTTGCATTTTTAGAAAAAAAATCGCTTACTAGAAGTTTTTGGCTAATAACACAACAAATTTTGCAGTAGAACATAATAAAAGTGTCAAAAATGCCTGCAGTCAAAAACTCCAATTATTCGTTAGGTTTTAAAATTTAGAAGTAGCATTACATGTTATTGTCTCTATAATGTCACATTTTCAGTAAGCGAAGTCATATTATTCTTAATATTTTTGACAGAAAATATTTATAGCTCTCACAATCAAAATAATTATTTTGAAGAGATGTTTTAAGTATGATTTCTTAGCGTACATTTACCTTCATCATTGCTTAATTTTTGTTTCCCTCTAACTCCTGATTTTATATTTCCTTTTATATCATCCAGTTTGTGTGTACAAATCCCATCACTTCCTTTTCCTTGTTTTCATTATTTCAAGAGCTTCAAGTTAGAAACAATGTATCCTTGTTAAACAAGTATCACTGTTCTCCATATTAATCTTAATTATTTCTAAACTGAGCTTAAAGAAAAAGTATTTTTCAATTAGCTTCTACTTTATTTCATGTTTTACAAACCACTCGGTATTTTTTTTCTACATTTAACTTGATCACAATTTTGTTTTCAATTCTTCCCAGTTCCTTCCAGTGTATCCACTCACCCAATCATATGCCTTCATTGTATCTCTTTGTAAAACAGGCAAACATAAATAGCAAACAAACCAGAATAAATCAAAAAAAAAAAAGAAAAGAAAAGAAATGAAAAACGAAGAGAAACCACAACAAACAAACATAAACACAAAAAGAAAACTAAAACTCATAAAAAACTACAAAGTAAAAAATTACAATATAGAAGCCAATAGTGGTGAAAGATAAAAAGCAAAAATATTCCTTCAAAACAGTTCAAAACAAAGAGAAAAAAATCTATACAAATACCACGGAGAATTTTGTGTTGGCTGTCTGCTGCTGGGCATGAGTCTTGTCCTGTAGTATGGCTAGTATGTCCAGTTAGACTCCATTAGAGAAAACTATTTTTTTTCGTTTAAATAGATATCAACTTGATGTAGTTTATTGGCCAGGGGTGGAATACTGTGTCTATTTGACCCTCTCAGTCATGGATCCTCTATCTGACTTGAGGTTGTACGTCCTGTGCATGCTGCCATACTCTTTCTAAATGTGTATGTGCACAAGTCCTGTAATACCTGAAAGGCACAGCTTCCTTAGTGGCATCCATCAATCTTTCCACCTCTTCTTCCTCATAGCTCCAAGAGACCAGAAGGGAGAATTTTGATGAGGGCATCCTATTTAGCACTGAATCTTCCAAGGTATGTCTCTATTCACATTATCCAGCTATGTGTCTCTGTGTTGATTCCAATTTACTGCAAGAAGAAGTTTCTCTGATGATGAATGATATGCTTATGGGTACAGCAGAATTCTATTATGAGACATATGGTTGACCAGAAAAGCAGTGTTTGGTTTACTCCCAGTTCATGGCTTATGCATCTCAGGTTCTGGCCACTGAAAGTTGTTAAGGAGATGTTCCATTTCATGGAGTGGTAAGTAGTATATTATATGTGCTTTAATAAAGAAAGCATGCCTGAAGATCACAGGGCAAAACTGCCACACTAGTAAGTGTTGAAATATTAGCAGTGGGGCTGTGTCCCTGGCACCCGCCCGCCCGCATGGCTAGCTTATGCCCTGAAATAATTACACGGAAACTGTATTCTTTTAAACACTGTTTGGCCCGTTAGTAAAAGCCTCTTATTGGTTAGCTCTTACATATTGATCTAACCCATTTCTAATATTCTGTGTAGCACCATGAGCTGGCTTACCAGGAAAGATCTTAACCTGCATCTGTCTGGAGTGGGAAAAGCATGGTGACTGCCTGACTCAGCTTCTTTTTCCCAGCATTCTGTTCTGTTTACTCCACCCACCTAAGGGATGGCCTATAAATGGGCCAAGGGAGTTTCTTTATTAAATAACCAATCAATGAAAGCAACAGATTAGAAAGAAATCACTCCCACATCAAGTAAGTTAGGCCAGGAAGTTGTGGCACATACCTTTAATCATAGTGTTTCAGAGTCACATACTTTTAATCCCAGCACTAGGAAGGTGGAGGCAGAAGCAGTATAGCTGAGCAGAATGAAGTTTATAAAGGGAAAGAGACAGGAGCTCAGGGGAATGTGGAGTCTGAGGTTTCGTGGAGACAGGATCTTAACCTTTCAGTATGAAGATTTCATAGAGAGAAAAGGGCTCTCTACTGCCTGCCTGCTTTGATTTTCTGATCTTCAAGTTGAACCTCGTATCTCTCTCAGGGTTTTTATTATTCATACTGCAGAAGTTGCCTTAAATGAAATAGAAAGCGCTAGATTACTCCAGAAATTTTTGCCTCTGTTCCAGCACCATATCTTGCAGACAACTAATAATTACAGCAGGGGTGATAATTTTCTGTCCTAGGAATATGAGGAATGTCCTGTGTACCTTGAACACAGTAACTATGAAAGAAGACTCCGGTTAGGCACTAACTCAACTTTTCCTTGTTTAATGTGATACTAAGTTTTGTCTTCAGAAATGGATCTTACCATCAGTTGATTGTAAGAACAATCAACAGCCTTGGCAATTAGCAGAACTGTTTGATGTTTTCATGAGGCACATTGGTTCAGTAACTCAACTTCTTATATACCATTACTGGCAAATGTCTACTTGGGATATTGCTTCCCTGTTATATGGTGACTCCATTGAAATTTCAGACACGCACACACATGCACACACTTCTACTTTAGTCTCTCTTTGTTTATTCATTCCTATGCATTCCATTTCAGTTTCCTTAGGTAATGCACACTCACACTACGTATTACTCTTTACTTTATATCTAAATTATGTTTTTTTTTTTTTGACAGGGTTTCTCTGTAGCTTTTGAGCCTTTCCTGGAACTAGCTTTTGTAGACCAGGCTGGTCTCCCCAGTGCTGTTCAAATTGCTGCCAATTTTGTGCTTTGCTTTACTAAAAAATGTGTTTTCCTCTCTTTATACCCCGAATTTTCTCTAGCATTGCCTTTTGCCAGCTTTGCCTTGCAAGCACTGATTAATTGCACTGTGTGGAAAATTTCAAATGCCTGTCTTATTGGTAGTGAACATATATGTTTTCAAATGCCTGTCTTTTTGTGGAAATATGTTTGTCTATGTACTCATCTACAATATACCGTAAAATGAGTACACATACCATGCTTTCAGTTATCAAAAAAGAGAAAAATTGGTTCTTTGAAGAGATCTTAGTCTTATTAGAAAAACTAAAACATAAGATAGAATGAAAAAGTGAACTGAAGATTTGGCTGTTTCTGAAAGCGTGGTTCTACATTGAGTATAATGGTGTGGTTTCTTCATATACAGAATTATCACTGACATACTATTGAATATCTTCCAGCTTCTAGATTTAAATAAGTTCATATTCTCTATTGCAGCCTGGATAAATACATTTATACGTATACTTTATACATATGTAACCTCTATAAACAAGATCAAGTTATCAGGTCAGTTGCCTACATTACCCTTTCTTACACTTCCAGGTTTCTGAAAAAAATAAGGCAAAGTTGATGATAAACATGTATTTAAGAAACTTATGAGAAAAAGATTATTGCTCACAGGAAAGAAGAAGGACTGCATTACTTGACATCACCTCAGTCAGGCATGGTGATACACAATTACAGCTCATTAGCCAAGTCAAGTGTTTGAGGATAACACTGTTAAAAGGCAAGATCTAAACATGCAGGACTCCAAAAGACATCAGTGTTCAAAGAAGTCCACCAACTTCTATAATTACTTTTATTTTTTAGTGTAGTAACAACTCAAAATTTTTCTCATACTTTAAAACCATGAATGCAAAATGATGTAGTAAATCATAATCTCCATGTCGGATACTAAAGATACAGATATTCTTTAGCTATATGACTGGAATGTCTGTCTCTGAGTGTCATGAAAAACAAAAAGGCTTTCAAGGCTTTGTATGAAGCTGTGAACTCAAAGCCTGAGTAACATTGGATACACAAAGATTTTGAGATTTAGGAGTCTTGATGTCTTGACATATCTTCTATAGAGAACTTCATTCACTCTCTTACACACACACATTGTAATATACAGAAAAGTATCACACCTTAAAATAAATATGTGCACATATACATAATGCATATGTACATGTGTGTGTGTATAACTTGCTGAGTTAGTTTAATACTGCTTGTGTATGTATTTGTGTATTTGTGATGATAGTTTGAAATTGGAAAAACTATTGTCCTGCCATTTTCTGGAGAAGTCTGGGGCACCCTCTTTCAGAAGTGATTAGTATTTGTCCTTGTAGCTCTTTTGAGATATTCCCACATCCATATTGACATATCAACATCAATTGATTGTGTCACTGGACTAGTCTTATTAAGGAAAGCATTGCTGATATGTCTTGGAAGTAGATTCTTTTGGCAGACTTCCTGAACCTTTAGTCCTTGTAATTGTTTTCACCATTTGGGAAACTAAGGCAAGAAAAACCAGTCTGAAGTAAGCCTGCTCTACATAATAAAACCTGTCCTCAAATAAACACAAAGCAATGTAAATAATTAGGTCTAAGTGACAAATTAATAAACAAGGCCTTTCATAAAAACTGAAATTTTTTTTCCAAAGAGAATCCCAAATTATTTCTTAAGAGAAAACTTAACATATTTCTAGTTGTTTTTCTTAAAATAACAAAGAGTTTATTCTGGTTGACCCAAACAGAAGATAAAAAGGTTGTCAAGGTCCAAATTAGAAAATATGGTGAAGCAGACAGTGCCTTGCAAAGCAATGCTGATCATTATAATCAAATAAAATTGTCAATTTACTTCATTAGTTCATATATATTTTCAAAGTTGGTTTAGTTTAATAATGTTTGGATTAAATGTGTGAAACATGCAATGCAAAATGTTTGTCATTTCTCCTTCATAAGAGAAGAAATTGCCTCCTATTTTGAAAGATTCATTTTATTACAATAATCATGAGGCTATGTGCACTCCATTTTCAAATACAGCAGACTTTTTTCCTTACTTAATAACTGGATTTTGTTGCTGCTACTTTGGTTTCGTAGGGATCAGCATTTCAGGTGATCACTAATTATTTATATCTGAGGCTCTGGAGTTATTAGGTTGTGTATTGCTCATGTAGAAAGAGGAACTCATAAGTACAGGAAAATGAAGCTGCCACTCTGATCCTCTCCACCCTTGTTTCCAGATGTCAAGTTAGGAAGCAGAATAACATTTCAAATCACTGACTTCATTGCTTTTATGCACATTCCTTCAGTAATTAACCTTTCTTCACTCATATAACCATAATCACATCAATTTTGTAGCTGTTTCACAGTTTTCTCCTATAAAAATAGTTCATACGTTACTCAGTTGTCAAAAGGATTAGAATTTTAAAAATGTTTTTCTATAATATTTTATGAAGAGTCTACAAAATATCAAAACAATCTTGTGACCCGGTAAGTAGTTGAGGAAAAGAGCAGTAAATTTTAATGTTTTATTCAAATTCACATGAATCAAATGTCTGATCAGTTCTAAATTGTTTTAGTAAAAGGCATGCAGTCACATAAGGCACAGTAAGAGTTAAATTTAATCTCTAATTCTCTAACACTTTTAAATATTCCTCAGGTGTTGCCAATCTCTATGACCTCTCAAAAAGAAAACATTTTATTTGAGTGTCATTTAAATAGAAAGGTTTTGGAAAATATATAATATTTTACATTGCTGTGTACTCATAAAATATTTACTGCCTAACATAAAATTCTAAATACTGTCTTGTTAGTAATTCCTAGTAGAATCTTACCTGAGTTTCTTTATAATTCATATTTAAGTCATGATGGAATTTGAGTAGGTTAAAGATACTTCTGACAAATGTAAGTGGTTTATGTCTCACACCATTCCAATAACAACAAGCTAGAACCAGATATTGGTTTTCAATGACAATCGTTTATAAAAAAAGCAAAATATTTAAAAATGCCTGCCTATTGGACTATGATAAATTTTAAACATGTATAATTGGAGTACAGTATGATTCAAGACTTAAGGAGTGGCATAAAATTAGTAATATAGTACATGAACAAGTAAATAATCACAAAATGAAAAAAAAATCACAGAACTAAAAATACAGAACTGAAGATCATCTAAGTAAATTTCCAATGGCCAATGTTAGAACATTTTCAGAACAAAGTAGTATTGATGTTTATGCCAAAAATTGCTGTAAATATTGCTAATTTGATACTGTTAGCACCAAAAATACAGAATCGACAAAAATCGAATAATGAAGAATCTCAATAAAAATGTGGAAATTCTCTAATTACTACACAAATGGAATGCAACTGCCTACTGCACAGTTGGAGTTTCTGCATGCAATGTCTTCCTACAAAAAATACAAAAAAAAATGGAGAATAATTAAATCTTTAACAGAACTGGTCAGATAGTAAAATATTTTGTTGTTTTTTTTTTTGTTGTTTTGCTCAAGAAAGAGTAAACACATAAAAATAAAAAGTCAAGCATTTTTCTTCATACCCTCAATATAAGTACTTGAGAGAGAAGACAGGTAGATTCCAGGACATGCTGGTTTCCAAGGTTGGCCTCATTCACAAGTTCAAATGGCAGTGAATAACCTTGCTTCAAAACAAAAAAAATAAATAAAGCAAAAAGTATGACTTTTTGAGGAATGATATTTTATCTTGATCCTTTATCTCCAAAGGTATAATTATACACATACTGGTCATCCAGTTCTCCCAACCTGCTATATACACACAAATAGGTACATATGTGCATATACAACTAAAAGTAAAGATGGACAGACAGACTGTGAGAAAGAAAGAAAGAAAGAAAGAGAAAAGAAAAGAAAGAAAGAAAACAAAAAAGGAAGGAAAGAAGGAAAATAATAAATGAAAAAAAATTTAAAACAAGAAAAATCCCACAGAGGGAATTAAATCTAATTTCAATATAAAAACTCATCTTGATTGTATATAACATGTTTAGCAAGTTATGATATTGCACTTTCAAATGTGTGTGTGGGTTGTGTGTGTGTGTGTGTGTGTGTGTGTGTGCTTGTGTGTGTAGGTCTGTGTATGATCTCACATATCACATGCCATGTATAGAGGTGAAAGAACTACTTATTTATATGAGCTGATTCTTTCCTTCCATTTCATAAGACCAGGGAGCTGGAGATGAATTCAATTTAATAGAGTTGGCAGTAAGAGGTTTTACCCCAAAAGCCATCTTGCTAATACCCAAAATTTGTAAGAACAGTGTTATCGGAAGGGCCACAATTTCAAACAGCTGTGGAGGACATGACAGATTCTTATTAATCATGTGTCTCGATTTCTGCCCCAACTTCCACACTTGATTATTGATACAAACGACTTGACAGGATTTATAATCCCTGAACTATGGTTTTAGGAAAATTTGTTAGAGATTTCTTTCAACAGAATAGACTCTACTTATGAAAGATTATCAATACTAACTTAGTTGAGGCCTTTTTAGTTTTACTTTTATTGTTCTGATAAAACATTTTGACCAAGAATATTTTGAAGAAGAAAAATTGTATTTTATTTTGTAGCTTATAGACTATATAAAGAGGAACTTAATATAGGATCCTGAAGTCAGAAGCTTAAACAGAAGCCATAGAGGAATGCTGCCTGCTGGTTTGTTCTTTATTGTTGGCTCACCTTGCTTTTTCATACACTATGGGCACCTGACAAGGGGTGACAAAACCCAGAGCGGGATGTGTCTTTTGTCATTAATTATTGGGCAATTAAGAAAACACAACCCACTCACCCCAGACTTTCCTGCACATCAATATTATGGACCCTCAATTGAAGGTTCCTCTTCAAAATAATCCTGGCTTGTGTAAATATGGGAAATCCTACCCTGCACAAGAATGAAACCTGCTTTATAATTGGGTAACATCATTCCTGGGAATTGCATACTGGATTACTAACTGTGATGATATTCATTCTCTCTTCTCGACTATGAATACATTCTCACCAGCAGCTTCGAGATCTCCTCTCCTGACTGCCATGATGAACTATATATATTTTTTACTATAAGCCAAAAGAAACTATGTCACCTTAAGCGGTTTTGGGTAGGTTTTTAAGGCACAGCAAGAGGGTATGCAAGTCTATTTTATCTTCTTCCTGTTCTATTTTTCTATAATTTTCAGTGATAAGGACTTTTCATAGGGCCTTCTGTATGTTGCATAAGTGTCTTAGAACTGAATTTTATTCCTAGGTGTTGTTATTATCCATAATACTTAGTGGGAGTTCTTTAATATTTAATATATTCACTTTAGTTAATTCTCCCAAGTAAATATAAGAACAATGTGTGTGGGAAAGTCATTGTTTTATTGTTGTATTCTTGATACGGTGAGTACTGTTGATTTTATGGTAGTGCCCTATGAGTATTTTTGGACTAATTGAGTTTTCTTCAGCTAATGAAAAATGAGGTATTATGCTTTCTATACTTTCTGGAAATATTATTAACACTATAGGTTAGTCTAATCATTTATCCTACTGTGCTTTCAGGTTCCAATTTTCATGCTAGTTCTGGTTAGGAAGGTATATATGTGTGTAGATAGAGTTACTTTTGCATCCCATATTTTTATTATCTCTGCATTTTTTTTTGTGTGTAGAATCTTTAAGAGTTGAACCAATGTCAATTTTTTTCTCTTCTTCTCCATTAGAGTTCATAACTGAATACAGGGTAAATTATTTTTTCCCAAACTTCTTAGAAGAAGGGTGTACGCATGTAAATATGAATCCCTTAATTAAGAAAATCCACTAACTTGTCTTCATTATTACTGTAAGCATTGAAAGGGCACAGCTCCCCCTAGTCTACATCTTAGAATTCCTGTGTGCTTTTCTATGTACAGTTTACATGAGCTTGTCATTTTTTCTTTGAGAGTTACTTTATTTAGTTCAACTTGTGTCTGATCATAAAGAAAGGCATTAAGCAAATGGTGATCAAATATTTAGATATACTTTAGTTAGAAATACCTTAAATTATGCTCAAACAAGTGTCCTGGACTCTTCAAGGATTTTATCTGTTCAGAGAAAGGTACAAGATATGCCAAGTTGCAGTCTTGTTTTTAATAACCATAATATTCTGTACAAACATTCCAGAACTTGTATAATGCTTATATCTAGCAAAGACAGTAGAGAAAGTTTTGTGTGGTTCATTACTGTAAAAGATTAATTTTATGATTTAAACAAATTCTCAGAAATAAACTTTTGAAAATCTTGTGAAATAGAAATTTTTATGAAGCCGGGCGGTGGTGGCGCACGCCTTTAATCCCAGCACTCGGGAGGCAGAGGCAGGCGGATCTCTGTGAGTTCGAGGCCAGCCTGGTCTACAAGAGCTAGTTCCAGGACAGGAACCAAAAGCTACGGAGAAACCCTGTCTCGAAAAATCAAAAAAAAAAAAAAAAAAAAAAAAGAAATTTTTATGAATTTGATATTTTCTATTATTTAAATGCTGAGAAAAATACATATGAATGTATTTTTAACTTACATTATCATAACAATAAATTGATATTTAACGAACCTAATCAATCTAATATTGTCAAACTAGCATTAAACATGATAACTTCTTTTCATGAATTGTCAAGGTCAAAATATAAATTAGTTGATGATGGAGGAAAACAAAATACATGAATATTTATTTACATTCACTGTCTTATAATTAGCAAGTGTTTCTTTAGTAGAAATCCAGTCTTTAGTTATCAAATTGTACTTAATAAGAGACCAATGTTCAATATGTGTTAAGCACTAGTCAGCAAGAGAAGAGCTTTAATTAATCAAATACATTTCAAACACTGCAAACTTTAGGTTTAAATTCATCCATGTGTGCAGTTTTTATCCTAGCTGTTGACATGAAGAGAATTATGCACATGAAAACTAGTTTTTCATGGACTAAACTTGTCCCTGTAGTTTTCTTTAACTTAATTTGTTGCTGTAATGTGCTGAAACGTATTAGAAAGCAAAGTGTTTGCATGTTGTAACATGTAATGACTGGATCTTTTAAAAACAATTTGTTTCTAGTTTTACTTGTATTTTAACTTATTAGTTGTCAGCAGCAACACTGTTGTTCTAGTAAGGCATCTATTTCTTGAGTAGGAAGGCTGGATAAAAAGGTTGAAATGGGGTCTTACCATCTTCTCTATTACAAATACTGTAGATGATTTGGTTTTTCATATCAGTGACAAGGACTCGAGAAAACACAGAAGAAGGAAGTTATAGCTTTGTTTCATTGCTCCAGTGGTTTTAGTTTAATGTCAATTGGATGCATTGTTTTGAGCACAGCAAAGTAACTCACCTCAGAAAGAATTGGAAACAGAAACAGACTGCCAAGTGCTAGCACAGTATTTAACCTGCAGGTAATCACTTCATTCAAAGAAGCCTCAGTTCCTAATATCCCATTGATGAAATTAGCTTCATTATGAACCAATGCCTTCTAAATTGCTGACACGAAGAAAATGATGTATAAACAAGTCTTAGATATCATATGAACCTATGGAATATGTTACAAATTCAAATTATGATGCTTGAAATATATGAAAATCATATATTTTGTTAATTATCTTAATTTTAGAGAATAAAGAGTTGAAGATAAATATATCAATATGTTTGAAATTTATTCTTTTTTAACTTTATTTTATTATTATTATTAAAAATTTCCACCTCCTCCCTCCTCCCATTTCCCTCCCCCATTCCCCCAATTCCCCTCTCCCACCCTCTCCAGTCCAAAGAGCAGTCAGGGTTCCCTACCCTATGGGAAGTTCAAGGACCTCCCCCCTCCATCCAGGTCTAGGAAGGTAAGCATCCAGACTAGGCTCCCACAAAGTCAGTACATGCAGTAGGATCAAAACCCATGCTTTTTCAGTCCCAGTCAAGCTGGCCTTGGTGAGCTCCCATTAGATCATACCCAATGTCTCAGTGGGTGGATGCACCCCTTGCGGTCCTGACTTCCTTCCTCATGTTTTCCCTACTTCTGCTCCTCATTTGAACCTTGGGAGCTCAGTCCAGTGCGCCAATGTGGGTCTCTGTCTCTGTCTCCATCCATCGCCAGATGAAGGTTCTATGGTGATATCCAAGATATTCATCAGTATGGCAATAGGACAGGGCCATTTCAGGCTCCCTCTCATCAGCTGCCCAAAGAACTAGCTAGGGACATCTTCCTGGATGCCTGGGAACCCCTCTAGAGTCAAGTCTCTTACCAACCTTAAAATGGCTCCCTTAATTAAGATATACACTTCCCTGCTTTCATATCTACCCTTCCTCCACCCCAACCCTCCCATTCCCCCAAGCTCTCCCCATCCTCACCTTCTCACTTTTCTCTCCCCATCTCCCCTTACTCCCACCCCACCCCCAAGTCCCAATTTTTGGATCAACCTACCCCAGGATCCAGCAATGCCACTCTTGGGAATATACCCAAGATATACCCTAGAATACTACAAAAGGATTTGTTCATAGCAGCATTATTTGTAATAGCCAGAACCTGGAAACAACCTAGATGCCCCTCAATGGAAGAATGGATAAAGAAAATGTGGAATATATAAGCATTAGAGTACTATTCAGTGGTAAAAGACAATTATGTCTTGAATTTTGCATGCAAATGGATGGAAATAGAAAACACTATTCTGAGTGAGGCAACCCAGACCCAAAAAGATGAATATGGTATGTACTCACTCATAAGTGGATTCTAACCATAAATAAAGGACATTGATCCTATAATTCATGATCCTAGAGAAGCTAAATAAGAAGGTGAAAAACCCAAAGAAAAACATATATTATCCTCCTGGATATTGGAAGTAAACAAGATTGCCAGGCAAAAATATGTTTGAAATTTAATGAGGACCAATTTCATTGTTTAAGGTAGTGTTTGCAATTTTGTATTGCCGCATAGTTGTAGTTATAAAAGAGAACAAGAAAGGTTCTAAAGGAGGCACTTCCAACACCATTACTATCAGTAATTTTTTGATGTCAACACAATAGAGATTGATACTTATTACATAAACTCTGAATGACACTCATACTTAGGAAACAATGAATATAGATCTTATACTTACTATATAAAACAAAACCAAATGAGTCATTACAGTATGTCAGTAAACAATATTTATATAACTTATAGAATACCAGGGATATCCAAAACAATAATAGTTAATTATACCAAGAAATCAATGCCTCATTAGAATCATACCTATTGGGTAACCAAAAACCAGAGACTAGATAGCCCAGATGATGTGGGAGAGTCTTCTGTTTTGTGTTGATTTCATTGGTTAATAAAGAAACTGCCTTGGCCCTTTAATAGGACATAAAATTAGGTTGGCGGAGTAGACAGACAGAATGCTGGGAGAAAGAAGCCGAGTCAGTCAGTGGCCGTGATTCTCCCACCTGACACAGACACAGGTTAAGATCTTCTCTGGTAAGCAACCTCATGGTGCTACACACATTATTAGAAATGTCTTAAAGCAAGATATGAGAGTTAGCCAGTAAGAGGCTAAAACTAATGGGCCAAGCAGTGTTTAAAAGAATACAGTTTCCATGTAATTATTTTGGGGCATAAGCTAGCCAGGCAGCTGGGAGCCGGGGTGGCCAGAACGCTGCCGACCGATCCTCATACTACACCCAGAGACCTATCTAGTAGATAGATAGGTAGATAGATAGACAGGTAGAAGGATAAAACCATTCACTACTGCCCTAAAAAACAAACAATCAAATGTATAAATAAAATGAATAATCATGATATTCTACTATACTCTTAGTTCAGTGCAGTATTCAATCATCAGCAAACCTCCACTGGTAGAAGATAGAAACAATGCAGAGACCAACAGACATACACTAGGTGGAGAGCGAGTCTGCCTGGCATGTCTCCATCAGATCAACTCTGTTTTATTCATCACTGATCCAATACTGGTCTTCTAAATATAATATGTACTCAATAAATATTTTTTATTAAATGTCATATAGAAAGCCACTGAAAGATTTTCAATTCAAGTGCCAAATATGCTGATAATAGTTATAGTGGTAACCAACTTTATACAACATTGTTCTCTCAGAGCTAAGGGAATCAAGGAGAAAAGGAGGCAGAAAGTATAAGAGACAAGAATGGAGGACACCAGGATATCAAGGCCTTCTAAATCAGTTAAGCAACCTTCATATAATTTGATAGAGACTGAAAAAGACATTGATTTCCTGGTATAATTAACTCTAATGCACAGAGCCTACACAGGTACAGATCTGTTTATATTATAGCTTTTAGCTTATTATTTTTATGGAACTTTTGAGTGTGAGAATAAATTGGTCTCCAGTTCTTGTGTTTGCTTTTTGGCTCTTTTTATTCTGTGGAATTACCTTTTCAAACTTAAAAATGACGTTTATTGCTTTACCTTATATTTCTTTTTCTCAGGTTTGGTTGTTATCTTTTAGAACCATGAACTTTTTTTATTCTGAGAGGCAAAAATGGAGTGGATCTTGAAGGGAATTAGGTGGAGAGCACCTGAAAAGAATAGAGAGAGTGGCAACTGTAATCAAGATATATTATATGAGAAAGGTATCTATTTTACCTAAAAGAAAAAAATGAAAAATAAGTTTATTTAAATTTTTAAAAATGAATAATACCTATTCATACATTGTATTGTATATGGCACTAGAGTTTATGTCATTAGGTAGTATAAATTATTTTATTCACTATTAGCTTCCTCTTCAAAACAAGATGATTTTTTTTTCTTGTTCTTAAATTTCTCTATAATCTCTTCTACTTCTAAGAGATACACAAATTAAAAATCACTGCTCCCATTCTTATCCTTATCAATTCTTTTTGTCTTGACATGAAAATGAATTTTTCAGGGAAGCTTTACTGCCACATGAAGAATCTAGATGTTTCCCACAATTACTTACTCCAATGTTTCTCAACCTTCCTGATGTTCTAACCCTTTAAATACAGTTCTTCATGTTGTGGTCACCCTCAATAATAAAATTACATTGTCTCTATTTAATAACTGCAATTTTATACTGTTATGAACAGTAATGTAAATATCTGATGTGAAGAATATCTGACATATGACCCCAAAGGTGTAGTGGCCCATTGGCTGAGAACCACTGACCTATAACCTATGTAATCCCCATTCTTTGAATGAAAGTCCTGTGAATAGGATGAACTATATGCTACATGTAGGTAAATAATCAGGAAAAAAAGTTGAGTTAGTTGTTGTTAACTAAGTAGACGAGAACTGTTTAGAGGGTGAAGTAAAAGAATGAAAAATGTCAGAGAGACTCCTTAACTGGTCTGTAGAAAAGTAGACATAACAGATATTCAGTAAATATTTGTAACTAAATGAGACACAGGTAGCCACTGAAAGCTTTGTAATTAAAGTGCCAAATATCCTGAAATAATTATAATAATAACCAATTGTGCACACAATCCTTACCAATGTGCTTAATCCCATTGCTAATAATTGACAGTCCTCTGTCAGTATTCTTTTTATATTATTTCATTTTTGTAGTCTTTTTATTGAATGTAATTTTTTCATGCAAAATATGTGATCATGTTTTTTCCTATCTCATCTCCTCCCGGATCCTCTGATCACCCAACCACCTAACTCCATACTTCCTTTGTTTTTCTTTAGAAGAAAGAGGCAAATTCCATACAAACAAAAAACAGAATTAAAAAAAAATAGGTAAAATCAGATATTTAGAAACTTGCCAATGTGATATACACTGTAATTTAAATTTATATTTCCTTGTTCATTAGGAGACTTTGCACCTTTTTTATATTTTTTAGACTTTTAAATTTCTATAGCTTTCTCATTGTCCTGGATCAGTACTGTCCAATAGAAATATGAGACAAATAAACTTTAAGAGTTGCTCTTTAAGAATTGCCAGAAAGCCAGGTGGTAGTGGTACATGCCGTTAATCCCAGAACTCAGGAGGCAGAGGCAGGTGGATCTCTGTGAGTTCAAGGCCAGCCTGGTCTACAAGAGTTAGTTCCAGGATAGGCTCCAAAGCTACAGAAAAACCCTGTCTCAAAAAACCAAAAAAAAAAAAAAAACAAAAAAAAAACATGCTAAAAAATGCATTAAAAAGAGTAGTAAGAACCAGTTGGTGTTCATCTTAATAATATATTTAATTTGAATATCTCAAAAATATTATTGCAACATTTAGCACACATGGAAATCACAAACGAGATTGTGATTTGTATTTTTTTTTCATTCAATGCCCTCAAAATATGCACATGGCATTTCATCCTTCCTGTAGCAGGGCTCCAATCAACCCTGTTTTGAATGCCCAACAGCCCCTTGTAGCTATCATTCTGGACAATGTAGTTTCACTGTCTGATTGTAGGATTTAAGTTGCAAGATAGTTTTACATATTCTACCTCTTCTCTTTTTATTTTTTATATACTGATTCATATTGTATAATGTCCTACTATGTAGCTCTTGTAGCTGCTGTGCCATGTCTTCCGTGTCTCCTAGGTGTTTCTTAAACTAAGAAAGTTGAAAATAAAAATTATTCATCATGAAGTATAAGCAACCATGCCAATATGAAGCTTTTGCAAATAGGATTGTTCACTTTATTATTGTTTCCTTATACTTTTTTGTCTAGTTTAAGAATTCATGCTTACCCAAAGTTATACCTTATTCCTCTCTCTGTAACGTTCTTTATCAAGTTTTAGTAATACTGGAAGCACTGGGAATTCATTTTAATTAACAATGCAAAAAAGATGAACATGTTGTGTAAACATTTCTAAACAATAAAGTAGTTGTCTGAGAAGCATTATTGGATAGTCCTTTGTTTTCTGTTTATTTCTAGTGGCATTTGTCTTTATTTCCACATGATGTTTCTGTGTTCTGCATGTTGTTGTACTTGTTTACTATTCTAGCCAATGCCAATATCACAGGTTACAAGCTTTGAAAAGTAAATTACACAGCTGCTGCCTTCCATGGGGTTGTACATTCGATATTTGCTTATGGGACAGAAATCATGGATTTTCATAGTTAAAGAACATACATCCAGAGGCTTGAATTTCTACAAGCCACAAACGAGCCATTGGCGCTAGATGCAGTGATGAATCCTGATGAACTTGCAAGGACCATTTCACCTCTGAAGCTGAAGATGAGTCCAATGGCACCTAAACCCCATGATTGAAATTATACCAGGAAACATCTGGAGTTGGGAAACAGTGGGTGAGAAGAAGCAAGTGATCCTGGGGGAACAATGGGACAGTCAGTGAACATCTGATTTTGGAGGGCCTAGATAAAACTTCCTGATTTGGGGAAATCTCTGGAAACATAGAATGTCCTTACTAATTAAAAGTTCCTATCAGTCTGGAAAGAAAAAGAAAACCACAAAAATCACAACACACATACACATACACACAAACATACACAATAATCCATAAGCACACAAAATCACAAACAATAATATACAAACAAAAGATCAATACATATGTCAAAATATGTCCAAAAAAAGACAATATTAGACAAAAAGTTGCAAAAGTATCATTGAGTTTACTTTGTGCTGTTCATCTTCTGCTAGACATGGAGCCTTATCTTGGTATGTTTTATATACCCAGTGAAATTCCATTGGCATGAACTAGTTTTTCCTGTGCAAGCAGATGTCAATTGAAGATAGCTTCTTGGTTATTAATGGAAGATTGTATCTTCACTCTCTTAGAACTGAGACTTCAGGTTTGAGCCTGTGCAGGCTTTGTGCATGCTACCAGTATCTGTGAGTTTTTATTGTTTGGTTGGGGATTTCCATGCCCTCTGGTTCTTAGTCCTTCTGCCTCTTATTCAGTACAGTTCCCTGAAACTTTAAAGGAAGGATTAGATAAACATATCCCATTTAGGTCTGAGCACTTCAAAGTCTTTATTTAGAAATTTGCCTGATATATATAGCCCTGCTTGGATATATATATATATATATATATATATATATATATATATATTTCTTTCCCTCTCCCAATTGTATGTTACCTGTGTTTGAGTGTATATACTCTTACTCATGTGAATATGTGCAGGAATAATTGGATGGAGTAAGATATAAAACTGATAAAAATAAAAGAATGAAAAACAGGAGGAAGTGTCATGGTAGTGGATCAGAGAAGAGTACAGGGGTATATATGACAGTTATATATTATATTGCATGCATATAGAAAAAGTTTTGAAGTTTTTGAAGCAAAAGATATATGTGTAAATTCTGTAGTCACACTATTTAGAGTAAAATTGTCTTTGTGCTATTTAATGTAGAAACCAAAGTTAATATCTGCAAACAGAATAAACATTTGTTTCTGTGAAGCAGATATAAGAAGGTAATAGAATTCCTAATTTCGTTATAAAATAAATTTTGATCTTTAGAAATTTTAAGCAGTGTTAGAACTTGCATCTGATTAGTATTTTAGTTTTACAAAATAGTTTTGAAGTGCATTTTAAAAAGTACCAGACTCAAATTAGGATGTATAAAATTGAATATATATTCTAAAATATTTTATTCAAAGATTATGCGAAAGAAGATAAAAAGTACTTATTAAACAAGCCATGCTTTGGTGATATCTGATTCTTCCATGTCATTGTTAAAATTCTATGAGACCATATGAGCAATAGTACAAGTCACTGAATTTTACAGTGTGATATATCACAAACGCATTTGCCCTTCTCTCAAGGTTCCCCAGGGAAGTATCTGTCAATGTAAAGAGAATTGCCTTAGCCCAGATGAGATCTAGGATACTAGAACAAAGAGAAAGAATACACAGCAAGAGCAAACTGTCAAGGGATTCAATCTTGAAAAGAAAATTATAATTAAAGTATCAAACTATAATGAAATCTCTCTCTGAAGGTATGTACACATAAGTACACACCACATGCACATACACATATATACTGTATCAGTTCATATATCACACTTATGAACCATTTTGTAGGTGTATCTTCATATAGAAACTCAAAAGAGTATTTGGAAAATGAGCCGATTGTTTATAAGTGTATTAATAAAATGGATCAGCATGATGTCTGCACAAGATAAAGAGTCAAATTTCAATATGGATACAGTGTGTCCAGAGTCCCCACACTGAGCATGGGAACTATTGACCATTGATGGCTGCTAAGAAGGAAGTGTCAATTTTCTTTGAAGATGCTGTTGATGATAGGTTTCCTATGCCCCACTGGGTGGATGACCTTTTATTGATTCCCACATGGATGGCCCTAATTGAATTCATTGGGATATTACTTCACATACTGCTACTACTACTACTACTACTACTACCACTACTACTACTACTACTACTACTACTACGAAGAAATAGTAACAGTAGACATAATGTGGGAGGGAGATTGGTTCATGGGTTCCAGGGGCACATAGAGGGAGGTAGTGGAATTGGCAAATTTGATCAATATGTTATATACAAACATGAAATTTTCAAAGGATGAATAAAATATTATTTAGAACACCAAAAATACATAATTATATTGGGGATAAATATTCAAATACAACAATTTGCCCTTTTTACTAAAATAGCAAGATACTGTACATACTATTCTTAGTATTGGATTTGCATTTTACAATAAACTTTTATATTAATTTGATTCTTAAAATTTGAAATATCATTAATTCTTTACAAACTGAAAATGAAGAGGAAAACTTTTTATTTCATATTTCACTGTTGCAAATTTTAAAATTAAAAATTCAACAGCCATTAATAGGTATATTTTATACAAATATTACTAATATATTTTAAAATACAGTATAGTTTAACAAATATTTCATTTTGAAAGTTTCATATCCTAAATTGGACAAATGTTATAGGTAAGATCTGTGAGTGTGTTTATGCATGTTGAGACGTGTGTAATATGTTTATCTGATTCAAACTTTTCTGAATTGATATCAACATATTCAATTTGGGAGTTACACTTTTGGGCATTGTTAGTGAATTTTTTTACCTTAACATGATCTCCTTTAACATATCCACTCTATTTCTCATTTACTCACTATTATCATGGCAGATTTACATAGTGCCTATAAAGTTTTTCTCAAATATTTATGTTTTAAAATTGTATTTAAGGTTCCCTATCTTCAGCTGCCCAAGGAACTAACTGGGGACCTCGGCTTGGGCATCTGGGAACCACTCTAGGTTCAAGTCTCTTGCCAACTCTAAGGTGGCTCCCTTAACTAAGAATTGTGATTCCGTGCTCCCCTATCTAACCTTCCTTTATCCCAATCCTCCTTTTTCCCCAAGTTCCCCCCATTATCCCCTTCTCCCTTTTCTCTCCCCATCTCCCCTTACCCCCATCCCACCCCACCCCCAAGATCTCAATTTTCTCCCCGGCAATTTTGTCTACTTCCCATAGCCAGGAGGACAACTATATGTTTTTCCTTTGGTTCACCTTCTTACTTAGCTTCTTTGGGATCACCAATTGTAGACTCCGTGGAACCTGAAATGACCCTCTCCTATAGCAATACTGACGAATATCTTGCATATCGTCATAGAACCTTCATCTGGTGATGGATGGAGATAGAGACAGAGACCCACACTGGAGCACTGGACTGAGCTCCCAAGGTCCCAAGGAGGAGCAGAAGGAGGGAGAACATGAGCAAAGAAGTCAGGACCACGAGGGGAGCACCCACCCACTGAGACAATGGGGCTGATCTATTGGGAGCTCACCAAGGCCAGCTGGACTGTGACTGAAAAAGCATGGGATAAAACTGGACTCTCTGAACATGGCAAACAATGAGGGCTGATGAGAAGCCAAGGACAATGGCACAGGGTTTTGAACCTACGTAATCGGCTGGCTTTGTGGGAGCCTAGCCAGTTTGGATGTTCACCTTCCTAGGAATGGACGGAGAGGGGAGGACCTAGGACTTACCACAGGGCAGGGAAGCCTGACTGCTCTTTGGACTGGAGAGGGAGGGGGAGAGGAGTGGGGGGAGGGGGAGAAGGGTGGGAGGAGGGGGAGAAGGGTGGGAGGAGGGGGAGAAGGGTGGGAGGAGTGGGAGGGAAATGGGAGGCTGGGAGGAGGTGGAAACTTGTTTTTTTTTTCTCCTTTTCTCAATAAAAAAAATGGAAAAAAAATAAAATTGTATTTAAAACTACATGATCATATTAATAGTTCCACAATAGGGGTTACATGAATGAAGAAATATTTGAAACCTTCAGGTAAAGCTTGTGTTTCTCTATGAATACCATTGTGTCCTTGCACGAACTCAATTTTTTGTCACCGAACACCATCTGAATAACAATAACAAGTAAACAGTAATTTGGAAACCATCAATACTGAGTAATCATCTTGGTTTTGAAAATCCAGTCAGTTAAGTTGATAGTATTGGTTAAATATAATTTATATAGCAAAGTTATTTTCAAAGGAAACAATAGTCTCATGATTTTCCGAAGACTAAAATGTCAATATTCTGCAATAATCAGTGTCTTCTAAAATCTATCATCTGTAATGTTAAATGGACTTGCAGTACTTAATTCACTCATCTTATTGTTTGAAGATACATGTGTGTATTGATCCACTTAAAATTTAATTTCTCAGTAATATCTTAGGAGACTAAAAATATGTAACAGTAAAAAATTTTGCAAGCATTAATAATACATTAAATACCAATAAATAGCATCTATATATAAAACAGCATTAGAAACAAAATAAATCCTGTTTGTTTACAAATTCTGAAAATAAGCAATGCTTCATCTAAATTTTTTATATGCATAGCAATGTGCAGTTTACATGATTCTTTATTTAACATTTTGATATCAGTTTTTTATAAGCTCCTACAGTGTACTTTTCTGTTAGCAATTATAGTGGGTATGGAAGCTAATTGACATCAATACGTATGAAAAGTACCAAAAGAGCTTGTATGCTTTGTTTTTAGAAGTTGTCATTATCAATTAAAAAAAAAAAACTGGAGTTTTGTGTATACTTCAAGATATTTGTCTTAAAAATATCTACGTGTAGTTATGCTAATTTTCTTATGCTATTTTCCTAATAAATAACTACCATGTGACAATCCCTTCCCAAGTTTATATTAAAAAGTTCTGAATGCCAAGGACTACCAATTTATTTTCTTTAGACATTTTTGCTTTCAGATAACAAATTTATGTGAAAATGAATTGTATATGAATTCAGAGTATGCCAGAAAGGATAATTTAAATATTTTGTAGCTCTTATTCATGCAGATGGCAACTTGTTGTCTTTTTCTGACAATAAAATGTGGGCCTGTTTTGATACAAAGGTATTTGCTGCATATTTGTTTATTCTGTGATTACACATGCAGAGCACTTAAATTAGGAATTTAAAATATCTGCTTTGCTATCTCCTTACAGTAATATGATCAATACACCTGGATGGTTTAGGTTTGGAGAGGAAAATAAAGTACACAGATTCTGTATTAGAAACTTCATACATGAAGGGCTTTGATTCTTGAATAGCTCTTTCTTTTTCTTTTTCATTTTATAAATCAATTATGAATAACAACAAATTTTCCAGAAACTCAGGAAATGATATGATAAGGAATTGTAGATAATTGAGCTGCTTAGAGAAAACACATGATCTACAGGTATATTTACCCTTTATTTGTTTTATGAAGCAATTAAGGCATTTATTTTGTTCACAATACTGAGTCTAAATGAGGACTAATCTTTACATCCCATTGCTATTCCCAGCCTGGGCTTCGGTTAGTGAACTCTTAAATTCTATATCTGCTTGTGGGTAATCATCAAACTCTAGAGGGAAAAAAAAAATGCTACTTCCCTAAAGCACCAATTGCAGAAAAAAAAGAGACAAATTAGTGCTTTAAAAATAGTTTTCCTTGACCCCTGTTTCCATAAACTGTCTTTGAAACCATTTCTAGGAAGACTGATAAACTGAGCAGTATGCCTAATAACATAATTGAAGATGTGTTTGTCCCAGTGGATATTCAACTATTTTAAAATTAAATTACAGATTTCTGACCCAAGAATCCATGTTTGCTTATAGTGTGGACATTTGCTTATTTAATAAAAGAAAGTCACAGAAATACAGATTGATACTACACACAGAGTCACAACAGATAGGCTACTACAACACCCCCATTCCAACCATTGGACTGGGCAAGATACAAGTCCCACTACATCCCCAAACCCTCCTATCCCACCCATAAGATCAGTGAAACTCTGAAACAGAGCCTGCTACTACACAGAGAGGACCAAGAGGTGAGATATTACCAACCCGGTTGAACACCACACTCTCTAGGCTCTCCATACTGGGGCAAAACCTTGGGACCCCCTCCCCCACTTGCCTCAGCTTCTTTAGCCAGACAGCAGGTAAGTTTCCTGCAGGTAGGCTCCTCCAACACCTTTACCCCATCCATTGGACTCTGCTAGCTACAAGTCCCACTCTGCTCCAAAGCCTTCCTCTCCCCAACCCAGGAACCTCAGAGAGCAATGCTGAAACACAAGCTGCAACTACACATAGAGGAACAGGAGAGAGGAACTCTGAAACACAAGCTGTGACTGCACAGAATGGACCAATAAACCAAACCAAGAGACCAGACCAAGAGAACAGGCCAAGAGAGACCTTAGTAATTCCTTGAGATACAGACAGTGACAGTAAAGAACAGACCAAAAACAGTTCCCAAAGACACAGTCAGCCACTGTAAGGATTGAACCTAGAGTCAAAGACACTGCTGGCACAATTTGAAGGAAAAGATGTGTAGGTGCCAATGCAAGAATTTATTCAACTACTTAAAAATCAACATTAGATAACACAAAAATGCAGTGGTCATAGGACAGGAAGACTTTATCATCCTAACTCTGAATAAACATAAGAAAATAATTTTAAACATAACTTTATTAGGATGATGGAGACCTTTAAAGAGGAAATGGAAAAGTTCCTTTAAAGAAATGAAGGAAAAGACAAGCAAAAAATTGGAAGAAATCCATAAACTGCTCAATGAAACCCAAGAAAACCAAGAATAAGTCAAACATGTAAAGCAAACAGTTCAAACAGTTAAAAACTTGAAAACTGAGATAGAGGCAATAAAGAAAACACAAACTGAGGGAATTTTGCATATGAAAAAAACTGGGTAAACAATCAGGAACTGCGGAGGCAAGCATAACTAATAGAGTACAAGAAAGAGAAGACAGAATCTTAGATGTTGAAGATAGTATATAAAAATAGCTTTATTGGTCAAATGAGACATTAAATCCAACAAATCCTTAACATAAAACATCTAGAAAATTTGGGACAACATAAAAAAGACCAAACCTAAACATAATAGGTTTAGAAGGAGAAGAACTTCAACTCAAAGACAAAGAAAATATATTCAACAAAAATCATAGAAAACTTTTCCAACATAAAGAAGGATACCCCTATGAAAGTTCAAAATTTGTACAAAACACTAAATAGACAGGACAAAAAAAAAAGAAAACAAAAAAAACAAAAAAACAAGTCTCCATTGTCAAATAAGAACCACAATGCAAAACCTACAGAATAAAGAAGGAATATTAACTATTACAAAGGTAAAGGGGCAAGTAATATATAAAGGCACACCTATCAGAATTCTGATTGACTTCTCAATGGAAACCATGAAAGCCAGAAGGTCCCGAACTAATATGCTGCAGAACATAAGAGACCATGGCTGCAAGCCCTGACTATTATACTCAACAAAGCTTTCAATCACAATTGATGGAGAAAACAAGATATTCTATGACAAAACCAGATTTAAACAACACCTATCCACAAATCCAGCCTTACAGAAAGTACTAGAAGGAAAACTCCAACTCAAGGAGCTAACTAACTGCACCCACAAAAACACAAGCAGCAGATAATCACACACCAGCAAGCCACAAAGAAGGGTAACACACAAAAACTACCACAAAATAACAAGAATTAACAAACACTGGTTGATGGAGAAGGGTCATCTGTCTATTGGTTAAGGTCATTTGTCTATCTGTTGCTTTCATTGGATAATTAATAAGAAACTGCCTTGGCCCTTTTGATCGGACAGCAGCTTAGATAGGCAGAGTAGACAGAACAGAATGCTGGGAGAAAGAAGCCGAGTCAGGTAGTCACCATGATTCTCCCACTCCAGACAGATGCAGGTTAAGATCCATCTTTCCTGGTAAGCCAGCTCGTGGTGCTACACAGAATATTAGAAATGGGTTAGATCAATATGTAAGAGCTAGCCAATAAGAGGCTGGAACTAATGAGCCAGACAATGTTTAAAAGAATACAGTTTCCATGTAATTATTTCGGGTAAAGCTAGCTGTGTGGGCGGCCGGGTGCCAGGAACGTAGACCACCGTTCCTATTACAACAACTGGTCATTAATATCTCTTAATATAAATTGACTCAATTTACATAAAAAAAGACAGAAGCTAAGAGAATGGATATGAAAGCAGGATCCACTGTTCTGCTGTATACAAGAATCTCACCTCAACATCAAAGACAGACATTACCTCAGAGTAAAGGATTGAGAAAAGATTTTCCAATCAAATGGACCTAAGAAGCAATCAGAAGTAGCAATCCTAATATCTAACAAAATAGACATCAAACTAAAATCAATCAGAAGAGATGAGATGGACAATATATACTCACTACAGGAAAAAAAATCCATCAAGATGTGAAGCCATAAGTCATAAACAATCCCACACCAGTTTGGAATTATGATTAATAGGGTGGTATTTATTTAAAGGGGAAAAAAAAAACTTACAGATCACAGTCCCAGACAACAGCTCTCTGCGCAATCAGGAAGAAGTCTAGTCGCCAGAACCAGAGCAGGAAGCAAAGAGAGCAAGAAGGGAAGTAGCCTCTTTTTTTAAAAAGAGAGAGACCACGCCCCAGTGGGCCGGTATCTCAGCAGCTATTGGCTGGAGGAGCAGAAGGACCTCCTGCAACAAAGATGAAGTCTCAATTATGAACATCTATGCCATAAATAAGAGAGTACTCATATATGTAAAAGAAACATTACTAAAGCTTAACTCGCACATCAAACCCCACATGCTAACAGTAGGAGGCTTCAACACCCCACTCTCCCTAGTTGACAAGTCAACCAGACAGAAACTTAACAGAAAAATAAGAGAACTAACAGATGCCATTACTCAAATCGTCTTTACAGACATCTACAAAACATTCAATCCAAACACAAAGGAATATGCCTTATGAGTACCTCATGTAACCTTCTCTAAAATTGACCGCATATACTGTAACAAAGCAAACCTCAACAGATACAAAAAATTTGGAGTAACTTACTGTGTTTTATTGGCTCACCTTGATTTAAAATTTGAATTTAGCAGCAATACTAATTGCAGACAGCCTACAAACTTGTAGAAATTGAATAGGGCTGGACTGAACCAAAGCTGGGTCAGGGAAGAAATATAGAATGAAATTAAAGACTTTCTAGAATTCAATGAAAATTAAGGCACAACATACACAAACCTATGGGACACTGAAAGCAGTGCTAAGAGGAAAGTTCATAGCATTAAGTTCCTACATAAAGAAAGTGGAAAAATATCACATGGATGATTTAACAGCACACTTGAAAGCTCTAGAACAAAAAGAAGCAGACTCACCCTGGAGTAGCCAAGAGGAAATAATCAAATTGAGGGCTGAAATCAATAAAACAGAACAAAGAAAATAATACAAAAAAATCAATGAAACAAGGAGCTGAATCTTTGAGAAAATCAACAAAAGATACAAACCCTTATACAAACTAATTTAAAGGCAGAAAGAGAACATCCAAATTAACAAAATCAGAAATGTAAAGGGGGGCATAACAACAAACTCTAAGAAATCCAGAGAATCTTTAGGTTATACTACAAAAAAACTATACAAAATTGGAAAATGTAAATAAAATGGATAATTTTCTCAGTCATGAACATAGATGCAGAATCTCAGTCATGAACATAAATGCAGAAATAGTCAATAAAATACTTGCAAACTGAATCCAAGAACATATCAAAAAAAAATCATCCACTGTGATCAAGTTGGCTCCATACCAGAGATGCAGGGATGGTTCAACATATGAAAATATATCAATATAATCCACCATATAAATAAACTTAAAGAAAAAAGACATATGATCATCTTATTAGATGCTGAAAAATCATTTGACAAAATCTTACACCCCTTCAGGATAAAGGTATTGGAGAGATTGGGATACAAAAAACATATCTAAACAACATAAAAGTAATATAAAACAAGCTGATAGGCAGCATCAAATTAAATAAAGACAAACTCAAAGCAATTTGCTAAAATCAGGAACAAGACAAGGCTGTCTACTCTCTCTATATCTGTTCACCATATGTATTGAAGTTCTGTCTAGAGCAATAAGACAACAAAAGGAGATCAAGAGGATTCTCATTGGAAAGGAAGAAGTTAAAATTTGGCTATTTGCAGACAATATGATAGTATACATAAGTGACCCCAAAACTCTACCAGGTGTTTAAGGGAGGCCTCTTGAAACAACAATACTCAATATCATATGGAGAAACAAAACATGCAGGATATTCAAAATAATCCTGTAAATAAAAGAACTTTTGGAGGCATCACCATCCCTGATATCTATCTCTATTACAGAGCTTCGGTAATGAAAACAGCTTGGTATTGGCATAAAAGCAGACAGGTTGACCAATGGATTCAAATGGAAGACCCAGATATTAATCTACATCCCTACAAATACCTGATTTTTGAAAAGAAAGTAAATTTATACAATGGAAAGAAAAAACCATCTTCAACAAATGGTGCTGGCATAACTGGAGATTAACATGTAGAAGAATGCAAATACATTCATATTTATCCCAATGTATAAAACTCAAGCCAAATGGATTAAAGGATTCAATATAAATTTAACCACATTGAACATGATAGAAGAGAAAGTGGGAAGTATCCTTCAATGCATGGGCACAGGAGAACACTTCCTAAATCTAACACCAGTAGCACAGACACTTGAGAGCAACAATAAATAAATAGGACCTCCTGAAACTGGGAAGCTTCTGTAAAGCAAAGGACATAGTCAATAAGACAAAACAACAGCCTACTGAATGGGAAAAGATTTTCAATAACCCCATATATACTCAAAGGTGCTCAGTCATAGTACCAGGACACTTGTCCATCAATTTTCATAGCAACATTATTTGTAATAGCCAAAACCAAGAAACAACCTAGATGCACCTGAACCAAAGAATGTGTAAAGAAAATGTGGTACATTTGCACAGTGGTGCAATACTCAGTGGTTAAAAAAATATCATCTTGAAATTTGCATGCAAATGGATGGAAATAGAAAAAACATCCTGAGTGAGGTAACCCAGACCAGACAGATGAACATGGTATGCACTCACTCATAAGTGGATGGTAACTGTAAAGCAAAGAATAATGAACCTATAGCTCATGATCCTAGGCAAGCTAAATAACAAGTTGAACGCTAAGAAAAGCATACATAGATCTGTTCGGAATATTTCTTAATGCAAGCTCCCTTCTGATGCAAAAATTCCCCCTCTACCCAGGCTTAGGAAAGTATGCATCTAAACAGAATAGGATCCCAAAATGCCAGTACATGCAGTGGAGACAAATCCCAGTGCCATTATCGTTGGCTTCTCAATCTGCCTCAATTGTGAACCACATTCAGAGAGTCCAGTTTGATCACATGCTCATTCAGTCACAGTCTAAAATACCCAATTAAAAAATAGGGTACTGAACTGAACCCCAGAATAATTTAAAATGGCCAAAAGATACTTAAGGACATGTTCAACTTCCTTAGCTATCAGGGAAATGCAAAACAATTCTGAGATACCATCTTACACCTGTCAGAATAACAATATAACCTATGCTGGAGAGGATATGGAGTAAGGGGAACACACATCCATTGCTGGAGGGAATGCAAACTTGTACAACCACTTTGGAAATCAGTGTGGTGGTTTCTCAGAAAATTGGGAATCAACCTACCTCAGGATCCAGCAATACTATTCCTGGGAATATAACCAAGAGATACCCAATAATCATACGACAAAAGCATTTGTTCAACTATGTTGATAGCAGCATTATTTGTAATAGGCACAACCTGGAAACAACTTAGATGGCACTCAATGGAAGAATGGTTAAAGAAAGTATGGCACATCTACACATTGGAGTACTACTCAGTGGTAAAAAACAATAACATCTTGAATTTTGCAGGCAAATGGATGGAAACAGAAAACACTATCCTGAAAGAGATAACCCAGACCCAAAATATGAATATGGTATGTAGTTACTCATTAGTGGATTCTAGACATAAATAAAAGACATTGAGCCTATAGTTCAAATTTTAATTTCAACTGAACAATGTTCAGTAATTTATTAAAATTTATTAAAATTTGTTTCAGTATTTCACTAGGCACATATTTTATATTCATCATTTGAGAGTTCTCTGTTTAGGTCTGTATCCCAAATTGTTATTGGATTATTTGTTCTTTTGATAACCAATTTCTTGTGTTTTTGTATATTTTGGAGATCATCCGTCTTTCAGACATGGGGTTGGAGAAGATCTTTTCCATTCCTTTGGCTGCTGTTTTGTCTTATTGATCATGTCCTTTGCTTTACAGAAGTTTTTCAGTATTAGATGCTCCAATTTACTAATTGTTTCTCTCAGTGTTTGTGCTACTGGAGTTTTATTTAGGAAGTGGTTTCCTGTGCCAATGTGTTCAAGTGTACTTCCTACTTTTTCTTCTGTGAGGTTCAGTGTGGCTGGCTTTACATTGAGGTCTTTGATCCATTTGGACTTGTGTTTTGTGCATGATGATAGATACGGTTCTATTTTCATTCTTCTACATGTTGATATCCAGTTATGTCAGCACCATTTGTTCAAAAATCAGGTGTTTGTAGGTGTGTGAATCGATATCCAGATCTTCGACTGAATTGCATTGGTCCTTCTTTTTTTTTTTATGTCTGTTTTCAGTACTGTACTATGTAGTAGAGTTTGTAGTCAGGGACTGTGATGTCCCTGGAAGTTCCTTTAATATACAGCATTGTTTTGGCTATCCAGGATTTTTTTTTCTTTTCCATATCAAGTTGAGTACTGTTTGTTTAAGGTCTGTCAAGAATTTTGCTGAGATTTTGATGGATGTTGCATTAAGTCTGGGCATTGCTTTGGTTAATATCACTATTTTTACTATGTTAATTTTACCTACCCATGAACATGGACCATCTTTCCATTTTCTAGTGTATTCTTTAGTTTCTTTCCTCAAAGATTTAAAGTTCTTGTCATACAGGTCATCCACATGTTTGGTTAGAGTTACTCCAAGAATTTTATGCTATTTATGTCTTTTGTGAAGAATGATGTTCCTCTGATTTCTTTCTCAGCCTATTTTTCTTCTGTGTAAAGTGGGTTATCAATTTTCTGAGTTAATCTTGTATCCTGCTACATTACTGAAATTGCTTATGAGTTGTAGAAGTTTTTTTTTTTGGTAGAATTTTGTGGTCACTTACATAAATTATCATATCCTCAGCAAATAGTGAGAGTTCTTTTTCTATTTTCATCCCATTGATTTCCTTTTGTTGTCTTATTGCTCTAGCTAGAACCTCAAGAACAATATTGAATAGATATGGAGAGAGAGGACAACCTTGTCTTGTTCCTGATTTCAGTGAGATCACTGTTTCTCTCCATTTAGTATGATGTTGGGTGTTTGCTTTCTGCATATTGCCCTATATTATGTTCAGGTATGCTCCTCATATCCATGTTCTCTCTGAGATCTTTATAATGAAGAGATGTTGTTTTTGTTGAAGGTTTTGAGCATCCAATGAGATGCTTGTGTGGCTTTTGTCTTTCAGTTTGTTGATTTGGTTAAGTAACCATTTTTATATGGCATCCCTATCACATTTTTCATGGTGAAGTAATACTGTAGGAAGTTTAAGATGTTTTCAAACTTGTGTTTGAAATTTTACTTGTTGAGATGAGAATTTAAGTCGATCATACCAAGAACTATTCCAGCATTAAGATTCTGAATGAATAAGTTTGAGGCTACCTAGCTCCCCAGGGAATTCCAAGCTAATATTATTTACACATTGAGCAATTCCTTGCTTTAAAAAACAATCAAATAGCACACAACATACTTCCTCTAAGTATATTGTAAAATGAAAATTTCTCAAATATATTACCAGATTGAAATTAATATTTTAGAGCAGGATAAACACTGTCTTCAACATTAGTACATAATTAGTTGCTTACAAATTTACATATTTAACAATTTTGTAATATTAAATGACATTATAATTAATTCTTTGAATAGGCATATTGAATTTATTTTATTTTATGGCTTCAAATTTTATTGCTTTTACAGTGAAATTCTGCAGTATTATGAATGCAGTTTTACACAAAAATGAATATTAATTAAGTGAAATTATTCCATGACTTGGCTTGAAAATCATTTATTTTGACTTAGAGATGCTTATTTTTCCTTACTTGTACATGATTCAAACTACTAGCTTCAGAAATATTCTCAATCATGGCTTAAGATAATGTTCTTCTCTGGAAACCCATAGATACTAAGCAAATTAGGAGCCTTATTCTCAGTTTTCCTCTCATGGGAAATCCTGTTGTTATCTGTTTTTCCCCCTTTCTCTTTCTTTCTCCTGTGAAAACTTCCAAATATATTTTGCTTAGTTCATCAAGGAAACATAAAGAATCACTCAGAATTAGTTATTTGTAAATGAAGCAAACTTGTTATCTTATTATCATATTTTTACTATTTTCACCTTGTTTTATATAGCTTAAATTAGTAAACCATGATTAAATGATTAAAGTATAATTTTAAAAAAAATCTGAAAATTCAAAATAAACAGAGAAAATATATTGTTAATTTTCACCATAAAAGAAACAAATAATTCTTTGTAAATAGAAACTATATCATTTATGCCTACAAAATGAGTTAATTTTTCAATGAAAATGGAAGAAAATTAAAGAAACTAAATTAAGGATAATTTTCTGTGACAGAAATACATTTATATCCTAATTTACACTTCTGATTTTTTTATTTCAATTTTATTGTATAGCTTCACAACACTTGGTGCATTTAAGATTGTATTTCCATGAATATGAGAATTTTATTGTTTGTTATCTGTTATATTATCTGGCATGCATTGTTGTATGCTATCTGATATTGTATGACTGGAAAGTAATTTTGTATTTTATGCTGTCTATTCATTTGTAATCACATTATACTGATTTTCTTAACTTCTTCCTTATTTTAATCACATTTTAAAATACAGTTATTCATTTTTGTAAAGAAAATTTTCCAGGGAGATGCTACTCATACAACATACGGAGTCCAGGACAGACCAAAGTTTAAATTGGTGAAGCATAAGGTTTTTTCGTGGGGGGTTCCTTAAAAAAGCATGAGTGAAGGGTTACTTACGAAGGCAGAAATTGATCAAAGGTAACTGCATCACTAAGCCCTACGCCAGGCTGGGTTACAACTCACAACAGCTGGGAAACATGGAACACATTACAATGCCTAAAGGTAGTTCAACAAGTTGGAAGCTGTTGTATCCAAGTGAATTTGGTCTAGACATCTTTCAGGCAGAACAGCTTGTTTCTGCTTCTTCCAGATAACTGGTCAGGCCTAATAGCTTTCTTTGCCTCTTTGCTTGTCTGAATCGTCTTTCAGCTTTTATTCAATCAGGCATAAATTGGTCTAATGAATTTGGTCAGTTTTAGGGACTTCCTGAAGTTATTTTATGTTATTCACCTTTCTGCTTATGGTGGTTCCCAGTGTAATGGAATGTTTTACTGTCGGAGGAACATGCTATACAAAGTGTGTGCATGTATGTTTGTGTGTAAGAGAGACAGCATGTGTGTGAAGAGCAAGGAACAATATATTGGTGGAGTTTGATTCTCTCCTTTTACAACATAAGTCCTGGGATCAAGTTCAGATCATCTGACCTGTAAATAAGTGAATTCACTCACTGGGCCATCTGAAAAGCTTTTACCTACTATTTGTTATTATTTCATCATGCCAGCATTACTTATTCTTAAATGTGGTTAATATAAAATATCGAAGTATTTTCTTTTCTTTTAGCAGTGTCTATCAGTGTAGAATATTTGATTTTCTATTCCAAGTCTTTGGGATCAACTCTTGCATTTTACCATCCCAAGTAGCCGAAGTAATACATATTTGACAGTGTGCCCGGCCTACTGTAAGTAGAATTTTAACAAAACTACATGAAATTATTGATATTGAAGAAAATAGTTTTCAAATTTATCAATGTAATAAAGAACATTGAACATGTCTTTGTGAACTCACTGAAGGATAAAACCGGATAGCTCAACTAGATTTTTATTGCACAAGACAACTTATGTCCTGTGTTTGACACTGAATTCAATGTTACTGATTTAATAGAAGAAAGAAATCATTGCACTGAAAATAATAATTTTTGGAATGAAGAGGGAACCTCTAGGAAGTTGAACAATGAATCTCCAATGAAGAGAGAAAGAAATAATCAAAGGTTTGAATTAACACAAACTTTGAAATGCAAAGTCCATACTGACTGTAGATCATCATTTATCAGAGCTTAAGGCTAGAAGAAATCTGCACATTATGTGTTCAGCAGCCACTGAAAACATTTCACACATGTTGCCAAAGTTTAAGATTATATGTATTGTATATATGGTTAAAAGGAAGTAGGAAAAATTGTGTGGTAATAGTAGTTATTGGTTCTGACTCTATGAAAGCTAATACCAAATTTGTTTCAATGACAGCAAGGCCTAATTGTTACATGAAATAACTAGACAAAGACCCACATTGGAGCACCAGACAGAAATCTCAAGGTCCAAATCAGGAGCAGAAGGAGAGAGAACACGAGCAAGGAACTCAGGACCACGAGGGGTGCACCCACACACTGAGACATTGGGGATGTTCTATTGGGAACTCACCAAGGCCAGCTGGCCTGGGCCTGAAAAAGCCTGGGATAAAACCGGACTCGCTGAACATAGCGGACAATGAGGACTACTGAGAACTCAAGAACAATGGCAATGGGTTTCTGATCCTACTGCACGTACTGGCTTTGTAGGAGACTAGGCAGTTTGGATGCTCACCTTACTAGAACTGGATGGAGGTGGGAGTTCCTTGGACTTTCCACAGGGCAGGGAACCCTGATTGCTCTTCGCGTTGAGGAGGGAGGGGGGCTTGATTGGGGGAGGGGGAGGGAAATGGGAGGCGGTGGCGGGGAAGAGACAGAAATCTTTAATAAATGAATAAATTAAAAAATATTAAAAATATTAATAACTATTAATATCCTGAAAATGATAGGAAGACAGAGTTAAGTTATGTAACTTATTAGGGGAACAAACATAAATTTTTATTCTTTGTGTATCAGTGGTAGAATTATGATTACATAAAGTAAATGTCGTAAGAAGTGAAAAACTTTCAAGGGAGAATAATTTAATGAGTAATTTATTAATAGATATATTGAGATTTAGGTAAAACAATTATGTATGATATGGGTGGAGAAAATTTTGCCATTTTGTGAACATAAGTAATTTACCTATGTTTATTAGCATTTTAAATAATGCTAATAAAAATAATGGAAACATAAATTATTATTTACTAAGTGGTGATTATTCTTTTCAAGCTTGGAAGAGTGAGTATATTTTTATGGAAAGTATAAATTACATTTCCAAATTTTATTATGTGAGATCTGACACACAAATAATCTAAAAGATATTTTTGTTTGAGGAATATATTTTCTGAAGAAAGAGGTAGATATTTAGAATAAAGGAAATTCGTGAAAAATATTCTCATAAGAAAATTTTTTCACATAAAGTGACAACACACAGAATGAATAATCTCTCTTAACTGTCTTTTCTTTATTCACTTTTTATAAAACCATTTTCCTTACATTATTAGATCCTGTCAGATTATGTGCCTATTCACACTAGATTATCATCATTTCAGATTTGGTTAATGAGACAGAGAGTGAAACATATTTTAAAAATTAATTATGAAAAGATACAGCAACTTACCAAGTGATAAGTTCACAGATTTTCCCCAAAACTATATAAAACAGATAAAATATTTAAAAGTATAGGTTTGGATTTTAAAAAGCTTATGAACCATCATATTTATGTTAATATTTTTCATTCTCCTGTTTCACAAAATGGTAATGCTCCATGTATCTAAGTTATATGACCCGATGTCAAACAAATTTCCATTTGTGTGCATTTAATCAGTAGACATGGAAAACTTATCTGAAGCAAACCCTGCCTAAAGCACCTTGGAGATATGTCTTTTAAATCTCCTACCAGTTTGATAAAATATGCAATAACACTATTGCCTTTTTCATTGGAGTGTATACAGAATAGGGAAATGTGCGGCAACATTCTCAAGACATAGAATGTGTCAAATAAAAAAAACTTTAGTCTGTCAATCTGTTCTCACAACCAGTACATCGCACTTTGTTCTGAAACAAAGCAAACTTATCATACTTGATAAGACCAGTTTGCTTTTTTGGTATAACTGAAGTATATGTAAAATATAGAGTGGTACTATTTTGGGGGCCCATTTGTTTAAAGCTGGCCAAGTTTCAATTACAATAATACAATGTATGTAGTCTATGACTAGTATGATTCCAGATTAGTTTGTATAATAAAGCTACAAAGAAAAGTATGCAGCTATTTAATAGGTAAGATTGGGAAACAGAAAGGTAGACAGCTATTATGTGTAAGATCAGTATCTTAATACCACTGACCAAAAAGAACACATTTTTTTTCTCTTATCCATCATTCTTTTTATCTTTATTTTACATTCCAAATACAGTTCTTCTCCCTGCTGCAGCCCCCACATCCAATCCTCCAATCAGTTAAGGGCTCCCATGGGGAGTCAATAAAGTGTGGCATATTAAGTTGGGACAGGAATAAGGACCTCTTCATTGCATTAAGACTGAGCAAAGGGAGTGACCTTCAACAAGTCGAATCATGAACCAGGGGTACATCCTGGTCCTACTGCCAGAGGCCCCTCAGAAAATCAATGTTTACCACTGTTCCCCACATATGGAGGGCCTAGTTCAGTTCCATAAAGGATCCACAGCAATCATCTTAGAGTTCATGAATTTCCAAGTGTTTGGTTAAGTTGTCTCTGTAGATTTCTTTATCATGATCTTGACCTCCCTTGCTCATATATTCCCCCCTTCCTCCTTTTTACTGATTGGTAGCCCAGATTTTTGGTCTGATGCTTGGTTGTGGATTTCTGCCTCAGGTTCCATCATTTACTGTATGAAGGCTCTATGATGGCAGTTGGGGTATTCATTAATCTGATTACAGGGGTAGGCCAGTTCAGGCTTTCTCTTCACTATTGCTAGGGGCCTTAGTTGGGGTCATCATTTTTGTTCCTAGGAATTTCCTTAGCACCAGGTTTCTCTCTAATCCTATCGTGGTTCTCTCTATGAAGATATCTCTTTCATTGTTCTTCCACTCTGTCACTTTTAAGTATCATTGCTCCCCGGGCCATGTGCCTGTCTCAGAAGCATGCTGTACAATGTTGCCGATTATAATTTTCAATGTACTATCCTAGATAGCAGAAAATACAGTCACATTTTAAGATACCAGCACTTTGGCTGTTAAGCTGCTACAAAACAAGTTAAGGTGTCACAGTCTACAGGCACTTGAGGTTCACTTAACTTAATGTTTTTAAAAACCATATTTTTGGAGGGAGTTACATTTGTGATTTACTAACATTTTATGAAGTTCCTTCAATTCAAAATGTTTCCATTCTGAAAGTATAATTAATTATGAGGAGATTGTAAAATTGCCAATTTATTTTATTTTTGATATTGTCCCAAATTGTGTAAAGAGAAAAGAAATACCTTGGTATTTTGCTATAAACAAAAATAAATCCCTGTTGTGCAGATTAATAGTAAAGATAAAGAAGCCAAGTAAAGAACCTATGCTAATCATGTAAGAGAACAAATGTAATATTTCTGTATTATTTCTTTTTGGATATTAACTTTCATAAGACGTCAATTTTCATTCTAGTTGAATGTAGTGCACATTCAAGTTAGAACAATTTTAGCAAAAAAAAGTAAGAAGACTGTATTAAATATTTGTCACAAAAATCAAATGTCTAAGGATGGCATAAATCCTTGTAAATAACTGTTTGTGATGTAGGTGGGTCTTCTTTCTATGTGTTGCTTTCATTGGTTACTTAATAAAGAAACTGCTTGGCCTGATAGGTCAGAACATAGGTGGGTGGAGTAGACAGAACAGAATGCTGGCAAGAAGGGAAGTTAGTCAGACGCCATAGCTCTCTTCTCCGAGATGGACGCAGGTTAGAATCTTCACAAATTTGTTACACAAATTATTTGAAATGGGTTAATCAAGATGTGAGAGTTAGCCAATAAGAGGCTATAACTAATGGGCCAGGCAGTATTTAAATGAATACAGTTTCTATGTAATTATTTTGAGTAAAACTAGGCAGGAGCCAGGCTACAGCCTGCCACTCCTAATTGCTACATGTTTGGAAATAGAAAGGATTGATGGAAGAGGCTGTGCTAAGGTGTCCAGGTTTCATGTAATACGTCAGCATAGAGACCAGTTGAGTGTCTCATTATCACCCTCTGGTCACCTGTCTCTGCTCTCACTTGACCCACCAGTGGAGTTACAAAACCAAAATGTGAGAGAATATTAAGAGATATAAACCAAAAAAAGACCACCATTAACTCATGAAGAGCATATCAAATTAAAAATAAAATGTAGATCTTAAAGACAACAAAGATATATAGCATCTGATTTAACTAATAGATGTGAAGGATTGTTGTAAGAGGGTCGTTTGCTCAGCCCCGCAAAAACCACACAGAAGCTATATTAATTAAATTAATACTTGATCCCATAGCTCTATCTTCTTATTGGCTAACTCTTACATATTAATTTAACCCATCTCCATGAATCTATGTATCGCCACATGGTTGTGGCTTCCCAGGTAAAGTTCTATCTTCTCTTTGAATCTGCCTTCTTCCTCCCAGAATCCCATTTACCTTTCCCCACCTAGCTCTGTTCTATCCTATCATGTACTCAAGACACTTTCTTTATTAACCAAGGGTATTCACAGCATACAGAGGGGGATCCTACATCAAAGTATATTCTCCTAAGTATTGAGAAAATGAATTTCAAAAGATTGAGTATGTCAAAGATTTCATAAATGTAGCTTACAGAGTGAAAATGTGACACCATTCCATCACGCTCTCACACAGAGCAGTTGGGGTTCAATTCTAATATTTGGAACATTTAGTTTTCTAATGATTCTGACTGGTTATTTCCCATTTGTAACATTTCTACAGTTCTTAGGTGCAATATAAAATAATTATGGTTTGCTATTTCAAAACATATTCAATTTTACATGTTGCTTACATTATATTTAAGCAGTAGAGTTATGAATATGTAAATATGTACCAAACACCAAATATTTTATCAATAAATTATTTCATTTATAATATGATAATTGTCTCATAATTATTCTTATATATTTTTTGTTCTTCACTCATTAGTTGCTTATACAATCATACAAGTCTCATCTAACCTGAATGATTAACTCTATTGAATGTGGACTGTTGTGGCTTCAGGCCAAAAGATGAGTCATATTTGCAGTGAATAGTTTATCATTTGATGTGTTTATTTGAATATCTGTACATTTTCAAATCTAATACTACATTCAGTATAGAAAAATGTATATCTTACAGACACAAGTCACATAGTGCTTCCAAAATCCTCAAGGGAAATAATTTGTTATAATTTGTTGCCATCCTTTCTTTCTTCCTTTCTTTCTTTCTTTCTTTCTTTCTTTCTTTCTTTCTTTCTTTCTTACTTTGTTTCTAGTTGCAGATGCAGTTAGTTTCTCCTTCCCCCTTTCCTCCTAGTTGCTGCACCCAGGCCCCTCTATTCCCACCTCCCAATCAATTACTCTTACTGTTTAGAAAAGGGCAAGTTTTCCATGAGTATCAACAAAACATGGCGTATCAAGCTACAGTAAAACTAAGCACCTTCCACCTATTTAGGCTATGAGGAGTATGAGGAGTAGCATCCCACAGACTCAGTAAAAGCGTTGGAGACAGCCCCTGTCTCCATTGTTAGGAGTCCCACAAGAAGTATGATTTGTTTTTAAACAGAAGTTATTTTAGTTCAGAATTTTTTAAATTGTATTTATTGAGCTATATATTTTTCTCTGCTCTCCTCCCTTATTTCCCACTCTTCATCTACCCTCTCCCATGATCTCTATGCTACCAATATAGTCAGAAGATCTTGACTTTTTATACTTCCCATGTACCTGAGATCCATGTTTGTCTCTGTTAGGTTACTCTTTCTTGTCTAGGTCCTCTGGAACTGTCAAGTGTATGCTGGATTTTTTTTTAAATTGACTTTTATTGAGCTCTACATTTTTCTCTGCTCCCCTCCATGACTCCCTCCTCCCCTTCAACCCTCTCTCAAAGTCCCCATGCTCCCATTTTACTCAGGAGATCTTGTCTTTTTCTGCTTCCCATGTAGATTAGATCTATGGACGTCACTCTTAGGGTCCTCATTGTTGTCTAACTTCTCTGGGATTGTGATTTGAGGGCTGGTTTACCTTAAAAAACTCTTATGAGTAAGTATATACGACATTTGCCTTTCTGTATCTGGGTTACCACACTCAAAATGATGTTTTCTAGCTCCATCCATTTGCAGGCTGGATTTTCTAACTGTTACGTCAAAAAGCCACTTACGAGTAAGTACATATTATATTTTCTTTCTTGGTCTGGGTTACCTTACTCAATATGATGTTTTCAAGATCCATCCATTTGCCCAAAAATTTCAAAATGTCATTATTTTTTCTCTGTGTAGTGCTCCATTTTTCAAATATACCACATCTTCTTCATCCATTCTTTGATCAAGGGGCATTCAGGTTGTTTCCAGGTTCTAGCTATGACAAATATTGCTGTGATAAACATAATTGATCACATGTCTTTGTAGTATGATTGAGCATCCTTTAGGTATATACCCAAAGGTTATGGTATTGCTGGGTCTTGATATAGGTTGATTCTGAATTTTAAGAGAAATCACCATACTGATTTCCAAAGCAGCTGTACCAACTTTCAATCACACCAGCAATGAGGGAGTGTTTTCTTTACACCACATCCTCTCCAACATAAGCTCTCACCAGCTTTTTTGATCCTGGATATTCCTACAGATGAAAGATGAAATCTCGAGTTGTTTTGCTTTGCAATATACTTTGTACTCTAAAGGGAAAAATCATGAAAGTGAAGTATATTGTTGGATGTTTCCTCGTTTATTTGCGTTTGCAAAGTAAGTATTGGTATGACATTCAAGAAATTATTGCCTATTCCAAAGGTAAAGTGTTCCTTTTTTACATATTGCTTTTAGGACAGTTATATTTTCATGAGTTATTCTTGTGAGCTGAGTGTCATGTATGGTCTAAAAGCCCAAGTTCACTCTTACCCAGCATACACCTTTTCACTATTTTCTTGGTTCTCTTGTCAAAAAATTATATTTATATACATATATTTCTCGAACAATATTGTCTGAAAAACTTTTCTAGTTCTTTTCCTCTGATTCTATAAAATTATACCTATTTTGAGTACTTTGGCTCTATGTTTATTTTTAAATCAAGAATTATACTGCACTTAACTTGTAGCTATATTTGAAAGGAAATGTACTATTTATCAATATTCCACTAAGTTTAAACTATCTATTTATGTTCTATGTAATCATATTTATATCAAGATGCTAATACATTCCTCCAATGATTTACAATAGATAGGATTTTGTCTAAGTTTATCTTCAATAAATTTGTACCTTAGCACACTCCATCATTTCTGAAATATACTTCTATGAGAAAATATTGGCTGTTGATGGTTGATATTGGAGGGACAGTAAGTTTTCTTCATGGCTGTACATCCAGAGTTTTCCCATGATCCAGATGTTCACATATTTATGCATATATAGGCAGGAGGTATAAATTAAAAAAAAGTTACATGGAATTTGAGATAAAAAGTAGTGGTTGGGTGGTGGTGGCATATACCTTTAGTTCCAGCACTCAGAAGACAGAGGCATGTAGATCTCTGTGAGTTTGAGGCCAGCCTGGTCTACAAGTGTTAGTTCCAGGACAGGCTCCAAACCCACAGAGGAACCTTGCCTCAAAAAACCAAAAAAAAAAAAAATGTAGTGTTGACATAAGGGAAGAATTAAAGGACTGGAATAACTTATGTGTATGTATAAATATAAAATAAAATACATAAAAATAAAACTAATATTGTTCTTAAAGTAAGGTACCTTGCATATCTTATTTGTTATGCATTTTTCTTAAAAGAAAACATGATGAATGTATTTATGATGAAACATTCACCAGTAAGGAATCCAATAAATTATGGCTCTAGGATGAAAAGTACTGAGATATGGTAGGAATTGAAAATAAATGAAGAAACATAAACAGTAAAAGTGACATAGAAACAAAGAAACAACAAAGAAACATTAATTCTAAATATCAGAAGTGTCACTACAGCGACCTCAACAAATGAAATAATTTTCTTATATCCAATATCAAATTTCAAAGCTCAACTATATTACCTTCAATGATTTTAATTATTCTGATTAGTCGCTTGAGGCTCAAACCTTGCTGTTGCCTTTAATATTTATATTTATATTTTACACAAATCTAATTTATAATTTCTGCAACATTTACTTTCATAGTTTGCAAGAAAATCCAGTTTCCACTTGTCCTCATATGGTCCTCGCACAGGCATGTTAGTACAAGCCAACATTACACTTTGTAATGTTTTAATAGGCTTTCTTTAAAGAGAAGAATTCAATAATATTTTACCAGATAAACATGAATTACTGACTAAGTATTCCTGACCAAAGAACAGCTTTAATATAAAAGTAACTTGATATTGTATATGAAGATTACTTTAAACACTCTGTGCACACTAATGTATAGCTCCTTGCTTCAATGACCAAAAGCAGCCTTACTCTGAGAGCAGCTGCTTTAATCCTATCATGCTGTCCAAGATAATACTCAGGAGCCTTGTCACAAGTGAGGATAGTCAAACTTGACAGCAAATTAAATAACTTCTTATCACCAGCTGAATCTATGCAGCATGGTAATTGAAAGCCACAGAATTCATTTTCAATCAAACATTAATGAAGAGACCAGAGAGGATACCCCACCCAACTCTCTTGCACTTCTCAAGGATTATCATGCACTGCTTTGGCACAAAGGTTGAAAGAGTTCCATTACAGCAAACATGGAGATACTCTGAATTACTTTCATGCAAAAAATTTTAATTTGGAGGTTGCTTGATGAAAATAAAACTACATAAAGTATTCTAAAATGTATACCATTTTATATTTAAAATAAATTTTTTCAAGATATGATTTCTTTGTATAATTCTGACTATCCTGGGACTCACTCTGTAGAAAAGACTGGCATGGAACCTGCAGAGATTTGCCTGCCTCTGCCTCCAGAGTGCTGGTATTAAAGGTATGCAGGTATGCACCACCACCTCTAGGCTTGAAATCACTTTTAAGTATCTGTATCAAATACTTTGCTAACTTAAATATTGTTAATTTAATAATACATTGAACTGTGGTAAGAACAATAATTATGATATCTACAAAACATTATTTAAATTTATAGAAATATTGAATGTTTTTTTAATGTTTGAATTAGGCAATTGTTATAGTTACACATCTTGGTAAACTCAAGCAATTTTCCTACAGAGAGCATGGTGCAAACGCAGACATGAGGGTATCATGAAATTTAGTTTCTAAGGCTAGTAAAACTATGTGTTTAAATATTTTCATGGTTCAGTGCCACCTATACCTGGCTTTACCCTTGTATTGCACACTCATAAATTTTTCTTTTTCTTTTTTTAAACTTTTTTATTTTATAAAAAAAAATACCAATCAAAATTTTCACTTTTTCCACTCCTCTCACTTCCCTCCCTCTGTCCCATACATCCCACTCTTCTCCTCTACCATTCCTGAGAGAGTGCAAGGTACCCTGCCCTGTGAAATGTCCAAAGCCCTCCCACTTACATCCAGGCTTAGGAAGGTATGCATCCAAAGAGAATAGGATCCCAAAAAGCAAGTACATGCAGTAGAGACAAATCCCAGTGCCATTATCATTGGCTTCTCAGTCTGCTCAAATTGTCAGCCACATTCAGAGGGTCCAGTTTGACCCCATGCTCTTAAGTCCCAGTCCAGCTTTAATTGGTGAGCTCTCATTAGCTGAGGGACATTATCTCAGTGTGTGGACCAACCCCTCATGGTACTGACTTTCTTGCTCATATTCTCCCTCCTTCAGCTCTTGAACTGACCTTGGGAGCTTAGTCTAGTGCTCTGATGTGGGTCTCTAACTCTATCTCCATCCTTTGCCGGACAAAGGTTCTATGGTGATATTCAAGATAGTCATCTGTCTGACTACAGGACAAGGCTAGTTCAGGCACCCTCTCCTCCACTACCCAGGGTCCTAACTGGGATCATCCCCATGGACTCCTGGGAACCCCTCTAAAGCCAAGCCTCTTGTCAACCCAAAATGGCTTCCTCAAATAAGGTATCTCCTTCCCTGCTACCATATACATCCTTTCTCCATCTCAACCATCCAACTCCCCCAAGCTTTCACCAACCTTCCCCATTTCTCCTCTCTCCCCTTCCCCCCACCCCATTCCCATCCCCATGCTCTCAACTTTTCCCTGGTGGTCTTGTCTGCTTCCAATTTCCAGGAGGATCTATATATGTTTTACTTTGGGTTCACCGTATTACTTAGCTTCTATGGGATCACAAACTATAGGCTCACTGTCCTTTGTTTATGGTTAGAATCCACTAATGAGTGAGTATATACCATATTCATATTTTGGGATCTGGGTTATCTCACTCAAGATAGTGTTTCCTATTTCCATCCATTTGCATGCAAAATTCAAGATGTCATTGTGTTTTATCACTTAGTAGTACTCTAATGTGTAGATATGCCACACTTTCTTTATCCAAACTTCCATTGAGGGTCATCTAGCTTGTTTCCAGGTTCTGGCTATTACAAATAATGTTGTTATGAACATAGTTGAACAAATGTTTTTGTCGTTTGATTGGGCATTTCTTGGGTATATTCCCAAGAGTGATATTGCTGTATCCTGAGGTAGGTTGATTCCCACTTTTCTGAGAAACTGCCACACTGATTTACAAAGTGGTTGCACAAATTTGCATTTCCACCAGCAATGGATAAGTGTTCCCCTTATTCCACATCTTCTCCAACATAAGCTATTATTGATGTTTTTGATTTTAGCCATTCTGATATGTGTAAGATGATATCTCAAAGTTGTTTTGATTTGCTTTTCCCTGATAGCTAAGGGAGTTGAACATGTTCTTAAGTATCTTTTGACCACTTTAAGCTAAGAAAAACTGATTCAGTAATCACACATTTATTAGAAATTATGGCTGTCATGAGTATGCCTGCACAAATAAAAACAGATAATGGTCAAGCTTATGTCTCTAGAAAAATGAAATGTTTTTTTTGCTATTTATAGTATTGAGCATGTATACCATACAATCCTACAGGTCAAACAGTCATAGAAAAATCAAATCAAACTATAGGATATGTTAAATAAACAGAAATGGGTAGAAAATGCCCCAAGAAATAGATTACATAATGCCTTATTAACCTTGAATTTTCTTAATGCTAATGAGAAAGGAACAATAACAGCAGAAAGACATTGGATAATGAAAAAGTCTGATGAACAAAATTATTTCATGGATGTGCTAACCTCACAATGGAAGCCAGGAGATGTGCTGCATTGAGGAAGGGGTTTTGGTCTTGATTCCACAGGACAAGAAAAAATGTGGATACCATCAAAATTAATAAAGGTCAGTTTGAAGAGGAGACATCTCTTGAAAAGTAGACATAACAACTCATCCACAATGATAATAATTATACACATCATATGAAAAACATATAGGATGGGGGCAGAGTCCTATACTTGTCTTTGCAGGAAAACACTCATCTTCAAAAAAATTCAAGGGACCCTGGATATTTGAATACTGACAGATGGAAAAATTACTACCAAATATGGATCACCAAGAAAATAGAATCGGTTCCATAAGTAATGTTTATCATATTTATGCTTATTATATTCATTAGTATATAGAGCTGGTGTTGGAATTGGACTCTGGCTCAGTCCCTCTCTAATTCCAAGCCTGTTGTTAAGAGAAAAACCCAGAGTTTCTGTCTCATGTCAAGAGCCATGATATGGGACAGAAGGAAAACAGGAATTTAGGAAATATCATTGCTTTTCTCCATCTATCATACCTTTTATTGAATATATCTATCATACCTTTCATTAAATTTATATATTGTCTGTATATATCTATATAATTAATGTTTAAGTTTTCCACAATGAACAATGAATTTTCCTGAAGTAAACTTTGAATTTTCCAGGAAGAAGATGGGGCCCTGTAACAACAACTCCACCTAGTTGATATGACATCATGATACTGATAGCTCTACTACAAGGCCTGTTTGGGGTACCAAGTGCACAAGATGGTTCTAATTTGGTTAGCTGAAATTGTGCACATCTTTTACAACATTCTGGCCAGACCTGCACAAAATACTCAGAGACTATTTGCAATCTTACCAGAAATTAATCTTGAAATTTAACCATCATTTTACTTTCACAGGATTTCCCAGAAAGAACATTGCCCCCATGACAGATTGAAGTAATTCTAGGGGATGATGTCCCCTCCCCCAGCAAAGTTTGTCCTTGGGTTGAGGGACATCATTTAGGGGTTGATTATAATTAGTATATGGTTGAGGGTTGGGGAAGGAATTTTATAAGCTCAGGGATCTTTTTGAAAAATAAAAGAAAATTGGATGACGCGATAATAGATTGGTATTTGTGAGTTATTGTTTATAGATAATTACATTGGCATAGATTCTTGTATATGGATATATAGTTAAATTATATTGAATATTGATGCATGCATGCTTCTATGTCTGTTTAAAACATTGTATATATATATATATATATATATATATATATTGCAATGTACATTTCTACCTCTTATTAAGATAATTATATATTGTTTGTGTATTGATATATTTATATATATTTACCATATTACAATGTATACTTGTACATTGTTTACATTTGGAGGTCATTGTCCTTATTTATTTTACAATTGTTTATTCCCTTAGTCTTTAAGTTAGATAGGTATTAAGAATTGTAGATCAATAGTCATCTATGTCATATTTATTGTTAGACTAATCAGAATCAGGTTTTTAGATACATAGAGATTATATCTCTATAAATAATCTTCAACTTCTTCAAAGAGCTGTAAAAAATGACATTTAATCTAACTTAGAGATCTATGGTAGTGAGACACAATCGCTCCTGTCAACACATGTCTATTCCTGAGAGATTGTTGAGCACCAAAGACACTCCATTTGGAGCTTGTCTTCTTCTTGGCAAAACTGGCCCCTGGGCAAGGAACTTCCCATACCTCAACTACTGACAAAATACATAGTATCTGGAAATGGATAAGCAGAACTCTCAAATCTTGTCAAGACAGAGTAAGATGGTTTTGAAAATTTTCTTGCCTTTAAAAATAATGTGTCAGTTATTCTAGGCTTTAGCCATAGTTGGTTGCTTCAACACTGCAAACTTAACTTTTTGTGATTGCCTAGGTAGCCAGTTGTCTCTGTGATTTGTTGCATGTTTTGGAAGTTGTTTGACTGCACTTCCCAATTACTCAGGTAACATTATTTCCCTTCTCAGATCTTCGATGGAGTTGAAGACTAGATAAATGTAGTTACTTTCCTCTCATAACTTGGCCAACTTATTTATTATACAAGACTTAAGGTAGTTAGAATAGGATTTGTTCTTATTGTATATAATTTCATAGTAGGTTTAGAACTCTCTTGCTTAAACAAAAGAAGGAGGTGCTGCAGGAGCTCCTTCCACTCCTTCAGCTAATAGCCATTGAGATAGCTGCCCACTGGGGCATGGTCTCTTTCTTTTTAAAAAGCAGCAGCAGCCCTCTGCTTGCTCTCTTGCTTCAGCAACTAGACTCCTTTCTAGCTGTCATTTTTTCTCCTCAAATAGATAACCCTTTGAATCCATACTGGTGTGGGATTGTTTCATGCTTTAATCAGACCTTTGTCTGACGTGGGGTTGGTGAATATCTTCTCCCATTCAGTATGTTTCCTTTTTGTCTTAATGACTGTGTCTTTTGCTTCACAGATGCTGTCAGTTTTAGGAGGTCTCATTTACTCATTGTTACTCTTATTGTCTGTGCTACTGGAGTTATATGACTATAAGTCATGAGGAGATAGAAGCTGTCATCAAAAACCTCCCAACCAAAAAATGCCCAGGACCAGATGGTTTTAGTGCAGAATTTTACCAGAACTTCCAAGAAGAGCTAATACTTATACTCCTTAATGTGTGCCACATAGAAACAGAAGAGTCAGTGCCAAACTGTTTTTATGAAACTACAGTTACCCTGATAGCAAAAGCACACAACAACTCAACCAAGAAAGAAAATTACAGACCAGTCTCACTCATGATCATCAATGCAAAAATTCTCAATAAAATACCAGCAAACTGATTCCAAGAACACATCAAAAAATCATCCATTATGATCAAGTAGGCTTCATCCCAGAGATGCAGGGTTGGTGCAACATACAAAAACTATGAATGTAATCCATTAAATAAATAAACTGAAAGAAAAAATAACATAAGATCATTTTATTAGATGTTGAAAAAGCATTTGACAAAATTCAACACCCCTTTATGATAAAGGTCTTAGAGAGATTAGGGATACAAAGATCATATATAAATATAATAAAAACAATATATAGCAAGTTGACAGCCAATATCAAATCAAATGGACAGAAACTCAAAGCGACTCCACAAATTTCAGGAAAGCAAGGCTATACACTCTCTTCATATCTCTTTAACATAGTGTTTGAAGTTCTAGCAATAGCAATAAGACAACATAAGGATATCTAGGGGATTCAAATGGGAAAGGACAAAGTCAAATTTTCATTATTTGCAGATGATATGATAGTGTTCATAAGTGACCCCAAAAACTCTACCAGAGAATTCCTATAATAGAGAAATACATTCAGTGATGTTGCAGGATATAAGATCACCGCCCCCCCCCAAAAAAAAACAAATCAGTAGTCCTCCTATACACAAAGGATAAAGAAGCAGAAAAGGAAATCAGAGAAACATCACCTTTCATGATAGTCACAAATAACATAAAGTATCTTGGGGTAACACTAACCAAGGAAGGGAAAGATCTATTTGACAAGAAATTTAAGGCTTTGATGAAAGAAATTGAAGAAGATACCAGAAAATGGAAAGATCTCCCATGCTTTTGGATTGGTAGGATTACCATAGTAAAAATGGCAATCGTACCAAAGGCAGTATATAGATTCAATGCAACCCCCATCAAAATGTCAACAAAATTCTTCACAGACCTTGAGAGAAAAATAATCATCTTCATATGGGAAAACAAAAAACCCAGGATTGCAAAACAATCCTATACAATATAGGAACTTCCGGAGGTATTACCATCTCTGACATCAAACTCTATTACAGAGCTACAACAATGAAAACAGTTTGGTATTGCATAAAATAGAGAGTTTGACCAATGTAGCTGAATTAAAGACCCAGATATTAATTCACAAACCTATGAACACCTGATTTTTGACAAAGAAGCTAAAATTATACAATGGAAGAAAGAAAGCATCTTTAACAAATGGTACTGGCATAACTGGATGTCAACCTGTAGACGAATGAAAATAGACCCATATTTATCACCATGCACCATGGATTAAGGACTTCAATATAAAACTGACCACACTGAATCTGATAGAAGAGTGGTTTACAAGGTCCTTCTGTATTTGTATTGCTTCCATTGGTTAATAAAGAAACTGCTTTGGGCCTGGTGATAGGGCAAAGCTTAGGTAGTGGGGAGACAGAACTGAATTCTGGGATTAAAAAAGCAGAGAGAGAGACAGAGAGAGAGAGAGAGAGAGAGAGAGAGAGAGAGAGAGAGAGAGACAGAGAGCCTCTGTGGAGCTGCCACGTCAAACATGCAGAATCTTTCCCAGGCAGGCACAACTTTTTGGTGACACACAGATTAGTAGAAATGGGTTAAATCAAGATGTGAGAGTTAGACAATAAGAGACTAGAGATACTGGGCCAGGCAGTGATTTAATTAATACAGTTTCTGTGTGGTTATTTTCGGTGTTAAGCTAGCTGGGCAGTTGGGAAGAACAAGCAGACAGCTCCCCTTACTACAAATTGGTGCCAAAAGTGGTAAACTGACTACACGTAAAATCTGAGAGAGCTTCAAAAACAATTAAGAGTTTAACATAGCTTTCTGCTGTTTGCTTGTGGCTTGCTGCAGCTACTTTAAGAGAGATTTTCCTGATTCAGCTTTAGTGGGGGGAAAAAGTTGCACAATTTTAAAACACCGGCTTCTGGGCATGCTACTAGCACGATCTCTGTCTCTTGTGGGAGACAGAGCATTTAGATGAGGTTTGTGAGTAAAGTGCTATAGTGTGCCTAGAAGGGGGCATTGGGTGCCATGGCTCCAAGGCACAAGTTACTCAGAGGCACAAGTGGCTCTGCCATGTTGGACAGGACAGAGCAAGCAGGAAGTACCTGTATTTGACCTGGGGTTGTAGCAGCTTTGATTCTTAAATGTTTAGCATTTTTAAAGTTCTTCAAGACAGTAGAGAATTATAGACAATGCAATAAGGAAAGATTCAGACATAAAACATCTCTAAATTGGTCAAAATGTTCAATAAATGTACATAGGCTTGGGAGGGAAAAGATGGAGCATACAGAGTCATAAAATAAAGTTAATGCTTTTTTAAAAAAGAGTGTAAAGTCTTTAAAGAGACAGAGTACAGATAATCATAGATTAAAAAAATAAGCCACATAAAGAGAAAATTCACAGAGTCTAGATTTTGTGTATTATTGTGTTTTTATTTATTTTTTGTTTGTGAAGGAGTCTAAGTACACAGAGATTTTTCATTGTATGTGCTGCTAAGTTAATTCAGCATCTATATTATAAAGGATCTTGACTTCAAACTTTGGGTCTAAGGATATGGTGCTTTGGAAAAGAGGTTCTTTTGTTTTCACAGAGGATGATACCCTATGGATTGTTTATAGACCAATATGGAATGATAGACCATGCCCTCCTGAATGGTTTCCGTAAACACCCTCAAAAACTTACTTTGCTCAACTGCCGACTGAGATGTACCTAGCATACAGGATACACCATGAATGATGTAATTAACAGCACCCCCATACAGCAGGAAGCAGTTTGGAGAGAAATAACTAAATCCATATTCAGAAATATTGTTTACATTTACAGGGGGATATAATATAGATATGAATAACTTGCATTGGTATGGATTTTGCTGTATTGATATAACTTTACGGTCAATCTTGTTATATGTATATTTCTGCTGTTGATTAAGGTATTGTGATTTTGTAATTCAGTTAAAAATGTAATGTATAATTAAGAAACACAGGTTAATAGATAATCATCTATAATAATTAAGTTTGTAGTCATGTTAGATTTTCTAGATATGTGTAGATATATTTCAGATAGGTATTCTTCATATCTTTAAAAGACTACAGAATATGGCATTTAAAATGTTTAAGAACTCAGGACTTTTCATGACAGTGAGAAATATCTGATCCTGGCAGCACCAAGCTACTTCAAGAGGAAGATGGGCATCAAAAAAATCTTATGGAGTTTGCTAGTCATTTGGGCAAGAAACTGCTCTTACCTGGACTGCTTCACTGGACATACAGTACCCACAGAGAGATGACTGCTAAACTTGCCTAAAGGTGAGATGATCCTTCAGGGTTTCTGTTTCATAAAAGAGTCTATGAGACATTCCACAAGACACAGAAGAAAGTGACTGAACTCTCTTTAAAATTTCTAGCTTCATGGAAAAGTCTAATGGATACTATGGGCCTGTAGGCTGAAGATGGATGGTCCAATGGTACAGAAGAACTTTGGGTGATTGTATAGGCAGTAAGATGTGTCTGGCAATTCTAAAGTTTTGGAAGTTGCTTACAATGTACTTCCTATTTACTTAAGTAATATTTTATCCTTTCATGGAGTTGAGGAATAGATAGTTATAGTTTTCCTTTGTTATGCTAAAAGATAAAATAGATATAAATAATGTAACTATAATTCTTGCTTGATAACTGTTTTGTTATATGTAATTTTACTATGTAAAAATGAAAGCCTTTCTTTTTTGTTTAAACAGAAAAGGGGAAATTGTGTAGGAGGTCCTTCTGTATTTGTGTTACTTATTTTGGTTAATAAAGAAACTGCTTTGGGGTTGGGCGGTGGTGGCGCACGCCTTTAATCCCAGCACTCGGGAGGCAGAGGCAGGCGGATCTCTGTGAGTTCGAGACCAGCCTGGTCTACAAGAGCTAGTTCCAGGACAGGCTCCAAAACCACAGAGAAACCCTGTCTCGAAAAACCAAAAAAAAAAAAAAAAAAAAAAAAAAAGAAACTGCTTTGGGCCTGATGATAGGGCAGAACTTAGGTAGATGGGGAGACAGAACTGAATGGTGGGAGGAAGGAAGCAGAGAGAGCCACCATGGAGCTGCGAGGTCAGACAGGCTCAATCTTTCCCTGTACTCCATGACCTCGTGGTGAAATACAGATTATTAGAAATGGGTTAAATCAAGATGTGAGAGTTAGCCAATAAGAGGCTAGAGATAATGGACCAGGCAGTGATTTATTTAACACGGTTTCTGTGTGGTTATTTCAGGGGTTAAGCTAGCCAGGTAACTGGGAAGAACAAGCAGCCCACTCCCCTTACTACAGAAGAGAAAGTGAGAAGTAGCCTGCAATACATGGGCACAGGTGTCTACTTAATCTGTATAAATTTTTCAATGGAGAATCATTTTCTCAGCTGCCAGATAAATTTATTTAGTTTGCTAACCTTCCCTGAGACTACATTCTTCTTTAAAGTATTTCTTACCAATGCACCTAACTTATTCATGGTAAGACCATATTCTTAAATTGGTTACTATGGAAACAGTACATCATTGTTTTTCTTTCCATATGAGCCAAATCTCTACTGTCTTCCCACCAATGCACCCTCTTGGTGACATGAGTTACTTCTTTACAAATATACCATAGCACAGCAACTTTATAAGCCTTCTTTCCTTCTCTCATTGCAGTCTTTCATGTTTAATGCAATCACACATTCAAGGAATACAAAATGAAACAGGACAGCATGCCTAGTCTGGGCTTCTAACATAGTTGGCCCTCTCAAGGAAATTAAACTGCCGAAACTAAATCAAAAGTTTAATAGTTAAGCATTTGATTAATGGTTAAAAACCATATAAATAATGCAATTTTTGATAGCATTATTATCAAAAATTAATGTCAAAATATTTCAGACCTATATAAAGCATTGGTTCTCAACCTTCTAAACACTGTAACCTTTAATACAGTTCCCTGTTTCATGGTGACCCCCAACTAGTATATTTTTTCATTGCAACTTCATAGCTATAATTTCACTAAGGTCATTAATTGTAATACAAATACCTTTGCTTTCTTATGATATTAGGCAACCCCCAAAGAGGTTTTGAAACAAAGATTGAGAACCACTGATATAAAGAGACCAACTAATTAGCAGCAATTCCCTAATATTAACAGCAAAAGGGCAACTGAGATACTCTCTCAATCACTCACTGAAATTTGAGCCCAATTCTTTAGGCTCACACAGTCTGTTGGAATGATGTGTCTGGTTTCATCTATCTCAGATTTCACCTCTGCAGCTATGCTGGTGAGCTTTATATTGCCTTGATACAAGCAAGAGTCATCTGGAAAGAAGGAACAACATTTGAATGTCCCAATAAGGTCTGTAAGCACATCTATCTGACATTTTCTTAATTAGTGATCGATTTGAGAGAAATCAGCCTAAGGTGGGCATTACCATTCCTGGGTGGGTGTACAAGAAGGCAGCTGAGCAAGGAATAGGGAGCAAGTCACTAAACAACAATTTTTCATGGTTTCTGATTCAACTCCTCCCTCCAGTTTTCTCCCTTGAGTTCCTGTTGTAACTTCTCTTAATGCTTCACTACAACTATAAAATAAAATAAAGTGCTTTCTCTTCAAGTTGCTTTTGGTGATTATGCTTTATTAAAACAATAGAAAAAGTCACTACTATAACATCTAAAATATTTTGTAGCTCACCACTAATATCTTTAGGTGACATAGTAGTACCAGTTGGGGCTAGATATCTCATGGTCACTTATACTTTGCAGTTTGACCGTATGATTGGCAGCATGCATTGAGAAAAGTTCATAAGCTCTTCTTCAATGAAGAGCTACAAACAGTTGATACTGTGATAGATGGAAGCTCTTCCTTGCAGAACTCCTCTCTAAGCATCCATTTAAACAAATCAGATGTCTAACAACCTTAATTGCACCAGCAATCTGAATAATTATTTTGTGTACTGAAACATATTCCTAGGTTTCAGAGATTAAGACATGGACACTATTCCTCTGACTCCATGAAGATGGAACAAAGAGTGAAAATTTAGGCTGATGAGACTCTGGCCGAGTTTGCAATTGCACTTCCTATGCAGAACAGTTCTGCTGATCTTCTTGAAATTTTGATCCTATCTCAGGTCCCATTTGCATGAGAGGATTTGCCGATGTTGCCTCCCCCTGCTCATATCTTTTTTATTTGCTTCATATTTGCTTGTATCTGCTTCATTCAAAATACTACTACATTTAATGTATCTGTGATTTGTGCAATTATTTGCATAGCCATGCTAAACTGGAAACATTTCCCTTTAAGCATTTTTCTTTCTCTGTATTTCAAGCTCAAATATATTTTTCTTTTACACTTACATTCAATACAACCTTGATTTGAATTGTGTTGATTTTCATTCTACTAGAAAATAAATGGCTGATATGGGTGTTAAATATTTCCCCTAAGTGTTCTGTGTACAGTAGGTGTTAATGTTCAGTAATTATTTCTGAAATGAAACCAGCATTAAATAAAAGATGAAATATTTAGCTTAGAACTCTGATTCCAGGTAAATGCTCACTGAATTCAAAGTTGTGTTTCTACCCTTGAAAGTATTTATTTCAGCAGTGTTTATATTCTACTAATAGCAAAGCTTAGTTTCTGAGCGTACTCTCCTCTCTGTTCTGTGCAAAACTCTGACACTACCACAGGTGACTGATATTTGCATCACTCACATTTTACAATTTTCTCATTTTCCTTAATAGAAATATAACTTTTTCTTTCCTGCATCACAAGCATGGCCATCAATCCATTCCCCCACACAGTAAATTCAAAGGAACAATAGTGAATAGTTGCCACCTTGTCATTGCACTTCTAGACAATTTTACAAATGTCTCATAAAGCTTGATTATGTAACATGAAATGTAATCTGAGTCATGGAAAAGTACAAATGTTTTCATTTTATATTCACTATGTTAGAGTTTAAGATTAGCTTCACAAAACACAGTGAACTAAAATGCAGTTTAAACAAATAATTCCCATATAATCGAGCAGAAGTAAGAAACAGAAATCATAGAAAAATATCCTGAATGCCAAATTTTTTTGTAAATTTGTATTAAGTGTTATTTATTACAAAGTAATGAGTTATTATTAGAGAAAAAATTTCATTGGTAACATGAAGTCTACATGTATCTGTAAGTTTAAGGACAATTATAGATTTTTTGTTAGGGATTATGCTGACTTAGCAATGGAATGCCTATAGATTCATCTACCCCAAACATGGTTCAATAGCACTGAGTAGGTAGCTTGACTTCAGGTAACAAGCATGATTTTCCTTTTACTGATTGTTGCTATCCAACTGCCCTCACTCCCCCTGACTGACAGCGGAACTTCTTTGCAATTGATCAAGTCTTAAATCCAATTAGAGAATAAGTGGTTCCCACCAAATATGTATGACATCATTATACCCCAAAGGTTATCATTCTCTGTTCATTGCTGGTGTGTTTTCTAGGTGATGGATATATTTACAAAACACTTCCAGACCTAAGGCTTGGGTGACATATCTGAAATGGGGTCATAAGATTATAAGAGCCAAAAGATCAAGGAGGTTGGTGTTGGAATGTATCTCCTAGTAATGTCAAAAATACATCCATAATGTCCCTCCTAAAATTACTTTTCAAATGTGATGAAATGAACAAAGATGACAAAAGTGGATATGTCAGAGTGAACAGGGCCTATGAGGCCTAGATCCTACACACACAGAAAAATGCATGATTCAATAAAATGACTACATTGAGAAATGAGTGTGTTCGACGGTGAAGACAGAAGTGGTAATTAGATAAAGTGAGGTGTAAAAATGAAAATATTAATTTCTAGCATTCTCAGAAAAGTTTTTATTATAACAGTTATTTTATGGCATTTCAAAACAGAAGTTGGTTACTTCTTCCTTTTGTGCATAGAATAAGATGAAATCTCAAAGTTGTTTGTTTGAGATTTATGTGCCCTTGATTACTATGGATGATGAATATTTTTAAATATATTTTCAGGTGTTGTAATAGGAGCGGCGGGGCTGCATCCCCATCACCCCGGCCGCCTGGCTAGCTTATGCCGCGAAATAACAACACACAAACTGTATTCTTTTAAACGCTGCCTGGCCCATTAGTTTCAACCTCTTAACCCGTTTCTAATAATCTATGTAGCACCACAAGGTGCGCTTACCAGGAAGATTCTAGCCTACGTCCATCCTTGGTCTGAGCTTCATGTGTCTGCCTCAGAGAGAGGAAAGCATGGAGTCTCTGAGCTCACTTCCTCTTCCTCCCAGCATTCTGTTCTGTTTACTCCTCCCACCTATGTTTTAACCTATCAGGGCCAAGCAGTCTCTTTATTGCTTAACCAATGAAATCAACAGATTGATATACGACACTCCCATATCATTCAGGTTATTTTTTTAACTTCTTTTGGTTATTTGCTATTTAGGAACCATGTTGGTCATTTGTTTTTGTGATTTTTTTTTGCTTTGTTTCCTCTTTGAATTCTTATATATTCTGGATATTAATCCTCTATCAAATGTATAATTAGCAAATATTCCCTTCTATTTTGTGTACTTTCTCTTCCCCAAGTTCACTGTCTCTTTAGCAATGCAGAAGCATTTTGGTTTATTGATTTTCTATTTGTCAATCATTTGCCTTAATTCTTTGGCAAATGGGGTCCAAATTAAAGAAACCTTTTCCTATACCTAAACGTGTAGAACTCTACCTATTTTCTTCTAATAGTTTAAGAGCTTCAAGATTCATGCTTATTTCCATAATCCAATTGGGGTTAGATTTTATGCAAAGTGAGAAATATGGTTGAAATGGTATATCTAGTTTTCACAGCACCATTTCTCCAGCATATGTTTTCTGGCTTCTTTGTCAAATAGTATGTGACTGAGGTTACTTGTACTCATGTTTGGGCCCTTGATTTTCATTATTCTTGTATGTATCCACTTTTATGCCAGTACCATATTGTTTTTATTAATATTCAGTCATATGCTTTAAAGGGTCCTTTCCACTATGAACATCGTGAAAGCATACTTATCCTGATAAAAATGCTTTTGAAGTTTTGGAAATCTGCTGAATACACGTTAAATGTAGGAATCTAAGTGAAGTAAATTAAGACATCCTAGCAGAGAAACAGCTGCACTATGTGAGTAGGAATATGTATTAATGCAGGTATTGATGACAGAAATGTGAACGTTATCGCCTCGTCATTGATGCAATTGGCTGCTTCAAGTTGACCGCCAAAATCAGTGAAAATGTGTTGATTACAAGTAACTTTTAGTTCTATCATTCTATGTCTGAGTTTGTGATATTATAAAAGTATTTAATTGTTTGGTATTGAAGGAACATACATTTATCCATAGATATGGAACAAAGTTAGTCTCATTCTAGTTATGCTGCCATGAATTTAATCACAATTTTGCCTCTCTAGCTGAGGAAGAATTATTCATTCTTAAAGTGTTCAGACTATAGAACTACTCTCAGATTATGAGTTTTCTAGCTCTTTTGCATTGTAGAACTGAGATGACTAGAATTGATGCTTCAGCATGCAGCTAAACAGTAAACTAAAGCTATTCTTAAATCTTGTAATGTGCTTTACTTACACAGCTGAATATTATTCAGCCACTAAGGAAAACAAAATATCAAATCCAGGTAAATGGATGCAGAACTAGAAACATTTATCCTGAGTTTGGAAACCCAAACTCCAAAATAAAATATCTCATATTTCTTACATTAAGATATTAGGATTAATGGTTTTAATTATTCATGTTTCAGTGAGAATTACTTTTGTCAATGTCAAAGAAACAGCAGCTGCCAATTAGTTTCAGGTGATTGGCCCACCAGAAAACAAATCCTCGGTGGAAGAATCTCAGACAGGGAAGGTTCCAAGAGCCGTGGCACCAGAATGCTTCTTGCTGCTCCTGTGACTTTATATGTTTGCTACAGGGATTTTTCTCCATTTTCTGGCATGGTGTGAATGGACTTCAGAAGATCCCCATTGACCTTAATGCAGTAAGATCATCTCTTGGAAATATTCCATTTTACTCTGCAGTTTTGCCTGTGGATTATTATGAAGATGATTTAGTCCTAAACTACAATGTTTAACCAAAGCTATGATTTTATACAATCATAGTGTTAGTTTATATATGATTTTGATGATTGAGGATTGTTAATAAATATAGCAAGAATTTCACATAGATAAAGCTAAGATAAATTCTGTCCCTGCCTCTGATAAAGCAGAGACTGCAAAAAAATAAATAAATAAATAAATAAATAAATAAATAAATAAATAAATAAAACAAGGCAGAGTCACACAGCTAGAATATAAGAGTTTCTACTGAGGAGACATATTATACGCTGTACTTCAGATTAATGATTAAAAAAAAAACAACTGAGTCCCAACATCCCAGCTTAAATTCTTTTAATATTAATGTTGGGAAAAGTATTCACAGATTACAGAGTGAATTATAGCTGAAACAATACTGGAGGCTTTTATTCTCCTGGAAAGACAAAAAAAAAAAAAAGAAAGAAAAAAAAAGAAAAAAGAAAGAAAAACTCTTCCCCAACCAAACTAGTTTCCCTTTTGCAAGTTGTATCTCATAAAATAATAAACATTTGTTCATTTTTCAAATTAGTTTAGATTGAATGATATTGATCGTGATGAACTGTTGCCTTTTTTAGTGAAGAGTTCTCTCTTGTTTGACTACAATATTTATCAGTTTTGAAGCTATCCATAACTTTTCTCCTATAGAAGCAGAGCAAAATCTAAAATGTAACACATATCTTGGTTTCCATAATGAGGCCAACACATTTTTAAACTACGCAGGCTAATTTACTTCAGCAGTATTTTCTATTATTCAATGTCTCTTTGTAGCAGCGTAATTAAATGCAGGCAGATTGTAAAGAAATATATACAGCTTTAATGAAGAAATAAACTTACAGAACCGAGGTTCCCATGGAGCACAGGAAGCAGGAAAAGGGGACTGTGGTTCCGGCCCCCAATTTATAAGTAAACATTCACCCGAGGCAAGCCTACCCCCTAAGGGGCTGGCTTAACCCTACATCTCTTTGCAGTTGTTGTTCCTTAATCACTAACATTTAAAAAAAATTAAAGTTAATAAAGCATTGGGCAGTTTGTATCTTGTGGTCTTTATTACCTGTTTCTGTTTATTAAGAATATCTTTTAGAGATTGATTAGATCTTTCAATAATTGTGTGCCCTATAAGATTGAGTGCTATACTTGTAATATGCTGTATATTGTAATATGCAAAAACCTTTAATTTTACTAGAGACATATGCCAAAGCATTTTCAGTATTAATTTATACAGGTATACCCATGATGGACATGACTTCTAACAAATGTGTGATTGACCTATAGCTGTAAGAATGCAGTTAGGTGGGAAAGCCAAATTGAGAATAATGTAATGAAGAAGGGTAGAGTTGGAAGATTCGCTGAAAGACACAGAGGGAGCAGGAGATGAATGTGCCTTGTTAATAAAGGTGTCACTACATGTCAGAGAGTAAATAAGGAACATGGGCTAACTTAAAATGTAAAAACTGTTTAGTAACTAGTCTGATAATATAGTACAGAGTAGTGATTTGGAAGTGGCTCAGGACAGAAAAACTATTGACTACATTGGTAATAAAAAATTTCATGTTGATACTGAAAAGTCATGTTAATTGTGAAATAGTCTTTCATATATGTAGAAATAATTACATTGAAATCTGATGAGTAAATCACGCTTTCTTTATATTATTCCAAATTATATTCTGTTTGTCCTTAGCAAAATGCGTTTTACATATAGTATTTGAAAATTTTCAAATATATAAAAATATTTAATTGTAAATTATAAACTTATAATAAATTTTGGTGGCCTGTAATTAGAAACTTGAACCTCATTGCACTTTTAATAGAGTAAACAAAACTTTATAAATTATAGTAATATACAAGACTTCTAAATTAACAATGTTCTCATCTTGATTCAATTAGGCAGGCAAGGGTATTATTAAATGGAAAAAAATGCAGTTACCAGCTTGGTTTTTTTTCTACACACAGAGATAATGCACTATCTTGACTAAATTGAATTCAAGGTCTGTGGATCTGCAAGTTAATTCAGTAAGTTCACATGAAAAGCAGCATACTTGTTAACACTATGCAAATTCAGAGCAAGTTAAAAAAATACCTTGAATTTCTTATTCAGCTTAAAATGCTTAATAGTCACACAATAATGAATAGTAATATACCTGGAAATATTCTGCCTAACTTTTGGTGCAGTCTTCAGATAAATAATACTATTAAAGTTATCAATGATCCTTTATAATGAAAGAAAACTCTGTAAAATATGAACCAATTCATAATGTAATATGTCAACGAGATTGCACTAAGGTTATTCTGACTTCTGAATTTAAATTGCTAACCTACTGTATTGTTTTCATACATTGCAACAGGTGTGAATTTAGATGCAAAAATAATAGTCTTGGAAGTCTGAAAGGTTCTGAATCTTGACTGACGCACATTCTCCATTCAGTTGGTGAATTTTATTTCCTTACTGAATTTTCTTCCAGAAATTACAGTCTTTAGTATTACATTGTAGTTCTTGAAAATATTATAGGCCTGCATTTGGGTATCCGTTCTTTAAGTAGAGACTGCTTACAGAAATATATCAGGATTGTGTTGGAAAAAGATGACACTAAGATTGATTTTATTTTATATAGTTACCTCACTTCCTTCTGTTTAAATCCATGTTCCACAATAGAAACACTTACTGGACATTGAATTTCTACAAAAGAGCAATCACCAATAATTCCATTTTATGAGAAAGATTGTTTCTTTGGTGAAGTTTTTAAATATATTATTTGGCACACCAGGTAGAGGAAAACATTGGAGAATTATGTCAATCAACAATGATTTAGCTAAACAAAGTGATAGGTTATTATTTAGTCACTTAAAAGGTACTATGTGACCTTCTTATAAAAGAGTCTCCTTGACATCTATGGCAGGTTAAAGGGTTTAGTTATTATCTAGAAGTAGATGGGACAACATTACAGCCATTGGGATTATATGGAATAAAGAAAGCCTAGTTAGAGATGTAGTTTATGAAGAAAAATTCAATCTCTAGTGTAGTGGACTTCTTTAGACGTCTGGAGAGTATAGTGGACATTAAAGGATGTTAGCATAAAAAATTTAAGTGGTCAATTATATTGGTTAAAATGCAATTTATATACATTAAATTTAAGTACTCAAATGTCTCTTTTTCCTTTGTGCTATTTCAAGTATTATACTTTTACTAGACTATAAGTTTGTTTTCACAGGAAAAAAATTTCTCTTAATATGTCCATTTGAAATTAGACTCATGACAAAGAATTAATGTCTGTAAAATACTTATAATGCGAATAGATGTGGAATAATGCAAATTTTGCCTCTGGATTTTTGAAAATAAATAAATGCATAGGTGGAAAATTTCTAAATAATCTTATATACTAAAGGGTGGAGCAAGAAGGGTACATTGAAATTAAATGATACCTATACAAACACTGGCTACATTTTGCACATCTGAACTTCTTCATGTTTCATAATATTATATAAAACTTTTATAATCCAGTTATTTGGCAAATTACAAACACATACATATGTATGTAATTTCTTGTAGTCTTCTCTGTCCTTGACTCCAAGGTCTTTCCATCTCCTCTCTGTTGTATTCCCTGAGCCTTGGGAATAGGAGTTGTGTTATAAGAAGTCTCATTTAGGGATAATCATCCTTCAGATACTTACAGATTCCCACTTTCTGCTCTGATAAGCTGTAGGTCTTTGTGCTTATTTTCATCTAATGCAAAAGATACTTCACTGTTAAGTGTTTATGTACACCAATTTATGGGTATAATAGTAAGCATTAGGAGTCAATATAGTTCAAAATTTATTTAGCATACTAAGAGTAATTGAAACTCCCTAGGTCCTATTACCTGTCAAGATAGAGGTTTTGGCCCTGAGAAGGGTGCAATGTATGGGTTTTAACTTGTGGATAGGCTTAAAATAAAATTAGAAAACATTAGTTATATTTGAAAAATGAAAGAATAATAAATGAAACAGCATTGTAATACTAATAATTTGATTCATATTTACAATATAAACAAAGTCATATCATTTTTCATTATGTAACATGCTAATGTTTTGTCACATAGGAATTTGTCACAATGTAAATAATAGAATATAGCCAATTATATACGTTTGTATCTTTTTTAGAGGAATATAGGTGGATTGTTATACTTGGATAAAGTTAAGAATTAACTTATATTTTTAGAACACATTACATATTTTTCTTAATTTTGAAATATGAATTATTTGTAAACAGGATCTTTTCTTACTTTTTCATCAGTCATATTAAATTTTCATGAGTTTTGGTGAGCTCCCATTAGATCAGCCCGACCGTCTCAGTGGGTGGGGAGACCCCTCGTGGTCCTAACTTCCTTGCTCATGTTCTCCCTCCTTCTGCTCCTCATTTGTACCTTAGGAGCTCAGTCCAGTGTTCCAATGTGGGTCTCTGTCTCTAGCTTCATCCATCGCCAGATGAAGTTTTTATGGTGATATGCAAGATATTCATCAGAATGGCTATAGGATAGGGCCACTTCAGACTCCCTCTCCTCAGCTGACCAAGGATCTAGCTGGGACATCTCCATGGACACCTGGAAACACCTCTAGAGTCACCAAGGGCAGCTGGATGTTGGAACATGTGATCAAACCGGACTCCCTGAACGTGGCTGACAAGGAGGGCTGACTGAGAAGCCAAGGACAATGGCACTGGTTTTTGATCCTACTGCATGTAATGACTTTGTGGGAGCCTAGTCTGGATGCTCACTTTCCTAGTCCTCGATGGAGGGGGGACCTTGGACTTCCCACAGGGCAGGGAACCCTGACTGCTCTTTGGACTGGAGAGGGAGAGGAAGGGGTTGAGGGGAACAGGAGGGAAATGGGAGGAGGTGGAAAATTTTAATTAAATAATAAAAATAAATAAATAAATAAATAAATAAATAAATAAATGATTTCATGAGTTTCTTTTAAGGTAAATTCATAATAATAGGTTACTTTGTCTTTGAGGTAAATGTGAAACAATTGAAACAAGAAAAGATGAATAATCTCATCCTCTAAAATACATGACATTTTATCAGCTGTCTGACACTTGTTTGATTACCTTGTTTTGTAATCAAAATTTGAATGAGGGCTGTTTTCACCAGAAAACCACACAATATCAGATAGAGAAACAAAATGTGAAGAATATTAAACATCAAGCACCCTCAACATCTGTGTGGACTATTATGCCCTATTTCTTTTCCAATGCATGTACATCATCAATGGAAACAGAATTGTGTGTGTGTAAAAGGATGCAATAAAAATTTTCTCTATTATGAATTACCGGCAGCATCATAAGCTATAAATCATATAAAAGAAAATGGGGTCAAGAAAAAATCATTGAGAACAATGACAATAATATTATATAGCTTATAAATTCAGTGCTGCAATACAGACAAAAATATAATCTTTCCTTTGTATTTCTATTAGTGAATATGTATTCTGAGCCAAATTGATAATGTATAATCAGGCTGGGTGTTGGTTGCTTACACCTTTAATCCCAACACTTGGGAAGCAGAAGTAGGTGGATCTCTGTGAATTCAAGGCCATTCTGGTCAACAAGAACTAGTTCCCGGACAGGTCCCAAAGATACAGAGAAACTCTGGCTTGAAAAAAAAATAGTGATAATGTATAATCAGTTAGTTTATGAATCAAAATTTCTATTTTATATCCTATTATCAGTGGTTCTATCGAAGGTTCTGAAGTAATAGTGATATGAAGATAAAACTAAAACCTTGTTTGTTAACCAAAATTTAAATGAGGGCTCATTCTTCCCCTAAAATTAGTAAGTAGATAAGAGCTCAAAGGATAAGAAATAACACTGAAATATTATCGCATATAGTTGTCATGACAGCACTGTAGAGAATTAGACATGATGGTTGAGAGTTTCAAGACACTTGGAGCAACTTCTATAATGAGAAAAATAATTTATCACCACCAATTTTAATCATAATGTTATAGTGAATAAGCAACATGGAGTTTTCCTTAATGCCATTGATTCCAAGAAGAAAAGTAACAGCAGAAGAATTCACAAGAAGCTTATATATACTACAGAGCCACGTCATACATTTGATATCAGGAATTTTAGATTATTAAGGTTTTCTATAACCTGACAGTTTTAAAATCACATCCTTCAAAACATTGAGTGCCAGCTTAAATTCAAAATTTACTTTTTTTATTATTTTGTTTTGTTCATTTTTTGATAGTTTTTGAGACAGGGTCTCACTTTGTAATGAAACCTGCTGACCTGCAACTCACAGAGATTCTTCCTTCCCAGTTCCACGTTCCTGGGATTAAAAGTGGACCCACTGTGTCTAGTTTAATTTTATTCTTACTGAACAAATTGTCTTATTTTGTATCCAAGTTTTATTCATAAAGTTTATTCTATAAGGAAAGGGGAAAGTGCCTTTGTAGATATAAATATTTAATATGTATTGAAAATGCATTTCTATTACTTTCAAATAAAAAATATTTGTATTGCAATATTGAATATTTACCTATTTTTCTCCTCCTTATATATGATGCATGCTCTGCACTATATGCAAATGTCTCCCTGCAAGCTTGTGCTTGCCTTCCTATTATCAAATACACCCCTGAATTTGTTTTACAAATGTGTTATCAGGCTTTGAACACCAGCTGTATAAGAATATTAGGAAACTATCAATCAGTCACGAAAAAATAAACCTTCAGCATATAAGCAAGTTAGTAGAAGTAGTACAACACATAATAGCAAAAATTTACTTCAAGACAGAATAGTAAAATAATAGCTCTTGTTGTCCTCATGTTTTGTACTTGGATCACAAGTGATAGCTGTCTGAGAACATCCAAAAATTATATATTTACCTTTTTACTATATGAGATACTAGACTAGCTACCAGAGAAATGAAAAATTACTTTCTAATAGGCTATTCTAATTTGATGCATTTTTTGAGTAGAACTCATTTTATTAAGTTCAGTCAGTGAAGATAACATTTTTGTGAAAGCCTGACTCTTCCCCTTCTAAATTGTGATATATTAGAAAAGTAACTGAATCTCTCTGTGCTCTCTTATGTATGTAAATTTTTTCAGGTATAGGTGAACATTTTAAAAGACCTCTCCTTTGAAGAGGGATTTGGATATTGAGTAATTACTAATGGCGAAATATCACCTTCTATAAACTAAGAACTATGAAACATTTTGGTGGCACAGGAGATCAACTTTCCTATCAGCTTTTATTTTAAATAAGGTGGACTAAAAATGATGACTCATTTTGTTACATGTCTCAATCTGTAAAGCTATTCAGTAACACATAGCCATTACCTGAAAGTATAAATTTCCTGTTTTTAATCTCATATTAACAAGGTATTAAAAAACACAGCGTATTTATTTCTCAACTCAGTTCATTTTAAAGAGAATTTTATGTGAAAATAGAGCTGAGGAAAAGGAGTCACAATTTTCTCTGTGATCACTCATCTACTTAACAAGCCTAATTATTTTATTATAAATACTAGTGGAGAGAAATCATGGCTACAAAAAATGACAAAAGAGAGTGTTTTGCACTGCCTTCTGCAAGAAGCTTCGGGGGTAAATGGGCTACAATTCTGATTCATGACAGAAATATCTAGAGAACAATCTCTGAAAATGAAAAATATGTCAGAAGCTTATGCATTTGATAGTATGCCTCTCAGAGGATAAACAGTCCATGGTGTATTAATTTCTGATGACTGTAACATAGGTGTTTGTTAGCCAAACCAAGATTTAATGCCCATTAGAGGTGATAGATTAATAGTTCTGAAACACCTTGTCATCTGTATATTAATAAAGGTGGCAATGAAGGTAATGGTTTCCATCTATTTTATGTACTGTGCCTCATGTAGAAGTATCCCTCAGATCCTGTGGCACTCATTATACCCTATTTTCTTGATTTACTGGAGTTAGAAAAATTAGTGTTTTCCTTTTCCTTTTGATTACAGCAGATCACAAGATCATTCCCAAGTCATTACTATATGTATTATTCATTTCCTAGGTATTTTGCTAAAATAAAATAATGTAACTTTAAAAAGTAGTTATCAAACAAACTCATGTATTAACTGCCCTTGCCATTTTGGCTTTGACAATACACTTATTGTCTGTAAGTTGCTGTTGCTTGTTAGCTACAGTAGTACTGTGTATATAACCTATCATCTGCATGTGCATGTTTATATCATTACCAATGTGGAAAAGAAGCAAAAACAGGATCAATTCAACAAAGAAAATTATAAATTAAAGAGTATGCCCAAATATGACCTATTACAATGTGAAACTGTTTCACTAAATAATTGATAAGTAATGTCATTTAATTCCTCAGGATAATGAATCAAAATGATTATCATATGCTTAACATTTGGCGGCCCCTAGCAAAGTTGATTTTCATTTGGTTTAATAAAATTAACTACAATTTGTATAAACTTATGCCACACAAAATGAAGAGCTGACTCTGTGAGTGATATGAGGAGCTGGATATGGCTAAGTAAGGTAATGGGCACATTACTAATTATTTATAAATCATTTTAATGGAATTAACTCATTTGGTAAATTTATATTTAGTTTTAAACTCTGAAATAAAAATCCATAAATATTATTTTCATGTAGCTAAATTAGTCACCATTTTATTTTCAAATTAAAATAAGTTTCTGATAACATCGCTGTAAATGAAAAAAATCATATTTTTGTGGCCTTCTGACAATGAATGACTTCAAAACGGATTTATAGTTAAAGAATCCCATCTCAAATAATATATATTTAGGATGCTTACTAAAGTTATGCACAGTATTTGGCAAGTTTGTATCTGTGTCTACCATCCATCTAATAAGTGTTTGCAAAAAGAGAAAAAAAGAATAACGTTAATCAGGTATACATTTAATATACATCTTTAACATGATAAAAAATTAAACGCCCCACCTCTATCCCTCACAGTCACCCCTACCCATCGATGCCTGTAGACTGTCAGACACAGGAGAGCAAACCCTGTAACTGGCCTGGGCAACCCGTACAGCTAACCATGTGGGCACAGGTGTGGGTGAGCCAGCCTCGAAATTGTGATTATGAAAGAGCTGTCCCCATTATTCATCTTTCTTGTGGCAGCATGGCGCGGGATGGGGGAAATGCCTTCGGTTCCCACCCCCATCATCACCTGAGGGAGGTGCAAATATTGACCTTAAAGTCATAAGAACAGAAGAGCTGTCCCTGCTGCCTATCAGCTGTAACACTCAGGAGTCCAAGCTCTGTATCTTGCCTGAGTAACACAGTAGAGTTTGCTACGTGGGCATGAAAACAGGAAAATTGGTCGCACCCATCACTCATTACTGTAAGGAGTGAATTAACTGGGGTAATGCTGGAGAACTCAATATGTCGATGAAGACAGTGGTAGTCTGGTGGGCTGACCAACAATGCAGCTGCCCAGGTCCAGAAACAAGATTATGAATTGGCCTGTCCCAAGATCCACTACATCTATGATATTTGGAAGTAGGTGAATGAGTTTCCATGACAAAATTTTTAATCTTTTCCCTTTTTGCTCTTAAGTTTTGTTTTGTTGGGGGTGTTTTAGCAGCAAAAGTTGCATGTGAAGAGACAGGTATATGAATGGGGTTAAGATGAATGATGTTAAAGACATATTGAATAAATTAAAAAAGATAAATAACACATTTGAAGGTTACTTCTAATCTTAAAATCATAGGTTTCTAAAGACTATATATATATGTATATTAAGTATATATACGTATATATATATTATATACATATACAATCTTTCAAAAGTCAACTATAATAGAGATTTCATGAGCCAGTAATTTCTATAATGCTTTTGACATATGGTTATTGAATGAACAATCTTAATAAACAATTTAGTCTCTCTTTTTCTGTGTCTGAATGTGTTTGTGGGTCTGTGGTGTATGCATACGTGTTTGCCTGTGAATGTATGTGAATGTTTGTGCTTGTGTATCTGTGTGTGTGTCTGTTTTTCTGTGTGTCTATATGACAGAGAGATGGAAATAACAAAGCCCTCATTCACTCTTGCTGGGACTGTAAACTGGTGCACCCCTTATAGAAATCTGTGTGGAGGATATTCAAAAAGTTAAAAGTAAATTGCTGCATTACCTAGCTAAACCTATAAATGTCAAAAGAACTTGACATCTTTTATCACAAATATTGCTCATCTGTCTTCATTGCATTTGTATTTATAATAGCTAGGAAATACAAGCAACCTAAACTAAATATCCTAAAACTGATGACTGAATACTAAAATTGCTGGACATATGCACTATAGAATATTCAGTTATAAAGAAAAATGGAAATAATGAAAATTGCATGTCAATGGATGTAATTAGGACAGATCATATTGAGTGAGTCAACCTAGATGCAGAAAGACAATTGGCACATGTGGTATCTCATTGGAGGCTCCAACCTCCAGATCATCAGAGTGAGTACACAGCCTGAAGTTACCACAGACACCAAGAAAATAAAACAGAAAAGAAAACTATATCTGGGATAGGGGAAATGTACACAATAAAGAGAGAAATAGAAGTGTTGAATTGGTCTGCTTAGAAAAATGGGAAAGGATAGCTTCTTAGATAGGAAAAGGATGTAAATATGAAAGATGGTCAGAGGAGGGTAAAGGGGAATCCCAGGATGCAAGTGATCTGAGAGGAAAATTGAAGAGTCTGTTAAAAAGAGGGGCAAATAAAGACAAAGGAAGAAGGGTGTTGAATAAAACAAGCATGTCTTAAAAAGGAACAAGGAATTATACTATTAACTATTTACCTAAAATGGAATATTAATATACATAATTCTGTGTATGAATGTACATATATAGTTTTAATGAACCATTCTTATTTTGAGTGAAATTGCTCTATCCAAGATCCACCAGACTACAAAAGCCAGAATGCTATATTTAAGAACTCCTCTTTAAGTTGCTAGCTGTAAAGTAACATGAAGGCCTGCTTGTAGGGGATTCTGTCCTGCCCAGTTCCCACAGTTGTTAGTTCCCAAAGAAAATCACACACATGTCTCTATAAGTTATAAATGGATTGGCCTAATATCTCAGGCTTTATATTAGCTCTTATGAATTATACTAACCCATTATTCATATCTATGTTAGCCCCATGGCTTGGTACCTTTTTCATCAGGGTAGGTCACATCCTACTTCTTCTGTGATCTGGGCAGGACTGCAGAAAGAGCTTCCTTCTTCCCAGAATACTTCTATTTTCATTGTCCCGCCTCTACTTCCTGTCTGGTTGTCTCACCTATACTTCCTGCCTGGCTATGGGCCTATCAGCATTTATTTAAAACATGATTGACAAAATACAGACAATTCTGCACCAGATAGCCAAAAGTTTCCAAAGCATACAGTCTTTTTGTTTCTCTTGTTTGCCCCCAGAGGGGAAAAAAAAAAAGGTAAGTTCTTATAATGCACCATGCCCTTCAATAACAGGGAGCAACAACCCATGAATTGGAATTGAATTGAATGTTGCTACCTGAGTAACAGCTTTCCTAGTTACAGAAGGCACAAAGCAAGCTTCTAAACAGGAAGGTAACTAAAATTATTCCTTGCCTATGATGTCTGTGACTCACACTAACAAGCAGAATAGCTCAATAACACTCAGGATACAGTGGTTACAACACTTCAACAAATAATTCTCTAATTAGACTTAAGATCCACTCAACAAAAGGGAAATTATTGTTGGTTTTGAAATTCCAGTTAACTACTCATTGTTAATAAGGTCATGATTATCAAGGAGAGTCTACAATCACTAAGTTAATAAATCAGCATAATATCTAAAGTATACACACAGATAAGTTTGGTTTTCATTGCTCCAAAGGATGTACTAAAATGTACAAAAAAAAGCCCACAAGACCTCAGTTATACAACGAACTATACTCAGCTGAAGAAAGTCCAGAGAAAAGTATATCAATTGGCTATTTCAACCCTAAATACATATAGATGTATATTGTATAAACTGAAAAGGTTATATGGTTATATATAGGAAGATATATGTATTAGGATAAACATATAAGTGAAATAACAGTGAAAACAAGACTATGAATTCAAAGGAGAGTGGAGAAAGATACATGGAAGGATTTGGAGGAAATAAATGCAAGGAATAAATATTATAATCTCAAAAACAAAATTAAAAAGATAAAATAGGTGACTGGTTACTGTAGTTCATTAATTGTCAATTGTAAGTGCATAATTTATCTTTTTGGTAAATGAAAATAATCACAAAAGATGGATTTCCAAGCAGGATTTTACCTGCATTTAGATTGAGAAATATGACTTGAATTTCTCAGTTCTGTGACATAACTATAAAATGTATGACACTATGGACATTTATATGAACAATCTGACGTCTTACAAAACTGAATACTTTAAAATTATCTCTACAATTTTTATGGTTTTGCAAAGCTTCATAATTTTGCTAAATATGATTTGTAAGCTGTATTCAAATTACCAAAACAATCTTGGTAATTATGGGTAATAACCAAAAATCAGAAGCAAAACCTTAATCACCTAAACAAACAACCTGTGTTTCAGCAGTTTTTGTTAAATGGCTTATTTAGAAGAGACTGCGTTGAAAGATGATAGGAATTATTGGCCAATTGCATTGTACGATTCAAATCTTCTGAAGTGTTCCATTCTGTTAGTCCAAGAAAAGTCTTAATTTCATTATAGCACTTACTAAAAGTTTCTCAACATTAAACAAGTTCCTCAAAGGATTTTATTTCTTATATATACCAATAAATATATAGTAAAAGTTCAAAAAGATGTTTATTTTATTATAGCCAATAAAAGTAAGCATAGAAATTATATGGAATATTGATGTAATTGTTATCATTGATTTATCCTGAATAGTTTGACAAATTTAGAGTAATTGCAGTGTTTTAAGGATTTGTTGGCCAAAGGAGGAAAGAAAAACAGTCATCCTATGAAGAATTTTATACAAAAGTGTAGAAATGAGGAATACCAAAAATATGCAAGTAAGGTAAGACCATGCAGGGCTCATCCATATAAGTTTTCTATTTTCAACTTAGCACTTGATCATACCTTTGTATATTTTCCTTTCAGTCATCTATCTTCAACTAAATCTAATGTTGACCACCATATTTATGCTGTCACAGGCATTTTCAATTTGATGTGCACCTATTTATTTAGTAAATTGGATCTACATGTATTCAAACGAGGTTTCCTGTAGATACTGACTACTTTGAAGCTGTGATCACTAGAGGGCTACAGCTGATTAGATTCATTGGTTTTGAGTAAATATTAGTAAAAAATATACTGACTTCTTGAACATTCCTCTCTATTAGATTATATCTTGATTTTCTTTATTATTTTCTTATTGACTTGTTTTAAAACATAATGTAAAACATAATAATAATTTAATCACTAGGTCCCTACCTCCTTTAACTCTTCATCTCTATGTTTATTAGTTTATAATATAAGCAAACATCTTTGCAGTATTCCTGTATTAGTGCAAAGAGAAGAGAACAACTTATAAGTATTTATCTGATCAGCTTTAAAAAGTAAAGATTTCAAACTAAAATGCATATATGTGATAATTATACAATTTATATAAATTTAAGCCATCTTTTTGAATTTTAAACATACTGCAAAATTGTAATGAGTATACAATGGACAGGTAAATTGAAACATTTTTACATTAAATTTGTCCATATTTTATATAGCAGACTATCTGCAAGAATGCTCTGTTGCCATTATTTATATGTTATGATTTCTATAAATATAGACTGACATTGCAAAGCATGAATACATTAGAGTGACATAATAACAAATGCAAAAGAAAAGTGCATAACTTAAGGATTAGTAGTGTAAAATGCATCTACTTTAGATATACATCAAATGTCTCTCCTATGCAAAGAGTTCTGAATATATTAATCTAAAGAAGAACAACATCAGACTATCCTACTTTTCCTTTTTCTTTGTTGCACCTGACATTTTGAGTTTGTGTAAGTTGATCAAAATAAATAATAAACTATATGTATTTATTTTCCTAGTTGATCACTCGTCTTTTCTCTATTGACTATGTAGTACAGGACAGAGCCTTCCTAACGTCTTAGCAATTCAAACATTGTCGATCTGGAACACATTGTCAGTGGAATAAGCTGACTGTACTCAGTCATGGTGACTTCAAAGCTCATTTCTAATCACATTTAGACTTGAGTCTCCTGCTGTTTAGAGTAAAGCTTTTCTGAATCTTGTAGCTTTATAAACTTAAAGTGGAACTTCCTGATCCTTGAGAAAAAAACTGTCTTTGAATTGAAAAAAAATAGATAGTGAGGAAAAGGTAGGTAACTCATTTGAATGTAGCAAAAACTCTGCTTTTCAGAAATTATTTGTCAAATATTACTTTTGACTATCTATAATATGCATAAAATGGTTTCTCTTTTTCATGTATTACAAGTATAGAGTCATATTGCTAAGAGATAATAAAAAAGTAATTTAAACTAGCAGAACCTTAAACATCAAATTCAGAATATAGGATGCAATACATCTGTATGATTTTTTGCTCAAATAATGAAGGTCACAATTATGTTTCAATATAAAAATATCTTATCTAAACTTCTTATGTGACTAAGTTATTGTTATTTCTGTTTTTTGTTTGTTTGCTTTTATTTGCTTTGTTTTTTGAGACAATAATTATTTTAGGCTATTCAATAACTAAATCACCAAGGCTAGTCTTAAACTAATCATCCCTTTTCAATTGCCTATAGTATTGCATTACTGTGGCTGCCTATCTTTTATTTCTCATCATGATTGAATTTATCTCTGCAGGTTATTTTGCTTTGTCCTATACTGTAGCTAGAAGTATTCCCTGTGCTGCTAGTCCCCCTGGATGTTTTTCTCCTCTCACCAGTTCTTGAAGCCACTCATGAAATAATTATTCTGAGGCTTATTATCAGTTACAATTGTTTGATCAATGTCTTAAGTTTCTTACTGGCTAGCTCTAACTATAAAACTAACCCATTTCTATTAATCCGTGTTTTGCCATGAGGCTGTGGCTTACGGATGTCATATGTTACTCCTTTATTGGCTACATGGAGTCTCTTTGATGCCACCTATTCTTCTATCACCTGATATTTATTCTCATAAGTCATTGGTCAAAACAGCTTTATTCATCAACCAACAAAAGCAACACATATACAGAAGAACATACCCACATTACTATACATTATTTCAATTTATTTTATAGTCACATTATGGCAAATAAACAGGATAAATGAGTATGTGTCTCTAATAAATGTGTACAAAACTGGCATATCTCAAGGTTATTGTCTTTTTTTTATTGAACTCTACATTTTTCTCTGCTCTCCTCCCTGCCTCTCTCTCCTCTTCAACCCTCTCCCAAGGTCCCCATGCTCCCAATTTACTCAGGAAATTTTGTCTCTTCCTACTTTCCATGTAGATTAGATCTATGTATGTATTAAATCCTATATTTTTTTTAAATTCAAAAATTCATTTACCTGATCTCTTCTAGAGGAATATTTTGCCATTTCTTTCTTAAACAAACTTTTTGAGAAAAAATACAAATGCAGCTTCCAGAATGTCATTTGCTCTTATGCACTGGTGAGTTCCAGATAATGTAAGCAATTAAAGATTATAACAGAGACAATAAACATAGAGTGTGAACTGTAGAATATATTTTGTTCCTTTATGACTTCAGTGTTATAAAGGAATATTCATATTCACCCATGTGTGAAACTAAAGAAAACCAAAGGAAGGATTTTATCATCATCTTGAGTAGTATAGAGTGTATTAAAGAACACAATTGAGTGGTTAGAGGAGCATTTGTAATCCAAAATCCTTCCCCTGTAATCAAATTGGTGAATACCCCAACCAACATCATAGAGCCTTCACCCAACAGCTGACAGAACCAGATGCAAAAATCCACAACCAAGCACCAAGCCAAGCTCTGGGAATCCAATCAAAGCAGAGGGAAGAGGGAATATGGGCAAGGAAAAAGTCTGCAGAGAAATCTGATCCAAGCTTGAGAACACTCATGAACTATACACCAACAGCTATGGAGCCTCCATGAAACTGAGCTCGGCCCTCCAGATGTGGGAAACAGTGGTGACGTTTGGATTATCTGAGAGGCACCTGGCAGTAAGACCAGAATCTATCCCTGGATCACGGCCTAAACTATTGAAGCCCATTCTCCATGTTGAGATGCCATTCTCAGCTTTTAGTGTAGGAAGAGGGGATTGATCCTGTCCCAACATAATGTTCCAAACTTCATTGACTTCTCATGGGATCCCTTACCTATTGGGAAGAGTGGATGGGATTTTGGCTGAAGATGGAGAGGTGAAGTGGGAGGAAGGGTAGGGGCAGAAATATGGATGGAATGTAAAATAAAATGAAAAAAATAAAGAAAAAATGATATTTATAAAAGCAAGTTTACAAACCAGCAAACACTTGTTACAAAAAAACTGCTACTAAAAATGTACATGTATATAGTAACAAAGAAATTAGTGTATAAACCTCATAATAACAATTTGTGTCCTGATGGAGGAAGGTCATTGGTTAAATAAAAAGAAACTGATTGGCCCTCATTGGTTAGAAGATGGGTGGGAGGAGTAAACAGAACAGAACACTGGGAGGAAGAGGAAGTGCGCTCAGACTCCACAGCTCTCCTCTTGGGAGCAGATGCCTCAGAGAGACGCCATGCTCCCAGCTCCCAGGCAGATGCACACGATGAAGCTCTGACCCAGGATGGACATAGGCTAGAATCTTCCCAGTAAGCGCACCTAGGGGCGCTACACAGATGATTAGAAATGGGCTAAATTAATATGTGAGAATTAGCCTAGAAGAGGCTAGATAGAAATGGGCCAAGCAGTGATTAAATGAATACAGTTTGTGTGTTGTTATTTCGGGCATAAGCTAGCCAGGCAGCCGGGGTGCTGGGGACGCAGCCCTGCCACCCTTATTACTACAGTGTCCAGAATCTATTTTGAAGATATTTGAAATTTGCTGGGATTTGGATGGGCATTGCATTGAATCTGTAGATTTCTTCTGATAAGATTGCCATTTTATTATGTTAATTCTGACAACCCAACAGCATGGGAGATCTCTCCACTTTCTGGTGTCTTCTTCAATTTCTTTCTTCAAATATTTTTAAGTTCTTGTCATATAAATTTTCCACTTGTTTGGTTAGAGTTACTCCACAATATTTTATACTATTTGTGGCTATTGTGAAGAACGTCTTTTTTTTTTAATTTATTTATTTATTAAAGATTTCTCTCTCTTCCCCGCCACTGCCTCCCATTTCCCTCCCCCTCCCCCAATTAAGTCCCCCCACCTCAGCCCAAAAAGCAATCAGGGATCCCTGTCCTGTGGGAAGTCCAAGGAACCCCCACCTCCATCCAGGTCTAGTAAGTTGAGCATCCAAACTGCCTAGGCTCCTACAAAGCCAGTGCTTGCAGTAGGATCAGAAACCCATTGCCATTGTTCTTGAGTTCTCAGTAGTCCTCAATTGTCCGCTATGTTCAGAGAGTCCGGTTTTATCCCAGGCTTTTCCAGACCCAGGCCGGCTGGTCTTAGTGAGTTCCCAGTAGAACATCCCCACTGTCTAAGTGTGTGGGTGCACCCCTCACGGTCCTGAGTTCCTTGCTCGTGCTCTCTCTCCTTCGGCTCCTGATTTGGACCTTGAGATTTCAGTCCTGTGCTCCAATGTGCGTTTCGGGCTCTGTCTCCTTTCATCGCTTGCTGAAGGTTAATATTCAGGAGGATGCCTATATGTTTTTCTTTGGGTTCTCCTTATTTAGCTTCTCTAGGATCACTAATTATAGGCTCAATGTCCTTGGTTTATGGCTAGAAACCAAATATGAGTGAGTACATCCCATGTTCCTCTTTCTGGGTCAGTTTTTTCTCTGATTTCTTCCCCAGCTTTTTTATCAACTGTATATAGGAGCGATACTGATTTTTTTTTTAAATTTAATCTTGTAGAAGTTCCTTGATAGAATTTTTGGAATCACTTATGTAAACTATATTTTCATCAGCAAACAATGAGAGTTTACCTTCTTCTTTTCTGATTTGTATTCCCTTGATCTTCTTTTGGTGTCTTATTGCTCTAGCTAGTAAGAATGGCCAAGATCAAAAACACTGATGACAACTTATGTTGGAGAGGTTATGGCATAAAGGGAACACTTCTGCAATGTTGGTGGAAATGCAACCTGGTATATAGCTCCTTTGGATGTCAGTGTGAAGATTTCTCAGATAATTAGGAAACAACCTTCCTCAAAATCCAGTAATATCACTTTTGGGTATATATCCAAAGGATGCTCAATCATGTCACAAGGACATATGTTCTATTAATAATGTTCATAACAGCATTGTTTGTCATAACCAAACCTGGTAACAACCTAAATGTGGTACATTTACACAATGGAGTACTACACAGCAGAAAAAAAAATGACATCTTGAATTTTGCAGGCAAATGGATGGAGCTAGAAAACATTATTTTGGGTGAGGTAATCCAGACTCAGAAAGACAATTATCACATGTACTCACTCATAGTACTTTTAAACATAAAGCAAAGAAAACCAGCCTAAAAACAATCCCAGAGAACTTAGACAACAATGAGGACAATAAGAGAGACATACATAGATCTAATCTACATGGAAAGTAGAAAAAGACAAGATTTCTTGAGTAAATTGGGAGCATGGGAACATTGGAGGAGGATTGCAGGGTATGGGAGAGGCAGGGAGTAGAGCAGAGTAAAATGTAGAGCTCAATAAAAACAAAACAAAACAACAAGAAAAACAAAACAAAAATATCTGTAACATCCATGTTCTTATTTTCATTTATGATATTCCAAATAGCATAACTATTCATTATAAAATAAGAAATACCCCTTTTCTTTCAATCTATGAAAATATTTTATTTTTAGCAGAAAGTATACTAATAAATAGTTGAAAAAGAAAAACTCATTTTAGATAGTATAATTTAAAAAAGAACCAAATTATTTTATCCTTACTTTCTTCTTTTCAGTTGATTCCAAATTTGCTTTGAAATTTTTATTATTTTTTTAATCTAAATTTCTTTTTTTCATTGGTGTACAGTCATTGTAACGTATACATAGTGATAGGTTTCATAAAGATATTTTCATGAAAAATTATCATGTGCATGGCAGTTTCACCCTCATTTGTCCCTTCTATTTCAATGTGAAATCTATTGTCTACAGATGAGACCTCCCTGACTGAACAAAGGTTTATTGTTCAGTACCAGTTTATGCATGTAAAGAAGATGAGGTATGCAAGGTTTGTGTGTTTTCCTGCAACAAACACATTTTTTCTATACATTGAGTGCACAGTGGTCTACATGCCTTAAGAAGGGTAACGTTTAGTGAAGGTGACATAGAAAGAAAGAGAAAAAAAAACATGCAGTTGTTAACTAGTAGTAAATCTCACTTTTATCCCCACTGCACCTGGAATCTCACCCTGAAATTCACAATAACTTGTCTTGAATGGAGACTCTGTAGATCAATAGTTAGAGTGCTGGATTTCTATTATGACCAAGTATCTCAAATTTTTATTTCAATTTAGGATGAAATATGCAAGATTTATTTTAAGGAATAAAGCTATTTTCCAGTATGTCATTTTTAAATGTGAAACTCTATTTTACTTACACAGTAAGGTACTGTCTATTATTCAAAATTCACTAAATTAAAAGCTATATAATTACAAACATACTTAATACATGTGATGCCCTGACTCTTGAAAGAAAACCTATATAATCATTGAACTACCAGATAAAAAGTTATTACCTCCCAATAATCCTCTCCAACAATGCAATAATCCAAATCAGACCAAATTAAACCAAATTAGAAAAAGCCCAGGTTTAATGGATGCCTGCTTTCCTAGGTGGCCTTCCAGGCCTTCAGAGAGGAGATGGGGAAGGAAGACCAAAAAACCATGGAGAGGGAAAAGGAACATGGGGAAGGCTATGCTTGTTCTCTGGGGAGACAGGGTTTTTTTTTTTCATTATTTTTTTTTAATTAAAAATTTCCGCCTTCTCCCCCGCCTCCCTTCCCCACCCCCACGTCCCACTTCCCTCCCCCTCCCTCTCCAGTCCAAAGAGCAGTCAGGGTTCCCTGCCCTGTGGGCAGTCCAAGGTCCTCCCCCCTCCATCCAGGTCTAGGAAGGTGAGCATTCAAACCGGCTAGGCTCCCACAAAGGCAGTACATGCAGTAGGGTCAAAACTCAGTGCCATTGTCCTTGGCTTCTCAGCAGCCCTCATTGTCCACCATATTCAGAGAGTCCGGTTTTATCACTTGCATTTTCAGTCCCCGTCCAGCTGGCCTTGGTGATCTCCTAATTGATCAGCCCCACTGTCTCAGTGGGTGGGTGCACCCCTTGCCGTCTTGACTTCCTTGTTCATGTTCTCCCTCCTTCTGTTCCTCATTTGGACCCTGGGAGCTCAGTCCAGTGCTCCAGTGTGGGTCTCTGTCTCTATCTCCATCAAGCCTCTCTGGAAGGGGTCACCCTTTGGTGGACTTTCTCAGAGGTGGAGTCTGGAGTGCAGCAACTCCCAGAAGAGATCTTTGGGTGGAACTTTCCACTCAAACATTCCAGACTCCTTGGATTCATGAATGCCAGGCGAAGGGGTGAAGCCTGAACCCAAACATTTCAGAGTCTTTGGGTATTAGTATGTTAGGGGCACAGGTAATGCTTCCAACCAAAGAATCATCACTTTATTAAATCTGTAAAATTCTAACTACATGCTAAACATTTATCTTTCTAGCCAATGGATTAATGTAGCTTACACCAGTCACTAAGGATATTATTCTTTGTAACAGAGGGAGAACATTACAGAAAACCACCAAATATCAAACAGAAAATTATGGAGCCCAGCAAATAGAATACATTCAAAAATCAACTCCTGCATCTATGTTTCAGGAAACATTGCTGAGGAGGGGGCAGAGAGACTGTCCATTCCAGAAGTACAGGGAATTTGCTGTGAAATAATGTATCTTAAGAATGTCACAAGCTATGTTAATAAGGTCTAACCAACTGGCCTATAAAAGAGCTTGACAAGGACAAAAGTAGACATGTGAATGTGACTATGGTGAAGACAAGAAGGCTTCAAAGATAGACAAAGAGCTGAAAGTAACTAAAGGATACCTAAAGTGGGAAAAGTAGTCATCTCTAGGGAAGAGCAGGCAAATAGGACAGCCCAGAAACATATAGATAAGTAACATTATACATACTAAAATGTTGTATTTATTCATGTATATGATGTGGGATTCCCTTTTATATGCTGTGAATATATTATATCACCACTGCTTAACAAAAAGCTGCTTTGACCTATGACAGGACAGAATAGAGCCAGGGGAAAAGAAAACTGAATGCTGGGAGAAAGAAGACAGAATCAGGCAGACACTAAGTAGCTGCTGAGGAGAGAGATGCCAGAACCTTACCAGTAAGTCACAACCTCATGGTAATTCACAAATTTATAGAAATGGGTTAATTTAAAATATAAGAGTTAGCAAGGAATATGCTTGAGCCATTGCCCAAACAGTATTGCAATTGAAATAGTTTCTGTGTGATTATTCAGGTCTGGGCATCTGGGAAAGAAAAACCACTTTCCATTAATGTGTGTGTGTGTGTGTGTGTGTGTGTGTGTGTGTGTGTGTGTGTATTTGTGTGTGTTAAAGGTTATAGACACATCTAGGGAAAAATAATTCATGGAAAGGAGACCATACATTTTGAAAAAGGCAAAAAGGTTTATATGGTAGGGTTTAGAGGGAGGAAAGAAAAGGAATAAATGTTAAAAATCTAAAAATAATAATAACAATTTAAAATTAAAAGTAATAAATTTTTAAAATCATCATAACAAGAATAAAGTATATTTACTGGTATTTTTTTTTCATTTTTTATATTTTATTTATTTTTTTATTGAGAAAAGGAAAAAAAAAGTTCCCCCCTCCTCGCCGGCCTCCCATTTCCCGCCCCATCCTCCCACCCTGCTACCCCTCTCCACACTCCTCTCCCCCTCCCTCTCCAGTCCAAAGAGCAGTCAGCATTCCCTGCCCTGCGGAAAGTCCAAGGTCCAACCCCTCCGTCCATGTCTAGGAAGGTGAACCTCCAAATTGGCTAAGCTCCCACACAGCCAGAACATGAAGCAGGATCAAAACCCCATGCCATTGTCCTTGGCTTCTCATCATCACTCATTGTTCGCCATGATCAGAGAGTCCGGTTTTATCCCATGCTTTTTCAGTCATAGTCCAGCTGGCCTTGGTGAGCTCCCAATAGATCAGCCCCACTGTCTCAGTGGGTGGGTGCACCCCTCGTGGTCCTGACTTCATTGCTCATGTTCTCCCTCCTTCTGCTCCTCATTGGGACCTTGGGAGCTCAGTCCAGTGCTCCAGTGTGGGTCTCTGTCTCTATCTCCATCCAACACCAGATGAAGGTTCTTCTTATTTAGCTTCTTCAGGTTCACCAATTGTAGACTCCGTGACCCTTATTTATGGCTAGAAACCAATTATGAGTCAGTACATCCTAAGTTCATCTTTTTGGGTCTGGGTTACCTCACTCAGGATAGTGTTTTCTATTTCCATCCATTTGCATGCAAAATTCGAGTAGTCATTGTTTGTTTGTTTGTTTTTTTTTTCCCCGCAGCGTAGTACTCTAATGTGTATATATTCCACACTTTCTTCATCCATTCTTCCATTGAAGGACATGTAGGTTGTTTCCAGGTTCTGGCTATTACAAATAATACTGCTATGAACATAGTTGAACAAATGATTTTGTCATATGATCGGGCATCTCTTGGGTATATTCCCGAGTGGTATTGCTGGGTCCAGGGGTAGGTTAATCCCGAAATTCCTGAGAAACCCGAAACACTCATTTCCAAAGTGGTTGCACAAGATTGCATTCCCACCAGCAATGGATGAGGGTACCCCTTACTCCACAGCCTCTCCAGCAAAGGCTATCATTGGTGTTTTTGATTTTAGTCATTTTGACAGGTGTAAGATGATATCTCAAAGTTGTTTTGATTTGCATTTCCTTGATTGCTAAGGAGGTTGAGCATGACCTTAAGTGTCTTTTAGTCATTTGAACTTCTTCTTTTGAGAATTCTCTATTCAGTTCAGTGCCCCATTTTTTAATTGGGTTAATTAGCATTTTAAAGTCTATTTTCTTGAGTTCTCTATATATTTTGGAGATCAGACCTTTGTCTGTTGCGGGGTAGGGGAAGATCTTCTCCCTGTCAGTAGGTTGCCTTTTTGTCTTAGAGACAGTGTCCTTTGTTTTACAGAAGCTTCTCAGTTTTAGTAGGTCCCATTTATTCAATGTTGCCCTTAATGTCTGTGCTGCTGGTGTTATACCTAGGAAGCAATCTCCTGTGCCCATCTGTTGTAGGGTTCTTCCCACTTTCTCTTCTATCAGGTTCAGTGTGTTCGGACTGATATTGATCTTTAATCCATTTTGACTTGAGTTTTGCACATGGTGATAGATATGGGTCTATTTTCATTCTTCTACAGGTTGACATCCAGTTGTGCCAGCACCATTTGTTAAAGATGCTTTCTTTCTTCCATTGTATACTTTCAGCTCCTGTATCTAAAATGAGGTGTTCATAGGTTTGTGGGCTAAAATCGGGTCTTCGATACGATTCCATTGGTCGACTTCTCTGTTTTTATGCCCGTACCACACTGTTTTCATTATGGTAGCTCTGGAATAGAGTTTGAAGTCAGGGATGGTAATGCCTCCAGAAGTTCCTTTATTCTACAGGATAGTTTTGGCTATCCTGGGTTTTTTGTTTTTCCTTATAAAGTTGATTATTGTCCTCTCCAGATCTGTGAAGAATTTTGATGGGACCTTGATAAGGATTGCATTGAATCTATAAATTGCCTTGGGTAGAATTGCAATTTTTATTATGTTGATCTTCCCAATCCAAGAGCAGGGGCGGTCCTTCCATTTTCTGGTATCCTCTTCAATTTCTTTCTTCAATGCCTTAAAGTTCTTGTCAAATAGATCTTTCACTTCCTTGGTTAGAGTTACACCAAGATATTTTATGCTGTTTGTGGCTATCGTGAAAGGTGATGCTTCTCTGATTTCCCTCTCTGCTTCCATATCCTTTGTCTATAAGAGGGCGACTTATTTTTTGGAGTTGATCTTGTATCCTGCCACATTACTAAAGCTGTTTATCAGCTGTAAAATTTCTTTGGTGGAGTTTTGGGGGTCGCTTATGTACACTAGCATATCATCTGCAATTAAGGAAAGTTTCACTTCTTCCTTTCCAATTCGAATCCCCTTGATCCCCTTATGTTTTCTTATTGCTATTGCTAGAACTTCAAGCACTATATTGAAGAGGTAATGTGAGAATGGACAGCCTTGTCGTGTTACTGAGTTTAATGGGATGGCTTTAAGTTTCTCTCCATTTAATTTGCTGTTAGCTGTCGGCTTGCTGTATATTGCTTTCATTATATTTAGGTATGACCCTTGTATCCCTAATCTCTCCAACGCTTTAACATGAAGGATTGTTGAATTTTCTCAAAAGCTTTTTCAGCAACTAATGAAATGATCATGTTTTTTTTTTCTTTCAGTTTATTTATATGATGGATTACATTGATAGATTTTCATATGTTGAACCAGCCCTGCATCTCTGGGATGAAGCCTACTTGATCATAATGGATAATTTTCCTAATGTCTTCTTGGATACGGTTTGCCAGTATTTTGTTGAGGATTTTTGCGTCGATATTCATGAGTGAGATTGGCCTGTAATTCTCTTTCTTGGTTGAGTCTTTGTGTGGTCTTGGTATCAGAGTGACTGTAACTTCATAAAAGGAATTTGGCAATGACTCTTCTGTTTCTATATTGTGTAATACATTAAGGAGTATACGTATTAGGTCTTCTTGGAAGTTCTGGTAGAATTCTGCATTGAAACCATCTGGTCCTGGGCTTTTTTTTGGTAGGGAGGTTTTTGATAACAGCTTCTAATTCTTCGTGACTGACAGGTCTATTTAGATTGTTCACCTGGTCTTGGTTTAACTTTGGTATATGGTATTTATCTAAAAGAGTGTCCATTTCTTTTACATTTTCCAGTTTTGTGTTATACAGGCTTTTGTAGTAAGATCTAACGATTCCAAGAAATTCCTCTGTGTCTGTGGTTATATCCCCCTTTTCATTTCTGATCCTATTAATTTGCATATTCTCTCTCTGCTGTTTGATTAGTTTGGATAGGGGTTTATTAATCTTGTTGATTTTCTCCAGAAACCAGCTTTTTGTTTCATTGAGTCTTTGGATTGTTTTCTGTGTTTCTATTTTGTTGATTTCTGCCCTCAGTTTAATTATTTCCAGTCTTCTACTCCTCCTAGGTGAGTCTGCTTCTTTTTTTTTTCTATAGCTTTCAGGTGGGTTGTTAAGTCTCCAATGTGAGCTTTCTCTGTTTTCTTTAAGTGGGCACTTAGTACTATGAACTTTCCTCTCAGGACTGTATTCATAGTGTCCCATAAGTTTGTGTAGGTTGTTTCTTTATTTTCATTGAATTCGAGATAGACTCTAATTTCTTTCTTTATTTCTTCCTTGATCCAGGTGTGGTTCAGTAGTTGACTGTTCAGTTTCCATGAGTTTGTAGGCTTTCTGGGGGTAGCATTGTTGTTGAATTCTAACTTTATTCCATGGTGATCTGATAAGACACAGGAAGTTATGAATATTTTTTTGTAACTGTGGAAGTTTGCTTTGTTACTGAATATGTGGTCAATTTTCGAGAAGGTTCCATGAGCTGCAGAGAAGAAGGTATAGTCTTTTCTATTTGGATGGAATTTTCTATAGATGTCTGTTAAGTCCATTTGATTCATGACCTCCCTTAATTCTCTTATTTCTCTGTTAGATTTCTGTCTGATTGACCTGTCCATTGGTGAGAGAGGAGTGTTGAAGTCTCCTACTATTAGTGTGTGCAGTTTGATGGCTGCCTTGAGTTTTAATAATGTTTCTTTTACGTACGTGGGTGCTATTATATTAGGGGCATAGATATTCAGGATTGAGACTTCATCATGATGAATTGTTCCTGTTATGAGTATAAAATGTCCCTCTCCATCTATTCTGATTGATTTAAGTTTGAAGTCAACTTTGTTAGAAATTAGTATGGCCACACCTGCTTGTTTCTTAGGTCCAGTTGCTTGATAAGCCTTTTCCCAGCCCTTTACTCTGAGTAGGTGCCTATCTTTGTGGTTGAGGTGTGTTTCTTGTAAACAGCAGAATGTTGGATCCAGTTTTCGTATCCAATCTCTTAGACTGTGCCTTTTTATAGATGAGTTGAGTCCATTGACATTAAGTGATATTAATGACCAGTGGTTGTTAATTCCGGTCACTTTTTTAGTAGTAGAGTTTGACTGTTTCCCTTCTTTAGTTGTGCTGGTGTAGGGTCTCTAGATGTCTGAGTCATTCTGGTTATTGTTGGACTTCTTGGTTTGTGATTTTCCTTCTATTACTTTCTGTAAGGCTGGATTTGTGGCTACGTATTGTTTAAATTTTTTTTTTATCCTGGAAAATTTTGTTTTCTCCATTTATAGTGAATGAAAGCTTGGCTGGGTATAGTAGTCTGGGCTTGCATCCATGTTCTCTTAGTTTCTGCAGTACATCTATCCAGGACCTTCTTGCTTTCATTGTTTCCATAGAGAAATCAGGTGTAAGTCTGATAGGTTTACCTTTATAGGTAACTTGGCCTTTTTCCTTTGCAGCTCTTAATATTCTTTCTTTATTCTGTATGTTTTGTGTTTTGATTATTATATGGTGGGAGATTTTTTTTTTTTTGGTCCTGTCTATTTGGTGTTCTGTTTGCTTCTTGAACCTTCAAAGTAATATCCTTCTTAGGCTGGGAAAGTTTTCTTCTATAATTATATTAAATATATTTTCTGGACCATTGAGCTGTACTTCTTCTCCTTCTTCTATGCCAATTTTTCTTAGGTTTGGTCTTTTTATTGTGTCCCTGATTTCCTGAATGTTTTGTGATGAGAATTTGTTGGCTTTGCTGTTTTCTTTGTTCAGAGTGTTTATTTTCTCTATGGTATCTTCAGTGTCTAACATTCTTTCTTCTATCTCTTGTAATCTCTTGGTAGTACTTGGCTCTGTCGTTCCTGTTCGTTTACCCGATTTTCCATCTCCATCCTTCCCTCGGTTTGTGTTTTCTTCATTACTTCCATTTCATTCTTCATGTCTTGAACCACTTCCCTTACCTGTTTGATTGCTTTTTCTTGTTTCTCTTGGTTTTCTTGGGTATCTTTGAGCGATTTATTCATTTCCTCTACCTTTTTGTTTTTGATCTCTAATTGTTTATGGCAGTTTTTCACCTCCTGTTTAAGGTCCTCTATTATTTTCATATAATTCACTTTTGAGTCGATTTCTTCTAATTCTCCTAGAGTAGGGTGTACAATTCTTCTTTTTCGGGATCCCTGGATTCTTGTGATGTCATGTTGCCTTTCAGGTTGTTGGAGGAATTTTTGCCTTGGCGCCTTTCCATCTCTTCCTTCAAATGGAGCCAGGAGAGGCCTGGTGTCTTGGTCCAGTCTTTGCTGTGACTGACTCTCTGGTTGTAACTCTTCAGTGTAGAAGCAGGAACCGTTGGTCCAGATGGAACTCCTTAGCATGGAAACATAGACGCCTGGTAGTCCAATGACCCGCGGACAAAAGGGAGAACTTGGGGGTCAGGGCGGGGACAAGTAGAACACAGTACTCCCTACCACTAAAGCTGAAGGTGCGCATGCTCCCTTTTGGGGTTCACTCACCTCTCTGGGTGGGTAACCTTTGTGTAGGAGCAGAAAACTGTTCCTAAGCAAAGGACCTAGCAGAAAACACAGGCTTGTGTGTGTGTGTGAGGGGTGTCGTGTGTAAGAAATACAGCCCTGCAGAAGGAGCTGGGGGAGGGGGGTTTGTGCTGTCTTCTGGGACAGTCCGCCCCTGGATAGCACATACTCACCAGTCCAGATGGAACTCCTCAGTACCTAAACAGGGCCACCTGGTAGCCCGATGATCCAGGGACAAAAGGAAAAACCAGGCAGGCGGTGTGAGATCTAGGAGAGCACAGCCACCCCTGGAGCACAAGCTGAAGGTTCCCGGGCTCCCTTTTGGGGTTCCTTGAGTCCTGCCCGGTAGGCAGGCACTCACCGCTCTGGCTGGGTAGCCTTAGTGTAGGAGCAGAAAATTGTTCCTGAGCAAAGGAACCAGCTGAAAACGCCGGCTTGTGTGTGTGGGGGTTGTGTGTAAGAAAGACAGCCCTGCAGAAGGAGCTGGGGGGGGGGGGTTGTGCTGTCTTCTGGGACAATCTGCCCCTGGATAGCACACACTCACCCGTCCAGATGGAATTCCTATTTGCTGGTATTTCAACAAAATTGCCACATATATGAATATAGATTGAAGTTTGTGAAATTGCAAAAATGATTCAACAATATATGCTAATTTCTCAATATCTATAACATATACTTGAAAATATTGTATATTAAGAGAAATTGACATAACAAAGGACTATCAATAATTATATATTTACATATAAACATATAACTATCAAGATACACATGTAAATAAAGTTTAATATTGCCCAAAATGATAAAAAATACCTATTTCTATGTAAACTTTATCTTTCTGCATTGTTATAGCATATATGATAACCAATAATCCACTTATTCACTTAGATTTGTGTTGCTCAAAGTTGTAACATGTTTCTGGTAATCTGTTTAATAGTGTAAGTGTTTATATAAATACCATAAAGCATCATTTAAAACTTATGATATAAGACATCTTTTTTTATAAGAGTAGCCATTTATTGTTTATATTTTATTATCTTTTAAAAAATATATCTTGAGTTTTTTATTTATTAATATATTACTGTCATTATTCTCATTGTTCATGACTCTCAGAATATACTAATTTTACAAAGAATAAAAAAAAATTGATAACACTCACAAACTTCTATCAAATCACATAAAACAATGATTTATCAAATTTTATAAATGAAAATTTCTAAGTGATCATACTGGGATTAGAAAAATATAAACATTCCTCTTTTGTCACAAACTGACATATATATGACAATATATATAAAATAAGGTAAATATAAGAACACAATAATTTTTTGTCATTTTTTTATTGAGAAAAGTTAAATAAAAACAAGTTTCAGCCTCCTCCCAGCCTCCCATTTCCCTCCTCCTCCTCCCACCCTTCTCTCCCTCCTCCCACCCTATGGGGAGAGGAACACAATAAATTTTAACATGTTCTGAGCTCTATGAAGATAGAGTGACAAGACTATAAGCATTTATTTAAAGTTGAAAAACACTTTATGACCAGTATACTATTTGTAAGAAATAAAATGAATAAAAATATCAATAAACTTTTAAATTTTACTACTCTATAATAAAATTATGAATTGCTTTTCCTTCAAGTAATTTATTGATATTGAAATGACCTATTTAAACAAGTAATTTTGAGAAGAATCTTCAAACAAGTTGACAGAAAACATAATCTTCAATTTAAAACTTTGAATTCTTACTAATAAAGCTTTCATATCTTCTTATTAAATCTTCACTCTTTCAATCTTTTGAATGATAAATACAATGCACCATAAACAATACCATAATCAATAAAAAATATTTGCAGAGATTTAAGTTTTAGTTTGGGTTGGAGAAAGACATATGATAATATTCTTCTATACTGTATTTACGTTACATTGGATGCTGTAGATATACCCTGGCATGATACGCTTTTGCATGTTTTCACTTAGTTCTCTACCAAAAGTATGTATTTCTTGGATTACTATTGTTTTTCAGGTGACAAATCAGACTCTAAAAGATAAAATTGTTAAAATTAATTCATCATGATACTAAAGTTCATTTGAAATATTATGATTGTGGAGAGTTCAGTAAATTAGGAGAATGCTGGAGAGCAAAAATACTAGTAAACATGAAAATTGGCACAGCATGATAGATTTAGTTAGGAAGCTTATTCATTATATGATTGGCCATAGATCAGTGGAATTACAATGCCCAAGGGACTGAAACTGTAGAGCAGCATCGAGGTATAAATAGTAATTTAAATTCATTAAATAATCAATAAAGACAATTTTCAACCATAACAAGCAGATGAAAACACATTTTTATAAAGAATACAAACTAAGCAAAGGATGTATTAAAATTAAACAAATAGAGATTTTGGATTCCTTATAAATATAGTGCAATTATCCATAATTAGCAATAAGAGAATCATTATGAAGTTCTTAAGCCAAAGACAGCCAAATTGGTGGTTGAATGATGAATAACTTGTTAAAGATTCACTAACATTCTCCATTATGCAAAGGAATAGAAAGAAATACATTGTTTTACCCTGGCATTTCTGGTTGTAAAATACATACAATGATTCCTCACTCTTTTTTTTTTTGTAGCTTCAGTGGTAATTTCATGATTTTTATGGAGTAAGAGATGTAGCACCAATTTTATAGCAGTTCAAAAGTTCACCAGTGTTATGGACAGATTGATATCTGTAATATCAAGAACTCTGTGCTTGCCACTTAGTTCGAGGTTCTCCTAAAATGCACTTTATACAGAGGAATAGCTAAAGAAAATGAAAGAATGTTGGCTCATAAAAGTCAAAGTCAAACAAGATGAGGAATAAAATTTTACAACTCAGCTCCAGTCAATCCAAATAGAAAGAAAAAAATAGAGAGAAGAAGGAAATGTAAAGATTGCTTACCATGGACAAAGAATGACAGAATTTGGCAGATTATTCTCAGAATAACTGAAGTCCCATCGTGACACAGAGCAACATATGGGAACACTGTGAATGCCATATGTTGCTTACTGCTATCACACTTTTGCAGGTAGCATTCTCTATAAAGTATAACTATGAGTAATAAGGGGTAAGCTGAGCATAGGGGATTATATGAAACCTACAGTGTGAACAAAACTGCCTCTCCTCTAAAAAGACAGACAAGTCAGAGGTCACTCAAACACCCATGAAGGGATCAATTGAAAAAGCTCAAAAATGCTTAGCAGGAAAGATGACTTAAATTTTTTCAAACTTTTAGCAGATAAATCTGATACTGTAAATAAATAATTAGAAGGAGGAGAAGATGAGGTAAAATGAAGTTGTGCATAGACATTATGCTTTATTCTTAATAAATAATTGGAGACAGAAACAGAGACATCTTAACAGGAAGGACACCCTTCAACTCTAAGACTCTCATTACCTGCAGCTAATTGCCAAGACTAAATGCCTTAGCGTTAGCTCCTCAAGAGGAAAGCTCACTAGCAGTACTTTTCTGACTAAGTCTATATTTCTATGTCAAGAGAAGGGCTTACTTTCACACTATAATACTAATAATGCTCCCTAATGGAAAGACTAAATGTTGTGTCTGACATTTAGGTCTCGTGGAATGTATGGCTAGTTTCACAAGTATTAGCCAAGGACTGAGAGTCAATGGGATCAATACACTGAGCGTGACAGTCACATTTTGGATTTCATTTTATTTTGGGTATATTAAAAAATAATAATTTTTTATAATCCAAAAATGTTCCAAACTCTATAATAATTTATTCTAGAACACCAACTTTTGCAGACCCACGTAGGTTCAGTGCATGCTCAGTTTTGGGAACTTAAATGAGCTGTGTTCATTTTGACTTAGAAAGTCTTAATTTTGTGTGTCCTTTATCCTCTCTGATTATTATACTCTTCCTGGATCCTCTTTCAAAGGTTTCTTCAATACCTAAGGGAAGAAATTTGATAGAAACATCACACTTGGGACTAGAGATTCCAAAGCTTCCTCTTCTCTGTATAACGACTGGCTATGGGTCTTTGTATTTATTTTCATCTGCTTCTCTGATAATGGTTGAGCTAGAAACTGATCTATGAATACAGAAAAATGTCATTAGGAGTCATTTTATTGTTGTGTTCTTTTAGTAAAACAATAGGCACTATTTGGTCTTACTGTAGGTATATGGGCTATAGAGTTTCAGGTTCATTGTCAGCCAAGCACTGCTAGGAATAATTTCCATCTCATAAACTGAAGCCTCAGCTTTCAAATTCATTATATGCAATCTGAAGAAATAATTCATCTTTCCCCTTGTAAATTTTATTTTAGTTATTTTCTGATAAATTTAAAGCTATTGCTTCAAAATTCATTTGTGAAGCAGCATAACATTTTTAATGATGCTGGTGAGACAACTGACTAGCTGTCCCTTCTTATTATCTATTTCTTGGGGGCACAATCCATTTTCAGAAACTGAAAAACTAATCTCACATTGATCTGCACTAAAATGTAACACCATGAAACTTGACAAAGAGTGATTCACAAACTATACTTGAAATATAATTTGAAGATAATTCTGTCAATACTTATAATGTGATTACTTTGTTGGATTAAAATTTTTAAAAAATCCATAAAGGATTCATAACATTTAATTTGTGAAGATAAGATTATCCACATGTCTTTGAAAGCATTTTACTCAGAAAATTTCTGTCCAAATATCCTAAGAAATATTACAACACAAGATAACATTCATGACAAACTAGCTGTCTCTGTTTTTCTTAAATATTATGTATATCAAAACAAAGATTTAATTATGTATGTCAAAGATTCAGCAATGTAGTTTTATTAATGACCATATAAATTCATAGAGAAAAAGCATCTTCAATATGATTAATTATTATTATTACAATATTTTATGAAGTTAATTTTATGAATTTCTAAAATGTATAAAAATTGTCTGTTTCACAATTGACTTGAAGCATGCTGCCTTGGAATCACACTGCATGTGTGTGTAGGTGCTGGTACTTATGGCTTTAAAGGCTTGGAAAATAAGATTATAGGCAAGTCTAATCATTCACCTTAATCAAAAGACTAAAAAACGGTTATATCATGACAGGTAAATTAGCTATACTCTTACAATAAATAATTATTTTCACTTTTCATACTCTAGATAATATAAAAATTAAGTACAAATTTCCAATCAAATCTAAAGTCATAAGGGATTTAGAATAAAATCTGAGAGGGTGTTTAACAGAAACATACAATTTTCTTTTTTATTCTACTTTTTTTTTATTCTTGTCTTTCACCTCATGCATCTAGATCCCATTCATCTTACCATCACTTCATATCTATCCTGTGCACTTGCATTGTCCCCCAAATAAAATAAAATTTAAGAAAGAAGAAAAAAATGTTTTCAATATTTGGAGTCATGGAAGCTGTTGTGGGACACAGTGAGCCACTCAGATTATCTTTCTCCATGTATCTCTACTTGCAAGTGTTCATGACAGAGTCATCAGTCTGGTTGGAGGCCTCTGGTTTCTGCTACACCATCAACACCAGTCTCTTACCGGGACTCCTCTTGGATATCTTGATCTAACCCGGTGTCATGGAGATCCAGCATCATTGGATCTAACCCGGTGTCATGGAGATCCAGCATCATTGGATCTGCAGGACCTGTCTCTTCATGTACTTCACCAGATCATAGATGGGGTGGATGTTGTGGTTGTCCAACTCATAATATTGTTTCTGGCTCCGTAGCTACAGGGTTGGTCAACATACCAGCTCCCCTCAGTCCTCACCACCAGGGTGAACTCTTTGAAAAGAAAAATAATATGACTGTATCAGTGGGAGTTCAAAATCTTTCCTAACATAAAGCTTTATCGACCTTCTTTTAATTTTTTAGATTACTATTCATGAGTGTATAGCATTTACTTCATTCCTTTTATTCAAGTCCAATGCCTCCAATGTATCCTTATTTAAATTTGTGGACTTTTTATCTTAAATTAATGTTATATATCTACATATGTTCATAAATATGAAAATAAAACATTCCAGTCTTTTTAGTTTTGCTTGTGTGTATTTTTAGTATTGACTGCTTAGGAATTATGTGGAGATATCAGAAGAGGGCAATGATATTGGAGAAAGACGAAGGGAGGATAAATAAAGCTAAGTATTCTAGTTTGATAAGCCTTAAAAATTATTTTTACATTAAAATTACATACTATTTTATAGCAGATAGAATAGCTCTATAGTAGCTGTGAAATAATGTCTTTCTGTAAACTAAGAGCCTTGCATATGCAATTCCATGGTCCTCTACACAACTGACAAACATTGAATTTGTTGTGTTTCACAGACCAAGCACTACCTCACCCCAGTATGTCAGTCACAAGGGTTTTCTGTTAATAAACATTCAGCATAATTTTAAAGTTCATAAGTAGAGAGCATGAAAAGTATAAGGAACATAATAAGTTATAACTGAAAATAAGATTGCATAAGGGGCACAAATTCCATTTTTTTTCAGAAATACAAAAAAATCCCCTGCAGGAAAGGTGCAGTTAAGAGGATATTTGGCTCGGCTGTTCAAGATCTATTAATCTTCCTCATTCAGCGTAATTTTACATTTTACAACCGGAAAGCATCAACCCATGATTAAAGGCCCAGAACCCTGCTTGTCAGTTATGAATCCTACAGTGTCAAGAACTTTATTCTTCTGGTCGGAGGTAGGTAGGATTTATTCTTTTGGAAAAGGCAATAACTATGTAGTTAGTAGAAATTTCACCCTCATAAATTCTTCATACCATTATTCATTGCCGTAAAACTCATAAAAGTATTGGGGGGCACTCTGATTTATGGTCTGAATCAGCAGAAAACTTTGAGGGCTTGAATTCAAATATGCAGCACATGGAAACATTTCAGTCTCAAGGAAACAAGTATCACGGATTGATTGCTCTTTGAACTTTTAAAATCTGATACTATTTTTACTCACATAATTTGTTTCCCTGAGATAACTGTCACCAGGAGTGAACTAATAAGCCAACAGGTTTCACTGAAAACATCTCTTGAATTTTATTTCCTAACCTTAGACATGTGTACTTTAGTTCATGGCTCCTCTGATGTCACAAATGTATTTCTTTTACTGTTCTCGTGATTATATAGACTCTAAGTGTTGTGTCTCTGTGATAAATTAGCACAGATTACTTTTACTTTATAAGGAGAATAACATTTCAAACAACTTCATCCTTTCAAACTACATGTGTGCTTATTTATATACAAAGTTTGCCTAACTATAGAAGTTTAAAGTTAAAATGTGTGAACTCTTAAAACATTTTAGCATAGTGAGGACTGATAGGACAGTGTTTTAAAGAAAATGAAAAGGAATGACATCGATGCTCCTATAATCATAAGGTTAATAAAACAAGACTGCAATTTTCTTTGTTTACTGTTGACTTATGGTTTTGTAGGAGAGAGTTAGCAAATATAATTTTAAATAAATTCAGGAGTGAAAAACACATTAAAGAAATTCCTGATCACTAAGCAGCACTGCAGCAGACACTGAAAGGAGTAATTTGGTATGATGTGAGGGATAAATACACATGAGTGAGCACAGGTAATAAGTAATTACTACCTGGATAACTAATTAAAACAGTCTAAGTAAATGCCAAAAAAGTCAACAAAATTACATGAATTAATCCATACTTGTGAATGTAAGCAGTATTAATTCCCCAGTTAGAAGAACAAGTGCAGTATATAGAGAATAGAAAACAGACCCACTGCCTGTTGGTTTGTCTAAGCTTTAAGAAAGAGACCACTATTATTAATGATAAAACATTTTTAGGGCAAGTATTAAAAGAGATTGGATAGTCCAGAGACATAGAATAAAGGAAAATAATAAATTAATAAAATCAAACCAAAATCAATTAAATGATTTCTAGTATTCTGATATACTCACAGATTAGTGCCTTTTCCAGTTTTTATATGAGAGGCTTCCTTAACCTTCTTATGAGAGTACGTACAGACACCAACAGCCACACATCATGCTGAGTGAGGTTCTAAATGGGTCCTTTCCCTATGAGTTTGTGGAAACCCAAGGAAAAGGAAATGAAAAAATTTTAGAAGACAGAGGGCAAAGAGAACATCAGGAGATCATGGCCCACAAAATGAACTAAACAGTACTCAAATGGGCTTTCAGAGACTGAAGTAGCAAGCACAGGACCTTCATGAGTCTTTACCAGGTCCTTTGCATATATGGTGTAGTTGTGAGCTTGGTGTTGTAGAACTTCTAACAGTGGGAGTGGGTGTATATCTGACTATTTTACCTGATCTTGGGTCTTTTTTCCTCCTATTGGGTTTCTAAGTCTGCCTTCAATATGAGAGGACTATAGCCTTGTGTATCTTCCTCTGTCCTGCTTGACTGTCATCTCTTAGAGGCTTGCTGTTTTCCCAAGAGGAGATGCAGTGTTGGTGGATCTGAGGGAGAGGGTAGATGGGAAGGGAAGCTGGGAGGAGGGAAGAGAGGGAACACTGTGGTGAGAATGTATTGTATGGGAAAAAATCTATTTTCAGTAAAAAGAGAAAAATAAGTCAAACAAATGGAATGAGGAAACTAACAGGTTTATGTAATCAAATATCTGACAAATTTGACTTTAAAATTAATCTAGTTAGGAGAGATAAGGAAATAACTTCATAATCACTATTGGAAGAAACCAAGAGGTTTTTATAATTAAAATTACTTACACATATAAGAGAGGCATACCCAATTTGATCAAAGACATAGTCATAAAATTTCAGAATACCACAAAAGTATGATTATACATGAGTTCCACACACCCATATTACACATAGACAAGTCATAAAAACAAAAACTTAACAGAGAAATATTAAATGGCATCATAAATCAAGTGAACCTGACAGTTATTTATAGAATATTCCATCCAAAAACTGGAGAATACATATTCTCAAAAGGCCATGAGACATTTTCCAAAAACTGACTACTGTTTAAGAAACATAGTAAGTCTCAACAAACAGAACAGATTGAAATATCATCCTGTTTTTCTTCTTAGTGCAGTGGAAAGAAGCTATATTTCAACAGGAATAAAAAGTACAGGGATTATATAAATCATGGAGACTAAATAATTGAGTGACCAAAGAAATCAGGAAGAAAAGTTTTGAAATTCCTAGATATGATTGAAAATCTAACAAACAACATGTAAAACTTCAGAAGACATGGTTAGGGCATACCTAAGAGAAAAGATGTAGTGTGATTTTCTTAAATTTAAAAAAAATAAAAATAATAAATTAATAATCTCTGAATGTGTCTTAAAGAAAAAGAAGAAAAGAAACCCCCTAAACAGTAGGTGGGTTGCAATTAGAAAAATAAGAGATTAAATTAGTTAAGTAAAAATGAAAAACATACCGCACAAAGAATTAATGAAAAGAAGAGATTTTTACTTGAAAAGATGAAAAACATTGAGAAGACATTAGTGAAAATAACCAAAGGAGAGAAACCTGAATTAATAAGTTAGATTTTTATTAGATTTCTTTAGAAAAAAATTTAAAAAATGAGATGTAAGGGATCATAATAAATAACAATGAAATTTAAAGAAGATCATGATATACTTCTTAAACCTCTAGTCCACTAATTTTAGTAATGGGTTTACATATGCATATATAATATAACAATATATAGTTACATCCTAAAAATTGAAATAAAATTTTAAACAGATGCATAATCAGTAATGAAATTATATTATCACAAAAGTCTCCTATAGTTATATTTCATTTGTATTTTAACAAATAAAGGTTGACTGAATATCTGAGAGTAAAGCACTCCCACTTATCAGCCTTATAGACCAGACAAAAGTGGCATACACCTTTAATCCCAATGGCCAAGCCAGTTTATCATAAAAACCTGGCATTAGTGGGGCATGCCTTTAATCTCAGCACTAGAGAGGATTATAAAATGGGAAGAGAGAGTTCTCACACATAGTTTTATTCTGAGATCCCTGGAGGCAGGATGACCTTTTGGACTGAGGTAGAGGTAAGAGCCAGTGGCTGGCTGTTTTGCTTTTCGGACCTTCAGGTTGAACCCCAGATTTTTGGGCTGGGTTTTTATTAATTGTGCTACAGTCTCCCAACTGAGACATATCCAGTTGTTAAACAAACAATAACCAGCTAGATTCAGAGAGGTTAGGTACAGAGAAAGGGACTGAGATAGACACACATATCTCCCTGGAAGGGACAAATAGGATATATTTTACAGGTGGACTGGGGTAGGTGGATAAGGAGCAGGAGGATAGGATAGGGAAGGGGAATGGGTTTGAGGGAAAGAGTGTGAGAAGAGACAAACATAACTGAAATGCATTTTATGGATCAAATTGAAACCCACTACAGTGGAAACTTTCTAAAATATATGAAGGTATTAATAATAAAATCTCCAAATAATGAGGGAGGTGGAGTCTCAAATGGTCATCTCTTATCAACAAACAAAACTTTCTGTACTAAGACTGGATTACATCAAATTTAGTTTTTGGCCAATGGAGAACCATAGACATCTCCAAACAACTCAAGCTATTTAAAAGATTGTAGGTTGCTTTCAAAGAGCAAACTGATCCCTTCATAAAACCTTCTGCCTTACATTCTTATCTTTGTTATACAAAGGTACTCTGCAGCGTAGCAAAATAGAAATGTAAACATGAACTCAGAAAGAAACAGAACCTCTGTTCTACAAAATAAAATCGAAACCCATCTTCTATCCTCCTTCTTTCCGGCTTCTACAACACCTCTTCATTCGTTTTGGTGGCATTGGGAAGTGGGATTTGTCATACAGTATATCTTCTTGTCCAATGACTTCTACTTGTGAATGCTAATTACAATGAGTCATCAGTCTTGTTCAAGTCCTCTGGTTTCTGTAATACCACCATCATCGGATCCTTACACAAAAATCCTCTCTAATACCAGTGGCTGCTGAAAGTCATGGATATCCTGTAGGTATCTTTTAATGGTACATGTCCCTTCACACATTCCAGCAGGTCTTAGATGGGGTAGGTATTGGGGTGGGGGCTAGTCCCAGGGTTAGACCTGGTTAGTAGTTGAGCTGGTCAGTCCCTGCTACTGAATTCAACTTCCATCCCCATGGGTGAAGGGTGAAACGAGTTTCCCTATGGCCAGGCCATCTGGGTCAATTTTCTCCCAGAACATGGTGAGGGGTAGGGGGCCTCAGTTGCAGCTCAGGCCTGGACATCACCATGGCATCTGGTAGCAGTGTAGGCCATTTTTATCTGCAAGACCGTGGCTCCAGCATGGATCTCTGTCACCAATACAGACTCACTGTCCTGATCCCAAGCATCCACATGGCCCTCGGTGACAAATTGGGCCACAGACTTCAAACAATCCCTGACATATAGGACCATGAACCCAGAATTGGCCCTTGTTAGCAGCCCAGCTTAGGATGTTACCGTGGCCCCAGGTTTCAGCCAGGCTACCCAGATAATAACGGGAAATTTTTTTTTCTTTTCTTTTTTTTGTTTTTTGTTCTTTTTTTTTTTTTCGAGATAGGGTTTCTCTGTAGCTTTGGAGCCTATCCTGGGACTCCCTTTGTAGACCAGGCTGGCCTCGAACTCACAGAGATCCGTCTGCCTTTGCCTCCCGAGTGCTGTGATTACAGGTGTGTGCCACCACTGCCCGGCTAGGGAAAATTTTTGAATAGTTAAAAAATTATCTAATTTTAATCTAAAAGGATATATACTTCTACTTCAGTAACAGTATGGATTTTATTTTTGTACCAAGACAAAAGTGTATGGATTTTATTTTTGTACCACTGCAAATGACCTTATTTCTTCAGAATTTAGAATTTTCTGTAAATGGGGACACAGTGCTCAAATAATATTATGAGCTCAAAGGAGGTTTATTTTTTATCTTCCACTCAGTGAAAGATTTTGTGATATATCTTGAACAAAAGGAAACAAAGAAATAAAAGCAACCTGAAGGAGTAAGTCATAAAATTTACTCCAGTTCCCTACCATGGCAACTTTGATTTTGACATAAATAAAAATGACTTGTAACCCACTGACACCACAACTCACGCCAGCTAGAAGATCAGGAAGGCCAAATGAACATGGGCTACATCCCTACTCTCTCTGGACCTTCATATTATACACTGTCTGTCCAGCCAAAGATCAGACTGCAAGATGAATCTGGGCCATGGTGGCTCAGAGGTTGTGGGAGAGGCCAAAAAGTGGCAAGTCTAATTTGAAGACCTAGCCAAAACAGGGAGCCCAAGCCCAACAGTTCTTCCTAAAGCTGAATGACTCATAGACCTAGGAAAGAAAAAAAAATATGACTGAAAATTAATCAATCAATAAATAAATACATAAATAAATAAAGTCAATGAAATTATTCATGATGATATTCTGTTATATTCATAGAATAGTACCTAGCTTTATCATCATTAGTAATGCCTCCTCCAGCAACAGATGGGAGAAAATATAGAGTCCAATAATCAAGCACTATGTGGAACTGGGAATCGCTGGTGAAGAGGAAGAGAAAAAGAAGAATTGTATGAGTCAGAGGAATCAAGAACACTGGGAGACAAACCTCCATCCCCCAGCTCCTTCTGCAGAGCTGTATTTCTTACGCTCGACCCAGCCCCCCAGCACCCCCCGAACCCTGCCCTGCTGTGTGGTAGGACCAGTGCTCAAGAACAGTTTTAAGCTCCTACACTAAGGCTACCCCACCAGAGCAGTGAGTGCCTGCCTACCAGGAAGTCCTCAAAGTCCCCTGTAAGGGAGCCCGGGCACCTTCAGCTTGTGCTCCAGGGTCCCCTCCGCTCTTCTGGATACCACCCTGCCTGTCCAGTTCTTCCTTTTAACACCTAATCATTGGGCTACCAGGTGGCCCGGTTTAAGTGCTGAGAAGTTCCATCTGGACAGGTGAGTGTGTTCTATCCAGGGGCAGATTGTCCCGAAAAAGAGCACAAACCCCGATCCCCCAGCTCCTGCTGCAGGGCTGTCTTTTTTTTACACGACCCCCCCCCCCCCCAAGCCTGCGTTTTCTGCAAGGTCCTTTGCTCAGGAACAGTTTTCTGCTCCTACACTAAGGCTACCCAGCCAGAGCGGTGAGTGCCTGCCTACCGGGCAGGCCTCAAGGACCCCAAAAAAGGAGCACACGCATCGCATCTTCAGCTTGTACGGCAGGGTGTTCTACTCGTCACTGCCTGCCCCCCAAGTTCCCACTTTTGTCCAAGGGTCATTGGACTAGAAGGCATCCATGATTTGGTGCTGAGAAGTTCCATCTGGACAGGCCGGTTCGTGCTTCAACACTGAAGAGATACACCCAGAGAGTCAGTCACAGCAAAGACTGGACCAAGACACCAGGCCTCTACTAGATCCATTTGAAGGAAGACATGGGAAGGCGCCAATGCAAGAATTCCTCCAACAACCAGAAAGGCAACATGACATCACAAGAATCCAGGGATCCTGAAATAAGAGGAATTGTACACCCTACACCAGAAGAACTAGAAGAAAGCGACTCAAAAGGGAATTATATGAAAATAATAGAAGACCTTAAACAGGAGGTGAAAAACTGTCATAAACAATTAGAGATTACAAACAAAAAGGTAGAGGAAATGAATAAAATCGCTCAAAGATACCCAAGAAAACCAAGAGAAACAAGAAAAAGCAATCAAACAAGGAAGGGAAGCGGTGCAAGACTTGAAGAATAAAATGGAAGTAATGCAGAAAACACAAACCGAGGGAAGGATGGAGATGGAAAATCGGGTAAACAAACAGGAAAGACAGAGACAAGTACTACCAAGAGATTACAAGAGATAGAAGAAAGATTGTCAGACACTGAAGATACCATAGAGAAAATAAACACACTGATAAAAAAAAAAAAACAGCAAAATCAACAAATTCTCATCACAAAACATTCAGGAAATCTGGGACACAATAAAAAGACCAAACCTAAGAATTATTGGGATAGAAGAAGGAGAAGAAGTTCAGCTCAACGGTCCAGAAAATATATTTAATAAAATTATAGAAGAAAACTTTCCCAACCTAATGAAGGTTCAAGAAGCATACAGAACACCGAATAAACTGGACCAAAAAAAAAATAACATCTCCCTGCCATATAATAATCAAAACACAAAACATACAGAATAAAGAAAGAATATTAAGAGTTGCAAAGGAAAAAGGCCAAGTTACTTATGAAGGCAAACTTATCAGACTTACACCTGATTTCTGTATGAAAACCAAGAAAGCCAGAAGGTCCTGGATAGATATACTGTAGAAACTAAGAGAACATGGATGCAAGGCCAGACTACTATAACCAGCCAAGCTTTCGTTCACTATAAATGGTGAAAACAAAATTTTCCGGAATAAAAAAAAAAATTTAAACAATACGTAGCCACATATCCAGCCTTACAGAAAGTAATAGAAGGAAAATCACAAACCAAAAAGTCCAACAATGTCCACAATAACTCTAACATCTAGAGACCCTTCACCAACACAACTCAAAGAAGGGAAACACACAAACTCTACTACTAAAAAAGTAACTGGAGTTAACAACCACTGGTCATTAATATCACTTAATGTCAATGGACTGAACTCACCTATAAAAAGGCACAGAATAAGAGATTGTATACGAAAACAGGATCCAACATTCTGCTGTTTACAAGAAACACACAACAACCACAAAGACAGGCACCTACTCAGAGTAAAGAGATGGGAAAAGATTTATAAAGCAAATGGACCTAAGAAACAAGCCGGTGTGGCCATACTAATTTCTAACAAAGTTGACTTCAAACTTAAATCAATCAGAAGAGATGGAGAGGGACATTTTATACTCATTACAGGAACAATTTATCAGGATAATGACTCAATCCTGAATATCTATGCCCCTAATATAAAAGCACCCATATATAAAAGAAACATTACTAAAACCTAAGGCTGCCATCAACCACACACACTAATAGTAGGAGACCTTAACACTTCTCTTTCACCAATGGACAGGTCAATCAGAAAGAATCCTAACAGAGAAATAAGAGAATTAAGGGAGGTAATGAATCAAATGGACTTAACAGACATCAATAGAACATTCCACCCAAGTAGGAAAAACTATACCTTCTTCTCTGCAACTCATGGAACCTTCTCGAAAATTGACCACATATTCAGTAACAAAGCAAACTTCCACAGTTACAAAAAATATTCATAACTTCCTGTGTCTTATCAGATCACCATGAATAAAAGTTAGAATTCAACAACAATGCTTCCCCCAGAATGCCTACAAACTCATGGAAACTGAACAGTCAACTACTGAACCACACCTGGATCAAGGAAGAAATAAAGAAAGAAATTAAAGTCTTCCTTGAATTCAATGAAAATAAAGAAACAACCTACTCAAACTTATGGGACAATATGAAAGCAGTGCTAAGAGGAAAGTTCATAGCACTAAGTGCCCACTTAAATAAAACAGAGAAAGCAACATTGGAGACTTAACAGCCCACCTTTACGCTCTAGAAAAAAAAAGAAGCAGACTCACATAGGAGGAGTAGAAGACTGGAAATAATCAAACTGAGGGCTGAAATAAACAAAATAGAAACAAAGGAAACAATCCAAAGAATCAATGAAACAAAAATTTGGATCAACAAGCTTTAACAATATTGATAAACCCCTATCCAAACTAATCAAACAGCAGAGAGTGAATATGCAAATTAAGAAGATCAAAATGAAATGGGGGACATAACCACAGACACAGAGGAAATTCAGAGAATCGTTAGATCTTACTACAAAAGCCTGTATGCCACAAAACTGGAAAATGTTAAAGAAATGGACACTTTTTTAGATAAATACCATATACCAAAGTTAAACCAGGACCGGGTGAACAATCTAAATAAACCTGCTAGTAGCGAAGAAATAGAAGCTGTTATCAAAAACCTTCCTACCAAAAAAAGCCCAGGACCAGATGGTTTCAATGTGGAATTCTACCAGAACTTCCAAGAAGACCTAATACCTGTACTCCTTAATGTATTTCACAATGTAGAAACAGAAGAGTCATTGCCAAATTCCTTTTATGTAGCTACAGTTACTCTGAGACCAAAATGACACAAAGACTCAACCAAGAAATAGAATTACAGGCCAATCTCACTCATGAAGATCGGAGCAAAAATCCTCAAAAAAAAAAAATACTGGCAAACTGTATCGAAGAACACCTTAGAAAAATTATCCATTATGATCAAGTAGGCTTCATCCCAGAGATGCAGGGCTGGTCCAACATACGAAAATCTATCAATGTAATCCATCATATAAATAAACTGAAAGAAAAAAAAAACATATGATCATTTCATTAGATGCTGAAAAAGCTTTTGACAAATTTTAACATCCCTTTATGATAAAAATCTTGGAGAGATTAGGGATGCAAAGGTCATCCCTAAATATAATAAAAGCTATGTACAGCAAACCAACAGCTAACATCAAACTAAACGGAGAGAAACTCAAAACCATCCCACTAAAATCAGGAACATGACAAGGCTGTCCACTCTCGCAATAGCTCTTTAATATAGTGCTTGAAGTTTTAGCAATAGCAACAAGACAACATAAAGGGATCAAGGGAATTCGAATTGGAAAGGAAGAGGTTAAACTTTCATTATTTGCAGATGATATGATAGTGTACGTAAGCGACCCCCAAAACCCCACCAAAAAACTTCTACAGCTGATAAACACCTTTAGTAATGTGGCAGGTTACAAGATCAACTCCAAAAAATCAGTCGCCCTCCTATACACAAAGGATATGGAAGCAGAGAGGGAAATCAGAGAAGCATCACCTTTCACGATAGCCACAAACAGCATGAAATATCTTGGGGTAACTCTAACCACGGAAGTGAAAGATCTATTTGACAAGAACTTTAAGGCATTGAAGAAAGAAATTGAAGAGGATACCAAAAAATGGATGGATCTACCTTGCTCTTGTATTGGGAGGATCAACATAGTAAAAATGGAAATTCTACCCAAGGCAATTTATAGATTCAATGCAATCCCCATCAAGGTCCATCAAAATTCTTCACAGATCTTGAGAGGACTTTAATCAACTTTATATGGAAAAACAAAAAACCCAAGATAGCCAGAACAATCTTATACAATAAAGGAACTTCTGGAGGCATTACCATCCCTGACTTCAAACTCTATTACAGAGCTACAGTAATGAAAACAGTGTGGTATTGGCATAAAAACAGAGAAGTCGATCAATGGAATCATATAGAAGACCTGAATTTTAACCCACAAACCTATGAACAACTCATTTTTGATAAAGGAGCTAAAAGTATACAATGAAAGAAAGAAAGCATCTTTAACAAATGGTGGTGGCACAACTGGATGTCAACCTGTAGAAGAATGAAAATAGACCCATATCTATCACCATGCACAATACTCAAGTCCAAATGGATCAAAGACCTAAATATCACTCTGAACACACTAAACCTGATAGAAGAGAATGTGGGAAGTATCCTATAACATATGGGCACAAGCGATCGCTTCCTAGGTATAACCCCAGCAGCACAGACCTGAAGGTCAACATTGAATAAATAGGACCTACTGAAACTGAGAAGCTTCTGTAAAGCAAAGGACACTGTCACTAAGACACAAAGGCAACCTACTGACTTGGAGAAGATCTTCACCAACCCCGCAACAGACAATGGTATGATCTCCAAAATATATAGAGAACTCAGGAAACTAGACTTTAAAATGCTAATTAACTCAATTAAAAAATGGGCCACTGAACTGAACAGAAAATTCTCAACAGAAGAAGTTCAAATGACTAAAAGACACTTAAGGTCATGCTCAACCTCCTTAGCAATGAGGGAAATGCAAATCAAAACAACTTTGAGATATCATCTTACACCTGTCAAAATGGCTAAAATAAAAAAAAAAACACCAATGATAGTCTTTGCTGGCGAGGCTGTGGAGGAAGGGGTACACTCATCCATTGCTGGTGGGAATGCAATCTTGTGCAACCATTTTGTAAATCAGTGTTTTGGGTTTCTCAGGAATTTCGGGATTAACCTACCCCTGGACCCAGCAATACCACTCGGGAATATACCCAAGAGATGCCCGATCATATGACAAAAGCATTTGTTCAACTATGTGTTCATAGCAGTATTATTTGTAATAGCCAGAACCTGGAAACAACCTAGATGTCCTTCAATGGAAGAAGGGATGAAGAAAGTGTGGAATATATACACATTAGAGTATTACGCTGCGGTAAAAAAACAATGACTTCTCGAATTTTGCATGCAAATGGATGGAAATAGAAAACACTATCCTGAGTGAGATAACCCAGACCCAAAAAGATGGACTTAGGATGTACTCACTCATAATTCGTATCTAGCCATAAATAAGGGTCACGGAGTCTACAATTGGTGACCCTAAAGAAGCTAAATAAGAAAGTGAATCCAAAGAAAACCATATAGCTATCCTCCTGGTTATGGGAAGTAGACAAGATTGCCGGGCAAAAAATTGGGATCTTGGTGGTGGGGTGGGAGGGGGGTAAGGGAAGATAGGGAGAGAAAAGTGAGAAGGGGAGGATGGTGGGAACTTGGGGAAATGGTATGTTTGGGATAAAGGAAGTTTGGATTGGGAAGCAGGGAAGCACATATCTTAATTAAGGGAGCCATCTTAGGGTTGGCAAGAGGCATGGACCTAGAGGGGCTCCCAGGTGCCCGGCGAGATATCCCCAGTTAGTTCCTGGCGCAGCTGAGGATAGGGAACCTGAGATGCCCCAATCCTATAGCAATACTGATGAATATCTTGCACATCACCATAGAACCTTCATCTGGCGATGAATGGAGATAGAGACAGAGACCCACACTGGAGCACGGGACTGAGTTCCCAAGGTCCCAATGAGGAGCAGAAGGAGGGAGAACATGAGCAAAGAAGTTGGGACCACAAGGGGTGCACCCACCCACTGAGGCAGTGGGGCTGATTTATTGGGAGCTCACCAAGGCCTGCTGGACTGTGACTGAAAAAGCCTGGGATTAATCCGGACTCTCTGAATATGGCGGATAATGAGGGCTGCTGAGAAGCCAAGGATAATGGCACTGGGTTTTGATCCTACTTCATGTTCTGGCTGTGTGGGAGCCTAGCCAGGTTGGATTTTCACCTTCCTAGACCGGGATCGAGGGGGGAGGACTTTGGACTTTCCACAGGGCAGGGAACCCTGACTGCTCTTCAGACTGGAGAGAGAGGGGGAGATGAATAGGGGGAGGGTGAGAGGAGTGGGAGGTGAGGTAACAAGCAAGGCAATAAACAGGGAAGTTGCTTTAAAATACTGTTTTGCTAGAGGCATAGTGAATAATTCTGTGGAATATAACTGACCTATGACTAGTAGTGTAGTAATACAAATGTCAATCTTTCAACCATTTCATCAATCTTATTGAATATACTCATAGATTTGCCAATAAAGAAGTGGTTATTCTTACTGTAAAATTATACAATTTTTAATATTTTATGTCTAGGGTCTAAAAGAAATCTCAAACCCAATGTATTGGCTCATATTTAAATCCATCTATTCTATTATTATCTAACAGCATCTTGAAATCTTCAGAGATTCTATGATAAAATTAAATTACTAAGGCAAGCAGGACATATTAACAGAAACAAATATATTTCAACTAATTATAATTCAACAAATAATTATTTTATAGAAAGTCATGGGATAATTATTATAGGTCAGTTTCTAAATTTGATTCAAATATCATAATACTTTCTATTGAGTTAGGTTGGTTAAAAGTTATTATGAAGAATATAACCTCTGTCTTTTTCTTTCAATGTTATAGAAATTATGAACACTTAAAAATAATAAAATATACATCAAATGGCAAAAAGTTTAGTTGTGTAATTTAGAAACTATAGCAGGAATATGGCATTCCTCCATTTAAACATCAGCTTTCACTTAAATGTGAAAAAGTGTCAAAACTAATTATAAGACACATATAGTGCATTTTAACAATTTTACAATGTTTTTTAAGTTCTCTGAGAATTTTTCATACTGTGTTTGATGAAATTTATAACAGGTCCAATTTATCCCATATCCACTCCCATCCCTGTCTATAAATATATATGTTGACTCTTATTTTTAAACAGCCAAGTTAAATATGAATGAATGAATAAATGAATGAATGAATGGACTTCTAACAGTGTATTCTACCTTTCAGGGGCCAAATCTTGAGTTCTAAATAATAACAAACTAATAATATTTTGTTATTCTGGTTTCTTTTCTTGGCATCTTGTGTAGCATTCATAGGTCATCATCAAAATCCTTGTATTGTTTCTTAGTGTATAGGTACATAGTACAAAACTAAACATAGGAACCAATGTAAAAAGTAAAATAGAATGAATAAAGATATTGTGTGGTATATATACAATGAGATTGTTTAAGCCAGAAAAAAACAAGCTAATCATGACTTTCCCTGGAAAATAGATGCAACTGAGTATTTTTAATGAAGTAAGTCACTGGTAGAAAGAGAGAATATTGTGTTTCTCTCATTTAGGGTGCTTTTTATACTGAGGTGTAAAAAGTTGTACAGATGTATGAAATGACAGTACAAGTAATACTGCCTATGGGAGCAAATGGACCTACTTGATTTGTGGGATTACAAATGGGAAAGGAATGCTTTGAGTGAATTTGATCCAAATTTATGCTTATTTCTATGGAGAAAAAAGATACAACTTGATTCTGTCAAAGTCAGTAGACTGAGAAATTCTAATTTTTAAGGATCCCAACTCTGGACAAAAAGAATTTGATACTACGATACTAAATAGGTTGAAATCATTTCAAGGCTAACAATTATTAAGAATTGTAGTCTCTAGATAGAATATGCTGGTATAATGGGTTGTGTTGGTATAACAGAATAGGAAGGATTACATTGAAGTAAGAGAACAGAGGGTAGATTAGAAGCAGTCATATGGGAAGTGACAAAACATTCTGAAACTTTTCAAAAGATAAGTATGGAAACCTATTGCTCCAGGTATGAGTGTGTGTGTGTGTGTGTGTGTGTGTGTGTGTGTGTGTATGTCTGCACATACCAAACATGGGTTAAAATGGAGTCACCTAATAACAAAGTAAAGATTTCCTTTCTGGGAAACACAGGCTAAGGAATAAAAAACCAAAAGTAGCAGCAATTTGTACCTTTGTTTGATGTAGCGAGGCATAGAAGTCTCATAGATATTAAAACATTAAAGGTCATCACCATTGCCATTGTTGTCCTAAAGAACTTGAGGAAATATTTTTGCTTTCTCTTGAGAGCCTTTTCCTCCTATTAGGTTGCCTTGTCCAGTTTCAATAAAAGAAATTTTGCCTTGTGTTATTGTATCTTGTTTTGTTCTGTACAGTGGTATTTTTTTTTCTTGGAGGCCTGCTCTTTTCTGAAGAGAAAATGGAATGGAGACAAATGGAGAAGTGGGAAGGTTAGGGGAGTAGTTTGGAGCAGAGGAAGGAGAGCAGATCCATTGGAAATCATTATATGAGAGAATAATTTATTTTCAATAATAAATAAAAATAACATGATACTAAGACACAATGAATAAAATTAGCATATAGTTGAGTAACAGGACATGGCTAAATCAACCTGGAATGAACCTGCAAGCTTCATTTTTCTGGTTAGCTTCAATAGTACTGGATATTGTTATGCAAGATGCTGGAGGGTTATAGTAATCATATGCAGCTAGGTACACTGCAAGCTACAATTATAATTACCCTGAAAGATATGCCCACTGCTGCAATAGTCAGTTAAACATCATGGTAGGAAAAAAAAAACACCTTTTCATTAGATTTTCTGTTCACAATATATTATCCATACCAAAATGACTATTGATCTAAGAACCTAATATATGAAAGGTTGTCACCTTGAAAGTAGAAAACCTACTATTATGGAAAATGGACAAAGCATTAAACTGAGTGCTAATGACCTATTGTATTCACAGATTAATGCATGTATCATCCGTGGTTTGAATTGTTTCTATTTGCACTAAATTGTGGTTAACACAGATACCCACAAACTGGAAAGAAGGAGTATAAGAGATTACTAAATACTGAGTCGGAAAAATAGCATACATACCACACCTTCTTTCAAAGCTCAAGCATCATTGTAGAAGATAGAGCAGAAAGTATAAGAGCCAGAGGTGGTAGATGACTATATGCAATCATTATCTTCTGGATACAGCAGAACAGCTTCACATAAGAACCTACAACAGTTCTGAAAACATGAGCAAAACCCTTGAAAGCCCAAGCCAGCCAAAGTCACAGCAGAAACAAGAGTTAGGTATACAGTCCCACTTAAACCAATGGAACCATCGATAGTTATAAGCTTCTGGGAGAGGGAGAGACAATTTTCTCTAAGAGTGCAGCTTCTAATAAGTCAGCCATTTCCAGTGAAAGACAGTCTATTTGAAAATGATTGTGTTTCTGTAGCACTAACTAGTCTTTAAGGATTTTTTCTAAATTATGCAAAGTTGAGTTAGTAATGAAGGATTATGTCTTTAGAAACAGAGGAGGGGAAAGTATTGACTTCCCTTAGAAAGAATAAGAGAAAATAAGACATACTCCTGTATGGATACTAGCACTTCACTGGAGTTAAGATTAATTGTCTTAGCATTAGCCATCTATATTATTTTCATAACTATGCAGTTACATCTCCAAAGTTTGCTATGATACCTTACATTCCTAACTATTGTCTCTTTAGATAATTGAAATTACAGGATGGCTCTGAAGACTCCTCCTATGCAAGTACCTTCTGCAGAAGCAACTGGATTTGCACAGCAAATTTAGTACTCATTCCCTATAAAGGGGGTTTCTGGTAAGATCTTAAAAATATAATGTTTCAGCTAATATTCTCTTATGAGTGAGTATGTGACATATTTGTCTTTCTGGGTTTGGGTTACCTCACTCAGAATGATTTTTTTTTAGTTCCATCTATTTTTCTTCAAATTTTCTGATGGACTTAGATTTTAACAGCTGAATAATACTTTATTGTGTAAACGTACCACATATTCTTTTCCATTCTTCAGTTGAGGTACATCTAGGTTGATGGAGGAGGGTCATCTGTCTATGTGTTATTTTCATTGGTTAATAAAGAAACTGCCTTGGCTTTTTGATAGGGCAGGATTTAGATAGGTGGAGTAGACTGAACAGAATGCTGGGAGAAAGAAGCAGAGTGAAGCAGTTGCCATAATCCTCCGACCCAAGAGAGACATAGGTTAGAATCTTTCCTGGTAAGCCACCACCTTGTGGTGCTACCCACATTAATAGAAATGGGTTAATCAAGATGTGAGAGTTATCTAAGAAGAGGCTAGAGATAATAGGCCCAGCAGTGTTTAAGAGAATACAATTTGTGTGTTGTTATTTTGGGTTAAAGCTAACCATGTGGGAGCTGGGCAGGACAAAAAGCGGGTTGTTTTCAGATTCTGGCTATTATGAATAATGCTTTTATGTACATAGTTAAGCAAGTGTCCTTGTTGAATGATTGAGAAATCTTTATGTATGTGCCCAGAAGAGGTAAAGCTGAGTCTTGAAATAAATTTTTTTCTGAGAAACCTCCATATTGACTTCCAAAGTGGATGGTAATAATTGCTAGCCATGGTACAGTCCACAGACCCAGAGAGGTTAGGTAACAAGAAAGGACCAAAGGGGGACAAGGACTTAGGGATTTCCCTGGGAGAGGGAAATAGAAGAGATCTCCTGGGTAGCTTTAGGTTCAGTGGGTATGAGAATATGAAGGACTGCATTGGGAGTGGAAGCAAAGGTAAGGAGAGAGAAATGAAAGAGATATCTTGATGGGTGGAAGTTTGCAAACTGGTAGAAACCTGGTCAAAGGACACTCTGTTGACTAGGGGCAGAGGTTTCTGTCCCACAGCCATTAAATTCCAAAGATATACTCAGAGGACTACATTAATTATAAACTGGTTGGCCTATTACCTCAGGATTTTTATTAATTAAATCTTACATCTTATGTTAACTCATAATTCTTGTCTGTGTTAGTACGTGACTTGGTACCTTTTATCAATGAGCCATTCTCATGTTTGCATCCTTTGCATCTGGGTGATGACTGCAGACTGAGCCTTACCTTTTCCCAGAATTTTCCTATTTTGATTGTACCCATACTTTCTGCCTGGGTACTGGCCAATAAGTGTTTTATTAAACCAATACAAGTGACCAATCTTTATAGGTCACAAGACCATTGTCCCACAGCAACACTCCCGTGAATCTACAAGGAGGACCTCCAAAATAATAGATGGGTCAAAAACCTTCAATTAGGGGCTGATGGAAACAGATGCAGAGAACATAGCAAAGCACTTAGGGAATACTGTTGAAGAGGGGAAGTAAGGATTTTGTGAAGCAGGGTGGGGGGAGGTCAAGTTTATCAAAAAGGGACCGACAACCTAGACTCATAAGAGCTCAAAAGCTCTGGATTGAAAGCTAGGGAGCCTGCATGGGACTGCCCTAAGCCCTCAACAGGTAGGTGACTGTTATGTAACTTGAACTACTTGTGGGACTTTTAGGGGTAGAAGCAGGGCCTGTCCCTAATGCTTTGGCTGGCTTTTGGGAACCTACTTCTCATACTGGGTTGCCTTCCAAGTCTTAAGACAGGGTTGGGGTTGGGAACTTAGTCTTACTTCACTTTGATAGGCCATGTTTTAGTGACATCAATTGGAGCTCTGCCTCTTTTTGAACAGAATCTACAGAGGAGGAATGATTTGTTGAAGAGGCATGGAGATGAAAGACAAGAAAAGGAGGGACGGCAAACTTCATTTCAGATATAAAATAAATGAATAAATTTAATTAATAATAAATAAAGTATCCCATTATACTCAATTGTTGACATTCATGAAAAAATATACATAAGATATACATTTTACTGAATATATTTTGATCACGATTTTCCATTCCTCAATCCCAATAGCCTTCCTACCTATCAACTCACTCAACTTTACACCCTTTCTCTATCTTTTTCTTAAGAAAGAAATTAAACAAAAAAGCAAAATCAGAATTTTAGAAATACAAAGATAAAAGCACAAGAAACACACACACACACAAACTCCCCAAAACCTGTCAATTAATAGTCTATTCACTTTGAGGTGAGTGTTTTTTTCTATGAGTATTTGAGCTTTGTGAAGTATTGTTCTGATTAACACATGAGTTGATTACTCCCTTTTGTAAATCACATTACAATAAGAAACTTAAAGGTAGGTATATTTACAATTGTTTCATGCATTAAAACTATTAAAGAGTTATTTGATAAAGAAAATTTAAAAAATAATTTTTTAGACTTTATCTCCTGGCAGATTATGAATAATCCTTTCTGAAACTTTAGAAAAATGAAATTTAAAATACAGTGAGAAAATAAATAATGCAAGTTGAAGCTATTCTAATTTAAATTATTTTTCTTTAAACATTTAAATGTATTGGAATTATATCTACATTCAGGCATGTAGCATTGTTACTAAGAATACCGCAAATATTGTGATAGAATGGATATATGTTTTAATTGCTTTGCTCTAGCTGGAGGTGTGGATACGGCCTGCATGGGACCCAAGTATTCCGTCAACATATATGTGGCAGTTATATAGTTACATATACTTGTGGGATTTCCAGTGGCGGAAGCATGGCCTGTCGCTAATGTTTTGCCTGGCTTTCCTGAACATATTCCTCATACTGGGTTGCCTTGTCCAGCCTTAGTACAGGGGAGGAGTTTGGTCCTACCTGAACTTGGTATGCTATGTTTTGTTGATACTCATGGGAGTCCTGATCATTTCTGAATGGATGCAGAGGAGGAGTGGATGGTGGAGAAGAAGGGGGAGTGGGAGAAGACAAAGGTGTGAAATGAGGGAGCAGAAACTCCTGTTGGGATGTAAATAAATGAGTAAATGTAATTAATAAAAATAGAATGTTTTCTATTGGGAAAGGAAAAAAGGCCATAAACAACTATTAATTTTTCTAGCATTTTTGCTTCTTCACCACAGAAAATTTTCAACTAGATTCGAGGGTATGTGACATCCTACCCCTACTCTACCGTAGGGTAAAAAGTTCTTTACTTAATTCCTTTTCATTTATGTGTGATCACAAGTAAGGATCATGTATAACAGAAAACATATGATAATTTCTAAAAAGAAAATTAAAATCTTGAGTACTTAAGCAGCTAATAGATGAAATGTTTATCAGAAAAGTTAGTATTTGCACCGAAATAGCCCGTATATTATTTTATTAATAAATATACTTGAAAAAAGTATAAAAGGAAATTTCTTTGTGATTGATTAGTTTGTTTGCAAAAAAGGACAAAAGAAAACAATATCTAAATTCTAATTGGACTCAGGTACTATGATGGGAAGGTATGTACTTACTTACTTTAATAAACAGAAAAAAGAAAAGGATTTTGAACAAATGTTAGAAATGAGGAGGACTACATAAGACAGGGAGCTAAATGGGTAGTCATTAGGTTTTGTGATTACAAATAACAGAAATATAACTAAGTCACAATGAAAAAGATAAATTAACTATTAAGCCTCAGAGACATAAGTCCAGTTTTCAAATGCAAATGTGCATCAAGACATTATATTATGTGGTGTTATATAATGCACCACAGCTCACATTTTGATGGTGAAATTTGGTAATATTTTTATTTAAATTTTCCAGAATATGAGGTATTTTGATCAATCTTATTCTCTTTTCTTTACTAAATCCTCTTATGTCTGACTACATTCATCTATTTTTCTAACATCTATATATCTGATTATCTATTATGTCCATCATCTCTCTATCTACCTACCTATCTATCTATTATCTTTCATATGTCTATCTGTCTGTCTATCTATGTATCTATCTTCATCATCATCATCATCATCACTATCATCTCTCTATCATCTCTATTTCTCTGTGTTTGTGTACGTAAAATTGGTATTAGGTCTTAGTATATTAACAGTCTATCAAATGATCTGTAATTACCCAACAAAAGCATAAAACAAACAACAAAGTTCAAAATGAAAACAACAATAAGACTCAAAATAGCAAGAGAAAACAAAAAATACAGACAAAACAAATTCATGGAAGCTGTTTTCTGTTGTCCAAATATTCCTGAGCCTAGAAACTTTTAAAAGAGAGTGCATGATATACCCAGTGACAATAAGTTGCAAAAAAGAAAAATATGGGGAAAATAGTATTTGTTTTCCTTTACCAGTAGGTATCAATTGCTAATAGCTTCTTTGTATTATTGGAGTTTTGTGTCTCACTTCCCTTCTTAGTGAAGTAGTTTTATTATGTTTGAACCTGTGCAGGTCTTGTTTATTCTTTCACAGACTGCATGACTTCATATGTACTTCAGTACCATTGTATCTAGTTGATGATATTTGTTGTTGTGCTTGTCTGGCTTTGCTTTCAACACAAGATTTCTCTGTGTACCCTGGCTGTCCTGGAATTTGTTTTGCAGACCAGTCTGTCCTCAACTCAAGAGATCTGCTTGCCTCTACCTTTTAAGTGCTGGGATAAAAGGAGTGTACTACTACCCATTGGTTTCATGATGCTGTTTTTACTCTCATCTACAATGTCTGGCTGTTACAACTTTACCATCTCCACTTCCACATTGATAGCAGAGCCTTGATTAGAAGGAATTGATAAAGACATTTCATTTAAGGCTGAGTGTTGCAAAGTTACTCATATTCTGAACAGTATCAAGTTGTTGATCTCTATGTTAGTTCCTATTTACTGCAAGAAGGATCTTCTTTGATGTGGATTGAATGATGCTTTGATCCATTGGTAGAAATCTACAGCATTGGGAGCTTTGTAATTGGTATATTCCTTTACCAGAACAATTGTAGTATGCGTTCTCTTAGGTCCATGGCCAATCTAGTGTCAGGATCTGGGACATTTTAGTAATGTTGTGAATGAGTTTGATTTCATAGAGTAGACCTTAAATCTAATTGTTTAGAAAAGTGATTGAAGTTTCAAAAGGCCTTTAGTTTTACTTGTCTATCTAGAAAATATATAAAGAAATAAAATAGCAACTGAGCATCAAGAAAACCAATAACTTCATAAAAAAAGTGAAGTCCAGAAATAAACAGAGATTTCTCAAAGACAAAAAAAAATTCTGAAAATAAATATTTTTTAAATGTTTAACATATTTATTCTTTTGGAAAATGCAAATTAAAACAACTTTAAGACTTCACAATAAGCTCATTTAAGATGTTTTGTAAGTATTTGAAGGCTTCAAACAAACATTTTTTGTTAAAAAAAAATGAAGTTGCATTTTTAAGTTTGGCCATTGCATAAATTATAGTGCAATGAAAGCAATTAAAGTTTCATATAATCAATATAAACCAAATCCTTATTAGCTAAAACTGAAGCACATTTACAGTGTATTTGAGATTTCTTCCCAATCTCAGACCTCTGAATTTATATTATTTTGAAATCTACATTTTAATATTTCTGTACAATTACTCTGGCCAGTAAAATTTGAAAACCGTATGTTGTTTTTTTTCCCATGTAAATAAGATATAGATAGATGTTCCTGCCTAACCAATTTTTGGTATGTTCTCCTACATTTCATAATAAAATAAAAAAAACCAAGAGATTATTGAATTGTGTTGAGATACAGTGACAATTATTTCACTATTGGTTCATTTATACATATATTTTACAGTGCCTGATTTCGTGCAAGATAATGAGTTATAAAATTAAGATGTGCATTGTAAAGACGAATCAAGTGACACTAAATTATTAGGAGTAAGGGGAGGTATTCCTTAAACTCTGTCACGTTTATCCCCCTCCCCCCTGGCCCGGTTATCAAACTTAGAGTCACTACTTGAAATGCATTCATTTCCTAGCTCAGATTTTCATGGACTAGATATAGTAGCTAATTTTTGAAAAATTCAGCTGTCATGTGTGTATAGCAGTGTGGCATCTGCTGATAAGTAACCAAGACTGTTAAGGAAGGAGAGATTTTAGTTTTCCCACACCAAGGCTGTGACATTGGAAGTGTATCAGTTTGAATTTCTCCATTGTTAGCAGTCAGAGTCAGTGACAGGGAAAGGCTGCATTAATCGTGAAGATTTCATTGTTATCCTACTAAATTGAGAATCTTGTGAAAAAGAGGTAATTATTTCCTATGCACAAACATAAACACTACTGGCTTCTTATCAGAAAAACTTATTTAATTTTAATATTTTAAAATTTAAAATGCTACTATATTTTAGATTTTAATATAAAGTAGTGTCATATATAAAAAGATGTTGACTTTTTTCAATATTTTAGTGGTGAAATTATACTTGGAAAAAAGAATATAAGGAATTCATTTTCTAGCTTTAGTTTTATATATCTTCATTATATTATATAATGTCAAAGGCTATGATTGACAAGAATTTTCTGTATAAAATAAAAAAAGTTTAATTATATAATTCTTCATTGTCATTAATGTGAAATATATTTTCAAACATCTCCTTTTTGAGTATATTCTGCATGACATTATTTACCTCCATTCGTTCTACATATGCTTGTCATTTGTATATGACAAGGCTACAGATATTTGTTTCTTGTTTTTTTCCTGTTATTTTCAAAGTATTTGTCAAATGTTATGTTTTTTGGTGTTGTTGTTTATTTTTTACTGGAGTCATTAAGGTATTATATGCATCTAATCATATCTTCTAAAAATGAGGTTATTTTTCCTTTTACTTTTCTATTTGTAATCCTTTTTAATCTTAATACTATGTTGAGCAAGAAAAAATTGTAGACTTTCTTGTTGTTTTCCTGATTGTATTCTAAATATTTTTATTTTCTCTATTTGGCAATATATTGGCATGGACTTGCTGTATGTTGCCTTTTTTACTTAGAGATATGTCCTCTATATTTAGATTGCCTAGGAATTTTTTTTATTCTTTATTTATTTACTTGTTAAGAATTTCCACCTCTTCCCCTCCTCCTATTTCCCTCCCACTTCCCCAACTCCTTCTCCCACTCCCTCTCCAGTCCTAAGAGCAGTCAGGGTTTCCTGCCCTGTGGGAAGTCCAAGGTCCTCCCCCCTCCATTCAGGTCTAGGAAGGTGAGCATCCAAACAGACTATGCTCCCACAAGGCGAGTCCATAGAGTTTCACTTGGTGGTTTAGGAAGTCAATTTTGATATTGTCTTCCAATTATATAATGACTTTATTTAAATTGCTTTTTACACACACACACATATACCTACATCCATACCCATCAACTCAAACCAATATATATGCATATCTATAGCACACTTTTACATATTAATTCCATAGGGCTACTTTTCACAAACTGTTGTTAAACTTTATTGCTAAAGATGTCTCATATCTATGAAAAAACTAGTGCCAAACTAGCAGCTAAACTCCAAATCACAATGCTGGATGGCACTCAGTATACTACTAAAGGAGAAAAATTACCCAGCTACAAAACCAACAGCCTACAATAGTGACCAATAAGATTGAGTACATATGTTCATTTAAGACCCACTCTATGAGATGGAATGTCTGCCTTACACTGCCAGAGTCACAAAGAAGCTAAAACAAGGTAGGTTCTCTTTCTAGGGAAAACCTACTATTACACTGCTGAAGGATAAAAGCAATAGATTGATTTATAAACAAATACTCTATATCTATAGATCAGCATATTCCTCAATCTTCATCTATGAAGCTTCTTGCAGAAGATGATAACAGACTTCCTTATGTACAAAGAATTAGAGACTTTTGCCATCCTTATCCTTAAATGGGATGTCTTAAGGAAACCCTTCCCCTATAAGTTCAGGAACCTTTGCAGAAGAGAAGTATCTAGCACATTCCAGGCAGGCCCCATGTTCAGGAGTATTTGTACAAAACAAAATTTACATAGTGTTTTGTCTCCTGAGTTGTGAATACCACATAAAATTTGGAGATATCATGATAAGTACTGACTTTGTACCTTAATTCTTACTAGATAGCTTTCACATTTATAGCAGGTTATATGCAAACTGCCAGAGGAGAAAAGTAATTCTTCAAGTAAACTAAGAATTCTCCTGACAGGTATGCCTGCTGGCATGGTAACAGTAGGAATACCATGGGAATAAGCAACCAATCTAAATGGACTTAAGCCCTGTTCTTTCTTATGATGAAATCATATATGGCACCATAATAACACCAAAAAACAGTAGCTAAGTAGTTTCTAGGGGTTTTATAGAAAAGCCTACTATGATTATTATAAAATAATAAATACAGAATAAAACTGTCTCCTAATTACTTATTGTTAGAACTATATATTAGTGAATCTCTCAATGTTCATTGAAAAGCTTCTATTTGAATGAGATGGGATTAAAATAGAGAACCACAGGTGGCTAAGATACAGAAGATAAGAGAATGAAGAATTATCAGCCCTATATAGAACATGTCTACCACATATTCTCCTCAAAGGGTTGAGGGATAATGCAGAAATGGGGATAGAAAGATTATTTTGCTGGAAGTGGTGAATGACCACAATGAAACATGGTCTGGGCACAGCAGAGTAGATGCATATGCAAACGTCATGTAGCATTTTGTAGCATTATGCACAACAGCTATTCAAACTCAAGCTAAACAAATTAGAACAGGAGAGAAGGGCACCAAGTCCTATGCGTTGCTAAGAAACAATTGCAATAGATAATTACTGAAGGGGTAACCTTCAGTTTTCTTTACAAGTCATGATATGTCACCTATGCTTTGGTGGAAGTCTACTTCTCCATTCAGGAACTTATGGGCAACACAAACTGCATTTGATAGATGCCCAAAAATAGTAGACACAAAGTAGAATGGGTGGGATGCGGTTATCAATCTGGGAGTAGTTCAGTGGAAGGGTACATATGAGCAAAACAAACTTTAAAATTATCAAGGACCTAAAAGTTTATAAATGAATAAATACAGAAAACCCACTTGTGACGGTTTTCTTTCTTTGAATAGATCATGGAAACTGATGTATTTTGTCTGATAATGCTACTAAAATGTTTGTTTGTAATGGTAGTAAAATCTGAAGATCACAGGAAAACCACACATGGAAGTAGTTATATGCACTAATAACACTGAATCAATTGTTTATTAAAGAATTTATGTTACCAATAGATGTGCATTTTTAATATGACCCTGCACACTGACTTGCTTTGACAGCTGAGTGGAGCATTCCACCAACAATTTTGTTGTATTCATTAAATAATCTAAACTGAAATACAGTCACTCAGATAAAGAGTAGTGTGTGGACCTAGGCATGTAAACTTGCAGCAAAACTTGCCCTACAATATTCCCAATAGTCAAAGAGTAACAATTTAGAAACAACATTTGTATCCACATTTCACAGGACCTCATAGAGAACACTGGCTGGCAACATGTAAACATGGATTTTATGATAATTTCATTGTGCCAACACATTTTACCTCTTGGCCCTACATATATATATATTCTGTGAACATAGAATTCTAAAAATATATCATCTCTAGTACTTTACAGTACTATCTAAAAGGAAAACAACAGTCTTAGGATGATGCAAAAGGTGAATATTTTAGAGAGCACATTTCTTTAAAATTAGAGGACACTGCTAAGTATATATGCTCTGTCACACGTGTTCACTGTGAATTATCTACAAATTTAATGTACTGACATGTTTCTACAAAGTATATCCTAAATTAACAGAGAGATATGCACTATAGGCAGCATTTAATGTTCAAGGAAATAATTTCCTTTGCTAACATTTTACAACAAGCAAAGAATAAAATACAGAATATATTATAACTCACAAACCCAAGCTCCTATTTTATTATTTGTAAGTATATGGAGCAGAAATCTATTTTATAAATTACCCTCAAATATTTTTCTCATATTTTTATTTTAATATATAGTAATTCTTCCAAGTATATAATTACCTAATACCATTTTTATCCATCTCTGTCTCCTGTTCTGATAAAAGTACGGTATTTGTAATACATTCAATCCTCAGTATTTGCCAAATCTATATTAAAGGAGTCAAACTGTATATTAAAAAATGTGTATGATAAAGCAAATTACTTTTATATTAAATTTGTACAAAGGCTTTCCTGACTTTTTCCTCAGACAATATCATATAAATATCCTTACAAAGCACAGAATTTGTCATATTTATAAGTAACCCAGAGATTCTTAAAGGCATAATCCAAGTCTATGTGTGATAATTATACACAAATTGAATATCAAAGTGGATATTTGACTTCTCAAGTAGATACTGGAGTAATCTTCCTTATATATCAAGGGTCATCAATATTTCAAATAAGATGTAGTAACAGTGTAAACCGTCTCTTTTATATAATGAGCCCTCAAAGCTATGCAAACTCTAAATAGAAATCAGAAATGAAAATCTTTCACTGCAGTGCCACCCAAATTGTCAAGAAATACACATTGCGATGATTGGTGTTGTGGATGGAGAATATAAACTACTCATGTGAAAACTATGAATTTTACTCCACCTCGGTAGCAAAACTGTTTCCTCTAATTCCCAGTCCCTCTAAGCAGCCTGCACCTGACCAGAGGATGCAGGGTGTAATCAACAGTTTTTGAATCTAATGCAGAGCAAATGACAGACAAACTCAGAAATTTTTCCCAGGCTTGATCTTCAGAGTTTGGCAACACCATTTTCTGGCTCTCCTTCCATTGTCTTTAATAAAAAAAAAATATTCCATCCATGACTGTATCCCATCATCAGTTTTTGAAGAAATAAATATACAACCTGGTCAAAATATTGAAAATTTGAAACATAATTGTTTAATTTGGTTTCTTTGAGTCATGTTGGGTAAATATGCATTAAAACTGGACATGATCATTATAATCTTATTTAATAATTTGCTAGCACAGAGGGAAGTACTTTATAAACCACAGGGATTCCTGAAGAGTTTTGCAAATATTACCAGTACTATAGAACAGAGAAGTGTCTGGCTCACTTTTCCATTTCATTTTTCTGGTAGTAAGCAAATATATTCAAAACACAACTATCTTATCTACCTTTTGCTTCTGGTTTAATTTTTATCTTGTGTAGGACCCAGGGAAGCTTGGTACACACCTGTCAAGATGGGCCCTATAGACCAACAGTAAGGGAGGCCTGTGTCTCAGTTTAAGCCCAAACAATATCTGGTTCTAAAAAGACCACAAACTGAAGTCACCCATAATCCAATCAGATACAGACCATCCAAAGAAAATTTCTAACATTCTACCCATTGTAGATAGGATCACTAACCAGCTCACAGTAGAGAATGAGAATCTTAATCTCAGTGTCAGTGGTTCAGGCCCCATATTGGTCATCATTTTGTAAACTGAGGCTGAGTTTCATTTCCCAGTTGCCCAGATCCGAGTATGTAACAATGAACAGGGCCTGCTTGTTGGGGTTTATGTCCTGCCCTATTCTCATAGCTGTTTATCCCCAAATAAAATCACACAGAGATCTCTATAAGTTATAAAACTGATTGGCCCATTAGCTCAGGCTTCTTATTAACTCTTGTAGCTTATATTAACCCATTGTTCTGATCTATTTTAGCCATAGGGCTCAGGACCTTTTTTAGCTGTCAGGTCACATCCTGCTTCCTCGGTGATCTGCGTTGGACTGGGAGGAATCAATTTTCTCATTTCCAGAATTTTCCTGTTCTCATTGCATCATTTCTACTTCCTGTCTGGTTTTCCCACCTATACTTCTTGCCTGGCCAATCAGTGTTTATTTAAAACATGATTGACAAATTACAGACAATTCTCCCACATGAATAATCACACAGAACTCTATTAATTACAATACTGTTTGGGTAATAGCTTAGGTGTATTCTTAGCTAGTTCTAACATCTTAAATTAATATATTTCTATTATTTTATATTTTACTACAAGACTCGTGATTTGTTATTTCTTGCTTCTTGGGCAGCTACAAAGCTTCTGCCTCCTTGATAAGCTGCATGACATTTCCTTGACTCTATCTACTTTTGTTCTTCATCTTTGTTCAGATCTCCTGTTTGACTTTACTCTGCTAAGCCATTGCCCAAAACAACTTTATTTTTTAACCAAAAAAAGACCCATATATACAGAAAGACATCCCACATCACAGAAAAGCCAGGGAATAGAAAAGGCCAACAAGTCCATCAGCTGTTGAATAGATATAGAAAATAAAATATAGCATATTTACAGAATGGAATATTGTTTAACTACTAAGATCTGATTTAGCTAAGACCAAGACATATGAAGATTTCATGTTTGCATTCATTTGATGTTGTTAGTGTTGAGGATTCAGATATGCATATTTTGTTTGGAATACCAATAGAGGTGAGAAAAATGTGTGACCATCTGGGAGGAGAAGTTCAAGATATGGGGGATAGAAATCAATGTTATAAGCCATAAAGAAGATAAATGGAATGTAATATCTTAAACTAGGGTGATAAGTAGAACGGAAAAGTGATAAATATTTGGCATTTTAAACATTCATGTTGTCAGGAAATTAGTACAGGGAAGTTGGGGAGAGGAGTGTGTGAATAGACATTAGTGGTATAAAAGCACTAAGTTATATGTGTTTTTTAATACACACACATATAACAATTTATGAAAAAAGTGGTCATGAATTTGAAAGAGTGCAGGTTGAGGTAAATTGGAGGATTTGGAGGGAGAAAAGAAAAGAATATTTTAATTAAAATAAAATCTCAATGAAATAATCAAACAAAATCTAAACACTATTTAAAAAAATCTAAAGAAGATTAGGTCAGCTAGAGACATGGCTCAGTAGTCAAGAGCCCTGCCTGCTATTCCAAAGGTCCTCAGTTTAAGTCCCAGGAACCACATGGTAGCTCACAACCATCTGTAATAAGCTCTGGTTCCCTCTTGAGGAAGAGACCTCATCAGTCATCCTTATCAACTTAGACCATGAAACTCAATAAGTTCAACAGAACCGCCATATATGGGCTGCCTATGAATGCTTTGGCATTTGCAGGGCATAAATTTCATTCATTCATTCATTCAAAGATGATTAGTGCAGCAAGGACTATTAAATTGGGTGAAGAATGATAGGTCAGGAAAGAATAAAACTAAGGAGCTTTTCAAAAATCCATTAGAATCCCTACATATTACTGTAGAAGTTTTCATATACACATATATTAGGAAACATATAAGTGCATATATATACATAGATATGAAATGTACATATTTCATGCATATACACATGTACATATAAATAAGTGTAGTGAACTTATAACAGGAAAAACATTCCACTCCACTAGTAACTAGACAGAACAGTCAAAACAAACAACAAAACATGTCATGTAAAAGTTTTCTCTCTTGCATTTCTTGGCCAGTTATGACCCATACATCTTCAAATATTATAGACTAATGCAAATACTATTTATTATCTTCAATACCTGATGGTAAAACTCTTGTTACTGAAGACATCACATACTTGAGTTGTAGAACATGGAGATATTAAGTGCTTTTAAGTATCATTCTGATGATTACTTTTTGTAGTGCTATCATTTGTTGAATGTACGGATACACTTTCAGAGAGGAAAATTAATAATCAATCCTAACCAGCCATATACTCTGCCAGTTTCAAGTAACAACTGTCCTTACAAGACATACCTCTGGTACAATAGTGCCATAAACATCATGGAAATGACCAAACACTTTCTTTTCATGTTTTTTTTTTTTTTTTTTTTTTTTTTTTGGTTTTTCGAAACAGGGTTTCTCTGTGGTTTTGGAGCCTGTCCTGGAACTAGCCCTTGTAGACCAGGCTGGTCTCGAACTCACAGAGATCCGCCTGCCTCTGCCTCCCGAGTGCTGGAATTAAAGGCATGTGCCACCACCACCCGGCTTTCTTGTCATCTTTAATGTTGCTTCACAAATAATACCCAGTTCTGGAACCATTGCTGAGTCAAGAACCTATTGTTAGGAAGGTCATATCCCTAGGAAAGAGCATGTTTTTATGCTCTTATCTAGTAAACTAACTTCTAAAGATATGTATGATGTAGATGGGCCTTCTACTTTCATTGGTTAATAAATAGACTGCCTTGGCCTTTGATAGGACAGAAAATTAAGTAGGTGGAGTAAACAGAACAGAATGCTGGGAAGAAGGGAAGTTAGGCAATCACCATGCCTCTCTTCTCTGGTCAGACTCGATGAAGCTCCAGCCCAAGATGGACATAGGCTAGAATCCTTCCCCGTGAGCCACTACCTCGTGGTATTACACAGATTATTAGAAATGGGTTAAAGCAAGATATGAGAGTTAGCCAAGAAGAGGCTAGATATAATGGGCCAGGTAGTATTTAAATGAATACAGTTTGTGTGTTGTTATTTCAGGGCATAAGCTAGCCAGTGGCTGGGAGCTGGGTGGTGGGATGAAGCCCGCAGCTCTCTCTACACATGTATATACCATAGATTAATATATCTCTAAGTTTATCAATATAGCCGTAATTTGCCATAGATTATAATAGTACTTAGACAACACCCACAACTGGGCAAGGTATAGAGAATAAGAGTCTGCACACTACTCAGGCATAAATGGAGTATTTATACAGCACCCCTTCCTCCCAATACTAAAGAATAGTTGTAGAAGAGTGCTCAGCAAGGAAACAGTGTTCTTCGCACACCACATGGCTGCTGCATATATGAACTCAGGACAGTTATAACAGCATGTACAAACACTGGTAAAAGTTAAGCCAAAGAAAATCCCATCAGGAAGAAGGGAAGTAGATGTGGAGTCCCACCACTACTGGTGGGACTCTAATGGGAAGCCACATATCCATGAACATGTGAAGGATATAAAATTAAAGGAGGCATAAACACAGTTTTGGTTTTAATAAAAAGAAGTGGATGTGGAAGACATTTGGTAGGAAGTTATTATGGTCAAAACTATGAGTTCTCAAACTTGGTAACTTATAAATCAACATAATGTCTCTTTTCTTCTATAAACTCTGCTTCCTATGCCTAAATTATTTTCCTTTCTTCACTTGTGTGTGTGTGTATTATACTTAGCCACTTACATAATTATAAGATATATATACATATATATATATATATATATATACTAACTCCATAATCACTATCATAAAATCTAATGACACATTTTTGTAATACATACAATCTCATAAAAGTTGCAATATTAAGTTGTAAAAATATTCTAACAAATAAACCAAAGTTGTGGGTTTATCTTCCTGCTAATGATATCATTTCTAAAGAATATGTTGGAAGGATGAGGATGTTATTTTACAACTCTACAACTCATACTTTTGTCAATAATGTTTTCAGTCTTGATTCTATTAAGTTTATGTTACCCAAACATAATAGAAGATTTGAATGTCTGGGATGAATGAGTAGCTAATGATGATTTACAAAGCACTGTTTTATGATTCTATCCTTAAATTTATTTCAAGTGAATCATGTTGCATACAATACATATACTTATATACCAATCTCATCAGCATAGAGTTTATGATCGCTCCTGAATAGATTTTGAAAAACATTTTCACAGAAGTAAACACTTTCACAATTTTACAACAGATATTTATGTTCACCAAGAGAAACCTGAAATTTAAGGAGAAAAACAATGCAGCTACTTAATAGTAAAGTGTTCAAGGAAGATTTTCAAGTTTATTCGATGAAAAGAGGGATATTTTAATTCTACTGAATACCTATGTGATATTTTGGAGAAGAAAGCATAATGGATGAAGCAGGGGTCATAGTAGAAGACCAAAGAGAACTAGCTCCATGTATCAATTTCCCATTGCTACTGCAGGCAGCAAATTAGAATATGCTCGCTGTTTAAACATTATTTTATTTGTTTCTTATAGAACTCCCTAACCTTCTGCACAATGCTAAACTCAAGTTGTTGGCAGTCTCATACTTCTAAGGGATATTAGGAAACCAAGTCTTCTTGTATTTTTTATCTTTCAGAAACTGCTTAAATCATTTTACTTTGTGATCCTCTCCCATGTTCAAAGACACCATTCCATAAGCTATGTTCATAGACTGAGTAAAAAGCAGAAAGTGAGCTTTGTATAAGTATTCATTACTCTTTGATTCTTGACAGCAGATGGAATGTAACCATTTGTCTCATAATCCTGCCACCATCATTTCTACACTATGATGGGCTGTAGGTACGATGCCTCTTTATATGTCAAAAATAATCCTAATATATTTCTGTTGCTTTTTCCTGGATATTTTATCAATTCAGCAAGAAAAATAATTAACACATGCAATGTATAGAGTATGTTGTATACTTTAAGTACACTTAATAATATTTACTTTGAACGAAAAATCAAATTGAGACTATTGTTATGAAAAGGAATAATAATAAATGTTACTAAAAGTTGAGTTATTAAATATGGAAGACAAATGGTTAAGGTGAGAAGGAAATACAAGAACAAAAACAAATGTTCAAGTTGTAGAGTCCACTAGTTGAGTCTATTTTCTGTTAAGTTGGCAGTATTGAATAGGATGTGCATATATTTACATACGTATGTATAAACATAGATAGTCAAAAACTATGAAAACTTACGATACATATATTTTCTTTCCCCTTAAGAGATGACACTATTGTTGACTCTAGTCTTAATGTCATATTTGTACTAAGCAAAAAACATAGTACAATCATAGGTTCTTATAGACAATACAAAAAAAGATGCCTGGGATAATTGGCCAGTAAGATTGGCTCAATTGGGAAGGTGAAAACCAACAGAATTCCATATCATAAAATATAAAGGTGAGTGGGATTCTGAAGAACAAATCTTAAAGTTGTTTTCAGGCCCAAACATCATGCACACACACACACACATACAGGGAAAGAGAGAGAGAGAGAGAGAGAGAGAGAGAGAGAGGTACAAAAAGATGAGTACATACATGAACACAGCATTTAATCACACATATGTGTTCACACATATATGACACAAACATACAATCATACACACTATGGGCAATGTAGAAGATAGTTTAAAGGATGGATTTACTAGAGAGAATTGAAATGTAAAACAATTAAGATTGTGAGGCATTTACAAGAGGTAGAGCTAAAAAGATTTTTATGTATTAAGATTAAGAAAAAAAACTTGCATGTGGTAGGAAATGAGAGTTTGAAGGAAAGTGAAGAAAAAATATCAAACTATGTTTTTTAGTACCACTTAAGAAAAAATAATTTGTGATATTCATGGTCAAGAATGATTTGGGATTTAAGAGGCATTTGAAAATTTTATTAATATTTTAAAAGGTCCAGTAACAGTTAGTATATCAGTTAAATAATTTCACTTTAAAAAAAATGAAGTGAATTTTACCAAACAAAAATTTGTACTTTGTCTCATCATATAACAACAATATATTTGCTCAGTTATGATTCTAAACTTTATTCTGGTAATTAATTCAAAACACCACAAATGTATTCATAGTTAAAAAAAACCCTCAAATGTATTTTAAAAGTTTTGTTTAAGCTATTTTCTTTTTTTTGCCCAAAATGGTTTGCTTTAATTTTTCCAGTTTATGGTTATGAAAAAATAAACATTGTTACTATAATTTGCATTTACACCACTTTTGGAATTTCCACATCATAAAACCTTGGAAAATTAAATTTTGTCCTAATTATCCGTTCAGTCCGAAAGCACATTGTATTTTGTCTTCTGTTTTTTCTTTTTTTTTTATTTTTTATTGAGAAAAAGAAAAAAAATGTTTCCCCCTCCTCCCAGCCTCCCATTTCCCTCCCCCTCCTCCCACCCTTCACCCCCTCCCCCCACTCCTCTCCCCCTCCCTCTCCAGTCCAAAGAGCAGTCAGGGTTCCCTGCCCTGTGGAAAGTCCAAGGTCCTCCCCGCTCCGTCCATGTCTAGGAAGATGAACATCCAAACTGGCTAGGCTCCCACAAAGCCAGAACATGAAGTAGGATTAAAACCCCGTTCCATTGTCTTTGGCTTCTCATCATCCCTCATTGTTCGCCATGTTCAGAGAGTCAGGTTTTATCCCTTGCTTGTTCAGTCATAGTCCAGCTGGCCTTGGTGAGCTCCCAATAGATCAGCCCCACTGTCTCAGTGGGTGGGTGCACCCCTCGTGGTCCTGACTTCCTTGCTCATCTGCTCCCTCCTTCTGGTCCTCATTGGGACTTGGGAGCTCAGTCCGGTGCTCCAGTGTGGGTCTCTGTCTCTATCTCCATCCATCACCAGATGAAGCTATTTTTTAAAGAGATTTAAAAGTGACTTCCAAGCCCTAAGTCTTCTGAGTCTTACACCTAAAGTACAGACTGTCTTTATCAACCACCATTTTATAAATTTACCATAAACTTTGTATTAACATTAACAAATAATAACATTACAGTTAGTTTATGCCATTATGATAAGTGTTAGACAGAAAGACCCACATACAAATTAGAAATCAAAGATTTGTGTGTGATAAAAAGTTGCATATCGTTAGTCTATCATATATATGTGTATGTGTTTTCCATTTCTTACAACTAGCCAAAAATAGTACCTCATAATTATTATGTTTAAATTGTCATCATAAAATAAATATTTTATAACTTTAACGTATGAAGTAATTGTAAATATACCTTACTTTAATTTTAATATTTTTATTGTAGGATTATTTACATAAGGGAGTAATCAACTCATATGTTCACTAGAATAATTCATGACAAAGCTGAAATATTCATGTAAGAAACACTTCAAAATAACCAGAATGTTACTTGACAGATTTTATGGACTTTTGTGTGTGTTTCTTGTGTTTTTCTTTGTAATGTTTTTAAATTCTGATTTTTTTTTTTGTTTATTTGCTTGTTTGCTTGCTTTCTAAAGAGAAAGAGAAAAAATCTGGTTTGGATTTGTGTGGTTTGAGAGGTGGAGAGGCTATAGGATTTGGGGAGGTAAAACATACTCAAAATATTTTTTATTATATATTTTCCAATAAAAAGAATTTCTCGTGTATAGTTTTTATGTTTTTCAACAACTGAATATTTATAGTAGGAAATTTTAATTTCTAGATGTTTGCCTGTATGTTTCATCCATGTTTCTACAATTGCGGTGGTGTTACCATGACTTTATAGTACTTATATATCTTTTTAAAGAAAATTGATTCTTCTCTCATCCAGACCACAATTTCCCATCACTCTGCTCCTTATAGATCCTTTTCCCAGATCCACTCCACCTCCATATCCTCTTCAGAAAAGTGCAAGCTTCCAAAAAAAAAAAAAAAACCAAAAAACAACAACAAAAAAAAACAAGTAAGACAAACAAGATACAAGAAAATGCAAAGGAACTCATATCGAGGGTGGACAAAAAATAGGAGAAAAATAGACCCAAGAACAGACTAAAGAGTCAGAAATATGCCTGATCCCACTGGTAGAAGTCCCACAGAAACATCAAGCAAACATCTGTAACATATATTCAGATTTTGATGCAGCTCCATGCAGGCCTGGTGCTTGCCCCTTCAATCTCTAACTATGGTGAAACATTCATAACTCTTACTTTGGTTTGGTATTGCTTTGTGTATCTGGGATCATTTTATTTTCCAAATGAAATGTAAGACATTTCACTATTTCTGCAAGAAGATTCATTGCTATTTGAGTGAGTAGAGGTTATTTTCTATACCATTATAAATTGTAATGGACAATGAGCTGGGTAAGGGAAAGAAGAAAAATAGATTATATGTCTTTTTCTTGTAACTTTTCTTTTTAATAAATGAGCAAACTCAGGCTATTTCATGGTGATCAATGGGAAAATACCATAGTTATTTTAATATTTGATATCACAGTTTGACTAAATTGCATAATGTATGCATGAAATGTACACATTGTCTGAGAAAACACACCTCTTACTTATAGTCTGTGCAATAAATACTGAGAAAAGCAATAAAACATTCTGGAAAATGTTAAAAATATTATGAAAAGTATTTGCTCTCACATATTTATTTAAATACAACCTGGGATGTTTAAAACACTCCAAGTTTATAATTTTGTTTGAAATATGTAAGACAAGTGAGCAGAGCAATGCCTTTCATAATCAGAACAATCAGACTGAAGTCTTTTCATAGCGAAATATCTACTAAGCCTCATCCCATAAAACACTGCTGGAACCGTAAGCATAGAAATCAACAGTGTTTTCTTTACTAAAACAGTGAGGGAAAGAAATATACAATAGAATCAATTATAAAACTTAATGTGTGGATATTTTAGAAATTGACATTTATATATGACTTTTAGTCATTTATATATGTCATATTTAGACATTTTCACAACTCATTCCCCAAATCTGGTTGGACCCCAACTTTCAACAGGTCTCCTCCCCTTTCATGTCTTGTTTTTGTGGATAGCAGACTGAGTTTAATTAGAATTACATTTGAAATGTAGTATACTTGGTTAGAATTTAGAGAGAGGGGAAATAAAAAAGTGGTTCAAGGTTGGAGAAAGAACATAATATAACCAATAAAGAGTTGCTTAGTTTTTAATTAACTTATTCCATCAAGTTGAATACTGCAATATTTTGTTTTAAAATTTTCAATCAGCTTGAATTCTTATTCACTGTAGTCACTTCAATTAATGTGTGTGTGTGTGTGTGTGTGTGTGTGTGTGTGTCTGAACAGTATCCAAAGAAGATTGTAAGAGATTTCTGAGTGATTGCAAGAAAACTCCAAGAACGAAATACCCCAGTTTCTCCAAAACACATAATTGCTCTTGGTTTGTATTTTGTGCTTCTCCTGATACAGGAAATTGTGAGTTCACTTCAGCTGATGTTATTTGGATACTTATGTGGAAAAACAGTTTTGCCATGTGTGGTTTGTCTGCCACATTGCCACTTGTTCACCACTTGCAGCTTGCCCTTGTGATTTACACCTCATTCATTTGAATTCTGTTAACATTCAGAGTATAAATTGTCAGATGTCCTACCTAAGTTGGCTATTGCATGAGTCTTTATTCTGCCTCATTTATTGGTTTCATTCTTCAGGCCCCACTGCCTCTCGAACAGTGATATATGGGAAATAACTTTATTTATAATTATTCTCTAGAATTACATAATGTTAATGATTAGAAGCATGGATTCTTAAATCTTTTTCAATATCAAGTGATTTTCAAAATCAAAGTATATTATTATAATATTCTAATTATTGTATAATTTTGTAATTATTAGAATATTTTTAATTATTAATTCTCTCAATTACATTAGCACTGCCATATTTTTATTTGACATGCAATGAATGGTGCTGAGCTAAACTTAGTTTAAGGGGATTCTATTTTCAATTATTCACTTCCATTAAATAGACACGACTTTCAATTTACTTCTAATGTCTATACTTTCCCACATTTATTTCTCCTTTCTTTCTTATTTTGTGTACAATATTAACAGAGAAAGACCATGTATTTGATCTCATCTTTTTTTTGTTAAATTTTTAAATAAAATATAGGATGTAAATTCACTGTAGCTAACATTTTGACATTTTTAAGAAGTCAATCTCAATTAGCTCTAAAAGACAGAAAAAGTCACCGAAGAGTGAAATCTAGTTTGTAGCAGCTATTAAGTCAAGATGAGAATTCTCCTCATAATCATATGTTTTGTCTATATCATTTCTTACATTTTATTAGCTTTCATTATTTTTGTAGATTTTGTGGCATGTCCAGTAAAGGAAATCTCATAGGAAATTCCATAGTGTCTGGCTTTAACAACCTTTGCACCTCCACACCAAGTGAAATCCCCCAGCCTTAGGTACAGGAATACAGTTATAGCCATATCAGTTAGCGATGCACACCATATAGTTACTGATATTTAAGTTTTGATTAATTGTGGTTTTCTGGAAATGGTCTCTAGCTATTTCACACAGACAAAGTTTAGTGAAGGGTGAGATCTGTACTTCTCTATGGGCAGAAAGATAAACATTTAGAGCGTACTTAGAAAATTTGTTGTTTTGGTAAATTGCAGTTGTAGGTTCTCCAAAATGTGTAATTTCACCAGCCCTGGTAAGGTGATTTGAAAGAAAATGGTCCCCTGTAGAGAGTGGCACTGTAAGGAGGGGTGGCCTTTTTGGAGTGGGTGCGGCCTTGCTGAAGGAAGTGTGTCACTGTGGGGATGGCCTTTGAAGTCTCATATATGCTCAAGCTAGGTGCAGGCTAAAATTAAAGGTCCTGTTGCTTGGGGATCAAATTACAGAACTCTCAGCTACCTCTCTCATGTCTGCCTGTATGCTGCCATGTTTCCACCATGAAGGATATAGACTAAACCTATGAAACTGTAAACCAGAAACAACTGAATGTTTCCCTTCATAGTAGTTGCTCTGACCATTGTGCATCTTCATAGCAATAGGAACCCTAAATAAGTTACCTATGTGGTTGGTTAAGATTCCAGTACCAGTTATGGTTTCTCTTTTGTTGAGTGTGCCTTCAGTCTTATTCAAGAGCTATTGGTTATTGCCAAAGTATGGGTGTAACTCTTATAACTTTATTGTAGTTTGTGTCATGTTGGTTATAGTTGTGGGTTAGGCCTCAGAGCTGGGTGAAACAATTGGCAGTTTTCCAACTTTGGGAACCTCCATAGCATCTTATGGTACTAAGAAAACTAGTCCTCATGGAGGATACTTTCAGGCCAGATACAGCTTGAATGACTTCCTGTCCTGCAACAGCTCACAGGGCTTCCATGGTAGAGCAATAGGAATGAATTCAAAGCAGCAAGGACTTTAGGAAAATTTCCTATCTATATAAAGGAAAAGACTCATATACATGATTTGAGCATATACTTTTCCTTTCCAGCTCTCATTCTCTAGTTTCAATTCTTTGCTCTAATTTCTCCTGCTCTAATTCTCTCATTCCTATTCGTTCTTGTTACAGTTCTCTAGCTCCTTATTCATAAAGCTTATATGCACATTCAACAACAAACATTTCTATAAACAAGGTTATAAAAGCTATGTCTGAGGGTGGTGAGTAACCATGGCACCCTGTCTTCAAGGTCCCTGGTATACAGGTTGTGACTGGAGGCAAGGGGCATAGTACCCAGTAAGACAAGGTGCTAAGGAATTTGTCCAGACTGTAGGTCTTTATCAGCCACACTACACACACACACACAAAAAAAAAAAAACTCATTTAGTAATATAGGTTGCTTTTTGCTAATAATCTTGGTCCACACATCTGTAACTCTGTCCTTGTGTGTATCTGCAAAGTTTTTAACTTATGATATCTTTACAGGGACAGTCTAGTTTGAAATTGTTTTGAAGTTTTAAATCAGCTAAATGTCCGTAGCTTGTCTTAGACTGGGGAGAAATTGTTTTCTTATGTTAGTCTTGATAAATAAAAAAAAAAACATGCTTCTAAGCATCTTATAGTCCTTGTGGAACACTAGATCTGGTTATGAAGCATATCCTAGTATATTTTTTGCTCATAAAAATTTTACAGAATAATAAGAAGTCATCTTCCTAACTATTCACAGATATATGTGTCAAGAAGATTGAGATATAATATTGGGATTTCATGTATAAATTACATGAAAATGAGCAGTAATGGGGAAATTCCACAGCTGTTTTTGAAAATATTACTCTACAGACAGAAACAGCCAGTTTTCCAGAGTCTGTGGTCTTAGAAGACTTGATTCTCTGTATCAGAGAATAACTCATCTGATGGGTTGATATCTAAATTATCAATTGCTGTTGGCTATATTTTTGTCATGGCTTTCAGCAACTCATGACATTATCTAAAGCACATGCTTTTTTTAGACAAATTTAATGGGGTAGGAGAAACGAATAGCAACAACAATAGTGTATACTGTTTTCAGAATCTCTTGAAAAAGGCTGAATAACACACTAAAAGGAACTTTTCAGGCCTATTGTTGTGAGATTTGATAAACTGTTTGTTATTTCTAGAGAAACAGTCTCAGCCCAGATGGGAATTTTTCATGAATTTTTAAGTAATACATATTCTATATATGTATATTTACTTATTTTAAATGAATTTCTCCCATTGTTTACCATTTAAAGGAAAAATATTTTTCTGGATGGATTAAAAAGAATTTCGCTGCTACTAAGAATTGTAGTGCAGTCCTTTTCATATTTGCTCACAAATCTTGGGAAATACAGGCTTACATGCTTTTAATCTCACCCATTGGTAGGATAATAATTTTGTGCAATGGAATTTCATATTAAACTCACATTTTAGAAAGCTAAATAAAATATTATGCTTATTGGATTTCAGGGAGAAAAAAGTTTTCTTTGCATGGATTGTTCATGTAACGTAACCATGATCATTCAGACCGTCATGTGAGATGATTTCCAAGCCATGAAAGTGTAATCAGGTAGCTAAAGACAGACAAGACAGACTAATTGCAATCCAGATTCAAGCCATGTATCATAACCTATATGCTATAGCAAAAAAGTGTCCCTAGGAGAGGTATCCTGCAGAATCAGTACTCATTCTCTGCTTTATCATTAACATGCTTCAAATTACTAACTTTAAGAGAAAGGTCAAAGGCAATTTTCCTTTGTGTAAAACAGGTGTTTTCTTAATAATTTCTTATAGATTAAAGAAATAACAATATGTATTTATTCATTTTATGTGTTTCTGGTCTATTTGATGTAGAGGTTTATTTATACTATGGTGATACTATAAGGGTAACTTGAGAAAATCTATTTTTGCTTTCCACATCCACATGGATTCTGCAGATCAAACTGAGATTATCAGGCTTGCATGGCAGTTTTTTCCATGCCATAATTCATTCTTATTGATCTTAATGTTTCTTATTATACTTATTTCATTAGGGAGGCTCTGTATATATTTGATTTCTTATAATTAAGCAAGACAGCTTCTTGGAAAATGAAGAAAATGCCACATATTTCATAATCATTCAATTACTGAGCTTTAGGCTATGAAAGATGGACATCATAATAATTAATAACAGAAAATGTGTCAGTCAGTTGTATAGGTTTACTCTTCATTTCAAAGCTTCATCATGAGAAAGTTTGTCTTTTCCTCCACCTTCCACTTCTTACACTGAAATTTTTTGCATCTGGATACAATTAAAGCCTTTATTACCTACCTAAACTATTAAAGGATTCACTTGATAAAAATAAATCTAAGCAATTGCTTGAATATTAGGTCAACAGTTTCTTGAACTGATGGTACAGAAAAATGACCTGAAATACACAGCTAAATAATGAACACCAACTTGAGTATGGAGGAGAGTTAGAGAAAAAATATCTCGTATATTAAAGTACAGTGATTGATTTGCTTATATAAAGTTCCTGTGAGCTGACTTTCTCCAGGAAAAAATAATATAGACTCATATATCATTTAATAATATTTCCTTAGAAAATTTTGCCATCTGACATATTATTTAATATAAACCAAATAATGAATCAACTTTTATATAATTTCTTTGTTTGTAAAATTGTAGCTCCATTGTTATGAGTCCAAAGAAATCATTTGTAGCTGAAGATTTTTGTTAAAACTGTTACTAAATGATTTACTTCCTCATATATATTAAAATGAGATACTTTTATCAGAAATTATAATATAGGCTAGAAAATGTGACTTATTATATAAAGACACTGGCTGTCAAAAGAAGACAACAGTTAAAAACCTAATGCATTCATGGAGAAAAGAGAAATTACTATAGAATTTCTCTGACTCCCATATGCAAAAGTCTATAGGACCAGTTAAAGACCAATCTTAGTTATTTCAGAATCTTTAAAATAAAAAGGCAGTCTACTCCCTCTTTGATATTCTCTTGGAGCAAACCCAATTTACAATGGCAAGTGGATACCAATTAGAGATTGTCTCTGGGTTATGGATAGAGGCATTTGTTCTCTTCTCCTTTCCCAAAGTTAGGCAGCATTAAAAGCAGTCCATGGTCAACAGAAAATGAACTCAATGGAATCTTTGGAGGTTAAAGAACAATACTGAGCTTCAAAAAAAAAAAAAAAACAAAAAAAAAACAAAAAAAAAAAAACGAGCAAACAAAAAACCCAGGATAGCTAAATCCTGTACAATAAAGTAACATTTGAAGGTATCACCATCTCTAACTTCAAGATCTACTATAGAACTGTAGTAGTAAAAACAGTTTGGTATTTGCTTAAAAACAGACATGTGAACCAATGTATTTGCATTGAAGAACCAGACATTAATCCACACATGTACGAACTCCTGATTTTTGACAAAGAAGCCTAAACTTTACAATGGACAAAAGAAAACATCTTCAACATATGGTGCTGGCATAACTAGATCTTGACATGTAGAATAATGCAAATAGATCCATATCTGTTGCTATGCACAAATCTCAAGTCAAAGTGAATCGAAGACCTCAACATAAATCCAGTTACATAGAACCTGATAGAAGAGAAAGTGTCAGGTAGCCATGAACACACTGGCATAGGAGACTACTTCCTAAATATAATACCAGTAGACATACACTGAGAGCAAAAATTAATAAAGGGAAGCTCCTGAAACTGAAAAGCTTTTGTAAGTCAAAAATATGGTAAATAAAACAAACTAGCAGCCTACAGAATGGGAAAAGTTGTTCATCAACCCCACATCTGTCAGAGGAGTGATCATCAAAATATATAAATAACTTAAGAAACATCAAAAGATCTCAAAATACCAAATGATCCAATAAAAATGAAATCTAAATAGAGAACTCTCAAAAGATGAATCTCAGATGGCTAAATACATTTAAGGAATTGCTCTACAATTTTAGTCATTAGGGAAATGCAATCAAAATGACTCTGAGATACCATCTTATACCTATCAGACATCTTGCACCTGTCAAAATGTTTAAGTTCAAAAGCAATGATGACAGCTTATATTGGATAGGAAGTGGAGTAACAGGAACATTCCTCCACTTTTGGTGAGAGTGCAAATTTTTACAGTGACTTTGGAAATCAGTATTGCAGTTTCTTAGAAAATTGGGATTCAATTTATCTCAAGACCCAACATTAGTACTCATGGGCTTATTCCTAAAGGACGCTCAATCATACCACAAAGACAATTTCTCGACTATGTTCATAGTAGTATTATTCTCAATACTTGGAACCTGGAAACCAGCTAGGTGCCCCTCAACTGAAGAATGGATAAAAAAATATTGTGGTACATATACACAATGAAATATTACTCTGCTGTAAAAAAATAAGGAAATTTATTTAGATGGATAGAACTAGTAAAAAGTCATCCTGTGTGAGGTAAACTAGACCCAGAAAACAAATATGGTAGTTCCTCAGTCATAAGTGGATATTTACACAAAAGCAAAGGATAACCAGCCTATAGTCCACAACCCCAGAGAAGCTAGGTAACAAGGAGTACCCTAAGATTGATGAATCAATCAGTCTGAAAATGGAAAATAGAAGAGATTTCCTGGGAAAAGTGGGTTCAGGAAGGTTGTAGAGGGGAGTAGATGAGGGATGAGAACACGAGAGACAGACTGATCCAGTTTGGAGAAGGGCAGATTGGGAGAGCAGTGAAAAAGGTATCTTGATAGAGGAAGCCATTATGGGGCTAACGAGAAACCTGGAGCTAAGGGAATTCCCAGGAATCCACAAAGATGACTCCACCTAAGAAACACTCCTAGCAATAGTGAATAGAGTACCTTAGCTGGCCTTCTTCTTTAATTTGATGGAAAATTATGATAATTGTCATCAAAGAACTTTCATCTCGTAGCAGGTGGAAGCAGACACAGAGAACAACAATCAAGCACCAGTTTGCTCGCAGAGAGTCAAGTCAAGGAGAGGGAAAAAGAATTACATTGGCAAAAGGGTCAAGATCATGATGGGAAAACTTACACATCAGGTGAATCGAGCTCGTGGGATCTCATAGACTTTAGAGCAGCAGCTGGAGAGCCTGTATGGGACCAAACTAGGCCCACTGCATGGGGGTGACAATTGGGTGACTTGTTCTGTTTGTAGGGACCCTGACAGTGAGACCAAGATCTATACCTGGTGCACTAGTGGGATTTTTGAAGCTCATTCCCTCTTGTGGGATACCTTGCTCAGGTCTAATACAGGAGTGGCTTGGTTTCTGCCTCAGGTTGAAGCACCACGCTTTGCTGACTCTCCATGGGAGGCCTTACCCTTTCTGATGAGTAGAAGCAGAATGTTATTAGGAAGAGGTGGGGAGAACCAAGAAGATAGACGTAGGAGGAACTATGGTTGGTATTTAAAATGAGTAAAAATTTAAAATAACAGAAAACAAGTCCCCAGAGTAAGTAACAGCCCTAAAATTGTTTCAAAAAGTCAAAAGTCCTAAGTCTCTTTCCTAGAATCATGCAATCTCTTAACTGAAATCCTCTAAAAAGTCAAAATCAAACATACTTCCAACATATAATGGCAAAGGGTATGTAATACCATTCCACAATGTAGGGATAGGACAATAGTGAGGAAATACTGAACCAAAGCAAGACCAAAAAACTAGCTGGGCAAACTCCAAACTTTGTACTTTCATGTCTAATCTCAAATTTTTGAACTCTGTTCAGTGTTATTGACTGAAACACATTTTTTTCCTCTTTGACTGTTTCTACTCCCTGTTAACTGCTCTTCTTGGTAGGTATCCCACAACTTTGGGATGTCTAACATCTTGGGTTCCTCCAAGGCAATCCAGGCAACAACATCAAAACTTCATGTAGTCAAGAATTTCCATTAGCCTCCAGCTAACAAACAATCACATGGATACTTAATACTAATTATGAAATCTTGGCTTTAGATAAGGCTTGTCCCACAAGCTCTTATAACTCTAATTAATCCATGTTTATATTAATCTGCATGCTACCACTTGGCTTTTATCTCTTTCCCATTCTGTATGTTTAATTCATTCCAGTCTTCATAGTCATACTGAATGCTGAGATTTTTTTCTCCTCTTTCTGTTTCCATGCCAGTAGCCCCACCTAACCTCTTTCTTTACAAAGCACAGGAATACAACTTCATACATTGTACAAATATCCCACATTTCCCACTTTTGTCTAAATAAAAAGGAAAATTTTTAACTTTAATACTGTAAAATTATATATAATAAGAACAATTATAGAGAATTAGATTCACAATGTACAATCCATTTGAAATTGTCAACATTGGAGAAATTACTCCATTATCTTTCTTATATTGATGACTTCAAAATTTTATATCTAAACAATTTTCTCTCACAACCTGTATTGTCATTCTAAAAATATCCTTCTAGACCTTAAATCATCTTGTTGGATAAACAACTTAAGTTTTTATGTTTTTCAATCTATATACATTGTATCTTTTATGTAAGGATTTTTTGTTATAAATTTGATAACAAGAAAAACTGTATATCTAGTCTTCAGTCCCCATCAGTCAACCAAGAAGGATAAAACATTACCTGAGTAAACATGAATCACAGAACAAGCAGCTTCCAAAATGATATAAAAGAAAGAGACATCTGGTTTCCTGGACAGTCAGCAAAGGTTCTTCTGTAATGGTGGGGAACCCACCTTTAGTCCACAGGCCTAGAATACGTGACAGACTTTTCTGTGAATAAGCAGTTTTGAAGAACTGTCTTACTTTTCCTTGGCAAAATTTAGCAGTCTCTTTATTTTGTGTCTTCCTTGTATAATTTGGACAGAATACTCTTGGCATTTGAAGCAAGGGCAGTATTTATTTTTGTTCAGTGACTGACTTTGTCAAATTAAAAATAAGCTCCTGATTTGGACCTTGAGATTTCAGTCCGGTGCTCCAATGTGGGTCTCTGTCTCCTTTCATCGCCTGATGAAGGTTAATATTCAGGAGGATGCCTATATGTTTTTCTTTGGGTTCACCTTCTTATATAGCTTCTCTAGGATCATGAATTATAGGCTCAATGTCCTTTATTTATGGCTAGAAACCAAATATGAGTGAGTACATCCCATGTTCCTCTTTTTGGGTCTGGCTTACCTCACTCAGGATAGTGTTTTCTATTTCCATCCATTTGCATGCAAAATTCAAGAAGTCATTTTTTTTTACTACTGAGCAATACTCTAATATGTATATATTCCATACTTTCTTCATCCATTCTTTCATTGAAGGGCATCTAGGTTGTTTCCAGGTTTTGGCTATTACAAATAATGCTGCTATGAGCATAGTTGAACATATACTTTTGTTCTATGATAGGGCATCTCTGAATCAGGAGCAGAAGGAGAGAGAGCAGTAGCAAGGAACTCAGGACCGCGAGGGGTGCACCCACACACTGAGACAATGGGGATGTACTATTGGGAACTCACCAAGGCCAGCTGGCCTGGGTCTGAAATAGCATGGGTTAAAACCCGACCGGCTGAACATAGCGGACAATGAGGACTACTGAAAACTCAAGAACAATGGCAATAGGTTTTTGATCCTACTGCACGTACTGGCTTTGTGGGAGCCTAGGCAGTTTGGATGCTCACCTTAATAGACCTGGATGGAGGTGGGTGGTCCTTGGACTTCCCACAGGGCAGGGAACCCTGATTGCTCTTTGGGCTGATGAGAGAGGGAAGAGGGAGGGGGAGTTGATTGGGGGAGGGGGAGCGAAATGGAAGGTGGTGGCGGGGAAGAGGAAGAAATCTTTAATAAATAAATAAAATTTTAAAAAAAGTAAGCTCCATATGGAGATTCTTCAATGTCCATCATCCTTTTTTGAAATTAATTATTGCTGCCAAAAGCAGTTGTGTCTCACTATCATGAGAGGCCTTATGTTATTAAGACATTTTACATGTCGTATTCAGTAGGTCTTTGAAGTTTTGGAAGATCATTGATCTATCTAAAATATAAGTATGTCTGTATGACCTTGAAAACATATCTAACATGACTACAAGTTTGATTGTTATAGATGACTATTAATCTGCATTTCTTAATTACCTTAAATGTTTTATAATAATAGATAGTAAGTACAATAAATTTAAATTACAATGATAAATGAGCTTCATTGATAAAATGTCTTAAAGCTAGAAACATTTTAAGACATTTTAAATGTCGTATTCTGTAGGTCTTTGAAGTTTTGGAAGACCATTGATCTATCTAAATTATAAGTATGTCTGTATGACCTTGAAAACATATCTAACATGACTACAAGTTTGATTGTTATAGATGACTATTAATCTGCATTTCTTAATTACCTTAAATGGTTTATAATAATAGATAGTAAGTACAATAAATTTAAATTACAATGATAAATGAGCTTCATTGATAAAATGTCTTAAAGCTAGAAACATATATAACATATAATAAAATATTCCTAAATTTGTATTAATATATAAAAACCCATGCCAATGTAAAATACTTGAGAACACTAGCTGTTCAAAAGTAGACTCAACAAAACACCCTTTCATCCCATCATTCTATATCTCCACTTATTCTCTTCAGAAAGAAAACCCTTAATACATTATCCTATATCAACTTTTAATCAACCCCCTAAATGATGAGAAACAGTGATAGCAAACCAAATAACCAAAAATCACCTACCTCACTTCTTGAGAATGTGGGTATTATATTCTATAAATTGATTCCTGTTGTGCAAGGGTGATGGCTTATTTGAGAAACCCCGAGAAAATTGGGATAATGGTAAGTCCTGGAAGAACTAGCTGTATTATTTTGTGTTTGGTGTCTGTGTTAGGAATATATATAGGTTATCTGAAGTCTCAGCTGGATAGTGTGTGGGCTAGGCCATTTCAGATAGAAGCTTTGACATTGCTCTGGAGGTAGAATTTTGAGGAAACCATAACAGAGCTATTCTTAGAGGCTGGATCACCTGATTTACTTGTCTTTCTTGGTGTCTGGTATTTTTTCTAAAAATGCATAAAATTAAAAGGTAACATATAGTTGCATTAACACAAGTATGGAATGTGCAGTATGCACAAAAGATAAAGATGATTTTTGTTCTATATTTGAGCAAGTACAAGGCATCTCTTAACTTTGTGAGTTTGTTTAGACAGCAAAAAACAAAACTCTATCCATGATATATGAAAGGATGGAGGGTAATAATAAGTCATGAAGACTCTGTGGCCAAAAATTTTATCATTTCTTATCCAACCTCAGAGCTGTTCCCATGTAGAGGCCTCAGTATATACATCACCTTTATATACTTTCTATACACCCATAGTCTTTCTTGTTTTTTTTTTTTATGTTTCTAGCTAAGACTTTCAGGAGGTCTGCCCCAATATAATATAATCTTCATTAATTTTTAGGAGAGCCATACATTTTGTTTTCTGTGGGAAAAAGGCATAACCTCTTCTCTACATAACATATTTTATAACTTCCATTTTGAAATTAAGGATTTTTAAACTATATAGGTTGGTTTAACTTAGCATGTTCTATAACCCAATGTCTCTCAGCAGCTATTGCTCTTTTGTACATTAGTATTTAACAAATTTAAAATCGAGAAATAACCATACAGGATCCAGACACCTTATGTATTTTCTTTCTCTACAAGGCTTATTTTATACTACTTTAAACTTTAAAAACTTTATTATTTTAAAAATATAATTCCTATGACTATCTACACCCATTTTTTGCTACACCTGTTTAATGGTTTTCTTGTCCAAACTGTTTTACTCTTTGTAGGGCCTACCACCCAGCTCCTAAAAAAATCACTCAAAGGCTTATTCTTTCTTATTAATTCCTGGTTTTAGTTGGACTTTTTCTCTAGTCAATTTTTTTTTTTTTTTGGTTTTTCGAGACAGGGTTTCTCTGTAGCTTTGGAGCCTGTCCTGGAACTAGCTCTGTAGACCAGGCTGTTCTCGAACTGCCAGAGATCCGCCTGCCTCTGCCTCCCGAGTGCTGGGATTAAAGGAGTGCGCCATCATCGCCCAGCCTCAACTTTTCTTATTTTAAATTATCCCATCTACCTTTTGCTTCTGGGCTTTTTATCTTTCTCTATTTCTGCATCTCTCTTTTTTTTTTTCCTTGTCTGACTGTCTGACTGTGTGACTGGTCCCTGGTGTGCTCTGTCCTCCTCTCACTCCTTGATATTCTCTTCTCAGATTTCACCTCCTATTTATTCTTTCTACCTGCTAATCTTGCATATCTTTCTCTTGCTTAGCTATTGGTCATACAGCTCTTTATTATACCAATTGGGTATTTTAGACAGGCAAAGTAATGTAGATTTACAGAGTTAACCAAATGAAACATAAAAGAATACAGAAGATCTTTGCACTGTTGAACACATGTTCAACAGCATAAACAAATGTTATACATCTTCAACTATTATCCCACTAAAGTCTCTGCCTCCAGACTGATAGGATTAAAGGTATGTCTCACCATAGCCAGCTCTAAGCTTTTCTTTAGTTTGTTTCCACAATTTGGAGACTTTTCTGGATGGAACAATTCCCTAAAGTCATCACTCCCTTTACTAAATTTCTGTATCCATTTATTTCTATGAACTCAGGAGATAGCTGCATTCCACTTCCTGGTGCCCCTTTTCTCTTCAAAGTTTATGTTATTTATTCTGCTAAGTATTCTCCTTTTCAGTATAAATCTTCATTAGAGGTATCACTAATATCCACACAACAGAAATTATACTAAATTTTTTTGAAATTTCTTCTACAAATGGAATTTTTCTAAACTCTTCACTTTAGACTCAGACAGCATCTTCAGACGGGGCAAAAATCAATTACCTTCTTCAACAAATTATCACAAGCTGGGGGGTGGTGGCACACGCCTTTAATCCCAGCACTCGGGAGGCAGAGGCAGGGAGCTCTCTGGGAGTTCGAGGTCATCCTGGTCTACAAGAGCTAGTTCCGGGACAGGCACCAAAGCTACAGAGAAACCCTGTCTCGAAAAAACAAACAAACAAAACAAAACAAAACAAACAAACAAAAAAAAAAACAAATTATCACGAGACAAGTCTCAAGATCACATACAAACATGCTTCTCTGTAACCTTCTGAGCAAATCCCACATAGTTCATCAAACCAGGTTCAACATGAATGTCTTCCATGATCCTACTAGTATTGCTCATTAACTAGTGCTTAAAGCATTCCACTGCTTTTATAACCCAAAGTATAAAAGTTCAAATTTCTCCCAAACAAACAGGGAATGGGCTATCATAATGATACCTAACTCCTGGTACCAATTTCTATTTAGGTTAGGATTTTTATTGCTCTGAAAGTCAACATGATGAGAGAAATTCTCCCCCCCCCCCAAAAAAAAAGCACTTATGTGAGGGTCTCTTACAGCTTTAGAGATTCAATCCATTATCATGTGACAATCAGCATTACATATAGGCAGACATGATGATGGAGACATTGCTGAGAATCCCACATATTTCAGGCAATAGGAAGGTAACTGACTTACTGGATAGTATTCCACTCATAGGAATCCTCAAAGCCTGCTTTCACGGTGACATACTTCCCCCAATAAGGCCATACCCACTCCAGTAAAAGCATAGCTCCTAATAGTCTGTGATTATGGAACAAATGACATTCAAACTACCAAATTTAGTTCTGTTTTATTTTATTATATTATTATCCCTTAGAAGCCTCTGTCTTCTGATAAGAGGCAGAAAGTAGTTGAATTGGAAAAGAAGAGGATGTGGTGAAGACCTAGGAGAAGAAGGTAAAGAGGAAACCATTTTCAGGATACTATAGGAGAAAAACATATATTTTCAAAAAAATAAATAAATATATATGCTTTTTAAAGGTCTACTTAACAAACCAGGACTTTCGGGGTACCATATTTTAATATTGTAATTTTTAAAAGTAAAACACAGCACAAGATTATATAAGATTGATTTAAAATTCTATTTAGTATTTTATTATTTATCATACCTCTCATAACATTTTCTCATGTGTCCTTTATTCTTTTCATTTAAGTCATTTAAGAGTTGAAGATAAATGAAAGTAGAAAATATGTAGAAAAACAATTAAAATCAAGATTATAATCTGAATCAAAGAATTATATTAAATTTCAGGTAGCACACTTTGTATGAAAATCAATGGGGATATTAATATCCTTTGCCTTTATTTTTATATTAATGTATTCTTTAATTCAATTAGTCTTTATATAATACATACTATATTCTAAATACTGTTTTGCTTTTAGGATACAGAATAAATTAAAGAACAGTTATCAACGAATATCTGCAAACAGCTCCATTGTGGGTGTGACAAATGTGTAGCAGTCACAGAGTATACCTGCATTGTGCATTAAATTCTCTAGTCCATAAGAGCTCATCTATAACAGAATCTATTGCTGAGCAGATGCTGTAAACAAATGAGGCACAGCTAAGTGAGGAGGCGCTGACAACTCTTGTGAGTTACTGATCCATTTAAAATGAGCAATGAGTGAAAGCATGAGTCCTACCAAGAAAAAAAAATCAATAATGAACACATTATCATACATATTTGCCTAGACAAAGAAAACAATCATGCAGCGTTATCTTCTTTTACTAAATAACAATAAATACATTTCCTTACTCCCGATACACTATATCATACCTATTTACACACAAAATAGAGAGATTTTAGCCACTGTTATTAGTGTAAGTTAGACTTTTATTGTTTGGTGTACTATTTCAGAATTCATTGACTCATTTAAACCTTCATGTAAAAAAGATGGTTGTTAAACATGAGTCTGACAGCAATACAGGATTGTGCTGGCAAGAAGTAACATAGCATTCACAATTTTATCATCAATGTTATAGAGCAAATTTTAACAAACACAAAGAGTAATTAATTACTTTGTTGTATCTCCCATCTGTTTTTAAATTCTCAATATTAGTATATTACCATAGCAACGGCTTGGGTAATAACATGATTATTGTCATAACCTTTCAAAATACATTCCAAATATTAATATATTTATATATCTATATATTATGTCTTATATATATATATTAAATATATATTTTAGAGTTGTTATATAGATAGCATATTTATATATTTACACTCCTGCCTCTCCCCACTTAAAAACATTGCTCTGAGTTCTGTGATTCCTTCTGAAATTTTTGACCATTCTTCTTTAAGTACTATGACTGAGTTCACTTATTGTTGCTCTTGAGCTCATATGGTTTGTCCATTATAACCACCAGGTTTGGATAATTTCTTAGAGGCCCATTTCTGAAGAAAGGTAATTCATTTCTCAGTAACAATTAATTACCCGTTCCTTCTTATCTAGCATGAAGCTATGTGAAGTTTTTTCTAATATACATTGGCATATCAGTTGTTAAGATCATCATGGATCTCTTAATTATGCAGCAAATTTCTTAGGGTATCATGTCCGAAACGTCTCCTTAAGTAGAGAAATCACTATTTTCCAAAAAATCATTATGACCCTCTGAATTTCATACGTTTTTTGTACCCGTTACATAATTTTCTCTAAGACTTAGATATTTGGGTTCATTATAAATATACAAGCTTGAGCTGAAAACTCTACAGTAATTATTTTCACATTCTAACCAGTTGTTACCCATATAGCATCCTCAATCCACTCAAAAAGTGAGCTTATTTGATAAAAGGTGAATGCTACAATTATTGGTTTATACAAGGACAAATATTTAGAATGCAATTAGGAAATATATTGACTTAGAAAAATGATAGTAGTGAGTTCTAATCTAGAGTCGGTGACCTCTCTTGCCACAGGTGTTTAGCTTCCTTTCAATAACAAAGATGAATTGCTCCCTAAAGATAGACATTTATTCCTTTCATTATTTTGTGCCCCCAAGACAAACAAGCAACTTTTACAGAGACATACATGGACTGTCCGGGGAAGGAGAAATAAGCAAGACCTCCAGAGAAAACTGGAATTATGGGAAAGAGAAAGGAGGGTGGAAGTGGGGGAAAGAAGAAGGGAAGGGAGAAAAAACATGAGGGAACTGGATGGTCAAGATGAGGCAAAAACAGAGAGTTAGACCAAAGAAAGAGATATCTTGATTGAGGGAGCCATCCTTAAGGAGCTAGTAAGTACCCTGGCACCAGGAAAATTCGCAGAAATCCACAGGATGACCCCAGAAAAAGTGTCTTAAGCAATAGGTTCTTACATTCAGTTTCACTGAGGCAAACACGGATAATGCCAATAGCCTAAACTGGTTTAGAAGTTTTATTTTTTGATAATGTATTTCTTTTTATAACTCTCTATACCCCTTTCCTTCTCTCTCTCAAGCCTATGTACATTTATTCAACACTGTGACACATTTAGAGGTTTAAAAAAAAATCCTGGATTTATCTTTATTGTGTATCTGTAATCCTTTTGTGACCAACATCTCAACTCTGATTACCAGTTGGTTCATGCTGCCACCAACTAACTTGCAGCATGCTGCCCACAAAAACCATTTAAATATTCAGCCTCCTGGAACAGCCGGTTTGCACTGGCAGTATGGGCCAGAAAACTGTCATTTCAAAGCCATGCAGCTTTTTTTCTGCTATCACTGAATCAAAAAAACCTCTCTTAAACGAGCTGCAGCATGCCACCAGCAAGCAAAGCCCATCTGTAAAAAAAAAAAAAAAAAAAAAAAAAAAAAAGCCACTAAATTTTGTTTTTTAGTGTCTAGAATTCTTTTTCAAGCTCTCTAAGGTTTTACGTGGATTTAGTCAACCATATTGGGTGCCAATTTGTCTAAGGGAGCTGCTTGTTCATTTCCTGACTGGCTATACTCCCAAAATAATCACACAGAAACTATATTATTTAAATCACTGCTTGACCCATTAGCTCTAGCTTCTTAATTCTTACATCTTAATTTAACCCATCTCCATTTATCTGTGCATCATTACAAAGTCATGGCCTACCGGCAAAGTTTTAGATCGTCCGTATCCAGTGGTAATTCCATGGCTTCTCCCTGACTCTTCCTTTTTCCTCCCAGCATTCAGTTTAGTTTTCTCCACCTAGCTCTATTCTACCATATTAGGGACCCAAGACAGTTTTTTTTTTTTTTTTTATTAACCAATTGTTTAGGCATGATTTTCTGGAACCAGAAAATTAAAAACCTGTGCACCACCCAGGTGTGCTCTCTTTGTATTTTCTACCATAGTCAAAGAGAGCCTGGCTGTTCTGTGCCTGTGGAATGAGATTTTCCTCTTATAATAAATAAAATATATTTATCTATCTTTAAGCTTGCCTGGTTATTTCCATATCTAGGTAACAACAACATATACTCTTTGATAATTCTAGAAAAATGGAAATTATTTCAAAATTAGAATTAAGAACATCCACTATATGGGGATGTTCTATAGCTAACTATACTAAATAGGGTAAATATTGAATAAGGGATTAAATACATAAATTATTTAGTTTGCTATATTTCTCATTAAATTTAATCTTTTGCTTAAAGGTTAATTAAAATGTTAAACCTATTTTATTTTTCCAACATATTACATAAGTACATTCAAATTTGAATATATTGAAAATTGGTTTTAGGCTACAATATGATAATAGCCAAAGAAAAAAAAATACTTGCATTTAGATTGATTTAATGTTGATAATTGTTGATCCTTGCTTATATGCACACCTTTTCTCTTTATGATTTTAAGAGAACATATATAAAGTATACTTCAATATTGTACTAATTTGTAAATAAAATTGCAGTGTACATGGAATTCCCTATGCTCAGTAATTTTCTAAACAAAGCCCTTAATTTTTTTAAATTGATTTTATTGTGTTATACATTTTTCTCTGCTCCCCTCCCTTTCTCTCCCCTTCCATTCAACCATCTCCCATGGTCCTCTTTATCCCAATAAACTCAGGAGGTCTTGCTTATCTTTTTCTACTTCCCATGTGGATTAGATCCATGTATGACTCTCTTAGGGTCCTCATTGTTGTCTAGGTTCTCTGTGATTGTGGTTTACAGGCTGGTTTTCTTGGGTTTATGTCTAAAATGCAATTCCTATATTGTATCTCAGATTCTGACAGGATGTTAGTATGGCAATTTCTCAGAAAATTAGGAAACAACCTTCCTCAAGACACAGCAAAACCACTTTTGGCTATATACTCAAAGGATGCTCATTCATACCACAAAGGCATGTGCTCAACTATGTACATTAACTCCATTTTGATTCTAATTTCCAAATCGTAATTCTACACATTCAAAATTTTGGCTTCTAAGCATTTTCCTTTGCTCAAGCCAGTGTAAAAATTTTGTGTTTCATAGCATAAAAATTGTGTTCCTTTAACTAGCTTCTAAAACTACAATGTTCTTTAAATATTCAATTTCAATGTTATTCCACAATTAAAAGCACAATGTAATAGTTTACATCAATGCATGTATGAATCAAAGCATTCGTTTCTTTCAGTTTCCCTTGTTCTGTCTGCAAACTGAATTTCCATCCCTCCTGCCTTGCTCATAAAGATAACTTATAATAGTACTGTTTTAGGATATATGTCATCAATTTTGAGTAAAAAATAAATCTCACAAAGCCACAACATTGTTGCCTATAGAGGCAACTAAGGACTGCTGAGAGCAGAAGACTTCCCAGTAACATATGATTGTAGAGTTTATACACACACACACACACACACACACACACACTCTCACACACACACACACACACACATGCTGCATGAATGTCATGAGAGAAAATGGGGAAGATGTATGGGAAGAGTTGAGAAGGAGAAAAACAAAAAGGGGCAAAAGTTGCAGTTATATTTTACTTAAAAAATAATATACTATCAAGTAGACATAAAATTTTAGGAAGCTCAGTTAATTATATTTTATCTGAAGCTTCCTATTTTGAGTATGTTAGTCTTATAGGATGCCTGGCCAAAAGCCATAAATACATTAAATCTAATACTTTCCATTCATGGGGGATTTACTTACATTTCTGAAATCTACAAAGATGCACACACACACACACACACACACACACACACACATCTTTTCTACAATGTAGCTTCATGAGGAAATTTCAAAATCATTACTTACTATATAAGAGAGAAATACAGAAAAAAAGGAGACAGAATGGGAATGAAGAAAGGCAAAGAAGACAGAAATACATTCTATGAAAATATATCTATGTTTCAATCTATTTTAGGGGTAGCTGCCATTGAATACATGACTGTGAGTAGATACAAACAGAAGAAAGCTCTTCTGTACACTAATTTTATATTAAGAATCCAGACCTTCATAAATATCACATACATGTATCTTATGGGAACAAAACTAGTAGGTCACATTTAACATTACCAAGAGAACATAAAATGTGTATGACTTGACCTCATTATTCCTTCTGAGGATGAGAACTGAATTTTTTCTAAGAATGGAATTATATGTGGTTATTTAATCATAGAAGATGAAACTCATTGGTTACCTAGTTACTATAGACTCAAGAAATAAATATCATTCTTTCACACTGACTTCTGATTTACCTCTAAGTAATTTCCCATATTTTCTTGGATTTATTCCCCAACATATTGCCTGAAACATGAATAATAAAACCCCAGAGACCGATATTGAGGTTCAAACTGAAGATCAATAAAGCAAAGCAACCAGTCACTGACTCTTACCTCTATCAGACTGAAAAAAGCAACCATGCCTCCACTAATCCTCAGAATGAGATTGTGAGTGAGACCTGTCTCCTCCCATCTTTAATTCCTCTCTAGTGCTGGGATTAAAGGTGTGCATGACAATTACCTGTTCTTTACAACTAGCTAGTGTGACTGCTGAGATTTAAGATGTGTGCTACCACTGCCTGACCTGTATGGCTGGTTAGTGTGACTGCTTTGCACTGATCTTCAGACAGGCTTTATTTATTAAAACACAAATAATATATCACTATAATTTTCAAAGTTTGATCAAGATGAAGATACGTTTTATTGCCCTTTACACATCATTAGCTTTAACAAATTCATTGCTGGCCATTCCTGAAGCTTTATTTTTCACAATATTGTTTCCTGCTGTTTTTACAGGTGGTATTTAAGCTCTACTCTACTGAGATGAATCATTGTTACAGAACTGCAAGCACAAGACTGGAGACAACAGTTCTCTTGGGGAAAATAAAATAAAATAAAAATACCAAGAGTTGGAAAATTACCAAATGAAAATAAGTATGAAATTGGGAACCTTATTCTATTGATTAAATTATCTTTTGAGACAGTGTCTTTTATAAAACCTATAGCTCATTTATGAGACTGACTCAACAAGTCTTTGAGATTTCATTTTTCTTCCAATATATCATGAATTTCAGATCTGTGCTGCTATCCCCAGCTTTATACTGGTGGAGATTCAAACAGACTAAATACATAGCAAGCAGCTTATCAACTCTTGAGAGCTCCTATCTGCCCTACCATTCATCGCTTAAAACATTTAATATGTGAAACTGGTCATCCTTCACCAATGTTTATGTGGTGTCCCTGTTTATTTGTTATCATGTCCTGGTTGGACTGGAACACAATAGAAGGAACAAGACAGCCTCAAAACCTCAGATATTCACTTACTTCTCCTTCCAAAACTGCTATAAAGATGTCTGCCAAAATGTCTATGTTAGTTTCTTTTCTTTTACAAGGCATAGTATGCTATAGTCATGACTAATATAGACAACATATTGCACTCTTTCTATATAAATAACTAAATTTAAATATAGTTATAAAAATAAATATAGTTATTTATGTAGGTTCTTGAATTTTAAAAAAATTTAATATTAACTTATAAAAGTTGAAAAGAAATATTGAGAACTTATTTTAGTAAGAGTGAAAACGTGAAATTAGGCATCTATCTTGAACATAGGTAAAAGTAGGTACAAGTCAATACATGAATCATACTTTTCTTAAGTGAACGTCATAAAAATACATACTATAAACTAAACTTTCCAGCTTCGGTGAATATATTTCATGAGTATCATACTTATCTAGGAACAAGGATTTCCTGATTTTTGTCCTTAATGCTCTAAAAGAAAGATAGAAACTAGATCTAGTTTTTTCAATCATTGTATTAAAAAATGTATATAACATATATCATATGATAGGCACTGAGATTTACAAAATATCATATATGATATCTACCACTCAAGTCATATGATATTTATTTCATTAAAAAGGCAGCTCAACCTTACAAATTCGTGTCAAGTTTAAATTTTTGGAAAGAATCTGTAATTAAAGCTACTTGTACAATAGTCTTCATTGTTCTGTTCCTGGTACTGAGAAAACCGCAATGGTCATAGTTAACTCCAAATTTTCTGTCTCACAATAGCAAGAAATCCAACTCTGAAATAGACAATGCATTGTGTAGTCTCAGAATTAGCACTTTCTTCTCTCTCTAGCACAGTGCAACCCCACTCCTTCTTCTCTTTGTATGTTTGTTTTTGTCTATTTTTATTCTTCTCTCATACAACACCTCGGGACTGCAGTTTCCCCTCCCGCCATTCTTCCCATTCACTACTCTTACCCACCCTCTCCTCCAGAACCACTCCCCCTATTCCCCTCAGAAAAGAACAGGCCACCCAGGGATATCAAGAGAAGAATGCATAATAAGGTAAGGTAAGACTAGGAAAACCTCTCACATCAGGATTGGCAACCTCATAGGAGGAAAGGAAGACAAAGAGCAGGCAAAAGATTCAGAGACACCCCAACTTCCACTTTTAGAAGTCCTACAAAACACCAGGCTACACAACCATACATATATTCAGAAATCTGAAGCAGACCCATGCTGGTTTCTATGATTACAATCTACTAACTACAGTTTCAGTCTCTGTGAACCCTATGACACCTGCTTTGTTGACTCTGAACTGCTGGTGTCCTCAACCCTCTAGCTCCTATAACTCTTATTTTCCTTCTGCTATGGGGGTGGGGTTTTCGGACCTCCAATGGCAGGTACCCAATGGAGCTCTCCAATTTGAACTGTCTCTCTCAATCTGATGTTGGCTATGGATCTCTGAATCTGTTCCCATTAGCGACATGAGGAAGCAATCCTCTGTGATGAGAGTTGAGTTAGACACTAATCTGTGAGTATAGCAAAATATCATTAGAAACTATTTTACTGATTTTCTTTTCTCTATCCTATGTATCTGGGATATCCACTCTCTTGCTCTTGGTCACCAAAGAAATGCTGGATATGGACTCCCTTTAATGATGAGGACCTCAAATTAGAGTAGTCATTGTTTAGCAATTTTTATGAGTTCTGCACCCCTATAAACCATATACAGCTTGAAGGCAGAATAGATTGTAGGTCAAAAGGTTTTATATATGGGATGGTGTCCCAGCCTTACAACTGGAAGTATCCTAGGTACAGAAGAAGGCTAGTGCAGTCTGCATAACCTCCATTACTAGTAGTTTTTGCAAGGGTCTCCCTTGTAGTATATTGGGGGTTCCTACTAATCTAAGTTCCCACAGTCCTAACCCAAATGCCCATCAATCCAGTCATTTTTCCCAATACATTCTCCCTCTACCCCCTTCCTTATTTCTCCTGTTCATATTCTCACATGGACCCTGTCTACTCAAAATATCTATTCAATTTCCCATTGCCAGGAATATTTATGAATCCCTATTACAAACTTCATTGTTACTTAGCCTTTCTGGGTCCATTGGATTTAATATTATTACCATTCACTTAAGAGCTAACAACCACTTATAAGTGACCACATACCTTATTTGTCTTTCTGGGATTTGGTTACCTTACTCAGGATGACTTTGTCTATTTCGACTCATTTGCCTTAAAATTTCATTATGTCATACATTTTTTAAACAACAGGGTAATAATATACTCCATTGTATATATCTGATGGGGGTGGTCTTCTGTTTTGTGTTAATTTCATTTGTTAAATAGACTGCCTTGGCCCTGATAGGACAGAAAATTAGGTAGGTGGAGTAGACAGACAGAATGCTGAAGAAAGAAGCCGAGTCAGTCAGTCGCCATGATTCTCCCACTCCAGACAGTTGTAGGTTAAGATCTTTCCTGGTAAGCCAGCTCGTGGTGCTATACAGAATATTAGAAATGGGTTAGATCAATATGTGGGAGCTAGCCAATAAGAGGCTAGAACTAATAGCCCAAGCAGTGTTTAAAAGAATACAGTTTCCGTGCAATTATTTCTGGTAAAGCTAGCCAGGTGGCGGGAAGTGGCCCACCATTCTCATTACCACATATATCAAATTTTCTTTATCCATTATTCAGTTTAGTGACATCTAGGTTGATTCTAGTTTCTTGCTATTGTGATTAAAACAGTTATGAACAGGTTATGAACACTGAGCAAGTGTTCTTATGGTAGGATGGAGCATTATTTTGGTATATGCCCAAGACTAGAATATCTGAGTCTGGAGTTATATTAATTTCCAGTTTTCTGAGGTAACATCACTTTGATTTCCATAATGGTTGTATAAGTTTGAACTCCCACTGTAAATGGGAAAGTGTTCCCTTGCTCCAGATCGTTCCCAAAATGAGCTGTAGTTGTGCTATTTATTTTGGCCATTCTGACAAGTGTAGATAGAACCTCCAAGTAGTTTTAATTTATATTTCCATGGTCACTAAAGATGTTGAACATTTCTTTAAATGTTTCTCAATCATTTCATATTTCTCTGTTGAGAATTAGCTGCTTAGATCTGTTTTCCTTCTTTCAATTAAATTATTTTGCTTGTTAATGTCCATTTTCTTTATATATATATATATATATATATATATATATATATATATCCATCTATCTATACACATACACATATTGCATGTTACCTCTTTGTCAGAAGTGTGGTTGCTGAAATAATTTTTCCATTCTGTATGTTTTATACTATTGATTATGTTCTTCATCTGAAAGAAGCTTCTCATTTCATGAAATCCCATTTATTGATTTTTGCTTTTAGTGTCTGTGTTGTTGGGTCAATGAGTTCAAGGTTATTCTCCACTTTCTTTCTTATTATATTCAGTATATCTTGCTTTATGTTGGTCTTTGATCCAGTTGAAGCTGAGTTTTATGCAGGCTGATATATGTGGGTCAATTTGCTTTCTTCTGAATGCTGATATCCAGTTAGAATACTACTACTTGTTGAAAATGTTTTGTTTTTCATTGTGTGTACTGCTTCATTATCAAAAACTAAGTGTGCATAGACTTAAGGATTTTTGTCCAGATTATCAATTTGATTCCCTTTATTAACATGTGTGTTTCTTGAGCTAATACTGTGGTGTTTTTTTTTTTCTTTTGGTTTTTGCTTTTTTGTTTTGTTTTGCTTTTGTTTTTGAGGCAGGCTTTCTCTGTAGCTTTGGAGCCCTTTCTGGAACTAGCTCTTGTAGACCAGGCTGGAATTGAACTCACAGAAATCCACCTGCCTCTGAGTCCCAAGTGTTGAAATTAAAGGTGTGTGCTACCATAATTTGGTACATTTTTTTTTTATTACTATAGCTCTGAAGTACAGTTTGCAATCAGGGATGGTGATGCCTCCAGATCTTCTACTACACAGGATTATTTTAGGTATTCTGGGTTCTATGTCTGTCCATATGAAGGTGAATATTGTTCTTTCGGGGTCTGTAAAGCATTGTGTTGAAGTTTTGATAGGGATTGAATTGAGTCTGGAGACTGCTTTTGGTAGGATGGTCATGTTTACTGTGTTGATCCTACCAATCCATGAGTATTGGAGACCTTTCCATTTCCGAATATTTTTAGTTTCTTTCTTCAAAGACTTACAGTTTTTTGGAGGCAAGTCTTTCAGTTATCTCGTTACAGTTACGCAGACATAGTATTTACTCAGAAAATCAGTAGCCTTCCTATATACAAATAACATACAGACTGAAAATGAATTCAAGGAAATAATACCCTTTACAATAACTACAAATAATATAAATTATCATATTATTATTTGACAATGTCTTTATGAAAGCTAGATAAATTAAATACAAGTTTGTAAGAAAATTCAGTAACTGCTACTGTGTGACACTTTTTATGGGAGTATGTGAATAAATGTCTAGTTATATAGAAAGTGAATCCATGAGACAATGAAGGAAGAAAAGAATCTATGGTGGTTTGAATAAAAATGGCCTCCATAATCATATACTTTTTAGCAATTTATCCCAATTTTATGGAATTGTTTGAGAAAAGTTATAAGGTATATGACAGGGGAGTTCCTATATTAAGACCCAGATAGGCAATTATATGAAGCTGTGAAATTGAAGTATGGATTGTCTTGGTGACCCCAATTTGTGTTGGACATGGCATCGACCTAGGAAAAATACAAAGGAGAACTGTATAGAAGTTGTGGTACCATTCCAATATTAGTAATTTTGGTATAGACACCAAAGCAGGAAGGGCAAAGCTATCTAAGACTTCTGACAATATTCATGGAGATATAGAAATTGGAATTCACTCTACTAGATTTCAAGTTTTCTTTGGTCAATTACTTTTTTACTTTGTGCTAAGTTTCCCCTTTTGAAATAATAATGCATATTCTGTGCTATATTGCCTTGAGTCATGGAAAGAAACTTTAAACTTTTAAGTAGTATAAAGACTTGAAAATGAGGATGTTTGAAGTTGGACTAAATTCATTTTATATTGCAGTATCTTCAGGAGCCTATGGGGACATTACGGTGGAACATGGTTGTTTGAATAGGATTGATTCCATAGACTTATATGTTTCAATATTTGTTCTCCACCTGGTAGGACCACATAGGCAGAGTTTTGTTGGAGGAGTGCCACGGGGCTAGGCTTTGAGGTGCTTTAATGTTTTCCACCATTCCCAGTACTTTTCTGCCTTATTGTTTGAACATGAGGCATAAGCCCTCTTGCTACTTTGCCTTTATTTTGCCTTAATAGTCTCTATCCCTCTGAAATTATAAACCCAATTAAATCAACTAAATGTTTTATTTAATACATTATCTTTTTCATGGTGTTTTGTCATTACAATAGAAAAGTAAACAAAATATTACCAAAGACCAACTTGGTGAATCAATGAAATTTATGTTAATTACTTATAGGAGTTTTGATAGGAACATAAGTCACTGAATGAAAGCAGCACTACCAAATCTCATTCCATCACATGAAAGCAGAAATCATTCAATGTACTTCACAGTTTTTAGACATCTCAATAGACTGTAGTGTCCTTTCCCCTTGATCTGAACATCTCCTAACAGCTTGGCTGGTCTCTGTTTTTTTTTTTTTTTTTGACATTTCTGAGTGGTCTGAAAGTTTTTAAGTACTACTTATAACTTTAAATGCTTGAGGAAGTAATGTCTAATAAATGCAATCAGATTTTGAGACTTCCTGGAGCTATTTTGGATATTTTACTTGCGTAACTTATCAAGTCTCTCAGCAAGACATCACGTTTCACATCCTCTTAAGAGTTATGTTACTTTAGCTTTCTGTAAACATTCTATGTCTTAAGAAATTTGAAACCTTTTATCATGAAGAGAACTGGTACACAACACCTGGTAATGACAGCATAGCACTAAGAATTCTGTACACGGATATGATATACTGTTTGTTTTGCCTGAGATTAAAGCAACAATCCCCTCAAAAGATAGCAGGGACATTTTGTTACTTGAATGTGTTTCCAATCTCCTTAGTGTCTACAAAACATTCTCCTCTACCCTACCTCATTTTCTTTAACATAAATACACACTTTTTTCTAGAATGGTAGTTTAAGTCATTTTCAATGTTTGTGTATGGTTACATCCAGAGAACAATCAATTATTGATCATGTGAGATTTCATAAACAAAGCCAAAAAGGCAGGGGATTAATCATTTATGTCTTGTTCAGCTTAAAAGAGCAGCAGGAAAGCAAAATATTGTTTACATTTCTTGGTCATTTTTTGCATGCTCAGCAAATATGTGTTTTATACAGTTAGATCCGAGAGCTGCTTGTACTTTCTACTGAGCCATTTCAAAAATATTATAAAGTGAGAATTACTGAGGTTCAAGTATATATGCAGAGAGTTTGGACTTTTGTACCCCTAAAAACCTTTACTCTACTTTCTTCATGTTATTTAAAATAATATTGAGGACGCTGAGTTCCTATCCTGTTTGTACTACCTTCATGATCTATAACTTTGAACAAGATTTCATTGAAGAATATTTTTGATACTTACCTTAAAGAACAAAGATAACAAATGAAACAATTTAATTGAATTATTTCAAGTTACACAATCATAAAAACCACATATAGAGACACAAATGCATACACACACAGCAGGACCATCAACCAGAGTTAAAACAAAGAAGTAGACCTAATTAGATAATATTTAATACAAAAATGATACTATGCATCTATTGTACTAAAAAAACCTTATTTGTAACAAAGAAATAAAGAGTATTAAATTCTTTTTAAAATGCTTGTTACCTTTATTTACATATTTCAATATTCATTTATATGTGGATGAATAAATATGTTTATCTTTTTATGTCAAGATGTGCTGTTGACAATGTATGTATATAAAAATCAGAACACAATATACATGAATAAATTCACTTCTACCATTATGTTCGGTCAAACAATTAAATTAAAAAAAATACCAAAAGATACCTTAAAATTCTGAGGCCCCTTAAAACACACACACACATACACACAGACAAAGCATAGAACTTAATTCAGTCATCCATGCAATGCTGCTATTTCCAGAGTTGATGCTGGGAATGTGCTTCAACTGAAAGAATGGTTATCTGTGGAAGGTAGATTTAACTGGGTCAAATCAAAAGTAGCCTAAAATCCATATGGCTGATAATGGAACACACAAGAAGTTTCTATCTAGACTTGTTGCTGCCACTTAAAACTAGGAAATGCTGTAGGAGTTGGGATGCCAAACATCTGATCCAGAATTGCAAGAGGCTGACAGATAATTTTTGATGTGAGAAAAGCTGGATGGAGGGGGGAGGACCTTGTACTTCCCACAGGGCAGGAAACCCTGACTGCTCTTCGGACTGGAGAGGAAGAGGAATAGGAGTGGGTGGAGGGGGAGAGGAGTGGGAGGACGGGGAGGGAAATGGAAGGGTGGGAGGAGGCAGAAATTTTTTTTAATAAAAAAAGGGAAAAAAAAGTGATGCTTTTCAACAATGAATGACATGAATTAGACAATTGGCAACCATGCTTCTATATCTTTTTGAATAGCCGCTCTATCTATGTATCTTCTAAATATTTCCCCAAGCTTTCTCATTCTTTAAATACAAAAATTAAAGAGAAAGGGGATTGAAGTCACATTATCAACTATCACATAAAATATACAGTAAAAACATATCTGACATACATATACAATCAACTTTTATTTGGATGGCTTGTAGATTTATGATATTTATCTATTTAACATTTTCTAATTTTATTCAAGAATTTAGTGATGTTGCGATTAAGAGAACTTGAGTTTTAATAAGAACATTTTGAGTACAAAGAAGTGGAGAAGAATAAAAAAAAAACCCCGGAAGACTAAAGTTGATAAATTTAGAACAATTATATTTAATAAGAACCTCATTAAATAGAGGTACAATTATTATATCTTTTCAAAAAAAATAATTTGCCAAGATTTTGAAAAACAGATGACTAGGAAATCCTACTTTTTATTCTAATATGATGTGTTAAGAATATACCTCAAATTTTCTGAAAGTCTATTTTCTGTATAAATAATATTGTAACTTAGGGATTACTGGACACAGATGCAGATGTGACTATCACTACTCCAGAATCTTGGCATCCTAATTGACCTCTTCAGGAGAAAAATGTTCAATTCCTAGGAATTGTTACTATATAAAGCATGAAATGGAATGAATGCTTAGGAACAGAAATACAGAGAAGATTACTGAGGACATATGTGGCTAATATCACAGAGAATTTTGTGGGTCATGACCTGCTGTGGCAATAGAATACCAAGATTAACATTGCTTCAGTCCCAGAAACATAAAATTCTGGGAAACATAATATAATGTGCTATAAAAAAAAAGGTTACCAGTTCAGTTATTCAGGCTGTACAATAAAACAAAACAACTAGCAAACCTTCAAAGTATCAATGATCCTACCTCTAAGATTATTAACCAAGGAAGCAATGTGGGTCAATGATCTTTAATAGAAGAAAAACTGTAAGTTTTAGAGCAGTTGGTACAGGTGCAACTCAGTTGTCACCATATTGGAGAATCCACCAGCTTTTGGATATCTCCTATGTTTGTTGTTAAGAAGGATGGTGACAGATATAAGAGCTGTCAACAAGTTAATTCAACCTATGAACCATCTAAAATTTAGAATTCCTTTGTATTCCCTGTTTCCTAAAAGATGGCCTCTTACATTTATGAATTTAAAAGATTATTTCTTCACTATACCCTTACAAGAAAAGGATAGAGAAAAACGTGTCTTCAAATTGCCTTTGTATAACAATTCTCAGTCTACTAGGGTATATCAATGGACAATCCTCCCACAGGGAATGATCAATAGCCATACCCTGTACAAATATATTGTAAGTCAGCCATTGAAATAATATGTACACAATTTCTTAAATCTATAATTTACTGTTCCATAGATGACAGTTTACTATCTGATTCTAATGCAGATATTTTAGAGAAAACATTTGAAAAAGTAAAGTTTTGCCTAAATGAGAATTACAAGTGGCTCTTGAAAAGATACAAAGAGGATAGTCTATCAATCACCTAGGTTATGAAATAGGTTTACAGAAAATTAGAATACAAAAAGCTCAAATTAAGAGAGATTGATTGCAAACTCTTAATAAACTTCAAAGATTTTAGGAAGACATTTCCAATCTATGACCCACTCTTGGGATAACACTAGATTTAATGATTCATTTAAACTAAGCCATAGATGGTAACAAAGACTTAATTATCCCTGGGGAATTAACAGCTGAAGCTGAGAAAGAATTAACTTTGGTTGAAGAGAAATTACAGAAAGCACATGTAGATTGGATGGATCCAAATCTAAATTGCATTCTAGTCATATTGCCTTCCAGAATTCCCCCTATAGGAATTTGCAGTGCACTTTACTTCTGATAAAATTTTAAAAATTATAGAAAGACAATGAACCCTGGCAAAGAGCTTGTGCTAATTTTTAGGAGAAATTAAAGTAGGGAAAATTAATAGGAATTATTCCAAAAATTAGAATTAACCTTATTAAAGGAACTACTTGAATTCTTTCCCACATTATACATGTCACAACAAAAACTGTAGCCCATAATTCTATACTGATGCAAATAAATCTGAAAAATTAGGTTACATCTCAGAAGATTTAAGGAAAATGTAACAAAGCCCTTATTATTCTGTCAAATAATCAGAATTATATGCCATTTTAATGGTGCTAAGGAATTTTAAAGAACCTCTCAGTATAGTTACTGAATTGTAATATGCAGAAAGAGTTGCTTTGCATATTGAAACCACTGAATTTATACCAGATAATACAGAATTGATTTTATTAATCACTCAGGTTCAAAATATAATCAGGAAAAGACTTTGTGCCACATACATAACACATATCCAAAACCGTATGGGTCTATCAGGTTCTCTAGAACAAAGAAATGCAGAAATTTATTGATTACTGATTGGAAATGTACTGAAGTCCTTAGAGTTCCATAAAAAACATCATGCCAATATCAAAAGTTTAAAGAAAGAGTTTTCTATTGCAAGTGAGGAGCTAAGGAAATCATAAGGAGATTTCATAATTTCTCTTTCTATAACCAAACACCACTACATGTAGGGAACACCCAAAGGGAACTTAAAGGGATACAATCTGTCAGATGAATTATTTCCTCTTTATAGAATTTGGAAAATTAAAATATGTAAAGCACACCATTGACACTTATTCAGGTTTTCAATGGGTACCTACTTTGAGCTCGGAAAAGGCTGATTCAGTAATCGTGCATTTATTAGATGTTATGGTCATTATGGATGTAGCTGCACAAATAAAGATAGATAATGATTTAGCATATGTCTCTAAGAAAATTAAACATTTTTCTTATTATAATATAAAGCATATTACAGGTATGCAAAACAATCCTACAGGTCAGGCAGTTATACAAAGATCAAATCAAACTACAAAGGATATGTTAAATAAACAGAAAATGATGAAAATACCCTCAGAAATAGAATGCATAATACTTATTAAACTTAAATTTTCTTAAAGCTAATGAGAAAGAAAAAAACAGTAGCAGAGAGACCTTGTATTATAGAGAAAACTTCTAAATTAAATCAGCCAGTGTCTTTTAAGGATGTATCAACCTTATAATGGAAACCAGTGGAAGTGTTTTTGTACTTGTTTCCACAGGAAAAGAAAAGCTATGGATGCCATCAAAATTAATAGAGATTCGGTTTTTGTGGTACCCTATCCTCTATAGGGTAAAATTATAATAACTAAATATATAAATATATTTCTCAGTATAATAAAAGCATAAATCACTTAAAATAAAATTTAGATTTGGAGGTGGATAATGGCTATCCTTCTCTTAATCCAAGCATCTTGTTAAAAGAAGCTATCTGATATGTGATGGAAAGAAGAATGAACTTAGGAAAAATTTTACTTGTCCCTATACCTATCTTTTTTTGCTATCATACCTTTCATTGATTATATGTCCATATAAATAATGTTTGTTTTCCACAATGAACAATACATTTTTCTGCCGTAATCTTTGAAGTTTCCAGAAAGAAGGTGGGGTTCCACAACAATAATTCCACATGGTTAATATGATGTCATGATGCTCATTGTGCTACATTAATATCAGGTTTGGGTACCAGCTGCTCAAAACGACTCCAACTTGGTTAACTGAATTAGTACACCTTCTTACAACGTTCTGACCAGAATATAAATAAGAACTTCAGGTAGGAACTTCAGAAAACCCTATCAACTACTCAGATTTCTAATTATACCATATAGTGATCTTGAAATTTAGCCATCATTTTAGTTTTATAATATCCCATAGACAGTACATCACCGCCAAGACTTCTGGAAGTAATTCTAGAAGACAGCGTGCCCTCTTTCATCAGTTTGTCCTTCGGATTATGGACATTAATTGGTGGTTTAGTATAACTATTATAGTGTTGGGGATTGGGTTAGAAATTGTGTAGGCTCAAGGATCTCTTTGATCAAAAAAAGAGAAATTTGATAGGATAATATGTACATTAGTGTGAACTTATACTAATAATAATAGTGAGCAATAGAGTGAATACTTGTGAGCTATTATTTATAGACAATTTATTTTGGTATAGTTTCTTGCATATTGATACAAATTCAAATCATATTTGTTATTTTAAATATGCTTCTACTTTTTTACAATATTTGTGCACCTATGCAAAGTTATTTTGTCATATTGCTTGTATGCATATTTCTACCTCTGTTTAAGACAAGTTGTATACTGATACAATTTTAGGATATATTTATCATATTGCACCATACATTTCTACCTCTTATCAAGATAATTACACATTGTTTACATTTTGAGGTCATTGTCTTCATTTGCTTTACAGTTGTTAAAAGTTTGGTAGTATTCTAATATGAAACCTTAGTCTTTATGTTACTGGTATTAAGAAATATAAGTCATTAATCACCCATATTTGTCATACATGTAGTTAGACTAATCATGCTCTTTAGATACATAGAGATTGTATTCCACATATATAGGTAATCTTCAACCACTTCAAAGAACTGTAAAATATGACATGTAAATAATTTAGGGTTCTGTTGACTTGAGACACAATTGCTCCTGGCAGCACCACTCTATTCCCAGGAGAATGTTGGGCACCAAAGACACTCACTTGCAGCTTGTTTTCTTCTTGGCAAAACTGGCCTTAATTGTCACCATAGAAGTTTCAAACAACAAGTGATGTAAACAAATATAGAGATATACAGCAACGTACTGGGCCAAGCTACCTGATAATAACTCAAGAAAAACAGAAGCAAAGGTGTCAAGACCATGATGGTGATACCCACAAAAACAGTTGAGCTGAACTAGTGAGACCTCAATAACTCTGAACTGATAGCATGCAAACCTGCATAGGACCAAATTAAGCCACTAAATGTGGGAGAGAGTTGTGAGGCTTGGACTCTCTGTGGAACCACAGGCAGTATTCTTTCTTTTTTATTTATTTATTTTTATTTTATGAGCATTGGTGTTTTGACTACATGTGTGTCTGTGTGAGACTGTCAGATCTTGGAGTTACAGACTGTTGTGAGCTATCATGTGGTAGGTGAGAATTGAACCCAGATCCTCTGGAAGAAAAGCCATTGCTCTTAACTGCTAAGCCATCTCCATTTTCTATGGTGCAATGCTATGATCAGCTTTAATGAAGGGGGTGGGACTAAGTCCAGCCCCAAATTAATGTGACAGACTTTGTTGGCATTCCATGTGAGTGATTACCTGTTGGGAGGACTTGTTGGGGGTTGGAAAATGGTCTATGCCTGGAGTCTGGAAGAGGGTTTATGGGAGAACTGTGGATGGAATGTAAAGTGAAATTAAAAATAAATAAATAAATAAAATGAATCTTTTACTAGTAAAATGAACCAAAACTCAAAACAGACAATCAAAAAACAATAAGAAATAAATGAAAAGTTTTGTGGTACTTTGCCTTCGCTGGAGTATGGTTGATATATTCAATGACACTACATTGAATAAAAACTATTTTTCATTTGCTAGAGAGTAGCAAATTTTAAATAGCTTCTTGTTTAGTGGTAGGCTCACCTGTCCACTTTTGCTTGTCAGTATTGGGACCCATACTGAGTTGAAGTTGCACAGATACTGTGCTTGTTTCCCTTCTTTGATTCCACATTTTCAAAAGTCCTGTTGTGTCTGGAAGATACGACTTTCTTGGGTCATACATCAGCTTTGACTGTTACATTCTTTTCACTTCCTGTTTTGCATAGAACCCTGAGTCATGAAGGGAAAAAGTGTGATGAAATTACACTATACTCTACAGTTTCACAATATATTGTTCAGTTGTGCATCTCTGCATTTATTCTCTTGTATTGAAAGAAGAAACTTCTCAAATGAGGATTAGTTGAGGCCTTGATCTGTTGTTTTTTGACACAGCTTTTTTGGGGAAGGTTCATGACACATTTCTCCTTATCCTGGATGAGGAACCTGTGACAGCCCTACAAACATGCCACCAAGTCCAACATTATTAACCAATGGTTAAAAAAAAAACAAAAACAACAACAACAACAAAAAAAACATATTCATAGCATAGAGATGGGAATCCCACATCTTTTTTTTTATATTATTATCTATTTATTTATTTATTTTGGTTTTTTGAAACAGGGTTTCTCTATAGCTTTAGAGCTTGTCATGAAACCACCTCCTTTAGACCAGGCTTGCCTCAAACTCACAGAGATCCAACAAAAATACCTGTATTTTTCCTATGTCTGACCTTTCAAAATAATAACTTTGTTTTAGAAAGGGGAAAATGGATTTTTAATCTGGCTATGAAACACAGGTATTTGTAGATAAAAGCAGATAAATGAGAGATGGGAAACACAATGTTAAAAATAGGGAAAATTCACAAAACAACTTTCTCTCATATATTTTCACCTAAGAACATTTGGAAACTTCTTGTTTGGTATATCCTAAATGGCAGATTCATGAATAGCAGGTACGTCTTTATTTCTGGGAGAACACTTTGAATAATATGTCAACAATATTTTCTCCTAGCAATTTATAGAAAATACATTTTTATAAGGGCAAAAATGTTGAACTCTGTATAAGATAAATGTGATCAACAAATTTAAGTAGTCAGGGGTCACTTTGATCATAGCAGGAGGTTATTCAAGGTCTTCAGATAATGCTTACTCTTTGAAAACACGGTGCAGTCTAACCTTGTATATTTGTCTCCAAAGATTGTTTAATGTTTTTTTTTAAATAAATTTTGTCTTTCTACTGGTAGACTATAGATATATTCTATAGTTTTTTTTCTATTTGTTACAAACGAATACTTGCTGAAGCATAAAACACAGATAAGAATCATTTATAATTAATTTCTTTATTTTTTATTTCTCATATTTTTTAAATTATAATATAATTGCACCATTTTCTCATTCCTTTTACTGTATCTAAACCCCACCCCTCTCTTTACTATCAAATTCATAGTCTCTTTTTTCATTGTTGTTGCATATATACATATAAATGTACAGATATATAGATACCAAAATATATACTGCTCTATCAGTTTAAAGGACTGACTGCTTTTGGACAGCTGATTAGTGTGATCTTTCTCAAGGAAGATTACTTCTTTTACACTCAGCGTGCCTTTGTTGCCTACAGTTCTTTGTTTATGGTTGAGGCCTCCTAGGGTTTTTCTGATCTAATTTGGAATGTCTTTTGTTTTTGCACTAGTTTATCTCTTCCCTTAGAAAAACAGGGCAGTAAACTTAAGGGAAAAAATTATGAAATTTCTAGAAGATGCAATATCACAGCAAATTCTTTAGTCCTATGACTCTTAAGAGTTGCAAATGATATTCTACCTTTTCTCCTGATCCTTAATTGGTTTTATTTTTTTTTTATTGAGAAAAGGAAAAAAAAAGTTTCCCCCTCCTCCCAGCCTCCCATATCCCTCCCCCTCCTCCAAGCCTTCTCCCATCCACCCACTCCTCTCCCCCTCCCTCTCCAGTCCAAAGAGCAGTCAGGGTTGCCTGTCCTGTGGAAAGTCCAAGGTCCTCCCGCCTCTGTCCATGTCTAGGAAGGTGAACAACCAAACTGGCTAGGCTCCCACAAACCCAGAACATGAAGTAGGATCAAAACCCCGTGCCATTGTCCTTGGCTTCTCATCAGCCCTCATTGTTCGCCATGTTCAGAGAGTCCTGTTTGATCCCTTGCTTTTTCAGTCATCGTCCAGCTGGCTTTGGTGAGCTCCCAATAGATCAGCCCCACTGTCTCAGTGGGTAGATGCACCCCTCGTGGTCCTGACTTCCTTGCTCATCTGCTCCCTCTTTCGGCTCCTCATTGGTACCTTGGGAGCTCAGTCCAGTGCTCCAGTGTGGGTCTATGTCTCTATCTCCATCCATCACCAGATGAAGGTTCTATGGTGATATGCAAGATATTCGTCAGTATTGCTTTTGGATAGGGTCGTGTCAGGTTCCCTATCCTCATCTGCCCAAGGAACTAACTGGGGACATCGCCTTGGGCTCCTGGCAGCCACTCTAGGTTCAAGTCTCTTGCCAGCCCTAAGGTGGCTTCCTTAACTAAGAATTGTGCTTCAGTGTTCCCCTATCTAGCCTTCCTTTATCCCAATCATCCTGTTTCCACAAGTTCCACCCATCCTCCCCTTCTCACTTTTCTCTCCCCATCTTCCCTTACCCCCAACCCACCCAACCCCCAAGATCCCACTTTCCTACCTGGCAATTTTGTATACTTCCCATAGGCAAGAGGATCAAATTTTGTTTTCCTTGGGTTCACCTTCTTATTTAGCTTCTTTAGGTACACTAATTGTAGACTCCGTGACCCTTATTTATGGCTAGAAACCAATTATGAGTAAGTACATCCCATGTTCATCTTTTTGGGTCTGGGATACCTCACTCAGGATAGTGTTTTCTATTTCCATCCATTTGCATGCAAGATTCGAGAAGTCATTGTTTTTTATCGCAGCGTAGTACTCTAATGTGTAGATATTCCACACTTTTTTCATCCATTCTTCCATTGAAGGGCATCTAGGTGGTTTCCAGGATCTGGCTATTACAAATAATACTGCTATGAACATGGTTGAACAAATGCTTTTATCATATGATCGGGCATCTCTTGGGTATATTCCCAAGAGTGATATGGCTGGGTCCAGGGGTAGGTTGATCCTGAATTTCCTGAGAAACCGAAACACTGATTTCCAAAGTGGTTGCACAAGATTGCATTCCCACCAGCAATGGATGAAGGTACCCCTTTCTCCACAGCCTCTCCAACAAAGGCTATCATTGGTGTTTTTGATTTTAGCCATTCTGACAGGTGTAAGATGATATCTCAAAGTAGTTTTGATTTGCATTTCCCTGATTGCTAAGGAGGTTGAGCATGACTTTAAGTGTCTTTTAGTCATTTGAACTTCTTCTGTTGAGAATTCTCTGTTCAGTTCAGTGCCCCATTTTTTAATTGGGTTAATTAGCATTTTAAAGTCTAGTTACTTGAGCTCTTTATATATTTTGGAGATCAGACCTTTGTCTGTTGCGGGGTTGGTAAAAATTTTTCCCAGTCAGTAGGTTGCCTTTTTGTCTTAGTGACAGTGTGCTTTGCTTTACAGAAACTTCTCAGTTTTAGTAGGTCCCATTTATTCAATGTTGCCCTTAATGTCTGTGCTGCTGGGGTTATACATAGGAAGCGATCTCCTGTGCCCATCTGTTGTAGGGTACTTCCCACTTTCTCTTCTATCAGGTTCAGTGTGTTCGGGCTGATATTGAGGTCTCTAATCCATTTGGACTTGAGTTTTGTGCACGGTGAGAGATATGGGTCTATTTTCATTCTTCCACAGGTTGACATTCTGTTGTGCCAGCACCATTTGTTAAAGATGCTTTCTTTCTTCCATTGTATACTTTTAGCTCCTTTATCGAAAATGAGGTGTTTATAGATTTGTGGGTTAAAATCCAGGTCTTCTATACGATTCCATTGGTCGACTTCTCTGTTTTTATGCTAGTACCACACTGTTTTCATTACTGTAGCTCTATAATAGAGTTTGAAGTCAGGGATGGTAATGTCTCCAGAAGATCCTTTATAGTACAGGATTGTTTTTGCTATCCTGGGTTTTTTGTTTTTCAATATAAAGTTGATTATTGTCCTCTCAAGATCTGTGAAGAATTTTGACGGGAACTTGATGGGGATTGCATTGAATCTATAAATTGCCTTTGGTAGAAATGCCATATTTACTATGTTGATCCTCCCAATCCAAGAGCAGGGGAGGTCCTTCCATTTTCTGGTATCCTCTTCAATTTCTTTCTTCAACGCCTTAAAGTTCTTGACAAATAGATCCTTTACTTCCTTGGCCAGAGTTACCCCAAGATATTTTATGCTGTTTGTGGCAATTGTGAAAGGTGAAGCTTCTCTGATTTCCCTCTCTGCTTCCATATCCTTTGTGTATAAGAGGGCGACTGATTTTTTTGAGTTGATCATGTAGCCTGCCACATTACTAAAGCTGTTTATCAGCTGTAAAAGTTCTTTGGTAGAGTTTTGAGGGTCGCTTACGTACAGTCTCATATCATCTGCAAATAACGAAAGTTTAACTTCTTCCTTTCCGATTCGAATCCCCTTGTTCAAATTATGTTGTCTTATTGCTATTGCTAGAACTTCATGCACTATATTGAAGAGATATGGCGAGAGTGGACAGCCTTGTCGTGTTCTAGAGTTTAGTGGGATGGTTTTGAGTTTCTCTCTGTTTAATTTGATGTTAGCTGTTGGCTTGCTGTATATTGGTATTATTATATTTAGGTATGACCCTTATATCCCTAATCTCTCCAATTCTTTTATCATAAGGAATGTTGGATTTTGTCAAATGCTTTTTCAGCATCTAATGAAATGATCATATGGTTTTTTTCTTTTAGTTTCATTATATGATGGATTACAATGATAGATTTTCATATGTTGAACCAGCCCTGCATCTCTGGGATAATGCCTACTTGATCCTAATGGATAATTTTCCTATTGTGTTCTTCATACGGTTTGCCAGCATTTTGTTGAGGATTTTTGCGTCGATATTCATGAGTGAGATTGGCCTGTAATTCTCATTCTTGGTTGAGTCTTTGTGCGGTCTTGGTATCAGAGTGACTGTAGCTTCATAAAAAGAATTTGGCAATGACTCTTCTGTTTCTATATTGTGAAATACATATAGGAGTATAGGTATTAGGTCTTCTTGGAAATTCTGGTAGAATTCTGCATTGAAACCATCTGGTCCTGGGCTTTCTTTGGTAGGAAGTTTTTTGATAACAGCTTCTAATTCTTCGCGACTAACAGATCTATTTAGGTCATTCACCTGGTCCTCGTTTAACTTTGGTATATGGTATTTATCTAAAAAAGTGTCAATTTCTTTTACATTTTCCAGTTATGTGTTATACAGGCTTTTGTAGTAAGATCTAATGGTTCTCTGAATTTCCTCTTTGTCTGTGGTTATGTCCCCATTTTCATTTCTGATCCTATTAATTTGCATATTCTCTCTCTGCTGTTTGATTAGTTTGGATAGGGGTTTATCAATCTTGTTGATTTTGTCCAGGAATCAGCTTTTTGTTTCATTGATTCTTTAGATTGTTTTCTGTGTTTCTATTTTGTTGATTTCAGCCCTCAGTTTGATTATTTCCAGTCTTCTACTCCTCCTAGGTGAGTCGGCTTCTTTTTTTTCTAGAACTTTCAGGTGGGCTGTTAAGTCTCCAATGTGTGCTTTTTCTGTTTTCTTTAAGTGGGCACTTAGTACTATGAACTTTCCTCTCAGGACTGCTTTCATAAGGTCCCATAAGTTTGAGTAGGTTGTTTCTTAATTTTCATTGAATTCATGAAAGACTCTAATTTCTTTTTTTATTTCTTCCTTGATCCAGGTGTGATTCAGTAGTTGACTGTTCAGTTTCCATGAGTTTTTAGGCTTTCTGGGGGTAGCATTGTTGTTGAATTCTAACTTTAATCCATGGTGATCTGATAAGACACAGGAGGTTACGACTATTTTTTTTTTGTAACTGTGGAAGTTTTCTTTTTTACCCAGTATGTGGTCAATTTCTGAGAAAGTTTCATGAGCTGCAGAGAAGAACGTATATTCTTTCCTATTTGGGTGGAATGTTCTATAGATGTCTGTTAAGTCCATTTGCTTCATTACCTCCATTAATTCTCTTATTTCTCTATTAGATTTCTATCTGATTGACCTGTCCATTGATGAGAGAGGAGTGTTGAAGTCTCCTACTATTAGTGTGTGCCATTTGATGGCAGCCTTGAGCTTTAATAATGTTTCTTTTATGTACGTGGGTGCTTTTATATTAGGGGCATAGATATTCAGGATTGAGACTTCATCCTGATAAATTGTTCCTGGTATGAGTATAAAATATCCCTCTCCTTCTCTTCTGATTGATTTGAGTTTGAAGTCAATTTTGTTAGAAAATAGTATGGCCACACCGGCTTGTTTCTTAGGTCCAGTTGCTTGATAAACATTTTCCCATCCCTTTACTCTGTGTAGGTGCCTGTCTTTGTGGTTAAAGTGTGTTTCTTGTAAACAGCAGAATGTTGGATCCTGTTTTCTTATCCAATCTCTTAGCCTGTGCCTTTTTAGAGGTGAGTTGAGCCCATTGACATTACGTGATATTAATGACCAGTGGTTGTTAATTCCAGTCACTTTTTTAGTAGTAGAGTTTTTGTGTTTTCTTTCTTTGAGTTGTGCTGGTGAAGGGTCTCTAGATGTTTGAGTTATTGTGGTCATTGTTGGACTCCTTGGTTTGTGATTTTCCTTCTATTGCTTTCTGTAAGGCTGGATTTGTGGCTACGTATTGTTTGAATTTGTTTTTATCCTGGAAAATTTTGTTTTCTCCATTTATAGTGAATGAAAGCTTGGCTGGGTATAGTAGTCTGGGCTTGCATCCATGGTCTCTTAGTTTCTGCAGTACATCTATCCAGGACCTTCTTGCTTTCATTGTTTCCATTGAGAAATCATTTGTAAGTCTGATAGGTTTGCCTTTATAAGTAACGTGGCCTTTTTCCTTTGCAACTCTTAATATTCTTTTCTTATTCCGTATGTTTTGCATTTTGATTATTATATGGCAAGGAGATTTTTTTTTTTTTTTTTTGGCCAGTCTATTCGGTGTTCTGTATGCTTCTTGAACCTTCAAAGCAATATCTTTCTTTAGGTTGGGAAAGTTTTCTTCTATAATTTTATTAAATATATTTTCTGGACAGTTGAGCTCTACTTTTTCTCCTTCTTCTCTCCCAATTATTCTTAGGTTTGGTCTTTTTATTGTGTCCCAGATTCCCTGAATGTTTTGTGATGAGAATTTGTTGGCTTTGCTGTTTTATTTGATCAGTGTGTTTATTTTCTCTATGGTATCTTCAGTGTCTGAAATTCTTTCTTCTATCTCTTGTAATCTGTTGGTAGTACTTGTCTCTGTAGTTCCTGTTCATTTACCCAGATTTTCCATCTCCATCCTTCCCTTGGTTTGTGTTTTTTTTCATTACTTCCATTTCATTCTTCATGTCTTAAAACACTTCCCTTACCTGTTTGATTGCTTTTTCTTGTTTCTCTTGGTTTTCTTGGGTATCTTTGAGCGCGTTTTTCATTTCCTCTACCTTTTTGTCTGTGATCTCTAATTGTTTATGGCTGTTATTCACCTCCTGTTTAAGGTCTTCTATTATTTTCATATAATTCACTTTTGAGTCGATTTCTTCTAATTCTTCTGGAGTAAGGTGTACAATTCTTCTTATTTCGGGATCTCTGGATTCTGGTGATGTCATGTTGCCTTTCAGGTTGTTGGAGGAATTCTTGCCTTGGCGCCTTCCCTTCTCTTCCTTCAAATCGAGCCAGGAGAGGCCTGGTGTTTTGGTCCAGTCTTTGCTGTGACTGACTCTCTGATTGTAACTCTTCAGTGTAGAAGCAGGAACCGGCCTGTCCAGATGGAACTTCTCAGCACCGAAATATAGATGCCTGGTAGTCCAATGACCCGCGGACAAAAGGGAGAACTTGGGGGGCAGGGCGGAGACGAGTAGAACACAGGATACCCCGTCCAGATGGAACTCCTCAGTACCTAAACAGGGCCACCAGGAATATTCTTAACCTGCATCCATCTCGGAGAGGAGAGCTATGGCGACTCCTGATCCTTAAATTTAAGAGTACTTTGTTGGTGTCTCTAACGACTCTGGCCTCCAAAACACTGCATTTTTTTGTTTGTGGTTTTTGTTATAGTATCAATGTTTAGTAAAGAGGAGTTTTCTTGATAAAGGATAAGGCCTACACTTATCTTTAATTATGCATTAGATATTGGGACTATAGTTAGACATTATACATTTTAACAATGTAGCTCTTGTTGTTCTCTGGAACACTGCCTTGGTTTCTATGGCCATGCATGTTTCCACTCTTGCTTGTCAGATTGTGAGCTCAACTAAAGAGCTGCTCATCACCAATAATGTATGCAAGCTTTACTACATATCTAGGGTTAATATCTCACGCTGTTCATAATTCTGGTGCATACACACTATAGCTGGGTAGGGATATTGGTTGTTTTCCTCCTTTGTGACCAATGTATGGTTGAATTTATAGCCTACTCAGGTGAGAACCTGAGACTCACTAGGCCAGGGCCTAGGAGAACGCCAAATACTTCTGTTTTATTAAAGGTTTGTAACAATGAAATGACACCCAAAGGCATTCTGCTAACTCATAAATCAGTGTATTGTTCAGCTGCCTTCAGAGTAGATTACTTCTGAAGAACTCACTGCACTTTGCACAGCCATGTGTCTCTGTATCTATTCCCATCTACTTCAGGAGTTGGAGAACTTGGAACACTCACTATAAATTTTCTTTCCTCATTGCACACAAAATCATACAAAAAGGGAGGTAGAAATATTGGAGGAGCCAGAGATAGGAAAAGGCACCAAGAAAAAGAAAAGGCTTTAAAAACCACCAGAATTGATGTACACCTGAAGTCACAAAAACTGGGAAAGATCTAAGACATTAGGGGCCCGAGCAGTGACAGCAGAAGTGAACACAACCTCCAGCCCTAATGAAGAAGCTAACTCAAATTGATAAACACTCACAAATGAAAGTGTAGTGTTCTTTAATGGAGTCTCACAGGGTAAACAAATCACAGTTAAGACAGTGCCAGTAAATATGCCAGTAATTAAAAGGCCAATACAAAACAAACTCAATAATATTATTGGAGTATTTTTGCTTGTTTTTTTCATTTGCTTTTTGCTTTGTTATTGCTGTTTTTGTTTAGTTTTCATATACCCATAGATATTTACCTTATATATTGTACTTTCTGGTTTGTTTTTATAGGTTTTCTCTGTATGTCTCTGTGGCTATATGTGTTATAATTTTTTTCTTTAAATATTTGCTTTTTCATATTTGGATTTGTTTTATCATTATTTCTTCTTTCTTTTCAGATACCTATTTTCTTTGCTTCATTCCTTCTTTCTCTTTCTTTCTTTATTTCATTTTTTATCAACAGTGATAATAGGTTTCTGTCTGCATCTCTTTATCCAATTGCTTTGCATCTATACACAGCAGTAGAATTTGTGGGTTAGTCAGTGACTCTATTTTGATTGACTTATTTCATTTGATGATCAATTTGCATGGACCAGCACAATATTATCTTAGTAAAGCAAATTTCTATACATTTGTGAAGACATTAGTAGAGCAAATTGAGATGTATTAGAAGTGCATTTGTGTTGCACAAACTTTAGTTTTCTTGCACATTTTAATGTGCAAGAGTTTCAAGGTTTTTTAAAAATAATAATGTCTCTCCTCCCCATCTGCACCCATTTCCATTTTTCTCAGGTGATCCTGTCTAATTTCCTTTTGGGGAATCCATTTGTTTTAGGATTCTCTCTGTTACCTAGCTTCTCTGATGTCATTGACTATAAGCTGGTTATCCTTTGCACAACACCTAATATCCACTTATGAGTGAGTACATACCATGTTTGTCTTGCTGGGTCTGGGTTACCTCTCTTGAAATGGATTTTTCTAGTTCCATTTCATTTGCATGCAATTTCAAAATGTCATTGATTTTTCTTCTCTCTGGTTAGTACTCCATCATGTAAATGTACCACATTTTCTTTATTCATTCTTCCATTGAGGGATATCAAGGTTGATTCCTGCTTCTAAATATTACAAATAATGTTATTATTACAGTTAAGCAAATGTCCTTGTGGTATAAATGTGCATCTTTTGGGTATATGTCTAAGAGTAGTATCTCTGGGTCTTGATATAGATGGGTTCCCAATTTTCTGAGAAATCACCATACTAATATCCCAATTGGTTGTACAACCTAGAACTCCAACCAGCAATGGAGGGGTGTTCCTGTTACTTTACATCCTTTTCAGCATAAGCTATCATTGGTATATTTTATCTTAGCCATTCTGACAGGTGTAAGATGTTATCTTAAAGTTATTTTGATTTGCATTTCCCTGATGGTTAAGGGTGATTAGCAATTCCTTAAATGTTTTTTATCCATTTGCAATTCCTCTGATGAGAATCCTATTTGAAAGAGGAGGTGGAGGAAATAAGGGGAGGGAGAAAAAGAACATGAAGGATGGTTGAGATGGGGGAAGGATAGAGAAGGAGAACAAATAAAGAGCTATTGATTGAGGGATATATTATGGGGCTAGTGAGAAACCTGGCTAGGGAAATTCTTAGGAATCCATAACAATGACTCCATTTAAGAACCTAAGCAATAGTGGAGAGGGTGCCTGAACTAGCCTTCCCCTGTAAACAGAATGAGGACTATCTTTTTTTTTTAATTTTTTTTTTATTGAGAAAAGGAGAAAAAAAAACATAAACAAAAAACAAGTTTCCACCTCCTCCCAGCCTCCCATTTCCCTCCCCCTCCTCCCACCCTTCTCCCCCTCCCCCCACTCCTCTCCCACTCCCTCTCCAGTCCACAGAGCAGTCCGGGTTCCCTGCCCTGTGGTAAGTCCTAGGTCCTCCCCCCTCCCTCCATATCTAGGAAGGTGAACATCCAAACTGGCTAGGCTCCCACAAAGCCAGCACATTAAGTAGGATCAAAACCCCGTGCCATTGTCCTTGGTGTCTCATCAGCCCTCATTGTTCGCCATGTTCAGAGAGTCCGGTTTTATCCCATGCTTTTTCGGTCACAGTCCAGCTGGCCTTGGTGAGCTCCCAGTAGATCAGCTCCACTGTCTCAGTGGGTGGGTGCACCCCTCGTGGTCCCGACTTCTTTGCTCATGTTCTCCCTCCTTCTGCTCCTCATTGGGACCTTGGGAGCTCAGTCCAGTGCTCCTGTGTGGGTCTCTGTCTCTATCTCTATCCATCACCAGATGAAGGTTCTATGATGATATGCAAGATATTCGTCAGTATTGCTCTACGATAGGGTCTTTTCAGGTTCCCAATCCTCAGCTGCCCAAGGAACCAACTGGGAACCTCATCTTGGGCACTTGGGAGACCCTCTAGGGTCAAGTCTCTTGCCCACCCTAAAGTGGCTCCCTTAACTAAGAATTGTGGTTCCGTGCTCCCCTATCCACCCTTCCTTTATCCCAATCCTCCTGTTTCCCCAAGTCCCCCCTCCTTCCCTTCTACCTTTTCTCTCCCCATCTCCCCTTACCCCCATCCCACCCCACCCCCAAGATCCCAATTTTCTCCCCGGCAATTTGGTCTACTTCCCTTAGCCATGAGGATAACTATATGTTTTTCCTTGGGTTCACCTTCTTACTTAGCTTCTTTAGGTTCACCTATTGTAGACTTCGTGACCCTTATTTATGGCTAGGAACCAATTATGAGCGAGTACATCCCATGTTCATCTTTTTGGGTCTCGGACACCTCAGTCAGGATAGTGTTTTCTATTTCCATCCATTTGAATGCAAAATTCGAGAAGTCATTGTTTTTTTTTTACCACAGCATAGTACTCTAATGTGTATATATTCCACACTTTCTTCATCCATTCTTCCATTGAAGGGCATCTAGGTGGTTTCCAGGTTCTGGCTATTACAAATAATACTGCTATGAACATAGTTGAACAAATGCTTTTGTCATATGATAGGGCATCTCTTGGGTATATTCCCAAGAGTGGTATTGCTGGGTCCAGGGGTAGGTTGATCCCGAATTTCCTGAGAAACCAAAACACCGCTTTCCAGAGTGGTTGCACAAGATTGCATTCCCACCAGCAATGGATGAGGGTACCCCTTTCTCCACAGCCTTTCCAGCAAAGGCTATCATTGGAGTTTTTGATTTTAGCCATTCTGACAGGTGTAAGATGATATCTCAAAGTTGCTTTGATTTGCATTTCCCTGATTTCTAAGGAAGTTGAGCACGACCTTAAGTGTCTTTTGGCCATTTGAACTTCTTCTGTTGAGAATTCTCTTTTCAGTTCAGTGCCTCATTTTTTAATTGGGTTAATTAGCATTTTAAAGTCTAGTTTCTTGAGTTCTCTATATATTTTGGAGATCAGACCTTTGTCTGTTGTGGGGTTGGTGAAGATCTTCTCCAAGTCAGTAGGTTGCCTTTGTGTCTTAGTGACAGTGTCCTTTGCTTTACAGAAGCTTCTCAGCTTAAGTAGGTCCCATTTATTCAATGTTGCCCTTAATGTCTGTGCTTCTGGGGTTATACATAGGTATCTTATTTATCATCATAGAATTTTCATCCAGCAACTGATGGAAGTAGATACAGAGATACACAACTAAACAATGGACTGAGCTTCTGGAGACCAGTCCAAAAGAGGGAGGAATGATAATATGAGCAAAGGTGTTGAGACCATATTGAGGATCCCCACTGACACAATTGTTCTGACTCTTGACTGATAGTGGGGAAATCTGCATAGGACCAAACTAGCCCTACTGAAACTGGCTAACAATTGTGTGATTTGGGGAGTCTGTGTGGACACTGACATTTGGACAAGAATTTATCCTTAATGCTTGAATTGACATTTTGGAACTCATTTGTTTTGCAGGGATACCTTGCTCAGCCTAGATATAAGGGGGTAGGGCCTTGTTCCTGCCTAAATGGGATGTGTCAGACTCTGTTGACTCCACTTGGAAAACCTTACCCTCTCCAAGGAAGGGCTGGTGGTCTGGAGTGGGAAGAAGTTGGGATAAGGGGAAGGACAGGGAGTGGGAGCTGGGGTAGGTATGTAAAATGTGAAAATATTGTTTAAAAAATGAATTTAATTTAAAAAGTGCTTAAATATAAAAATAATGTCTCTAAACTAAATAATAAAAAAATAAATTATTGTGTCTTCAAAATAGACAAAGTTAAAAAATAAGGGTGTCAACTAACACCAGGAATCTCCACTTTTTCTAAGAAATTGTGACAATTACTACTTCCATTTTTCATGAAAATTAAATGGAATATTCATCAGCCATTCAATGTGTACTCACATTCACAACACGCCAGGGAGGCTCCCTGTGTTCAGCATAGGCTTGAGCTGCATAGTTACTCTTCCTACTTCTGAGGTTTCTAGATTCATGGATAGAGAAGCTGCCAGTTTTTTAATTTACCCACATGCAGCTGGTCATTTTATATTTTTTAGCCTTCAGTCTTTAAAATAAATCTAGGTCCTTTCAGAGCTTTGAGCATATACATGTATTCACTTATATACATGTGTGTGCATGACATGTAGCTCTTTCTTTTGTAACCAGGTATTTACAGAAAAATCAACTTGAATAAGGACAAGTTTATATTGGCTCCCAGTGTCATGGTATATTCATATGTGGATGGAATGTAGAAGGAGAAATCATTGTTCCTAGATTATAACAATGTCTTCAGATTCAATAGCCTAGTGGATATACTGACATATCTATATCTACATAACACAAACACTGTAATTACATGCATACATTCATGTACATACATAGACACAGACCACACAGAGACATGCACTAACACACATCCTTGTAGTTTTTCTATATTTTCTGATTCTCTAAGGAATTTCAAGAACCATAATTTGTTTAACAAATGACTGCTAATTTTGTAAATAAGTCTAATCTCAATATTTGGACCCTTTGAAACTTGTGTTCAGAAGGAATTGGACAATAATGGAGAAACACCAATGAGCAAACCTAGGCTATTCACAACCTGATATGATGGGCAATTCAAGCAGAACTGAAGGAACCAAAACTACAATGAAATGTGTGGTGATTTTACATTGGTGATGAGATGTATGGTGGGTTTAAAAATGTTAACAAAGATGAAATTGAGATCACTCCTATTTAATTATAGGAAAGAAGATGTCCAAAATTTGTTCTTGTCTTGAGACTATGTGGGGAATGAGTTTAAAAGAAAAGACAAAGGCTGGAAAAATATTTCAGCTCTTAAAAGCACTGGATGTCACTGCATCATGCATGCTTTAATCCTGAAAAACTGACTGAGGCACAAGATTATGAAGAAATTCCACATGGATGCATACATACACACACACACACACACACACACACACACACACACACACACCTACACCCAAAGAGAGAGAGAGAGAGAGAGAGAGAGAGAGAGAGAGAGAAAGCTCAACAGTAAAGCAGGGCTCAAAAGGTACATGTTTTTACTTATGAATTGGCACCAACAATTCAAGAACCTGGAATGCATAGTACAAGAGGGAAGGGCCAGCTTGTCTCAGTGGAAGGTCTTTGTGTCTATGCAGAGGAGAAGTCTTACATTACAGTCATTCTGCAGAAGGAAGCTGTGGTTGTTATCCTTTGCAAGCACTGATCAGTTGTTTGTAAATGCTTGTACATGGACCAGCGAAAATTATTTTCATGCTTCCGAATATAACCCAGTCAGGATTTGTTGTTTTGTTTTCATAAGCCTGAGGCGTTGGTGTTTATCCATAATACATAGTAACTTAAGCTTTCATCATTCCTTGGAAATATAATCAATGTTTCTCCTGCTTCCTATAGGTTACTCTTCTTGTCATTCACAGGTATCTCGCTGCTGCCTGTAACTCCACACAGAGGAGAGTCACTGCCCTACTATGAACTTCATAGATGACAGGCACATAACTGCTAATTAAACATACACACCAGCAGAACACTCAGACACATAAAATAAGAATAAGAATATTTTAAGGTAAAAGATTAATTAATACAGCATAGCTTGTTTTGAGGTCACTTGCCATTTTTACTATGATATAGGTTTGATTACTAGCATTACTATTGGTTTGTTGAAGGAGCTGTGGGCAGGCCTGCAATTTTGTCCTGCCCGGTTCCCGCATGGCTAGTTTTACACCCAAAATAACAATACAAAAATTGTATTCATTTAAACACTGGTTGGTCCATTAGCTCTAGTCTCTTACTGGCTAACTCTCATATCTTGCTTTAAACCATATCTAATAATCTGTGTAGCACCACGAGGTGGTGTCTTACCAGGAAGATTCTAGTGTATGTCCATCTTGGGCTGGAGTTTCATTATGTGTGCCCTGGAGAGGAGCAGAATGACATCTGAGCTCATTTCCCTTCTTCCCAGCATTCTGTTTTGTCTATTCCACCTACCTAATTTTCTGACCTATAAGGCCAATCAGTTTTCTTTTTTGATTAACCAATGAAACAACAGATTGACAAATGACCTTTCCACATCATTGGTTTCTTCCAGTCATATCTATAGTAAGTATCTAAGGAAAAGCCATAAGGGCTTATGCTATAAAACCCTTAAAGTATGGTGAAAAAGCTAATGTAAAGTTGGGAGTAAGGAAGACATGGCTTTAGAAGTAATAAATGTTATTTTGATGGAAACAAGTTCTTTTCATGAATAAAGTAGGAAAATTGATTTAAGGGAATATCAGTAACTGCCCACACTCAACATCACATGCCATTCCAAGCATATGAGAAATAAATTCATTTGAAAGCATTTTATCTTGGGAGGAGAAGTGTAGACTACCCTGCATGCTATAGGAAACAATTTCTCCATGACATGTTTTCTTGTATTTTTCTTTTATTTATTCTATTTATTTTGATACATCCTGACTATAACATCACCTTCCTCCACTCCTCCCAGTTTCTCATCTTCTTTATCCCCCAAACTCATGGCTCTTCTTTTTCCTTCAGAAAAGAGCAGGCCTCACAGTGATATCAATTAAACATGCTATAGCAAGATGCAATAAGACTGGGTACAAACCTCACATCAAGCTGGACAAAGCAATCCAGTAGAAAAAAAGGGCTCCAAGATTGACCAAGAGTCTCAGAAACACCCCTATCCCAACTGGAGCAAGTTCCACAAAACACCAAGCTAAACAAACACAATATGTACACAAAGAACCCAGCAGCAGATAATGCAGGATCAAAAATTGCCTCTTCAGTCGCTGTGAGCTCCTATCAGCACTGCTTAGTTGATTCTGTAGTCCATGTTGTTCTACTGTCTTGGCTCCTCTGGCTTCTGCAATTCTTCCACCCATCTTTTTTAGGGTTTCCCAAATTTTGACTGTGGTCTCTGAGTCTGATCCCTTCAGCTTCCAGAGGAAGTCACTGAGGACAATTGACCTAGTGACTGATACATGGACTGGCACCTAACATGGGGGTTAAATTCATGAAAATTCCATTTGCTTAAGGCTTTTAGCTACCAGCTCAGGCTAGAGCTTGGATTGAAATGCCAGCTCTAGAAATCAGAACCCAAACCTAGCCACCTGGGTTCAGAAGAAGTACAAGTGCTCACAGCTCCCATCTGCCCAGCTTAGCTTCCCCTCCTGTTGCACCAATCCTTGCTGTCAGTCCATGGGGGACCCTCATGGCTTCTTGTGGCCCCACAAAGTTTCCTATATAGCTCATGCTCAACCAACTGAGCTAGAGTTACCAAATGACACCGATGAAACCAATTTGAGACAATAACATTCACATAAAATCCAAGAGAAATTGAGAAGGGATTTAAGACATAAAAGAACAGAGTTAAGTGTGACTTCTTGTTAGAAGCACTTTCACAGGTGGGCTCTGTTTTCTAGAGGCAAGCAGAAAGGATAAAAGGTAGACAGAGTAATAAATAAAAGAAATAATTTAAGTGTTCTAATCTGAGGTTCTCAAAGGAAAAGTAGATAAAAATCATAATGGGTCATAAAAAGATGGAAAACAAACAAAGCATCTGGATTAGGTATACTGTTGTGTTTTCTTTGAATTTTCTGACTGAAGAGAGACTTTTAGCTGCTAGTCTAAGTCAACATATATATATTAAAAGGTATTATATATATTAAAGGTATCTTGACTTCAAAATCTGAGTCTAAGTATATGTTACTTTGGAAAAGAAGTTTTGCTTTTGCTTCCACAGAGGATGGAAATGTGGATTTCTTTCAGGCTAATGTGGTTTGATGAAAAAGGACCCTCCAAACTCTGTGAATCCTAAAAATATTTCACCCAACAAACAGCAGGAAGAAGTTTGGAGAAAACAATTCACAAATTTCAATAAGTTGTTTCTAAATAGTTGTTTTTATTTTAAAAGTGTTGATTATAAATTGTTAATATTTACAGTCAATCTCTTTCTAAAGAACAAAAAGTGGACATAACATAAAATGAATATTTTACATTGGTATAGACTGGTTTATTGCTAAAAATTTAAGTTTAATTTTGTTATATGTACATTTCTCCTCTTGTTTAATGTATTATATTTATACAGATCATTTTAAACAATGATGCATAATTAAAATTATAATTATATGTATATTTCATATATATTTTACTTTTAATATAAAACTATAATTAAAAATACAGATAGCTATCTTGTATTTTTTGTGTAGTCATTCTTGTAGCCATGTGACTTAGGTTTTCTAGATGTTCAGATATATATTTCTGAGGGATAGGTATTCTTCAAACCTTTCAAACACTAACAGAATATGGCATTTAAAAGGTTTTAAGAAGTTAGCCTTTTCTTGAGAGTGAGTATGTATGCAACTGGCAACACCAATTATGTCAAGAGGATGGTTGGCATTAGACAGTCTCCTTATGGAGTTTGTTAGCCCTTTGGGCAAGAAATTGCTCTTGACTGGATTTCTTGATGGCATGCTGTATAAACTGGACATCTAGAACCCATAAAAATGACTGCTGAAAGTGCCAAAAGAAAGTGAGACAGTCCTTTTGGGTTCCTGCTTCCTAAAAGAATGTGCCAGAAAATCTAAAGGACATAGAAGAAAGCGACTGGCAAACTGCAAATATAGGTGACACAATATCGAATTTCCTGCTTCGTGGAAAAGTCTGCCAGATATTTTAGTCCTGTAGGCTAAAGATAAATACCCCAACATTACAAAAGAACTTTGGATGGACTGTCCTCCAAAAGCCTGATCTCACTGTCCATTCTAGAGATTTGGAAGTTGTTTATAAGGCACTTCCTCTTTACTTAGAGAATATTATATTCTTCTGACTTCTTTGTTGAAGTTGAAGACAGATATACTTTTCCTTAGCTACAATAAAATATAAATTAAATATGAAATTTAGAGTACAAAAGATAAAAGAGATGGTAGAATATTTTCTTCAATTTTGCCAGATATAAATAGACTAAATGTTGTAAATGTTATTCTTACATGATACCTGTTTTGTTATATCTAATTTTACTATGTTAAAGTTAAAATTTTCATTTTTATTTAGACATTAAACAAGAAATGATGTGGGATTCCACTCTGTATTCTGTGAATATATTTTATTACCATTGATTAATAAAGAAGCTTCCTTGGACTTTGCAGGGCAAATTATAGGTAAGCAGGAAAACTAAACTGAATTCAGGGAGAAAAAAGGCAGAATCAGTAAGAGGTGCCATGTAGCTCTCAGAAGAGAAAGATGTCAGTACCTTATCAGTAGTCACAGTTTCTTGGAAATACACAGATTAATAGAAATGGGTAATTTAAGATGTAAGAGCTAGCAATAAATACATCTGAGCCATCAATGAAATAGTCTTGCTATTAATATAGTTTTTGTGTGATTATTCAGCATTCAGATCTGGGAAGATGGGAAATGAATATGCAGTCTCATATTACAGCCATCAGTTGTCAATTTTAAATAATTTCTTTGTTAAGAATGTAATATCATATCCACATTCCATACTTAATATGGACATCATGTGTGGCTTGAACCCATGCAAGTCCTGCACATTCTGCACAGTTTCTTTGATTTCACATGTGTATCAGTCTTGTTGTGCCTGAAAGACACTAATTCCTTGGCATCAGTCACCTCTGGATCTTACAATCTTTCTGTCTTCTCTTTTGCATAATTCTCTGAGCCCTGAATATAGGGTTTTAATGAAGAAATAGCACATAGTGTAAAGTATTTAAAGTTTCTCATTCTCTATACATTGTACAGTTATGAGTATTTATATTATTTCTCATCTGCTGCAAGAAGTTTTCTGATAATAACTGAGAGAGACACTATATATGAGTATAGAAAAATGTTGATAGAAGTCTCTACTTATTGTTACTTTTCAACTTAATAAGAATGTTTGGTTTTTACCTAGGCCAATGGCCTATTTATCTCAGGTTTTTGGTGACCAAACAGTGACAGACATGCATTACATCTCATAGACTAACTCAGTCAGAGAGTGGTTGGTAATTTCTGCAATATTTGTGAAACTATTGTACCAGCACATCATGTAGTCATGTCTAGATTGTCAACAGCAGGGCATATAGCTGTACTACTGATAGCATGCAGAGTACCATCTATTAACATGAAAACTACTCATGAAAGACATTTGATCTATTTTGGCAATACACTGACTCCTCCTTTTGTATTAAAATATGCCAAGTATTGTTTTCAACCATTAGTTTGTGGAGAGCAACCAATAGCTTTGGCAATCACCTGAATTGTTTGGGGGTTTCCAATGGACTCCTTTGACTAGCAGCTCAATTATATGTAACCGGTTCCTCACACTGGAATTTTCACTTAGTAGTTTAAGATGTATAGCTGGCAAACTGCCTCTGGAGCTATCTGGTGACCAGACTTAGATTCCTTTGCAAATGTAAATATTCTAAGAAATTTGTAGAACAGTAGGTTCCCAGATGACTCTAAAATGACATTTAGAATTAGTTGTTCATCCTTGTCTTGTTTTCTTTCAACCATTCTTCCACTCACTGCATTTACCATTACCAGTCTATTCTTTTAACTACATACTATATTACCCCTCTTTGGTAGATACTGCCCTGTCTCCCACACCAGAGTCCTTTATTCTCTAATTACATACATTTTAACATGCTTATCAAAGGCTTAAACATTAACAACCACAAGTAACATATATAATGTTTGAAATTTTGGTTCTATATTACCTTACTCAGATGATATTTTTTCAGGCTCCAACCATTTACCTTACAATCTTATGATCATGTATTTTTAACAGATCCCATATTTTTCCATTGTTTAAATGTATAATTTTTCTCCTAATGAATACATCTGATGATGGGCATTAAAGCTGTTTCCAATTTTTTACTATTGTAAATAAAGAATCAATGAACATTGTTGAATAAGGGTCTCTGCAGTAGTATGTAAACTTCTTTGAGTACTTGACCTAGAATTGATTATATGGATTTTGAGGTAGAAAGGTTCCTATCTTTCAGAGTAAAGTTGGCAATAATTTCCACAGTGTCCACAAGTTAGCACTCTCATGAGCAATGGATGAGTCTTTACCTTATTCAACATTCTTAATGGAATGGCATTTTATTTGTCTCCTTGATCTTTGAAATTCTGATCAGTATAAGACAAAATCTCAACTTAATTTTTAATTACATTTTTACAATAATTAAGGATTTTGAAGATATCTTTAAGTGCCTTTTAACAAATTGTGCTTCATCTTTTGAGAACTGTAGAGTTCTGCACACTATTTACTATAGTTATAAAAAGAGCACAGATTTGGCATAAAAATAGACAAAGTCATTAATGGAAATAAATTAAAGACAAAGGAAAGTTCACCAAATAAATAAATAAATAAAAATAAAAAAAGAGACACCATGACCAAGCCAACCCTTAATTGTAATTGGGGAATTGCTCACAGATTTTGGTGGTTAATCCATGACCATTATGGTGGGAAGCAGACAGACATGTCTCTGGAGCAGTAACTGAAGGCTTTGTACCTTGTTTCCTGTGTAGCATGAAGAGAGAGGCACTAGTACTAGAGTGAGTGACAAACTTCTTCCAACGGTATTAAACCTAATCCTTCTCAAATAGTTTCACTCCTTTGTGCCTAAGCATTCAAATATACTAGCTCATTAGGCCCTTCTCACACAAATCCCAAGGCACTTTTGAGCTTTAGGTACTGTGGAATATACTCAAATCACTCCAGTTATAGTGCCTAAAGTTGACTTGTATTTCCTGCTGCATTCTCACTTGCTCACATCTAGTCATTAGACAAGGTAGCGATACCAGCCACACTTGTTTTCATGGAATATAAAAATTTCCATGATGGCTCTACTTCTTTAGCATGTCTTACATTTAAGAACATTCCTCTTAATCTTCTTCCTATACATTAATCATAGAATCAAAATGATTGTGCTTCATGGTTTCATGGATTTTTACTTCTGAACCTCTGCCATTACTCTCTAATTTATGGTTGTCTTAATAAGGTCAATGAGCACTGCTTTTCTTTCAGATTCTGCTTTGTATAAAATCATGGAAAACATAGTGATACCTTAATATAAGCTATTATATCATGAAAGTTTACTATTGTTGTTGTCTAAAATTTTTGTCTCCACTCAGACTTGTTCCAAAAATAATGCATGTAATTTAATCATCCTGTTCAGTAATTAGTGTTTGTTTTGTCTTATGAGGCTAACATACTTGATGAAGAATTGGAATTACAATTCCACATTTAAAAAGGAATTGGAGTCTCTAGCAATTTATTAAGCATTCTACTTTTTTCCAAATACTGCTTCATTCAATGTTCCTGTTCATGTAATTACAATATGATTATTCCATAAACTAAATTTATGCCATCTCATTCTATTATGGGAGAATGCATGGAGCTTGTGTTTTCGCTTGGGAGTTCACATCTTATGAAAGCATATATTCAAACATCTTTCAAATGCTTATTTAAATAAAAACTGCCCCTGATATTATCCTTAATTTTCTGTATTGAAAGAGAACAGGTAATTTAACCAATATGAACTAATCTATTTTGTTCCACCATTAAGGAACACACTAAATAAATAAATAAATAAATAAATGTTATGTCACAAAGAAAATACCCAAATCATTTAAAGGCCAGGACTGGATTTCAAGTTCCTTCTTTTTCCAGTGCAATCTATCACAGTATTAAAACACTATGTCACATTATTATTTTTCCTGTTTTCTGAAATAATACACCCATTTCTTCTTATTTGTTTTTCTTTGAGTCATGATTATTCCTTAGAATATATAATGCAAATTTTAAGTAAAGTTATCTCAAGTGTGCCCACTTTCTGCACATTGTCCTCTTCAAAAAGTTCAGGAAATTTCAGGGAAGAGGAGGCAGAAAGAGTGTAAGAACCAGAGAGGTGATAGATACACCCTCTGATTCAACACAAGCAAAGCTCATATGAACTCACAGAGACCGATGCAGTATGTACAGGGCCAGCATGGCTCTGCCCCAGATCCTCAGTGGGTATGGCTTCCAGCTTAATGGTATTATGGGATGAAGAACTTCAGAGAGATCCACTTCAACTAGGAAGCAATGAATTAAATAAAATGCTATTATTTTAATGGCTATTTTGTTTATTATTTATTTTTATTTTTCCTTTTATTAAAAATAGTTTTTTTTCCTCATAATATATCCTGATTATGGTTTCTCCTCCTCCTCCTGCTTCCAATTCTGTCCCCAGTGCCAAAAATTCCTCCAACAATGACACTCTCCCTAATTATTTCCAAACAGTTCCATCAACTGGGAGCCAAGTATACAAATACATAAGCCAAGGGATCATTTTTATTCAAACCACCAAAGATTATCCTGGAATTCGAGATACAAGTGGTTTTGAGACTTGCTTTATGGGTGTTCAACACCAAGCTCAAGTCTTATGCTAGAATAATATATACCCATCTTAACCACTAATTAATTATAATAATTATATTTTATATAATAAAAATAAAATATGTATCAAATATAATTATACACATTTCATATATTATTTATATATTATATTATATGCCTTATTATATATCATATACCATAACATATTATATCATATGACATAATATGTGATTATATATACTTTTAATTAATATATTTTTATAGGCATTAATTATAATAATAGTTATTTTTTCATGGAATTTGTGAGAATGAAGAGATGAAGACATATAAATGAAACAATGTTCTCAGATTTTGTTTTTGTAAACTATATATTCCTGTTGTCTTAAGAAATTCTTAGCTGGGTGGTGGTGGCACACACTTTTAATCCCAGCCCTGGTGAGGCAGAGGCAGACAAATCTCTGTGAGCTAGAGAACAGCCTGGTCTGCAAGAGCTAGTTTCAGGACAAGCTCCAAAGCTACAGATAATCACTTTTTGAAAAAAACCAACCACAAAAACAACAAAAAGTTATCATGTTTATGTAGATTTAGGTGTGAAAATATGAAGATCATTACTTTATCACATATACCACCAATTCACACACATCTACTGTTTTATTTTATTGCGACAAATAGTCTCTTTGTAAAACTTTGCATGCATGTGTGTTTATGTTCTCATTCATGCATATTTGCACAAATACACCATATCAAGTAAAAATATTATTTGTCTTCTTACATCTTATAAACCCAATAAACTATGTTCATACAGAATTTCCTTCTAGCAAGTATACTTTTATTGAAATGGAACTTCAATCAGGAAACAAATATGAATACATAGAACTTGAAAAGAAATTGATAAATTCAATTAATGAACACAGCATATTTACAGAACTATCAGCCTTTTTCTAAACAGTACACTGAATTTCCTGTCTCTCTTTACGTTTTGTTTTTGCTTGTTGGTTTGATGTCAGATGCTATTAAGATAGCAGCATTATAAATTACATTTTAAGAGTTCTGTGAAATTCTAGATAAATGCTTTCATGGTACCTAATTTTTAGCATCTGCATGTTCCCTGTTTTAGATGATAAAATGTAAAAAAGTGTCCAAGTGTTATAATGAGTAGCAATTTTCACACTTAATGACAGCATTAAAAATGATAAAAACTCAGGATTCTGTTGGTATATACTATTTATTGTTAAACCACTGCACAATCAAGTAATCAACATTTCAGTTATATGTGAACATACCATAAGGTCAGATGCAAAGCCCAGGATAAGTGAGTATGTGATGAAAGGGGGCCTGCACAGTAGAATGTGGTAATTTATCAACTCCATTCTTCCTTTATCTTTGTTTTACCTATCTTGAAACTTGTTCTTTTAATTAAAAGTAATATATCTTCTTTTGTTTACCTGACAAATATGTCTTCCCACAATGAATATAAAATAAAAGAATAAGTTTAAAGAGGACCCAACACTTTAGCAGAAAGGTAATTAAAAAGGTTTAAAACTTTAATTGCTTCTAAGAGTGGCAAAATGCTCGATAATAAGAAAACCCCCATGAAATGTGAATTAGTGAATTTGTGCTTCTCTTATTGTAGTTGTTAAAGTTTTTAGCAAATAACAAATTCATGTCTTAGATGATTCTAAAAATGTATCAGTGATGTGGTCATTCCAAAAAAAGTCTCTCCAATTGTTTGTCTGATGCTTAAAAGTCAGCCCTGAAAACACAGATACAAGTAATTGTATACTGACATGCATACAAAATCAATTAATGAAAAGTGGGCCATTTTTGATGTAGGAAAGTTTTACATGGAAGGTGCTTTTGGAGGGCAGAAAAGGGAAGGCAGAAATACAAATAAACTTTTATTTCAAAAAAAAAAAACAAAAACATCACGAAAAATACAAAAGTTTTATTCTACAAAACTGAATCTCAAAGAACAATTATCAATGCAAATATATTAAAACCATAGTGAGTGAAATATAATTATTATCCAGTTAAAAAGGTCAAATTTTATAATAAGACGTTTCTACATTTTAAGGTTATTATAGGCAACAGAGAAATATAGTAAAATTAACACAAAAAAAAATAAGTTTTAAAAGTTTTTATTATATTACCTACATCTCTAAACATATTTAGATTTATGTACTTTACTTCATGATATATACTTATATTACAAAACAAAAGATTATCTTAACTTGCCATGGTTCTATATCAAAAATAATTCAATTCCAGAATTCAGTGCTCTTGCCTAAATCTTCTCTCAGCTTCATCATTCCCCAGCAGGTCAAATTAGGGCATGAAATCATTTCTATATATTATATATTTATGCTGTATAATGATGTTGGATTTTTTTGACAGTTGTATTGCATGAAGGTAAAATAATATTCTTAATTTCATGATATTGTTTATATAACTATACTTTGTTACATTAATTAACATTAAAATGTCTTTCTGGATCTTGATTACCATATTCAGAATGACTGTTGCTATTTACATCTGTTTACCTAAAAATTTAATATGTTCGTTTTTTCTTAACAGCTGAAAATATTACTTGGTTTAAATGAAACACATTTTCATTATCTAGTAAACAGCTGATAGACATCTTGGTTTTTTCCAATTTCTGCCTATTATTAGTAAAGCAACAATGGAAATGATGTGCATGTATCTCTGTGCTGTACAGTCCTTTGGAAGAAAGCCCTAGAATGGCATAGCTGTATCCAGAGAAACTGCCAAACTGTTTTCTACAAGAGTTGTAACAGCTTGCACTCCCAATAACATTCAGTAAGTGTCCCCCTTTCCTGGCATACTTGTCAGCATCTTTTGTCATTAATTCTATTCATCTTTTTAATGTAATTGAGGCAAAAAGAAATATCAAAAATTTTTAATTACATTTCCTCGATGGCTAGTACAATATGCATTTTTATATGTGTCTCATTTATTAGTGTTTAATCTTTTGAGAAATAATTGTTTAATTTTATGCCTCATTTTTCATTTGGGGTATTTGTTTTCTTGATGTTTAGTTTTTTTATTATCATATATATATTCTAAATATTAATTCTGTTTCACATATATAATTAATAAGATTTTAACACATTAACCTTCAGCTTGCCCAGCAGGGTCTCCTGTGCATTACTAGACCCCGCCCTGCCTGCCACCTTCTTCCTTTTGTCCACAGCTCATTGGGCTACCAGCTGTCCCTGTTTAGATGCTGAGGAGCTCCATCTGGACGGGTGAGTGTGTGCTATCCAGGGGCGGATTGTCCCGGAAGAGAGCACAAACCCCCCTCCCCCAGCTCCTTCTGCAGGGCTGTCTTTCTTACACACAACCCCCCCCCCCCCCCAAGCCTGCTTGGTCTGCAAGGTCCTTTGCTCAGGAACAGGTTTCTGCTCCTACACTAAGGCTACCCACCCAGAGCAGTGAGTGCCTGCCTACTGGGCAGACCGCAAGGACCCCCAAAGGGAGCACAGGCACCTTCAACCTGCGCGGCAGGGTCTCCTGTGTTCTACTCGACCCAGACCTGCCCCCCAAGTTCGCCCATTTGTCCACGGGTCATTGGATTACCAGGCGTCTATGTTTCGGTGCTGAGGAGTTACATCTGGATGGGACGGTTCCTGCTTCTACACTGAGGAGATACACCCCGAGTGTCAGTCACAGCAAAGTCTGGACCAAGACAACAGGCCTCTTCAGGCTCGATTTGAAGGAAGAGATAGGAAGGCGCCAATGCAAGAATTCCTCCAACAACCTGAAAGGCAACATGACATCACCAGAATCCAGGGATCCCGAAATAAGAATTGTACATCCTACTCAAGAAGAACTAGAAGAAATCGACTAAAAAGTGAATTATATGAAAATAATAGAGGACCTTAAACAGGAGGTGAAAAACTGCCATAAACAATTAGAGATCACAAACAAAAAGGTAGAGGAAATGAATAAATCGCTCAAAGATACCCAAGAAAACCAAGAGAAACAAGAAAAAGCAATCAAACAAAGGTAAGGGAAGTGGTTCAAGACTTGAAGAATGAAATGGAAGTAATGAAGAAAACACAAACCGAGGGAAGGATGGAGATGGAAAATCAGGGTAAACGAACAGGAATTACAGAGACAAGTACTACCAACAAATTACAAGAAATAGAAGAAAGAATGTTAGACACTGAAGATACCATAGAGAAAATAAACACACTCATCAAAGAAAACAGCAAAGCCAACAAATTCTCATCACAAAACATTCAGGGAATCTGGGACACACTAAAAAAAACCAAACCTAAGAATTATAGGGGTAGAAAAAGGAGAAGTACAGCTCAACTGTCCAGAAAATATATTTAATAAAAGTATAAAGGAAAACTTTCCCAACCTAAAGAAAGATATTCCTTTGAAGGTTCAAGAAGCATACAGAACACCAAATAGACTGGAACAGAAAAAAACATCTTCTTGCCATATAATAATCAAAACACGAAACATATAAAATAAAGAAAGAATATTAAGAGCTGCAAAGGAAAAAGCCCAAGTTACTTATAAAGGTAAACCTATCAGACTTACACCTGACTTCTCTATGGAAACCATGAAAGACAGAAGGTCCTGGATAGATGTACTTCAGAAACTAAGAGACCATGGATGCAAGCCCAGACTACTATAATCAGCCAAGCTTTCATTCACTATAAATGGAGAAAACAAAATTTTCCAGGATAAAAACAAATTTAAACAATACATAGCCACAAAACCAGCCGTACAGAAAGTAATAGAAGGAAAATCACAAACCAAGGAGTCCAACAATGCCCACAATAACTCAGACATCTAATGACTCTTCACCAGCACAACTAGAAGAAGGGAAACACACAAACTCTACTACAAAAAAAAAAAAAAAGATAAAATGACCGGAGTTAACAACGACTGGTCATTAATATCACTTAATATCAATGGACTCAACTCACCTATAAAGAGGCACAGGCTAAGAGATTGGATACGAAAACAGGATCCAACATTCTGCTGTTTACAAGAAACACACCTCAAACACAAAGACAGATTTCTACTCAGAGTAAAGGGCTGGGAAAATGTTTATCAAGCAAATGGACCTAAGAAACAAGCAGGTGTGGCCATACTAATTTCTAACAAAATTGACTTCAAACTAAAATCAATCAGAAGAGATGGAGAGGGACATTTTTTACTCAAACAGCAACAATTCATCAGGACAAAGTCGCAACCCTGAATATCTATGCCCCTAATATAAAAGCACCCACTTACGTAAAAGAAACATTACTAAAACTCAAGGCAGTCATCAAACCACACACACACTAATAGTAGGAGATCTCAACACTCCTCTCTCACCAATGGACAGGTCAATCAGACAGAAACCTAACAGAGAAATAAGAGGATTATGGGGGGTAATGAATCAAATGGACTTAACAGACATCTATAGATCATTCCACCCAAACAGGAAAGAATATATCTTCTTCTCTGCAGCTCACAGAACCTTCTCGAAAATTGACCACATACTCGGTGACAAAGCAAACTTACACAGTTACAAAAAAAAAATTAGTAACCACCTGTGTCTTATCGAATCGCCATGGATTAAACTTAGAATTCAACAACAATGCTACCCCTAGAAAGCCTACAAACTCATGGAAACTGGATAGTCAACTACTGAACCACACCTGGATCAAGGAAGAAATAAAGAAAGAAATTAAAGTCTTTCTTGAATTCAATGAAAATAAAGATTCAACATACTCAAACCTATGAGACACTATGAAAGCAGTGCTAAGAGTAAAGTTCATAGTACTAACTGCCCACTTAAAGAAAACGGAGAAAGCACACATTAGAGACTTAACAGCCCACCTGAAAGCTCTAGAAAAAAAAAAAGAAGCAGACTCACCTAGGAGAACTAGAAGACTGGAAATTTTCAAATTAAGGTCTGAAATCAACAAACTAGAAACACAGAAAACAATCCAAAGAATCAATGAATCAAAAAGCTTGTTTTTGGAGAAAATCAACAGGATTGATAAACCCCTATCCAATCTAATCAAGCGGTGGAGAGAGAATACACAAATTAACAAGATCAAAAATTCAGAAAATCATTAGATCTTACTACAAAGCTTATATGCCACAAAATTGGAAAATGTTAAAGAAATGGACACTTTTTAAGTTAAGTACTATATACCAAAGTTAAACCAGGACCAGGTGAACAATCTAAATAGAACTGATAGTCGCAAAGAATTAGAAGTTGTTATAAAACAATCTCCCTACCAAAAAAAGTCCAGGTCCAGACCTTTTCAATGCAGAATTCTACCAGAACTTCCAAGAAGACCGAATACCTATACTCCTAATGTATTTCACAATATAGAAACAGAAAAGTCATTGCCAAATTCCTTTAATGAAGCTCCAGTTACCCTGATACCGAAACCGCACAAATACTCAAACAAGAAAGAGAATTACAGGCCAGTCTCACTCAGGAACATCGATGCGAAAATGCTCAATAAAATACTGGCAAACAGAATCCAAAAACACATGAGAAAAATTATCCATTATGATCAAGTAGGCTTCATCCCAGGGATGCAGGGCTGGTTCAACATACGAAAATTTATCAGTGTAATCCATCATATAAATAAACTGAAAGAAAAAAACATATGATCATTTCATTCGATGCTGAAAAAACATTTGACAAAATTCAACATCCCTTTATGATAAAGGTCTTAGAGAGACTATGGATACAAGTGTCATACCTAAATATAATAAAAGCTATTTATAGCAAGCCGACAGCTAACATCAAATTAAATGGAGAGAAACTCAAAGCCATCCCACTAAAATCAGGAACACGACAAGGTTGTCCACTCTCTCCATACCTTTTCAATATAGTGCTTGAAGTTCTAGCAATAGCAATAAAACAACATAAGGGGATCAAAGGGATTCGAATTAGAAAGGAAGAAGTTAAACTTTCATTTTTTGCAGATGATATGATAGTGTATATGAGCAACCCCAAAAACTCCAGCAAAGGACTCCTACAGCTGATAAACACCTTTAGCATTGTGGCAGGATACAAGATCAATTCCAAAAAATCAGTTGCCCTCATATACACAAAGGATAAGGAAGCAGAAAGGGAAATCAGAGAAGCATCACCTTTCACAATAGCCACAAATAGCATAAAATATCTTGGGGTAACTCTAACCAAGGACGTGAAGGATCTATTTGACAAGAACTTTAAGTCCTTGAAGAAAGAAATTGAGGAGGATACAAGAAAATGGAAGGATCTCCCTTGCTCTTGGTTTGGGAGGATCAACATATTAAAAATGGCAATTCTAGCAAGGGCAATTTATAGATCAATGCAATCCCCATTAAAATCCCAATGAAATTCTTCACAGATCTTGAGAGGACATTAATCACCTTTATATGGAAAAACCAAAACACCAGGATAGCCAAAACAATTCTATACAATAAAGGATCTTCTGGAGGCATTACCATCCCTGACTTCAAACTCTATTACAGAGCTTCAGTATTGAAAACATCTTGGTATTGGCATAAAAACAGAGAAGTTGATCAATGGAATAGAGTAGAAGACCCAGATTTTATCCCACACCTGATTTTTGATAAAGGAGCTAAAAGTATTCAATGGAAGAAAGATAGCATCTTCAACAAATTGTGCTGGTAGAACTAGTTGTCAACCTGTAGAAGAATGAAAATACATCCATATATATCGCCATGCACAAAAATCAAGTCCAAATGGATTAAAGACCTCAATATTAGGCTGAACACATTGAACCTGATAGAAGAGAAAGTGGGAAGTACTCTACAACATATGGGCACAGGAGAACACTTCCTACGCATATCCCCAGCAGCACAGACATTAATGACATCATTGAATAAATGGGACCTCCTGAAACTGAGAAGCCTCTGTAAAGCAAAGGACACTGTCACCAAGACAAAAAGGCAACCTACTGACTGGGAGAAGATCTTCACCAACCCCGCAACAGACAAAGGTCTGATCTCCAAAATATATTAAGAAATCAAGCAACTAGACTTTAAAATGCTAATTAACCCAATTAAAAAATGGGGCACTGAACTGAACAGAGAATTCTCAACAGAAGAAGTTCAAATGGCCAAAAGACACTTAAGGTCATGCTCATCCTCCTTGGTGATCAGGGATATGCAAATTAAAACAACTTTGAGATACCTTCTTACACCTGTCAGAATGGCTAAAATAATAAACACCAATGATAGCCTTTGCTTACGAGGTTGTGGAGTAAGGGGCACACTCATTCATTGCTGGTGGGAATGCAAATTTTTGCAACCACTTTGGAAATCAGTGTGGCGATTTCTCAGGAAATTCGGGATCCACCTACCCCAAGATCCAGTAATACCACTCTTGGGAATATACGCAAGAGATCCCCTATCATATGACAAAAGCATTTGTTCAGCTATGTTCATAGCAGCATTATTTGTAATAGCCAGAATCTGGAAACAACCTAGATGCCCTTCAATGGAAGAATGGATGAAAAAGGTGTAGAATATGTACATTTTAGAGTACTACTCAGAGTTAAAAAACAATGACTTTGCGAATTTTGCATGCAAATGTATGGAAATAGAAAACACTATCCTGAGTAGGTAAGCCAGACCCAAAAAGAGGACCATGGGATGTACTAACTCATAATTGGTTTCTAGCCATAAATAAAGGACATTGAGCATATAATTTGTGATCCTAGAAAAGCTAAATAAGAACGTGAACCCAAAGAAAATATATAGTCACCCGCCTGGATAAGGAAAACTGACAAGTTTGCAGGGCAAAACCCGTGAATTTGGGGGTGAGGTGGCATGGGGCTAAGAGGAAATGGGGTGAGAAACATGAGAACGGGAAAATGAGGGGAGCTTGGGGGAATGGGATGGTTGGGATAAAGGAAGGGTGGACACGGGAGCAGAGAAATATATATCCTAATTAAGGGAGCCATCTTAGGGTTGGCAAGAGACTTGACTCTAGAGGGGCGCGCAGGTGTCAGGGAGATGTCCTCAGCTAGTACCTTGAGCAAATGAGGAGAGGGAACCTGAAATGACCCTATCCTATAGCCATAGTGATGAATATCTTGCATATCACCTCAGAACCTTCACCTGGCGATGGATCGAGACAGGGACAGAGACCCAAATTGGAGTACAAGACTGAGCTCTTAATATCCAAATAAGGAGCAGAAGGAGGGAGAACATGAGCAAGGAAGTCAGAACCACGAGGGGTGCACCCACCCACTGTGACAGTGGAACTGATCTATTGGGAGCTCACCAAGGCCAGCGGGACTGGGACTGAATAAGCATGGGATGAAACCAGACATTCTGAACGTGGTGGACAATGAAGGCTGATGAGAAGCCAAGGACAATGGCACGAGGTTTCGATCCTAATACATGAACTGGCTTTGTGGGAGCCTAGCCTGTTTGGATGCTCACCTTCCTGTTCCTGGATAGAAGTGGGAGGACCTTGGACTTCCAGCAGGGCAGGGAATCTGGACTGCTCTTCATTCTCGAGAAGGAATGGGAATGGAGTGGGGGGGGGTGGAAGAGGGTAGAGGAGTAGGGGAGTGGGATATGTGTGCGAGGAGGGGGAGGGAAATGGGAAACTGGGAGGAGGCGGAAATTTTTTTTTTTGCAACAACTAATGAAATAAAATAAACAAAAAAAGAAAAAAAAACAAAAAAAAAGATTTTTAACACATTATAATGGCTGTTGTTTGGCTGGAATAATGGAATTCATCACTATATCCTTTGATGTAGTAATATGGGGAGTGGCGGGGCTGCGTCCCCAACACCCCAGCTGCCTGCTAGCTTATGCCCGAAATAACAACACACAAACTGTATTCATTTAAACACTGCTTGGCCCATTCTCTTCTAGGCTAATTCTCACATATTAATTTAGCCCATTTCCAATCATCTGTGTATGGCACCCCAAGGTGCGCTTACCAGGAAGATTCTAGCCTATGTCCATCCTGGGTCAGAGCTTCATCCCGGGAGCGGGGCATGGCGTCTCTCTCAGGCGTCTGCTCCCGAGAGTAGAGCTGTCGAGTCTGAGCTCACTTCCTCTTCCACCCAGCGTTCTGTTCTGTCTACTCCACCTACCTATGTCCTAACCAATAAAATGGGCCAAGGCAGTTCCTTTATTAGACAATGACCTTCCTCCATCATTTCCCCTTTTTCGGTTTAAACAAAAAAAAAAAAAAGGCTTTAACTTTAACATAGCAAAATTACAAATAACAAAACAGTTATCAAGTAAAAGTTACAATAATCTTTATCATAACTAAGGAAAACTATAACTATAACTAACTATTCTTAACTCCATCAAAGACTCCAGAAAGATACAATACTACCTAAGCAAACAAGAAAAAAGCAACTTTTAAAACTCTAGAAATGGAGATCAAACCTTTGTCAGTTGCAGGGTTGGTGAAGATCTTCTCCCAGTCAGTGGGTTGTCTTTTTGTCTTAGTGACAGTGTCCTTTGCTTTACAGAAGCTTCTCAGCCTCAGGAAGTCCCATTTATTCAATGATGCCCTTAGTGTCTGTGCTGCTGGGGTTATACATAGGAAGTGGTCTCCTGTGCCCATGTGCTGTAGAGTACTTCCCACTTTCTCTTCTGTCAGGTTCAATGTGTTCGGACTGATATTGAGGTCTTTAATCCATTTGGATTTGAGTTTTGTGCATGGTGATAGATATGGATCAATTTTCATTCGGATGTACTCACTCATATTTGGTTTCTAGCCATAAATAAAGGACATTGAGCCTATAATTCATGTTCCTAGAGAAGCTAAATAAGGTGAATCCAAAGACAAACACATAGGCATCCTCAGGAATATTAACCTTCATCAGGCGATGAAAGGAGACAGAGACAGAGACCCACACGGGAGCACCGGACAGAAATCTCAAGGTCCAAATCAGGAGCAGAAGGAGACGGAGCACGAGCAAGGAACTCAGGACCACGAGGGGTGCACCCACACACTGAGACAATGGGGAGGTTCTATTGGGATCTCACCAAGGCCAGCTGGCCTAGGTCTGAAAAAGCATGGGATAAATCCGGACTAGCTGAACATAGCGGACAATGAGGAATACTGAGAATTCAAGAACAATTGCAGTGGGTTTTTGATCCTACTGCACGTACTGGCTTTGTGGAAGCCTAGGCAGTGTGAATGCTCACCTTACGAGACCTGGATAGAGGTGGGCAGTCCTTGGGCTTCCCACAGGTCAGGGAACCCTGATTGCTCTTCGAGCAGATGGGGGGGGGGGACTTGATTGGGGGAGGGGGAGGGAAATGGGAAGCGGTTGTGGGGACGAGGCAGAAATCCTTAATAAATAAATAAATTAAAAAAAATTAAAAAAAAAAACTCTAGAAATGACAGAGACATCTCACTGCCTGGACAGTCACCCAAAGTTCCTCTGTACCATTGGGGCATTCATCTTCAGCCTTCAGGCCCATGGTATCCAGCAGACATTTCCATAAAGCAGGAAAATTCAAAGTCAGTTCAGTCACTATCTGTTGTGTCCTGCAGAATGTTTCACAGACTCTTTCATGAATCAGGAACCCCAAAAGATCATCTCACCTTAGGCAAGTTCAGTAGTCCTCTCTCTGTGGGTTCTCTGTGTCCAGTTTATGCAATAGTCCAGGCAAGAGCAGTTTCTTGCCCAAATGGCTATCAAACTCCATAAGGATCCTCTTCGATGCCCATCTTCTTCTTGAAGTAGATTGGTGCTGCCAGGAGCAGAGTGTCTCATTGTCATGAAAAGTCCTAAGTTATTGAAACATTAAATGCCATATTCTGCAATCTTTGAAAGATATGAAGAATGTCTATCTAAAATATATCTATGCACATCTAGAAAATATTAACTAACATGACTACAAACTTGACTATTATTTATGATTATCCATCAACAACCTATATTTCCTAATTATACATTACATTTTAATAATGAACTACACAATCACAATACCTTAATCAATATCAGAAATACATATACATATAACAAAATTGACCATAAATCTCTATCAATAAAGCAAAATCTATACTACTGCAAATTATTCATATCTATATCATATCCCCCTTTAAATGTAAAAGGACGTTTATAAACCATATTTGGGAACATGGGCACAGTTTTTTCTCTCCAAACTGCTTCCTGCTGAATGGGGGCGTCATTAATTAGGTCTTTCATGGTATAACCTGTGTGCTAGTTTCATCTCAGTTGGCAGTTGAGCGAAGCAATTTTCTGAAGATGTTCACTGCAACCCTTCAGGAGGGCGTGGTCCATCATACCAAATCAGAATAGAAGAAATGAACAGCGTCTCATCCTCTGTGAAAACAAAATAAGAAACTCCTTTCCAAAGTATCATATCCTTAGTTCCAAATTCAAAATATCTTTGTTGGATTAGTTCAGCAGTATTTATAAATAAATATCTTTTAGCAGCTGTTGCTCCTTCCTCAGCATTCAAACGATTCAAAGAGAGCATAATAGCATACAGTATCAAGATTCTCTGTGTATTTTCCATCTTTGTGCAGCTTTGTTTTAACCTCTATTTTGTTTATTTTTACTTTTAACTCTTTGCTTTTTGAGACAGGTTATCTGTATCTTTGACCTGAAGTAACTCTGTAGACCAGGCTGTCTTTGAACTCTCAGAGATCCGCCTGTCTCTGCCTCCCAGGCATTGGGATTAAAGGTGTATACTACTACACCTTGAACTCACAGAGATCTGTTTGCCCCTGCCTTCTAAGCACTGGGATTAAAGGCGTGTGCTACCACATACAACAACTCTCTTCCTTTTTTTGTTTTTTACTTTAAGAACTTCAACTTTTAGTCTGCATATATATTTAACACACTTTAAACCATTTAGAAATTTTCTCTGTCCTTGAATCTCTCTTTACTGTATATCTCTCTTTTTCTGACCACATGAATCTTTAATTTACCAAACAATATCAGTAGGACTAAAGCCGTGGCTTTGCCAGCTAGATCCAGTCCATTCCTTAGCTTTCCAGCCTCATGGCTGAGGTACTGGCTGTAGCCAGCAAGCGAGCTTCAGCAGCCTGTGCTTGCAAACCGCACAAACCGCCTGCGTAAAAGAGTCAGAGTTTGCCCTGGCAGGACAGCCCAGAAAGCAGGCACTTTTAAACGGCGCAGCTTTTTTCCTGCTATGGCTGAAAACCGAAAAGCATGTGTTCAGCTTTTTGTCAACACCTGTTTAAGTGTTTCGTGGCAGGACCTCTTAATGAGCTGCAGGCTTTGCAGCTAAAGCTGAGTCAGGAAGCCTCTCTTAGATGAGGCACTTGCTTTCCTCTAGCAAGCAGAGTAGAACCGAGAAATTGCTGCTACGAATAAACCAGGCACAATGCTTTCATTTTGTTCTAGAATTACTTCCCAAGCTGTCTGAGGCTTTATGTGGAAGCAGTTGTCCACGTGGGCACCATATGTAGTAATATGGGGAGCGGCAGGGCTGTGTCCCCAACACCCCAGCTGCCTGCTAGCTTATGCCCGAAATAACAACACACAAACTGTATTCATTTAAACACTGCTTGGCCCATTCTCTTCTAGGCTAATTCTCACATATTAATTTAGTCCATTTCCAATCATCTGTGTATGGCACCCCAAGGTGCGCTTACCAGGAAGATTCTAGCCTATGTCCATCCTGGGTCGGAGCTTCATCCCAGGAGCGGGGCATGGAGTCTCTCTCAGGTGTCTGCTCCCGAGAGTAGAGCTGTCGAGTCTGAGCTCACTTCCTCTTCCTCCCAGCGTTCTGTTCTGTCTACTCCACCTACCTATGTCCTAACCAATAAAATGGGCCAAGGCAGTTCCTTTATTAGCCAATGACCTTCCTCCATCACTTTGAGCTTTATAAGGTTTCATTTATTAACTGATGATCTTTATGTCTATTCTATCAAGGTACTATTGAGCCAAATAATATACAAAACTTTAATTTTTCATCATCTGATAAGCAGATAAAAGCTGTTCTATGTATGCACAATAAAAATGTCATTTGGCTGTGTAAAATGTTAACATTCTATCATTTATGATATGCAGACCAGAACAATGATTATGGCAACAAGGCACTGAAAGACAAAAGATATGTCATCTTTTCAAAGATATAATTTTAGGCAAATAATCTTATAGACGTTAAAATACATTTGCCTTTAGGAAAACAGGCGGAATGCCTAGTCACAGGCTCACAGAAAAAAAAGTAAGGAAATATAAATAACAGCAATACACCATGTTTCTTTAAAGCTAAAATAGAGGGTTGGCAGCTGTCACCACAATGAGATGTTGGTAGTTTGTGGTGATGGACGTTTACACTGAGTTGAACGCTGCACTCTGTTCATGTGACATACAAACATGTTACAGATAGGAGTGAACAAACTTATAATTTCTCCAGACAGAACACTGATGACAGATCAAATAAACAAACTTTATTAACTACAGATTGGTGAACTAATGTGTTTAATTAGGATTCCTCACAGGGGAAATGATGATAGTTTTAATACATAAACACGGGTTGGTTATAAATGACTATATTAACACAGCAAGTATCTTCCCTCCTAGAATCAGTAACTTGATTTTATCATCAGAGAAAGGCAGATCCTCATGAGTCTCCTCAAATATCTTCTATGATGAAATATTAATGGGCCCAGTTCAAATTGTTACTGAAATCCCAGGGTGATAATTCTCATGATATACACAATTGTCAACATTATTCTTTACATCTTGTGCTGAAGCAATACCAAGTATCCTATTAATATATAAAACTTGTTGTGTATTCTGAAGTCTTAAGTAGTGCTTGTTTGTGATATTGTATTTGTTTATAATTTATAAAAATTGTATTTTGATCTTTAAGTTCTTTTCACATATTGATTTTATTCTTCATCAATAGCTATGTATTTTCCAAGTATTTATTACTATAAAATTGTATTATTTTTCTTTTAAATTTTTGCAAGTCTCTTTAATATGTACATCATTAATATTTTAAAGTTCTTGTTAGTTTGTATCAACATGTGGCCCAGCTTCCACATCAAGTTAATTTGTCTCAGCATCCAAATCAATTTACATTGCTCTACTTTCAAAATGGGAGCTAGAATTTATAAGTGCTTCACATTTGACTGCTGGCATAATGTTTGGGCGACCTACTGAATCTCTGTGGTGGTCATCTGCAGTAAATTAGTATGACATTACTTAGGCAGCTTCCCAATCAGTTCTTCAGGCATTGCAATGTCTTCCAATTAGCCCAGGAGCAAGTCACTGGCAGCTTTTGGAAATTTCTACAATATAATAGACACCTCATTGTAAAACTTCCTACTTTCTTGACACTGAATGAGTAACATGATCACCTTTATCCACACTGCATCAAATGAGATCTGCCTGGCTCTTGGTCATATACAGGTCTAGAAGAATCTCTTTCTGATCTTGCCCCTCTCTTGAATATCTGTCTCAGTGAGATTTGAACTAGCAAATTTCTGCTCACAAAACCTTTATGTGTTGTTATATTTACACTTAAAAGATTACTTTACTAATGAATAAAATCTGAATTGTTGTCCCTTTTATTCAACTGTACTGTTTTAGAGTCTTGATTTCACCTAATTCATATTAAATTGGAAGCTGTACATAGTGCCAGCAAATAGTTTTATTGAAAAGAAATCTTGGAGTGGATTTACTAAATATAACCTAGTAAAAAAACGTAACAATACTTACATATTTGTTTGTTTGCAGGGAGGAGCAATACGTATTTCATAAACAGTTTAGTGTAGTCTTCCCTGGGAAAGACTGTTTCTTTTGCTTTTATGATTCTTCATAGCCTATAGTAATTTATGTTGTGTTGAGGGCTTATTAGTTTTACCTGTCTACCTTGGCATATGAAGTGGTATTGTATTTATTCAGTTCATGCTTAGAGACTTATGCTGGTCAGATTTTATTGGTGTAGCTTCTGCTAGTACTAGTAAACACAATCTCAGAAAAGTCTCTTTGGCACTGGGAGGTGGTGGAGTCCTCCTATAATCCCAGCACTCAGGAGGCAGGGGCAGGTGGATCTCTGTTAGCTTGAAGCCAGACTGGTCTACAAGAGCTAGTTCCAGGAGAGACTCCAAAGCGTCACATAGAAGCCTTGTCTTGAAAAACAAAAACAAATATCTCTGGCCTTCGGGCTATTGCAAACATTGCACCCCTCTTCTACAATGTTTCTCAGTCCTTTCCAAGACATTGCCAAGGCATATAGTCTATTACTACATGTTTCTCATTGCCAAGGTGGAAGGTAATTCCTCGCTGCTGAAAACATGAACTTTAGAAGCAGGGCACAGACACCCCTAAGTTGGAACTGAAAAATCTTTCATGGTACCAGAAAGCAGCTTGCAAACTTTCAATGAGGGAAGCAACCAAGAAGCCTACCCATCTGTGTCATCTCTGAATGAACCACAAAGACAGCCATCATGTTACCATCACTCAAATGATCCAGTACTGACACATATACATTGGCTAGGCCCAGTCTAATTAAACTTAAGAGCTGCTCAACAAGAGAGAAAATATGCTTGGTCCTGGAAACTTAGCTGTTGGGAATTCTGTGTTGCAGGAGTTAGTCAAAGAGAGAGATCACTCCACAATTATTTTTATTATTTTTATTTTTTTTTTAGATCTACTTGGCAGGAGGGAGGTATAGCCTCTGATGGAGTGAACTTTGGATAGCCATACAGAGGCATATCTATTGATGGCTACACAAAGTTGATTTTTGTGTAAACAATTCCTCATATCAAATTCACAGATCAAATCTATACATCTATCTGAAGGAAAGATTCACACCCCTGCAACTTTAGTCTTTAGTGTTTACTATTTTCAGTAACTAATAAACCATGAGCTCCAGGTGTTCTCAGATTGTCTTGTGATTGAGTTCATGCAAAGGCTATAAAGGTGCTTTAGAAACACAACTCTATAAACACAGAAAATAATTACTTAATTTCCGCCAAGATTCCATCAAGATCACAGTACTTCTAGAAAATAATTATTCTGTTCTAATGCTTACTCTTGATGCAGTTACTCTGCTAGATTCAGAAAAGACCTAACTAAATTATTCAGTACCAGTGGAGTCATAGCTAACGTCTGTCCTTATACCCATAGATTATTGGAGACTTCACCAGTCATCAAGGAACCTTCTCTCAGAAACAAAGATCTCTGCTAAAGATAACACATCCAAACAAAATGCAGAGCTGTGTAGCCCAGTACCAATGGATACATATAGTATTTGTTCAAATTTTATATGAATGTGTGTGTCTAATGACTGCTTATTTGACTGCAATGAAAGTAATAATATGTGTAATGAAAAGGGAGGAATGTAGCAGCAGATGGATTTCCCAGTGTGCACTGCAGGTCTTTTTAAATAAGCAAAGAAAAAAATGGAGCCCTCAGTCCTCAGGGCATAACCACACTTTAAAAACTGGGTATTTGTTTGAAGTAATATATTTAAGCTAATACTTTTCTCTACCCTTGGGGGCTCTAAGTACCTTTAACTAAAAGAAATGGAGAGATAAAAGCAGAAGATTAAAAATACATTTTGTGGTCTGATTATCTTTTATTGTGTTTCATTTTTCTGAAAAGCTCTATAAAAGCTACTGATGAAAATGAGTAAAAAGAAACTTGAAATAAGGACACCTAGTCAATATATTTTCTCATGGTTTAATATGTTGACATTTGTAGTTTTAAATCTAATATTTTAGTTATTCAAATAAAAAAACTCAATTTTAATGATATTACAGCAACCTAACAAAAACTAAATTTGCCAGTGAATGACAGAGTAAAACATTATATCAAAGTGCAATCTAAACCAAATACTTAAAGAATAAATATGTGAATATAAACTATATTTATATGTTACGAAAATAATTGTGAGATTTATTGCAATGTTTGTGTTATTCTAAAATGACTATATAGCCGGGCGATGGTGGCGCACGCCTTTAATCCCAGCACTCGGGAGGCAGAGGCAAGCGGATCTCTGTGAGTTCGAGACCAGCCTGGTCTACAGAGCTAGTTCCAGGACAGGCTCCAAAGCCACAGAGAAACCCTGTCTCGAAAAACCAAAAAAAATAAAAAATAAAAAAAAATAAAATGACTAAATATATATATATATATATATATATATATATATATATACCTACACACACACATATAATTGAAAGAAAACACCAAGATGGGAAGTTTTCTATGAATTAGACCAGTAGAATTGATTTTGTTTAAATAAAAATGATGTTTAAAAGAGAGTTCACCAGTGTTTCTTTTTAAGCAATGAAAATATAAAGATGGACATGTTTAATGAAGCCAAAGTTGTTTACTGAACCAGTGAGTCTTTTTTAGCCATTACTCTGAAATAGCTATAAAACTGTCTACAGGCAAACTCCTAAGTGAAGTCCCGAGTCCAGGTTTTTCATCTGTAAAATTACGGAAAAAGCTTTATTTTATTTAAATTATATACTTTACCTGAATAAATGTGAATCTGAGGGAGGCTCAATGCAAAAAAGCTTACTCATTAAATAAATTAAAAGTAATATAACAATCAGGTTTCCCTGACTTGATCGGGGGAGGGTGAGAGAAATGGGAGGCGGTGGCGGGGAGGAGGCAGAAATCTTTAATAAATAAATTAATTAATTAAAAAAAAAAGAAACTGAGATGCAAGGGAATGCACAAGCCATTTCCTTACAAAGACTCAAATTTACTTTAAAAGTTAAAAATAAAACAACAAAACGTCCAAAAAAAAGTAATATAACAAAGCTAGCTGGTTATACAATTGTGATAATAGAAGAAAATATCTAAACCAATGTAATGTATCTTTTTGAGACAGATAAACTGATAGTGACAGAATTGCCAAAGAATCAAGGCATTCCCACATATTAAAATTTATCTATTTCTTTGTATCTATGATAAGAAGTCGCTAACTCAGGAACACTGACAAGGGAAAAGCAGTTCTGTGAATGACATGCTGATTATACTAAGTCGGCTTAAACTATCACTAGTAATTATAACTAATTAGAATATTTGTAGTTGATTAAAACAGATTAGTCCTACATTAGCTCAGAATGAAGCGTAATAAAGGTCTTTTTATTTAGGTGTATACTCACAGATCAACAGTCCTCTACATGAGCGGGGAAGAGGAACCGAATTCTGCAGCCAAGGGTTGCACATTTTCTACATCTGTATATATAGTACGTGTGGCCACTCCCAGAGTGAGGCAGTATCTAAAAGGCTATTGGCTGGAGGAGTTCTCACAGCAGACATTGAAGTAGGCAATTTTGAAAACTCTAGTTCTGAGGTATCCTATAGGTTATTTTCAATAGTTAATCAAAATATACACTGGAACCACAGGAAACATGAGTATAAAAATAGTGTAGGAAATACGACTTTGGGGGAAGATGCATGAAGCCCTAAAGGTATATAAATACGTTTTTTTTTTAATTTTTTATTTAAAACATTTTTTTTCATTTTACTTACCAACCACATATTTCCTTTTCTCCCCTCCTCTCATTCCTCCCATGTTTCCCCCACCCAACCCCTCATCTACTCCTCAGAAAGGGTAAGGCTTCCCATGGGGAGTCAGCAAAATCTGGCATATCAAGTTTAGGCAGCACCAAGCTCCTCACTCCTGTATAGAGACTGCACAAGATATCCACCCATAGGAATGGACTCCAAAATATCAATTCATGCACTAGGGATAAATCCTGGTACCACTGCCCAGTGGCTCCACAGACTTCCCAAGCCACAGAACTGTTACCCACATCTATAGGAGCTATTTCAGTCATATGCAGGTTCCCTAGTTGTCAGTCCAGAGTCAGTGAACTGCCACTTCCTTGAGTAAGCTACCTCTGTGGGTATCCCCATCATGATCTTGACCTCTTTGCTCATATGATCTCTACTGCCTCTCTTTGACTGGTCTCTGGGAGCACAGACTACTGCTTAGCTGTGGATCTCTGAATTTGCTTAATGGATGGGTTTTTATACCTTATTTTATTTTTTTTCTGGGTCCATCTTTCCATGCTTACTGTCCTGAAAAGATTGGGTTCCTGATAAGCAGTCTGTTTTCATTTGTTTCATTTATGCCAGTTTCAAGAAATTTGTAGACAAAATAATGAAACAGTAAGTAAAGCTTATAACAACATTAAGAAATTTGATTTATACTATTTCTAAAGTAAAATAAAATAGGTTCTAAAAGAAATGAATACATCATGTTCATTGTGTGAGCTTCAGGAAATCTATTTAATTTGTTTAAAATACTTTTGCCCTTTGTTTCTGTGTTGTAAACTATTACTAAATAAATGCCGTGAAATCATATTGATTTAGATCATTGAAGGCAGTTATTGTATACCAATTTTAACCAATTCTTCTCAAGGATAAAATTCTGCATTTTATTATTACCCATCTATATGAATGAGGACTTAAGAGAGGATATGATACAAAGTATTTAAAATGTTCTTACATGGTCTAAAATGCTTATACACAGCAAAGGACACAAATATCAAAAAGAAGACTACTGACATATTAAAAATATTTTGGTCAATTGCTCATTTGACAGGGCGTCACAATAAAGACTAAACAAAGAATTGCAAACTGAAATAAACACGTATGTACATACACACACACATACAATGAAAGGACAAAATATAGGATAGAAAATTTTACAGAAAAAAATGCATCTGGCTCACAGTTATTTTGAAAGTACTGAGCAACCTAGCCTTCCATGAAACGGAAATCCAAACTTCACTGAGGTTCCATGTCTTTTCAGTAAAATCACTTTCACAAGAAAAACATGCCATCACAAATATGAGTACAATGTTAGAAAAGGAAAACCCTTACAACATGCTGGGATCATTAACTAGTATATTCACGACAGAAGCCAATTTGGAAAACCATTATAACATTAAAACTCATATAAAAACATTAAAACTCAAATATTGACTTGTTTTCGGCAAAGTCCAGTTGAAGAGTGGGAGGAGTGAGAATATGAGAAAAGAGGTCAAGACCATGATGGGTACACCCACTGAAACAGCTTATGGGAGCTCATCAACTTCAGCTGGACCGGGAAGGAACCAGCATATGTCCAAGCTAGACCCTCTGAATGTGGGTGACAGTTGCATGGCTGGGGCAGAGTATGGGGCCACTGGCAGCAGCACCAGGATTTATCCCTACTGCTTGTACTGGCTTTTGGGAACCTATTCTCGTTGGATTGATATCTTGATCAGCTTAGATTTAGTTGGGAGGGCCTTGGATCTTCCCCAATGCAACTTTTTTACTCTCTCTGAGGAGTGAACGGCGTGGGGGTAAGAGGGAAGAAACGAGGGAACTGGAACTGGTATTGGTATGTAAAATAAATAAGATAGTTTTCTTTTTTTAAAAAACAGAATAAATGATAAAAATTTAAATATGACATTCACTGGATTATACTTAGTGACTGTAAACAGACTCACATTCATATTTAGTGTGCATTATTCACAATACATGGGAAATAAAACGACACTACAAGTCTACCAACAAATGAATAAAAAAACATAAAAATTTGACAGATAAACAGTAGGAATTTTTCATCTGTAAAAAGTGAAATCATTAAATTGTGGGAAAACAGATGGAACTGAATATCACTATGTGAAATAAATTATATTTATGTGTGTGCATGAATCTATATATTTTTATTGTATATCTATCTATCTATCTATATCTATCTATCTATATATATATATTTATATTTTGAAAATGTGTAGGACATAAAAATAGAAAGAGAACCATGAAAGGAGAAAAGAAAATGGTTCTAAAAGGAATAAAAAGAGTAATAGAATCAATATGGCATATTTTTTGGCCATTAAAATTGTTTAATAAACACTATTTCCGAAGACATTAAGTAGTTTGAATCATGAAACAGTTGCAAAATCAAGCAGAACAGGAATCAGATGCTTCATCCCAGTCAGCTAGCACTTGTTCTACCTGACCTTGCCTTGCATGCTGCTTAGAGAGAAGAATTATTGATAATCATAAGCAACTGTGAAAACTAAGAGAAAAAGACAAAATTAGCAATATAAACAGGCTGCTGCAATACTGACAAAGTTGTATTGTAGACTAACAAAAGCTTTCCAATTGTATTTGAGGTCTGGACAAAGGTTGGAAATCTGTGTCTTATTTGGAAACCTAACAATAGGATGGGCTAGGACCTGAAGGAAGTCCACAAGAGAAAGGCTGAAAGGAGAAATGGGAAAGAGATGATGTTATTCAATTTTAAATAAAAACACATTTTTGGTTGCCCCTTTGGAAACTGGTAGTCGCTCCTGGCATGTTGTAATAGGCTAGGGGTACGTGTCATTAGTTACTGTGCTTTTGGTCTGTTGACAGGTTTTTTTTTTTTTTTTTTGGCCAATTTTGCTTATTTATTGTGAGTTTGCAGGCTTGCTTGTGATTTCATTATTGCCCTGCCTCAGAACATAATTAAAGAAAACTTCTAAAACTTACCCAAATTATCTGGAAAAGAACAAAAATGTAAATTATCCATTGGCACATCACTCATTGTCACTGCGTACAGGTAAGGATCAAGGAACAATATTGAAGAGGAGCCTGAAAGATTGAAAGAGTCAGAGGACCAGAAATTCTGCTATGAATTTGTCTTTTAGGTATCTTAGGGAAATTACATGCCTGAAGTATAAATAATGTGACTGCCTAAACAGCATAGGTACAATGATACCATTTGACATGCCAACATGGGTTGGGAAATCTTCACAAAGCCTATCTCCTAGATATAGTTCAAGCAACAACAACCTCAGAGAAAGGGAAACTTTGTCTTCCCCAGAGATAATTTCTTTAACTGGTTTTCTAGTATTAAGTGGTCGGTCATACATACACATGTACATACATATTCGGCATGTACATTCATTCAAGCAACACTATACAGTCAATTTTTATATTGTTTTTCCTCAATTGTTCTTACACATACAAACATACACATACACACATGTTTGTAAGAATAAATATGTACACATACAATACATGTGTTTGTGTATAATATGTATATATACATGTGCATATGTATATATGTGTATGTTCATACATATGTGTATATGTATACATGTATGTGGAGTAATAAAAAAAGAGAGCATGGATCTGAAATGGAGAGGGAAAGGGAGGCATTTTAGGGAAAAAAAAGAAAGTTGGGGAAATGATACAATTACAAATCAATAGAATAAATTTGTCACATACCAGCACTCAGGAAGCAGAGGCAAGCAGATCTCTGTGAGTTCAAGGCCAGCGTGTTCTACAGAGAAAGTTCTAGGATTCACTATAACTGTATACAGAGAAATTCTGTCTTACCCCCCCCCCAAAAAAAAAAGAAACACAAGAAATTAAATAAATTATAGAAAAGAACAGTGAAGCACAAAACGTGACAAACAACTGTGGGGAAAAGTAGGTGTCAAATAATGTAAAGGATCCAAATTGTTTAAGTACAAGTGGGACTCAGAAGAGCTGGACTGTGCTTTAATCGGAGATGCTTTTCAAGGGAACAGAGACTGAAGAGTTGATGGCCTTGCCATCATGAATGACCATGGTTGATGTGAGAAAAGGAAATTGTTTAATAAATATTCTAAGCACTTTTGAATTATAAATTAACTACCTCTAAGTAGTGTTGTGCAGGCATGCAGGCAAATGGATGGCAGTTAATTTCTGACTTATGGAATAGAATGAGTAGTCAATTTCTCTAGGATTATAATACCTACAGGAGTCTAGACTTGGAAGGGAAGGTTATTTTGAGTTACTTTAGATTACTTGTTTCTGTGAAGTCTTGGTTCCAAAATTGGGTCACTCGGCTTAAGACCCTAGAGGGGCTCCCAGGTGCCCAAGCTGAGGTCCCCAGTTAGTTCCTTGGGCAGTTGAGAATAGGAAACCTGAAATGACCCTATCCTAGAGCAATACTGACGAATACCTTGCATATCATCATAGAACCTTCATCTGGTGATGGATGGAGATAGAGACAGAGACCCACACTGGAGCACTGGACTGAGCTCCCAAGGTCCCAATGAGGAGCAGAAGGAGGGAGAACATGAGCAAAGAAGTCGGGACCACGATGGATGCACCCACCCACTGAGACAGTGGAGCTGATCTATTGAGAGCTCACCAAGACCAGCTGGACTGTGACTGAAAAAGCATGGGATAAAACTGGACTCTCTGAACATGGCGAACAATGAGGGCTGATGAGACGCAAAGGACAATGGCACGGGGGTTTGATCCTACGTAATGTGATGGCTTTGTGGGAGCCTAGCCAGTTTGGATGTTCACCTTCCTAGATATGGACGGAGGTGGGAGTTCCTATGTCTTACCACAGGGCAGAAAACCCTGACTGCTCTTTGGACTGGAGAGGGAGGGGGAAAGGAGTGGGGGGAGGGGGAGAAGGGTGGGAGGAGGGGGAGAAGGGTGGGAGGAGGGGGAGGGAAATGGGAGGCTGGGAGGAGGTGGAAACTTGTTTTTTTTCTCCTTTTCTCAATAAAAAAAGAAAAAAAATGCAAACTCCAGAAACAAACAAAAAAAAAAAAAGAGAAAAGAATATTATAGGTTTACTTTCTTATAGCCAACCACTCAATTCAGCAACTCCTCACTTCTGGGTCCTTCAATCTTTCTACTGTATCCTGTCTCACACACTTTACTGAAATTACCACAAACACACAGACATCTTACAAAGATATATTTCTCATTAATTATCTTTTCAGTTAATTCAGCATTTTCATTATGTAGTTGAATGCATGCATACCCTAAATTGCCAATGATCTGCAAATGTCTCATAAAGCTATAGTAATGTTGGTGTCCTTGTCAATATAACAAGAAACAGACATTGTCAATAGTTTCTTGATAATTTAGCAAAAATATCCCCTAGGATGTATAATATATGTATAGTACATCTAGTACATTCACTGTAAAAGTGAAAAACTGTATTATTTCAGTGAACAATACGAAACTGTTAACAGAATCTTGAAAGAGGTAAAAATCACTTTGGATAAAGATACAAGCTTTGTTAGTGAAATTTAAGGCACGTTTAAGAGCTTGTTGAGTATGGGAGACAGACTTCATTGTGTTGAATAACAGATAACATGTTAAACAACAGAGGCTGTGTGTTGCTAGGTTTAAACCTTTAACGAGAAAAACAGAGATTTCAAATCCTTTGACAAATAAAGTTTCCAAGGGGAAGGTTTATTTTATAAGGGAAAAGAATAAGTACAAGTTTTCTGTGAGAGTGAGAAAGGATTTAAATCAAAACCAATATGGAAATATAAAAGTGCAGTTTACTGAGCACTCTTTCTGGGTGTATGATTGAACAGATTAAGTGTCATTTGTAACAATTTTCAAATTGTTGCTGCTGGTCCTTGGGATACAAGTTATGATCTACTGACAGACTGAAGGATCCAATTGAGAAGAATGTAAGAGTGTTTGGGCATTACTGAGAACGTCAGGGAATTGTTTTAAATATATTTTTAAACATTTTTGACATTATAATATAATTACTTCATCTTGCACTTTCTTTTTAGCATTTCAAACTGAACCATGTACCTCTCCTTGCCTTGCTACAAATTCATAGATTCTCTATTCTTAATTATTGTTACTTATATGTGTACCTGTGCTTTTATATGTGGGTATATAGGCAAAATGACAAATTACACACACACACACACACACATAAAACATATTTGTGGACTATCACTTAAATACAAATATTAGGCTTGAAGATGTAGTTCAGGTGTATATAATGATTAGATTAAGAATAAACATGTGTGGTGCTCAAAGGAGGACTTAAAAAAATAATTTCTTAAAAGGCAGCAAGTGAGTCATTTTAAACTGGACTTGTAAGCTAGTGTTATTTGCCATTTTATTATATTTAGTATATATCATTTTAGTATAGAATTTTTATGAGTTTTGAAGATTATAGTTCTTTATTTTAATATCACAATTTCATGAATTTGAAAATAATATTACTCTTTTTAAAACATTTTTGCTTTGCTTTAGTCAACACTTTATACATTGAAGTGAACAAATTTAAATTAAACATTTTCTGTAGCAGTGTTAAACAGGACATTAGGTTTTCTTGGCTTCAAGCTCTTGTTTCTTCATTAATTAGATATTTTTAAATTGGTGCCTAAAATAATGTTTGTACACTAGTGTAGTGCTCTATGATATTAAGTACATGTATAAATTGTGCATTGCTAAAATTATAGTATATGCATTTACATAAGAGAACACTACTATTTCTATAATGAGAAAATATCCAACATCCTTTCTGCAAGCTATTCTACATTCATACAATCTAGCACATTGCTGTAATCTATGACAATTTATTGGACAATACCACACCTTTTCCTAGCTATCTGTAATGACATCTAATTTATTCTTGATTTCTTTGGATAAACATTTATACTTTATTTATATATTCTCATTTTATTTTATTTAGTTTGAGATAGGATCTCAAGTCACTCAGACTGAGTTTGAAGTCTCTGTATAAACAGGATTGACTTTCAATTCCTAGTTTTCTTGACTCTTCTACCCAATATACTCAGCAAGAATCAATTTTCTTAGACTTCATATGTATATTCATACAGGCCTTGACTTTCATCTGGCTTACTTCACCTGACATAATACTTTCCATTTCCATGTATGCTGTCATAATGGCACAACATCAGTTTTTAATTATACTATCTTTTGTGTATGTCTCATTTACTATCTATTTATTAGTTGGAGGACAATTAAGCTCTTTGTACTTATGTTTAATTGATAAAAGTATGGCAGAGAAACAAGAATGAAGAAGTTCCTTTTAAACTCTGATAAAATTTTTAATGGCATATTACCCAGTAGGGCCAGAGGATTGTGTAAGCCCACTCTAATCATATGTCTGCATGTTATTCTATTCTAAGAAAAGATTTAAAATTAATGTATGCACTATTATATTTTATTTGCTAACAGAACATTAAAGACTTAAACTGTACAGGAAACAATGATTTCTTTTCTTTTCAAAGTTGAGTTAATTAACTAATTAATTTTGAGTTTTTCAAGACCTGGTTTCTCTGTGTAGCCTTGGCTTCCCTGGAGTTTTGTAGACTAGGCTGGCCTCCAACTCACAGATATGTCTGCCTCTGGCTCACAAGTCTAGAATTAAAGATGCATGCTACCACTGCCTGCCTTAAGTATATTTTAATCAAAACAGAATTGTATCATTTGGGCTCCCCCTTTCTTTACTGTCAGGCTCTTCATGTGTCATCTCTCTAATAGCTCCGTATATACCCTCAAGTTGATAGCCCCTTTTAAATAAGAATAAAAATTTAAAAAGCTATTTTTTTTTGCACTTAAACTTTGAGATACCATCTTACATCTGTCAGAATGGCTAAAATCAAAAACGTCAATGATTTCCTATGCTGGAGAGGATGTGGAGTAGGGGGACACTCATCCATTGTTGGTGGGAATGCAAACTTGTGCAACCACTTTGGAAATCAGTGTGGCAGTTTCTCCGGAAACTGGGAGTCAACATACCTCAAGATCCCGTAATTCCACTCTTGGGAATATACCCAAGAGATGCCCAATCATACTACAAAAGCACTTGTTCAACTATGTTCACAGCAGGACTATTTGTAATATCCAACACCTGGAAACAACCGAGGTGCCCCTCAATAGAAGAATGGATAAAGAAGATGTGGCACATATACACTTTAGAGTTGTACTCAGCAGTAAAAAACAAAGACGTCTTGAATTTTGCATGCAAATGTATGGAAATAGAAAACACTTTACTGAGTGAGATATCCCAGACCCAAAAAGAGGAATATGGTATGTACTCATAAGTGGGATTCTAGTCATAAACAAAAGACATTGAGCCTATAATTCGTGGTCCTAGAGAAGCTAAATAAGGTGAACCCAAAGAAAAACATATATTTATCCTCCTGGATATTAGAAGTAGATAAGATCGCTGGGCAAAAGTTGGGAGCACGGGGTGGGGATGGGTTGAGGGAAGGGGAAATGGGGAAAGAGAAGGGAAGGATTGGGGAGAGCTTGGGGGAATGGGATGGTTGAGATAGAGGAAGGGTGGATATGAGAGCAGGGAAGAAGATATCTTAACTAAGGGAGCCATTATAGGTTTGGCAAGAGACTTGGCTCTAGAGGGGTTCCCACATGTCAAGGGGATTTCCGCAGCTAGGTCCATGGGCAGCAGAGGAGAGGGCGCCTGAACTGGCTTTCTCCCATAGCCACACTGATGAATAATTTTTATATCACCATTGAACCTTCATCCGGCGATTGATGGAGAAAGAGACAGAAACCCACATTGGAGCACTGGACTGAGCTCCCAAGGTCCAAATGAAGAGCAGAAGGAGGGAGAACATAAGCAAGAATGTCAAGACCGCGAGGAGTGCGTCCACCCATGGAGACAGTGGGACTGATCTAATGGGAGCTCACCAAGGCCAGCTGGACTGGGACTGAAGGAGCATGTGATTAAACCAGACTCTCTGAATGTGGCTGACCATGAGGGCAGACTGAGAAGCCAATGATAATGATACCAGGTTTTGATTCTACTGCATGTTCTGGCTTTTTGGGAGCCTAACCTGTTTGGATGCACACCTCCCTAGACCTGGATGGAGGGGGGAGGATCTTGGACTTCCCATAGAGCAGGGCACCCTGACTTCTCTTAGGACTGGAGTGAGAGGGGGGTGGGGGGAGGGGAAGGGGGGAATGAGAGACTCGGAGTAGGTGGAAATTTTTAATAAATAAATAAATAATTATAAAAAATTAAATTATTATTTTTCAACATGTTCTAGGAAACATCACAGAATAAAGAGAAAACTGATTTGTAACAATTCTGGCAAAAATCAGAATTGTTCCATTTCTGTATATTCTATCCATTGCATCAAATTTTAATGCATGATAAGAACATTAAGATTATTCAAAAACTAAGTCCTGAGGAACAATTTTATTAGAGACCATCTTATTTAGTAGTGAGGTTTAAACAGTGGGTAGCATTCATCAGAGATAATAAAAATTTTGCAGGAAAAGTTAAGTTGGATAGACTTATTCATTCTTCCACACAAATTGATTAATGTTTTAATTCTAAAGCAATGGACCACATTCCTTCACTTATAAAACAGGACTGGGAGAATGTGATAAGCCTACCTCCACACACTAATAGTCATTTGGAACACTGTTACCACATGTTACCATGACAATGTCTTTTCCTTAGACTTACCAGTCTCACACAGTGATTCGGTTGGAGAAATGAGGTTAAAGGTCCTTCTTTTTCTGCAGACAACCAGGGCTTGGTTCCCCACTACAATGTGGTACCTCCCAACACCTCCATTGTTCCAGTTCCAGAAGATGTCATGCCTGCCTTCTTCAGACCTTCTTAGGCATTAGGCATATGTGTGGTATATACATCAAAGCACACAAAATCTTTATGCATATAAAACTAAATAAATATAAATTAATAAATTATTTTAAAAAGCACTGTGAAAAAATGTTTTAAGTGTTTGTAACTCATAATTTATGTAAATGAAAACAAGAATAAATGTATTAGGTAAATCATTGTAATAGGCAAATTATGATATTTTCTTTGTGTCTTTATATATTATAATGTTACAGAGCAACACTAACATGCAAATTAAAATAAAATTTAACTATTTCTAAAATTATTTGACCCATAATTAATTTTTACTAAATATAAGCAAAATACAATTTTTTCAGCAAAGCATTATTTTCAAAGTGGCAGGATACAGAATAAAATTTCACAAATAAATTTTCTATTTATCACCTAGATAAATAGATAGAATTGCATCATGTATGAGCATCTTTGAGAATAGCCTTAAAGAAATTAAATATGAAGGAATAATCCTAATAAGAAAGTAAATGACCTAATTAATAAAAAAGTAACTCTCTACATAGAATATACAATACATCAGAGAATGGAAAGATATCCCATGCTTATGGATCTAGTTACAATTGTGAAAACAACCATTTTATCAAAAGCTACTTACAGAATCAATCCAAAATACTTACTTAATTCTTCATATAAATACAATAAATTATCCTAAAAGTCATATGGAAGCCAGATAATCCAAATAATCCCAAACAAAATCAATAGTGCTGTACAGTTCACCATTCCAAATCTTAAAATATATTAGGTTGTAATAATAACAAACAATGTATTATTGACACAAAACAGACAGAATGATGTTCCAAAATCTATGTTCCAAACATATAACTTCATGTACCTGATATTTTACAAGGTTACAGAAACATATGCTGGAGAAAAGAACCATCTTCAGCAAATGGTGCTGGGAAAACTTGATATCTTTATGCAGAAGAAAGAAATCAGAACCCTATCTATCACTTTACCAAAAAACTAACTACAAGTGGATCAAGGACCTAAATGTGATACCTGAAACTACTAAAAGTAAATGTCACAGTACAATAAGGGGTAGGGGAAGAAAGAGGTTTTTGGAACAACTACTCCACTTGACCAAGAACTATGGTGAACAATCAACAGAAGGGGCTTTATAAAACTTAACAGCTCCTCTACAACTTAAAAAAAAAATCAATCAGCAGACAAAGAGGAAGACCAAAGAATAGAAAAGAATATTTGTCATTGATTTACATCTGATAAATATCAATGCCCTTCATAACTAAAAAAGCTAAGATTCAAAAAAAAAACAAAAAAAAAAAAAACAAAACTAAACCTGAGCTACTGAGCCTCAGACCTGAACATAGAGTTCTCAAAAACCTCATACTCCCTAGTAATTAGGGAAATGTAAAGCAAGCAGCTTTGATATTTCATCTTAGTAAGATTTGAAAAGTTCAACAAAAGGAAATGGTTGAAAACAAATGTTGGTTGGACTCCAAGAGAAAGAAAAGTCTTGTTCACTGTTGTTGGGATTGCAAACTATTGCAGTTACTATGGAAATAAGTGTGGAGAATTATCATAAAACTAAAAATAAACCTACCATATGACCCATCTATACCAAACTAGGAATGATACACCCTCTTTTGACTTATTTGTCAGGGCTTTCCTGGGGACTCTGTATCATAGAGGGTATCAAAATGGCCCCTAACTGGTTGAAAATAATCCCAACTGGTGAAGACAGAGTGAACTTCAGGTGCAGGCTCTTGACATCCTTAGACTGCAACTGATCTCCATGCCTTCTTCCTGAAGACGAGCTTTCATGGTACCAAAGGCTACCATGCAGCTTCCAAAGGAGAGAAACAGTCTTTCCCAGGTATGGTGCCTATGTAGCATAAAGACTGGAATGTCAAGATAGCAGTAAGGGCACAGAGGTGGCATAAATAACTTTGTGAACAACAATTTTGTAACTAGACTTGACAATCATTAAACAACACAACTACCCTTGGTTAATGAAGTCTGGGATCCTTGAGAAGAATTTTATAGACAATACATTACTAAATTGACATAATTCTTGACTCACTCTTTATCTTCATCATACATAGAGCAAGTGTAGTCCTCTCATCTTATCAAAGTCAATTTTACAACACTTGGAGACCATTTCAGAAAATCACAATCAATCAAAATGTAGAGCTACATACCCCATTCTCAATGGATAAATCTATTAAGATAGAACATCTTCCTTACCAAATTTTTGGGAAGCATTAGGGAAAGGTCATAGAAAACTTGTATGAGACAGAGGATCAGGGTCTAAGCTGTGAGACTGTGTCTCTTTGTAGAATCATAAGCTGCCATCATGTATCACAAACGTGATTGTCCAAACAGGAGCTGAACAATGACAATAATAATGAACATGTCAAAGTTAAAAAGGAAAAGACAATGAGGTCTCAAGAATAAACAGGAAACTACAGGTAACTAGAGGAAGGCTGGGAGTGTAGAAGTGGTCTTTCCTAGGGAAGAGCAAGCCACCTTGTTACCCTATATCAAATGCTAATCTTGAAACATTTATGCAAGCAACATCATAAGGACTGAGCAGTGATGATGGAAATAATATTACACTAGTTCAGAATTATGTATGATAAAGGTTTATTTATTTAGTGGTAGACTCACAGATCACAGTCCTAGATCAGAGTCCTCTACACAAACAGGGAACAGGAACCAAATCTAGCAGCCAGAAGTGAGAGCAAGAAAAGAGAGTGCGAGCGCACACTTTAAAGCATTAATAGTATAAGAGACCTTCCCAAGTCGACTGGTATCTTAAAGGCTATTGGGTGAAGGAGCATACACAGCAGAGCAGGTTATATTAAGAAACATATATGTATATATATGCGTGCATATAAAAACTACCGATGAAAAAGAGGGTCATGGAATAGAAAGCAAGCAAGCAAGTGTAAATGGATTAAAAAGGGAGAAAAGAGAAGGAAGAAGTGAAATAATTACATTATGATCTCAAAAATGTTGTTCGGGTCTGCTGAATCTAAAACACTGCCTGTGTCTAACAGGATACCAGAACCACTAAACTGAAACCCTTTTTTTCTACTGGGTCAATGGATGCTGGTTATCTGGAGTCCAGATATTAATTTGCTTAAGAAGAACAAGTATCATAAGAGATTGTAAATCTGTAAGTCTTTTCTCAGTTCAGGACACAGACATTTTAGTCTAGAAAGAGCTGAGTTTGCAATTCATGCTGTCACGGGAATTCAGAAATGCATAGGAATAACTGGTACTAGTATTGAAAGCATGAGAAACTCATGCGGAACAACTGAGGCTTGTATGCACTATTTGGTGGGACTGAAGTCTTTGAATAGAGGCCTAGAGAGGCCATTGTTGGCGTTGCAGCTTTGTGTGCAAAGTATAAGGCCCAGGGTTACAGATGTATTGGAGAGAAGTTAAGACTTGACTCCATGTAGCATGGGCAGAATCCCAGAAGAGAGCCCATGAGAGATTATCAGTGAAAGTTTATTCTAGTTGCAGTAGACACTCAGCATTGTAAAGACACTATTACAATTTACCACAAAGGGCAAATTCATTGTGGAACAGCACCAGCCTAAAGATTAGGAGTTAATCTCAGATACTGGACATTAAGTTATTTACATTGTTGAAATTTGGTTTTTCTTTGCTTTTTTGTGTCCTTTCCATGGTTTCTCCTTAATAAAGTATAAAAGTATTTGACTTTATTTTTCCTTCTCGAATTAGAGGAACTCACAATTATGAGAACATGGATATTTCAGAGAAAATTTTCAATTGTAGAGAGACTTTGCAATTTTAGAGTGACTAGAACATTTGAGACTTTGGTATTTTAGAGAATCTTTGAACATTTCAAAGACTGAACTTTCAAAGTGTTTGAAAGTCTTAGAACTTCGGGATGTAAAAAGCCTGCATGTTTTATATTATAATGTTAACATGACCTCTGGAAACAAATGAGAAAGGAAAAGTCGTGTTTAGATGAAGAGTTATGTGTTGGTGTGTCAAGATGACAACTAGTCATTTGTGCCAGTTAGCGTTTTGTAACATTGGCAAGTTGGAGTCATCTGAGTGGAGAACTACAATGGGGAAAGTGCATCTATAGGCAAAGCTAGCGGCATTATATGTATGGTGCAGCTCACTATGGTGGTATCACTGCTGGTTTAGTGATCCTAAATTTATAAAAAGTGACTAAACAAGGAATGTGGAGCAAGCTGGTAAACAGTGCTCACCCAGGGCACCTGCATCAGTTCTAGACTTCAGATTATCCCCTTGATTCCATGTCCCCTTTTTGATGGATGATGAATTATAATATTTAAGATGAAAGTAACCATTTCTTCCACAAATTGTTTTTGATCACTGTGTTTTATCTAAAAAATGAAAACACTAAGAAAGCATGAGCATATATGTACACACACATATACACACATGCACTCAAACGACATGTAATAAAAACTTAAATATATGTATGCCAATATACCTGTAATTTGTATATATACATACATGTACTTAACACATATATATGTGATAAAATATAGTAAAATATGAGTGCATAATAATATTTTGCCAAATATATAAATGTAAATGCTTAAAATATCCTTAAGCGAATAATATACACATACACTTCTATAGTATACTAAGTTCTTATTTTATTTATACTGACATAAAAATTTTTAATCAGTACATACATTACTTAGGCAAAATGAGCTTCCTATTTTTAAAATCAAATTCTCATGTTATTTCAGCAATAATAATTGACTCTCAAGTTATTGGACGAACAATAATGTCTGTGCTAAAGAGAATTTTCTCAATCCAAAGCACAATCAATTAGCTCATTTTGTTTACCATTCTTATCAACAGCTACATAGTCAATAAAGCTCTTAGGAATTATGGTCACATCATGACTTTGTGTTAGCTGAAAGACATAAAGTCATTCTTTATTACAAAGAAGAACAGTTATTCTTTGTTTTAGTTTTTTGAGAAAGGGTTTTTCTGTATAGCCTTAGTTTTCCTGAAACTCACTCAGTAGACCACTCTGGCATAAAACTCAAAGACTTGCCTGTCTCTGCCTCACCAACACTCCTATGCTAAGAGTATTTATTTTTTAAAAAACATTGTGGCTTGTTATAATTTTTATTTAAGAAACAATATCATCAATACCACAAAAATACTTTCATAGAAACTCATGCGTAGATTTATAGATGATTTAAATAATGACAGCAATAATTTTTCATTTGATAAAGTGTTGTTTGTACAATTCAAAATACTTTATTATAAAGAATATAATTCAGTGGACACAAACCCAGTGTCAAGGGTCAAGTAATATCCCTTCACTCTAGATCTAGGACAGGGAGTATTTTTTTTTAATCTTAGACATATCTTATTTTTGTGGTGGTTTACATTTTTTATCCATGTTGAAATATTTAAAAGGTGATATGCAGCCTGAAATTTGTATTAATGAATCGTCAAAATTTTAAGTTTTTGATACTGATTTTCTTAGTGGTTATACAAATTTACAATCCCATCAACACTGAATCAGGTTTTACTTTCCCAAGATTCTCACCAGCACTTCTTGTTTTTCTGACTTAAATAAAATAAAATCTCAACATAGCTTTAATTTAAATTTTCCTAAATTATACACATATTGAACACTTTTAAATATATTTCTTGAGGATTACTAAATAAGAGTGAATACATGTTTCATAGTGTAACTAATCACTGCCCATGGGTATGAAGTCATTGAACCTAAAAAAGAGTCCACTGCTGCCACGTGGCTAAAGTCAAAAACACCAAGGATAACCTTTGCTGGAGAGGCTGTGGAGGAACGGGTACCCTCATCCATTGCTGGTGGGAATGCCATCTTGTGCAACCACTGTGGAAGTCAGTGTTTCGGTTTCTCAGGAAATTCGGGATCAACTTACCCCTGGACCCAGCAATACCACTCCTGGGAATATACCCAAGAGATGCTCTATCATATGACAAAAGCATTTGTTCAACTATGTTCATAGCAGTATTATTTGTAATAGCCAGAACCTGGAAACAACCTAGATGCCCTTCAATGGAAGAATGGATGAAGAAAGTATGGAATATATACACGCTAGAGTACTACGCTGCGGTAAAAAACAATGACTTCTCGAATTTTGCAGGCAAATGGATGGAAATAGAAAACACTATCCTGAGTGAGGTGTCCCAGACCCAAAAAGATGAACATGGGATGTACTCGCTCATAATTGGTTTCTAGCCATAAATTAGGGCCACGGAGTCTACAATAGGTGAACCTAAAGAAGCTAAGTAAGAAGGTGAACCCAAGGAAAAACATATAGTTATCCTCTTGGCTAAGGGAAGTAGACCCAATTGCCGGGGAGAAAATTAGGATCTTGGGGGTGGGGTGGGATGGGGGTAAGGGGAGATGGGGAGAGAAAAGGTAGAAGGGAAGGAGGGGGGATTTGGGGAATCAGGAGAATTGGGATAAAGGAAAGGTGGATAGGGGAGCACGGAACCACAATTCTTAGTTAAGGGAACCACTTTAGGTTGAGCAAGAGATTTGACCCTAGAGGGGCTCCCAAGTGCCCAACATGAGGTTCCCAGTTAGTTCCTTGGGTAGCTGAGGATTGGGAACCTGAAATGACCCTATCCGAGAGCAATACTGACGAATATCTTGCATATCATCATAGAACCTTCATCTGGTGATGGATGGAGACAGAGACAGAGACCCACACTGGAGCACTGGACTGAGCTCCCAAGGTCCCAATGAGGAGCAGAAGGAGGGAGAACATGAGCAAAGAAGTCGGGACCACGAGGCGTGCACCCACCCACTGAGACAGTGGAGCTGATCTACTGGGAGCTCACCAAGGCCAGCTGGACTGTGACCGAAAAAGCATGGGATAAAACCGGACTCTCTGAACATGGCGAACAATGAGGGCTGATGAGACGCCAAGGACAATGGCACGGGGTTTTGATCCTACTTAATGTGCTGGCTTTGTGGAAGCCTAGCCAGTTTGGATGTTCACCTTCCTAGATATGGACGGAGGGGGGAGGACCTAGGACTTACCACAGGGCAGGGAACCTGGACTGCTCTGTGGACTGGAGAGGGAGGGGGAGAGGAGTGGGGGGAGGGGTACAAGGGTGGGAGGAGGGGGAGAAGGGTGGGAGGAGGGGGAGGGAAATGGGAGGCTGGGAGGAGGTGGAAACTTGTTTTTTGTTTATGTTTTTTTTCTTCTTTTCTTAATAAAAAAAATTATTAAAAAAAAAAAAAAAACCAGTAAAATATATCACTGTATTCTAAATACCAATTCGTATAGTCACATGTAGATATTCTTAATATCAAAGAAATTTCTTTTAGCAGCAGGTGGAGACAACAAAAAATTTATAATCAGTAATGATGCTGAGAATGGGTCAAATGATACCAAATCAGAATTGTATACCTACAATCTATGCCCTTTAAAAGATTCAAAGGAAAGTGTGGAATGGAGGTTGAAAGATGGCAGAAGATGGAGAACCAGTACATCTGCCATGAGATAGTGTCTTCTTTATGTAAGTGGGAAATTATACTCATAAAATCTCAACAACTTGGTCACCAAAAAGATGCACAGAAGGACATCAGTTGACATTCCACTGTGTGTGGGGAAACTCTCACAAAAACATCCTCAAATAAATATCTACAGGCAATTAATACTTGCTGAGATTAAGAAATTCAATATTATCTAGAAATTAGCTCCTTGAAATTTTATCTCACAGCAAGTGGCTGCTATACACATGTGTAACAATAAATAGACAAAATTCTGTGTGTGTTTAAGACAATATATATATATATATATATGTGTGTGTGTGTGTGTGTGTGTGTGTGTGTTCCCAAAATATTGTATAAGTAAAATCTAGTAAAAAGGACTTATTTTTTTAAAAAAAAGTTAAATATTTAATAATGTTTTTACTTATAATTTGAAAATTCCATACACTGTATTTTAAATATATTTCCCCTTCCAGATACTTCATCTCTTTCCTTATTTACACAAACTCTTGTCTTTTTCTCTCATTAATAAAATGGAAGACAATTGTGTTGGCTGACTATTCCTGAGCATAGGATTTGCCCTGCAATGTGATTTACTTACCTGTAGTTACTCCATTAGAGAAATCTGGTTTTACATGTCCCAGGAACTATTAAATTGTGAATAACATCATGGCTTGTGTTGGGAATTTTCATCACTGGGATTGTATCTGGCTTGAGCTTTTGCTGCTCTGCATACTATGAAATTCTTTTTGAGTTAATATGTGTATCTGACTTGTGGTGTTAGATAACAGTTTTATTTTATAAGGTTTTAATGTTTCATAAACATCCTTTACCACTGAATATTTTATGTCTTTCTTTTTATAAGCATAAGTTCCTATAAAAAAATGGGAGATCTAAAAGACAGCTTGCTCCAACACTGAGGAGACTTAGGAGGTGAGTGATCAGCCACATAGCAAAATAGCACATTCTCTGGAACCTCCACAGTGGGACAAAACCCTAGGCCTCTTCCCCAACTCCTTCAGCTTTTCTAGCCAGCCTGCAGGAGAGATTCCTGCAGGTAGGTTCCCCCAAAACCTATCCACTAGCCCCTCCAAGCTACTAGCCCCATCCAGCCCTAAAACTTGCTTATCAGTTAAAGTGACATGAATTAACAAAATTGTTTACAGCAGCTAAAAATAGATGAAAATACAGAATGAACCCAAGTGTCAAAAATAAAAAGTGTATTATTATTACTGTATCTAAGGAGAATCATAAATGGTTTTTTTTTTTTTGACAACTACTTTTTGTTCTGTGAAGCAGGGGAGAGTTAGATGAAATGGTCCCTTGAAGATGCATTCTTGTGTATAACCCATCCTAAGTATTTTCCTGAAGTAGAAACAATCTACTCAGTCTCAATGATCTGTAAAAAGGATAAGTAATTAAAAAAATAAGGTTTTTAGCCAGATGGATTAGACAGTAAAAGAAGAATCTACAAACTATCAAGAAAGTAAAATTACTAGCTAGCAAGCCATATCCTTGACCTGAACATGTCCCTGCTTTGACAAAAGCAGAGATGACTGTGTTCCTGTATTTTCAAACAAGCATAATTATTGTAAATAATAAGAGAAAATTGTTACTAACCATGTGGAACAAAATTAATTTCTCAATTAGGAGACAACATCTTCTGATAAGTCTACCTAACATTTAGTAATAGAAAAAAGAGGTAATTGAATTTACTGCTACAGAGTTTAAGGAAAATCTTTAAAGAATATGGAGCTTGCAAATGTAGAAATAAATAACTATTTTTCTTAAGATTACAAAGAAAGCAGTGAAAGTTCTTGCAAAATACAATTTTACTAGATTTAAAAGAAAATCTTGGTCAAAACCAGCCATTACATACATGAAACCTGGTGGCTGTTGATTTCTGCCACCGTGTAGTCCTTTCATGATTTTATTTGATTTCTACATTGTTTGTGTGTGTGCGTGTGTGTGTGTGTGTGTGTATGTATGTGTGTGTGAGATAGCGGGAGTGGAAAGGGATTCAGAAAGGAGAGAGAGAGAGAGAGAGAGAGAGAGAGAGAGAGAGAGAGAGAAACACCTGTGTGGATAAAAGAGAAAAAATCTCAACTCAGATCAACTCTCATGGAATCTGGGAATGGAATTCTTTTTTTTTTTTTTTTTTAGGCACACTGACATGTCAAGCATACAAACATCTCTATTTATTGAGCAACCTCAGAAGCACCTAGTTATTAAGTAAGGTGTTTTGTTAAGGTATTTCCATCCATCCACACACCAATTTTACTGATCTTCTACCCCATTTCACTCCAACCCTATTGTTTCACTCCTACTCCACTTCTTCCTGGTCTAGACCCCATTGAACACTCATTTCACATGTATTTCTTCATTTTTGTTTTTCCCCCTTTCTCACCTTTCCTCTTTACCATTTTCTTGCTTCACCAACTATCCTTACAACCATTCTACATTTACTTTCTAAAGAAGGATATGTCACTTATCAGCATAGTTTCCATGGACATCTGTTTTCCTGAAAATGACAAAAAAATTCATGATAAAGTGAATTTCCATCACATATTTGTACCATACTTTTTTCACTTATTTATCTGTTGAGGGAGATTTAAGTTGGTTTAGTTTCCAAGTCAATATGAACAACGCAGTAATAAACATGAGTGCAAAACTCTTTCTAAAACATGAATTAGAGTCCTATGTGTGCATACACAAGAGTGATATATTGGAGTTGTATAATAGGTCTAGTTTTAGTGTTTTTGTGAAAACTTTATGTAGATTTCAATGGTGTTTACAGCAATTTATATTCCACCAGCAGTAAAAAAAAATGTCCCTTTTACACACATCCTTGACAGTATTTAAAGCAAAGATTTTTTTCTTGACATCAGTCGTTCTGTCTTGATTAATACTGAATTTTATAGTTACTTTAATTTTAATTTCCCTAATTGATCAGGATGATAAAAAGTTCCATAAATATATATTAATCATTTGTGATTCTTCTGTAACTGTTTGATAAGCCTATTATCACAATAATTGATTTTTTAGTAAAAAAATGAAATATATGGATCTAATTTCAACCTTCTGCATTTAGATATCTTATTTTATCAGTACCACTTGCTGAGGAGGCTATATTTTGCTTCCAGTACATGTTTTTGACATCGTTGACCAAAATTACATAACACTTACAGTCTAGATTTATGTAAGGGGCCCTTTTCTGTTATACTGGTAATTTTTCAGTTACGTTCCAGGATCATGCAGCCTGTGTCAGTATGCTCTTGAAGTGTTAGGTGAGGTAAAGTACAATGATCTCTCCAGAGTCATTCTTTTGGCTTAGGATTGCTTTGGATTACTCAGTGTCTTCTCTATTGATTTGAGGCAAATTTTAATCTGTTTAATATTATTCTATAAATAAGACTTGGAATTTAATAAATAATAGATTGAAAATGTTAAGTTGTTTTGTTTATGAAGTCATTTACAATAGTAAATCATACAGCCTGTAAGCAAGAAAGATATTTATATTTTCTATTTTTTTAGTGTGTTAAGTATTCAAACTACAGGAGAATTTTACACATGTGGTTGGTTATTCCCCAGGTAGTTGGCATAAGAATATGAATATTAATCCATGCTAGACATTTTCTTTGAGGAATATTGAGGATCTCTTAAGTATCATATTACCTGCCAATAAAGAAAATTTAAAGTCGTGTTCTGATTGTGTCTTTATAAAACCTTTCTCTTGCATCATTGTCCCAGATAGTGTCTGAATAATATAGTGAAACAGAGTGGGGATATATGATATCCCTGTATTCTTGGCTATTTTAATGGATTTATTCAAGAATTTCTCCATTTAGGATGATGTTGGCAATTAGTTGGTCATATACATCCTTTAATATGCTGAAGTATGTTCTCTTCTTTCCTATTCTCTATAGTACTTTTATAATACAAATGTATTGTTTTTTCTCAAAGGAATCTTCTAAATCTATTGAGATGATCATTTGTTTTGTCTTTAAGTTCATTATATGACTTATATATTTTTTAATTTATAGTCAACCACCCCTGAGATCTGATATCTCTGGTATTAGTGCAATTATATCATAGTAGATGACCTTTTTGATGTATGCCTATATTTGTTTTAAAGTATTTTTTAAAGAATTTTTGAATTTATGATTATAAAGGATATAAACTTCTAGTTTTCTCTGTTGTTTTTCTTGAGCTTCTTTGACTATTATATTAATAAAAGCTTCATGGAAAACTTTGAAGGGTTTCTGCTTCTTTTTAAAAATAATTTAATAAGTATTTTTTGTAGATCTGTGAAAATCTAATAAAATTCTGCTGTAACCCCACCTAGATATAGGGTTATTAAGCCAATATACATAGCACTAAAATTTCAGTCTCCTTATTTTTTATGGGTCTATTTAAGTTGCTCATCTCTTCTTAATAAAATATTTGTCCTTTTTTAGATATTATATTCTATTGTATAATTTCTTAAATTTATTAATTTCTTTCATAATATTTCTTTGTCCATTTCTGGCTATAATATTTTGTGATACCTTTTTATATCTTTTCTTTAATCAAGTCAACTCTCTGGTTATTATTTTCATCTTCTAAGAGAATCATGTATTAGACTGATTACTCTTTACAGTATATGATCCATATTGTCACAGTTTGATTTTTAGTATTACTTCTTCTCTACTCGAAACTGGCTTAGCTTGTTCTCCTTATTTTAGATACTTCACTGATATCATTAAATCTCTTATATAGCAAAGGAAAAATTAAACAAGTGAAGAGAAAGGTCACAAAGTGAGAATGAATATTTTCTAGCTATACATATAAAAGAGAAATGATATCAAAAATATAAAAAGAACGAAATAAAAATAGAATAAAAATAATTGACCTAATTCTTAAAAGACTATATATCTGGAAAAAAGTTCTAAAAGGAAGAAATAATAAGACATAAGAAATATGTTTAAAACTATTCATTAGCAATTAAAGAAATATGCATTAAAACTATTTTGAGAATTCATATCATTCTTATCAGAATACTTAAAACAAAGAGAATGATTGACAGCAATTGCTGGTGAGGATATGAAGAAAGAAGACTCTCATTCACTGTAGGTGAAATTACAATCCAGTTCAGCCATTACGAAAATCAGTGTGAATATTTCTCAAAAATTTAAAAGTGGATACACAGAAACTTACAGTACATTGAGTTATCAAATCTTGAAGATGGACATAAAGTCTCTGGAGATACATAAGCGAATGCGGCCTGAAGGTCATGCCTTATAAATGTTAATACTTACTGACTAAAAGTAGATTATGATGCTGAAAGCATTCTTAACTAGAAAATCAAGTCAAATGGAAACTAAACTCTGAAAAGGAAGCTACTTTGAGACAAAAGTTAAAAAAAGCAGTTCAAATAAATTGTAAAGCATATATTAAAGTGAGAGTCTCAGATTTAAGTATTGTATTTATCAATTGAATTTTAGATTTTATGTTTTGTCTAATAAAAGATTACATTTATGATTTACAAAATTTCCATTTAACCATTTTCAAGTTTATGGTAAAGGGATTTATTTTTATGTAGATTAATAATCATCCTGACACTTCTGTTTTAAAGTGATTTGAAACACAAAGAAAGCAACTGAAAAATGCACATGAGTTAAATATACTCATCCAAAACAGATATTGGAGAAAATAAATTTTAAGTAAATTAACCATAACTCAGTAATCATGGAATTTTTTTTCAGTATCTCCATAAAATATGAACTAATGGATAGCTTCTTTTTTAAAAGATGTGGTTTATTGCCTATCTACTTGAAAATTATAAACATAAGTATACTGTATTTATATGTATTGAAAACAATATATGAATACATTGTTGTTTTATAAAATAATAATAAAGGAGCACTCTGTATTTATATGCACTATAATAATTTTAATATTTCAATTATGGTGTATGTGGGTATATATGTATGCATGTGTGTGAGTAACAGTGGCACACATGCAGCCAAAGATCCCCTGGAGTGAAAATTACAGGCAGTTGTGAACATTTCTAATTCATGAAAAAATTGTTAAAAGAAAGATCTTTTAATCAGTCTATTTAGCAAAATGGAATAACTGAGTAGCTTATAAATAACAAAGATCTATGTTTCACATTTCTGGAGGTCATGAAGCTCATAAAAATATATCCATATTTTCAGTCTGTTAAATGTTATCTGGGGCCATAATATTTTGTGTTCATTTTTTTGTATTCCTTTATTTTTACCAGGCCACCTCATCCCTTAACACAGATAAAATTTCCAGTTTCATTGTTTCCATTTAACACTTTATACAACTACATTCTTCTAAAAAGTTACATAGAAACCTACTATTACAAAATCTTTCTAATGTATATGCATATAAACATACATGACGAATTTAAATAGTGATACTTTGCAATAGGGCAACAATGCCCATTCTAGACTACTGGATTGCAAAATAACAAATAAAATTCTTAGTGCCAAGAAACAGTCATCTCTTTTGGAGGTGTTGACAGGTAGGTCCCATAGTACCCAAGTGTCAGAAACTATTTCCTATGCTTTAGGTGGCTCTCCATAACTTAATAATAAATTCCAGTTGGCAAAGAAATACTTGATCACAGAACGTGGTGTAAGTAAATGTCTATTGACCAGGAAACTTCATAATTCTACTAACGTCCACAAGGATAGGAGTGCTATGAAGATGCTGGAGAAGAAAAGTATCAACTTTGGCCTGTGGCTAGACAGTTCAGAGTCCGTAAGTGATAATTTCAATTATCACTTTCTAAATAGACAAAATATAAACTGACTCTTACCAACCTCCTGCTATTTCAATAGATTCATCCATTTCATAACTCCAAATATTCAGATATATGCGTACCACGTAGCACTCATCAAAGAGGCTTCTATTTGCAACACATATAGAACACTATACAAAACCATAACACATCATAAAAGAAACATCAACAGTTTGTGCAGAATGCAACCCCAATGCATGCGTCAGCAACACAGTATCTGCTCCTATGGTGCAGGGAATGACATTACCAAAGGGACAGATAGATTGTAAGAGTGAAATGACCAGAAAGTCTGCTGATAGTTTATGTCCCATAATGATAGGAAAGCTATGTAACTGTCTAAACAAGATCTGAAAATGGTATTGGAAATGCTAATGCCGAAGAGAGAAAATCCCATAAGGTCATGCTCCTAATCAAAGAAGACAGACAACTAATGAGAACTGAAAGAGAAATTAACCTCATCCAGGGATGAGCTTTTGAGACAGTCATTTAAGCACAAGCAGAGCCCTAAAGTCAAATGCTACACTAAATGGGCTCAGCATGTTGCTTGTGTGTCTATGTGTGTGCGCACACACGCATGATAGACAGAAATAGAGAGATTAGGATTTCAGAGGAAAGACATGTAATCATATTTTACTTTAAAAATTAATATTTAAAAGGAAGAAATGTTCAAATGATGTATTACTTAATAGTTGGAAGGTGGTTTCATTCCAAAATGAGATGAGGGCTCCCCCTTTCCCCACATCCTCCCAAGGTTTTTTTTTTTTTTTTCTTTTGGTCAGGTTCCATGCTGCAGTTGTTACTGTTCTTCTTTGTGATACTTTACTGATTTATGTAATTTAAATCATGCATTCAGTGCTCTGCCATTTCTCTCACTTTCTATGCCTTTAAAAATTATGTTTACAAATGCATAGATAATGTTTCTTGGATTTGTGTTGACTGACCATTTTAAAGAGTATATGTCTGGCAATTTTCTGTTTTATAGTTAAATTCTTAGATTTAATTTTCATAATATTAGTTTATTTTCTCCATTTCTCTCTATTCCAGTTTTTTTTATGTAATGCTCTAGACTTATATTACAAGAGGGAAGGCTGTATCCCTTAATTACTATCGGATTTTATTTATAAAGGTATATGGTAAAAAGAAAGTAAACTTAATTATTTATCCATTATCCAACTGATAGGGGAAATGACCAAGAGAGAGAGAAAGGTGACCAAATGATATTAATTATTAATGTTTTTTCCCAAGATTTGGAACAGTTTCCACCTCTAAGTGATTATACTTCTCATGAAAGAATATATTTCTATGTTCTCCAGACAAACTTTGTTTCTCTTAACAGCTATAATAAAATAAAAATAGAGTGTTTAAATTGAATTAGATTACCATTCCTAAGGCTCCCTGAACTCATTTTAGCCCATCTTTTATCTTAGTATTGTGATTAAAAAAAAAAAAACCACATTTTTCCTTTTAGATACATTTCTGTTTTCTCCTTTCTATGCTATACACAATTAAATTACAAAGTAACAAAACTTCTTGAATAGTGGCTGAACAGCCAACACCAATACACAAAATTAAAATCTGAAAATGAACACAGGTAACTGCCATGAAAAATTTGGTTAGGCAGTAACCCAAAGTATTAGCACCATTCATCAACCTCAGGATCCAGGCATAGCAGCAGTGTCCTCATCAGAGTGTGGAAAAAGCCATCCTGCTTTAAAGTCGATCTCTTTTTAAAGCAAAGTATTTCTAGCATTATTTTTGTCTAATCTTTGTGGTCAATTGAACTATGGAATGAGCCTTAACCTTTGGAATTTACAATGTATATAAAGATGTCACACACACACTATAATTACACGTTTCTCACACTCCTAACATTCATAGACTATAAACAATGTTGATATTTATAAGTATTATGACCTAAATAGACAGAAAAAAATGACTATTGCTATTTTACCTAAAATGGAAATAGACTTTACTTATTCATTTTAAAAAAAAAGAATATTATAAGAACATCACTGAATGAAGAAACACTTTTTTATCTATCTATCTATCTATCTATCTATCTATCTATCTATCATCTATCTATCTATCTATCATCTATCTATTATCTATCTATCTATCTATCTATCTATCTATCATCTATCTATCATCTACATACCTATCTATAATTAATTTATTTGTGTATTTATTTATTATTTTTTGAGACAGGGTTTTTCTGTGTAACAATCCTTGCTGTCCTGGAACTCACTTTGTATACCAAACTACCCTCGAACTCACAGAAATCAATCTACCTCTGCCTCCCGAGTGCTAGGATTGGATTAAAGGTATTCACCACCACCACTGTCCAGCAGAAACACTCATTTTATTAACCTCTAGCCATTGTGAATTTGTGCCAGAGATGTAGAACTCACCCCAAGTTCATAGTTAGAATATTCCAGGATATATGGAGACAAAAATGCTGGTTTCTTCTTTCTCACATTATTATATTTTCTGATAACAGATTTTAGTAAGGAAAGTTTTGGGAAAATTCAAATTATTTAGCTATGTGTTTTCACTTTTCATTTAAGTTATTGAAGGTGAGAAGAAGAAAGACAATTTTTCAAAGTCTGTAATAATTTAAATATTTCTGACCTGAAGCAATTGATTTGACTTTCCTGTGTGTGTGTGTGTGTGTGTGTGTGTGTGTGTGTGTGTCTGTGAGAGAGAGAGAGAGAGAGAGAGAGAGAGAGAGAGAGAGAGAGAGGAAACAGAGACAGAAACAGAAGAAAGAGTGAGACAGAGCATTTGTATGTGAGTATTCATAATTTCCAGTGTTTCTTTGAGAATTATCCAGGTTTATGCATAAATCCCATTTAAAATAGAAGAATAAAGAAAAGGTTATATAGTATATAAATTAAGTACCTTGTCAATATAATGTTCAATACCCATAACTAAATGCTCAAAGTCTAATTAGTAATGAATTGGGCTACTCAACATCATTTTTTCATTGTCATTATTATCACAGAGGAGTAGGGGGGAGAGGAAATATGATTTAAATAAAGTGAATAAAAATTAAATAAAAATGAAATTTCCAATTATGGTCTAGTACCTGAATAATATACTCACCTTTAAAGCCCATCAGAGTCTCAGTCATTAAATTTCTGATTCTATGTACTAATTTTTGTCCCACTGCCCTAAATTCCATGATAACTCTCCATGGCATACTTTCTAAGTCATTTTCATATTATGCTGCTCCTCTGTAAGATTTATTTAGCTCATATACAATGTGTGATCTTACAAATAGGCCAAGATGGATTCTGAATGATATCAGTGATACTGTTTTTAACTAACACTTTTATCCCCTCTTAAACAAGACATTAAATATGGTTCCAATGAAACTGTAATGAATTGAAATACAAACGTTATAAGACAGAATCATGTACCTAGTAACTTTGAAACAACAAGCCCTTCTAATTCATTTAGTCGTTCCTAAAGGGAACAACTGCTTATACAAAGTGTCCTGAAAGAGTTAGTGCTTAAGATGTGCTATTTTTAGCATATGCAGAATAGTTAGATCACAATGATTTCATAGCTTGTGCCCCTTAGAGAATTTACTTCATATGTGGGTAAGAAGGCTTGAAAAGTCACATGTTGTGATGGAGTAATTTTTTGTAGTAAGTTATCACTTATTTTCTAAATACAATTCTAGTCTCCATTTGCCTTTCATATGAATCCTATTGTTGCTTAAAACCTTAACAATAATACAAATTCTGATCCCATACACTCTGATACCAGGTTTTCTGCTACAGGTTAGAAGGGATAAACATGCCAAAGTAATTACTTATAATAGTGTCCACTTAAATATATCTAAATAAAATATGAATCCCAAATTTTCTCTTCCAAATTACCCACACAAAAATTCACAATGGATTATACCATTAACTCTATACTTCAAGCTATCTATAATACATATTAACTCTGTTCATAAATATACACATACAGTATGAATGAAATTTACTTTCTTGTTTGATCATGCTCCCTCTGAGAGCCAAAGACTACCTCCCAAACCCCAAACACCAGGCGGAAGAAGCCTGTATTTGAATTGTTGGTTAGAGTTGTCCAAGACTTCTAGAACTTTACAGACTATTGTTAATGACCGTGGCTACCCCAGAGGTAGAATATAATCCCTCCTGAGAAAAACACATATACTTCAGACATGGGCTCAGAGGTCCCTGAAATAGAACTGACCTGAAAACCACCTTGTTGAGAACTAGCATTTATGAAACTAAAATGAGCCATGCAAGTTTCCCAATATGAAAGCAACCAATGATCCTACCCAGTAATGATATCTATGTGTCACAACATGATGAGAATGGTATAATAACTTAAAAGTTGCAGTAGTACCAAGCATGCTTTGGTGTTAGCCAATACCTGTCTAATTGGATGTAAGAATAACTCAAAAAGAACAAAACTGTGTCTTGTATTGATAGACTTACTAACTTTCCATGGATAATGAAGTCATGGAACTTAGAGGAAAATAAACAACTTCCAGTTTACTAAAGCAGCACAATCACTAACCGAATTCTAAAAAATGTCATCTTGCACTTACAGATAAGTGGTATCCTCACCCCTCATTAGGGAAATCTTTTTTTTTTTTTTTTTATTTTTTGCAACCATATAGAAACCATTAAAGAAAACCTGGAAAAAATGTAGAGTTGTGGAGGTCAGTCATGACTGATAAATATTTAAATACTGCCAACACTAATGACTCAATGTTAACTGCAGAAGAGAGAGCTGAAAGATTGTAGAAGCCAGAAAAACAGGGAGTTTGCTGTAAGACTGTGTCTCCTGGCCGGGCGATGGTGGTGCACGCCTTTAATCCCAGCACTCGGGAGGCAGAGGTAGGCGGATCTCTGTGAGTTTGAGACCAGCCTGGTCTATAGAGCTAGTTCCAGGACAGGCTCCAAAGCCACAGAGAAACCCTATCTCGAAAAACAAACAAACAAACAAACAAAAAAAAAGACTGTGTCTCCTAATAATATCAGGAGGCACACCAAAAAAGTCTCACTAACATGACTAGTAAAACATAAGCTAGAAAAAGAACAATAGACTTGCAAATGTGGACATTAGCAAGTCCTGGAATCCTCAACCCTTCAAAAACTACTACAGAAAACCAAGAAATACAAAGACATAGAGAAGTGGTCTTCCCAATGAATAGCATACCAACTGATTTTTAAATACTGACAATTTACACTGAAAATATATTATACAAGTAACATCATTCATACTGAGCAGGCAATAGTACTGAACTCTGGATATGTGAGTGTGTGTAAAATAACAATTAATGAAAAAAGAGGTCATGAATTTGAAAAAGAGCATAAAAGAACATAGATGAGGGTTGGAGTGAGAAAAATAAAGAACAGAGGAAATTATGCAATTATTATCTAAAACAAGAAATGATATATATTTAAAGTATAAGCTTTGAGAATAACATAATATATAACATTAACCTTGCTAAAATTCAGTGTTATCTATATTTATTATAGAGTATGTTTCATCTCAGATAAGAGTAATTTTATCTACATATTTATATTCTAATTCTCATTACTATGGTGCTATTGTTCTATAGAACTTTCTTCTACACTGAAGTAGCAAATATTGCATCATTTATTCTAAAGAGAAAACAATATGGATAATTTAACTCCTTTTACATTTTCCAATTTTCAAAGACATAATTTCTGCTATGTGAGTATTTTTGCATGAAGCAAGCATTCTAATAAATATTTCTTATAATAATTAGTTACATAATCTTTGAATCATTTAAAATGAGTCATTTTATAAGAAACAGTCACAGTATATAAATTTATTTGACACTACAATAGTTAAAAAAGTCTTGTTAACATTGGAAAACAATACCTTTCATTAAATTTCTTACTGTATAAATGTCTCTTAGTATTTTGAAATTCTTCTGCAGCCTCATAATCAGAAGAACGTGCCTTAACTTCAAGCTTATAATTTTTCATGCTATAAATTTACTTATCAATTGTGCATGCTAACCAGATCTTTTTGAGAACAATTTAAAATATTCCTGGTCATATTAGTCATGGTTGTCTAAGGAACAGAACAGATAGAATGAATATAGGTTACAAAAGATATTTCTCATTTTGGCATATTTGATACCTACTATGTTATACAAAAGTGACTGTGTATACCCTGAAAATGGTAAAACTTGTTAGCTCCTCAGACTATAAGACTAGGTGTTGAGATAGTCCTACAAAAATCATGGTGGATGCCTGGAGCACCAGGGGACATCAGGTTACATTAGTATGCCGTAGAGCATAGGTTGTATGCTTACCTGTCAGCTCCTGTGGCAGCAAAAGCATAGATGCACTCCCAGGAAACAGTGAATGTACTAGTTAAAAGCCGGATTGCTTTTCACTCAGATGTGTGTATTTGAGGGTTCATCAGAAGGTGACTCCATTCTAAATTATAGTTTTCATCTTGAACTAGTTAATTCTTTCAGGAAATACACAGACACAAACACACACACACACACACACACACACACAGAGAGAGAGAGAGAGAGAGAGAGAGAGAGAGAGAGAGAGAGAGAGAGAAAGAGAGAGAGCAGCAGAGAAAGATTTCTCTCACAGTTGATCACAAATCCAATCAAGTTGGCAAAGCATGCTGTCTATAAGAAAAATGACAGTTAATTTGTTTTTAGTATCTCAATAATTTTGTCTACTATATTCTAAAAGAATCACTTTTTATCACCTTTTCAGCTTTTACCAAACTACATCAATGATAATAATATTGCCTTTATACTTTCTGGATGGGAAAAACAGAGACCCATTGTATATATTGTTGAATTATTATCATTAAAGTCATGGTAAACCCTCCGTATATCATTACGGAATAATATTGTACTTTCTTCACAGGATCTATAAAGTCTTGAGACTGTGAGCACTAGATGACTCTATAGTACAGTGTTAGTGTGCCCATTTAAACATCGGGAAATACTGAAAACTTTTTAGAATGTAGGGAATAGTAATTTGCTTATATAATAAAGGTGAAATAAAACTCTTGTAAAAGAGTTTAAAATAGGATCAGCCACTATGGAAATCAGCACACAAAATTGTTAAGAAGTTGAAAGTTGATTTGTCATATGACCTTACTATACTATTCCTAGCATATAGAAAAAGGACAAGTGACATTCTAATAGATATTTGTTCAACAAAGTTCATTCTTTCTCTAGTCACAATAACTAGTAAAAGAATATAAGTTAAATGTTCTTCAACTGGTAAATGGATAATGGAAATAAGGCACAAAAGCACAGTAAAATTTTATTCTACTATGATGAAAAAATAAAATGAAATTTGATTTGCAGGTGAACGGAGGAAGAGGCTAAACATATATGGAAGATTCAGAAATGCCAAAGCCGCATGTGTTGTCTCATTTGTAGATCTGTCTCTGAAATTTTGCATTAGACTACATATCCTAAGCTAGAGACTGAAGAAGTCAGGAGAATAGGAAGGGACCATAAGAGACAGAGGGAAAAGGAGGTTTAGAGGTACATTGTGAGGAAGATTGGAAAACTGGGTTGGTGAGATGAGAAAAGGGGAGGGTAAGGCAGAGGGGAAATGAGGCCTAAAACAGTGGTAAAAAACACAGAATGTTTTTAAAGCCATAGGAGAACATTACTTTGTAAGCTTACTTAAAACACAACAGGTATCCTTCCATTATATTTTTCTTTCTGTCTATCTGTATATCACGAATTTGAGCTGGGATGGGGAGTCTTTGAAAGGCAGAAAGAGAATAGTGAAAAGATGTACAAAACATTGAAATTCATAAAACCATTTAAATTATAACACATTTGTCACATTTTGGAACTGTGAATAGACTCTGTAAGACAGGTCCCTTTCGACCACTCTCTGCATCTCTGTAAGTGATTGTGAGATCAGCATGAGTTCCAATCCAGCTGCAAGTAAATTTAAATAAATATAAGAAGACTAAAATTACAATGTTCATGAATATTCGATTATCTCTTCAGAAGCTTCACTATGAACATTTTAAATATTTTGTCTTTAAGGTCAATTATTTTGTTTCAGTTTATCCTTCAAAAGATCTTACATTAAAACCAAGAAAAAGCTAATGCTGTTTAATTCGTTCAACTACCAACTTAATATTTATCCTAATATTTTATCTCAAAGGAGAATCCTTCCCAATTTTACCCAGGTTCACAGAATAAAAGATACTTTTTGACTCATTTTCTCCACTTGATGCCAAAGAGAATGAATCACAGCAACCGATCACCATAGTCTTTATAGGCTGTTGTTTATAGATCACACCAGCACACACAAATTATTTCTGCTCCTCAAGTATTTACAATCTACATTCAATCATAAGAGTTCAAAAGGTCATTTCACTATTTTTTTCAAGACATCTACATCAAAACTTTTTATACCACCATAAAAACAAAACATAGTGTCAACTTCCAGGTTCAACACAGTTATACTTACCATGATACAGTGAAGTTTGCAAGCCATAGAGTATAAAAGATTAATGACTTAAACCAATTGTTCTGTCAAGCTTCCACGCTTCCCACTTCTAGGGGGAAATACAGAGAAACAGAAATAAAAACAGAAAGAAGCCTCATCACTTCATTTCACTTCTCGAGGGAGTGCATAATTCTCTCAAGTACTGGAGAGCAGGTTGTGCTCCAGAAGCCACAGATTCTAACCTGTAAACTTTTCAAGGCAGGTAGATTAGGCCACCTACAAGGTTCCCTGCAATTCTGGGTATAAAGTTGCTAATAATAGTGCATAATCTTTTTACAGGAAGTTGAAATCTTGTATAATTATGAAATATATAACCTCTATCATCGTGACCACGGTCCCTCCATTATTGAGCCAATTAATGAGTGGAACAATGATCTGACATATGATATTCACTTGTCCTTCTGTTGAGTCTGTCTACATAAAAACAAAAAGTTTATTTAGTTTGCAATTTGTTAACTATAGCAATTTACTATTCTAGTATTTTGAAGACATAAAATTTATGAAACATGTATCACAAAAGTAGTTTTGAATACAAAATTATTAAATTTCATACAGAACATTTTTGTGCTTGCTTTTCCATTTCTAAGATACATATACAATAAGTACAAATATCCTTTTCTAACTATCTTAGGGTCTTGTATAATAAATAGCTTCGCCAAGTCATGAGTAGTAAGTAAGTAAGTTCCAAAACCACAGAGAAACCCTGTCTCGAAAAAACAAAACAAAACAAAACAAAATAAAATCTGCTAAGGATTGTAAAATTGGAAACAAGAGAAGATACCCATCTTGGGGCATCAGCCTGGATTCATGTGCAGCTTTTAAACAGTAGGAATTCTAAAACACAATATGGTGGAGTTCACAATATGCACCATAGCTACTTTTCTAAGCCACATAACTAAATCACATTTAAATATGCTTTATAGAGTCTTGATAAGTTATAATTTCAAGGATTTCAAGGTCTAAAAATCCTATAAATATATAAATAATTTTAAAATAATACAATTAAATTAGAAGTAATTAGGTAATAAAAACACAAAAAGGTAAACAAACAATTATAATTATAAAATATGAGATTTGATAATTATTATTATGCTAACACATAAACGTAATTTGTAAAAAGACAAATATAAAAAGTAATCCATTTTAACTATCATTTCTGTAAAATAGAATAACAAAAAATTAAGAGACCAATATGTGTTAGTAAAGGGATTAGTCTAAAAAGGAAAAAGAATCATAAAATATAAATGATAAAATTATCAATCTTTAAGGCAAGTGCACAAAGAGAAGGCACACATATAGGAGCACGAAAGAAAGAGCAATAAGGGACTTGGAATCTTAGAACCAGCATACAAAATTAATAGCATTGAACTTTCTGTAGCTGAAAGCCCATAAATCTTATATCCAAAAGCATTTACTGAGACCCAAGAAAATAAGTAAAAGAAAAACAAATCTTAGAATATTTAAATAAAAACAAAAAAAGAAAACTAACAACTGCAGAAAATGTCAGGAAAAAATTTATCAAAGAGAAACTAATTTAAAAGTAAAAATAGAAGCAACGCAATTTTCAGTAATTAGAATTTGTAAAATTTGATGATATCTGATTATTTTGATGATACTTTATAAAGTACTTGTAATTTAAAATATATAAGACTATAAAATAGACAAAGGAAACATATTTATAATGTATTAAAAGGAAGTGTACATAAGTAACTTCCATCATTTGGAGAGGGCAAATATATATTTATATATATATATATATATATATATATATATATATATTAAACAGAAAATAAAACTAGGAGAAAAGGCTAACACATATGCCAATAATAGATATGTCTTCCTGTCAATTTATCTGGCTATCTATTCTTATAGCTCTATACACTTGCTCATAAATTGCCAAAGTTCCTGAGGTAAGTTGAAGAAAACTCACTGGTTTACCAAAATGAACTTGAGTGATATCAATTACTGGGTGTTTCATTAGTGCCCAATATTAGCTGAAAAATGATTTTTATTTCTATTTTTATGGTTTTCCCAGTAAAGGTTTATGCTGTTGTTAGGGTTTCTATTGCAGTGATGAAACACATTGATCAAAAGTAAGTTGAAGAGGAAAGGGCTTAATAGACTTACACTTTCACAACACAGTTCAACACATTTAAGGAAGTCAGAACAGAAACAAACAGAGCAGGAACCTAGAGGCAGAAGCTGATACAGAGGTCATGAATGAATGCTGCTTTCTGACTTATTCATCATGGCTTGTTCAGTTTGCTTTCTTCTTCTTCTTCTTCTTCTTCTTCTTCTTCTTCTTCTTCTTCTTCTTTTCTTCTTCTCCTTCTCCTTCTCCTTCTTCCTCTCCTTCTCCCTTTCCTCCTCCTCCCCCCTCATTATTATTATTATCAATATTATTATTTTTAAATTTATTTTTAAAACAATTTTTTTTCTCATTTTACATACCTCTCCCAGTTTTCCTCCCTTCACTCCTCCCACTCTCTACTGCTTCCTCCAAGCCCACCCCCATCCACTCCTCAGAAAAGATTAGGGCTTCCATGGGGAGTCAACAAAACCTAACATATTAGGTCTAGAGTTCATGAGTTCCCACAACCTTGTTTCAGTTTTTACCGTAGATTTCTCCATCATGATTTTGACCTCACCTCCTTCTTTTCTTTGACTGGAATCCCAGAGCCCAACCTGGTGCTTTCCTGTGGATCTCTGTTATCTGCTTCCACCAGTTCGCTCCTCAGCGAGGGTAAGGCTACCCAAGGGAAGTCAAAACAGTCTGTTATATCACTTTGAGGTAGGACAGAGAGCCCCCACACATATCTAGGTTGAAAAAAGATGGGCTCCAGAATATCAATTCAAGCACTATGGATAAACCCTAGTCCCACGCTGATGGAGGAAGGTCATTGGTTAAATAAAAAGAAACTGCTTGGCCCTCATTGGTTAGAACATAGGTGGGAGGAGTAAACAGAACAGAACGCTGGGAGGAAGAGGAAGTGAGCTCAGACTCGACAGCTCTCCTCTCAGGAGCAGATGCCTCAGAAGAGACGCCATGCTCCCTGCTCCCGGGAAGACACATGCGATGAAGCTCCGACCCAGGATGGACATAGGCTAGAATCTTCCCGGTAAGACCTGTGCTCACAGATTATTAGAGATGGGTTGATCTGGATATCAGAATTAGCCAGTAAGGGCTAGAGCTAAAGGGCCAAGCAGTGTTTAAATGAATACAATTTGTATGTTGTTATTTAGGGTAAAGTTAGCCGTGATGGCGGCTGGGGTGCTGGGGACGCAGCCCCGCTGCTCTTATTACTACACCACACCAGTGGTCCCACAAACTGGCCAAGTCACACAAAAACCCACATTCACTGGGCCTAGTTTCATCCTATTCAGGTTCCCCCACTATCAGTCCAGGGTTTGTGAGCTCTTACTAGCTCAAGTCAGCTGTTTTTTGTGAGTATCCCCATTATGGTCATGACCCCTTTGCTCTTAACATCATTCCCCCCTCTCTTTGTCTGATCTCTTTAAACTCAGCCCAATACTTAGCTGTAGATCACTGCATCTGCTTCCATCAGTGGCTGGATGAAGTTTCTATGATGCCAATTAAGGTAAGCATCAATCTGATTTCAGGGGAATGCCAGTTGAGGTATCCTTTGTACTTTTGCTTGAGGTCTATCTGGGGTTATTCTTGTGTATTCCTGAGAATTTTCCAAGTTCAGGTTTCTTGCTAGCTGCATAATGGCTCCCTCAGTCAAGATATCACTCTCCTTGTTCTCCTTCTCTGTCCTTCCCCCATGTCAAATATCCCATTCCCTAATGTTTTCTGCCTCCCTCCTCTTTTTCCTATCTTCTCCCACTTCTATCCTCCCTTCTTCCCTCACCTGCATGCTCCCAATTTTCTCAAGTGTTGTCTAATTCCCCGTCCCAGGAGTATTCATACATGGCTCTCTTAGAGTTCTCCTTGTTTCCTAGTTTCTCTGAGATCATGAACTATAGACTGGTTATCCTTTGCTTTTTATCTAAAATCCACTTATGGATGCGTATATACGATTTTTTTTTTCTGGGTCTGGGTTACTTTACTCTGGATTTTTGTTTTCTAGTACCATCCATTTGCCTGAAAATTTCATTATGTCATTGGTTTTGCCACTGAGTAATATTTCATTGTGTAAATTTATCACATTATCTTTATCCATTCTTCTGTTGAGAGACACCTAGGTTGTTTTCTGGATATTAAAAATATTGCTGCTATGAATACAGTTGAGCAAATAACTTTGTGGTGAGTGTGAATCTTTTGGGTATATGCCCAAAAGTGGTATTTCTGGGTCTTGAGGTAGATTGACTCCCCGTTTTCTGAGGAACTTTCATACTGATTTCAAAAGTGGACTTACAAGTTTGTGCTCCCATCAGCAGTGGAGGAGTGTCCCCTCATGCCAGTAAGTTACTCAAATTAAACTTTTTGGTTGAGCAAGCTATATTTGAGTGGAATTATTTCCTTCATACTCTATCTGCTGTGAGCAGGCATTAGTTTGTCTCTCCATAAAAAATTCACACAACAATTTCTATCCATATCAAATTCATATAAAAAGTAAAATAAGAGCATGATGCCTGGTGGGATAATATTTTTGCTACTGTATTTACTTGAATTGTGTTACCTAGTAGAGCTAACCAGAGGTTCACTGACGAAAGGTTTTAAGAGAATTAAATTAATTTAACCACTTTCGAAAGTATTTCAGAACAAACTTAAAGCTAAAAATTTCATATATCATGACATAACAATTAAATTATATGTAATAACTAAATGAAATATCTATTCACCAAAATGTAGGCATTAGAATATACATGTCAACATTATTGATTGTATCTCAAATATTATAAATATGCAAATTGATCCATAGTGAAATAGTAATTAATGAAAGCATATGGATATAAAAAGTATATAGTTTGCAAGCATTACATAACTTTTTTTGCTTTTTCTTTCTTTCTTGTTTTTAGATTTATTTATTTATTTATTATGTATATAGAGTTTTGCCTGGGTGTATGCTTGTACACCAGAAGAGGGCACCAGATCTCATTGCAGATGGTTGTGAGCCACCATGTGGTGCTGAAAATTAAACTTGGGACCACTGGAAGAGTAGTCAATGCTCTTAACCTCTGAGCCATCTCTCAAGTAGCCAGCATTACATAAAATTAAAAAAAAATGTTTTACAACTAATTTCAGAGTATGAAACTCAGGAATAGTACCTAATTTTAGCAAAGCTTACTGTCCAAAACAAATTAGATAGAGCAAGAATGCTTAGAGAGTTCCTACAATTGTTTTGTATTCTTTCTACTTCTATAGTAATTTCTCTGTTATGTTGTCTTGTTCCATACTATTCATAAGATTTTACTTGTTTTTTGCACTTTTATTTCATAAAGAATGTTGTATTTTTATATAATTTTTAATTGATGATAGTACATATTTCGATTAATAAAGTGATTAATGCTCATGCAAGCAATGTAATTTTGTCCACCAACACTCACATAAAAAGATGAGAGTGGCATCATGTGCTTGTGCTTGCAATTATTCCTAGTCATGGGAAAATAGACACAAGAAAATCACTGGCACTTAGTAGCCAACAGGACTCTGAACTCCAGGTTCAATTAGAGACTATGTCTCAAGAAATAAAGTAGGGAGTGCTGGAGTAAGACACCTAATTTGACCTCAGGAATAGACTAACATCAACACACACACATGCACACGCATGTGCATATATACACCACAAACACACACACACACACACACACACACACACACACACAGACTTCAAGGGATTTCTTTTCTTGTTTGATCTCAACACATTGCCATTATCAGATAGCTAATGGCTATAGTATAAACAATATGGTAGTATTTTGTTTTATGTAGAGAATACTCATCAGCTCATAGCCTTATCATGATCTTCTACCTGCTTAGACTATTTTAACTTCACATAGAATTATGTTCTATGGTGTGTGTCAAGGGTAATATGAATTTTTCTATTGTCTTTTCACAGCAGAATCTTTGTCTCTAACATATTGGATTAACACACCGTCTTTGTCATAAGTAGTGTAGTATTGCTCAAAGTGAAGTATTATGTTAATCCTAGCTTTATACTTTATGTTCAGAAAAGCTTTGCTGTCCATGACCTTTTTTCCATGTGAAAGTTACTATTGATGATACTATGTGAAATTTGTTTTTTTTTAATTGAGAAAAGGAGAAGAAAAAAAAAGTTTCCATCTCCTCCCAGCCTCCCATTTCCCTCCTCCCACCCTTCTCCCCCTCCCCCCACTCCTTTCCCCCTTCCTCTCCAGTCCAAAGAGCCATAAGGGTTTTCTGCCCTGTGGTAAGTCCTGGGTCCTCCCCCCTCCGTCCATATCTAGGAAGGTGAACATCCAAACTGGCTATGCTCCCACAAAGCCAGCACATTAAGCAGGATCAAAACCCCGTGCCCATTGTCCTTTGCGTCTCATCAGCCCTCATTGTTCGCCATGTTGAGAGAGTCCAGTTTTATCCCATGCTTTTTCAGTCACAGTCCAGCTGGCCTTGGTGAGCTCCCATTAGATCAGCCCCATTGTCTCAGTGGGTGGGTGCACCCCTCGTGGTCCCGACTTCTTTGCTCATGTTCTCCCTCCTTCTGCTTCTCATTGGGACCTTGAGAGCTCAGTCCAGTGCTCCAGTGTGGGTCTCTGTCTCTATCTCCATCCATCACCAGATGAAGGTTCAATGATGATACGCAAGATATTCATCATTATTGCTCTAGGATAGGGTCATTTCAGGTTCGCTATCCTCAGCTGCCCAAGGAACTAACTGGGGACCTCGGCTTGGGCACCTGGGAGCCACTCTAGGTTCAAGTCTCTTGCCAACCCTAAAGTGGCTCCCTTAACTAAGAATTGTGGTTCCGTGCTCCCCTGTCCAACCTTCCTTTATCCCAATCCTCCTGTTTCCCCAAGGCCCCCCCCTCCTTCCCTTCTAACTTTTTTATATTACACTTGATACTTTGACCATTCTTACAGTATCAATTCTGCCAACCCAGAAGTTAAAAAACCTTTCCAATTCCTAGTGCCTTCTTCAATATCCTTTTCTGTGTTAAAATTTTTCTCTCTTCATTTTCTCCATATATACATATATGTTCATTCACAATTCTCTGTGAATGTTTCTGTGTAGTTCATTTATGTCTGTTTTATTAAATTCAGTTTCATCCTGTGTTTGAGGTACATATAGAGAAAATAAACTCACAAATTTTGTTTCACTTCACTTCAATTTGCTTAAAAAAATTCTACCAAATGATAACAAGAATGGATGAATCTTTATTTTATGGTTTTCTTCTTTTAAACCTTGCTCTTAGAACTTATGAGTTTTTAAGATTTCATGGGCCATAAGAACCATCATAAAAGCCTCTGACTTTTTCCAAATAAAAGGGAGATTCACTATGTCAGAAATACTGAAGGGTTCATATTGTGTAATAGGCTTGCCCATGACTACATGAAATGTTTTGTATGTAGTACAGATTTCTTACAGAATAATATGTTTTTGTTCTTACAGAATAGAAATATACGGCCATGTAATTAATTGCATAAGTATAGAAAATGTCATTTTAAACAATTGATTATACAACTCTAGAAGAATGATATGTGTCATATTTTGTTCTAACATTGAAATTTATTTAGGCTATTTGAAACTTTTTAACAATCATCTTCTTTATCTTTTAAATAATTAATTACTCTTTAGTTTATTGGGCTTTCTCAACCCATACTTTCCAAAATTTTTACAAAGCTCATTTTCTTATTGAGTTACCAAATGACAGTTTACATATCTATACTATGAGATTAGAGTACAATATTAGAGAGCTGAATTATAATTATATCAGGCCGAATTTAGATAACACTAATATTGTTTTATAAATTAGGAATTGACACAATAATTTCAGCTTGAATCTATCCACCAATAAAATCATTAATTGAGATTCATCTGGCTGAAACTGCAAAGTGACTGTGATCATAAAAACTCAGGGATAAAAATGAAGCACCTATGTGCATAAGCACAGAAGAAAAAGCCTGTGCTACTCAGAATTCATATAGAATAGTATTGTTTTCTGATTTGAGTCCTTATTTTTACTCTTGGTGAGGCATGTCTCTGTTCTTTCCACTATGTTCCTTGTGGGTGAAATAATTTGCTAAAGATAAACTCTTTCAAACAAACTCCACAGGGTTTGGTAAAGGTTCTTTTTTAATTAATTATCTATTGTTAATGATGAAACTAAAGGTGACATACATGGTAACCATTCACTCTACCACTTAGCTACAACCACAATCCTAAAAAATTGTAGTTGGTTCCATATTTAATATTTGTCAAAAATATCTTTGATAACATCCTCAAGAATTAGTTCAGAAAATTATTTTATTAATTATTGTCATGAATAAAAAGAATGTCATATTCACTGAAGAATGTTAAGGTTTTCTTGGAATTATTATATTGGAAATATGTCATACTAATCACTTGTCTTTTTTACAAACCCCACATTCAAAGAAAATTAATCATAGAATCCATCAATTGAGTTTTCTTTTTTATGCAATTAAATGTAGCTTTACAATAGCTGTATTTATTGTTCAATAGTTTTTATAGAATAAAATAGGGAACTTGATGATTTTGAAAATGTAGAAAGATTTATCAGTTTGACTGCTTCTCTAATTTGTGCTTTGACCTTTCAAATGTTAATATAACCACTATTTTGTATATGAATAAGAGTATTAAAAAAATTCATAAACGGCCGGGCGGTGGTGGCGCACGCCTTTAATCCCAGCACTCGGGAGGCAGAGGCAGGAGGAACTCTGTGAGTTCGAGACCAGCCTGGTCTACAAGAGCTATTTCCAGGACAGGCTCCAAAACCACAGAGAAACCCTGTCTCGAAAAACCAAAAAAAAAAAAAAATCATAAACCACAAGGAATAATAGTAAAATTAAAGGAGGATGAGATGCCTCATAACGATGCTCATTTAAACATCCAAACTTATGCAAGGTTATAGAAAAGAATTATTAGATCTCCATAGCTATTCAATTGGGAAAGACATAAAAATAAGAAATCAGGGGTAGGTTGATCACGAATTTCCCGAAAAACTGCAATACTGATTTCCAAAATGGTTGCATGAGTTTGCATTCCCACCAGCAATGGATGAATGTTTTCCTTATTCCACATCCTCTCCAGCAAAGGCTAGCATTGATGTTTTTGATTTTAGCCATTCTGACAGGTGTAAGATGGTATCTCAAAGTTGTTTTGATTTGCGTTTCCCTGATCTCTAAGGAGGTTGTTCATGACCTTACGTGTCTTTTGGCCATTTGAACTTCTTCTGTTGAGAATTCTCTGTTCAGTTGAGTACCCCATTTTTAATTGGGTTAATTAGCATTTTAAAGCCTAGTTTCTTGAGTTCTTTATATATTTTGGAGATCAGACCTTTGTTTGTTGCAGGGTTGGTGAAGATCTTCTCCCAATCAGTAGGTTGCCTTTTTGTCCTAATGACAGTGTCCTTTTCTTCCAGCAATACCACTCCTGGGATTATACCCAAGAGACGCCCTATCATACTACAAAATCGTATGTTCAATTATGTTCATAGCAGCATTATTTGTAATAGTCAGAACCTGGAAACAACCTAGATGCCCCTCAATGGAAGAATGGATAAAGAAAGCATGGAATACATACACATTAGAGTACTGCTCAGCAGAAAAAAAAAAAGAAAGAAAGAAAAAAAAAAACAATGACATCTTGAATTTTGCATCCAAATGGATGGAAATAGAAAACACTATCCTGAGTTAGGTAAGACAGACCCAAAAAAGATGAATATGGTATGTACTCACTCAATGGATTCTAACCATAAATAAAGGACTTTGAGCCTATAATTCATGATCCTAAAGAAGCTAAATAGGAAGGTGAACCCAAAGAAAAACATGTAGTTATCCTCCTAGATATTGGAAGTAGACAAGATTTCCAGGCAAAAATCGAGAGCTTGGGGGTGGGGGTGGGGTGGGGATAAGGGGAGATGGGGAGAGAGATGTGAGAAGGGGAGGGTGGGGAGAGCTTGTTGGAATGGGACAGTTGGGAGGGAGGAAGAGTGCATATTGGAACAGGGAAGTAGATATCTTAATTAAGGGAGCCACTTTAGTGTTGGCAAGAGACTTGACTCAAGAGGGGTTCCCAGGTGTCCAAGGAGATGTCCCCAGCTTATTCCTTGAACAGCTGAGGAGAGGGCGCCTGAACTGGCCCTATTCTATAGCCACACTGATGAATATCTTGCATATCACCATAGAACCTTCATCTGGCAATGGATGGAGATAGAGACAGAGACCCAAATTGGAGCACTGGACTGAGCTCCCAAGGTCCAAATGAGGAGCAGAAGGACGGAGAACATGAGAAAGGAAGTCAAGACCACGAGGGGTGCGCACACCCACTGTGACAGTGGGGCTGATCTAATGGGGGCTCACCAAGGCCAGCTGGACTGGGAGTGTGGAGCATGTGATTAAGCCGGACTCTCTGAACGTGGCTTACAAGGAGGACTGACTGAGAAGCCAAGGACAATGGCACTGTGTTTTGATCCTACTGCATATACTGGCTTTGTGGGAATCTAGTCTATTTGGATGCTCACCTTACTAGACCTGGATGGAGGGGAAAGTCCTTGGACTTCGCACAGGGCAGGGAACCCTGACTGCTCTTTGGACTGGAGAGGGAGGGCAAGGGTAATAGGGGGAATGGGGAAGGAAATAGGGGGAGGTGAAAATTTGTAATAATAATATAAAAATAAAAGAAAGAAAACATAAAAAAATATTAAAAGGAAATCACAGACAAAAAAAGCAGAAATCTGGTTGATCCTAGCTAGATAAAAGTAAACATAAATAATAACACAGATTCTGCATATATTAGAAAGGTATAGCAAATAAGGTAAAATAACATCCTTAGATGTTTTTTTAAGTAATATACAATGTATTCAATATCACATATATATTTATTAATGTTTCTCTGTATGATACTGATATTCTGCTCTAACAACAGAATTCTCGGCAATCACTGTAATTTTAAATAAAACCAAAACAAATTATGACACTACAAAATAATGAAACAATAAATTGAAAGGGGAAACATTGCTTTTGCCATTTCCTTTTATTACTAAACATGAGAAAACACGGGAGAGAAAAAGATTTTCTACTAGCACTTCTCACATGTAATCACAACCAAGTCTGTTTCTAGCACCACTCAATTAATACAGTGCAGTTAGAGACTCGGTTATTACCAGCACCGTTTGAGTCATGGGATGTCTGAGAAAATATTTCTTTCGCAGACACTAGCAATCCAGAAGTCAGGAAATAAATGGTGTCCATGAAAATACAGTTTTGACAAATGCAGTATGATACCAGAATGATTCTTTTTTTGTTTCCATGGGAAACAAATCTGGGATCCACTATGTAATGTAACTTAAAAACATCCAAGAGGAATAAGCACTTTTGTAGATAGCAGTAAACAATTAAAGAATGCATATTTTATTGGGTTTCACTTTTTCTCTTTGTTGCTGCCCTTATATATTACATGAGTATATGGGATAACTTTCAAGCAACTATTTTGAATAAGCTGTTATTTCATTTCAGGGTTGACTTTCAGTGAATTCTAGACTTAGAAAGTTAAGCTCTACTGTCATGTTCTGAACAAAGATATTGGTGAAAGAATTGTGGATGCAGATTACACACTCAAGAAACAAAATCTACCTATGACTAAACATGGGACACTGAAATCCTTAGTCACAGTTCCAGTCTAATAAATAAAATCATATTTGGTAAATTAGGATGACATGTATGGATAGATATAAGTGGTAAATAATAATAAAATAGAATTCTCAGTAGACAAAAGAGAAAATAAAACTCCATGCAGTTTCCTAAAATTCTGAATAGGATAATCATTTACACACCCCACAAAATAGGGTTTTGTTTGTTTTGGTTTTGGTTATGATGGCTAAAAGTGATTTAGAATTCTTGTAGTAACATCAAAGCAAAGCCACAGCAAAAAAACTACGTGTGTGAGTTAACCATGATAATCCCTTAGCAGGCATAGAAACAAAACATTCTGTCATGGAAAGGCAAATTCATTTGCAAGTGAGCACAAGCGTACAACTCATAGAAAAATAAAATGAAATTTTAGATATTGCCATTGCAGCTCTTTCTGTTTCACTGGTGTCCTACCCTCAGTTCTTCCCTGTGACTTCAAAAAACAATCTTGTAACCAGTACTGAAAGAATAACAAAAATATCCAACTGAGGTTACACGTTGCCAGCAAAATATATTGCTATGCCATACACTTGTTGGTAAACTGAAAATACTGACAGTATGGAAAACTAGACCGGTAAAGATATAAATGTAGTACAACAAAAAGTTATTTAGAACTTCTGCTAAGAACTGAAGACTTTCAATGATTAGTCATAGAAGCATGCAATTTTGAAGAAGGCAAGGTAAAGGACTTTGTATAGAAGCACATACGTATACACAATGACATATCAGCAAATGACAGACTACTGGTCTTTTAATACTCATTTATTAACATCATTAAATATTCTCATGAGATTAATGCACTCTGTAACAAAGAAGAAGCCAGCCTTTTTCTTTTCTTTCTAGAAACTGATGGCCTGTCAAAATGATTGATAAATAACTATTTGGGTGGCATATATAGAATTTCATTTGAAATCAACACTATGAGCTTAATATTGTCAAATAGTAGTATAATTTATCCCAGTGTTGAATGCCAAATCTTCTCAAGGCAAATACCAGCTGTTTCCGTTATTGGAGATCAGACTGAATGATAAAGGACTGATTTTGCCTAAATTCTTCCACACAGTATGTGGAACAATACATTCCTCTCTTTGTCCTTTCTCCCTTGAATGGAGTTTCCCTTCAACATCTCCCATGTTCTGCTCTCTGACTTACTCTCAAATTAGTGACCAATTTTTCTTTGATTTTTATTCTTTGATAAATAGATGCTCAAATATATTCATACAACCTATAAAGTTCACTTAGTTCTGGTTGAATTTATATAATGTCATGACAAATCACTCAGTATTGTTTAAGGAGTTGGAGGCCTCTACCAGGCAAAAAAACTATCCACTTATTTGAAGTCATTAATTACCTGTAGTTATTTGTTTAGGACTGGAAGCATGTGAGACTTTTCCCTTACATATTAACATGATGATTCATATTGTACGTATTCACATCTTCTTCAGGAATCCATATTGTTGGGGTTTCATGGGTGTAACTTCCCTGCCTTTTTATCTTATGACAGATTTCCTAGTCCTCTGGCTCTGAAAATCATTCAGCCCTCTGTAATAAAATATTCCTGAGACTTGGATATAAATGTTGTATTGAAGATATTTCTATTTAAGAACAATAGATCAGTTATGGATTTCTGTTAAGGATTTCTAACTACTACAAAATTATAATTTAAAGTGAGCTATAAACATAACTTCAGGTATAAGGATGGGCATTTAAAATGAAGTTAGAAATTATACTGGTCCAGCAAAGTGATAGTAGTAGGGTCTTCTTTAAAAGTCATGACGTCACTAGTCCTAGGTCGTTGAATAGGTGGATGCCACTATTGCAACTCTGAGAATATCTTGCCAAAGGTGGTTGTTTTGGGAGTTAATGGATACCTCAGCAGAGTTGAAAAATGGAAGGGTTTTCTTTCTTAGATGCTTGGGTGATACTGTCTGGTTCTAAGAAAGTTATTCCTTGGGAAAGAGGATTCCAGGTCACATCCACCCAAATTTTTAGTGTCCTGTGTCTGAAGTCCACAGTATCATCAGCAATAGAGACTTACCTCCAACCTCTTAAAGGCAGCAAATGACAACAACAGTAGAGCTCTTGGGACTATCTTTGACTCTCCTGACCAACAAACAATTCAAAAGGGTACTCATATACTTGGTGATGTGCTTTTGTTCTTACGTAGAGCATCGCAAGTTCAAGTAATGTAACTTCATTTAGATTGTATGTATGTGCTGATGTATTACATGTAATTTAAATAAATATAAAACGTGATCCCTTAAGATTTTCTCCAAACAATTTTTGTTTGATTTTCCATCTTCCCTCCCTCAGCTACTTTATTGATCTATTTCCCTTCCTAAAATAAAATTCCTTCTTAATTTTTCTCATTTTCCCTTTCATATCACTTAAATATTGTTACTACCCCTCTTGAACTGCCACATTGGTCTGTAAAGATTCCCTGATAAGTGATAATATCAGTTTACATATCAACATAAATGATAGAAATTACATATAGCTCCATTACAAGATGAAGAGCTACAGGCAATTAAAACCTGCTGAGAAAGAGGAATTAGTCTTCTCCAGAGATGATCACCATAAAAGGTTACACAATCCCAAGTAGTCATATCTTTAAAAATTATACAAACATGCAACACTAAACTGGCAATCAATTTTCTCTCTCTCTTTATCACAGCTACAGATATATAGATTAATGATTGAATATATATCATGTATACATACACATACACACATATATGTATATATAGTGGTATAACAATAATTGAAGGGAAGTGGGACTATGAAGTTTAAAAAGTGCGGCCAGGGACAAGGGAAGATTGGAGAGAGATATGGGGTTAATTATGTAATTATAAATATAATTAGAAATTTCCTGATGGTTCTTCTATCTATCTCACTGAAGTAGGCTCTCTCTCAAATTTGTAGTTTATTTATGTGGTTGTCTTAGCTATTGTATCTATTAATCTTGCTCTAGAGAGTCCCTATATCTTTCTTCCAAGTCTGTAATTACAGGGTACCAACATGACATTGTTAATAACACAAAAGATACAAGTTTAAATTTTATTGCATGCAGAGTGAGAGATCTAACCACTTAAAGATTTTTCCAGAAAGTTTTTCATTTTAGTTCTTCTCTGTAAATTTACAGTGACTTTTATTGCCCGTCACAACAAACTTCAGGAGTGATCACAATGTCACAGATGATGTGGAATATTTCACAAAGCTAAAAAAAACAGGTTTTTTTTTCAGGGTTTTTTTTTTCTTTTTTTTTCAGTATTCTTTTTTTTTTATTGAGAAAAGGAGAGAAAAAAAAAAAAACAAGTTTCCACCTCCTCCCAGCCTCCCATTTCCCTCCTCCCACCCTTCTCCCCCTCCTCCCACCCTTCTCCCCCTCCCCCCACTCCTTTCCCTCTTCCTCTCCAGTCCAAAGAGCCATAAGGGTTTTCTGCCCTGTTAAGTCCTAGGTCCTCCCCTCTCCGTCCATATCTAGGAAGGTGAACATCCAAACTGGCTATGCTCCCACAAAGCCAGCACATTAAGCAGGATCAAAACCCCGTGCCATTGTCCTTAGCGTCTCATCAGCCCTCATTGTTCGCCATGTTCAGAGAGTCCAGTTTTATCCCATGCTTTTTCAGTCACAGTCCAGACCTCAATATCAGCCCGAACACACTGAAAATGATAGAAGAGAAAGTGGGAAATACCCTACAACAGATGGGCACAGGAGATCGCTTCCTATGTATAACCCCAGAAGCACAGACATTAAGGGCAACATTGAATAAATGGGACCTACTGAAACTGAGAAGCTTCTGTAAGGCAAAGGACATTGTCACTAAGACACAAAGGCAACCTACTGACTGGGAGAAGATCTTCACCAACCCCGCAACAGACAAAGGTCTGATCTCCAAAATATATAGAGAACTCAAGAAACTAGACTTTAAAATGCCAATTAACCCAATTAAAAAAGATTCTTTTTTTTAATTAAAAATTATTGCCTCCTCCCAACCTCCCTTTTCCCTCCCCCCCACCCCCCTCTCCCCTCTCCCCTCCCCCTCCTTCTCCCTCTCTGGTCCTCCCCTCTCCATCCAGGTCTAGGAAGGTGAGCATCCAAACAGGCTAGGCTCCCACAAAGCCAGTACATGCAGTAGGATCAAAACCCAATGCCATTGTCCTTGGCTTCTCAGCAGCCCTCATTGTCCATAGAGGGCAAAAGATGCCACACTATTATGTGTCAAATGACAAATCTTCAAAAATTAAGAAGCAAGGTTTAAAATTTTAAGGAAAACACACCACCTGGAGCAATACCAGAGATTTCATTTCTGGATTTTTAATTATAAACTAAAACTGCAGACAGAAAATTAATAAATAGATGCAAATTTGAACAACATTGCACAAAATTTGTATTAACTCTTATATTAACCCCTAAACTATAATAACCAGAAATAGCTGAGTAACTGCTTATTTTAAACATATAAAATATGTATCAAAATAACCACATTATAACCTAGTAGATATTAAAATTAGAGCACATCTACTAACAAATATGGGATATTTTTAAAATTGTTATTAGCTTTTTTGAATTGGGGTGTATGTAACAGAAATTGTATATGTGTTAGAAGCATAGAATATTCACCATCTAATACTTTACCGAGATTCGTTTTACCTTACTTTGCCATCAAGCTCATCTTAATATGTTCAAAAGGATTTAAATCATAAAAGGTCAATTTCAAGATGCTGTGCAATTAAATTAGAATTGTCTATGAGAAAGATGTCTCAGAAATTTCTAGCTAAAATAGTTCACTTCTAAATGACTTATGAAATGAAGATGAAGTTAAAGGAATAGAGGAAACATTTTTTACTATATAAATATTTAAACACAGAATATTAAATTTTGTGAGAAATACTTAAGCAGAAGTTGGAAGATAGGACATACAAATCAAAGAACTCTATTTGAACAGAAATGTCTCAATTTAGTTACCTATGTTTTAGTATGAGAAGTCAAAGGAAGATTAAACTGACAAACTACATATAAAAAATCTTTTTTATTGTAACCTTTTCTGTAATTATTTTTTCACTTCAACTACCATAGGAAACAATGTGTCTCATTTTCATATATAAATTATGTGTGTAGATTTACATATGCTATCTTCTCAGTTACTACCATGTTCATCCTTAATATCCCTTGTCTTTCATTATCTGCTCTTTTATCAGAGATGTTCTTATATTCTTCCATCTTCAAAACTTCAGTTTTCAAACTCCTGACTTCATTGCATACCCATATGTCTTACTTAGGGTTACTATTGCTGTAATGAATTGCTGTAAGGAAACACCATGACCAAAAGTACTTTGAGGAAATGATTCATTTGGCTTATACTACCTACCACATCACTGTTCATCACCGGTGGAAATCAATGGAAAAACTCAAGCAGGCCTGGAACCTGGAGCAGGAGTTGATACAGAGGATAAGGGGGCTGATTATTAAGTTACTCCTCATGGCTTGTTCAGCTTGCTTTCTCATAGAACCCAAGACCTCCGACCTAGGGTTGGACAGTCCCACAATGGCTGGCCCTTCCCCATTAATGACTTTTAAAGAAAATGCCCCACAGTCATACCTACTGTCCAGTCTTACACATGTAGCTTCTCAACTGAAGCTCCCTAGTTTTTGATGACTCTAGCTTATGTCAAGTTAACATAAAACTAGTCAGGATACCATACTCACATCTACAAATAGGTATAGGAATTACATATAATGGAGATATCATTAACCACATGTGAAAGAAAGTGTGCATATTTTATTTGTGAATCTAGGATATAAAACTTAGTAATTTAATAACTATATATATATATGTGTGTGTGTGTGTGTGTGTGTTTGTGTACATGTATGTGGTATACACAAATATATACATGAGCAATAGAAAGTGTGTCCCACTATTTAGCCCTGACTGGTCTGAAAATTGCTATGTAAACAAAACTGGCCTCCAACCCAAAATAATCCACTTTCCTCTACTTTTAAAGAAGAAAAATTAAAGGTTTACACCACCAAGCCCAGCTCTCCACTAATTTTTATTCAAATTTCATAATTTTTCTTTAAAGGAATATAAATTTCTATTTCTACAGCTATAACATTTCATTTTCCATTTCGTGTTGATGAACTTTTGGGTTCATAATAATTTATTGCTATTGTGAACATGTCAAATCTTTCAAGCTAGAACCTTCAAATGAACTAGACAAATTACTATAATGATTTCTGTAGTGGCTACACTACTTTACATTTCAACTAACAGTGAATAATGCCTCTTCTTTCCTCACCTAACTAACATTTATTATTTGTTTACTTGAAGATAACATTTCTGACTGATGTGTAATTGAAACTAAATTTACATTTTCTTGTTTTCCTTCTTGCTAATTTTTTTTTGTTTTTTGAGACAAGAGTACTAGCTCTGTAAACCAGGCTTCCCTTGTACTCACCAATATTCACCTGCCTCTGCCTCCCAAGTGCTGGGATTAAAGGTGTGTGTCACCATCATCTGGTAATTTGCTTTTTCTTAAAGGCAAAGGTTGTCATGCATATAAGGAAAAATATTATTAATTGATTAAATTATGCTTTATCATTTGGGAACTGCATTCAGTGTGTTCACTTTGTAAGGCTACATGATTACTGGAAGGTGTTTCTTTGATATTCCTCTTTCATACATAAACTTTTCAATTCTTTGTATGGTCTCTATATTGAATTCATATTCGTTAACCACAGCTGTAGGTGTATTTTTTGGTCTCTAATATCTATCATTTTTGCTGAATGAGTATTATTTCTACTTAGGAATGCTTTGTCTATCTCTACTTTTGTGCTTGCTTATTTCCCTGACTTTTAAAAAAAATGCCATAGAAATTGTCAAGGGGAATCCATTTAACTCTCTGGATGATATTTGGTAATATGGGAACACAGAAGGTCTTCATTTGTAGGAAGGAGCCAACCTGGAGTCTTTCTGGCACTGTCAGAGGTACTGATCATGCCTAGCCAATGAGGGGTGAACAAGTAATGTTGCCTGAGGCCCTAGTAACAGGCGCTATCAGAGCTCCTGATCATGACTAACCAATAGCAGTGACTGCACAATGTCAACTCTCAACAGTTTGTAAGGCTTGGGTTCTGTGAGAGTTATGTGGTTTTTTTTTTCCTTTTTAAATAAACAAATATAAACAAGTTCTACATCTTTCACCAGACTTCTGGCATCAGTAATCATTGACATCATACCTACGTATCTCCTCCCCAGAGGAAGATGTATAGAACTTAGCAACATCCGGTACTTGGAGAAGGGACTTCTAACATGGTTTGAGCTTGCCTGGTCAGAATTCTTTTATTTATTTATTTATTTGTTTGTTTGTTTGTTTATTTATTTAATTATTTTGGTGCTGTTCTAAATTTTGTGTTTTGTCCAGAACAGGTTCTAGTCATCTTCCTCATCTCCCTCATGGTGCTGGACAGTGCCCCTCCAAAAGGTGTGTTAACGTAAAAAGGTTCCCCAGTCCCTTGAGCAGGTAAGTGTTCAATCTCCATCCTTTCTTTTTTGTGTTGTCTGATAGGCTTGTCTTCCTGTCTGGTTAGAATGGCACAAAATGGGTAACCACTTCACATCTTCCCCTTCCATGTCTGGTCTCTCTACATCTGATGATGAAGAGATAGTTCAGGCTCTAAGGTACATGCTGCAGAGAGATAGTGCAGCCACAGTTAAAACCACGAGTGTAGTTTCTCTGTCAGCTCCATCCTCACTGAGGGGAGCTATATCTTTCCCTTGATGCTCTCGGAGTGTCTGGTGGAGTCCGGTTGCAGCAGCCCACATTGTGTGTTATGGGAGAGCCCAGCCCGGCCAGAGGCTGTGAAGGACTAGTGAGTGCTGCAGGTACTAGGCCTATCACTGCTCAACTTCACCTTCTCTGCACTGGTCTTGTTGGCTGTGGGGGCAACAGTGGCCAGATGAGGCCGCATCTGTAAACCCTGTAGCTCACAGCTGTTAACAACAGCCTCTGTGAGCAATGCAGTCCACTTTGAGGCCTATACCTACTGGCTTCCTACTCATGGGCAGCTAACTGGGTAAGCCTAGAACAGAGAAGGGGCCAAAGGGAAGAAGATTGATTATTGAACAGAGTTGGGGAAGTCCCAATGTAACAAAGGGGATTTATCAATGTAACAATTGATTTAAAAGATAAATAGAAAATTATCAGAGTTAAACTTGTTCAAGATGTTGAAAATAACACAAATGAAGAGGCTGGGGATCCCACTATTACTGCTACTTTTCTGGCACTTTCTATTGTCAAGCAGTATTTTGAGATCAGCAAAGGGGCTTGTCCTGTTGAAATGTAGAGAGTTGATGTTGGCTGTTGATATTGTAATTGCGGAGAGGATCGTTAGCCAACACCTCCTAAGATTCCAAACCTATAGCCACCTTCCTGGGGCCTACTCCTGCTTCATCTGTAATACCACTCACTGACAGAAAATCCACATGAAACCCTCAGGCCAAGCCAGCAGTCTGGCTGCAAACCAATCTCCATAACTCCCTCTCCTCCCTCAAAGTCTAGCACCCTGTTCAGAATGCTGAACCCAACTGTTCCTATCTTGCTATCCATGTCCAAGTTTGTGCTTTCCCCATGTTTAACTTCATTTTTATGGCCTCACAAAAGTGAGAACAATAGCCCTTTACCATCTAGCTCCTCAACCACCACTACAACCTCATCCAGCATATATGCATCATGCTCCCTTTTACATTGCCATTATCCCTCAGATATCCACCATGATTGAGTCTCCTAACCCATTTTATTAACATGGCTCTCAAATCAGGGCATCTGGACAGATCAGTGGCCTATAACTCAACACAAGTTGTCAATCCTAAAAGGAAATACTTACAGAATAGCTAAACATGAAGCACATAGAACTAACCACAGTAAACATAATACCCTATTATATGTTATGGATAGCATCAAAATTAATAAAAATGCATTTTGGACAGGAGAGTCCTTGTGATCAGGAGAATTGATACTTCATGAACTGACACGATGAATTAACATGTCAAAAGGAAATTAGGGTCAGGGCAGGGTTTGGTTTTGTCTTTACAAAAGAAAAAAATATCTATCTTACAGATGTCGAAGACCTTTGAACAGATAGACATCTAAAGAAGAAGGGAAAACTGTCCGGAAAAAGTTACCAGGATGCCATTGTTTTTTACTGCTGAATAGAACTCTAAAGTGTATATGTGCCACACCTTATTTATCCATTCTTCTGTTGAGGGGCACCTAGGTTGTTTCCAGGTACTGGCTATTACAAATAATGCTGCTATGAACATAGTTAAACAAATGCTTTTGTGGTATAATTGGGCATTTCTTGGGTATATTCCCAAGAGTGGAATTGCTGGATCCTGAGGTAGGTTGATTCCCAGTTTTCTGAGAAACAGCCCCACTGATTTCCAAAGTGGTTGCACAAGTTTTCATTCCCACCAGCAATGGATGAGTGTACTCCACATCCTCTCCAGCAAAGGCTATCATTAGTGTTTTTGATTTTAGCCATTCTGACAGGTGTAAGATGATATCTCAAAGTTGTTTTGATTTGCATTTCCCTGATTGCTAAGGAGGTTGAGCATGACCTTAAGTGCCTTTTGGCCATTTGAACTTTGTCTGTTGAGAAATCTCTGTTCAGTTCAGTACCCCATTTTTAATTGGGTTAATTAGAGTTTTAATATCTAGTTTCTTCGGTTCTTTATATATTTTGGAGATCAGACCTTTGTCTGATGCAGGGTTGGTGAAGATTTTCTCTCATTCAGTAGGATGCCTTTTTGTCTTAATGACAGTGTCTTTTGCTTTACCGAAGCTTCTCAGTTTCAGGAGGTCCCATTTATTCATTGTAGCTTTTATTGTCAGTGCTACTAGGGTTATATGTAGGAAGTGGTCTCCTGTGTGTGGCAGACTACTTTCCACTTTCTCTTCTATCCATTTCAGTGTGTTTAGATTGACATTGAGGTCTTTAATCCATTTGAACTTGACTTTTTTTTTATTGTCTTGTTCTTTTTTTAAATACCTTTTTATTATTAAATTTTTTTATATTAAAAATTTCTGCCTCCTCCCCGCCTCCCTTCCCCCCCCCCCCGTTCCCCACTCTCCTCACCCTCCCTCTCCAGTCCAAAGAGCAGTCAGGGTTCTCTGCCCTGTGGGCAGTCCAAGGTCCTCCCTCCTCCATTCAAGGAAGTGAACTTGACTTTTGTGCATGATCATATATAAAAGGAGCAGCGGGCCACTTCCTGCTTCCCAGCTCCGGGCCACCTGGTTATTCCCCGAAATGATTACACAGAAACTGTATTCATTTAAACACTGCTTGGCCCATTATATCTAGCCGCTTCTTGGCTAACTGTCACATCTTGCTTTAACCTATATCTAGTAATCTGTGTATCACCACGGGGTTGTGGCTTACCAGGAAGATTCTAACCTACGCCCATCTTGAGCCGGAGCTTCATGGCATCTTCTTGTCTCTTCTTTCTTCCTTCCTTCCTTCCACAATTCTCTTCTGTCTTCCCTGCCTACCTATGTTCTCCCATTTTTTTTTTTTTTTTTTTTTTTTTTTTTTTTTTGGATTTTTCGAGACAGGGTTTCTCCGTAGCTTTTGGTTCCTGTCCTGGAACTAGCTCTTGTAGACCAGGCTGGCCTCGAACTCACAGAGATCCGCCTGTCTCTGCCTCCCGAGTGCTGGGATTAAAGGCGTGCGCCACCACCGCCCGGCTTCCTATGTTCTCCCATTTTATAAGACAGAAAATATTATCTTGATCCTTTTGAGTATCATAAATTGTGTTATACCAACCCTAAACTAAAGAAAATTTTTCTAGATATTGGACTATTTCTAAAGTTTAAACATAGGTATATTATAACATCTACAAAAGTAATCAGACAATAGGCTTACTTAATGTAAGACTTAATTAATTCAAAATGAGTAACAATTGGAATCCAATAACTGATTTTCTTTCTTTCACATTATCTTTTTATAAAATTTTAAATGTCTTACATGTTTAGACTTGTTCACTTGTAGATAATATAATTTGTTATGTTTAATGTGTTTCTAATTACTTGAAATCATTGAGCAGTGTTTATTTTATTAAAATAATCACAATTTAAATGATTTGAATATAAATGAATAGAGTGTGATGTGTAAAATATAAATAATAAAATTCTAAATAAAAGACATAGGCTTGGTTAAATGTAATACACTGTACATTTAATAAAATAAATATACTGATTACAAAGAATTATATAGATGAAGGACATGGTTTTCATGTGTACTAGATTAGACAAAAAGAAGAAAAGCTGGGTACATAAAAGTTGAGTTTGAAACTAAAATACAACTTAGCCATTGGCAAGCTGGGATTTCTTGAACAAGTTACTTAATATTGCTGACACATACCTAATTATCTATTATATGGATTAAAAAAACTAGCTCTGAAGAAAATTTAAATAATATACTTATTTTGTTTTTCAAATATGGTTATCCTATGTTTTCTTTTAATGAGTTTAAATTATTCAGTTACCAGGATAATAAGTCTAGAATTTCAGTGTTCTGTGCCTAGTGCTGTTGATATGACTATACATTTAACTAATATTTTTTCTACACAAATACAAATTGTGAAAGTGTGACAATGTGTTCTAAATCTTTTATTCATTTTAACATAACAATGTGTTTATTTTTTGATCATATTCTTCATTTTCTACTTTCACTTTCTTTTCTTTCCCTCACCCATTAGTTCTCCTTTGTTTTAAATAATTTCATGTTCATTTTTATGTTTTTGAACCTCAAGCAAGACTGGTATCCATGGAGGACAGAGGGCATTTGATCTCCTTGAGTTGTACTTGGAGACAGTAGTGAGGCAATACATTGGCATTGGAAACTAAACCTCGGTCCTATATAAGAGCAAAAAGATTTCTTTTTTTCTTTTCTTTCTTTTTTTTTCTTTTTCTTTTTTCTTTTTCGAGACAGGGTTTCTCTGTAGCTTTGGTGCCAGTCCCGGAACTAGCTCTTGTAGACCAGGCTGGCCTCGAACTCCCAGAGATTCGCCTGCCTCTGTCTCCAGAGTGCTGGTGGCGCACGCTGGTAGGATTTGCAGAAAGATTTCTTAAATACTCAGTGCTCTCTTCAGGCTTGTTCTAATATATCCCAAAATAATTTTTGGAAAAAACAATTTAAACTAAAACTAAATAAAATTTCCTATAAATTGTTAATCATAAAATAAGTTTCACTCTTTTTTAATTTCTTGATTTCAGGGGTGGGGTGGGATGGGAGAATGGGGAGATGGGGAGAGAAAAGTGAGAAGGGGAGGATGGGAAGAACTTGGGGGAATGGGATGGTTGGGATAAAGGAAGGGTAGATATGGAAGCAGGGAAGTATATATCTTAATTAAAGGTGCCAATTTTAGATTTGGCAAGAGACTTGACCTTAGAGGGGTTTCCAGGTGTCCAGGGAGATGTCCCCAGCTAGTTCCTTGGGTAGTTGAGGAGAGGGAGCCTGAAATGGCCCTACCCTGTAGTCATACTGATGAATATCTTGCATATCATCATAGAACCTTCATCTGGATTTCAGAATTATCTTGATAATTCTAGAAATCTATAAAATATCTTTGCACATGAATCTGAATAAAGACATCAGTGGAGAAAGAGTAGGCTTGTGAAAGAAAGCAGAAGAACAAGACAAGCCAATGGGAAATATTCCTGATAATAGTACATAATCTGCATGTTATAATGCCATAACAAGACCCATCATTTTGTAAGCTAAGTAAAGAATAAAGCTGTCCCAGTTTAGGTAGAAGAAGTCCATCCCTGATCTCTGCTAATGTGGTGGAAAAACCTTCACAAGACAAAGTCCAGCCATGTTTACACAGAGAGGAATGGGCCACTTAGTATTTCATGAGTAGGCCACAAAAACAAGTTAATATTTAAAGCAAGAAATTTTTGATTGTGTTCACTATTTCCAATAGGAAACAATACTTTTATCAAACTTTGGTAAAGATTTATTTACAGTGTGTAATCTTTAAGTCACATACTGATTTATATCTTTTGGATCCTCTATTATATCATTTTTAAACCATTTTTCTTTTTGTTTATTTGGCGTAGATATATCTATGTAAATATATATAAATTAAATATACTGAAGTATATCCTGTACTTCAATCATTATAAAAATATTTAACAGGTTCTGACCTAGAGTATATTATAGCTTTGGAGAGAAAATTTGTGCAAAATAGATAACATTAATATGATGCAAACATATTACTCATGACTCAGAATTCTTTCCCATTTTTACTTATACATTTTATGGGGAGTATTTCACAGCAGTTTTAAATTGTATAAAATCATTTTAAATATTTTCATTCCACTCTTCATATAATTAAAACACATATAGTTTAAGTCATTATTCCAAAGTTACATGATAGTTCAATAACTTAGAATTATTACTTACTCAACTTTTGGATTAAGATAGCAATGTAGCTGGTTTTACCTAACTTGTCTGCTTCTGTTTTCCATATGCTACATGCTAGACTCTATTTGTGGCATTTGGAAAATTGTGTCATTTGGAAAATGACAACGAGCCTTTATTAATATCAGATTTAGATGATTCACCAATTATCAGTTAAGATATGTCTTTGTAAAGAAGATAGGGTTTTAGTAAAAGAAACAATTAAAAGTAACACGATGGCCCTGCCCACAGTAGTGTAGCGTTGATGCCAGTATCTATAAACTCATGTATATATTAATTTACACATTTGCCTTACCAATTGTCATATTAAATGATTAATAAAACATTCATGATGAGGCAGTATAGAGTAAATACTTTGGAAGGCTGGCTTTTCATATGTGTTTAAGTGAAATTTGACAGAGTGATATCAAGTATAATGAGAAGCGTTGAGTGAAAAGATCAGTGTCATTAGTAAGACATTTATTATCAATATTCAACCATTTCTATTTTACGTTCTTATATAATGTTCTTTGCATTTCCATTTAACTGAAGTAATGAAACTTACCCTATTTTATTGTCTATAATTATCCGTGATGCAAATAACATCAATGCCACATCATAAAATATGTTTGAATTTCTCAATGCCTTTACCCGTTGCCCATGATGTTAAAAACTCTACTTGTAATGGTCAAGTTCGTAAGAAGAAGAGAATTTTGGCAGCCTCTAAAGCCAAACTCACAGTAATATGTTCAATTCTTCATGGGCACTGGGTAAGGATATACTACTTACAGATAAACAACAGAGCTTAAAAGGTCAAAAAGGGCTTTATTTTGTCATAGTTGTACCTAGTCATATGAGTTCATTATTTCTTAGAAATAGTATGCATGAACAAAAATATACTAAAAATATAGAAACATATAAGAATCTTTTAATATTTACAGGAGATAACTTTGTTTTGGTAATAAAGCTAGCCCTATGTGGCAGAGGATAAATAAGGACTATGTGTAATTTAATATTTAATATTCATATTTTAATATTTATATAAATGGTTATTTAAATTGACAAATTTAGTAATTGATGGCTACATATGGTTTACTTTCAAACCATCAATGTCTATTTCTAAGATTACTAAGTGTTCTTAGTTTTAATTTTTATTTACAGTAATTTGTGAGTAAGTAAATTTTAGTCTTCGAAATACTTATAAGATTATGTCCATGAACACTGTTCTTGAAATAATGTTTATATTTTCATCACGAGAGTTTAAAATAATTTTTAATATTTACTTTTTTTCATAGCTACTATTCCTAAAGAAATATGCTATACATAAATGCTTCTTAATGGTGTAATTTAATTTCTTGGCTCAAACTAGAGAATAATATTTGTTTTGAATTATAATTTTTGTAAAATATGTACATTTATGTCCCTAAGACAGTCAATTTTCTTGTCTCTTACTATTCAAATTATTTAGTAATTTCCTATTGGCCAAGCCTTTTGAAATTAATATAAGCTTCTGTATGTTTATTTGGGACTGGGTCATCAGGACAACAGGAAAGCTTGGATTCTGTTTACATATTGTTACTGTAATTTTTATCTACTAATTTTGTTTTAAATAATTTCACTATGTTAAAATGAAAAACTTCTTTTTCATTTGACAAAAAAAGGGAAATGTTGTGTAATAGTCCTTCTGTATACTGTGTGGATATATGTCACTATGATTGGTTTAATAAACAAGCTAATGGGCAAATAGCTGCACAAGATAAAGGTAGGTGAGAAACCAAAACTAAGAATAATGAGACAATGAAGAACAGAGTCAGAAGGGTCACAAGCTGGCCACTGCGAGGGAAGGAAATGATTGTGCTGTGGTAATAAAGCTAGCCCCATGTGGCAGAGAATAAATAAGGGCTATATGTAAACCTAAAATATAAGAGCTAATTAGTAATAGCCTGAGCTATTGGCTGAACATTTGTAAGTAATATTAAACCTCTGAGTCAGTTATTTTGGGACTGGGAAATCATGATTGGAAATGTCAATTTACAAGTAATATCTTACATTCGCTTATTAATTATATGTATAAGGTTATTATATTCTTAGAATCAAGATGTCTTATAAAATATAATTTACTTTGTTAAGATGATTAATTAAATGTATTCAATCTTGTTTTCCCTGAACAAAACTTTATAGATGATACTATTCTAAGTCATCTCAATATCTGGAGAATTCTTTTTAAGAAATTCTGTTCAATATATCCTATTATATAAGTCATATGTACAATGAGTATAGCAAGTGTGAAATAAAATAAATTTCTAAAATGAATTAGTCAAATTCTTTCCTTCTCATTTGAAAATAGACACTCTACTAGTTAAACAAAACATCTCTTTTTTGCAAAAAGAAAAAAAATCTGAATGCTGTGACCATGAGAACTTGAAATTGTTCAGATAAAGTTTACACTACAGTAAATATATACACCTGGGAATAAAACTTTACTGAACAGAGCTCTCGTGTCATCCAGTGGTACTAGAAATATTGTGGTTCTATTTGGTCTTCTATATAAAATCTCTCCAATCATTTCTATAAAGAAATAAATTCAATAAAGGTATAAGGAGCTTTCTGCATTGTGAGATGTAACACAAAATGTTTCTAGGCCTTTCTTTATGCCACCTTGAGGAAATTTAGTTCTTTCATAGGTAGTATGTTTAGACAAAACATTTCCTGTCAAATCTATATATGAGCTTTTGCTTCTAATAATATTTTTCAAAGTTTTAAAACAAGAAAGGAATAATTTTGTTCATAATCTATTGTTATTTTAATTATTTTTTTTCAAGTCACTTGTTTCTAATTATACAATTAATTATATATAAAAATAATAAATTCTTCACTATGCTCTTTTAGTGTGATTTATAGACTCCATATTAAAAGGTCCCCTTCTAGTCCTTCTTATTAAATAGCAAAAATAAAGTGTGGTCCACTAGTGTTGTTCTTCACTAAGACAGGTATCAGCCTCACTCATCTGACAATCATGGTAGAACTGGTGCTGGTGATGAGATTGTGTGTCCCTCTACTATGTCACGTGCTTTAAGCTCTGATTTTATAGAGCTAGACAAAGAAATAATTATCTATACCATACCCTTTCTCCATTTTAAAACAAAGAGAAGATACTCAAGCTCTAGAGATTACACTAATCACAGCGGAACCGTGTTATGAGCTCACTTTCAGGTATTAACTTTTAGAAACCTCTCTTTTTTTATAACAGAATATCTGGTATCCAGCTAACAGGGACTGTTTAAGTAGCATACAAACTCAGGCAAAAGAAGTATACATAATCAGGGACTCTTTAATTAAGAAAGCCTTATCAAGAAACTTTACCAATCCAAATATATACAATATAGCATACTTTGAGATACTGACTTTAATTTCAGCTAACTACGGACATGATTTGGGAGGATTACAAATTCAGGACATGAATGGGCTACAAAGTGAATAAGCTAGCCTGGTCACTTTCCTCCCCTGAATAATAATCAGTTATTAAAGGGATGGTGATGTGGATCAGTAGTAGAAAACTTTTCTGTCATAAACAAGATTGTTAGTAATGGGAAGAAAACAAAAAAGAATGAAATGATAGAGGGAAAAAGGAATAAAAGAGGGAGCTGAAAGGAGAAAGGAAGGAAAGGAGGTAGTAAAGAAAGAAGGATGAAAACAGACTACTCTCAGTTTACTATTACACCAACAAATTATTTAGGCTTGTCAGTGTATTAACTGGGGGGGGGGCATCATCCAAAATAATAGTTAAATATATATTAAAATTGAATATCTAAGGTTGGAATTTATTAGGCATTTTTAATGTTTACTTTTCCAGCATCTGGAGTTCTCTAGCTATAGAGTTTATTAGCAATCCCAGGGAGTCTGTGGAAGCATTAATAAAATTATGCACAAGAACAGATGCTTCATTAAAAGTTAGATATGAGTTTTGAGAGCATTTTCTTAGTAGTATGTTTGATGTGTTCGGTTTCTGCATTTCTGAAATATAAACAGAATAAAACTCTTTTAAATCAAAACTGAAATTAATTTCTTCTCTCCACCCTCCCTTTTCCTTTCATTCTTTCCTTTTTCCTTATCCAACTTGATCTGGAACTCATGATATATCAGAGTACCATCTTAGCCCCACCTTCCATAAACAAGAGTTTTATTAGACTAAAGCTTCAAAAACGTAAGTAGAACTTCTACATAAAAATATAATATTTGTTAAGATTCCATATCTGTGCATCATTAAATACTGAAATACCTCAGTGCCATGAACTTAAATGGTTAGCAGGGAACTGATGAAAGTGGGAACAAAGGAAGCTAGAGTTAATGTTATCTAGGGTTTTTTTTTTGTACCATTCAAGTAGAACTTAATAGAATAATATATGTAGAAAATTCAGGAATTTCAAGGTTCTAATATTACTGTTTCCAGGCCAGATAAGTTAATGCAATTTGTTATATTTTCAAAGGTCATGCTGTTAATTTGCTTTACTTTTATCTTTTCTACCTTTTCCTTATGAACATACTAAACTTTAAATGAAGATTAAATGAATGTTATTTCTATAGGCCTCTAACACATAGTTTGGCACATGGGATAGGGTTCTCTTTTCCGTTGGCTACAGGATTCCTTAAATTGTACCTGAAATTGAAGAATTATTAAGATAAGGTTTTCAAGGTTGTGAGAAAGATGCACAAAAGCACTTTGAATGTAGTCATAGAACATAGAAGCCAGTAAATAGTAGTAAAATATAGTAGTAGAAAGCATGCAAAGAGATCTCCGTAGAAATGTGTTTTTTGTACGGTGGAAACCTTTCATAGCTTCTGTCATTTCATCTACTTTTTCCTGTGATATGTAGATAAAAAACATGTTCCAGTTCTCTGTCCGGAAGCAGTAACAAATAAACATTTAGGCCTAGTTTCTTTTTTATTACATTTTTTGATTCTCTGTGGATTTCACATCAGTATCCCAGTTCGACTCATCTTCAAACTCTACCTTTCCAACACACAAAAGAAAATGTAAAAGTAAAATAAAAAATTCAACAAAACAAAACAAACAATAAACAAATAAAAAAAAAATCTCAGCATGGAAAATGTAGTGAGTCATACAGTATACCCTTTATTCTATACATTTTTACTTGTAAAAGGTCATTGAACTGAGTCATTCGTCTGGTTCAAAGTCTCAGGCTTCTGCTACACTTTCAATACTAGATTCTCAGTAGGATACCTCTTGGACATGCTATTGTTGCCGTGTGTCACGGATATCCTGTAGCTTTGGATCTGCAGGTCTAGCATCTTCACCTACTCTAGCAGTTCACAGATGAGGTGAGTGTTGGCATGGGCTACCTCGCAGTTTTCATTCTGAGCCTGGGTGGTACCTGGTTTTGTGAGTCTGCCTACTTTTCCTCATCATCACCACCCAAACAAGCTCTCCAGTACTGCCCCAGCTCACCTATGTAGCAACCAGGAAGAAGGCCCAGTTCTCCTACACTCACACATACAGGTTCATCTCACCTGCACTCACACCACCAGGGACAGCTCTATTGTTTTGTCCAGGCAAGGTGCAAGGCCTTATCTCTGGATTGCTGCCTGTGTTGGGAAACAAGTCCAGCTCTTCCAGTCTCATGAGCCAAGATCCGCTCTCCCACCTGTCACAGCTGGCACGGAGTGGTGTGGGGAGGGGTTGGGGGAAGGGAGCACATACTTCCCTTACCTTTGTCATCTCATGGCATATGAGGAAGGAGCCTAGGGCATCTCTCCTGCTCTACCACCCACAGACTGGCTCACTAGCACCCATCAGCAGGGTCATCTGTACTGTGTTACCCAGTCAAGGTGTAGGGCCTGCTTTCCTGAATTCTGCTACCAGTGGAAGGAAGTGCCAATTGTCCCACACTCTTATAACCTCAGGGTCAGTTCTCCCACCCACCACAGGGGGCAAGGGCTAGGAGAGGGGAAAGGTCATATCTTCCTTGCATACTCTACCTTATGGTATTTGAAGGGTGGAGCCAGATTTCCCACTGGCATTCAAGGAGCCAGATCACCTGTGCCGCTGTCAACAGCATCGGTTCTACTCTACTGCCTGGAACTAGGTACAGGGCCTACTCGCAGAAATGCTGCAACCAGTGAGGGTTGTGTCACCTCTTTCACTCTTGTGAACTCATAGGGGTGTGGGAGTGAGGTGCATGAAGTAAGTCGATATCTCTCCCTCACTGAAACCACTGAGTGACAGACCATGGGGCTAGTACTCCAACTCTCCTGCATTTAGGGTCTCCTTACTGGATCCTTTTTCCCACCATCAGGGAGAGCTCTAATATGTTGCCCTTGGGAGACACAGGGCCCACTCTTCAGAGTGCTGTCATTAGTGAGGGGCAGGGCCAGTTCTCCCTTAGGACTAGTTTCTAAATGAACATTCAAACTTAGGGCATCCAATATGGGTTACATATTTTGAGCACTAATACCTGAATTAATTTTAAATCTGTCTTTATTTATTATACTAGTAAAACATAATTAATTTGAGATCAAGAAAACAATCTAATTAAAATGGAACACAGAACTAAACAGAAGGCGCTCAAAAGATGAAAAATTAATAGCTGAGAAACACTTTATAAAAGTCCAAAATCCTTAGCCATGAGGGAAATGCTTACTAAAACTACTTTGAGAGTTCATCTTAATAGTAATCAGAATGGCAAATCAATATAGCAAATGATAGCACAAGATGACAATGATTCAGAGGAAGTTGAATACCTGCTCACTGCTGCTTTATTACTAGTTAGTTCAGCCACTAGACGAAATAGATTTACCAAGAGCCCAAAGGTACCATTTTATACATATTCCCAAAACACTCTCAGACTGTGACTGACTTTTCTATGTTTTTGCCCCCCCCCCGTTTTTTCCCCAATTTTATATCCATTTCACAAGAGAACAACACTTCAGGGGAATGTACTATCTGCCCCTATATACCTACATAGCAACAGTTACTTACACAAGAAGGAAACTGTTTTATGTACTGAACTTCAAGACCATCAAACCTTAAAGTTTCAGGGTCGTCTAACTTTCTGTTAGTCAGTCTTACTGCCCATCTCTCTCTTCTCAGAATCATGAAGTTAAACCCCAGGCAGCTCAGAGAGCAAATGAATATCAAGGTTTTACAGGCAGTAAATTTACAGGAGAAAATTCATTAGTAAATGTACAGAAATGCCATAAATGTGAAGTTTCTTGAGATATGTCATGGTAGCACCAAGTGGCACTGGAACTTCAGATATGTGCTTTGAAAATCAAAGAAGTCTTACTATAATAATCAATAAATGTAAATGCAAAATTGCTATGCTTTACTGTCTGACAAAGAAAACAGCCTTTTTCCATCCATTTCCAGTCATAGTTCTAAGGTAATGATTAATTCTTTAATTTGCATTTTCTTTCAAGGTTCTGATGAATATATCAGTGTCAAATAAAGGAATCCTCATTAAAAGCAGATGAGTGAATATAAATTGCATGTCTTATTTTTAGCTATTGTCTTTTATAGTCTTAATTTACAATTGCCACCATTATTCATGACACTTATAACTAGACACTGATTTTAAAGCTTTCATTTTCTACTTGTTTGAATTTTATATTAGTTCCTTACATTTAAAAAACTAAAACTGAATAGCTTGAGTCCTAAAACTTATAACTTTTTTAAATAAATTAGTTCAATAATTTGATGAAAAACTTAAGATTTTCAGATATGTCAATGGTTTCAACTTGAACTTTTATCCCCATACAATAAATATTTGAATTTTTGATTTTCAAAAAAAGTACATAAAGTTTCTTATTTTGACTGAAATTCCATAACATTGACTGGATTGAAAATGAATTGTTTCAGAGATGGATGCAATGGTAAACACTTGACATTTCAGTTCCCAGAAGGCTGATACAAGGCACTCCTATGTACCACGGTATTTTCTATACAGCTATGCCTAGGCAGTAGAGTGAAATTCTATCTCAAAGAAACACAAATACAGACATTCCAATTCTGATTTTGTTCGTTTGTTTCTTTACACTTAAACAATTGTACCCTTTTAGAAATAGTTGTGGGAAAGTTTCCAAAGTTGTCCATTTTCTCCCTAGAAATATGATTAAGAGTTTATATTGCAAGAAAGCCTGGAATAAGTCTTCCTTGCTCCAAGTATTTCTGTCGGTTAACAAGCTGTGCACATGTTCTATATTAATACTTGAAGTACATCCTTTTTCTAATTCTAGAATCAAACAAAATATCCCAGAAGGAAAAACCAAGGGAAGACATCAGAAAACGTGCTATTTAACAAGCAGTTCCTTTTCCTAAAAAAGAAGACTCTGATGTTATGCATGACATATTTATTTTCTATAACTTTTAATATTCAATCCTTTCTGTGGAAAGAGCTTGTTTTTTTTTTTTTTTTTTTTTTTTTTTAGCTTTTAAAGGCTTTCCACGATGAGAATCTTCTCTTTATCTTGATTATTGAAAAATCAGCTCATTATAAACAATATTTAACTTAGATAAAAAGAAATAATAAATAACTGTTCTTAAGTAAACAAATTAACTTTCCCTGAAATAGTAGCTATAAGGTATATGAGTACTCAATGATGTCAAATTCTGTGTATACATAGCATGTGACAACAATTCGAGACAAATTTTGACATGTGAGCATTTCAAAAATAATGTATCTAAGTAATAGCATGAATTAAATTTATGAAAATTAAAATTAAAATCTTTCAATTTTCAAATTTAAATTCAAATATTTCTAATAAATCATAGTTTAAGACATCTGTACATGTGTGTGTGAGTGCATGCCTCAATGGGTACACATAACATGTGCACATATATATATATATATATATAATAACATAGAATAAAATAATGTAGATTGTTTAAAATGTAAAGCAAAATAAAACAAATTAATCAGGGATAAAAAACCGCCTTTTAGTTAGAATTATCCTGAGAAAAGTCATATGATTTGAAGTATTTTTAAGTCACTGAAATCAATATAGTTACCAAATGCTATGTAAAATTCATATTTATGTGGAAAAAACTCCTAAGAGTGCTTATTTTCTCCAATCTGTTTTGTATTTCCTAGCTGCCAGAAGTTTATTTCAATAACCAGTTGAATATTATTGATTATCTATCCTTTTGGCTATCACTTAGCTAGTGGATAAATTTGGTTATGAATCCACACAGATCTGTCTTATTCATAATCTTTTATGTTTAGGACTTTTGATTTATGATTTGAATTAGAATATGAATGGGAAACTTCCACATTCCATTCCAGTGCCTTGGCGTTGTAGGAATAGTTCAGTCAAGTCCTAGAATGTATAATTTCAAAAGAGTCATCATAATGCCAAGTTTTTTTTTTTTTCCTTTTTAACATTCTTTATTCTAAGAAACATTAGTAGAGCTGATATCCTTATAGTGCTAACCTGCAGGGATTACTATTCTGACTTTGCCAGATTCTAACTTAATTATTTTTGTAGCCTCAATATTCTGGATAACCTTGAATTACTGGTAATAATACCCAATTTTAAAGCTAATAATTTATGTATATTTAACATAATCTACTTAGCAGAGAAGCATTCATTCCTGTTTAAATTTGTGTTAAGTAAAGCATGTATTCTGTCACATCTTTGAGAAGAAATGAGGGGTCTAGGGGAGCCCACATACAACAAAGTAGCCGTCCAGATAACGCGCACACATTTATAATAACTCAAATCAGAAGACAATGCACATCACTTTGGGCTACGTCATCACGTTTTTCCACTTTTTCTAACACTTTCTCACCAGTGTGTCTACTGGTTCAAAGAACCAGTAAACATTCTAGTGTAATCCCAAATGAAGTACTGGTAACCATGCGTATCTGCTCAGGAGAAAAATATTTCCCAGTCGTTTGCTGAAGTTATTGCTAATGAGCTTTTCAAGTAAGGATGTACAAATTCTGGAGCTGTGAAAAAAAATTCACTCATAAAAAGAAAAGAATGCAATCAACTAGGATTTGAATGCCAAGTTTTTGATCCAATAAAAAACAGACAGAGACAGGCATATTATTCATATGTCCAACAAGACTAATAATGAAAATTACTTTACAAGACAGAAAAAAAGATCCTCAGTACATTAAAATATTTTGTAATTCATACAAACACCAATTATCACCATTCAAAAACCATGGTTACTTAACATTCATGCCTTTTGAAGGTGTGTTTTGTTATCTTCTTTAGTTTTAAAACACATTGCATTCCATGAAGCTTTTTCATTTTCCATGGTCTACTCTTCCATATGACTAATTTTCATTTTCTAGAACACTTCTGCACTTCACTGTTACATCTCGGCCCACCATCTGTCACATATAGAGATACTGTTCTCCATTTCCTTTGTTATTTTTAATATCCTGTCTTCTACACATGCCAAGAAAGTTGTGAGAGTTTGTTAACAGTTATTTCACAGGAATTAAATACCTTTTCAGTATATAATATTATACACCAATACAAAAAATTTATAATCAATACTCTGACTTGGATAATATTAAGATCTTTCTTGCTCTTAAGAAAATGAGATTTGAGGAACTTCTCTACTTTTAAGTTCTCAAATATTTGAAAAACTTACCAGAACTTTTAAATCTGCACATTTATGTAAACTTGCTTGGTTACTATTTGAATTTGGAATTTCCTCTTCATTTTAGTTAATTATTTTTAATTTGTATACAGCATGGTAAATTCTGTTATGCCTTTGTCTCATTATATAAACAAAACAAAAACAAAAACACCTTGTATTTTTTTTGTTGGTTTTTTTTTTTCCTACTCACATTGCACCTTTGGAACCAATTCATGTTATGTCTTAAAGACCACTTAAAGCAAAGTGCTCTTGAGAACCATCATTGCAACAACTGTGCACAAGCTGAAACTCCAAACATTGTTTGGCCAAATTATCATTGATTGTGGCCATCAGTTTCACAATATATCAGGGCATAAATACTACTAGTTGTTTCTCTAATAACTATTGATTCAGTGTGAATCGTGTATGCTGATACCAGGCAACATTTAATTCTGTCTGACAAAGAAAGAGCTATTCTTAAATTTCACCTTTGTTCTTAAGAATTGGGGTTCATGTTTGCAAGCATTAAAGAAAACCTGAAAAGTACATAGGGAAGGTTATAAATTTGTTAAAAGGATTGTAGAATGAAGTTCAAGTCAACATTGAGAGAAACATTTCAAAGCAACAATAAGTTGCATTTATTACTGTGGAAGAGTAGATGCTACAGTGTGTCATTTCTTCAATTGATGCCACAGAAACTGAATTCTGTAGGGCCTGTCCCTATGGGTACAGGGAGTCAAAAGAAAGAAATTAGGAGAGAGAAAAAGACATTGCAAAAAGGGAAGACAAAAAGCAAAAGTCATGTTGGAGAAGGAAAGCAAAAAGGATGAAAGAGATTAAGAGCAAGATAGTGAGACACAGAGAGAAATAGAGACAGAGAATATTTCTACGTTCTCATCCATTGTCACAAAGACAAGAAATACATACAGCTCAGTGGTACGGTTTATTCACCTGCATAAATAAATAGGACTTGTGTTTGACTTTTTAAATTGTCTTTTATAAAATATAAATGTAACTTTAAGCAACATATTACTAGTGTTAAAGGTGTTAAACATTTTAAACACAAACTCTTGTGTGTCAGCCATTTGTATTTTGAGTAGGCAATAATTTCTCAAACAACAGGATTTAAATGAAAAGCAAAGTTGCAAGAATAGTTTATCTCTTTTCCTCTCAGTGGAAAATGGGGGCCTTATAGACCCTCTAAACATAATGATATTTCAGTTTCTCTTGGTTATTACATATAATTTAATAGTAAAATTATTATTTAAGACTGCTAATACTTGAGTCATAACATGGATAAATCAAGAAGATACTCAACTAGAAAGAATTATGGTTACAATGAAGTCATATATTACAGAAAGCAAACTCTTTGGGAAAAATGTATTCATTACATTCTTTAATTAAATTAAATTTTAGCCATTGCACAGTCAAAAACATTAATTTATTATTGAAATTTTTCACATAAAAGTCCAATGGAATTACAGGACTCTACATGGGTTTACGATCTACTGTTTAGGAAGCTCTGTTTTTCGTAATCAGTAAGTAGGCATTTATAGTCATTGGTAAAAAGTACAAAACATCAATTATTCTTTTAATTAATTCTATGTAAAATGTCTTTTTAAGAAGTATTCTTTTGATTTGGAATCATAAACTGAGAGGAAGTAATAATTTATATAATAGTAGTAAACTTACAAATCACGTAACACAACAAAAATGTTCATGTGAATGTAATTATAATTCATTTGTATTTTAATAAATAAAGCTTGTCTCAAGATCAGAACACAAAACAGCCACATTAGTCAGCCAAATCTCCTGTATAACACCAGAATTCAGAAGTAAAGAAATACTCTCTTCTCAGAAGAGCTGACAACAAAGTTGTTTAATTGGCCTAACCATTCTCAAAGCATTCAATGTAATAATTGCTTGTTGAGCTTTTTACTGACTTATCATTATATTCCTATTTGCAAAAATACGAGATTAATTTGACTAAATTACAAACCTAGTGATGGGTAGGTCTATGTATATACTAGTGACTCATTTTTTTCTAGTAATACAGAGTTGATGATGGCAGCTGGTTCTTGAATATAATTGATATGTAAAGTGCAGTCATTATGGAGTCTAATACTAAATTTAACCAATGGTTGTTATTTAATATGATTCATATAGGACTTTCATTGTATGCATTTGTAAGCTATAATGTTCACTTTAATAAAAGCCCTGAGATTTGTAATTTAATATCCATTTTAGTAGTAATTTTTGTTTGCTTTATATGTAAATTAAATATTTCAAGTTTAAAATTAATTTCTAAATTATAGTCATTGTATTATTTAAGTTTTAATATCCTGTACATATAGTCAAACTATCATTTATATCAAAATGATAAATATGCAAACTATAAGGCCATGATTTAACTGCTACGTATTTTTGTCTAAAACTGAACATTTCTTGGCATATTAGAAAGCTATAAAACTTAAAGATAATCTGATTACAGATTTCCATGTAAGTACACTATATACAATTCAGGGAAATTACAACATTAAACTCTTCCTCCTGGATATATTCAAATTAAATACTGAATTTGAAATTGTATCTAGTTTCCACAGATGGGTGGAGTTAGGTGTTGACAAAATCTCTATCAGAGATAGAAAAACTCAAGAAGATTTTTTTGCTGTTACAAAATTCCACAGATGCACATATTGGAAGGACAATAGGACATGATTAGTGAGGCAGTCAACCACTCTTGCATGCTATAATCATGTCTAGCAAGTATATCGAACATACTGCTAGTGACTCTAATTTCACAGCGACTAATTAGCATTGATGTACTTTATTCTCATTTGAGCAGAGTCAGAAAGCTTTTCAGTAAAATGTGAATGAACCAAATATATAAATAAGGATATTTTAGTGTGATAAGCTACCAAAAGGCTTCACATAATGTCAATTTCTTCAAAGTGATTCACACATTAAGAATGTCATGCATTACACAAATTAGAGAGCAAATTTTTCTAAAGTATATCTAGTAGAAATAAAATTCAGAAAACAATAATTTTTTCTACAAAGGATATTGTTCCTTGTTTTGTCAAACTGTGGCAGAGAAAATGGCTCCAACACAGTATTTTGTCTTTAAATTGAGACTTGAAAATGCAGGCATGTGTTGAACAACAATATCATGTAGAACAAATGTATGGACTTGCTGAACTTTTACTATATTTAAGCAACACAAAGGTAAAATTCATGAACACTGTACAAATCTATCTCTACCAACAGAAATAGCCAGTTAATTGATTATAACTGCAAACAGGAAGAACAGGAACAAATGAAACTATATGGAAATAATCTAGAAGAATATCCATCATCAAATAAATTATTGGCCATAAGAACTTAAAGTTTCAATCTTCCCATTTAGTTATTGAATTTCGATGGGTATGGTTTGAACCTCATAACTTTATATCCAAGTTTTCTGCACAGCAAAAGCTTAACTCAGAAGGAATTGTGAGTATATTTTTGTTCCTATTTTAAATATTGTCAATTACTGTCTATTAAAATGAAATCACATTCATGAAATTTGATTTAATGAATATTAAATCTGTATTTGTAATATTGCACTACTAATATAAATAAAAATGGTTTTGTGTTCCTTAAATTATTATTGCTAGGTAATATCACTCTATGATAGCTAAAACCATTTGAAAATTTTTGTCAGTAATGATCTTTGTTTCTATCATGGAATATTTCACGATACACTGGTTTTCTCAATTTGTTAAACAAGGTAACACTAAAGAATGGCTAGACATGCTGAAATATGCAATGATAAAGGAAAAATGAGTAGGAACAGAAGAAGGAGGAATCGAACTTCTTCTTTTTTTTCCTTTTTTTTTCTCTTTTTTATGACCCAGTTTTTGTAATCATAGCTACCATCCCAGACAAGAAGAGGACAATAACCAAGGAATTCATTATGCTAAACCACTGAATGTGGGTGTGAGGCATGGACTCCAAAATATAGTCCCATCTCGATGCTCGTCTGATCTCTCTCTTTTCCTCAAAACTAATGGAGTAAGTGTAGGCAATTCTGATCTCCCCAGAAGCCTTGTTACTGATGTCCATGGGGGATGCGGAGCAGTCTGGTTTAGCCTGGCAGCGCCTTCTTCCTGCCCTGCCTGACGCCAGTCAACTTCTGCACCCAGGAGAAGACCTATGAGTGCAAGGCTGAGATAGAGTTGTTTGTTAACCGACTTGATTCCGTGGAATCTGTTCTTTTTTATGAATATACAGCGTTTGATTTTTGCCAAGCATCGGAGGGAAAACGCCCATCTGAAAATCTTGGTCAGATGTTATTTGGGGAAAGAATTGAACCTTTGCCATATAAGAACACATTTAATAAGGAATCGAACTTCTGTATCAAAATTCAGAAATAACAGTGATTCGTTGAAATTGCATGATAATTCATTTACAAATTTCACCTTAGGAGATAAAATATTGCATAATATACTTTTAAATTATAATATGGAAGTTTGAAATTTCATATGAAACAAACAAAATAAATAGCTGATTTCTGGCAAGTACTTTCCCTGGTCCATTCATTTTTGTGAGTGAATGCTTTAGTAGATTACCTAGAATGTGAAACACAGAAATGAAGAGATCTCTAAGAAAATATGTAACTAAATAATTGCACAATGCTATTAACTAAATAAAGTTTGCTTTTATCGTCACAGAAATGATTCAGGCCTCAATGTCAGCCATTACCAGGAGAATAATGTCTATATTTACAAATTAAATAACACCATTATACTCACTAACCTAATGGTCGTGTAAACAAAATATTAACAAAGGTAAAACAGGCAAAATTCCTTGTATTACAATATTTTAAATCATATAGTAGAAATATATGACATATTCTCAACTCTTTTGTGCATTTATTCTGGAGTGTATTTGGAAGCTAGGGAACGAGAGGCAGGCCATTAGCATTGAATATGTGTTTAATGAAGGAAGATGAGAAAGGGAAGTAGAGAGAGGAAAAGAATAGTTCAAGCAGCTAAAGAAATTATGAGAATGAAGAAATAAGGAGATAAATGAAATTTTAATTAAACTAGAGTATTCATGAAACAGCAACATGGGGACCTATGTTCTTGCAATTCAAATAAAGCATTGTAATAAAAGGGAATACAAGAATATAATGCAGGTGATATGAAAGACAATGGAGATAATATTGGAAGCTGAAGATTTACAAGAAGGAGAAGAAAAAGTAGGCATTGGCTAAACACAAACTAAAATATATGACAAAGCTTTATGAAACCTCAGCAAATTTTAATTTTATTAGTTTTGTCTTATTCTGGTTTGCCCATTTAGAGTTTACCTTATTTTATTTCTTTGTTAATTTTAGATGCCTGGCTATATTCTAATGAGAAAAAAAAGTGTGGCTTTGGTTAGAAAGAAATTGGGATGATCTGGGAGGATCTGTACTCAGTATAATGTAAAATATATTTTCAATAAAGAAAATTTTAAAAGATCATTTATTGTTGGGTATTGTAGACCCCTGGCCCCTTGACTTTCTTTGCATGCATCAGACCCTTTGCCTTCTGGAGTGAACTGGGCAAAACAACTTGTTTATCTGTGCCTACAGCTGCTCTGAGCATGAGACATTGATGGCAGGGGAGTGGGTTCTGGTGAGGCCTGTAGCTGAAGGATCCCAAGAGCTGGAGCATGGCTATCAGTTAAGGATCTCTATATAAGCTTTCCTGAAATACAATAAAGTTGTCATTCTTGGATCAAAGATGACCAATGTCCCCAAGTCTCTGCCTGTCTGTGTGTGCATAACATTTTAAATCTCCAGCCTGGTAGCCAACTCCCATTCCATAGAGCATAGAGCAAACATTGTGTTTTACATTTTATGAGTTTTAATAAATAATCTTCTGGTTATATCTGTGTTTTCTTGTCTTCTATGTTTATATGAGAAGTGATGGAGAGATGGGTAGATAGATACATAGATAACAGATTGATGAGAGATGAAGGTAGATGATGGGTATATAGTTATCTAAAGAGATGATGTAGATGATAGACAGATGTATAGAGATACAACACATAGGTATATTATAGACACAAAGAATAGATGACAGACATAATATGCAGATAATAAAAATAAATATTTTCTAAATGAAGTTTTCAGACTGCCTATTATTAATATATAAGATTTATAAATGACTTTCATATAATGATTTTACAACTTGTCACATTGCTGAAGTCAGTCATAAGTTCAGATAGTTTTAGTGGATTCCTTGGGATTTTCTTTATAGAACATCATGTCATCTGCATGCTTCATTTGCCATCTGTATGTTATTTACTTACTTAATTTGGTTTTCCTATTCTTCTCATTAGAGCTATAGAATATAATATTTAATGTGGTACTAGAGCAAACAGTCCTGGTCTTTTTCTGATCTTATCAATGAAGTATTCAGTATTTTACCATTAAATGCTAAATTTCTATAAATGTTGAGTAGATGTACCTTATTGGATTGAGAAATTTCTTTCTATCTTTAGGATTTTCCTCTAATTTTTCAAACTCACTTTCTGAATCTATCTCAATTGTTAACTGTTAGTAGTTAAACATTGTTTTAAAATTTAAGAAATATAACTTATTGTTAAAACATATTAATTTTTTTTATTGAGAAAAGGAAAAAAAAGTTTCCAGCACCCCATTTCCCTCCACCTCTTCCCTCCCTTCTCCCCTTCCCCCTACTCCTCTCCCCCTCCCTCTCCAGTCCAAAGAGCAGTCAGGGTTCCCTGCCCTGTGGAAAGTCCAAGGTCCTCCCCCCTCCGTCCATATCTAGGAAGGTGAACATCCACACTGGCTAGGCTCCCACGAAGCCAGCACATTAACTAGGATCAAAACCTCGTGCCATTGTCCTTGGCTTCTCATCAGCCCTCATTGTCTGCCATGTTCAGAGAGTCCGGTTTTATCCCATGCTTTTTCAGTCACAGTCCAGCTGGCCTTGGTGAGCTCCCAATAGATCAGCCCCACTGTCTCCGTGGGTGGGCGCACCCCTCGTGGTCATGACTTCCTTGCTCATGTTCTCCCTCCTTCTGGTCCTCATTGGGACATTGGGAATTCAGTCCAGTGCTCCAGTGTGGGTCTCTGTCTCTATCTCCATCCATCACCAGATGAAGGTTCTATGGTGATATGCAAGATATTCGTCAGTATTGTTATAGGATAGGGTCATTACAGGTTCCCTATCCTCAGCTACCCAAGGAACTAACTGGGGACATCGCTTTGGGCACCTGGAAGCCACTCTAGGTTCAAGTCTCTTGCCAACCCTAAGGTGTCTACCTTAACTAAGAATTGTGCTTCCGTGCTCCCCTATCCAACCTTCCTTTATCCCAATCATCCTTTTTCCCCAAGTTCCCCCCATCCTCCCCTTTTCCCTTTTCTCTCCCCATTTCCCCTAACCCCCATCTAACCCTACCCCCAAGATCACAATTTTCTTCCCGGCAATTTTGTCTACTACCCATAGCCAAGAGGATAACTATATGTTTTTCTTTGGGTTCACCTTCTTACTTAGCTTCTTTAGGTTCACCAATTGTAGACTCCGTGACCCTTATTAATGGCTAGAAACCAATTATGAGTGAGTACATCCCATGTTCATCTCTTTGGGTCTGGGTTAACTCACTCAGTATATTGTTTTCTATTTCCATCCATTTGCATGCAAAATTTGAGAAGTCATTGTTTTTTACCGCAGCGTAGTACTCTAATGTTTAGATATTCCACACTTTCTTCATCCATTCTTCCATTGAAGGGCATCTAGGTTGTTTCCAGGTTCTGGATATTACAAATAATGCTGCTATGAACATAGTTGAACAAATGCCCTTGTCAGATGATCGGGCATCTCTTGGGTATATTCCCAGGAGTGGTATTGCTGGGTCCAGGGGTAGGTTGATCCTGAATTTCCTGAGAAACCGAAACACTGCTTTCCAAAGTGGGTGCACAAGTTTGCAATCCTCTTGGGTAGGGGAAGTAGACAAGATTGCCAGGTAAAAATAGGGATCTTAAGGGGGGGGGAGCATAAGGGGAGATGGGGAGAGAAAAGTGAGAAGGGTAGGATGGGGAGAACTTGGGGCAATGGGATGATTGGGATAAAGGAAGGTTGGATAGGGGAGCAGGGAAGCACTTATCTTAATTAAGGGAGACATCTTAGGTTTGGGAAGAGACTTGGACCTAGAGAGGCTTCCAGGTGCCCAAGGCGAGGTCCCCAGTTAGTTCTGGGGCAGCTGAAGATAGGGAACCTGAAATGATCCTATCCTATAGCCATACTGATGAATATTTTGCTTATTACCATAGAACCTTCATCTGGCGATGGATGGAGATAGAGACAGAGACCCACACTGGAGTACTGTACTGAGCTCCCAAAGTCCCAATGAGGAACAGAAGAAGGGAGAAGACGAGCAAGGAAGTCAGGACCAACAGGGGTGCACCCACCCACGGAGACAATGGGGCTGATCTATTGGGAGCTCACCAAGGCCAGCTGGACTGGGACTGAAAAAGCAGGGGATAAAACCGGACTCTCTGAATATGGCAGACAATGAGGGCTGCTGAGTAGCCAAGGAAAATGGCACTGGGTTTTGATCCTAGTTAATGTGCTGGCTTTGTGGGAGCCTAGCCAGTTTGGATGTTCACCTTCCTAGACCAGGATGGGGGGAGGGGGAAGGACTTTGGACTTTCCACAGGGCAAGGAACCCTGACTGCTCTTCAGACTTGAGTGGGAGGGGGAGAGGAGTGGGGGGAGAGGGAGAGGAGTGGGGGGACGGGGAGAGGAGTGGGGGGGGGAGAGGAGTGGGAGGCTGGGAGGAGGCGGAAATTGTTTTTTTCTCAATAAAACAAAAAGAAAGTTAAAAAAAATAATAAAAAATTAAGAATTTTATTAGAAGTGTCTTTTGTTGTGAACAATGCTGCTCTGAGAAAGAATATTCTATTAAATGAAAACCTCAAGTGTCAGACATGACTTTTCCCCTTATGAATTACTTGTTTGGGGATTCCCAGAGCTTCTCCAAACACACAAGCTATTGGAATTACTTTTTGTTGCTCACGGTAAGTAGACAATACGACAGCATTTTTGAAGATACACTTTGGCAGGACACAGACAAATATCTAGCATGAATGTAGCGTTCTGGCTAGTAACTACACTCTCCTTTTTAATTTTCATCTGATGTTTCTTGCTTCAGTTTTCTGCATTTGTAATGATTGGTACATTTATTTCCCTTCATCTAAGAACAGATAGGCTCAAAGAACTTTGTACTGATTACTTTCTTTGAAGTAGTACAACCCCTTCTATTCACTTTATCTGTTTATCTAATTGTTCATAGCACTTTCCTGTTACTGGCATTGGGTTAATTATCTCTTCAGTTATCTTGTTTCTTCATTCATTATTTTATCCCCACCAGGGGCTAAATAACAAGTTTCATTAGAGTAAAAATCTTCCTCAGAAGCCTAGAGACAGCATTCATAGTACACTATCTAAATGCTTCTTGCTTCTTTTCTCTGTCTAAAGAACTATTTCAGTCAGATTAGGCCATAAACACTTGGCAGCAAAATGCTTTATAAACAAATGAATGAAGGATACAATATCTCACTACATTTTGAATTTCTTATATAGACATATCAGCACCAGCTTGCTTAAAGGACTGATCATTTTGCCTCAATCTGGACTCGGGATTAGAGGTACAGGCTATGAAAATCTGATATTTGCAACACAGTTCTTAAGTTCTTCAGTTGCATCCTACCTCCTCATTTGAGGCAAATTCTCTCACAGATATTGAAGATCACCAATTGGCTCAACTGGCTAGGTATTAAACCCCTGGCATCCATTGTTATCTGTCACCCTACTCTAGGGTCATAGGAACACAGGACCATATCTGACTTCATACATGAATTCTGGGGATCTGAACTGAGGTGCTAATGTTTGCATGGCAAGTATTATACTGACAGAACCATCTCCTCAGACCCATCATTCTCTTTTTATCTATTTAAACATTATTATTAACTTGATCTGAACTCTTTAGTCCTACCTTTGCTTGTTCATAGATAAATATGTGTATATGATTAAAATATGTACATTTCTAAATCTACATATTAGATGTATATTTATATAAACACACAAATGTGTTTGTGTTATAAATCTAATTTTTGACATGGGTTTCATGGTAAAAGGTGCAAAATTGTATATATTTATGCATAATATGTGAATACACATATATGTATATTACAATAGGTATATTTGTATGAATATATATCCATATTTGTAATATAATAATGTTCCAATCTAATATAGAATGCAGATAATGAACTTCTTTCCAAAGGAGTCACCACAATTCCCATATTCTTTTATTGTTTTATCTTCAAGTATTTCAGTTTCTTTTCACTTTGTTTAATGCTTTTTTTTATTCTATTTTTCTTTCCTACTTAGTTTATGATGCATTTCAAGTGATGTGTTGCTACTGATATCTTACACCTGTCAGAATGGCTAAAATCAAAAACTCCAATGATAGCCTTTGCTGGAGAGTCTGTGGAGGAAGGGGTACCCTCATCCATTGCTGGTGGGAACGCAATCTTGTGCAACCACTTTGGAAATCAGTGTTTAGGTTTCTCAGGAAATTCGGGATCAACCTACCCTTGGACCCAGCAATACCACTCCTGGGAATATACCCAAGAGATGCCCCATCATATGACAAGAGCATTTGTTCAACTATGTTCATAGCAGTATTATTTGTAATATCCAGAACCTGGAAAAAACCTAGATGCCCTTCAATGGAAGAATGGATGAAGAAAGTGTGGAATATTAGAGTACTACACTGTGGTAAAAAACAATGACTTCTCAAATTTTGCATGCAAATGGATGGAAATAGAAAACGCTACTGATAATTTAGAAAAAAATCTCTTGAAATACTGTTAGTATTTCATAAAAATATTCTCATATTTTTGTAAATTATAAATATTCATTTTTTATCAATATCCTCATCTAAATTCACACTCTTATCATTTAGACACATACAGTAATCACTGCCTGTTTAAAGTTAAAACAAATTATTATTTACTTACAGGATCCGGTCTTATTCCTGACCCTTTAAATGCACAAAAGTCTCCTAGAGTTAAAATAAATATTTTTCTCTTACTCATTTTGCTCAATGATATAAATTGTGGTGCTGTAATAATCAGGACAAGATCGTTTTGGTGTTTGCTTAGTAATAATTAATCAAGTGAAGAGATACACTGAGAAATGGACCACAGTAAGAGAAATAAATGTGCATCCATTTGTATAGTAAATCACTAGGATCTAGTCAATACAAAAAGACAGCTACTTTTACAAAGGTAAGGGTGTAGTGAAAAATTAACATTTTCTCTGACTACTTCTCTGGCAAGAACCACTTTGTATGCAAGGAAGGTTATTACTATTAATTCTATTGAGAGATGTTCATTATTAATGTTATTAGGTTATTTTAAATCATCCTGGAAAAATTTAGTAAACTTGATTGTTTCATAATACTTCTAATAAATAGAGCTCATGTAGAAGAGCTTAAACACATTCACTAAAAGGAAACAAATTGTCTAAGGTGTAAACATAGCTAGACCAACAATTTGATATTTTTAGTGGGTTTTGTTTCCTTGTTTTTGATTGTTTATTTAAGGATGGTACAGATATTGGATTTACAATTAAGTGAAATAACTTTATTTCACTGGCATACTGAATGAGTGTAATCATGATTCTAATATGAGCAACAGAAATTTGAAAGAGTTGCTGAGATACCATTGTATGATTCAGTGGGCAGAGACTTTACCAGTTGGCAGCTATGCACTCTGGAGAGATAGAATTGAATTCTCTGGAATTGAGAACATTCTGAAAATGTGATAACTATATGCTCAAATACATGATTGATACTTCAATATTTATCTAGATGAATTAATGACCATTTTAATTTTAAATGTTAATGTGCCCACAACTTAGAATAATGGAAAAATATTCTGTGAGAAATTTTATTTTTCAGGTTAGTTGGTGGGTTTGTCTTTGGTTCTGGATTTTAACTAATGTAATACTGCCCATTTTGGGTAGCACCACTATCTAGGGAGGAATACCTTAACTTTATAGGACAAGCAACACCTAAATTAAAGGCAGCAAGAAGGTAAAAACATAAATGTATTCATTCCTCTCTCCCCTTGATTTTGGTAATGATGATTTGAACATTTGAACTTTCCCTCTCCTGAGGATGGAATGTGACATGGGACAGTTAGCCATTCAAATGAACCCATTTTTATCACCCATGTTGCTTTTTCTGCCATAGTATATTATCACAGGAAAGAAAATGAAATTAAGATACCAAGTAAATATTATAAAATGACAGTAGTAATTTGCAGTAAGATAGGTCAAATTGTATTCATAGTATCAACAGCAGAGATCAAAGGGTTTTGCAAATAACCATTTCTTTGCACATGTTCAGGAAGCTATCAGCATGCAGGTGCTGAAGCAACTTCCAGAGAAGCAGACTAAGTTGTCAAAATTGTATTTGAGTTATTCTTTATGTTTTAAATGTTCTTTCTCTTAAAATAAACAACAGTTCTAATATTTGAAAATGTAGATTTGGCAATTTGTAGATTTCACTGTGAAGATTTTTGTTATTATTGTTGTTTTGTTTTTATGTCTTTTATCTCTACAGTAACCATATATTCCATTGTCTTTGTAAAAAAAAAAATCTAGAGGAGCTGTTTAGTGTCTCGTATGTTCTGAGTAGAGATAACATATTGTACTGTTTTGACCTTTTCAGTATTCTGTGCTTTAATTTTCAATCCATTCAACATCTTCCCTATAGAATAGTAGGACAGAAGCAAAGGAAAAAGCAATCAGTAGCCAATCAAATCAGAGAACATTGAAAAGGTCAAAGCTGTATAGTAGACTCTTATAAGTGTCAGAATGTATGAGACATTAAAATTATAACACCCCATTCTTACAGCACAGATGATAATAAAATAGAAAATGGCAATACATAAATCTATTCTAGTTGTGGTTATTCTAGAAACTGAGAACAAAACAGCATATTCCAGTTCTAATTCTAAAAACTACTTTATTTTGGTGTTCTACAGATGTAGTATATCTAAATTATACATATCCAGTAGCATTAATTGTCTAATGCTAGCATTCTTGTCTTATAAAGCAATTACAAATTAAATTACATGAGTCTGTTCTTAAATAAATTAAGACAGTCTAAGCCAAAAACTTCCAGAACTTTTGTATAGAACTCAGTGAAATTCCTTGTGAGAATTCATGGAAAGTGCTAGTGGAGATTGTGATATTTTCACAGAGAAGCACCAGACTAATGTGAATTTTGTTTATTACCTCATATACTAAATTTAGAAATATAAACCAGAAAATAAGCAAACAAATAAACAAAGAGAAAAAGGAAGGAAGGAAAGAAAGAAGGAAGGAAGGAAGAATGAACGGAAGGAAGGACAGAAAGAAGAAAGGAAAGAAGAAAAGAAAGACAGAAAGAAAGAAATTAAGAAAAAAGAAAGAAGAAAGAACGAAAGAAAGATAGAAAGAAAGAAAGAAAGAAAGAAAGAAAGAGAAAGAGAGAGGGGAGAGAAAACAGACTCAAAAGTTCTTAACATAAATCTTTAGAGGGTTTTTTTTTTTTCCTGCAAATATCATGATACTCTTGCAATGTGGTCAAGGGAGACAGATTCAATCAAATAAGTCATCTGTAGCCACATTATTAGAGTTATTTCATAGAATCATTAATCTACTGACCACACACATGCACAGGAGTTCAACTGGAAAAGAGGGAAAGAATGGGGGGGGGGATGCATTACAGATGTAATTGAATTCTATTGTAAGGAATGTTGACACAATTCAGAGCAGTGAAGAAAAAGAAAAAAGATTATGAAAAATGTGTTTTAAAACTCATATTTCTCCTCCACTTCCTGAAAAAAATTATCTACAAATAATCAGTATTATATCCATATCCATCTTGGATATAGATGCATTATTTTAGGTTGCTTTTTAATGTTTTAGTAATGGTTACTAGATCGAGTACTAATGGAAAACAGAAAGCTATGTAAGGACACTTAAAAAGTCCTTGAGAATATCTTCCTAATTTCACTTCACAAATTTTATGGAGAAATCAATAGTTTCCTTTCTATTCTAGAAAATTATATGGTTGTTTATATCATTTAGTTTCTCACAACAATAATATCAGATACTTCGCATATTTGGGTTTGAAGCTCTTCTTTTATAAAATCACATATAGATTTCAAAGAACATTGACCCCAGAATCTCCTCTACAGGCAAAGATGAGATTTAATGCTCACATGTCTGGCAATGATTCTTCACATATTTGGGTTTGAAGCTCTTCTTTTATAAAATCACATATAGATTTCAAAGAACATTGACCCCAGAATCTCCTCTACAGGCAAAGATGAGATTTAATGCCCATATGTCTGGCAATGAGTGATGTTTAACTCTATTGATATGATGAGTATAGTGATTGCTATGAAAATATAGGAACTGAAAGTAAAGGATTCTAGATGGGTCAATCAATGGCTGGCAAACTGTATTTAGGAAGACATAAGATTCAGGTATGCTGCTGTATGTAGGGTGATTTTCAATAATCATAGACTAGTATACATATCAAAATGTCAAAAATATTCTTAAAGTTTCTACATAAAAATTATTTATGCTCATAGAGATTAATATTTGTCTTAATTTATGGTTGCATAATCTTTGCAACCAACAGTGGTTGATCAAGTGTCAAAGCATTTTCAAATAAAATGATGAGTTTTTCTGTTTTACATACCAGTCATAATAAACCTAAATTAAGTCATTGAATATATAAATTATCTTAATTTAAACATCAGAAATCAGAATCAATTTCCAGAAATTCTCATTTAAGAAAAATACAGATAAAAAAATATCAGACTTACTCTTTTTATCTTATGGAATTCCCTTATCTTTGTTACACTATTTCCACAGATACCTGAGTTTCATATAAGAGACAAACCCTCCATTTTAGTTTCTCCTGTCATCGGAAGAACTAAACACATTGCACATTGTATTCCACACTCAGTATTAGCATAGCAGTCATATAAATAACCTTTTCTGGGAGTCTGGGACTCCTTATCAAGTCTCAGTTTTGTTTTCTGTTTTTTTTTTACTTCTGAGCACTTCTGGTCAAATATTATTTCTGTTTGAAATGATAGTCCTTTGAATTATGGTTTTCTGCTTTTGCAACAGATACCAATGAGCATCTTACTACTATCCTCCTTCATGAACTCAAGACAATTTGTTGAATCTTATCATACCATACTCATGTGATCCTTGGATCTACTATCACATTTTCATCCCTTTTGACTACATAGATATTGGCACTTTATCTTCATTAAATTTTAAATAATGTGGATGATAGACCTCATAAGATTATTCTTTTGAAAATGAACACAAATATATTTTTAAGTATTTATTAGTCTATAATATACTTGTAAAACACTTATAAGTTTATAACTTTATTTACAAAATTCTAAATATCAATACATAAAGGTTATAAGATTACTTAAATTGAACATATATAGTTTAAAATTCACAATATTAAGGATTACGGATCATAACAAGGAATCACGTAAATATTTTTTCATCATATAATAACCACCATTATCCAGATCTTATTATCAATTTGAAAATTAAAGCTTTAAACTTATTAATTATTGTTCTTAAAATCACAACTTTGTCTTTATCAGTTCTTAACTTTAGATATAGAATACCTCCTTATGAATTTCTTATCAAGGTGGTTACAGAAGCCCCCAAAGCAGTATAATTTACTGCTATTACTTCATTATCTAACTATAAGCAGGTGGTAATAGCCTATTGCTGAAGATAACACAAACTTTGAACAAAGGACATTGAAAAATCATGCTAGAGATCAAATGTAAGCTTCTTTTTTGTGAGATAACTTCCATAGTGTTGAAAGGATATATACAGGCTATCGAAGGAAAAAAAACTTATTATCTTACTTAACAATGGGTTCTTCATGACACTATACTGAATTATGTGGTATGATTTCCCTGTGTTCAATAGGGGCATGTTATTATAAAACAACTAGCACATTCTCACCAGATATTCAGTCTGATGCTCAAAGGAAGTTAATGCCTGGTATTGTGAACCTGGTCAAAAGACCCTGGCTCAGACACTCCTAAATTGTTTTTTGGTGTTGTTGTTTGTTTGTTTGTTTTCGTTTTTTTTTTCAGCACATAAAAATTGACAAAGTTTATTAAGAAACAGTAGTAATAGGTGGTTTTTAAAAAGAACACCAAAGTTGACAATCCACAGACATATAAAAAGATAATCAAAACACTAAATACTACCTAAATTAAAGACCGTAATTCCAATCGCTAATTATAATCATGTGTCCTGGTGGAGCAGCTGTCGCTCCCCATGAATTCATCCATCTTCCCATGACCGCTACAGAGACTCACTTTCAGCTCAATCACTTAGTTTACTGCAGGCAACGCTGAGCACACGGAGTTAGCATGCACTGTATCACAGAGAGCATGAGATGCTATCTGCACAATCATTTCCTCAGGTGTACCTCAGCCATCTTTAAAGTGCAAGCTGCAAACAGGCTGTTTCCTAAACAAGGGAGGTAAAGGCTTATCTAGGACAGCTGTCCACACTGCCCTAAGTGGTTATACAACTAACCTAAAGAAGCCAACAGTCCTCCTGCACTATCAGCCGAACATGTACTCCATCGCTCTGGATACAAGACTTTCATCTTCTTTGGTGTTTGTCTGTCAGAAATAACCTGGTAGTCACTAGTGGAGGCCTTGTAGGCTGTAGCAAGGGGCCGCATGGTAGAGATCCTAGGAGTGCTCCCGGGCTGTGTTGGGGTGCCTAAGGTTAAGTTTTACTGAATGAATATGCAGTCAAACTGCCTTTTAAGTATTCCTGTAGATATCCATAAATTGTTGTTATTTCATCATTACACAGAGAAACTTGTCTTTACAAAAACAGTGGTTAATGCAGAAACTCAGGGCTTGCCAAGATGCTGAGAGTGGCCTTAAATGCTGAGTACTGCATTGGATGCCCATATCATCCCCTTTATGACTCATTGTTCTCAGTGGTGTGAGCACTGATGAAGTACCCAGGATCCAGCTCACTATATCCAGTAGCTCTATATTTGTGCCCAGATGAGAAAGGTATCCCTAATTAAACCCAGGTAATTACAAAGCTAAAACATAAATAAGCAAAAAGATATTATGCCAGAGTAGAAGAATGTTTGGAATGAGGAGGTTTTACATTTTCAAGAGAAAGAAGAAGGATAAGACATGTGAGTGTGATCAGAATTAATGTATACATCCATGGATTTGTCACAGAATTAATTAATCATCAAGATGTAAGAAGAAAAATAAATATTTGTCCTTTATGTTTAAGTTTTTTTGAAATTTTCTATTTAAATCTGAATGCTGAGATGCACATTACATGACTTGTTTAATAATCAGAAAGATATGTTTGTAAAAGGAAGATAATAAATAGATATGCCATGGAACAAATGAGATGTTTCAGTGTGTAAATATGCTCATGGCCTAACCTGACAACCTGGATTTAATCCATGGAACACACATGATAAAAGGACAAAACCATAACTCCAAACTAAAAATTGTTCTTTGGCCTCCACATTTATATAGTGACATGCCTGCATGAATATAGAGTGACCATACATACACACACGGGGTGAGGGGGGGAGAGAGGAGAGACAGAGACAAAGGGAGAAAGAGAGAAAGAGGAAGGAAGGGAGAGAGAGATAGGAAGAGAGGGGGGGAGACAAATAAACACAGATAAATGTAAAATATGTTCTTAAAGAAACTTGTCACTTACTTAATGTAAAATTTGATCTTGTTTAGAATCTGTTTCAATAAAACTCAAATAAAATAAGCTCTTCTTATGTAAGTCTGAATTAATTATAAATTGTAAGACATCACGTACTTTAGGCATAACTATGCTATGCTTAGTCAACAAGCTGTATCTACTTTATTCAGAAACAATTATATATATATATTATATATATATATATATAGTACTACAGAATTTATATTTTATATTATATAGATAAAATGTATAGAAATTTGTACAGTAGGGAGAAATTTATTAACTAATATTGGTAAAACATTAATTCTTTAATCTATGTAATTGATAATGTCATTAAATTGTTTTATCTTATATTTTCAATTTGATATTTATTATAATTTTAGATTATAATTCTCATGATAGGGCAGTTTATATTATACTGTAGTTCTTAATACCAGTAAGAACAAACTCTATACCTTTATTAATCATTCTTCTTTAAGTCACTGAAGTGAGTAAAAAGCAATTAGAAAAGGGAGGTAAGTATATTACTAGAGACTATTATTTAATTGTCTTTTTTTACATAGGGCAAACCTCAATCAATGGATGTGATAGTGACCATAGTTTAGTAGGAAAATAAGACTCTTCAGCTTCAAGCAATATCACTACATGAATTTCATGAGGATTGGGATAACTTTACAATCTGAGTATCTCTGTAGGACACATTGTTGGGATCATCATTTCAGTTGAGATTTTCTTTCTTGCTATCAGATACTATAGATTATGCTGCCATGATACTTTTGCTTAAAGCCTAAGTAATTTTCCAAATTCTAATTTTATATTTATGGTATTGGACTGAATATCATACCCTACTAACAGTGGCTAAATCAGTGGTGGAACACGTGTTTTAAAGTTTTAAACATTATGGTGTGATAAACTGTGTGTGTGTGTGTGAGAGAGAGATAGGTATAGATATAGATATATATAGATATAGATATATAGATATAGATGATATAGATATAGATGTAGAAGATATATAGATATAGATATAGATGTAGATGTAGATGTAGATGTAGATGTAGATATAGATATAGATATAGATGATATAGATATAGATGTAGATATAGATATAGATCTTTTCCAGGCTGGATATATTCTGTTAAGTCATTGGCTGAGGGCAACATCTTTATTCATTGACCAATAAAAGTGACACATATACGGAAGGACTTCCCACACCATGGTCACATCTTCTTTGGAATGTTTAGCTACTAAACTGATAATATACAGGAGTTGACTATATGAAAAAGATAGTAGCAAGTGATTTTAAGACAAAATTATGTGAAATGCACATCCCATTGCAGGTATAAAGTCCTGATATTAAATTCCTGGCATGTTAGACATTTATTGTTTTCTGTTAAGATGCCAGTCAGGTCATTACAAGAACGAGACCCATGTTAAAAATATGTGTTTTTCTTTGACATCAAATCAAATGGAAATGTCAAAGCATACTGTCTTAACAAGGCTAAAAACAAGCTTTCAGAAACCAGAAATGACACATTGACTCGTCTGAAAAATTTAATCTTGATTTCCCATCAATGTGTATAGCAAAGAAATAAGATTAATATAAATGGAAGGAACAGTAAAACATAATTTATAAATGTGCAATATAAAATTTTAGCTTATATATAGGTATATTTATGACTCAGATATTAGAATCACTCAAAAGACCTTAGACCATTATACATATTATGATAATTTTATGTAGTATACTATAAAAATATTTTAAAATTTAAACCTTTAAAACATTAAATTTTTAAAAACAGATATATCAGTTAGAAAATAATAGACTTACGACATTTCAATCATCATTAAATGAAGATTATAGAGTTTAGGATAATTATTTTAACACAACAGTATAGGTTTTTTTAAACAAAAATAGCTCAAACTATGAGTATAGAAATAAACTCAACAAGATATATGAAAATCACAAACAACAGATTGTATCATCCAAGTTCTCCCCCAATAGGAGGAAAAGATAGCTAAAGATATTTACATGACTAAATGAAAACATTTAACTTAACTTTTATTAAAAGACAACTCCTAGATTCCAGAACATTAATAAATTCTCTGAATTTATCCCTTACTTAAACTATTATAAGCTAACATTTAAAGCAGGAAAAAAGAGAGATTTTTACAAGGAACTCAATAATAAAATTTATGACTTTTTCAGAAGAAAAAAACAATGGAAGAATTAAAATATAAAGATTAGAATTTGATATCTCTGTCAAGATAAACTCAAAAAAATAAAACGAGAATTTTAGTTTTCATCAAAGAATAAATCTACTTGTGACTAATAGCAATGATACTACAGAAAAACCAATAAGATAAACGAATGAATGTATAGATGCCTGCAGTTTTATTTTGAGTTTTGAAAGTTCAGTTGTCTTATAAAAGCAAAAATACTTGCAGTGTATGGAAGTAGAAAAATACAGTCAGACAAGCATGGTGGTTCTTTTCTGGGATTTGCAACACAAAGTTGTGTCTGTCTTCATACAGATAAGCCATGCTTAAATACAAGATGAGATATTAAAAAGAGGTAAAGACATTTCAAAGGGTATAAGAAACTTTGGAATTTAACAAATTCTAATTTAAGCATAACAAAAGTGAAAGCGAAAAAGCAGATTAGACTTCCAATACATCCACACAACAAGACCACAAACTCCTCTACTAGTTTAGGTAGATTTTTTTTCCTTATGTCCAGAGTCAGCTAATACTGATTTCTGAAAAATAAAGAAGCTTAAATTAATTCTGTTTATATGGAGATATGCTAATTAAATTCTATAATATGAGGGATATTATATTTAATATATAGCTTTATAAAATTTTATCAATAACATTGAAAATTAATATATAGATAAAAATGGAAAAATCAACATTTCAAAGAATATAATGTATTATTAATTATCATCACCATATTACTCAAAAGATACCTTGAAATTTTTCTTTTTCTATAATTGAAAAACTGTATTATTTAAGAAAATTTTAACCCTAAGTAAGATCTTTTCCCACTTCGATAATAACAAACTCACTTCCATGTGTCAGAAATTGCTATATTTGTCTTTCTATTTCTTACATTTTAGCTAGGAATGTGTCTTCTAGCTTCATTTAGGATACACAAACTTTTTGCTGAATATTATTCTATACTATGTATTTTATATTTCCTTTATCCATTTACCATCTGATGGATAATTTTTTAAAATTTGATTTCTTGCCTATAATGAATACTTCTGGGAAAATAGCAACATAGCTCCCTCTTGCAAGTATTAATTTATTTATCATCACTTATATAGTTTTTGTGCAATATTTGTTTAGTAATTCAAAGATGTGTTGCATTTGTTTAACTATGTTACGGATGTGCAACAATTTCTTATCCTATGGGAGGTTTGTTTAACTATGTAAAGATGTGCTGCGATCGTTCAATAATGTAAAGACATGTTGCTGCTTTACCTTCCCTGCCTGACTGGATTAATAGAAATCTGAATGATCAGTAGTGAGGGAAAATATATATGAGGGACTTCTTGGCATGGAGATTAAGTAGTAGGAGGAATTGAGACTGTAGAAGAAAGAAAAATGAGACTCCAGGAAGATGCCAGGGACCAGCCATACAGACATAGGGGAACCAAAAAAAAAAAAAAATAGAAAGCTGCCCAGTAGTTCTTCTTTTAATGAATTTATTAATCCACACTTCTACCGATTATATGTAATAGTTCACTTTGTTCCACATTTCCTCCTTCCTACCCCTAAGTTCTTCTATTTTTATTAATAAGCTAATTAAGAAGAGTTGTTACTTCACTCTGGCTTGATTTTGATCTCATTAATGATTATTACTGGCGTATATTTAATAGTTTTTCTTTTTTTAATTTCTTCAGCACTTAGAGAAAAATTATTCAGCAATCCCATTCATACTTTGGCTTATAAAATAAGAGACACTGCCTTATATAAGTTTTTAGTTTGTATGACTCTCTTCAATTTCCACATACATTGGTAATCTGCAAGAGGGGATCTAGTGTACTGATGATAAATAATATAATTCTTTATTATCTAAATGAGTATACCACTTAAACGGAAAAGTAACCACAAATACTTCTTGATTATGAAACTTCTGAGGAAAGAATAATTTTTAGTCAGAAATATTCTAAGTAGATATCAAAGAAATTGCTATGTGAGATTCCCCTCTGTGTGCTATGAATTTGTTTTATTACCATTGGTTAATAACAAAGCTTCTTTGACCTATGGCAGGGCAGAGTACAGCAAGGTAGAAAAATTACACTGGATGCTGACAGAAAGAAGGCAGAATCATGCAGATGTCATGTAACCACCAAAGAAGCAAGATGTGAAATAACAAAGCACAAGCCTTATGGTAAAGTATTAAATAAAAGAAATTGGTTAATTTAAGATGTAAAAGCTAGCTAGGAATATTCCTGAGCTGTTAGTCCATCAGTTTTGTAATTAATGTAGTTTTGTGTGATTATTTGGATGGTGGTAGCTGATAAACAAAAGCTCAATTTCTATTTATGTAATGGTGCCCAATCATGTGGCAAGAATTTCCACATAAAGTTTGATAACATTTATTTTAAAAAGGAGGGGGAATTCTAAACAGAAAAGAACAGACTCAAGCATAGTTTCTTGGTAGCCATTTTTTTTTCCAGTAGACTATGTTTGCTAGTGCCAAGCAGAGGCATGACTCCTTTAAGAGAGTCTTCCTGACTCATTGTTAGCTATAAAAACCTTGTAGTTCTTCTAAGAAGCTCTGACACTAAACACCTAAATGGTGTTTATGAGCAGTCGGCATCTGGCTTCTTAGTGGTGTCTTAAACCTAGAAACTCCACAGAGTTGTGGTAATAAATCTCATTTCTCCAAGTCCCTCCATCATGAAGTTAGACTCTCACAGATCTAACGAATAGGGTGGAGCTACCCACCAAAGCTTTAATCTTAGACATATTGCTTAGCAGATTCAAAATTCATGTGGTCCGAAAAATAGAAAGGTATACAGTAAAGACAGATTCAGATTTAAAAAAAAAGCACTAAATGGTTTACCATGTGTTTAAAAGTATATGTAGGATTGTGAGATAAAAGAAAGAAAAGGTTCTTAAAAAAGAAATAAAGTGGTTGGGTGTGGTGACATACTCCTTTAATCCCAGCACTTGGGAATCAGAAACAGGTGGGTCTCTGTGAGTTCAAGGCCAGCCTGGTCTACAGAGTGTGATACATGACAGCCAGAAATATACAGAGAAATCCTGTCTCAAAAAAAAAACCTTGAAAATTAAAAATTAAAAGAAATAAGAAATATAGTTAGAAAAAAAGTAATATAAAGATTGAAAATACACAGAGAGTACGGATACTATTGTGTTGTCTTTAAATTTTTTGCCTGCTGAGGAAATAGCAACAGCTGATAAAAGATATTTGATTTTAAACTTTTCTGGATAATCCAACCTACATAATTTGAAAATGCCTTGACTTCAAAATTTAAGTCGAAAGATATGCTACTTTGGAAAAGACATTTGTTTTTGTTTCCCCTGTAAATGAGAGGCTGTGTATTTATTCCTGGTTAATAACGAATAAGGTTTGATTGAGGGAGATTCCCTGAAAAATCTCCAATGGAAACAGATGGCCCAGATGACCCAATGTTTTCGAGTACCTCTACTGCAGTTTGCTCTGAGCTCTTCATTCAGAACAGCTTCAAGACTGCTAACTGAGATGATCTAGCCTCACAAAATACTCTAGTTAGGATTTGACAATAATCCTAGATTTTCTTTTGATCCCCATACATTATCAGCACCCCAATCATCAGAAAGAAACCTAGAAAACTATATCCACATTCCCAAAAAAAAATGGTTTATGGATATTTGTCTTTGTTTAGTATGTTGGCTACAAGTGCAATAAATAATGATCAGGAAAAAAAACTAAACAAAGGAGATTAGATTCAGGGTCTTGTTTTGAATCAAAAGAGAAGGAAAACTGCTATGAGATAATGCTTTTGTACACTGTAAAGATTTATTACTTGTATGGGTTTAATAAAATGTTGATTGGCCACTATCCAGGCAGGAAATATAGGAGGACCAACCTGACTAGAATTCTGAGAAAAGGAAAAGTAGAGACCTACTCACTCATAATTCTAACTCAGAAGAAGCAAGATGAGAATGTTTTGCTGAGAAAAGATACCAAGACACATGCTAAACATAGATGAGAATTTGCACATTAATTTTAATTGGAAGAACAGTTCGATAAGCCTGAGCTAATAGGACAAACAGTTTATAATTAATTTAAACCTCTGTATGTTTCTTTGGGACTGAATGGCTGAAGGACCGGGAAGAACAGAAACTTCTGCCTATAGAATTTAGTGGGTGTGGTGGTGTATAATTGTAATCTTAGCACTTAGGAAGTTAAGGCAGGAGAATCATGCATTTTAAAGTCCAGCCTGAAAACATAGCAATTTTACTGGTAAACCATACATTTTAAAAAGGTTTTCAATACTAGCTGCTTTTCAAAACAGTTTTTGCTCAAAGACTAATTAGTTCTACAATGCTGATGTCTATTACTTAATAGATCTTCAGTTACCATTAGATTTCTTAGCAGTTATTTATTAAAATGTGGAAATAAAATGTATTAATTTACAAAGTATACTAAAGTATCAGAAGAGGTCTAATGCTTTTTCTATGCTCAATTCTAAACTTAAACGTTGGAAATACTTCTATTTAATTATCCTTGTTATCGCAAATTATAATATGTGTACAATTTAAGCCAGATAATTCCAAAAAACATAAACCCTTTGACAATTCTTTATTATTATTATTATTATTATTATTATTATTTATCATTATTATTATTTAATTAAAATTTTCGACCTCCTCCCCTCCTCCCATTTCCCTTGTCAGCCACGTTCAGGGAGTCCGGTTTGATCACATGCTCCATCATCCAGTTGGCCTTGGTGAGCTTCCATTAGATCAGCCCCGCTGTCCTAACTCCATTGCTCATGTTCTCCCTACTTCTGATCCTCATTTGGACCTTAGGAGCTCAGTCCAGTGTTCCAATGTGAGTCTCTGTCTCTATCTTCATCCATCACAGATGAAGTTTCTATGGTGATATGCAAGGATAAAAAAAAATTATGTTTAGAAGTTTCTATTGTATTAAGGAAAATAAATCATCTTTTCATTTGTTTCTGTAACACTCTCCCAAATATTTATTCAGTTCAGTTTTGATGATACTTTGTGTTTGACAAATGAAATTTACCTTATTATCAGAGTGCAGAGCTAGCTACACTAGTTAGCAATAGATACTAGGCAATGGTTACTCCCAGAACTCCAGTGACAGAGGCAGTCAGATATCTGTCAGTTCAAGAGCACCATGGGTTGGTTACATGAGATAGAATCATTCTAAAAGAAAAAGAGCCAATCGTGGTGGTTTACACCTTTAATCCAGGACTAGGGATTTATTCCAATATATTTTTCTCCATATTTCATCATAAAATTCTAGGAATAAAATTAATTTTATTAATCATTTTGGTATCACATTATATTTTTCCAATGAAATTCTTATTCATTTTCTCACTCTTACATCAGTGTAAGTATAACACCTCTATCATGATGTTCAGTCACAATTTATTTTATGTCATCAAAATTGCTATGATGCTCTCCTAATGAAATGATATATAATTTAATTTAAATTATATTTAAAATTATGGAACATTTATTGGTTCTTCAATATACTTTATTTCTTTTTGGAGTTGCCCATCAATTCATTAATGGGTACTATTATTTCTATTAATACAAAATGATGTTATAATTATTGAGTTTAATTATTTAAACAGTTATTATTCTATCTGAACTTTCTCAAGCCTGACATACGTCTTTGTATTGCTATGTGTCTCACATTGGTGTTTTATCATGTTTTGAAAATTGCAATACAAAAGTTTGACCTTTGGAATAAAAAACAGGGTGAGAGTTAAGATTTTATTATTTTATGTTGATTAGAAAATTTTGGTCCTAAAGGCTATATTTACTTACAAACTTATCATTGCAGGTGATTTTATGGAAAAATAACAATTTCTCAAAATATGAAGAAAATGATTCCAAGATAATTATCCATTCTCATATCAAGTTCCGAAATTGTAACAATGTCATTAAAATAGAAGAAAGAATCTCAGATTCTGAGGCCTTATCAAACAATATTTTTAAATCTAAATATTAAGTTACAATATCTTTAGAGTCCAATGTTTTCCCTGTTTCTTTTGCATTACCTATATCATTAAAGCATCGATGAGATCCAGAGTATAGTAATTTCAACTGTGGCAAAAAGAAAATATCAGCTTAATTGACACCTATTACAGCATCATTTTTTATCACATTATAAAATGATTTCATATGTACTATGAAAGCCCACTAAACAATATATCCCATCCTTTTCCATCCAAGTTTTATGAAGGAATAAAGCAGTGAGCCTTTAGGTTGTAATATTGGAACACTATAATTAATCTACCTCATTAGTTTCTAGACAAGATCATTAAAGAAAAGACCAATCTGGAAAATACACACATTTAACATTTACCTACATCCAAATTAAGAGTACTTACATGAATGTACTGAGAATTTTTATAGGAAATTTAAGTTTATCATATATGCTATGCTAGACAATAAACAAAACTCAAAAGTATTTAAGCTTTTCAAATAATTTACATTCTCTGACCATAGCTTAAATACTAAAGGACTAAGATTTTTGAAGAATTAAGATGCAAACACACAGGAAGAGTGTCTATTCAACGTCTATTGAGAATTAAGTAAAGGTTTTTCAGTCTGACTTGGAAAGTGTGAAAGCCTGTTGGGACCCTGTTAACCTGATTCTGTATAAAGAGAACACAGAACTGATATTGTCAGGTAAAATTTAGTAGAATACAATAGGGCATTTGTGAGAGTTCATTGTAGTTATCTTTGAAATATAATACAAAGAAAGAATGCTTCTGACACAATAATTGAGAAAGTTTTGATACTATTTTCACATTATGATTCCCATTAGCATATTCCAAGTTTAAAATTTTTGATGCCTAATTGAGATACTAATATCCTAGCAACTGTCAATGAAGGTACCAATGCAACTAGATACAGGGAAATTCATGTCATCAATGTCAAAGATTCTGAGTCACAAAGAAGATGGTTACAGAAAATGAGCAATGTCTGCCTCCTTGGTGATTTACGGAATAAGATTCTAATCTAGGAGCAAAAGATCCATTTAGATCCTACTTCTACAAACAAATTCACAATAGGGTTAATAAATGATCTTTGGTAGATGTAATGCTCAAAATACACTGCAAACTTCATTCCACATGGTTTTCACAGTCCCTATTTCTCTCTTGTCTCTCATAATGACATTGTTAATCACAAAAGCATTTCTTGCATACTTCCAAATATGTGTCTCTCTCTTTCTCTCTTTACACACACACACACACACACACACACACACACACACTATTCTCTACATATTTTGTATAAATTATATCCACAACAATGTTAGCCTAATTTTTTTCTGGTATTTTTTCCATTTTAGAAGGAAGAAAAGTAAGGGAAAAATAATGCAATTATAATATAATATTAAAAATTAAGAACAATTTAAAATATTGATAAAATAATTATTAAAGCATAAAAATTTAAGAACTAATTGATCTGTATAAAGATACAAAAATAATCTTTAAAATTATTTTTAAAGATACTTAAAAATGTGTGGGTATTTGGGAGATAATGACGTTTTATAAAGTAAGACTAAAATTTTAATTTGTTAAAATCTATATCTACCACATTAGAAATAAGTTAGCCTTCTTTGTAGATGAGTGATAGAGTCTTACTTTATTCCAGTCAGCCAGGAATCCAGTTCATTTTATATTTCTCCCTCAAGGTGGTAAAGCTGGCAGGGTACCTTATAATTCAATTATATTATAAGTACCCCTAGAATTTTAATTACAACAAGCAGATGTGATTGATCTTTGAATTTCTATGAGATATACATGAATAAATATTCATTTAAATGTTGAGCCATGTGTTCCCCTTAAACAAAAGAAAACATACTTCAAATGCATTATATACTAAAGAATGCAAAGTAATTTACTTTCTGCATTTCAATTTATCTAAGGGAATTTTCTCAACCAGCCTCCTTACTACTCAAAAAAGCCATCCTATCAGAATCATATTGATGTTGTGTTGTGGAAACAGAAAAGTTGTCTTAAATTTCCTATTACTTTTGAACATTGTATGTTTATTACACCCTGAATATAGAATTAATATTAAATCAGTAAAAAATGCTGGTGAAATAAATGGAATACAAACAATACAATGTAATAGGGAGAATTCTACTATTGTCTGTTTTGTTCTCTTTCTTGTCCTCGAAACCTCTTTCCAGAATCCTAGTTGAGAATTCAGATGGTACTATGCTCATTGCCAAAAGAGATGGTCATCTTCCAACACACTTTAGGGACAAGGCTTCCAGGTCAGTTTAGAGATGATTCCTCAAGTCCTGTGTCCCAAAGAAGTGATGGCTTCAGGAATAGGGTCCTAACTTCAAGTTCTGAAAGTTTAACAAGGGCAAGGGCAATAGTCCATATTTTAGGGAGAGTTTTGGAGACCTTAACAAACAATTGGAAGGAAAATTTTCCATATATCGCATTGTGTTTGTGTTAGTTAATTTTAATAAAAATGAAATTATATTTCATCTTTAATCAGAAAAAAATTGATAAATGAACATTTTGGACTATTACTGAAGAATTATCTTATTCCAGAGACCATTTGTATTTAAAAAATTAAAAAAGAAGTTTAAAACTTTAATCCATGAAACAATACATTGTTTTCAAACATGAATCTTTTCAAGTATTAGCACATTTTATACATATTGTAAATGTCTTATTTGTGTGAATTTGATTTTGCCCATCTGTATTACATTTATTTCCAAGACAAGAATTTGAAATAATAATACTATGTATAATAATAAACTTCAGTAATGAATATGCATGTAATATTTGAAATTGCCTTATATTTATAATATTGTATTCAGTAAACCCCTAAAATGGAATGTATTAACAATAATGTTTAATTTAGGAGTTTGATGCACTAGCTTAATCATGCCTAATACCAATTAGGACATACTGATGACTGAGCTAAGCAGTATGGCACTAGAGTGTGCTCTTTACCACAGAAACAATAAAAACCATGACTAACCGGGCTCAGTTGCTTAAAGGTTCAGGCAGAGGGACCACACTGCCACAACAATGGAAAGGTAAGCAGATGGGAGCACCGGACAGAAATCTCAAGGTCCAAATCAGGAGCAGAAGGAGATGGAGCACGAGCAAGGAACTCAGGACCACGAGGGGTGCACCCACACACTGAGACAATGGGGATGTTCTATCGGGAACTCACCAAGGCCAGCTGGCCTAGGTCTGAAAAAGCATGGGATAAATCCGGACTAGCTGAACATAGCGGACAATGAGGACTACTGAGAACTCAAGAACAATCGCAGTGGGGTTCTTGATCCTACTGCACGTACTGGCTTTGTGGGAGCCTAGGCAGTTTGGATGCTCACCTTAGGAGACCTGGATAGAGGTGGGCAGTCCTTGGGCTTCCCACAGGTCAGGGAACCCTGATTGCTCTTCGAGCAGATGAGGGAGGGGGACTTGATCGGGGGAAGGGGGGGAAATGGGAAGCGGTTGTGGGGAGGAGGCAGAAATCCTTAATAAATAAATAAATTAAAAAAAAATTCTACATTCTAGAGATTCACCAGAACAAGGAAGTCATGTATAATTTTGTTTGTTTGTTTGTTTTATTGAACAGCAAAGTGACTGAAAAAAAAAAGTTAATAAAGCCATATTTTCCAACTAAGGAAATAATTAACTCAGAGCGTTCCTAATTTCTCTTGTTAATAATGTATATACAATGTTTTAAATATTAGCAAGGATATGTAGTTATAAATGTACTTTAAAAGTTGATTATATTGTAATTTTTTTTGAAATTAGGCTGCTTACTCCAGTCTAGAAACTGTCATTTGTATTGTACACTTGAGTGTGCAAGCCGTGAGGCTATGGAAGTGAACACTTCATGAGAGAGAGTGAATTGTAGTCATATAGTCTCCTGGACTTAGTCATCTAGATAGTTTCCTTTCATACTTTTGTAAATAAATCATCATCAATTCTCTAAAATAAACTATTATCTATTCAATTTTATCATCTCATAAAGCTTTTCTTTGCAATGCATAGTTCTTACACAAAGAACAAATGTACACATTAACTAGAAGTTGTGCTTGTTAGTTGGATAAATTATATTTAATACTTTTAATTTATATGATTTTAGGAATAGCTCTAAGTGTCATGAAAGCATATTCTGGTGGGCTCCACCTTACTTATTGCAGGCTAAACACAAAATCTAATATTTATAGAGCATTATTTAAACATTGAATTTTAGATCAATAGCTTCATCGTTCCTTTTCTGCAAGATTTAGTTTATATTGTCGTCAAAGTAAAGTGTGTGTGCAAAGAGTGTACATTATACCTCCATACTCTATTTAGAAAACTGCAATTTAAAAAATTTTAAACTTGCCTCCACTTATAAAAATGAAAATCATGGGGCTAGACAGATGGCTCAGCGGTTAAGAGCATTGCCTGCTCTTCCAAAGGTCCTGAGTTCAATTCCCGGCAACCACATGGTGGCTCACAACCACCTGTAATGAGGTCTGGTGCCCTCTTCTGGCCTGCAGACATACACAAAGACAGAATATTGTATACATAACAAATAAATAAATAAGTAAATATTTTTTTAAAAAATGAAAATTATTTAAGCAAACTTCATTAATTGGTAACAAGGAAAAGAATCATAATGTTGCAGAGTTTAGTTTTATGTGCAGCTGTTCTCAAGGAAAAAATGTGAAAGCATTGCATGAGTGAAAGGTGAATCTAGACTCATGTTGTAGAATAGCATGTACTGTGTTTTTTTGTAGAAACCGAGGTTTTTGGGAGCATAATAAACCACAGAAACATACAGCTTTTTGATATTCTCAGGATCTCATTCTGAACTCCCAAATCTTTGTGATCCTCCGTTCAAATAATTCAAATGAGACACACGGAACAGAGCAAAACTGAGAGATAGATTTCATGATAAGAATATGTATGGCAATGGTATGTGTGAGAGTAGGTAGTAGCTTCTGAAACACACATTTTTACTTGAGAATATTGTTTTAAGTCTCTGGGACAGACAGCTTCCAACATAATATTTTCCTATTCTTAATATTGACAGGTCTTTTAGAATAACTCTTTAAGAGAGAGAAGTTTTCATACTAAAACTTTCATTTTAAGTCTGGGATTGTGATGCTTTTGGAAGTTCCTTTATTGTGCAGGACTGTATTGGCAATCCTGGAACTTTTGTTTTTCCATATGAAACTGAGTATTTTTATTTCATGGTCTTTGAAGAATTGTACTGGAATTTTTGATGGGGTTTGCAATAAACCATAGATTGCTTTTGTTAAGATTGCCATTTTTACTATTTTGATCCTACCTACCAAAGAGCATGTGAGAACTTTCCATTTTCTGATAACTCGTTCAATTATTTTCTTTAAAAATTTCAAGTTCTTGTTTTATAGTTCTTTCATTTGTTTGGTTAGAGTTTTAGTTATCCCAAGATATTTTAGGTTGTTTGTACCTATTTTGAAGGGTGATATTTTTCTGATTTCTTTCTCTGCTGATTAATCAACTGTGTATAGGAGGGTTATTGATCTTTTTTTTTAGTTAACCTTGTATCCTGCAACATTACTGAAGGTTTTTGTTAACTGTAGAAGTTGTCTTTTTAGAATGTTTCCCCTTTGAACTACCTTTAACAGTTCTCCGAGATTGAATTTTGGTATTCTGTTTTAATTTTCATTTCCTTATGGAATTTGAAAAAAATAATCTTTCTTGGTTTCTTTTTTGACTCATTCAGAAAGGAGCTGCTTAATATGTATGAGTTTATGCACTTACTAGAGATTTGCTTTGTGTTCATATTAAGTACTTTCCATAATGATAAAATAGTATTCATAAAATTCTTTGAGATTTTCTTAATTTTTGAAGTTGTCTTTTATGTCCCAAGATTTGGTCTATCTAGAGAAGTGTACATGAGCAGCTGAGTAGAAGGTATATTCTTCAGTGTTTGGGTGAAATATTTTGCAGATACCTGTTAAGTCCATTTGATTAAGATTCCATTTAACTTGGAAGTTTTGATATTCTTCTTTGTTGCTTTTGTTCAGGTGACCTGCACACTGGAAAAAGTGAAATAATGATATTATCCATTATTAATTGTTTGTGTTAACCTGTGTCTTTAATTTCCAGGCATATGCATTTTATAAATTAACCGTACCAAAGTTTGACAATCTATGTTTAGATTATAAGATTATAATTAGATTATAATTAGATTATAATCTTATAATAGATTTTCTTGATTGATGATGTGCAATGAGGAGGGTTTTTTTGGTCCTGTTGAATTGAGGCTATACAATATTCTTTTGTCTGTATGGATATATCTATCTTTAGTTGGCAAAGTTCTTTCTAGGAGTTTTTGGAAGAACTCATTTATTCCTTTGTCTGGGATTCTTCTCATTTTCTGCCTATAATTTTAAGTTTGGTCTTTTCATGGTGCCCCATGTTTTCTGAATGTTTCTTTCCTGTGAGTTTTTCCTAAATTTTTCTTGTGGTGCCTAATTCCTCCACATTAGTATCAATTCCTGATATTCCCTCATCTATAAGATCCATTGTACTTATAAGATTTTCCCTTAAATTTCCTACTTAGCTTACAGAGTGTTGCAATTCCATTTTCAATTTAAATTGAGTTTTTTAATATTTAAAAATCTCCTGAATTATGATTTGAAATCTGATTGTCTTTATCATTTCAGTGAGCCTTTTGATTGTATTTACTTGAACATCACTCAGGCTTTTATAGTTATTCTACTGAGATTCAGTGAAATGTTTGTTTGTCTTCTTTAAACTCCTTAAAATCATTGATAAAACTTATAATTCTTCTTTTAAATTTTGTATTTGTTGGTTCATTTAGGTAAATTCTCATTAAAGAAAGTTTGTATAGGACTCATGAGCTTGGTGAGAGACATGATACTTTGAGCATTAATACTGTTTTTGTTTTAGATGTTTAATTTTGGTACATGGACTTACTGGGTCTGTGTCTGATTTGAAAATATCCCCAGCCTTCGATTGAGCAGACACAAAAGCTGCATGACTAGAGCTAGGAGAAGCAGAGCTGGTTCTTGAGTTGTTTCATTAACCTGGAATAAAAATCTCATACCAGAAGTTTCAGGGTAGGTCTTGAATGTGGGGATAGTGGCATGTGAAAAAGAAATGGTAAAGAGATGAAGCAAGTTACTTTCAAAGTCAAATCATGAGTAGATTGCAATCAAAAGTCATGGGTATTGATTTGAACCTATGGGGATGTAGATGTCAGCAGGTAGATGAGGGACTATGATGCACCTTGATAGTCTCAGGTTTCACGTTCATTTTTTTCCTTTCCTCTTTCTAGTTTTCTTCTTCAATATATGGGACTCTTACTTCACTTTCTCATCCCAGAGACTAAATATAGGAAAGGAAACATGAAACACTCTTTGGAAGGCTGTCTCATTCAGCCACCACAATGATTTTTCACTTGCATCAGTTTTATTTTTTTTTCTCAAACTTATTTATTTATTTAATGTCTGGGTACAATTTCGTCTCCCTCTTCTCCTCACAGTTCTTCCCTCAATCCATGTTGTTTTCAGCAGACTCCATCCACTCTGACTCCATTCTTTTTAGAAAAAGACAGGTCTCTGAAGAGTATCAACAAAGCATGGAATTTCTAGTTTCAACTAAGCAGCTCCCCATATATTAAGACTGGGCAAGGTGACACAGTATGTGGAGTAAGGTCTCAAAAGTCAGTAAAAGAGTCAGAGACAGCTTTTGTCTGCAGGGTCCTTGGACTTCCAGGAGTTCCTGTTCTTGTGCTGAGGAAATCCATCCAGACTGGTGAGTGTGTGCCCTCCTGGAGCAGAAGGTACAGAAATGGAGAACAAGGTCCCTCCAGCTTCTCCTGCAGGGGCTTCCTTGTTCCACATGACCCTGCCTCCACCAAGTCTGCCCTATTGTCTGTGAGGTCCTTGGTTCAGGAACAGCTCCTGCTCCTGCACTGAGGATATCCACCCAGAGAGTCAGTCACAGCAAAGTTTGGATCAAGACACCAAGACTCTCTTGGCTGCATTAGTAGACGCCAATGCAAGAATTCCTCCAACAACCTGAAAAGCAACATGATAACACCGGAATCCCGGGATCACGCAACAAGAAGATTTGAACACCCTATTCTAGAAGAAGTAGAGGAAATCGACTTTAAAAGTTACATTATGTAAATAATAGAGAACCTTAAAGGATATGAAAAACTGCTTTAAAAAAACAGAGACGACAAACAAAAAAAATAGAAATGAATAAATCTCTCAAAGATACCCAAGAAAACCAAGAAAAACCAATGAAACAGGTAATGAATACAGTTCAAAACTTGAAAAATGAAATGGAGGTGATGATGGAAACACAAACCAAGGGAAGGCTGGATATGGAAAATCTGTGTAAACGAAGAGGAACTACAGAGACAAGAATAATCAACAGAATACAAGAGATAAAAAAAGAATCTCATATGCTGAAGATACTATAGAGGAAATAAACTCATTGATTAAAGAAAATGACAAATCCAATAAATTGTTAACACAAAACATCCAAGGAATCTGAGACATCATGAAAAGACCAAACTTAAGAATAACAGGGGTAGAGGAAGGAGAAGAATTACAGCTCAAAGGCACAGAAAATAGATTCAACAAAATTATAGAAGAAAAGTTTCCAAACCTAAAGAAGGATATTCGTATAAAGGTACAAGAAGCATACAGAACACCAAATAGACTGGATCAAAAATAAAACATCCCCTAACCATATAATAATCAAAACACAAAACATAGAATAAAGAAAGAATATTAAGAGCTGCAAAGGGAAAAGGTCAAGTAACTTATAAAGGTAAACCTATCAGAATTACACTTGACTTCTCAATGGAAACCATGAAAACCAGAAGGTCTTAGATAGATGTACTACAGACACTAAGAGAGCATGGAGGCGGGCCAGACTACTATACTCAGCAAAGTTTGCATTCACCATCAATGGAGAAAACAAGATATTCAAGGACAAAAACAGATTTAAACAATACGTAGCCACAAACCTAGCCCTACAGAAAATACTAAGAGGAAAACCACAAACCACGGAAGCCAACAACACCCATAATAACACATGCATATAACAAATCTCCACCAGCACAACTCAAAGAAGTGAAACACATAAACACTACCATGAAAATAAATAACCAGAGTTAACAAACACTGGCCATTAATATCACTTAATATCAATGGACACCTATAAAAAGGTACAGGTTAAGAGAATGGATAAAAAAACAGGATCCAACATACTGCTGTTTACAAGAAACACACCTCAACCTCAAAGACAGACACTACCTCAGAGTAAAGGGTTGGGAAAAGGTTTTCCAAGCAAATGGACCAAAGAATCAAGTGAGTTTGGCTATACTAATATCTAACAAAATTGATTTCAAACTAAAATCAATCAGAAGAAATGGAGAAGGATGCTTTATACGCATAACAAGAACGATTCATCAGGAGGAAGTCTCAATCCTGATATCTATGCCCATAATGTAAAAGCACCCACATATGTAAAAGAAACATTACTAGAACTCAAAGCATATTTCAAACCCCACACTCTAATAATAGGAGATTTCAACATTCCTCTCTCACCAATGGACAGGTCAACCAGGCAGAAACTTAACATAGAAATAAGAGAACTAACAGATGTAATGAACCAAATGGATTTAACAGACATATATAGAACATTCCACCCAAACAGAAAAGAATATACCTTATTCCCAGCATCTCAAGGAACCTTCTAAAAAATTGATCACATATTTGGTAACAAAGCAAACATCTACAGATACAAAAAAAATTGTATTAACCACCTGTGTGCTATTGGATCACCATGGAATAAAGATAGAATTCAACAACAATTCCACCCCCACAAAGCCTACAAACTCATGGAAACTGAACAGTCAACTACTGAACGACCCCTTGGTCAAAGAAGAAATAAAGAAATTGAAGTCTTCGTTGAATTCAATGAAAATAAAGACACAACATACCCAAACATATGGGATACTATAAAAGCAGTGCTGAGAGGAAAGTTCATTGCACTAATTACCGACATAAAGAAAACGGATAAAGCTCACATTACAGACTTAACAGTACACCTGCAAGCTCTAGAATAAAAAAAAAAAGAAGCAGACTCACCCAGGAGGAGTAGAAGACTGGAAATAATCAAACTGAGGGCTGAAATCAACAAAATAGAGACACAGAAAACAATCCAAAGAATCAATGAAACAAAAAGTGGGCTCTTGGAGAAAATCAGCAAGATTGACAAACCCCTATCCAAACTAATCAAACAGCAGAGAGAAAATAGGCAAATTAACAAGATCAGAAATGAAAAGGGGGACATAACCACATACACAGTGGAAATTCAGAGATTCATTAAATCTTACTACAAAAGTCTGTATGCCACAAAATTGGAAAATGTAAAAGAAATGGATTTTTTTAGATAAGCACCATATATTAAAATTAAATCAAGACCAGGTGAATAACTTAAATAGACCTGTAAGTCAGGAGAATTTAGAAGCTGTCATCAGAAACCTCCCTACCAAAAAAGCCCAGGACCAGATGCTTTCAATGCAGAATTTTACCAGAACTTCCAAAAAGAGCTAATACCTATACTTTTCAATTTTTTTTACAAAATAGAAAAAGAATAGTCATTGGCAAACTCCTTTTATGAAGCTACAGTTACCCTGATACCAAAATCACACAAAGACTCAACCAAGAAAGAGGATTACAGGCCAATCTCACTCATGAACATGGAAGCAAACATTCTCAATAAAATACTGGCAAACTGAATCCAAGAACACATTCAAAAAATTATACATTATGATCAAGTAGGCTTCATCCCAGAGATACAGGGCTGGTTCAACATATGAAAATCTATCAATGTAATCCATCATATAAATAAACTGAAATAAAAAAAAAACATATGATCATTTCATTAGATGCTGAAAAGGCATTTGACAAAATTCAATATCCCTTTATGATAAAGGTCTTAGAGAGATTAGGGATATAATGTTCATATTGAAATATAATAAAATCAATATACAGTAAGCCGACAGCTAACATCAAATTAAATGGAGAGAAACTTAAAGCCATTACACTAAAATCAGGAGGAAGACAAGCTGTCCACTCTCTCTATAGCTCTTCGATATAGTGCTTGAAGTTCTAGCAAAAGCAATAAGACAACATAAGTAGATCAAGGAAATACTAATTGGAAAGGAAGAAATCAAACTTTTGTTATTTGCAGATGATATGATAGTGTATATAAGCGACCCCAAAAACTATACCAAAGAATTCCTACAGCTGATAAACACCTTTAGTAATGTGGAAGAATACAAGATCAACTCAAAAAAAAAAAATCAATTGCCCTCCTATATACAAAGAACAAAGAAGCAGAGAAGGAAATCAGAGAAATATCACCTTTCAAATTAGCCACAAAGAGCATAAAGTATCTTGGAGTAAATCTAAACAAGGAAGTGAAAAATCTATTTGACAAGAACTTTAAGTCTTTGAAGAAAGAAATTGGAGAGGATACCAGAAAATGGAAGGATCTCCCATGCTATTGGATTGGGAGGTCAACATAGTAAAAATGGAAATTCTACCAAAAGCAATCTATAGATTCAATGCTATCCTTATCAAAATCCCAACAAAATTCTTCACAGACTTTGATAGAACAATAATCAACTTTATAAGGAAAAACAAAAAATTCAGGCTAGCCAAAACAATCCTATACAATAAAATATTTCTGGAGGCATTAACATACCTGACCTCAAACTCTATTACAGAACTACAGTAATGAAAACAGATTGGTATTGGCATAAAAACAGAGATGTTGAGCAATTGAATCAAAGACCTGGATATTAATCCACAAACCTATGAACTTTTATTTTCAACAAAGCATCTAAAATTTTACAATGGAAGAAAGAAAGCATCTTTAATGGTGCTGGCATAATTGGATGTCAACCTGTAGAAGAATGAAATAGATCCATATCGATCTCCATGCACAAAACTAAAGTATAAATGGTTTAAGACCTCAATATAAATCTGACCACACTGAACCTGATAGAAGAGAAATTGGGAAGTAGTCTGCAACACATGGGCACAGGAGACCACTTCCTACATATAACTCCAGTAGCACAGACAATAAGAGCAACAATGAATAAATAGGACTCCTAAAACTGAGAAGCTTCTTAAGGTCATGCCCAACCTCCTTAGTGATCAGTGAAATGCAAACCAAAACAACTTTGAGATACCATCTTACACCTTTCAGTATGGCTAAAATCAAAAACACCAATGATAGCCTATGCTGGAGAGGATGTAGAGTAAGGGGAAAGAACACTCATCCATTGTTGGCAGGAAAGAGAACTTATGCAACCACTTTAGAAATCAGTGTGGCAGTTTCTCAGGTAACTGGGAGTCAACCTACCCCAGGATCCAGCAATTCTACTCTTAGGAATATACCCAGTAGATTCCCAATCATCCTATAAAATCATTTGTTCAACTATGTTCATAACAGTACTATTTGTAATAGCCAGAACCTGGAAACAACCCAGGTGCCCCTCAATAGAAGAATGGATAAAGAAGATGTGGAACGTATACACTTTAGAGTTGTACTCAGCATTAAAAAACAATGGCATCTTGTATTTTGCATGCAAATGAATGGAAATAGAAAACACTCTACTGAGTGAGATAACCCAGACCCAAAAAGATGAATATGGTATGTACTCACTCATTAGTAGACTCTAGCCATAAACAAAGGACTTTGAGCCCATAATTCGTGATCCGAGAGAAGCTAAATAAGAAGGTGAATGCAAAGAAAAACATATATTTATCCTCCTGGATATTGGAAGTAGACAAGATTGCCTGGCAAAATCAGGAGCATGGGAGTTGGGGTGGGGTTGAGGGAAGGGGAGATAGGGAGAGCAAAGTGAGAAGGGGAGGATTGGTGAGACCTTGGGGGAATGGAATGATTGAGATGGAGGAAGGGTGGATATGTTAGCAGGGAAGAAGATATCTTAATTTAGGGAGCCATTTTAGGGTTGTCTAGAGACTTGACTCTAGAGGTGTTCCAAGGTGTCCAAGGAGATGTCCCCATCTAGGTCTTTGGGCAGCAGAGGAGAAGGTGCCTGAACTTGCCTTATACCTTGGGCACACCGATAAATATCTTGAATATCACCATATTCAATGGATATGGCAATGGATGGAGATAGAGACAGAGACCCACATTGGAGCACTGGACTGAGCTCCCAATTTCCAGATGAAGAACCCAGGGTGGGAGAACATGAGCAAGTAAGTCAGGACCGTGAGTGGTGCGTCCACCCACGGAGATGGTGGGAATGATCTACTGGGAGCTCACCAAGGCCAGATGGACTGGAACTGAAGGAGCACGTGATCAAACTGGACTCTCTGAATGTGGCTGACAATGAGGGCAGACTGAGAAGCCAATGATAATGACACTGGATTTTTATTCTACTGCATGTACTGGCTTTTTGGGTGCCTAGTCTGTTTGGATGGAGAGCGGAGGGCCTTGGACTTCACACAGGACTTCCCTGACTTATCTTAGGACTGGAGAGGGAGGAGGAGGAGGAGAGTGGGAGGAGTAGAATGAAAATGGGAGGAGGTGGTAATTTTTTAATAAATAAATAAGAGTCAGAATAAATAAGAGTCAGAAGCAGACCCTCTTCCCACTGTTCTGTGTTCCACAAGAGGATCAGGCTGTAGAATATGAACACTGGGCCTAGGTTAGTCCCCTTTAATCTAACTATGAAGGCTCCCATATTGTCAGTACAGTCTCTGTGAGTTCATCTGAGACCATATTAATTGATTCTATGAGGGTTTTTTTATGTGGATATTGACAACTTTGTGTCCTATAACCCTTCCTCCCCTTCTTTGGGAGGACTGTCTGAGTTCTGTCTAATGTGGGTTCAAATTTGTTTCCTTCACTGGCTGGACTAAGATTCTTTGAAGACAACTGGGCTGGGCACTAATCTATGTGTATAGCAGAATATCGTTAGGAATCATTACATTGACATTTATTGCTTTCCATAATGTTTTATTCTACCCTAGTCTCTGTGTCTTTCAGTCTGTGGGTCTTGATGCTCCGGGGGTAGGGGTTTCAGTGTCAGGAGTGAGTTTACTCTCCTGGCATTCATTTTAGGCTAGACCAGTCATTGTTCGGCCACTGCATCAATCTCTAAGCCACCCTTACCCCAACATATTCCATTGGGAGACAAACTATAGGTCAAAGATTATTTGCTTGTATTGGTTTTTATACTTTTACAACTGAATTTAGGTTCAGTGCTCTAAGAAGGGAAACCATGTGTCTCTCCCAATAAAGGGTTATTTATTAACAAATTACATTCAGGGTTATGGGAAAGAACATAAACAAGGCCTACAATCAGCCCTACAATGTCTCAGGGATAAGTTATACACCCTCCCTTCTAGGTCATTTCCAGACTTTTCCAATCTTGTGCAAATATGCCTGAAGATGAAGCCTCAGTCAATTACAAATATCCTAATATAACTGATGCTTCCTTAACCAATTACATTTGCAATGATTCACCGTTTCTGAAACTCCCCTTAGCTATGCTAAAAATAGGCTGCAAACTCTTGTCATGGTCGTCATCTTGTCATGTGGCTGACCCTGCATGCTGGAATATTTAATCTTGAGAAATAAATTCTTCTGCTGATTGCATTCATGAATCTTGGTCTTTTGTGAGATGACTCATAGATCCTAACTTTTTCTACTCCCTCTACTGGAATTCTCATCACAGGAAAGGCTATGCAGCCACTTAGCTGGAGTCATCTTTTTTTATTCCTTGGAAATTCCCTTGTACCTTATGCCAAAATGCTCCCTACTTTGCAGTAGTCTCTTTTAATTCATTCCTTGTTTACAGCCCCAAACACGACTGCTCATTTCCCATCTTTACTTGCCTCAGTCCAATCAGAAAAATCTCTTCTATTTTCCTTTCCCAGGGAGATCTTGACATTGCCCCCATGAAACCTCCTTTTTACCTAGTCTCTCTGAGTCTGTGGATTATGGCATAGCTGGTCTGCACTGGTGCATATCTTTAATACTAGCACCTGAAAAACAGAGGTAAATAGATCTCTAGATTGGAGGCCAGCCTGGTCTATTGTACTTTAATTTTAATTAAATACTGTCTTAAACAAATTTTCTTTATAATTAAGAAAGTTAATTTATATATATTTTACTTACATAAATTTGCATTACTATATTAAATACTGGTGTTTTATTTTTAATATTTTAAGTAATTTCTGTACTGATCTATGGCGCTACAATAAACACATTTGAACCTGTAGTACTATAAGGTTCCTCACTATATTTGAGACATTTTCTTGATAATAACATGCTGACTGAGAGCTAAGATAGAATCCTAACATCATTTAAAATCAGATAATTTCAGTAGTCCTCATTGTGCGCTATGTTCAGTGAGTCCAGTTTTATTCCATGATTTTTCAGACCCGGGCCTGCTGGCCTTGGTGAGTTCCCTATAGAACATCCCCATTGTCTCAGTGTGTGGGTGCACCCCTCAAGGTCCTGAGTTCCTTGCTCGTGCTATCTCTCCTTCTGCTCCTGATTTGGACCTTGAGATTTCAGTCTGGTGCTCCAATGTGGGTCTCTGTCTCTGTCTCCTTTCATCGCCTGATGAAGGTTAATATTCAGGAGGATGACTGTATGTTTTTCTTTGGGTTTACCTTCTTATTTAGCTTCTCTAGGATCATGAATTATAGGATCAATTTCCTTTATTTATGGCTAGAAACCAAATATGAGTGAGTACATCCCATGTTCTTCTTTTTGGGTCTGGCTTACCTCACTCAGGATAGGATTTTCTATTTCTGTCCATTTGTATGCAAAATTCAAGAAGTCATTGTTTTTTACTGCTGAGTAGTACTCTAATATGAACATAGTGGACAATGAGGACTACTGAGAACTCAAGAACAATGGCAATGGGTTTAGATCCTACTGCACATACTGGCTTCGGGGGAGCCTAGGCAGTTTGGATGCTCACCTTACTAGACCTGGATGGAGGTGGGTGGCCTTGGACTTCCCACAGGGCAGGGAACCCTGATTGCTCTTTGGGCTGACAAGGGAGTGATGTGGGAGTGATTTCTTATTAATAAAGAAACTGCCTAGGCCCATTTGATAGGCCAACCCTTAGGTAGGCGGAGAAAACAGAACAGAATGCTGGGAGAAAGAAGCTGAGTCAGGCAGTCACCATGATTCTCCCACTCCAGACAGCCGCAGGTTAAGATCTTCCCTGGTAAGCCACCTCATGGGCTACACAGATTATTAGAAATGGGTTAGGTCTATATGTAAGAGCTAGCCAATAAGACGCTGGAACTAATAGGCCAGGCAGTGTTTAAAAGAATACAATTTCTGTGTAATTTTTTCTGGACATAAGCTAGCCATGCGGGCAGCCGGGTGCCGGGAACGTAGCCCGTTGCTCCTATTACAACAAGGGAGGAAGACTTGATTGGGGGAGGGGGAGGGAAATAGGAGGCGGTAGCGGGGAGGAGGCAGAAATCTTTAATAAATAAATAAATTAAAATAAATAAAATAAAATCAGATAATTTGTTTCTGAACTAGAAAGTTATCTTATTCAATACATAATTATAGAATTGAAAATAATCAAGCCAAGGAGATAACAGAAATTCCATTGCTTTCTGACAATGTGTTTAACTCTTGAAACACGTATTCTCAGTATCTTTGAATCACTAAGCCTGATTATCATAACATATAAAACCATTAAACCCAAGAGAACACTTTATCGGTTTGGAAGAGTCACTATTCTCTGATGTCATAGGAAATAAAGATATTTTCTTTTACCTCCCTAAAAGGGTAGGATAGAGAGGACTGTGAGAGAGAAAGGGATATTGAACTGCACCTGTGACTCACTGTCTACTGACACGTAATGCCTTGCATTCATCTTGGAATATGGTCAGAGAAGAACACCATTGGACCACATTATTTTAAACATTTCAGAGATCAGCATGACTTCTGCTTCATAGATATTGAACCACTTTCTGAAATGATTTTTAAAAAGAGAGTTTTGAAGTCTGTGCAGGATTATATTTCACAAACAGTAGGGTACCTAATATGCAAGGGGAGATGCCTTGCTGTGGAAGTGACCTTACAGCAACATACAGGACGACCTGAGACATGGTATTATGGGAAAATCTTATTTCTCAGAAATGCCCAACTCAAGCCACTCATTGACACATAATAATTTATTTGCCACATAGTTATAAGATACAGATCTGAATATACATTTTCTTCTTCAGGGTAAAACACATTCCTTTTTTTTCAACTGAGTAAATTTATAGATAATATATTTTATGAATGATTCCTAAAACCTTAGGGAACCTACAATGAGAGACACTAAGTTAATTTTGAAACATAGATAATCAAGCTTTAATATATTTTATAAACTAAATTAATTTTAAGCTCTAGTTCTATTTTTCTAAAGCAATAGCTTTACATTACAAGTAACTCATTTATTCATAGAAATATTTCCAGCTTACAAAAAACATTACTCTGTCCTTTGTAAGAACATGTGAGTTTCTTCACTTAAAAAAACTGACTTCAGTATTGTAATTTTTTATTACTATAACTCCCTCTCTCTCTCTCTCTCTCTCTCTCTCTCTATATATATATATATATATATATATATATATACATATTCTTTAGCTTTAGAAATATTTAATTGTCACACAATATAAGCAGGAGAATAATATGAAATGAGATCAAGAAATAAAAACATGAGTGGTTTATAAGTATTTTGTACTGAAAAAATATCAAAAATAAGTAATAAGAAATTTTACAATCTGATTAATATAAAAAGTAATTTGGGGGCTTATTTGGTATATTTGGAATAAGTGAAATTATACAATTGAAATTTATGATTTATAAATACATAACTCATATTGACTAACATTAAATACTCCCTTATATTATTAGTTATAAAAACTGAGTTTATACATTTAGTATCATAATGAATGAGGACCTTTGAGATAGTAATATATCAAATAAGCTAAACTATTATTTAAAATAACATTCAATATATGTTTCAATTAAAACCCAAAGTCATTTATATATGATTAAATATTACATTCATCTTACAGATTCTTTCTTTAAAGTGAAACAATTTTTGGTATCCTTACACTTGGGTTCCACTTGTATAATATACAGCCTGATTCAAAATGGCTCTTCTACCAAGGTATGATGGAGCAGCCTCCACTACTTGGGAGAGTGAAACCAAAAGACCAACACTAGCAGAAAACTTATCTGAGAGCTAGGAGTGATTTTGGAGCAAGCATGGCTACTGTCTGTCTCACAAAATATTATTCTATGGAATAGTATGTAACATTTAGTCTGTTTCTTAATCTTTAAATATTGTGACATGAGTCAAAGTGGTGATAAATTTGTTTTTTAAATAAAAAAATATATTAGGATGTAGGAGAAGTTTGGGGAAGCAAATGAATATGATAACAGCATGTTATATAAAAATGGATAAAAAATCTAAAAAGAAAACAAATAACAAAGTTTTAAAAGATGAAAGAATGCCAAAATGCTTTTTTATTTTTAATTAATTATTCTTATTTTGTATAGATCTTCAAAGACAATAATATTGACATAGTTACGATTACAGTAGATAAATGTTCAAGTTCAGCATATATTTACCATGCAAATATTGCACTGCATCATTCAAAATTCAATCTTCTATTATTTCTTCTGTCAGTGTATGATGAAATAAGTCATTGTTATTAATTATGTAACCCCTGAAAGATTTCTTCCAAGGCCTATGGCAAATAAGAAACAATGATAGTGAGTCAGGACAATATTCTGAGAAAATTAACTTCTCCCAGAAACTAGGAATTGAGAAAGCTGCTGCTATCTGTAAGGAATCTGCCTCCTGTACATATATTAATTCAGTTATCCTATGAAATGCTGTCCATATTAGGACAAAGCAGGCTAACAAGCTAATGATGTCACTGTCATTGATTTTTTTATCCTAACTGTAAAATCAACGTTAAGTAACTCTGTCAGAATCATGGCATCAAACTCACCAGGGTTCAGCACCTTCTTCCATCCTCTCACCTTTACTAATTTTTATCTCCAGTCCACCTTTTTCCCAAAACATTCTTGTTTCAATAGTGACTGTCCTTCACAGGACATCTCTGGCTATTTTCTTTCTGCTCTCATTAATCTGCCTCACTGTTCTGTAATAGTCCATATGTAGATATTACACAAAGAATCTCTTTTATTTCAGACATTCTCTTCAAGGTTCCTGTAAGCTAAACTAAGGCTGTAATTCAGTTCAGAGAATAACTACCCATAATGCAGGAAGCCCTGAGTTTGGAGCTCTATCATTGCCTAAACAAAAGGTGTTGTTGTATGTGTATAGTATTATCGCTTCTCGGCCTTTTGGCTAAGATCAAGTGTAGTATGTGTATAGTATTAGCACATTGGGAAGGTTAAGATAGATCAGATGTTCACAGAAATCCTTAGCTTCACAGCAACTTCTAGGTAACCTGGGGTTCATGAGATCATATTTCAAAAGAAAGAAATGAAGGAAGGAAATGAGGGAGAGAGGGAAGGAAAGGAGGAAGGGCAGGAGGAAGGATGAAAAAAAAAGAAAAAGAGAAAGAGAGAAAGAAAGAGAACAAGGAAGAAAGGGAAAAGAAACAGAAAGAAAAATAAATAGCATGTGTATATCTGGAATCTTAGTCTGTTAGATAAAAGAAATCTAGATAGTTCTAATTACTCAGTCGGTACATATACAAGAAGAGTCTCTATAATAGGCAGTGTTCTAAATGCTTTAAGATGAGTTACAACAGTATAACATGACTTGAGTATCCTACTTTGGGTGTTAATGGAGCAGTCTACAAAGTGATTCTCATGCATAGGTAACTGGAATGACAATGGCCCACAATGTGGGGTACAGCTATTCTCTGGGCCCTGTCTTATCCATAGGAAAGTGTCACATGACTTACACATTGTAAAATGCCATGTCCTAAAAAGCATGTATTTTAAAACCTTATAAAAGATTGAATATAAAAGGAAAATGACACAATGTTGTTTTATGTTTCTTTACCACATAAGAAGATCTACTTACTGAAGGCTTAATATGCAGATAATATTCAGATATCTCTGAACAGATAATATGCAGAGGTCATTACAATAAAAGAAAATGGTTATTTGTGGAAGGAATAAGCTAATCACCTAACCTCTTTCTTTACTAGCTATTAACAAATTTTTGTACTACTTGAATAAGATCTAATTCAATAAAAACTTTATTTTCTTAGTTAATTACTTTTGCCTGTGAAGCTATTTCTCTAAAGGAATTTGTATCGGTTTTAAAACATGCTGTTCAGAATTGTTTTGACATATGTGTGTTTTTAAAAAAAAAGCAGAATAATGCTGAAAATATCAAACAAATGATGCCTTTGGTTTGGAACATTCATCCTTAAACATCTGTTAATACAATCAGTACTGCAACCGAATGCAAACACATTTCTCACTTTTGAATCCCACTAGCTTTGGAAAAACACAATTTATAACACGTCAGTTGTGCCTTGGTCTAAATTCCTGAGAGTGTCTTGCTTTCCATCACCAGTGGCTCACTTGCAACAAATAAGCTTCACTCTTCAAGACTGTAACCCAAATTTATGGTTTGGAGAGCTTGCCATTCATCTTATTATACTTTAATTCAACATTATAGCATCGCGTTTTTAACCACAACAAATGACAACTTTTAAAAGTCATTTAAAACATTATTATTACGTCCACATCCCAAAAGGATCATTATTTCATTTGAGTTCTTAGGGAAAGAACTGCAACCTGTTTTCAAAATTTAGATTCTCCTGACTGAGCTGCATTTTTCCTACTTTAGTTGCAGACTTTATGTAGCCTTTAGTTTAATTTTTTAAACTTATACAGGGTATTAAGAGTTTCATATTTCTTCTTTGGAAAAAGTATTCTTGTGAGGTTTTAATTTTTTCTCCTGTAAAAATAAACAAACATGAGAGGCCATGACCTTTGGTTTTGTCTAATGACCTACTCCCTCGGAGCAAGGGTGTTCATGGCAGAGGTGCTGTGAAGCCAGTCAGCAGGACTACACTGGCAATCTCGCCCCTGCTGTTCAAATAGAGCAGGTTCCAGACAGCATGTTGTTTACATCCATCAGTAGCTCTTTAACAACTCAGAAGACTTCATCACTTCTCAGAATTCCTCATGGCATTTCATTTTATCATTGTGCTGCTGATGGAAATTTTATTTAAAGAACGTCTGTGTTTTAAATAAAAATAACATAAACTCATACATAAAACACTGAGGTTCCAATTTAAATTGTGACTGGCAGCTATTTGTGAAAATGTATCTGATAAGCAACCATGGTCACTTAAGTCATTCAAAGTATTTAATGTTGTGTCACAGCAAGCAACTTGAGTAACTGGGGCATTTGTGACTGCTGCAAATTTTAAGTTAAGGTGAAATCATGGTAGCATTGTCATCTTACAGTGTCATGTTTTTCAAATTTAAATTTAGATAATTTGAATTTATCACATTTAAAATTTAAGTTTATTTATTTTGTCTTGTACATTAGAAAGCCACACCCACAGGTCAGCTCCTTGCACACATGTAGAACTGAAAGACTATGTGGAAAATCATGAGTGTCCAATAAATATTTACCAAACCAATAATATGCCACTGGGTATTCTTTTTCAGGTTATTTATAAATAAAAATGTTCTAAGTAATTGTTTTCAAACACTGGGTTATATTCTATAGTTAAATACTTTGTGTTACTTAATTTAAATATTTATTTTTTCCCAATAAAGTAATAAATATTCTATGCATGTCTAACAAAATATACCAAGAGGTACATCTGATAAACTTCAATAAGTTAATTTTTTTCTAGTTTTACTTACTTTTGAAGTACCTTGTTATATTTAATATTGATTTCTTCTAAATTCAAGAGAATAAATACATTTTTACATAATTAATGTGATGTATTTCCAAATGCACATTTATTCATTTTTTTAATTGTTCTCTTTTGAAAAATGTAAATAAAGTATTTGATTCAAATTGCTAATTTTTGTGTAGAAGCCACAACTGACATTTTATCATACAGCCACTTCTAAATCAACTTTGTCCATTGATTCTGGTTGACATATAACATTTCCTTAAAACTTGTGTATATCATCTGCCTGAATAATATAAAGTTCTTTTCAAATACATAGTTGTCTTTTTTAAAAATTTACGTATATGTTTACTCATTCATATATATGTAACAGTAATAATTAAATAGAATCTGCCAAGAGATTTAAAGGGAGGCAGAGGAATAAAGGACAGGCATGAGAGAAGTGAGGAAGGAGGACTATCATGTGATAATTTATTTTATTTTATTGTGCATTGTTGTTGCTGTTTTCCATCCACCCATTTTCTGAAATGAATTTGTTTTCACACAAGATATCCTGATTAAAAATTTTCCTCTCTTTATCCCTCCTAGTTCCTCTCTACATCTCTTTCCATTTAGATCCAACCACTTTTTTTTTCTCTCATTAGGAAAAAATCAGGTTTGTAAGGAAATATATGATGTGATGTGATGTGATGTGATGTGGTGTGGTGTGGTGTGGTGTGGTGTGGGGTGGTATGGTATGGTATGGTATGGTATAGTATGGCATGGCATGGCATGGTATATATATATGTGTGTGTGTGTGTGTGTGTGTGTGTGTGTGTGTGTAGATGATATGATATGATACGATATGATATGATGAAACCCAAACTGACTCATCAGAGTAAGACAAAACAAACAAAAAAAAAATCAGTCGCCCTCTTATAAACAAAGGATATGGAAGCAGAGAGGGAAATCAGAGAAGCTTCACCATTCACGATAGCCACAAACAGCATAAAATATCTTGGGGTAAATCAACAAAGGAAGTGAAAGATCTATTTGACAAGAACTTTAAGGCATTGAAGAAAGAAATTGAAGAGGATACCAAAAAATGGATGGACAACCCTTGCTCTTGGATTGGGAGGATCAACATAGTAAAAATGGCAATTCCACCAAAGGCAATTTATAGATTCAATGTGATCCCCATCAAGATCCCATCAAAATTCTTCACAGATCTGGAGAGAACAATAATCAACTTTATATGGAAAAACAAAAAACCCAGGATAGCCAAAAGAATCCTATACAATAAAGGATTGTCTGGAGGCATTACCATCCCTGACTTCAAACTCTATTACAGAGCTACAGTAATGAAAACAGTGTGGTACTGGCATAAACACAGAGAAGTTGACCAATGGAATCATATAGAAGACCCGGATTTTAACCCACAAACCTATGAACACCTCATTTTTGATAAAGGAGCTAAAAGTATACAATGGAAGAAAGAAAGCATCTTCAACAAATGGTGCTGGCACAACTGGATGTCAACCTGTAGAAGAATGAAAATAGACCCATATCTATCACCGTGCACAAAACTCAAGTCCAAGTGGATTAAAGACCTCAATATTAGAACGAACACACTGAAAATGATAGAAGAGAAAGTGGGAAATACCCTACAACAGATGGGCACAGGAGATCGCTTCCTATGTAAAGCCCCAGAAGCACAGACATTAAGGGCAACATTGAATAAATGGGACCTACTAAAACTGAGAAGCTTCTGTAAAGCAAAGGACACTGTCACAAAGACACAAAGGCAACTTACTGACTGGGAGAAGATCTTCACCAACCCCACAACAGACAAAGGTCTGATCTCCAAAATATATAGAGAACTCAAGAAACTAGACTTTAAAATGCTAATTAACCCAATTAAAAAATGGGGCACTGAACTGAACAGAGAATTCTCAACAGAAGAAGTTCAAATGGCCAAAAGACACATAAGGTCTTGCTCAACTTCCTTAGCAATCAGGGAAATGCAAATCAAAACAACTTTGAGATATCATCTTACATCTGTCAGAATGGCTAAAGTCAAAAACACCAAGGATAGCCTTTGCTGGAGAGGCTGTGGAGGAACGGGTACCCTCATCCATTGCTGGTGGGAATGCAATCTTGTGCAACCACTGTGGAAGTCAGTGTTTCGGTTTCTCAGGAAATTCGGGATCAACCTACCCCTGGACCCAGCAATACCACTCTTGGGAATATACCCAAGAGATGCCCTATCATATGACAAAAGCACTTGTTCAACTATGTTCATAGCACCATTATTTGTAATAGCCAGAACCTGGAAACAACCTAGATGCCCTTCAATGGAAGAATGGATGAAGAAAGTGTGGAATATCTACACATTAGAGTACTACGCTGCGGTAAAAAACAAAGACTTCTCGAATTTTGCATGCAAATGGATGGAAATAGAAAACACTATCCTGAGTGAGTTATCCCAGACCCAAAAAGATGAACATGGGATATACTCACTCATAATTGGTTTCTAGCCATAAATAAGGGTCACGGAGTCTACAATAGGTGAATCTAAAGAAGCTAAATAAGAAGGTGAACCCAAGGAAAAACATATAGTTATCCTCTTGTCTAAGGGAAGTAGACAAAATTGCCGGGGAGAAAATTGGGATCTTGGGGGTGGGGTGGGATGGGGATCAGGGGAGATGGGGAGAGAAAAGTTAGAAGGGAAGGAGGGGGGGCCTTGGGGAACAGGAGGATTGTGATAAAGGAAGGTTGGACAGGGGAGCAGGGAACCACAATTCTTAGTTAAGGGAGCCACTTTAGGGTTGGCAAGAGACCTGACCCTAGAGGGGCTCCCAGGTGCCCAAGCCGAGGTCCCCAGTTAGTTCCTTGGGCAGCTGAGAATAGATAACCTGAAATGACCCTATCCTATAGCAATACTGACGAATACCTTGCATATCATCATAGAACCTTCATCTGGTGATGGATGGAGATAGAGACAGAGACCCACACTGGAGCACTGGACTGAGCTCCAGAGGTCCCAATGAGGAGCAGAAGGAGGGAGAACATGAGCAAAGAAGTCGGGACCATGAGGGGTGCACCCACCCACTGAGACAGTTGAGCTCATCTATTGGGAGCTCACCAAGGCCAGCTGGACTCTAACTGAAAAAGCATGGGATAAAACGGGTCTCTCTGAACATGGCGAACAATGAGGGCTGATGAGAATCAAAGGACAGTGGCACAGGGTTTTGATCCTGCTTTATGTGCTGGCTTTGTGGGAGCATAGCCAGTTTGGATTTTCACCTTCCTAGATATGGACGGAGGGGGGAGGACCTAGGACTTACCACAGGGCAGAAAATCCTTATGGCTCTTTGGACTGGAGAGGGAGGGGGAAAGTAGTGGGGGGAGGGGGAGAAGGGTAGGAGGAGGGGGAGGGAAATGGGAGGCTGGGAGGAGGTGGAAACTTTTTTTTTCTCCTTTTCTCAATAAAAAAAAAAAAAGGCAGAAGAGTCCATGTGAAGGTGTGAGACCCAGTGATCCTCTCATTCACACACTTAGGACTCCCATAAAAACAGTAAACTGTAAACCATAGTATATATGTAATGAAGCTGTAAGGAAACAAGAGAGAAGAAAATATAATAATAATGATAACAATAATAAGCATAGCTCACATTAACATTTAGGACTTCTGTATTTTCAGTAGTGCAATTGCTTGATGTTTGAATGTAAAAAAAAATAAATAAATAACCCTCATACACTGTTGTTGGAATGCATGTTGTTATAGCTCCTCAGGTGATTAGTATGGAAAATCCTCAAAAATCTAAAAAAAATAAAAATCTGCTCTATAATCTTGACATACTAATTTATTTTTTAAATTTATTTATTTAATTAAAAAAATCTTTTCTCATTTTTTCCCTCGATCCCTTCCTCCCATTTTCCCACCTTCCCCCCCACACACACCATTCTCTTATCCACTCCTCAGAGAAGACAAGGACTCCCATGGGAAGTCAACAAATTTTAGCACATTGCTTTGAAGCAGGACCAAGGCCCTCCCGACTATGTCCAGGCTGAGCAAGTTAGCCCTCCAAAAAGAATGTCCTCCATAAAGGCAGTTCAAGCAGTAAAGCTAAATCCTGGTGTCATTGTCAGTGACCTGAATGTTTGCTCCATTCATACAACTATCACCCACATTCAGAGGGCCTAGTTTGGTCCTGTGCTGGTTACTCCACTGTCACTTGTCAGTAGGTAGTCTCCCATTATCTCTGGCAAACTGTTTCTGTGTGTATCTCCATCATGGTCTCAACCCCTTTACTCATATCATTGCTTCTCCCTGTCTTTATCTGGACTTTCAGAGCTCATCCCAGTGCTTAGCTGTGGATCTCTGTATCTCCTTCCATCAGTTGCTGGATAAAGGTTCTCTAATGACATTTAAGATAGTCATCAATCTGATTACAGGGCATGGCCAGGTCAGAAACCCTCTCCATAACTGCTTAGAGTCTTACTTAGGTGGGGTCATCCTTTTGGATTCCTGGGAATTTCTCTAGTGCCAGGTTTCTTGCTACCTCCATAGTGGCTTCCTCAAATAAAACATCTCTTTCCTTGCTCCCCCTCTCTGTTGTTCATCATCCTGAACATCCAGTTTCCTCAAATTCTCCTCCCCTCTTCCCTTCTCCCCTCCTACTCTGCTTTTTCCTCCCTTCATATCCTACCTTGAGGCTCCCAATTTTCTCAGATCTCATCTATTTCCCCTTCTAAAGGGATCTATGATATATCAATTCTTGATGTGTGTCCCAAGGATTCAACATACTACTCCACAGATACTTGCTCAACAAAGTTCATAAAAATTTTATTCAGTAAAACAAGGAAAGCAAAACAAGCTAAATATCCTTTAGCAGATGATAGATAATGAAAATGTCATTATATGTATACTATAGAATAATATTCATCTATAAAAAATAAAATAATAAAATTTTCAGGTAAGTGGATGGATCTAGAAAAGATTGGGTTGAGTGAGGTCATCCAGCAGAGAAAAGCACTACATGTTGTCTCTTATCTGATGTTTCTCATCTAAATGCTTAGCCGAGAATATACCACTTGGAGGAACCACAGGAACATGAAAGCATGAAGGGACCATACTTGGGAGGGCAGGAAAGTTTGAGAAGAGAATAGAAAGATATAGGTGATGTGAAATGAGAAACAGAAAATTGTGGGGAGGGGAAGGAAGCGACTTCAGCTGAGGAAGGTGAGAATTCAATATAGAAGGAGCCAGGAGTAGAAAAGAATTTTTCTTCCCTAATACCTAAGTAAATCCTGTTTCATTTGAAGGTACTTTAAATATTAAAGCTCAGGCTGTCACTCAGCCTTTTAATGTTGTCTGTGCTACTCATTTAACAGAAATCCAAGAGTCCTATGATCTGTTCTGTGTGATTGTCGAGTTTCAAACCATAAACATTTCTGTACTCTAAGTTTAAAGACTTCATTCCCTCACAGAGAAGACTAAGACACTTAGCTAGCTCTTCTAAGGGAACACTCTTCACAGCTGAAATCCCAGATATTCTTTTCAAAGAAAACACTAGCTCAACCACAAACAGATATCTCTTCAGGCTCACAAGATCCTGCTTTATTTTGTGATTTATATGTTTAGTTCTAAGTAAAATGTAATCATTAGAAAAGTGGTATTCTGTGAAGTGCTATCCCACTGAAGTAACATCTTTGACCTGTGAGGGGCTCAAATACAATGGAGTGAATGAAAGTGTTATTTAGATTTAAAAGATTAGTAATAATTTGTTGACAACAGAAGGCTTGCTGATTTGATCTTCACTATTCCTTCACTCAAAAAAAAATGGGTGTGAGTTTCATCTCTATTCAGTGGAATTACTGTGAAGTGACTAGATGATGAGGGTGAAAATTGCCTTGGTGATACGTTAGTTCATAGTTGGAGGAGCTTTCCTCTATTAACTTTACAGCATCTGGATTCAACTAGAATTCAAGCAGCCTGTTTTAGTTTAATCCCTCCTTTGTATCACCCTGTTCTTCACTTTCAGAATAAGACCATTTGGGACTGGGGATACACACACACACACACACACACACACACACACACACACACACACACCATAAATACAAGATCCATATGTTAAAAGTTTTGCCCATTGTTGGTCACACTGATGTTAAATCCTAAAGCTATTTCATCTAGTTTTTGTCTATGCAAGGTGGGCTTCACCTTGGATATATTGTCAGTAGATGGAGTCTTGTTGGAGAAAGTATGCCAATTTATATTGCATTATGTTGGAAGTAGTGTCTTACTCCAAGCCTAAACCATCTCTTTCTCTCTCTTCTGCTTTTTCATTCTAGGACAAAATAAAATGAACAGCTCAATTCTACAATGCCCATTCCAGAACTAGAGTAATCAAATATCTCCAGTCTTTGAAACTAGAGCTCATAATTTATCCTGCCCTCTTAATTTGGCGTTTACACAATTATTTGACAATACAAAAAATCACAATTTATTTTCATATTATATCTCGTATCATAATATGAGTATTTTCACTAGATTCAGCAAACTACATACACTTAAGAGAATAATAATTGAATAATGATCATGTATCCCAGTTTTGTCCATCAAGAAAACCTGTCATAGTGGAGGAAATCTTACTGAGACACAGATTAGATGGTAGATGAAACACCTAGATATTTTTTAGACCAGATATTAAAAGGGAGGTAAAAGATAGGATTAACTGGGGGAACCCTCCTCAAGACATGGGCTGTTAAAAAGTGGGAAAACTCTAATCAGAATATGTTGCATGAAAAAAAAAATGATTTTAAACAAATTAACAAAACAGACCCATATGATTCCCAGTTAGTTTCTATCTCTCTTTGCCTCCGACTTATGGATCAGGAGTAAGCACTCGACTACTGCTATAGTGCCATATATGGCTGCCTGCTGTTATTCTCCCCAAAGGCCTAAAGCAGTGGTTCTCAACTTTCCTAACTGATACCTTAATACAGCTCTTCATGTTGTGATGAAGCCTAACCATAAAATTATTTTCATTGCTACTACATAACTGTAATTTTACTACTCTTATGAATCCTAATATAAATATTGGCTATGGAGATAGTTGTAGGTCACCTGTGTGAAAAGATCATTCAACCTTCAAAGGGTCGTGACTCAAGGTTGAGAACCACTCTTCTAAACTTGACTACCCTCTGGAAGGAGTCAAAATTCACTGTTTTCTTGCATGACTTTCCTTGGTCATGATGTTTTATAACAGCCACAAAAACAGTGACCACAGCAGAAAATATGAGATAAAACTGTGATGGCTTATGTTAACTTTGATGCCTCACTCTGTGTTTAAAAGATTAAAAATTCATGTTTTTTTTTAAGATAACTATAAAACAAATTTGGCCTTCCAAATGTTAATGGCTGTTGAGGATTGGTTTTTGTAATTACCTGGTCCTACACATTTTAACAAAACTGTTGCTTATGCAAGGTTATAGGTCATAATGTTAAGAGTTGTTTCTGCGTCTGTAAACAAAGATTTGCGTTACTGGACATGACCTTCTACTTACAGGTAGACAGAATGTAACTTTTGTTGTTTACCTTTATGACCCTGACTGATAGTTCTGGAATCTACACTTGGGAATCCCAAGCTCCAAGTGTATATCTGACACCAGTAATTGAAATAAAAGCCTATTTTTTGTTAAAATTTATTAATGCTTAGAGTGTTGAATCTCTGAACATCCCAAGACCCATAACAAAATGATACAGAATGTTCCAGTTGGGTTGTGATCAATCCATCATTCAGGGAAACTCATCAAACTCATTTCAGGAAATCTTACCAGATTCACTAGGTCCATACTTCTCCTAGAATGCATAAGCCTTGAAAACTGTTGGGTGATTTTCTCAGGGAAGCTGAGGTTCTGAGAAGGGGCTCAGACCTACTGAGCAAATTTGACAGGACATTCTGTAAATTATTGAGCTGTCTGACAACTGTGTACTGTACTTCACTATTCAAGATTCTGTTCACTGTCACCTATACTGGTGTGTGCTTTGGTAACGCAGCTGCAATGCAGTCATTTCAACTCCCATAAGCAACCCATTGTCTCCATTCCTCCAAGTAATGTCAAGCAAATTCACCAGGTCACTAAGCTTAACTCTTGTGGCATCTGCTCTTTGGACTATGGTAAGTTCCCTATTTTGGGTGACTAGACATTTGTTCATATCTCCAGGAAACAGAGCATATAACAAAACTGCCTCTTAATTAATAACTTTGGGTGCTCATGCATCTCAGCAAAGAAATAATGGTTCCAATTACTTCTTTAGTTGTTTCACATATTTTCTTTCATGTCATTTGTTGACTTTGTATTTTTATTAAAAATAACTCTTTTGGAGGATGTTAGTTTCAATTTCTCAATTTAAATTTGTATTTCTTAAATTTCTTTTTCTTTCCTGTGTTTTTTTTAAAAAAACTTACTTTTGTTCATTATATTGGTAAAATGATTTGTGTGATTTTAGTGCTTTAAACTTACTTATCTTTGTTTTATAAGGCAAAATGATTATTCATCTGGCCAAGCAGTATTTCTGTTACTGTTTATTGAAATTCTTATTAGTTAGTTTGAATACTCATACATATATACACTAATCATACAAATAAAAAGATTTACCACATTTGTATATTAGAAACTTTTTATTTTTCTGTCTCCATCACTAATATTATTATTAATATTTCTACTATGTTGTAATTGTACCTGTTTTAAAATAATGTTTGTAAACCTCAAATGTTTCATAATATTTCCCAACTGTTTGACTCATTAATAAGTAGCAATCTCTTATCCCCCCAATTATTCTCCTTTTCCATCTCAAGAAAAGAGGTTGAAATACTCAAAGAAAAAAAAGTTTCTTTTAAAATATCATCACATATGATCTTCACAAGTCATGCTATGATAGTATGTGTAGTGCTATGGATAGTCACATTATAACTTTTGTGATAACATGTTATATATGGAGGGATAAACTGCACGTAGGATAAAGTCTACTAACTCACAATTGTCCTCATTCTCCTTTACCTATCTGCCTCAGTTCCTATCAATGTAAAATCTGCCCAGACAAAGAAGACAAATGGATTAATAGAATTACAGAATTTAGAAAATTCTTCTAGTAAATTAAAATAGGAAGGAAAATTAAGATCTTGTTTTCCCAGAAAGACAGTGCAAGACCTTCTGAAGAGAAACAGGTTACACGTTTGATGAATATTTCTTTGGATATATGAGAACTTTTAGAAAACAAAATCAAAACCTGTTAAATACTACAGTTTCTAAATGTCCTTTAAAAATAGGCAGGAGTTGCTGGATCAGTCAACTGTGTCTAAATTGTGGACTATACTCTCCCAAGTCCCACTTCTCTAGAATGATTATCTGTGAAAATGGCTCACTGGACACAGAGATACAGGAACTTAATGGATTGTTACATTATTACAGAGTCCAGATGAACAGCCCCTGAAATGTGAAAAAAGAGAGTATATGGAGAGGGCAGAGGGGTTCCTCACCCTCTCAGAGTACAGCATTTTTTTGGATACATTCAGAAATTTAAAACATGGAAGTTCTCTGGTCCCTCAGTTTTAGGTAATTTTAAGGAGTCCCTATCATGTAGGTTGGTTAATTGATAACACAAACTCAGGGCTATTTTTGTGCACAGGAGGACTATAAGTTGCACATGGGGGGCAAAAATTTGCAGAAGTTTCAACCTTAGAATCATTACTATAGCTTTCTGGGGATCAAATCACAACTAGGAGTTGACAGACTTACCACATTGGAACTAAGAAAGCTCCGGTATTGTAACATACTGCAAAAATGTTGTGATCTCACTGTTGGAAAATAGGGGTAAAATATTGGAGCAAGTATATATGATGCACTTCACACGAGCTTTATGTGGCCATGTGAACTGGAGGCAAACCCTAAAATCTTAGCATTTGAAGGCTTAGGAAGGAGAACTAAAGGTTTGCCTGGCCTCTAGAATGTGTTCAATGCCAGACTGAGCAATTTAGTGAGACCTTGTTTCGACATCAAATCAGAAAAAGAAATAGTACTCAAAATACAGCACAGTGGTGGAGTACTTGCCTGGGTTGTGTGATTTCTTAGGTTTGCTTTTGTTTTTGTTTCCTCATATTTCCCTTTTATTAAAAAAACTTTGTTTTTCATGCAATATATCCTGACTACAGTTTCCCCTCCCTCTACTCTTTCCAGTGCCAGTTTCTTTCCACCTATTCTGCCTTCCAGATCCACTCCCTGTCACAACAGACTTCTAAAAAATTATAACCAAAAGCAATAAAATAATTTATAATAGGAATGCTTAGGCAATCTCATGAAAGTTGGGCAAGGCAAACCAACAAAAGAAAAGAGAAGTAAAAAGAATCAGAGACCTGTTAATTCATAGACCGAGGAGTCCCATAAAAATCCTAAACAGCAAGCTATAATACATGGGCAATGGTCCTAGCAGACTCATACAGGCCCTGTGCTTGCTTTCTTCTTTGATCTCTATGAGTTTATATATACTTTCTCAGTTGATCGAGAAGCCTTTGGTATCTTCCACCCCTTCTGGTTCTTACACTCTTACTGCTTCCTGTTCTGTGAAGTTAACTGATCTCTGAGAGAATTGATTGATGAAGACATTCCGTTTAGAGCTGTGTGTTGGAAAGATTCACTCTATGTGTGATGTCTGCTGTGAGTCTCTGGTGTGTGATTCCCCTCTGTATGCTGTAAATACCATTGGTGAATAAAGAAACTGCCTTGGTCTATTGATAGGGCACAACTTATATAGGCAGGGAAAACTAAACTGAATGCTGGAAGGAAGGAGGTAGAGGCAGAGAGAAACCATGTAGTCCTACCGAGACAGACACCAGAAGTTTACCTGGTAAGCAACTGCCATGTGACGATACACAGATTAATAGAGATGGATTAAGTCAAGGTGTAAGAGTCAGCCAATAAGAAGCTAGAGCTAATGGGCCAAGCAGTGATTTAATTAATACAGTTTCTGCGTGGATATTTTTGGTCTGAACTGCTGAGTTGCTGGGAAACAAACTAGCTGCCTCCTTACAACAAATCTCTGTATTTGTTCCTACCTAGAGCAGAAAGAATCTTCTCTGATGCTGAGTGAATAAGGCACCAATCTATGATCACAGAGGAATATCATTGTCATTTTATTGTTTTGTATCTTTATTATTATTATTCATAGTAGTAATAGTAGTAGTAGTAATATTTTAGAGTAGAAATATTGGTTTTACCCTAGGTCTCTGAGCTATCTTATCACTGGTTCTTGGTCACCTAAGCAGTATCAAGTATGGGTTTCCTCTTATGGAGTGTGCCTAAGTCAAATCAGACATTGATTGGCTTCACAAGTTCTATGCATATTTTGCAGCCAGAAAATATTGTAGGTCAAAGATTTTGTGTCTGATTTTTTGCTTACATTTTACTCTTGGTGCTTGCTGAGTACCTTCTCTTACCAAAATAACTAGAACATAGAGTGAAGGTTCTCTTTAAGCACCAACTAGACTTCTACATGTTCGGTGAGTTGTGTGGATGTTTTCTTCAGCAATGGGGTCATGCTATCAGTTTGTGGGGAGCTGTGGGTTGTTTTGGGGATTGCTATGAGACTACATCAGATAACGATTAAATTGGATACAACTCAATCCCAGTACTGAAAGCTTAATTTTGTACCAAGAGATAATCAATAACAACCCCATCTCTCTCCTTTGGAGACTGTTGGGATTGCCTTTGTGTTTTTAAGATGCTTCTATTATAATAGATTTCTCTATGACTACTCAGATTTCCCTTAATTCTAGTTGTCTCATCATGCATTTTCACTCATAACCTCAGCTCCTCTCCCCTCAACACACTTGATCCTCATATTACTGAAACTGCCCAGAGTCCACTCATATAATCTATATCCCTCCCAGTAAGATCCCTGTGCCCCTCATTCCCTTCCTCTGTATCTAACCTCTAGGTCTATAGATTGATTATAGCTTGGTTAACATTTATTTAATGATTAATATTCACACATAAGAGAATGCTTTTTGTTCTGGGTCATCTCACTCAGGATGATTTCTTTTTCTAATTCAATCTGTTAACCTGCAAATTTTATAATGACACTATTTTTAACCATTAGTTAATACTCCATTGTGTAAATAAACCAAATCTTCTGTATACAGTTTTTTGTTTTCAGCTTCTGAATATTCTGAATATAACAGCAATGAGCACAGTTGAGCAAGAGTCTTTGTGGTAGGTTGAACTTTAATCTGGTTATCTGCCCAAGATAAGTATAAATGAATCTTTACACAAATGGATTTTTATATTTCTGAGCTACTGCCACACTGATTTCCACAGTGACTGTTCAATTTTGTACTCCCGCTTTCAATGAATAAGTGTTCCCTGTTTACATATTCTTCCCCGGATGAGATGTCACCTGTGCTATTGATCTTATTACTTTTGACAGGTATAAGATAGAATCTCAAAATAGTTTTGATTTGCATTTACCTGATGGCTAAGAATGTTGAACATTTCTTTAAGCATTTTTCAGACATTGTAATATCCTTCTTTGAGAAATCTTTTTTTAGATGTGTGTTCCATTATTTCATTAGATGATTTAAGATTTTTTTGGTATTCAGTTTCTTCAGTTTTTTAATATATTTTGGATATTAATCACCTATTATAACAGTTCTCAATTTGTGGGTAGCAACCCTTTTAAAGGTAGTATATCAAATACCCTGCATATCAGATATTTAAATTACAGTTCATAGCAATGGCAAAATTACAATTATGAAATATTAAAAAATAATTTTATGATCGGCTGTCAAAAAACATTAATAATTATATAAAAGGTCACAGCTTCAAGAAGCTTGAGATTCACTGCTCTAGTATATTTGGAACTGATAAAATTATTTTCCCATTCTGTAGGCTACCACTTTGTCTGAATGATGGTGTTTTTTGCCTCTCAGAAGATTTTCAGTTTCATGAGACCCTAGTTATTAATTGTTGATTTTAATGCTTGCATAATAGGTGTTCTTTCAGAATGTCTTCTTCCGTGCCAATTAAATCAAGCTTATTTACCAGTTTTCCTTATTTCAGGGTCAGTGTATCTGTTTTTAATTTTTAGGTCTTTTATTGATTTAGTATTGAGTTTCATGCAGGGTAATAGGTATAGATATATTTGCATTTTATTTTTTACATGCAGATGTCAGTCTGACAGGCAGCATTTGTTGAAGAAGCTGGTCTATTTTCCAGTGTGCACTTCTGGCTTCTTTATCTAAAATCAAGTGTCCATAGGGTTTTGGTTTGACAAAACCAAAACCCCTTTATTATAGAAGTTCTAGAGAGATTAGGGATATAAGGAACATTCTTAAACACAATAAAGGTAACTTACAGCAAGGTTCTGTACTCTCTCCATAACTCTTTATACAGTACTTAGAATATTAGCTCAAGAAATAATACAGCTAAAGATCAAGGGAATTGAAACAAGAAAGGAAGCAGTGCAAGTGTCTTCATTTGGAGATGATATGAGAATATACATAATTGATCAAAAATTTACATTGGGGAGATTATACAATTAACTCACAGGAATTAGTATTCCTTCTGTATACAAAGAGCTAACAGACTGACAAACATATCAGGGAAACGACAGTTTTACAATAGCCTCCTATCAGAAAATATCTCGGAGCAACTCTAACCAAACAAGTTCTGAAGATAGAAAATGAATGAGATATCTGAAAATGGAAAGAGGTGCTAGATTTTTAACTCTGGGAAGTATTTTAAAATTTTCTTAAGACAATGTAATTTTAATTTTTCTTAATTATCACTCCATTTTGTTTTTTTCCAATCTTTTAACTTCATAGCATTTCATTAGAATTATCTGTTTTGACAGTAGTCATCCTTCTTTTATTGAAAAAAAAATAAAATTTGAAAGAAATTTTATGCTGAAAACCAAGGATCTGTTTCTTCAGTTAGATAAAAAAAAACGGCTGCTTTTGGTAACCTAAAATGTATGAAATATCAGTAAGGTGTTTAAATATCAGTTGCTTGAATCCAAAGATGTTGTGTGCTTCATGTACAAAATAAGTAATATAAAATTCAAGACAAATTTATTATCTTTCAAAATGAAATTGTGTTTTGCTCAAGTATTTTGATCTTCATTTTTTTGACTAAAAAGCCTTTTTTGAACAAAGACTTAGCATTGCCTCTAAAGTTATGCCAGTAACATTAAATCAGTTTACAAAATATATAGATCCCATTTAGTGCAGATCTAATGAAATACATTAAATTTAAGCTAAATTACAGACCATCACAGGATTCTTTTTGAATCAAAGAACTGAAAAATACTTAAGACTATTTTTAAACTACTGTATCATTTTAACTTCCTTGTTTCTCTTGTTTTCTTTTTCACATAATTTTGCATTAGAATTGTTTTATTTTTCTCTTTTGTGGGGAGCACTTCAGCTGCAGCTAAACATTTAATTGCCTTTTCCAAATTTGAAAGTCTTCTTTAAATCTCTGTGGGTGTCCCTCAACACTTACAGGGATATATAGTCTGTCTGTGACTTAGTTCTTTGCTATGATTAGTGATTTCATGAAAATGTACCTTGATTATATTTAGAATCTTTTAGTTGAAGCATGAATACAAAAAGATACAAGCAATATTAAAAGTGTTTGATAGTTTTTAAGGAAACAAAAGGACATAAAGTTGTAAAAGTGGTTTTAGGTCTCAAACGCAGGACAAATGGATGAGGTACCTATTTTTCATATCAAAGTGACACTGACTGCCAGTATTTCTCTGCATTGCCAACACCTGTTAGACAGTGCTGCTTTCTCTTAGAAATCCTCACACCACCTCAAACCCTCAACCTCTCTAGCCTGTAACCATCATTTCCCTTTCCCCCAGCTTCTCTGATCCTCGTGTAGCCCCACCAGCAATTGTAACTATGTAATCGCTTGGTCTTCTTGGTCTCCAGGCTCAGTCCTGCCTGTTAATTCTTAATATCTGTCTTGCTCTTTTCTGCTGACCTCAGCCCAAGATATGGTTCAGTCTTCATACTTCCAGATGCCTCCTCACTTCGCTCTATCCCACATCTCTACAATATACTTCCTCAATCCTTACTTAGGAGAAGTTATGTTCTCATTTCCTTTCATTCATCTGATGCTGAAACCATGGGTTTAATATAAATGAGCTCCATTTCAGAGGCCTCAGCCTCATCTGAATCAAGTTGCTGATTTGACCTTTCTAACGTATGTATGGATCATTTGTTTCTGCTAATTTTGTCCGCCCATCGAATTTGATTCCAAATTCTAGAGTCCACCTCTTCATCTGATATCTAACCGTTTACCTCTCCTGGTCTACTCCATAAGTGTCTCTCTGGCTCTCTGTCCTGGAGACTCATCTCGCATCGCTGTCTCTGTCTTGCTATGCCTTCTTGGGGCATCTCAACACCCTCCACATGGGCACACTCTATCTTTAAATATACTTGCCCATGTCCCTTTATTGGAACTCTCCTTTTTTATCTCTCCCTGTGCCCTACTAGACTTATACAGTGCAAGCTTCCTCTTCTTCCTCTAAGAGCTTCCTGTTAAGTTCCACTGATTTTTAAGCCCTCATGGGTCTGTGACCCTTTTACTCACCTTCTCCTCAGAGCAGCCTGCTCTGTCTGAAGCCCTCCTAAGTCTCTCTATTGATATTCTCCCTCAGGCAGAGATCCTGTTTGTGATCTTTGTCCCTAGCAGATTCACTGTTCTCATTGTCAGGAACCCTCCCTTTAGCAGGGTTTGTTTGTGACCCTGTTTCTCTCAGAATCAATAGTCTTGCTGTCTTACTTCAGGACAGCTCAATGGCCAAAGATGGCACACTTGGTTTCTGAATTTTCTCTAAATTCTTTCATGTGGTAGCAAATTACACTGAACAAACAAATGATCACAAAATCTCTTATATCTAAACTTTTCCTATTCTATACTTCCAAAAAAACTCTTATTGATAAGAGTTTTCTATTTTCCACTCTTAAAACTCAAATATCACTATGGCTTCTTTGTTCTCAGCTGTCAAAAAAGAAATCTCCTATGACTATGCTATAAACTATATCACATTTGTAAGTTTATTGAATATGGCTAAAAACCTGTAACAAAATTTTTTAAATTTATAGTGAAATGCTTGTAGTTAAAAACTTTCTAAACATGTATAACCTTAATTTGCTATATCTTTGTTTATATTCATATTTACATGTATGTTTCAACTCTGATTGAGGACATACGGCATATATAGTTTGCATTCAACTCATCTTTAAAAACTATATCTATTAAAAATAGATGTTATAAAATAGTAATCACATGACTAAAATCCACCTTTACGAAGAATAAAAAAGAGAGTTACCATCATAAGATGACTACAAGTTATAAAGCAACAATTAACCATACTTCTTAGTTCTCATGAGCTTTCTTCTTCTCATTATATCTCCCATTAAGCTAAGGAGGACAAATTTTCTCTAAAATACTTTGGATTAGGATAGATTTTTGTATGAAGATATATTCCTAAGGTTTTAAGAACATACTCAGTTAACAAAATTGAGCTAAAAACCTATTATTGACAACATATCTTTATCAAATGTGTTCAACAGTAGGCTTCTAAAATATTTTAAACAAAAAACAACATATGTTTGATAAAAGATGTATACTTAATAAATATGGTTGAGAAATTCCTTAGATCTACTCAGGTTAACAGTAACTGACTGGCAGATGTATTTCTAGTCTTGATTTCTTTGCTCACTTTGTTAAGCTTTAAATATTTGGATAAACTGAACTATGTAATGAAATGAGATATTCGGTTATAGTACAGTAAAAGCAGGCAAAGGTCCTGGTCTCTCTTTAAACTACATTTATGGATTAAATTTTTATTTTGTTGCTAAAGGATTTTTAAATAAATCTTTAACTAAAACTTTAAGGCTCAAAATTAACGAGGATAAAATTGTAAATTCTTAATCATATAAAAGCTACTAATTGTTGTAAACTGTTCAAGATAATTAAGACAAGGAAGTTAATGCTCATTCATGTTATTTATGATCAGATTATTTAATGTGTTCAAAACTAGACTCATAGTCATGCTAAGTATAAATGAAATAGCTTCCTGTATATTTTTCAAGATCAACCCTATTAACTATATTGGATGGTATTTTCAAAAAGCTTATATATTTACCAAAAGAAAAAACTGTCCACACTCATTGCCAGACAACAAATAAGTCAACATGTAATAAATATGTCAAAGACAGAAAACATAGGAGTTTGGAGTAAAAGTCTAATATCTAGAAGTAGGGTATTTTGATCTTAAAATTTTTAGCACACACACAAAATAATAATAACAACAACAACAACAAACGAAACAAAAATAACAGCCTGGTGTGGTGGTCCATACAAGGCAAGTAAATTTTTGTGAGTTCAGACCAGTCTGGTCAAAAAAGCTATTTCCAGGAAAGCCAGAACTAGACTTAGAAATGTTGTTTCAAAGACAAACACAACAAATAGAAATCAATATGAAATGGAAAAGTCTAGCTCAAATGGTATTTAATATGGAATTGTAAGTATTCTCATGTACAAACTTTCAAATACGTATGAGAGCCAAGTAATAGAATAGTCTTTCAAATTTCTTTTTGCTTTTTAGTTTAATCTTATGTATATGAATGTTTGCTTGGGTGCAGTATTCAAAGATGCTAGGTCAGGACAACAGATCCCTTGGAACTAGAGTTATAAAAGGTTATGTGGGTGTCAGGAACCAAACCAGAGTCCTCTGTAAATGTAAACTGATGGTGATCAGCGAGCCATCTCTCTACCGCCTTCCTTAAATTTTAAACCTACTCAGTATACACTGCATGAATATAGGGTGAGAGGTGGAATTAAGCAAGAAGAAAAGATCTCAAATACAAGCTTTAATTTGAATCTTTTCAATTATATCCTGGTAATCAGTAAATGGTTAGGCTTCTGATAACACATGCATATAGAAAGGTACTAATTTATTTTCATGAAATTATTTAAAAGCTTCAACAGAGAAAATGTAATTACTATTACTTTCAGGCTTATTATAATCATAAATATATCAAACTCTGTTCTGTAATATTTAAAGAATTATAGATGATGAGTGTTACAGAAAATCAAGCTGGACTAAAACTGCATACAAATACTGTAAAAGTTAATTAAAATGTGATTTATTTTTGAATCCTGAAACTTGTTATATTATAAGAATAAACTCTAAGTATTGTTTAAGAATCTAATTTTACTTTCTTTGCTCTAATTAGTCTTGCATGGTTATATCTGTCTCAGGCCATCAAAAGTTCATTGGTATTACTGGAGTAATTAAAATGAATCAAGAAAATGTTAGTTTAGTTCTTTCCTTTTTTATCATTAGGAAAAGTGAATTATTTCACTTCATAATTATCAATCTTATTTTTAAATAGTCTCTACTATTTTTAAGTATTTCATATTTCTACCTATTTCAGAGCACATAAGAAATAAATATCCTTCAAGTCTGTAGCATTTAATGAGTCTAAAAATTTTACTTGAATACTACACATGCGATCATACTGAAACCATGCATTACCATTTATTAGCATTATTAGCATTAATAGTCATTAAATAAATTATTTAATATTGCTTTAATAGAATTGTAGGTGCATATCCATATATCATTGACTATTTTGCTTCCTTGATGTACTATGCATAACTCCAGCTAGTAAACATGATCATAGCTCCCAATAATCTTCTACCCATAACTGAGCCAAGGTGGCTTCTAAATACTGAATCTGTTTCAAATAATTTGACATATGTTAATAAATAACAGCAAAAAATTTGCCCACGATTTTACTTGCAGATACTTCATTTGTATGATAACAAATTCTTAGACAAATGGTTAGCAATCAAACTGCATTTTTGTTTTTGTTCATACACATGCAAATCACATAAAAGAAAATCATAAGTACGGGGCATTTTTTGTTCAAGTGTGGTTACCTTTATTGTTATCTTTTTATTAACAAATATTTATATTAACCTTCTGTATCTATCAGTGTATTTGTGAAGCTCTTTTACAAAGAAAATCAGGTCATGAAGACAGACAAACTAAAAGTTTTCATTCACTGATTGATTACGGGCTAAAAATTTGAACAACCTACTGAAATAATATATCTGTAAAACATAGGGCATTACTGAGAGTATTGATCACTGTAATGTGCTATTGAATATATATATATATAAAATGTCTTTATTTGTTTCCTATTACCATCTTTTGAAAGACATGAAGTGATCAGGTGAGTCCCAGTTCATCCTCTATCTAGATGCTCTACAATACCACTGGCTTTAAAACAATGAGATCAACACACCATCGAATGAAGCAATCAGCCTAAGTAAATTCTCCCTTTAAACTATATCTTTTATATATTTTCCCTAGTAACAAAAAGTTTATTAAAATCAGAAAACAACTTAAGAATCTGTACAAGACATACATAAAGGTACAAATTATTGCAAGGCTTAAGTACCAAAGAATTTAAGATATAATTCTGTTTTGCACATATAGCTTGTCAATAAATTAAAAGTAACTATCCATATTTGAATGATTGTATAGGATTTTTGTTTTTGTTGTTTAAAAAGACATTGATATCTACATTTATATGCATTCTCATCGTTCTCCAGTATTATACATTGTCTACCATCAATTCTTCAATCAGTAGGAATTATAACCTATAATCTGTATAGGTTAGTTCTGTTTAAATTAATTAACTCTTATCACTTCCTTTATTTTTGTCTATTTTGTTAGAGGATTTGGTTAGGAGCCAGGATTTTCTAGAGGTCCATTTATGGAAGAGAAACATAATATCTTATCCAAAACCAGGAATATGCTTGACAAGGCCAAAAGTGTCCTGGGGCCAAGACCTTGGGGAAACTGCTATTCTGGATCCTGAGTACTTGACATTGCCTCACAGTAAAAGAAAAGATGTTGTTCTCAGCAGCACAGTATTTGATTTGGAGTCATACCCATTTCATTAACTACAGTGAAAACTTTTAACATAGGGAGAAATTAACAAAAAAAAAATAAATAAATAAATGAAAAGAAACCAAAAGAAAAGTATAAGCTCAAAACCTTAATTTTTTAGTTGAGAATAGATTATTTTCTTTTTTTTTTTTGCATTTATTTATTTATTTATTTATTTTATTTAGAAAAGGAGAAGAAAAAAAAAACAAGTTTCCACCTACTCCCAGCCTCCCATTTCCCTCCCCCTCCTCCCACCCTTCTCCCCCTCCTCCCAACCTTCTCCCCCTCCCCCCAGTCCTTTCCCCCTCCCTCTCCAGTCCAAAGAGCAGTCAGGGTTTTCTGCCCTGTGGTAAGTCATAGGTCCTCCTCTCTCCGTCCATATCTAGGAAGGTGAACATCCAAACTGGCTATGCTCCCACAAAGCCAGCACATTAAGCAGGATCAAAACCCCGTGCCATTGTCCTTTGCGTCTCATCAGCCCTCATTGTTCGCCATGTTGAGAGAGTCCAGTTTTATCCCATGCTTTTTCAATCACAGTCCAGCTGGCCTTGGTGAGCTCCCATTAGATCAGCTCCACTGTCTCAGTGGCTGGGTGCATCCCTCGTGGTCCCGAGAATAGATTATTTTCATACAACATATTCTGATCACTTTCCACTCTGCCAACTCATCCCAATACCTATTCATCTTCTCACCCATTCAAATATATGCCCTTTCTTTCTCTGTCTTCTTAGGAAACAAAGACATATAAAAATAAGATGAAATAAAAACAAAATAACTAAAATAAGACAAAACAATCAGAAAAAGTAGAGCCAAAAATGTCATAAGAAACATGTATAGATCCAGAGATACACAATTTTAACATGCAGAAATACCATGAAAATATAAAATCAGAAGCCATATTATATAAGTAAACAACCTACAAATGTATCAAAAGCCAGGACAAAGCATTATTAAACAATAATGAAACAACTCCCATTATGTCATTACTGATAATGTGGCAATAACTATAAGACATATAATTCATATCCAGTCAGATAGTGTTTGGTTATTCCCACAACTTTTCTTCCATTATTAAACAGAGTACCTTGATGACAAGTCATTATTAGAGACTGCAGCATTTGTAGCTGGGTTGCTGTTTACTTTTCTTGTTGGTAGCATCCCAAGTAAGTTCCAGTACCGTACTTCCTAGTTAGTAGGGGTGAAGTTTCTAGGTGGGTAGACATACAGCCTCTCCATGTTCAGTAGGATATGTGGGTGTTATTGTCAACAATAGCACCTTACCATCAGTTTGTGGAGAATTAAAAAGCCTTGGAAATAGCCCAAATTGTTTGGGGATTTCCATGGGGCCCCTTTGCCAACAGTTTGATTGTATGTAACCCATTCATTACTTTGGAAATTTTATTTAGTATTAAGAGATGTCTAGTTGCATTTTTACTTTATTTGTTGGCTGAATGTATGTGTATTATATGTAGTTATTCGGAATCCATGTATATGAAGGCCATTCATTCTTCATTGAGTCATAAAGCTTCAAAAGAGCAGTATGTCAGGTTTCTCTTGATTTATTTTCAACTGCCTGAACAGCATTTCACTGCCCTGCCATGCCTCATCAAAGTAAGGTCAATTGTCTCTAGTTTCTCATTCACAAAAATATCTCTCAGACCTTTTTGGTCTGTCATCAGAAGACCTATGTAGTCCTGTGCATCAACTGAAGATGCAGTGCTGTCATATATGATAGTAAAAAACCAACTACTTCTGCTCCTATTGAAGCCATCAAGTCACACACACACGCGCGCGCACGCGCGCGTGCACACACACATATGTACTATATATATATATATATATATATATATATATATATATATATATATTCCATGTTTGAGGGTAAAATGGTGCATCAGGTACTCTGGAAGTAAATTTATGGATTGCTGTGAGCTATTACTCAGAACTAAAATGTGTCTTTTGTAAGAACAACAAGTACTCTTAAGCACTGAGTCACCTTTCCAGCCCCACCCAACATCATTCTTTCCAGGAAAACAAGGAAAAAATTCCTTCCAGTTTACATGGGAAGATACAAGACTTTAATTGGACAAAGAAATTTGTAGAATCAGCAAATAAATAGGCATAATTCTTTTTGATTTCCAGATTTGACATAAATCTGTAGTCACAAAAATCTGTGAGTTACTAGCATAATGTATTCTTGCTCTGTCTGCTAAACAGTTATGTAGTTTTCTGTGCTTTGGTCTTTTGCCTGCGTGTATGTCTGTGTGAGGGTGCCAGATTCACTAGAACTAGAGTTACAGAAAGTTATGAGCTGCCATTTGGGTGCTGGGAATTGAACCCAGGTTTGAGTGCTGGGAATTGAACCAAGGTTCTTTGGAAGAGCAGATAATTCTTAAAACTGCTGAATCATCTCTTCAGCACTTAATATGTTCTCATAAATTGACAATGTAGCAGAGTAAAGCACAGAGGGGAAACAAAAATGAAAACAAAAACAAATTTTCATCTACATTAAACCTTTCTTTCACAAAAGTATTTTTGTAATTTTGATAGGCAATGTCCCCCATAGACTCTTATATTTCTCCATGAGCTTGCCAGTTGGTGATGATGCTTGGTAAGGTTATGTGGAACATGTGGGAGGTGGAAGTTTTCTGAAAGAAGTACATCATTTGAGGTGGGATTTGATTGCTTTTAGTCCTGATTCATTTTCTCCTCTCTCTCTGTTCTCTGCATTGTGATCAGCCAGCTTCCAGTCCCTGCCACCGTTCTTTCCCTGCCTGTTGTCATGCCTCCTGCAAGTTGATGAATTCTATCTTTCAGGAACCTCAGGCTAAATGAGCTGCTTATTCTCTAGTTTCTTTTTAGGATAATAATTTATAGAAGCAACACATTAGTAAATAATTCATATGACTTGGATCAGGCACATGTAACAAATACTGTATTATCTTACAGTCCAAAAAAAAAAAATAACCCTAAAATCTATATTTGAAAGATGACCAAAGGAAATACATTTCTGAAAGGAAACATAGATGTCCAAATTCATTTCACAAAAAAGCACTAAGCACACACTATCGTGAAATGATTTTCTCTTCAAGTATCATTTTGGAGGCACTGAATATCAACTTATAAATTAAGATAATTTGAATTCTATTGCATGTCTGAAAGAAATTATTACTTTAAGTGGATTGAAGATTTAGTTGAAATATTAAACCCTTAAACAATTGTAAGAATATATAGGGAAAATTTATCAATGAGACTGTAAATATGACTACCCAAGTAAAAAGTAAAAATAAAACAAATGCTAGAATTTATCTGGTTTAATGGAAACTTTATAGTCATTTTGTAAAATAAAACACATTGTATAATTTTTGATATGGACAGACTTATGAAATTCTTCAGTAGATTTGAAGTGTTTTCCTTTAGTATGGATAAGGTAGCTCTAAAACTTTATTGCTCAGATACCAGTATTAACTGTACTTCTCAGATAACAGTACCGAATATACTACTCAGATGCTAGTATTAGTTATACTGCTTAAACACTGGCATTAACTGAGCGGCTTAGACACATGTATTAATTGCACTGCTTAAACACCAGTATTAACTGTACTGCTCAGATACCAGTGTTAACTGTACTGCTCAGATACCACTATTGAAAGTAATGCTTAGATACCAGTGTTATAACGTACTATTCAGACAGCAGAATTAACTTTACTGCTTAGCCACCAGTATTAACTTTACTGCTTAGATATCAGTATTAACTGTATTTAAATATTTCTTAATATTTTCTTCAAACATTCTATTTATTATTCCATAATTACATCAGTATTTTTACTTATGGACGTCAATTTCTGTTTTCTATTCACGTTTATCACTGTCTGTGAAGTTTATTATTCAGATAATGAAATGGTTTATATAATTCATTACTGTATCCATTAAAATGAATGTAACATTAAGGCGCTATGTTATTCAAACATTTGAAGAATAAAAAGTACATAATTGCTTTAAACATGTAATCCATTTTTGACTGTATTCATTTTCTTACATTTGAAGAATGTTTTACAGTCTCACACCTGTAAACTTGGTGATTACTCAAGACAATACTCCACAACTATCCTATTAAATCCTACAAATGTATTAAACTCATACTCCATGTTTAAATGGATTCTTTGAGAAAAGGTATGGTAATTTTTGAATATCGGTGATATTCTCTTACTTAATAGCAACAGTTAGGAAACATATCACAATGAAAGAATTTAGAACATATTAAAAACAGTATTAAAACAAACAAATAACAACAACAAACAGGTAAAGAAGCCAATATTACTTAGCATTGAAAACTTAGAAAAAATTTAAACAGACTATCTCTCGTGTGTGTGTGTGTGTGCGTGTGCAAGTGTGTGTGTGTGTGTGTGCATATGTATGCATATTATTTGTATAAGATGATTTAGTCTCGGGAGCATTTGTTTATTGTATAAAATGTAAAACTCCATATGTGTACTGTAATTATATATAAACTGTGAATGACAAATCATATTCTAAGTAAGAATAATAAGAACAGAAAAATTCTACAAATAGCTTAAAGATTCAGTCCCATGATTTCAGTTCCAGTTGTGAAAAATTAAACGTTTGATATAGTTTATCAATAGTTTCAAACTATGTTAAATTCAAAACTACTCTTAGTTTTCAGGAAGCTAGGTGTTCATCTCAAATCAATTATAGTTCACCAAAATATTTCTTTGAATATATTAGTTTGCAAGTTCATTTAAGAATCATGTCGGTGACCTGAAGCTGTGAGAAACTGATATATTCAGCTTGATGCCTTTAATAACATTTTCCATGCAAAATTATGATTTCACATTTAAAGAATACATTTACACACAACTAGAGCAAACAAGAATAGGTTTGCCTGAGCATCAAGGACTGTGAGATGTGCTCAGAATTAAAAATACAATAGAGTATCCCTACTAATGAGTTCTGCTGAATCTCACAGGCCTGTAAGGCTGGGTCCATTGGAAGGATTGAGAATGGTTTGCTGTATCTATTTCAGTGTGAGAGTCCTGATGGACTCTAATCACCTTTAATCATCTGATATGTCCAGCCACAGTTCCCTATGTCGAAATTCTTGTTTTACAGAAGCAGAAAGCAGAGTGGGGTAATGAAATAATAATCAGATATATTGTATTTATTATAGATCCACTCTGCCAAAACATGCAATCAGTGAATCATTAGGTAGCAGCTGCTGTAATAAAGATACCAACTGAGACATTTACTTCACTTCAACATGATGTAATTAAGAAAATCACCCAATTTATTCCCTTTACATCTTTTTCCTTTCTACCAATTATGCAAGGCAATAAATTCCTATGGAAGAATAAATTATATAGCCAACTAAGTTTACATCTTATGTTAAACTGTTTACAGTAGAGCATTTTATATACCTACCTAACATATTGTGCTTTTATCTGTCTGTTTATTTTGGTGTATAAGTTATTTGCATGAATATATGTAAGTACTATGTACTGTGTATGTAGTACCCACAGAGGCAAGAGTGAATGGAACTTCACCGAACCAGAATTACAGAGCATTGTAAACTGCCATGTGGGTACTGGGAAGTGCACCCAGATTTTCTGAAAGAGCAGCAAGTGCTTTAGGGTGCTGAGCCTTCTATCCAGCCCAGTTTTATTTTTTTCTGATTACAAAATTCACCATATTCACTATAAGAATTAAGAAAATGAAATTATATACTACAAAGAAAATAGGACTCTTCAAAAATTTAATGATTTGTGTATATTTGTGCATATGTGAATATAAGAAGAAAGTAAGAGAGTACACTTTAATATGATTGCAAAAAGATTTGATTTCTTATGAAAGTATCAGATATAGAAGGAGATGAGATCAACGTATGAATAACATTCAAAACATATATAAATGTATGTAGATAGCATCATTTATGTGTGCATGTGGTATTTGTGAGAGTATTGTGTAATTTATGATCTCTAACTGATACTGAAGTAAATACAACTTAAAAATCAGTGAAAACAAGATTCTAATCCTTTTTATTCTATATTGGAAACATACTTTTGACATAAAAAATTAATTCTTATCCTGGCAACTGAAATAAAGCACCTATAAAGGAGCATGTTTATTCTCGGACACAGGTAAAATATGTATTTCTTCTGGGAATCTTTTTAATTTTAAAGCAAAAAATATATAAAGGATGTCTCATTAAAGTTGCCTAAAGGTCAGTATTTAAAGTTGCATAACAGAATGCAATGTTTTACTAATCACAGCACCACCAGATTTTTAATCAAGTATGAAGAAATTTGTAAACTGTAGTGACAACCATATGGTACATTGAGAAAAAGCATTCCAACTGTCAGGGGAAGGAGGACTGTCTCCAAGGAGACACCATGATTATAAGTGTGAAGAATGTTCTTCACTACAAGAATAATTCATAAGGAAAAGGAATGTTTAACCAATTTTGAGGAAGAAGTGATCAGACAATTCCAGTACACTTCAAGGGGACATGGGATAGAATATAAGTGCTATGAAAGACGTTTAGAAAACATATAGAATACCATTATACAGCTGGCAAAGGATACCAGATAAGGACATACATATGTCACGCTGTTCTTGTGTATTTAGTAGTAACCATACAAAGTACTAGACAAAAATTTAAATCATCATACAAGAAATTTTTAAAACCTCATGTTATCTTGACTTCAGGTCTTTCTAAGATAATAAAATAGTTCATTAGTTCACATCTTAAGGTGGTTTTTAGAAGCAGAAAAAAATGTGTTAGTCCTTTTTTTTTTTCAGTGTTCAGTACAAATTATGTTTTACAGAACTTATCCCACATGAATGAGGCACTTATCCCTATCTTTTGGTTAATATAAGGCAAAGAGAAATGTACTAAAAACAATGGTGTGATTTTAAGTGAAAATAGGACACCCCTTAATCTCTGCTTCCCAAATTAATGTCATGAATCTAAAACTGCTTTTATGTATCATCTTGATGCTTTGTGAAAATTAGTTCCTGATATTTAAGTAGATGATCTTCATTATACTAAACTATAAATATAACAAAAATATGATACCTAAATAAGTATATTATAACTTCTTGAAATTTATTGATATACTAAACAAGCAAATTTAAAACCGGACTTGTGAGAACATTATAAAGATATCAAAAATAGATACTGGCCCAGCCTCTATAATCCTTGATCCCTTCTTTTACAATTGATTTCTCTTTCTCCAGATTTTAATCTAGAAATGCTATTATTTTTCATGTAATATAGATATACAATTTGCCTTTATAGAACTGAAAAGAAAAGACTTTAAGTCATTGAGTTTTGTATCTTCAATCAAAACAAATTCCTTGACATAATTTACAAAACCAAATCTATTTTGGTGATGATCATGTGGATTTATTTTCTCCCCATCTATCATTAATCACTGGTTCATGTGACATAGAAGAACTGAAAAGAAATATGAAGTTAGCTTTAAAGTAAAACTGCATGTCTTTGTTAAACGAGGTTGCACTAGTGGCTAGCTGCAGCTAATTGCACGCAACCCAGACAGTGATGGACCGTGGTGTCAGCCTGTGAGTCATGTGAATACCAACTGCACAGTGCTTTCATATGAAGCTACCAACGTTATAATAATTAGATATTTCCTCTAGATATGATTCTGTCTTATGTTTACTGCTCTTATATATTTGTGAATCATTTTAGTTCCACAATTTTTTTCTTACCTACCTACTTTAGAGACACACTTAATAGTGACTTCCAGCATTATAGGGTCCTTGTAATACAGGCTCTGTGAGCATAATGATTGGTACAGCAGAGTAGGAGTGAGAATCTGTTTACTTCTTCACATTCTAAATGCCTAAGAACAATTCAGTATCACTTATAAAACTGACTCTGGTGGTAAAATAACCCTTCTTTAAAAAAATCCTCTACCAAAGAGAGGTGGAAAGTTTAATTTAAAAAAAAATAAAAAATAAAAATAAAAAAATCCTCTACCAATACTTAATATATAAAGAAACATATTTGGAGAAAATTGATAGATACAAGAAACACTTTTCAATCTTGTTAGGAAAAAATGCCAATAGATACATAGAGATCTAAGTAAATATATAACATTAGAGATAGGATTTTATTAATGAGATATTTTTAATTATTCCATTACTGATCTCTCTTGACAGACAAGATCCATAAAAGACAGTGGTAACAAAACCATGATTGCACGATGGATAGCTCACAGCTTACATTCCTAAACTGAACTGGGAAAGAATGAAACCATTGCCTACCTTTTATGTGAGAAAACTTGTTGATGACATTTTCAAAATCATGATAATAAAGAATTACATGCAGAAGCGAACATCTTTCTGTTTTCTTTTCTTTCGCTTTCTTTTCTTTTCTTTTTTCTTCCTTTTTTTTTTGTTCCTGAGGAAATAGCATGAAAATGTAAGAAAAACAAAAGGGAAATCTCTCCAGAAGGACATTTCCACTGTTCGAATGTTCCTCAAGTCATCAGAAAGTTCTAAATGCATGCTTATGTACATGTATCTTCCCGCTAGAATTACAATGTGCAATCTGCTTTCCTAAAAGATTCTCAAGATTTACATTTCACAAATATTAACGTAAAAAATAAAATTGCTGAATTGACTCAAGAAGTAGGTAGCTATAAGATGTGTAAAAAGATAAGAAATTTTTAATTTTATATTTTTAAAATATTCCCGATTTAAATCTTTATTTGTGAATGAAGTAGGTCAAGCAGAAATTCTGTCTTATCCTGCCTATATCCTGACCAAACTATATTATTCCATGTTCTATCCCATATATTATATGAAGGTACTGTGTTATATACCTGTTCTCCATCTCATGTTATATTTGGGTACTGTGTTCTAGTTACCTGCTTCTCTGTCTCGTGTTACATTTGGGTACTGTGTTCTAATTACTTACTTCTCCATCTCATGTTACATTTTTGGTATTGTGTTCTAGCTACCTGATTCCTCATCTCACCTTACATGCAGGAAGTGTGTTATAATTATCTGTTTCTTCATCTTATGCCTAAAGTAGTTCACTAGTGAAAGAATTTACTTCTCTTCTGAAGAACGTTGAAATTCCTAGAAAGGCTAGGAGACTAATGAGGAACAGAGGCTTGTGTGTTTTCATCTAGCATTCTTGTCTCTGTGCAAAAAGAATGGGTTTATTTGCATATTTCATTGCAGATCAGAAAGGATTGAGGACCAGTTGACTGCAACAGTACCCAGTTTAGTGACACTCTTTCTCTGACTTATACAAGTTTTCCATCTCAGCATTTTCCTTAAAGATTACAGATTTCTTAGAGTCACTGTGTAAATGCACTGTCGCACATGAGTCTCATCTAAGGCTTCCTTTTTATTAATGCTTTAAATTGTTCGATAAATTACTGAAATATCATAATTTATTACAGAACTAAACCCATTGCTGCATAGCTAAGTGTCCTTGTGTAGCTAATTCCACCCAAGTAAGAAAATTACAGCCCTACAACATTCATACTTCGGGTGAGAACATTTCATATCTCCCAATATTTATAAAGAATACTACCTATTTTCTGTCATTGACTATAGGCACCATGAAAGCCCATTGCCATGAAAGCAATATCATGAACTCATTCTTTCTAAACATAAATCACTATTTAATCAATATCTTTCTTTTCCACTTATAATGGCCTAGACATCTGGTAGGTTAATTCTACTTCATTATTCTCTCAGATGAATTTTTTGTGGACTTCACATATGAGTGAGAATAAACATACAGTGTCTTTTTTCTTGTCTTGATTATTTCAATAAAAATGTTCTCCAAGACAATCTAAGGATGTGTGCATAGACATATGTATATGTGAATATATATGGATATTTGTGTATATAAGGATGCTACACTTTTCAGTCTATCTGCTGAAGAATGGATAACTTGATGCCACATTTTAACTACTGTGTACAATTCTTTCAGTAAGCATGAAAGCATCACTGTCCATTTAATATTCTGTTTTGTCCTGATGTGTCCAGAATATACAAATGTAATGATGAGAATAAACTTAAAAAGCACGTGTCTGAGATAGAATTTTTATTAGGTTTGTTTACTGGTCACAGTAAATACAAATCCTACTTACATATCCAATATTGTGGAGTTACATTAATGGTTATTGCTTTTGTAAAAAATGTCCAGGTAAGGATTCCTAGTTATTTGGATAGCCGTTAGTTTGTTTGTAGGTAAAATTAAATTTGAACCAGGAAGGTGGCTGCTCCTTTTACTGGTGAAATGCAACTGATTTTCTGGATCAAGCAATAGCATTCGATGTGAAAAGATTAGAGCCCTAAACATTCCTTTCAGGGATCAGCCTTATGCAATAATTGCAGCTAGTGCAAACTGTAAACAGTGCCAAACTGGAACTATTGTAGACAGAGATATTGAGAGACCAAAAAATTATAACTGTCTAAAGCCATTGCCAAATATTGAAGGCTAAGAGTTTGTAGGGAAAAAATTGAAGATTAAAAATATCAATATCAATTCAGACAATAATTTTTCAACTGAATTGTGAAAAGGTACTCTAAACATTCTTAAGGAAGACACTATTTTCTTGAAGTCATTCAGTATCTCTCAATCTTACCTCCTACTTTCCACATAAATACCCGAGAGTAGAGCTCTTTTTTTTTTTTTTTTGATTTCCACATGGAAAATAAAGAGTTCTTTGGTGAGGGCTGCATGATATTTTGCTCTGTGTGTATAGCAACTTATCGATAGGTGTAGAGAGCACGAGTGTGCACAGATGAGCACTGAAGAAACCAGACAGGCTAACCATGCAGGGTTTTATCCTCAATGGAAGAAATGAATTCCACCCCCTAACCCTGCAGAAGGCTGGAAGGAGATACTGTTACTCAGTTGGTGACCTTTGCTATCTGGACAGCCAGCCCTCAACCGAATCCCCAGCATGCATATTCCAGACACTCCCTCCACAGGTCTTTGTTTTTAGCTTTGTTTCTCAGTCAATAGAATACATCTTTAGGGAAGATGTCACATGAACTTTATAGTCCATAATCTATAATCTATCTTGGTCAAGGACCACATCAGATCCTAAGGCTTTAAGTTATACAATCCATCTTCATGGTATAAGGTATAGATCACATGTAGTTTGCAAAAGAGTTTCAGTGTAGTCACAACTTAAACCAAATTTTGCGTATGGGATTGAAAAATTGTTACCAGCAAACTTTTTCCAAAATTTAACTACACTCAATAATGTTTAAGGAAAACATGTCTGGTGTCAAACTCAAGAGGTTTGATATATTCTCGTCAAGTTGTAGTGAAGTGAGTTTCATTCTTAAAAATGTTTTTTTTTTTTCTGCAGGCCACAGTACTTGCTGGGAATCCCCACAGTTAGAAATCATGTCATTGGTATGCTCTTCTAAACAGTCATAGTATTGTTTTACCCTAAGTATGTGGTGTTTTGTGGTATTTTTTATGATAACTTACATATTTGGATGGTTTTTATTGAATGGTGGCCTGGTTAGGAATTATTAAGAAGTATGGGCTTTTTGCAGGATGTATAACTGGAATGGGATAACAGTGTTAAAAAGACCACTCCAAGCCCAATGTCTCTCTCTCTCTCTCTCTCTCTCTCTCTCTCTCTCTCTCTGTCTCTCTCTCTCTTGTGTAAATTCTCAGCTACTGTTCCAGAATCATCCCTGTCTACCTGTAACCATATTTCGCACCTATAACCCTCCAACTAAATATTTTCTTTAATAATATGCATTTGTTATGATTTCTTATCAAATCAATAGAAGAGTAACTAAAACAACTATTAAGTCTCAGGTTCTTGGTCACATTAATAATGTCAGGTATGAGTTCTATCACGTGGTGGGCTTTAAGATCAATTTTAAACAGTGGGTGAATACTCCCTAAACAAATTGTACCAGCTTGTTTTGTAGTTTAGTCACTTATATAGGTTACTAGATTTGTAACTGGACAATATTGATCGTTTTAATATGTCATAGGTATTTTTTCCTGAAGCGAAACAACATATTAGTTCATATATTATTTCTATGCATACTATATTTATAGTATTTATTATTATACTAATTTACAGGATAGTATATAATTATTTGAACTAATATTGTATAATGAGATACTAGAATCATGAACCAAGAGAACATCAAGACATAGAAGAGAACACAAATTGTCATATAAATTAATATGTTATCAGAAGACAAGTATAAATATATCCACTTCATATAAATTTTAAAGACTATATGCATCCAAGTGAGAATATGACAACATTGCTTCATAAATCATAAACACATACACTATGCTTACACAGCACTTGAATTAAACATGAAGAAAGCCTGGAGAAAGCATAAAGGTTACTCTTGCTATAGAATACAGTAAAAAATTTAGACACACAGCAGAATAGTTCTGGATGTACTTTCTTGAATTTAAAAACATGTTGGGAAGCTATGAAAAGTAGCTTTCTTTTTGTTTCCTCCTTTTGCTTCCTTTTCTCCTTTATCCTTTCCTTTCCTTGATGTGCTGAATATATTCTGATGATGTACTTTGCATGTAATAGACAAAAACAGTATTTAAAAAATGATATTAGATAGCTTATGAGTAGGAATTGCTAGAAATAAGCATTCAAGTCTATTGTATAGTGATGGGAATGGAATGCAGTTTATCATTCAAAGAGATATTTAGTTGATCATTTCTTTACAATTTCAAACTATTGCTTTAACTTTCTTTAGGACAATGTAATTAATAGATATTTTTTATGGAATTAAATAAGATAAGTAATTATGTATAGCTCTATACTGGTGTTGCTATGAACATATATATATGTTTAATTATTAAACTACTAAAAGAACATTGAATATTAATGTAATTCTTACTATCTCCCTTAAAATTTTATTAGGGATACTATACCATAATGCCTTTTAAATGTACATTAGCCACTGTGTAAGGTGTAAGCAGGGTTTTATGCCTTCACATTAATTGGTTACATTAAAATGTACATAATTATTAAACATATATTTATATTATTAGATTATTTTCTCTTAAAGTGTATTTTGTTTCTAGTTCTTTTTACTTTTTCTTATTTGTAGGTCCTGGAACTAATTAGAAAATAAGTGCTGCAATGAATCACTTCTTTTCTATCATAAAACTTTAATAATTGTTAAGGATTTAATAAGCATTATGATTTTAATCAATTTACAGTTTACCCATCTCGAAATTGTTATCAGATGTAAAATATAGCTTGATATTTGCTCAGATATTTAATTCATTTCTTTCCAAAGCAATAGCGGATAATTCTTTATGCACTGATCAAATGAGACTTTAGTATAACGCTAACAATTTTAGTCTATTACCATGCTTTAATTAATATTGTTTTGTGGGGGATTTTTCGTTGTTTGTTTTGGTTTTGGTCTTGGTTTTTGTTTTGGTTTTGGTTTTTTGAGACAGGGCTTCTCTGTAACTTTGGAGTCTGTCCTGGAACTAGCTCTTTTAGACCAAGCTGGCCTCAAACTCATGGAGATCCTCCTGCCTTTGCCTCCCAAATGCTGGGAGTAAAGGCATGTGCCAACACCACCTGGCTTAATATTGTTTTATAAGTTTTAGTTTTCTGTAAAGTCTCTCTCCTTATTGCTTTTATGCTTCAAAAACTTCTTCATTTTTCTTACATAGTTCTGAATCAGAATGACATATTATTTTCATTTTCAGTTACTTACATATATAAAAGTTGGATTTTAGTTCAGTTTGAATTTGAAACTATGCTTTACTTGAAGAAAAGTTTAGTTTTACCATTTATTCTTCACAAACAATTCATTCATAATACAAAGTATCTTTTAAGGCACCACTGTAAAGTTTCATGAACCTTCAAATATAGCTTTTATTCTATTAATTATGCAGCATAATTCTCATGATTTTACCTTGTGCCAAGTCTTTAAAACAGCATTTAATGATCACAACCCTCTGGTATGTAAATTGTTAACAATATAGCATTTGGGACTGTGAACAAACACAATACAAAGGTGTTGAGATCATCTAAGATCACTGCTGCTGTGATAGAAAGTGACTGGTATGCGTTTGTTCCTAAGCATCACCTAAAAACAGTTTGCTGCATTAAATTACATATTCAGTGATAGATATTTTGTTTTATGCATTTTAGTTTGTTATTTTATTATTTTTGTTCAACATATATCTACATATTTATGGGGCTTGAGATGATAATTGACTATATGTAATCTATTTGTAGTAATCAATTCAGGCTAATTAACACTTTCTCTCCGTAAATATTTTTCTTATATTTGTATTAGAAGCCTATGAACTTCTTATTCTGGCATTTTTTAGAATACAGTTAAAGACACACTAGTATAACTTTATTCTACCTTCTCTAGACCACTGGCATCTATATTCAAAGGTTTATCCTGTCATGGATCACAATATTTTAAATTAACAACATCATTTCTGAAATCCTATAAACTTTTTTCTCAGATTAGTTCTTAAAAACACAAAACAGTAACTATTTATGTAGTATATACATTGCTCTGGGTACTGAGTGTTATATAAAGATGATTTAACACATCCAAGAGGACTTTATGCACATATTATGCCCTTTTCATAAGTGATATTAGTATCTGAAGATCTTGGCATGAAACCAAACCTCTGGGGAAAACAAGTATAAGATGTACAATTTATTTATCAATATAGATTTATAATTAGGTTCACTAATTTGTGATAATATTCTAATCGTTTGGAAACAAATATTAAAATATTTTTTTATGTGTACATTGAGTTCACATAGCCAATAACTGACAATTGCCTGTGTTAAATGTGCTATCTTTGATCTTTTATTCTTATGAATATGTTCCCCTCAAAGCTATATTTTGAAAACCTTACCCTTATTAGTTGCTAAACTGTCTGTGGTGACTTGAAAGAACAATGTTCTCCATAATCTCAGGCAGTTGAACAGTGGGACCCCATTGGTATTGGTGATGAAATCTATAGGAATCAAAGTCTTGCTGGAGAAATATTGTCATTGAGTTTGTGATTAGAGAGTAGAAAACATCACCTTACTTATAATATACTCTCTGAGCTTCCTGAGAGTAATTAGAAATATGATCAGCCAGGTTCCCTCCCTGAGGTAGGGCAATAGTGCAAGCACAAGCAAGAACATGCAAACTCACAATGAATAAGCAAAATGGGCCAAAGAAACCTGCCAGCAGACCAAAAGCATGGTAACTAATGGTGTGCACTCCTAGCCAATCAAAGCACGCCAGCAGCAACTTCCAATTCAAAAGGCCCAAGCAAAAATGTTCCTGCAGCAGCTTAATTTCCTTAACCCCATAAAAACCCATGACCCTTTCACAATAAAGAACCTTTACATTGGAGTCTTTTGGAATATATCGCTTTAGGTATTGAGTTTCTCCATGTTTTCTCACCTACCTCCAGCCCCCTGGAAATGGTGATTACAGGCAGCAGCAATCAAGACTGCAAAAACTACAACTGGCTCCCAACTCAATGGACCTTCTCCTTTTGCTCACATTTTGGGTCCTCCTTACCCTCTTTTGGGCATTTTTCTTTCTTGCTTGCTGCCCCACTGCTTTCCCTATATGTAGACCCATATTTCTATATGACACAAGAGCCATAAGCCCCGTCTGAGTTGGTCATGAACTCTGCAGACAAGCTGTCTCTGTTTAACAATAGCCAGGATGTGCTGCTCCTAATTTCTTTTGTTATAAATGTAGATCATCTGAGAAGAAATGTTGGCTGAAGCTAATGACTTAAGAGTCAGGAGATTTGGTGCTTCCTTCCTTTGTAATTTGGAGGAAGTCTTATAGAGATGTTAATTCATGACATATGTGACAGCTAGCATACAGATGCTGACATGACAGAAGGCCATTCACCTGGTTACCTAGGATACGAGTCTAATGTGCTTTCCCGCTCAATTTATGTGATGATATATAAGGTGTTTGGAGAATAAAGAGGAGTTCTTCGAGGGAGATCTTGCCCTTCCATGACGACCATGTAAGTTGTGTCTGATTATTCCTCGTGACTCCGTTCCAGTCCAGTTAGAAAAAAGAATTATCTGTGTTGGACCCACATGGGCTTCAACACCCATTGACCCCTATTTTCATTTTCAAAACCCTTGGTGGGTTGGGCTTTCTTTACTATCCCTACATTTTATTTTCTTTCCATTGTTTGTCTCCCTGGTTCTTCAAGGCACCTCCACACAAGGGCTAACCACCCAGGAGGTAGAATCAATAAAGGACCCTCTGACTGGTTCTTTTAGCCCAGAGACATTGTATGAGCATACAGCTATGTCCTAACAAACCATGGAAGTTCCATAAGCAACACACTTGGTCCATGAACACTACTTTCCTTTTCCCTTCCATCCTTGTTTTCACAATGACTCCCTCGCAGTCTGAAAAGAGTAACATATGACTTTTGCCCAGGTCCTCTCTTCAGTATTGTCTGAAGGCTCTCTTGCTTTATGAGGAGTCCCAACCAATCTCCTGAGTGTGGACTGTTTAACTTCCTTTCCTAGTCTCTCTTCTCAACTAATTTGATAACATAAAAACCTATTAAAGGCCATTAGAGAGGTGGTTACTGTGATTGAATCCCCTTTCACTTCTGGAACTGGAATGTTCTCCTCAGACGGCAGCTACTTCCACTAGTTTGACCCTTTCCTCTATACCCTGACATGGGCAACCTTGTGTAAAGATGTTTTCCCACCCTTTGGAGGCCCCTCCACCATAGCCTCAATTCTCAACATGGGAATGCAATTGAGCCTCCACATAAGCCTTCCCGCTCCATGTCCACCAAGGTTCCTCACCCCATTGAGACTGTCTATCATTGGGACAATATTCATCCTTCTACCCCTAAGGAGGCTGGAAGTAGGCTCATGGCAATGTCACCTGTCCCTAAATCTCCACCTCAACATGACCTACAATTGCCTCCTACCAACAGCTGTCAACCTCAACCTAAATATCTGTCTTCCCACTCAATGTGGGCCTCTATGCCACTGCTCAACCATGTGTCCCTACTGCACTTACTGAATTGGCCTTAATTATAAAGACAGTTAATGAGTCCAGTCCTAATTCCCTCATTTTGAGCAGGTACTCAGACAATGGGCCTTGAACTTCAAATCCATTTCTTTTGGTACAACAAATTAAAGGCCATTTTTGACACCTCAGCTTTCCTCCAGTGGCACTCAGCCTATGATGATGTAACAGAGACCCAAGCCCATACAAAGTTATACTTTGAACTTAATGTCACCCTAGACAGACCTACTGGCCATGGACAATACACTGATCCTGTATTACAATCCATGATTGGCCTGCATGCCCACTGTCAACAAGTGTCTGGCCTAGCTTTCAAGGCCCTCTAACTTCATATTCTGCAATAGTGTAGACTATTCTGCAATTTTGTCCAGAAGGCTGTGAAATCATTTCCTGAATTTTTGACCCATGTCACGAATGCTGTTGAAAAATATGTCTCATTTGGCCCTACCAAGCATATCCCTATTAATCAGTTAATCTTGGAGGGGCTCAACACCATCACCTATAATGCCACCATCCCTGTTAGAAATGAGGACATCCATAAGTGGGTCTTAGCCGCCCATGATATTGACACACAGAATGGGCCCATTTCTGCCCTTATGGCTTCCATCAATGCCTTGGTTAATGCCAAACTTGACATGGATGATAATTCTTCCTTTCCAGACTGTACTGGCAGGCCATGTGGACAGTTTGGCGACTTAGTAGGGATTGTGCCAGGACTTATCCAAAGGCCAAATCCCTTAAATGCCAAAAGGGCTACTACTGGGCACAAGACTGTAAAAGTTTCCAACAATACCTTTAAACTCAAAATGGGACAACTCTCAGACTGGCAAGGAAACTGACCTATAGAACCCCAAAGTCTATTGGACCCTCCCCATTTTTCTTCACTTTCCCATGATGACTGTTTTTCTAGATGGCAAACTCATTAAGGGATTGGTAGATGCTGCAAGTGATGCCATCATCATCTCACTCAATGATGCCAAAGCTTTGTCACATTGGAAGCTCAAGGATGGCCCCACCATTACTGGGATGAGTGGCAACTCTACAAATAAAGCCACTGTTAGCCCAGTTCATTGGAAGGACCTAGATGGTAACCAAGGCAGATTCCACCCAATTTCACGGATGCCACCTCTGCACCCTGTGGGGATGGGGTCTTCTGAAAGAAATGGGTGCTTTCCTTAGTACTGATAACAAGGCATTTTATGAGGGTATAATGTCACATGACATTACTGGCAAATCAGACAGCAGCCCTGTTACCCTCACTATACCCCCAATTCTAAGGGCCACAGATCATTATTCTAATACAGTAATCCCAAAGCCTTAAATTGCCTCACAAACAAAACAGTATGGATGGATCAGTGGCCTATTATGGATCTCAATTTATCAACTTTAAAATATTTGGTTAAGAGCAACTTTCCCTTGGTATTATTGAACCATAGCAGGTCCAATACTCCAATATATGTTATTAAGAAAAAGTCAGGAAAATAACATCTGTTACAAGACTTGAAAAAAATTAATGCACAAGTGGAAAAAATGGGGTCCCACTAGGCAGGTTTGCTGTACCTGGGTGCTGTCCCCCCAGGATGGCAGGTTTTAGTAGTAGACATTAAAGACTGTGTTTTTATCAATACTGCTGGTGCCATAAGATGAAGAGTGCTTAACCTTTACAATTTAGAAGCCTCATGTAAACAAACCTGCACATTACCAAAGGAAAGTCTTCCCACAAGCCATAAAAAAAGTCCCATAATTTGTCAAATATATGTGCAACAAGTCCTAAAATATATTCCTAATGACATATTGGTAATCTGCTATATGAATGATATATTGACCCACTCATACCCAAAAGGGTTTAAAAAAATTCTACCCCAAACATAAGCTAATTTAAAGACTCTCCATCTTCACATAGCCTCAGAAAAAATACAGTGAATGCCCCCCTCTCTTTTCGGGGGGTACCAGATCAGTCAGAAAATATGTCTTCTCAGTGTCTCCATTGAACCGTGACCAAGGTATTCTTATGTTAAACTCCAGGAGTTATTTGCCACTGTTAATTGGCTCAAACAATTTCTCCCTATTTCTGATTAGGAAATGAGAAGTTTATTTTCCTTTTTAACTTCTTTTTTATTGATTTTTTAATCCTGCCTCTCCCCTCCCTCCTTCAATCCTCTTCCAAGGTCTTCATGCTCCCAATTTACTCAGGAGATCTTGTCTTTATCTACTTCCCAGATAGATTAGATCTATATATGTTGATTTTAGTGTCCTCATTGTTATCTAAGTTCTCTGGGATTGTGATTTGTAGGCTGGTTTTATTTGTATGTTTAAAAATTACTTATGAATGAGTAGTACATGTGATAATTGTCCTTCTGTGACTTGGTTACGTCACTCAAAATGATGTTTTCTATTTCCATCCATTTTCCTGCAAAATTCAAGATGACATTATTTTTTTTTCTGCTTTGTAGTACTCCATTGTGTTAATGTATCATATTTTCCTTATCCATTCTTTGGTTGAGGGGAATTTAGCTTGTTTCCTGGTTCTGTCTATGACAAGCAATGCTGCTAGGAACATAGTTGAGCACGTGTCCTTACTGCACGATTGAGCATCCTTTGGATATATACCCAAAAGTGGTATTACTGGGTCTTGAGGAAAATTGTTTCCTAATTTTCTGGGAAATCACCACAATGACATCCAAAGGGGATGTACCAGCTTGCATTCCCACCAGCAATGCAGAAGTGTTCCCTTTACCCCACGGTTTGTTTTCTTTACTGGAAGGCCATTCTTCCCCTTTTGATGTTGTAATCTTGATAGAGGAAGCTAACAAATTAGACAAAGCTTGGCCAACTTGCATATTCTGCCTCCCTACAATAGTATGATCTAAATGTTCCATTAATGGTGCTTGTTCTACAGATAGAAAGCAGAGTCCTGGGTGTGCTCTGGTAATCTGACACTTTAATGTGGATACATTTATCTCAGAATTTCAGTGCCTTATCTCCAAATTTGATATAGTCTTCATTATTTTCTGCAAAGCACAAATGATTGCATAAAAAAAAAAACTTGTATTGGAGCCAGACAAAATCATACTCCCCTTGTCAATACAAGATACTCAGTCCTTTGGAAAGACTATTTCAATTTTCAGCAAATGATCACATGTTTTCCTGGCATGCTGAATAATCATTTCCCTCAGGACAGACAACTCTCTTGCCTCCCCCTTTTAGAGTTAAAGGCAAAAGTTATGGCAGACCATCAACAATTCCACCCCCACCCCAGGCCACTGTAGCCTTTATAGATGCCAATAAAAGTAATCTGGGGCTAATAAAAATGTGAGTTAATAAGGAAAAGGCCTATATCTAACAGAATGTTGGATCAGTCCAACTAGGGGAGTTATTGGCGGTCCTTAAGGTATTGGTAATTGAAGTCAAATTGAATAAAATAATCCCACACTAGCCCAGAATTGAGTATAATAAAGGTGTTCTGTATTTAATGGGAACTTACAGATCACAGGCCTCTGTATGTACCAGGAACAGGAACTGAAACCAGCATCCAGGTGTGAAAGAGAAGACAGAGAGAGCAAGTGGGCAGGCCCATGCCTTTTTGGTACCTAAGGTCACTCCCAACTTGGTTTAGACTCTCAGAGGCCATTGGCTGAAGGAGACACCAAAGATTCTCCACTTGAAGCTTGTTTACTTCTTTGCAAAATTAACTTTTGGACAAGAAACTGCCCATGCCTCTACCACTGACAAAATACATAGTTCCTGGACTGAACATGAAGAAAAAAAAGTACTGCCTAACCTTGCCAAGACAGAATAAAATGGTTTTAAAATTCTTCCTTCCTCTAAAATGGTCTCTCAGTTAATCTAGGCATTAGCTAAAGTTGGTTGCTCCAACATTGCAAATGAGACTTTGGGTGATTGCTCAGGTAGCTAGTTGTTTTTTATCATCTAGTGCATATTTTGGAAGCTGCTGGATTGCACTTCCTGCCTACTCAAGTAATATTATCTCCCTTCTGCTGGCTTTGATTGGGTTAAAGACTACATAGCCATAGTTACTTTCCTCTTATGACTTAGCCAAGACATTTCTAATTCAAGACTTAGACTCCTCAAAATAATATATATATGTATATATATATATATATATATATATATATATATATATATATATAGTTTATGCTGGCTATAATTCTAACTTTTATATTACTCTGTCTTTGCTGTATATAGTTTTGTATTGGGTTTGAAGCTCTCAAAGCGGGGAGGTAATGGGGACCCTCCTTCAGCCAATGACTTTTGAGAGGCTGGGCCAGGTTTGTCATGGCCTTGGATACCAAAAAGGCACAGGCCCATCTGCTCTCTTTTCTCTCTCACCTGAATGCTGAGTTCAGTTTCTGTTTCTGGTTCATACAGGGGCCTGTGATCTGTGAGTTCCTATAAGTAAATAATTAAAAAAAATGTTTATTATACTCAATTCTGAGTTAGTATAGGATTATTTTATTCATGTTCCCCTTCAGGAAATGACCCAACCAGGATCCATAAATATTTTCTCAGATAGCCACTATGTTACATACACATGCAAAATACTATCTTTAGCAAAATTAAAATTCCAAAATGATTCCATTTCTGTTTTTAAATATTTATTTATTTATTATGCATACAATATTGTCTGCCCAGAAGAGGGCACCGGACCTCATTACAGATGGTTGTGAGCCACCATGTGGTTGCTGGGAATTGAACTCAGGACCTTTGGAAAATCAGGCAATGCTCTTAACCTCTGAGCCATCTCTCCAGCCCCAATGATTCTATTTCTAAAACCATTCAAACTATTGATTACTCATTGTAGTCCAAAGGACATGCCAGGCACATATCCCATATCAGACTGCTTATGGGACTGCCAGGATGATAGCCATAGTTAACCACAGAGTAGACAACCTATTTATGACTATAACAGCATTCTTGCCTTTGCTGGAAAAGGCTAGGTTTTTCCATAAGCAATTTCCTTTATCCCCTCAAAATTTGCACAAGCTTTTACAGTTGTAAACAATTAACTAGAACTTGCACCACATGTGCCCCATTGGTCCTGTTGAAACTTCTGAAAGCAGGTGTAAAACCCAAAGGATTGGTTCCAAAAGCACTTTGGCAGATGGATGTCCCTAAGTATACCCCCTTTGGGGTGCTTAAGTATAGACATGTAATTATTGACACCCATTCCTCTTTGTGTAAGCTTTGTCCCAAACTGGAGAAGTTCTCATAAGCTATCAAGGCATTAAAGACAGTCATGTTGTCTACAGGGTTCTCTGAGCAGTAAAAATTGACAATTGTCCAGCATATTCCTCTCAGACCTTTAGTCTTCTCACAAATCTAGGAAATCAAACCTGTAGTCCCAAGGCAAATAAACTGTTCCCTAAAGGGAGACTTGGCCAAGGTTCGCCGGTAGGATTTGCTGAAGGAGGCAGAGGCAGAAGGATCACGAGTTTGAGGCCAGCCTGGGCTACACAAGGTTTCTTCAGAAAATGAAAAGGATCCTCACGAAGCATTTGTGGAGATCTCCAAAAGAAATTTCTTGGCCTTTGATGAGGAGGGCCTTAGCTCTGCTTATAAATTCTTGGCTTGCCTACCCAGGGAAACACCACTCCCATTAGTAAGACAAAGGGATACTCTAACTAATGTCTGGCAACAATCTGCCCAACTGTTAACAAGAGCACTAGGTAATGCTTGTGTGTTTCCACAGAACAAAACCAAATTTTCCAAGACAAGGAAAACATCCTATGATAAAGCTATTATCCTTTGAAAATTTCACTGCCCATATTCTGGGATCATTGTATTTCTCATATCTTGTTGTTTATTGTTATGAGAAAGGAAATTTATTCATTGGATGAGAACACCTTGGGCTAATGATTCAATGAATCCTAAAAAAAATTCCCACAGAAATCCTGTTCAGGTCAATAGGCTCATGTTTGGCAACTGGCCTCTCTGAAAATCATGCTTGCATGGACTTCAGACCCCTCCTAATCTTATGAGGAGGCAATTACCATAATGGAATGTTTAAGAGCAATAAATCATTTGAGGACTCTCTGTCCAAATAACACCAAAATCAAGTTTTACTTTAAAAGTCACATAGTCTGTGTCAAGTCCCCTTGTTCCTTTTACTATGCTTGTGTAACAGAAGTAGGCTGCATAACTAGCTTCTGCATGCTGGGTGCCTTCTATAATCCTAAAGAAGTGTCTCCTGTGGTTCTAGCATATATTCCTGCATTCTTATGGGTGCCTGCTGTCAATATTATCCATTATCACAAGGTAGAGCTTGTGAGTCCCACTAGAATAAAGAAACACTTTGGATAACTGCAACAATCACCACAATCATCTTGTTTATAGTAACTGGAGGAATAACTACTATGGACTATCTTATTAAAACAGGAGCCACGGCCAATGTCTTAAACACAGCCATAGGACAATTAGTGACAGCCCTTAGCACACAACAGTTAATTAATGATCAGTTTCAATGACTCATTATGGATTTACAGGAACCAATTGATTTATTAGATGAAGAAATACAAACCTTTCACTATATGATAAGGGTCAGTTGTGGTCCTTGATTTCAGTCCTTTTGCTTAACTCCATATTGAGTTTCTGCCTTGTTGTTGGCCAGACAACAACTAACAGATAGCTTATTTGATGGAGGAGGGTCATCTGTCTATCTGTTGCTTTCATTGGTTAATTAATAAAGAAAACTGCCTGGCCTGATAGGGCAGAATTTAGATAGGTGGAGTAGACAGAACAGAATGCTGGGAGAAAGAAGCAGATTCATGCAGATGCCATAGCTCTCCTCTCCAAGATGGAATGCAGGTTAAAATCTTCCTGGTAAGCCGTCAACTCATGGTGCTACACAGATTATTAAAAATGGGTTAATCAAGATGTGAGAAATAGCCAATAAGAGGCTGAAATTAATGGGTCAGGCAGTGTATAAATGAATACAGTTTGTGTGTTGTTATTTCTGGTGCTAAGCTAGCCAGGCAGGAGCCAGGTGGGACAAAAAGCAGGCCCACTTCCCTACTACACATATTCGCATCATGTAATCAAAAGTTTGTTAATCTAATACAACTTAACTCAACATGGATCCCTCCATTGGACCTATCTACTACATTATTTGGTCAATTATGGGATCCTTGCTAGATCCCTCTAAACCTGCAAGCTTAGGAGTGGTGATGGTGGCTCTAATATTTCTCCTACAGCTATGATTCTGAGAAGAGTGGGTGAACAAGGCAACACTCCAGGTGTTAATGGCTATGGCGCATGCTGGACCAAAACCTCCAGGGGAAGTGGTCCATGTTTTGCTAATGCAAATAAAAGAGACCATTTAAATCCTTAGTTCTCCTAAAAGTCTCTCTTTGCTTCTGACTTCTTGGGACCTTCCAGGGATCCAATTCTTTGAGGACTTGCAGTTAAAGATGCCAATATATATATATATATATATATATATATATATATATATATATATAGTCATCCTTCTGGATATTAACCGTCATCAGGCAATGAAAGGAGACAGAGACAGAGACCCGCATTGGAGCACCGGACTGAAACCCCAAGGTCCAAATCAGGAGCAGAAGGAGAGAGAGCAAGAGCAAGGAACTCAGGACCGCGAGGGGTACACCCACACACTGAGACAATGGGGATGTTCTATCCGGAACTCACCAAGGCCAGCTGGACTGGGTCTGAAAAAGCATGGGATAAAAACGGACGCACTGAACATAGCGGACAATGAGGACTACTGAGAAGTCAAGAACAATGGCACTGGGTTTTGATCCTACTGCATGTACTGGCTTTGTGGGAGCCTAGGCTGTTTGGATGTTCACCTTACTAGACCTGGAAGGAGGTGGGAGGTCCTTGGACTCCCCACAGGGCAGGGAACCCTGACTGCTCTTCGGGCTGATGAGAGAGGGGGAGTTGATTCGGGGAGGGGGAGGGAAATGGGAGGCGGTGGCGGGGAGGAGACAGAAATCTTCAATAAATAAATGAATAATAAAATGTATAATAGATGAAGCTTATCTACATATATACACAAAAAAGGAGCCAGTCCAGCAGGTCAGCATAAGACAGGCACAGCCCCAAATGTTTTGGGGTCCCCAAGGTGGGTTTATAAAAATCTATAACTCCCACTAGGTTACCCAAAAAAGTAAAATAAAATAAAATGGCTAAAATAAGGCAAAGGAATAATGCAAGCACAAGAAACTGCATACAAGCTCGCAATAAATAAGCAAAATTGTCCCAAACAACCTATCAGTGGACCAAAAGCATGGTAACTAATGATATGAACTCCTATCCAGTCACAGCATGCCAGTAGTGAGTACCAGTTTCAAAAGGACCAAGCAAAAACATTCTTGTGGCAATTTAATTCTCTAACCCCATAAAAAAAAAAAGCCCCGACCCTTTTACAATAAAGAGCCTTTACACTGGAATCTTTGAGAGTCTATATCATTGCCTCTGAATCTTCTAACAACCTGACCCCCAGGAATTGAGAATTGCACAACAGGCAGCAGTAACAAACCTACAAAACAACTACACTTCCCCAGCCTCCTGATGTCATGCCTTTCTCACCATTATAGACCCACCCCCTTCCACAAATGTATGCTAAAATAAACTTGTTTATTTTGCTTTGGGGTCATGGTATTTTAAGTAGAGTAATAGAAGTGTAACTAATACAGGGATATTGCCATGGGCCAATGCAGAGGAGCAGTGAGTAGTGATTGAAGTTTCAGGTTGTCAGTCTACCAGAAGGAAATCCTGTGATGGACCAATCCAATTAGGCAAGGCCACAGGATTATAGACCCTCGAGTGTCTTTAACTTCTGTGTGCCCTTACATGTTTGTTGTGACTCACTTTCTTTGGTGTCTAGCATGATGTGGATGGCTGTCCACTGACTGTAATATAGTGTGTTTATCTCTTGGAACATCCTGTTCTACTGGGCATTTTTGTCTATGGAGTGTCAAGAAGATGACCTCCCCCCACCCTTAGCTGTACTACCTAATTTGTTAATAATAATGAAAGATTATACAGAGTTTTGATGATTAAAAGTAAACACAAGGATATGTTTTATAGTCAGGGTCTATAAGTCTCATCTAAGGAATTGCATGGATTGTATCTCAAGTTAATGACTAACAATTGAGTCTCAGTTATTTTAAATTCATTTAATCTTAATGTTGGGAGATGTGTTCACAGGTCTTAGAGTGCATCACAGCTGAAACAAAGCTTTGAAAATAAAACAATGTTAGGCTAAGATTTTTTTGTTAAATAATTTTGAAGTGAAAAACCAAAGAATGTCTAAAGGTTTAGAAAGGCACATGGTTGAATGCGGAACTCTTTCAGGTCAGGGAACAAGAACAAAGCAGCCCAATCATTACTGGATGACCTACTCTTCTTGCTAAGTTTGGTTGATGATCAAAGGTGGTGATTAATTTCTTATACCCTTTATGTCCTCAATCTCCTTATATAAAATTTTATTAATGAATGGGTAGGTACCTTAAAAATTTCAGTAGAGCTGACTGCTTCTTTCTCGATAAAAAACGTTTAGGTTTGTGACTCCTTTAAGATTTCTTATAAGGTTACCTTTTAAAATAAGTAATAAAGTAATTGGCCCTTTCTTTGTAACTGCAAAATGCAGCCTGCCAGTAAAAGACCTGACAGAAACACCTTGCTTGTCAAATGCTTAATCTGTAACAAGTTGCTTGGGTATGAACATATGTGGGTTCTTGGGATAATTTATTTTTCACTTGTAATACATAAAATCTTTAATAAAACGTGTTTTTACCTATAATCATTGATCTGAGAAATGGAATGCAACTCTTTGACTCCTGTATTGCCAGGATGATTATGTTGAGGTATAAAGGCTGTAAAACAGCATGAGATAAGAAAGAGAGATTAAAAAGAGAAAAAAGAAGAAAACATCAAGAGAGTTTGTATCTTTTACCCCAACTCCCTTCAGATAGAATTTTAGCTTTGCTGACTCCATGGATTCCTGTAAATGCCCTGTGCTGCTGGAGTCTACCAGACACTGGTAGAATATTATTTTTAAATAATATTTGAAGCTATCAAATTTGATTTAATTTATGTTAGCTTGAGATAAATTCTCTTTGACAGGAATTTAGAAGGAAAGAAATCCATGACACGGGAAAAAATGCATGTGAATTAAACAAATATTTACTTAAGAGGAGCAACAGCCTTGTGCAAATGGAATCACTGTTTATATATGTATTGTACTATCCAAAGAATTCCTGGTCGAGAATTATTCATAAAGGATATGGGATGATGTCCCTTATGGCAGTTTCCCAGGCAGTACAGTAATTATAAAACTTGTTGATTAGATTGATAAACACAGAAATATAAAACATTATATTTTATTCTAGTTTACATCATTTCAACAGCCAAAGAAGTTAAAATAAATAATTTGTGTGTTATCTCTGAGATTTTAAATTGATTTTAGAATATTCATACAACTCTATTATCTGTGAAACAAATTAAACCTATGTAGTTTCTAAATTTTAGTTGTGCAAATGAATATATTTATACTACAATTTCTAATTTTGGCTACCATAATACTGGTTAAAATTTCCTTTGTAATCACAATATTGATATTTCTAGTCTTTCACAGTCTAAATTTTGTTGCCAAGTATATTATTAGACCACATAAATGTTTATAAGGAGTATGTTTTTTTGTTTTGTTTTGTTGGGTTTTTTTGAAACAGAGTTTCTCTGTACCTTTGGAGCCTATCCTGGAACTAACTCTTGTAGACCAGGCTGGCCTCAAACAAACAGAGATCTCCCTGTCTCTGCTGCTTGAGTGCTGGGATTAAAGGCATGCACCATCACTTCCCAGTTTATAAGGAGTATATTTTAATCATGTGTGCATGTGTGTGGGTTTGTGTGTGTTTGTGTAAATGAAAGGGAGAGAGATAAAAACAGAGACAGAGAACATAGAGACATAGAAACAGAGAGATGTTTGTATCAAATACAGCCCTCACTTCAAAAGGAATAAGGAATATATTATTCTAGAGCCCAGAGACACAGAATTTTAATTACTCCAATGGCAATGTCCCAATATGGAAATGTAGGCGGCGTAATAACCAGGCTAGTTTAATATGAAACAGCAAATTTTAATGAAGGAATAGCTTACAACACCAGGGATCTAGCGATGAGCAGGAGATACAAAAATGAGAGTGGTGGGGCTCACGCCCACCAGATTTATATGTAAACATTAGCCCAAGGAGAACAGGCCCTCTAATGGGCTGGACTAACCCTACATCTCCCCCTTTTGTCTAAATAAGACAGAACTAAACCAAATACAACTATATACAATAGTAACAAATAAGAAATATAACAAACAATATTGAGCAAGAAACATATAACAAAAGTTTTGCTAAACATTCTATCTCAAGGAGTCTAAATAATATAGAGAGTAACTACAATTATATAATCTTCAACTCCATCAAAGATCTGAGAAGGGAATTAATATTACTTAACAAATGAGAGATATCCAAAATGTGCAACAAATGACAGAGACAACTGACTACCTAGGCAATCACCCAAAGTCTCGTTTGCAATGTTGATTCAACCAACTTTGGCTAAGGCCTAACATAACTGACATATCATTATTAAAGCTAAGGAACTTTCTTGGAACTATCCTACCCTGTCTTGGCAAGATAAGACAATCCTGTTTCATCCACTTATGGATATTCTGTATCTTTTTCAGTAGTTGAGGTATGGGCTTTTCTTAACCTAAAGGCCAGTTTTGCCAAGAAGACAAGCTCCCAGTGGAGTGAGTGTCTTTGGTGCTCAATGTTCTCTCGGGAGTAGAATGGTGTTGCCAGGAGTAATTGTGTCTCGTTGGCACAGAATTCTAGGTTAGATTAAAGGCCATTTTCTACAGCTCTTCATAGAGGCTGAAGATTGTACTATCTATACTAAACATAATCTCTATCTAAAAGACCTGATTAACCTAAAAATAAATGACAAACATATAATTCTCAATACCTCTCTAACTTGAAGACTAAGAGAATAAAAAACTGTGCAATATATGAAGACAATGATCTTCAACTGTAAACAATGTCATTACATATCAAATGTAAACAATGTTATTATATAAATAATATCAGAGGTAGAAATGTACATTGTAATATGGTAAATGTATCAATACAATATAGACAAAGTTATAAGCATACTCTTATACAAAAATAGAGGTAGGAACACTCACATTCAATATTCAATATATCAAAATACAAGAAACAGTACCAATAGAATTTTCTAAAAACAGCAATTCACAAATAGCAATCATCCCATCAAACCAGTTAATCCCCCTTTTTTTTTTAAACTTTTTAAAATTTATTTATTTAACTTTATTATGTTTGTTGGTGTGAAGGTGTCAGATCTCATGGAACTGCATTTTCAGACAGTTGTGAGCTGCCATGTGGGTGCTGGGAATCGAACCCGGGGCCTCTGGAAGAACAGTCAGTGCTCTTAACCGCTGAGCCATCTCTCCAGCCCCATTCCCCCCCCCTTTTATTTAATATACCCCTAATTCCATAAAATATCTCCCCATCCCCTCAACCCTAAACCAACCACTAAATGATGTCCCTAACCCTGAGGGCAAACTCTGTTGGGAGAGGGGACGTCGTCCTCTTAGACTGCTTCTATCTGACATGGGGGTGATGTTCTTCTTAGGGGCCCCTGTGAAAACAAATGATGGTAAAATTTCCAAATTAACCTTTGACCTAAGAAAATAGTAACTAGTCTCTGAGCATTTTGAGGTCCAGCCAGAGTGTTGTCAAAACTGTGCACCATTTGAAATTGTCTCGTGCAGTTAGTACCAAAAAACAGGTCTAATTTTAGCGCTTAAAAAATATTCATGACGTCAAAATAACAAGATTAAGTTGATGTCGTGGGGCCCCATCTTCATCCTGGAAACTTCAAAGATTACTCTAGGAAAAGTTGTTTTTTGTTATGGGAAATTTAAACATTAACAACAAAGACATATACTGACATATAAAGAAAGACACAGATATGAGGAAAGGCAAAGAAATTTTATCAAGTATATAATTATTCTTAGTCTGTCCCATTTCATGGCTCCTGACCTGAGACAGAAACTCTGAAATATCTCTTACCAACAGGCTTGGGATTGAAGAGGGACTATCCCATAGTCCAACTCCAAAACCAGCTCTAAATATTAATAAAGAAATATTTGATAAGACATATGTATATATATATATATAATACTTACATTACATATATGGTTTTATAGTCGATCCTTAGTAGGTCGTAACTATTTCCATCATCAGTAATTAAATATTCAGGGTCACTTAAATTCTTTGAAGACGAGTATTTTCCGGTGGAAATAAGAAAAGAACCCTGCCCCCAACCTATCTCTAAACCTTACCCTCAGTATGATCGCCATCCTTGTGAATGAATTGTTATTTATCTTTTTCAAGTGGCTTCTCTTCTTCAAATCAAACCTTTATTAATTTTGACAGTATCCACAATTTTTCCTCACCTGTGGAGACAAGAGCAAAACCCCTTCCCCAACGCAGCACATCTCCTGGCTTCCATGGTGAGGTCACCACATCCATGAAATAAACTGATTGATTTAGTTCAGTAAACTTTTCCATTATCCCATGTCTTTCTGCAGCCGTTGTTCCCTTCTCATTAGCGTTGAGAAAATTCAAGGTTAACAAAGTATTATGTAACTTATTCTGGGGGTGTTTTCCATCCCTTTCTGTTTGTTCAACATATCCTTTATAGTTTGATTTGATCTTTCTGACTGTTTGACCCGTAGGATTGTATGGTATACCTGTAACATGCTTGATATTGTAATAATCAAAAAACCGTTTCATTTTCCTAGAGACATAAACATGACCATTATCTGTCTTTATTTGTGTAGGTATACCCATGATAGCCATGACTTCTAATGAATGAGTGATTACTGAATCAGCTTTTTTTCTGAACTTAAAGCAGTTGCCCACTGAAAGCCTGAATAAGTGTCAATGGTGTGATGAAGATATTTTAATTTGCCAAATTCTGCAAAGTGGAACACTTCCATCTGCCAAATTTCATTCCTTTGGGTGCCCTTTGCATTAGCCCCTGAAGGCAGTGGCATTTGGTTATAGAAAGAGTAAGTAGGGCATTTCTTTACAATCTCCTTAGCATGTTGCCATGTAATAGAAAACTCTTTCTTCAAAGCTTTGCTATTAACATGCTGTTTTTTATGAAATACAGAGGCTTGTAGCACACTACCCATCAATAATTGATGAATTTCTGTATTACTTTGTGCTAGAGGACCTAGCAGATCCATATGGGATTGGATGTGTGTTATATACATAGGACAAAGCCTGTTCCTGATAAAATCTTGTACCTGGATAAACAATGAGGTTAGTTCTGTATCATCAGGGATAAATTCAGCAGTTTCAATATATAAAATAACTCTTTCTGCATATTGTGAATCAGTAACTATATTAATAGGTTCTATAAAATCCCTTAGCACCATAAGAATGGCATATAATTCTGCCTTCTGGACAAAATCATAAGGACTTTGTTCCACCTTACCCAAATCTTCTGATTTGTAACCTGCCTTCCCTGATTTATTGGCATCAGTATAAAATGTATGGGCTCTGGTTATTGGAGCATCATGGACGATTCAAGGAAGGATCCAAGAAGTTCTCTATATGAAGTTAAGCCTCTTGCTTTTTGGATAATTGTTGTTAATGTCTCCCAAAAAAATTAGCACAAGCTCTTTGCCATGGTTTATTATCTTCCCATAATTTCTTTAGTTCATCGGCAGTGAAAGGCACTATAATTTCTGCTGGGTCTATGCCTGCTAGTTGACGAAGTCTCAACTTGCCTTTTATAATTAACTCAGAGACTTTTTCCACGTAAGTTTTCAGTTTATTACTTGGTTTATGTGCTAAAAAGATCCATTCCAAGATAATATCATTTCTCTGAATTAAAACTCCTATAGGAGAAATTTTTGATGGTAGTATGAAGAGAATACAATCGAGTTCTGGATTCACTCTGTCAACATATGCCTATTGTAATTTTTCCTCAATCATTGTCAGTTCCTTTTCTGCTTCAGCTGTTAATTCTCTGGGACTGTTCAAATCTTTATCACCATCCAAGGTTTTGTTCAAATGAATTATTAGATTAGGTGTTATCTCAATAGCTGGTCATAGACTGGAAATGTCTCCTAACAGTCTTTGAAAGTCATTAAGTGTCCGTAGGCGATCTCTCCTAATTTGTGCCTTTTGTGTCTTAATTTTTTTGCAAACCTATTCTATAACCTAAATAATTAACAGAATCTCCCCTCTGAATCTTTTCAGGAGCAATTTGCAATCCCCATTTAGGTAAAAGTACCTTTATTTCTTCAAACAGTCTGTCCAAGGTATCCATGTTTGAATTGGATAACAAAATATTGTCCATGCAATGAATATACTATCGTTTTGGGAAATTTCTTGCCTATTATTTGCAATGGTTGATTCACAAAATATTGGCACAAGGAGGGGCTATTTAACATACTCTGGGAGTGGACCACCCAGTGGTACCTTCTCAAAGGTTGAGAATTGTTATAAGTAGGCACTGTGAAGGCAAATTTTTCTCATCTTCTTTTTGTAAATGTATAGTGAAAAAGCAATCCTGTAAATCAATAACTATGAGAGGCCATCCTTTTGGTAATAAAGACGGCAAAGGAATTCCAGATTGCAGAGGGCCCATAGGTTGAATAACTTTGTTGATAGCCCTTAGATCTGTCATCATTCTCCATTTACCTGATTTTTTCTTAACCACAAATACAGGAGAATTCCAAGGGCTGGTAGATTCTTCTATATGTCCAGCATCTAATTGTTCTTGTATCAGCTGTTCTAAAGCCTGTAATTTTCCTCAGCTAAAGGCCATTGCTTTGTCCATATTGGTTTCTCAGTCAACCATTTTAGAGGCAAGGCTGTTGGTATCTCTGAAGGGACATCAATTGCTTGTTCTTGTACAGCCCGAATGGCCAGTTTTCTCCATTTGTAATATCTTTTAATATTATTCTCAGAAATATAGGCTCTAGAAGTAGCAGGAATGTTAATTTGGGTATTCCATTTTTGTAATAGGTCACAACCCCATAAATTCACTGCAATATTGGCTACATATGGTCTTAATTTTCCTATTTGTCCCTCTGGACCTATGCATTCAAACCATCCCATGCTCTGCCTTACTCGAGATAGGGTTCCAATTCCCAGGAGCTGAATATTTACATTCTGTAGAGGCCAGTACGGATGCCAAGATTCTGGGGTAATCATACTTACATCAGCACCTGTGTCCAGCAGGCCAGTAATAAAAATGCCATTTACACACACTCTCAGCTTTGGTATTTGATCACTTATAAAAGTTTGCCAAAACACATGGAACTCATCTTTCTGATCATTATTGCTTGTAACAGTAGGCATGGGGCTTCCTAACTGTCCCAACGAGGCACATTCTCTGCAGTAACTGGAAATGACTGAACCATGTTTGCCATGGGGGCCTGTGAGGCCCCCCTCATGTTTCCCGCGTGTATCAGGTTGCCTTGTCTATCTCTTGTAGACCTGCATTTATTCGTCCAATGTCTGCCTTTCCCACATCTTCTACATAAACCTGAAGGCTGAGTCCTCCTATTTCTGTTATTTCTAAGATGCATTATTATTATTTCTGAAAGTCTGTTGTCTACAATTTCTTTTCATATGACCCATTTTGCCACAATTAAAACATTTGGTATTCTGGTGTCTCCTTTTACCATTGGAAATTGCTTCTTCTACCCATGCTTCAGTGCATAGTCAAATGTATTAACATTCAGTATATGCAAGACCCATTCTTCCAAGGGCGTTGATCTGAGCTTTAAAGGTCCCAAGATCCTTTTGCATTCCACATTTGCATTTTCATAAGCCAAAGATTCATTCATTATATGTCTTGCTTCTATGTCAGATATCCCTATTTATACAGCTTTAGTTAGTCTTTGAAAAAAGTCACTACAGGGTTCTCTCTGACACTGTTTAACTCTGAGAAATGATTTCATTCTCTGTCCTGGGTCTTGCACCCTGTCCCAAGCCCTTACGGCTGCTGTAGTACACATGGAGAGCGTGTTTTCATCAAAATTAACTTGTTCCTGAGGTTCAAAAAAGAGCCCTTCCCCTAGAATTTTATCTATGGAAATGTCAATTCCCTTCACTCTTTCCTGCCATTCTAAGAGTCTAGCCTCTTGCCTGAATAAGCATTTCCAGTTCAATTGCGGTCCACTCTCAAGTACTGCAGAAGCTAACTGGAGCCAGTCAAAGGGCGTGGCCCTGTTTATTGTGGCCCAAGATTTTAGCATCTCTTTAACAAAGGAGGCTTGCATCCCAAAAGTCATCACAGCCTGTTTAATTTCTTTGAGATCATTCATACGGACAGGCTCCCATGTATCTTCCTTGATGACTCTAGGGTTTCTGGAACCAACCACTTTCTCTGTTGTTATTACTGGAAAGGCAGGTAGAGCTGTAGGTAGAGCTTTGTGGAAATTGTCCCTGAGAGATTTACCCATAAATGGAGTTAAAATTTGCCTTTCTACCCTTTGTTCTTCTTCATCAGAATTTAGAAATTCCTCAATCTTTTCAATTCTATTCACCATTGCCTTCTGCAATGTCTGAATCTCCTGTCCAGAATTATGTTCCAAAGCCTTCATTGAGGATTCTATAGTATGAAGTTTGTCCATTAGAGATAACATCTCATCTTTGGACATAATTTTTATGGCATAAACTGTGCCTTCTTGTATTGACAATCTTTCTGCCAATCTGTCATAAGCTTTAGACAAAATCCGATTGTCACATTCAGCAGTTTTGATTCTCTCAGTTAATGTTTCAGTTCCTACAGAAAGGAACTGAAGCTTACGATTCAAATCAGCTGTTCCCTCTTCCATAGTAATTAATTTCTTCTGAACATCAGCCTGTACCTTTTCTAAATTTTGCTCAGTTAACCGAGTCATGTTAAACAAAGATCTGTTCTCTTCCTGGAGAACTTCAAACTGATTCTTGAGAAGATTGTTGTCATTCTCAATTGTTTTTAAGAGTTCAACCTCTGCCTTAAGAATCCTGGATTCTTCTCATAAAGACTATCATGGTTCTATTATCAAACCATATAGTACCAAGGAAAACTATGAATTCCAGAAAGATCCATAGATGTGGGGTGACAGACACCTCTTGTAAAATCTCCCACATGGTACAATCAAAAAGGCTGTTAAAGTCTTGAATTTTGAAAACATTTTCAGACATTTTCAATCAAATCAGTATTTATTTTTATTTATAAAAGTAAAATTTTACCTGTAATAACCGTTTCCTGCCAGTGGTGGCGAAATGCACCTGTCCACGTGGCCGAAGTCAGAGCCAATCTGAAAAGTCTACTCAAAACCCAAAACTGAAAGTTAACTGTAAGCAGGAGAGAGGAAGGACAGGAAATGGGGCAGCAGGACTCAGCCACCTGCGGGGAGGGGATGCAGAGCAGTCACGTGCATGGAGTGGTGTTGTGTACTGATCAGGCTGTTTACTGCTAGGTGCTCAGCGGGGGAGGGGAGGCTGAATACAGAGGCACTTGCACCACTTGCTAGATCTGGGGGGCAGGGCAGAGCTGCACAGACTCGTGCTGGTGGCCACTCTGTTTAGTATGGTGGGCAGGGCCAAGTGGGTATGCCGAGCTGCCGATCTGCGACTGTACCGTGGCCTGGGCCGAGCCACTGATGAATGTGCAGCTGGATGGGAGTGGGGGAAGGGAAAACGAGCAGGGAGCATGCAGTGAAAGCTAGTGGGCAACGCTAAGCTGACTTACTTGCAAAGGCTGGGAAAGATCAAGCTTGCACACCTAGCCATGCAGGTGCGGGGACAAAAAAGCCCGACGTTGGAGCCCCAAAATGTAGGCGATGTAATAACCAGGCTAGATTAATATGAGACAGCAAATTTTAATAAAGGGATAGCTTACAACACCAGGGATCCAGCGATGAGCAGGAGATACAAAAAAGAGAGCAGTGGGGCTCACACCTGCCAGATTTATATGTAAACATTAGCCCGAGGTGAACACGCCCCCTAATGGGCTGGACTAATCCTACATGGAAACATTTTCATAAAGATTTTGTAAAAATAAACAAAAGTCTTTGAATAAAAGAAAGTCTAGAATGGCATGCTTCTAAAATATATTAATATAAACATCAGAGAAATGGATTATAAACCAGGAGAAAAAGTCTCAGCTATAGGCCTCAGATGCTGTATGATAGCATTCTTAGTCACTGTGTTCATGTGGAATATAATAAGATTAATATATTTCAGACCATTTTTTAATGAGAATGTTAGGTAAAACTCAGATTTTAAACAATGAATAGATCTTTGGGTGCTAAAGAGAACATAGGATAATTTGTAATTTGCCTTTGGAAATGGTACATCCCAAACTGACCATCTACTGAAGTTTTTGTCAAACAGCTTCAATAGACACAACTTCTTTCCAGAAATTGCGGTTCACTATATATTTGTGTGTTCATCTTTTTATATACGAGTAAAGGTTCACCTGCCACAGTGTGCTAGTGGAGTTGTGAATACAATCATAACTGTCCTAAGTATTCTCCATTTACTATGCTTATTATTCTATATGCATCTTCATTTGGAAATTATTCTTTCAAAACAGGTGACAGAGCAGAAGTGGCTCAGCAGTTCAAAACAGATAGTATTCTTCCAGAAAACCTAGATAAATCATCATCACCTGTGTTGAGCTGATAACAAAGTCTTTGACTCCATTATCATGGGATCAAATGTCCTCTTCAGTCCTCACAGGCACCTACACTCACCTGACAGAGGCAGATATACACAATCACACCCACACACACACGTGCACATGTGCGCATACACATGCGTGCACACACACAGAGGCATGCATGCACGCACATGCACAACATCTTTTGCAGTAAGAGTCTGTTTTGACAAAGTTTTCTCTAGAAATAAGGATTTTAGGTCTTCTCTTCACATTTTAATTTTTTCACATTTTCTATTTTGTATTACACATTTCTTTTTGTTGCATGAGCCTGCTTCAATTTCTAATTGTTCATGTACCATAAAGTAACTATACATTTTTTTCCTTTTTTTTCTTTTTCTGTTCTTAATTTTTGTAAAATTTATTTATTCTATGCTTTTCACAGCATGTATCTTGATCCCATTCATTCCCTATCTCCTGACATCCTTCCTCTGCCCCTGAACATCCCTCTCCAGAATAAAAGAAAATTCAAGAGAAGAAAAATGAAGACAATAAAATGGAAATAATTAAAAACAAAGACAATGATTTAAAATCTCACCATGGAAGCTGTAGTATCACCCAACAAGTCACACCATATGCCCCTTTGACCAGACATTTCTACTTGTAAGTGTTGATGGCAAAGGGCCATTGTTCTGGTTTGAGGCCCCTGGTCTCCACTACAAGTTGGAAGTCCCCCCCCCCAGGACTCTTCCTAGATTTCCAGCTAGCACCTTGTATTGTGGAGATTTTGGGGTCTTGAGGTCAGGTCACTTCACATGCTCCAGCAGATCATAGATGGGGTAGGTGTTGAGGCAGACCAATTAAAAAACCTTTGGTCTGGGCCTGGGTAGCTGTAGGTTTGGTCCACCAGCTCTCCCATGTTCACAATTTTGGGGTTGTCTCACCTCCACCTGTGCTAATAGGGTTAGGTCTTTTGTGGTGCTCTGGCAAGGTGCCTACTGTGCTGTTCTAGTAAGGTGCAGGTCCTGCTTTCCTGAGTGTTGTAACTGGTAGGGGTCAGTTACAGCTCTTCCACTCTTTTTTTTTTTAATTTATTTATTTATTAAAGATTTCTGTCTCTTCCCAGCCACGGCCTCCCATTTCCCTCCCCCTCCCCTAATTAAGTCCCCCCCCTCAGCCCGAAAAGCAATCAGGGTTCCCTGTCCTGTGGGAAGTCCAAGGAACCCCCCACCTCCATCCAGGTCTAGTATGTTGAGCATCCAAACTGCCTAGGCTCCCACAAAGCCAGTACGTGCAGTAGGATCAGAAACCCAATGCCATTGTTCTTGAGTTCTCAGTAGTCCTCATTGTCCGTTATGTTCAGAGAGTCCGGTTTTATCCCAGGCTTTTCCAGACCCAGGCCAGCTGGTCTTGGTGAGTTCCCACAGCTCTTCCACTCTTATGACTACTGGGTCATCATTCCCACATTCCTTCCATGTTGATGTAGGGAGGAGGGAGGAGGGCCCTGTCCTGTCACTATAAGACAAATGGGTAATGGGAGAACTCTCCCATGGTCACAGTTTTAGGCTGGTTTTCTCTCACCTATGTTAAAGTGTTGGCTCAATTTTTCTGCCCTGGTGAGGTGCAGGGCCTGCTTTCCGGATTGCAACTGTCTGGATTGCAGGGATGGTTCTCCCACATTTATGACCACAGGGCCTGATCACCCACCTCTACCAGGTGTTTATGATGGGGGAAGCTCTTCTCTTTTCATGCTACCACAAGGAGGATGGATAATTGGGAAAGCTGTGCCATGCTAATGATTTCAGGTTTGACTCTCCAATACCTCTGCTAACAGCATTGTCTCTATTGTGCTGCCCAGGTAGGGTACAGGGTGTATGCTTTCCCTAGTATTGCATCTGGTGGGGATTGAGGATAGCACACTCACTCTTATGACAACAGCGATAGCTCTCTCACTTAATCCAGGCATTGATGGGTGGGAGGAATGGCATCTACGTCACACCCATTATACCACAAGACAGATGAGACCCTTACAGTTTTTATAATATATTAATGTTAGAGTTATATAAATATTTAAATTATATTATAGTGCTTTCTTTATATAATAATTGTATTATTGTTGCTTAAGGTTCAATGATAGATTTTTTACATTATAGAGACTTTAAAAAAGCAAAACATAAATATCTGTCATAGTACACACATTGTTCAACAAGGTATAATTTTTGAAGGAGGAATGTGGATACATGGACATAGAACATACTTTTTTATTATATTATTCAGAACCAAGATTATAATCTAATTGAATAAACCTTCATTTGCTGTTTTGACATAATGAAATTGGTGACTATTATTACAAGGGCCATGGTTTTCCCCCATGCCTTTAGGAATAAAAACCCTAAATAGGAAAATGAGATGTTTAGTCTATAACCCTTTTAAAGCACCACGTATGCCAGGCATCACTCTCATATCTTTCACCAGTTTGGTCATATGCCCTGTCAATGAATTAAGAGCCTAGGTCAAAAGGTGTCTGGCTCAGACACTAAATTAAAATGACAAAATTAGGTTAATTTATTACAGCAAGCTTTTATTCTTGAGTTTGCAGAATTAATTTATGGTTCTTATAATTATGGCTATAAAACCTAGAATAGGCTGCAGCTTGTGAAAGATTGAAGACAGCCGCTAAGATCTTTTACAATGGAACAGAGGGACTTACAAAGTGCTGAATTCCTTATCTTTGCAAGTATTAGATCAAAGTTTAACTGGACACATGTCAAGAGTGTTTTAGGATTGCTACAATATAGCTGAAATTGAAATATCCCCATCCACTGCTAAGGTTCTAAGATCTAACAAACCATATTAAATCAGGAACACCTGCAAGCCATTACTTGTAGGACAAGATTTACACACTTATAATTAGACAATTACTTTTCTTTAACCTATTGACATTTAACTGTATTGTATTAATATTATGGTGGATCTTTATACAACACCAAGACCCTAAATCTTCTGCATTTAATTATAAGCATACTGCATTGAAATTCAGGACTTAGCAAGGAAAGAAAATCACACTGAATCAGCAATTACTTGTGAAAATGACAGTACCTGAGTGAATATGTGGAATGTGATCTGAAACATCATAGAATCCAACATGTTCAGAATGGATAATCAATAATCAAAAAGTATTAAAATCACAGACCAAAATAAAATGTTCTATAAGAATTGGCACATTCTTGTTTGTCATCCAATTAAAAAGTTATTAATAATTACTTAATTATTTTTGAGAGGTTTGTTAAATATTTTCACTATTTATATTGTACAAAGAATATTATATTATGTACAGAAGCTTCACTGGTTTGAACCTTGCTTGCAATATCTTTTGGAAAAACAAAAATATTTAATTGAATTATTGAGTTAATAAAATTAGATGTCTGGCAACTCATTAAAATGTGACATGGTTTTTGGTTGTAAATATGACTTAGTATTATTAATGCTACAAAAAAGAAACTAATAATTTCTTTATAATTAAAATTTATTTTATATAATAAATGTATTGGAACTAAAAAGTCGATTTTATATAATCAGCATATTAAAACCATTAATATATAGCTTATAGAAAAGAACAAGGGTTTTTTGTGTATTTGTTTGTTTGATTGATTTTACAAACATGTCCTGATGTGGTTAACTTGTTGTACGTTGTCACTCTGTAGCACTTGGGTAGCCTGGCAATTCATTTTTAACTGCATGGGGACTCAAGCTTATGGTATTCCTGCCCCAACTTCTCAGATATTGTGATTCCAAGTGTATGCTACCATGCCTGGCTTAAAATCAATTTCCATAGAGTGTCACTAATTATTACTCACATTGGTATCATGTATGAGTTTCCCACACCACATTATGAAACAAGTAGGGAAATAAAGGTAGAAATCCTGTTAGCATGGAGAAGCAGAAAGACTTAAAATAAGAATTTCAGACATCAATGTCACTATAACATAAATAGGTTCACATAATTTTTAATTAAATATCACAGTCAAGATGGGATTGGGAAATCAGGGAAATGTTAAACATAATATTGCATCAGATGCATATATGGAGAAGTCATAATGAATCCCATCATTCCTTGCAGTTGATATATACTAAATAGTTTTATATTCTATATCTAACTCTGGTTACTGAAATTGCAAGCAAGTTATCTTTACAACAATTAAAATATCAATTTCACCCTATAATAACATAATACTCCTTAGTTTTATATGCTCATATAAATAGACATTAAATTTTAATTCTTTTTAGGAAAAATCTACGTGAAGTGGAATTATGTTGAAAGCCTTGAGAGGCAAAAGTTGTGCAACAAATAGTATTTAACCAGCTTTATGAGGTCATATCACTGATATATTTTGATTTATGGCATTGGTTTAGATTGTGACCCAAATAGAATTAATTTTACTACTACTAATTTTTTTTTAACTATGTGTGATACTATTATAATTGTATAAGGGCTGGAGATATGACTCAACCATTAGAACTACTTATTAATCTTCCAGAGGACCAGAGGACCCATATGGGTCGAGGTGGTATAACAGGTGCCTGCAACTCCAGATTGAGGAGAACTGGTAGCGTTTTGTAGCCTTCATGGGCACTGAATTCATGGGCACATGCCCTTCTCCACTCCAATGCAAGCACTATGAACATAATAAAAGTTAATATTGCAGAATTTGTGGGTGTGGGCAATCAACAACTTGTCCAACTTGAGTCCCACACCACAAGAGGGAGCCCAAGACTAACACTGCCTGAATGGCCAGGAGCAAGAGGCTGGATAGTGGATAGTTTAGAGACATGAGAGAAAAAAACACTACTTGAAAGAAAGGAGTCAATGAAATGATTCCTAATGATTTTCTGCAATAGTCATAGATCAGTGTCTATCCCAATCGCCAACAGAGAGGTGTCACCCAGCAACTATTGGGAGCATATTCAGAAACACACAGCAAAACATTAAGCAGAGCTCAGAGAACCCACTGAAGTGGGGAAAAAGGACTGTAGGAGCGAGAGGGGCCAAGGAAAGCAGGAGAACACAGCCCACAGAATCAACTAACCAGGGCTCATGGCGCCTCACAGAGACACAAGCTGTAATCACTAAGCCTGCATGGGTCTGAGCTAGGTCCTGTGAATATATCCTATGATTGTTAGTTTAGCTTTTTCGTGGAACTCCTAACAGTGGTAATGTGAGCTGTCACTGACTCTTTACTACTCCTAAGACCCTTTTTCCTCCTTTTGGATTGCTTCACCCAATCTTGATATGAAGGTTTGTTCCTAGTCTTATTGTACCTTGTTATGCTGTGTTCATCTAACATCCCTTGAAAACCTGCTCTTTTCTGAAGGGTTAAAAAAGGAGGAGTTCATCTGAGTGAGGGGGGAGGTGGGGGACAGGAGAAGTGGAGGGAGGATAAACTGGTGTTATGATTTAATATATGAGAGAAGAATAAATTAAAAATAAAACAAGAATAATGAGGAGGACAATTGAAGTCTCAGTGTTTTATTATCATTGTAGCTCTGTCTAAATCTTTAGCTAATATAGATTATGAAGCCATTTGGAACTCACAATAGTGTCATTTATATTATTGTAGACTGTCAGAAACTGAGTGGTTTAATTTGGTATATTGACATCACTACTCTTGAAAGAAAATCTCTTCTTGAAGAACCTCTCATCTCCTCATCGATTCATGTACATACTAATCTCTCTATTATGTGTGGGAAATAGTTTCTCTCTTGAGATGAACCTGATGTGTTAGTTTAAATGTCAGTTGCTTTTCATGACAGACTTGACACCATATGAATTTTACTGAGTCAACCTTTCTGTTTTGTATTAAACACAATTAAGTCCAATGGTATGAGCCACTCAAGTAAATAGCATTATCTCAATAACTTTGTAGGTAACTACATAATTATAATATGAATATTTTTTCTTAAAGGTATCATTTGTTGTTCCTTTAATCATAAAATTGATTGTGATGTGTTTTCTTTTGAAAATTGGTCAGTTAACCACACTGATTTCTCAGGTCCAAAATATTTGTGGTTGCCCTTGAGGTTTTTTTAAGCAGACAGTGATATAGCATCTAACATGACATTACTTTTCATATGCTATATTTAAAATTTATTACTACTGAGTTCAGTTAGTGATCACCATATGTGCATGGATGTGGAGTCAGGCCCTGGGCTGTGGGAAAGACATGAATGGTTAACAAACACATTCTCTACAAGAGAAGAGCAAGGGAGCCCTTGAGCGAAGAAAAAGAGGGTGTATGTGTTTGTGTGTGTGTGTGTGTGTGCACATGTCTGCTGCTAGAAGACATACATTATATTAGCAGACAAACTAACTGGGTTTCAATTTTAGTTAACTAAGCTCCTCCCATTCCTTTCTACAAACTTCCATCCCATTCCTGCTTAGACATTTAGTTCCCATTATTTTCCCCATACTCTTTCATATCATCCATATATTATTGTTGTAAGACCACAGGTGCCCAGGAAGCTTATCTTTACATTTCATTTCCCTCAAGGCCTTCATGTACCAACCTCCATCAATGAGCTACTTGTGTGAATCCTTCTATCCTCAGTATTCCCCTTTCCACTTTCATTTCCCTGTATCCTACTGCTTCTCCTCATGAAATGTGTGCTAACGCAAATGGGTTATATCTAGTTTTCCATCTCCTATGTGTTTACATATGAAATTATTTGAATTTAGAACACAATTAAATTTTAATAATTCACATTTTCATGATCCATTTATCAGTTGTAAGACATCTATATTGATCCAATCTCCTAGCTCTAGGGAATAGAGTGAATATACAGACAACTCTTCCATAATGTATTATACAGTCATTTAATATGTGTCCAGGAGTTAAATAGATAAGTCAGTTGATAGATCTGTTTCTAGGATTTTGAGAAAAGCTTAGACTAGTTATAAGAGTAACTGTATTAGTTTATACCTTCAACAAAGCACTTAAAGTTTTCTCCTATTTTACACCCATGTCAATATATGTTGCCATTTGTATTCTAGACAATGATCATTATAAAGTAAAATTAAATCTTTTTAAAATTAAATTTATTGATATTTTTGTATTCCAAATGTAGTTTCTGCTGCCTCCTTTTCTCCTGTTCCCTCCCCAAACTCCCACCTGTCTCTCCCCTATTCTACTCATCTTCTCTTTCTGCTCAGAAAGGAATAGGCTTCCCATGGGGGTCAATAAAGCATGGCATATCAAGTTACAGTAGGACCAAAAACCTCCCTTGTATTATCATACCAAGAAATTGTGAAAAAAAAATGGGTTCCTAAAAGTCAGCCAAAGCAGTAGGGACATTCTCTGTTCCCAGTGTTAGGAGTCCCACTAATAGATCAAGCTATACAATTGTCCTATATATGTAGAGTCCTTTTGGTGGTCCCATTCATGTTTCCTGGTTGTCCGTTTCACTGCTATGAACACAGGTTACTTGATTATATGCATTTTCTTGTGATGTTCTTGACCTCTCTGGCCCACACAGACCTTTCTCCATCTCTTCAACAGTATTCCCAGAGCTCAGCCTAATGCTTGACTTAATTCTCTCTCTGTGTTTATGTCAATTATGGATGAAAGCTCTCTGATGACAATTGAAGTAGTCACTAATCTCTGAGTATAGTAGAATATAGTTAGGCATAATTACATTGATTGTTTTTTCTCTGATCGTGCTTGGTTCTTGTCTTAGGTATCTGGGCTCTCCAGCCTCTGGGTCCTGGTGCTATAAGGAGTATCAGGGACTCTCTCTTGTGGCATGGATTCCATGCTAGACCAGTCACTGGTTGGCCACTCCCATTATCTCTGTGGCACACTTACCCCAGCACATTCCATAGGCAAAACAGACCATAGATTGAAGGTTCTGTGTCTGGTTGGTGTCTCAGTTTCTACACTGAAGTCTTGTTTGGTCACAGGATATAGCCAGTTTAGGCTATATATGCACTATTGTTAGGAGTCTTAGCTGGGTCTTCCTTGTAGGTTCCTGGGAGTTTTGCTTGCAACAGGTTTCTAATAGACCCAGAAATGTCTCCTAACTAGTAATTTCTTTCAGTACTCTCCCCCTCTGCTCTCCCCTGAACCTGATTCTTCATGTTCCCATCCCCACTGCCTCCAGGACACCCACAAGATCACTTCTATTTCCCCATACCAAGGAATACCCCTAAAATAGTCTTCTTTATATAACTACTCAGGGTCTGTGAATTGCAGAATTATTATTATATTTTTTACTTGACAGCTAATATCCACTTATATGTGAGTATGTATTATGCTTGTCTTTCTGGGTCTGGGTTGCCTGATCAGGTTTATTTTTTTTTATAGTTCCACTCAAAATCCCTTCCATCTAAATTTACCCCATTTCTGACTCTCCTTTTAAAACAAACAGTCTTTTAAGGGATAATAATAACAAAATAAAATAAAATATATCACATACATTTAACTTTAAAAACAGTAATTTTAATTCAGTATTCAAATAATATTACATACAAAAATATTTACTTATGTGTGCTGTATACATGCATAGGTATATATTTATATATGCATATATTGGACTTATATAAATTTATATATGTTGGCATGATTTAAGTGCATTTTTGTAAAAATATGTGAGTATATATTCACACACACACACACACACATATATATACACATATATATATATATATATATATATATATATATATATATATATATACATACACAATATTGGAGAACCAGAAATGATTTATAATCTTTCTGAATATGGCAGAATTTAGAAAAATCTGGTAGATGAGCATCTGAGAATTGATATAGATAATTATATTAACTAATATAGGAAGATCCATGTTAACTGTAGTTGGGATCCTTTTCTGAAAGGTATAATGGACGGAGAGAGAGAGAGAGAGAGAGAGAGAGAGAGAGAGATGAGCACTTACATTCAGCATTTAGCCTCCTCTGTTGCTCTGTTGCCACCATGACTATCTGACATGATGAAATCTACCCTTGAACTGTGAGATAAAGTCAGAGTATTCTATCACAACCACCGGACAAGGAACTGAGAGACACAAAGAAACAGAGAGGCATCTAGACGGAGACTTATCTTTCCCTTTCAAGTGGACCCACCTTTAAGAGGCCAATAATGTATACATGATTTTCACATTTTTTGAAATACCCAAATCATGCTATTACTATAGATTCATGGCAATAATATCACATATATAATGTTTGTGTATATATATATATATATATATATATATATATATATATATTTGTGTGTGTGTGTGTGTAACCATATTGTATCATTATCTTATTTATTTTGATACACCATAAATTTCCCTCTATGTGTATAATTTTTGGCAGCTATTTTTGTATCTCATAAATATGCCATGATTCTCATCTTTGTACAGATTCATATAGTTGCCTAAATGTATTTTTGAAGAATAATTCATGAATTGGAAACAACTGAGCTAATGTTTAAACATCAATATTTAGTTGTAGGCTTGCATCTAAATTTCTTTTGTGATGAATCAACTTCAGTTCAATCTTCAGGTAAGGTGGAAATATCCATAAACTACAAAGAAATCAAAACTAACACTTTCTGTTCTTATAGGGTGAAAAAGCTGGTTCCAGGATGCCACTGCTCACTGTTCCTAAATAGCCCTCAATAAGGGTGTGATATGATATTTTAGTAAGGGTTTTTATTGCTTATGATAAAACTCTATGGCCAAAAGCATCTTGAGAAGGAAAGGTTTTATCTTAGCATACAATTCTTCTGTTACACTCTATCGAGGCACAAATCAGAGCACAGCCTCAAGGCAGAAGTCATCGGGAGGCAGGTACTGAAGAAGTAGTCCAAGACAAATGCTGCTAACCAGCTTATAACTCTCCATGGTTTCGCCAGACCTATTTCTTTTAAAACACAGGACAAGTTTCTCAGGGTTGGTCCTACACTGTTTGCTGAGACCTCCCTCATTAATCATTAACAAAGCTTCCACAGACTTGCTCACAGGCCAATCTGATGGAACAACTTTTCTATCGATGCCCCTCTTCTCAGATAGCTATGGTTTTTACTAAATGAACAAAGCAGACCAGAACAGCTAACCATGAGGACTGTACCATTCTTGTGATTTAATTGAAATGTACTCAGTAATAAATAAGTGTCCTCACAGATTATTGTGTTTGTATCATTGCTAGTTATTTGTTCTTGAATTGTGATTTGTTTCAATAGGGTTGTGTATTTCTCCACTATACACTTGCTTCACTTCTTCGACCAGAAAGTAAAGTTGTCATTTTCTTTTTGCTATCGACATTTGGCCCAATGCTTATTGATTATTCCTTTTTTTGGCATTGATTATTCTTTTACTAATTTTACAATTTTTATTTATATTATGTGGTATTTGTTATTTTTATAAAATCTAATATGACAATGCATTCTTTTAGGTGTACAGTTTAATGAAAATGACCAATGAAAACACAGATAAATGCATTAATGCCCCGAATGTCAAATTTCTTACCTGTAACCTAGGAGTGAGTACCAAGGAGGCAATTCTGACCTGTTCCAGGAGTAGAGACTCTTTATAAACACATCTCTTTTAGTCCACTTCAGCTTGGTTATTTCTCGGAGAGTCAAGGCTTACAAGAAAAAAGTTCACTCAGAGAAATAATCCTCCATTCAGGAGCAGTTTGCTTGAGAACAAGCCTTCAGTTGTACCCTATTTCTATTTCTTGACAAATACATTGGTGTGTGGAAATTTCTGAGCAAAAAGGCTGCATTCTTTGCTCAATGAAATCAGAGCTCAATTAATGATTCCAATAATGGGAATCTTCTACCCTAATAAGAGAATATCTAATAAATGAATTTTATCATAATTAACTCAGATTTTTATTTTATTATTAAATAAAATCTCACCATGTATTTCTTCTGTAATGTTTCTGAATTGCTTTCCTATCCATTTTAATATTCATCTATTTCATAAAACAAAGGTAAGGGCAAGTATAAAATAAGTTATTTGCAAATCCTGATTTCCTAGCCTATTTCCTTGCTATTGATAACAAATAAGAAGATTGCCGGGCTGGAGAGATGGCTCAGAGGTTAAGAGCATTGCCTGCTCTTCCAAAGGTCCTGAGTTCAATTCCCAGCAACCACATGGTGGCTCACAACCATCTGTAATGGGGTCTGGTGCCCTCTTCTGGCCTGCGGTCATACACACAGACAGAATATTGTATACATAATAAATAAATAAATAAATAAATAAATATTAAAAAAAAAAGAAGATTGCCAATCTTCTATTTATCTCCAGGTTTCTATCTATGTCTTCACAAATCTGGTCCATTCACTTGTAATCTACAATCAATTTGTGATTCATTTGCTCTCTAACACTGAAAATATATATTTGCTTAATGCCAGTTAGGGCCCAGGTAAACTGATTATATCCTTATTGGTGATAGAAAACATATATAAAGCAAGAGTGTTAAAGAATATCAAACAGCAAAGCATAGATCCTGGAAGGTTAAGGAGTCCTAGTTATATAAAAAAAAATCCTATTTTTTTTTTATACTAGCTAACCTAAAACATTGTTTTATGTTTAAATCCTTCTTTCTCTTGTCATTCCCCTTTGTGATTGCTGCTGAGGGTCACCCTGGGGCTGTACTTAGAGAAGATGGGCCAAGGGGTACAAGGAATATGAGAAAATAAGGAAATACTGATCTTTTCTGTGTTCACTCCATTTTCCAACTGTAAATTGACAGCCCTGCAGATCTAGTTACACAAACTATGGCTGAACTTTTCTTCTTTCTCTTTCATCTTCTTCAGCCTCTCTGCCCCTATTCCAGCAAATGAGAAGCAAATTCTAACTCCCTGGACATACAGCAGAGTGAGGAGTGAAAGCAAACCAGTGCATACCATACAAAGGCTGGAAGGGGAAGGCAGGGGAATACTGCCTCAAAGGGAGAAGCTGAGGAAAAATACTGAGGAAGAAAAGGAGAAAACTGAAAGAGTAGGAGGAATTTTGCAGACCAGGGGAAAAGCATTAGAATTGGCTCTTTGTTACACTTAAAGACAAGTGTATCCAAAGTCTTATACTTGTGAATTTTAATAGTAGCTATAAATCTAACTTAGAAGTCATTTATTAGGTTCAGGAATTCCTCTTAAAATATCATTTTGTTTGTTTCCATTAAAACTGAGGTCAGTTTTAACAGAACTTTAAAGGATAATTCCACGGCAGGTAAGCTGTACATCGTAGGATCTTTCCACAGGAGGAAACTGGAAAAGAGAAAAGGGGGAGGGGGGGAGGCAAGCCATTTCAGTTAAAGGAGTAAAAAGGTCAGTTAAATGTTGATAAGGAAAGTGAAGCAGATAAAGCAGAAAGAAGGCCAAATCTCAGTGTTAGGGAAAGCACACTTAATGCACAGCTGGAATGAAGATAGGAAAGTTCCAGGGGTTTTGTTTGTGTGTTTGTTTTTGTTTCTTGATTGTTTCTGAATATTTCAGAAAAGCAGGAATGGCATTGAAGTTGCAAAGCTATGGGCTTGTTAACTACAATGCTTCCCTCAGCATGGGAGTCCTGGGAAAGAAAAATGCAAGATCTCATTAAGGAGATAATTATTTCACCCATCTCTTTAGCATGGCCTAAGATGAACCAGCTTTAAAATGTTATTTAAAAAAAAAAAAAGTTGTCCAGGCAGTGTTTGCACAGTTTTATTCAAGAATCAGCTTAGCAACAGTGGTCATTTTTTGTTCCAAAGCATGTAACAGAGAAGGAAGTGGCTGTACACCTGGGCTCCATAGAGGGGTTATTTTGTCTCCACTCCCAAGATCCCAATACTAAGAGATTCTTAGGCAACAAATTGGATGTGTTTCTATTTCAGGATTTTTATGGTGACACAGTGGCCAAAATAATTGAACATTTTCAACATTGGGCCAAGAAAATCATAAAAATTACTTAAGGCATGCCAGTACCTATCCACATCTTGCTGAATCTCAATAATTATTATGATTAACTATAATTAGGTTGAATAATGGCCTTTATTGAACTAACATGATTCCACGTGAACATTCAACTAATTCCTCTTAAAGACTGTCAAGAACTGTTAGTAGAGAATGAAAAGGAAATCTATATAGTAGCTCATAATTATACCACCACCTTTCTTTGTAATTCTGTCACAAATTTAAATTGCAGAGTTTTGCTTTCCAGGGTCAGTGCTAATTTACTAATCTCTGCTTTGTGCATATGTATTACTATAGAGTTCATATCCCACCTGCTTCCATTATTGGAAAAGCTTAGACACAGTTGAAGAAATGTTGTGAATTCTACAGGTATTTTGATGCTGAGCTAAAGGTCAAGCTCATGGAAAACCCAAAGGCCCGGGCACCATTTACCCATCTTTAAAACTATTCGACAAAAGAAATCAATTATCATTATTAATAAAAGGAGGGCAAACCTGAGAAATGAGATTTTAATGATTTTTAGATTATTCTTTATTGAGGTTTACTTTCTTTTATAGACTAATAGTTTATGATGATTGTTCCTTTCAACAGACAATAAGCACTGAAAAGATCATCACTGGCTGTGAAACGTATATTGCACTTCCTTCCAGGGACAATGTCTAAAAGGAAATGTAGATGCACAAATTTATAATGTGTGTCAATATTTTTAAAAAGGAAATATAAGTATAAAAATGACCCTATTGACCATTGTGTATTCTCCTCCACACACATACATATAAATACATGTGTCTATACATCTATATGTCTATCTATCTATCTATCATCTATCCATCTACCTACCATCTATCTATAGTGTTCTTCATATCACCCACTGAGATGGTCATATAGTGAAACTTCATTTAACTTCCTCTCATCTTTGCCAGAGATACTGTACTAAATTTTCTGACTATCATTGAAGTCATTTTTGTTAGCCAAATGTCATATATTATGTTTTATCAAAGAAATTCAATGTAGTTTGAAACATGAAGAAAAATCTATTAAGCTTTTATTTTTCATTAATTTACTGAACTCTAATTTTAAGCTTGTAAGTTAAACTTAAAATGCCTTTGTTTTTACTGTTTTGTTTTAGCTTTGGGACAAAGTGATTAGAGTTTAATGGAAAAACTCTCAAGGAAGACATGTTACAAATTGCAGTAGCTTTTCAGAGGTAAAGAATAAAGAAAAGGAACATCCCGCGCTGTTTGAGTTGCCAACATAGGGTCTGTAATATGAATGTAGTAGCCCCATGGTCAAAGCAAGGAGTGGGGAGTGTTTTTGCATAATGTGAGGAAACCCACAGTATCAAAAAAGGCATTATTAAGCTCTGGCCAGAATTTAAAGAAATAAACATAGCAAAGAAAAAGAAAAGGTGTACCTTAGGACTCTGAAGTGTAGGTAGAACCAACTGAACGTTATGGATGCTTGATGTATAGAAATTACACTCCAGGGTAGGACTTTTGGGATGGGAAAGTATAGTACTTTCTTAAAGGCATGATTTATCCCTCCTATCTCTTCAGCATAGATGAGACAAGGAGTTATACTATAACCCTTTAATATAGCTCCTCAGGTGATGGTAACACCCAAACATAAATCTGTATTCATTGCTACTTTATAATTTTAATTTTGCTACTGTTGTAAATTACAATGTAAATATTTTTGAAGATAGAAATTTGATAAAGAGGTTGCAGCCCATAGTTTGAGAACTGTTGGCATAACCATGAGAGTCCTCCTTCTTAAGTATCATCTGTCTTCCTGAGGACTGGTCCAATAGCCAGGTCATTAACCTTTTCTGATTAAAATACTAGGTCTCCATGAAAGTCTGAAACTCCACTTATTTACCAGGAGTTTTCCACTCACAAAAAACATGTAGCATTCCAATAATTCAAGAACCGCATTTCAGACTGGAGTCACCAGAACACTCGTGGTATGTCTCTGACAAGGGTAAGGTCCTCAAGAAGGCCAAAGATATGCATGGCTTTCAGTGAAGAAAGAAACTGATTGTTTTTCATCTGGATATTTTTACCTTAATTGTACTATCTAATTTCTGCTTCCTGTTCATATCCCTCTCCTCTCTGAAAAGGTAGTCATTGTTGCCTTTATGAAATTATGGTAATAGCCAGTCTGGCTTTTTCAAGTTGAATTAAATATCATATGTGGCCATTGTGGTATTCTTCCATTCTGCTTATCTAACATCCTTAAGTCAAACAAATTGTTTTATCTATATAACTGTGCAATATATATGAAAAAGTAAGTCTTCAATTGATATCTGGAAACAGGCGATGTAGAAGTAAAGACAAAAGTTGTTAGCATTATAAGTCTAAGTCAAAGAAGCAGAAGAAGTCATATTGGAATTTTTTTTAGTATTCAAATGAGAGTCCATTAGAATTGATAGTCTCACAATAATACCCATCCATTTTTTTCCTTTCATTTTCTTCTTCTTTCTTCTTCTCCTCCTCCTCCTTCCTTGCCTTCTTTCTGAATGTAGTTCTAAAGGGACACTTTGGTTTTGCAAAGGGCAAAATAACATTCCTTTTAGTTTCCTCAACCACACAATACAGGCCACCACAAATGGTGATGGAACATCTAGAAGGTTAGTTTGTCAGATTAGCTACTTTATCATCCTAAGATGAAGCTCAGGAACAAGCCAAGTACTTCTAAGCAAACTTTCAGTAGATATACAACTGTTACCAAGTACAGATCAAAATCTTCACTGGCTTAAGTGATGTTTCATACTAGCATATTAAACTTCCTTTGAATAACATTCCTGCTTTGGGTCTCATCTTTTTCTCTCCATGATGCTAAGTGAGCTGGGAAGGGGTTCTACAATAAGAGCTTTGCTGTGAACTGCTCTGGACAGCAATGTTAGCTTGGAATTCAGCCTTGCAGAACACTGTAGAACTACACTGTAGTATACATGTCTCAAAAAGAAAAACAAAACAAAACACAAATCATAGCAAAAACACTTGCTCTCTTCCCTTTTACAAGTCAGCACTTCTCTGTTTTTTTTTTGTAGTGATAGATTTCTCATACCAACTTCCACCCTGCTTATCCAATTTGATCCCTTAATTACTTCCACAGATAAGACTTTGAATAATTTTCCCATATGGGAATGTGCTTTTCAAGATGTATAAACAAACATACCAAGGCCCTCATGAAACTATACCATCTTTGGGGTGGGGGTGAGGTGTTAACTGTGTTAAAATAAATAAGTAGAAAGGGTTAAAAAGGGGAAACATTCTAATAGAATGCATTTACAAATAAATAGAGCCTGAAATATTTCAGATAATGATCAGATATTATTATACACATATAATCAATACTCTTATAAATATATGTACTTTTGAGCTTAAGTCATCATTTCTACATAAGTAAACTGTAGTTTGGAGAATGGGATACAGTCAGAGTTTTTCATTACGGACATGGAAGCAGTGTATCAGGAATCATAAAACCACTTGTTATTGCAAAATGGCACAAAGTACCTCAAGTGAAAAGGGAATGACCAAAACTGTCTCTAAAAATTGCACGTTTCATTACCACAGGCTCTATCATTGATCTTTGCCTCCTACAACCTTGCCAGTCCTCCCTATTTTACAAGTAACCTTCAGTTCCTTATCTGGACACAAACTGCCTGGATGCAGGAAGACAAGCAGAAATTGACAAATCTCACAAAGTGATAATCTATCAGGATGTTTTAAAGTCTTTCAAACTTCTGTTTTATTTACTCTGGACAAACTGGGCATAAAGTATGCCACAGGAGAGATACATTGCTGGATGAATTTGTTTCACCCCTCATGAGACACAATAGCTCATATGTGAATTGACTGCTGAGAGAAAAATGTAAAACAATCTATCGTAATTCAATCATATTTGATAATACAAAACTAAAACACAAGTTAATGAGAATAGGGATATAAATTTTTCTAAAAAAATTAAGTGTAGCAATTTGGATAATCTCCTTTAAAATATTCTTATGATCTAGAAATCATAATGATGTTATATGGCATAAGTAAAGACTATACTCCACAATTCGGATAACAATACCTTCAGATATGGAAAATAAATAAATGAGAGTAGAGAAAATAGTATGACTTGTATGAACTAATATAATATAAGTAAATGGAAAACAAAGGAAATTTCCACTAGGCTCTAATAGTGTAAACTCAGTAAGAGGCAGTTCAGGGTGCAATATTGAAGGAGACACAATGTAGGGCTTTGGGAGTATATAGAACAAGTCTTTTTTGAACTAATGATTCTCACTTAAATTCAGATACATGCTGGATGTGCATCGATTAAGTGATCATATAGCAGTCAGGAATGCTATGAATTAAACATGCAATGAGTTTCGACAAGCTTCTAATTTCCAAGTAAATCGTCAGTCATTTTGAGGGGTTCTTTATTAAACAAACCTGACTTGGGAAAGTATAAGAAGAAACGTACCATGGAGTCTGAAAGCCAAAGTTCAGAGGTTAAAATCTGCTTCCTACTTCAGAAGCCAAGATTGAATATAAAACATGTAAGCTCAATATAATGCAAACTCATGAGAGTAATATATTTTATTTTGAAAGTGGATGCTAAAATTGCAGACGTTGAATTAAGGGAAAAAGCAATATACAAACAGGAGTATCTGAAAATAGTTTAAATGGGAATAAAAGGCAAAGCAATAAGAACATCAACTTTGTAATAAGTGCACATCCAGGTTTGAGTCATTAGATTCATACTAGAGTGCCATGTGGAATAAAAACCAAGGTCAGAACAGCCAGGGTCCAGTCTACTTATGGCTGAGCAACATGTCATTTTGCTTATTTACCACACTCTGCTTGTCAACTCATCCTTTTGGATATACCCTAGCTCACCCAATGACTTGAGTATAATAATAATTATTAATGAGGCAATACATGTGTATGCTCCAGTGTCTTCTTGGGATAATTACTTCATTCCCCTTGGACACCAAACCAGCAGTAGTTTTGCTATATTACATCATAGTTGCATTTTTAGTTTTAGTGTAGTATCAATAGTTTTTTTTCATATTTTATGTAACTTTTATAATTTAACTACCAAGAAGAGTTCCTCCTTTAACATATCTTCACCTGCATTTTGTGTGCTTATAAAAGCAATTTGAGTAAAACTGATATTATATGCCATTGTAATTTTCATTTTAATTTTCCCTAATATCTGCTAACATTAAACATTTTCTCTTATAGGTGTGTATTTGAATGTCTGCTCTGAAAAAAGGTTATACAGCTTGCTCATTTAACCATTTTCAAGTAAGTTATTACTCAAACATATAAAAAATATTACCTTGTCATTGGTACCAATATAGGTGAGATTAGAAGACATTTAGCTTAATGAAACACAAGGAGGGGGAGGGAAATGGGAGGCTGGGAGGAGGTAGAAACTTGATTTTTTTTATGTTTTTTTTTCTTCTTTTCTCAATAAAAAAAATACTGTCTTACTTCCTCATTTATAAAAACTATTAATATTAGTAAAACAGAAAGTGTAAGATGAGGCATGATAAATATTTGAATAATTGGTACCAAATACAGTTATAGAAGTGACTAGTTCTTGTGTTATACAGGATATACACTGTAATAGGATATATTTCAAAATATTTTTAAAGGAGGGGAGTAAATTTTCACATTATCCAGAAATGTAAGTACTTGAATGGGTGAAAAATCTCAATTGCTATATTTCATTCAATTGTTGGACACAAGCCAATTTCTTACACAATATACTTCATGAGTGTGTAAGTAACCTAAATAAACTTTCTAGTAACTACACCCTAGTGGGTAAAATGGTTTGCTCTGTTGTCACACCAGTGATTGGCCAAACCTGATCATGCTCCTCAAAAAATCCACACATCTATGAAATATGAATTTTGTTTGTGAGGAACATTGCCTTTGAAAGTATAAATTAAAATTTCAGAATAAGAAAAAAGAAGCATGGATGATCATGCATAGAATATTCTTATTTGTGTTCTCTAGCTCACAACCGACTGGCTTATAACTCTAATCCTAGATACACAGGAGACCAATCAGCGTAGGATAAAAATAATGGGAATAAATTTCGTCATCATCTCTCAGTCTTTTCCACAGGGGAGAAAAAAAAGAATAATATTTTACAACTGTCTCTGGCCTCTTTTCAAATAAAAACTAGTTTTAGAGTAAGTGAAAAACATTAACACTGAATTATTGTTAAAAGGAAAGAGGAAAACTCTAAGGACCTCATCTCTATTCAAAAACTTCAGGCAACTGGGGGAGAGTGAAGTAAAAGTTAACTATTCCCTGGAAAGAATGCCCTAATTGGATTTTCAATAACAATTTGACACCTCTGAAGTCCTATACATACCTGTAGCATTACATGGACTGAACATGAGATTATATATACATATATATGTGTGTATAAAATATGTTATATATTATATACAATGCTATAATATATATATATATAAAATCTCTGACTTAGAACATGTAAATGGACTTTGAAACACACACACACACACACACACACACATATATATATGATTTCAAAGAAAAAAAGAGTCCATGAATTTGAAAAAGAGCAAGGAGGGATATATGGAAGTGGTTGTAGAAAGGAAGGGGAAATATTGCATTTATTATGTTACCAAAGATTTATTATACAAAGAAAACACTGTATTTTATGTGATTTTTTTTCCTTAAGGAAATATCTAATCAAATCTTGATAAAATACTGATGAACAGAAGAAAGAAGTAAAATTACAAATTGTTGAAGAGAAATGAAAGCAACTTTCTCCGCACAAAAATGGAAATTTTTATCTTGATCAGGCAGAATTTACATTTCCATAGTTTATTAATACTCTGATCAGAGGTGAAAAAGAGCATAGAGGTTGAAAACAACATATACCTGTGCCACTACCACAGTCTTGAACAGATGAAAAGAATACTCGAGTATAAAACACCTGAACTGGCTTTTGCCCATGGACAAAAGGAGGCTGGAAGATATGGAGGGAAGTCACAGAGGTTCACTTGTAAAGTCTCATCACATTATCTGGGAATGTTTATGGCCACTGTCTGTTTCAAACATTTTCTTTGCTGAAATGCAATTTGTCTCTGCTATCTCGCAGCTTTCCTTGAAGTTTGCTTTGGAGTTATAGCAGGCTCCAAACAGTGTTTTGTGGAATTCCAAAGAAGTCTGTTCCCATGTTTTGGATGAAAATTCATGGACAAACTGACCAAAAACTGGGAAAGCAGGAACCTTTAGGCTATCTGTACTGGGTACGAGGTAAATACTTAAGTATATAAACTAATACCTAAGGTTTTTATATAAAATTGTTTGTTCCATTTTCCAAGCAAAGGAACTTCTCTGTTATGTGGGATGGCTAGGAAATAGACTGCTCTTTATAATACAATATGGTCCTAGCACTGTAACTTGAGTCATGTCTTCTTATGTTTTGAGACAACACAGATTTAGGTTCAGGGCTATAATTCTCTTGCCCAAAGTAACATAATAACTGATTTATGTCTTGTTTTCCGAAAATACAATTATATACATTTCTTCCTGGTTTTCCAAAGAAAGATTCATGTGCTACATTTATGCTGATAACCACAAATATTACTTTTTAGCATTTTGTTGTTTAATAAAAATGTCAATTTATTTTCTATACATTTATTTGAATATTTACCCATTGTTGCCTCAAGAGAACAATAATAACATTTTCATGTTAAAAGAAAAAACTATGGCTTGGAGCTACATCGACATTTTTCTCAATTAGTCAGGGAAATGTGTGCTTGCTGCTGTTATGAGGGAGGACAGAGGGTTTTCTCATCTGAATCACTAATCTAAACAGTAGAGGTGTTGATCAGAATTGTATCCAGTCAGTGGCAAAGGTTAAAGTCTGCTTGAAGCCATGAAAATAATTTAAATTAAAAAAATGGAACTTGGACTCACTGTTTGCTCTATAGACTTTCAAGTCGAAAGCACAAAGTATTTATTTAAGAATGTTAGTGAGTTATCAAAATGCAAAGCAAAAATATGATATTTAGGTAGAAAAGGTCAGATTTACAAAAAAAGTTAGTGTCAAAAACTTGAAATGTCAGGATTATGTAGAAAGATATGAAGTAATTTTGCAAACTTACTGTTTGATTGATTGAAAGTGTTTCTGAGGAATTTGCAAAGCACCACACTTGGAGGAATCTCCTGTGGAAGGCGTTAGTGATAAGTTTTCTGTAGGGAGGGAGTCTGAGTGTTTGCTAAAGGTGTGGATTTTCACAGCAAAGGTTACCTCGTTGTTAATTTTGTGGTTTGGGAGTAATGTGTCATCTGTGGAATCTTTAATGCAAAGTTAACACTATGATCATTTGTGAAAAACATCTACAGCCTCAGTCTTTTAAAAGTAAAATAGTTTGAAACCAGATTAGACTGGCTACACAGGGTGTGGTTTTTAAGAGAAAAAGGAAAAAAAATGATACAAACAAGAAAAGAAATGTTTTCAAGAGCCAAGTATTCATGTAAATTCTAAATAATTTTGTTGTATAACTTGGTCTGTGATTGCCCATGATATGACTAAGCCATTCTGGTTTGTCATCTTCTGAAGAAACTGTGAAGTCCTGAACTACAGTTTTAAGTGGTCTCCTATGGGGCTTACAGAATCACAATATATTTGCATGTGGATTTTGTGATGTTTAACATTTGATATCTCAGTCTCAGTCCACTATCTGTTATTTTATAAATAGATACTCAGATAATATAAGGGAACATTAAAAGGATGGGAAAACTGAGAGGGTAATCAAGTCAAAGGAAAATTATTCTGTAAATCAAATCAAATCTATTCTCAGGACCAGATGGTTTCATTGCAGAATTCTACCAGAACTTCCAAGAAGACCTAATACCTATACTCCTTAATGTATTTCACAATATAGAAACAGAAGAGTCATTGCCAAATTCCTTTTATGAAGCTACAGTTACCCTGATACCAAAACCACACAAAGACCCAACCAAGAAAGAGAATTACAGGCCTATCTCACTCATGAATATCGACACAAAAATTCTCAACAAAATACTGGCAAACCGAATCCAAGAACACATTCGAAAAATTATCCATTATGATCAACTAGGCTTCATCCCAGAGATGCAGGGCTGGTTCAACATACGAAAATCTATCAATGTAATCCACCATATAAATAAACTGAAAGAAAAAAACCATATGATCATTTCATTAGATGCTGAAAAAGCATTAGACAAAATTCAACACCACTTTATGATAACGGTCTTGGAGAGATTAGGGATACAAGCGTCATACCTAAATATAATAAAAGCTATTTACAGCAAGCCGACAGCTAACATTAAATTAAACAGAGAGAAACTCAAAGCCATCCCACTTAAATCAGGAACACGACAAGGATGTCTACTCTCTCCATACCTCTTCAATATATGCTTGAAGTTCTAGCAATAGCAATAAGACAACATAAGGGAATCAAGGGGATTCGTATTGGAAAGGAAGAAGTTAAGCTTTCGTTATTTGCAGATGATATGATAGTATACATAAGCAACCCCAGAAACTCTACGAAAGAACTCCTACAGCTGATAAACACCTTTAGTAATGTGGCAGGATACAAGATCAACTCCAAAAAATCAGGGGCCTTCCTATACACTAAGGATGAGGAAAAAGAGAGGGAAATCAGAGAAGCATCACCTTTCACGATAGCCACAAATAACATAAAATATTGGGGTACCTCTGACCAAGGAAGTGAAAGATCTATATGACAAGAACTTTAAGTCTTTGAAGAAAGAAATTGAAGTGGACACCAGGCTTGCACAGGATTTGTTTGTACTGTTGCCACAATGTACAACATGTTACAGATTCCCTGCCTTGTCCAGAAGACATTGTTTTGTCTAGTCATTCACTATATTAGGAACTTGAACTTTCTCCAAACCTTTTCTCAAAATGATCCTTAAGCTTTATGGGAAGAGGTGAACTATATGTTCCATTTAGGACTGGATATTCTGCTTTGTCTTTTTCTCTGCACCTAGGCCAGCTGTGTCTCTGCCTAGCAATCAATATCTATTACAAATAGAATCTTCTTCGATGAGAGTTGAGATGTGCATTGAACAGTGAATATGATGCTAAGTCGTTAGGGGTCAGTTTAACACTGCAGACATTTTACTAAATAATCTTAATAAGTTCTCTACTAGGGCCTATGACCTGTCTACTATAGGTTCTTTCTTGACAATGTTGCCATATGTAGTTTTCATCTTGTGTCATGAAACTTAAGTTCAACCAGAAAGTGTTTAGTCATTCCTCTGACCTTTAAGTCATTACTATATCAGTGTGGAAGTTTTGCCAGGGTGGTCATTGCAGTGTTCATAGACGTTCATGGGAGATGATTGCTTTTCTCCTTTTGCAGCATGGATATTTCTTCTCCTTCCAGCACTGTTCAAGCAAGCAAGAAGGATGTAGCTTCCAAGCCAGTAAAATCTTTGTTTTTCCATGTTATAGGTGATGACTTAAACAATAGGATCTTACTCTCAACTTCTTCAGGGAAATAAGTAAAAATGGCCATGGTCTGTAAATTTTGAGTTCTATGGAACCTCACTGACCAACAACCCAAAAATATTGTCATTCCTGTCACTGGGCTTTTATTTGTTAGCCTACTGTGTCTAGGTTGTATATTGTGGCCTTGATATAGGGTTATTCCATTTGACTCTCTCTCTGATATGTGTGTGTGTGTGTGTGTGTATTTGTGTGTGTGTGTGTGTATATGTGTGTGTGTCCATATATATATATTCCTACCACAAAACATTTTCTTTAATTTGCTGTGAATACCTATTTATAAAAGAGAGTATATCCAAGGGTCCCTTCCTTAACTGAAATATAGCTCCTTTTCATGTATAATTGTCATGTATGCCACTTGTTTTCACTCATTTGAGTGCTTCCAGGATGCCTGCTCTGCACATGATTACACAGAAAATGGAAACTTCCTAATCAGGAGTGATGGAAACAATATGCTTCATCTTCAATTAGAGCCATAATAATGAAGAAATAGGACTTAAGTTTCAGAGAGTGGCAGGAGCTTGTGAAAAAATTAATATAGCCCTTGAAGAGAATTCTGTAATTATAGAGAAGAATAGCAGGCACAGCCATTAAGTACATCATCAGATGAATGGACACTAAAAATGGGAATAATTTATGCAATAGAATACTATTAAGCTGTTAAGACAAATAAAATTATGATGTTGAAGACAATGAATGGAACTAGGAAAAAATTAGCTAGAGGAAGTTAACCCAGACTCCAGAAGATAAACATTCTATGTTCTCTTTTACATATGTTTAGTTTTTAAGCTTTCAATATATGTGCTTAATCTGAGTAACCACTGATAATTGGTAATTAATAAGGGAACAGGAAGCTCTCCTTAAAAGGGGATGTTGAATATAATTTAGGGAGAGGTAAGAGGGAAACTTAAACAATAAGAGTAAGTGAATTGGATTATGGAAGAAAAGTATAAAGGAAGGAGTATGAGGACAGAAAACTAACAACTAACTAAAAGCAACTTTAAGAAACCATATTAAAATCTAATGTAATAGAAGATTCCTAAAATATGTACATAAATGAAAGTAATTTAAGTGTAGTCTACAAACACTATGGGAGTCTGTGCTCCTGTGCCAAAATTATATTCACCAAGACTTGGAAATATATATTTAATTTAATCAATAATTCTCAGTAAATTTAAAATATTAAAATCTAAAATAATTTTCTTGAAGACAATATTTTCTGGTGTAAAACTTTATTATGTTTAAAATCTAATCATAGCACCTTTGATTTATATCTATAGTTATGGACACTTAATATTTATATTATTTTTATTTTAAGAACCAAGTTTTAGAGAGCCAGTATTTGTTTAAGTACATTTATCAATTAATAATTTTATTAATATTTTTCATATACTATGTTTTCTTCAAATCCCTACTTATTGCAAAGTTCCTCTTAGATCTCTCACTTCACTACTCGCCTGACTTCTTTTTCATTATCTCTCTTTCAAATAAAAATTTAAACTACACAAAATGCAAAATGCAACACGAAAACTTCAAAAAGAGAAGTAAGACCAGTAAATAAATAAGCAAAACCACACACATGCAATACACACACGTACACACATAAACACATATGCATAATGGATCATAGAGTCTATTTTGGGTTGCTATACTAATGCTCATTGAGTTTTCCTTGTTATGTTGCTAATATGACACACTATTGAAGAAAACTGTTTTTCAATTTCACTCACTACAAGTATAATTGTGATACTTTTTTAGTTGGGGTAGACTTATGTGTTAATTTCCTGCTGGGATTTTGTCTAGCTTGAACTTGGGCAGATAATATGCCTGATGTCACAGTATCAGTGAGTTCATTATATCATTTCCACTATGCAACATGCATGATCTGTCTTTGGAGTTATTCATTACCTCTGGCACTTAAAGGTTCGTTCTGAGCCATTGCTCCAGTGCATCTTGCAGGCAGGACAGGTTGTGGATCATAGTTTTTATGATTGTGTTGATGTCCCAGTTTCACCTGTGGTACCTAGCCATATTGTGGAAAATGGCAATTTCAGGCTCCATGTCCTTTGCTACTAACAGTTCTCAGTAGGGTCACTCTCCTACATTCTAGGAAGATTCCACTGTAGTAGGTTTCCACATTGCCCCCTAAATGCTCACCTTTTCATTGATCTTTTCCCATACTTTCTCCATCAATCTCTCCATTCTCCACCAGATCATTCCTATTTCCATGTCCCCATCCTCTGTCCACCTACAATATCTATTCTATGTTCCTTTCCCAGGGATATCCATACACACCCCTCTAGACCTTTTTGCTTCATATAGCTTTCCTGGATCTGTGGATTGCATTTTGACTATCCTTTAATTGACAGCTAATATCTAATTATATCATGTTTGTCTTTTGTAACATGAATGGCCTGCTTGTTGGGGTTTCTGTCACACCCGGTACCCCACTGCCAGCAAGCCCAAAAGAAAATCAAACAGAGGTTCTGCATAATTATAAACTGATTGGTCCATTAGCTCAGGCTTCATATTAGCTCTTATCGCTTATATTAACCCATTATTCTTATCTATGTTAGCCACATGGCTTGGTACCTTTTCTCAGTGGGGCAGATCACACCCTGCTTCTTCAGTGGTCTGGGAAGGAGGACTGCCAAAAGAGCTTCCTTCATCCCAGAGTACTCCTGTTCTCATTGCCCCACCTCTACTTTCTTTCTGGTTGACCCACCTATACTTCCTGCCTGGCCAATCAGCGTTTATTTAAAACATGATTGACAAAATACAGACAATTCTCCCGAACCAGTCTTTCTTGGTCTGGGTTGCCTTGCTTAAGAGGATTTTTTTCTTCTTCTTCTGGTTTTACTCATTTTCCTGAATAATTCATAATATCATATTTTCTAACAGGTGAGTAATAATCGGTTGTATAAATCGACTCCAGTTTCTTATCCATTCGTTGATTAAGGAACATCTAGGTTGTTTCCAGCTTCTGGTTATTAAAAAAAAATAAAACCTCTATGAACATAGTAGAACAAGAGTCCTTGTGATAGATGAGAAGTCTTTTGAATATATGTCCAAAGTGGCTCTTGAAGTAGATCAATTCCCAATTTTCTGATTTCAATATGGACTGTAAAAGTTTACACTCTCACCAGCAATGGAGGCCTGTCACTCTTGTTCCACAAACATGCCAGTATGAGCTGTCATTTGTGTTATCGATCTTAGCTATTCTGACAGGTGTCAGATGAAATCTCAGAGTAATTTTGATTTGCATCATCCTTATGGCTAGCAGTTTGTATCATTAGCCAACCAATGGCAGGCCTAACTTGAATCCCAATCCATGAGAAAGAGTCAATGCCCAATAATGCTTAGATTTCCAGAACCAAACACTGCTAACAAAAAAGGAACAGAGAAGAAATAAAAAAGACAGAAATAAAAAAAGAAAGAAGAGTCAGTCAATTAAATGATTCCTAAGAATATTTTGATATATACTCACACATCATTGCCTAGAACAAGAGTCATCAGAGAGGTTTTCTCCAATAGATGATGGGAGTAGAGACAGACACATATTCCAGATGGCTTTACAAAAGGCATTTTGGGTTAGTTTTTCCACTCTATTTTCTTTTCTTTACCTTGCCCTTCCAGTCACGTTCCCCATTTAATACTCCTGTTCTACTTTCCTTTCTATCTCTGTATAATCTATGCTCTATTCCCCTTTTCATGGAAGATTTGCTCTTTCCTACTTATCCCATAAAAGTGAACTAATATAATGCTTTTTCCATTGAAATAAACATATCTGAAGCTTATTGCTAATATCTACAAATGAAATAATAGATGTAGTGTTTGTCATTTGGGGTCTGGATTCCTTACTTGGGATGATTGTTTCTAGTTTGGTTAATTTATTTAAATTTTCTTTTGCTAACACTTAAGTAATATCCCATTGCTTCTTTACAGTTCATTCTTCATGTTGGATATAATGTAATTCCACATATATTTTATTTAAATCTATACATTTGTGTATATATACATATGCTTGCACATTTTTTGAGTGTGCATATGTATATGGGAGGGGGCATATAAATATGGGAGGATCTGCAATGTGAAGGACAAAAGAAGATATTGGTTATCTTTCTTTATCATAACTTCACTTATTTTCTGAGAAAGAGTAACATACTTAATCTTTAGCTTACCAAATCTGCAGAAATGCTAAAGAGAAAGCTTCAGCTCAGCCTCTCATCGTTAGCTCCCTATCCCTAGGTTGCAGGCAAAGGCTTACATTCCCAGATCTCTACATGTGTACTGAGTATCACACTCACTTCCTCATACTTACATAGCAAGCCTTTTACTGACAGGGCTGTCTCTAGAGCCTCTTACACTTCTTTTTTTTTTTTTTTTTTTTTTTTTTTAATATATTTATTTATTTATACAATATTCTGTCTGTATGCCTGAAGGCCAGAAGAGGGCGCCAGACCTCTTTAGAGATGGTTGTGAGCCACCATGTGGTTGCTGGGAATTGAACTCAGGACCTTTGGAAGAGCAGGCAATGCTCTTAACCACTGAGCCATCTCTCCAGCCCCCTCTTACACTTCTTGCAGTAAAATTTGTATGGAAGCAAGAGTTCTATATAGCAACATTTGATTCCGACATTGTTTAATCACTTACATATAGCCTGTTATTTTATTTTTAGTTAAGCAGAAAATAATGATTAATGTTATGTTTAAAAGACAATGCTTAGAAGCTATCTTTTATTCACACTGAATGAGTTTCCATTGATAGCTAGTTTCCATAATGTTTTGAGATTCCCCTATAGGAAAGTTAAGTATGAGAATTAAAAAAACCAAATGTAATGTTCATTTCAATCCTGAATTACTTTTAAAGAAAAAGTGGCTCATTTCTATAATTATGGTGAAAACATTCATTTGTGTTTTAACTAGCATGAAATCACAGAACAGAACATAGAATCTTTTTACATTGTCAGTTAACAACCTTCAGAGTAGAACTGCAAGGCTACTTGCTTCAAGAATTATATAAAGTGAGTCGTTCTGGGTAATCCCAGTTGTTTTTCTAGCTGCATCACAGGATATAATGGAGACTACAAGCATGGTCATTATTTTAGCCTAGTAATAATGATAATTTACTGATAACTGAACTAATCACCCTGAATTTTTAAACACCCATTAGACACACAAAAATGAAATCAAGAGAGGTACATGCATTGCCTTCCATGTCTTCTCATCTTAGTGTAAATGTACTTTGGAGAAAGCATTTCTCTACAGAAAAGGATAAAGAGCGATATTCTAATTAATCCTATCCATTATCATCCTTCCAGCACTTAAAAAAGCAAGAATATATTTTTTTTCACTTAGGTAGTTTTGACTGAGAAATGAAAAATCCTGAATATGTATTACCATTACAAATAATTAGGTCATACTTTAAATGGGCATTAATTGTAAAGCAATTATAACATAGTTTCATTTGATTATTAAAAGAGCAATGAGGAAAAAGTCTATATGAAACCATTAGCATGTACTCATGCAGTTGTTAAATGATATTGAATTAAAATTTGATCAATTGTCAATGTAAAAGTTATTACTAAGAATTTTTTTAAAGTATGATAGTTATGAATTTTATGTTTATATGGAAAATAGATGTTTTGGCAAAGATTTTGTTTTTTTAAAAACATTTGCAAATGTATTTCATTTTAGTGAATCAAATGATCAAATAGGAGTAGTTGCAAGAAAACAGTGAAGCAAAGAATAGTTGCTTGTATTCCAAGAGACCAGAGAACATCTTCACTCACCAGGTTCCACCCTATGGTACAGAAGGTTAAGCTTTTGATCTTTAACAAAGTAATCCATGTAGTTTGATGCCACAGATATGATATTTTTGTGAGTAATTGTCTACCATTTTCTATAAATATCAATCTAAGTAGTCAGGAGATCTGTGAATAGAATGGCTTATAACTTGCTATTCCTTCATTTTTTATTTGCACTTTTATCTCTTCAGATTATAATTAAGGTCACTCCATCAATGTCCATATCTTCAACAGTGACTTAAAATGTTCTTTAAAGCTTAAAGACAAGATTTACCAAATCCCATTAGATATCCCTAAGAGCTAGTCCATCTCTTGGGTCATATTTCCGTTATATTGACATAAAGATTCGATGCCTGGCAATATCCTGAATCAGCTTTATTATGAAACACGTTTTGTACTTTTTACTTTAGTGAAGAGTTTACTTACCAGTGCTTACTAAGAATGCAACATTAATTATATTAGTACTAAACTCCAAAATTATGCAATTCACCAGTTATTGCTTTGTGGCATTATATTATTTTCTGTAACAATTTAAGATTTTTTAAGCTATTGACATTTTTGTATATTTTTATGGTGATGCATTATAATGAAAATATCTCTTGCATTCTAAGAAAGTGGATTTTTGCCAGACCTCATATTCAACGTTAATTGTATACCGTGGGATTACTTAAGACTTAAGAATGGTGTTCTACTATGTATTCAACTTTTAACTTGTTTAGTTTGCCTTTATAGAGGAATGTAACACCCTATCTTAGATTCTTGGAAATTCACATTAGTAAATGTTATAGCCTAAGCTAATATATTGCTATAATCTTAAATTATGTCTTCTAAGCCCTAACCCAGGAAAAAAGCATGCATGTCTTTGCATGTATTATGATAATCATTCACTGAAAACAGAAAATGTGCATTTAGAGAAACCTTTTAAAAATGATTATCTACCATAAATATTCAAGGAAATATACATATATATTGTACACACACACAGACAGACAGACAGATAGATAGATGATAGATAGATTGATAAACATGTTTCTCATAAAATCATTTGTTATCTGGGTGCGTTGTGCTCATTGGAGTAACTGAATTAATCCCTTCTAAAACTATGGTTACAAGGATAGAATTCACACAACTCACTGAATTTAGAGAGATTGAGCTGGTTCCTTCACTCCTACATGCTAGTGTATTTGACACTAAAATGTTCTCTACAGCCTACAAAAAGAGAACCGTAGACACCAAATCATCCACAAAATGCTCAGTCTGTAATCTGGCCTGACTGTGGGTGGTACAGAACTTCTGGGAGTGGCCAATCAATGTCTAGTTTAACTTGAGGTCCATGCCATGAAACGAAGTCCATGCCCTACACTGTCTGGATACTGTATAGGACAGAAAACTAGGTGAGAACCTACTGATATTATGCTACTCTCAAAACTCAATATCTTGTCTAGTAACCATCAGAGAGGCTTCCTCTGGCAGCAGAGACCCCTAGCCAGATACTATGTAGAGAAAGATTAAAGTGGAGTTCTCCATCAGGTCACTCATCTTGGAGTTCTGTGTACAACATGGTAGACTAAGAGGAAAGATTTTAGGAGACTGAGGGGATAGAGGATACCAGGAGAACACGGCCTATTGACTCAAGTGTTGTATTTCACCTTCCATGTAATTTTAGAGTCATAGTGCAAAAGAATTTTTGATTTATATCAACACGACACAAATTTGTTCTTTTAGAAGAGAGAACCTTACTTATGAAAGTGCCTTAAAAGGACTGGGATGTAGGACAACATGTAGGACAGTTTTCTTAGTTAGTGATGGATGAGGTAGACTACTGTTGGTGGTGCCATCCTGGGCAGGTGCTCATGGGTTTCATAAGAAAGAAGACTAAACAAGCCATGATGGACTAGCCAGGAAGCAGCACTTCTCCATAGCCTCTGCATCAGCCACTGCCCACAGGTTCCACGCTGTTTGAGATCCTTTCCTGACTTCTATCAATGATAAACTATAATTTAGAAGCATAAGCCAAGTAAATCCTTTCCTCTAAAAGTCTCTATAGTCATGGTGTTTTATCACATAATAGATACCTTACCTATGTACCTATACTGTAGAAGAAACTTATTACCATTATTCAAGTTACATAAAATATTTGGAATAGTAAAATTGCACCCACACACTAAGACAATGGGGATGTTCTATTGGGATCTCACCAAGGCCAGCTGGCCTAGGTCTGAAAAAGCATGGGATAAATCCGGACTAGCTGAACATAGCGGACAATGAGGAATACTGAGAATTCAAGAACAATTGCAGTGGGTTTTTGATCCTACTGCACGTACTGGCTTTGTGGGAGCCTAGGCAGTTTGAATGCTCACCTTACGAGACCTGGATAGAGGTGGGCAGTCCTTGGGCTTCCCACAGGTCAGGGAACCCTGATTGCTCTTCGAGCAGATGATGGGGGGGGGGACTTGATCGGGAGGGGGGAGGGAAATGGGAAGCGGTTGTGGGGACGAGACAGAAATCCTTAATAAATAAACAAATTTAAAAAAAAATAAAAAAAATAAAATAAAATAAAAAAAAATGAATAGAAAAAGAAAATATAACAGTGGGTGACAGAATTGGGGAATGCAGAACAGTAGTTTGTTATTGGGAGTAAGGAAGTTTTACAGAAATTAAGTGGTTAGCCATGAGGATATTTCAACATCTTGAATGTTTATTATACAAATAAACTATATATTTGAAGATGGTTGTGATACTTATATATTTTGCATATCTTGTCAACATAAACAATGAAAAATTTGAATTTCACAGAGTATGATTTACTGGAATAGTAGATTTCTACAAAATTTATACATACTATGATTTTGTTATACATTTCATAAATTACTGTGAAAACCAAACTGAATCCCTATCTCTCTATAAGTTATCTTGCTTTGTTTTAGTGGGAGGCTGCCTATTGGTTCTGGCTGCCCAGCTAGCTTATACCCAAAATAGTCACACAGAAAGTATTAATTAAATCAATCCTTGTTCCATTAGATCTAGCTTCTTATTGATTAACTCTTACATCTTAATTTAGCCCATTTCTATTAATCTGTGTATCACTGCATGGCAGTGGCTTACCGGCAAAGTTTCGGCATGCTTGTCTTTGGCTATGACTCCATGGTTTCTCTCTGACTGCCATTCTTTTTCCCAGCATTCAGTTTAGTCCTCCCTGCCTACCTAAGTTCTACCCGATCAGGCCAAGGCAGTTTCTTTATTAATCAATAGAATTCACAGTATACATAGGGAAATCCCACATCACTTTGTTACTATCAAAATAATCCCAATTTACTTTGGTTTTATTTTCTCAGCTATAATATTGATTTTCAACAGGGCAAATCTCACAGTTTTTTTTACATAATAAATGTTCAGACATATGGCATTATTGTGAGATAAGTGACAAATATGATAAATTTAATTTTTCTCTTGTTTACAAACATACTTTTGTCACAATTTGCAATGATATGTGCAACATTTTCATAAGATACAAATAAAGTTTTTGTAGGTTTATAGGATAAGGGATGCATAAAATGTCTTAACATCTTTATCATAAGAATGTAATTAGTGCATAATTTCTTTCTTATCCAGTCTTTTTATGTTCTCCACATCAAACTTCTTTTCACTCTGCAATGAACTTGTACTTTATCCATTCTGTATCTATGTTCTTTGTGACAATAGAAAGACCACATTATAGAACTTTTTATTGATGATGGATTTGTACCATTATGGTACACAAAATCTAGGAAAAATATTAGAAAAAATATCTATATTATAGCCATTCCCTTTATGATATCTGGACTACAACTTTGTAAATGTTATTATGCTATGCAATCTCATGATTAATGTATTAGTAACACAAATCAATTTCTGGTCTCTTTTCCTTTTACTCTAAGAAATTGTTACTTTTATAAATGAAATATAAACGTTTGCTAATTTATACTACTTTGTGAATAAACTTCTTCCATATCTCTATGGCTGATAACAATAAATTTCCTTTCACCACAAATAATTTGGCCCTTGTGCATCTGAAAAGGCCTTGCCCTTGTCATTTTCATTTAGAAGTCTAGTATAATGATGTAATGCACACATGAGACAATGCAATCACCTGGCCAAGAGAATAAACACTAGGTGAAAAACACTTTTATTCAATATGTTTCATCCTCTGATAATTTGCTTCTCAGAACAAAATACACAAGTAGTAACAGCTCAACAAATATCTTTTAACATGTACAACTTTCATATTCTTTAAGCAAATCTTTGTTTTTTTTTCTATAGGAAGTGATGGAAACATGTAAAATAAGTTGATAATTTTAAAACAAACAAACAAAAAAAAAACAATGCAAGTAAAAACCAAAGTTGTTTAGGCAGAACTGTAGAAAAGTTGGAGATTTGATAAAATAATTGGTGAATGAATAGAGGCATAAATATAGTTCAATTTCATTTCTAAAAATATAAGCTCCAAAAAAAACCCCAAAGAATCTTGTATCTTTACTCATCCTCCATGCTTTCTGCTCCCTTCTCCCATGCTCTACCATGTACTTTATACTGCATTACTAATATAGTCCTAAATATAATAAAGTAGTTTCACATGGAATTATCAAAAGCCCTATTATCAACAGCCAAAGTTAGATACATATTTTAGTAAAGAACTTTGGAAGTTATTATGCATTTCAATATGACAGTTTTCAGGCATTTAACATTTTGTGACATGTCCAGGTTGAATAAAATCTCCCCTGTGAAAGTTTTTTCTCTCCTGTTTTTTCCTAAGAAATACTCATATTTTGCATTTTTATTGAATCTTCCACAATCATGTGAAATCTTTAACTAGTTTCTAAAATGGTCACATTATTAGGATTACAATTTCTTTTCTTTTAAATAATTGATGTTTCCTTTTGTAGATCTAATTCTATAATTTAAGAGAGATGTTACAGGGATAAGGGCCCCTTGTTGTGCCCAACCAGCTAGCTTACACCCAAAATAATCACACAGAAACTGTATTAATTAAAACACTGCTTGGTCATTAGCTCTAGCCTCCTATTGGCTAACTCTCACATCTTGATTTAACTCATTTCTATTCATCTGAGTTCACCACGATTTCATGGCTTACTAGGAAAGTTTTAACATATCTGACCTGGCATCTCTATGGTGGCTTTCTCCTCTGCTTTCTTCCTCCCAGAATTCAGTTCTTTCTTCTCCACCTAAGTTATGCCCTATCAGGCCAAGCAGTTTTTTTATTGATTAACCAATGAAAGCAACACATAATCAGAAGGACCTCCTACACCAGAGAGAATTTAAAAAAATAAAAGTTCCTTATAGTCCTTAAAAATACATAATCTAAAATATTTTATATATTATAAAACAAACATTATTAGTTTTTTAGTATACATAATATGTTATCTGACCATGCAGAAATTGAGCTGTAACCTAAAAAAATGATGAAAATACTCAACTAATTTAAAATTAAAAGCATAGCTATAAAAATCCTTTGAACAAAATAGACATCATAAGAATAAGTAGAAAATAATTGAAACTAAAAATAAACAAAAATTCAATATCCAAAATATATGAGATATAAAATAAACAATATTTTTCTTAAAAGAGCATGATTTGAGGTATCTTGAAAAGGTAGATTATACCTTACCAGAAGTAATGTGTACTTTTTGGACTTAAAAGGTGTGTGAGGGTAGAGGAAATATGTCTCAATACATTGCATTCATGTATGATCTTTTCAAAAACATGCAAATAAAATTTTAAAAATAAACAGTACCAGCACACCTCCCCAAATATTTTAAATAAAAACTGTCTCAGAAGGAAAGTTCTCTTATGCTATGAGGTAACTTTAGAGATTGTGTCTTACAAGACGAGATTCAAGCAGCTTATAGGCACCATAGGATGCATAAAGCATGTGCTATTATGTGTATATTTAAGTATCTAATCACACACTAATATTAGATAATGTTTTATAGGTGCTTTCACATATAAAGGGCAGCATATCATCCACAATGTTAAGAAATTATAGCTTTCCTCTCTTTTTAATATGAGTTAAATTAAGAGATCAAGTATGTGAGTAAGCAAAAATATAATTTTAATTCTTTACATAGAATAAGATATTGTAGGCAGAGACTGCAATTTGTTTCTCAGCAGCCCAGACCCACACAATCATACAAAACTATATTAATTACAACACTTCGTGTTGTAACATTCAGGTGTAATACAACGCTCAGGTGTATTTCTAGCTAACTCTTATATTTTAATTAACCCATTTCTGTTAATCTGTTGATTGCCACGCAGCTGTGTGATACTGAGCAAGTTTCCCGCATTTGTTTCTTTCAGCCACATGACATACTCTTGACTCTGCCTACACACACTCTCTCTCTCTATTCTGATATCCAGCCTGGCTTAACTCTACTAAGCCATTGGTTGAAACAACTTATTCACTAACCAATAAAAGCAACACATAAACAGAAGGATATCCCATGTCAAGATATGTTAAATTTGTGAATGCGCATATAATCTATCGACAGTGTAGAGTTGAAGCAAATACATCACTAATCATCTCCATCACTTTAGGGAGATTTTAAATCTAAGATTCCTCTCCTGAGACACTTAACTATGATCTTTATGTCTTAGTGTTCTTCTGAGTATTAATTGTGAATACATAGAAACCTTTAAGAAGTATCTGATAATTCTCTGTTCAGATCAGTGCCCCATTTTTTAATTGGGTTAATTAGCATTTTAAAGTCTAGTTTCTTGAGTTCTTTATATATTTCGGAAATCAGACCTTTGTCTGTTGCGGGGTTGGTGGAGATCTTCTCCCAGTCAGTAGGTTGCCTGCATATCACCATAGAAACTCCACCTGGCGATGGAGGAAGCTACAGAGACCAACACTGGAACACTGGACTGAGCTCCTAACGTCCAAATGAGGAGCACAAGGAGGGAGAACATGAGCAGGAAGTTAGGATCCTGAGGGGTGTGCCCACCCACTGAGACGGTGGGGCTGATCTAATGGGAGCTCACCAAGGCAAGCTGGATGATGGACCATGTGATCAAACCAGACTCCCTGAATGTAGCTGACAAGGAGTGCTGACTGAGAAGCCAAGGACAATGGCACTGGGTTTTGATCTTACTGCATGTAATGACTTTATGGGAGCCTAGTCTGTTTGGATGCTCACCTTCCTAGTCCTGGATTGATGGGGGAGGACCTTGGACTTTCCACAGGGCAGGGAACCTTAACTGTTCTTTGGACTGGAAAGGGAGGGGAAGGGGGGTGGGGGGGAGCGGGAGGGAAATGGGAGGAGGGGAAGAGGTGAAAAATTTTAATTAAATAATAAAAAATAAATAAAAGAGAAAGAAAAAAAAAACCGAAGTGTTTGATATAACTGAAGAACTATAAAATTGTTAATGTTTATCATGCTCAGAACTATGCTTACGGAACAGAAGCAACTTATTAGTAGCTACGAGAATGAAGAAAATAGTTCCATTAGGCATGGAGGAACAGCTTAGAAGTTAAAGGAAGTTGACACTCTTCCAGAGGGCCTGAGTTTTGTTTCAAGCACTAATGCCAGATATCTTGCAACAATCTCTAGTAGTGGCTTCACAGGATATAAAAAACATACTATAAAACTGGAAGCTTATATAAATCAAAAGAAAGCAACTTAGCAATTTTGTAATGAAAAGATATCCTTAATATTTAGGCTGCCGTAGTAACATTAAATATAATTAAAAAGCAATGTCATTTACTTTTGATATGTATTTTATATATTATTTTATTGTGAGCTTTACCAAAATTATGTCAGATTATGTGCCTTCATAATAAGTGAAAACCAAACAAGAAGTGAAAACCAAATGTGTACAGTCAGTATTATTTTGTTTTATGGCAACAAAAATGGTTCTTGAAAAAGTTTTATTACTCTAAGTAAATGACCAGAAGCATATTCAAATATATAGGTGTTTTCATTTTGAAGTTATTGGCTAAGAATTTGAAATATTATACAAATAGAAATAATATACAAAGTAGATATTGGATGGATTTTGGAGACAGTGTTTTTTTTTTTTCTTTCTTTTTCTTTTTTTCTGTATCCCTGGCTATACTGGAACTCACTCTGTAGACCAGACAGGCCTCTAACTCAAAGAGATCCTCCTGTATCTTCCTTGTGAATGCTAATGAGAGAAGTGTGGTAGCATTCACAGGGCCTGCACAGGTCTAAGATGGGTTTTGAGCCCTGAAACTGCAAGTGGACAAAAGACTCCATCCCTAGCCCAGGAGTTATCACCAATTGATAACTACCAGCAGATGAAAAGTTATTTTCTACAATGGAGTCTTACTATTATATAAATCTCACTTTGGTGTATGCCTGATGCCCAGCAGTAAATGGTCAAAATGAAATTAACTCTACAATGATTTCTAGGATTTTGTGTAAAAATGTCTTGTCTTGGTATTTTTTTTTAACCTTACAAGTCTGTTATCTGTATCTTATGATTTCCAATTTTGGGTTTTCATGAGATTTCAGTGTTTGCAAATATGTATGCTACTACATGTGAATTTCTTGGTTTTTTTGGGGGGGGGAATTCTTTTCTGTTTGTTTAGTCTTACTTTTGTTTTTGCTTTTGTTTTCTGATGTGTGTTTTCCAATAAATGAGAGGGCAGAAGGGGATGGATTTGAATAGGTGAGGAAGACCTGAGGGGAGTTGGGAAAGGTAAAAGCATAATCACAATATATTTTAGGTAAAAATATGTTTTTCATTAAAAATTATAAAAGACATTTTGAACTAAGTAAATAGAAGAAAAAAATAAACATGCAAGTAGCATGACACAAAGTCAATAGATTAAGTTTGGGGATATATATATATATATATATATATATATATATATATATTCATGCATTCAATAGTGATGAAAAAGCTGTAGATTTAAAGGTAAGCAGAGAAAAATTTATGGGAAGGGTTTGGAGGGAGGAAAGCTAAGGGATAAATGTTGTAATTAAAATATATTCTCAAAAACAATAAGTAAAATTTTAAAAATATGTATAATAATGAGCCTAATTAATCACACTTATCCTACAGTCAAGAAACAAAGATGTAAACAGACTACTGATCTTTATGAGACTTTAACCTTATAGCTTTGATGTGATTAGCTACAGGTATATGTTTCCAGTGATTACAACATAATTATCAGTAATAAATTTATGTCTAGTGCTTAATTTAATTTGTTGCAAAAAAGGGTTGTTACAACATATTACCAAGCATTTTAAATCTCTTTAAAAAGACCAAATCATAATGATACTCCTTTAACTATGCATGACAGAGTAATAAATCAAGGTATAAATTACCAAGGAGAGATATTCTAAAAACGACTACCTCAGATTTTGTTTCATCTCACTATAGTCATCCAAAGAGTTTCAGTAGCTTTTTTCAGAACATTGGTGATCTTACTTGAGTAGTTTCTGTCACTTCACTTAATTCATTATCTAAGCCAAATGTAAAGATTATATTTGTCTACTTATTTTTTCATTTTCAGCATAAACTTAGCAATAAAATTTGTTTCCTTCAAAAAGACAAATTTTTGTAGAAAATTTCATATTTAGAGATATAAGAACCTTCGAAAAATCATTTTAATTGCTTAATATAATAAATATCTAAATTTATAAATATGTTGCTTACTTAACAGTTTCTAAGGCTAAGCTATAGCTGACATAGTTAATTAATATCTGTTATGCCAGTGAATTCATTTAATAATAACATTAAAAACTAAAACACCAAAGAGTGTTCCTTTCCTTTTCATGTGTGTTTCTCCTCTTTTCTGTTCAAACTGCTAATTGCTCACTAATGAACTGCATTCCCCAAAATTCATGTAATAGTTTGGTTATCAATTTTTCCATTGAAGGACATTTTTATTACTTCCAATTTGAACTTCTAAAAGCCAAGGAATAAACTGAAACAGCTGTCATTTTTCTGAAGTAATTACCCAAAATTGCTGTGAAATACTACAAAATGATATAATTTAAATCTCAAAATAAATTATGCAAAATTTCAAAGGTTTTATAATTTTATATTTTGAACAATCCTATATGAGTTGTGTAACTTCTTTATATTCTCCTGATTATTTAGTGTTGATACTATATTTTGAAAATCTCATTCTTGATTAATGAATTTTGACCATATCCATCCCTTCCTTACCACACAGTTTATGTTATGCTCCCTACATCTCCCTCTTCATCCATGCCCTCTTATCCAACTAACACACACACACACACACACACACACACACACACACATTCTTTGTCCTGTTGACATTGTCTTTAAACATATGATGGTAGGACAGATTACTTAAGCATTTCTCAGTTTTATCCCTCTATAAAACATTCTATTCCTCCTTCAGAAGTTGATGGTTGTGTATATTTTTCGAGTTGGAGTGTAAAATGTTGAGTACCTCCGTGCCATGATGTGGACTAGTACAGCCTTGTACAGGTCTATGTAGACAACTGTAGATGTTGAGAGTTAATAGATGCAATATAAATGTTACACCCAGAAAAGATTATTTTTGAACAATCCTATGAATCCATTGGCTCTTGCAATTTTTCTCCCTCTGTATCCATAATGTTATCTGGGTTTATGATACATATTTTGGATTACAGATACTTGCTTTAGAAATAACTCTCCATAATAACATAATCTCCACATTTTGTTCCATTTCCTTCCCTGTAAAAGCTTCATCTGCTGCAAAACAAATTTTATTCAATGAGAAGAAGTGTTGCACTTTTCTGTGAACAAATGTATTTAGAAGACAGTTATATAATATATACCTTTACTAAAGTAGAAGTAGAAAATTATACTTTAGGGTCTATGATCTCTCTGTCATGAGTTATTGGCTCAGCAACAGACATGAATATTCTCCAACTGAGTGGGATCTATGTCCAATAAGGCTGCTATTGTTGTTTTTCCATATGAGTACCACTCTTGTACAATTGAGCATATCTTATAAAATGTCCATTATTAAAACTTGTAGGATTTAAACCTAGATAGGACTGTTGGAAATCTGTCTCCTTCAGCTGCTGGTATGGGAACTTCCAACACTATGACTTCTAGCAATCAAGCTAGAGATTGCCAAGTATGCAGTAGCTTGATTTATACAAGTACTTTGAATCAAGCGTATATGTTTAGAAACATAGCTTCTCTCTAAAGGTTTTCTGATAAACAAGAACAATGTGACATTCTCTTATATTCTATAGGAAGTCTCTTGGACCCACTGATATAATCAACTGGAAAAATGACATCCATTGTCTGTGATGGGGTTTTTACTTGATAATCTATACCTTCTGCAAGTAACATTCTACCTTGTTTTGTAATTTCAATTAAATTACATATTTTACATTGTAGTTTGCTAAACCATAGTAGATATGCTAATTTTTTTTATTTTAGATATTCTGATATGTTTATTTTAATCTCTCATAGCTTCTTTTTAGTTTTCTTTCATACATGTTTATTATTCAATATTTAGTAATCATATACTCTCTTAAGAGTCTTGATCATGGAAACTTTTTCCTTGTTTTCTTCTCAAAAAGTTACATGACTGTAACCAATTTTCCTCAAATGCTACGTAGATTATAAGCTTCTAATCAAAGGGTTAATTGATATGATTTATACATATATGTATATGTATAGCTATCCAGATGTTGTAACACTTTTATAAAGGAAAGAGAAGCTATGATTCTCTCTCTCAAATCCTTAGTAGCCTTGTCCAAATCCTGTGATGATAGATAATGGTTATTCAAAAACTTACAGCTGGTCAAAGTGCTGAGAATAAGTGACTTTGTGGTCATCTGCCCTAAGTAGAATATTTATATAACTCTCCAATTCCCAGGGCTCAGGAGACATTAAAGAAGGAGAAGAAATGAAAAGAATGTAAGAGCCGTAAGCCTATTATTATCTCCTTAGCCAAATTTAACCTATGAATGTATCCCAAAATGGCACTCTCTAGTGTAGCTGCAATGCATTGGATTGCTACCATCTCTTTTTGGGTCTTAGGGTTTTCATTACTTTCCTTTTATTGTGTGCTAGCTATTTATCTTCCACCAACTTAATTTCTCACTTAGATTGCTAGACCTAATAGTTTCACTAAATATAATTACATAATAAATAAATAATCTTATAAGAAATATAAACAGGTATTAAAAGTTATAGCATGTTTTGATAAATAAGTGGACTTGCTATAGGGAAATGTGAAAATATTACTTAGGACTTCATGATATTCAAGGTCCCTTTTTCCAAAAGTTTCATCATATTTCCCATGGTCCTTTCAATTATTTGTTTTCCAGTTTGCTTCCTGCAATGGCTAGTTTTATGTCAGCTTGACACAAGCTAAAGCCATCTCAAATAAGGAAACCTCAATTAAGAAAATTCTTCCATTAGATCTGGTATTTTCTTAATTAGCAGTTAAGGGAGCATTACCCAGTTATTGTGCTTATCTTAGCTGTGGCTCTGTAAGAAAACTGGCTGAAGAAGTAAAGAGGAGCAAGACAGCAAGCAGTACTTTTCTTTGATTTCTGCATCTGTCTTCAGGGTTCTGCCCTGTTTGAATTTCTGCTCTGATTTTATTCAGTGATGACCAGCGATTTGGAATCATGAGCCAAGTAAACCCTTGCCTCTCTAGGCTGCTCTGGCCATGGTGTTTTCATCACAGCAGCAGAAACCCTAACTATGATTCTTCTACTAGATAAATTTGTGAACAAAGGAATGGGTTATCCCTCAGCAGCTCAATGTTTTCTTAGAATGGGTTGGCACCTATGTTTCCTTTAAAGAACCATAAAAAGAAAACTTGAACACATATGAAAGAAAATACATATCGTGAATTATATAACCACTTGCCAATTATTTTTAAAAGAATTTTAATCCATAAAAACTGATTTACTTAGCATTAAATAAAGCAATTGCAGGTTTAATTGAATTTCATTTTAAGACCAACTAACTCAATCTTAATATTTGAACTGATCATAATAGAAATCTATAGAACATTAACATATAATATTGTATATCATATTGAGTTCAACCTGGCTGAGTTTTTCTGCCTTAATTTTTAAAGGCTGAAAGAACTTTTAAACTACTTATTTATTATTTCAACACTTCTTATTTCTCTTTTATTAAATTTCTCAGTATTTTAAAAAATATTTTAGATAGGCTTTGGCTACAGAAACTTGAATAGCCTCAATCTAAAAAATAATCAACCAAGTGTGTTCTAATTATTATTTATGTTTTGCATTTGCATGAGCTTATGCAAAATAAAATTCACTTTAAAAATACCAAGGATCAAATTTATAAATATTTAATAAAGAAAAATTTTAAAGCATCACAATTATAGAGTCATATGGAAGTTTCATTATAAATATTGATAGGCATATTTTTATACCTAAAAAGTAAAGTTTTTAAATAATATTTTGTTTGTTTTTTCCTTTGTAATTGCCTTCTTAAACATAAAAAAAAATATTTAATTTTAATGTATACAATATTCAGCCTGCATGTATCTATGCAGGCCAGAAGAGGGCAACAGATCACATTATAGATGGCTATGAATCGCCATGTGGTTCCTGGGGACTGAACTCAGGATGTACGGAAGAAGCAGTCAGTGCTCTTAACCTCTGAGCCATCTTTTCTTTTTTTTTTTTTAAGTTTAAAGGTTGAAAGACATAAAAGTTTAAGTTGTTTATTTAAGAAAATGTTTTAAGGTATAAAAAGGTTTTTTTTTTTAAAAAAAAATTATTTATTTATTAAAGATTCCTGCCTCCTCCCCGCCACCGACTCCCATTTCCCTCCACCTCCCCCGATCAAGTCCCCCTCTCTCATCAGTCCGAAGAGCAATCAGAGTTCCCTGACCTTTGGGAAGTCCAAGGACCATCCACCTCCATCCAGGTCTAGTAAGGTGAGCATCCAAACTGCCTAGGCTCCACAAAGCCAGTACGTGCAGTAGGATCAAAAACCCATTGCCATTGTTCTTGAGTTCTCAATAGTCCTCATTGTCCACTATGTTCAGCGAATCCGGTTTTATCCCATGTTTTTTCAGACCCAGGCTAGCTGGCCTTGGTGAGTTTCCTATAGAACATCCCCATTGTCTCAGTGTGTGGGTGCACCCCTCGTGGTCCTGAGTTCCCTGCTCATGCTCTCTCTCCTTCTGCAACTGATTTGGACCTTGAGATTTCAGTCCGATGCTCCAATGTGGGTCTCTGTCTCTGTCTCCTTTCATCGCCTGATGATGGTTAATATTCAGGAGGATGCCTATATGTTTTTCTTGGGGTTCACCTTCTTATTTAGCTTCTCTAGGATCGCGAATTATAGGATCAATGTCCTTTATTTACGGCTAGAAACCAAATATGAGTGAATACATCCCATGTTCCTCTTTTTGGGTCTGGCTTACCTCTCTCAGGATAGTGTTTTCTATTTCCATCCATTTGCATGCAAAATTCAGGAAGTCCTTGTTTTTTACTGCTCAGTAGTACTCTAATATGTATATATTCCATACTTTCTTCATCCATTCTTCCATTGAAGGACATCTAGGTTGTTTCCAAGTTCTGGCTATTACAAACAATGCTGCTATGAACATAGTTGAGCATATACTTTTGTTGTATGATAGGGCCTCTCTTGGGTATATTCCCAAGAGTGGTATTGCTGGGTCCAGGGGTAGGTTGATCCCGAATTTCCTGAGAAACTTCCACACTGCTTTGCAGAGTGGTTGCACAAGTTTGCATTCCCACCAGCACTGGAAAAGAGTGTACCCCTTTCTCCACAACCTCTCCAACAAAGGCTATCATTGGTGTTATTTTTTTTTTATTTTAGCCATTCTGACAGGTGTAAGATGGTATCTTAAAGTTCTCTTGATTTGCATTTCCCTGATTGCTAAGGAAATTGAGCATGACCTTAAGTGACTTTTGGCCATTTGAACTTCTGTTGAGAATTTTCTGTTCAGCTCAGTGCCCCATTTTATAATTAGGTTGATTAGCCTTTTATGGTTTAGTTTCTTGAGTTCTTCATATATTTTGGAGATCAGACCTTTGTCAGTTGCAGAATTGGTGAATATCGTCTCCCAGTTAGTGGGTTGCCTTTTTGTCTTACTGACAGTGTCCTTTGCTTTACAGAAGCTTTTCAGTCTCAAGAGGTCCCATTTATTCAATAATGTCCTTAATGTCTGTGCTGCTGGGGTTTTACGTAGGAAGTGGTCTCCTGTGCCCATGTGCTGTAGAGTACCTCCCACTTTCTCTTCTATCAGGTTCAGTGTGTTCAGACTGATATTGAGGTCTTTAATCCATTTGGACTTGAGTTTTGTGCATAGTGATAGATATGTATCTATTTTCATTTTTCAACAGATTGACATCCAGTTTTGCCAGCACAATTTGTTGAAGATGCTCTCTTTTTTCCATTGTATACTTTTAGCCCTTTTATCAAAAATCAGATATTCATAGGTCTGTGGGTTGAAGTCAGGGTCTTCTATTCGATTCCATTGGTCGACTTCTCTGTTTTTATGCCAATACCAGCTGTTTTCAATATTGTAGCTCTGTAATAGAGTTTGAGGTCAGGGATGGTAATGCCTCCAGACAATCCTTTATTGTATAAGATTGTTTTGGCTATCCTGGGTTTTTTGTTTTTCCATATAAATTTGATTTTTGTCTTCTCCAAATCTGTGAAGAATTTTGATGGGATTTTGATGGGGATTGCATTGAATCTATAGATTGCTTTTGGTAAAATTGCCATTTTTACTATGTTGATCCTCCCAATCCAAGAGCAAGGGAGATCCTTCCATTTTCTGGTGTCCTCTTCAATTTCTTTCTTCAAAGCCGTAAAGTTCTTGTCAAATAGATCTTTCACTTCCTTGGTCAGAGTTACCCCAAGATATTTTATGCTATTTGTGGCTATCGTGAAAGGTGATGCTTCTCTGATTTCCCTCTCTGCTTCCTTATTCTTAATGTATAGGAAGGCAACTGATTTTTTGGAGTTGATCTTGTATCCTGCCACATTACTAAAGTAGTTTATCAGCTGTAAAAGTTCTTTGATGGAGTTTTTGGGGTTGCTCATGGACATTATCATATCATCTGCAAATAACGAAAGCTTAACTTCTTCCTCTCCTATACGAATCCTCTTGATCCCCTTATGTTGTCTTATTGCTATTGCTAGAACTTCAAGCATATATTGAAGAGGTATGGAGAGAGTGGACATCATTGTCGTGTTCCTGATTTTAATGGAATGGCTTTGAGTTTTTCTCCGTTTAATTTAATGTTAGCTGTCAGTTTGCTGTAAATAGCTTTTATTATATTTAGGTATGATCCTTGTATCCCTAATCTCTCCAAGACCTTTATCATAAAGGGGTGTTGAATTTTGTCGAATGCTTTTTCAGCATCTAATGAAATGATCATATATTTTTTTCTTTCAGTTTATTTATATGGTGGATTACATTGATAGATTTGCATATGTTGAACCATCCCTGAATCTGGGATGAAGCCTACTTGACCATAATGGATAATTTTTCTAATGTGTTCTTGGATTCAGTTTGCCAGCATTTTATTGAGAATTTTTGTGTCGATATTCATAAGTGAGATAGGCCTGTAATTCTTTTTCTTGGTTGGGTCTTTGTGTGGTTTTGGTATCAGACTAACTGTAGTTTCATAAAAGAAATTTGGCAATGACTCTTCTGTTTCTATATTGTGAAATACATTAAGGAGATTAGGTATTAGGTCTTCTTGGAAGTTCTGATAGAATTCTGTATTGAAACCATCTGGTCCTGGGCCTTTTTTGGAAGGGAGATTTTTGATAACAGTTTATAGTTCTTCGCGACTAACAGGTCTATTTAGATCATTCACGTTGTCTTGGTTTAGCTTTGGTAAATGGTACTTATCTAAAAAAATGTCCATTTCTTTTGCATTTTCCAGTTTTGTCACATACAGGCTTTTGTAGTAAGATCTAATGATTCTCTGAATTCCCTCTGTGTCTGTGATTATGTCCCCCTTTTCATTTCTGATCTGATTTATTTGTGTGTTCCCTCTCTGTCATTTAATTAGTTTGGATAGGGGAGTGTCGATCTTGTTGATTTTCTCCAAGAACCAACTTTTTGTTTCATTGATTCTTTAGACTGTTTTCTGTGTTTCTATTTTGTTGATGTCTGCCCTCAGTTTGATTATTTCCAGTCTTCTACTCCTCCTATGTGAGTCTGCTTCTTTTTTTTTCTAAAGCTTTTAGGTGTGTTGTTAAGTCCCCAATGTATGCTTTCTCCGTTTTCTTTAAGTGGGCACTTAGTGCTATGAACTTTCCTCAGCACTGCTTTCATCATGTCCCATAGGTTTGAGTATGTTGTCTCTTTATTTTCATTAAATTCAAGGAAGACTTTAATTTCTTTCTTAATTTCTTCCTTGACCCAGGTGTGGTTCATTAGTTGACTGTTCAGTGTCTATGAGTTTGTCGGCTTTCTGGGGGTAGCATTGTTGTTGCCTTCTAAATTTTGTCCATGGTGATCTGATAAGACACAGGTGGACACTGATATTTTTTGTATCTGTGGAGGTTTCCTTTGTTTCTGAGTATGTGGTCAAATTTTGAGAAGGTTCCATGAGCTGCAGAGAAGAAGGTATATTCTTTCCTATTTTGGGTGGAATATTCTATAGATGTCTGTTAAGTCCATTTGCTTCATTACCTCCAACAATTCTCTTAATTCTCTATTAGGTTTCTGTCTGATTGACCTGTCCATTGGTGAGAGAGGTGTGTTGAAGTCTCCTACTACTAGTGTGTATGGTTTGATGTCTGCCTTGAGTTTTAGTAATATTTCTTTTACATAAGTGGGTGCTTTTGTATTAGCGATGTAGATATTCAGGATTGAGACTTCATCCTGATGAAATGTTCCTGTTATGAGTATAAAGTGTCCATCTCAATCTCTTCTGATTGATTTTAGTTTGAAGTCAGTTTTGTTAGAAATTAGTATGGCCACACCTACTTTTTTCTTAGGACTGTTTGCTTGAAACACCTTATCCCAAACCTTTACTCTGAGTAGATAGATGACTGTCTTTGTGGTTGTGATGTGTTTCTTGCAAACAGCAGAATGTTGGATCCTGTTTTTGCATCCAATCTCTTAGCCTGTGCCTTCTTATAGGTGAGTTGATACCATTAATATTAAGTGATATTAATGCCCAGTGGTTGTTTACTCCAGTTATTCTTATTGTTTTTGTTAGTAGAGTTTGTGTGTCTTCCTTCTTTGAGTTGTGCTGGTGAAGTGTTGCTAGTTGTCTGAGTTATTGTAGGCAGTGTTGGCTATGTTGGATTCCTTGGGTTGTGATTTTCCTTCTATTACTTTCTGCAGTGCTGGATTTGTGGCTACGTATTGTTTAAATTTGTTCTTATCCTGGAATGTCTTGTTTTCTCCATTGATAGTGAACATTAGCTTGGCTGGGTATAGTAGTTTGGCTTTGTATCCATGGTCTCTTAGTTTTTGCAGTACCTCTATCCAGGACCTTCTGGTTTTCATGGTTTCCATAGAGAAGTCAGGTGTAAGTCTGATCACTTTACCTTTGTAAGTTACTTGGCCTTTTTCCTTTGCAGCTCTTAATATTCTTTCTTTAATCTGTATATTTCGTGTTTTGATTATTATATGGCGAGGGGATGTTTTTCATTGATCCAGTCTGTTTGGTGTTCTGCATGTTTCTTGAATATTCAAAGGAATATCTTTCTTTATGTTGGAAAAGTTTTCTTCCATAATTTTGTTAAAAATATTTTCTGAGCCTTTGAGCTGTGACTCTTCTCCTTCTATCCCTATTATTCTTAGGTTTGGTCTTTTTATTGTGTCCCATATTTCCTGAATGTTTTGTGATGAGAATTTGTTGGCTTTGCTGTTTTCTTTGATCAGTGTGTTTATTTTCTCTATGGTGTCTTCAGCATCTGAGATTCTTTCTTCTATCTCTTCTATTCTATTGATTATGCTTGTTTCTGTAGTCTCTGCTTGTTGACCTAGATTTTCCATATCCAGCCGGTCCTCAGTTTGTGTTTTCTTCCTTGCTTCCATTTCAGTTTTTAATTCTTTAACTGTTTCCATTACCTGTTTGATCGTTCTTTCTTGGTTTCCCAGGGTATCATTTATGCATTTACTCATTTCTTCAAACTTTCTGTTATACTTTTCATCCATTTCTATAAGGGCATATTTCACATGTTGTTTAAGGGACTCTATTGCTTTCATAACGTCATTTTTTCCCACTTCTTCTGTGTTAGGGTGTTCAAGTCATTCTGTTGTAAGATCATTGGGTTCTGGTGTTTTCATGTTGTTTTTCAGATTTTTGGGTGAATTCTTGCCTTGGCGCCTGCCCATTTCCTCCTATTGATGCTGTCTAATGGGTCTTTTAAAACAGGAACAGGTTTTCCTGAAGTCCAGGGGACCCGCTTACAAAATGCCTTCTCTCCGTTTCCTGGGTCCCATTGCTGACCAAGATCGCTTTCACCACTCAGAAGGGTCTTCAGGACCAGGACGAGGCTCCCCATTCCCCAGGGACCTCGCCAATGAAAGGCCTACCCCGCTGCAGGCCAGCCACCAAAACAGAGGAACTCCTACTGCCCTCTGCCCAGAGCTCCCTATCCAGCACCCAAACAGGCTAAACTGGGTGATCCCGAGGTCCTGCAGAAGGGAGGGGGAGTGAAGGAGGCCCCTGGGTACCAGCTGGGATATGCCAGGGAGAGAGAGGTAGCAGCAGAGGAGGAGCAGCCCCAGCAGAGGGTACCAGTTCTCGCAGGCAAAGTGGGGGGTCAAGGGGGTTGGGGAATGTCCCTGCTCCATTTCCTGTGTCCCACCTTGGGCCAAGAACACTCTCCCCACTCAGGGTGGTCTTCAGGGACAGGTCTAGGCTTCCCCTTTGCCCTTGGACCTCTCCAATAAAAGGTCTACCACTCTGAAGGCCAGGCCCCTAAAAACTTACTTGATTTAGTTGTAGTGTGGCGATCTGCTCTCAGTATGGGCTTCACTGTGTCCGCCAGCGTCTGCGTGCTGAGTCTGAGCACCAGTGTCTGCTACATCTGTGCGCCCCCTATGAGCCATCTTTCCAGCCCAAACATTAACCTTTTTTCTAGATCACAGCTTATTTATTTATTTATATATTTATTAAAAATTTCAGCCTCCTCCTGGCCTCCCTTTTTCCTCGCCCTCCCCCCACTCCCCACCCCCAACTCCCCTCTCCCTCCCTTTCCAGACCAAAGAGCAGTCAGGGTTCCCTGCCCTGTGGGAAGTCCAAGGTCCTCCCCGCTCCATCCAGGTCTAGGAAGGTGAGCATACAAACAGGCTAGGCTCTCACAAAGCCAGTATATGCAGTAGGATCAAAACCCAGTGCCATTGTCCTTGGCTTCTCATCAGCCCTCATTGTCCACCATGATCAGAGGGGTTCCCAGGGTTTCAGAGAAATGTTTATTTTTTAATTTTTTTTATTTTGCTATATATTTTTCTCCTCTCTCCCCTGTTCCGCTCTGCTCCCCTTCTTCCCTCTCCCATTGTCCCCAAGCTCTCAATCTATTTGGGAGATATTGTCTTTTTCTATTCCCATGTAGATTAGATCCATGTAAGTCTCTCTTAGGGTTCTCATTCTTGTCTAGGTTCTCTGGGTATGTGGATTGTAGGCTGGTTCTTCTTTGCTTTATGTCTAAAAGCCATGTATGAGTGAATGCATGTGATAGTTGTTTTTCTGTGTCTGAGATACCTCACTCAATATGATGTTTTCTAGATTCACCCATTTGCCTGCAAATTTCAAGATGCCATTATTATTTATTTATGTATTTTTTGCTGTGTAGTATTCCATTGTGTAAATGTACATTTTTCTTAACCATTCTTTGGTCAAGGGGTTCCAGGTTCTGGCTATGAGAAACAATACTGCTATGAACAAAGTTGAGTACATGTCCTTGTGGTATGATGAGCATCCCTTGGGTATATACTTATAAGTGATATTGATGGGTCTTAAGGTAGATTGTTTCCTAATTTTCTGAGAAATTAGAGTGTTGATATTCAAAGCAACTCTACCAGTTTGCAATCGCACCAGCAATGTAGGAGTGTTCCCTTTACCCCACAAATTCTACAACATAAGTTATTATCAGTATCTTTGATCCTGGCCATTATTATAGGTGTAAGATGGAATCTCAGGGTTGTTTTTATTTGCATTTTTTTTTATGGCTAAAGATGTTGATTATTTCCTTATGTCTCTTTCCACCATTTTAGATTTCTTTGTTGAAAGTTCTGTGTTTAGGTCTGTACCCCATTTTTTTATTGAATTATTATCAAACATTAATGTCTTAATGATTTATTTAATAGTTGCCTAATATTCAAAATCTACTAAAACATTATCTACCATCTTAGTAATTTCTGCACAAAATTTATCACATGTTCCTTTCTATATAACAAGTTTCCTTATGTAATAATCAAAACAATGTAAGTATTGTTTTACATACCTTTGAAAATAATATATAATGAGAGAATACATTCTTTTAAAATGTTCCTTTTTCTCTATGTGAACAATTTTCAGCTAATATTCTGAAGGTTCAGAAAATTGCTACTCCTGTATGTCTGAACTTCTGATCTCTACAATCATTTGTTTTCATGATATTTTTAGACAGTGTCTGACTACATAACCTTGGATGCCCTCACACATGCTATCCCTCTGACTTAACCTATCTACTGTTTGTATGACCAGAATCTGTCACTATTTCCAGTCTACTTTACTATTTTTAGTCTTCTATTTACTTTTCCATGGGACTAAAATGATATTAACTTCAAAAATATTTCTATAAAATCTCTATAATATCATTTTCTCAGGTACAAATAAAACAAGTAATGGAATGCAAACAGAGACTCCACTTTCATTTCCTGGCCATCTAGACTCAAATAATTATACAGAAACAATATTAATTATTACAATGTTTGGCAAATGCCTCATGCATACTCTTAACTAGCTCTTACATATGCAATTAACCCATTGCTTTTAATCTATGTATCACCATGAGGCTGTGGCTCACCGGTCATTTTCTGGCATCTTTTTCTTTCAGCAGCTACATGGCATCTGCCTGACTCTGCGTTCTTTATCCTCATATTTAGTTTAGTTTTCCTGCCTATCTCTATTCCATCCTGCCATGGGCCAAAGCAGCTTCTTTATTAATGGATTGTAATAAAACATATTCATAGCATGCAGAGAGAAATCCCACATTAAAAGGGAACTATTTTGGCATTTATCTAGGAATCACAGGTGTTTACTAGTGAGAAAAAATACAAGATCCAGGCTATCATTTAAAGGACTATAGGTTCAACTTGTGTTAAATCATGCCATTACAAACTTCATACTCTGTATGATAAAGCTTACATGAGATAAATAGTGCTTTAGAAAACAAATTACCCAAGTGCGATTTTCAGAGATGCTGCCTAAAATCTTTTAATAATTTTGTTTTTGTGTTTCAATGTGGACATAAAATAAAATTTAACCTTCCTTATAGTTGAAGCAATAAGAAACCAAGAGAAAACTATCCAGGCAAAGAAAGGGTATTCCTGGGCTTCTGATTCAGGAACCTGAAGAAGAAGTCTGATATTAAAACCTAGTTAGATTGCTGGAGTGTTTTACATGAGGGAGAAAGCTAAACAAGACTAATCTACCGAAAATGATAAGAGTCATGATCATACAGGATTACATTGACAATGTTAGCGTTAGTGAGGAGAGACTATGCAGTGCTGCATTATAACTGAGCTGTAGGGATGGAAATCCTGAGGCATTGTAACATTATCTGGCTCGAATAACAACTTCAGTGGAAAGAACTAGAACTAATGAAATAAAGCAATGTTCCATACAGAAATGAACACAAAAAATACTTTGAGTTCAGTTTAGTTTTGAATTTAATTGTCACTATATTTTAGATAAATGTTATTGTCAGAGACATATAAACAAACAAACAGAAAACCCCACAGTTGACTTTGAGTAAGAAAAGCTATAGTCATCACATAAACATTCTTAAAACCTAGAAGATACGTTAGACTGCACATTACACCAGTATTGAATATTAGTATCAGGAAATGAAATTTGATTTTTATTTGGCAAACAGGATATCAAAACTCCTAGAAGAAACTGAAAAGAAACTGTTGCAGTGCCAAAAGGAAATTTTCAGACTTGGAAGTATGCATCTCATGAGATAGGGACCTCTAAAAGTTTTAAGGTCTGGGTCTTTCATCAGAACTAAAAAAAAAAAAAAAAAAAAAAAAAAAAAAAAAAAAGTTACTCTTCACATTAAACATCCATTCCCTCATGTTCTGCATCTCACTTGAGATGTTTCCTTTCTAACTAATAAGAGAAAAACTCAATCAGAAATCCAAAGACCAAAAAGGAGTACTTAGGTTACAGAGAGGCAGGTAGCAGGAGACACTTGATGTAACATGATCTTCTGTCATATGTTATCACTTACTAAAACCTCCTGCCAACTACTCAGACTGTCTTATCCATAGCCATTAACTTACTGGCAAGGCTAGTCATTGAATCTAAAGAACTAATCAAAAATAAAATCACTTAGCTGGCATATACCATACAGAGTTTAGACAGTTTTGGTAAAAACTCATGTTTTTCTTCATTACCTTAAAATTTACAGCAATAAATTAAACAGGTTTCAAAAATAATTCCCTTACTTTTTACTTTCTTATTCTAACTCTTGGTGAAATACATCCAGTTGTGAAATCAAATATTAAGATAGACTCTGACCAGGACACACCCATCTTTGAAGTTTACTCCATTATTTTCCACTGTCCTTAATTTGCTCTCTATAAAAAAATGCTGTTCAGTTTATAAAATATCCTTTAAAATATACATCTTTCCTACAGACAACATGCCCATGGCATCTCTTCATACTCTTTAATTTAATCTAAATATTTCAATATGACAAGTGGTTTCATTTTCCCAAGGCATACCCTCTGCAATATTTAATCTTCCTTCCAATGCACAGCCCTCTTCTAGAACAAGAATATTTAAGAATATTTATTGTTAACAAAGAGAGTTGGAATATTTTTATATCAAAAAATAGATATACCACCTTTGTCTGTAATGTTATTCCTCATTTTTATCTCACTATAATATCAGTTTCTAAGGGGTCATTCCAGGTAACCCTTTACTCTTTACATGTTGCCAACATAATTTCATCTTTAATTGTCTATGATTCCACTTTTCAGGAAACGTTCCTTTTTTTTTCCCGCAAAATACATGCTTAATGGATAGGACAATTTGAGGTGAAGTACATGCTTATAACAATTTGTCCAATTAAAGAATAAATTAATGAATTCAATAAATTTAGTTTAAAGTAATTTTATGTGATTCACTGATATATATGTTCTAAAATTATGAATGTAGCATATATTAACTAACATAGGCTCATAAATCATATTTATTCATTTAACTTAAAAATTATCCAATTTTAAAAAATCAAATGTCATTATTCCCAATATTATTTATTTTTATATGAATAAGATATTATATATAATTGATGGTTGGTTGTTTATGAAAAAAGTTCAACATGGGGCAGGAGATACAGTATTGTGGTAGAATATTTAATTTGAATCTGCAAGGCCCTGGAAAGAATAACCAACAAACAGTAAGTCAAGAACCATTTTCCTACAACGACATTTCATTTTATGATTATTTCATCTTTTGTTATGATTATTTTGTCAATTTGTAGGCAAACCTCAGCAAATATGTTTCCTAGGTTTTATTAATAAGCAAACTAATTTTAATGTTAGTCATATTCAATACTTTTATCTACAATACAAACAGCATAATTTCTCAGCCAAGTTGTTATTATGCATCCATTTTATAGCAATATCGCATCTGCATGAACTGCTTGAAGTACAAATGAACTGTAACTTTCCACAAAGATGCAGATCTATTCACAAAGTTCTCTTAGAAAATCTTTCTGCTGTTATGAAAGAACAGGATATTCCTTTTTTCGTTAATTTTTTATTATTTTTCCATTAAAAAATTTCCACTTCCCCCCCTCCTCCCATTCCTTTCCCACTCCCCTACTCACTCTCCTCTCTCCCCCTGCAGCCTTAACAGAGGGCAGGGTACTCTGCCATGAGGGAAGTCCAAGGCCCTCCCCCTTTCATCCAGGCCTAGGAAGCTGTCCATCCAAATAGACTAGACTCCCAAAAAGCCAGTACAAGCAGTAGAAACAAGTCCCAGTGCCTTTATCAATGGCTTCTCAGGCAGCCCCCATTGTCAACCACATTCAGAGAGTCCGGTTTGATCACATGCTCGTTCAGTCCCGGTCCAGCTGGATTTGGTAAGCTCCCATTAGATCAGGCACACGGTCTCAGTGGGTGGACCAACCCCTCATGGCCCTGACTTCCTTGATCATCTTCCTTCTCCTTCTGCTCTTCAACTGGACCTCAGTCCAGTGCTTTGATATGGATTTCTGTCACTATCTCCCTCCATCGCCAGACGAAGATTCTATGGTGTTATTCGAGATAAACATCAGTGTGATTATGGGGCAAGGCCAGTTCAGGCACCCTCTCCTCTGCTACCCAAGGACCTAGCTGAGGACATCCCCGTGGACACGTGGGTTCCTCTCTAGAGTCAAGACTCTTGTCAACCCTTAAATCGCTCCCTTAATGTAGATATCTTCTTCCCTGCTCCCATATCCGTGCTTCCTCCATTTCAGCCCTCCTACTCCCCCAAGCTCTCCCCAATCCTTCCCTTCTACATTCCCTCTCCCCCTTTCCCCTTCCCCCAACCTAACCCCACCCCTACCCCCACTCCCATGCTCCCAGCTTTTGTCCGGCGTTCTTGTCTGCTTCCAATTTCCATGAGGATCTATATATGTTTTTCTTTGGGATCACCTTGATATTTGGCTTCTCTAGGCTTATGAACTATAGGTTCAGTGTCCTTTGTTAATGGCTAGAGTCCACTAATGAGTGAGTACATACCATATTCATATTTTTGGGTCTGGGTTATCTCACTCAGGATAGTGTTTTCTATTTCCATCCATTTGCATGCAAAATTCAATGTCGTTTTTTTTTTTTTTTTTTTTTTTTTTTTTTTTTTTTTTTTTTTTTTACCAGTGAGTAGTACTCTAATGTCTATATATTCCACTCTTTCTTTATCCATTCTTCCATTGAGGAGCATCTAGGTTTTTTCCAGGTTCTGGCTATTACAAATAGTGCTGATATGAACATAGTTGAACAAATGCTTTTGTAGTATGATTGGGAATCTCCAGGTATATTCCCAAATTGCCAGATCCTGAGGTAGGATGATTCCTAGTTCCCTGAGAAACTGCCACACTGATTTCCAAAGTGGTTGTACAAGTTTGCGTTCCCACCAGCAATGGATGAGTGTTCCCTTTACTCCACATCCTCTCTAGCATAGGTTATCATTGGTGTTTTTGATTTTAGTCATTCTGACAGATGTAAGATGGTATCTCAAACTTGTTTTGATTTGCATTTCCCTAATCACTAAAGAAGTTGAACATGACCTTAAGTATCTTTTGGCCATTTGAACTTCTGTTGAGAATTCTCTGTTCAGTTCAGTAACCCATTTTTTAATTGGGTTAACAAGCCTGCCCTTTTTTCTGCAAGGTCCCTGGTCAGCAAGTGGCCCTGATCCAGTACCAGGAGATCCATCCAGAGGGGTAAGTGTGTGCCCAGCCAGCCGGCAGGATATCCTTAAATACTCACAAAAATAAATATAAGTATTTGTGTACTTGATATTTTTTTGTTTGCTTGATTTTTTTTTTTGCTTCAGTATATGCAACATAAGAAAATATAGTGATTGTTGGGGTGGAGGGGCTATTTGGGAATTTAAAATTGTCCAGTTTTGGTTGGAGAGATGAATCATTTGACAAAGTACTTACCCAGCAAGCATAAGAATATAAGCTTAATTTCAAAAGTTTATGTTAAACAATATTTAATGTTATTAGGAATAATTTTATGACTAAGCTCTTTTAACGGAATAAATGGTCTTCCCTGGGTCAATGGTCAATTTAGTCTAAGGTTCTTAGCCTGATTGACAATGACAGATATAGTTTCTACCTCATTGTATGGGCCTTAAATATATATATATATATTTTATATATATATATTTTAAATGGTGTCTACACCACTAATGTTTGATTCACAATTGTACAAGAAACCATATCTGGCTAACAAGTCATGATTATAGTTCAAATCATTTGTAGTTGAACCAAGTTGAAGGTTACTTTTCTCTTGTGGTATCATGTATAACACCTGATAGCATTAGTAAAACTAATACTTAGAAGTGAAGCCTTCAGATAAATACCTACAATATCTCTTCATTTTTTGTGTGTCATAAGTATGTGATATTCTCATTAATAAGTAATTATTATCAAGTTGTATATGGTAACTAGGAGTATTGGCAATAACCTGTAGTCATTCAGAGTGTCTATGGGGCCCCATTAGTCAATAAATAAAAGTTTCAAACCACTCTAAGTACTTGGGATTTTATTCAATAGGAAGAAGATAATGTCAGGTTAAGTATTGTCTCCCCCTTTATATGGTGTTTCCATTTAAAAAAAATTTCACATATCTATGTTTTATGAAGCTTCTGTAGTAACAACTTTTAATGTAGCTTTCTATTAAAAATTTAAATTTTATTTATCATCCCCCCTTTTCTTCCATTACCTTGTGTTCCCATCATCTTACACATTCAACCATTGTGTTCTAATTTTCCTTTACCTTGTTATAAAGCTGAATTATACATTCCCCATTTTGGACAATCTCTTCTTTCCAGTTAGATCAGTACATTGTTCAGATCATGACACAGAACTTTGTTTTTAGAGTAAATGGGAACTGACACAGAGCACTACAACTTGACAGCACACAGAGGGAGAGAGTCTCTGAAGCACTCATATCAAATCCTCCCTCTCAGGGTTCAGGCAACTACACAGAAGAGCAGACAGAAAGAAATATTGTAAGGGCCAGAGGTTGAAGACAATATTAATGATACAGAATTTTCTACAATCAACAGGGCAGACACACATATCAGCTCAAGGAAATGGTGACATTATACATAAGGCCTGCACAATAAATTCCCAGCAAGGAGGACAGAAAGTGAGCACAAAGACATTCTCCTAGGCAAGAAGTTATTTACCTGTGATGACTGTTGGGAGAGGAACCATTAAACTTCTTCAATCCTAACACTGATAGATCTTCCATGCTCCACTCAAGGCCTCATAAACAAGGACTCCAAACTTCTAGGAAGTTGTTTTCTTTTCTATTTTTTTAATCTTCCTTCCTCCCTTTCTTCCATTCATCTTCCTTTTTTGTCTTTGTTTAGAGGGAGTTATGGAGCATGAGTATTTATGAGTAGAAACAGTGCTTATGGGAAGAGTTGGCGGTTCAGAAAGAATATGATAAAGGTCTATTATATGAAAGACAGACGTTGTCCAGGAAAGACAGCTCAGTCATCACAGTGCTTGCTATGTAAACACAAAGACCTAACATTTACCTCCATTATCCATGTTCAATATTTTTTTAAAGTGCTGAATGTGGTGGCCTGAACATATAGACCTCATGCTGAAAAAGTACAGGGAAATAAATCCCTGGAAATCATGGCCTGGTTACCTTTCCTACATGGCCAGGTCCAAGTCAGGAAGAGACTATCTAACAAAGAAATGGTAAATAAAGCTCAAGGAACAATTTCTGACAATGGCTTTTACACTCCACACACACACAGGAGCTGCAGCTTGCAGTTTATGTGCCACTCACAATATATAAAAAGTCCTGATATGGTTCAGAAATTACCATTTATTTGTTATTAATTATCAATGGCATTATGCTTACAGGAAATACAGTCTTTGAAAACATTCATGGATACAACATAAAAATCAGGAGAAAGTAAAGTTGGCTACTGTAAAGTGGCAATTTCCAAGGTTGTACCAGGAGAAGTCATAAGTCATACCCATTGCTTGTTAATGCTCAGGCTTACTTTGACAACTTTGTCATTTTGGTTAATGTTACAATCTCCTATTCATACTGATTTGCCACCTGCATTTCTAAGAATATTTGCTATATTACTCATTTTAAAACTCCATTTTCACTTAAGTTTTTACATTGTAGACATTAAAGTATACCATAATAACTATTTAATATGATTAAATAAAACAAGATTAGTAATTTCTAAAAAAAAAAAACTTAACTGGTACAACATAGCAATTTTGAGCTCAATTCTTATTATTTTACCTAAATACTTTACAAACCCTGGAAAGTATCTTGGCACACTGTAACATAATTTGTGTTACATATATCTTATTTTAATGTGGGCCTGACAAGATTGTTTGAAGTATTAAATAAAATATTGGATATTAAATCCTATTCTGGGGTAAATGGCTTTGTCTGTTTGTAATGTAAATAATGCTACTACAATTAAAAGATATCATATAAATCTAATATAGAAACCCTTAAAAACCAATATCCTAGTACAAATAAGTGTTTTGTGTTTGTCTAATGTTATAACAACACCTAACTTTCACAATTTGAAAGAGAAGTAAAAGCTAACACAGCCTTATATCTATAAATAACTTGTCTTAAAAACATTATGAACTAAGATATTTTCACATAGAAATTAGACTTAATGTGTTAATTATTATGAAAATTGAGGTGGAAATAACATTGCCTCTAACAATAGCACTGAAGTCACCATAGTGAAAAAGTTCATTATCATTCTAATATCACCCCCACTGATTTAATAAAGTATTTTATTGAATAATGTATTCACATCACTTTGATTAAGAACCTTTACATTTACTTTATCTTCTTCTTCTTGAGTAGCTATGGTTACCTGACTCCAACAGTATGGGTTGGGATATTTGTCATATCACAATGCACTTTAAATACACATCACATAAAAAGAAAATTGATGATATAAGTGAATACGTATTTTATCCTTTATACCTCATACCTACCAAGGCCCAACTAACAAAAAACAAATCTGCTTTCTGAAAATTATAGAAAATTTAAATCTTACTAATAGTTTTCCTGTTATATTTGCAAACCTATAAATATAACTGTATCTATAATTTTATGTCTATAGCAATAGTTATTTAACACATCCTTTCTTGTTTAAAAACATAGTTTCCACTATTCTTTTATAGATTTTAAAATGTTTTTAGTATATATATATATATATATATGAAACAAATTACCTCAGAAAATAATTTAACTGGCTGTAATCTTTAAATGTTTAAATAATATATGGTTGCAGGGATATATGATATGAATACAAAATATAAAAACTGAACTGTATTCATCTTCAAATTAAAGCATATAAAATATACATTCACCACTTTTTAAATATTTATTTTGACTGTAATTTATGCACTCCAGAAGTCTGCTCTCATTTTACAGAGCACTAAATTAGGGAATAAAAATAAGACTTTATGGAAAACTTGCATAAGGAATCAATGCATAAAACAGTGATTACGGACCAGTTTTTAAAATATTACTTATATTTTACTTTAATTATTCTATTCTAAAAATTGTGATTCTAGTTGTAAGCATATTTGTCCTCTCAGGACTTTTGAAGATGCCTTTAAGTTTTTAACAGTGATCTAAGAAGAGACACATATTGCCCATGATAGAATAGAAATAAAGTCATTTTCTCGCAGTTCCAAGAATTTTCTATTAAAGAATTTGCAAGCTATATCAATGAAAATCATCTTATTTATGATTACATACTCTTTTTGGAATCTACTATCCACTGTATCACATTGGAAGAGGATGGTGAAGCAAGCTATCGAGTAGATATTTCAACTGATTATTACCACAAGTGTCAGTGTTTTAGACTCAAGAATACAGATATTACTTAAAATAATCCTCTGTGGATATTCTTATGATAGAAAATATATGTAAATTTAAAGAGAAAGTTGAATAAATTGATTAATAATATTTAACTCATTATTGATTCTTTGTGGATTTCACATCAGGCATCCCAATAACACTCATCTCTGTCCCTGTGTTTATACTCTCTTCCCTTGCAACCACTCACATACAAAATAAAAATTTAAAAGAAGATTCAAAATCAAAACAAATCAACAAGATCAACAACAAAAAAAGGAATCTCATCATGGAAGCTGTACTGTGACCCAGTGAATACCACAGTATACCCTTTAATCTATATATCTTTACTTTTAAAGATTCATTGCTGTGAGTCATTGGTCTGGTTCCAGGCCTCTGACTTTTGCTACACTATATATATATAATGGGATCTCACTGGAGTTGATTTTTCTCCCCTTTGTTTTTAATTTAATTTTTTTTATTTTACATATCAACTCCAGTTCCCCCTCCCTCCCCTTTTTCTGCATCCCACATCCCCCAATCTCAACACCATACACTCCTCACAAGGGTAAGACCTCCCTCAGAGACTGGACAACGTTTGGCATACCAAGTTGAGGCAGGATGAAGACCCTCCCCTACTACATCAAGGTTGAGCAAGATATCGTACCCTAGGGAATGGGTTTGAAATAGCCAGTTCATGCACCAAGGATAAGTCCTGGTTCTACTTCCCAGAGGCCACCAAAAAGTTTGGCCACCTAACTATCACCCACATTCAGAGGGCCTAGTTTGATCCCATGCAGGTTCCCCAGTTTACATTACAGAGTCCGCGAGATCCCACTAGCTGGGTCAGCTGTCTCTGTGGTTTATCCCATCATGATCTTGACCCCCCTTGCTAAAATGATCCCTCCTCGCTCTCTTCAATCAATGTCCAGGATTTCAGCCTAATTCTTTGCTGTGGATCTTTGCATTTGATTCAAACTGTTACTAGAGGTGGGCTCTGTAATGAGAATTAGGGCAGTCACTAATCTGATTACAGGGAATGTCAGTTCAAATACCTTCTCTACTATTGCTAGGAATTTTAGATGGAGTCCTCATTGTGGATTCCTGAGAATTTCCTTAGCCCCAGATTTCTTCATAACCCCATAAGGGCTCTTCTATCAACATATCTTCTCCATTGCTCTCTCTCTCTCTCTCTCTCTCTCTCTCTCTCTCTCTCTCTCTGTCTGTCTGTCTCTCCCCTACTCAGCCATCTCAATTCCTCATGTTCCCAACCTCCATCCATTCCCTTCCACCCCTTCCCAATTTGATCAGGAGATCTTAACTATTTCCCTTTCCTGGAGGTCTCCATGCTTGTCCCTCTTAGAGTCCTCGTTGCTACCTAGTTTCTCTGGGGCTGTGGATTATAACCTGGTTATCCTTTGCTTTATGTCTAATATCCATTTATGTGTGGGTACATACCTTTTTTGTCTTTCTGGGTCTGGGTTACCACACTCAGAATGATTTTTTTTCGAGTTCTAATAATTGGCCTACAATTATTTCATGATGTCATTGTTTTCCACAGCTGAGTGATACTCCTTTGTGTAAATATATTACATTTTTTTTGATTCTTCAGTTTAAGGGCATCTAGGCTGTTTTGAGGTTTTGGCTTTTACAAATAATGGTACTATGAACATACTTAAGCAAGTAACTTGGAGTGTGATTGAGCATCTTTTGGGTATATGCCCAATAGTGGTATTGCTGGCTCTTGAAGTAAGTTGATTCCCATTTTTTTGAGGAACCATCACACTGATTCCAGAGTAGCTGCACAAATTTGTACTCTCACCAGCAGTGGAAGAATGTCCCCTTTATCCTCTTCAACATAAGCTGCCACCAGTGTTTTTTATCTTAGCCAGTCTGACGGGTATAAGGTGGTATCTCAGTTGTTTTGATTTTCTTTTCTCTATTGACTAAGAATATTGAGCAATTCTTTAAATGTCTTTTATCCATTTCATATTCTTCTGTTGAGAATTCTCTGTTTAGATCTGTGCCCCACTTTTAATTAGATTATTTGGTATTTTGATGTCTAGTATCCCTTATATATAATGTTGTTGTCCTGTGTCTTGGAGACTCTGACATATTTGTCTCTACAGGTCAAACCCTTAACATGTTCCAGCAGTTCATAGATGAGATGGACTCATACCCCTGCTTCTAGGCCTGAGTTATAGCTGGGTTGCTCACATCTTCACTACCCCAGCAAGCTCTCCAGCACTACCAAGGTTAGCTCACCCACTGCATCTTGCAGCAAAGAGCAGGGTCAATTCTCCTATTCTTGGGTCCTCACACTCACTTCGAGAGCCAGCTCTCCCAATTTCTGTAGGGAACAGGGTCGGTTCTCCTGCTCTCATGTCCTCAGGACAAACTCATCCGCAGACTGCCAATCAGGCCTGTTCTCCTATATGCTGCAGCAGGTAAGGGGCAGGACAAGCTCTCTCACTTTGTGATCTCTGTGCCAACTCTCTTGCAGAAGATAAAAAGGTGCAAGTAGAGGGAGGACATCTTTCCCTCATCCTTGCCACCATACGGAAAGTGATGGGAGAGGGCAGGATCAGCTCTCCTGCTCTCTCAACTTCAAGGTTGGCTCATCTGTACATAAATGACTGGAATATATTCAACATGGGGTCCTGTGAGAGGCACCCGAAGGAGTTCACCTATGGTATCAGGATGGCTTGTCTGTCTTTTGTTGATCTACATTTATTTATACAATGTGGGCCTTTTGCCACACCTCCTACATATTCCAGAATGCTGAGACTACCAATTCTTGCCATTCCCATAGGAGACAAGAAATTATTTCTAGGAATTCTATGTGTGTGATCCTTTTTCAGATGTCCCATTCTACCAATATTAAAATGTTTTTCATTTTGATGTCGCCTCATACCTTTGGAAATTGTTTCTCATGCCAGAGCCTCGGTATCATAGTCAATGTCTCAACATTCGTTGTATTCAGGATTTTATTCAGCACCCATTGGTGCTGATCTAAACTTTTAAAGCCCATGTAGCTTTTTGCATTCTAAGTCGGCATTTTCAAAAGCCAGAAATTCAATAAGTATACATCTAGCTTCTGGATCTGTTACTTCTACATGTACAACCTTATTTTTAATCTTTGTAAAAGAGTCATTAAGCATTATATCTGATCCTGTTTAACCCTGATACATGATTCAATTCTCTTTCCTAGTTCCTGAATCCTGCTCCAAGCATTTAAAGGTGCTGTGCTACAGGGGGGGGGGGGGGGGAAGAGAGAGAGAGAGAGAGAGAGAGAGAGAGTTTTATGGTATAAGCATTTATGGTATAAGAGGCCATCCCCAAGTATCTTAAAGGCTATTGGCTGAAGGAGCTCCTAGAGCAAGAGGTACTAATTATTTTTGATGATCATCTTCTTTGCACTAGAATTTAAATGCAATGAAGACTAAAATCATTGTCTGTGTTGGTAATTAATCTGCCTCAAGTATTCATGACTAGAGAATAATTGATAGTATTAATTATGCCTTTTTGAACATAATTAAACTGATGCTCTTTATACTTTATAAAGTATCTGCTCTTAGCTTTAGGTTTTTTGAAATGATACATTTTAGCATTTGAGATAAGTATAATAAAAATCCAATAAACCATAACCAGTACAAGAAATTTAAAATTACCTATCTTCTCTTTTTTAACCAATAAAACTTGTCTTTCCTTAGAATACTCAGAATATTAGCAGACTAACTAAACTTTGTCTGCAATTATAGGTGTTCCAAGTTAGCAGACCTACAATTATTCATATTAAACTCATTAAACAACTAAAGATGAAAAACTTGTTATCGTATATGATTTATTTTGTAGTGAGCAAGAAGAATTTGCTTTCTATTTTCATTCCAATTTACAATTTACCTTACTGTGCCAGGATAATATAGTCATTTTAGAAAATATCAACACTACAGTATGGTTACCAAAAGATACATTCATTAGTGTATTAACAATATAAAAAACACACTATACTGGTTTTCTTTACTGTATGTCTAAAAGCCATTTATGAGTGAGTACATATGTTATTTGTCTTTCTGGGTCTGAGTATCTCAATAAATATGATGTTTTCTAGATCCATTTATTTACCTGAAAATTTCCAGATGTCATTATTTTTCTGCTTTGTAGTATTCCATTGTGTAAATACACCGCATTTTTCTTATCCATTATTAGTTCAAGGGGCATTTAGGTTGTTTCCACGTTCTAGCTAAGACAAACAACGCTGCTATGAACATAGTTGAGCACATGTCCTTGTGGTACAACTGAACATTCTTTGGGTATATACCCAAAAGTGGTATTGCTGGGTCTTGAGGAAGGTTGTTTCCTCATTTTCTGAGAAATCACCATACTGATATCCAAAGGGGGTGTACGAGCTTGCCCTCCTACCAGCAACCTTTACCCCACAACCTTTCCTGCATAAATTGTCATCAGCATTTTTTGATCTTAGCCCTTCTTACAGGTGTAAGACGGAATCTCAGAGTTGTTTTGATTTAGTTTTCACAATCACAGAGAACATAGACAACAGTGAGTACCCCAAGAGAGACATACATGGATCTATTCTACAAGGGAAGTATAAAAATACAAGATATTCTGAGTAAATTTGGAACATGGGAACCATGGGAGAGTGTTGAAGGGGAGGGGAGAGGAAAGGAAAAAAAACAGAGAAAAATGTATAGCTCAAAAAATCAATTAAAAAAAGAAATACAAAAAGAAAAAAAATCCCCCCAAAAGATTTTAAATTAAAAATAAGACATTTACAATTAAAAAAAAATGACAAAGCCTTGTATGTACCTAAATTTTAAAGGAGTGAGTTGTTTCATTTTGCTTTACAGTAATAAAATGGCTAGATGCAACTTTTCAACATCATCTTTATCTATATCTATTCACAACCTTTGCAGCGCTGGTGACAAGTAAAAGAAACATATTCCTACAATTACAGGTTAGTGAACCATGAGGCAAACACTGAGGCTACTGACAGGAGTATGGATCAGAGTTTATGTACAAATACAGGGGAGTTATCTCACTTAAAAGCCCACCTTCTATAAAATGACCTATAAAAGCTTTTTCCATGTAGTTATAGGTATATAAGATGATCAGAGAGTCTCCTCATCCTAGAAATTTCTACTGATTGTATGAACATTAGAGAGAGGCATTGTGGAGTTTGTAAGTTTCAAAAGATTCCTGAAATTTATTATTTTATTTCCTAAGCTTTATGTTTCATTTATTCTTTTTGTATAGAACATACCCCTTGGAGAAAATGTTTCAATTCAGTGGAAAGAAATAAACAACTAATAAGCTTATTTAAAAAAAAAAAAGAAGAGAGAAACAGTGTGTGTGTGTGTGAAACAGGAAACATTAATATGCCAAGATATACAGTACAGAAGACTACTTTTACTTTTGTCTTGTGTCCTCAGCATTACATTGCTGTAAAGACACATCAAGACCACAACAACTCTTATCAAACAATCATTCATCTGGTGTACTTCACTTACAGTTTAAAAAGTTCTGCCATTTATCATCACAATAGAGAGGATAGAGGCATGCAAGCAGATGTGCTGGAGCTAAGAGTGTTACATCTTGTTGGCAACAAAAAGTCAATTGAGACATTAGAGAGTATGCTGAGCAAAGGAAGACTCAAAGGCCACCCCCAACAGAGACAGGCTTCCTCCAACAAGGCCAGATCCACTAGAGCAAAGCCACATCTTCTAACAGTGTGACTCCCTATGGAATTATGCAGGCCAATTAATTACATTCAAACTATCACACTTACCTTCACCCTATAAGAGGCAATCAAGGGTAACAGAAGTAACTTGTATTAATTTGGAAGTTTCTTAGACTACCCTGTCCAAGTCAAAGGGCCTTTTCCATGATTAGTAAAGGGGTAATTTTAGAGTCTACATATAACATTATGTGTGTTTGTGTGTGTGTGTATTCTGATCATGATCTTAGAACCAAATTGCTCTCTAAATATAAATATTTTTAAATATGTCTTGAGAATTTATTTTCAGTAGTAGTAGTAGCAGCATCAATGACAGTACTAAGCATTAAATCCAGAACCTTCCTGTAATTCGTAGTTATTTTCTGATTGTATTAATTATGGAGGACTTATGACACTGACTAGTGGTTACTTAAAAGATTGGAATGCATTTCTTAGATATTCAAATGCCTGGCTTAAGAAGAGAGGATTCTAATCAGGGAAACTACAAAAAATCTATACAGTTTGGTGACACGACTATCTCCAGCTTTGTCAAAAGTCATGAAGCCTTTCTCATACACCAAGAATTATAGCCATCTAGTCCATGGTGGTGCATGCCTTTAAACCCAGAACTTGGGAGGCAGAGGCAAACAGATCTCTGTGAGCTTGAGGCCAGCCTGGTCTTCAAAGCAAGCTCCAGTACAGCTAGGACTGTTTTACAGAGAAACTATTCTTGAAAAACAATAACCAAAACAAACAAATAAACAAAGAATTATAGGTGACTGTGGAAATCTTGGAGAGGGAAAGATATTCTTCCCTGGGGAACAGTTCATTAATTGGTTGTCCAATACCAAAATGGCAACCCTAAAGAACACACACATGTAATATTATATGGACTCAACAGGATATATGGGAGTGTTTAGAAAGAAAAGGGAGAAAAGCAATTAAATTATAATCTCAAAAATAAAAGTCAAGAATTTTTAATTTGTTTGAATTATCAATCCAGATCAATGATAAGAAAAGGTCACGGTAATTTAAAAGTGTTATTTGTAAGAGTGTAGAAGAAGCATAGGAGAAAGCATTGAGGGTGATAAGAACAAAGTATCATTATAGGTTGGAGGTATAGCTCACTGGCCAAGGACACCCAAGGCTTCACATTCAATTCACAGCACAAAAAGCAAAAGAAAAAAATTATATAGATAGATGATAGAGAGACAGACACACAGACAGATAGATAGATACATGAATAGAAGTTAACAATGAATTCTAAAACTCTCATTTGCTCCTGATGGGTCCTTCAGTTTATTTGATATTTCAGACATTATTTTCAAAGTAAATAATAGAAGATCAGTCTCCTTTAAAAGCCTTAACTTTCATCACTCTATTTTTAAGAAGGCAAAGAAAGACACATGAAGGATCCTCAAATTTTTTCACTATTTTTATTTGAGAAATTTTCAGATCAGCATGTTTGCATGATTTAAGAAGATAAACTTATTTTCACATATTTATAATTCCTTTAAGCTAGGGGCAGAAGCACACAGGGTGACAAAGTTTTGAAATGAGCTATATTGATGTGTCAGGAAAAATGCAAGCAAGAAAGGAAAAAAAGTCTAATAGGAAGAATAGGAAGAGCTTTAGGAGCTAGGAGCCAAAGAAATCTAATATTCCTTGAAGGTGCTGATGGAAGTAAAGGGGTTGAACATATGGGGTTTAAAATATTGCATGGAAAAAAGAACAAAGTGTCAGATATTAATTCAAGATTTTAATGTATGAACACGGTCATTCTTAGTCACACACTACAGACCTAGGAATAGGAGAGTATGATAACAAAACTATTCATTTTACTTAGTTAGGTTGAACTGCAGCATACACAAATAACAAATAAATATATGTGATATTAAAGAAATATTGTCAAAATATGAAAATATTTCAACTGAATTTTTTCGTAGAAAGAGATTTTATATTTCTATCAGTCATTTCACATATTTCTTCTAGAAGGAGAAGAAATCATTCAGCATTTAACAGATAAAATATTGAGCAAATATTGTATAACAAATCAGAGAAAACTAATCAAAGTTTGTATTGCTCAAAAATTGTCATTAAAGAATTTAAAACATCTGGCTTTTGAATACTGATGGATGATGAATGAAAAACTCTGGTATATAATATTTGATCTGGCCAGCTTCATCTTCTAATGTTATCAGCTTGAGTATTTTTTTGTTCTGGCTAGAGGAAAGCCAGTAATACTTCTTATCAATAGAATGTCAAATGTCATAAACAAATAAGATGCTATTTGTCTTCCCTGCTAGCCATTTGTTTTTATAAAAGAAAAGTTAACTGATACACCAACAGCTTCCATATACATAAGTCAAACTGCCAAAGAAATAATCATAGTTATAGTAAACAGGTAGTGAGAACCTCGGGTGAGAAAAAACTTTGCAAATGAGTTTAAGAATGGATTCTCAACCATTAAGTTGATATAGAGATTTACAGTGCCTTGACAACTTTCTCTGCCAAATAATATTTTTTTAAAAAACCAAACTGCATATTACATGAAAATTTGACTTCATAAATTACTTCCGGAGTTATCTTCCCCTCAGATCAGTAAAGATGGCAATTATGCAAACAAAAAAGCAGAGGAAAATTAAAGAAAGTCAAGCTGAAAAAATGGAGAATACTGAGAAATTAAAAAAGAGTAAGGCTCTTTCCTAAGAGTAAAATGTGTTTTCAAGAAGGAAAAGCCTCTGATAGTCCTTGTCTAGGGATTTTTAATGGGCTGTGGCAGAAACTGCACTAAGACTGGGCTGATTATGAGGGAAATGATTAATTATAAAGATGCCCTACTGGTGGAGACAATGAGATCATAGCCTCCATCCACCTACGGGTGACCTTACACTGCTTGTTACTACTTAGAGGGAGTTGAAGACAGGTTGTTTGGTTTCTTTTCAACTCTGACTACTGTTTTGTCAGCTGTTGAAGTTTACTACTCACTGTTAGTCCTGACTACTATTAAACCCTCTGAACTTGCTGATGTCTCACATGTTAAATACACTTACCTTTGCTCTCATAGCAGCCAAGTAGCTGTAGTTGTTCTTAACTATTTGTTTATGGAATAGTTTGCATTTTAATTTCTGAATTAGGTAGAATGTAGCTTAGAGTCTCCATTTAGGCCAACAAAAGCTGTGATATGAAGCAAGGATATATGAAAGTACAATAGTGCTTTACATGTAATATTCAAAGGCTTGCAGAAGAACTCAGCGTGCCTGCATCACTTGCCCAGGGCTCTTTTCTTCCTCTTATTCTTTACAGTAGTGATTTAAAACCTAGTTATGAACTTTCTTGTTCATCTTCCTCAGTGTTCTAAATTCATCATTCTAATCTTTAATCTTCCTTTGAGCCAGCATCTCTTCCCACTGCAGCATTTATGAACAAGTTACAATTTTCACCATGGAGCTTTCCCCTCACTACCTATGGTAGCTAGCTCTTCAAGCAGAATTATTGATATGATTCTAATTGGCTACAAAACTTCAATGACAGCCTGATGAGAGACACTGAGGTGATGGCCCAGTTCAGCCATACTTTAAGGCTTTATCGATAAAACTGTAAGGCAATAAGAATTCTAGGTTTTAAAGTTTTGTTTGTACGGTAAAAAAAAATACACTAAATTAGAAACATGAGGAATAAATGCTACATGTGGTAATTTAGGTGGAATTTGCAAAACATGTGTTTTTAACTTTATTCTACATTTAAAACTTCAAATTCTATAGATACAATTTGCCTAAACTATCATTGGCATTTCTTTTTTATTTACAAGTATTAAACCTGTGTTTAGTTTATTTTAATATCAAATTTTAGTGTCCAACCTGTCTATTGAATTCTATAAGGGAATAAATAGCCAGAAAGTGATAAAATATATAATATAGTTAGAAGGCTAACAAATATAAGAAATGTACAAATATCTTTCCATCTGTTCATCTTGGTAAAGTCATGTCAAATATATTTGAACAATGTATTTGTGGGAAATATTGCATTGTAATGGTCAACACATCTAGCCATAGAGACCACTAAGTCCATGGCTTTACAAAATTTTATCTTAGAAAAATCTATTTGAAGAGAAGTGATAGTAGTATGCTTTTTTAAAATTCCTTGTCAAGAAGAAAGGTTAACTTTTCAAACAATGCTTTCCATATCAGACCCTCTTAAAATAAAGGGTTGTTGGTAGAGATAGTTCCAGTGTGAATGGTAGGCATACACCATGTAGAATAAGACCTTTGATCAAAAAGGTACCTCTTGGTCACATGAAAGCTATCAGGCCATAGCTAGAGAATCCAAAGTAAAGATTTCTTCAATATGCCTTAGTCAAGAAAACTCTAAAGCCAAATTTTAATAAGTAGTATTATTTCTTGCAAAATTCTTCAAAATGGGAATCTAAAATTAAGACATAGTATGCTCTGTGTTATAAAAGTAGAAGAATTGATTATCTTTGGGGAAAATTTGAATGATTTAAAAACATTTTCATTTATTATTTTTGTAAGACTTATCTTGGTATCTATATCCAGTATAGTCTATCCTGTAATTTGTGTGTTGTCTTATTAATAAATGTGTGGTATTTGCTTGAAGAAAATCGATGGAATGTAATAACAACATTTAAAGAAAAATAGAAAAAAATAAACCCTTAGTTAAGTGTGTTGTGTAGCTTGAGATCATAGTTGAGTGGCATCTGATTGGCACCTGAAAAGCCCAGAGGTCAGAGATTGGATGGAACTGATAGTAAGAGCAGAATGTTAAGGGGAAGAAACAGAAATGAACATTTTATGGGCTACATGGACCCCAGGAAGAAAGTAAAGCAGGTACATTTTTTAAAGGTCTAAAGCATAGCTGACTTGATTTTCAAAATATTAATAATCAACAATAACAGAGAGGTCTAGAGACAGACAGTTGTACTCAGAAGAGCTAAGTCAGTTCATCTGACAGTGCAATATCTGTCGATTAAGGTAGTATCAATAACTGAGATCAAACTTTAAAATGGAAAATTTTTATTAGAGAGAATTAGCCAACAAAGTCCCTCAGAAATAAAAAATGTGTCACTATTAGCTGACACTAGTTTTATATTATATAATATGCTAGAATTTTTTGCCAGATTATTAATTTTAAAGCTCCACACTTTAGTCACTTTTGATTTTCTTCTGTGTATTGTAGTCAGAGAATTGATGTACCAATGTGTGATAGATAAATCCACGTAAAACCTGAGAGAACCTGGAAAGGAATTCTAGACACGAAAGTATAGAGTTACGTCTAGATAACTAGCAATTTTATTTATTTATTTATTTATTTATTTATTTATTTATTTGGATGAACTCTGTTTGCTAGCAATGAGTTTAAGAGTGGTCTTCCTGACTCAACAACAGTAGCAAAAGAACACAGAGCTCATTTAAAAAGGTTTACTGGTTCATGCTAGTTGCACACACAGCTCTGCCTATTTCAGGAGAAGAAACATTTAAATGTTATAAACCGCTTAATGGTGTGTCATAGATCTGCTGCTTACTTGGAACTGAGGCAGTGTGCATGGCTCACAGAGACAGTGAACATTCCTCAGCCGTGTTAGACTAGGCAGAACCAAAAGGCAAATCAGCCTTAGTCCTAGCCACACCTGCTTAGCATTAAAAAAAAAAGGTGCCCCTGTTAAGAAAATAATTATAGATACACAATAAAGACAGATTCAGATTTAAAAAAAAATCCTCTAAATGGGTCACAGTGTTGGATAAATGTATGTATGCTTGAGAGAGGAAAAAGAATATAAACAATTATAGAAAGAAGTAAATATTTTTTTAAAAAAAATGGTAAAGTCTTTAAAAAGTAAAAGTACAGACAGTCATAGATTAAAAGGAATATAGAAAAATAAGCCTCGTAAACATAATATAAAAAGAGAGTCTGGATTATATATATTATTGTGTTTTCTTTAAAATTTTTGACTACAGATAGATATTTGATGCTGGGGGCTGCTAAGCTAAATCAACGTACATATTTTAAAGCTATCTTGGTTTCAACTTTTGGGTTTAAATATATGTTGCTTTGGAAAAGAGGTTCTGCTTTTGTTTCCACAGAGGGTGAGAACCTGTGGCTTCCTTACAGACTAATATGGAACAAGACTCCCTGAGAGGTCTCCGTGAACCCTAGAAATGCTTCACCAAATAAACAGCAGAAAGTAATTTGGAGAGAACTACACCCAAATTCCCTAAAGGGTTGTTTATAAATGTTTGTTTAAATGTAAAGGGGGATATACTATAGAGATGTATACTTTGCATTGGTATGGATCTTGATACATTGATTGGTTTATTGATACAATTTAAGATCAATTTTGTTTATATATATATATACATATATATATATTTCTGCTCTTGATAATTTTGTTTGTGCAGCTCACTTAAAATGTAATGTATAATTAAGAATTCTAGGTTAATAGATAATCGCCTATAATAATCAAGCTAATAGTCGTGTTAGTTAGGTTTTCTAGATATATAGAGATATATTTTAGTTATATAGCTATTCTTCAAATCTTTCAGAGACCTGCAAAATATGGCATTTAAAATATTTTAAGAAGTTAGATTCTTTAGAACAGTGAGACATATGTGATGCTGGCAGCACCAACCTACTTCAAGAGGATGATGGGCATTGAAGAGGTTCCTCATGGAGTATCTTAGTCATTGGGAAAGAAACTGCTCTTGCTTGAACTATTTGACTGGACTTGCAAGAACCACAGAAAAATGACTGTTGATTTGCCTAAAGGTGAGACTGTCCTTTGGGGTTCCTGTTTCATAAAAGAGTCTGTCAGACATTCTGCAGGACCTGCTGCACCTGCTGGACTTTGCCATTACAAATAAAAACAGATCTTCAGATTTTCTGTTCCATGGTAAAGTGTGATGGATACTATGGACCTGTAGGCTGAAGATGGATGCTGCAGTGATACAGAACTTTACCTGACTGTCCAGACAGCAAGATGTCTCTGTCAATTCTAGAGTTTTGGAAGTTGCTTACAATGCATTTTTTGTTTACTTAAGTAATATTATATTCTTCTGGAGTCTTTGATGTAGTTGAAGAATAGATTGTTATAATCATAGTTTTCCTTAGTTATAATTAAATATAATATATATATGTATATATATAACTATTATAACTATAATCCTTGCTTAATACCTGTTTTGTTATATGTAGCTTTATTATGTTAAAATTAAAACCTTTACTTTTATTTAAACAGAAAAGGGGAAATGCTGTGCGAAGTCCTTCTGTAAATGTGTTGCTTTAATTGGTTAATGAATAAAGCTGTTTTGGCCAATGGCTTAGCAGAATAGAGCTAGACAGGGAAACTAAGCTGAAATCAGGGAGAAAGAAGGATGAAGTCAGTGAGCTGCTACAGGAGATCTAGCAGCTAGAACCTTGCCATTAGGCCATGGTAAGATGTAAAATAATAGAAATGGGTTAATTTAAGATATAAGAGCTAGCTAGCTATACGCTTAAGCTATTGACCAAGCAGTGTAGTAAATAATATAGTTTTTGTGTGTTTACTGTGGGACTGGGCAGGAGAGAAACCACTGCCAACAGTGTATTTTTGTTATCTCAGTGCTAACTGATATATATCTTGTTAAGGTCAAGCAGATAATTTTAAAAGAGCCATGTAAGGAACTTGCTGAAGCTTAGGCTTATTTTAAGCAAGAGTCCGTAACTGAAGTGGAAAATTCGTAAATGGATTATTTCCTATAAATAGATGTTTACAAGAGTTGAACGTCTGCAGACTGAAATAAAAAACTTCAAGAAACAAAGGGTCAAAAACTGACCTTTTCTACATTCACATGGCTTCACAGAATCAATATTTTTCATTTTCTTTACCTGAAGGAAAGCACAAAGTTACTATCCAGAGATGTGATGTCTGAATCTATTACTGTGACTGCTTCCCTAAAGTACATTGTGGTATTAATAATTTACAAAGTACACTCAAATTCTTCAGGAAACATTTTTCTTTTAAAGGAAAGAAAAATAGAACCAAACTATTATTAGATTTGTTTTTATATAAAATATGTACTTTTCCCATATTCTGTCACATGAAATATTTCTTTAGACAGTGTACTAAGTAACACTATAGAAATATTTAGCATGAGTGTCACTAAATTGCAGATTTATAGTGTTTGAAAATATACTGTTTGTTATTCTAAAATAGACTAACCACACTAAATATATTAGCTTATGGATGATTTTTTTTTCAGTTTTTAGATGCAGCTATCATCTGCATAGCAATGCATAGTCATCCTTCTCACTAGGCATCTTTTGAAGTTACAGTGGAAAAGTGCTTGAGTGATGACTCAGTTGGCAAGAGATAACTGTACAAGTCAGAGTACTTGAGCTCAGACCATAAGACCCACATTATAATCTGGACATGGAGACATGTACTTATAATCCAAGTGGGCTGTAGAAGTGTACAGAGGGGTACCTGGAGTTCAACAGTTGACTAATCTAGCCAAGTTGGTGAGGTGTGGATTAATTAAAAGATTGATGGTAACTCAAAAATACACACACACACACACACACACACACACACATATATATATATATATATATATATATATATATACACACATGGACACATATACCATAAAACATACATGCACACACATGCACAAATATATACATACACACAAATACTCAATGCACTTAAAAAGACTGTGCAAGTACTGACCAATTTGGAAAATAAATTATTAACTCTTTTAAATTCATTGTTACCTTAATAGTATTTCCATGTTTCAATCAACATAAATTTAGAAATATAGAAGTAGTGTTGAATTAATTACAATACTGAAACATAGACTTTAGAGAGATGGCTATAAAGTTAAGAGACTTGACTGCTCTTCCAGAGGGCACACGTTCATTCCTCAGAACCCAAACGGCAGTGAAATAACACCTATAATTACAGTACCAGAGATTCCAGTGTCACCTTCTGATCTCTGCATTGCGCAGTCATTGCACAAATGTGTTACACAAACACACATAAAGGGAAAACATCAACACATATAAAATAAAAGTAAACAAATCTTTTAAAAACAATATGCATATAATGCAATATATTATAAATATACATAAATAGATTACATAGGCTCTTTATATTTGTGTTCTCAAAGCATTTGAGCATCCAATATAAACCTTCCTCCATTAATTACTTCTTGTCAGGTATTTGATGATTACAAACAGAAAAATAACCAATACATATATGAACCAAGTGATCAGTAGCATTTCCACATTAGTGCATAGAAAATACTTGACTTTATTTCAGAACAAAAGAAAAAGAAAAGAAAATTTGATAAATAATACTTCTTAAAATCAAATACTTTCTGTTAAGCAGACTGTTATGTTGCAGCTAACAAATCTGGTGCACATTGGCTCTGAAATATCCCAATAGGAATAGCATTATTTTTCTCCCTACTTCTAATTGAACATAGTGTTGCAGGCAACCACTCTACCAACTAAACCTTATCCAAAGGCATAAGAACACGTTTAACTGTCATTTACACATCTTGAATTGTACATCTCACTAAGATTAGATTTTAAAATTTATCTTAGAAATACTTATAATCTTTGGCACAGAAGTAAGCACTATTATTTATCAATTTTATTTTTCTAGGAAAATTATTCAAAATAAAATATCTTACATGTATAAGTCTGGATATTTGCTAATAAGCCACTTTTTAGCAGAAACACACCTCAGCAGGAGTTGAGGCAATGCCTTTTCCCAATATTGCAATTTCAGTCGTTTGAGAGAGGACAGAAGTGTAAAGATCCAGAAGATGAAATAAACAGATAGGGGATCAAACACAGAAAGAAAAGATAAAAAAGAGGACGGTTGAGTAAAAGAAATAAATTAGAGAACAGACAAGAAAAAATAAGCATCAATTTAATAAATTCTTACTGGCATTACAGTGAGATGTTTATAGAAATTACTTTGTTCAGTCCATATAATAGTAGTAAAATTTAATTAATTTCTGGATATTGCAGTGTAGAGAAAATTGACATTCAGAGAATTTGAGTATCTTGATGAAGTTTGTTTAGGACACTAGGTAAGTTTTCTGTTGGATCTCAGGTTTTCCTGTCGCCCAAGTATTTTTTATTTATGGCATCAGATATCTGTCCTCTATCTCCTCTGTTGGTTGCCTCTGTATTTTTGTCACTTTCAAAATGGAAATATGAAAACAACATGTGTAAAATATCTGATACTGTGTCAACTCTTCTAGATGGTTTAGTGGCACCAAAGCTAGAAACATTGTCATCTTCCTTTTGTTGGACAAAAAATTATTTGCACATAGTTTTGTGAACACTTTAATAAAATAAATGTTAGAATTGTTTATTTTTCTAGTATGGAACATTCACCTTAAATGAGATGTCTTCATCAAAGTGCTCCTCTCTCAGTCACTGAATCCTGTAAGAGGAGGAAGAAAGAATAAGAGAGCGAGAGGAAATGGAGGGCACCAAGAAAACAAGGACCACTAACTCAATATTTTTGACACATATATAATTGTCACAGACTGAGACAGCATGCACAAGGCCTGTATGGAACTGGACCAGATGAGGTCCTACAGCTAAAATGAGATGTGGACAGATGCCACCATCCATAACCCAGAAACCATCTCCAATTGATGACCACTTGCCAATGAAATGTAGTTTCTTCCACGGGAATTTCACTGTAGAAACAAACTATTTTGTTTTTTGTTTTTTTTTTTATTTAAATTTATTTATTTATTAAGGATTTCTGCCTTGTCCCCACAACCGCTTCCCATTTCCCTCTCCCTCCCCCGATCAAGTCCCCCTCCCTCATCTGCTCGAAGAGCAATCAGGGTTCCCTGACCTGTGGGAAGCCCAAGGACTGCCCACCTCTATCCAGGTCTCATAAGGTGAGCATCCAAACTGCCTTGGCTCCCACAAAGCCAGTACGTGCAGTAGGATCAAAAACCCACTGCAATTGTTCTTGAATTCTCAGTATTCCTCATTGTCTGCTATGTTCAGCTAGTCCGGATTTATCCCATGCTTTTTCAGACCTAGGCCAGCTGGCCTTGGTGAGATCCCAATAGAACATCCCCATTGTCTTAGTGTGTGGGTGCACTCCTCGTGGTCCTGAGTTCCTTGCTCGTGCTCCATCTCCTTCTGCTCCTGATTTGGACCTTGAGATTTCTGTCCGGTGCTCCCATGTGGGTCTCTGTCTCTGTCTCCTTTCATCGCATGATGAAGGTTAATATTCATGAGGATGCCTATGTGTTTGTCTTTGGATTCACCTTCTTATTTAGCTTCTCTAGGAACATGAATTATAAGCTCAATGTCCTTTATTTATGGCTAGAAACCAAATATGAGTGAGTACATCCCATGTTCCTCTTTTTGGGTCTGGCTTACCTCACTCAGGATAGTGTTTTCTATTTCCATACATTTGTATGCAAAATTCAAGAAGTCCTTGTTTTTTACTGCTGAGTAATACTCTAATATGTATTAACTTGTGCATCCACTCTGGAAAGCAGTGTTTCGGTTTCTCAGGAAATTCGGGATCAACCTACCCCTGGAAACAAACTATTTTGAAGCGCAGGCTACATGGCCAGCTATAGATGACCTAAAATAAACAAAGTTAACATTACATTTAGAGGTATCTTGTTTCATAATATGTCAAGAGCCTTGCTTTTAAAAATAATTTTATGTTATTATTTTTATTTTCATTTATTATATATATGTTAATATTTTATCATTCTTTTTCCTCTGAAGGTCCTTTGCATATATATTATGGCTTCCAGTTTAGTATGCTTATAGGATTTCAGAGTGTGCAAATTAGTGTTTCTCTGTTTCTTGCGCCTTTCTCCTGGGCTCTTTTCCTTCGGTTGTTTGTTTGGGCAATTCCATTGTACTAAAATTTTTTGTTTTATTATATTACCATAAAGCCTCATTTTCTAATAAGTCAGATTTGGGTGGATCTCGAAAGGATCAGAAATAAGGAAATACTGGTAGGAGTAGAGGTAAGGGAATCCACATCAGGGTATATCATGTGAGAAATCTCTTTTAGATAAAGGAAGAAGAAAAACAAAATGCTTTCTTTACTAATTTATCTATTTTGTATTTTTATACTAACAGATACACTGTATGTTTTAGGAAGTTTAACTATGATTTTAGTAAGCAGCATAAAATGGACAGAGAAACCTGTATACATTTTAGAAAACATGAATTATTTTATCTTCATGAAGAATAGAGTTATAGAAAAATCATGACTAAAGCATAGATTCAAAATATAACCTGAAACCATCGGGTCGGGTCTCACCACCAAGGTCTCCAGGGTAACAATGAACAATGATGGGAGACTCCAATATTTGGTGCTTTATACTCAAAAAGAAGTAATCCCTTCCTCGTGCTGGGTGTTATATTTATTAGCTTTAGGTATGAGATGTCCAGAAAGGGTAATATCTTCACTATAGATTAATAATATCACAACTCCATTCAGTCTCCCTCTCTCTGTCTCTTTCTCTCTCTTTCTCTCTTCTTCTCTCCCTCTCTTTCTTTCCATCTATCTACCTAGATAGATAAATATATAGATGTATCTATATAGAGATTTAGAGATGCTAAAGCGCATCTCTAAAGGTGCCCAAGGTGCGCTTACCGGGAAGATTCTAGCCTATGTCCATCCTGGGTCGGAGCTTCATAGCGTGCATCTGCCCAGGAGCCAGGAGCATGGCGTCTCTCTCAGGCATCTGCTCCAGAGAGGAGAGCTGTCGAGTCTCTCTGAGCTCACTTCCTCTTCCTCCCAGCGTTCTGTTCTGTTTACTCCTCCCACCTATCCTCTAACCAATAAAATGGGCCAGGGCAGTTCCTTTATTAGCCAATGACCTTCCTCCATCAGAAATCCACAGAAAGTTTTGGTTGTTTGGCAGGTGGGGTGAATCTGGAAGGCATTAAAGACATGACGATGATAAAAATATAGTGTATGAAATTAAAAAGGTGGTAAAGGAATATTATTTAAAAAGGAGGCAACTGTACATAAAACATACATTCAAAATAAAGTTATTAAAATAGAAAGTAACATTAAAATTCAAGTAATATATTCCTTTATTTTTCATTAATATTTATTTGAAGAACTACTTTAGCAATGAATAGATGTGCTAAAATAATAGTATGCTGTAGTATCATGAATGAGTCTCACAGTTTAAAATGTAGCAAGAAAACAACAAAACGAGAAAGAACAAAATTTAATTTTTTGAAATATATAATTTAAATATTCTAGAATAGACTTCTACATCAATTGGATAATTTAATTAAAAGTTTAAGTTTATTCTCCTGTTAAAAATATGCATTTTTATTGTATATAATAAAATAAACCATTTTTCATTCAAGTAGTACACTATTATGTTTTTACTCCAGGTTAATTCTAGGAAATGTGACTAAAATAACTCTGTAGTTGTTTAAATTGTACTTGATATGTCACTTTCTTTTGACAAATTTAAAGTACACATTTATACATCTTAATAACAAGCATTTGCTTAATAAATATTCAGAGGACGTTGGCCTCTGGTCTATATTGGAAGCAAGAGCAGAATATTCCTATTCTGTATGTTAAACTTATTTAGTGAAATTTTTACACAACTGAGATACCATTTTCATAATTATTATTACATGGACTGAAATTTGTATTAAAATTAGATAAGTACATTTGGCTTACATTTAGCAAACAATTAAGTAAGCAAAAAAAATCTTAGCATGTTAAATTACAAGAAAAAATTATATCTAAAATATACCAGCATTAACATTTGCCTAATAACAATAATAAAGGAAATAATCATTAACCATTACCCAGATGTGTAATGGCCACCTGACTTGATGAATTACTGCATAACTGCATATGAATCATGAAACTCTGATGATTGATTTATAATAAAGTCTATAAGTGAAGAAACAAAAGTGAATGTGTTCAAAGTACAGCATACTCATTAGGTATAAAAGCAGTAAGTGCCTCTGTCATATTAATATAAAGAATTAGTTATACAACTCACACTAAAATAAATTTTACTTCATATTAATATCTGTTCAATTAAGTTCCCAAATAATTTCTTATTGTGTGTATTTAATTTTTTTATGTGGGGTTGGTGCTTTTATGTTGGTCTTGTTGTTTGTATTTGGCCACAAGGCAATTACCTCTAACAATTTATGCAAATGATATTAATTGGGCTATTATGATCCAGGGGCATTAAAATATTTCTGAGTTAAATAAAAATTAACACGCAAATATGGAATGTAAATGAATTAATGCATCATCAAATGATTTACTCTCAAGACAAATAAACATTTTAACGTCACTTTCCACAGTCTTGTTTGCTATGAGAAAATATGACATATAGATTGTTAGTTGATGACATCTGGACTGTTAGTTGAGATCCCTTTATTGTTGAATTTTAAAAAAATATGGATTCATTTACCACAAAATATTTTCTAACTGTATAGAGTAAACTTCAAGTATTTTTAAAAATCAAGACGATTTTTCATGGCAAAAATGTGTGAAAGTTGTTAACACTCTCATTACAAAGTCTAAGCTTAGTTTTATTTGATGTTTGGTGATGAAGTTATGCAGATTTATTTTTGAACAGATAAATGATAACTTGTGGATCCATGTGTGTTTCTGGTTAACTTTTGTCTATTAAATTTACAAAATTAAACGATATACATATATTTAACATATATATATATATATATATATATATATATATTCAACAATTCTATATAATGGTTATACTTGTGCACATAATTATAGCAACATGTATAACTTATATTTATTGTTTATAGTTGGTAATAATTATGTATCTTAATATATTTTATGTGCTGATCTATTACTGAATTTTTGGTATGTGGTCTGAAGATAAATGAAAGCTGAAAAGTAGGAAGGAAGGACACAAATAAGTAAGGCAGAAAAAAAAAAGAGGAAGATAAAAAAAGAGAAATGGGAAGGGAAAAATTATTCAAAGAATTCATGAATTGGCTGTCAATCAGATTCCGGAAGTGCAGACAATTAAGGAAAGAGGTCATGATCTGTGAGGACAGATGGAAAAATCCTAAATGTCTGACATTTCCTCATTTGAGACAGGTGTTTGCAGTTTAAAACAAAAGCCTTGTGGGCTTCCCCTGATCCCAAACCCCGAACTTCTCCTATCCCTAGTAGCTAACCTCTGCTGATGGAGCAGTTGAGTTTAAGAGCAAATCAAGACACAATTTTGCAATCCTGTCTGTGTTTAAATTGAATAACCCTGAATTAGGGAGAAAGACCCCTCAACTATTCCAACCTCAAAATAAACCAGATTTTGAGCAAAATGAACTAGGTCCAGACCTCTTGATTGTAACAGGATGACAGCTTTCACTTTTACAATAGTGATTTATTAAATTAAATATGTTTAGAGACAAATTTAATGTTAAAACTCTTAGTATTAATGTGTTAATAAAAAAAATAGAGATTAGAAAACAACAGCTGGACTGTCAAAGACTAGGCTAGCCAGGATTCCACAAAAGACAGTAATCACCATACTAATTTTTGTAATTCCTATGTCTAGTATACGATAGTGTAGTTAGTAAAAATGAATAAATAAAAATACCCAGTTGTGGTGACACACGAAGTTAGGATTTGCTGAAGGAGGTAGAGGCAGAAGGATCATAAGAGATTTTTGCAAGAAACTTATCATTCTAGCTTCCCACACTTATCTGTTGTTGTTAGTAAATTATTACCTGGTGATACTAGCTGCTAGGCTTTCCTCCATCCATTTTTAAATGAATGCTCCAATTCATAAAGAAAAGAGAAATTATTTCCAGGTTCTGGCTATTACAAACAATAGAGCATATACTTTTGTTGTATGATAGGGCCTCTCTTGGGTATATTCCCAAGAGTGATATTGCTGGGTCCAGGGGTAGGTTGATCCCGAATTTCCTGAGAAACTTCCACACTGCTTTCCAAAGTGGTTGCACAAGTTTGCATTCCCACCAGCAATGAATGAGTGTTCCCCTTTCTCCACAACCTCTCCAGCAAAGGCTATCATTGGTGTTTTTTATTTTAGCATTCTGACAGGTGTAAGATGGTATCTTAAAGTTGTCTTGATTTGCATTTCCCTGATCGCTAAGGAAGTTGAGCATGACCTTAAGTGTCTTTTGGCCATTTGAACTTCTGTTGAGACTTCTCTGTTCAGCTCAGTGCCCCATTTTATAATTGGGTTGATTAGCCTTTTACAGTTTAGTTTCTTGAGTTCTTTATATATTTAGGAGATCAGACCTTTGTCAGTTGCGGGGTTGATGAAGACCTTCTCCCAGTTAGTGGTTGCCTTTTTGTCTTAGTGACAGTGTCCTTTATTTTGCAGAAGCTTCTCAGTCTCAGGAGGTACCATTTATTCAATAATGTCCTTAATGTCTGTGCTACTGGGGTTATATGTAGGAAGTGGTCTCCTGTGCCCATGTGTTGTAGAGTACTTCCCACTTTCTCTTCTATCAGGTTCAGTGTGTTCGGACTGATATTGAGGTCCCACATTGGAGCACCGGACTGAAATCTCATGGTCCAAATCAGGAGCAGAAGGAGAGAGAGCACGAGCAAGGAACTCAGGACCGCGAGGGGTGCACCCACACACTGAGACAATGGGGATGTTCTATTGGGAACTCACCAACACCAGCTGGCCTGGGTCTGAAAAAGCATGGGATAAAACCGGACTCGCTGAACATAGCGGACAATGAGGGCTACTGAGAACTCAAGAACAATGGCAATGGGTTTTTTGATCCTACTGCACATACTGGATTTCTGGGAGCCTAGGCAGTTTGGATGCTCACCTTACTAGACCTGGATGGAGGTGGGTGGTCCTTGGACTTCCTACAGGGCAGGGAACCCTGATTGCTCTTCGGGCTGACGAAGGAGGGGGATTTGATTGGGGGAGGGGGAGGAAAATGGGAGTCGGTGGTGGAGAGGAGGCAGAAATCTTTAATAAATTAATTAATTAATTAGTTAATTAATAGAAAAGAGAAATTATAAATAGAATACATAAAAATGTAATTTTATAATACTGATTTAAAATAAATGAAAATACAGGTATAAAAGTAAAATGTTAAAATGCATAATAAAATAGTTTATTGATATTCCATTATTTAATGTGAATAAATGTGTTTACTATTCCTTATATATGCTCTGTGCATTATATGCACATGTTACTAAAATTATGCATAGAAATATTCAAATGCATTATTTATTAATATTTAGTGTGAGCATTATTTTTCTAGCAAATGTCATTTAATTTTTAGAGATGTTTATGTCATTAAAACATCATTAATAGAGCTTAGTGACTCTAGAAGTTGACTGATCTCCACTTAATCAATGAATATAAACTTTAGATATGGTAAGAATCAAAATGTTTTGGTTGTTTACAGTGGTAGCCAAAACAGTAATCTTTCTCTGGAGACTACCCTACACATGGAATCTTTATAATACTGCCGAAATTCACCTCATTTGGGAAGTGTGAACTGCAGGAGTACCAGGTCACCACATGAGAGTCAATGTAGCTGATTTATCTGTGCCTCCCCACTAGTCAAGAGACTCGCTTAATTATATAGAAAAATGTCTCTCTTCACCATTGAAACCTTTACTGTGATTGACTCTGCTGCTTTCCAATGGCATCACTGTCTCCAGAGTTTCCAGACAACCTTAATTTTGTTGCTTTATTTCTAGCCTGAATTTTTTATTTCTTACATCTCAAAGCTCTTCAGTGCTCTCTGTTCATTGTGTAACAAATCTACCAGCACTGTTTACTATGGCAAATTTAACAATAAATTCTCAAAAAATAGATTTTACTAACTAGCTTTTAAATAAAGGAATAAAAGTAATGAATATATAATACTCACAAGTGTAGCTTTCAATCTGTAAAGTTCTATTCAGAGAAAGCTTCAGAGGTTACATATATTCAAATGTCACTCTGTTTCCATGATAGCATCTTCCCTTTGCCCCTGTGACCTCAAACCCAGAGCTAATGCTTCCATCTCAGAACAGACATCCTGACCCTACCCTTTGGAGCTTATGAGAATTGAGGAGGTCAAAACTGTTTTTATCCAGGTTAAATAAGCTTTTGGGACAAAGTAATATGAGCAGTAATGTAGTAGAAGGTTGCTTGTTCATTTCCTGGCTTCCCAGACTTCCGAACTAACCACACAGATACTGTGTTAATTAATTCACTGTTTGACCAATCACTATAGCATATTCTTAGCAAGCTCTTGTTGTGCCCAAATTGAGACCCCCCAGAGAGACCAACAGAATCCAGTCAAGTCCAGAATGCAAAAGCAAGGTTTATTCTTTCCAGCTAGCTGGGAGTTCCCCATTACATACAAACGCAGTGCAGTGGGGAGACCCCCCACAACACATTTGGGGTTGACATATATAGGCAAAAACCGCAAGCCAGGTTACTTAGGGTCAAGGGGGTTAGTTTTGCTGAGTACAGGGTATGAAGTACTTCTGTTCTGTGCGTTCCCCCCAGCAGTTATTCTGCCTCTGTCTAGACCACAAAGCTGAGTATCCACACGGATTAGCTGCTAGGGACGGTTGGTTTGCACTTTTGCAAAGATTCCTGTTTCTAGCTAACTCTTGATGCTACGAAAAGCTCAAGGCATGTGTTCCTGACCAAGCAAAGCTTTTTAAATTTTTATATCCTTACACCCTTATATATTAAATTAACTCATTTCTATTATTTTATATTTTGCCATGAGGTTCGGGACCTGCCCACAAGGTTCCAGCTAACAGCTTGCATCTTTCCCCTCTGGCAGCTCCAAGGCATCTCTAAACTGCCTCCCTTCTTCCAGCATTCAGTTTAGTTTCCCCACCTAGCTCTACTCTTTGCCCTATCACAGGCCAAGACTGTTTCTTTATTATCCAATGGTATTCACAGCATACAGAGGGGAATCCTACATCACAGTAAAAAAAAATAAATAAAACAGGTTCATAATAGATTATTGCCACACATATTATTTTTGGAATAAAGTTCGTTTTGTGAATAAAGAAACCAATCAATTGTAAAAGTTAAAGGTGAATAATGGGGCATAATGATTTAAACAGGGTGAGAGGGCAGAGTACCTAAGAAAATATATGAAACAATTAAAATAAAGATGTTTTTAAGTCATATGGAAACTTACTACTAAATAAAAGCCCTAAAATGTATGCATATGCCTAAATAAATATTTGAATAAATTTGCCCTTTAAAAAGTGAAAATGCCCCAAGTGTACAATGAAGATTAGCAAGTTAAAAGTCCAGTGTCAAGAATTGGCTATGTGTTTTGGAATTGCTGGCCAGTGTGGTCCCAGAGAACTGTAGATATTATTGGCTATGGCCAGCGTTCTTGGTTAAACTCCTGGCCCTATAGTTAAAGATCCTCCATACTTGAGCAATGGAGAATTGACAAACCAGTTTGGTAATCACCAGGAAACCTCATTCTTAGTACTTAACTGTCTTAATACTAGGAGGTGTTATGTATATGACTGAAGAGGAAAATTGATATACATCTTACCTAGCTGTGACCCTTGAACGACAATAATGAATGATCTGAAAAGACTTGCACTATGGTGTAAAAGTGGCAAGAATGTCTAGGTAGGAAGTAAAATTTCTCATTAGATTTAATACCATCTCCAGAAGAAATGAATTCAGGGAAGACTTATGCATGCTGTTAAGCTTAATCCACACAAAATATAAGTAGTTAGTCCCATTCCTAGTGAAGAAATGATTGGAAATTGATAATTGTGAGATAGGGAGAGTCAGTTTTCTTTAGGATGTTGCTCCTGATATGTCACTCATGCTTCCTTGGACAGCCATATGTTCAAGAATATATAGAAAGCACAAAGATCACTTGCTATCTTTAAAAGCATGCAAAGATGGGTGCATAGAGATGGGACATCTGTGAGGGCTTGTTTGAGAGGTTAATATCAAAATAGAGTACATAAAATTTTCAAAGAATCAATTAAAAATAAATTGTGATTATGCTGGTTTATCAAATTATTGGTTTTAGACTCTCATACAATAACTGTGTCTTCACTAACACCTAATATCCAGCTAGTATTCTAGGAGCATGCATGGTTGCCTTTTTGTATGGTGGTTCTTGAATCCAATTAGAGAGCTGTTAGTAACCACCAATATATGTATGCATGCTACTGATACACCTGTAGGGTTACTGTGCCATGCTGGTTGTTGATATGATTCACAGGCATCATAAAATGTAGGACTTTTGGTTTTCTCACGCATTTGGAAGCTTTTAAGGCACTGTATGTTTCTGTAGGTTTGGTGCTCACTCCCAGTGGATACATCTAAAAATCATTCCTGCACCTAAGCTTTAGGGAAAATTTTGGAAGAGGGGGATGAAAGATTATTAGAGACCTAAGATCAGAAGCTCTTCTGTGAGACTGTATCTTTTAGCAATAGCAAAAACTGTTAATAAATTTTCACCAACATGATCACCCAAACATAAGCAGAACAATGTTGAAACCAAGGAATATGAGAAACTGGATGGGGAAAACACCAGGAGTCCTCAACTCTAGACAAAGAAATTAAGACAACAGATGGTAGCTGGAAGGTAAAAGGGTTACTGTTCAAAGGAAAGAGCATAGCAGTACCAAACATCATCTCTGAAAACATACACAGATGTGACATGGAATAAATTGGTTATATTCAGAAATATGCATACAGATGTATATAAATATATACATGCAATAACAATTAGTGGAAAGAGAAGTCATGAATTTGAGAGAGATCAGGGAGAAATATGAGAATATGGAGAAAAGAAAGATAAGGAAGAAATGGAATTAAATGTTAATATCATAAAATGTTAAAAGTTATCAACTTAGGACTATATATTTGAGGAAACTGTGATCATTTTTTTTCATTGACCATAATATCCCTAAGGAGCAAAGGCTTTTTATCACAATCAGCTCCTCCTGTTTTCCTCTAGAAACACAGTAGATTCACACTCTTACTCTCTGCTGAACAAACTGTTGGAAACTTGCCCACACATCATAAGCACTATTTTAGTTTTTGCACACACCTCTGTTAACACTTACTTCACTTCTGGGTTTTTTGGTAAGAAGATTTATGCAACTACCACATGATTTCAAGCTCTTAATACAAAAAAAATTTACACTACCAAAAGTAATTCCTAAACATTGATAATAAGTGAATAATCAGATGAATGAATAAAAATAGAAAGTCAGTTTGAGAATAAGAATCTGGAGTGCTGATTATACCATTGCTGTTTATATATTGCAAAATATTCAGTATATAAATATTACATGTTTTTGCTGTAGAAGACTAATATTAGATGATTTTTCACGCAAATGCTTTTGTCTCTAAGACTTAAACTTGGTTTTGGAATATCTATTGAAGCAAAAATTCATGTAGTCATATCAGGTTTTTTTTTTACTAAATATTTATTTTCTGAAATGTTTTACTAGACTCAGATTTGTATTTAGAAAATGAATAGCATCTTATTTATATTGCAGTCAAAATTATATCATATTAAATTATGTATTAAACTAATAATTATGTTAAATATTGTAGTAGTAAGTCAAAATCTCTTGGTCAGTGAAGTGTTAGGAGGTCATCACAACAAAAGACAAACATAGTTTTCTTTAAGAACATATTAAAGAACTACTTTTCTGTAGTTCTTCTATTGTACACACACACACTCCACAAACACATGGTTTCCCCCCACACAAATACACACCCACACATACACTGAGCATTGTATCACAAAGTAGTTCAACTTCAAATAGTACCTAACCTATTAAATTATCATCACTTATTAAAAATACTACAAAATAAACCTGGATAATCTTTATCCAGAAAATGTTTTCTGTATAGGTATAGGTTAAAATTTGTAGTCACAGATTGAGTCTAGACATCAGAATATGAAATATCAGTCTGTCAAGTTAAATAAAATTTAACAAAAATTTTGCTTTTGAGAAAAACATAATAATAACTCTGACAGTTGATCTGAGATTCAAATATGACTGTGAATAAAGTAACCAAGAAAAAATTTAAAGCATTATACAAATGCTATGTTTAAATATTCCATAATAAAATTTTCCTACAATTTACTTGTGGTTACTGATATAGTACCTGGTGTTTTTTTTCAGGTATCATTTTCATTATATATTATGAAAAATGTTTTTATTAGCCCTCTTTTTCTCATTCCCTTCCTTCCAGGCTATGATGGCTTTGCTCCTCCATCACCACCATTATTCCAGGGATGACAGACTAAGACAAGATTTGTGTAGTCCAGTGAAATTTTAACAGAAGCAGCAGTATGACCCATTTCAGCTGCAGTAGCTCACAGAGTCATTATGCTTTTAGGTCCTTCTTGCTCTCTCTCCTCTCATAGGAGATATATTTCTCTTTGGGATAAGGACCTTTAACCTAAATCCTGGAATGAAGAAATTTAAGGAACAACAGTATGACCACAGTCGAGCCCTACATTAACACAAGCAAGAAATGAACCCTTGTTTTCTCAGCCTAACTGACACTGCAATTTATCATCCAGACAAGGATTCTTTTGAGAATAGTGTGTTTGCAATAATTACACTTAGAAAACACACATAAATAAGGATAGTTCTGGGTGAAAAGGAAGGCTGTGGACCTTAATCATATACCATAGTTAAGGAGTTAAAAATTCTATGGATCATACCACAAAAAAATGCATAAATGTTTTTCCTTCTCTGGCCCACTACCACTCATCTATTCCAATAAAATTTTAATAAATTTTTGTTCTGTTTTTGTTGTTTATTAATGTTATTTTGATTCCATTAGTACTTTTCTGTCATGTGCACTTAATACTATTATTGAATATATTCTCCTGCTTATTTCCTCTAGAATTAATTACCACTTTTAATACTTTGCTCATTTGTTCATGATCATGCTACCAATTACAATCTATAGCTTCTGCCATCTGTCTATGTCTCCTTCAACTTACTTATTTGCAGCAAAGCTTGTCAATTTCCTTTTTTAAAAACATTTGAAAATTCATGAATAACTTTCAGAGGCTCCTAACTTTTGCTGTAGAATACTTTGTAGCTTTGAATCTTCAGATACACTTTTCATCCATCATTCTTTCTTCACCAACGTCTCTTGTATTTTGAGGATTCCTTTTTTCCTGAATTATTCTCTTGTTTTAAAATGGCTTTATTTTTTGTCTGGGCTTATCACCATAATTTTGTCAAATTAAATCAAAAATTGTTTGATATTCACATGCCAGAAACATCTTTATTCTTTCTTTTGTGGATAGTGTAACTGAAGGATTTTAGTTAGTCATATGTTAGTATAAAAATATTTACAAAGTATTTTACTGCTACTATTATTCCAATGTCTTAAGTCATTTATTAACAATATTAATTCTCTTGGCCTCCTATTATCGATCTATATCCTTTCCTTGAAACTTGATCAGAATAATATAAAATTTCAGTGTTCTATGCCAGAAAGAGGATGTTTTTACTTTTTTACAGTTTGTTAAACACTTTCAAATATTTGCATCTTTTCTTGCTGCCCTATTTATTTTATTTGATTCCATAAACAAAATATAAAGCTGGCTCAAAATCTGGAGGAGACTGAGAGGAGAAATCATAGTCTGTGCTAGCTGAAATCAACCATATAAGTCATGTATTCTTCTGTACATAATACAGACAACTTGTGGAAATGTTATCATTTTCAAACTCTAACAAAATATTGCATAAGGTATGTGATACTTGGACTTTACAATAATCTGTCCTTTCACTTTTCTGGATAGTCCATTTTTCATTGAGAAAGCTATTGTTTAGTCCATTATTTTCTATTTTAAGATGAAACAGGTTGGCCACAAAGCTTTCTGGTTTGACATGCTCTCATTTGCATATTTTTTCTTTTGTAGTCCATAAATTGTGATATTTTTTAAATTATTATATTCTTTTACTATTACAAAAATTTTCAAATTTAAATATATCGTAGTCATATTCTCTCCCCTAAGTCCATTCAGATTATCTCCCCACTTTCTTACCTACCCACTTCGAGTTCTTTTTCAAAATCAAAAGCCCAATATAACAAAACCCTCAAAACCAAGAAAACAAAATAAAGCTTAACCAATAAGAAACAAAAGATAAAAACCCTACTATACTAAATTCTGGCCAAAAATGAAATGCATCCACCAATCCCACATTCAGGCACACACACACATTTAAAAAAAGCTGTGAAGTTTATTTTATGTTGTTCTCTACTCCTAAATCTGAGGCATGTTCTGGAATGGTTGATGAACCCAGCTTATTGAAGAAAAATGATTTTCCGTTTCCAAGCAAGTATCAGTGACAGTTCACTTGTTTTCATTTATTCTAATGGCTAAGATTTCATTCATTGATGCATTAGGGTTTTTCTTTCAATACAAAAGTAATAATACATAACAACATGATACCAAACTATTACATTACATTGAAATTTGACAGGGCAAAATAACAGAAGGAATGGACACAAGAATCGGAGGCATACTAATTTGTACACTGAGTGGTCACACTAAACTTGGAACAAAATATATGCATAGAGGATCTGCTAGAGACACATGAAGGCTCTGTGTCTTCTGCTTCAGTTTCTAAATGTCTATATGAGTTTTGCTCATATTTATTTAGAGTCCCTTGCTTCTTTGTTTCCCTCTATTCCCTTTGTATCATAAACGCTGACTCCTCTTCCATGGAGTTTCCTGAGTTCTGATGGGAGGGACTTGATGGAAACATTCCACTTAGGGATGAGTGTTCCAAAGTCTTTTATTTTTCTGTGTTAAGTCTGAAGATAGGTCCCGCTATTTCTTCTAATCTGTACCAGGATGATGCTTCTATAATGATAGCTGAACATGGAGCTAATCTTCTATAGTTCTATGGATTGTAGATTGGTTATCATTTACTTCACAGCTAATATTTGTCGATGAGGGATTATATACCATATTTTTTTTTCAGAATCTGGGACACATCTCTCAAAAGGACTCTTTTTAGTTACATCCCACTTCCTACAAATTTTATAATGTTCATTTTGTAAACCTTGAGTAATAAAGTAATTTTCTTTATCCATTCTTTGTTGAGAAACATCTAAGTTGTTTTCAATATTTGGCTATCATGAATTAACAGAAATGAACAAGGTTTAGCAAATATTCTTGTGTAAGATGGAAGAATCCTTTGGGTATATGCCCAAGTGTGGTATAGCTGTATCTTGAATTACATCCATTCCCATCTTTCTTAGAAATCACCACACAGATTTCTACATTGATTGTACAAGTTTGTACTCCAACCAGCAGTGTATGTTTTCTTCTAATTCACATCCTTGAGTGTATCATTATTTTCTCTTCAGGAATGCCATCACACAAATAACAACATAGTAACTTATTGATAATTATGAAGCCTTGGCATTTAGCTTAGGCTGGTCCTCAACTAGTTCTTACAACTTAAACTAACCTACATCAATTAATCTACATTCTGTTACATGGCTTTTACCTCCCTTCCATATTTTATTCTTAATTTCTTCCATGTTTCTCTGTCTGCATACATAGATTCCTCTTGTTGAGATCCTCTCTTTTCCCAGATTTCTCATATATTCAGTCATACCTAGCTATTGACTATTCAGCTCTTTATCAAACCAATTGGAAGGTACCTTGGCAAAGACACATCTTCACAGTGTACAAGAATTGAGCACCATTTCTCCCTTTTACTCTAAATAAATAAGAAGGATTTTAATTAACTATAACGCAGAAAACTATATATAACAAGAATAAATACCAGGTAATAATTACATTCACAAAGTCCACTTTATTTTTCTTTGTTATATTTAAAGAAAATAACTCTATTCTTTACGCTATCTTGATTAGTCTAAAGTTTTCTACTTAAATCACATTTTATGTTAATTTGTATTGCCAACCTGAAAATATTTCTGTAGATCTTAAAACATTTTCTTAGATAAATAACTCAAGTTTTTATGATTCTCTATAAACTTTACATCTCTTATGTAAATTTCTTTTCTTAATTTGTTAACAAGTAAAGCTGCAAAGTTGTAACTCTCTACTCTTCAACCCCATCAGAAACCTAATGACATAATATTACTTGAGTAAACAGTAAATGTAGAGTAAGCATCTTCTAAAACAAGGGAAATAACAGAAACAGATGGCTGCCTAGATGGCCATCCAAGGTTTCTCTGCAACCTTGAGAGAATCTTCTTTTGCCCTCAGGCCTAGAATATCTGCAGACTTTTCTGAGAAGCAGGAATTTTGAAGGCCTGTCCTATCTTGTGCTGGCAAAATTTGGCAATCATCTTTTTTTTTTTTATGGCCTGCTTGTCCCATTGGGATAGCATGCTGTCAGCAGTAAAAGCAAAAGTGGTTCTTTCTCAGTAGCTAAATTTGCCACAAATGAAAGCAAACTCCACATGGATGTTCTTTGACATCATTTTCTCTGAAGTAGTTGGTGTTGTCAGGAACAGATGTATCTTACTGTCATGAAAGCCTTATGTTAATAAAAACGTCTTATGTTTCAGTTTCTATAGCTCTCTAAAGTATCTGAAGACCATCTCTCTATCTCAAATATATTTCTTTTTGACTTGAAAACATACCTACGTGAGTATAAGTTTGATTGATATAGATGACTACTACCCTACATTTTTTAATTATACTAAACAGTTTGTAAAAATAACCTTTCAGGACTAGAACTTTATGTTTTAAAATAAAGTACATAGGTAAAATACCTTTAAAAAGAAGAAACATATATATAGTATAACAAACATAAGTTTACATTTGTATCAATACACAAAAATACCTGAAAGAAGAGTACATATATATATATAGTATCTTCTAACAAAATAACCTTAAACTTGCATCAATATACAAAAGTCCATACCAATGAAGAATATTTGATTAATCCAGCAAGTGAAAGTTTTAAAAAAGACTCAATAATCATTCCTTTATCCTGTCATTCCTATAGTCCCCTAACACAAGAAAATGACAATTTCTACTCAGTCTAGGACTGGCTGCACACAATAAGCTCATTTTTAACCTAAAAACAACTTCAAACTAGAAAAAGGCTTTTGTAAATAGATCATTAGTTTACAGCTATGCACAAGGTCAAAGTCATAGGTTTCTAAGCAACGTTGTTACACAAAGCACCCTAAAAAAGGCATGCCAATTCTTTGCTTGCCAAGTCTAGCAGATAAGAGACCTATGGACACTGTGCCACCAGGCTCTGATCAGTCTTACTCCTGAAATCTTTTTTTTTTTTTGAAGAGAGAGTATTTATTTTCTTTTTATTTTTTTTATTATTAAAAATTTCTGCCTCCTCCCCGCCTCTGCCTCCCATTTTCCTACCCCTCCCCCACTCCCCTCTCCCTCCCTCTCCAGCCTGAAGAGCAGTCAGGGTTCCCTGCCCTATGGGAAGTGCAAGGTCCTCCCCCCTCCATCCAGGTCTAGGAAGGTGAGCACCCAAACAGCCTAGGCTCCCACAAAGCCAGTACATGCTGTAGGATCAAAACCCGGTGCCATTGTCCTTGGCTTCTCAGCAGCACTCATTGTTTGCCATGTTCAGAGAGTCTGGTTTTATTCCATGCTTTTTTTAGACCCAGTCCAGCTGGCCTTGGTAAGTTCCCAATAGATCAGCCCCATTGTCTCAGAGTGTGGGTGCACCCCTCACAGTCCTGACTTCTTTGCTCATGTTCTCCTTCTTTCTGCTCCTTGTTTGGACCATGGAAGTGCAGTCCGGTGCTCCAATGTGGGTCTCTGTCTCTATCTCCTTCCTTCTTTAACCCATGTGTTGCCATAGCAAATGGCTTGAATTTTTGTCACTAACCCTACAAATATGCTTTTAAATAATGAGAGATTACCCCTGCAATTTTTTGGTTGCTTCAATCCTCCTGATAAAGAAGAATTTTTATGTGAGAGGAGAAGAAGCTAGGATAATTAGAATTAGGGCAGGAGAACTAGTAGAGACACAACAATAAAAAGACATGACTGGAATAAGATGTGTGAGACTTTTCCCTCAGGTTAGAGTTATCTTAAGTTCCCTTCACTTTTCTATGGTTTCTCACCAATGTTCTGGAAGATAGTCTTGAGAAGCAGGCAGGCCTCATAAGCGATCAATATTCTTTTTTATAAATTTCACAGTATCTGGTTTAAGGTTCAGATCTCTGGTTCATTTGAAGTGGAGTTTTGTGCAGTTTGATTAGAATGAATCTATTTTTCCATGTAACCATTCAGTTTGACCAGCATAATGTATTTAATATGTTGTCATTTTTCCAATGTGTATTTCTGGTCCCTTCATCACAAATCATCTGTCCATAGCATCTGGGTCTTCAATTCAATTTTCTTGATCAGCCTGACTGATTATATTCTGATACCATTCTGTTTATGTTAAAACAGTTCTGGAGGACAACTTGAAGTTGGCGATGGTAATAGATTCAGCAATTCTTTTATTATTAAGGATTATTTTAGCTGTCCTGGGTATTTTGTGCTTCCACGTGAAACCAAAAATTGCCGTTTCAGGGTAGCTGAACAGTAATCTTGGAATTTTGATGGGTATTAAATTTAGTAGGATACCAATTTTTACTCTTTTAGTCCTATGATGATGAAAAATCTTTCTATCTTAACAGATCTCATTTTATTACTTTATTCAAAGACTTGAAGGTCTTACCATATAAAATTTTCACTTTCTTAGTTATAAATAACCCAGGATGCTTTTTTCTTTTCTATGTTTCGTTCTGGAAAGAGTTGTTTAGTTTCCATGAGTTTGTAATTTTTCTGATATCTATTGCTGCTGATAACCAGTTTTAATGTATGATGCCCTGAAAAATCCAGAGAATTATTTCAATTTTCTTATTGTGGTGTGTGTGTGTGTGTGTGTGTGTGTGTGTGGTGTGTGTGTGTTTGAGGCTTGCTTTGTCTCTGAGTAGGATGTTCCATGTTGATATAGTCTTTTGTATTTGGGTGAAATTATTTGTAAATATCCTTTAGGTCATTTGATTTATAACTTCTGGTAGCTCCATCATTTCTCTTTCTGGTTTTCTCTGAATGACGTGTCTATTGGTAAAAGTGGGGTACTAAAGTCTCTAACAATCCATGTGTGTAAGTCAATGTGTAGTTCAAGTTTTAGACATGTTTCTTTTATAAATTCACATCACCTTGTTTTGGGACACAAATATTAAGACCTGCAATATTCTCATGTTAGATTATCCTTGGATGAATATGGAGTGGTTTCCCTTTTTCTGTTTTTTTCCAAGATAGGGTTTCTCTGTAGCTTTCGAACCTGTCCTGAAACCAGCTCCTGTAGACCAGGCTGGTCTTGAACTCATAGAGACCTGCCTACCTCAGCATCCCGAGTGCTGGGATTAAAGGCATGTGCCTGCACTGCCCAGCTTTTCTGAATAATTTTATTTGAAATGTATTTTGTCAGATATTATAAGAGCTATTTAAAATATTGACTACACTAATGTCTTAAAATGTTGTTCCTGCATATTAAATAAACCCCACAATTTTCAGATCTGAGATATACCGCTTGATATAGTTTTAGTTGCCTTGATGTATGGAATATTGTAGTGATACTTTGTTTGCGATCTAAACAATAATTCTTGCCTGAAGATCAGAGAGCAAAATTAAGCCACAAGTTAGCCCATACAGGTCATGTAGTGGGGGGCACACCTCTCTAATCCCAGCACTCAGGTGACACAGGCCTGTGGATCTCTGTGAGTTCAAGGTCACCCTGGGCTACCCAAGATTGAATCTGCCTAAAAAAATAACAGAGCTCCACAAAGGTGATCCCAGCACTTGAGATTACATGCCTTTAATCCCAGCAAGAGGAAGGTAGAGACAGGAGTGATATGTCAGAGAGAATTTAAGACAGGAGGAGACATGAGCTCAGATGTAGTCTGAGGACTTGTAGAGACAGATGCCATCTGAGGATTTATTCTGAGCGTTCAATCTAAGGCATCATAGAGAAAGGATAGCAATTATCCATCTGAGCATTTGTAGATATTAGAAATCCCTAATGACTGGCTGCTTTGATTTTCTGAAGTTTCTGCTTTTATGCCCTAATATCTGACTCTGAGTTTTGTTTTTGTTTTTTTTTTTTTTTTTTTTTTGGTTTTTCGAGACAGGGTTTCTCTGTAGCTTTGGAGCCTGTCCTGGAACTCCCTTTGTAGACCAGGCTGGCCTCGAACTCTGAGTTTTTATTATTAAGAACAATAAGAATTCACATACACGTGTCCAGTTTTGCTAAAAGTGTATGGGTTAAACTATATTGCTTCTGTATCGTGTTTTACTTAGCTTGGTTAAGCATCAGTTACATTTATTTACATGAATTTATTTTGTGTTTGTATACTTTATGTTATAAATCTATATGTCTTTTCCAATCTCAACATCCTACTGTTGTAGTAAAATAATCCAAAGACCTCATAGAAAGTTTTGGCATCAGGGAATATGATGCCACTTGCTTTCTCCTTTGCTTTATTTTCCTTTTAGCATTTCTTTAGTTATTTTGTACCATTTATATTCTACATAAATTGTGGATTTTTCCCATCTAGTAATATATTACATAATTTTGTAGATCAGGTTCTTTGATTTCTACCATGCTCCTCTTATTTCAGTTTTTCCTTGTCTTTCTCTATCTTAAAGCACACAGGTTAATTGTTTGCCTAACATGAGCAAAGAACAAGATTTAGTTCCAAGGACTATCAAAGAACACACACACAAAAGTGGAAAAAAAAAGGAAAAACAAAGAAAGAAGAAAAAATCAAACAAATAAACCAAAAAAAATCACTTTAATTATTTTTATGTTATTCCTGTTTTTTTTTCTTAGTTTTGTTTTTGTTTTCTTCATAGTGAATGGATTCATGGTAGGTATGAATATTGTCTAGTAAATAGACATTATATTTTCCCTTCTCTAAATTGTTTCTATGTTTGTTTCTTTTGTTTGTTTGTTACTTTCTTTGTTTCATATCTGCAGAAAACTACTCAGTACAACTACTTAATAAAGAATACTGTGCCACCAAACCCTGCCATTATATTTACAGATCTCAAGTAGAACAAGTTTAGGATTTTATTTCAAAGCGTAAGGGGTTTTGCCTGCTAAGGTTTGTTAATTAAATGTTTTGGGGTGTTTCTGTCTTGTAACAAGATTCAACTGACCTTCTTACTTTCTCTCTCTCTCCTTCTTTCTTTGTGATTCTGTGTGAAAGTCTCTCTCTCTCTCTCTCTCTCTCTCTCTCTCTCTCTCTCTCTCTCAGTGTGTGTGTGTGTGTGTGTGTGTGTGTATGCCTGCTTAAAGATGCTAACTTCTTACAGTGGTCCCAGCTTCATTGCAGCTGAAGAGATTTATTTTGGAAATGTTCAGTCTCCTTTGTCAAATTCGTCAACTACATAGAAAATGTGTCAGGAGATTCTTCATAGCATTTCCAGCTACTTCACAGGGTATATGTTATTTTGTGGTGACTTGAGTGACTACTTGTAGCAAATGACTTTGTGACAGTTTTTTCAGGAATCCTTTTCTTACAGGGTAATGTTCTCTAGAGCAGCACCAGATCATCATTTGCAACACCCAGTTCTTTATTTCCTTCACTTTTCTTGAACCTAGTAGATCCTATGATTTTACGACTTTTCTCGAATGTGGTATATCCTATGGTTTACACTTTAATGCCCAATATAAAGAACATATATGTAAATTCCTTTTCTTTTGTGTGACATTTATTGAAAAAAATTGTCTAGAGGAAGTATTGAGCAACCTTAGAATTCTATTGGTTCTGTCATTTCAAAATAAAGAATTTTTATATTTTTCATTAAGAGAAATACATTATAGCTTCTCTTTGAATCCTGTGAATTACCAGTATCACTATTCTTTTTCTTTCAGTACATTATTAGGAAAAATAAATGTTATTTATAAACAAACGTTATAAAGCAAAACAATAATGTGAGAGTTGATCTGATAATTAAGTCAGCCAGGTATTTGAATAATTAACAACTTTTTATATCTAACATAGATATGATAGTCAAAGGTAAAGTCATGTTTCTTTCTGAACAGAATGTAAGATGCAGCATTTTTGCCTGCTAATCAGAATGTTATGCAATTTCAAACTCAAGAAAATATTTATATATGGGATTTTCCACTTAGATGCCTGAATTTGGACTCCTTAATTGTTCTTATTAAGAAGCACTTGATGTATATGTGTATGTGTGTGTGTGGGGGGGTGTTTGTGGGTGTGTGGGAGTTTGTGATTTTTGTGGGATTCCCCTCTGTATGCTGTGAATACCATTGGTTAATAAGGAAAGTGTCTTGGCCTGATAGGGTAGAACAGAGCTAGGTGAGGAAAACTAAACTAAGTGCTCGAAGAAAGAAGGCAAAATCAAGGGAGAAGCCATAGAGCCACTGATGGAGACAGGCATGATGAAACTTTGCTAGTCAGCCACTGCCACGTGGAAATCCACAGATTAGTGGAGATGGGTTAAATTGATATGAAAGAGTTAGCTAATAAGAAGCTAGAGCTAATGGGCCAAGCAACAATTTAAATAATATGGTTTCTGTGTGGTTATTTTAGGAGTCTGGGCAGCTGGCATATGGACAAGCAGCCTCCCTACAACATATTATGACCTTTCTATGTGTACCAAAAATCATATGGTTGATGTCAAAATTCGGGCAATAATCCTGGAGAATATAATGCAGTTATTTTATGAATGGTCACTGACTAATGTTGCAACATTACTGAGTATTAGTCTGTAAATAGCAAAGGTATTGATGACTCTGTGTCTAAATTCTTTTCATGAAGGGTTCATCTTAGAGATCTTCATGTAATGCTTTATTTTTTGTTTTATACAAGAATTACATCTAAACAAAGGAGTATTTAATTGTACAACATACACTGAAAGTGAAATGAAATAATAGATCAATGATAAATTTTTATTTCATTTTATTACTCTTACAGCTAAATATATTGATAGTGCAAGACAATGCATTTTTTTGATATTTGGGCTCTATTAAAAAAGAAATGAAAACTTATCTAAAAATACCAAGGAAACACTGAAAACACCCACTTCAAACAAAATCATAAGTATTCATCTGAAGTCCTGAGGAAGGCAGGATATAATAAGCTGCTTTTCCCCTACTTGGGTGTGAAAACATGGATACACATAGAGCTAAAGGATTCCAGCTGATTTATCATATCTGTCCCCAAAAGAAGACCCCATGGCAATAACAGCTATTGTTTTCTCTGTTTATATTTCCATTTACACTAATGAAAGACATTTCTCTTAGCATAGTGAAATCTCTGTTTTCATGCTTTATGTTGAGGAATTTAGGTCCTATAAAAACAGAGTAGGTGATATTCTGAATGTTTGTGTATTAGAATTTAACCTCACTATAAGACAGAGACATGTGTCAGAAAGAGGAAAAAACACTTTACTAAACTTTGTGTTCACTTTTGTAATGTCAGCACTGGAGACTGGAAGAGAAGCACCTCCATGTGCTTGAACCTGGCATTGTGAATTTAGTGAGTTCCATGCTAGACTGCGATTCAAAGAAATAACTTGTTTCAATACAAAACAGAATAAAAGTAAACAGCATCAACAAAAAAACAAAGTTGAAAAAATAGTTCACAGGCTAGTAGATATGGTTCTGAAATAAGAGAATTGCTGCTATTGCAGAGGTATCTTGCTCCCACCTATAGATGTAAACTGTCTGTATAACCTCTACTGGCCTCCACATCTCCAGGTTGACTCATGATGATCAAGTATAAAATCTGTAAATTTAAATAACTTGAAAATAATTCCCCTTATAGTATTTATCATTTCAGTAAAGTAGATTAGTTTATGAACTCAACCCACACTTATCCTATAAATCTGAATCTAGATGAAACAATAAATATAAGCAGTTCTCAACAAATTATGTAATTATTCTTTATTTTAATTGAGTAATCATTTTTCTTCAAATTTCCTTATTATATTTTTATTTGAGTGATAATGAGGTTAATAAGTAAATGTTATAATGTATCTCAAAATAGTGATTATACATTAAATTTTTATCCTTCTATGAATTACTCATAATTGTCAAAAGTATCAAGAACATAAACTCTTAATATTTTATTATTTTAGAGATAAGTTTCATGAATAAAATCCTAATAGTTTAATATTTTCAAATTACAATAGCTAAATTCATTGTATTGTATATATCATTTCAGAAAACTCATACAAAATGTAGACAAAACAAAATAAAATAAAATCTTGAATATTATTCAAATGCCTCATCTCAAAGGTTGTGAATCACAAAATTATTCAAAGCCAATTTTGTTTTTCTGACTGTTTTGTTTTTCTAACAAAGCATTTCTCTAGTGTTGAAAATAATAAAAGTTTTAAATGATTTAAGAAAATTCTCAAAAACATTTTACTCCTTTTCTGAGAGACAAACTCATCTTTCTTTTGTTTGTGTAGATAGATTGCATATCCGTGTTCTGGTTTCTCCCTTTATGGCATAGAAAGCCAGCACATATCTTCGAAGTGGAACAGAGATATCAAAACTGACAGGTCATTCATTTCTTACCAGTTCATAGCAAGATTCTTAAATTTATCAGTTTGAAAGATATTCTTCTAAGGCTGAGGTGAAGAAAAACTTATGAATAACATGTGAAGGTGAGAAAGTACAGTTCCCTAGTGGATTACAAAACCCAAACACAGAGATTCTATTTTGTAATATTCCTAAAAGTGAAAATAGAGTTATTCTAGTTTAGGGCTTTAATTATTAAACATTTAACTTTACTGTTCATTCTTTTATTATCTAAGGAAAATATGGCAAATATTATCTTACATATTAGATTTAGACAAACAATCTGTGATTCTCAGAATTATCAGGGAGACAATAATGTTAAAGAAATAAAAAAGTCCTATCAATAAGGTTTACATTTTGAGATATTCATGAAACTAGAAACACTGAAAACAAAGCTGTCATTAGAGATTTAGATTGAGGTTCTCCCTTGACTGTTTAAGAACTACACAGTATTCAGCTAAATACTACTTTATTTCTTTCAGCTCATTCATAAAATGATAACTCTCCAAAAATGTTTTAAGATAAAAAATAAAATGTAAAATATGTAAACTATGTTTAGTGCTTCACAAAGGTGCCTCAAATGTGTATGTAAAAGGAATAATTATAACTTGACACTTATAAGATTCATCATGCACTTGTAGTGTGTTCTTTCCTGAAGCCAAGTACAAAGTCAATTATCCACTTTGAATATTCAGAGTTTAGTAAGCAAACCAATGATAAAAGCACTCTTATACTTTTAATTCACCCCCTCCTGGAAGAGTTAAAGTCAGACCACTGATCTTTATAGTTCTTAATTTGGAAGCATTTTAGATAATCTTTGAGGGTCCATGAAGACTCACTATGAAGAAGGTCACTAAAAAGAAATCTCACACAAGCTCAGAATTAAGTATAATAAAGCAATATTTATTTCGGGGTAGACTCACAGATCACAATTCTCTACATGAATGGGGAACAGAAACCTGAATCGTGACACCAGAAGAAAGGCCAGACCCATGCTTTACAACAGCATATATAGTATAAGAGGCCACGCCCAAGTGGGCAGGTAACTTAAAGGCCACTGGCTGTAGGAATTTCTATAGAACCTCTCCCTCATGTATAAATAAAAGAGTTTTAAGCCTAATATAAAATTATATACAATAAAAATAAATCTCAGGTATAAGAATTAGAATTACAATGAGAATAAACAATATCAAGCAAGAAACATGTGATGTCTCAATATTTATCCTATCCTAAGGATAATTATATTATAAATAACTTGGCCAAGTCATGATAGGAAAGTAACTACACCTATCTAGTCTTAAACCTGATCGAAGACCCAAGAAGGGAAATATTATTTGAACAAGCAGGAAGTGCAAACAAGCAACATCCAAAATGTGCAACAAATGACAGAGACAACTGGCTGTTTGGGCAATAACATAAAGTCTCATTTGCAATGTTGTAAAAACCAACTTAGCTAAGGTCTAGAGTAACTGACAGGCTACTTTCAGAGCCAGGAAATTTTTAAAAACTGTCTTACTAAGTCTTGGCAAGATTTGACAGTCTTTTCAATCTTTTTTCTTGTATCCTGCTTGCCCTACAGGACATCGTGCATTTTGTTAGTGGGTCAATGCATGGGCAGTTCCTTGCCCAAAGGCCAGTTTTGCCAAGAAGAAAACAGACTCTAAGTAGAGTGTCTTTGGTGTTCAACATTTACTCAGGAATAGATTGGGACTGCCAAGAGCAATCATGTCTCATGTCAACAGAACCCAAAAGTTATTTAAATGCCATATTCTACAGCTCTTTGAAGTGGCTGAAGATTATCTATCTATGCAGAATACAATCTCTATGTATCTAGAGAACCTGATTAGTCTAAGCATGACAAACATGGATAACTATTGACCTATAATTCTTAATACCTATATAACTTGAAGACTAAGACTTCATATTAGAATATTATACAATCTTTAAACAATGAGGACAATGACCTCAAAATGTAAACAACGTATAAGTATCTTGATCAGAGATAGAAATGTATAATGCAATCTTAAAATTTTATCAATAGCCGGGCGGTGGTGGCGCATGCCTTTAATCCCAGCACTCGGGAGGCAGAGGCAGGCGGATCTCTGTGAGTTCGAGGCCAGCCTGGTCTACAAGAGCTAGTGCCAGGACAGGCTCCAAAGCTACAGAGAAACCCTGTCTCGAAAAACTAAAAAAAAAAAAAAAAAAAAAAAAAATTATCAATATACAAAATGTCTTAAGCATGAATGCATACAATATGACAAAATAGCTGAAAATAGGAACAAATACAATATAATTTAATTTTGCATCAATATACAAGAATCTAAACCAATGTAAATTGTTTATAAATAATAGCTCACAAGTATTCACTCTATTACTCACTATTATTATTAGTATGAGTAAGCTCACACTCATATACTTAATATAATAGATACTCATTACTTAATATAATAGATATATTATCCCTTAATATAATAGATATATTATCCCTTTCAATACAACAAATTGACATGCCAAAATGGTTGACTAAATCCATGTAAAACCTAAGAAAGCTTGGAAAGGAATTCTAAATACAGATATCAAAATTTAGCCACATTCTTTATCCCGAATGGGCTTTGTTTGCTGGAGGCATGCTGCAACTTCATTAAGAGAGGTTTACCTTATTCAGCCATAGCAGAAAAAAAATGCTGCACTGTTTTGAAATGCCAGCTTTCTGCGTCAACTCTATTTCTTGAAATCTGGCTACAGAGCATTTAAATGGGGTTTGTTAACAGAGTGCTACAACTTCCTTAATGGCAACATAGACTGGCTCTGTGCCTAAAAATAGGGTTGTGGGCATGCCTCTCAGAGGCAACAAACATCTCTGCCATGTGAAACTGGGCAGGGCAAGCAGGGAGTGCTCTATTTCCCCTAGCAATGTGGCTGCTTAAGTGTATAAGAGGAGCTTAGCAATTTAAGAAGCATTCCTGGTCAGAATATAATTATAAATACACAATAAGGACAAATTCAGATGCAAAAAGCCTCTAAATGTGTCACAGTGGATAAATGTATGCAGGCTTAAGAGAGAAAGAAAAAGAGTATAGAGAGTTGGAAAAGAAGTAAATGGTTAAAAAAGTAAAACTAAGTTTTTTAAAGATATAGAGACAATCTCTGATTAAAAGGATAAAGATAATAAAATATATATCACAAAGTAATAGAGTAACAACAACATACATAAAGATGGAATATACACAGAGACTCTGGATTATTTATACTATTGTGTTTTCTTTGAAGTTTTTGACTACTTTAATGGTATCTTGACTTCTAAATATGGATCTAAGAATGTGTTGCTTTAGAAAAGAGGTTCTTTTTTTTTGTTTGTTTCCACAGAGGATGAGAACCTGTGGATTGCTTCCATACTAATATGGTTTAATGGTCCAAGATCCCCTGAAAGGTGGCCTTGAACACACCTTAAAAAATTACTTCACCCAATAAACATCAGGAAGCAATTTGAAGGGAACTATGCCCATATTCCCAAATATTGTCTATAAATGTTTGTTGACATTTAAAGAGGGATATTCTATAGAGATGAATAATTTGCATTGGTATGAATCTTGCTTTATGCATACAAATTTAAAGTCAATTTTGTTATATGTATATTTGTGCTCTTGTATTATGTTTGTGCCACTCATTTAAAAATGGATAATTAGGAAATATAGTCAAATTTGTAGTCATGTTAGTTTGGTTTTCTACATATATATAGATATATTTCAGTTAGATAGGCATTCTTCAAACCCTTCAAAGACTACATAATATGGCATTAAAATGCTTTAAGAACTTAGGAGTTTTCAGGATGAGACACATCTGTTCCTGGCAGCACCAATTACTTCAAGAGAAAGATAGGCATCAAAGAGGCTCCTCATGGAGTTTACTAGACATTTGCTCTTGCCTGAACTGCTTAACTGGGCATGCAGGACCAAAAAAAAAAAAAAAAAAAAAAAAAAACATAACTTCTGAACTTGCCTAAAGGTGATACTGGCCTTCAGGGTTCCTGCTTCAAAAAAAAAGTCTGCTAGACATTCTGAAGGACACAGAAAAAAGTGACTGACAAACTGCCAATATAGTCGAAACTGTCTTTGAAATTTCCTGCTTCATGAAAAAGTCTGCTGGACACTATGGGCCTGTAGGCTGAAGATGGATGCTCCAACAGTAAAGAAGAGTGCTGGGTGACTGTCCAGGCAGCGGAATGTCTCTGTCAATTCTAGAGTTTTGGAAGTTGCTTACAATGTACTTCCTGTTTACTCAGGTAATATTATATCTTTCTGGGGTCTTTGATGGAGTTGAAGAGTAGATAGTAATAATATAGTGCTTATTAGTTATGATAAATGTAAAGTAGATATAAATATTGTAACTGCAATTCTTGCTTGATACCTGTTTGTTATATGTAATTTTACTATGTTAAACTTAAAACCATTCTTCTTTAAATAGAAAAAAGGAGGTGATGTGGGATTCCCTCAGTATGATGTGAATAGCATTGGTAATAAAGAAACTGTCTTAGGCCTGTGCAGTGACTAGAGGTAGGTAGGGAAAATTAAACTGAATGCTGGGAGAAAGAAGAGCGAAGTCAGAGAGAAGCCATGTAGCCCCACCAGAGACAGATGCTGGAACTTTAACCAGTAAGTCACTTCCACGTGGTGATACACAGATTAATAGAAATAGGTTTAATTAATATGTAAGAGATAGTCAATAAGAAGCTAGAGCTAATGGTCCAAGCAGTGATTTAATTAATATAATATCAGTGTGGTTATTTTAGTTCTGGGCATCTGGGATGAACAAGCAGCCCTCCTTAAAACATGACTGTCTTGAAAACATCTCTGAACTTTTTACAGTTTCTCCTAATTTACATGGTCAAAATGTGTGTAATCAACCCTGAGGTCATTTTTTACTATTATTATTATTATTATTATTTTAATATAAGTCATATATTTTCTTGGTTCCCCCCCAAAAAAGAACACATTGCCATTTGACTCTAAGTCACAATTTCTATGTTTTCTTTAGTGCTTTATTTACTTATATATAAACTCATTGAAATTAAATGTTTCTGAGAACAAAACAGATAAAAAATAAATTACTCTTATCTGAAGAGATATATAACTATATAATGGGATAGAAAAGAAGATGGATAACATTTTGTCCACGACATAGATCCATAATTTATGACAGCATTCTGTAATAATCTGTGTAGAGAATCTATAATCATACAGATAAGAGGGATAATGTTCCCAGTTACAATAAAATAAACATTTATGGAAAAAACCTACAGCTGAATTTTTAAAATAATTGGTAGAAGATCTGAATAAAAGACAATTTTAAGCTAGGCATAATAATGCATGTCTGTTGCCCTGAAGCTGGTGAATTGAAGCAAGGACATTGTTACATTTAAGTCAACCTGTGTCACACAGACAGACCCTATCTTAGAATAAATAAAGCACATAATGACGTAATGAATAAAATCTAAATGTATCCAATGAAGATTATAGTGGGTTTGGTATCCTCTAACTATTGCAAATAGGATATTTTTCCAATGAATTCTTAATCTCAGGTGGTTTACTTGTCTTTTTGATAATTTAGATTAAAGAATTTGAATAATCTAAACTCCAATAATCTCTACAAAGATTACATGCTTACAGTTGTAACCAAGAATATTTAACCATGGAAATTTTACACAGATAAATAAAATAAAAAAATCAAAAAAATGAAGAAATACAGAAATCAGTGTATGTTGTATGAATGATGCCAAGCCTTTCATTTGTATTCAGATTCTAGTATCTAAATGTCTCTGATAGGGTTCGGAGATAGAATACTGATCCTCAATACTTGAGTTCCACCTCCAGAACCAACATCATGGAAGGAGAGAACAGATTCTTGACAATCATATTCTGACCTTCACATGGGAATCACAAAGCACATCCACACACAAACACACACACAGACATACATACCTACGTCTTTAAAAAAAGAAGCTGTGACCAACAAAGAGGCACTATAGTAATGCAAGACTTTCCTTTCTTGATGTGAAATTATTTACTCATTTTGTGTTTATGTATGTAAATTATTTTTTGTTTAGATAGAGGTTGTAATGGCAAATGGACTTTGTTTAAAAAATAATTCATCAGGGATATTGTATGTAACTGCTAACAATATACAATCATTGTAAAATGTTTTTAAAATAGACAAATTGTTTATTTGCAACCCTTTGTTTGATATTAAACTATATATATATATATATATATATATATATATGAAGACATAGGGAAACAGTGATTTATTTGTCACTTATGATAATTCTGATTTCTTGGAGCAAGTTTATATCATTAGTTATGTCTCAAAACACAACAATTTAAATAGTTAAATTTCTCTAATATTTCTTTTAGGAAATTTTTATTGTTTTCCAGATATATCTCAGTTGATTTATTATATAAATTTTAGTAGCAAGAAAATTATTTTGTCACTGTTTTTATCTGATTTATATGTTTTATTTATTAATTAATTTATTAAAATCTAACTTAATCACATTTGTCTCAGAATAGCAACTAAATAACACTCTTATGATTTATAAATTTAAATTCACTGACACAGTTACAGAGACCATAATTAAAGTAAATAGAAAAGAAGTGATGACTTAATTTTCTCACTAGTGCTGGGTTAGGAGAAGTGTCACAGAGGCAGCTGTGCTATTGCATATTTTTGTGTTCTCTTTATTGTCTCCTGTTTAGTGAAACATCTGCCTCGTTTCTCAGACTAGTAACACAGTTTTGGGCCCTAATAGACTCCACACTGCGTTTTATGGATTGTATTAGTGGAGTTCTACTCCTCCCTTTATTCATCCAAGGAACATCTGCCTCATAAATCAGCACTTAACAAGACAAATTGTTCGAGTGAGGTGGAATTTCTCATTTATAGGTCTCTCAAACTTTTACTTGAAGTGATCCTTTTCAGTTAAAAGTGGAAACAGCTACAAGTAATCATTCAATTATTAGTCTGGCAAAATATTGAGTCAAATTTTCCAAAATTAAATAGCATGTATAAAATTCAACTAATGATATACATATAAATTCCTGAATATTAGATTCATATCTAAATATAAGTTGGAGAACTCTACACTAAAAGAGATACCATGAATCTTTTTCACTAACAATTCTCAGCACTGCATTGCAATGGCAATCATGCAATATTGTTTGAAATGTAGAGTTTGTGATATCATTGTATTATAGATTCCTAAATTAATTTTAGAAACTACTAGGTATTCATCATTTTGAAAACGTGTACGTAACACCAATTTTCAAATGTCATGCCAATCCAATGAAAATAAATAGCTAATGAGAATTATATGGCACATATGTATAAGTACATATACATATAAAGAAAGAAAAGAAATATTTGCATAGAATCAATGTATTCTGATACAAGACTATACCAGTTATAGCAAAATGTAGTAATACTGCTTGTACTAAATTTTTTAGAGTTATTAAAAAGTCAAATTGTCTTTAAGAGATTGCTTCCTTAACTATCAACTTTTAAATATGAAGACTTTCATAACTCCATTGAATATGAAGATGTTATTTTAGATGTATGGAAAAGTAAAATAATCTATAAATGCATGTTCTGATCTTATAAAAGGAAAACGAAGGCTGTATTTAGCTCACCATCAACTTTCATATGAGACAAAGTACAAATTAGAACTGAGCTAACATTATTTAACAGGAAACATTCTATATTTGATAGAAGATAGTGTTTGGAAGGGTACCATTTGATACTTGGTTTCAGATTGTGCAATTCCATCTGTGTTGGGGTTTTTTTATTACGTGCACCATTTGATGTTAAATCCCAGCCAGCTCACAAGATGGCTGGTATTTTGTTTATTGTTTTTATGGTTCATTGTAAATTATATAGTGACCAGGGCAAAAATAGAGTCTTGTATTGCAGTCAATGGTAGCAAAAACTTAGAGCATGAGTTTGTTATTGACAAATAGGCGTAAATGTATAGTAGACTGATGCAGTCACTCTTCTACTGATCGGGAATAGAGACTGAGAATAAGCCACAAAAAACCTGAAGCAAGAGCATCAGTAGAAATGACACCATCCACCTATAAATCATGACATTTATTAAACTTTCCAAAATGTGACTTCAAGTATGATTTCTAAATGGTCTTGATAATAAGAATCCAGAGTCAGATATTAAAAGATCAAAGAAGCAGAGATTTTACCTGTATGAAGTCCTCAGAGTGATTCTTGTACCCTGTCTCTACAAATTCTCAGACTGAAAGCCTTTAGCTCCTATCTCCTCCTGCCTTATATTTCTATCTTGGCCCAGCCATATCCTTTCTTGTCTCCACCTTCCTAATGCAGGTATTAAAATTAATTTAGGAGTGTAGCTCCCAAATGCTGGGATTAAATATTACCCATCACTGCCTGGCTCTGTTTCTCTTCTAGACTGGCTCAATCTAGTGTAGCCAAGGTGGCCTTGAACTCACAGAAATTCCTCTCTGTCTGTTTTCAGAGTCCTGGGATTAAAGGTGTGTGCCACCACTGCCTATCCTCTATGGCTAAATAGTGACTTGCTCTGCACTCCTTTCCTCAGGCAAGTTTAATTTGTTATATCATAAATAAAACGTCACCATAGGTAGGGGTGGGGTGGAAGTGAGGGAAGGGGAGGGGGGAGAGAGAAGGGAGAAAGGAAAGACTGGAGAGAGCTTGGGAGAGTGGGTGGGTGGAGATGGAGGAAGGCTGGATATAAATGCAGGGAAGAAGAGCCATTTAAGGGTTGGCAAGAGACTTAAGGGAGCCATTTAAGGGTTGGCAAGAGACTTGGCTCTGGACGGGATCCCAAGTGTCCACGGGGATGTCCCCTGCTAGGTCCTTGGGCAGCAGAGCAGAGGGTGACTGAACTGGCCTTGCCCCACTATCATACTGAAGATTATCTCAAATATCACCATAGAATCTTTGTCCGGTGAAGGATGGAAATAGAGACAGAGACCCTCCTCAGACCAACGGACTGAGCTCCCAAGGTCCAGTTGAAGAGCAAATGGAGGGAGAAGATGAACAAGGAAGCCAGGACCGGGAAGGGTTGGTTCACCCACTGAGTCAGTGGGCCTCTTCTAATGGGAGTTCATCAAATCCAGCTGGACCAGGACTGAATGAGCATGCCATCAAACCTAACTCTCTGAATGTGGCTGACAATGGGGGCTGACTGAGAAGCCATTGATAAAGGCACTGGGACTTGTTTCTACTGCATGTACTGGCTTTTGGGGACCCTTGACTATTTGGATGCAAAGCTTCCTAGGCCTGGGTGTGTTGGGGGAGGGCCTTGGACTTCCCACAGAGCAGGGTTCTCTGACCTCTCTTAAGGAGGGAGGGGGAGGGAGGAGGGTGAGTGGGGGAGCAGGAGGGGAATGGGAGGAGGGGATGAAGTGTAAATTTTTTTATTATTTATTTATTTATTTATTTATTAAAGATTTCTGTCTCTTCCCCGCCACCGCCTCCCATTTCCCTCCCCCTCCCCCTCCCTGCCCAAAGAGCAGTCAGGGTTCCCTGCCCTGTGGGAAGTCCAAGGACCACTCACCTCCATCCAGGTCTGGTAAGGTGAGCATCCAAACTGCCTAGGCTCCCACAAAGCCAGTATGTGCAGTAGGATCAAAAACCCCATTGCCATTGTTCTTGAGTTCTCAGTAGTCCTCATTGTCCGCTGTGTTCAGCGAGTCCGGTTTTATCCCAGACTTTTTCAGACCCAGGCCAGCTGGCCTTGGTGAGTTCCCGATAGAAGATCCCCATTGTCTCAGTGTGTGGGTCCTGAAGTGTAAATTTTTGAATGGAAAAAATAAAAAATAAAAATAAAAAAATAAAATTTTACAACTTTCCTTAAAAATAAAAAAATTGAAAATTTAATTTTTAATTTTTTAAATAGTTGTATCCAAGATATATTGTTGAACTACCAAAATCAGGGAAAGACTATACAGATTTTATCTTTTTTTCAAAGGGTTAAAGCTATTTTTAGAAGTAAATTATCACTTATACAACTTTAAAATAAAGTTTGTCATTTTCTGAAAAACAAATATCTTTCATACCTATCACATTTAAACATTTACCTCCTGAGGTCCTTTCACAAATATATCTTAAGAGTCCAGGTTCTGCAGCCAAATCTTAAAGGTAACAGACTGTCAGACTCATGTAGGATATCTCTTTAATCATGATGAAATCTCAGGTTATTCAACATTAATAAATGAAAATAAGAACAGCTATGAAATATGATGACTAAACAATAGTATTTTATATTTATATCCTAGATTCATAAGATGTCTTATGAATAATCATACAGTGAAAGTTAATATTGTTAGTTTTACCTTCTAATAGCTGTGGCTTCTCAATGATTCCATGTAAGACCATTGCCATGGTATTGACCTTTCTTTGTCAACATTAACATTTAGAGAAAGCTATTCAGCTCTAACCTCAGGGACAGCGGGTTAAACATCTTATGAAGTTTTGATCAGAAAATCCTCAATGACATAAAAACATTGCAGGCTCTTGCCACTTTTCCTGACTGTGTACTAGAAATACTTTATAAGATCATATTTCTGAAGACACCACCCATTTTATTGTCAAGTATCACAAAACTAGGTGTAAGTGAGGTAAGAGTTCTCTCCCTGTTAGCTAGCATTCATGATTCTCTTAGTACAGAGTATAAAGGAGGAAAAGATTTTAAAGATCTTATGTAGATATCGTCCTATGAATGATAATACCACCTTTCCAGGCAAGATGTGCCCACTAAAACATTAGTGGTACTACTAGTATGGAGGCAACCAGTTACACTCTGGAATTGAACTTTTCTTCACAAGAAATTATTCACTCATTATACTGCAAAAATCATATATATATATATATATATATATATATATATATATATATAATTTCTCTCATATAACTCACTCCAGCTGGAGCTTTCCCTTTCTCCACTTGTCCCAGTGTCCTCCTTCAAATCTACTCCTGTTTCTTTTTATAAAAGAGCAGGCCTTCCAAGGATCAAAACTGAACATGGCATAACAAAAAGACTAGACATAAACCTTCATATCAAGGTTGGATGAGGCAATCCAGTAAGAGTAAAATGAACCCAAAATCAGGCAAAAGAATCCGAGACACACTGTACTCTCACTGTTAGGAGTCCAACAAAACACCAATCTGAAAAATCATAATATATATGCAGAGAACTTAGTGCAGCCCCATGAAAGTTCCATGATTGCTCCACAGTCTTGAATTTATGTCTTCAGAAAAAAAAAAAAAAAGGTTCACAATTTGGAGCAACTGCTGATTTTGTAGAGTACTAGAATTCTCTTACTACTATCTACATTGGACAAACTACAACCACCTGGATCTCTCACCCCAGTAAATCCAAACCCCCCTTCTGGCCTCTGAGGGCACTTTCACACAAAATCATATACACAAACACACAAACAAATATAAATAAATAAATTCTTAGAAAAATGGCTAAGAAGGTTTAGGACCTATGGCTCATACCCACAGACAAATATTACTCTCAGCCTTAACTAAAGAAGTCTCTTTTTACAAGTAGCATCAGTGAATGTAGATAAATATGGCTTCTCAGGCTGTTGAGAATAGGGACTAAATGTTCAGCCATATGAGACATATATGCCACCTACTCTAAGGTTCAGGCATCATTGCATAGGAAGTAGCAGAAAAAAGTTGACAGCAGCAGAAAAGAAAGCTATGAAATAGTGTCTTCTGTGTATTTATAAACAATGCACTCATGGCCATTCTACTGTCGTGGTTGTCTACAATAGTCCTACATAAGACAGGACCTAGTCATGGATCAGGGAGAAGCTCATTGAGTACTTCCTGTTGATGCTAAAATATAAGCTATTGATGGAGTCTAAAAGAGAGGCAGCTATTGTCTTCAAATGGGTAGCCACCATGGAACCCAACAGGCTCCAATGAAGTCTCAAACCCATCATTGTAGAGACTGCTCTGTTTAAACTCAGTGTCTCAAAAAAAAAAAAAGAAAGAAAGAAAAGAAAAGAAAAATGTGAAAAAAAGAAAAAGAAAAAAGAAAAACATGCATGCAAGAAAGATATATTTATTTAGGCAGGAGGAGTGGTAACCTGAGTGGGGGAAGAACAGAAAGTTTGGGTTGGTCATAAAAATCAGAACATACTTTATACATGTATAAAATTTGATAATATAAAATGATTTCAAATTTTGACATTACAGATATTTTCATTCATTTAGTGATTAAAATATTCTCTAAATTACATACTTTATTGAACTAATTGCATAATCCTAAATTCTTTTGTTAAACATAACTTCATACAAGTTTGATTTGAATTACCTTTTGCTATTAAGCATTGTATTGAGAGTTCTTGCTGAAATGGCATAGAGATTTTAAATTTATTCCCCTTATAATGAAGGGGAATATCACAGAGTATGGTAGCATAAGACTTTGAAATGCTTCACACTGGATATAAAAACAAAGATGTTCATTTTCATATCATTTTTGTTAAGGATAATGATTTTAGAAGCATACATTTCTTTCTGTCTAAATATTACTAAATTTATTATCCAACTCCCTAAGAGTTTGAAAGCAAAATGATTTTATTTCAGAAATCCAGGAAAACACAGTAAGATGTTCTCTGTTTTCAAGGCTGCCACTTGAGTTTGAAGCATGAGAACTTTAAAGATTGAAAGAATCACATTCACATTGTGTTTCCAAATGATGTAAATAGATAAGAGAACTATCTAGAAATATTGCGCCTAACCTAGTGTTCGAAATACACTAGGTTTTATGCTAAATAAAAGTATTTCCAGTCAATGGCAACATGTGTTCTTTTGTTCATAATATGAAGACATGTATGTGTATACATAATATCTTTGTGTGCCTTAAGAGAGAAGGAAAGGTGGGAAAAGATGAAACTAGTTAAAATTTAAACCCATTTATTTGGGTTTTAAAAGTCACAATTTGTGCTGATTAAGTATTTTTGATGAGTTATAACATAAATCTATTTTGTCATATATTCAATTTTAACATAATAATATTAGGGTTGCCTTGCTCAAATTGTAATGGCAAATGTTTTTTGTTTTGAGGACTTGAAAATTATAGTATCATAGCATTTCTAGGTCACATATAGGATAAACATCTTTAAAATTCAAGAATAATTACATAAATGTAAAGTACTGACTCTTTTATATGTGGATTAAGAAGTCAGTTTTGTGAGGGCTAAATCACAATTCTGGCATAGAACATATCAGCTACATCAATTTTGTCATGTTGTCTAACCTCTATAGCCTCATTTTGTTAATTATCTGCTATGGGAGTAATACTCAAGTATAGTTACGTAGTTTCTTATCCTGAAAATAAATTTATAGATGCAGTAACTTCAATAATGATTTTATTATTGCTAATAATTATATGCTTCCATTTTCATGAAGAAGTAGTTTAAAAAGATTATTATCTGTTTAACATTGATAGTCTTTGGTCTGTTTAACATTGACTGTCTAGCATAGTACAGTAGAATACTGAATAAAGATATCGAGCAAGAAAAATTGGCTGCCAAAATAAAAAAGAAAACAAATATTCAAACAATGCCTATCTAGAATACATATAAGATATATGAGACTCATTTACATTGAATTTCAAAGAGGCAGAGAAATATCTTTTAGTATGAGGACTCCTGATAAGATATTAGCATAAAAAGATTTGAAAATAAAGTTTTTTGTTCCTCTGAAGTCTGTGTTTAACTGAACATTTTCATTTTTAAAAAGTAGCCTGCTTTAAATCTGAATCCTTCTAATAGTCCTAAATTGGAGAGAAAATAGGAAAGAAAAAAAACCAATTTGAAAATAAGAATTCAACCCACAGAAAAGGATTATTTTCAGTGTGTAATTGGATTGTTTAGAGTCTTTTATATTAATGTGAAGTACAATTAGTCTGCGTCAAAGTTCAAATGGATTAAAGACCTCAATATAATTCTGACCTCACTGAACCTGATCGAAGAGAAAGTGGAAAGTAGTCTGCAACACATGGACACAGGAGACCGTTTCTTACATATAACTCCAGTAGCACAGACAATAAGAGGAACAATAAATAAATAGGACATTCTGAAACTGAGAAGCTTCTGTAAAGCAAAGGATACTGTCATTAAGACAAAAAGGCAACCCACTGAATGGGAAAAGATCTTCACCAACCCGGCTTCAGACAAAGCTCTGATCTCCAAAATATATAAAGAACTCAAGAAACTAAACATTAAAACTCTAATTAACCCAACTAAAAAATGGGGTCCTGGACTGAACAGAGAATTCTCAACAGAAGTTCAAATGGCCAAAAGACACTTAAGGTCATGCTAAACCTCCTTAGTGATCAGGGGAATGCAAATCAAAACAACTTTGAGATACCATCTTACACCTGTCAGAATGGCTAAAATCAAAAACACCAATGATAGTCTATGCTGGAGAGGATATGGAGTAAGGAAAACACTCATCCATTGTTGGTGGGAATGTCAACTTGTGCAACCACTTTGGAAATCAGTGTGGCAGTTTCTCTGGAAACTGGGAGTCAACCTACCTCAGGATCCAGCAATTCCACTCTTGGGAATATACCCAAAAGATGCCCAATCATACTACATACGTATTTGTTCAACCATGTTCATAGCAGCACTATATTTAATAGCCAGAACCTGGAAACAACCTAGGTGCCTCCCAATAGAAGAATGGATAAAGAAGGTATGGCACATATACACCTTAAAGTTCTACTCAACAGAAAAAACAGTGACATCTAGAACTTTACATGCAAATGGATGGAAATAGAAAACACTTTACTAAGTGAGATAACCCAGACCCCAAAAGAGGAATGTGGTATATACTCACTCATAAGTGGATTATAACCATAAACAAAGGACATTGAGCCTATAATTTGTGATCATAGAGAAGCTAAATAAGAAGGGGAGACCAAAGAAAAACATATATTTATCTTATTGGATATTGGGAGTAGACAAGATCGCAGGGCAAAAGTTGGGAGCACTGGGGTGGAGGGGGTTGGGGGTAAGCAGAGATGGGGAGAGAGAAGGGAGAAGGGGAGGATTGGGGAGAGCTTAGGGGAATGGGATGGTTGAGATGGAGGAAGGGTGGATATGGGAGCAGGGAAGAAGATATCTTAATAAGGGAGCCATTTCAGGGTTGGCAAGAGACTTGGGTCTAGAGGGGTTCCCAGGAGTCCAAGGGGATTTCCCCAGCTAGGTCCGTGGGCAGCAGAGGAGAGGGTGCCTGAACTGGCCTTCAGCCATAGCCACACTGATGAATATCTTGCATATCACCATAGAACCTTCATCTGGCAATGGATGGACATAGAGACAAAGACCTACATTGGAACACTGGATTGAGCACCTAAGGCCCAGATGAAGAGCAGAAGGAGGGAGAACATAAGCAAAAAAGTCAGGGCCGCTAGGGGTGCGTTCACCCACTGAGATGGTGTGACTGATCTAATGGGAGCTCACCAAGGCCAACTGGACTGGAATTGATTGAACACGTGATCAAACCAGACTCTCTGAATGTGGCTGACAATGTTGGTGGACTGAGAAACCAATGATAATGGCACTGGGTTTTCATTCTACTTCATGTACTTGCTTTTTGGGAGCCTAGTCTGTTTGGATGCTCACCTTCCTAGACCTGGATGGAGGGGGAGGGCCTTGGACTTCCCACAGGGCAGGCCACCCTGACTTCTCTTAGGACTGAAGAGGGAGGGGGAGTGGGGGAAGTGGAAGGGAAATGGGGGGATGGGAAGAGGTGGAAATTTTTAATAAATAAATAAAAAGAAAAGAATGGTATGCTCTACAGTATGTTCCTATCTCAGTATCACCAAACAAAATCCATACTGTGTGTACACATAGTTGTGGACAATTTTAAAAATGCATTACGGAATATGTTGTTTAAAGAAAAGCCAGGATTCTATAAAGTTCAAACCACATTTATAAAATGAATATCATATTTTAATTTGCATTAATTTACAAAGTGGAGTTTCAGAAATATCGCTGATGTTGATAATTCCTTGATGCTCATCATTCACATCCAGTAATTAAGTATTTAATGAATCTTGATTCTACAATACGCAACCTCAATAAATAATTGAGAAAGAAATTTGATTTTACATGTTGTGAAGTTAAATTAGTGTGGTATCCACATTGCTATATACCCCTCTTTACATTTAGAAGCAAATCCAGCTTATTGGAACAGTAGAAGTTTCACTTTGACCTTAGAGAATAGGAATAGAAAACTAACTAGAATTTTTACTGCAAGTGAGTACCGAAGAATTCCACATATATAAGATCCTGCCAAAATTATGATTCCGAACCCTCCATGGTCAGCTTCTGATACATTCATGATGAATCAACTCTAAGTTGTCAAAATTTTTTTTCATTAATTATTTTTATATGTTTTATAAGTAGAAGGACCTTCTATTTCCTTCTGTCTTAGTTAGGGTTTCTATTGCTGTGACAAGACATGTTGACCAATACATAAGTTGGGAAGGAAAGGGCTTATTTGGTTTACATTTCCACACCGCTATTCATCAGTGAAGGAAGTCAGGACAGTACCTTAAACAGGGCAGCGTTGTGGAGTCAGGAGTTTATGCACAGGACACAGAAAGGTACTGCTTACTGTCTTGATTCACTTGGCTTACACAGACTGCTTTCTTATAGAACCCAGGACCACCAGCCCAGGGATGGCACCACTAATAATGGGCTGGACCCTCAACTATTGATTATTAGTTAAGAAAACGCCTTTCAAATAGATCTAATGGATGAATTTCCCCTACTGAGACACCTTCCTTTCTGATAACATTAGCTTGTGCAAATTGACACACAAAACTAGGCAGTATACATTCATATAAGCAGTGTCTTATTTACCAGGCTCCAGTGATCTCTATGAGTTTTGTTCCTGACTGCTGCTTGCTTCTATTTAATACATAATTTAGCACAAATCAAATCAGTTCAGATAAACATCTAATTTAACTTACACAATATTTGACTGCTGTCATTAATAATTTCTCCTGGATCCACTGATGCAAGTTTATAGCATTAAAACAATTATTATAATTGCATGAGCAACTTTGTTATTTGCTGTTTCCTCTTAGTGCAAATATATGGAAAAGAGACATTAGATAATCATTAGATTGCTTGATGTAGTAGTAGAAAGAAGGAAATTAGTCTTCAGAATATTAAGGAAGGCTTGATTTATGTTCCAAGATATCTCTCTAATATGACTTTTATTTGATAATGCAGAGGCAAAAGAAAGAAATAGAGAATTGTTTCCGTTATGTCTCAAAGACACAAAGCATCTAAAACTTCTTTCACAAAGATGAATCTAGGGACCAGTTAGAAACACAGCCACTGTGACTTATTATAGCACAAAGTTAATCTGTGAGCACTTATGTAGAACAGAGCTAACGGTAACATGGGTAACTATGACCTTATCAGTAACCAGTCCTGTAATTGAAATAAATTAAAGAAAAATGTAATTATTTGTATCATTAACATGTTACAAAACCCGCTAATATTTATTGAATATTTCTAATGTTCCCTGAAATAGTATACAACTATGAGGAAAACAGTGTTAACACTTTCAAGTAACTCCTACAATTACTTTGCAGTAACTTATTCTTTACTGTCTTTTCTTATTTTTATTATTTAGTACTATTTTGAAATTATACTGTAATTATGTTAGCCCTTCTTCTTCTTTCTTCCCTCCAAACCCTTACATTTGTTCACCCTTGCTCTTCAAAATCCATAGTTTCATTTTCATTACACATATACATATATGCATATGTATAATTTTAACATGACTTTCAACATCTATAGTGGGAAACTGGACTCAATTTATCTTAAAAGATAAAGATTTTCTACCTTTACTAACTTTAGCTTTTTGGCTAACTGTTCTTTAGTTTTAATAAACAAACACACGTTAAAGTTCCAAGACAAATGAAAGATTAAAAGGAGTCTAGAAAGAAAATATATCAGGGTCAGCAAAATTTGGAGAAACTGAAACAGGAGCAGACTTTCACATGACTACTCAGCAGTAAGGAGTATGGGCCGATCTCAGCCTACTTTCCGGATCCGTTTATACTTCTATATCTCTTTCCTAGATTTTCTTTTCTTTCTGAAACTACCTGATTCTTTCCTCTACTTACTGCAGAAGCTTTTAACGTGAACTCATTGTACAAAATAATGTGCTTTTCATGTGTGTTACATACTTTGATTTTATCACCTCTTAGATATTCAACCTTATCTATAACATTTCAACTTCTCCAAAAGGTCCTCATACTTTTTATAATTCTACATACATTAATTCCATATATCAGGGAATGTATCATATCTGTTTATCTAAATCTAACTTATTTAAATTATATACCGCTTAATGATTTTTGAATTGGAGAATCAAATAACTCTACTTTGTTCACCTTAAATGGGTTAAGCAAAACTCAAGATTCTTTGGCCTTTTGTCTGACCTAGAACTAAGTATGTGTAACAAGAGTGGTCATGTAGTTTATGGGATTTGACATAAGGGAAGTTTCTCTAACACATAACTCTCCACTGAATAGCAGAACACTAAGAAATGGTTCTTGTTAATTTGAGACAGGTCTATGGCAATGCAGTATTTTGATCAAACTAATAATCTGATGTTCATGTAAAATCAGAGAAGGGATTTAGTCTTGATTAAATGGAGTATTTGTCCTTTGGGAGGGAAAAACTGTAACTTTAGGGTAAAAGGTAGAGGGAGACATTGAGAGAGATAAAGAGCAAGTTGAGATCAATATAAAGCTACTGGTAAACTTCAGATTGGGGTTAAATTAGTATGGGTGCTAACAGCAGAAATAGTGAAAAATAGGAAAATGAAGGAGAAATGATTGGTTCTGTTAATGGAAGCGAATGTGTTTTGGATGGTAGGTTAAGTTAGGGAGGTGCTGCTTATTCCATACAAACAAATAAACAAAGTATGGTTATTATTCCATAGATTACTTCTCAGTATAGATCTAGATCCGGACAAACTACATCATAACTTCCACTTGACTAAAACGTTTGGCCATTGACAAATATTTAATATTCAGTGTGTATGCATAGTGAACTAGAAACTTTGAGAACTTTATAGGAATGAGGTAGAATAATTTTCCTCAAAAGGTATCGGCCATTTAAATCCAGATGCTTGTAGTATTTCCTTCCACTGCAAATACAAACATGGAAAGATATGTTTAAAGGTGAAGCAATTACACTGTTTTATACTGTAGGTCCTAAATGTGATCATGTGTACCTTTATTAAAAGAAAGCTGCAAGAAGATTTGGAATATTTGAAAAGATATAAAGTGACAGTAGATGTTGAATGGAGATACAGCCACAGAACAAATATTGCTAATATCTTCCAGAAACCCAAAAAACCATGTGTTGTATTGTCCCTGGAGCCTCAAAGAGGCTCTTCTGACACCTTAATTTCAGTGAGGCAGTAGAATTCATATTTTCTGCTGCCAGAAGAGACAAAATAAATTTATCAGGGTTCAAGTCATCAGGCTTGTGATCAAACGAGTCATAAAAGTCTAAGATAAACATCCATATAGTTATTTTTATCCTTCACATATACATTGATTTTGTAACTACCTTATGTTATAGCTTTAAAAGTCTTTCATTCAATATAGGTTACTATGTTCACAGAGGACTGTCTGCAGTTCTAATATTCTATGTAGGTAGAATTCACCTAGTTAGTTCAGAAGTTTCAGACAAAGGTCCCAGAAAATTACATAATTTTATGAAGTGTAAAGCCCCAAATACTATATATATATATATATATATATATATATATGTGTGTGTGTGTGTGTGTGTGTGTGTGTGTGTGTGTGTGTGTGTGTGTAAGAAAAGGAATAATGAATGGACATTTAAAATATTTTCTAATGAATTCAAGTTTTAATATAATTATTGCAGAATAATTTTACCCTTCTAATTAATATAAACTGTTTTTAATTAGGGTTTCTGTTGCTGAAATAAGACACCATGACCATAGCAACTCTTACAAAGGAAAGCGTTTAATTGAAGTGACAGCTTGCAGTTTTAGCCCATTGTCATCATGGCAGGGAGCATGGCAACATGCAGGCAGAAGTGGTGCTAGAGGAGTAACTGAGAGTCCTACATCCTGCAGACAACAGGAAGTCTACTAAGATACTGGATGGTATGCTAAGCATAAGAAACCTCAAAGCCCACCTCCACAGGGACATACTTTCTCCAATAAGTTCTTATCTACTCCAACAAAGGCACACTTCTTAATAGTGTCACTCCATATGAGATTATGTGGACAGTTGTGTTTAAACTACTACATAAACTTATATTATTGATCCAATTATACTTGTCCTACTTTGCCAACTACTGACATAATTAAGTAGCATTAGCTTGATGTCTGATAACCTATGGCTTCTGGGATTTGTGTGATTTAAATTCATTCAGATTCCTTTAATTTATATAACTTATTTTTAATTTATATGTGTGTTTCACTGCATGTATGAATATCTATCCCACATGTGCCTGGAGCTCAGAGAACTCAGAAGAATGGAGTTATAGATGGTTTCAAGCAAGGATATGGGTTTTGGGAAGCAAATCTGGTTCTTCCATAAAAGCAGCAAGTGCTCTTAATCTGTGTACCATTTCTACAGTTCAAACCCTTCATTTAAATATATTTGCATGGATGCACACATATAAATGTATATTTTTCACATCTTATAAAACAGTATTTTTCTATATGAATTCCTCAAACATCCTTATGGTTATCTTTATTTCCCTTCTTCTCCGCTCTACTATCCCATTCCCTAACCCTACCAAACCATTTTTCCCAACTAGCATGAACACATGAATCTAAAATGTTGCTCTCTACCAGTAATAATTTAGAATTTTTTGTTGTTTTACATTTTTCTTAAGAAAATTAGACTGTCACAAGCATATATTTAATTGTTTTTATGTTGTAATATGAGCGGCGGGGCTGTGTCCCTGGAACCCGGCCACCCGCATGGCTAGCTTATATCTGAAATAATTACACGGAAACTGTATTCTTTTTTTTTTAAACACTGCTTGGCCCATTAGCTCTAGCCTCTTATTGGCTAGCCCTTACATATTGATCTAACCCATTTCTAATAATCTGTGTAGCCCACGAGGTGGCTTACCAGGGACGATCTTAACCTGTGTCTGTCTGGAGTGGGAGAATTATGGCGACTCACTGATATGGTTTCTTTCTCCCAGCATTCTGTTCTGTTTACCCTGCCTACCTAATTTTCTGTCCTATTAAGGGCCAAGGCAGTCTCTTTATTTAACCAATGAAATTAACACAAAACAAGAGACTCTCCCCAATCATTTCCCCTTTTTCTGTTTAAACAAAAAAAGAAAGGCTTTTACCTCAACATAGTAAGATTACATATAACAAAACAGTTATCAAGGAAGAATTATAGTTACAATATTTATATCTACTTTATCTTTGATCATAACTACGGAAAACTATAACTATAACTAACCATTCTTCAACTCCATCAAAAACTCCTGAAGGATATAATATTACCTAAGCAAACAAGAAGTCCAAAACTCTAGAAATGACAGAGACATCTCGCTGCCTGGACAGTCACCCAAAGTTCCTCTGTACCGTTGGGGCATTCATCTTTGGTCTACAGGCCCATAGTATCCAGCAGACACCTCCACGAAGCAGGAAATTCCAGACCATTTAGTCACTTTCTTTTGTATCCTGCAGAATGTCTCGCAGACTCTTTCATGAATCAGGAACCCCGAAAGACCATTTCACCTTTAGGCAAATTCAGCACTCCTCCCTCTGTGGGTTCTTTGTGTCCAGTTTATGCATCAGTCCAGGCAGTTTCTTGCCCAAATAGCTAAACAACTCCATAAGGAGCCTCTTCGATGCCCATCATCCTCTTGAAGCAGCTGGTGCTGCCAGGAGCAGACATGTCTCATTGTCATGAAAAGCCCTAAGTTATTAAAACATTAAATGCCATATTCTGCAGTCTTTGAAAGATATGAAGAATGTCTATCTAACTGAAATGTATCTCTATGTATCTAGAAAATCTAACTAACATGACTACAAGCTTGACTATTATCAATGATTATCCATTAGCAACCTATTTATAAATGAACTACACAATCACAATACCTTAATCAAGATTAGAAATATGTATATACATGTAACAAAATTGACCTTAAAATCCATACCAATGCAAATAATTCATATCTATATCCTATCCCCCTTTAAGTGTAAAAGAACATTTATAAACCATATTTGGGAACATGGGCGCAGTTTTTTTCTCTCCAAACTGCCTACCTAATTTTCTGTCCTATTAAAGGGCCAAGGCAGTCTCTTTATTTAACCAATGAAATTAACACAAAACAAAAGACTCTCCCCGCCAGGCGGTGGTGGTGCATGCCTTTAATCCCAGCACTTGGGAGGCAGAGGCAGGTGGATCTCTGTGAGTTCGAGACCAGTCTGGTCTACAAGAGCTAATTCCAGGACAGGCTCCAAAACCACAGAGAAACCCTGTCTCGAAAAACCAAAAAAAAAAAAAAAAAAAAAAAAAAAAAAAAAAAAAGACTCTTCCCCCATTAGCTTTTAAAGTTTTCATTGTATGAAATCAATTATTAATTTTCAATTTGAAATGGCATAAAGCAATATCTGGTTTCCAATACATAAGTTAATTTGTGGATGACAAATACATTGTTTGACCTCAAACTATGACATTTTACATGAGAAAAGAAACTGTGTAATAAAATAAATACATTTATCCTGTATGGGAGGCAAGTGCAGTTGGGTCAGCCACAGTTTCTGTTATTAGCCAGAGCAAATTTTAAAGAAGCATGTTTCATGCTTTTTCAGTCCCAGTCCAGCTGGCCTTGGTAAGTTCCCAATAGATCAGCCCCACCGTCTCTGTGGGTGGGTGTTCCCCTCGCGGTCTTGACTTCCTTGCTCATGTTCTCCCTCCTTCTGTTCCTCATTTGGACCTAGGGAGCTCAATCCATTGCTCCAGTGTGGGTCTCTATCTCTATCTCCATCCATCGCCAGATGAACATTCTATGGTGATGTGCAAGATATTCATTAATATGGCTATAGGATCAGGCCATTTCAGGCTCTCTTTCCTCAGCTGCCCAAGGACCTAGCTGGGGACATCTCTCTGGACCCCTGGGAACCCCTCTAGAGTCAAGGCTCTTGCCAACCCTAAGCATGGGATAAAACCGGACTCTGAATATGGTGGAACAATGAGGGCTGATGAGAAGCCAAGGACAATGGCACTGGGTTTTGATCCTACTGCACGTACTGGCTTTGTGGGAGCCTAGCCTGTTTGGATGTTCACCTTCCTAGACCTGGATGGAGGGGGGAGGACCTTGGACTTTCCACAGGCAGGGAACCCTGACTGATCTTGACACTGGAGAGGGAGGGGGAGGGGAGTGGGGAGTGGAAGAGGCGGAGGAAAAAGGGAGGCGGGGAGGAGGCAGAAATTTTTAATAAAAAAAAGGAAGCATGTTTCAAATAAATGCTTCAAAATAACCTAATCATGCAGAACAATTGAAGAGAGCAAACTAGCTCACAAGACTACAAGAAATTATAAACAGATAAAAGACAGACTGTGAGAGACAGCAAGTATTAAAGATAATGAAATCAATTGAATATATTTTCTTTGAACATGGTTTCTCTGTGTAGCTCTGGCTGTCCTGGAACTCACTCTTTAGACCTCAGCTGAAAATGTTAAGCATTGACATTTACTTTGAATGTTCAACCATTTTCCTAAATTATTAATTACATGGAAGATTTATTTCTTTACAACCATTATATTTGTACTTGTATTTCACTCTTATTGTACCTTTAAAACATTAGAAATGACTTTGTAAATGTATGTAATGTATGTGGTAGGCCCTTCTGTATATATGTTGTTTTTATTGATTAATGAATAAAAAAGCCGCCTGGGACTGTGATATTCCAACACAAAACAGAACTCTCTATTATCAAAGACGTAGATGTGTCAACACAGTCTCTGTGCAAACTGATTATTTACTTATGAGACAATTTAATATAAGCCATTGAGGCTTTTCGATACATAATGTGTAAGTAAAATATTAGACAGTGTTAATTTAGTCCTCTTGTGGAAAGGGGTATTTGTTTTATTATATAAAGATGTGTTGCATGTGTTTGTGTTGAAGAGTAATTGTTTAACATTATACATAGGTGTTGCTGTTTCACACTGCCTGCATAAAGCACCTGATTGGGGTCTAATAAAAATATGGATAGTCAATAGCTAGGCATAAGAAGGATAGGTGGCACTAGCTGGCAGAGAAAAAAGGAGGAGCCAGCTAGCCAGGCAGGGTCTAGCCAGCTGATGGCCAACCAGGCAGACATGGTGAGAAGCAGGAAAGCATGATGGGCAGGCAATACATAGATGATGTAATAGAGTCTCAAAGCATTATATAGATTAACAGAAATGCTTAATTTTAGTTAAAAAAAAGCTAGAAACAAGCCTAAGATAAATATAAGCACTCATAATTAATAATAAGTCTCAGTATGATGTCTTGGGGGCTGGAAATCCATGAAAGTCTGTTATCTAGTTCATAGTTCCATATTTACTTTTAGTTGCAGTAATAAATTTAATTTTGATCTAATTTAACAATTTGTTCCTTCTTTTTCTTTAGCTCTAGTAAATGAATCCTTAAGTAATGCCTATAGAGTAGATATGGACAAATACACATGAAACAAGAGAATGAAGAGATAAACCTCAGGGGCAGGGAAAAGGTTTTATCAGATATTCATCTGGCAGATGATTTATATCAAAAGTTTATAATGATCTTTATGTGAATCTTAACAACAACCTTAAGGCACCTTTTCAGAGATATACAAATTAGTTTGATACTTCTTGAAATAAGAAATATAAATAGAACTAGGCCAGAGCAAGCCTTAGACAGTGAACTCCACAGGAGCAAATACAAGGGAGCAACAGCTGAGGGAGTAGGCCAGAACCAGAGAACTCTGCAGGTCAACCAGACAGAAACTTAACAGAGAAATAAGAAATTTAACAGATGTCATGACTCAAATGGACTTAATGGACATCTATAGAACATTCCAACAAAACACAAAAGAATATACCTTCTTCTCAGCACCTCATGGAACATATTAGGTAACAAAACAAATTTCAACAGACATTAAAAAAAAAAATGGAATAACGCCATGTATCTTACCAGATCATCATGGCTTAAAATTAGAATTCAATAGTAACACTAATTCCGGAAAGTCCACAACACATGAAAAGTAAATAATGCTCACCTGAAGCAACAAAGGTTCAAGGAAAATAATAAAGGAAAAAATGGAATACTTTCTAAAATTCAAATAAAATGACCACATAACATACCCAAATTTATGGGGCACAATGAAAACAGTGTTAATAGGAAAAATCATAGCACTAAATGCCTACATAAAGAAACTGGAAAAATCTCACACCAGTGAGTTAACAGAACATTTGAAAATGCTAGAATAAAAAGAAGCAGATTCACCCAGGAGAACTACATGGCAGGAAATAATCAAATTGAGAGCTGAAATGAACAAAATACAATCAAAGTAAACAATGCAAAGAGTCAATAAGAGCCAAGCCTCTTCCTCCATTTCAACCATCCATTCTCCCAAGCTCTAGAGCCATAAAAGACTGAAGATAACATGAAAGTTATCACCACCATGAACTATATTACAATGGACAATGCATATGAATATTTTAAAGTATTTTCAATAAATAACTAATGAAATATATAACCTTGTAGCAGATATGTTTAGTAGTTTTCTAAAATTTCAATAACTTGCTATACTAATGCAAATAAAACATTGGCAGGATAAAGAAAGATGTCAGAAGCTATGTATGGGATTATTTATTGCATATGTTAGGAAAATCATATTTGAGGAATAGCTCCTTCACATGAAGTTTGAATTTATGAAGTATAATATTCATTTAATATTAAATTTCACCAATGACCAAGGAGGTCTCAGAGGGTGTTAATATATGGATCATTTTTATAAGAGAAAGAATAAAATGTTTATTTTCTTTTCATTATATTCATCTCTTTTTCTTACTTATTTTCTACAGTAGTCCAGCTGCAGCATAGGTCAACTGCACAAAAAAAAATTAAGAACATGGTATTTGTCTCTGAATTCGGTGAGTTTTCAGTATCCAAATTTCTAGAATTTGAATGTTTTTCTTTCCAAATAGCCTCATAAAATTGTATCACTATTATTAAGTAATATGATGAGACCTAATAAGTCAGCAAGCAGAAGGTAGTGTTTTGCCCTAAATCTATCTCATAGAAATGACTTGAGGGATCTTTTCTGTGGTTTTCTTTTGTCTACACTGTCTTCTTTTTCTCTCAAAATGTGATGATCTAAACTACCTCCTGACTCTGCCAGCAGAAATATCATTAAGGTTTATGACTGGCTTCTTTTTTAACTGGAGTTATGGTCCCAATTTTTAACTTACAGCTCACTCGGATGTCATTATCAATATAAAGGCCTGATACATAGTTTTATATCTCTGTGTATCAAAGTATTTTAGAAAGAAATAGCTGACATAATTGCAATAAAAATTGAAGAAAGAGACCTCAGTACTATGAATATGCTATTATATTTTGGTATATACTTAGATATTAAAAATTAGAATTAGCTAATTTGTTAAATAAGAACATAAAGAATACTGACTATAACTTGCTATCCAAATACTAATATAATTGTTCTGCTATATTATTTATTTCAAGATTTTAATTTTATATGTGTGTGTGTATCTTATAAGTTTAGGTTGTGATCCAGCAGAATTGAACTCAGATCCCTTGTAGAAATCTGTACGTGCTTAAATGCTGCGTCATCTTTCCAACCTCCTATTTAAATATCTACATTTTTAAATATATTTTGAGACAGTGAACCATTAATAGCATGTTTTAAAAAGTCACAAATTTTTAACATCTACTTTGGCTTTCACATATTATTAGCACAACTTAACAGCTCTGGTGTTCCATGTTCTTTTCAGAAATGGTTTAGGTGATTTTGCAATACTAAAGCCAGAGGAGTGGTTCTGTTCTACCTATTTGCTTACTATATGTATTTGTAATAGGTCGTTGTTGAAAACATAATTTTGTATAGAATTTTAAAAATAAATATTGTAAGTCTACACTTTCCAAAACTTATAATTCAATATAAAATGTTAAAATTAATCAATATTATATAAAAAGATTGATCTGAAGTACATCTCCCTATAGTTTTTTTCTTTTTGAAAGGGTAATTTTCAATGCAAGTTGTAAGTTAAAATGAGATGAGTGCCTTAAAATTTTAGTCTTATCCTCAAGATTTAGAAGAACATTTTCACAAAATCTGGACCACTTTTAACATTTTAGTCAGTCATAGGTAGCAGTGACCATGGAGTCATTCAGTAAGTGTGGCTATTTCTTCAGTAGTTTATAAAATTAAATTTGTTCCTTTCATGCAGGCATCAAGGAGTGACAAGCAAAGGTGGCTAACTATCAACGGTGGTTGTTTAAACTGTAATTACAGTTTAGAGTGCAGCTGTTAAATCTACCCAAATAAATTTTCAAATTGACATTTCTTGTTCAACTAAGAAATTTTGCCAACTGTTTATTTTGTAGGCATCTCACTCTGGCCCTTGCCCAAATATAGACTTTTGAATGATTCAGTTTATCTTTAGCTTTCCCACACTAACTTAATGTTTCTATAATAAACCATAATATCAGTGGAGTTAACTTTCAATTGAATTTGTGGTTTTTTCAATACAACTCTCATTTAAATAAAATAAATTATTTACTAACTGTATTGTTAAGAAGACATTCTTAATAATTTCTTTTAAGATTTTTTTTATTGAAAATGAATTATAAAAGTGTTAAATTAAATTTTGAAAATCAATGCAATACTTACCTGCTTTGGGAGCTCCTTTGGCCAATAGCCTTTAACATACCAGCACACTTCGATGTGGTCTCTTATACTACAAACTGAGCTGTAAAGGATGTGCTTATTCTTTTGCTTCCAGCTCTCACTTCCAGATGCTAGATTCACTTCCTGTTACCTGTTTGTGCAGAGGACTGTGATCTGTGAGTCTACCCCCAAATAAACAACCCTTTATTATATGTAATTCTGAACTAGTGTGGGATTATTTTGTAATTTCCATCATCATTTCCCACCCTAATATGGAGACCAGTCCACACATTTTTTGGGTCAGTTTGTCAGCTGCATGGCACATTGGGCATTGAATCCCTTGTCCATGGCTCTAGCTGACACACAGATACAGAAGGTTTCTTCTCAGTACTCCCCAGCTCGCAACCCACATGCTGCCACTTGGCAAATAACACACTGTTCCACACACTGCTGCCTGATATGTCTGTGGTGCACACAGTCCATAATTCACACTGTCAGAAAATATTGGATTTTGTCTTTATTCTGGACGCCAACTCTTGGGATTGTTTGATTGTCTTAATAACTGATGTTAATTTGTTAAAGAAAGCATATTTTTCAGTACCTAAGTAAGAAACACATTCTGTTCCTGGGGCTAGTGTTTCTTGGCCATGTGGCTGCAACTGCGGCACCTGCTGGCCAATAATGATTATTACACCTACTCCAATTCATTGTAATTGTCTTTTAACCAGTAAGATCTGAAAACCTACAAAAATTACTTAAAACATAACTACCCAGAAGTTTAATAATTATCTTGCTTATACAATGGAAGGTATTCCACAAGGCTTATGCAATTTTCCTTCTACATCTCTTTATTTAATTCTAGGAAATAGTTTTGTTTTCAATATTATCTCACTAAAAATGGTTCAGAAACAGGGCCAAGAATGAGGCACTTTTAGAAATAACACATGGTGATAGATATGGATCTATTTTCATTCTTCTACAGGTTGACATCCAGTTGTGCCAGCACCATTTGTTGAAGATGCTTTCTTTCTTCCATTGTGTAGTTTTGGCTCCTTTATCGAAAACCTATGAAGGTTTGTGGGTTAAAATCCGGGTCTTCTATATGATTCCATTGGTCGACTTCTCTGTTTTTATGTCAGTACCACACTGTTTTCATCACTGTAGCTCTGTAATAGAGTTTGAAGTCAGGGATGGTAATGCCTCCAGAAGATCCTTTAATGTATAGGATTGTTTTGGCTATCCTGGGTTTTTTTTTTTTTTCATATAAAGTTGATTATTGTCCTCTCAAGATCTGTGAAGAATTTTGATGGGACCTTGAAGGGGATTGCATTGAATCTATAAATTGCCTTTGGTAGAATTGCCATTTTTACTATGTTGATCCTCCCAATCCAAGAGCAAGGGAGGTCCTTCCATTTTCTGGTATCCTCTTCAATTTCTTTCTTCAATGCCTTAAAGTTCTTGTCAAATAGATCTTTCACTTCCTTGGACAGAGTTACCCCAAGATATTTTATGCTGTTTGTGGCTATCTTGAAAGGTGAAGCTTCTCTGATTTCCCTCTCTGCTTCCATATCCTTTGTGCATAGGAGGGATGGGGGTAAGGGGAGATGGGGAGAGGAAAGGGAGAAGGGGACAATGGGGGCAACTTTGGGGAAAAGGATGATTGGGATAAAGGAAGGTTGGATAGGGGAGCACGAAAGCACAATTATTAGTTAACGGAGCCACCTAAGGGTTGGCCAGAGACTTGAACCTAGAGTGCTCCCAGGAGCCCAAGGCGATGTCCCCAGTTAGTTCCTTGGGCAGCTGAGGATAGGGAACCTGAAATGATCCTATCCTATAGCAATACTGATGAATATCTTGCATATCACCATAGAACCTTCATCTGGTGATGGATGGAGATAGAGACAGAGACCCACACTGGAGCACTGGACTGAGCTCCCAAGGCCCCAATGAGGAGCAGAAGGAGGGAGAACATGAGCAAGGCAGTCAGGACCACGAGGGGTGCACCCACCCACTGAGACAGTGGGGCTGATCTATTGGGAGCTCACCAAGGCCAGCTGGATTGTGACTGAAAAAGCATGGGATAAAACCAGACTCTCTGAACATGGCGAACAATGAGGGCTGATGAGAATCCAAGGACAATGGCACGGGGTTTTGATCCTACTTCATGTTCTGGCTTTGTGGGAGCCTAGCCAGTTTGGATGTTCACCTTCCTAGATATGGACAGAGGGGGGAGGACCTTGGCCTTTCCACATGTCAGGGGACCCTGACTGCTCTTTGGACTAGAGAGGGAGGGGGAGAGGAGTGGGGGGAAGGGGAGAAGGGTGGGAGGAGGGGGAGGGAAATGGGAGGCTGGGAGGTGGCGGAAACTTTTTTTTCCTTTTCTCAATAAAAAAAAAAAAAAGAAGGAAGCCAGAAAAGGAATAACAAAATGCCAGAAATGTGCTACTGAGTACATTTTTGGCCACAGACAGTACTAAATAAATGCATCAGTCACTACATGTACAATGGTTAATAAAGGGGAAAACAACAACAACAAAAAAAAGAAATAGCACAGTATTTACAAACTAATAATGGACAGCTCTTTGAGAAGATCAATACTATGGAGAGGAATAGCATCAATTTGACAAAATTATCTGAAAGAATTTGTGGTATTGAAATTAACAATTAGAATCTGTTGAAAAGTTATGATAGAATAATGGATAAGATATCTCTCCAGGAAGGTAATATGAACATAATCAAAATATTGTCCAAGGATGAGATGCTATCTTTACTGGACAAGTTTTATACCTTGGAATCCTCAGGAAGAGCATTAGAAAAGAACACTGGATAGGAGATTCAGACTTTCGAAAAGTCAGTAGTAAAAAAAATTGAAAAGAATGAACAATTCATTGAAATTGATGAGCAGGGGCAGAAAGTACAAGTACAGGATTTAGCCTCAACAGTACATACCAGACCTCAGGATCACTTACACAGAGTTTTAACTACATATCCAATAATTTCCTTGGAAAGACCATCTGTCACAAAATACTCTAAAGTAGTCAAAAATATGCATGGGAACCAATACATATGAGTTATCTAAAAGAAATAAAACAAACAATACTTTTTTATGGGTTACATTCACCATTTTTTTCTGGAAATGGTGAAAATGTGGGCTTCAAATTCTAAGGCTACCCCACACAATTAACTTCAATTAGTCTCAGTGGTCCTAGAAGATGGACCTCAGCTGCTTTTGAACTGTTATTATAGAGAAGAGTTAAAAAAAAATTAGAACAACAAGGGAAAGCAAAAGGATTTGACACTTCCCAAGATCAAATTCTTGGTGAGGGTTATTACTCTCATCCTCAGGAACAGGCTCGCTACAATGAACACACTTTGTTCCTATGTGGCATAACATCTTTAAATGCTTTGGGCAGTATTCAGAAACCAGAAAAGAAGTTTGACTCATATATTAGAGTTAAATAGGGCCAGAGAAAAATCTTTCAGTGACTTCTTATAAAGATTAACTAAGGCTGTACAAGTATAAGTGACAGACCCTGAAGTTAGATGGGTACTTATTGAATCTTTGACTTTTGACTTAAAATTTAAGATGATACTTTGCCCTTTAAAGGTCAGATCAGCACCCATAGATGAATGTATCTTACATTCAAAGGATGTTGAGACTTTGACTATAGTTCTGAATCTTGAGTAGAAGAAGCCATTTCCAATGATTTGAGGATACACCAAAAAGCCAAATATTTAATTGTGGTATAACAGGACATCTAAGAAGAGGCTTTAGACAAGGAATTTCTAGGCTACAAATGGCACCCAGACGTGGATAACTGAATCCACAGAAAGCCCGAGAAAGCTTGGAAAAGAATAGAGTAAAGCAAGTCTTCTTGGTAGCAGCAATTTCTTGGGTCTGCTCTGCTTGCCAGAGGCAAGTCAGCACTCTCATCTGTCTCAGCTTTAGCTGCAAAACCCTGCAGCTTTTTTAGAAGTCCTGCTACAAAACACTTCAATGGTGTTGATAAAAGCTGAAGCATGCTTGTTTGTTTTCAGTAATAGCAGGAAAAAGTTGTGCTGTTTTAAAATGCCAGCTTTCTGGGCCGCCCTGCCAGGGCAAACTCTGACTCATTCAAGCAGGTGGTCCTGACTATGGAGCTTTTGAGTGTTAAACAACACTCAACTTGTTTGCTGGCAAGGACCTTGAAATGCCATAGAGTTGTGGCTATAAACATGGCTCCTGCAAGTACCTCCACCATGAGGCTGAAAAGCTAAAAAATGGGTTGGATCCAGCTGTCAAAGCCACAGCTTTAAACCTACCCATATTGCTTGGTAAATTAAAGACTCACATGGTCACAAAAAGAGACCATGTAAAGAAAGATTCAAAGTCGAGGAAAATGTTTAAATGATTTACAGTGTGTTTAAAAATATATGCGGGCTTGAAAAAAAGTTAAAGTTCTTTAAGTAAAGAAAGAAAGAGAATAGTTGGGTGTGGTGGTACACACCTTTAATCCCAACACTTAGGAGGCAGAGGTAGATTGACCTCTGTGACTTCAAGGTGTGGCAGGACACACCTTTAATCCCAATGCCTGGGAGGCAGAGACAGGGAGGATCTCTGAGAGTTCAAGGACAGCCTGGTCTACAGAGTTATTCCAGGACAAAGATATACAGAGAACATGTCTCAAAAAGCCAAAAGTTAAAAGTAAAAATAAAAAAAAAATACAGATTAAAGTAAAGCCACATAAAGATGGAAAATACACAGAGAATCTTGATACTGTATGCTATTATGCTCTCTTTGAATTTTTGAATGCTGAGGAAGGAGCATCAGCTGCTAAAAGATATGTGTTTATAAAAGCTGCTGAACTAATCCAAGATAGATATTTTGAAAATACCTTGACTTTAAAATTTGGATCTAAGGTTATGATGCTTTGGAAAAGTCTTTCTTTTATTTTCACAGAAGATGGAACCCATTGGATTGCTTCTATCCCAATATGATATGATAGCCCATGCCCTCCTGAAAGGTTGTTTTGAACACCTTCAAAAAATTACTTAACTGTTGACTGAGATGAATCTAACACACAGGTTATACCATGAAAGACCTAATTAACAGTGCCCCCATTCAGCATGAAGCAGTTGGAGAGAAATAAGTATGCCCATATTCCCAAATATTGTTGTTTATAAATGTTCTTTCACATTTAAAGGGGGATATGATATAGATATGAATAATTTGCATTGATATGGATTTTGCTTTAGTGATTTAAAATTAAGGTCAATTTTATTATATGTATATATATTTCTGATATTGATTAAGGTATTGTGATTGTGTAGTTCATTTAAAAATGTAATGTATAGGTTGTTAATGGATAATCATCAATAATAGTCAAGCTTGTAGTCATGTTAGATTTTCTAGGTGTACATAGATATATTTCAGATAGGCATTCTTCATATCTCTCAAAGACTACAGAATATGGCATTTAATGTTTTAATAACTTAGGGCTTTTAATGATAATGAGACATGTCTGCTCCTGGCAGCACCAATCTACTTCAAGAGGAAGATGGACATCAAAGAGGCTCCTTATTGAGTTTGATAGCCATTTGGGCAAGAAACTGCTCTTGCCTGGACTGTTGCATAAACTGGACACAGAGAACCCTCAGAGAGAGGACTGCTGAACTTGCCTAAAGGTGAGATGAGTCTTTATTAAAAGTAATTAAATCAATTCCATACACAGGGCAAGAAACCCAGAACTCACAGACAGGGAGCAGAAACTAAAAGCTGCAGAAGTCGCCACATAGCAAGAAACCACCAGAGAATACTACATTTATCTGTGCTCTTGGGAAATTTTTCAGTTATTGCAGGTAGTAAGTTCCTCTGCGGTGGAGGTTCTAAAAAAAAAAAAAAAAAAAAACGCTTCGGTAAAAGCAAGTCACGTGGGCAGGGTTGGGAGAATTTCTGGGCCATGGACAAGCTAGGCCTTTAAGCCATCTACCTGGTACTTGTGGAGTCTGAATCTATGTGGGCACAAGATGAAGAAGGATGCTCAGAAGAAATCTCACACTAGCTCAGAACTGAGAATTATAGATAGTTATTTATTTAATGGTAGACTCACAAATCAAAATCCTCTGCTGTAACAGAGAAAAGAAACCAAATACCACAGCAAGAAAAGAGGCCAAATGCATGGTTTACATCAGAATAAATAGTATAAGAGGCTACACCCCAGAGGTCAGGTAACTACTGGCTATAGGATTTCCTACAGCAGAGCTGGCTATGTCTCGATCAGAAGGCAACAGAATATGGATTGAAAACTGGGAGGTGTCTTGAACATATGTGAAACATCAAAGCCCACCTCCACTGAGACACACCTACTCCAACAAGGCTAGTTATCTTAAGATTGACATTCCTCTCTGGGGTTCATTTCCTCTCAAAGCACCACAGCATGCTCATAAATTATGTTTCATTAGATTTAGCATGAATATTTGAAGATTTGATATTAGTTGAACTTAGAGGAATGTGAGAATCACAAATGGAAAACAAAATAAATTAAAATGAATTAGAGAAATTATTTAAGCTCAGTAGGCTCAGGAATCCTATGTAAAGTTTATATTTTTTTATCCTGTTTTTCAGAATCTGAGTGATGCGATCACTTTTGTTCTTCTTCTAATGGGTATAGGATGTAGAGAAGCTAATTTAAGTTTCACATTTAAATAACATATGAGAAATAATATATTTATGCCATATATAACTTCGTATTTTACCTTCATCCTTTAAGTAATATTTTGGACACATGGCTCTTGATTTTCTTAGAATTGTTTAAAAATTTCATAGTTACATAATGAGTCATAATTACTTTTACACCCCCCCCATGCAATCTCTCGCTCTACATCTGGTAGTCTCTCAACAAGGCACAGTTCGAACTTTCACATCTTGACTTTGTTTTATGTATTAAAATTTTTCATCACCTTGCCTCCTCCCATTTCCCTCCCACTCACCCCCTTCTTTCTCCCCCTCCCTCTCTAGTCTTAAAAGCAGTCAGGGTTTCCTGCCCTGTGGGAAGTCCAAAGTCCTCCCCCCTCCATCCAGGTCTAAGAAGGTGAGCATTCAAACAGACAAGGCTCCCACAAGGCCAGTCCATGCAGTAGAATCAAAATTCAGTGCCATTGTCCTTGGCATCTCAGTCAGCCCTCATTGTCATCCACATTCAGAGAGTCCTGTTTGATCACATGCTCCATCAGTCCCAGTCCAGCTGGCCTTGGTGAGCTCCCATTAGATCAGTCCCATTGTCTCAGTGGGTGGGTGTACCACTTGCGGTTCTGACTTTACTGTTCATGTTCTCTGTCCTTCTGCTCCTCATTTGGACCTTGGGAGCTCAGCCCAGTGCTCCAAAGTGGGTCTCTGTCTCTATCTCCATCCATCACCAGATGAAGGTTCTATGGTGATATGCAAGATATTCGTCAGTGTGGCTATAGGATAAGGTTAGTACAGGCACCCTCTCTTCTGCTGCTCACAGAACTAGTTGGGGAAATCACTTTGGCCACCTGGGAACCCCTCTAAAGCCAAGACTCTAGCCAACTCTAAAATGGCTCTGTTGGTTAGGATAACTTCTTCCCTGCTCCCATATCCACCATTCCTCCATCTCAAAAGTCTAATTAACCCAATTAAAAAATGGAATATTGAGCTGAACAGAGACATCTCAACAGAAGAAGTTCAAATAGGCAAAAGACACTTAAGGTCATGCTCAACCTCCTTAGTGATCGGGGAAATGCAAATCAAAACAACTTTGAGATACCCTCTTACACTGATCAGAATGGCTAAAATAAAAAACACCAATGATAGTCTATGCTGGAGAGGTTGTGGAGTAGGGGGAACACTCATCCATTGTTGGTGGGAATGCAAATTCTGCAACCACATTGGAAATCAGTGTGGCGGTTTCTCAGGAAACTGGGAGTCACCCTACCTCAAGATCCAGCAATTCCACTCTTGGCAATATACCCAAGAGGTGCCCAATCATACTACAAAAGCATTTATTTAACTACGTTCATAGCAGCACTATTTGTAATAGCCAGAACCTGGAAACAACCTAGATGCCCCTCAATAGAAGAATGGATAAGAAGGTGTGGCACATATATACTTTAGAGTTCTACTCAGAGGTAAAAAACAATGATATCTTGAACTTTGCATGCAAATGGATGGAAATAGAAAACACTATCCTGAGTGAGGTAACCCAGACCAAAAAGAGGAATATGGTATGTACTCATTCATAAGCAATTTCTAGCCATAAACAAAGGACATTGAGCCTATAGTTCATGATCCTAGAGAAGCTAAATAAGAAGGTGAACCCAAAGAAAAACATATACTTATCCTTCTGGTGATTGGAAGTTGACAAGATCATCAGGTAAAAGTTGGGAGCAGGGGGTGGGGGTCGATTGGTGGGAAAGGGAGATTGGGAGAGATAAGGGAGAAAAGGAGTATTGGGGAGAGCTTGGGGGAATGGGTTAATTCACATCTTGACTTTGTAATGACACACTAAGTTTAGAGTTTCTGTGTGTTGAGGGGGAAAGTTATCTCCTGGGAAAATGACAACTCCTCAGTAATTAATTCATAAAATAAAATTATATCCCAACCCATTTATTGCCAAGCTTTAAACTTAGTGATGTTTAATTGACCAGCCCGGCAAGATAAGTTCACTAGTACATTAGTGGCATGAGTGTTATGGGGTTAAACAATCACTTTCTCTTTATATTTAAAGCCTATTCCATGAGAGGGATTTAATCCATGGTATGGTTAACTTGATAAAAGAAAGAAACACAGCATGTATGTCTATATCATAGGCATATGGAAGAAATCAGCACTATCATTATTCTGTTAAATTGACAGTTTTAAATACCTCTCTGAGTTCTTGTTTTTATATCAGTACATAATTGTATTTTTTCAACTCACTTCATGGAAGTTTTTTTTTGTAATAAATTACTATTAATACAGAGACCCACAGCTGGTCAATTTGAAGAGAATTAGAAGCTCTAAAGCATTTATCTATATAACAATACAAGTCTCCAGGATTATCACAGAAGAGGGTGAAAGAAAACTGTCTGAGCCACAGTGAATAGTTGTCTATAGTAAATAACTTCTGGGAATAGCATTGTGGCTGCACACATGAGTTCACAACAACCATGATTACATGCAAAACGTTGAATAAAATCAAGATGAAAAAAGCAGTATGAGTCAAGATCTCTGAACAATAGTAGAGGAGATTATCATGTTCTACCCTATCTGAGAAACTACTCTCAATTGATGGATTATAGGTGAACTGGAGGGCAAAAATGGAGGGTTTAATTTAATCTAAACACATGATATAAGGGTATAAAATTTTCAAACTACAAAATAAAGACTTAATAAAAAGACTGATAATCTGCCTTTTGCTGATCATTAAAACAGGACTGAGATAATTGGACACAGACTATAAAGTGTCTTTGAATATAACATTTTATATTTATAATGATATTTTCATTACTCCTGTCAGACTGACTCTAGCTCAAGAGTTCGAGTGATGGCAACATCACTACATGGGTCAAAATAGTATGGTAGAATTTGTGAGTGGCATGAACAGGATTAATCTCACCATTTTCCTAAGCATGAAGTGCATCTTATGTTAATAACCCCTTCATGATAATTTTGAATTTGATTATGAAAGCTATTCAAGAATTTAAAGTTCTCATCTGATTTTCCATTTGAAAGGGTGTAACTATGTAGTCCAGTCTTCCCTTGAACTCATCTGGACTCAACCTCCTGAGTGGTGGGTTATAGAAATGCATCATGTGCTGAAATAGAACAGAATTGTATGAAACTTTATTTTTACTTTTAAACTGCCTTCTAATTTTAACATAAAATGATAATCAAAATTTATGGAGGTTTCTGATATTACTTAGAGCATTTTATTCATAAAATTTTGATGCAAATGCATTTTCAGTAGTTGGTATAATAGCTTTACATTTTCTATGTAGCAAAAACATTTATATATATAAATATGAGTCTTACAGACAGTTCAGAATAACTTAATTGAACATATGAACTATATTCAGGAGAAGAGAATATAAACACCAATATTTGTTCTGGTGAATGACTAATTCTGAAGATAAATTCATGGAACAAATAATTAGAAACCAATACTGATTTTTCCATTAACATGTGAGTGTGACCCTTGGATGCCTTGAGTTATCATGGAGATCCTTTGGAAACATTTCAGCTAGAAACCTAAGTAGGCACAGCACTTTGGGGGATGTCATATTAATCTGGTAAAGAGATCTTTGTTTTCAGGTGACAAAAATTACTCATGGACAATTGCAATCAAAACTTTGTACATTTTGCATATAGATTAGAATTTCAGTTCATTTATATAATACTGTGATTTTATCCAAAACATATTAGTATATAATGTTTAATTTGTTTATCTATGATTGATGTCAATAATAAAACTGTAGCAATATCTGATTTAGAAGTAATTTAGCTTTAAAATTAATGACAATTAGTGTAAATTTTTACCATATATCAAAATTTAAAGGGCTGGAGAGATGGCTCAGTGGTTAAGAGCATTGCCTGCTCTTCCAAAGGACCTGAGTTCAATTCCCAGCAACCACATGGTGGCTCACAACCATCTGTAAAGAGGTCTGGCGCCTTCTTCTGGCCTTCAGGCATACAGACAGACAGAATATTGTATACATAATAAATAAATTTAAAAAAAAGCCAAATGTAAAATTTAAATATTTTAGTTTGAAAAATCCATCTACTATTTCATTATAAAACTTCATGTATATTATTAATAACTGCTTGTTGTATAGTGAGCCTTTAATACATATTAGCTATTATTAGCTACTCTACAGCTCTAAGGAAACTACTTCGGCTATTTCAGTAAATAAAAAATTGAGAACATGTACCTCCTGCCTCTGCCTCATTCAGCAAAGTTTCGTAGGCCAACTCCAAAACTGTTGTTAAATATTTTGTTAAAATTTGTTTTGAAACGAAAACAAAGGTTTTGTTAAATGACTATGTCACCTTTTAAAATTCTGTCAGTTACTGAAAAAAAATTAAGAGCACTTATGATTTGTTACTGTAGAAGAAATAGATTTAAAAAATAAAATGGAGAAGAAGATAAAGAGGAGGAGAAAGAATAGGAAGAGAATGTAAATTAATTAGAACAAGAAAGAATTGGAGCACAGTATTGTAACAGAGAATCGGAAATAAAATTGAGACAGAAAATTAGAGCAAAGCAATTATAAACAATTAGGTCAAAAGAATTTGTAGAGGCAGTAGAATAAAGAGAGAAGAATAAAGATCGCATGTATTAAAAGAATATAAGAAGATTCTTTTCCTCCAGCTTTCAAACTTTAGTCCCTAGGCTTATTGTAGCATCTCTTTATGAACCCTTAGTGAAAACATTTAAGATAGGCCCTTGAAAGCTTTTAATGTAGGATTTTAGTACTACATATGTCAAAGTAACTTAATTATTATACACCAGGGCACCCTGTCTGTATTCCTTCCAGCTTTAGCTGAGACTTTCTAGGGTATTAGAGTGGTGAGATGATTAATGTATATATCAATTTTGTTTTATGATATGATTGTACTTAAATTTTCCCTGCCATTTTCTGCCCTCATGAAAATTCTCCTTTGACAGAAGAAAACTTTGAAAAAAAAGCTGAATATTTGTCAAGTAAATTACATATATTACTTTATTCTGTTTCTCTGAAAAACTCTGCATACAACATAGAAGTTAGCCCTAAGTTTTTTTACAGCTGACAGAAACCTTGGCAATGAAATAAAAATGAAAATATGTTATCTAGAATAACGAGTTCTTGCCCAAACATATAAATATCAAAGCTCATACCAGAGAAATCTTCTACAGAAGTCACATATGCAAAGGAAAGGGAAATATTGCTTTCATTCTCTAAGCGGAAAACAAGGATAAAAAAAGCATTATGACTTTCAATTCTCATTTGCAGTTTTCTCTCAAAGCGTCATCACTTATCATGAGCTTCTGTTGTGCAACAGTAAAGCTGTAGTTTCAGATATAATGTTAAAGGAAATCAAGCACAGCAAAAGCAGCAGGAAGCTGTTGTGCTGAAATACAGCACCTTTTAGGGAAAACACTTAATAGGACTCTCACTGTGCATAAAAGCAAGTTATTGTGACATAGGTAAATCATCTTTTCAGTCATTTCAAGTCTCTATAGGTTGTACGTGGAAATAATCGCACACATGAATTGAGTTCTTATATTGTCTTGTGATTCAGGTGTATTTATGGATGCATACAATGAGCCAAATAGATTTAGAAAACCCTATTTGTTTTTCCATAAATATTATCTTAATATGGGCAGAAATCATTTAAGTATAATATTTTGAAATACACATTGGTATCAAAAATTATTTGTAGAATGATCTTCATTGGTATCACCACTCCCACTGTTAAGAGTCCCATAAGAACATACAGTTACTCAGTCAGAACACAAATCTAGGTCAGACCCCTACTGGTTTCCTGATCTCTGCGAATCTCAAAGAATTTTAGTTGATTGATGCTATGGGCTGTGTTCTTCTAGTATTCCTGAATCCTCTTGTTCCTCTGATCATTTCCCCCCTTCTCCACAGGACTCCCCGAACTATTCCTAATATTTGACTGTGGGATGCTGCATCTGCTCTCATCGGTTGCTGGATGAAGTTTCTCTGGTCTCTGTGATGAGGACTCGGCTAAGCTCCAGTCGCAGAGCACTCTGCATACAGGATATGGTGCAACTAGAAAGTTTTGTGACTGAGTTTTCGCCTCAGTTTCTCCATTTGAAAGCCTCTTCTGGTTACAGAAGATGGCCAGTTTAGGCTCTGTGTCCCCCATTACTAGGAGTCTTTGGAAGGTTTCTCTCTTGGATTCTAAGAAGTTTCCTTCGCATGAAATTTCCACCTCAGTCCCCAAATACCCTCCCAATTCCAGTTCTTCTCTCTCCAACCCACTTAATCCCTTCTGTTTCCTACAGTACCCACTATAAGCCCATACTCTAAATCTGTTCTATCATCCCTTCATAAAATCCCTCTTAATCTCCCCTTGCTACTTAGCTTCTCTTGGTCTGCAGGTCTTACCATGTTATAAGTTAGTTTATAAGTAATGACCTCTTATACAGGAATACATATCAAGTTTGTCTTTCTGGATCTGAGTTACCTCTCGAAGGATGATTTCTTTCAAGTTCCATCCATTTATCTGCAAGTTTCATGATGTCATTATTTTTAACAACTGAGTAATACTTTGCTGTGTATTGTACATTTTATTTATCCGTTTTTCAGTTGAGGGTCGTCTAAGTTGTATCCAGTTTCTGAGTATTATGAGTAAAACTGTGATGAACATAATTAACCAAGTGTCCTGATAAGATGGAGCATCCTTTACATGTATTCCAGGTGATATAGCTCAGTCATGAAGTAGATTGATTCCTCATTTTCTAAGAAACTACCATATTGATTTACAAAGTGGCTATACAAACTTGAACTCCCACCATCAGTGGAGAAGTGTTCCACTTGATCAATATCCTCTCCAGCATGGGCTGTCACTTGTGATTTTCATCTTAGCCATTCTAAAAGATGAAAGATATGTTGTGATATTTTGCTTGTGTTCTGATAAATAAAGCTTGCCTGGAGTAGGAATGGTAGAGCTAGCCACTAGTTAACCACAGAGGTTTGGAAGTCTGTACAGACGAGTTTGGAGACAGGCTCTCATCCCCTTTTGGTAGGAGAATTCAGAGAAGTCTCTGATGACTGCTGCTCTCCATCTCTGACTTTAATATTTGCACCAATTTCTGACTCTGTTTTTTTTTTTATTGATAAGACTAATTAGGATCATTTTGTTAATTATGGAGTCTCAAAATAGTTTGGATGTGCATTACCTAGAATATTAAGGATGTTGAATATTTTTTGATACTTTTTAATTTGTTCAAAAATTTCACCTCCCCTCCTCCTCCTATTTCCCTCCCTCTCCCCGCATCCCCCCTCCACCTTGCTCTCCAGTCCTAAGAGAAGTCAGGGTGCCCGGAAGGAAGGCCAAGGGTTCCCGCTCCATCCTAGGAAGGTGTGCATCCAAACAGACTAGGCTCCCAAAAAGCCAGTACATGCAGTAGAATCAAAATCCTGTGTCATTATCATTGGCTTCACAGTCTGCCCTCATTGTCAGCCACATTCAGAGAGGTCTTTTTGATCACATGCTTGTTAAGACCCAGTTCAGTTGGCCTTGGTGAGCTTCCATTAGGTCAGTCCCACCGTCTCCATGGGTGGACGCACCCCTTGCAGTCCTGACTTCCTTGCTCATGTTCTCCCTCCTTCTGTTCTTCTTCTGGGCTTTGGGAGCTCAGTCCAGTGATCCAATGTGGGTCTCTGTCTCTATCTCCATCCATTGGCAGATGAAGGTTCTATGGTGATATGTAAGATATTCATCAGTGTGGCTATGGCAGAAAGCCAGTTCAGGCACCTTCTCCTCTGCTGCCCAGGGACCTATTTGGGGAAATCCCCTTGGACACCTGGGAACCCCTCTAGACCCAAATCTCTTGCCAACCATAAAACGGGTCCCTTAGTTAAGATATCTTCTTTCCGGCTCTCATATCTACCCTTCCTCCATCTCAATTATCCCAATCCCTCAAGCACTCCCCAATCCCCCTTCTCCCTTCTCTCTCCCCATCTCTCCTTCCCTCCAACCCACCCCACCCCTCTTCTCCAACTTTTGTCTGGCGATCTTGTCTACTTCCAATATCGAGGGGAATAACGATAAGTATTTCTTTGGGTTGACCTCCTTATTTAGCTTCTCTAGGATCATGAATTATAGGTTCAATGTGCTTTGTTTATGGCTAGAATCCACTTATCAGTGAATACATAGCATATTCCTCTTTTTGGGTCTAGGCTATCTCACTCAGTAAAGTGTTTTTTATTTCCATCCATTTGCATGCAAAATTCAAAATGTCATTGTTTTTTACCTCTGAGTAGAAATCTTTTTTTTTTTTTTGTTTGTTTGTTTTTTTTGTTTTTGTTTTTCGAGACAGGGTTTCTCTGTGGTGTTGGAGCCTGTCCTGGAACTAGCTCTTGTAGACCAGGCTGGTCTCGAACTCACAGAGATCCGCCTGCCTCTGCCTCCCAAGTGCTGGGATTAAAGGTGTGTGCCACCACCGCCTGGCATCTGAGTAGAAATCAAAAGTGTATATGTGCCACAATTTCTTTATCCATTCTTCGATTGAGGGGCATCTAGGTTGTTTCCAGGTTCTGGCAATTACAGATAGTGTTGCTATGAACATAGTTGAACAAATGCCTTTTTTAGTATGATTGGACATCTCTTGGTTATATTCCCAAGAGTGGAATTGCTGGATCCTGAGGTAGGTTGACTCCCAGTTTCCTGAGAAACCGCCACACTGATTTCCAATGTGATTACACAAGTTGGCATTCCCACCAACAATGGATGAGTGTTCCTCTTACTCCACAACCTCTTAGAGTAGGCTATCATTGGTGGTTTTGAATTTAGTCATTCTGACAGGTGTAAGAGGGTATCTCAAAGTTGTTTTGATTTGCATTTCCCTGATCGCTAAGGATGTTGAGCATGACCTTAAGTGTCGTTTGGCTATTTGAACTTCTTCTGTTGAGAATTCTCTATTCAGTTCAGTACTCCATTTTTAATTGGATTAATTAGAGTTTTAATGTTTAGTTTCTTGAGTTCTTTGTATATTTTGGAGACCAGACCTTTGTCTGATGCAGGGTTGGTGAAGATCTTTTCCCATTCAGTAGGTTGCCTTTTTGTCTTAATGACAGTGTCCTTTGAAGCTTCTCAGTTTAAGGAGGTCCCATTTATTCATTGATGCTCATATTGTTTGTACTACTGGGGTTATACATAGGAAGTGGTCTCCTATGCCCATATGTTGTAGACTACTTCCCATTTTCTCTTTTATCAGGTTCAGTGTGTTCAGATTAATATTGAGGTCTTTAATCCATTTGGATTTGCATTTTGTGAATAGTGATAAATATGGATCTATTTTCATTCTTCTACAGGTTGACATCCAGTTATGCCAGCACCATTTGTTAAAGATGCTTTTTTTTCCATTGTATAATTTTAGCTCCTTTTTCGAAAATCAGGTGTACATAGGCCTGTGGTTAGTATCTGGGTCTTCTATTCAGTTCCTTTGTTCAACATCTCTGTTTTTATGCCAATACCAAGCTGCTTTCCTTACAGTAGCTCTGTAATAGTGTTTGAAGTAAGGGATAGTAATGCCTTCGGAAGTACATTTATTGGATAAGATTGTTTTGGCTATCCTGGGTTTTTTGTTTTTCCATATAGAGTTGATTACTGTTCTCTCAAGTTCTGTGAAGAATTTTGTTGGGATTTTGATGGGGATTGCATTGAATCTATAGATTTCTTTTGGTAGAATTGCCATTTTTCCTATGCTGATCCTATTTATCCAAGAGCATGGGAGACCCTTCCATTTTCTGGTATCTTCTTCAATTTCTTTCTTCAAAGATTTAAAGTTCTTGTCCAATAGATATTTCACTTCCTTGGTTAGAGTTACCCCAAGATATTTTATGGTTTGTGGCTATTGTGAAAGGTGATACTTCTCTGATTTCCCTCTGTGCTTCTTTTTCCTTTGTGTATAGGAAGGTGACTGATTTTTTGGAGTTGATCTTGTATCCTGCCATGCTACTAACGGTGTTAATCAGTTGTAGGAGTTCTTTAGTAGAGTTTTTGGGGCTGCTTATGTACACTATCAAATCATCTTCAAATTACAAAAGTTTGACTTTTTCCTTTCCAATTTGAATCACCTTGATATCTTTATGCTGTCTTATTGCTATTGCTAGAACTTCAAGCACTATATTGATGAGTTATGGAGAGAGTGGACAGCTTTGTCTTGTTCCTGATTTTAGTGGGATGGCTTTTAGTTTCTCTCCATTTAATTTGATTTTAGCTGCCGTCTTGCTGTATATTGCTTTTATTATATTTAGGAATGAACCTTGTATCCCTAATCTCTCCAAGTCCTTTATCATAAAGGGGTGTTGAATTTTTTCAAATGCTTTTTCAGCATCTAATGAAATGATCATATGTTTTTTTTTTCTTTCACTTTGTTTATATGATGGATTGCATTAATAGATTTGTGTATGTTGAACCACCTCTGCATCTCTGGGATAAAACCTACTTGATCATAATGTATATTTTTTTGGATGTGTTCTTGGGTTCTGTTTGCCAGTATTTTATTTAGAAATTTTGCCTCGATGTTCATAAGTGAGACTGGCCTGTAATTCTCTTTCTTGGTTGAGTCTTTGTGTGGTTTTGGTTTAGGGGTAACTGTAGCTTCATAAAAGGAATTTGTAAATAACTCTTCTATTTCTATTTTGTGAAATAACTTACAGAGTATAGGTATTAGGTCTTCTTGGAAGTTCTGGTAGAATTCTGCATTGAAACCATCTGGTCCTGGGCTTTTTTTGTTAGGGAGGCTTTTGATGACAGCTTCCAATTCTTCCTGACTTACAGGTCTATTTAAATTGTTCATCTGGTCTTAATGTAATTTTGGTATATGATACTTATCTAAAAAATTGTCCATATCTTTTACATTTTCCAATTTTGTGACATACAGGCTTTTGTAGTAAGATCTAATGATTCTCTGAATTTCCTCTGTGTCTGTGCTTTTGCCCCACTTTTCATTTTTGATATTGTTAATTTGCATGTTCTCTCTCTGCCGTTTGATAAGTTTGGTTTGGGGTTTGTCAATCTTTTTGATTTTCTCCAAGAAACAGATTTTTGCTTCATTGATTCTTTGGATTGCTTTCTATGTTTCTATTTTGTTGATTTCAGCCCTCAGTTTGATTATTTTCCATCTTCTACCCCTCCTGGGTGAGTCTGCTTCTTTTTTTTTTTTTTTTTTTTTTTTTTTTTTTTTTTTTTTTAGAGCTTTCAGGTGTGCTGTTAATCTCTAATGTGTGCTTTCTCCATTTTCTTTATGTGGACACTTAGTGCTATGAGCTTTCCTCCTAGCACTGCTTTCATAGTGTCCCATAGGTTTGGGTATGTTGTGTCTTTATTTTCATTGAATTCATGGAAGTCTTTAATTTCTTTCTTTCCTTCTTTCTTTCTTTCTTTCTTTCTTTCTTTCTTTCTTACTTGCTTGACTCAAGGGTGGTTCAGAAGTTGACTGTTCAGTATCCATCAGTTTGTAGGCTTTCTGGTGGTAGAATTGTTGTTGAATTCTAACTTTATTCTGTGGTGATGTGATAGTACACAGTTGGTTACGACAATTTCTTTGTATCTATGGATGTTTGCTTTGTTACCAATTATGTGATAAGTTTTTGAGAAGATTCCATGAGATGCTGAGAAGAAGGTATATCTTTTCTGTTTGTGTGGAATGTTCTATAAATGTCTGTTAAGTCCATTAGGCTCATTATATCCATTAGTTCTCTTATTTCTCTGTTAAGTTTCTGTTTTGTTGACCTGTCCATTGGTGAGAGAGGAGTGTTGAAATCTCCTACTATTAGAGTTTGGGGTTTGATATAATCTTTGAGTTCTAGCAATGTTTCTTTTACATATGTGGGTGCTTTTATATAAGGGGCATTGATATTCAGGATAGAGACTTCCTCCTGATGGATTGTTCCTGTTATGAGTATAAAGTGTCCTTCTCCATCTTTTCTGATAGAATTAGTTTGAAATCAATTTTGTTAGATATTAGTATAGCCACACCCACTTGTTTCTTTGGTCCATTTGACTAACCATTTACTCTGATGTAGTGTCTGTCTTTGAGTTTGACGCATGTTTCTTGCAAACAGCAGAATGTTGGCTCCTGTTTTCGTATCCATTCTCTTGACCTATGCCTTTTTATAGGTGAATTGAGTCCATTGATATTAAGTGATATTAATGACCAGTGGTTGCTAACTCTGGTTATTTTTTTCTGGTGGTAGTGTTTGTGTGTTTAATTTCTTTGAGTTGTACTAGTGGAGGGTTGTCAGATGCTTGTGTTATTTTGGGTCTTGTAGACATCCTTGGTTTGTGATTTTCCTTCTAGTATTTTCTGTAAGGCTGGGTTTGTGGCTACATATTTTTTAAATCTTTTTTTGTCCTGGAATATTTTATTTTCTCCATCAATGGTGAATGGTGAATACTCAGCAAAGTATAGAGTCTGGGCTTGCGTTCATGGTCTCTTAGTGTCTGCAGCATATCTATCCAAGACCTTCTGGCTTTCATGGTTTCCATTGAGAAGTCAGGTGTAATTCTGATAGGTTTTCCTTTATATGTTACTTGACCTTTTTCCCTTGTAGCTCTTAACATTCGTTCTTTATTCGGTATGTTTTTGTTTTGATTGTTATATGGCGAGGGGATTTTTTTTTTGATCCAGTCTATTTGGTGTTCTGTATGCATCTTGTACCTTAATAGGAATATCCTTCTTTAGGTTGGGAAAGTTTTCTTCTATAATTTCCTTGAATATATTTTCTGGGCCTTTGAGCTGTACTTCTTCTCCTTCTTCTACCCCTATTATTCTTAGGTTTTTGTCTTTCACAGTGTCCAAAATTTCCTGGATGTTTTGTGTTAATAATTTGTTGGGAGCCAGGTGGTGGTGGTGCACTCCTTTAATCCCAATACTAGGGAGGCAGAGGCAGGTGGATCTCTGTGAGTTCGAGGCCAGCCTGGTCTACAAGAGCTAGTTCCAGGACAGGCACCAAAACTACAGAGAAACCCTGTCTCGAAAAACCAAAATTAATAATAATAATAATAATAATAGTAATAATAATAACAAATTTGTTGGAATTGTTATCTTCTTTAATCAAAGAGTTTATATCCTCTATAGTATCTTAAGTGTCTGAGATTCTTTCTTCTATCGCTTGTATTCTATATTTCCTGTTTGTTTACCCAGATTTTCCATATCCAGCCATCCCTTGTGTTTTCTTCATTACCTCCATTTTATTTTTCAAGTCTTGAACTGTTTCCCTTACCTGTTTGATTTCATTATCTTGGTTTTCTTGGGTATCTTTGAGAGATTTATTCATTTCTTCTACCTTTTTGTTTGTCTTCTCCATTTCTTTACAGAAGTATTTAGATCCCGTTTAAGGTCCTCTTATTTTCATAATGTTATGTTTAAAGTCGATTTCTTCTACTTCTTCTGGAATAGGGTGTTCAAGTCTTCTTGTTGCATGATGCCTGGAGTCTGGTGTTGTCATGTTGCCTTTCAGGGTGTTAGAGGAATTCTTGCATTGGTGCCTGCCCATCTCTTCCTTCAAATGTTTCCTGATGAGTTTTGGCCACTTGGTCCAATCTATGCTGTGACTGACTTTAGAGTGGATCTCCTCAGTGCAGGGGCAGGAACTGTTCCTGGGCCAAGAGCCTTGCTGACAACGTGGCAGGCTTGGGGGAGGCAGGGTTGTGGGGAACAAAGAACCTCGTGCAGCAAGAGCTTTCTAGAACATTCTGTCCCGCCCCAGGATGGTTGTCCTCAGCACAGGGACAAGGATTCCTGGAGGTCCAAGGACCTCTCAGACTAAAGGGTGATCTTGGGGGGAGGGGAGGGTAATGTGGAACCAAAAAGCCCCTGCAGCAGGAGATTGAAAGCATCTTCTTTATTTTCAGCCTGGGTTCTCAAAATCTTCTTCAAAGGTGTGTGATGTCTTCATTATGTAGTTATGGTAGGCAAATGAAGGAAATGTTAATAACCTGTATTATTTTGGAAAACTCTGAGAATTTCTTGATCAATAACTCATGGGGAAGTATGCAATTCCATGCACTGTGATTTCAATTTCTTGCTAATATCTCCTGGAAATAGTATTGCCAATTCTTGCAAGATAATTATATTTAAAACTTATTTTAAATTATATTCCAAAAGTTTCTTTCTAATTAATCATTTTTGCATAAGAATTCTTTATAATTTTTATTTTTGTTAATCTACCCACTGTCTACATCTGAACCTTATCATCCCCTCCCCTTTTTATTTTTCAGTTTCCAGTATATGATGCCATCTATATATGGACTTATTTCGGAGATATTCTTGACATATAAACTAAGAAAACTTATGATATGTATAGTGTTTATATGAATATTGATTTTAGTAAATAATTCAAATAAAGAAAAATTTGCTAAAGCTTTAATATATTTATATCCAGAAAAATTTAAAAATAAATAATAAACCATATGAAAATAAGACCACTCTTATACTGTTATAGCTATTGTAATTTTGACACATCACTTTTATAAGGATATCAAACATGTTTTCCAAATATCAAATTATCTCAAACTTAGCTATCAGCAAAATTATATTAGGCAGTCTTAATATAATTTATTCAGTACACAGCAGTTTGAATGTAGGCTTTGGCATGATACTATTTTCACAATATGATATGCCATTCAATCAATGCATAGTCATTTATTTCAATATCCTTGATGAAAACTGTAGTATTCTGAAAATGAGAAAGTCATGACTTCCTTTCCTGATATTATAGCATGTGCAGGTACTGTAGCAGTAGTAAATATATGTAAATTAATAATGTACTCTGAATGAGGAATAATCTAGAAAGTATGTCCAAGTGGATAGCTCAGTTCTACTCAATTTGGGAGAAAACTCTCCTTTTCCTTTCACCTTCATCTTTTCATAGAAATATGTGTCTGCCACAATTTCCTGGTGATTTATTTCAATGCCTGCAAATCAGAACAGCGATTCTATAGTCCTGAAGGTTTGACTTGTAAGATACTAAAATTGTGAAATCCAAATTTTAACTATAAAACATATGTCATGCATCATGAGACAACTATTGGAATGTAATAAACAAAATCAAATGACTCCTGTTATAGGATTATGGGGCAATACACCAACTTGTAACATGATTTGTGATGTTGTAGTACCTTAAAAAAATAAAAGTTGAAAAGTACAGGATAGAGGACAGATACTAGAAGACACTCGTAATAAATCATTTCTTTTATCTGCTTATGAACCTGGTGTTATAAATAATTTTGACATATTAAAATCATTGAGTAAGATTTATAATTTATTTTGAGTTCATTCTCCCATATAATTGGTACAATGTGTTAATTTTATATTTTCCTGCATTATAAAAATAATGGATATGTTTTACTTCAAAAATAAAATCCATGCAAAGTTTTATTATTAATATTTTGATGTGTTTGTGTGTATGTTTGTACATGTATGTGTAATTGAAGTTCAAATTCAGATTCTTACACATCCTATTGTACTGTAGGACACTATGGCATATAACTGTGAACCTATATACATAGAATATTTTTAATTTGGTCACTACTGCAAAATTTCTACATTGAAATACAGAAGTAATCACTGTAGGATAACTCCAAATGACCCACTTTTCTTTATTGATTCAAAAACCTCATTTCTCAGCACAGAAGAGGTCAGGTTAATTTTGAGTTGATATGAAGAAGTTATTTTGTGAACAAGGCAGTGATATTGAACTTTTTCTGTTAAGGAAAACAAAGTTTGTGAACTCTCTCACATAAGCTTGTTTTATTATTTGTGGGGAGATATGATGATTGACACAAGAGTTTTCCTGTGACAGATTATACATCTTCTACAATCATATTAAGAAAATAAAATACTAGCCGGGCGGTGGTGGCACACACCTTTAATCCCAGAACTCAGGAGACAGAGGCAGGCAGATCTCTGTGAGTTCGAGGCCAGCCTGGTCTACAAGAGCTAGTACCAGGACAGGAACCAAAAGCTACAGAGAAACCCATTACTGCAAGTGTATGTGTGTATAAACACAAACATGCATACATACACAGATATATATGCAGAAATACATATATGTGTAATTACCATCCTCTTTGAGGTTTCAATCCCCACATCTCTTCCATATGCTCCTTGAGATCAATCTGGAAGTGATGGATTTTCTAGCTAGATTCTTTGTACATGCCACATCCCTGTCAAATCACTGACAAGAAGTTATGAGTCAACATAAACTGAAAGCTCTGGTCAACCAAACTACCAGTGTATAACCATATGCATTGTTCTTTTTACAGGCAATTTCCTTCTAGCACTGTTTGCAGAAATGACTGGACTGCAGCAGTGGCACTGAAAGTACCCACCATTGCCTGGGTCAAGCAAATCAGGCAAAACCATCTATTAGCAGGGTGGGGATTTTCTTTTTCTCAAATTGTTTGAGACAAACATAGTCAAGGACTCATAAGGCATAGGAAACAGCTAGAACAGAAAATGAAAAGTAACAGACAAAAATCCTATGACCTTGAAATCATTTCTTTCTCATTTTTATGTTGAGATTATAATTTCTTGCTCCCCTTTTCTACCTCCAAGACCTCTCAAATATACCTCCTTAATCTTCTTCAAATTTATAGGCTCATTTTTTCCCTAATCTTGAGTGAAAATCTGTCTTTACACATAATTTTTAAATATAACTTGTGAATTTTGACGGGTTGTAGTTTTTTGTGGTATCCTCTAATTGTTGTAAGTATAAGTTTAGTAGATGGTGTGTAAAGACTATGCTAATCTCTGAGTATAAAGACAAAGGCTTATAGATTGTTGACAGGGTTATTTTGGTTGAGTAACATTATGGTTTATTTTCTAAAGAAAAATGGTCCTTAGAAAATGGGAAGTCCACAATTTAGAAGAATAAAATTAAATATGTATCTATGATACTGCACATAAATTGATTTTAAATGGATTAAAGACCGAAACATTAAACTTTAAACACTGGAACTTCTAGGCAAAACTGGACAGCACACTACATAATAAAATTATAACAATGGATTTCTTGGATAAGATTTTATTTGCTCAAGAATTAAGATCAACAAGTGACAACTGAAATTTCATAAAACTAAAAACTTCTGTACAGCTAAAGAAACAATGGAGAAGTCATGATAGAAAAATCAGATACCATTTATATATCTGAAAGAAAAATATGTTCCAAAACATATATACAGCAAAAAATCCCTCAAAAACAAATAGTCTAAGTACAAATGCACCATTAGACAAATGATTCTCGAACCTCAAAAAATATAAAAATAAAAAAATATAAAAATATATAAAAATATAAAAGGGATAATTAAAGAAAATCTCAAAAGTTGATTATCATCCAGTTTAATTGGGGATATGAAAATTGAAAAGACTTTGAGATCTTATCTTACCAAAGTTAGAATGCAGTGATCTAACCAAGAACAGACAACACAGGGTAAAAGAGAACTCTTACAACAGCTACACTGGCAAGGAATTCAATAAGTAGCTTTTCACTCTCCCATGTATCCTCTAATTCCAACTCTTAGTTTTATTCTCAGATCTATAACATACCACCAGCTGCTGCCTCCCTTTCTCTCTACCTCCTTTCCCAACTAATCTCACAGATCTCCTCCAGACTTCCTCTAAAAAGCCATTGTTTTTACTCAGTCTTCAAATTCAATAGACACCAGCAGCCATAGTGGCTGGGAATCAGGCAGATAATCTACATTCTCCCTCATATCTCCTAATTCAAATACCCTGGTCTTAACTGTAGTTTTGTACCAGACTGTTGGACAGGGCGAGGGCTGCTTGTTGGTTCCAGCTGCTTAGTCCCAAAATAATCCCACAGAAACTATATTAGTTAAATTAGTGCTTGGCCCATTAGCTCATTTTTTGCTAACTCTTACACATTAATTTAAAATATTTCTATTAATCTGTGCATCGACATGTGTTTGTGTCTTATTTGCTAGATTTCTGGTGTCTTGCCTCCAGTGGGGCTACATGACTTCTCTCTGAATCTGCCCCTCCTTCTCCTAACATTTAGTATAGCTTTTCCTGTCTACCTAAACTCTGCCCTGCTATATGTCCAAAGCAGTTTCCTTATTCATTAATGGTAATCACAGCATACAGAGGGAGATCCCACATCATCTCCCCTTTTCTGTTTAAATAAAAAAGGAAGTTTTTAACTTTAACATAGTACACACAAAAAAATAGGTATCAAGTGCGAATTACAGTTATAATATTTATATTTACTTCAACTTTTATAATAACTAAGGAAAACTATAATTAAACTTGCTATTATTTAACTTCAGCAAAGACTCAAGAAGGATTTATATTACCTAAATAAACAGAAAGTGCATTGTAAGCAACTTTCAAAACTCTAGAATTTACAGAGGAATCTCACTGCCTGCTCAGTCACCCAAAGTTCTTCTGTACCATTGGGACATTCATCTTCAGTCTACAGGCCATAGAATCCAGCATAATTTTCCATGAAGCAGAAAATTTCAAAGAGAGTTCTTACTATATTGGCAGTTTGTCAGTCACTTTCTTTTGTGTCCTTCAGAATTTATGGGGGACTTTTTCATGAAGCAGGAACCCCTAAGGATTATCTTATCTTCTTTAGGCAGCTTTAGCAGTCATATCTTTGTGGGACCTGCTTGTCCAGTTTTTCAAGTAGTCCAGGAAAAAGCAGTTTTTTGCCCAAATGGCTAACCAGCTCAATAAGGAGCCTCTTCAAGCCCATCTTCTTTTTGAAGTAGATTGGCCCTGCCAGGAGCAGATGTGTCTCAGTGTAATTAAAAGTCCTAAATTCTTAAAACATTTTAAATGCTATATTATGTTCATCTTTGAAAGATTTGAAGAATGTCTATCAATCTGAAATATATCTCTGTACATCTAGAAAAATCTAACTAACATGACTGCAAGCTGGACTATTACAGTTGATTATCTATTAACCTATATTTCTTAATTATAAATTATAATTTTAAAATGAACTACACAAACACAATACCTTAATCAAGAACAGAAATATACATATACACAGTATAACAAATCTTAAAAACAAATCAATAACAATCAGGAAAATATGCTGCCACTGAAGCCCTCCAAAATTATTGATGTGTGCTCTAAAAAAATGAAATAAAGCTGAAGCAAATGATAATAATTTCTAAATAGCTACTATGAATATGATCAAATTACCTAAACAGTATTTAAATAAATTCAATAGTGAGATCTATGAAAACACAAAGTAATGGTGAAATGAAATGAAGAAAAAAGTTAAAGATGTAAAAGTAGAAATAGAATTTCTAAAACAACCCAAAGGATAATAAAATTGGAAATGAAAAATTGAAGAACTCAAATTGGAACCTCAAAGTAAGCCTCAGCAACAGAATACATGAGATGAAAAAAATGATCTCACGTATTGAAGACATAACAGAAAAAAAGGGATACCTCCATCAAATAAAAGAGAATATTGCAATTTTAGACATCATGTATCAAATACAAAGGCATTAAAGTTCATAAAAGAAAATCTACTAAAGTTAAAATGATGTAATGCACTTCCAAACTGAAAGCTGCTGCCTTCACCACTCTACTCTCACAAATAGGAAGGCCATCAATACAAAAATTAACAAAGAAATAGTGAAGATAAATGACATCATAAATTAAATGGACCTAGAAGAATTTATAGAACATTTCACCCAAGCACACGATAAAAAAAAAAATCTTCTCCTCATGCAACTTTTTCCAAAATTGACTACTAATTAGATAGAAAGCAAGTCTCAACAGATATAAAGAAATTGAAATAAACACTATATCCTACATACTATTTGACCACGACAAATTGAACGATGATATCATCAATTACAGCATTAACAGAAAGATTAAAGAGACATAAAAACCGAATAACTAACTAATAAATGAAAAAAAATAGTCAAGATAAAAATTAAGAATAAAGGGCGTCAATCACTAATGACCCTATCCTATAGCAATACTGACGAATATCTTGCATATCCCCATAGAACCTTCATCTGGTGATGGATGCAGATAGAGAAAGAGACCCACACTGGAGCACTGGACTGAGCTCCCAAGGTCCCAATGAGGAGCAGAAGGAGGGAGAACATGAACAAGGAAGTCAGGACCATGAGGGGTGCACCCACCCACTGATTCACTGGGGCTGATCTATTGGGAGCTCACCAAGGCCAGCTGGACTGTGACTGAAAAAGCATGGGATAAAACTGGACTCTCTGAACATGGCGAACAATGAGGGCTGATGAGAAGCCAAGGACAATGGCACGGGGTTTTGATACTACTTCATCTTCTGGCTTTGTGGGAGCCTAGCCAGTTTGGATGTTCACCTTCCTTGACATAGACGGAGCGGGGAGGACCTTTGACTTCCCAAGGGGCAGGGAACCCTGACTGCTCTTTGGACTAGAGAGGGAGGCAGAGAGGAGTGGGGGGAGGGGGAGAGGAGTGGGAGGAGGGGGAGGGAAATGGGAGGCTGGGAGGAAGTGGAAACTTTTTTTTTCCTTTTCTCAATAAAAAAGAACAAACAAACAAAAGAGTCTCTCTAGCCTTCTACAGGAGTCCTATCAGATAGAGATTAAGTGTCAACACAGAAGCCTGTGGGGAGAGTTCAGATGCTAACTGCATCAGGGCTCGGATTCTGGCTGCAACAGGATTCTCCTTTGCTTTCTTAAGAGTCTCTTTAGACAATCCTATTATACTTTAGTTTCGGTTAAAAAAAATTAAGAATAAAATAAAATCTTTTATAATTGAATGAAAGCAAACAAACAATATACCCAAACTTATGAAATGATGAATATGGTTCTAAAAAGCAAGTTCACATTTCTAAGTGCCTTCATAAAAAAAATGGAGGGATCCCATATTAATAACTGAGCAGCACATCTGAAAGTTCTAGACGTAAAAGAAGAAATCATACAGAAAAGGAGTAGATGGCAAGAATAATTAAACTCTGAGCTAAAATAAATATGCATAATCAATAGAAATGGCTACAACAAACATAAAAATTTAAATAAAAACAAAAATCAATGAAATAAAAATTGTTTCTTTCATAAAAGCCATAAGACTGACAAACCCTTAGCCAAATTATACAAAAAATGAAGAGGGAAGATGTAAATAATAAAGATATAGGTGAAAAGTGGGACAGACACTGAGAAAAATTCAGAGACTCACAAGGACATAGTTTTAAAAAACTGTTCTAAACTGAATTAGAAAATCTAAAAGAAATGGATATTTTTTATTTATTTGTTTGTAGTTTTATTTTTTTATTGATTTTAATTGAGCTCTACATTTTTCTCTGCTCCCCTCCCTGCCTCTTGATCAACCCTCCCCAAATGTTTCCATTTTCTCGATTTATTCAGGATAATTAACTTGATCTTTATCCCCTATTAAAGACAAATCAAGATCAACTAAGCACTGTTCTGTAGAGACTAATGTTACATGAAGCATACCTCAACATAATAAAGGGAGGGTGAGTTGATGATCCAGTGATGTTAGTACAGAATTCTACAAGACTTAAAAATAACAATTAATTCAATACTCTATAAATTCTTCCACAAAAATAAAAACAGAAGGAGCAGTGACCAACTGCTTATGATATCACAGGCATACTTACTCTGATATCTATGTAGACAGCTAAGTATAAATATATAAACCACAAAAATATCCAACAAAGACAGAACTACAGACCAATATTTCTTATGAACCCAAACAGAAATACTCTTCATAAAACTCTTGCAAACCAAACTCAAGTACACATGAAAAAGATTATCCACCATGACCAAGTAGGTTTTTTTCACAGGGTTGCAGGGATATTTCAAAATTCATAAATTTATTAATGTAGTGCACTGTAAATTAGACTGAATGACAAAAGCCACACAATAATTTCATAAAACACAGAAATGCCTTTTGCAAAATCAAAACCCCCTTTATGATAAATGTCCTCAAAAGAAATGTTTACAAGAGACATCTCTCAATGTGCGAAAGGCAATTGTCACCAAGACCACAGCCAAAATCAAACTAAATGGAGAAAAACTCAAAGCATTTCCATTAAAATCAGGTAAAGGCAAGATTTTTTTCCATCTCTCAATACTTATTCAATGTAATATTTGAGAACTTATATGGAACAATAAGAAAAATGTAGGAGTCAAGGGGATACAAATTGGAAAGGAAGAAGCCAAAGTATATTTATTTGCAAATAAATTATTATTGTATACTTAAGTGACCATAAATCTTCTACCAGCTCCTACAGCTGATAAAACTTTCACCAGAGGGGCTGGATAGATGGCTCAGAGGTTAAGAGCATTGCCTGCTCTTCCAAAGGTCCTGAGTTCAATTCCCAGCAACCACATGGTGGCTCACAACCATCTGTAATGAGGTCTTATGCCCTCTTCTGGCCATTGGACATACAGACAGAATATTGTATACATAATAAATAAATAAATATTAAGAAAAAAAAACTTTCACCAGAGTCACAATAGAAAGTTAATATACAATAATCAGTGGTCACCCTTTATAAAGTTACAGATCACCTGAGAGATAATTAAGAGAAATAATGTATTTTGCAATAATATTAAAAATATTTTGGGGCATCAAAACTTTAAGACATTGAACGAAGAAACCACATAAATTGAAGAAAATATCGAAAGATGCATGTATCTCCTAATCTAATAAATTAGTAGGATTAAATAGTAAAAATTACATTTCTACTGAAACCAAGCTATAGATTTAATACATTCCACATCAAATTTCCAAAATAAATTTTCCAAAAGCTGAAAGGACAATTGTCAGCTTCACATGAAAATGCATAAAGCCCTGGATAGCTAGAACAACCCTGAATAATCAAGGAACAGGTAGAAGTGTTACCATCTCTGACCTCAAATTTCACTACTGAGCTCTAGTGTCAGAATGATACTGACACAAACAGAGACACATGTTGATCTGTGGGGTGGAATCGAAGACACAGAAATAAGTCACTACACACATATGGACAATTGTATTTTTTGATAAAAAAAAGCCAAAAATACACACTGAAATAAATATAACATCTTCAAGAAGTGGTTCTGGTCAAACTGGATTCCTGCATGTAGTAGAATTTAAAAAGATCCATTATTTTACCATACACAAAACCCAACTCCAAAATGATAAAAAACCAAAACATGAGTCCAAATACACTGAATTTGATAGAAGAGAAAGTAAGGAATAGCCTTGAAGTCATTGACACAGTTATAGAATTTCAGAACAAAACACTGAGAGCACAGGCACTAGAATAAAATAATAATGGGAATTCATGGATCTGAAAAGCTTCTAAATGCCAAAGTACACCATCATTCAGACAAAGCAGCAGGCCACAGAATTAAAAGTGATTTTTACCAACTACATATCTGACATATAAAATATACAAAGAACTCAAAAACTATTGGGACATCAAGAAAACAAATAATTCAATAATGGTTCTAGAAGAAAATCAACCTGAATGAGGTAAAGTGACTCACAAAGACAAATATATTATTCATATGTTTGTATGTGGATGTTAACTGCTAAGCCTTCAATAAAAAACTCCAATGTGTTAAATTGCATAGGACAGAAAATAGGTATATAATAAAGGTATAATAAAGGACTGTGGGGGAGATATAGCATCACCGAGGAAGGAGAAATAGAATAGATATATACTGTGATCAAGGGTTGGAGATAGAACAAGAGGATTAAATGGAGAGAGGAAGGGTAGAAGAGGGAATTAGTGAATATGAGATATAACAGCTAAAACTAAGGGTCTTTTGAGCTGTTGCATAGAAACCTAATATACTAGAAGGTTTTTAATACATATAAATGAAACTGCCAAATAACAAGAATGACAAGGGAAATCAAAAATAACTTATGATTACTATTATCAAAAATATTCTTACGATTACTACCCACAAATTGAGGATAAACTGTATTGCTAAAAACAGCAAATTTACGGATCACTGAATATGGAGAATTTGAAACAATGCCTATGCAGAACCTTAACACATACTAAGTAGTGTTCATGATACTAATAGTACTCTTAACTTCTGATCACTTCGAAAGATGAAAGGTAGACATTAACCCAACTACAAACTCTTCAAAATACAATGAGGACTTGTCTTTAAGATGTACTAGTACATTACTTGAAAAAACATCGTAGGACTAGTGAACCAATGACAGATTTAACTTAGTAACTACTCCATGAGATAGAACCCTGACCATACTTGCGTTGCTAAGACTGTGAAACAGGAGAGGTCAGCAATCTAGAAGAAAGCAAATTGCTACTATTCTGTGGAAGTAACATTGCAATAAAATTATTCCTAACAGCACTCTACTATGCTCATAGGTGACTGACTTGCTCCATCATCATCAGAGAAGCTTCCTCATTTAGTAGACAAGGAAAATACAGAGACCCACAGCTCAATAACTTGTGCAGAATGAGAGATCTTGGTACATTCAGTCCTAGTGAGTCCACTCAGAACTCAAGAGACACAGTTTAGGAGGAATCAGACTAACTTCTTTGAATATATGCGTGTGTGTCTCTCAGTGTTTGCACTGTTTCTGTGCTTTTCCTTTCTTGTTATTGCTGTTCTTCTATTGTTTGTTTCATCCTATTCCTATTTTTTGTATTGATTTATTTCATTGCTTTTATTTAGATTCCTGTTTGTTTACTAGTGGGAGAACAAAAGTCTATTGAAAAAGGAATTGGGGAGAATCTCATAGGACAGGAGGGAGGAGTGTAACATGAGAATATGATATCATCCGATTTCTTTTATTTTTTGTGTATGTGTGTAGGGGGTTATAATACATTGTGACAAAAGTGAATTTAAGTCATACTCTTTTTATTTTTCTTCTTTTTATTTTATCTTCTCTCATACAATAAAACCTGACTGCAGCCTCCCCTCTCTTCAGTTTAGCCCATCTACCCCCCCTCTTCCCCAGATCCACCACCTTTTTTTTTTTTTATTTCAGAAGTAAGATGCCTCACAAGGATATCAAGCCAGCATGGAATAACAAAATGCAATAAGGCTAGGCACAAACTATCATATTAAGGCTGCCTAACCGAAAAAGGTTATTTAAGAGTTGTTTTCTAAAACAGAAAATTTACAAATATGAATTTAAATAATATTTTCTTTATATTTGTCACTTGAAGTCTTTTATTCTATCTAAATTATGTTATTTATGAATAACTTCATTAGGGCATTTTCACTCACCAGTCTTAAATATAAACAAAAAACAGAAATAATTATTCAAATCAGAAGATATTAGAGCTACTTTCAAATATGTAAATGTGATATCATCATGTTTTGGAAAAATCTCCCCATCTAGTCTTTCTCTGTTTGTGTGTGAAATAGCTCTCTCTCTCTCTCTCTCTCTCTCTCTCTCTCTCTTTGGCTTTGCTTTCAAAAGATATTTTTAAATCCAGGGGAGCTAGGCTGGACTAGCCAACTGAGTCTTCAGAACAAGCTGCAGATAATACAAACCAAATGTGGGGCTACCACAATAGAGAAATTAATGTGATTTTTGTTGGGTAAGTTAGAGTTTGCATTGTCTCCTATAGTTTCTCAGAGCCTTTAATATGCTATATTTCTTAAGAATCTCCAAGAGGTGCAGAAATTATTGGGGTCACTGTGAAAGTTAATTACCTACAGAATTATTTCCTTTTGTCTTTATTGAGGTAGTACTCCTGGTGCAATCTCTATTGGGGAGGAATTAAACAGAGAAGTGCAGGATGAATGAACTCAATTGGGTTATTCTACCTTCAGTTCAAGGGTCTTAGCTGTTTGGCTTGTTCTTTGAGGACAAGTATCAAGGTGAGTCATACTGAGATAGGTAATAAGATTGGAAAAGTTAGGAGAGTAGTGTCCCTTATCTTGATGTCTAGTCAAAGTCTTTTGCCAGATAATGGGATACAAACTCCAGAAAAAGTAGTTTACCCTAAAGGATGCCAACATAGATATTTCTTTTATATATAGATAATTGTAAGATGAATGTTCTCTGTGGGAGAATGCTCTTTAACATGGAAAAGATTTTTCACTTGTATTGGGTTAATAAAATTCTGATTGGCTGGTAGCCATACAGAAAATATAGGTGGAGCAACTATGCTAGGAGAATTATGGGAAGAGGGAAAGACTGAGAAGCTGTCAGCAGCCAGACACAGAGGAAACAAGATGAGAATACCTCATTGAGAAAAGGTACCAAGCCCCATGGCTAAACATATATAAGAAATATGGGTTAATTTAAGCTTTTAATGTGTTAATTTAAGCTATGTAATAATAAATCTGAGCTAATAAACCAAATGGTTTATAATTAATATAAGCCTCTGTAAGTTTCTTTAGACTGAATGGCTGTGGGACCTGGCAAGACAAAAACTTCTACTAGTGATCTGACAGGGAAAACGGAAGCGAGGGCTCTTTTGTGTGTTGGGGGCATGAAAATACAGCAAAGGTATGAGGAGGGGAATGGAGAACAGAAGGACAAGAGTATTCTGGTAGGGAAAATGGAAAAGAGTGTACCCTTTAAAAAGGAGAGAGTAGGTTAATACAAAAGAAGGGGAGGGGATAAAACAGCAATAAAGATGCTGAAAATTCACAAAGAATTATATTATTAAGTATTAGTCTAAACAATCTATTTTATATCAACTCTCTATGTAAGTATACTTTTACAACTAAATGAATTTTTCTTATTTTGGCCTGAAGGTGCTTCCTCTAAAAGCCAAAGACCACCTGACAGAAAGTCCAATGCCCAACATGGGAAGTCCTCTTTTCAGTTGTTGTCTAGGGCTGTCCAAGAGACTCCTAAAACAAAAAGCCTATTGCTGCTCTGGGGAGCCCATGGTTGCTCCCCAGTGAGGGAAGGAAAGTTACTCTTGATAAAGAAACTATTCACTTAAGAAAAAGAGCCAGATACACCCTGAATTTGGACGGACTTGAGTACCCCCTTCATAGGACAAAGCATGCATCCAAAGAAGAAAAACAAGCCCTACCTAGTTATGACATCTACAAGCCATATCAATGACCAGCATGGTACCAGCCCCATGATGTGCACTAGAAGTGTGCACATGGGGAAAACAAACACAGCTCTCTAACTGGACTAAAGACCAATTCAACAAAAAGTTAACCATTCCTGATACTGGAAACATATTTAATTACTCAGCACTAATAAACTAATGGTTTTTGAAAGGGAATCAACATTTTTAAAACTTACTTTTACCTGTCTGGTCTGAATGAGTCCAATCTCATACTTAATTCTTTCACTTGACACTAGGGTTAATGAATGTGCTTAAAATTACATCCAGCTGCTGATAGGAAGTTTAGAATGTTAGGTATCTGACATTGCTTTAAACATTCACAATCTAAAAAAAAAAAAAAAAAAAAAAAAAAAAAAAAAAAAAACAGTGACAATAAAGAAGCTGTTTCTCAAAAAAGATAGTCAATGTTCAGAGGATGTCAGAACTTTAAAAATGTCCTTGGTTGAGATTCAGATGACTCTTCCATCCTTGCTGTCATTGAATTTCCAAGCACTGTGGACTTTATTGGGTCATCTTGTATTGGCATTCCAATTGTATTTTAATAAATAAAGCTTTCCTGAAGACCTGAGAGTGAAACAGTCTCACTGGTCAGCTTTACAGACCAGGAAATGGTACCATACTTCTTTAATCCTAGTAACCACAATGACATAGAACTTTAGTCCCAGTTGTTAGGAGGAAACAGCTCTCACTCAGTCTCATTCTGAGTTCCTAGAGGCAAAATCACTATTTCAGACTGAGGTCTAGCTAAAGCCAGTGGCTGGCTGCTTTGCCTTTTGGGTCTTTAGGTTGAACCCTAATTTCTCTCTCTGAGTTTTTATTAATTGTGCTTTATCACCTGGTCCAAGCATCTTGCCCAAAGCATCTTGTTGAACGTTTTTTGATTGTTATTCCCAGTTCAATCGGTTTAGTACATTAACTAAGACAATGGACCAAAGTAACTTGCACAAATGAAAAATGTGTAGTTCTCAGATCTAAAGATCCCCACCACACTGCTATTTCTCTGTAAAAAGGCAGGTGGCCCTGCTCTAACCTTACAGTCCTTGCAGTTCACTTTATAAAGAAATATCTGCACCTCCTCAAAATGTTTATACAGTTTTACAAGGTATAAAGTAGTTTTTCAGAAGAATTTGCTACTATTTTATACATTGTTGTCTTACTAATACATTTTAAGAGTATGACTGCTTATATTTTTTGTCATTTTCCACAGTCAATTTGGACATACAGTGACAAAGATTTGAGATGAAGCACTAATTTACATGTGTATATTTTACTTCACCTTATACAACGTTTCTATAATCAAAGTAAAGTATCCAATTTTCTAGGAGTATGAGTCAACCCTGAGACCATATGACAGCATACCCTAGATAATCTTCTATTAGTCAATACAGGTGGTTACATATGACTACTTTCCTCAAGAAAGGGGTGGAGTCTCATTTTACTAGATAAGATGCTTGCCCTATAAACATACTTTCTTCCCTGTTGGTAATGCTTCTGCCAGAACCTGTCATACAGAAAACATAAATTCATTATCTAATATTTTATGCAGCAATGTTATGGTCGAGGAACTTCTTTCATTGCAAAGAATATGTAGTGACAGGCCAGTTGGTATTCTTACAGCGCAACCAGGCTTCACTTGAAACAAGTTATATTCAGAACAGCAATACGATGTGGAGCTAGTTGCTGATGTCTTTCCAGAGCTTTTAGAATTTACAAAGAAAATATTAGATAATGAATTTATGTACTATATATATTATAAAATGCAGACTATATACAAATATTTATACAAATCTATATATGTATATACACAAACATGTTATATATATTAAGTACATCCATATGTGCATAAAAGTATTATATATAATACTAAATTAATGCATAACAATAAATAAGCATGGTACAATTATTGAATACTAAGCCATAATATGCCTATATTGCTCGAATAAATTCCAACATTATTAAAACAATTAAAAACAAATGAAACTAAATATTACATATGAAATTGCAGAGAAAATTAAGCTGATAGATTACAAAAAACAAAACCAAAAAAATTTAAATTGTTTAAATACTGTAGCTACCTACCCACAAACCCTAAAGCAAATTATTAATTTCAGGGGTAGATTTAGGGCTTTGAAAAAAATAGCACAAAATCTTATGAAATTTGGAGTGTCTAGAAATGGCTGTTTAATCCAGTTTGGCCTCCAGATTTTCATGATCTCCAGATCTTCTTGTCTCAGTTTCTTGGATGCTGAGAACATAGTGTGGATAATAGCATATGGTTTATATTGGGATCTTTACAGTTTTTTTTTTAAATAGAGCACTCATATAGTGAGTAGAAGGATATAAAAATTCACAAGATCATCAGAATTTTCTGAATTGTCACTCAATGCAGATAACTTTCAATATATGTGGATTTTTTTGTTTAGAGCACTCAATTCCATATACAAATGAAAGACAGTTCTGTTAAGTTATAACAAATAAGGACTGAAAGTAAGTGAAATAACATTTTAAACATTCCCCTTTTAATGAAATTATATATATATATATATATATATATATATATATATATATATATATATATATACAATATATCCTGATTACAAACTTGATTCTTCATTCCCAGTGAGTTGTACAGATGTTGTTTTCTGCAATAAGCCTTAGCCTTGCTATCAGTTTGTAGAGAGGAACTCTTAGTTGACACAATATTCCAGGTGGTTTGGGAATTCCAATGGGATCCTTTTGGTCAACACTTCAGTTAGAAATAACCCATTCCCAGTTCTGGGTGTTTCATTTTATTACAGGAGGTATCCAGTTGGGAATTTATCTTCTTTATTATTTAGTAGTTTTATTTAGATCACCTTTTTATATGAATGCATTTTAGGAAGCTTCTACTGTATTGTTTTCTTACTACTCTGCAGATGGCACTAAATTTTAGCTGTCCCAACGTTCCCTCAATCACCCTCCTCTTCACTCACCTTAGCCACATGATACTCTTGTTATAGTCCCCCTCATCTAATTATTAAAACTATTGTATTGCTGTTTTCCAGGAAGAGCTACCAGTTCCCTATATAACCTTCTTCTATACCTAAGCCCTATGGTTAAATATTTTGTGAAGGATTATCATTGATTTAATAGTTAATATTGACATATAATTGAATACATACAATATTTGTATGTTAAGGTTGTGGATACTTTACTCTGTATGATTTTTCCAGTTCTATTAATTAACCAGTGAATGACATAATTTCACTTTTAAAGCTAAGTAATGCTTCATTGTGTAAGTGCATCACATTTTCTTTATCCATTCCTCTGTTAAAGGACAATGAAGTTGTTTCTAGTTCCTGGCTATTTTGAATAACTGAGAAATGAACACTGTTGAACAATTGTCTCTGAAGTAGGTTGAAGCATTCTTTCAGGATATATCCAAGAGTGTTTCACACAGATCTTGAGGAAGATGTATTTCCAGCTTTCTGAGGAATGTCCATGCTGATTTCTACAGTGGTTATACAAGTTTGGAGTTCCATCATCAGTATAATGTCATATCCTTACCAGCATGGCTAGCATTTGTTTTATTGATCTTGGTCACTCTTTCTAGTGTAAGATGAAATCTCAAGATGGTTTTTATTTGAGTTTTCCTGATGAGTACGGATGCTGAAAAAGTTTTAAGCATTTCTCAATCATTTGTGTTCCCTTTTAGAGAACTCTATGTTAAGACCTGTATCCCGTTTTCAATTGGGCTACTTCTTTTCTTGATGTCCATATTTTGTTTCTTTGTTTGTTTGTTTTATAATTTACATACTAGCCATCTCTTCGAAGTTTAGTTAGTAAAAATCTTTTTCCATACTAGTTTCCTGCTTTGTCAGAGTAATGGTGTCCTTTGCCATATAGAAACCTCTCATTTATATGAGGTTCCATTTATTAATTGCTGTTCTTTCTGTCTGTACTATTGGTGTTCTGTTCAGAAACTTACACCCATGTCTAGGGTTCAAGGATTTTATGTGATTTATCTTCTGTCAGAGTCACTGTATCTCTTCTTATGTTGTGTTTTTGATCCATTTGTACTTGAAATCCTGCAGGAAGATTAGAATGGATCTATGTGAATTCTTCAAAATGCATCCATCTATTTAACTAGCATCATTTGTTGAAGCTTCTGTCTTTATTATAGTGTGTATTTCTGACTTCTTTACTCAAAATCAGGTAGCCATATATGTATATGGCTTTCCATTTGAAATTTTAAATTGATTCCATAGATCAATGTATCTATTTTTGCACAAATAGCATGATGTCTATTTTGCTGAAACTCTTTAGGACCATTTGAATCTGGTGATCATGATGTCTCTAGTAACACTTTTATTATTTAGGTTTGCTTTAGAAATTCCTTTTGTTGTTGTTTTTCCATGTAAAGCTGAAAATTCTTCTTTCAAGATCTGTTTAGAATTGTGTTGAAACTTTGTTGGAAGTTGCATTGAATGTGTACATTACTTTTGGAAAGATGGCCATTTTATTACACAATTAATGTGGCAAATATATATATATATGTGTGTGTGTGTGTGTGTGTGTGTCTGTGTGTGTAAAACTCCTGATCCATGAGCATTGAAAATATTTCTATCTTAAAGTAGCTTCTTCAGTTTTATTCTTTAGTGTTTTAAAGTTTTTTTTTTTTAGTTATACAAGTCTTTCACTTGTTTGGTTAGTTACACTAGGATATTTTTTATTATTTGAGGCTACTATGAAAACCTTTTTCCCCTGATTATTTTTAGTCCATTTGTCACATGTATATAGCAGGCTTACCTACTGAGAAATAATATTTATTGTTTGGTAAAATGTTTTTGAACATTATAAAAAATTATAAACCAAATGTACATAAGAAATATTCATAAAGAATATTTCTTATGTACATTTGGTTTATAATGTCATTTAGTGTCAACATTTTTCTGTTTAGTTTTTGTTTAGATAACCTGTCTTTTGGCAAATGTGGGTTATTGAAATCTTCTATTATCAGTGTGTAAGAGTAAATTGAAGCTGTTTCAGAAATACATTTTGAAGTTATAATTTTAAAACTTTTCTGTTCTATTTATTCAATTATCAGTGCAGCACATTCAATGATCATCGTATAATTCCTTTTACATTGTTAAGTTATATGAAGAGACTTTATAGAAGAAAAATCAACAAAGCAATCCTTCCTACACCACCTTAAATATAGTGCCTCTTACAGTTCCTGCAACTTCACCTTAGATCTATGACATCGTAGGTATTTATCAGAAAATGCCTTATTATATTCTCACTGAAACTGAAACTTGCTGAGACATGTCACCCATTCTGTGGGTACCAGGCATGTTCTGATTAACATGATACATTAACTTGATACACTTAGGCAAATACTCATATATAAAATAAAATATATTTGGAATGTTAAAAAAGTCTATTAGTAAACTCAGTAATTAAACACTAATCTTTAGCATATGGTGCACATATACCATATAGATAGACTTAAAATAAATATTTCTTGCTGGGCGGTGGTGGTACATGCCTTTAGTTCCAGCACTCAGGAGGCAGAGGCAGGAAGATCTCCGTGAGCTTGAGACCAGCCTGGTCTACAAGAGCTAGTTCCAGGACAGGCTTCAAAGCTACAGAGAAACCCTGTCTCGGAAAAAAAAAAGACAAAAAACAACAAAAAAGAATGATACTTACTATAGAATCATGTCCAGTTACAGTAATTTTAAAGAACAGGTATTGCACAAAAGGAAAGCCCAGAAGAAAAGAAACACTTCTTTATTCCTGGAAGGAAATGGCAAAGATGTACCTCTCTTGGACCTTATGCAAATGTATCAGTAAAGAAAGTGTTAAGATAGTTGTAATGGTTAACACTAGTTCAACTTGCCATAATCTAGAAGCACCTGAGATAGTAGTCCTAAAGAGGAATTTTCTAAATTGGGTTGATTGTGAGCATGTTTGTAATGGATTATTTTGTTTAAACTAAAATATTTTGGAAGACTCAACCCAATATGGATTATGCCATTCCTTACGTTTGAATCTTGAACTGTACAAAATTGGAGAAAGTGAAATAAATGTATATTTATACATTTATTTATTGTCTCTCTTCTGGTGACTGTGGATGTGACAAGATGTTTTAATTAGATGCAGTAATAGACTCAAACTTGGAATCCTAAGAAAAATACATCCCTTCTTCCTTAGGTTTGGTTTTGCCTCCCTTGGGATGCTTCATTACATATAAAAAGAAACAATACATGTAGTAGTGGCACATATCTTTAATCCCAGCACCCAAGAAGCAGAGGCAGGCAAACCTCTGTGAGTTTGAGACCATTCTGGTCTACAGAATGAGTTCCAGGATAGCTAAGGCTACACTGAGAAACCCTGTCTCCTAAAACATAAATAAATAAATAAATAAATAAATAAATATTAGATAAATGAAACATGTACCAAAAATTGTTGAAATCAATAAATCTGTTGCTGTTGTAAATTTTTGTTATAGTGCTAATGTTACTTGAACAATTTTATTACTTGAATATGAATGGGTTTGGAATTTTGTGGAGGAGAAACTGTTGAATGCTATTGGCAGAGAATAGTAAACTATTCTCATGAGAGCCTGGAAGATCAGAATGCTAAGGGATGATAAGAAAGTAGAAACAGAGCTAGTGTTTTAGAAGTAAATAGGGTTAGGGAAAAGTTTTGGTTACATTTGCCTAGAAATTGCGGTTATTCTGTCCATGTCATAAGAATCTAGATGAGGCTAAATTGATGAATTTTCAGCTAAATTCTGTACAAATGACATTTTTTGGAAATTCCTGTTGTCAGAAAAACTAACATTTTGTCCTTAACTTATAACGATCTTAATAATGCACAATGAGACCTGTACACTCAATCAGCTTACTATTGTATGCTCAACTTGTTTAAATTTAAATTGCCCTAAAGAACAAGTGTAGTCAATACTCCTTACCTTGGAGTCTACATGGATTCAGCTTTCACAAACTAATCTGTGTGAATAGTTTTAATGTTAAACTATATTCCCTTTTCATTGTTGTGACTTTTTCAGGGCCACAATTACCAACAATGTATATGTGTGACTAAGATGTGGTTATTAGAGATAATATCAGCATCAGAATGCTGTAGCATTGAAAGCAAACTTGAACACAAATGACTCAACAGATTTTGAAAGTAATGCTGATATAGGCTGATATCATTTGTTTATTGTTTTGATGCTATTCAGTAGAAAAATACCATCTTTTTTGCAAAAAAAAAGTCTGTTAAAAATTCATTAAGACAAAAACTTTCTATGATGTTCTCATATCATATTATTTATGTTGTTCAATGAAGAGAGAATCTATTCCTTTGTCTGAGAAAGAATATTTTAGAATACATCATTTTCACTCTTGGCTTATATAGCTCCAAGTGTCAGCTGTTTTCTCAAACTTGAGTGCCTATAAAACTCACAAGATTACTGTTTCCAGAATATTATGTTAGGGAGCAAACGGTCTTATGCCAAGGATTAAGAATTGGGGAATCAGTCAATCTTGTCTATTTCCTCTGTCCAGGTGAATCTATGTATGTTTTTCTTAGGGTACACCTTGTTACTTAACTTCTCTAGGATTATCTTTTGCTTTATAGCTCATATCCACTTATGAGTGATTATGTACCACGTTCATCTTCCTGGGTCTGGGTTAAGTCATTTAGGATTTTTTTTTTCTAGTTCCATCCATTTGCTTGCAAATTTCAAGATGTCATTGTTTTTTTTTTTTTCTGCTGAACAGTACTCCAATGTGTAAATCTGCCACATTTTCTTTATCCATTCTTTGGTGGAGGGGCATCTAGGTTGTTTCCATGTTCTGGCTGTTAAAAATAATGCTGCTATGAACATAGTTGAACAAATGTCCTTGTAGCATTTTTGGGGTATATCCCCAAATAGGGAACATGGGGTGGGGGAAGAAAAGAGGAAGAGGAGGAGAAAAATAGAGTGGGGAGGAGAACTTGAGGGGATGGAATAGTCAAAATGGAGGAAGAACAGAGATGGGAGAAAAGAAAGAGATATTTTGATTGAGGTTGCCATTATGGGGCTAGCAAGAAACCTGGCACTAGAGAAATTCCCAGGAATCTACAAGGATGACTCTAGCTAAAGACCTTAGCAATAGAGAAGAGGTGGCAAAACTGGTCTTGCCCTATAGTTAGATTGATGACTATCTTAAGTGTCACTATAGAACCTTCATCCAGCAACTGATTGAAACAGAGGCAGAGACATGCAGAGCATGTCTGAGCACTGGGCTGAGCACCCAAAATCCAGTTGAAGAGTAGGAGGAGTGAGAATATAAACAAAGAGATCAAGATCATGATGGGGACACCTACTGAAATAGTTTGACTGAGTTAATGGGAGCTCACCAACTCCAGCCAGACAGGGAAAGTAACCAGCACAGGTCCAAACTAGTTCCTTTGAATGTGGGTGTTATATGGCTGGGGCAGTCTGTGGGGCCACTGGCAGTGGCACCAGAATTTATCCCTACTTCTTGTACTGCCTTTTGGGAAACCTGTTCTCTTTGGATGAATACCTTATTCAGCCTAGATATAGTAGGGAGGGACTTAGACCTTCCCCAAAGTAATGTGCCTTACCCTCTCTGGAAGTGGATCAGGGGTGGGAATTCAGGTACCTGGATGGAATGGGAGGAGGGGATGGAGTGGCAACTGAGATTGGTATGTAGAATGAAAGAAAGTAGTTTGTTTTCTTTTTAAAAAAATAAAATAAATTAAATTTAAAAAAAATGGGGAATCACCAGGAAAAATAACATCAAAACAAAACCATAATCCAGCAAGGAAAAATCAAATCACACAGATCTTTGGCCATTATCTAGGGCTTCTGAAGTAAATTTCTTTGCTCAGACACCTGAATCAGTTTCTGACTTAAACTAGGTCAGTTCCTCTCTGTAGCAGATGTTTTGTTTGCAAGATATTTTTGATATCTTCTGTACTCTGAAGTATCTATTACAATGGAGTTCTCATCTTTATGGCTTCAAGGATGGATTCCCAGAATCACTGTGTCTAACTCTGGCACAAAATAGTCCATGTAGGTTGCTTTCCATGATCCCTTCTTTGCTCTTGACTATCTGCTTACACTGCTATCTTGGGTCTTGCTCAGCAATGGACTGTTTAATCTGGGAAGTCCTCCAAAAAAAAAGTTTTTTCTCCTCTATGATGTGCTTCCTCACGGCAAAATACACTTAGTATATTCCATTTATTTCAGGCCTACCAAGAATTTGTAAGGGGAATAATGTGCACTATATATAAGCAGTAACTCTCTTTCTCTAAATAATTCAAACATCTCTTTGTTAATTACTTGATGTACTTAAAAGAAAAAGTAATGACTACAATCTTAGTTGTTTGGAAACACAATTTATTATCTTAATTCTATAACAAGAATCTTCAGTTCTTGGGATGACAGTATTTGCTTTGCCTAGCTTTCAGCAGCCTTTGGCTCCCCTGTTTCTCTATCTTCAAACCATTACTTATCCTGTGTCTCCTTTCTCTTTTTCAAGGGCAGTAGCATGATGTTCATTACCATCATTGACTTATGAAGGTCTTCCGTCTCCATACTTTTCTGATCTTTTTAATTCTAGGCTTTTATAAAGACTATTGAAATTTTGTTAGGACTTCTCAAATAATAAAGAAGTTGTCTTCTTATCTCATCATCTGTAATAACGTCAGCAAATTCATTAATATAATATATGTAGAGGTTTGAAGGATTAAGACATGGTCATTTCGTAGAAAGTATTCTTCAGTTTTCTCTCTTAGGTAAGAAAGTAGGATCATTTCATTTAATGACGAGATTGTGTCTTAGTTTATTGGCTTGCATTTTCTATATAGTATTTAAAGGAACTTCAACAGCTACCACAGATATCTGAGGAAATCAGAAGCTGCTCTGAACAACAATTTAGCACATTTAGTATGTTTCAAGGGATAAAGATGTTTATTTTACCCCCATAAACAATGTAGTGTTATTTTCATCCTAAGACCATGGAATTTATTGACTTCTATAAGAAAGTAATGTCAGCATTCAATGTCACTTTTCTTCAAGTGTCTCTTATCCAGTTGTGGGCTAACACTCTGTATCTGGCTTCCTCTGGAATTGTTAATTTTCCTCTTTTCACTTTACTATTGTGTAACATACTCAACTTTCTGAATTGACATCTATAAAACTCCACTCAAACCAAGTATTTCACATTTTGAATTGTAGCTGAGAATCTATATCTCCTACTTCAAGGCCTATCATATTTAGTGTTTCTCAAGTTCTTTTCTTTCTTCTTTATTGTCAACTCAAAACGATAAGATATACAACTTTCCGTTGACCTTCTAAAAAACTATTCTGTCTTTCAAAGTAAAGTTCAGCATAGGTTATCAGGGAATTTAATGAACAAACCTTTAGACATACTGAATAAAATTCCTTTAAAAGGCTAGATACGCATCATTAAGCAATCGGATAAAGAGAAAGTTACAAAATATTCACAGTTGATTATTTCTCAATTTATAGATGGAAAATAATGCTAAAATAAGTAAACTCTGCTACGCTTTTAATAATTATGACCAGGAAATCTCAAAGAGAATTGAAACATTGCTGAATATTGAGAATATTTAAGAAGAGGGGAAGTTACAATGGCTTCTCTCTGTAGAGCTCTACAGGGAGAGATTATTCAGCTGTCTACTGCAATGGAAGATGTTCATAACTAATGATAAAGACACTATTGGAAACTTAATTCTGTCAACCACAATGAATAGATTCAGTAATTTTAATTTTTATTAAATATTAGTATTTTAATGCTTTCAAAACTTCTAAAATAGAGAAATAATTAGTGTAGTTCTTTAAAATTTCAACTTGTATATTATAGTGATATTACTTGACAAATAGTAAATACTTGTTTCAAATGGACTTTAGAAAGAAGGACTCAAAAATAAAAAAAAAATCCTTTTTTCTTCATTCCATTTAGTTTTAGCATATTGGTATTTTAATTAAAATAGTAGTACAAAAATATCTTAAAAGTTCTTGCAGGTTTATTTCTCAAGGAATAACCACTGTAGCACCTACAGAATTTCAAATGATATAAAGAGATTTATTTTGTTCAAGATGACAATTAACAACTAAAAAGCCATTCACATCACACCTGTTACTTGGATTCTCTGGAGGAACAAAATCAACAAAATTAATATATATTATAAAATGATTTGTTTGATTTCCTTGTGTGGTATGATCCTTTTTAGACTGATAATGATTGTCTTCACATTGAAGAGTCTGAGAAGTTTACAATGATGGGTACCTCTGTGGTCCCAATAGGGCCCTGAACTTCTACATGATTCTTGGAAAGTCTTTGCTATTCAGGCAGTGCTGAACAGACTGGGTTTTGTTATCAATGAAATATGGCAGTCTCAGAGTAGATAAAATTGTGAGTAGGGTAGATGAACTTATCAATGAGATATAAAGGCAAAGAGGATTTCCTTATATCTTAGAGGCCCCTCACATTTAAGAGGGGTCTTCCCATTTCAAGTGTATCATTTAATAACAATTCTCATAGTTGTGACCACGGGCTTATTTCAAGGAGGTTCTAAATAATGTTATTTTGACAATCAATGCTAACTATTAACCTAGATCTCTCTACTTTTGAAAAATGTTACAAAGAGCTTATATATATAATGTTTCTGAATATTTTATAGTTAGGATAAACAAACAAAAAGTTCTCAAAAGTGAACCATAAGTAGAAATTAACTGGTAAGACTTTATGAAAATAATTTCAAAATGAATGAAATCTTCATATGTGACATGTTGTTGCTGTCACATTTTTTTTTGCTTTGCAATTCTGTTGGTAACTCTAGATTATTATTCTTTTGTGCAATGAACCCTTTCTTCAAATTGATTTTTAAATTTTATTTTGTTATCATGAAAGGAAACCCTGACAGATTTTTAACTTTTCTTTTTTGATATTATTTGAATTCCATATCCATGTGCAAACATTTACACATGTGTTTGCATACAAACTTTTAAAAATAAGAATATAAGTGACAAACTGAATAAAACAAGTTGGCATAACTTTTTAAATAGGGAAATAGAGATATCACATGTCAACTGACAATGGATTCATCTAAAGATGCAATCTGAGATGCCATACACAGATTCCCTACCACACTAATGAAATGTAAAGCTCAATGACTCTACAAGTGTATCTTGCCTTTCAAGTTTTAGTTCGGAAGACATAACACTTTGAGAACTATAATTTGAGTTCAACATGATTTAACACATGATTTAAAGCCTACTATATGTATACTTGTAGACAAAATTATATTTAGTCATATAACCATCTGTGCTTATTCAGGTCATTTAAGAAGAAATATCCAGTAAATGTACTCTACAATTCAGCCTTAAGGATCACAACAACTATATTTTGAATCCTTGGGAAGCTCTGCATGTGAACCAAAAAGACATCTTGAAGTAAAATGCACCTTTGGTCATTAGGCAGTGTAACATCCTCAACCACTGCTATTTTTTGTAGAAACTCTAATTTCATATTAGCTTTCTTTGTACATAGAATGTGAACCTCCGATTGTGTGTTAGAAACCCTTATAATGAAGGTCTTTCTGATTTATCTTTATTATTGAAATTATTCAGGTGTCATTTAGATATTTTAAACAATTTTCTTACAGGAAACAATGAAATAATATAAATCTTTAGTAAACTCTGGTTCTAGAGAAAACTAGTTTACTTCGTCTTAAGAGTCAAAATTCACAAAAATATCTTTCTACCTTTCAAAGAAATTCACACATTTTATGTCTCATGTCCTGTGTTCTACTTTTTCAACAATCCCTCCAAAAACAGTTTCAGGATGTTAGAAAAATATTGAACTCTTATTCTCTTAAATTCCTCCATCCAATTTGAGGTTTTATGAAAGAAGGGCCTTCAATATCTCTCTTTTTGATATGATTCATTATTCTTTATTGCAGTTCTACTGTTCACACAAAACTGTCAAATTCTGCTCACTCCTTCAGGACTGTGGCAGCAGAGACACACATTATAATACTGGAAAATGTGACGATTGGAGCTATGAGGCCCACTACACCCCCAAACTCATCAGTTCCCTGCCACCTCGGAGGAACTCTGAACCACAGACTGTACCTTCACACAGCAGACAAAGAGGTGAGTGATCAGTCAACTACTCTCTAGACCCTTAGTATGGGGGGGGAACCCTGGGCACCTCCTCCACCTTCCCCAGCTTCACTAGCTAGCAAGCAGGCAAGCTTCCTGCAGGTAGGCTCCACCAACACCCCCTCATCTGTCTGAGCTTGTAAGCTACAAGGCCCACTCTACCCTTAAAGCACCCATTCCGTTACCTCAGAGTAACTCAGAACCACAGGTTACAACTGAACACAGCAGACCAAGAGAGTAGGACAAAAGAGACTTCAGAGGCTCCATGAGACACAGATGGTGACTGTGCAGAGTAGAATAAGAGCAGCTCCATAAGACACAGAAAACTGCAAAAATTGGACCCATAAGCAAAGACACTTCCTCCACCAATTGGAGGAAGAGATGGATTGGTACCAATGCAAAAATTTATTCATCAACCTTAAAAGCAACATGGTAACACCAGAACCCAGAGGTCATACAACAGGAAGACCTGATCATAGAAGAAACAGAGGAAAATTATTTTATATATAACTTTATGAAAATGATAGCAATACCACTTTTGGCTATATATCCAAAGGATTCTCAATCATGCCACAAGAACGTGTGCTCAACTATGTTCATAGAAGCTTTGTTTGTCATAGCCATGACATGGAAAACACCTAAATGCCCCTTGAAAAAAGAATGGATAAGAAAATGTGGTACATTTACACAATGGAGTACTACACAAAAGAAAAAAAAATAACATTTTGAATTCTGCAGGAAAATGGATGGAGCTAGAAAACATTACTTTCAGTGTGGTAACCCAGACACAGAAAGACAATTATCACATGTATTCACTCATACATGGTTTTTAAACATAATGTAAAGAAAAGCAGCCTACAAACCACAAACCCAGAGAATTTAGATAACAATGAGGACACAAGAGAGACTTTCATAGATATAATCTACATGGGAAGTAGAAAGTAGAAAAAGGCAAGATCTCCTGAGTAAATTGGGAGCATGGGGACCTTGAAGGGGGGAGAGAAGAGTCAGGGAGTGGAGCAGAGAAAAATGTAGAGCTCAATAAAAATCAATTACAAATCGATTACAAATATCAATCAGTCTTGGAATTCTTCTGTGTGTGTTAAACAAAAATCTGGAAAATAGAGAAGGGTGAAAGAACTATGAGGTGTCAACAAGATAATTCAACCTATGGGCCCTCTAGAATCTGGAATTCCCCTGCCTACTCTATTACCAAAGGAATGGCCTCTTATAGTTATTGATTTAAAAGATTCTTTCCTCACTATACCTTTTTTTTGGCTTTTTATTTCATTTTATTGAGATATAAATTTCTCTCTGCTCCCCTCCTTGCCTCTCCCCTCCCCTTCAACCCCTTCCGATGGTCTTGATGCTCCCAATTTATTCAGGAGATAGTATCTTTTTCTACTTCCCATGTATTATATCCATATATGTCTCTCTTACAGTCTTCATTGTTATCTAGGTTCCTTGGGGTTGTGATTTGTATTCTGGTTTTCTTTGCTTTATGTTTAAAAGCCAATTAGGAGTGAGTACATATTTTGTCTTATTGGGTTTTGGATTCCTCACTCAATATGATGTTTTATAGATACATCCATTTGCCTGCAAATTTCAAAATGTCATTATTATTATTATTATCATTATTATTTTGCTGTGTAGTACTCCATTGTGTAAATGTACCACATTTTCCTTATCCATTCTTCAGTCGAGGGGCAGTTAGGTTGTTCCCAGGTACTGGCTATGACAAACAATGCTGCTATGAACATAGTTGAGCACATGTCTTTGTGGCATGATTGAGCATCCAAAGTGGTATTGCTGACTCTTGAGAAAGGTTCTTTCCTAATTTTCTGGAAAAAAAAAAAGAAGCTAAACTGATAACCAAGGAAGCTATACCAGCTTTCACTTCTGCCAACAATGCAGGAGTGTTCCCGTTACCTCACAGCCTCTCCAGCATAATTTGTCATCAGTGTTTTTGATCTTGGCCTTTCTTACAGGTGTAAGATGGAATCTCAGAGTTGTTTTGATTTGCATTTCTCTGATGATTAAGGTTGTTGAGCATTTCCTTAAGTGTCTTTCAGCCATTTTAGATTCCTCTGTTGAGAGTTTTCTCTTTAGGTCTATACTCCATTTTTTATTGGAATATTTGTTCTTTTGATGACAAATTTCTTTAGTTCTTTGTATATTTTGGAGATCAGTCCTCTGTCTGATGTGGGGTTGGTGAAGATCATTTCCCATTCTGTAGGTTTTAGTTTTGTCTTATTGATTGTGTCCTTTGCTTTACATAAGCTTTTCAGTTTCAGCAGTCCCATTTTATTTGTTTCTCTCAGTGTCTGTGCTCTGGGGTTATATTTAGGAAGTAGTCTCATGTGCCAATGCATTCAAATGTGCTTCACAGTTTCTCTTTTATGAGGTTCAGTGCGGCTGGATTTATGTTGAGATATTTGATCCCTTTTGGCTTGAGTTTTATGCATGGTAATATATATGGATCTATTTTCTTTCTTCTACATGTTGTTATCCAGTTATTCCAGGACCATTTGTTAACTATGTTTTCTTTTTTTTTTTTCATTTGATGTTTTTTGCTTCTTTGTCAAAAATCGGGTTTTTGAAGGTGTGTGGATTAATATCCGGATCTTTGATTCAGTTCCATTTGTCTTCCTGTCTGTTTTTATGCCAATGCCAGGCTGTTTTCATTACAATAGCTCTGTAGTAGAGTTTGTAGTCAGAGATTGTGATGTCACCCAAAGTTCCTTTATTGCACAGGATTGTTATGGCTATCCTGGGTTTGTGTGTGTTTTGTGTGTGTGTGTGTGTGTGTGTGTGTGTGTGTGTGTGTTTTGCTTTTCCATATGAAGTTGAGTGCCATTCTTTTAAGGTCTGTGAAGAATTTTGCTGGGATTTTGCTGGGTATTGCATTGAATTTGTTGATTGCATTTGGTAAGATTGTCATCTTTACTATGTTAATTCTGCCTATGCAAGAGTATAGGCGATCTATTCACTTTTTTGGTATCTTCTTCAATTACTTTCTTCAAAAATTTAAAGTTCTTGTCATACAGTTCTGCCACTTTTTTCATTAGATTTGCTTCCAGATATTTTATGCTATTTGTGTCTATTGTCTTCACTATAGCTTTATAAGAATAAAACAGAGAAAAATTTGTCTTCACTGTGCCTAATCATAGTAATTCTCAGCCTACTAGGAGATACAAGTTGACCACCATCCAAAAATGAATGCTCAGTAGCCTCATTGTGTGTCAATATTTTGTAATATTTGGAAATAACATGTAAACAATTTCCTAAATCTATAACTTACCATTACATGGATGACATTTTTCTATCAGATACAAATATAGATACTTTAGAAAGAAGGTTTGAAGAAGTAAAGAAAGTTTTGCCAAAATGGGTATTACAAATTGCTCCTGAACAAAAATGCAAAGAGGAGATTCTGCATTCTGTAAACCTAGGCTCTAAAATAGGTTTACAGGGAATTAGAACACAAAAGACACAAACTAGGAGACACTGAATGTGGACTCTTAATGACTTTCAAAGATTGTTAGGAGACATTTCCTGTATACAACCAGCTATTGGGATAACACCTGATCTAATAATTTACTTAAACAAAATTTAGATTGTGACAGAGGCTTAAATAGTTTCAGTGCATTAATAGCTGAAGCTGAAATGTAATTGATAGTCATTGAAGAAAAAGTACAGTAGGAGCATATATATATATATATATATATATATATATATATATATATATATATAGGGTGAATGCAAATCTTAATTGCATTTTAGTTATGTTGCCTTTCAGAATTTCCCCCTACAAAAATTTTATTGCTAAGGTATGTTATATTTTAGAATAGATATTCTTACCACATAAATCAAGTGAAAAACTAAATCTAACATGCAAAAGTTCTTGGAATTAATCATAAAAGGAAAATTGAGTCTTTGACAACTACCAAGAATAACCCAGAAAAGATTATAATGCCTTTTACTACTGATAAAATTAAAATATTATGGGTCACAAATGAGCCATGGCAAAAAGCTTGTGGTAATTTTTTTTTTTTTAGGACAGATTCATAGCTATTATCACAAAAGGGATAGAATTAACCTTTTAAAGAGACTTACTTGGATTCTTCACTGCTTTGTACATGACACACCAATAACTGGAGCCCATACATTCTATACTGATGCAAATAAATCAGAAAAGGCAGGTTACAGATTAAAAGATTTAGGTAAGGTGGAAGAAAGCCCTTATAATTCTGTCCAAAATGTAGAATTATTTGTTATTCTTATGGTACTAATGGATTTTAAAGAAACTCTCAGTATAGTTACTGATTCTCAGTATACAGAAAGAGTTGTCTTTCATATTGAAACTGCTGAATTTATGCCACATGATACAGAATTGACTTCATTATTCATTCATGTTCAAGATAAAATCAGGTATAGGTATTGTCCTACATATGTAACACACATAACCACATGGGTCTGCTAGGTCCTCTAGTACAAGGTGATGCCAAAATTGATTGATTATTGATTGGAAGTGTGCTGAAGGCCTTAAAATTTCATAAGAAACATCATGTCAATTCAAAGGTTTAAAGAAAGTTTTCTATTACAAGGTAACAACCTACAGAAATTATAAAGTGAAATTCTACTTCATCTTTCTATATATAAACACGGCTACCTGCATTGAGTAACCCAAAGGGTGCTGAAATCTGGCAGATGACGGTGTTCCACTTTACAGATTTTGAAAAATTAAAATATATACCCCATACCATTGACACTTATTCAAGCTTTCAATGGGCAACTCGTTTGAGTTCAGAAAAGGCTGATTCAGTAATCATGCCTTTATTAAGATTTGTAGCCATCGTGGCTATACCTGCACAAATAAAGACAGATAATGGTTTAGAATATGTCTCTAATAAAATGAAACAGTCTTTTGTTTACTAAAATATAAAGCATATTAAAGGTATACCAAACAATTCTACAGGCCAGGCAGCTATAGAAATATCAAATCAAATTATATAATAAATGTTAAATAAACGGAAATGGATTGGAAATACCCATGGAAATATAATGCAAAATGCTTTCTTAACCCTGAATTTTCTTAACACATATGAGAAAGGAACAACAACAGCTGCGAGCCACTGGATAATAGAACAACTTCTGAAATAAATCAGCCAGTGTATTTCAAGAATGTGTTGACCTCACAATGGAAACCAGTAGATGTGCTATGTTGAGGAAGGGGTTTCACTCTTGTTTGCAAAGGAGAAGAAAATGTGTGGATATCATAAAAATTAATAAAGATTTGGTTTGTAAAAGAGAAACCTCTTGAGAAAGAGAAATGACAGCTCATCCACAGAGGTGAAAACCACATCGGTAGTAAGGAAACCTAATAAGGATTGGGACAGGGTTCTATTCTTGTCTTTACAGGAAAATACACATCATCAAAAATTCAAGGGACTCTGAAATTTGAATGCCTAAAGAGCGAAAAATAAATAACCAGAAAGCAAAAAGAGAATATGACTTATGAGGACAGGTGATCTGAGGGTAAGATATATATATATATATATATATATATATATATATATATATATATATACTGCCTACTAGAATAAAAGTCATGACTCACTTAAAATTCAAAGCTGTCTTTGGAGTCAGACAGATGTTCTGTCATTCTCTAAATCTAAGTATGTTGTTAAAGAAAAATTCAGAGATTTGTTTCATGTCAGAAGTCATCTGGTGTAGGACAGAAAGAAGAAAGAATTTAGGAAGTTTTTTTACTTTTTTCCATACCTATTTTTGTCTCTATCATACCTTTCATTGAATATATGTCTTTATAAACAATGTTTAAGTTTCCCACAATGAACAGCGAATTTTCCTGTAGTAATCTTTGAAGTTTCCAGGAAGAAGATGGGGCCCCACAAAGACTCCACCTGGTTGATATGACACCATGATGCTGATCACACTACTATAAGACTGGTTTTGGATACCAGCTGTTGAAGATGGTTCCAACTTGGTTAGCTGTTAAGCACCCAAGACACTCCACTTGTAGCTTGTTTTCTCCTTGGCAAAACTGGCCTTTGGGCTAGAAAATTCCCATGCATCATCCACTCACAAAATGTATGATGTACATACAAGAAAAGAAGGATACAAGAAAAAATAATGTCAAATCTTTCCAAGACATGGTAAGACAGTTTTTAAAAATTTCCTGCCTCTGAATATTGTCTGCTGGTTATGCCAGGTCTTACCCAAAGTTTGTTGTTCCAATGTTTCAAGTGAGACTTTGGGTGATTGGCAAGGTAGACAGTTTGTCATTTGTTGAATATTTTGGAGTTGCATGATTGCACTTGATCAAGTAATATTATTTCCCTTCTCAGGTGTTCGATGGGGTTGAAGCCTAGATTGTCGTATTACTTTTCTCTCATGATTTGGCCAAATTATTTATAATACAAGACGTAGAGTCCTTCGGATAGGATGATTATTGAAACATTTATCATGTTTCTTGTTTGCTATTGTTTATGTTGGTTATAATTCTAAATTTTATACTTGATATTTATTCTTATTGTATATGATTTTAAACAAAAAGGGGAGGTGCTGTAGGAAATCCTTCAGAGAGTAGCCTTTAATTTGTCAGCCCACTTGGGCATGGACTCTTATACTATAAATGCTGTTTGTAAAGCGCGTGCTTGTTCTCTCTTTTGGCTGCTGGATTTGGATTCAATTTTCCCATTTTTGCAGATGTGATCTGTGAGTCTATCCCTAGATAAGTAACCCTTTATTATATTCAATTCTGAGCTAGTGTGGGATTTCTTAGAGTCCTTCTTCAATCCCTGAATCCATGCATTCGCTTCAGCTCTTACTGAGATGTTGAGAGCCTGTTTCTTGTCAGCAGCATGCAACAATGGTCACTGTCATGACAACAGTAAGATTAACTGATGAAATATACAAAGAACATGTGAAATATGACACAGAAACTGTGTGTGTTTACCACACTCACGGCTTACATTTGACTGACTACAGGGCTGCATGCAATAGTAGTGTAGTGAAATAACTAAGAAATGATAAACTTCAAATTTCCTTCAACTTCAATGTATTTCACACACATATATTTATGTGTAATATGTATATGCCATATATTTATATTTATACATACATGTATACATACTCTATGTGTATAACCAGTTATTATTAGAACAATATAATAAATGCCTATTAGTCAACTATATTATAAAATAGGAAAATACATATACTTGCAGAAAACATTAACACATCACTAGAATATTTTGTTAATGATAATCAGATTGACATTTATTAATAAATATCTGACCTTCTTTTGTACAGTTGGTTTCTAGTGTAGAATTAATTTATAGTCATATGTTTCAAATCCTTTTTCACATGTACTATGGCCAAAATCCTTCATTTTAGCCTCATCCAAGAGTTAAGCTTTTACTGATTTAAGGAACGGTAGACTAAAGAAGGTGTTTTATGTGGGTAAAACAGGACTAGAAAACAAATGTAACTCTAGAGTTTCTGAAACTATTTGAGTTTTACCCCTTGATCAATAGACATGATCAGCATCTGGTCTTTCATAATTACAATTTAATAATAAAACATTTGGTTCCTTTGATGCTTTAAAAGAAAGAAACTTGCCACATTTTTCACTTATACGCATTAAACTGTTGATAATTTTCACTCTTTAGGATCAATGACAGAAACAAAGGAAATTAAACTAAAGACTTTCTCTCCATAGGCCAATGAGATGATAGGGATGGTAGAAGTGCCTGCAAGAGTCCTGATGGCTTGAATTTAGCCCCCAGGCCACAGAAGGTAGCAAGAAAAAAAATCTCTCCTGAGTTGAATAAAGTTTCACTGTGAGCTACACATAAGTAAACATGTCCATGCTCATTTACATACACACACAGGCACACACATACCTTTTCATGCTCATAAACACAGAGACACAAACACAGAGAAACACCTGATTTTATGAGGATATTAATGATATCTTTAGTCTTTCCATTATCATAGAAATATGTTGATGAGAAAATACTTTACATAAAATTTGAGTCTGTATATTAATGCAAGATTCTTTCTTAGAGATCAACATAGTTGAATGCTGTCTCTTTTAAATGTGATATTTAACACATCAGTTTATTGCTCTTTAAGTCTTATAAGTCATAGGAAGTACTCTTGCTTAGTTTTAGCCTTAAGCAAAGTCACACATATTTCACTCTTATGTCTCATAAACTCCTGCAGATTAGATTATAAATACTAATCTAGTGGAATCTTGTGCCAAATATTTGAGCATCCACCCAATTGATGATGATTGCTTGTCTCAAAGCACTTTACCCTTTATTTGCTTCTAAAGATTTTCAGTGCAAAAACCCCAAACTTTCTTAATACTTCCCCCAATGAGAAATACCAGTTGCTGAGTTCATGCATATTTTTAATAGAAAATAGAGAGGCAAGCTAGAAATGTAGGAATTTTATCATAAGATTCTAACTTTAAAGGTATAGTAATTAGATTCATAAAATATTATGCTGGTAAGAATGCTTAAAGTAATTTTAACTCATATATAACTCATATAAATGTCTAAATATTTCATAGCTCTCATTTTATATATGAATACTTGGTAACTTACAGGAAATTTTTTTTCTCAATTTTATCTTCTACCATTGTTAAATTGAAAGTATATTATTGCTCTGTGAAGTCACAGAAGTGTACCACATTTTTCTTTAACTAAATATATCATTTGATCAAATTATCTCCTCCTTCTCAATACTTTCTTGTTATGGAGTAACTATTGTTGTATTCTGAACTTCTATTTGAAAATAAAACAGTCAACTTGGAATTTTTGTATTTTGGTGGGGTTTTTTTTTTGCTTGTTGTTGTTGTTATTGTTATTGTTATTGTTGGGTTTTTAAATTTTTTTTGAGAGAGAGGGTTTTTCTTTGTTGTTTTCATGCCTGTCCTGGAACTAGCTCTTGTAAATCAGACTAGCCTCAAATTCACAGAGATCTGCCTGCCTCTGCCTCCCAAGTGCTGAGATAAAAGGTGTGTGCCAGCATTACCCAACTTGGAGGTTTATTTTTTTTTGTTTTTTTTTTAGTAATCATTTTAACTTTTATTTCTTAACCATTTATTATTGTGTATTATTGTACAAATGAGCAGGTGTCATTACAAAAAGCATGAAGCACATATAAAATAAATTTTGCACACATTCACTTCCCTAGTTATCTTCTTTTGTCTTCCCTCCCACATCCTCTGGTCCCCTCCTTCTTAAATAGCGCCTGCTCTACCTTCAAGTCTTTTTGGAAAAGCATGCATTTTTTTTTATTTTTATTGAAGGTTTATTTCTAATGACATTAATAGGACACTAGACCTCTCAGATAACTGAGATTGTTAGTCCTAGCCTTCTGGAAGAATAAAACATTTTAGTTTTGTTCTCACTTGAGACTTTTGATTGGGGTATGACAAAGTCATAAATAATCTTTCATGTATTTAATGCGGTATTTTGGAAGTAGGTATTTTAATAAATATATTGACTTTAAAAATTCTATGTAATAGTTGCTTTCTCTGCAAAATATGCAAAATGATGTGATTAGGTAAAACAAAGTCTATTTTGAACAGAAAAAAAGGTAGTCCATCCAGTGTTAATGTTTATTCATTGAACATGATGTAATTTTATGCTACAATGGAGACAAAACAACACCAAAAAAACTCTTTGGTTAACTTAAATTTGCTTTGAATTATTTGATTCATCTTCTTCTCATTGCCTTCTTTCTAAGATGGCATTATATTATGGTAAGTTTTATAATTTCTGAAATATACAGATTATAATATTTAGTAAGAAACTAACATTCTTGAATAAATCCTTGTAAATATATTACAAGTTATTATTAATAAGGTAAATATTATCTCTGCTTCATTAGCATTCTTCTTTCATATTTAAAAAGTTATGTTTAAAAGCAACAAATTACACAACTAGGGTCCTCCTCACAACAGTTATCTATTTATTTAGGGAATGATGATCTTCTCAGGTATAAACTGAGAATCACTTCAGCATCATCTCACAACATCTTCAAACAAAAGGATTTTATATCTATCAGGGTCAAAATGCCTTTATGTCCTCCCATGTTGAGTAAGAAGGACTCCTGAAGAGCCTATAATTTGTGATCCTAGAGAAGCTAAATAAGGTGAACCCAAAGAAAAACATAGTAATCCTCCCAGATATTGGAAGTAGACAAGATTGCCAGGCAAAAAAAAAAAAAAATGGGAACTTGGGGGTGGAGTGGGATGGGGGTAAGGGGAAGTGGGGAGAGAAAAGTGAGAAGGGGAGGATGGGGAGAGCTTTGGAGAATGGGATGGTGTAGTAATATGGGCGGTGGGGCTGCGTCCCCAGCACCCCAGCCGCCCGCATGGCTAGCTTTACCCGAAATAACAACACACAAACTGTATTCATTTAAACACTGCTTGGCCCTTTAGCTCTAGCCCTTACAGGCTAATTCTTACATCCCGATCAACCCATCTCTAATAATCTGTGAGCACTGGTCTTTCCGGGAAAGATTCAGCATGTCTAACCTGGCGGCTTGCTTCATTGCATGCTTCTGCCCGGGAGAGCAGAGCATGGCATCTCTCTGAGGCGTCTGCTCCCGAGAGGAGAGCTGTGGAGTCTGAGCTCACTTCCTCTTCCTCCCAGCATTCTGTTCTGTTTACTCCCCCCACCTATCTTCTAACCAATGAGGGCCAAGCAGTTTCTTTTTATTTAACCAATGACCTTCCTCCATCAGAATGGTTGGAATAATGGAAGGGTGGATATGGGAGCAGGGAAGTATATATCTTAATTAAGTGAGTCATTTTAGGGTTGGCAAGAGACTTGACTCTAGAGGGGTTCCCAGGTGTCCAAGATGATGTCCCCCAGCTAGTTCCTTGGGCAGCTGAGGAGAAGGAGCCTGAAATGGCCCTAATTCTATAGCCATACTGATGAATATCTTGCATATTACCATAAAACCTTCATCTGGCGATGGATAGAGATCAGAGACCCACAGCATCATTGATCTAGAATAATGAAAGCAGACCACAATAGACTCCCACACTTGTTTGTTACAGAGGCAGCTATAAAGGGAAAAGCAGATAAAATAACAGTTTTTTTTTGTTAAGGGTTGCATAAATTAGCTGAATTTTTACAATTAACAGATGAACACTTTACAAATATAAGACTACTGTGAGACCCAAGCTTTACACCATGGCTATGCATCTTATTTGAAAGAAATTGATAGTTCAAAGGGATTTCTGCTATATATCTCAAAATTAATGATGGTATTTAAGTATAGAACAACTTTCTTGTAATTTATCTTTATCTATTGTTCTTGTTTAAATTTTGGTTTGTTAACTTTTCTATTTGTCTCTTGGTTGATAATCTAAAGAGATAAAGAAAGAAAATGCTGCAGCCAGAGTAGCCAGCACAGCATGGATAGCCAAGACTGGTGGGGGAGGGGGAGGGTTCTGGGATTGAGACATGGAGGCTTTTTTTCATGTGGAAGAACAGCAACCTTTATTTTGCCTGGCAACCTTTTATACCTCTACTCCTTCTGTGGAGACCCACTGGTCAGAAAGAACACAAACATCCTTGTCAATTACAGACCACAAGGAAGTTCTGCTCTCAGTCAGGGGGAGTGAGGGCAGCTAGATCACAACAACTCCCCCCATTTTATTTTATAATACCTTTCCTGTCATGTGGAATAGCCCTCTAATATTCCCTGTCTTAGGTAACATCCTGCCCCCAAAGTATTGCCCATCCGTGGCTACCCAGACACATAGCCCTAAACCAAATATCCCCAGGACTGACAGTACCAAGGAGCCAGACCAGTGCTGCAACCTTCTAGCATGCACTAACTGGCTGTTAAAATTAACAAAAGCAGCATTCCAAACCCCTTTTATATGATGGTTGAATTCCATAACAGTAGCAGAAGCAGTACAGTGCCATGAGTAACTCACATAACATGATAAACCATTGAAAAGTCCAAAAAGAGTCCACTTGCTGCTGAACCAGAACTACTTGTTGGTTCAAGGTCAATATGCCCAATTGAATATGTCCAAAGCATTGCTGACTCTTTTCAGCAAGCTGGATGACAGTCTCAGCCGTCTGCACAGTCTGTGAGAGAGCCAGTCTAGCAAAGCTCTGCTCCAGCTGCCTTCTGGCCCCAGCCACACTCCCTCTGAATTCAAACTGCTGCATGGAGTGGAGCAGAACTCAGGGAAGCAGACTCGCTGCTCCTGCTCCGGAACCGTTGAAGGGGCCCCTCTTTAACAATCTTTTACTGAATTTGGATGTCGTCAACCTGTCTGGCTACTTCCTGCTGAGTGGGGGTGCTGCATACTTTGGGGAATTTTACACCAATGTTTCAGGGGGTCTCGACGATTTAAACCACATAAATTTGCAATGAATCCACAGGTTCTCATCCTCTGTGGAGACAAAAGCAGAAACTCTTTTCCAAAGCATCAAATCCTTAGGCCTGTATTTTAAAGTCAAAATACCTTTCTTAGCAGGTCCCAGAATCAAGTGTCTTTCTCCAGTCCAGAACAAAAAAGACAACACAATCAACACAGCAATGTATATCTCTACACATTCTATTTTTTGAGGCCCTCAATTCACCCTCCTACCTCCTCTTTATTGCTTCCCTACTGACCAGTCTGCCAGAAAATGCCCCTCAGAGCATCTCTGGAGATGAAGACACACATACTTCTTTTAATCTGACTTGGCTTGTTCTCAGTCTCGAAGATTTAAACCCCGTCATGTACAAAATCTTTGGCTGTCTTCCTTGTTACTTCCATGCCTTGTTGCTTTATGAATTTCAATTGTTTTTTGAGGCCTTTCAATTCACCCTCCTGCCTCTTTATACTTGCTTATCTTTTGGAGGATGTCCCTCAGAGTATCTCTGGGGATAAAAAATAAAAACACTTTACCTTCTCCAATATGCTCCTCAATTTAGCTGACGGCTGGAGCAACCATGTTCACGTATCCCCACTTTCCAGATCTTGGTGGGACCTCCACTTGCTGCAGCCAGTGCAGCCTGGATAGCCAAGACTGTTGGGGGATGTCGGGATTGAGATATGGAGGCTTCTTTTCAGGTGGAAGAACAGCAACATTTATTTTGCCTGGCAACCTTTTATACCTCTACTCCTTCTGTGGAGACCCACTGGTCAGAAAGAACACAAACATCCTTGTCAATTACAGACCACAAGGAAGTTCTGCTCTCAGTCAGGGGGAGTGAGGACAGTTAGATCACAACAGAAAGGATAGTGTTGGGTGGGTAGAAGGTGGAGAGGATCTGGGAGGTATTCAGGGAAAGGGAACCCTAATTGGAATTGTATGAAAACAAACAAGAAAATACATTTTTTTAAATGAAAAGAAACAGAAAACACACATACACAATAGTTTAACCACAATGTTCATGGGTAATGAAAATAAAATGAAGCAAATCTTGTCATTTTTGACGGCATGACGAATATTTGGTTAAGTAAAATGAACTAGGTACCTAAAGGCAAATACACCATTTGTATAGTGTAGCTACAGTTGGTAACAAAATAACAAAAAAACTTAAAAACTTTCCAAGTAAAAATTATATGATGAAATGAGTATGAAAATTTATATAATACATTTAAATAACTGAAGGTATGTGCTTACAGATTCTCATGTTACTATTTTTTTTCTTTTTCTTTTCCTTTGAGATGGGGTTTCTTTATGTATCCCCAGATGTCCTAGAAGTTACTCTGTAGACCAGAGTGGCTTCAAACTCAGAATCTGCCTGTCTCTGTCTCCCCATGCTGGGTTTAAAGGCATGTATCATCAGTGCTAAACTACTAAATTTATTAATCAAATGTTGATGTGTAATTGATATTCTTTAAACAAAAAGAAGAAAAACCTAATATTCTGTATAACACAGAGCACATAAATGAAAAAATGCTATGTTATCTAATGGTGTCACTTTAAGATGCAAGTATATAATGCATGAGAAGTTTTTTTTTTACTTACTTTGAATATTTAACATATTTTTGTGATTAGGATTTTCTCCCCACATTGGTCTGAAGATAATATAGCAAATGAATCCAAGAGAACATGCATCAGCTCATGACTCAAGACAAGGATGTTATGATTATCTTGGAGAATAAATTGAGATATAGTGGTTAGGCTTTTAAATAACTATTTTAGTCAGATCCTAAAATATATTTAATAGCTTCATTTAGGCATGAGCAGAAATGGTCTTTGGATTAATGGTGTTCCTGATAGTCCCTGATGTTTCTTATTCCTTGAATTAATGAGATGGAACAAACTGCTATAGTCAGCAACAAAAGTAAATATTGTACATCCATTGCACTAGAATGCAACAAGTTTGCTACAAAAGACTATAAGGATATTCCTGTAATTATTTAATTTTCTTCTTCATTCTATTATTTTTCATGTATAGGCACATGTTTGTTTCTGTATGCATATGGATATGTCCAAGTGCTCACATATAAGTGAAAGGCAAGTCCAATAATGGGAATCTCCCTCCATTGTTCTTCCACCATATACCTGAGGCAGAGTCTCTCAATGCAACTCAGGTCTCACTGATAGCGTTGCTACCTAGCTTGCTGGGATGGCTTTTCTATGCCTTTCTCCTTCTTTAGCTTAAGTTAGAATAATTAGGGATGAACCACAAATTCAGTTCAGCATATATGTGAGATGAAGAGAACTGAACTTCTATTCTCTTGTTTGCATGGTAACCACCTTAGTCTCGGGACTGTGTTTGGAGTCTTATTGTTACTGCTTGGAAACTAAAATATAACACAGCTATATCACCTTTGGATTTCATCAATCAAGAACAGTTTATTTTTTTTTCATCTAGATTACTTTGTATACTCACTTTTTTATCCTTTCTTTTTCATTTAGAGACTTTATTTCCTAAGAATATGCAAAATTACCAATTATATTAAAAAGAACTTTGAGAGTGATGTTTATTATCAATGTTATTTTAAATAGTACCTTGTAATCATAGCTTATTTAATGATATCTTGTACTCAGTGCAGTAATGACTTGTGGAAGCATTTGATAAGGATATGCACATTATAAAGGCAAATCCATATTGGATATTTTGCATGGAAATTGTTTCATTGGAAGTATAGTTCTATAATAAGCTTTTATTAAGTAAAGCAAAAATAAAGCAATGAAGACCATAAAACAAAAATTTTTGGCAAGTAGCTCCATCCAGGTGATCAGGTAAGTGAACTGCAGATTTTTCTCTCTTCCTCCAAGTACAATCTCCTATTCTCAACCTCTTGCTGTGGCCCCTTTCTCTCCCTGCCCCATCTCCTGAAGAACATACAGATCTCCCCTTCTGTCTTTCTTCTACTTATTAAGTATCCCACTTCCAACTCCAGCAGGCATTACTTGGGAATTGGGAGGTCAATTTAGACAGGAATACAGGGATCCTAACTGTAGATTTTCACCTCTCCTTGTCTCCACCAAATCCTATTCCTCAGTTTCATCCCATCTTTGTAGTGGACCCCTGCTGTTTTTTCTTCCCTGCTTCCAATGGCCAGCAGCTTGCACAGATCTCCTCCAGCCATCCTCTTGACTTATCCATTTACCCCATTCCCCAACTCCAGCAGTCACTATCTGGAAAACCTCTAGCCAACTCTTCCAGAGACACAGGTAGTCCAATGAAAATCATAGGCAAGCTTCAGCTCTTCATTCCCCCTTCTTCCACCATATCCAATTCCCCAGTCCCATATTTATCAACCTTTCTTGTCTTTATCTATCTGCAAGTCCAGGGGACTAAGTAGAACCTGGTGGAACATCCTTCTCTCCTCCCTCATGTGGGCCTGCTCAGCCTGTTACCTAGATTATCCTTACTTTTAAGTGTGAGGAAAACACACACACACACACACACACACACACACACACACACATACACACACACATTCATCTCACTAAATGCAGCAAAGGCCTGTGACAAAATCCAACACCTCTTAATGAAAAACATTCAGAAGAGATTACAAATACAAGCGTCATGAGTAAATCTAATAAAGGCAGTTTACAGCAATCCCATAGACAATATCAACAGAAATGAACAGAAATCAAAACAATTCCACCAAAATCAGGACCAAGACAAGGTTGTTCATTCTCTCCAATTATTACAGCTTTATGTAGAAAAATAATAAAATTGAGAGAGATTGAGGCAATATGAATAGGAAAGGAGGAAGTCAACGTATCTCCATTGTCATATGATATGATATGATAGTATATATAAGTGATTGCAAATTCTACCAGGAAACTCCTAGAATGTATAAACATTTAAAAAGTAGCTAAATACAAAATGAACTCACAAAAATCAGTAGTCTTCCAATGCACAAATGACAAATGGTTTGAATTATTCAGACTTTGTGGTTGTTAGAGGAGGTAAAATCAATTGTGCTTTACGAGTATTGTAAGAAATATAAATTAGGTTCTGTTCTTGTCATATATAATAAGCTATAGAACCCTAAAGAAGTCGAAGTCACAGCCATCATAAAAATTGTTCACATGAGGCAATTGTTGCTTCCTGCATTTCCTATAAAGACTTAGCTTCTTTTTCTTGAGTGTGAAAAAAAATTCTCCTAAAGATATTAAATATATAAAAAAATTTATTATTGGCTCACAATTTAAAGATACAATATATTGTGTTAGTGATGTCAAGGTGACAAAAGCTTTAAGTAGCTGGTCACCTCAAATCTACTATCATAAAGCAGTGAACAATAATGTATCCTAGTGTCAGCCTCCTTTCTCCACTTATATAATGCATGGCTTGGTTATGGAATATTGCTGCCCACAGTTTGACTGTCTTCCCACATCACTAATGCAATCAAGGGTGTCCCCTCCCAGATATTTGTAAAGGCCCAAAAATGTGAGCCCATTACCACTTTGACCAAACATCAGAGCCAGAGCGTTGGAACTTACCTCTATTCCTTCAAGGTTATTGTGTTTCTACCTCAAAGGAAGGTCCCACTTAGATTTAGATAAGAGAGTTCTACTCTCTCAAGGATATTGTCAACAGGTGTGGCTAATATCCAGACCTTGTTTTTCAGGAATAGAAAGGCAGATATGTTTCTACTTCAAACAATAGTCTAAGGATCCATCTAAGGTTCCAATTCCCTTAAGAAGAAAATATTGGATTCCATGAAGGAGTGGTTTGCCTACAGAATGTTTTGATCTAGGGTGTGAGAATTATTTGTTTGTTCTAGCAACAGAATGTTATGTAGCCTGCAACCTTCAACTGGTCTGTTCATTGCCTTCTATCATGTTAAGGAAGGATTTTTTTTTTTTACCTTATTCCTCCTCTTGGGGGCAAGGTATTTTAAGCAATGGAAATTAAATGTGGACAATTTCAGTATTCACTGAAACCTCCTCCCAATATTATTCTATGTTTTCTCTTTTATTATTTTCACATCTTTGTACTCTATACTCATATTTCTGATCCCTATGCCACTACCCTGGCAAGTGGTATTTTTGCTGAGGCTGGTCCCCAACAGATATTCAAAAAGACTAGTTGCCTTAATGATTTCCATTCTCTCAAGGTACAATAAATAATAATCATTACAGATACTCATGCATATTTGTCTACTATGGTTGCAAAGAAAAAAATAGTAGTTAGTCAATATTTTTTATATATTTATTGATGACTAACTGTGTATATGGTAATATCACTTATATAGATGGCTATAAGAGTGATTTCACAATGTCTGTTAATCAATATTGCTCAGAAAATATAACTAATTACTGTAATAGGAGAAGCAGGCTGCCTGTCATCCTAGTCATCCTGGCTAGCTTACACCCAAAATAATCACACAGAAACTGTATTCATTTAAACACTGCCTGGCCCATTATCTCTGGTCTCTTATTGGCTTTCTCTCACATTGATTTAACCCATTTCTGTTAATCTGTATATTACCATGTAGTAGTGGCCTACCAGGAAAGATTTGGGATGTCTATCTCTGGCAGCTCCATGGCAGCTCTCTGTCTGCCCTTCTTCCCAACATTCATTTTTGTCTACTCCACCTACCTAAGTGCTGCCTTATCAAAAGGCCAAGGCAGTTTCTTTATTCAACCAATGAAAGCAGCACATAGACAGAAGAACCTCCTATGCCAAATTTCAATATGTATCAGTATGAATGATAAATGTCTTCTACAACCTCATGCACTTGATTACAGAGTGGCCAATTGGTGGTGTTACTTGGGGAGTAAACAGGGATGTGCAACCTTGCTGGAGGAAATAAGTTACCAGGTCAGGCTTTCAGAATGTGTAGTTCTGCCACAATCCAATTCTCCCTCTGACTCCTGTTGATATGTCAAGATTATCTCTCAGCTTCTTCTCATTGTCCTGTGGGAGAATACATCATGGACTTAGTGAGTGTTTACTTCTCTGAAACAGCATGCCAAAACGAACTCTTTCTTGCACGAGTTCTTAGCCATAGAATTTTATGACAGCAACAGAAAAATAAGTGTTCTTCAAAAACTTAAATTTTCTCTTTGAAAATTATGAAACCTAAGATTGGAAAGGCCCAGTCCTTACAATGTAGGTGAATAAATAACATCTCAGCTGAAGAGAGAGTAATCAACCTCATACAACTTTAACCTCTTATTGAGAAACCACATGAGGGGAAACTAATTCCTATTTTTATCTTGGCTTAATATATTTGAGAATAAACAGTTTGGTCACTTAACAATAATCATATCAAATAAGTATAACTCAATATCTGACAGGTCTGTACATTCTATTTTTAATTTGAGAGAAGTATCATGATTTTCCAGAGTTAAAGAATCTTTACTTTCCCTTACATACTATAGTCAACTTGATGTATCTCTTTTCATGATTAGTAAGCAAACAATTAATATAATACAAATATATTAGTATGGAAAAGAAAAATCTATGATCTCCCCTTGTGCATTTGTTGAAAAATAGCATTTTATTCACATCTGATTTTATTTATTTACAATATCAGTATTTTAGTCCTCTATCCATTTTGACCCTAGACTATTCATAATCCCTTTATAATACATATATATCCACTGTTATAAAGCAACAAAAGGAGTAACTTGGGAATTACTTTGTTACCCTGTTTTGTGAGTGTGTATGTGTGTATGTGTGTGCACACATGCACTCACGCATGCATATATGAACACATGTATGTGCTTATGCCATATGTGTGCAATTGTTTATAGAGGCCAGAATAGGTAGTCAGATTCCAAGAATCTATAGGTATAGGTCCTTTTGAATCATCCAATATGTATTCCAGGAACTGAATTTAAGCACTGTGGAAAAACAGAATGTACTTCTAACCATTTAGTCACTTTTTAAGTCCCTTACATGGTTTATTAAAAAAAAAAAATCATTGACGTAAGTAAGCCGTGAAGGTAATGAACCCAGTGGCTAGAACTAGTTACTTCTTTTGAAACTGCTGGCTAGTGAGATCCCATAGACCGTCTCCTCTGATCATTACAGGCTATTGTCAATATTCTTGATTATCATCTAGGAATCACATTCTTAAATTATAGAATATGAAGAAATTAAGCTGGTGTCCTCCTGAAAACTTCAACCATAGAGAAAACCTCCACAGTGCTAAAAGGTGCTCTGTCTTTTACTAGATGAGAAAAGCAGTGATGGATCTTACCCATATATGAACTTTGAAGACTAATAATGAGTGGCCTAGAAAGACATATCCACTGGTCAATAGTGCCATGAATAAGGCTGGGTGGAAACAAAGCTGAGTGAGTAGGAAGATCAGGATTCTGGCATTAGTGGGAGTTGGATATGAATATGACCAAAATATGTTATATGAAATTCTTAAAGAACTAATAACAATTTCTATAAATAAATGAGTAAATATATAAATAAAATTAAGGAAAATACAGTAGTGGATCAGTATCATGCCACAACACATAAATGGCACTAGAAAGTTAATTTTAGGCATGATTACAGTATAAAAATATTTTACAAAAGAATCAGAAAACTGGCATGCAGTTTTGTTTCAGTGAGTCTAAATATATTTAATGTGTGAAATAATTATTTATAAATATATTATATAAATGAAAATTAAAATAAGAAAAACTACTTCCATTGTAAAATGGCAACATGGAACAGAAAAGGGACTGCCTAACAAGCTAAAGAATTCCTAAAGAAAAAGTCACCTTGTCTTGACTCTTTAGTCAGTTATATTCAGAAATTACTTTGTTAAATAATTATCTCTCTTTTCTGTCATTACACAAGTATTTGCCATTTGCTTTCAGTGTCTTTAACAGCAATGACTTTTGCTATGAAGAGCTCAGATCACCTGCAATGTTAGAATTACCTAATTGATTTCTTCCTGGACTCCCTGTAGAAAGGATTCTAATTGCAGCCGGTGTCACTTTGCTTCCTTTTTAAATGTTTAACTTTGATAATTTGTGAAAATATAAGCTCCACTGTAATCTTTATATTAAAGTGATCATTTACCTTTTGAGATTTGAAAAGACACCATAGTGTGTTATCACTGGTGACCTTCGAGTCTGAATACCTGAGATCTCACAGTTGACAGTGTCCCAAATCAGTTTTTGAACTATTCTCAGCTCTGATTTTAAAGTGAATGTCCAGCACCTTATGTTCCTGACTTTTTTTAGTTTCTGAATATATACAAAGCAATAATGAAAAATAGAATAGACATTGGCAGTGGGCAGATGAAGGGGTCTATATTGGGGATGGGGATGGGAACAGGAAGGATTGGGTCAAAGCAGGATGGAAGGAGAGAGGACTGGGAAAGACAACTGGAATCAAGGGCAATTTCTGGGACAAGCTTGAAACCTGCTGCATGGAAGCTCCCAGATGTCTATGAAGGTCAAAGTTTTTAAAATATAAAAATACAATGTAATCGGTTTTCCATAATCTGTACCAAAGAGTAGGTTGTATATGTAAGCAATTGTCTCTTCATTTTGTTTGCACATCACCAATTCTCTATATTTATAATGAGCCATGAACCTTGAGATAAGAGGGTTTACTATAGAAATACTGTCTAAGATATTTCCATTTCACATCTATTTCAAAATAGAGCAGTAATGAACATGAATGAAAAGACACCTCTATAACATAGTATCAAGTCTGTTGGTTAGACTGTCTTGATGGAATAGCTGAATCACATGGTACATATAATTTTAGCCATTGACTAGCAGTGATAAATTTTTCATTTCCTTTACATCTATTTCAATATTTGGTTCAATTTTATTTTTTATTGTTTATTATATTTTATATTAACTGTTCTAACTGCCATAAAATTAAGTAAAATATCAAAGTAGTTTAAATTTGCATTTCCCAATGGCTAAGAATATTGAATATCTTTTTACAATTTTGTAAGCCATTAGTTAATCTATTAAGACTTCCCTCCTTAATCCTATACCCTATGATCACTTGGGTTATTTGTTTTATTTGTGACTGATTTTTTCTTGTTCTTTGTGTATAGTAGCCCTTTGTCAGATATATAGTTGGCAAAGTTTTTTTCCAATTATGCAATCTGTCTCTTTGTTCAAACAATGGTATATTTTGCTGTATGGAATCTTTTGGTTTCAAACGTCTCTTTTATTAGTTATTGATCTTAATGTCTACACTGTAAGGGTCCTGTTTAGAAAGCATTTTTGAGGCAATAAGTATAAATACGTACCTTACATTCTATGCTGTGCATACCGACAGATGAGAAAAGTAACCCTCAGTTTTACAAAGCTAAAAACTCTGAGAACTCCAACCACTAGATTGTCAAGACATTACAGTGTTGAAATAGTGGCTCAAATATCATGAGAGTAATCAACCACTTACTGATTAGATTTCAATCCTTCTCCACAAGATGCCATGCATACTTGTCACCGTTTTCTGGACCAACAACTTGTGGTTAGGCAATTATAGATCCTAAGGGATAAACTATTGGTGCTATTTTGCTAAAGGAAAATAAATTAAACTAAGTCTTAATGACTTATTGTTATACCCATAGTTAATGAATCTCTCATTCCTCATCAGTGAAGATTATAATTACAGTAGGCATGATTAATACAGAGACTCACAACCTGTCCAAGTGCAGAGATAAAAAGACTATGGATGTTTAGCCTAAATGGAATACCTATAATTCTCCAAATTAATATATCATTATGGAAGAAGTAGAGGAACAAATTAAGGAGCCAGAGTAGTAGATGACTAAAAGGAAACAACAGTGTCAGTGCCTACAAGAACCCCCAGTAGTTGTGACACTATGCATGTTACTTGTACAAGTTCAAGACACACCAAATCCTAACGCACAAGAGGGAGATGGTCAGCACGTTCCACTCTCCTAACTGAGGATCTTTTCACAATTACTAGCTTCTAGGAATGGGAGAGCCATTTTTTTTTTAAGAGTGTGGCTCCTCGTTATTCTTCCACACTTCAGCAAAAGGGTGAACATACAATAAAATATTGTCAGCACAATTTGGACTTGCTGAGTGGCAAAAGAAGAAAAAGAAGAAGGCTGCCAAGGATGCGTATTTAAAATGTCAGATGCATAAGGTGGATATTGGTGAATTTGGGCATGAATGTGATGAAGCCACACTGTTTGAAATTCTCAAAGACCTAATAAAAAACGATTAAGGAATATTTGAACTCCAATAAAATCAATTTTTTCTCCTGTTCTTTTCCAACACTGAATCTGATTAATCATTGTGTTTAATTTAAATATCATAATCATCAATTACCTCCATAAACCATTTTAGAATATTAATTTGAATCACATTGAGCACCTATCTGCTAGTACATGATTATGAATTGGAATTTTTGTAATTACTTTGACCTACCTATTTAATTTGGTTTGGATTTATTTATGATGTTTCCTTTTCTGCATAAAATACTCAATCAACATCTGTTGTTTTAGCCAAGGATATGTGATCATAATTGCTATCATTATAATTTATATTACCATTTATACACATTTTTATAAATGTTTGAAATAATTCACTAGTTTTTGGTGGGAGGTCTGCTTATTTCATCTATCCGGTTCAATCATTAATCATATACTTTTACTTTTTAAATATATATTGATGCCATACACAAATAATGATTGCCACATTTTTTGTTCAGATGTGTGAGATATTTATTCTTTTTGATGATTTACTGATTAGGAATGCAAATTTCATATTTAATAAAATAAGTAAGAGGGAAAGGGGTTATTTTCTTTCCAATTACTATGACAAAAAATCAAGATTCTATCAAATGAAATATGTCTCTTCATATTGTTTCAGACTTTATCTGACTTTCTTATGGTTTTTAATTTACAAAGAATTTTAAACTTTATTTTTAAAATTTTGTGTTACTGTTAAAAAATGCTTTATATTGTTGAACAAGTTTCCTTGTAGTATGACTGAGTATCCTTTGGTTATATGCCCAAGAGTGGTACCACTGGGTCTTAGGGTGGACTGATTCCCAGTTTTCTGAGAAACCACCATACAGATTTCCAAAGTGGCTGTACAAGCTTTCACTCCCACCAGCAGTAGAGGAGTGTTCCCCTGACTTAAATCCTCTCCAACATATGCTGTCCTAGTATTTTTTTTTAGCCATTTTGACAGGTGTAAGATAGCATCTCCAAATCATTTTGACTTGCTTTTTCCTGATGATTAAGGATGTTGATCAGTTCATTAAATGTCTTTTGGCCATTTGAGGGTCTTCTGCAGAGAATTCTCTGTTTAACTCTGTACCTAATTTTTTTTAAATTGGATTGTTTTGTATTTTGATATCTACCATCTTGAATTCTTTGTGTATTTTGAAGATCAACCCTCTATTGGATGTGGGGTTGGTGAAGATTTTTCTTGACTCCTCATGGGAACCCTAACCTTTCGGGAGTAGTGAATAGAGCATAGGCAAGGCAGAGATGAGGGGGAGAGAAGGGTAGGGAGTGAGAACTGTGGTCGGAATTAAAATGAAATTAAAAATAAAATGTAATAAATGAAAAATGTCTTACATTTATTAAACAAAAATAATTTATTTAGTTTATATTCTTTCTATGGGAAGTAAACCCACTTGTTTCCCTAATATTATGCTGATATTTATGTAAAAGAAATAAATTTAACCCTTATATGCTTTTATAATTTTTGTGTTATCTCTCTGGACTTGGTTTCTCATTAAATTTTTATTTTAGTATTATGTTAAAATCTCTTTTAAAATTTGTCTCTCACTTGCTCTCTTTGTCTCTGTATGTTGTGTATCTCATTGAGTGGTGAGATGCACACTTATGTGTTGACATATTTTGCTAGTATATATGTTTTGAGGGCTGACCATTGACAGTAGATTATTTTTCTGAGACAGGGTTTATCTGTAGCTACCAAGCCTCTTCAGGCTGGCCTCAAACCCATAGAGACCTGTCTGCCTCTGCCTCCTGAGTGCTGAGATTAAAGGTGTGCACCACCACCATCCAAACATGATAATAGGTTTTTTTTTTTTGAGAAAATATTTCTCATCTCTATGGAACATACCAAATAGGTGAGACTGATCAGCAAATGACAAGGACCACACTCTATCTGCCTAGCCCACACTGGGATTAGGAACACACATCACCACATTGAACGTATGATGTTGATTCTGTAGATTACATTGAATTTTTCCTGTGCTTGTGATTAAGGTAAAAAAGCACAATATCTATTGATCTTTCAGTTTAATCTTAAAATTTTATTAGTTTTCATAAGGATTAATGCAATCTTCCATCTTGTAATTCTGATTTAGAATATTTCTTTTCAAAAATTTGAAAGATTTTAAATATAAAGACATATTGACATTTGGTCATTTCTATATACAGCACAGAATTTTCTTTTTGTTACTGTGATTCTAGAAGTGTGTGTGTGGGGGTGAGAGAGAGAGAGAGAGAGAGAGAGAGAGAGAGAGAGAGAGAAACCGACTCTGTGTGTGTGTGATGTGCACAGAATGCTGTATATGTAAATTTATTTATAAAAAGTATGCTGGATATAACTTATAAATTTCTGGTTTTCTTTTTATTACTAAATATGACTTTCTGTTTGATCTCTTTTTCCTATTCTCCCCCTCTGATTTCCTCTTATTCATCTTTATTTCATATGTATATTTGCTTACCTTTTGTTTATTACTAACATTGATTATTTTTATAAATTCTTGATGTATAATTATATATGAATATTTTCATGAATTACCCCATTTTTTTGTCATATTTCTCTGCCTGCATGTTGATTAACGTACATTTTCTCCCCAGGATGATTTTGAGTGTAGGTCAGAGGTAGACGTTGTAGCATTTTCATTGTTATTCAGCTGAAACTTTTTACAATCTCTACTGCAACTGCTTTTTTTTAAAACTCATTTGGTATTTAGCAATAGATTCCCTTATCTCTAAACATATGGAGACTCAGTTTTAGGTTGATTACAATGCATTTAAAGAACATATTCTGTATCAATTTAGTCTTTCTTGCTGAAACTTGCTAGCATCTGGCAATTTCTGCAAATAGTCCATGTGTTTCTTAAAAGAATGTGCCTTTTGTTGTCGCTATACACATAGTTATGCATGTGAAAATTAATTTGTGAATGATGGTTTTTAGTATGAGACTTTTCTCTTTATAAATACATTTCTCTCTCCATCAGTAACTAAAGCGTTCTGTTAGAGTTATGGATCCATTTTCCCTTCAGCTCTATCTAGTGTTTTATTATGTAAAGAGTATAAATACATTTTAGTGTACGCTTCCATGGATTTATTTATTCATGTATATACATGTTATCATTTTAAAGTTGTGATTTTGCTTACAAATTCTATTTTGATTGAACATAGTTCCATACGATTTCCTTTGATTAGAAATTTTATTGTCTTTCATTCTTCTACAATTTCTGAACATTTCTATTTTCCATTTTTGTGAAAAGTGTATTGTTTGATTTGTATTTTGCACATACATAGCAACCTTTATAATTTTGACAGTTATCTTCTATTTAATTTTAATGTGCTTATTTGGAAATTTATTTGTTTCATACTTTTGCTCGGTTTCTTTAATACAGAGATTAATGTTGTTTTGGAAAACCTAGAAAGGTTTTCTGATAGAGTTAATCCCCATATGCATGTCTTGAACCTCTAAAAAAAACGTGGAAATGCAACTACATTTAGAGGAAAAAATAACAAAGTTTCATCGAATCATAAGAGCAGGCCTGAATAACAATAAAATGATATGATTAAGAAAGATGAAATTACAAATGTGGTCCCTAATCTAATAGAACTAGAGTCCCTAAAAGAAAAGGGAAATAAAAATGAAACTTACTAGTATCTAATGTGGAGTTTAGCAAAGTACATGACCAAGGAAAACCAAATAGAAAGAACTCAGGAGAAGTTAACCATTCAAAATTTTAAGAAAAACACAATATTTTTCATTAGGTCTATGATGTTTGACCAGCATGCTAAGAGAATTCTTTTTTGTTATCACTGCAATTAATATGCATACTTTGTTATCTTGTGGTTCTATGTATATTGGTTATGTATGTATTAAAGATATAGCCTCTTGTATAAGAAAAAATAAACCCCAGCTTTGTTAAACAAAGGAGAATGTCCTTAAAGAGTGGGACCAGTTGTCCTGCCTAGGTTGCTAACAGAGCAGTGAGGACTGAGGGCAGGGTGATGCGCAGCAGCTTGGGTCTCATGCAGGTTTTTCCTTCAAACTTGTTGCCTAACCACACTGACTCTGAACAACAACAAGACATCTGAGATAAAGGATGGGTCATTCTCTGCATTATGTTTACTTGAAAGATTTCCATGGTCTGTGCTGCCAACAGAGGCCATGTTGATGCCTGTAGTTTTTGTTGCTGCCAGAGCCCATGTTGATGGTTATGATCTGTGCTAACACTGCAGGACATGTTGATGCTGGAGGCCAGGTTAATGTCTGCCAGCTATGGGCAAGGAAGCTTCTTTTGCAGTAGTATTGATGACTGTAGACTCATAACTGTCAATGAGAGGCAATGAGGCTTCTTTCACAACCCCTCACCTCCCAAAAACAGAATGACGCAGTTCAGGGAGGAAGTCATCTAAGACAGTCCATACAAACTGTGATAAAGATGTTAACATGTAGTTATTCACTTTTTACAGCTTCTGGTAGGGGAATGGGGACAGACTCATTTTTCTTTAAGTGTCTGCCCACTGGGAGTTTGACCATGCTCCATTGAGTAAATATGGGCAATACAAATTGGACATGTTGAAATTTGAGGGTTTTATTTTCAGGGGTGGGGAGAGGTGGCAGAAGAGTAAAAGATTGGACCTGGAGGAATGAAACAATTGTGATCAGGATGCCTTTCATTAAATTCCCAAATGATTAATAAAAATATTAGGTTATAAAAAATGATGCATTGGTATTAGCTATTTGTCACAGCCATAGAGAGATACTAACACAACCTCAGGATTTTCAAGAACTAAATTCACTCAAATAAAATTTGCCATAATACGTCTAGAGCCAGAGTGATTTGAAGCTCTATTCTACCAGCCTTTCAAACATCTACAGTCAGTCCTTCTTAAACTATGAAAGAAAGAAAGAAAGAAAGAAAGAAAGAAAGAAAGAAAGAGCAAGAAAATGAGCATTCTCAAAGTTCTCTGAAGCCTCAATAATGCTAACACCAAACGAAGTAATGACACCTCAAGTAAAAATTACAGGCCAATGTCTTTGACTGAAATAACCCATTTCTACTAATCTATGTATTACCATGAGACTGTAATTTACTGGTAATATTCTGGCATCTTTCTCCTTCAGCAGTTGCATGGTGTCTCTTTGATTCCACCTACTCTCCCTCTACATCTCTGTTTAGATTTTCCACCTGGCTCTACTCTGCTAAACCATTTGCAGAAACAGTTATATTCATTAATCAATAAAAGCAACACATATACTGAAGAACGCCTCAGATCAATTAATTTATTAATTATAAAAGTTATGGACAATATATGATTAAAAGTAACAGACTTCAATATAATAAATATTATATGTAAGAAATTCATGACTGGCATCATTCTAAATGGAGAAAAGCTTAAGCAATCCACTAACATCAGTAATGAGACAGGGATGTCCACTATTCCCACTCCTTTTCAATGTTGTGTTTAAAGTACTAGCTGGAGCTTTGAGACAAGAGAAGTAAATTAAATGGACAATTGGGATTCATTAAAGTGGCAATAACAACACATATCCACAGAAATAGATATTCTATACAACAACCACAGACAGACAGAGAAAGAGATCGTGAACACACTGCCCTTCGCAATGGCCTCAAAGACAATATAAAATCTAGGAATAAATTAACCAAGAAAGTGAAGTACTTCAATGAATTTAAACCTCTAAAGAAAAAAATAGATAAAATCACAAACAAATGGAGAGACAAGACATCCCATGCTATGTATTGATAAGAATAACTTAGTGAAATGACTATTCTACCAAAAGCTATGAGCAAATTCAGTGTAATCATAATCAAATCATCCCTCTTATTCGTCACAGAAAAAAAATACTTTTTTCACATGGAACTGAGAAGGACAATGCTAGAGGAATTATCCTTTTAGCTCTTGAGATACATTACAGCCTTAGTAATAATAGCAATATGATACTTGCATAAATACAGTTGTGGAGTACAGTGGAACAAAACTGTGTACCAAAATATGAATACACATACATTCAGACATTAAACATTTGACGAAGGTGTCTAAACTTGTAAGATGAGGAACAAAGGGAGCTAGATATCCACACACAGAAGAATAAATTAGACATGTCTATCATCTTATTCAAAAACTAACTCCAAATGGATCAAAGATCTAAATCTGAAATTTGAAAACACTGAAAATGTTGGAAGAAAACATAACCGGTACCCTATATCTGGTAGATGTAAGAAAAGACCTCTGAAAAGGACTTCGTTTTGACTAAAAACTAAGGCCAACAGCTGACAAGGTAATCTTCATAAAATCATCTATTTTCTGTGTATCTAGGGAACTGTCACCTGGGTTAAAGGGAAGCCCACAGAATTGGAGAATATCTTTTCCAGCTATACATCTAACAGAGGATTACAACACAGAATATAAAAAGACTCAGAAAACAAAGAATAAAAATACATGACACATTCAAACAACTGGCCTGAGACCTCAATATAAATTTCTCAAAGATGAACATGGGATGTACTCACTCATAATTGGTTTCTAGCCATAAATAAGGGTCACGGAGTCTACAATAGGTGAATCTAAAGAAGCTAAGTAAGAAGGTGAACCAAAGGAAAAACATATAGTTATCCTCTTGGCTAAGGGAAGTAGACAAAATTACCGGGGAGAAAATTGGAATCTTGGGGGTGGGGTGGGATGTGGGTAAGGGGAGATGGGGAGAGAAAAGTTAGAAGGGAAGGAGGGGGGGCCTTGGGGAAACAGAGGGATTGGGATAAAGGAAGGTTGGACAGGGGAGCACCGAACCACAATTCTTAATTAAGGGAGCCACTGTAGGGTTTGCAAGAGACTTGAACCTAGATTGACTCCCAGGAGCCCAAGGCGATATCCCCAGTTAGTTCCTTGGGCAGCTGAGGATAGGGAACATGAAATGACCCTATCCTATATTAATACTGACGAATATCTTGCATATCACCATAGAACTTTCATCTGGTGATGGATGGAGATAGAGACAGAGACCCACACTAGAACACTGGACTTAGCTCCCAAGGTCCCAATGAGGAGCAGAAGGAGGGAGAACATGAGCAAAGAAGTCGGGACCACGAGGGGTGCACCCACCCACTGAGACAGTGGAGCTGATCTATTGGGAGCTCACCAAGGCCAGCAGGACTGTGACTGAAAAAGCATGGGATAAAACTGGACTCTCTGAACATGGCGAACAATGAGGGCTGATGAGACACAAAGGACAATGGCACGGGGTTTTGATCCTGCTTAATGTGCTGGCTTGGTGGGAGCCTAGCCAGTTTGGATGTTCACCTTCCTAGATATGGACGGAGGGGGGAGGACCTAGGACTTAACACAGGGCAGAAAACCCTGACTGCTTTTTGGACTGAAGAGGGAGGGGGAAAGGAGTGGGGGGAGGGGGGGAAGGGTGGGAGGAAGGGGAGAAGGGTGGGAGGAGGGGGAGGGAAATGGGAGGCTGGGAGGAGGTGGAAACTTGTTTTTTTTTTCTCCTTTTCTCAATAAAAAAAAAATAAAAAAAAGAAAAAGACAATGCCTAAAAAAAAAAAAACTCAAAAAATATTCCTCTTCCATAATAATAAGGATAATTAAAATCAAATAACTTTGAACTTTTATCCAGCCCCTATCACAATGGGTGTGATCAATAAAATAACCAACAACAAATGCTAAAGAAGGATGGGTGGGTAAAGGGCAATACTAAATTACTCTTGGTAGAATTACAGACTGGTACATTCAGTATGTAGAATTCTCAAAAACCAAAAATGACTCTACCATATACAAACCAGCAATACCACTCCTTGACATTTGCCCTAATGACTTGTAATATTCCTCCACAAGTACTTGCTCAGCTGTATTTATTATTACTTTGTTCATGATATCTATGGAGTGGAAACAACCTAAATGTCCTTCAAACTGAATAAATAATAAAAATGTTGAATGTTTGTCAGATTCTGGATCCCTAGTCCAGATCTTGAGTAGTTACTCAAGAATGCTGAAGTCATGGATCATGAAGGATCAAGGAATTAACTGTGAGACTGTGTCTTCCAATAATATCAGAAGCTAAATCCACAAAGTCTCACTGACATGGCTGCCTAAATATGACCTGTATATAGACACCAACAATAGTATGCCAAAAGAAATATGGGAAACACCAATGGACCATAATTCAGCACACACATACACACACACATACACACACCACTGTGACACCTAAGGAATTCTGAAAGTGAGAGAAATAATCTTCCACAGGGAAGAAGCATAATTGCTTATTCAGTATCAAGTGGTCAGCCTTGAGAACATGCATAGAAATATCTTTAAATAGACTAATCTGTTTATATTTAGGAATGCACATGTATATATAGATATATATGCATGTCACAACAATTAATTAAAATAAAGGCCATAAAATTGAAAGAGTTAGAATAGGTATATGTGAGAGATTGTTGAAAGAAAAGTAAAAAGAGAAATACTGTCATTGTATTCTCAGAAATAAAAAATTATGATGTTTATCAGAAGTGATATAGGAACAAAACAACACCAACAGAGAATCAAAGACATAAACACATATTGCTTCTTCCTTCACCTGTTGATGGATATTCACATTAGTTATATCTTGTATCGATTGTGGATAGATATTTCACTTATAAAACACACCGACACACATACAGAGATAGAGAAATACATAATACTTATGCAAATAAACATTTCTGCATAGCTCAGATCTTGGAAAGTAGTTTCATAAAACTTTGAGATACTTCAAAAGAAACCTTAAACTTGAAAGATCAATAGAATTAAAACAATAAGGAATAAGAAGGGCAGTATATCTTTGGGAAGTGTGACATCTACTTCCCAAAGAAGTAAAGAAATATACTTTACTGGAACATTGTCCTAATCAATTATCTACCTGAAGGATTTCATTTAATTGTTTACTAATTCTAAGTTAAGGGAGCTCTCAACAGTTATACTTAACACAGTTATAGAAGACTCTAGAATTCTCTTATGAGACTTTGCTACAGAGGTTTTTGCAAAGAATAGAACAAATTTGAATGAAAGACTGGAGTCCTAAAACAGAGAAGAGTACTGGAACTACCCAAAATAAAATAAACTTAAGTGGTAGAATTCCATAGTCAATACAGAAAATACACGATTTTCGAGCATGAGATTTTGGATAATAGGACAGCATAGTGTTACTATGTGTTACTTTTTGGGAAACAGAATTTCAGCTCTCAATACATTCCATGTTTATTTCATGATATTACATGATGAGCATTCATATGATTTAAATTTTCTTAGCACACTTATTTAGAAAGTGAAAAGATTTACTGTCAATTTTGTGCCCTCAGTCTTCAAATGCCCTAGACTATTAAAATGCAAAAAGCAGGTGATTTCCACTTTTCTCATCATGGATGCAGGTTACTGTTCTTTTGTTATAACTGCTACCTAATGAAATAATTAATGAGTCCCACAAAGCCAAAAACTCAGCATTAAGTATATTATAATCCCACTGAATGGTAATGGTACTGAAAATAATCCTAAAACAGTGAGTATCATTACACCTGATGGTGGTTTTGGAAATAACATGAATAAATAAGTGTTCTTTCTTCATAATTCCATTTAGGGAATATAGATCTATTAAATAGAATGAGAGAAAAAACTAGTATTAGGTCAAGTCAGAATTTTATTGCCATATTGGATATTTGTATATATTGCCATATATAATATTTGTATACAATATATAATATTTTCTTTGCCTCTCTGTGTCTACATCTCAGCCACCTTCTACCCCTTCATCCATCTTTCTTTCTCTCTTGCTCTTGATTTCTCTCTGTTTCTATCTTTTTCTCTTATTGTCTAAGACTGAGCCAACAGTTTCCAGAACCTACTGCATGTGTTCTTCTTGGACAAACACTTTCCAAATCCTTCCCCAGCAGACATATATAAAATATATTTCTTCTATGATGTCACTACATAAGCTCTGGATTTTTAGCCAATGTGCTCTATGCTCTCTGGGCTAGAACAGATGTGTGCACACTTTTCATCTCTGAAACTTCACTCACCACCAGTGTGTGATGATAGTCTTTGGATACCACTTATCTTGATTAAGAACTGAAAATTTCCTCCATCAGTATTCTGGACTTTTTGAGCTGAGCTGTACTCAAGTTAAGAAAGGAAAAGTTAATTTTGACTCACAGTTGCTGAATAATGAGGATGAGCTCATTTTCCTCTTTTATTTTGTGAATAATCCCAGCATGTGGATTTGTGTTACCCAAGCACAAAGTGACTATTTCCTAATACACAACTTAAAAATTCTTTTATGATCATGCCCAAGGATTTGTTTTCTAAGTGATTTTTTTATATGTTGTCAAGTTGCAATCAATATAAACTACCAAGTTGTACCTGTCTTTCATTTAAAATACTGAATTTCTCTGTTTAAGCAGTTTAGGCTGTATTAGAAATTAAATGGGTGTTGAAATAATATCTACTTCCATATCTGAGCAGTGATGGCAATGTGTAAATGTGTGCTGCTCAGTCTGCACACATTGCCATTTCATGAAGATGGAATAGGAACTGGCTCCTTGGAAGTTGGGATCTTTTGGTCACATGGTAAGTTGTTTCTGAAGAACCATAGTGTATTAATTCAGAAAATATATTGGAAGTGAAATTATCCAATTATCATTTCTTCTCCAGAGACCTTTTCTATTTTCTACTGTTTTCTAATTACTCTCCTCATTTTTCAGTCATATGTGGAAGGGGGAGTATGATAGGAAGGCACATGTAAGGTAATTAGAAAAACAGAAGAAAGTTTTTATATTTACCTTGCCATTTAAATTCTAGGATTATTAAGAACAAATGTAAATCTTGTATTTTTCTCTTTTTTTTGCTACTCTATTGAAAATGTGTTTATTCAATACACACATAAAAAAGGGAGAGAGAGGTAAGTTTCATTTATTTACTCTTTTTGAGATCTATGAAATTATCTTTGTGATATATGTGTTTCTACTTCCACAGAACTTCTTTATTTCCTGAGTCACATTGAAAGGTATATCTAGCCCTCTGATGGATATTTGCAATTGTTTGCTTAGTACTGCAGCATAGAGTTATGCCCTAACCACAATTCATCAAATGTAAATTTCAAAAGATGTTTGATATTCTAGATTATCATTCTATATTTCAAAATCACATATCAACAGGTATCAAAAATATGCTTCATCTCTTACTAACAGTTAAAAAACAGAAGACCATATTTTAGAATAATATTTTGTCTAAATGAAAAAGACATCTGTTTCATGAAATTTTTTCACACAGGGAGAAGTAGCGTGTCTGATAGAGATAGAGGGAACAAAATTTTTTCACACAGGGAGAAGTAGAGTGTCTAATAGAGATAGAGGGAACAAACCCAAAGGCCTTGAAAATGCCTCCAGAACTATCAAAATTGCCATTTTAATACTGCTAATATTTTCCTACCTGTTTCTTTTACCCAGACCCAACTGTCTTCTTTCATTTCTTCCCAAATCTTGAGTCTCAACCTCCTCTGCTACAATTTCTCACACATAACCCTAACTTCAACTAGACTGCATTCTACATATGGTTAAAGCCTGTATCTGAGCTCTGTTTATTCTCCCATATGTTTAGCAAAGATGAGTATACAGATTAGCACAAGAAGCAATCCTCCCTCTTTCAAGATTGCAGTGTGATAATTTTGGAGCCCTGCAAGCTAAATTTATTATACTAGTAAAAATAAAAACCATAGATTTTTTTATTTAATTTAGTCTTATACAGAAATACAAAAAATGTACATATAAGTAAAAACATAGTTTAAGTAAGAAAGAGAAATAAAGAGTTGGACACTAGTGATTATTTTTACTCCTGTTCAATTGCAGAAGGCCATCTGAATTCTATAATGGCAAGACCCATAGTTATGACTGCTTCTCTTATCTACTTACCAGTGGGGTAGGTACTAATAAATCTAAGAACATAAGGAAGGGTGGAGTATCAACCCAAATGGAAATCAATATTCAAGCAAAACTGAGTCCCAAATTATAAAAATGCTAATTAAGAAAAATGGTATTAAATAGGATATTGGTGTCTTGCCATAAATTATCAAATATTCATACCATAGTATCTCTATGCATACATATAGAAATACCACATAAATTGAGATATTTAAATAATCTTGAAATACATCACCAGTAAGAAAGAGCAGATATCAGAAGGATTTTGTTTCCACTTCATTCTGTTATATGTTAAGTTACAAGATTAATAAGATGTAATATTCAACTAACATGCTAAAACACCACACACCTCTATAAAAGCTTATTATATTAGACTGTTAATCCTTAGATTAGATAAGACTGATAATATCTGTTCTGTAGTGATTCTGTAAGTAACATCAAAAATGTAAACACTTGACTTTTATATATGCTTTTTATATTGATTTTAATATCTCTTTTATTTTTGGAAGGAAAGGGCTTAAGGCACACTATTGTTATTGCTATTATTAATATTTGTAATTAATGCTTTGGATTTCTATCAAATATATTTTAAGCAGTGTCTCAGTTTTTGCTTATGATTTTGATTTTAATCTTAGGAAATGCATATACTCATATATAGAGACATATGCATAAAACATGAATTGAAATATATTTGTGCAAGTGTATATTCTTAAATATGTACTGTAATATGTATATGACTGTATACTGACATGTTATTGATTGCATACCATTATATAGGGAGATCAAATAGTGACATACGTATGTTCTCATTTTTAAAATAATCAAGAAGCAAGATTTTGTTAAATATACCTCATTAATATCAGAGTAATATGCTGGTCTAGTACAATATATATACTTTGTTTTCTGGAGCCTGAGTACCCCCCAAGTATTGATACTACATGATCTTCCTCTCTGACTCCCAGAGTAGCCAATTTGCAATGAGTTGATTTCTGACAGACTAGTTATACTAAATGTTTCTAATTAGCTCCAAGATGTTTGAAATACAAAGACTTTCTAATGGGATTATTTTCATTTTTCCAAAGAGAACTAGGTTCTTTGGTTGGTTTACCTGGCACTCGCAAACCTGGCCTAAAGTGGTAGCTTGTGACTCCGCAGCAGTCTTGGTTGTATGTATATGAACTGTTTTCATTTTAAAAATAAAAGACTGAAAGGCTAGATTAATTAACAGTCATGGTGAGCACACTGTTTCAGCACATAAGTGTTTCCTAACCTTTTGTCGATTTCCCACATGCTTTGCTTCACTATTATAATAATGCTCACATACAATTTCTATGTTAGGTTAGCCATGTTCTGCATCAGCTCTATAGAAACTATTTAATTAATAAAATTTATTTGATTAATAAAATTAGGTTTAAAAATAATAAAAGTTTTAGAAAATCTTGTATAACTTTTTATCCTTGTAAGTTAAAAAAAGCTTACCTACTGTTGTGTGTCTATTACTTTGTTATTTACAAACTACTTTAGAATTTTGGAATTCTTAACAATAACATATCTAAATGAGCATATGTATTTAATCCTATGAAATTCAGGTCGATGTTTTCAAAGCCAAAATACTTTATAGCTGGTAAGTTGCTTACTGCACACACCAGAGGAATATTTGATTCAGATATACGAATGTTAAACTTCATCAGGTATGAACAACATAAACTGGTACTGGAATTCTACAAATTATATATATTTTTGTCTTACGCCATCATTGTTCATGACCTAACTTATTCATTTTTGGTGAGTTGATTTTATGGCGATGGGAATTTTAGACAAGTGACCTGCCATAGAGATGAGATTTTCATTTTTTTTTTTTTGGTAAAGAATTAATTTCTCAGATTGGCATGGCAGCAAATGCCTACAAACTGAGCACAGAGATGATTATGGCAAGAGGTTTCCAATAGATCATCAAAGAAGAAAGAAAGAAAGAAAGAAAGAAAGAAAGAAAGAAAGAAAGAAGAAAGAAAGGAAATAAGAAAGGAAGAAAGAAGAAAGGAAGGAATAAAGGAAAAGAGATAGGAATGAAGAAATATGGGGAAAATATTAAGGGCAGAAGGTAGTGGATGGATGAAACCTGAACAGCAGTTGCAAGAATCACCAGAAATGTATACAGAAGAAATCTTTTCCGGAGTTCACAATCCATTTTGAGGAATGCTCAGATCTAAAAGGAGCAACTAGCAAACTGCAGAGGATGAGAAATACAGCTTAAGGCATGAAAGGACCCACAGAAAGCAGATACTATAATTTCAGTACTAGATCATTAAGAGAGAAGAAAAGAGGAGATGTGAAGGGAAGAAGAGAGTAAATGGGAGGAAATCAGAGAGAGGAGGGGGAGGGGAGAGCAGTGAATCTATTTTTAATGTTAATATTATTAATCTCAGTGTCTCTCTCTCCCTCTTATTTGCAGGTCAAATGTAAGCTCTCAAGAGGTCCTGCTTTCATACCTTTGCTCCAACATCATGGACTATAATCTTTTGAAATTGTAAGATATCTAAATGTTTTTCCTTTATTTTTCTCCAAGCAGGGTTTCTTTGTGTAGCCTGGTTATTCTGAAACACACTGTCTAGATGAGGTTGGTCTTGAGCTAGGATTAAAGGGGTGTGTTACCACAGCCTGCTCCATGAACCACACACATACTTGATAAGCAAGTCAAAGAAAACACAAACTACAAATAATGGAATATTACAAAGGTTTTGTTAATCCCAAAGATAGGAGGAGAAAGACTATACTGACCCAAGTCATTGTGGCCAAATTAATTAAAGCAAGTTATTTTATTCATGTACAGGATGCCTCCCTCTAAGGCAGGGTTAAAGAGGTCAATATTGGATATGAAGAAGACAAGGATGGGATTTTCCAAATGGGAAATTTGGTAGGTAAAATGAGCTACCATACAAATTCCAGTTTGTGTATTGTAAATTCTTTAACAACAACAAGACAATTGTGCATTATTTAGGGGAAAAAAATCAGAATAATGACCTAGTCAAGATCTGAACGCTGCTTGGAAGAAACAACATACAAATACATCACACACACACACACACACACAAACACTGTTTAAAAGCACAATTCCTATATAATGTTTACTATAATATATAAATTGATAAAGGCAAAGATAAAATTTCAAAATAATTGAAGATATTTAGTCAAATTAGCATCTTGAATAAAACAAACTACTGACTGAATTAAAAGATACAAAATATTGAATCAAATAAAAAACAAAAGGGAGAACAGATGGATATTTAGAAAAGTCAGAGATATAAATAATGTGTATGTATGAGAATATATGTATATATGTATTTTATGTGTGAATCTCTCTCTCTCTGTTTGTGTGTGTGTGTGTGTGTGTGTGTGTGTGTGTGTGTGTGTGTAGTAGGTAGTGGTTCTGCTTCCGAACTTGGTCATCTGTAAAATTCTAGTTGGGAGTTTAGAATGAGAAGCTTGATAAATCTAATAAGATATTCAAAGTATTTTATTAAATTAAATTAAATGAGGATGATATATCAGTGGTTGAATCATAACAGTTTAAAACAAAAAAAAATAAAATTAGAAAGTATGAATAGGAAGTGAAGGAATTATATGTCTACCATGAAAGGCCAGATTTATGAATTATGGACATAGATAAAAAGATATACAAGTCATTATCAAATAAAACATTGAATGAAGTCAGTGTATTTCCTCAAATCTGAGGAAATCATTGGTTACCCAGATATGAGAGGCATTTAGAACAGTTTTTGACTATCAGTTACCAATAGAAAAACCTCAGAGAGAAGATGAATAACAATAATATACAGAGGGTTTTAGAAAACAAGAGCACACCAAGTCCCCACTCAGTAGAGAGAAAGGGGATAATCAGGACAGAAACTGAAAAAAAAAAAAAAACACTAGAATATGGGAAGTCTCAAAATCGCAGAGGAGTAAACTTAATATTTTGAAAATGATTGCAATTCTGAAAGTGAATTCCAAAAATAAATTATAGTTTCAGTACAATGCCAAATTTTTACGAAAGTTCTAAGTACTACAATACAAATATTTTAAGTCAAAAACGATTATGGGAGCTGTCTGAGTTATGGTTCGTATTGCTCTGAAGAGATATCATGACCACAACTCTTTAAAGAAAAATATGTAATTAGGGCTGGCTTACAATTTCAGAGAATTAGTTCATTATTTTCACGCTAGGAGGCATAGTAGCCCACAGGCAGACTTGTTGCTGGAGAAGGAGCTGAGGGTTCTACACTTGCTGTGATAGGCAGCAGGAAGAAAGAGAAACAAACCCTGGCGTGAGCATTTGAAACCTCAAAGCCTGTTCTCAGTGGCACAATTCCTCCATCAAGGCCACACCTACTCCAACAAGGCCATACCTACTAATATTGCCACTCCCTGAGTCTATGGGGACCATTTTCACTCAAACCATCACAGCAAGGTATGAGATTTCACTGTGGAAGTATCTTAACAAATGCAACATGATATGGGATCAAAAATTACAATAGGTTAATGGAATATAGCAAAGAACACTAAAATAAACTTACACAGCAAAAGAAACCTGATTTTTTTAAATCTTTTTATCCCTAAAATGTTTATTTCTTTTTTCTTATTTATTTATTGAAAATTTTTACCTCCTCCCCTCCTCCCACTTCCCTCCCCTCTCCCCACCCCCCTTCCCCCTTAACAAAAAAGTAAAAACATGGCCTCCCCAACCAATGATCTTGAGAAAACTGAATGTCCATATAAAAAGGAATCAAACTAAATCCTTGTGTTTGATTTATGATTTACAAGCATCTATTTTAAATAGATTAAAGATTTTTTACCTTGTTATAATTTTAAAACAATCTTATTTTTTATATCAATCGCAGTTCCCACTCTCCGCTGTTCTCTCATTCTCTACCTTCTACCCACCCCACCCCTATTCACTCCTCAGAGAGAGTGAGGCCTCCCATGGGGAGTCAACAAAGTCTGTCAGATCATTTGAGGCAGTATCAAGACCTTCCTCCCTATATCAAAACTGAACAAGGTATCCCTCTACACACACTAGTGTTAAATACCGGCTCCACAAACTGCCATGTTAGGATATTAAAATGCTATACTTTCAAAGAGAAATATAGAGATGACTTGATTCATGATGAAGTCATAGTTCAGAAATGAAAAAAGACATGGAATATAGGATTGCATAAAAATCTAAAACTTGGTGATATGCAAGATATTCATCAGTATGGCTATAGGATAGGATATCACCATAGAATCTTCATCTGGCGATGGATGGAGATAAGAGACAGAGATTCACACTGGAGCACATGGACTGAGCTCCCAAGGTCCCAATGAGGAACAGAAGGAGGGAGAACATGAGCAAGGAAGTCAGGACCACGAGGGGTGCTCCCACCCACGGAGACAGTGGGGCTGATCTATTGGGAGCTCACCAAGGCCAGCTGGACTGTGACTGAAAAAGTATGGGATAAAACCGGACTCTCTGAACATGGCGGACAATGAGGGCTGCTGAGAATCCAAGACAATGGGACTGGGTTTTGATCCTACTTCATGTTCTGGCTTTTTGGGAGCCTAGCCAGTTTGGATGTTCACCTTCCTAGACCAGGATGGAGGGGGAGGACTTTGGACTTTCCACAGGGCAGGGAACCCTGACTGCTCTTCAGACTGGAGAGGGAGGAGGAGAGGAGTGGAGGGAGGGGGAGAGGAGTGGGGGAGGGGGAGAGGAGTGGGGGGAGGGGGAGAGGAGTGGGGGGAGGGGGAGAGGAGTGGGGGGAGGGGGAGAGGAGTGAGAGGCTGGGAGGAGGGGGAAATTTTATTAAAAACATTTTAAAAAAATCTAAAACTTGTACAGAGCAAATAGACCAATAAAATGAAATGGTTTGTGTATGTGTGTGGGGGTGTGTGTATGAGAGAGAGAGAGAGAGAGAGAGAGAGAGAGAGAGAGAGAGAGAGAGAAAATTTTAGAACACAGTTGCTAGTTAACAACAGTTACATGACTAGTATTCAATACACATAAAGAATGTTAAACTATTAATATAAAAAAGTCTGAAACAAATGAACAAATTTAATTAACAAATAGTCTTCAAATGATAAACACATATTTACAATAAGCAGAAATGACTCTTAGTATAGAAATATAAATCAAATACATGATGATATTTAAACTCCCTCCAGTCCTGATAGATATATTTATGAAAACAACAACCAATAGCAAGGACAAAAGAAAAGGAAACCCTTTCAGAGCAGGTAAAACGGAAAGTTAGTCTTATTATTATGGATGTAAGTATGTAGGTTATTCTTAAAATGAAAAATAGCAATACCATATGACCTGAATATTTGAGTTCTGGGAATATTTCCAAAGAAATTGAGGTCAGGATATTACAGAAGAACCTGTACTTTTATATTTAATGCAGCACAATTCACAGAAGCCAAGTCAAAGAATTAACCTAGATTTATGTAAGGATAAAATGGATTAAAAATGTGGAATATGTACACAATGGAATTTTTATTTATTTAATAAATGTAATTGTCATTTCTGGAAAACATACACAACTGGAGATCCTTTATTAAATAAAATACGTCAGAATCAGAAAAATAGCATGGTTTCTTTCAAATCTGGGCCTTCAAATATGAATACAGATGTTTATATGCATACATTTATATCATTTATGCATGCATATATGTATGTATGAATGCATATGTGATATATAACTTGAAGTAAAATTATCTTGTTAACATAAACAGTTGGAGAGAAAGGGCAAAAATGAGGAGGGTATAAGGATGCAAATTTCATAAGAGAATTACATATGTAAATAAAAATATCTTCATGAATCCTAAAATTATAGCCAATAAATATAGGTCAAGAAATATAAAGTTTTTTGAAATAACTACTATTGAATTAGTGGAATTTACTTCATAGCAAATGTTAGATGTTTGGTTCTTAATTTCTACATGAATAGGGATATTTAATGTTGAATCAAAAATGCTATTATTTACTTATAATAAGTAATATTGAAATAAATAATTCTAAAATATCATTCATCAACTAAAATTGAAAGTTTTTTTTTTACTTGTATTTGTTCAGGATTAATTTTTCTTTGAATAGTTAAATTTCTGGATTTATATTCTTTTTCAAATCACTGTATATCAGCAAATTTTAGTTTAGCTTTGTTTTGCTTGCCTCAATGTTATAAAACAACTTTTAATTTGTACCAGGATTTTTAGTACTATGTTACCTTGAAAAAAGGCTTACAGCTGTGATAAATTATCAAACTTCTGAATGTCTGTGTTGAGTTTTGTCACTTATATGTTTGTTTGCTTGTGGTAGAATCATTGTAGCCCAAGACCCCGTTGAACCTGCATGCCCTTGGCTTTGAATTGTTGATATTCCTGACTCTATTTCATGTTCTATAGTTACAAGTCCGCAATGCCACTCCAGTAAATACTCTGATATATAAATGAAATGTGAAATATTTATAGTTTTAATTTGAATTCATTTTAAATTTTATTGGCCATATTTTAGTAATTTTGAAGATAGTCTATAAACCACATATTCATTGTTTATTGGTCTTTTTATCTTCTAAAATTTAGAAATATTAATACTTTATGCTATAAATTGGGTGGGTTAGTGTTTCTATTGCTATGAAGAGCCTCCGTGACCATGTCAACTCTTATAAAGAAAACCATTTAAAGGGTTAGCTATGGGTTCAGGGCTTTAGCTCCTTATCATCAGGGTGAGAAGGAAGTCTTCATTCAGGCAGAAATGGTGGTTGAGAAGAAGCTGAGAGTTCTGCAGCTTGATCATGGGCAATGGGAAGTGAACTTTTCCACAAAACTCAGCTTGAGCATATAAGACCTCAAAAGCCCATGCCAACATTGACATACTTCCTTCATCAAGGTCATAGCTACTCCACAAAGCAACAGCTTCTAATAGTAATACTCTTTATGAGAGCCACTTTTTTTTAAACTACCACATTCCATTCCCTGGCCCCCAAAGTCTTATAGCATTATAATAATGCAAAAATATATTTAGGTTAACTTTAAAATCTCACATTAGTCACCATAATATCACAAAACAATCTTTAGCAACATACTAATATTTTCCACTCTGAAACCTTTTGAACCTGGCCCCTATAGTTCATTAAATAATAATCAGCCCCACTGTCTTTCACTATGAGCGACATAGGCTACTCCAACAAGGCCACACCTTCTAATAGTTTCACTATTTTTGTGGTGGGGGGCATTTTTTAAAGCCAAAACCTTTGGCATATCTATTTATTATTTTTACTGATTATATAATTAATCTTTATGATTTTATATTTAAATCATGACAAATGTTCTACATTTGCTATTGAGAAGTAAAATGTGACAAATTCAGATTGATTTTATTTTAAAGCTAAGAACTTTGCACTGTTCTTTTTGAAGCCCAGGTTTTCAGCACTATTTCTTAAAACACACACTTTTCTCCTCACTTGTAAACATACTTCAGCATTTAAAACATCTTTGAATCCTCTTTTATGTGAAATTTATCCATTCATGTCCAAACAGCATACTGCATTATTTGATGCTTCATTGATTTTGCAGAATATGTTCATCTTTTTTCCCAGTAGACTTTTGTCAATTTTTATTTTAAAATCATTGAAAAATAAAGATAGTGCATGTGAAGAAGCAGTTTGTAAAAATTGAGTAATAATTTCTTTAAAACAATATAAAATTTCATAATTTTATGTATAATCTTCAAAATTTTTATTCCTGAATGCTTTTTATAGCTAGCCACAGCTGCTATGAGTCCATGTGTACAACAGCCATGTGATATCCAAAGGACAGTGTTCCATAGTAATCTTCTCATTTTATTGCTCTTACAGTCTTTCCACTCCACCTTCAAAATATCTCCTTATCTTTGTAGGAGACTAGTTGGCATACATGTATATTTTTTTCAAAATCATCTAAAAATGTATGTCTTTCAATATGAATTTCGATTATTTTAACAATATCAAAAATTTTAGACAAAATTATTATTACATGCCTGTGGTAAATAGATTTACATAAATGATAGACTACCAAGGTGATATTTTATAATCAGAATTTTTCTTCATCATACCTATTTTTAAAAATATTACTGAAAAATATGTTTACTATATAATTACAAAAATATAACTATGTACAGGAAAAGACAATCTTATGTGTACTATTTGAATAGCATGTTAGTCACATAAGATGGAACATTAGTCTTGGAACAACATTAGGAGGTCAAGAGTCATTGCTTCTGTGATGTATAAGAGAATTTCTTTAAGAATATTTCTTCATTTCAGACTCAAAATACTGGATAAGCAAAGGTATGATATGCCATCTAGTCAACTGCTTGTGTATTTGTCTGTATTTTGTACTTTCAACAAAACCATTCTGCTGCAATACAGGAGAAATGGCTAGTTCCCTGATCTACTATGTAGAGGAACCTACAATTTTTGGGGACTTCTATCTACTTATGTGGTTAGTTGTTTTCTGTCTCATTAGCAAAGATTTTTCTACAATGTGGATCACTGCATTGTGTTTTCTTTAGCAACTATGTTAATAAGAGGTAGAGAGACTCAGTGTCTAATATTCTGCTACTGAAACTAGAAAAAAATAAAGCAGTTGCTACTCAGTATACCACTGGATATGTTTGGGGTAAAGATCAATATCTTTTAAGAGACTGAGCAAATACATCATGGATCTATTTGTAAAAGTTCCCAAGTCTTTCTAGTATATATTATTCTGGATTGTTTGTTCAAATTTGCAATTGCTAAACATATTAGCTAAATGTGTACTGTTTTAGCTAAAAAAAAGTGTTTCATAGTTTTACATTGTTGAAGAATCAGAACATGTTTTTTTTTACGACAAATACATTTTAAAACATTTAACTGCATCAATTAGAAAAACAAACCTAGAATGTCTCTAAGGAAATATCACTTTATATATCAGTCAGTTTATTTTATGCATGGTCCAGTGATAACAAGACTATTGATGACTTACTTCTAGCAGCCAAAATGACAGCTTTCATCATCCTGAGAACTCTCCAACAGGAAGAGAGCTTCTTAATCAGTTCAAAATTCACTTATCTATTTCCAGCAACCACAGCATTGTGTCTTCAGCATGAGGGGATATAAAAAATAATGTGCTTCTGACAAAGAGGGCTATCCAAATAATACCTAATTTGTATTAAATATATGTACTACTTGCATATGCAAACAGGACTTTAAAAGGGAAAGAATTGGGTTGTAGAGAGGCAGTGCAATAGGATTTGGTGTCCGTTTAGGCCCTTTCTTGGAGAATATTATTTTAATGTGGGTGAATTTTATTCGTGCTGCATTTGTTTAATTCTGTGAAGCTGTGAGTCTTTGCCTCTCTAAAATACTAGATGGTCTAATAAAATGCTAAATGGCCAAAAGCAAGGCAGGATCAAGGAGAGATGCGGCTGTCAGGCAGAGTATAAGTAGGAGAAACAAGGAAGAGGAGAAGCAAGAGAATAAAGAGAGAAGGACATCACAGACCCGTCACAGCAACCGCAAAGAAAGAAACAAAGAAAGATAAGCTAAAATAAAGATAAAAGCTCAGAGGAAAGGGTACTGGGGATATTTTAAGAAAAGCTGGCAAGAAATAAACCAAGGTAAGGCCAGGTATTCCTAAGAATAAGCTTACATGTATGATTTGTTTGGGAACTGGGTAGAGGGCCCCCCAAAAGTCAAAAGCGTAAAATACTGTACACCTGTCCCTGGGTTACCATGGCTGTCTTGCTTTCAGAATTGTGCTTCATCACAGGGTATGTGGTTTACTTGCTGTAGTAAGTCATCACAGTCATTATTGTATTAATTATTAGTAAGGAGTGAAGCAAATTATCAAAGTGGTGGCTAGCTTTGTTACAGTTCTATAGCTGTGAAGAGACACTGTAACCAAGACAACTTTCACAAAAGAAAGCATTTTAAATAATGACTTGCCTACATTTTCAGAGCCTTAGTCCATCATCATCATGGCAAGGAGCATGATAGCATTCAGGTAGCATGTGTAGTTCTGTAAAAGAGGCTGAGAACTACATTCTGATTTGAAAGCAAAGGCAGAGAGAGTGAGACTGGATTTGATAGAGACTTTTGAAGCCTCAAAGCCCACCCCCAATGACACAATTTCTCCAGCAAGGCCACAGCTCCAAATCCTTCTATCATATCAAAGAGTTCCAATTTCTGTGACTAAGCATCAAAGATGAATCTATGGAAAAAGTTTTATTCAAGGTCTGATGAAGAGGGATATCTGAATAACACCCAATTTGTATGAAAGGGATGTGTTAATTTCCTGTGTAAACTGGATTTTAGTAGGGGAAAAGAACAGGATTTTGTGTCCCCTCCCTCAGGTCTCTGGACTACTGTGGCAGTCTCACCATCAGAACTGGTCTTCATCACAGGCAGTTCACTGTGCTGTAGTAAGTCATTCCAGTTGTGCTTTGCACACAACTGTAGTAGGGAGTAGAGCAATAGTCATTGCTTGATAAATTAAGCTAATCCTCGATGGAAATTCTCCAATCACTTCTGTAATTACATACTATATGGATGTACAAAGGATGTATCCTTAATTACTATGCTATAAGATACAAAGTCTAGAGTGCATTGCTATCTATGCGGAAATGAAAGACACAGTATATTCATAAAATCTAAGATTACATTTTGTGTGGAATGGTTTTGAAGGTCATAAGCAAACCTGCAAATTAAAAGTTGCTGATAAGAACTACTCTCATATTTTCCTCTCCACATAACGGCATAAATAGGTTAGATAGGAAAGCTATATTCCCATGGTTAGAATTTGAAGTCTATTAAATATAACTATGCTGAAATGCTTAATAATAAAATCTTTAAATTGTGTTATTATTATTAGAAATTTCTCCTTATATCTACATGATTAAGTCTCAGAAAGAAATGCTAGGAAACTAAGTAGAGGATGCTGGAGTAATAATTCTGATTTAGAGCAGAGAAAATTTTATCCTCACTAATTTTTCATATATGCTCAATTAACCTCATAGTGCTTTAGGACAAAAGACAGCACAGAGAGTGTCATTTAAATTAAACAAATGCCATTTTTCTTTCAGGAGGCTGACTTATATCAGCCACTCCAAGCCAGGACCAAAGTCTCAAATAGGGAGAGCAACAGTGGTTCCCTAAGATTTAATTCTTCAACCTTTCCAAAGTGGAGCACAGCATAATGGATGAGGCTATTATTTAGTAGGCTCTTTGAGATTCGTGGGAAGTGCTGGACCAAGTTATCTGTTCAGTAACAATTGGGAAGCACTTGGTTTATATTCTAATGTGACCTCCACAGCAGGAGAAAAGCACAGCCATCCAGGAGTGATGTGGGTGATTCTAATTACACATTGTAGCCCTCATTTTATATTCAAGGCATTTACTTTCTGAGATTTGAAACTAGGTTGTATTATGCTGGCTGCCAGACTCTACAAACTATAGTTTTCAGTGATAGTTTTCAATAAAGCCCAGTAGCTCAAAATAAATCTAACATCTAAAAGAAATTATTAAATATTTGTAATTTATTTAAAAAATATTTTTGCTATCTATATTCTTTAGAAAACCTTGGATCATATATTGTCTTTTTATTGGCATATATTAATTTCATAAAATGGTAGCTTTTTGCTAAATCTTAGTACTTCTGTATAACATACCTATTTAGAGTCACCTTGTAGTTTATAATGATTAATACATTTAGACTGATTTCTTGACTTTTATATCTTTTACAGAAAAAAAATCAACTCAATAAAATTAAAATAAATAATCACTCTATCCATTCTGAAAAATAGTTTGAACTTTAACATAGAATATCAAACTACATTTTGACAAATAGCTATTATTTAATAGGAAACTTTCTTATATCAATACCCTCTAAACCATAAAACTACCTTTCCAGCCGCAGCTCAGACTAAGACCTTGATATGTATAATGAACCCATCTAAAGATCTAGTAAAAGCAATAAGTCAGAGGTTTGCACAGAATACAGACATAACAATTTTTCTGATTTTGGTGTAAGTTAGTAAGGCTAGCAAGAGAAGAAGTTGTCTTTCCTGGAGAGTTATCCACATAGAAATCTCAGAAAATCAAACCTAATTGAATAGTCAATTTTCTAAATCCTTACATATGTCTCTCAAAATGCATGGACAGCATTAACAGCAGAACACACACCTGTGTATTATAAAATAGTGTCTACTCAGAGAAGAATTATTTTGCTGCTGCTGCTGCAATATCTCCTGACTTTTCCTTCAGATTTTTGAGCAGTAGATAGACTACCAACATCAGAGACATCAGCCATAGTTTCTTTATGACATTAAAAAAAAAGACTGTAAGTGTAAGAGGTTTGAAGGACTAACTCGCTACTTTAATATCAGTAATATTTAGAGAAAAGAGAAACTTACATTAACACATATTGGTTTTTTATATCAAGAAATGTCTCAGAAGTGATTATAACAATCACATAGAGAAAAGGCATCTATAACGAACCCTTGAATAGAGGACAAGAAAGCTTCGGTGCTGGGGCGGTTGCTGTGGCTTGGTTTGTTAATCATAAAATAGATTGCAGTAGGAAATGAACTTACCATAAAATGGTTCTTTGATTTTAGAGAGTAGCATGCATACTAATGGAAATTAGTTAGTAGGGTCATTCAGTATCTCACTGAAATATCAAGGACTGAGAATAACTTGGAATCAGTATTTTCCTAACATCTAAATGACAGAGGATACAATGGCATTATAGTTTCATCAGATTTTTAGTATAACATATTATCAAGCTCTTGCCCACCTAAAGCTTACAAAAATGGATAAATATTTTAAAAATCTTGTTTTATTAAAATTGATATTAATCATAATTTTAACACAATAATGTATTATAATTGAAAAACTGATTATGTTTTGTATCAAATTTAGATTAAAAATTTGCTTAAATTGAATTGTATTTTTGCTTAAGAACCATTTATATTTTATTGAGTCATTGGAGCAATTGTTAAAATGTTATAATGCTAGACTCAATAAATGATGAAATATCTCAAACTACTAAGTTTTTATCAGTATTTTCAAATGATTCCCATGTTCAGCTATACTTTTCTGAATGATAACATTTTATGCTATATAATATGTTTATTTTAAAATTCCTAAGTAGAATGATAGTAAAATTAATTTCAAAGAAAATAGAATAAAACTTAGAACAAAAGTAAAAGAATAATAGAAGTTAAAGTAGAAAAGTCAATCTTAGGTGACTTTTTCACTGATTATTAGATAAAATTGAAAACATAAAGTCAGATGCAAGGAATTATTTTTTTAAAGTAAGATGTACAGGATATCTGATTCATACAAAAATTCTAAACTAACAAATGAGGACTATTAATTCTTATTTTCTTTGTCTTTATTTTTATGTTAATAAGTATATAATATACTTAACTAATGATTTGTCTTACTTATGACAGACTATTTGTATTGTTGGATAGCAGAATGTAACATTTTACTAACCTAGGCATTCAAAACTGGATGTTTATAAAAAACATTCTAAAATTTAAAATTCGCTGCAACCAATTTTAAAATTATATTCATTAAAGCAATTATAATTTTGTATTTTATAAGTATAGTCTTATTTCTGTTCTTACATACAAAACTAATTGATTGTTTTTTCACTGATGTGAGAAGGAAAGGTTAGTATTCATATTTCCTTTGAACCAAATTGGACAATAGTGTAGAAATAATCGCAAGATAAAACCTTGTGCTTTTGCTGGGCGGTGGTGGCGCACGCCTTTAATCTCAGCACTCGGGAGGCAGAGGCAGGCAGATCTCTGTGAGTTCGAGACCAGCCTGGTCTACAAGAGCTAGTTCCAGGACAGGCTCCAAACCACAGAGAAACCCTGACTCGAAAAACCAAAAAAAAAAAAAAAAAAAAAAAAACCTTGTGCTCTTTACTCTTATTATCTGAAGCAGATAGACAAGTGGGCATTTCTTAATCACCATAATAAGGCAAAGATGCCAAACAAGTATTCAGACTGAAGTTAATTTTGGAACAAAGATATAGACGGAGCTCAGGAACTGAAAAGCTCCCTCACTGTTAAAGAAACAGCCAGTTGAGTAAAGAAGAAAGCGAGAGAGGAGGTTACAGAGTATGTAAGAGCCAGAAAATTATTTACAGAATATTAATATCCAATATATGTATGAATATATATGTATATTTACACACATATATACGACAAGAAAGAAAATTTAAGACTAATCTTGGTTCCAAAAAGAGAGTTATCAAAAGAAGAAACAAAAATGGTCAAGAAACATCTCAAGAAGTGTGCATCACCCTTTATCACCCTTTAGCAACTGCAGAAATGCAAGATAAAACAACTTTGGAATTTGATTGCACACCAATCAGAAGGCCTAAGATCAAGAAAATAACTGCCAATAATTGCTGGAATTAGTTTCTGGAAAAGGACAACTCTCATTCACCAGTTGCAATGAGATCACAAGCTGGTGTAGCCATTCTTGAAACCATTACGGAAAAATACTCAAAGAGCTATAAGTGAATCCACTACTTGTTCTTGATATGCCACTGCATAATATATGCCAAAGGAGCTGGACATTCAGCCCCACAGTTACTTGTTCAGTCATGTACATTGCTGCACTATTCACCTTCACAATCGATAGAAAATGGAAACAACCTACATACCTTTTAAATAATGGAAGAATAAGGAAATGTGGTAAATACACACAATGGAATACTAATCAACTGTAAGTAAAAATGAATCAATGAACTTTCCAGCTATAGATAGAAATAGTGAATATTATACTTAATTCATTAACATAAACCCTAAAAAACTAATGTCATATATCCCCACCCCCATCTGTGATCCTTAGTTACAAAGATTCAAATGAAAATGCGTAAGTTGAGTAATTACAAAACCTGAAAAATAAAAGGGGAACATGGGTGTGGATCTCAAGTTAAATGAGTGGCACTTCTGTGTGTCACTTGAAGAGGGAACTGGGCAAAATAGGGCAGAGACTTTGTGTGGAGGATAGTGTGTCAAGAGTACACAACATGAGGAAATTTCAGAAAAATATTCTTTGTAAGTAGAAGCAAAAAATTAACCTTGATAATAGCATGCTGAATGCATCATCATACAAAAAAAATGTAATAAACCACCACGAGTGGAATTTAACCCAGGATTTTGATGGTTCAGAAAAAAAAAATCAGTCAAGGTAAGAGATATTGCATTAACAGAATTGAGGAAAGAGGAAAAGAAAACATTTGGATTTTTAAAGTTATATATTCAATATTTGAAACAAAACTATTTTGCTTTTTTTTCTGGAAAGAATCTCCACAGAAAGAAAATGTTCTTAGAAATAAGCACAAGCTTTTAGTTTCTAGGATCACTGTGACAGATAAGACATGATTGCAAAAGCATGTATGAATGAAAGCAGAGCTGTATCACAGCTATGAAAGTAGACAGTACAGACTGTCATACTGACATATGTTTATTTTGCATGTTTAGTCAAATGCTAAGAGTCTGTGGCCAGTGGCACCTCAGGCGGCCTTAGGAATCATGCGAGATGAAATCATATTGAGCCAGTCCTGCCCTTCACTGCTCTGGGAAAGTTGGTTATCTCTTGCTGCCCACTATAGCAAGAGAGCTGGCCCCTGCAAAAGAGATGGCCCCATTCCTCACCATAGGCAATGATGAACCTACCTTGAGAGCATGCATGTAGGGCAGCTGACTATGCCACTGCTCCATAGGTGGGTGGCCGCAGTGGGTTAATCTGACCTGCGTGGCTAACACCCAGGCCCACAACTGGGATTCCCCTGAAGAGCCTCAGTTAAGATCCAGTGAAGATGGTGTACGAAAAACCATAGGCCTTGAACCAGATAAATGACTCATTGCAATGAACATTCACCAATCAATCTGATGGGACAAAAGGGTATACTGTCTGACACACTGAAGCCTCCAATCCATCAGAATGAATGAAGAGGTGATGGAGAGACAGGGGAGAGGGAGAAACAGAGATTTTTGCTGTTCAGTTGTAATTTTTGATCCACTATGGTTTATTGGCTTTTCATTGTTGCTGTTGCTTGTTTGCTTGAGTACTTTCTTTTGTTTTCTTTTGTGGCAGAGATACAACAGAGATGAGGGAGGAATATGTATGGCAGGTCAGGAGGCCAATAGAATTGGGGTGCATGGTGTGAATCCCTCAAAGATTCAATAAAGAAATTAAAAAATGATAACTGGTCCTAACTAGAGTTATTGTGTATAAATTTACACAAAAGCATAGCAATACATCTTCCAAAAAGTGACCACGAAGTAAAATAAGGAAATTTGGGGAGCAGAGATAAGGGTGAATATTCCCTGAGTGTGTTAGTAGATACAATGTGGACACTATTATTTGGTGTATTAGGAACATTCTCTAACACTATACTTAAGAAGATGCCTTAACAATTCACATGACTTATTTTCTTATTGGACTATTTTACAGATTTTAAAGTGCTAAATGCCTAACTATAAATATAGAGATTAAAATACTATCTAGATCAACGATTAACAAGTTTTTAATCTTTGTAATCTACATAAAAGTCAAAAATTTAGTTCCTTTATAGCATAAGTTGTTTGTAGTAACATATCCTCTTTGCTACTGTGGATGATGACATTCATAAGGCATGCAGGGATTCTGTTCCTGTAAAACAAAAGGCCCACTGGATTTGTTGTGTGGGTTGTGATATATTAAACTTCATTAAAAATGGTAAAGCAAACATCAAATTTATACATATTTACACACTGACTGTTCTTCCAGAAGAGCTGGGTTCAATTCCCAGCTCCCACATTATTACTCAAAACCACTTGTAATTTCATCTCCAGAGGATCTGATGCCCGTGATGGGCCTCCCAGACACCAGTCATATACTTCGTACACAGACTTACATACAGGCAAATCTTCTAAATACCTGAAATAAAAATATTAAAAATGTTCTAATTTTCTAGGCTAATATTTTACAAGTTGTATAATAAATGAATGAGAATCATTTGTACCTATAATAAATAACCCCATAGAAATGATCAGAAAACTAGTACTTTTAAAATATTGACAATTGAGAAAGCAGTAAGCTGGATAGTTACTAAAAAGAAAACATAGATTTCACTGAATACACACAGATGCCTTTTGAGTTTCAAATTAATTTTGTATTTTACAAATTCCAAAAGTACAAACAATTTTTAAAATAAACATTTTAGAATAAAATTTTAATTATATTTTGAGAAATAAATAAAATTTAATGAATGTGATCTTTCCATTTAAAATATGGGGAGGTAGTTGTTTTTGCACTCCTAATAAGTAGATTAAACACGAAGCTGCAAAAGAAATCAATTCCATAAACAGTTGACTCCTTGTCTGCACTAATGGAAGACATTATCTTTGTAATCTATAAGTGTTAATGGGACAATGTCACTAACAACGTGAAATATCATTCACAACAATGGAAACAACCTTCTAATTTAACACTGCAAATTATTTATGTTTACCATTGAATATAGATTCTTACTGTTCCGGGAATTCATGCTACTTCACACAAAATAATGATGTGATTTAATTTGTTCCCAGTTTTTCCTCGTCATTAGGTGTATGCTCGCCCCACCCCAGTATTCATTATTCTTCAGATAGGCAGTCAGCTTTTGACCTTCTACTTTCTGAGCCTGTTTCCTGGAATATCCTTTTAACCTTATATATGTCTTACCCTAAAACACTTTAAATAATAAATTCTTCCTTAAGTAAAATTTGTTATTTTTCTTAACTCCATGAATATTTCAACCAGTAACATTGTGAATATTAATTACATTAATTTTACTTCCTCTTGTACTAAGATTTTGAAGCCTATTGTAAACACATGAGTTTTTGTAATAGCATTTCAGATGCTTCAAACCACATATAGCTAGGTGCTAATGTATTTGTCCCATACAATCAGACAGTATAGTTGCTCTAGAGAATATTTTCCATGAAAATCTGCATTACATGACTTATATAATATACTAAGTATTTTGAAAACTACCAACTGCAACCCTAGCCTTATCTAATATCCTTACTTAATAGCTTTAAAAAGTCTAAATTTATAAACTGATAGTTCTAAGGTTCAGATATTTGAAACATGTTTTATGCTTCTCGGTGTATGTTTGAGTATTACGTATTATCATAGGGATCCCCTGTGCAAATTGCATGTCCTTGCCTTCTCTCTGCCGCAGGATACACACCCTGCAAAGACATTCAAAAACTTCCTTCTGGACATCACCTCAACCACTGCTTTTGTCATCATATCAAGGGGACCAGTTTGACCTTTGTCTTTTAATAATGATTTTTTTCATTGTTTGAGAATTTCATGCAATATACTTCATCTTTCTCCCCAAATCCTCCCTAATCACCCCCACCTCCTTACACATACAATTAATTTTCTTTCTCTTTTAAAAATATGGAAAAAAAGCCCATGGAGTTCAACTTGGGTTATCTGACTTTGGAGCATGTGGCCTGCCTCAAGTATGGTTGATAGACCCAGTGAAATTTTATTTATTTATTTATTTATTTATTTATTTTTACTTAAAAATTTCCACCTCCTCCCCTCCTCCTATTTCCCTCCGCCTCCCCCCTCCCTCTCCAGTCCAAAGAGCAGTCAGGGTTCCCTTCCCTGTGGTCCTCCCCTCTCCATCCAGGTCTAGGAAGGTGAGCATCCAAACAGACTAGGCTCCCACAAAGCCAGTACATGTTGTAGGATCAAAACCCAGTGCCATTTCCTGGGCTTCTCAGTCAGCACTCCTTGTCTGACATGTTCAGAGAATCCAGTTTGATGACATGCTCCATCAGTCCCAGTCCAGTTTGCTTTGGTGAGCTCCCATTAAATCAACTCCACCGTCTCAGTGGGTGGGTGCACCCCTCGTGGTCCTGACTTCCTTGCTCATCTTCTCCCTCCTTCTGCTTCTCATTTTGACCTTGGGAGCTCAATCCAGTGCTCCAATGTGGATCTCTGTCTCTATCTCCATTCGTCGCCAGATGAAGGTTCTATGGTGATATGCAAGATATTCATCAGCATAGCTATAGGATCGGGCCATTTCAGGCCCCATCTCCTCAGCTGCCCAAGGATCTAGCTGAGGACATCTCCATGGACACCTGGGGACACCTCTAGAGTCAAGTCTCTTGCCAACCCTAAAATGGCTCCCTTAATTAAGATATATACTTCCCTGCTCCCATATCCATCCTTCCTCCATCCCAACTGTCCCAATCCCCCAAGCTCTCCCCATCCCCCCCTCACTTTTTTCTCCCCATCTCCCCTTACCCCCACCCCAACGGATCCAGTGAAATCTGAAAACCTGATATTCCTTCTCCTAGAATATGTCAAGTCTGAGTACTTTGTTGGCTATAATTGCTTCCCAATGTTTTGCAAATTTTTTACTGGCACTAAGGAAAAAGTTTTGTTGTTTATTTCTCTGTGTTATTTATTATTATATTATATTATTATTATATTACATATGAGATAAAGATTTTTCTGTGAAAGGATTTTTATTTTTTTCTGGAAAATAAGCACTTTCCTAAAATCAACCAAAAGTTCATTTTAAGCTTAGGGAAGGCAAGCATAATATTCTAGTCCATCTCTGTCAAACCCATGACCGGAGTTTTGTGGTATCTTAATTAATAAAAGACTCCACTTTATTTGGATAAGAATTTTAAAGTTTTCCACCATCATGCAAACTCAAAGGATTCCCAATTTGTCTTCAGAGGGTGAACCTGACTAGGGACCACAAAGCCAAATACTGAAATTCAGTAGTCCAGCCCTTAAAGGAATGTTGTGAATTGCCTGCTACATTTCTGTGTCGGGGACCAGCCTTGTCAAAAATATTTCTTACCAGGGTAGAGGAATGGGAATTTAGAAATATAGTAAAGAATATGAAGAAAAGAATGAAAATAATAAAACAAAGAAACATAGAATAGTATTAAAAGGAAATTCCAGTGAGTACTGAAATTTGTCCACATTTAATTTCCAACTTTCTAAAATACTCCTTACCCCAAAAAGACAAAAACTACTTTACCATGACACAACAAAATGAACATACCAATTGAAGATCACAGTCTACATTCTGTTGCTAGAACAAAACAAGTCACACTCACAACCTAGACTAAAACTGTAGGCAACCACTCTCTGGGTGGAACTCAAAGTTAAGTCCTTGAAGGAACTGGAACTTATTAGGATCCTTAGACTTTTGTTTGAGGTAGGAAAATATCTACTTCTCTATGTCTGGAGCAGAACTCTAGGGTCTGAATCTAGGTGGGACCTTTGTTTGAGGAAGAAGCACAGTAACCTTGAAGGATGCAGAGATTAGTTCCAACTCTCTGACCTTTGGTCAACAAGAATAGGCTCCTATTTTCGGGCCTCCATATTCTAGGTGCATTTTCTTCTTTCCTTTCGTGCACATTCTGTGCATAAGTGTCTTCTTTACCAGTCCCAACCTGATTTCTGGCTCCAGTAATACTAAATGCAATCAAGATTGGATTTAGATTCCTTTTATTGCTGTCAGTAATATTTCATTAAAGAAATATCTAGAAAAATATGAAGATCATTTTATGTGTTTTATTCTTTGAGAATTATCAGTATATATGTAATGGTGCAATATTTAAAAATAGTTACTTAACTTACATTTTCAGGAACTTTGAATTTCTATCAATTGTAGATGCTCAGATGCCTAAATACATTATTCATGATACTTCAGGTTAATAAAATAAATATGTAATTGTTTTTACTTTTAAAATTTTCTATTTCAAACTTTCTTTTTGAAAGACCTTGTGAAGACCTTCTCATATGCCTCTAACTAGGAAAGAAAACAATTATCTTTTGTTTATTGATATAATTTCTTGATGCTTTTATAAATATTGGAGTTATATCTCACATACTCTTTGTATTTGAGTAGCACTACTAAAATTTATAACAATTATGTAAGTTAGTATGGAATTTCCTTTCGGAACATGGAATAGAGTCAGTTTTAAATGTTACATTCATTTGCATATTCTCAGATTTCTAGAAAGTAGATTGTATTATGCATGTTCAAATGAACCATTTAAATATAAGCTCCAGTTATTTATGCTTTATGTGAAATATGTCTATGTAGAATACCTTGATTTACAAATGCATTCATATGCCAGTAATGTTTTATATATATATATATATATATATATATATATATATATTCATTCTATTATAGTTCTATCACATGTGTTCTATATATACATATATATACATATGCATAGCACAAAATTTGTAGGTATTGTTCCAATTTTCTTTGGGTGATTTTCTTCCTAAAAAATTCCATCACCTCTATTTATTTCAATTCTTAAAGAGCTTTTTTCATTTCAGACTACAATCTAAAGTGAAATTGTAAAGTTCTGGCTCCCTACTCCTCAGAATAAATCAGCACATTGTGTCTTTTATTCGAAGCATGGTTTGGCATCTGTTCTCTTGAGGTTTATGGTTTTCCACAAGCCAAATATACTTACAAAACTAAATAAAGCCTGCGTTCCTGAAAAGTGATATCGAATCCATCCAAATTTCACAGAAAATTCCTAGGAGTCATTTCCATTTAGCATATTTCTTGAGGCCCAAGTGACGCTGAAGATTGAAGTCTTTTGACAATTCACTGGACTTACGGTTTTACATTACAGAGTTTACATTGGAAATATTACTAGGCATGAAATGACACGTGTTCTTTTAGGAATAGAATTTTGTAAAGATTTTTTTTGTATTTGGAGACCATTTTGTTCACACATAGGGTTATGCCACCATTTAAGCAGGATGTACATGTAGGCAGTTGCTTATTTGACCATTTATTTCCTTTAAAATTAGAAATGGCATTACTATATGTTTTTTTTGTAACTTTTAAGGTACTTGAGATGCCAATAAAGAAATGTGCTCCTTAAATCCTAAACAATATACTAATTATATTTCACTATCAGCCCTAGAATTTCTGTATTGATTTTAATAATTTTATATTTTAAAACTTTGCATATGAGCACAATATCTACATCAACTCTGTTTGGTTTTCTGCCTCTACTTCTTCCCATATCCCAATTCCCCAAATTCTCCTCTCTAATTATTTTTGTAATACATATGCATTTACACATGTTTATATAGACTACTGAATACATTTAGCTTTGGTCATATGTACATTTGTCTGTGACTGACCAATGGAGATTATAAACTCTATGTGTTAGTGTGTCTTTTGAAAAGACTAATTTTCCTTGTCTTTGAAAGCATTAACCATGTATGGATCTTCATTTATGTGCAGGACAACATAGAATGCCCTCTGTCCTCATTGACATATCAAGTAGTTTTGCCGTTATACTAACCTTATTAACACTACCATATTTCTGAGAGTTCATTATTGATGCTTTCTTGTCATATATACAACACATATCTCACAGCAGGTGTCCTAGAATTCATACAATCTTCCCATCCCCACTTCTGTGATTTTCTGTGGGCTTTGGGAGTAAAGGTTACATTTGAGGTGTATCAGTTGTATGGCACTCAAACTCCCTCCTTTGGACAAGTGTGGATCTCTTTAATAGTCTGTATCTGTTGCAAAAATATCTCCCCATCCCAACAGCAAAGTCATAAACTATCTAACAAAAACATGATAGATTATTGTCTGTATTCTGGATGCTTTCCTGAATGTTACAGTATGACTCTATAGTAAAATACTCCACACATTTCAGATCCAAGCCTTAAAGGAATCAATCTAAAACTGATATGGACTCCTCCCTGAGGACTGGCTCTCATAGTATTGGAAGGTGGTGTAGGAGCTGCCAAGGGAGAGGAACAATTAGTAGTCATACATAGTTATAATGCATATGAACCACAACAATTACTGGACCAACAAGATAGCCACATTGGTGTAACAGTGACACACTTGGGGTAAACAATAGCTGTTTAATTGAACTAAAAATTCAATAGGATAATAATTATGCATATTCTGTAGAACTGGCCAACTACACACAGATGAAGAGATGGTAGAGACCTTCTATTGTCATTTCCCTAAACTGAAATAATATCTCTTTCTATATATTTTAAACCTTATTATACCTTAAATTTTTCTTTGACAATTCACCAAATTAATTGATCTTGGCATTCTATAAATCTGTGAAGTCGCTCAATTTTACAGATGTTGGAAAATATTTTATGAAAGAAAACAAGGATGGAAGCTAAAGGAAATGCAGTGCTATACTCCGCCACAGCCAGATTCAGGTTATCAGATGGGGAAGGGTTATTGGCGTGAAGAAATGTGTCTGGTAACCAGATGAGTTTCACACAAGAGGCCAGTCATGAGTAGCTTGAGCAATCTTTATTTATACTTCAAAAGCAAGCATGTTTTCCCCATCCTCCAAGATTTACCTCCAGAAAAAGCAAATAAACTTCTTCTCAACTTTTACATTAAAACAGCGCTTAAAACAAAAACAATGTTCTACATTTTGTTAGCTTGGCAAATATCGAGCCAGGCAAGTCCTGTTCTTACAAACCTAAAAGGTGATAAACACATGTACATGTTTTTAAGAACAATAATATTGTTTAAAACTTACCAAAGCATATTTAAAGAAATAGGGGTGATTTGCAACAAACTGCATGCAGACAGTTAACTTATATTTTTTCAACTGTTTCCCTGTCCTACAAAAGGGTCCTGCATACCTAAGCCTCTCTAAAGACAAACTTTGATAAGGCACTCTTGTTTCTTCTAATGTTTTTACCCATAATTAGGAGATTATTTAATGTCCCCATTCTTATATGTGTCCATTACCTTTTATTGCCTCGGATCCTTTCTACATTGAATCAGAAAATTTCTCAAGGGTGACAACTGGTATTTCCAGACAAGAAACCTGAGAAGAATCCCCTTTCAAAGAATGTTGTAGCCAGGTGCTAGTGGCGCACGCCTTTAATCTAGAGCACTTGGGAGGCAGAGGCAGGCAAATCTCTGTGAGTTCTAGACCAGCCTGGTCGACAAGAGCTAGTTTCAGGACAGGCACCAATGCTACAGAGAAACCTTGTCTTGAAATAAAAAAATAAAAATAAAAACAACAATAAAAAAGAATTTGGTAGAGAAAATTTAGGAGAAAAATCTGGGGTACTATATCTGTACCATGTGGGACTGACAAAGTAAAAATAAAAGACACCCAAAATATCACCAACATCATTATGAGAGAGAAGAGAACATGCAGCCTGTACAGTCCCAGTGGTGCTCTGTGCTTGCATGACATCCACTGGTTCTTACCAAGTAAGAAGTCATCTCCACATGTTTTGCCTGGCAGAGACCTGTTGAGCATGCATTCATATGCTGATCCATAGGCTACACGACTCTCTCCAAGTTTAAGGCAGAACATAGGAAAGAAATATATATGAATGAAGTCCTTCATGCTGCATAAAAATGGAAACCTTGAAAGAGGTGTTACACAGAAGTCCCAACAAGTTTACCAAATGGATAATTTAGGAGAAAGAATTCTAAACATTAGAAGTACATATAATTTTATGTGAAATTATAGTTGATACAAAACACAATAGGAATAAATGACAATATTGTTGAGCATACCAAAATTATTAAACTCCTACACCAATGTCTCCTTCCCACCAATCAATGAATCATAAACTAAATCCTGAACCCTGACAAATCATTTCTTAAACAGTTGATATGACTGTCTCTCAGGAAGGTCATAAGAGGGTTAGAGTCTAGTTTAATATGGGCCTCAACCAAGTTGGGCAAAAGGTTTACAACAAAGAGGCTTTCAGGGAATAGATTGAATGGCTCTGGTATGGAATCCAATGCCATAATGATGACAAAAAATTCTTTAAACTGTGCAGAATCCTTCTCTTCATGGAAAATTGATTTTTATGGGCATTGGCTCCTCTCCCTGTAGGAGAGGTGGGAATACAACAAGGGAGACCCCCAAGTGCCACCATGTTGATAAACACTGTAAAAAAATCGGGGTTCGGTTGAGACAGAAAAAGCTTAGGAGGCCTCCACTCCAGTGTCTTCCAAATGATTTTCTCTACATCTCAAACAAAAAGGAACATGTAAATTGGTCTACTTTTACCACGTCTGCTTTAAGAATTTCAATAAATAAGAGTATAAGTGTGAGCTTGTATAAATCTTTTGGTGCCATATTACATCTTCAATCTCCTCTAGGTAAATCCTGACAAAAACAAGTAAATTAGAACTCAACCAACTATAATAGGATATCAGACATCATGAGATATTTTATAACCTTTCTTGGTATTTCTTTGTGCATATTTACACACACACACACACATACACACACACAAACAAACATAGTCTCTGTTATCCACTATAGCAGTAGTTTGATTTACAGTATACTCAGAAAAAATAAATAAAATCAAATAATCATATTATCCTGAAAGAATCATGTTCATTTTCTCTACCTAGACTATACTATTCTTTTTCTACAATGCACAAACTTAATTTATCTCTGTTGTCCTCCACATCCGCTGTGGCACATGCAAATATTATATTGTAAATTATGCAACTTTAATATGTAAAGTTAAATATTAAGTCTGTAAGTTGCCCACTTCTCCTTTAGAGTGTGAAATCTTTGAAAGCAACTTTGTTTCATTACAATCTTATTTGCTTTCATCATCAGAAATTATGAACCATCTATGCACTCATTAAACATTCACTAAATTGTAAATGATTTGGGGAGGTTAAATATCATGTTGGAATGCTAAAATTTATGTGCCATTTTTACTATTTGAACATATTAAACACTTAAAATGAATATCTAATTACATAATAAGGTCATAGACTTTTGTCAAAGGTTCTGTTGTTTAAAATGTAACATTTTTGGAAATAACATTACCACATACCAAGGCAGAAAAAAATGATAGTGGTTGATCATTCAAGAAATGTTCTGCTTCCTACTTAAATCAATATCATAATTTAATGTTTTTTTTCACTTAAATAGAAAAAAAAATCCCTTCTATTATTTTAAACCCAGTCATGCAGTGCAGGATGACCACTATGGGTTTAAACTCACCTGGCCTTTATAGAAACTTGCAAAATGACAAAGGGGTGAAAGCAGGGGGCAGGCAACTGAGGAGAAAGATAGTATGAAAACAGGAAGAAGGCCAGATCTAGAAGCAATGGAGGAGATACCTCTAGAGAGGCATCACCAAGCTTTTCACAAAACTATGAAGAGAGTGAAAACCCAGAAAAAAAAAAGAAACAAACAAACAGTATCAATTTACTGCTGGGGATAAGGAAAAGGTAAAAAGTTAAACAGGAACATAATTGAAGTTTTCATAAGTTTTAAGTTTAGATATATTGTTTATTTGTATTGTCTTTAGAAGTTTGTGATTCAGTTATTCTTCCATCTAAAGAAGAGAAAACAGACTTTGGAGTGGGTCATCAGATAAGTGTGTCAGAAGTAGCAACTAAAGAAGTTTTTGGAGGAGTAAGATTTGTGCATGTTGTGTGTGTGTGTGTGTGTGTGTGTGTGTGTGTAAGTATGGTAATCGAAGGAAAATTAATTTTAAAATATTGAAGGGAATCTCTCAAGATGAAAAATTTAAAAAGACAAATAAAATATACGATTTTTTCTTTGATTCCTATTTCAGTTATTTTAATGGTTCCTGATGAGATGACATTATTTTATATCCATCATGACTAACTTCTGTGTGACTTAAGGTGAAATGAATTTGCTTGCTCAATCTGCTCATCTGTATCTGAGCATTCATAACTGATGTGATATATTTCATCTCAGGACCAACTGCTTAATGACTGTCAAAGGGCTATTATGAGAAACTTGAGACCTATGATAAGATTCTAATGTGTCTGTGGCCACTAGATAAATGATGAGTGTCTTTACTGCTTAGGGTTAAAGTATAATAATTTAAGACCTATTACAAGTTATCTGGAGCAGAGTGTGAAACTAATACAAGATAGACAATATCAAGACATCAAAGTAAGTGCATGTTCAGTGTTATGATCCTCATTGAAATGGGCAATGTCATTTGAATAGTAATGGAAACAGTACCATTTCCCACCCATATACATACCTGGATATTTCAGTAGAAAAGAATAGACTTTAACTCCCATCTCACACCATGAAATTGAATTTGAAATATGCTTTAGACAGGAATTTGAAGACTGTAAACTCTTTTAAAAGAAATAGAAGGGATATATTCATAAAAATTTTGTGAAATAAGAAAAAATAAATAGTAAATTTGACTTGCATAAAATATTAAAATACACTTGCATAAAATATTAAAATGCTCACAAGCTAATAAAATGGAAGTGTTCCTTAGTTGAAGCTCCATTCCCCAAGTATGGCAAGTTCATAATCAAGTCAAGCAAGCACAAGTCTCCTGTTGTCAACACGACACACAATTCCATTGTTTTTAAGCTATGCACTTTCCTCACTTATTTGTCTCCATGATATGATAATGTAAAATAAAATATAACATTAAAAGTCACATGTTCTTTAAATTTTACAATGTTTTAAAACTCCAAAATCTCATTACAATATCCAAACTCTATTAAGTGTGGATATAAAGAAAAATACACTCTCACAACAAAAAGAAAGATCTGGAGAAGAAGAAACAATCACACTTGGACAAAGTCCATCTTGGTAATTCCAAAGCATGTAGGTTAGTCTGTAACATCTGAAATTTACTCATGATCTCCTGGCTTCCAAGGTGCTTAGGCAGCTCTACTTCCTCTGCTCTGCCTACTATACACTTATGCATACAGCTGGTCTTAAAGAATCAAACTGGCTCCATTATACATCGGTCCCTGTCCTTGGTGGTCACCCTATTGTCCTAGCATCTCCAATAAACTATTTTCTCAGTTGAAATGAAGACTTTTACCAGTATAGGCACTTTGGCCCAGCCACATGATGCAAAGCCTTGGCTTGTTTTCTTGACCCCATCAGTCTTGTAGTCTCTATTACCACTGAGGTTACACTGACACTAGTAACTTTTCCTGATTCTCATAATGACAAATATAAATTGTTTTTCTTGATTTTGTCAGTTGTTTAGGTCTAATACAACCAAAACCTATAGCCATGTGTGACAAACTTTGCTAAATTTGGCTACCCATTTGACCATTCTAGAGAACAACATTTCTGCCTGATCCTGAGGAACTATGTCCTGGAAGATTTTACCTCAATAATGCTGATCTATTATTAATTAATCACAACTCATTTAAGTTCCAGCTAACCAACATCATTTTTTCCCAGTAAATCAGAGTTTTGTGGTGTAGGAGGTCCTTCTGTATTTGTGTTGCTTTCATTGGATATTAAAGAAACTGCCTTGGCCTACTTCATAGGGCAGAACTCAGGTAGGCGGGGAAGACAGAACAGAATTCTGGGAAGAAGGGCAGTGTGACAGACACCATGGTTCTCCTGCTGGAGACAGATGCTGGTTAGACTCAAGCCGGTAAGCCACAGTAAAGTGGCGATACACATTAATGGAAATGGGTTATATTAATATTTAAGAGCCAATAAGAGGCTAGCGATAATGTGCCAGGCAGTGTTTAAATGAATACAGTTTCTGTGTGATTATTTCTGGTGTAAGCTAGTGGGAGGGCTGGGACCCAAAGCAGGCTTGCTCACTCATACTACACATTTTGTAATAAAATAATCACATAAATTTTCCTGATAGAATTTTTTGCTTCCTTTTGAATCTTCACGAGCCAAGCCTATTTTTTCTGTAGCTGCTCTTTGGACATTTCTATCTTCCAAGACTTTATAAAAGCTCATTAAGTGTCGGCCAGGCGGTGGTGGCGCACGCCTTTAATCCCAGCACTTGGGAGGGTGAGGCAGGCGGATCTCTGTGAGTTCGAGGCCAGCCTGGTCTACAAGAGCTAGTTCCAGGACAGGAACCAAAAGCTACGGAGAAACCCTGTCACAAAAAAAAAAAAAAAAAAAAAAAAAAAAAAAAAAAAAAAAAAAAGCTCATTAAGTGCCAAGTACTCAAAGGTCTTTCCTAAGGTCAAATCTCTGAAAGCTTACTGAATCCTCCCTCAAAGGAACAGGATCAGGTTCCTCAGCACAGTATTTCATGTTTGTCATTTCTGTTGCTCAGGAAAAAACAAAAGCTAAAGCATCATGAAGAGCAAAGGATTTATTGTAATTGTTCAAGCTATATTCCATCATCAAGTGAAGCCAGAGCAAGAGCCAAAAGGAGCAACTTATAGGCAGGAACTGAAGAAAAGGCAATGGAAAAAAAGCTGCTTACTAGATTGTTTTTCATGCTTTATTCAGTATGTTTTCTTATGCAAGTGGCATGCTTGAACATTCCACTGCCCGCAATAGCCTAGCCTACCCACATCTATCATTAATAAAAGAAGTTCTGGAAAAAGTTGGCCAGAAGAAAGTAAGTATTTATTCAATTGAGGTTTCCACTTCTTAAATACTTTCCCACCATCGTTAGCCATCACAGTGGGTGGATTTCATTGTAACTATAAACACATACATATAACTAAGAACAGTGCTTGCAAACTTATTATTCATCCATGAGAGATAAAAATGTTTGACAGAACTGTTCATTGCTGCTAATGACTTTAAAAGGAAAAACATAAGGTTCTTAAGTATTATGTAACACTAAAACTATCTACGAACTTATAATTTCATTATAGAATTGTAAACAAAGGAAGAAACAACTGATTTTGTTTGTGTGTGTTTGTGTGACTTACTATATAAACACCATGCTGCTAAAATGAAAAATACACAGAAAGCATATATGAAATGTTACTCTGTTTAAGGTTATGATAGACCTAAATATAATTTAGGCCATTAGCAAAATGAGGCAGCAGTTATTGGGATGCTAAGGGAATGACTGACAAAAGCATTTTCTCTGAGAGTATAAATAGTTTCAACCTTGAGGAAAAACTAAGGCATAAACCTTGAGAGTATTCCAAACACACAGCACAAATAACAAGGTTGAAGAAACTTTACTTCTAGTCCCATGGTGGCCTGCTCTTTTCTGTTGATAAAACTGAGAAGGCTAGGATCCTGGGGAGAGGAGAAATTGAGGAGAGTTGAAAGAGCAAGGGGAAATTGTGGTTGGGATGTAATATATGAGAGAAGAATCTATTTTCAAAAACAATTTTTAAAATAGAGCTTTAATGTATCTAATCTTGCTGTGAAAATCATAGCATTTCCTATCGATTATATTAAATATTCTAGGAGAAAATAGTGGATTTCCATATGTAGACATATTTTGGCAAAAAAGACTATGCTTCTGGATATGACTATAATTTTATGTATGGAACTCTATATTAGTTCCTTTTCTATTTATTGCTACAATAAATCACTGTGGCCAAGGCAACTTGTAAAAGAATGTATTTAATTGGAGTTATGGCTCCAGTGGCTTAGCGTCTATAATAGTGAATGAAGGTAAATTGGCAGGTTCAGATAAGAGTCCTTATCTTCATCTGTTAAGAAGGAGGTATGGCCCAAGTCTATGGGACCTCAGATCTTCCTCAATGCACAGCTCTACCAACAAAGCCACACCTTCTCATCTTTCTTAAACATTTCTGTCATCTGGAGGCCAAGTAGCAAACATATGAACAGGTGGGGACCATTCTCATTTAAACCAACCCAAACTCTTTTCAAAAACTGTGTTAAATAGACAATGATCGTTTTATTTTAAACTGTGATACGATTATAATTTAAAATTATAAACTAAAATACGTAGCAGTGACATCAATTAATGTAATGAGCAAAAAATAGTGAAAAGCAAAAAAACACTTAATTTCTTACTTACTTTATCCTTATATGGAAACATTGACCCTTATAGTGGATTACAATTGTTTTATGTAACTTATTTGGCACATTAAGGAATTTGAATTTTTTTCTGTTACTTTGAAATTCTCTCATTTTTATGCTGTGAATACATACATTTTACTCTTAAATGAATTTATTGAATTTAGAATGAGTCCTTTATAGTTCCTTTAAATCCAATAAAAATCAAGAAGTATTTTCTACTAGTGAAGCCAAAGAATACAAAATCATTTTAAACAATATTTTTTTTTTCGAGACAGGGTTTCTCTGCAGCTTTAGAGCCTGTCCTGGAACTAGCTCTTGTAAACCAGGCTGGCCTCAAACTCACAGAGATCTGCTTACCTCTGCCTCCTGAGTGTTGGGATTAAAGGTGTGAGCCACCAACGCCCACTTAAACAATAATTTATAAAACATTTTTGTTTGAAATATTTAGCAGTAATAGATTTGTAGAATAACATTTTAAATGCCCTCATCTTTTAAAGATACACATTGAAACACAGGCTTAATATCTAGAATAATAAAAAAACTTCTTTGTGCTTTGTCTTTGTTTAGTTGGTTTGCTTTTACGTGGTTTTACGTTAGTTGACTTTAAAGAAAATGCCCTTTACCATGTTGGTAAAAATTTTCTTTTAGGCAAGAAAATAAACTTATTTGCAAGTAGCCTTTCTTTTTTCCTTTGGAAGGAAAGGATCTAAGGAAAGAGCTCCTGTAGCCCAGAAAGGTAACACAAATACAGGTGATTATACTCTGGGATCACAGACACGGATTATGGGATGGAGAACATTTGAGTAAAACTTCAGTTGGGAGAGGCATTGTAAAAATGTTTTATTTTTCTGGAGATTAATTTGTGGGCTTCTGACATGTGATACAGATGCAGACACATGAACACACATTGTACTTGATGTAATGGTAGATATTTATACCGAAAGCCTTGAGGATTTATGCTATTTTCTCTTGCAGATGACTGAAGTTCACAACTTTATTCACTATTCATGCTTGTCTGAATATTACTCAATTACTCAACTTGTTTGACTTCATCTGCCTCAGGCCCTCCCCATCTTAACTTCAATTCAATCCATAAAAAACTTTAATTTAAAAACTTCCCAGAAAATACTACATCAAAGCAGTTAATAGGTGTCTCAAACAGAAAACATGCATATCCTCATTTGTCTCTCACTTCATTTATGTCCACCTATACCTTGCTAGAAAAATTTCTTTCTAGCTTTGCATGGAATAATTTGACTGTGATGCTCTCTGGCATTTTATTATTAAGGCATTTCCTTGGTTAAAGGAAAAGATTTGCAAAACCAGTCCAAAAACTTTATTATCAAGGCAGAGCATCAGTGTGTTTCTTAAACATTCATCACACACGGAAAGTGTGAGAGCTGGAGGAGAATGAATCATCCTAGATTACCTATCCAGGACTTGAGAGGCTACCACAGAAGCAGCAGCCATGATTAACTTGCCAAAGTTGCAGGGAAATTTACAGAGGCTGTTCTGTGGAGAAATAGAAACCCCATTGCAAGATCCTTACCTGGGAAAGGTGTCTTAAATCAGAGAAAGCTTAGATATGAAAATTCTGTCAGGGCTCCCCAAGGGTCTAGGAGTCCTGATAGGCCTCACCACAGTCTGGCTTTTCATTGAATGACCTGACTTGGCATTCACATTTAGATTACTTTAGCGTGAATACAGGTTTAACGCTATAGATATTCATGTGAGACTTTTCAATATTCTGGGGAAGATAGTAAGGTGCGTGTCTTAATTTATAAATATAAAGAAGAACTATGATCTTAGCTGTTCATGTATTCTATCTAGACATTAGTTTCTGCAATAATTACTGACAGATTCTCCTCTATGCACAGTTTAACCAGTACTTAGTAGGATGTACAGGTCAAGGAAGTGGAATTCTGAACCAGTAAATATGGGAGACCAACAGGTATTGTTGTATATCCTTCCGGAAATTTGATTATAACCTTACTGTACTGACTAGGGAAAACTTTGAAGCTACTTGCTTCTTATTAAGAAAAAATTGCAATTATTGTTAGAATATAAGCATTAAAATCATCTAAATCACAGCCTTTGACCATCTGTATCTCAGAGATGAGCACCTACGCTTAATATTTTCATTTGAAAGAGTAAACTGAACCAAGGAACTTAACCTTGAAAAGAAACCAACTTTGGGTCTGTTTATGTAATAAATCCACAACAGGAAATATTTTTTTTATTCATGAACATGAGTTTTCTTTCTGCAGCATCCCAGGAGAATATAATTTACAGACAGACCATTTAAAGGAAGGATACAGTATGAAAAACTGTAGCAAAAGGAATTCATCCTCTCTGGCCCTTCTGCCTTCTGTCCTGTGAATCACAGCTTGCTTTATATCTGAGTGTGCAGGAGCAAGTGACTCCCTCAAAAGGAGCTAGAATTGAATCTGGAGTACTTTAATCTGAAGCTTTCTGGTCCATAGACTGTGAGAAGCACACTTCTGGTTTTTATTAGTTCTCAACTCCAGATATTATCCTGCAGTTATATAAACTATACAACCACACATTTATTGTGATGGTGTTTTGTTTTGTTTATTTGACTTAATGATGCTTCTGTTGTCTGTTACATTGTCTTCCACTCTTGTTATTTTTTGATTCAACATAAAGTTTTCTGTTAGAAATAATATACCATATTTATTTGAACACTCAGATTTTTAGCTCTTTGTTTTCTCCAATTTTGTTTAAGAATTTTAACTATTGTTAAGAAATAAATTTTGGGCCGGGCCGTGGTGGCGCACGCCTTTAATCCCAGCACTCGGGAGGCAGAGGCAGGCGGATCTCTGTGAGTTCGAGACCAGCCTGGTCAACAAGAGCTAGTTCCAGGACAGGCTCCAAAACCACAGACAAACCCTGTCTCGAAAAACCAAAAAAAAAAAAAAAAAAAAAAAAAAAAAAAGAAATAAATTTTGTAAAGAAACAGGACACATTAAAACATTTTTGCTTTTACTTCAATGAATCTGTTTTGTGATATTATTTAACTTATAAAATTTAACAAATTAAAATGTGTGTCAGTTGGTCCAGATTAGTGCTCATGTAATTCGTGCTTTTCTCTATCATTAAAGCATTCCTTTTCCTGTATATTTTTAAAACTTCAGAAGTGTTCTTAATATTCACAAAACATGCCTATACTGAATTAAGAAAATTTTGTTTAGCCCTGCATTGAGTCTATAGCACTAACAAATTTTCCCCTAGAAGAATTAAGAGACTAAGCATTATAGCAAAACAGACTTCCAAGGAAACATTCAGCTACATATAAAGTGCTGAGTGTAGGACTGATTTAATTTCTCTATATTATATTAACTTGATATTATCTTTAGTTCTACATATGAAACTGACAAATTACTATGTGGATATAAAAATTCACACACACACACACACACACACACATATATATATATATATATATATATATATATATATATATATATATCACAATGAAACAGTTTTGAAAATCAGCTCCTTCATGACAAAAACCAAATTCTAGGTTTGGCTATATAGTAAACACTACTGATAAGCAGCAATGAGAGCATGGGCTTACTGTCCAATGTTGAAAGAATAATTGTTTAAACTTAGACTTCCAAGTTTTAACCTCATAAACAGTTTTGTAAATTAAAAGATGTAATTCTATTGCAAGGAAAATAGAAAAGATACAGGAAATCTAAGAACAGTTAATACAGTTTGCTCAGACTTCTTTGCGAACATTTAATGAAATTTCAAATATGAACAAAATATGCATTATTCCCTTGGATTTCCCTCATAACATCCAGATGCTCTGGAGTTTGGGTACAGCAGGGGCTCTTTACTGACACTGATATAAGTGACTGAGTAAACATCTCTATAGTTCTCCTCTTACCCATTCAAAGTTCATAATGCCTTGAAATTATACAAATTTCCATTTGGTAGATTGCACATTTAATTACTAATATATGATTTGCATGCACATTATGTGAGGCATGAAATTTAAGATGTATTATAAGTAAAGATAAGCATTCAATATAACAATGATTTTTAACCATGATGTACACAACTTTATGAAGAGAAATTGGAGGTCTTTGGAAAAGTAAACATGGAACAACTATTGCAAAATATTGAAAATTTTTATATAAAGGTGATAGATTTATTATACAGAAAATGAATATTGAGCACAAATGAATGGAAAAATGAATGTACTCAAACATGCAAATTCTTCATAGATGAGACAAATATATTATAATTATTTTTAATTTAATATTTCACTTGTTAAAACATTCCTTAACAGTCACAAGTATTAAGTCTGATGTGCTTTTGTGGGTTAAGTATGAGGAAACTTCATATTTGTTTTCATTGTTTATTTGACCAAGAAATTTCATGGTTGAGTTATGACACATTTTTAATCCATATTTATTTCATACTAAGGGACCTAATATTATGCCTTGTTTCTATGTTACTCTTTCGCTAAGACATTCAGTTTTATACTTTTTATATGTTAGAGTTTTTTTAGAACAAAGTGAACATTTCATCAAAGAGCATTAGCAACTATTTTTTTTCTCATTATTGTGTGTGTGTTTTCTTTAGCAGGTGAATGCATTTAGGTACATGTGGCAGCCAGAAGTTAATGTTGTGTGTCTTCTTCAATCACTTCTCTACATTTTTTCTTATACCTACAAAGTTGATAGTTTTAATCACTGTTTATTGCTGTGGGACAATGGCCTTGTAACCTGTAAAGATTTGTCACTTGTATTGGTTTAATAAAATGCTGCTATACAGTAACCATAAAGGAAGTATAAGTAGGGTGAAGAGAACAGAAAAATTCTGGGAAAAGAAAAGGCTCAGTCTGCAGTTGTGTAGGATGGAAGGGCCCCACTTGTTCATCCCAGCTGCCCGGCTAGCTTACACCCAAAATAACCACACAGAAATCATATTAATTTAAACACTGCCTAGTCCATTCGCTCTAACTTCTTATTGGCTAACTCTTACATCTTGATTTAGCCCATTTCTATTAACCTATATATTGCCACGTGGCTGTGGTTTACCGGCAAAATTCTAATGAGGCAGAGGATCCATGGCTTCTCCTGACTCTCCTTTCTTCCTCCCAGCATTCAGTTCTGTTTTCTCCACCTACCTAAATTCCTCCCTATCAAGTAGGCCAAGGCAGTTTCTTTATTCATTAACCAATGAAAGCAACACACAAACAGAAGGAACATCTACACCACAGTTGTAACCCAGACACAAAGGAAGCAAGATGAGAATGCCTCACTGATAAAAGATACCAAGCCATGTGGCTAACACAGACAAGAATTATAGGTTAATTTAAGATGTGAGAGTTAATAAGAAGCCTGAACTAAAAGACAAACCAGTTTATAATTAATGTAGACCACAGTGTGTTTCTTTAGGAACGAACAGCTGTAGGACCAGGCAGAACAGAAACCTATGTTAACAGTTTTATAGTACATGAGTATAATGTTAGTGATCAAGTCTGTTCTTGAAGAAATTACAGACATGCCTTGTTTATCATGCTTTATTTTTATTCATTTTTTGAAATTAGTATTTTTACAAATGAAAGCTGTGGCAGCTTGAATTCACCATATCCTCTGACACCATGTTTTTCCTAAGTTTGTGATTGCTATATATCTGTGCCACATTTATAAATAAAAAAATTAATTTTTTAGTATCATATTTTGCATTAGTAACTTTTCATGTTTTTCTGACAGAGTCAAACTAAGAAGGAAAGTCAGTTTTGACTCACAGTTTGAGAGTAATGTACTTCATAGTGGGGAAGGTGTGATTGGCATTAGGAGTAATGATTTTAAGTTGTGCTCCTCCAAGATAGTTCTCAAGGACTGAGTAAGGATATATTAAGATATTTAAAAGTGGTAGATGATTAGGTCATTGGGTATATTACCCTAAGAACAGCTTACTACAGTTATTATAGAAGTTTATGTAGCAGTAATTAAAAAAAGGGTTAGACTGAATATGGAATCTTTTGCTTTCATGATTTGCCGTAGTCTATCTTTTTATGTGGCCAGGCCTATTCCTTCTTCACTACTGTGCACTTTTATTGTTGTGCCCAATTTGAGACCCCCAGAGAGACCACTGGAATCCAGTCAAGTCCACAATGCAAAAACAAGGTTTAATTCTTTTGCCAGCTATCTGGGAGTTCCCAACTACATGCGAAGGAGCACAGTAGGGAGAGCTCCCATTCCTCAATCTGGGTTAACATTATATAGGCAAAAACCACAAGCCAGGTTTACTTAGGGTCAAGGGAGTTGGTTTTGCTCAGTAAAGGGTATGGACTCCTGCAGTACAGGGTATGGACTCCTTCTGTAGTACAGGGTATGTACTCCTTCTGTAGTACATGGTATGGACTCCTTCTGTAGTACAGGGTATGGACTACTTCTGCAGTACAGAGTAGGTATACTTCTGTTCATGCCTCCTGCCCTCCCCCCAAGTAGTTATTTCTGCTCTTGTCTAGAACACAAAGCTGGGTATTGACAGGGGGCTAGCTGCTAGTGACAGTTAGTTTGCACTTTTGAAAAGGTTCCTGTTTCCAGCTAACTTTTTGTGCTGCAAAAAGCTCAAAGCCAGTGTCTTAATCAGCTCCTGACCAAGCAAAGCTTTTTAAGTATTTTTTTTTTATGTCCTTACATTATGACCATCAGAATTGTTTTTTAAGGACAAAAGGTGGAAGCCACTAAATTTTGGCCTTTTAAACCTTGAAACAGTTAGGTAAATAAGCCACTGTCCTTTATGATGTTTACAAACTCAGATATCTTATAGCTTTACCAAAAATGATCTAGAATACGAATACAAAAATTAAGTTTGCACTTGGGTTTGTGTGTGTATGTGTGTGTATATGTGTGTATAAGAGAGAGAAAGAGAGAGAGCCTGCACATGTATGAGTATTGATGTGGGTGCCCACCTGTGTGGAGGCCAGAAGTCAACATTAGATATCTTCTTCAATAACTTTACCTTATATTTTGGAAAATAATCTCTGTTTGAACATAAAACCCACTGATTTGGTTACACTGGTTGGCCAGCAAGCTCCATGGATGCTCCTGTTTAGTTCCCTTGTACTGTAATTAAGATGCATGCTACCATGTCACACAGACAACATCACATAACTGAGAAATAAAAAATAGAAACCAAGGTAAAGCTAGCTTATAAATGCAATCCCATTGGCTAGTTTTCATATGTCAGCTGTGACCTCTGCAATGTACAATAAATATTGTATCTTAGTTAAAGTTTACTCCTGTGAAGAAACACCAGGATGATGGCAACTCTTAGAAAGAAAAATGTTTAACTGGGCTGACTGACAGCTGACAGATTGAGACCATAATTGTCATGGTGGGACACATGGCAGCATGCCAGCAGAAACCGTGCTAACAGATGTCTGAGGGTTCTGCATCTGTATTCACAGGCACCAGAAAGAGAGCATGGCACACTGGCCAAGTCTGAGTTTCTAAGATCTAAAAGCCCACCCCACCACAGTGACACACATTCACCAACAAAGCCACACTTCCTTCAACAAGGCCAGTTCCAATGGAGCCCATTTTTATTCAAATCACCACATACCACTTTCTGTCTCCCAAAGGTTTGTTGTCATATTATAATGCAAAATTCATTTAATCCAACTTTGAAAATCCCCATAGCCTTTAACAGTCACAAACATGTTTTAAAGTCCAAAACTAAAGTATCTTCTGAGTCTCCTAGCAATTTCCTAATTGTAACCCCTGTAAAATCAAAATGAAAAAGTAAATCACATACCTCCAGCATGCAATGGCACAGAATAGATATTACTGTTCCAAAAGGCAGGAAAATGAGCATTCTAATGACTCCAAGGTGGTCAAGGATCTTCAATGCTTCATACAAGGGTCTCTCTAGGTCTCTATTCAGTGGCACCCCGACACATCTGGTCTTAATGCCTTTCCTTAGTTGCAAAGGAATTTTCAGTACTTCTTTCATGTATCATTGACTCTAAAGCCAGAACCACTTGGCAAAAGCAAAAACTGCTAAGATTTACTGATTGCTGGTGTTAGGATTCAGGATTATACTGGCCTGCCCTGTTATCTGACAGGATGTACCTTAGCTGTACCCTGGCCAACCCAGGGTCCTAGTTTGTAGGCAGGTACAAAAGTCCCTTTAAGACCCATGTTCCACCTACTCAGGTCTCTCTTTTCCCTGTTCTTCCGAAGAGATAGGTCTCTGCCTCTCTCCCTCTACCCTCCTTTCTCTCTCTCCCTCCTCTCTGTCTCTCTCGTTTGCTCACCCAGACCCCAAAAGATGAACATGGGATGTACTCACTCATAATTGGTTTCTAGCCATAAATAAAGGTCACGGAGTCTATAATTGGTGATCCTAAAGAGGAACAACTTTTATTCAGATCATCACACACTGCCATGGCAAGGCACAAATGCTTGTATAATAATGACATGAACATCAAGGGAGTAAAATATTATATCTTGCTTGGATTTAAAGCCAGCTCCAGAGGATAAAACCCATACATACCTGGAAGCATTATCAGGTGAACAATACATCCCTAGTCAGATTATTTTAGTCCTAAGGGAGAAACACTGTTATGATGGTTAAAAGAAAGAAAGAAAGAATGAGAGAAAGAAAGAAAGAGAGAGAGAGAGAAAGAAAGAAAGAAAGAAAAGAGTTTTAAACCAATTCCTGATAACTAATGACTTATCTTTACCATAATGTATCATTGCATCTCTCACCCCTCATACAAGAAGCATCTGTTTGTAGTGGATAATAGGGGATAATGTTTGACACGGTGACCCAAAAATTATCAGGAATTCAAACAACAAGAGACTACAAAATGTTCTGCCCAAAAATCACATTCCTTCTCCCCAAAGACTCAGAGATCATTGCAGAAGACGGGTAAAGTATAGGCACATGAAGCAATATATTCTGGACGCAGAGTGGCAACTGCATGTGCACACTCAAAGTGATTGGGACAGCATGCATAAATCTTTGAAAACCCAAGACAAACCAAATCCCAACACAAAAAGAGGAGTCAAGCAATCAATCTCATCCCACAAAATAGAGCTATTGGGAATTGTATAGCTACCGGAGATGGAGAGAAAGATTTTTGTAAGAGTGTTCTTGATCATGCTTTAGTAGATGACCAGACAGTCAATAGCATTTGAACACAGCAAATTGGTCTTTAAGGACAAAAAAAAAAAAAATTGCACAATAGCCCAGGAAAAGGTGGATGAATTGGAAAACATCTTTTTTCTTTAAGGGACATAAATGTAGACAAGGGAGGAGAGGAGAGTAAGAGTGGGAGAGAGATATGTGAATGAGGGAGTTCCAACCATCAAAAGCACTTTGTATCATTATGTATTCAGAGAATTATCAAAGAAAACATTCAATAAAAGCTATTTGTAAAAAGTATTGAACATGGTCATGAGTTTCTTTCAGACACCAGAAAATGTTCTACTAATCAGTAGTTTATCCAAGATATATTTTACTTCTCTTTCCTTTTCTCTTTCTAAGAAAAAAAAAAACAGATTTAAAGGTTTAGCTTCTCTCAGTCAAGAGCAATCAAACAAAGGCAAGCAAGCAGCAGCAATGACAACAAACCCACTCCCAATGATCATTACCCTGATCAGACTGCAATCATCAGCACTGGGAATTAATCATCCACTAGCAAAAGGACCTGCTGGAGACTCAAGGGTTGGTTGCATTTTAAACAACAAATTATTTTAACTAAATTATATACTATATACTTTTAAATGATACAATCCTTCTAAATATTTAGTGAGTAAGTGGAATATGGACATAAATTGTAATGCACTAGGAAATAGATTAAGTTATATGGCTCATTAGATTGTAGTATCTACTTTATTAAGCCGTCTTGATCAGAATCTATTTAAACACGAAGAAATGTAGGAGGAGGGCACGCTTGTTTGTCCCGGCCACCAAGAACAGAAATAACCATATAGAAATTGTATTAATTAAATCATTGCTTGGCCCATTAGCTCTAGCTTCTTATTGACTAACTCTTATATTAATTTAACCCATTTCTATTAATCTGTATACCGCCTAGTGGCAGTGGCTTAACGTTGAAGATTCAGCATGTCTTACTCTGGCAGTGGCCCCATGGCGGCAGCCCCATGGCGGCTCTCTGGCTCTGCTCTTTCTTCTTTAGTACATCTTCCCTGCTTAAGTTCTGCCCTATCAACAGGCCAAGGCAGTTTCTTTATTCATTAATGGTGATGACAGCACACAAAGGGGAATCCCACACTAAAGATATGCTTTAACCTGAAATCCTTTTTTCAGAATTTCTGTGACTAATAAAAATCCAGAGAAATGTGATAATGATTTATAACCTGTCTTTCCCCTCAATTACACTAATTAAATTTGTAACAATGAAAGTTTCTCTTTCAATAATTTTGAACTTAAATATTACATAAGGGCTCTAATTTTACTCTACAGTTACTAACTTCCCTTAATCAATGCACATTAATTGTGAGGTGAAGCTATTTTATAATCAGTGAGCCCTTACATTTTCTACCTTGCAGTTTGTATTCCAATAATTGGGTTTATTTTCGAGGAGTCTCATTTAATATAACTTTAAAATAAAACAAAAAAACAATACAAATGTTTTATTTAATAGTCGCAGGTCATCATGGGCCAAGTGGTGCATCAGTCAGAGCAACCTCCGAGCCTCTCTTTCTGACTCCAATAGGGTGAGAACATCTGCCTCTTGAATGGGACCTTTGACGTTTTGGATGATGGAGCGGCTGGTGTCATCCATAAATTCCACATGCACCTGCGTGCACTGTCCCTGCCAACGGGGTCCTGCCCAGCACTTTGATTACCCTAGCGAGCTTGATGAGCTGCACGCGACTCGTGTCCATGATGACGGCGATCAGGTGGAGAGGGGACAACTTTTGATAGTAACAAAAGAAACTTGTAGAATAATTTCAACTTTATTTATTTATTTTTTTTACTGATTTCCTTCTTTCTTTCTCTGCTATTTCAACAAATGTTCATTGAAGGCTTAATTATGCATCAGTTTTACATATTACATTTTAATGTTTCAGTGTAAAATTTCCCATTTTCTAATTTGTTTACTTTGATTTTTATTTACTTTGTTTTTTTTAAGCTTTCTTTGTTTTTGATAATATTAAGTTTGGAACACATGGTTATAATTTTTAAGATATATACCATAAATGTGATAAATAGTACATCAGTGTAGTTCTGAATTCTTAAAATCTCTACTTTTCACGAACATCACTCTTTCTTTTTTACAACTTTCTGTAGCTTAGATCCTCAGAGAATAAACACAGTCATTTGTTCCTTCTTGCTTTTATGCTAACGTGATGAATAGAATACAATGAAATAGGTGATCATTGTTAAAACTTTTCTATTCCTACACTCCATGAGCTAAAATAATACAAAAGAATCTAGAAAATTTGCATATGCATGAATAATCAGATTCATTAAAATATCTGGTGCCTGATCTCATAGTGAAACCCAAACTCAGATGTGTCCTAGTCATGCACCTTGGTAAAATGCAGTCAGTCATTTACCAACTGACAATATAATTTCATAATTAAACTCTCAAAGACATTAATTTCTCTCAAACAACCTGGCAATTACAGTTTGATTAACCAGTTACTTGAAAGTGCTCAGTGTCCTAGCACTCTTCCTATTCACCTCTACCTTTCCTGGCTTCCCCTTTGGTGGCCTCATTCAATCTGGTACATTCTGTTACCTTACATTGGTGGGGAGTGGGAAGATGTAACATTTGCAAACTCCCCAAGGAAACAACAGTTGTCATCCATAGAAATATCCTGAGTATCTCAAATTAAGAGCTCTTTTCTGTTAATCATGAAGAAATTAATCATTGCAAAGATTTCTTCTTTAACTGAGAAAGTTCCATTTTAGCAGTTTTATTTATAAAACTTCAGGATTGTCATTACACCTCTGAATTTTCTTAAAATTATTCCAGAATGTTTTATACCCTTTTCCTTATTTTTTTAACTTCTCTGCATCTAAGTGGATATTTCAAAGCAGATAATAACTGATGCATGTTGCTCTCTCTGATTCTTTATACAACTAAACCAAAAGACATTTCAATAAGTTTTTCTTTCAGAACTACTCAGTGTTAGTATAAATACTAATATATGGACTTAATTACATGAAAAACCACTTGACCATTGTATAATAGTTATGGTCTATAATCATATAATAATCAATTAAATTTGAAAATTTTATTTTCTAATGTAGATTTTTAGAAGTACTGAGTTTTGTTTTAAGAAGGTTAATCTGATAGAGATTTGAAAATCTACAGATTTGAAAAGTCTACAGAATATTTCAATTGCTACTGTACTCTGTATATTACAAAAAGGGTAAATGATCTTTCTAATCACCCCAAACTAAACTTCTAACCTCCGCAGTCTTGCCTGAGGTCCATATTCTGTTTGTACACACTGGTGCTTTATGAGAGATTCTGTTTTCATAACCACACCTCTGGTATTTTTCTTTTTGTAAAGAAAAAATTCTCTGCCAAACATAATTTAATTCTTTTGTTAAATAAACCATTCCTATTGCTATGACCATAGAACTATAAAATGCACTTTGTTTTTTATACAATCCTTTTTACATAATAGAAAGTATAATGTTCTCCCAGTCACAGAGTTAAGCTTAAAATCTAGACTTGTGAATCTAGACCTCAGTTCATTGGTCTTTTAAATTTTATTATGTTTTCTTTTGTACTGTTATCTACTTTATATAATTCAATATCAGTCAGATAACCACAGGTAATTATAAGTACTGTGCTTCTTTAGTTTTTATCAATAGTTGCAACCATCTATACAAAAGTTTTTAAAAAGGTTGGTCAATAATGACTCTATGCTTATTTTGCAAAACAAATTAGTCTGCCTTACCCTTCCAGTCACAGGCAAGATTTGTACACTCTCACAGTTTCGTACTTTCACGTGGATCTTTTGCCAGCAGTGTCAAAGGCCCATTTTCCTACCTTCTTTTATAATATAAGACAAATTGATTTACACTCTTACCAGAAATAGATAATAACAAAGAAATGACAAATATTAAATTATGGGGTTTTTATATAATATATATTATATTAATATGCCTCTATCTTTCCTCCCTCCAGCTCTGACCATGTACCTAATTGTCTCTATTTCTGTCATTGTTAGTATATATAATATGTGTGTCTTAAAGTGTATGTTTATCGTTTTCTGTTTATATAATGTTATTTATATGTATATTGTTTCAGAACTTACTATTTGGTACTGGATAAATAATTTGGATTCTTCTGCAAAATAGGTTATTTCTTTCACTCTCAACATTCCTTGATTGCTTGTAGTTCTTTGTGTAGAGCTTAAACCTTGTGAGATTTTCTTTCTTTCCTTTAGGATATCTGATGGTGTCATTGTTTTCAGACCACAGTAAGAGAGATATAGTGAAAAGACTCCATGGGTGTAGTTTCTCTGATATTTCCAGAAGACACAACCTCACAGCAAACAATTTTTACTTTAGCTTTCATAAGGTTTCAACCCCTCTTCTGAAATGATCCTTAGTTACAGGTATTGCACTGTAGATTTATAAGTTGGGGCTGGACACCACAGGATCTCTTGGTTGTGGAAATTTGATGACTTATGTTTTGTTTGTTTGTTTTTCGCAATTCTCACCACTTAAGGCGGTTTCTGTAAGAATGGCTAGCATAGCCCCATATGTGTGAATTCTTAATCATTAAAGAATGGCACTACATGAAGAGCAATAGAAAATGTGGCCTTGTACTGAGTAGGATGTGGGAGAAAGTGTGCCACTGAGGGTGGACTTTGAGGCTTCAAAAGCCCAACTCAGGCCCAGAATATCTCTCTCTCTCTCTCTCTCTCTCTCTCTCTCTCTCTCTCTCTCTGTCTCTCTCTCTCTGTCTCTCTCTCTGTCTCTCTCTCTCTGTCTCTCTCTCTCTCTCTCTCTCTCTCTCTCTCTCTCTCTCTGTCTCTCTCTCTCGTCCTACTGCCTATGCATCCAGATGTAGAACTTTCAGCTGTTTCTCCATCATTATGTTCTTTCTGTATGCTGCTATGATCCCATCCATTATGATAATGGACTGAAGGACCTATTAAATGTCTTCTCTCATAATAGTTCCCAAGGTCATATTGTCTCTTTACAGCAATAGAACAGCAACTAAGACACCCCTTATTAAGGAAACTTCTCTTTGAAACAAATGGAGACCTCAGCAGCATATTTTTCAACTATGTTATAAACATTTACTCTTGTTTCTAAAGATAAATGGAGCTTTAATTCCTCATCAATTAAATTTTTCTTAAATTATTTTAACTTTATATATAAATAGTGCTGGATGTAGCACACATTAAGAATGGTAACAATTGTAAAATTGGTACTTATATATTGAATTATATATTTTGAAAGAATAAATTAATATCTGATTAAATCAATTTAAAGTTATGCCAAGCACTCAAACTGTTTAAAACAATTTAGAATGAACTACAGCAATGGTTTCTGATATTTTGGTCCAATATCTAAAATCTTATGCAGTGAAAGTAAGTGTTAGTGTTTGGAATGAATGTATTTTTGTGTTTATTTTATATGAGTGTGTGGCTCTCTGTGTATCTGTGTGTGTATGTGTGTTTTGAGGAATGTGTTTGTGTGTTCCTGATATAGCACTTAATATGAATTTGTGACAAAAGGATATACCCTCAGCTGAATGCATAATGATGACATTTTCCAGAACAATACACAAATATAATACATTCAGAATCAGCCCAAAGATGAAATAACTTGATGAATGAAACACATATCAAGTTTGACCTTATGGGCACTCTCAGACATAATATATGAATGTCAACTGAATACTGTAAAAGCAGTTTGATTACGTTTATCAAAGCACAGAGAAAAGTTACCAAAATGACAGATGATTCTTGAGACAACAGAAAATTGCAGTTTCTATGAACTATGTATTATACTCATTTTTACTTTCTGTGTATAGGAATTGAATACAGCATTCTGCTTCATACTAATTTTATTAAAATTTATAAAGGAACAAATGTATTCTAATTGTGTTTAAAATAATTATTTAAATAGTTATTGAATTTACATTCAATATATATAGTGTACATAAAGAGATATAGTGATTGTTTTAATAAACAATACAGGGAACTGTGGCATAACTGATCATATAATTTAAAATAAATAAAACACAAAGAACATATCTGAAGCCAGGAAAGAGAAAATTCCATGTAAAATAGTGTTATGTCTCACTATTATGTACAAAATAATTTCTCTAATTACATAATTAGACATATTTACTTCTAAAAAGAAATTTAAGCAGAGTTACCAAAATGCTGCATTTCAGTTTTTAATATATCACAAAAAATATATGAAAGAACTTAAGAAAGGAAAATATTCTTTTGGGTGAAAGTTGTGAGAAAAGATAAAAATATTTGGTTTTGTTTGACAGTGTTGGAATTTGTGCAAATAATCTATGAAATGAATGGCTTATTTCCAAATATGATAACTAAAGTTTATAGGTATTTCCAGTTGCCACTGCTACAACAGAACGGAGTTTGCCACATTGAAAGTAATGTTAGTTTGTCTAGAGTAAGACCCGCTGAAGTTTTTAATTAAGCTTTTCTCATAGAAGACCTCAATTGCCATGAAGGTAGTAATCATAAGAACATATATTTCAATTTTTGACATTATATAAGCCTCAGTTTGACTTTTAGAGGAAATAATTGATAAATATGAAATTGTATGAAAGTTTCTATTTGCACATATCCACATACATACCTTGATATTTTGATTCAAATATACACATAAAATGATTACCACAATTAATCTGATTAATACTTTAATCTTCTCTGTGTGATTATGTGTGTATTGAAAACCTCATATCTATCTCATATGTACATTCAGAAGCATATTAAAACAGTACTATTTTATGGTTCTTATCACCAATTCTTGCTGATGTTACTTAAGTAAAAGTTCCTACCTTTTAGCATCTAACTTTAAAAGAAAGCATAAATACCTTTATTTCATACTGAAATAAAAAGTTTAAAACAGTGTTTGGCATTTATAGTTTACTACTAAAGAATATAAAGAAAGGAATACTTTGATTTAATTTTCAGAGATTAAGAAATCAAAACTTTTGAATCTATGGTGACCTTATTGCCCTGCCCAACATCTTTCAACTCCTATTTCAGCCTGTAAATCTGGATTTACTCACCAATACTAGTGGTTTTGATGAGCTCTTAGAGCTTCGGGAATGCATTCCTGAGTTCACACAGACAATAAAATTACCACTATTAGCCTCTTCTGTTAAGGCCAACTTAGTTTCACGGTCTCAAGCTTTCTGTCAATTTCGAGAGACTATGTAATAGAGTGAGGATGAAAGCTTTCTTGACCTAGCATGTTTTACAAAATGACTAACTCTGTCAAGCTTCATGTCCCTTGGCAATCGTGAAGTTAGTTTAAAAGCAACGCAAGATTGAAGTTAACATTGTTCCCCAGGAAGAAGAAGGTGAAAACTCTAACACATAACTTGATATTATTATACTTTTTTTCCTCAGGAACAAATGAAAGGGAATTTTTAATAGCATGTTTTCTATCAGACGCTCATTGTCTGGCTTCTAAAGCTTCTATAGCAAATAAAAAATGAGACCCTCATCTAAACTAGATGGTACTGGTTTCTCCTGGATATATTTGCATTTCACAACAGTCACACAAATTACAGATATAAGCCATTTATTTGAGAATGTCAATAGAAAAATAAGTAGTTTTTGAATGTGGAATATTTTATTAGCTCTTAACAGAAATGCACTTCCTGATTTACTTCCAAATGCACCATCTCTTCATTAATCTACGGTTCTTTTTAATTTTGCTATGCCTTTGTCACACAAAGTCCAAGTATCCTATAGTTGCCTGGAGCTGAGTATGTAGTGATGTAAAATGATCTTGATTCTCTGATTTAACTGCTTGAGTACTGAGATTACAGCTATATGTCATATTAGTTTTATGCAGTATTGGTGATCAGGTCTGTGGTCTATACATAAAAATGGACTTAACATCATGACCCAAATTAAAAGATTAGTAATATTTATGAATAGATCCACATGGTATAGGTGTTTATATATTTATTATTTCAATTTTTGAAAAAAATAAGTAACTAAGGGTGTCTTTTTTTTTCTTATATATTTTGTCATTGTTCTCATGGTTTAAAACACTGGCTCCTGACTTTCTTTCTTGCGTATTTTCTTTGGAAGAAGACATTCTCTCGATGTATTTTTCCTTAATGACAAAGCACAGAAAATGTTCCCATATGTGTATGGCAATATTAAAATGGAATCAGTGACAACCAATTAAGAAACAAGCCTTGCCGATGTTAACCCTCAAGAAATAAGTTTGATTCATATTTGTATAGCTAATCTGAACCTTTTCATTACTTAACATTGAAAATGGGAGAATCTGCCTTGCTGCTGAAACACTGGCTAGGTGCATACTTAGTGAAATAAAGCTAAAATTGAGAATTATGTTCAATGAAGACTCCTATTAAGAGAGTGCAGGATGAGGAAAGAACATTCTTAGCGAGATAAATGTCCATCGCATTTTATTTAATTTCAATAAACTGCTTCAGAGGCACAGCGTGACTCTCACATCAGAATTTCTAAATTCTGAAACTCTGCTTTGCAAAACTACCTTAGAGAAAAGGTATGGAGTGGAATATAGTCATCTTTCAACAAGCTCTTTCCACGGACTCACATAAAGCCTTATTTATTATTTTATTATTGCCAGTTTGGCCTGGAGCAACCTCCAGGAGAACAATTTCAGCTGATTTTTTTCCCTAATCTGTTCAAGGAAATAATGAAAGCTCCATTTCAGTCATGCAAATCACCACAAACTTGCATATTTGGGGCTTGAACAAAATTCAGTCTAACCCAGAGTGAGGTAGAAAAGTTTTCTGTATAATCTACAGTTTGCCTAGGGACTCTTTATTCAAATAGTCTGTATCTTTAATGACATATTCTTCAATATTATACTAACTTCTTTTGATATACTGATGATCAGTGTTTTCTTATAGATGTGTATGTCACAGGATTAAGATTTTTCATATTTTTGTTTATAATTTTTCTTTTCCAGTAAAAAGTTCATGCTGTCTATTCAAATTAAACTAATGGAAATTGCACAGAACCTAGCAGAAATGAATTTAAAGACTCAGAAAACACATAGGCTTGTAATAGTCAGTTATACAAATACTTGATTAATTTTCAACACCTCATTATCCTAACATTCATTTTAACATGATTACTAGATTCTACATTTAAAATTTATTGTCAGCATATTTAAAATTCGGTTGCTTCATTTTCTAGACATATTATGAGAAAGAAGTTGTTTTCAATGTAATGATAATAGGTCTGTAATGAGAACTGGAGGTCTTTTCTTAGCAAGATACTGTTGACTACCATACAAAATGAAACTTTTTAGTTATTTAGGTAGAGTTTCAAAAGATAAAAACTTCAGAATTTTTCATTTACGGAACCAAATTTTCATATTTTTACCTGACAAGGCATAAATGGCATTAATCAGTGATGACAGGATGTCTTTAACACTGGGATCATTATGAACTTGAGAAGGAATTTGATTCATTAGGAATACAACTTTGGTCAGAAGGCTCATGAATTTCATTTGACACTCTCCAATTTATCTTTGGATAGGATCTGTCTAGACGATTAAAGAGCTCTAGGTTTAGATTGCATCATTTAAGTCATTATCTGATATTGTTTATTAAATTGAATTTTAATTTTAGGCTTTTTGATGACATTCCAGGACCCCAAATCAAAGAGAATATCCTAGTAGTCATGTTTGTCATTCAGATAATACTGAGACCACCATATGACATCTCTTTTTAAATGATGTTCCTTGGATTTTTAAAAAGATCTACTTTTATATATTTATTTTTGAGCATTTCAAATATGAGTTTTATTCATACATAATTTCCATATTTTCTTCCAAATATTAAACTATTCCAGTGTCACCCTCACAATTTCATGCTCTGATTTTGTAGGACCCAGCCATGATAAGCTTAAGAGAGGCTTAAGAAGTCTTAGTAGTTTACCCTCAGGAAATACCTGGTTTCAGGAAGGACCACAAACTGAGATTACCCAGGCACCAACCAGAAAGAGACCATCCAAAGGAAATGCATAACATTTCAACCATTGTAAATAGGATCACCTGCCAGCACACTTTCACCAGGACACCCCTAGACAAATGTCAGCCAATTGGGGGTCCTGAAACTTAGAAATTTCTTACCCCCACCTTTACTACTATAAAATTCCAACTCTAACTGAGCTCTGGGGCTCTCTGATTATTCCAGTACATTAGACACATGGAAAGACTGAGTTTGCAAATTTGTGTAAGAATAAAGGTTCTTTGCTTTTACATACAGGACTCAGTCTCCTGGTTGGTTTTGGGGGGATTCCGTGATCTCGGAATGACACTTTATTATTGTTAAACACATACATATTCCACAATAATATAATTATATTCTAAATTTGAATATTCATATATAAAGATAATTTTAGCACTCATTGCTATCAAAGAAGCTTCTTTTACAGAACGTGCTATTACATAGACCAACAACTTGTCAAAATGCAGAGAACAACTAATTATGAACCGTTTAACTACATTATTAAATCTATAATGCAACCCCTACACCTATGACTCAGAAATCATTGCAGGAAAAGGGATGGGAAGATGATAATACCAGAAGACTGCAAGGCAGTGTCTTACACAGATCCTCATTCTTAATAGTTTTCTCCTTTGTTTTTCACTTTGTGTTTAGATTTTTGCAACTGACTATAAGTTCTCTCTTTTTCTGTAAAACTTTTTACTCATTTTCCATACCAATCCCAATTGCCACTCTCTCTCCTCCTCTGCCACACCTCCCCCCATCCCACCCACATGCACTCCTCAGAGAAGGTAAGGCCTCCCTTGGGAAGTCAACAAAGTCTGATACACCAAGTGTAGGTAGGACCAAGCCCAGGCTGAGCAAGATATCTCACCTGAGCAAATGGGCTCCAGCTCATGGACCAGGGATCGATCCTGGTTCACTGCCAGAGGTTCCATAAACAGACCAAATTACAGAACTGTAGCCCACACTCAGAGGGCCCAATTTGGTTCCATGCTTGCTCCCCAGCTGTCTGCCTAGATTTCCTGAGCTCCCACTTGCTTGGGTCAGCTGTCTCTGTGGATTTTCCCATCATGATCTTAACCTGCCTTGCTCATATGATGCCTCCTCCCTCTCTCTCTTCAACTGCACTCCAGGAGCTCAGCCCAGTGCTTGACTGTGGACCTCGGCATCTACTTCCATCAGTTACTTGATGTAGGTTCTACGATGACAAATAGGGCAGTCACTAACCTAATTATAAGGAAAGGCCAGTTCAAGCACCTTCTTCATTATTTCTAGGAGTTTTCACTGTGTTTATCTTGTGAATCCTAGGAAATTCCCTAGCACCAGGTTACTCCCATAATGGAGTACTCCCTTTATCTAGGTATCTCTTTCATTGTTCTCTTTCTCCATGCCACCCCAAATTGGGCAAACTGAAGCTCTCATGTTCTCAACCCCCATCCTGTTGTAGGAGGCTGCTTGTTTGTTCCCAGATACACAGCCCTGAAATAACCACACAGAAACTGTATTAATTAAATTGCTGCTTGGCCTATTATCTCTAGTTTCTTATTGGCTAGCTTTTACATCTTATTTTAATACATTTCTATTAATCTGTGTATTGCCACGTGGCTGTGGCTTACAGGATAAAGCTCTATCTGGTTCCTGTCTCTGGCATGGCTACAAGGCATCTCTCTGACTATGTCTTCTCTCTCCCAGCATTCAGTTTCATTTTCTTTGCCTACCTCTATTCTGCCCTGCCAGGCCTAAGACAGATTCTTTATCAACCAATGCTATTCACAGCATACAGAGAAGAATCCCACATCACCATCCCATCTTTATAATTATACTTTAGTTTTACTTTTCATCCACCAGGCACTTAGTCTCCTCGATGTGAAGATGGGTAACCTCTAGATGGGATTAAGGAATATTCTATTCATATTTTCTGCTTCTTCCTTCTAATTATAAGAAATTCATTGTGTCACTGTACTTTTCAATGTAGCCATGGGTTTGCAGTATTGCTATCCCCTACCTCTTTTTTTTTCAAATAATCATTCAATTCTTCGATGATGTCTTTATTTTTGTACAGAACTTAAAATATTTTTGCTTTCCATAGATCTATAGAAACCCATCCATGTCATAATCTTGGAAATAGTTTAAGGAACAACTTTATCTACATTTTAACAAAATGCAACAATCCTAACCATTTGTTCTTTCAATTGAACCTCTTATGTTAACAAATTCCCTCTCTCCCTGATCTTCTCTTTCCATCCCAACATGTCTTGTGCCATGTTAATACTTTTAGGCTTCCTCTAGTAAAGCATGCTAATAGATAATTGGTCCAGCCTCAATTCATACTTTTAGTATGTATGCTATTGACATTCTGTTTTGTATTTTTTCTCGTGATCCCCAATAAGAGAGTAGAAATTTCTTCCTAGGATATTGTTAATGAAACTTTTTGTCTTGCAGTTAAGAAAGATGCATTTATTACTCCTCAATGATGTCTATTATAATGTTAAAACCTTCAAAACAATTGCTAGATGTTTTCATTTGTGTATGTTGTAAAACCAATAAGCTTTACCTTTTTTAATGAAGTAGTATAAATATTTTGTTTTTGTTTTTTGAGACAGGGTTTCTCTGTAACTTTGGAGCCTGCCCTGGAACTAGCTCTTGTAGACCAGGCTGGTCTCGAACTCAAAAAGACCCACCTGCCTCTCCCTCCCAAGTGCTGGGATTAAAGGCATGTGCCACCACTGTCCAACTCAAACTTTGTTTTTAACATGAGTGCAGTATAACTGAATGTGTATGTGAACATATCATTATATACAAAATCATCTCTGGAAAGCATAAGTTTTACCATATGAGAACAGAGAAGGTATACAACACTGTAGCTTCTGGGCACCATTCTTAGCCAAAAAAAATTAAAACAATGTTGTGAAGCCTATATGCATGTACGACTTTATAAAAAAATAATGTTATAAATCGCCATTTGTCCATAAATAAATCAATGGCAAACAAACCAGATTATATTTTTGTATCAGTAAGTACAGAGCATTATTTTCCAGTAGAAAGAATACTTGTCTCACACAAAAACAGTCATTAATGTTCGGGGCATTCTCCTAAGTAAAGAAAGCTATTACAGAAAGGCAAAAACTGTATGATTCTGCTGATGCTAATCAGGATGTGAAGCTCACATACAAAGAACACACAATGTAGTTGTCAGAGGTTGTGGAAGGGAAAATAGGGAGCAGATAATGTTTTACAGATTTTCTAACAAGATTAGAATCACATAGACATTTCCTCACAACAGTATAAATTTGCTTAATGTAAACCGCCTTCGGGTAGGTTACTTAGTCTAGGTGTTGTAACCCACCCTGCAGTTCAGTTATTCCAGGGTCACGGAGATGCACTATCTGGAAGATAAATGGGATAAGAGAGAAGAAGGAGGCTAAGCGGGGTTCTTGCCAAAGCCTCAGTTTATTAGAGACAGATTACAGTTTATATAGGATAAGGAGTTGGGGGTGGGCACAGGGGCCTGGACTCTTGCCGCATAGTTCACGTTGGTCACGTGGTTCACGTTGGTCACGTAGGCCAGGAGGTTACGTTCAGTCAGGTCACATAGGCCAGGAAGTCACAACTAGCATTTGACACACCTAGTTCTCTAGATAGTTTGGAATGTGGGGTGGGTTCCGCTAACAGATAGCTCTCCATTAACAGCCAATTAGGGTGTGGGGTAGGCTCTGTCAATAGAAAGATTCCTAACACAATTAGGGGTGTGGGGTTCTCTGCAGACTCCCCAGGGCGATGGTTCCTGCAATAATCCTAGGAGGAAACGGCTCCTGACAGCTTAACATTCTTTGTCTGTATAGCTAATATTGTTCAGAAAGTAAATTGAAAATTTTTTGACAGAACAACTTTATTGTTTAAGGTACACAATCTGTAGGTCTTTTTCTCAATTAAAATTTGTTATTTGAAATGCAAAATAATTTAAAAACTGAAAACAGAGTTTAGGTGTCAGCACGAAAGCTTCAAATTGCAAAATGTGATACATTTGAAGAAAGCTTAAACTGGAGATCTATCTATCTATCTATCTATCTATCTATCATCTATCCATCCATCTCTATGTATATGTATATATATAGAGAGAGACAGAGAGAGAGAGACAGAGAGAGAAAGAGATCATTCTACTCAAATAAAACTGTTATTATAGATATGAAACTATCAATGTAATTATAATATTTTTCTTGCTTAGAAAAATCATATAAAAGCATGTTTGTTTTATTTGAACAAATAGTGACATAATTTGTAAATATTCTGACAGAGTATAAAAATAATGTCAAATTATGAAGATGTAAACTTTTCCAATGCTTTGAACATGGTTTAAAAGTGCTAAAAGTATAGAGAAAAAAATAAACATTTCATCAAATGGTATTGAGAAAAGAGGGTATTGCCAGAGTCCAGCTCCAGCAGGTCAGGGAAATTGGACGGGAGATGTGGAGTCGGTGGCTACAAAAACACCAAGGATAGTTATTTGAGGGGGAAATATTTCTTTTTTTCTTTTTCTTCTGCTTCTGTGTTTTTCCTTTAGCCTTTGTGCATCACTGAAGACAAAAATTTCTATGTAAAAAAAGATTACCTCACAACCACATAAATTGTATGTAACCACATAAAAATATGTAACCACATATTTTCCAAAAAACAAATTTAAATCTTTACAAAGGAAGCAACCCCATTATAGTCATAAGTTACATATGTTTCCTAGAAGCCCACTTGTATTTTAAAATTATCCTTTGTGGTGTGGGATTTTCCTCTCTACGCTGTGATTACCATTAAAGAATAAAGACTGCTTACAGTCTATAGCAGAGATGGGCGGGGAGGACTCGACTGAATGCTGGGAGAAAGGACAGTATCAGAGAGAAGTCACATAGCCTTACAGGAGACAGACGCCAGAACTTTAGCCCATAGGCCACAGCCAGCCACATGCCAATACACAGAGTAATAGAAGTGGGTTAAATTTATATGTAAGAGTTAGCTAGAGCTAATGGGCCAAATGATGATTTAATTCATACAGTTGCTGTGTAATTATTTTGGGCTGAGTTTCTGGGAACCAACAAGTGGCCTTCTGCTACACCTTTGTATTGCTTTTTTTCACCATAATATTGTCACCCACAAACAATGATTCTTTTATTATTGATTGACAATGATTTAAGCATACCAAGTATATGTCAGTTCCTTTGTTCTGGCAGGCAGTTGTTTGTCTTTTTAGTGTAGCAGATCCTATCCTATTTTTACTCTACACATTTTACTTAAGTAGTCTAGCTAACTATTTTTCTTCTTTATTTTTACACAGTAGTGTCATTTAATTTCCTTTCACAACTTTGTGTTTTCTAAGGTGCACACCAAATCCTGTGATTAATTCTGTAGGCTACATAACCATTAAACTCAGGCACACTGTATAGGGACATAATTCCTTTGATTATTAGCTTGTTTGTCCACAGGCAGAACTCATTAGTCTCTAATGCATGAAACTTGTTCTTATTTTCCATCCTCATCAAGTCTCACAACTAACAGATAGGAAGACAACTTCTAGCCTTATTTTATCTTTCTTATAACTCTGATTGGAGCAACTGGAAGAGTGACCTAAATCATCCCCTAATCATATTTGCTAACTGTCCTAACCACCTGTATTTTTAAATTTTTGACTCAACTAAGCATCATGATTCTATTTTTAAAAAATCATCTTTATTATGATCTGCAAGCAAATTGCCCAGTAAGGAGCTAGAGTTTTCTATGAAACATATTATACTAGATACAGTGGGATTCTTTCACATATTAATACACCACGCCAAACACAATAAGAACATGATAACAACAAAAAGGAGCAGGCACAGCAAAAGCAACGGGCATTCTAGAGACAAGTCTCCCAGGCTTTACCTTCCCAAGGTACATCCATTATTGCTGTGCTATACAGTTAGTTGTACTCCATAAGCTCACTTCTGACTCTAACTCCTTCGACATGGCCACCACCAGAGTATTTCTCTGTAGATCATTAAATCTAGACTTTTATCTTTATATACAAAAATCCATTTAGAGTGTATCAAAGATCAGAAATCCTAAAACCAGTACAATATAAGGGAACACTTCAAGAACTGCATAAATGAAAGTTTTCTGAACAAAACTGCCATACTTCAAAATATAGAAAACAACAGAGTGAAGGAATCAAGAATAAAGATTAAAATCTCAAAGAGAGAAAAAAATCTTTAAAAACTATTTATCTGACATGAGATTAATGTCTAGATTATATAAAAACAAAAATTTAAATGCAAAAGTATATCCAGTTTGAAAGAACTAGTGATTTGAACACAAAATTATCAAAATAGCTACAAATGGAAATATATAATGTCATAATCACACACACACAAAACATGTTAAACAACAGTTTTAGCTCTCAGACCAGGGAAAATCACAACTACATTGAAACTTAATTCATTCTAACAAAATAATTATCATCAAGGAAACAAGTTATCAAAAATATAGTTTAGATGAAACGGGATAAAACTGACCCTTATGTACTGCTGGGGGATATGTAAACTATGGCAGTACAGTCACTGTGAAAATTTATACAAAAAATTTCCAAAAAGATCTTATGAAAAATCATATGATCAACTGGGAATATAACCCAATACATCACAGAAATAAACCATTTACCCTATCATATGTAGAAATGAGATTAAGTATATTCTGTATTACATGTATTTGACATTTAGATATAAGGGTGCGCAGAAAATGGTGAGTAAAAGGGGATCAAGGAAGTATAGTAAAGTGCAAAGACAAAGACAAGGTATGTATGAAGATGCCCATGTTTTTGCATGTTTAATAAAAACTGCAGCAATTAAAGATCATTTGTGTTAAATACCTAATTGCATTTTTCTTAAAAATTGAGTTTAAAATAAAATTAAAATTAAGTGCATGGGGGAATATTAATGAAAAAAAAACATAATAAAACCATGTCATGTCAAGTTTCAAGTATACAATATGAATTCATATGACAAACTTGGAGTTTTCATCAACTACTCAAGTACTTAGAGGAGTGGATAGGGCAGGGGCTGAAGGGATGAGGGGGGAGTGGGAAGATGGCTTCGAGGGAGAACTATGGTTGAAATGTCAAATAAATGGTAAATAAAAGTAAAAATAACAAAAATGAGAAAACCTGATTTTAACAGTTCTTTAGCTAGCTTTTTTCCATGAAAAACGACTTGGCTTTAGAGGGAAAAATTCATAAATTAATCAACCAAAAGTAATACACAGAACAGAAACGTGAGAGTGTTTGCAAGTGAAAGCATCACAGTAGTTAATACCTGCTTACCTCCTTTCAATGCTTTGCAGGCTCACTAAACAACATTTCAAGCACCATCTCTAATACACCCAATTCTTCCTAAAGTCACACTGTATAAACAGACTTATTGCAAAATGTGTGCCATTAAATTAATTTTAATAAATGTAAAGACTAATAGACTGTCCACAATCACGTCATTGTTTCTAAGAAAATTTTAATTTTAATCCCCCAGTATGCAGCCCTGGTCAAATGATTGAGCAGATGTGAATACTTTTTGATAAATTTAATTGCCTCGGGTCAATATAGCTTTTATTTTACCCTTTTATATCTTTGTCTACTTTCCACAGAACAAGAGAAAACTTAACTGTAAAAGTAGGAGGATACACAGAACATATTTTTGGTCACTTTGTTTTTATGCTTTTGAAGTAAGGTCTGTCCTGAAGGTTCCAATGCTTATAAAGTGTAGAACAAAGACACAGTGCAGTAATAAAGGATGCAGTCCTGAAACAAAGCTGAATGCTTGAGCAGAGGCTGCAGAAAACTCATCTACTCTCTAGACCTCTTTGCTTTCCAACATACAATGTGAGGGCAGTAAATTCTTTTTTGATTATCAGACATGCCTTCAAGAAATATATAAAGCCACACTTTGCCACCATTATCAAATCATTCAAAACTATTTACAGTTCCCAAATTTTTATATTATAAGTCTCTTACCAATTGAAGTTACTACTGAGAGAGAATGCTTGGCATTAGAATACTCAGTCACAGATGGCAAATGGAATTTCCATTGTCTACATCCCAGGCAGCACAGATTAAATCTCCCCCACTCACATCTCTTTCCCCACCTTTTGGAACGTTTTTAAAAATCTCTAGGAAGTTTATTTTGTACTGCACAATTTTAGATTTCAGCTTCTGAAGAGAGTGATACTCTCTCATTTTCTTAGGAAGGAAAGTGATAGATGACTTTTGCAAATGAAACTCATGCTGTTATTGTCTTCAATTTTGAATAGTCATGTTAGATTCAACAGAGTTCTGTTGTAGATCCCTTATTAATTATGAGGCTCCCTGCTGCCTTGCTGATTCCTTTTGTTCCTGATGGCTCCTCCATGGAGAACCACAGTATCTTTCAAAGAAGCATTAACACAGTGCAAGCAGCTCATTAACTCTAGCCTTCATCTCAGGTTCCTTTGACAGCCTAAAGAACATTCTCTAAGTAACTTTGGAGAGATAATAAAGTTTTATTGCCCTTTCACAGCAATCCAAGGGCAGTTTGGTAAGTCCTTTCCCAAATAGATTTTTGTTTTTCTTCTTTTTTTTTAGAAACAGAACTAAAAACTTAAAAAAAAAGAAAAAAGAAAAGAAAAATAAAAATTTCAAATGTCAGTAAGTTTTAAGACACTTTCCATTTGTTAGTTTCACATTTGATTTTTTTTCCCAAGGAATCAACAATAGTTACATATGCATTTGCTTTAGAGAGTAATAAAATGAACCCAATAGCTGTATCATACTTTCAAATTAAATGGCTTTTTCCTTAGTTTGGTTTTTCTTTGTTCTGCTACCTGTTTACTGTATCAGACTGATGTAAAACTGTTCAAACATCAATGCTCCTTATCCTCTCAATTACATAAAAACCACATTTTTTCACTAAAATTAAATGTCCATAAATGTTCTAAAACTGAAAATATTTTTTTCAAAGCTCGTATATCTGAAAAATTTGCTCAATATTTATGATCCAGGCCATGCTATGTTAGAATAACAGAAATCTCCCAACTTTTATTAGTCAAATATCACACACAAAATAGTGTTTTTTCTCTGGTCCACAAATTCAGAATTTATTATTGATCTGCAATGAGGTTTGCTGTTATATTCTCTGAGAAATGTGGGTAGTTGTTTCTGGGCCTTAACGTCTTCCTCAGGGGAGGGGATGAAAAGATATGATCTCAATGAACACAGACCCCAGGAGAAAGGTAGAAGGCTTACATCAGACTCATTTATTTAATGATGGTATATGGGGAGACCTATATATTGTCCCAGCACCCAGGTGATCTGATTGTTGACAGTTGACATTCCATGCTCATCCCTCATTGGTTAGGCACAATCAGGACCTATGACAGAGCCTGTCCATAGGCACTCAGGAAACACCACTAGCTTGCTCCCTCCTTATTTGCTAGGCACAGTCAGGACCTCTGAGAGCATCAGGCCACCGTAGGCTTTAACTTCCTACAGTGGTGACATTTCTGTCTCCTTTCAAATTTATCTTACTGCTGAAACATTTGAAAAGGTAAAGTATAAGGTAAGACAATAGTTGCAGAATTCCTTCTGATAATAGCACAGACTGAGAATAACAGCTAGTGACACAAGGAAACTCTGACAGTGCCTGACTTTAATACAGTAGGAAAATACAATTTTGCCAGAAATGTGAAGAAACAGCATTTGTGACCAGTGTCCAGAATGTGAGTGTTATACTTTCTTGCCTTAAAATTTGTTTTCCCTAGTGATAGAATGAAGGTAAGAACTCTGTAAACTATACCAGGGAGATATGCCCCTGGGCCCTATAAATTATACCTTCAAGGCACAGAATAAATCCAGTACTAGGAGTCTATTTCTTGACTAGAAGTGTTTACGAAAGTGATGTTTTAGACTACCAGCTTATAATGCTGTGGATTTACAATTATAATTTTAACTGATGTTAAACAACTTAGTAAATTAGATAAATAAGATATATTAACCATTATACAATGAATTCATAGGTGTTTATTTTTAAACTATTTTAGATGGGAACATTTTATATTATTAATAATATAAAACTTGGTAACCACTGACTTAGATATATAATTTATTTTTACTTGGGTGGATCTTACATGTTTCTGTCTCTAATTGCTCAGATATAGTTGATCATTTCCACTGAAAACAGATATTCATAGTAGGGAACTGCATGACTTGAACTTAAATCTTCTATTGTTTACTAATTTACAGAATAATTTTAAGCATATATTGATTGATTTTTTCATCATAGCATTATGAGTTTAATAGCCATTTATTATTCTTTGACTCTAATCTCTTGAATAATCCCTAAAACTAAGCAGGTTTATGTATTTCACTGGAATAGCTACTGACTTCAGAAGTAAAATAAATCTCATTATAAAACACATAGTTGCTTGCTTAGGAGAGAGATTATGTTTGAATGTTTTATAGAGATACAATGTTTATTCATTGAAAGTCTTTATTTGAGAAAATTAGTAAAATAGAAACCTAAAGAAACCTGGAGAAGTTGGCTTCCATATATTCTTCAAAAGAAGAATACCTGTGAGAGTGTGTACAGCATCATGTGTTATTCTTTTGGTCCCTGCCCTAGCCATGCCCACTCCTTTTTAACCTCTGACCTCACCCGCCATCGCTCTCTCTCCCTGTGTTCTCTCCCTGTGTTCTCTCCCAGTGTACACACGGGGCTTTGCCTCTCTCCTCTTCTCTCTCTCCCTCCTTCTCTCCTTCTCTTTCTTCTCTCTCTCTCTCTCTCTCTCTCTCTCTCCCTTTTTCTCTTTCCCTCTTTCTTAATAAATATTTATGGCTATTTCCTGTGTTTATATGTCTGTTACTGCCGTCACCGCCAGCGCGGCTCGTGCCCTCCCGCTGGTGAGAAGCTGTAGCTGCTTTTCTCATGGCAACTCCACCAGCCCACCCCAGGGACCGACAACCATCTCTTCGGGGCTAGCAGCTGCTTTTATGGCTCCATGGGTTTGCTCACATGCGCCCGCTGCTTTGGAGGTTCCGCCACTCGCGTGGCTTCCCGCTGCTGCTAGGAACACCCAATATATTTTTAAGAATAACAAATTGTGCCATGACTCGGATGATTCATGTGTGCCAGACTTCTACCTGGGGCCAGAGTTCTGGCTTTAGGCGCCATCAGGGACTCTGAGTTCCCTCCAAGGGCAGAATCAGGACCTGAGTACCTTCTCTACAACGACCACATGTTCCATCTGCCTGGATGCAGCTCCTCCAAACAGCAAATCAACTAATCGTGAGTTTCCCCATCTCAACCAGCTTAACCATCTAATCTTTTAACCCAAGGGATTGACTGTTGAGCTCCAGGCAACCCTTCACGGTTTTTAGGGATGGGGCGACCTCCAACCGCGGGATTTCAGGGCCTCGGTTGTTCCCTTCGCTGGCATTCAATCCGGCTTGTCTCCTGTGCTAAGCCCTTGCCTGGGATGGCGTGTCCTTAAGCCAGCTCCCTCAGCCCACCCGCACCTGGAGGCCCAGGGCCTCCAGTCCTCCCTCTTTTTCTTTTTTCATTCTTTTTCTTCCTTCTTTTCATTGTAACTGCTGCTACAGTGCAACACGCCGCTAAGGTGTGGCCTGACCTAGGCTGGATCCCTCCTGCCCGTGAGTTGATTCAGCTAGGTTATAGCCTCCCTCATGGAATCAGACGCCTTTTCATAGGGCCCGGGGGATTTGTGCCATCTGCATCTCACCTTAACATCTGCATCTCACCTTAACGGGGAGCCGTTCTCACTGTAGGCTTGAGGTGCCATGGTTTTTGCAGGTGTTTGCAAGGCCTTGACCATGGGAGCCAAGCCATCCAGACCTATCACTCCGGCCTCATGCTTTAATGCCTTACACTTATCCGTTTCTGTCCAAATAAATGGCCCCATTAAAACTATACACAGCCGTTTTTTGGTTCCAGCCTTTTGCTCCTTCCCTGTGTGGCTTTTGTTGTGGCATGGCGGGCTCTCTAACAGAGCAGACTACACGTGGTGGTCGCCATCTTGGTTGAAGGACAGATGGGTCAGGTAACTTTTTCCGCCATCTTGGCTGAGGGCCAGGTCACGTGACCACACTCTCCCAGTTTTACTCCAAGTTTTACCCTGCCTTCTCACCCGGTTTTCACTAAAATCATCCTGTTAACTCTGTTACATGTGTTTTGAGCAATGGCATGTCTCTGATAGGGCCCATCAGAGTTGTCCACATTGACCAATTCCTGTTCACTCTTTCTATACATAATAATACATATATTTTAAACTGCTATGTACCTTTAAGTCTCTTAAGCTGTTCTCTACCATTGTCAGTTCTGCCACTAACCTTATATTACAAGCAATGTTTTCCCTCTCTCTGCCTTTTTACAAATGTAAATCTCACCTTCTGAGAGCCAGTGTGGTCAAGCTCAGACCCAACTTTCCAAACAAATTCTATACTATAGATATACCTGATAAACAGCCCTCGACTGCTCAGAGATCTGGGGAATGTGATATTTAAGTATTTAATTGTTAAAAACTTTTCACAACAACAAAAAAGAGACAGGTTGGTTCCTAGCAGCAGCTCTCTGCTCCCCCCAAAGAAGACAGAAGACAGACACACGCAGAACAACTTCCTTCTGCATTTTGCTTCGACTGCAGAGCGCTGACATTGGGAAAACCTGTCTTTCATCTAAAGTAAAGGCCTCTCTAGTCGAGGACGGAATCGCTGGAATCAACAGCCTAGCTGCTCAGGTCAAGGTAGGCCTGTCTTCCTACAGATTTCTTAGCCCACAGGATCTTCTGGAGCCTGGCAGGCTCAGTGCTAAACAGCAAAGTTCAAGTGCAACCTTCGGCGACCATGGAGAACCCAAAAAGAGTAGCTCTGGGTGCCAACCAAGTTAATGCTCTGTCATTTTTTTAATCAGTAACTCAAGTAAAATCTTATCCTTCTCAAAGATCTCTGACAGTTTGACAGCTGAGAGGTTTTGCAAGGTGACCTGACCAAACAAATTTCAAACCAAATTTATCTCTTATGCTACAGTCATTATATGTTTAAAACTTCTGTTTTCACAAACCCAAGGAGTTCTCATGAGTTCCAGGGAGCCGAATTAAAGAATCCATCTTAAACAGGTCAGATACCCCCTCAATCCCCTGGTCCTAAATTTTTTTTCCCTTAATTTAACTTTGTTCTTTTTTCTGCCAATACCTTAAACAGGATAAGAGATACCAGACATTTCCATGCCACAGACATCGGTCAGAAGCAAAGAGACCAGCTATGCCAGGATGTTCCCAGCACCCAGCGTTCTTTCATGCCCCCCCCCCCCCCAAGATGACAACCACAATCAGCCAGAAGCAATCTTGAGAATTTGCGGCCCCAATTCCTTCACACTGGAGAGTCTAATTTGCTTTTTTATTTAAAGCAAGATGTGGGTATGTTATTCTTTTGGTCCCTGCCCTAGCCACGGCCACTCCTTTTTACCCTCTGACCTCGCCTGCCATCGCTCTCTCTCCCTGTGTTCTCTCCCTGTGTTCTCTCCCAGTGTACACATGGGGCTTTGCCTCTCTCCTCTTCTCTCTCTCCCTCCTTCTTTCTACCTCTTTCCCCTCTCTCTCTCTTTCTCTCTCTCTCTCTCTCTCTCTCTCTCTCTCTCCCTTTTTCTCTTTCCCTCTTTCTTAATAAATGTTTATGGCTGTGTCCTGTGTTTATATGTCTGTTACCGCCACCACCGCCAGTGCTGCTCGTGCCCTCCTGCTGGTGGGAAGCTGTAGCCGCTTTTCTCATGGCAACTCTGCCAGCCCGCCCCGGGGACTGACAACCGTCTCTTTGGGGCTAGTAGCTGCTTTTATGGCTCCATGGGTCTGCTCACATGTGCCCGCTGCATTGGAGGTTCCACTGCATGTCTTCCTGCTGCTGCTGGGAACCCCCGAATATAATTTTTAAGATTAACAGCATGGAAATTCTGTCATGGCTGAGAGAGAGCATGGCAAGAAGTCGTTTCAGAAGCCTTGCTTGCTTTTGTTTTTGCATTTGAGCTTTCAGTTACATAATGCAATTTATGTTCTTTTCACTAAATATACTCTGAGTAGGAGTTATATTTCAGATTTATGTTTATCATTCCATTTGTTTTTATATGAGTCTGTGGAAGTCTATGTTATGTATAGGTTGGTAGCTGTTGAAACCAAAAGTAAGCCTCAAAATTCCTAGGAGAAAAAGTTTATTGCGTAGGATATTTACTTTATCACTGATAGAAGTGGCGATCTGATCTTAAAACGAAATATTAAGTGAAGAATAATTCTGAAGACAAACTCAGCTTTGATCAGAATGATATTTAAAAATGACTAAAGTATATAACATGTCATATTCTTATAAGAAAATGTCAAAATTAAGTCCATTATTTTCATAATTAACATATGATGATAATAAAGGAAATTATTACTTATTTGCACAACAAATAAATTGGTGTGCAAAGGAAAAAATGAGTAGTCTCATATAGAGTTACTAACAGGTGACAAAGGCAAACATATAAAAAATCCATGATGTGGTGTAGAAGGTGAAAGGATGTATACTGAGTGAAGCCATCAGGACAAATAGAGATAAACAGAGTATTCTGAAACCGTATATGTAGAAGGAAAGTAAAAACCAAAAGATTGCATATGTAAAATGTAAAAGAAATAAACTGTAGGTTAATGAGTATGCAGCCACATTTCTGAATAAGGTAAAGACTGAGAAAGTATTTGAGTAATTATGCATTAGCTCTTAAGGCAATCAGGTTTTCTTCAAAACAATAGCACCATTATCAATACACTTAATCACTTTTTACACAAATTTCTTTAAAAATTTAATTAATTCTTTAACTAGGAAAACTAAAAATATTTTTTTTTAACATTTTTAAATGTTCTTGAGAAAATTCATATATTTTAGTCATATTCTTTCACCCTCTTTAACTGCACCCAAATCTTTCAATGTAGGTGGAGACTGCTCATTCTTTTCCTGGTCACTCAGACCTGAATAATCACATAGAAACTATATTATTTACAACACTGTTTGGCCAAAAATTTATGCATATTTCTAGCTCTTACATCTTAAACTAACCCATTTCTATTAATCTGTAAATGACCACAAGTCTGTGGCTTACCGGTAAAGCTCTGGCTGGTGACTGGTGTCTTTCTTTTCCGGAGCTATATGTCTTCTCTTTTTCTCTGCCTACTTTCTCTCTGTATCTCTGTTCAGATTTCCCATCTGCATTTACTCTACTAAGTCATTGTCCAAAACAGCTTCTTTAATAACCAATGACCAATAACCAACAAAACATATTCATAGCACACAGAATTACAACTTCTTACATATTCAACTTAATTCTATTTTTCTCTTTGAAACAGAATGAACAAAAACAGCATACAAAGACCCCATGGCATCTGATTTGTAATGGTCCTCTCTCCCCATGTATTGGGCCACTAATTCATCAGTGGGCATATTTTGCAAGTAGGTTGTTACTGTTCACAGTTAGCAATATTACTTATTACTCTTTTCCTAAGGGAATGTGTATAACAACTTCCAGACTATGAATGCTGAACAATAGGTTGAGGCTTCAAGTCGAGTACCAGACAGATTTCTTAAAGTAAATAATGCAATCCTGTATAACTGAGCTTTGTTCTCTCTCCCTGAGTGAACTATTGCTCAGTTATACTCATTTTCATTAATCAATGTTTTACTACATGGTTTAAACTGGCCCTGAAATCAAGACACTGCTCTCTTGATCATCTGAGCACAGAAATTACAGGTAAGCAACATATGCCTTGTCGGCTTTTTATATTTTATTAGTTTGGATTTGTTCATTAAATAAATTTCCAACTTTAAGTAAATTTCAATATATCTTGACATGAAATTATTCATAAGACTGTAATTAATATTTTTCTCTAATCCAAGTTCTTTACTCCTGTATCCTTTTTGAAACTGATGTTGATATGTCCTCTTTTCTTCATGGTAGATATTGTCCAGTAATACTATTTCATGCATACTAACCATTTGATTTATCAAAAATAATGAGTTTTAAAAATTATGCAAATGTTTTTCTTTATGATTAAATCTTTATTTGTTTGTTTGTTTGTTTAAGACAGGATATCCTCATGTAGACTAGGCTAGCCTCAATTCACAATCTTCCTGCCTCAACCTCTAGAGTGGTGAGATTACAAGATTTGCTGCAACATGTAACGTGTTCAGTTTTAAATGCTCTTGAAACCACCTTTATTTGTTCATGTTCACCAGGTAGCAAATATTCCATTTACATTCTTGTGTGCATTTCTCCCCTCAAACCTCCTTCAGCTTTCAGCAGTCCATTATGATCATTGATTTATGGTTTTGCTTATCTAATGTCTTGAACTCTCAGAAGATGGGCTTTATTTTCTTCCATTATATGTCTGTAGCACTAAGCCTTTGTTAAGTTGCAGAGAATTTACTGGATATAATCACACAATACAAGCTGGTTCTTTCTTAGTGCAATCTCTCCTAACTTTCCAACAAATACAAGGCTTACATTTTCGTTTTTATTATACATTTTTTCTCTCTTTCCACATTACATTTATCCCTGTCCTTAAAGAGTGAGTGTTTGCTAAATTTCATGTAGTTGCTAAATAGCATAAGTTCTCTTTTGATTGACTTCTGAAAGAAAGTGGATAAAGCTAAACTAGGGCTTATTTTTATGATGACTTTCAGAAGATCAATGCCTTGGATGGAATGCTATTCAATTGTAAAACATTATTACAAATGAAGTAGTTTATAAAAGAGACCTACACCTTAGAAGTTAAGTGAAAAATTCCATTTGACTTAAATTCTTCCTGATAATATGTAAGGGTGGTAGAGTAAGAACAGGACTTTTCCAAAGAAAAATGTATCTTTGGATTCTGTCTTCTGTGTGTATCCACCATCTTTGTGAGTCCTTCTGTCCTATGAAAATTATTTTGACATTTTGGGAAAATATTACATGATTATAGAAATATCTTTATTCCTTCTTTTATCCACTTTCTAGAACAATGCCTAAACTCCAGCTGTGGGCAGATGATATTTCTGCTCATTTTCTAAGCTCCAGGGAAATTCTAGTCTTGGAATAATTGCAAAATCAGATCCTGTTTTCTAGTTCTCTTTCTCTTCAACTAAAATTCTTCAATTACTGGTAAATAATTTACTATTCTCAGCATAAAATAATTTCCCTCAGAATTATACTTGTCTAATTTCAATTTTTAAAGAATTACATTTGCCCATTAAGAAACTAAGAATATACACTTACAGGAAAAAAAAAGAATATTAATTATATTCACTTTACTTGGGCCTCACTAACATTTGATATCTACTTTTTTGGGGGCTAATCTGCTTTCAAATCTTTGTCAAATAAATTGTTACAATTTACAGTCTCATTGACTTACAAAATGGTGTTGTCACCACTGTCCACTGAGAATAAATGAACAATTAAAAGTTATTTATGATTTTGGTTGTGATCCTAGCTTTTAATGGCTGAGTCATCTAATCTGTGTCATCACAAGAGACCATGTTGATGTTCAAGATAAATATTACAACTAGGCCATATTGAGGCCAAGGACATGTGAATGACCATGATCTATGATATTACCTGAGACCAAGTTTGATGTCCATGATCAGCACTGCCACTAGGAGCCAAGTTGATGTTTGTGATTCTATTGCCACTGGAGGCCATGTCGATGTCTGCTGCTGAGAGCCATACTAGTATTTGTGGTTCATGCTTCCACCAGAGGACACATGAGGTTTGTGTTCTGTGTTGCCACCAGTAGCATGTTTTCATGTAGCAGTCAGAGGCCATGTGGAAAGTTTGTGGTCCATTCTGTCACAGAGATCATGTTTATATTCGTGATTCATGCTGTAGTCATGATGATATCTATGGTCTGTCCTACCACCAGAGACCCGAAGGAGCTCCCTTATCTGTGTGGCACCTGGAGAGTGCATGATGCCCACAATCCATGTAGCTTCAGGGAACTGTGTAGAAGTCCATAAAACATGCTTCCATTGGCTGTTATGGGCAAGGTAATTTCTGATATAGTAGTGTTGATGACTCTGGACTCATACTTGATAAAGAAAAGCTTCAAAGTTTCTGACTCCCCCTCCCCAACAGAAAGAGAAACAGTCTAGACAGGAAGCCATGGAAGATACTACCTAAAAATAGTGATAAGAATATTGAACCATAGCTCTTCAGAGTTGATGACTTCCGGCTAGGCAATGCAAAAGGGCTTAACACTTGCTGTTTAATTTTTGTGGGGAAAGTGGACACAAGGGTAGGAGTGTAGATTTGGGAGCAATAGGAAATGAGTATGATTGGGGTGCATTGTATGAAATTCCCCAATAATCTATACAAATATTATATTAGAAAAAGAAAGTTATTTATGGATTTATATTTTATTACATTAAATATTTGTTGTATACTATCTGCATTAGCTGTTATTTACTGTATTCTAATTAGAATTGCACATCAGTAATTTATTTGAACATAATTTTTTAGCTTTAATAATATAAGACCTGGTTCCTTAATGATACTAATTTAATGGGAGGGCTGATTATTGCATGGGCAAGCACACTGGGATGAAGTGTTTAAGAAGACAGGATGCTCTAATTGTTTACATGGTAATTCACCATATAACCTTTGCTTAGTCCATGGAACACAAAAGCTTTTTGGTTAGTGTATTATTCTAGCTTAACGAGCTATTTAAAAAAAATTATTGGGATGCCAATATTAACGTTTTATACTTTAGTAACTTTTCCTTAGTAATTTGTGCCATCATTGTACTAACCGTTAACAAGAAGACAGAAACTCAGGATTTTGTTAACTCTTTGTTTTGTTTTTGTACCTGGCCATCATTACATTCTGATTATTAATTTCTAAATGTTTCTGAAATTAAACACATATTTCACAGTTATGAACAGTGCTTAGCTCTATGTTCTTACTAGTTACCTGTACATCATTATGACTTGCAATTAACTGGCCACCAAGTTTGTCATTCTTCATGTTTCCCTACAGTCTACACACACACACACACACACACACACACACACACTCACTACACTTACACAAATGCTTGACTTTCTTACTATTACTTTTATAAAAATATTTTTTTAATTCATTTATTCTATATCATTTGTTTCTGTGGATTATCAAGGAATTTCAGATTATTATCATTGGATTTTATAGAAAAATTAATCTCTTCTTATTTATGTTGTTAAATTATTTTTGAAAATCACACATTTTCATTTTATGCATATTAAGTGTATTGAGAAATTTGACAAAAGAACAGATGATTTAAATACCTTATACTCTGCTCTTGCATTAGTCAGTGTAAGAAATAGAATCCACTCAATGCAATTAGAGAGGGAAGGGTATAATCCAGGCAATTAGGTTCTTAAGAGAGGTAATGGAACAGACAGGGACTTAGCCTATAAACTGGCCCTCTGAAATAACTGAAATCTCTACAGAGATAACATGTGCAGACCTACTGCCTCTGAAGACATTACTCGAATTAGGGACTCACAAAGCACCATTCACTGCTATGATCATGGATCATGAAACTTCCATTAAGAGATGATATTAACCTGAAGTGTGCTTGTGTCCTTTCTTTTGACCAAAACGAATTATTAACAGATAACAGAGACAAAATCCAACCCATCTTCTGACTTTACTACTTCCAAGTTAGCAAGTATAAGGAGGAAAACAGAACAAAGAAGAAAACATGAAGCAGAAGTGGAGGGTTAAGCCAGCCCCTTAGGGGGTGGGCTTGCCTCGGGCGAATGTTTACTTATAAATCAGGCGCGCAGGAGCCTGTGCACCCCTTCTGCTGCCTGTGCTCCTTGGGAACCTTGGTCCTGTAAGTCTATTTCTTCATTAAAGCTGTATATATTCTTTACAATATGCCTGCATTCATTTACGCCGCTACACAGAAGAAAAAAGTTATAAATAAACATACTTTTGTAAACCACCTTGAGATAACCAAGTCATCACTCTCTACTCATTTCCTATCCCCTTCCCATGCAAAGCTCATCACCCCAGTTGACCTACTTTTTTATTGGAAAATTAGTATTTTATATACTAATTTTACAATAAAATGGGAGTGTCTCATCACACCTGAGCAACATCACAGTCTTTGTAGTGATGGAGGGCTCTTGGCATGCCTTTGCAGCACCAAGGCCTCTGTTTGGAGAAGTATCAGTAAAGACTGAAAATGCTCATACAGAAATATATATTCTGGGAAAATGACTATATATAAATGTATATAAACTATATATAAATACATAAGTTATTTATATATAGGTTATTTATATTTCACACACACATATATATGTATGTATGAAAATAATCTTATGTTGTATGCTACTCTCAAATATGACTGGCCTCTACTAATTCTGTCTTTCCTTATGAAGAAGTAAGACAGCTCCTATAGAATCATACAAGGGACATGAGTGACAATCCTTTATGCCATACATAAGGAATCTCATTTCTTTTTAATGAAAAATAATCAGTACAAATAAATTTGACCAGCTTATTTTTTATTTATTTTTGTTTAGCATTTTACATTTTAGATCTTTTTATTTACTCTATGTTTCAGATGCTTAGTGAGGGCCCATTATCTCAATGAGAGAATCGGTGTTTTCCTCATGAAATTACCATGTCTATGAGAATCTTATAACAAGAATATAATCATAGGGATAAACAACAAAGCTATCATTGTAAACTTGTGAAGTATAATGGCATGGGGGAAGAGAGATATATGCAAATAAGAGCTAAGAGAATCATCTTTCTATCACTACTGCCCTTACTAATGTACCCTTCTTTTGCTTCTCCTTACAGTGCTACCTTCTAGGGAGTCTGTATCCATATTGTTCCTGGTGTTTAGCTGGCAGGATCTTCTCACACTCTAGAATCTACCCATGCTCATATAAACAGATGAGCATTTTCAGTCTTTACTGATACTTCTCCAAACAGAGACCTTGGTGCTGCAAAGGCATGCCAAGAGCCCTCCATCACTACAAAGACTGTGATGTTGCTCAGGTATGATGAGACACTCCCATCCACTTAAGTTTCCTTTATTATATACAAATAAATACTTAGGAAATATAAGGATAGTTGTGTTCTTTGTTTCTGAAAGGGTGAATTATGGCATTTATACTAAATATTGACTTGTTTAATATTCTAACTTTATTGTTTGCCATAGTTAGGGATACATTTTGCTTAATGCACTGAAGAAACAACTACTAAAAGATGTTTTAAACAAGTTTATTTATTTATTTCAATTTTAATATATGGATTAATATCTCTGTAATATCACACACATGCACTAACTTAAACTCAACATTTTCTTTATGTATACTACTACATAATTTCAAATGGCAGCTCTTGGATCAAATGCCCTAAGTGTGGTGAATGTGGCCAAAAGTAAAATCATGAAGATTCTTATTCTTAGAATTTATCTGCAACATTTTTGGAAGTCAATTATAAGGTTCTCAGGTATCATTTATGTTAACAACAGCATCATATCTGTATGAATGGAGAGAGAAACTCAGATATATAGAATACACTCAAAGCCCTTTCACACAAACATTTTTTTTTAGAACTCTGCCCTTATATTGTATTCTAGAAATTCTTTGATACTTTGAGCCTTAGCATTTTCAACATGTTAAGATCTAGTTTTAATTAAAAATTTGAAAGGTATGAAAGGTTGAATGAAAAGGACATAAAAGGACACAAAATTTTGCTTATGAGATAGTTTGATAAAATAATCAAAGGACCTTAGGCAAAGACAGCCTAATTCCAAAGGAAGATACAAAGGGATAAGTAGTAATCAATAAAATTCACAGGTCCTGGGATATTATCCAGACTCATTTCATCTTTAAGGTCTTAAGCCATTCATTCCTATCTGATGCAATTTAATGTAAGTTTCAAATAAGAAACAGTGATGAAGTAAGATAAATTAGATTCTATCTGTTACACTACATCAGTTTCTATGTTCGAGGTATAAGATTTATTGGTAGAATGTTGTAGCTCCTTAGTCTTCTATATTTGTTGTCTCAGTTAAGATATTCTCTTTCTTCTGAGTCTCAAAATAATTTTTTTAGTACGACTCCAAGTACTAATATACGTTCCACTGTAAGGACCTATGACACTGTTCCCTTGGATCACCATTACTTTGTTTTAAATAGACACATCCATTCAGGTGACCATATAAGATGACATTATAGGAGAAGAAAATCTCAAAACTGTCTTCTATAGAAATATAGTATCACACAGTCCAAACTGAACACTCTTAATAAACACACTATTATGAAACACTGTAACAAGTTTTAGTTTTGAAAATAAAAGCCACTTTTATTACAATATTTTTTGTGCAGCATTTATAACTTAATTTGAGGAAAGATCACAGAACAACTTTTGAGACTTACACTATTCATGTGTCAGCCTCCTGTGTAGCTGTCAAAATATGTGTGTACCTATCCATCTGCCTACAATCACTTTTATGCATCAGATATACACACACACATGAGCAAAACACACACATACATCAGATTCCCATTTACTTATTTGAAAATTTTAACAGTTCTAAAATTGTGAATAGATACTTTCTGAAAAGTTATTAAATTGATTTTGTGTTAGAATTGAGGGAGAAACCTCTCATCACAGCCTTCCTCCTATTCTGCTCTCAAGACTGCCACAAGTGCTAGTAACTGCATGATCTAGTAGTCACGTAGTTAACTTCTTCATTCTAGGCACTGCTTTAATGCCTGTGCCCAATGTTTATTTGATGTGTCCTTTTGAACTTTGTTCTTTCAACCTTTTAGACTCTTTTTGCTGTTTATGGGAATGCAGAAAGAGAACAACTCTCTAATAAAATTCCAAGATTTGCCTAAAAACAATCCCCCAATTGTAAATAGGATTTTATGTTAAAGTAGACAAAGAAAAAAACTACATTTCAATCATTATATCATGCTCTTTTTGATGTCTTTTAATAAGAAACTCTCTAAAAGATTTCCATCACTAACTACATAGGAACAAAATAAATTCAGTTGAAGTTGTTAAAGTTTCAACTGTAGTGCAGATTTTGAGGTGGAGGTAATGAAATTATTTTTGGTAACCTCTTTCAATTAATAAAACAAAAGGCTAAAATTAATTTAAATCAACAATATAAAAGCCAAATGATTAAAACAAAAAAATAAGGGTGTTAAGTTAGATGATAGAGGTAGAAAATATGAAGAATTAACTGTGCCTATGTTTGAGTGAGTGTGTATAGTGCACCCAGGACACAAGAAAGTAGCCCATGCCAGGGAAGAACAATCATTTAAAAGAAGACAGGATTAGAAAACTTGTGATACTAAAGTGTGCATGGGGTGCTACTAGGGGTAAAAATGTTTCAGAGATGGTAGGTAAACAGGGGAGATTAGGGATTGGAGGGTTGTGTCAGTCTGAACTAATACAATATGAGATGATAATATCAACTGACCAGTCAAGAGAAACTTGCCACTGGTGAAGAAGTGAAGTTCACGATAAAGGTAGCTAACAGTTTTCTTATAACATTTGATGCCTGCTCCACAAGAGGCAATTCACAATAGGTACTGTAAACCTGATCAAAATCCCACGACTAGGAGGTCAAGGGCTTTAGTGAGGAAAATATTGCTATTGCTATCCTAAATAGACATGGCATAACTTTCCAACTTCCTTCTAAGTAACTCGAATATTTATACCCATAAAATAATGCTGCTTCCATCTTTGTTCAGAGAAGTTTCTTTTTGCAGTGGCCAGCAGTCACTCCAGAGACTCAATCCTGGTCAAAGTATAGAGACAAATAATTGTTTAATGTCAAGCTATAAATGGCACATGAATAACACCCCTCCAAACTTGAGGGAACATCAGGGAACAAAGGAAAGAAAGAATGGAAATTTTGAAATAAGGAAGCAAGCCCTGCAGAATGTTGGCTTTGGTGCATGGTTTTGTATTCTTGAACTTTCAGCAGATTTAGTTAACTGTACAAGACTTTCCCAAGATTAGACTAGTCAACACACTGTCCTGGGAGGGCGAAGGCTCAAGCATTATGCCTTCCAGGATTTAAAGCAGATAACAACTGATATCATTTACAGTAGTATAGTTATTGATAAGTTTCACATTATCCTGTAAACAAACTCTCATCCATAATGAAGCTCATTAAACAAGCATAATGAAACTCATTTTGTCACTAAATGTGATGATAATGAAAAGAAGTAGGTCTATAAAAAAGAGATAGGGGATTAACTTGGTGACACTGAGACTGGTAATGGTGGCAGATATATATGAATATATGACATTTAAAAATACTGATTTGCCTATAAAATTCCTTCCCTGGAAATCTTCAATATTGTTCATCATTCTAGGTATTTTAGATGGCATCTGAATCCATGAACAGGAAATACAATGACAAATTCTAAAATTGACCTCAGCTGAATCTTGAAGTTTTTCAAACAATACTTAATGTTAATTCAAAATTGATAATGCAAGTACGTAAATCAAAGGGTAATTACTTTCCTTTTAAATGCTATCTCATTAAAAAAAATGAATGATATACCTTTTCTACTGCTCAACATGTTTGTCACTTGGAAGAGACTAAAAATGCCATGGCATATTTCACAGACACAGGAACAATGGGAATCAGTTTGTAAATTAAATGGGATAACAAATGCTGACCTGAAAGTCAGTCTGATGTTGGCGTTTGAAGGCCAGAGTGTGGCAGGATGACTAGGGAATGAGAAAGCAAGCTTTAACTGAGGTAAAGGATAGTCAGACCACGGTGCACGATCTCTGTCAACAGATCAGACACATTTGGGAGGCATGTGTCTATAAAACTTATGTATTGAATTTGATATTCAAGGTTATAAATTTATAGAACTATATTCCAAATATTTCTGAAGTATTTAAAACAACAATTAAGTGGGATTCTGAACCAATTAATCATTTGCAGTGAATTTATTGTAAGGATATAGTCACTGGATATGGAATAATTCCTAATCTTATTAATAATCAAAAGATATGCACACAGACTAATTCTGTCTCTTTGCTAAATAAAGAGACACAACATGAGAGTGCTAGGGTTGCTCCCAAGGTAAATGAGCCATGGAGTCCCCCTCTTGCTCATAGTCTCCGGTTACATTCTGCTTGACTCAAAATAGAAAGAACATAGCCTCTAAGCATACTGTACTTTAGATTTAATAGGAATTAAGAACAAGAAGGGGAATGAGAGAAGAGCCCGAGGGGCTACTTTTATGCTAGGACAGTTGACTGCTGTGTGCATTTAATTCACAGAATCTTTTAGATTGAATGGATTATAGAGGTCTGTGAGGCCAACCTCTTTAAGAGCATGATGCTTCAATAAAATCGCCTGTACATGGTAATGTGATCTTGCTTGGCTAACTCTGGTAATAAAAACACACTAATTAGTGAGGAAGCCAGAGCAGGGTGATTATTCTAAATCTCTACTTTACATATAGTCATTATACTGTAGTGTTCTCATTCTGATTTTGCATAGCCACAAAAATAGGAATTCACACACACAAGCACAGGTCTTTTCCTTTTTTTTTTTTTTTTTGATACAAACCTTTAAAATGTCATAGTTGCAATATTCCTTCTCATCTTCAACTCTTGCCTGGTTCTTTTTAATCTATGTCTCAAAAATAATGGTGGTCACTAATAGCAGACTATGGCAGTGATTACAGGCATAGAGTACATCTGGGAGATGGTTCTGCTCTGTGTTGACTGCGAAAAATTCTTAGATCTTGAACAAACAGGAAGGAAAGCAACTGCCCTGAATCATCACACAACTGAGTATTTGCACCAGAGTTTCATGAGAGATCATTTATCTATGGGATCTGGGATAACAGCTCATTTACATCAAAAGAAAAAAATATTTTTAACACCTTGTATTTTTCAAGAAATTAGTTTAAAATTGAAAGCAAAAACAAAAAAATATTAGGGAAATGAGGGTTTAAAACAAATAAATGGTTATGGAAGTATAGTTTATTTACATAGATGCAGTAGTCAATAAAACAATTCATCAATAGATTGAATTTTTTCTTAGAGAACAATTATTCAAATTTAAAACAAATCACAATTTGATACAAACTAATCAACAGAAAACACATAAAGAAATAAGTAAATGTCTATGCATTCTGTATTTCATGCTAGAATTAAGGCAAAGTCACCATGCCCCTACTCCGTCTCTTTATTTTGTAAGTACAGTGTCATCTCAATCAATAAAACCTCATTCGATATGCAAGAAATGCACGAATATGACAATTTTTGCTTAACTAGAAATTTCAAAGCTGCAATAAAATTTACATAGGTGTGCTGGATGGTTTTGTCCTAATTTGACATAAACTAGAATAATCTGGAAGGAGGGAACCTCAGTTGAAAAAATGACTCCTTCAGATCTGAGTATGGGCATTTTTCCAATTAGGGATTTATGTGGGAGAGCCCCAACTCTTGTAGGTAGAGCCTTCCATGGGCTGGTGATCCAACTTTCTATAAGAAAGCAGACTGAGCAAGCCATGATGGGAAGTAGGCAGCATTGCTTCTTGGCTTCTGCAACGCTCCTGTGTGCAGTTTTGTGCTGTGTTAGAGTTCCTGTTAACTTCCTTCAGTGATGCACAATAATGTGGAAGAGAAAACAAAATAAACTCTCTTCTCCCTAAGTTGCGTTTGTCATGGTGTTTCATCATAGTAGCAGTAACTCTAACTAGAATGGCAGGCTTAAAAAGTATGATTACTATAATTAGCACTTTAATTATTTTTAAAATACAATTTTTTGAAACTAAAGTATGATTATGTAATTCCTTTCAGCTTTTCTTCAATCCATCCTTGCCCATATATGCTCCACCCCACTTTGTTTCTTCTTAAATTTATGGCCTCTCTTTGCTTGTTATATATATGTAAAAGGGAAATACATATGTGCACACACATATATGTATATATGAATATATGGGCTTTGTGTGAACTGACAGGTTGTATTTATATATTTATGTCTCTCTCCTGTCTATCTGTCCTTCTGTGTCTTCCTGTCTCTGTTTCTCTGTTTCTTTTTCTGTGAGTGTGGGGGGATGGGTGTGAGGCATGTGGGTAGATGATTTCAGGGTTGATAATTTGGTATTGGGCAACAAATTTGAGGGGTTTTCTTCAAGGAAGGCTGTTTTTCTTTTTTTCAGCATTCCTTGGTTGCCTGTAGTCCTTTACCTAAGGTTGAAATTGCATGAAATTTTCCTCTTTTGTGTTTATTAATCTATTGGTGTCATTCTTGTCCATGTCTTGATAAGCAGCCCTGTTAGTGAGAATTCATGAATGTGGCTTCACTGATATTGCTAGGAAACATGAATGTACAAAAAATTCCTGTTTCTCTGGATCTTATAGTTTTTCTGCTGCCTCTTTCACTATGATCCCAGAGCCTGAGGTGTAGTGCTTGTGTGGTAGATATGTCAGTTGAGACTAGATACCACATGATTCCTTGTCCTTTGCAATTGGTCATGATTTTCTGTGAAAATATGCTTCTGTTGAAAGAAAATATTTCTATGATGAAGAGTGAGACCTATACATATCTATAGGTTTAAAAACAGATATCTAAGAATTATGCTGTTTTAGTAGAGTAGTGGATATAGGACTTTTTCCCCAACACAAGACATGAGAACTGCCATTTGACTTTTGACTTACATCTAAAGCCTTTGGGATCCTGCCCCAATGCCTTCTCTGGATTCAGAGAGAAGGCAGTAGCAAGCTAAACTTTCTGAGGGCGAACAAATTTCTCACACCTGCTTTCACTGAATCAGTCTCTTTATTGTTCTGCTTCTATTCTAATTCTCCTATCCTACTTCTAGTTCCTCCTAGCTTCTTCTTCCAGCTTCTTTCCTCTAACCTGAAATCTCTTTCTCCCAGAAGCATTAAAGCAATAAAGAAATTACAAGATTTACTCTTCAATTATCCAAAGCACATTTCTAGGATAACCTATAAGAATTTGAATCATTGCCATGACAACACAAAGGTTTCAAGCTTTCAGGAGTAACCAGATTTGGGGGGAGGCACAGTTCCCATTGACAGACTTTGAGACATAGGTTTATTGTTAGCAGACCGGCAAGTGAAAAATTGGCATGCTTTTCTTAGGGTGTTTTGTGTAGAAACTTTTGTTGGACATCTGTGACCTTGACCTTGAGCATAACTGTAGGTTTTAAGTTTATGATATATCTACAAAAAGTTTTTAGTCTAGTTTGGACTTGCTCTGCAGGGAGACTAAGGCTAATTGTGTGCAGATAGTCTAAGCAAACACCAAGGCAGGGATTTTAGTTTCCACAGTCCTTTTTATGAAGTATGTCCCAGTAAATAATCTATTTATCAAAACTATATAGCTAAGTGAAGAGTCATCTTCCTGACCCTCATAGATATATGTGCCCATAAGACTGAGATGCAATCATGAGATTACATACAGACGTCACATGAGATAACACACAGCAATGCAGGTATTGGGAAGACACTTGCTGACTTAAAGTGAACAACAGATTCCAGAGTCAATGATCCTGAAGGCCTTGCCTGGACAGGACTAACCTCCGTCAGAGTTACTCTGGTGGGTTGACATCTACATTATAAATTGTCATATGCTGTATATTTCCATGGCCTATGACAGAATGGTTTTATTAAGCTTTACATATTTATTTTTTCACTCTGTTGGTAAGAATGTTTTGCCTACATTTATATGTGTGCACCATATGCTTGCCTGATGTCCCCAAGAATTGGAGTTATTAGCCACCATGTGAGTAGCAGGAAACAAACCCAGGTCCACAGCAACGACAACAAGTACTCTTAACCACTGAGCCATCATTCCTGTCCAGTTTGTACTTCCTTTTTTTTTCATTGAAAAAAGATTATTTTCTCATATAATATACCCTGATGCTGGGCGATGGTGGTGCACACCTTTAATCCCAGCACTCGGGAGGCAGAGGCAGGCGGATCTCTGGGAGTTCGAGGCCAGCCTGGTCTACAGGAGCTAGTTCTGGGACAGGCACCAAAGCTACAGAGAAACCCTGTCTCGAAAAAAAACAAAAACAAAAAAAAAAACAAACAAAAAAAATATACCCTGATTATGGTAACCTTTCCAACTTTTCCTAGTTTCTCCTAACATTCTCTCCATCTGGATTCATGATGGGGAAGTCTTCTGTTTTGTGTCGATTTTATTGGTTAAATAAAGAAACTGCCTTGGCCCTTTAATAGGACAGAAAATTAGGTAGGCGGGGTAGACAGAACAGAATGCTGGAAGAAAGAAGCCGAGTCAGGCAGTCACCAGACGTGCAGAGGATGAGAGACACGGCAGAGAGGCGTGGCGTCCACAAGCGGCGGAGAGGTGCAGCGTCCACAGGCGGCAGAGTGGCACTGCAATCAGGAAGAGGCTTTGGGGGACCAGCGCGGCGGCAGATGCAAGCAGTGGGGACAGGCGTGCAATAAGGAGAGCAGATCGCCCTACTACAATTAAATCAAGAGGTAGGCCTTTTGTTGGTGACCTCACTGGCAAACAGGGAGCCTGGTCCTGTCCTGAATACCCTTCAGAGGGGTGAGAGGGTTCTTGGCCTGCAGCAGGAACCAGGAAACAGAGCGAGGGCATTTTGTAAGGGAAGCCTTGGCCAGCAGGGAAACCTGATCCAGTTTTTAAAAGACTCATTAGATAGGATCAATAGGAGGAGATGGGCAAGCTCCAAGGCAAGAATTCACCCAATAATCTGAAAAACAACATGAAAACACCAGAACCCAATGATCTTACAACAGAAGTATTTGAACAACCTAACACAGAAGTGGAAAAAAATTGACTTTATGAAAGCAATAGAGTCTCTTAAACAACATGTAAAAAATGCCCTTATAGAAATGGATGAGAAGTATAACAAATAGTTTGAAGAAATGGGTGGATTAAATTCATGTAAAACCTGAGAGGGCTTGGAAAGGAACTCTAGACACACACACACACACACACACACACACACACAAAACAAGTTTATCTGCAGTTTTATTTAGCTGGCATCTTGCCACAGTTCCTTTAAGAGAGATTTTTCCTGATTCAGTGTTCGCAGTTGCCTGATTTCAAAATGGCAGTTTTCCGGTCATTGGCTATGCTGTTAGTGTGAACTCTGGTTCTTTCGGGAGTTAGGATGGGGTTTGTGAACAGACTACTGTAACTTACTTGATGGCAATGTGGAGTGGCTCTGTATCTGGAAGTGGGGAAGTGTAGATAGCTCAGAGACACAAGAGGCTCTTCCATGTTGGACTGGGTGAGATGGGGCAGGCAGGATGTACCATATTTGACCTAGTAATGCTGCAGCTTAAGTTTTAAGAAGCACTTATCATTTTAAAAAGCACCCCTGGACAGAAAATAATTACAAATATCCAATAATGACAAATCCAGAAAGAAACAAAAACCAATATATGGGTCACAGTGTTGAAAAAATGTACATCGACTTGGGAGAGAGAAGAAAAAGAATATATATAGTTATAAAAAGAAGTAAATGGTTAAAAAAAGAAGTAAAGTCTTTAAAGGAGGAAAGAAAAATAAGCCATGTAAAGATGGAAAATTCAGAAGAGAGAGGCTGGATTTTGTATATTATTGTGTTATCTTTGAATGTTTTTGACTGTGAATGAGCTAAGTACAGAGAGACATTTTATTGTAAGGGCTGCTAAATAAAACCAGCATGTATATTATAAAGGTATCATGACTAAGAATATGTTGATTTGGAAAAGAGGTTCTTTTTTTTTCTCCACAGAGGATGAGAACCTGTGCATTGCTTCTAGACCAATATGGTTTGATGGAACAAGACCCCCTGAAAGGTTGCTGTCAACACCTCCACAAAGAAAATATTTCACCCAATAAACAGCAGTAAGAAGTTTGGAGAAACTATGCCCATATTCCCAAGTATCATTTATAGATTTTTTTTATAATAAAGGGGGTTATGCTACAGAGATTGGAATTGGTATGAATCTTGGTTTATTGAATCAAATTTAAGATCAATCTTGTTATATGTAGATTTCTGTTCTTGATTAATGTATTGCAATTGTGTAGTTTACTTGAAATGTAATGTATAATTAAGATATACAGGTTAATAGATAATCATCTATAATAATAAAGCTTGTAGTCAGGTTAGTTAGTTTTTCAGATGTACAGAAATGTAGTTCAGATGGATAGGTATTCTTCAAATCTTTCAGAGACCTTCAGAATATAGCATTTAGTGTTTTAAGAACTTAAGACTTTTACTGACAATGATACACATATGCTCCTGGCAGCACCAAGGTACATCAAGATGATGATGTGCATTGAAGAGACTCCTTATAGAGTTGGTTAACCATTTGGGCAAGAAATTGCTCTTCCCTGAACTACTTCTTGGTTGCTGTAAAACTGGACATGAAGAAACTACAGAGCAATTACTGCTGAACTTGCCTAAAGGTTAGATGGTCCGTCAGGGTTCCTGCTTCATGAAAAAGTCTTCAAGACATTATGTAGGACAGAGAAGAAAGTGACTGGCAAACTGCCAATATAAGCAGAACTGCTTTAAAATTTTCTACTTCATGGAAAAGTCTGCTGGATACTTTGGGCCTGGAGGCTGAAGATGGATGCCTCAATGATACAAAAGAACTCTGGGTAACTGTTTGGCAGCAGGATGTCTCTGTTAATTCTAGAGCTTTGGAAGTCATTTACAATGCAATTCCTCTTTACTTAGGTAATGTTATATCCTTCTGGAGTCTTTGATGGAATTGAAGAATTTATAGTTATAGTTTTCCTTAGTTAAAATAAAAGATAAAGTGGATATAAATATTATTACTGTAATTCTTGTTTTATAGCTGTTTTACTATATGTAATTTTACTATGTTAAAGCCTTCCTTTTTATTTAAACAAAAAAGGGAGGTGATGTGGGAGTCCCCTCTGTGTGCTATGATTACCATTAATGAATAAAGAAACTGCTTTGGACTTATAGCAAAGCAGAACTTAGGTAGGCAGGGAAAGCTAAACTGAATGCTAGAAAGAAGAAGGGCAGAGTCATAGGGATGCTATGGAGCCACTATTGGAGACAGACATGCTGAAATTTGCTGGTAGGCCATGACCTAGTGGAGATATACAGATTAATAGAAACAGGTTAAATGAAGATGTAAGAGTTAGCCAATAAGAAATGAGAGCTAATGGGCCAAGCAGTGATTTAAATAATATGGTTTCTGTGTGATTATTTCAGGTCTACCATAGCCAGGAGGCAGAAGAACAAACAGCTTCCTTCAACACTGAAACAACTAGAGTTCAGAGTAGTTTCTTGTGAAACAATAATGTCCTAGCCATGACTTTATTTTCCTTATTTGAAAAATATCAAGAATATTTTAATCTATATAAGAGAAATCTGACAAATTAAAATTAACATTATCTCAATAAGAATGGGAAATATAAAAAAATATAAATTATCTTGGGTGAGCTGGGCATAGTGTCACATACTTTTAATCCCTGCATTGGGGAGGCAGAGGCAGGGTGATCACTGTGAGTTTGAGGTCAGTCTGTTCTACATACTGATTTCCAGTGCAACTACAACTATATTATAAGACACTGATAATTGTATTTAAAACCTTTCTTTTGTACAGGCCAAAAAAAACCCCTTCTATAAAATCTATTTTTCATGTTCAGATATGTAAACACTTCTCCAATAAGGAAGTAGATTGAGAACATATCACTTTGCAATTGTTTCACCAGAAAAAAAAATCCCTGAATACCAGAATCTAATTAATTATAAATTAATAAAACTGAATTTCCTACATCTATTAAATTTAACATGTATTTTATTCTACTATAGTTACTTGCCACTTTCATTACATTTGAATACCATTCACTGTGGAGACTTTACTTCCATCATAAGGAAATGATACACATTGCTTTAATAATGCTCATCCTGTGCCTCTGAGCTTTATTATTCACATTTCAGATGTCATTTCATATACAGTCAGTCCAAAGTTTGCTAAAGGATGATTTTTCATGTAGTTTGGATTTAAATAAGGATTTTGTCATATGCTTCAAGAAAAAAGTCATTAAGTATTAAAACTGTTCACCATGACTTTTTCTTATCACAATGTATGGTTTTGTGATATCTGATTTTTTAAGCCTGGAATTATTGCGATACCTGTAAGACAGTGACCCTGGTTCTGTTAATAATGGTCAAAGAAAGAATACACTGGTAGAAGATATTCCAGTTCCAAATTTTTGCTTCAGATAGTATTGGCAAGGCAGCATCTAGATAAAGGCCATATCTCTTTCCCCTCTGGTGCACAGAGGTTTTAAAAATACCTGCAAGAGAAATAAAGGCTTCAATGTGAACAGCAAATGGTGTTTCAATATTTTAAATTATTGATTTTAGATTTTATGTCTTAAGAAGCCATAGTGAAATTCCAAAATAAGAATTTTGTTTTGGTTTTCAACATTCTTTGTAAGTTCATTCATACATTATTTAGTATATCTAGTATTTCCACACATGCATGTACATATGTATGATCTCTTTTGAGAATGAAAGTATCACGTTCTTGGAAACATACTGCAAAATATTATTTAGAGTCACATAAGTACACAATAGAATCCTCTGAACCTGATGCCATTGCTGATTATTGTTCAGAACATCATGACTAATACCAATAACAACAAGCACAAAAACTAGTTAGTATTTGCTGGGTCGGAAATGTCAGACACGCTTGCATGAGAATTTCAAGAAGGAATGTGTGTTCTCCTTGGCAGAGAAATAGAAAATAATATTAAGGTAGCTAATAGGAAAAGTTTTAACTACTTCCAGGTATGAAAAAGTGGAACTTATTTTTAAAGTCACAGTAACGTTTCCAGGTACATTTATTATAATGAATTGTTTTTAAATCAAATAACAAATTTGAAAATAGTAGTAAATGGACTATTACATCTTTTACCCCAGAAACTTTTGCTTGGACAATTCTGTTCCATCTACATTTTTGATTATCTTCCTTAATGTTATACAATCCTGAAGAAAATTCCAACTGTAATAGAAATTCATCTATTCATATTTAATATGCCCTAAAATGTAATGAATATTAAAATAGATGAAATCCTAGAACTACTTTAACACTTAAGAAACAGTGTTGTATAATATTTTAAAAATTCATTTACATTTACATAGTTTAGGTTGTTTTGTGTAATTGCAGTTGCCATGAATTGACTTTGTCTCTGACAGTCTAATACTGTATGGATATTATAAATGGAGATTGTGCTTTGGTGTCTTGGTCACCTAGACCCAAATGATCACACAGAAACTATAATAATTACAACAGTGTTTGGCCTATTAGCTCAGGCTTTCTATGCGTCTACATGGCATCTACTTTCTTTCCTCTGTCTTTGCTTGAATTTCCCACTCTGCTATATTCTGCCCTGCCATAGGCCAAAACAGCTTCTTTATTAACTAATGGTAATACTACATATGCATAACATACATAGGGGAATCCCACATCAGGCGATTCACTATCACAGCTGTAAAAATGTTTATGAATTGGCCAATAACCAACTGTGGAAATTCACTGTCAATACTGGTGCCCTTGATGCCTTCTTCAGTCTCCTGACCTTTCTGCAGAAGTTCCATTCAGCCCTTGACCCTCCAATGGAGGCTCGTTTACACTCATTGGTCATATCGGAATTGGTTATTCTGCATATTCCTATATCACAAGATTACCACAGTGGATATCTCTTCTCATTTCTGTTTGGAAAAATAACTATAACTAAGGGATTAAGGATGAAAGTTTGAGTCAGGTTGTGAGCTTTAACCAGATTAGACACTATGTAATGTGGCTGTCTATCAAACTGTCACATGACATCTCTAAAATGTGCATAGTCATCACTATAATTAAAAACTACAATGAAGCATATTAATGGAACTAATTTCTGTGTGTAAACTGAAAATTCATTGCCCTGCACATGTATGTCCTTTTTAATAAAATGTTTTAATACAAGTTGTTACATTTGAAGTACAATTGCCATTTGTGAACATTTCTATTTAGAAATATAAACAATCAGACCATTTTTGCAGGATTAAGTTTCAAACCAGGAAAAATGGCCGAGGTGCCTATTTAACATGTCAGAGATATTATTTGTTACAGGGTATGGCTGGCATACTTGGCCCTGTATCTTGAGCTCTCCAGCCCATGGGCTGGACTGCCTTTTCCCCAGAGGCTCTTCCCTATATAATCAGGCCATTTTGGTTATTGGTCAATTTTGTACATTTAGCTTCCCCCACCCCCACCCCCCACTGCTATACCTGATTCCCCTCTCTCCCCTCCCCCTTCTCCCACTCTGGCCTAGTCAACTTTGAATTTTCCCAGGTTTTACAGCATCTACCTTTGTTCTCACTTATCTTCTGTAAACTTTCTCCTCCACAATACCTAGGAGCTGTCATGTCCCTTCTTTTCCTTCCCATTCCTTTCTCTTTTCATTCAGCGGGTCGTAATAAATGAGTTAATGTGATACAATAAACAGAGCTAAAAAACAAAGAAATTATTCTAAAACAATAACAATGATACAAAACACCATGCTGCTCTTTTATGGAGAGAGGTTTCAGGGAAGATGGTCAAACTAAATAAGTAACATGAAGAGTAATTCTCGGAAAGCGACCTTTACTGCAGATGAGGCAAGGTGCAGACTACGTGTTCTCTTGCAACGACAGATTTCCTCAATTCCAGTAGAAATGAGGTAGAAAGAGTCATGGGAAAGGAAAATGTAGGGGAGTGGGTGGAGATAAGGACTAAGTAAAACACATGGTGGGCAAGAATACATCAAAGATAAAGGACAGTCTAGAGTAAAACAAATGCAATCGAAAACTGAGAGCTAAAGGAGAGGACAGACAGCATATGTTCATAGAAGGAGTGAAGGACAGTCAGTGTCCCCTTGGCTTAGGTGTTAGGATGTTGAAAATCAGAGATTGAAGGGTGTCGTTATCACCTTTTTGCTACAGGTTTCAAGATATTTGAGAAAAGGAGAATTTTGGGTAATGGCAGTATAGTGACAATACTGATCTACAGAATCTGATCTCTATAAATTTCTCAGGCATCAAAACTAAAACTAGCCAGTACTAACTTGAGAATAACGTTTTGAAAATATCCATTCATTGATGTTTGAAATGTTTTTTAAGTTTATGGGACTTGTAAAACTTACTTGTGCTATTTGTGTTGTAATTCTTTAGCAGCCCACAATGAAGTCCAGGGTATGTCACCTTCTCACAGGAATTGCTGGTAATTCTGACCCTAAAACAGAAATCAGTCTCAGCCTGACATCTCACCCATGAAGCCATCTTACACAAAAGATCCTGCATGCACCTGTGAAACTCCTTTAAGCATTGAGATGTCCATTTTTCGTTTGCTTCTGTGAAATATTAAATGGGAGATTTTTGTCATTAGTGGCTCAGATTTTTCAAGTAGTTTTTTTGTTTGGTTTTTTTTTTGTTTGTTTGTTTTTGTTTTTTTATTGGCCTCCATGGTGCTTTAAAGAATATTTTTTCCACTTAATCTTGGAAGATCTTTTGAAATTGTGTGATGTATGTCACCTAACCCTTGCATACATGACAGCAAACAAACATTGTTGGTTCATGGAGAAATGGGAGGTAGCATTCATTATCCAAACAAAAACATTAAAGCTGTTCTTTGCATGGGAAGAATTGGAGGTCATATAAGAAATAAAGTTTTATAGATTTTTTTAAGAAAAAGTATTATATAAAATTATTACAGAACTTTTAAAAAGTGTTGTAAGGGTGGTATAAGCTTTGAAGACTCTTCATGTTGAATTACTCTTCCAGTACTTTATCTAGTGCCATTTAGCAGATACCTACTCCTTTTTTCTCCCGGTTTACATTCCTCCATACAATCATTCCCAGCATACAATTCTGCCTTGGAGGCTGAATTAACATCTTCAATTTAGTTACTAAGAACAAATAGCATGACTTCTCCATTATTTTGACAGGACTGAAATTGCTCTGGTGATTCATTAATCAACTTATCAAATATGGAGTAGGATAGTGAATATACTAATTGAAAATCAAGAAGCAGAGCTTAAGTGTTTAATGTCAAAAGCTCAGAGACAGGTTTCAGGTAATTGCTAGGGAGAAAACTCACATGGGCTTTAAATACAAGCACTTGATCTCTGCTAAAATAAAGATCCTTCTCATTATTTGAAAGGGGCTTTTCAGGCATACACTTTAATTTGGACTAAATAAGCAACTTAAATAAATAAAAAAAAAGATGCACTCAATTGTAAGTAAAATTTTAATTTAGGTTGGTAAAAAAGTAAAAGCAATCTACATGCATTCAAAAAGGAAAAGAGAATGCTCTGTTAAATATACACATTAAAAACAAATTATGCTCTCAAAACAAAGGAGTCCTTGGTAAGTATTTTGCAAACTTAATTTGTTTTTAATGTATGCTGCAGGGCAACTGTTTCTTGTTATACAGGTACTATGTGTAAAATAATACTGACTAAAATTTTTAACAGGACAAAGGAATTTAACCATCTAGGTTCCAAACTAGAATGACCTTAATTTCCATTAAAACTCACAAAATATTTTGTGTGCTGTATCTTGAAAAATGCATATGTTTTGTTTTTTCTTCAGTTATCAGATTAGAAATGAGAAATGTACAAATATCTTGGAATAAGGAGATAGCTTTAAAATATAAAATCCCAAGTGGCTTTGAAAACCAATACTATTGGAGATTTTTCCCATCAATTTCTGATATACTACAGCAAAATGAGTTTTATGTGTATCAGTTTCAGTAGGTCGCCAAATCTCTTTCATTTGTACTTTAAGTCCTTCCTTCAGCATTTAAAGCATATTTTTATTTTTCATACATCTCACTTAGCATGACTTGGATTTTCTGAAAAGTTCAAGAAGCCAAAAGTTTTAAGATTTGTTTAGCATGACAAAATGTGATGTTGAATACATTCTGTGTATGTCTTTTTTTATATTTGAAAGTCATCATGTTACTTAAAATATGCAGGATTTGAAAATGCCAATATCACATTCACATGCAGAAAGCAATTTAAGGACTAGAAAAGCCATGGACATATAATTCAGGACAGTTTGCTGAGAAATATGGCCACCGGAGGATGGAAGAAGGAGAAAGGAAGGTAACAAAGTGATGAGGTAGATAGGCTCAACCATATTGTATATGTGTCTACAAATATAAAACAGAATCCATATTTTGTACAATGAAAATACAAGCAATTGTCTGTATAGAGAAAAAGAATATATACAAATGGGAACAACATTTGTAAAAGAGAAATGATGAAAAAGAACACTGAGAAGAGAACCCATCAGTCCTGTCCAACAGAACTCTAAGTCTAAGGCAAAATGCGCACTATTTCTTTGCCAGGCTTCTTCCTGGTGATGTGCCTGGATTTGCCTGTTTGAACTTGGCCCATTGTTTTTTGTTTTGTTTGTTTGTTTTATTCCCTTTCCCTACTTCATTGCCTCTCCCAAGGCTCAACCCCACTTTTCGGATCACACTTACAATAAATTAATCTTCAGCCCAAAGAAGTATTAAGCCTCAAAGATTTATTCTTTATAGGCTCCATTGATGAATGAATGCATTGACCACCTCATCAATTTTCACTTTTTAAGTTTTACCTTCTTTTATTTTTCTGAATCTAATGCCTTTATTTTTATTTGATGATGTACAGAAAAGTTTAACACACCTAGCAACTCCAAGGACTTTTGCTCACTCTACTGAGAAGCAAGGCTTAGCCCCTCTCTACGGCCTTGGTTCAGCAGACTTAAGGGATCACTTTTCTATTCAGTTTTCTTATGCATTTCCAAAACTACATTCTGTAAATTAACAAACTTAACACATGACAGTTGTTAAATGTATTTGAATTATCAGGAGTTGTTAGGGGATAGTTTTAAATCAGAAATAAACTGCTGTTCTTCTTGCATTCAGGTCCAGTCACCAAGAAAAGAGACATGTTTTTTTTTTTTTCTATCTGCACATTAGGTAAATTTACCATTTTTGCCTATTGATGTAAATGAATATTTTATTTTAACAAGTAGAAAACAACAATGACAATTAAATTAAAGAAAAAAGGACAAATATAGATTACCTTCTGCAACCACGTTCTTTGTCGCATTAATTTGTGCATGGTGGTCCGTGAGCCAATGGATCTTCTTAAAGTCAGGAAAGCAAGCAACTGCTACTATGTTTTTCTTATTGCTACATTTATTTTCTAGAATTCTTTGTAATTAGAAATCAAGAAAGAAGCTAGAAATTAAAATTGTACTGTCTGGATAGGTAACCAGAATAAGTCTACCTAACATTTGTGGTTTATCTATTTTCAGATATGATTATGAGGTTGTTGGAGAAGAATGACTAAACATGATATCCCAGGGTCACTATTTGAGAAATAAATCAGTATTGACAAACCTTATTTTGAAAATAATAATTTTTAGTACATTTATTTATCATAAACAGCTTTGATTTTTGTAAGTAATTATTTTATGGGTGACCAAGCTTTATCACCAGCAATACCATGCATTATTTTAAAAAAAGGCAAGAACACTTACAAATAAGGAAAAAAATCACATATAAACAAGCATATCAGCTTTTATTAAATCTTATTATACCGTCTCTGGCCACTTGAAAATTTATTTCTTAAAGAAAGACCGGTTTTATCTTCATCAATGTGCTCTCTATGCACATAATTTTAAAAATCTATTATACTAATCAAAGATACACCAGTTCTTTCTGTAGTATTTTATCCATACAGAATTAATGGAATATTATTTCAAAATATCAAGAGAACAGATCCACCTATTAAATCATTTATATTTTGTATTTATTATTAATAAATTTTATTAAATTAAATCATTGTTATAATTACTTATTAAAGTATTATATCTATTTGTATAAAACATATGCTTATAAGATAAAATCTTTAAGAGTGACCTTAAAGGTAGTGTTCTGTTCATGTGTGTATGCACTTATAACAGTAACATATGACTTGAAACTCAAAGAGGAATCACTAGGAAAGAAAGAAGGATGATGTAGGTAAGGAGGTAATAATTGGTGAATATAAACAAAATATATGACAAACATGAGTGAAAAGGTCATATGAAACTCATAATTTTAAATGAACACAATTATATGTACTTCACAATGCAACATTTTAAAGCACAGAGCCCTCAAAAACTAGAAACAGAATTCTTTGGAAAGGTGAACTATAGATGTTGTGCAAGTGGTCTTCATAACAGCTTCTGTCAGGGATGTGACAGGAGATGAACAGCGTTATCTTCACTTTGAAACCCTGCATTGAGTACACATTGAGATCAAGGTCCCAGTCATGAAAACCTAAGTTCAGTGTTGGAGTCACTGGTCTTCTCTTGTGATGGTCGCCTCAAGAAGTTTCTAAATACCTTGCCATAACAAATGTAGATGGGGCAGTCGGATGAGGAGTAACCACCCCATTTTTCTTCATTTTTTTCTTTGTTTGCTATTATCAAATCAGTGTACTCCTTGCACACATGTATCACTATTAGCAAAGTATGTTTTTTGTTTGGTTGGTTTTGTTCATTTTGTTCAAATTTTCAATGTTATGTAAATCCTTGTCAAAATAATAAAATAATATTTTACTAGAAGAAACCAACAAATTGCCAAGATTAAGAAATTCTAAAATAAAACTAAGGCAAAATTGAAACAGATTTTTAAACTAAGAAATCCAGAAAAATTGAGAGATGACAAAAAAATCAAAATAAAGTTTTGAAGCTTGCAAAATAATTACTATTTTTTTTTGTTGTTGTTAATAGCCATTTGGCTCTCTGAACTCTTTCGCGGTCATTTTGACACATTTAAAGTCTGCCCAGACTCATTGATTGCATGAAGATATATGAAAAAATGTTTCTGAAAAATCTGTTATCTTCAGTCCACTGCTTCAATGATACATGGAAAATCACTTCACTGTATGTATGTGTGAACACTGGACTCCCAATTTTGTCTCCCACTAATGTGTCTATTCTTTATTAAAACCACACTGATTGGGTTGATTTAATACTATAATAAGTTTTGGTCAAAGAGAAATCCAAATTATCTTGATTATGGCATTATTTTTAACAAAACTGAAGGCACTATGCACTAAGAACATAATCTATATACTGATCTATATACTGGACTTCATCATATTTTTATAGTTATGTTTTATTAAAGCCAAAAGAAAACAGAAGAATGTGTGAGTTTGAAGAAATTATTTGCAAAAGAAATACCTGATGGGATATAATCAAAAATGCACAAAGATGATATATAACTCAAAAATGAAATGCCAAGTGTCTGTATTATAAAAGAGGCAAATACTCAAATGGGGAATGAGAAAAGGTAATCAATGTCATATGTCAATAGAGAGTCAATATCAATAAAGCTGAGAAACTCTCTCTAACACCTATGGCCAACAGCCTGATAATATCAAGTGATGGAGAGGATGGAGAACAATGAGTTCTCATTTACTCAGAGAAAGAATTGGAAAGCTATTACTCTGGAAGCAATATTAAGAAAAAAAAATTCAGTAGCTTCATATAAACCTGAATACAGTTTTACCATCTTATGCGGTAAGCACATACCTTGATATTTTCATAAATGAGTTGAAGGTGTAGGTTTTCACAAGAGCCTGAAAACAGATGTTCATTGTAGTTTTCTTCATAATTGCAAAAACTTGGAAGCAACAAACTGCGCTCAGCAGGTGAAATGATGTATAAACTGTTGTGCATCCAGATAAAGGAACAGTTTTCGGTGCTAAAAAGTAAGTGGAAAGAAGCAATTTAAATGCATGTAATTAAAGTAGAGAAGACGCCGATCTGGAAAGAATCCCTTAAAAATACTGTATAATCTCAGCTATATGACATCTTGGAGACAAAAAAAAAAAAAAAGAATATGTGGAAAGCAAACAGATCAGTTGTTGCTAGAAGATTATAAGAAAGAGTGGACAAAAGAAGGACAGAAGTGGATTCTGGAGCCGTGAAGCTATCCTATCTGCAATAATTTACATAATAAAAGCCACTCTAAGCATTTCAAAATCCATGCAACAGACAACAGCAAGATAAATGTAGATTAAGAATATGAGTGACAGTGGTGGCAATCTTTGTGAATCTATTGAGTAAGAATTGTACCTCTGTGATAGAGGAGGTTGGCAGTGAGGGAGGCAGCAGGGCTCATGTACAGAACAATTGGACACACTCGGTGACATCTTTTCATCTATCAGTAAGACTAAAATTGCTTTACAGATAAATCACCATTTTTATATTAATGTTTAAAGTTGGCTGAATAACTTGTATACCAATTACAGTATCAAAAGATTAATCACCAATTACATACAACAGATATTTAACGACATTTTCATTCTTTGTCAAAGTACGTTTATCGAAAAACTAGATAAAAGATGTTTAGAAGTGTCTCCTGCCATCTCTGAAGGTAGAAAGGTCTGTCATCACTGCAGAGCCTTAAGCCAATGACAGAGTAACGCAGTGGAATGTAGGAAAGGAACCCAGTCAAAGAATACACTTCAGAGTCCCCAGCTGAAGTGGCCAGGAAGGGAAATTCTGAATGTCAGTTCAGCATCTCTCCCTTTCAATCCTGCTTCTGTTACATCTACCACAATTGGTGATCACTATTAAGTAAATATCCTTCAATCCTGCTTCTATTACACTTATAGCAATTGGTGATGACTATTAAGTAAATATCCTTCAACCCTGCTTCTGTTACATCTACCACAATTGGTGATCATTATTAAATTTCTTGTCCTTTGAGCTCTCTCAGTGTCATCTTTCTCATGGTATCAATTGTAAAGTAAATCTTTCTCTATGGAACTCTTCATGTGTTTTTAATTTAACAGTGCTTTCTATTGTTTTTAACGTCTTTCCTAGTACTGTTGTCATAAATATAACTTCAGTGAATTTGTTCAAACATTTCTAAATTTTGAATATTGGATTCTTACATTTGAATTCAAAGAAATGACCACACTATGAAGTTTGACACATGGTATCTTAAACCTGAAGCTTAGTTTTATCCTGGGCTAAAAAGTGCCATTTCCAATGTCCTTTGTCTAATGTATCTTCAGGATTGGTTTTCCTCACTTGGAGGGCTCACAGAAGTCACCTCGGAAATTCTGTTAAATTTGATTCTCAAATTTTCCAGGTATGTGTTCATTTTTAATAAAGGTGAACATTTTTATTTTTATAAGTAAACAGTTAGGTTTCTAAATATTTCTAATGGAGTAGAAACCTTTAAGAAGTGATCAAAACCCATCAATAATGAGCATTTTGATTAGATTTCTACTTGAGAGAATGCATGAACTAGATTAGATATGGTCTTAGCTAACAAGCACAACTAATCCAGAAAAGGGTGTTTCAACATGTTATCATGTATTGACTGGAAAACATAAGAAAAAAAAACACAAATTAATATTTAGTTTTCTAGAGTAAGTGGAATTGTTATTACACATAATAACAATAATGAAATCAAAAAGAAAGCAATATTTGAATAAGACAATATTTTTCTTTAATTCTCTTCAGGTATTTTAACCAAACCTTTTTTTTTTTTTTAAGAAAAAAATCTTTCCATTATTGTTATTTCCCTAAAAAATGAATAGCTAAAATGTCAGGGAACACCATTTTCATTTACATGATATAACCAGTGTATAATGCAGTATCTTCTCAAGTTTCCATATGGAAAGATATATCTAGAGAGAAGTGGCTGAGCTGGACAGCATTCAAACTTCAACAGAGACTTTACCATGTACTTTTAGCAGACATGCTTGGTACAACGTTTCCAACTGCACTAAACAATTACTGTTGTATTCAGGTTAATCATTTAAAAGTTAAATAATATTTGTCCAAAGTACTTACCACTTGGCAAATTAAATACCCCGAATCAAATTAATCCAGTCTACTGTTTATAAAATGAGATCAATATTGCCTGGTTCTCTCTACACTACTAGTCAAATTACGCTTAGTCATCAATATTAAAACATTTCAATAGCCAGGTGGTAGTGGCGAACACCTCTAATCCCAGCACTCAGAAGGCAGAGGCAGGTGAGTTGTCTCTGAGTTCGAGGCCAGCCTGGTCTACAAGAGCTAGTTACAGGACAGCTAGGACAGACAAAAAGAAAACAAGAAAATGCAGTGTTTATTTGAGGAATTGAGTTTTATTAATTTAATCCATTAACTCATTTGTGTTCTGTCATTTATAGGTCTTCTAAAATTGTCATAATAGACAATTTCTTCACAGAAAAAAATGAGCTTTTAAAGTTTCTGGTTAAACATTTTCGCCATTTGATTATTTTGCACCTGTAAATCAATTGCATTCCAGCAAATACTATTTTCCCAGGGTACACAGCATTTTGAAAACAGACAAATTTTGTAAAAATATTTTACATAAGGTAACATGGAATTACTGGAGGAATATGGAGAGTGAAATGAAGACAGAAGACCTCCCTTTGCTTTGTCACACATGCTGGGAAATGGAAGCAGCGATGTCTTTTGGAACACTAACCCATAAAGTCCTGTGACGTTGGGAGCAATCGTACAATGTTTAGAGCTGTGAAGACATGAAACCAAAAGTACAGAGGGCCTTGGCAGCAACGAGCCGACTTTTCCATATTGCACCATGCCCACCGCAGTGACAGCTGCTGAGACAGATTTCAAAGTCGTTTATACCATCAGTTACCCACGTCCTTCTATTCTTGGCACCATTTCCAAGAATAGAAAATACCAGCTGTTCTTTCTGGACAAGGGAGTACTTTCTCCCCCAAAACAAATAAATACAAAGTAAATAACAATGATAGGAAGTAAAAATCTATTTTTAAAAGGGAGTGTAATATCCAAAGAATAATTTCTATTTACACTCTGACTCGCCATTATTGCAAATCACATTTTACCCCAATATCACAAAGTTCCTAATCTTTTCTGAAAATGTAAACAAATCTGGAAAAAATACAGTAAAAAGAAAAAAGAAGAGTAGAAAGTCAATGAGGAGGTAAAAGAGGAGATTGTGGGATGAGAATTTGAGCAACTTACATGGCATATATGCATGAAATTTCACAATGAAACTGACACTTATATTCCAATTAAAGAATAATAAATACTTTTTAATTCTAATAAAAGACTGCAAAAAATAGTTGAAGTCTTGGAGAAATTTCATCGTATTCTTTAAGGAGTGCCAAAAGTTCCTGGAAATCACAGTTTCCGCTGAAGTGATCTCTAGCCAAATCTTGCTTGTTTTATGCAACTGTTTTTGGATTGATGGAATCATTATGTAAAAATAAAATCTAGTCAATGGAAAAGATGACTTTTTTCAAATAATCAACGCATATATGAAGTAGGTAGACAAAGAAGCCGTGAAACTGGAGCTTTTTTATATTTTATATTAACAAACCACTGATAAATATAAAGGACTATATGACATTTAATTTTTAGAACACTCAGCTCTAAGATATTTAATTACTTTCTGGTTCTATTTTGATATGTGCTTTTTATAGATTTTTATTTTTATTTAAATAAACCTGTAAATTCATTAAGAAGGCATTGAAAATCTATTTTTAATCACACTCCCAAGATTGTCATTGAAAAATAAATAGTAAGTTGAACTTACCAACCCATTTTAAGCTCTTCAATATAAGTCAATGGATTTTGCAACTGCACATACAATTTTATACATACTTTGACATTTTGATTATTAATGTTTTTTTTATTTTGTATTAATGTTACTGTATATAGAGTAGGAAATCCATGATAAATAATCTTGTCAAAAACAGGGAATGTAGATAAGTTACTAGGTTTACTAAGGTCTGCTATTATTCTTTGGGTTAGGGTGCCACATTGAAGTAGAAGGAAAAAAAAATTGACCATATTAACTTATCACTCTGTACTCTGATGATGGATGCAATATGAAGAGTTGCATCCTGGACCAGCTGCCACACCATCCCTTCCACAATGGACTGTACTGCCTGAAACTGTGAACCAAAAACAGATATCCGCTTTTTTCCTTAAGCTGTTTTGTTAAGAATGGTGCCTCCTAGAGGAGAGAAATTTCTATCTGGTACAGTTAGCTACCAATAAATGATAAATAAATAGTTTTTAATTATCTGAGGATGATGAGGATTCAACTGTCAGCCTTGAAATATTTGTATTACATTTTGTATTTAATATTAACACAATAAAATATATAGCATCAACTAAACCATCATAATATGGTTCCGTAATATAAACAATTATTTTAACGAGTCATCTTGCTACCATGTAACATCTTTTAAACTTAACTAAAATTTACAATGCTTTACAGAGAATAGGAAAAAAGAAGGTATGTTGTATTGTACACTGTGTTACACTGTTCTGGACATTTAAGATTGCAGAATGTCTGAATCATGACGTTCACTTTTCATTCCTGCTACTTTCTACAGAGTCAGCTGCTTCTTTCTTTTTCTTTGGTCTTAATTGTTTTTGAGAGTTGTATTAATTTAACACTTAATACTTCTCTTCAGTACATTTGTTCACTTTAACCTTGGCTTTTATTTTCTTTTAAAATGATATTTGTCTTGCTTTCCATAGTGTTTTTCAGAAAGCTTTTTAACTCGATTTATGAGGTAATATAGGATTCTCCAATAAGGTTGCTTTGCTCCCATCAATTGATTTTTAATAAACACTCAAATATTCGTTGTCTCCTCGTGCTCCTCTCAAAATATTAGATTTTTGGGATCTCATATTCTTTAAATTTTCAAGCATACAAACTTTAAACTTGAAGCCATTTATTAAAATGTCCCATGACAGTATTACAAATGTTGATGTAATTAATTTGACACCACAGGAATGACAGCTATCAAATGGTGTTTTTATCATCTGTCATACAATGAGTCCTGTAAAAATGGTTTTCACTTTAGGAGACCTGGGTCATAAGTTTAGCATCTTAGAGCTAAAGACATCATTTAAACATTATTTATGATATTTTTGTATTTCGTGTCTATTTTTTAAAATGAGAAATATTTTGTAAATTAAACAGCCAAAATAAAGCTCATTCAAGCTACACAAGGCCATGTAGTTTGTTAATTTTGATTATTTTATTTTAAATGAAGGTGAAGACTAGCGCATTGTATTATTAAAAGTTTACATTTTGAATTTGGGAAGATTTTGCTTTGCTTTGTATATTTGCAATTGTTTTAAAATCAATTAGAACTTTATAATATTAATTTCTGATAATTAAGAAAATCAAACATCAATGTTTTCACAAAGAAATATTATAAACCACATATATAGGACAGAAGTTTATAAAGTTACATACTTGTCATGTGAGCAGTTAAGATTATGTCAGTCCACTCAGTAATTTTCAGTTTGTTAATCTCTGAAATACTTTTATAAAGTAGAGAAAAAATATTGTGGACAATGGATTTTATGATAATATGTACAAAATTGGCACAGTTGAAAGGGATTGGACACAGGTCATTGGAATCCTTCCAAGCTTCTTAAATTGATCTTTAGCACCTTTGGGTAGTGTCCCTTCTGGACTTAGAACACATCAATCAGGAACTTTAATTACCATTGTTTGACTTAGAGAGTCTCGAGAAAATATAAGGGAAAAAAAGACAACATAAACATATTTCCAAATTAAAAAAAAAGTAGGCACTTGTAACTTATTAACAGGGACATCAGTTCTTTAAATATCTTTTGAGATAGTCACTATTCTGTGAAAGATTTTTCCATGGGTTTGCTTTGTTAAAATGAGTTTTCTCACACATAAATCATACAATGAATTCGCTTGAACATATGGAAGCTTAGATTTATATATCTTTGACTAAATAAAAGCAAATTTGAAATTTAATGTACAGAAGTTAAAACAGAAATTTAACATTTTCGCATTGCAATAATACAAAATATATCTTGTAAGTAATTCTTTTATGACTTTCCCTCACAGATATGACTTTCTTTCCAAAAATCATGAGTCTTTGTTTGAAATGTCACGAATACCACGTGGGTTACTGAATCTTAGGTCACAAATTATGGTAATTTCATTTGTTCATGGATGTAGGAAGAAGATGGCTTGATTTTGTAAAGAATGACTGCTGAGCAACAAAATAGCTGTCTCTTATCTCATGATTGTATCTAATGAAATCAGTAGCTAGGGAATACGCTAATTGAACTATTTTTGAAAGAATGACCTCTAAAGTAGCCACTGAAGCCACACTAGGCTCACCATGGAGAGCTATTTCCAGGTTTGCATCCTTGGGAGCAAGCTTTATAGACTGTTCCTTGCTAGGGCACATGATGACATCATAAATTTGCAATACCTTCTCTGTGTTATGTGTGTAGCTAACATCAGAGACTAAATACAACAAAGTTTAAGATATGTTACTAATGAAATAAATTCAATCATTTTTAAGAAACTTGTCTGATAATCCTATGATGGTAGAAAAATCAAAAGTGATAGTCATCCATGCCCTCTGATGAATAAGCATGTAATAAAATATTTTCCCTCTTGATGTAACAACACAATAGCAACTGTTATTCACAAACTGTCCTTATTTAACCCCAGTCTTTCAGTCTGCTAACTAAGAGGACAAACTATATTCTAAAACAGATTCACTGAATCCAGATTGTGCAAATTTAAGTTTACTAGAATGGCAGCACCGGCAAATAGACACTAGAGTAGTGTGGAGGAAAGAAAAAGAGAGGGAAAGATCTTCCTCCAAGACTACAGATTCAATTAAAGCAAAGGAAGAAATAGCTTTAAAATATCATATTGTACTACATGAACATACATGGCTACTATTTGTCAAATAAAAATAGCATTTTAAATGTCTGCAGAAAGTCAATGATAAAGAATTTTTTTTTACCTACTCCAAGTGAGTAATCCAAATTAAACACGGCTCAACAGAAATGTTTGAGTAAAGATACTATTTACAAAAATGGAAGCATGCCGGAGAACCAAGCAAGCAGGAGAATAATTCACAATCATATAGTATGGCTGCAGTCTGAGCAAGTTTATGTGAATATATGGTGGAGGAGATGGAAAAGAATATAGAATTTTAAGGTAACTTAAAATAATTTGTACTTGCCACAGGTTATTTCTGATTGTGAGCCCATCCATCCTGACAAGACTTCACCCCCATGGTATTCATTTGCAACATAAATTTTGTAAGCATTTCTAGAGAATTTTCTTCAGAATTTCATAGTGGGAGAAGGAATGGACACAAGTCAGAGAGGGAATTTGTGTAATGCTCTGTCTCTTTAATAGGCAAGCCACACCCACTCCCTCCCAGTATGCTGTCCACTGAGGCAAGCTGATCTTCAGCTTCCAGCCCAAGTCCCTTCTCTTTTCAGTCTCTTCCCCCAAGAGGCAGCTTCTGCCTTGCTCCATTCTCCCCACTTCTCCCCATCCCCCCACCTTGTTTCTTTCTGCTCTTTCCTTTCTTCCCTTACCCTTCTCACCTTCCCTTCCATAGCCCACTGAAGGTGAAGGCATAAATCAAAAACAATCCCACACCAGTTTAGAATTATGATTAATAGAATGGTTATTCATTTAAAAGGGAAAAAACTTACAGATCACCATCCGAGACAACAGCCCTCTGCGCAATCAGGAAGTGAGTCTAGTAGCCTGAAGTGGAACAGGAAGTAAGAGAGAGAGAGGAGGGAAGTGGCCGCTTTTTTAAAAAGAGAGACCCCACCCCAATGGGCTGGTATCTCAGCGGCTATTAGCTGGAGGAGCGGAAGAACATCCCGCAACAGCCCACTAAATTAATATCCAACCTCACTCTGCATGGCATGCCTATCCATGTCTCTGTCTCTTGCTCTCCACATGGCTTGGGAACAGCCGCCTCCTGGAGCGTGGTCTCATGGTGTACCCATCTGTCTGTCTCTCCTCATGGGACTCACTGCCCCTTGTGGCCCAGTGCAACCACTTGGAAACTGCCTGGGACTGGCTGCTGTAGGACCCACTGCAGACTGCATCTGCTTGGGGACCTGCATTGTTTCTGCTGCTGCAGCCACTCGGAGAGCCACAGCATTCTACTTAATCCATTACAAAGGGATTTACAATTGGTCAGACCACCTCACAGTACGAGAATGAAGTCCCCACTATTATGGGGAAGAAGTGGGCAGGATGTTGCCTTGTCTGAACAGCTTAGATGACATATATATCCATGACCCATTTTCTAAACTTTAATTTCACATCAGGACTAATAAACTGGATGGGGACACTGAATCTCATTGTCTGTGCTCCCACTGTGGCTATCTCGAACACATCTCATTTCTCTGCCTTTTACTACTAAAATAGATAAAGCATTCCTAGAAAAGGTGCAAGGAGGAATGCTGTTTTCACTATTCTGACATGTCCACATTTTGTAGTACTTTCATCTTCTTAAGGCATGTGGGCTGAATTGGGCATGAGCATATAGGAGGCTGGAGTGGCCATGTTAGCTCAAAAAAGTGACAGTTTAAAAAAAAGGCGCAGCTGGTGCCAAAAGCATAAGAGCTACACCAAAAGCATGACAGTTAGAAAAAGGCGCGAAATTCAAAAAAGATGACATTGTAACGCCCGTGAAGAATACTCCAAGCCAAGATGGTGCTGAAGGGGAGCAAGGGGGGAGGAGATCTTACTTATTCATAATAAGATGATTGGAGTTAGATCCTGTAAGATGATGCAAAGTTCCTGATGCCCCTGTGATCCCCATTAGGGGCTACAGGAGCTTTGGCTCATGCAAATTTGACTGCTAACGTTTTCCTTCAGCTACTTCTGGGATCCGTAGGTTTTTGCTTTATAAGTTACATGTTGTGAGTAAATAAATGAGTTCCTGCTTGACTCGATTCTGCGCTGCATCTGATTGTATTTAGGACCCAGGGGATGGGTGACCAGCAGCACACTTCTCCTCAGCCAGGGCCAGTCACAGTGGCTGGTTCAATTCTGTGGCAGGGCCCACAGAGGAACCCTGCAAAAGCAGATTGCGTTGGACATAAATATGAAGGAAAGAGCCATTGGGTCTAGACAGCCCCCAAAGCAATACTAAGAGGTGTGGAACTCTTCCTTGCTGCAAATACAGCTGATTCTTCCAGCAGAGTGGTATCAATTTTTGTCGCAACAGGCATTCCTGCATTCTTATAAATAAAATGATAAAATTAAAAATGAGTCTGTGAAGTAAGAATACACATTGCTTCTCCATTTTACCTTTATACTTATTTAAATTGTCATTCACAAGAGGAGGTATATAAAAAATAAAATTAACTAAAGCCAGAATATTGTTTAGAGTGTTGAATTCTGTCTCTTTCAATATGTGTGAACATGGACATCTTAGCCTCTTGAAACATCAACTTCTTCATGTATAAATAATAACTTATAGATGGCTCAAGTTATGTTACAGGAATTTGTTCTGAGGTATTGGAGAAAATATGGGAAAGTAGTTGTAATTGAAATGATGTAATCAAAATCTCAAATTTTAATTTAAAAAGAAAATCACTCTTGTATAGCTTTTTGGGGGGAGAGATAAAATGTCATGTTCACAACAGATAAGACACTGGTGAGAGACCAAAGAAAGGGTTCCATCAATTTTCAAATTGACAAGCCAATGACTCTATTGTGGTTACTTGCAGAAGTGTGTTTGGGTGTTTAGCTACAGTAAATATATGTCTCTAAGGCAGCTTTGTCATCTCAAGCGTTACTTCAGCCAGGGTAAAGATTCACAAAAGTGCAACCTTGGAGCTTCCTGTAACACATAAAAACTATATCAAACTCTCCTTACTCCTTCTACAATATTTCGAATACTTGCAATTAACACTGTGAAGCTGTCTTACTTGGCCTCTCTAAAACACCTGATTGATCCAATAAAGAGCTGAATAGCCAATAGTTTGGCAGGATGAAGGATAAGTGGGGCTGGCAGGCAGAGGAAATAAATAAGAAGAGAAATTTAGGAAGAGAAGGTAAAGGGATGAGCAAAAAGGGAGGAACACATCAGAGGCCAACCACTAAACTACACAGTCAGACATAGAATAAGAAAGAAATAGAAGATACACAGAAATATATATTTCTAAGAGACAGGTAAAAGCCCAGAGATAAAAGGTAGATGGGATAATTTAAGAAAACTTGGCTAGAAACAAGTCAAGCTAAGGCAGACATTCATATGTAAGAACAAGACTCCCATGCATGTGATTTAATAGGGAGCTGGGTGGTAGCCCTCGCAAGGAGTCAAATGAATAAAGAGTAAAACAAACAAACAGACACTTGAGAACTTGCTCATGGTATTTACTTCCTGAGTTTCTTCAGCATTCTCCTACATCCAGAAGGGAAGCTTCCATGTGGAGGAAGTTGCTACACCACCTCTTCATCAGTAGCACCCACATTTTAAAATAAACAAATTACTGTCTTCACCTATATCTTGTTACTAAGTGGAATGGCTAATTTTAGGTGATAAGACCACTATTTCCTGAATCAAAGCTTAGCCACTTTGATGCTTGATGAACGATGATTGTAGCCTGTAGAGAATACAGAGAAAATGAGGCTACTCTTTCCTCTGAAGTGGGACATTCAACTTCCCCCAACCTAGAATACTACAATTACTGTTCTTCAACTTAGAATGCCAGGATTTGCACCAAAATCCCAAGTTCTCAGTTCAACCTAAATGGAAACAACAATCTCATCCTTTTTTCAACTGGAAGGTTTTTCCAGCTCTTGTTTGCAGATGGTCTATAGTTGAACTTTTCAGCAAATGTAATCAAGCAAATCACTTCCAGTCATGAATCTGTTGATGTCTATAGGTAAAAATGCTCTTCAAATTGTTATAATGTTTTTCTCAGTGAATGCATCATAAGCTGAAAAGATTGTAAAAAAAAAAAAAGGTAATATGTATTCTCAGTTCACATTGTATCAGACCAATAAGACTCCAGAATGTTTCATGCTTCAGCTTATGTAGGTGGCTGGCTGTTCAGGCCCAGTGAAGTACATTGCAAACTGCCAGCTGGAAAAATATTGATAAATAAAAATCTAAAGCACAGCTTCATGGAACGGGTATCAGTTTTGAACTGTAGTATATTTGAAAGCTTCTAAGTTAAACTAATAAGCCAGAGTACTATATATGCAAACTTGGCTTACTAGTTGTGTGTGTGTCTGTAGTTTCCATGAAAAGCTCTTTCACAATAAATTTGTGCATGATTTAACTTTAGCACTTAAACCTAGCCAACTTTTTGTCTTGATGGATTATTGAAACAAAACCATGCTGATGTTATAGTATTCAAGAAAGTAGGGTAACAAACTAGATGACAATGCTCTTAGTATTAAGAACATTCATTGTACTTTAGTTTCATGATAGAACCAGTCATTATGTATTTTGGTTTAATTTTGTTTTAAAATTAATTTGTAGAGCATATTTTTGGGTCAAATAAATTATAGAGCTTTCAAATAGCATTGGTTTCTCCAAGTTTTCCCTACGACAAACAAAATAGTTCTGTTTCCTACAAACTTCACATGATCTACCCATTTTTCTCTCTCACACAGAAAAGTCTTGGGAAGTTTGGATATAGACAGAATTACATACAGGAAATTACATATCCGCTTATCCCCACAGTTTCGTAACTTTCACTTGTTAGCAGTGTTCCACTCTGTGGGTGTGCTATTGCTCATCACTCTGTGGGTGTGCCATCACTCGTTGCCCTATTAAAGGACAAACTGCGTCTTTCAAGTTCTGACACTACAGAATTTTTTTTGATGTCTAATTTGATCAAAGTTTTTCCAATCTATCAAGGCTTATCTTGAGGTACATGACTGCAAGTGATAGTTTAAGAGACTTTAATGATTTGTAAACACTGAAAAACTCTTCAATTTTGTTCTTCACAAACCTTATAAAATAGCTCTTATTTATATATGATCAATAGCGTTGGGGATGTGAGTAGCTTTGGAGATTGGCTTTGCCTATATTTTGCAGTGGTATCTCATACTGTTTCCATTTGTACTCTATAATGGTATATGATATTGAGCATTTTTAATATGTCCATTTGCCATCTGCAAATCTCATTTTCCATTCAGTCTTTGAAATACTGGTGACCTTTTCATAATCATGAAAAAGTTTGACCTATCAAGTAGTTACTATACCAGAGAGAAAAGATACAAAGAAACTTATGACTATGGATATTTAAATGTGGCCTCAGAAAAAAAGATTGGGGTTATTAAATCCAAAGTGCAGCCGTATTATTTATGATCACAAATAATGTTTTTGTTAAACTAGTTCTTTCAAAATGTTGCCAGACCTAATATCCTCCCTATCGCTCATTATTTCTCTCTTACCCTCATTTGCCTCTCTTGTTTGCATAATGTATGTTTCCTTCTTTGTGATTTCACATATAGGTATATTAGACTATTGATCACATCTCATTAGCTGCAGTATTACTGAATATTGGATATTCCTACTGAGAATACTATTGACTCTTCTGTATTGCTAAATGATAAATATGTATTTTCACTTCTTCAAAAAAAAATTAGTCTGTAACAAGATTGATAATGAGGCTGCCACATGCTGGGGAAAATATCTCCATGACTTACTCTGTCTTATGGGTTATTGCAAATGACTCTGTGACATTCAGTATGAACGGTTCCAGACACACTTCTAACATAACCAATCATGTGACTATGCAAATTCATTCACCACTCAGATCCAAGCCCTAAAATATATCTTTAATACTGGGTTTCACATTATATACAAACACAAGGAATAAAGATTCATAGAGCTGTTGGGAAGCCAGCTCACACTAATGTGCTGTTAATTATTGATGAACTATTGCTAACCTACCCTCTGCCAAGTATTAGGGAAATTGCTCTTCAGTGAAACATATCACACAATTCACTTCTACATCACTGTTTGTCCTAAAGCTGTTTCAGGAGATTGATGCTTAGCTCCATTAGTGGATGTGTTCTGAATCCCATACTCTAACTTACTGTCACAGACATTTTATCTTTTCTCACTTCCCACTTTCTCCAGACAAGGCAGAAGAAATGGGAGCTGCTCACATGTCAAGTTGTATTCATTTTGGCAAACAATTACCTAGAAGGGGAGACGTAAAATGCTACAATTGATTTATTCTGGCTCTGATAGAATATGCCAATTAAAAATACATGATGTGGTTATGTAAACTGAGAAACCAAACTTGACTATGTCAGTCAAGTTTGGAATTTAACAGAGAGCTGAGAAATTACTTTGAAGAGCTTTAAAAAATACACACAAACACACACCAAAAAAGGGTAAAAAATTAATATCTATTCATGTTTTTGAGATGTCAAATTGTTAATATATAACATTCAATCAACAAAATCTTTGGATTTCCAAAGTGGATATAAAGTTTAAAATTTTGTAAAATTTAAAATTTTGTGGTCACAGATTACAATTTACCCTTGAAGCCTTAGAACATGTGCCTTATAGCTTTTTAACTTTTGCGTCTTTCTCTCTCTCTTGTTCTGTGTGTGTGTGCACATGTGCACACATGTACATGTGTGTGATGTTTATGTCAAATACTTGACTTAGATCATGTTCAACAAGCAGTTATTTTCCCATTAAATTGGATTAACTACTAGTCTCTGTTTTCTTAAAACCTATCCTTGAATTCCTGTTTAGTAAATTGTAACAGGAAGGTTGCTTGTTTGGTTCCTGGCTGTCCAGCTAACTTAGATCAGAAATAATCGCACAGAAACTATATTAATTAAATCATTGCTTGGCCCATTATTTCTGGTTTATTATTGTCTAACTCTTATATACTAATTTAACCCATTTCTATTAATCTGTATATCACCACGTGGCAGTGATTTACCGGCAAAGATGTAGCATGTCTGACTCTGGTGGCTCCATGGTGTCTCTCTGACTCTGCCTTCTTCCTTCCAGCATTCAGTTCACTCTTCCCTGCCTACCTAAATTCCGCCCTGCTACAGGTCCAAAGCAGTTTTCTTATTCATTAACAAATAAAAGAAAAACATAGACAAAAGGATCTATCACACCACTAAATAGAGTTTCTTCCTTCTTCCTTTCTTCCACAGAAGCATCTTTTCACCTTGGTCAGAATATCTTGGGTCTAGAACACTCTTCCCCATTAAGTAATAAATTCTGTAAACACTGATCATGATCTTATTATCAGTTGCTTCAATTATCTCGTCTCCTTCTTTGTAACAACTTTTATAAAAAATTCCTCCAATGATTTAATTTCAAAAAGGGAGAAACTTCTGTACCATTCTCTTATATACAGACAACATAAAATTTTCCTTGTAAATAACTGTCAGATTAAAAATGCAAATACAAATAGTCTAAATGTCTTGACACTCTGTATTTTGTTTCAGCGTCAGCTTCCAAAAATAAAAAATAAAATAAAAAAAACCCACATGCTATTTAATACACCATGAAAGCATTTAGAAAACAGCAGTGATGTAATTTCCATCCACAATATTCAAGCCAAGGCTGTATGCCCAGGACTGTGGATTTGCAGTGAGTCACCTTGGAAACATATCACTAAAAGATCCTCTTTCAGTGTCTGAACACAGAGACCTCAGAAACTCTTAATACTTACCCAGTGCAGAGTACAGGAGAGGTGATAATTAAAAAAAGAAATGGTTTTAACATTTAAGCAAATTTAGAAGTAATTACTCTTTTCCCACAAGAGCTTTGTGAGTGCCAAGTAGTTTCCAAAAGGCCACTTTTTCCCTAATAAATTAGTATGTAGAACTAAAGAAAATTTTAATAATGTATTTGGTTTAGGCAGTCCTTGGGCTTCCCACAGGTCAGGGAACCCTGATTGCTCTTCGAGCAGATGAGGGAGGGGGACTTGATTGGGGGAGGGGGAGGGAATTGGGAAGCGGTTGTGGGGACGAGGCAGAAATCCTTAATAAATAAATAAATTTAAATAAAAAAAAGAAGCAGTTTTTAAGAACATTTTATACTATTTAAGAATAGCATCTGCTCATACAGTATAGGACCTTGTTTTAAGAAAGCTCAAGCAAACAGTAGGTAAAATTATGGAAAAAGAAGTAAAATCAACTTTTAAACTTTTATAATATTTTTTGTGAAGTTTTCAATAATAAAATAATCAAACTTAATAAAGTAAGAAAATGTGCTAAGTTTTACTGGAAATTAATGTTTTAGAGTATCTTATACATTTCTTTATTTTCATGTTTACATTATCTGAGATGCTACTTAAAAAAACATAAACAAAATTACCCTAGTGTAGTAAGGAGGCTGGTTGTTCGTCCTACCCCCCCCCCCAGAACTGAAATAATCACACAGAAAACATATTATTTAAATCACTGCTTGGACCATTTGCTCTAGCTTCTTATTGGCTAACTCTTACATCTTAATTTAACCCATCTACATTAATTTGTGCATCACCATGAAGTCATGGCCTACCAGCAAAGTTTCGGTGTGTCTGTCTTCGGTGGTGGTTCCATGGCTTCTTCCTGATGCCACCTTCTATCTCTCCCAGCATTCAGTTTAGTTTTCCCTGCGTAGCTAAGTTCTGCCCTGCTATATGTCCAAAACGGTTTTCATTTATTAACCAATGATATTAACAGCTTAAAGAGGGAAATCCCACATCATCATAGTTTTTTGATAAATGAATACATTTTTCAGCATTACAGTATTTGAATTTTGTAGGAGACAGTTGTTGCCTACCTGCTTATAAAACACATTTTTAAGTAGAAACATTAACATTAGTGTTAAAATCTTGCTGATAAGTTATATCCATACTCAAGGGTTTCTAATTCTACAGAATGGTTAAGGGAAGCAATAGAAACCTCTTTACTACAACTAGGGTAAGATGACAAGGTTCACAATTGTAATACTAATATGTAATACAGTTGTGACAATGATTTGTTCCTTTGTCTAAAGGACCAAGTATTCCCTGACAGTCTGAATGCAAACTCCCTAAGAAGGCAGAGATCATCAATCAAGTTCATCCCCGCATTCCAGAAATTCTAAGAACACATAGTGATGAGAAACGAGAAGAGAAAAACAGAGCAATTAGAATTCTCTGCTAGCAAAATCCACACTACTGTTTGCTTTTAAACAGTATAATTTTATTCATTTTGTTTGGATTGAAACATCAAGATTGAATGCTTTCTGGGATTACATGGCTATTGGCATTTGGTATAAAACATATAAAAGGAATTTGCAGGCTGAGCACCATAAAATGACTGTGGTGCAGCAGACAATCCCCAAATCCAATGGCATAAAGCAGCTGCTCTCACATAATTTTCTCCAAAACTCTGTAATTTAGTAGGTTCTGGAGAGCATTCATATCTATTATACTTAGGGTTAGGCCCAGACTAAACGCTGAACAGTATACTTCCAAAGTAACTTCTTCAAGTATTTGGTAAATTCAAACAAGATTTGACTGAAAGCCTCCCTTGGACTGAAGAATAAATACTTCTAGTCTTTCAGGCTTTCTATGCGGTCTGGCCTTCATCGCAACCCTCTGTCTGGCTTTTGTGGCCAAACAACAGAAGAATAACAGCTGATCTCTTACTTTTGAAGCCCTAACATCAAAAGTCACTGTGATTATGCAGACACTACCTTAAAATTTCAAAGGTGTATAATGTTCTTTGATCAAAACCCACTTTATCCCCTCTTATCCCTTTCCCCCAGTTACCAAATCCCTCGTTCTCCTCAAGTCTCCAAGTCTTGTTCTTAAACCCATGTATTTTTTCCACTTAATTAAGGTTGCCGACTGAACGTGAGTAGAGGCACTTGTTTGTTGTGCAGTACAGGCATATTCTTTTATATCTGGATCCTAGTTTTTTTTTTTAATTTTGAATGATTTATTTGGAGTAACTGTAGAGTCCAGGAGACAAAAAAGGGAGCAGAGGAGCTTGGATATCTAAAAGAAGGGTAGTGGTAAGGCATAGATGATATAAAAGTTTAGGGAAACAAATGCTCAAATACTTCTTTAAAATTCAAGAAACGGGAAAAGACAAATATGGCAGTGTATATCCATGCCCAGGACACAGGAAGTTGAAGCAGTGGGGGATTGCCACAGTTTGGGACCAGGCTGGCCATATATTTTGTTAATTAGAAAGTGTTGTGCTCGAAATTCTGATTCAGGTTAATAATTTAACGTGACATCTTTAATGCCTTTGATCTCTGTTTTTGCAGCTTCCCACCCTTTACCAGTTAGCTCTTCTTTTCACAACACTCTGTCTTCTTCCGAGCTGAGTAAAAGCCAAAGACTTTTCATCCTGTTTGATAGCTGTGTACACTTCTTCTTCCACTTTGTTCTGAAAAGATTAATCCAACAAGTATTAACAGGTTGCATATTAACTGTCTTATCTTGCTCAAGAAAAGAAGTAGCAAACATACTGTACTTTCCACCCTTTTTAATGTGGTCTAGCTTTTTTTGGTTGTTTGATTCATGCATCTTTCAATAGGGAATTGAAATGGCACTATCATTTCATCTTCAGCTCAAACTATCAGATACCTGTATATTTAAATTTCCCTTCTTCAGATAGAAAAATAAATGACTCATATTTGCTTTAAGTACCTAAAACATGCTGTTTCTCTATCTCTCAGAATATAGTTGTTGAAAAGGGCAAGTGGAACCTGAAGCACTTTCTTTTATAAATGACATATTGGTGCTTAAGGATTTTTCTCTTTCTCTTCAAATTCTGGGGTAAGAAGATTTAGTGGTTAAAAGCATCCGTGATCTTACAGATGATCTGAGTTCTGTTCCAAACACCTACACAGAAATGCTCTCCACTGTTGCTAACGCCAGCTTCAGGACTTCTGATTCGTTCTCCTGACATCCATAGATACGTGCTGACAGATGCCTTCTATCCATGTGTGTGTAGGCACTAGCACACAAACACACAAACACACACAAGGTCGCATGGGTGCAAACATACACACACATTTTCAAAATAGTTTCATATGACAATTTTGATAGTAAAACTCCTTATCATTCTTGGTGGGTAGTTACCTTGTCTTTTCCATCAGGGATATATTCTTGAAATTACTGTTTTGCTTTGTTCTGTTTTCAGTTCATACCTTTCTCTCTCTCTCTCTCTCTCTCTCTCTCTCTCTCTCTCTCTGTTTTATCTCTGCATCTATATCTTATAGACAACTTGCTTAAAACCTCTATTATGTCTTTTGATATATCTTCACATTTTAAATTTTAGAGTTTTACTTATATATCATTCACTTAAGATAACATAAAATTGTTTTTGTCTCTTAATAATTTAAATTTCATTAACTTACTTTTTTATAAATTCCTTCTCTTATCTTAATGGTTTACTCAAAATATTTTCATTCTGAATTGATTCATAGGGTTCTTTACTAGAATATATCATTTTAAAATTAATCTTTAATCATTTTAAATATTATAGCTTTTATTAGCTTTCTGGGGATGTATTTCTAGGGTATTTTGTTGCTCATTCATATGTTTTCATTCTCATATCTTTCTCAGTATTGATTAATTATAAAATGAAGCTAAAATGTTTCTGTTGCTTATTTTTCATGTGAAGCTGACATTCAGTGGTGGTAACATATTCAGATTACTGAGAGGAGCCTTATATCTGAGAAGTAAAATGCATGCAGATTATTATTCTTATGGTTTTGTTTTGCTTTGCAAAAAGAAATTCCTCTATTTTTCAAATAGTCTCTATTAATGACCTTGATGTCTTATTGCGGTGACCTCCTGTCCCATTCTTTCAGAACTTCCCCTTATCACCTTCCTCCTACTGACAGTACAGTTACATAAGAATCTTGTAGGTGCTGGCATGTTTCTGCTTGTCTATAGATGCCTCATTTCAAAGTTTTCATGTAGATATCATTGCAGGGTTATTGGTTTAACCTTTCTAGTTTTTTGGGCTAGACTTAATAACACATCTCTTCCCATAATCTTTTGCAATCACCACATTAAAGCTGTAACTGAATTTATTAACAGATTATTAATAATTTTTATGTTTCAAGTTATTAATGTTGTCTTAATAACTTATTAAATGATATAATTACTAATCACAGTAGAAATTTAAGAGAGTCACTTTTGAAGTAACTACAGGACACCCTAACAGACCCCTGGCCACATGACAGCTGGAGTTTCCTCTGCACTTTTGCTAGTGTTTAAAAATGGTTTGAAAATGGTGTTTTTGATTAGAAGTAAATTATTTCTCCAAAGATTATCTTCACCTGCTACTGGCTATTGATGGGAAATTAGATAATGAGATTTCTAGCACCATCCATAGGTCAACACATACATGAATACATATCTTTTAAACAATATACGTTGTGCCAGAAGGATCCTAGCATTCTTGTTTTTCTGCCTTCCTGGTATTAATGAACTGAACATTCTCTCACCCAAATAAGTCTCCTTTGCCTAAAACATTTAACACAAAGCCAAACAAGGACTCAAAACTCTGAAAAAATGCTATCTCATGTATTGTGTAATATAAAATGCTGACATGCTTAGAATGATTAATTCTTAGTTCTATGTGTAAATGAAATAGCTAATTAGACACAGAGTATGAGACAAAGGTGATATAAAGATCATGAAAAGAGTAATATTTTCCCAGAATTACTGGCACACATACATTTTAAAAGTTAATTTGGGGTGAGAATTTCATGCATTATGTATTTTTATTAATATATAATGCCATGATTATAAAATATATGGTTTTCATTTTGTTCCCTGGTATAAGAACTCTTTGCCTTTTCTTATAAAGAAGAAATTTAGATGACTGTCTTTTTTACTACTCTAATGTTGTGATGAGACACCCTGACCCTGGCATCTTCTATAGAAGAAAGTGTTTATTTGGGGCTTGGTTACAGTTTCAGAAGTGTATTCCCCTAGATGCTGGGAGACATTTTACTCTCTTGTCTTTTTTTTGGGGGGGGTGGGGGCTGCCACCCTGCTTCTAGATAAATCACACACAGATGGGATTATGAATACCTAACCTTAGCTTGGCTTATTTCTAGCCAGCTTTTCTTAACTTTAATTTTCCCTTCTACATTCTGCGTGGGTTTTCCCTGTTCTCTTACTTCTGTAAATCTTAATTTCCTTCTTACTCCATAGACGGTTATGTGGCTAGGTGGCTGTGTGGCTGGTCTCTGACAACCTCCCCTCCTTGTTCTATTGTCGCTTCTCTATTTATACTCTCTGCGTGCCAGCCCTACCTATCCCTGGTCCTGTCTCACTATTGAACATTCAGCTCTTTGTTAGTATCATTAGATGTTTTAGACGAGCAATCAATTAAAAATTCAGAGTTAAACAAATGCAGCATAAACAATGTCACATACCTTAAAATAATATTCCCCAATAACTAGCCTCTTTATGAGGAGCCTGTTGACACTCAGGCAGACATGGTAGTTGAGAATTCTATATCCTGGACCCAAAGGCAATAAGAATGGAAAGGCTGGGCCTGGTTGAGCCCTTAAAATCTCAAAGCCCACCCTCAACGGCACACTTCTTCTCACCAAGTTATTTGGCATCTAACGTTAGGCTCTTTGCCTCCAAAGTTACATTTAATATTTCAAATAGTGCCACTTGCCTGGTGAACAAATATTTAAATCTGTGAGCCTCTGGAGCCCATTCTTATTCAACCCTTCACAAAGCCCAGTTTGAACCAGGTAACAGTGGAAGTAGCCTGTAAGGATGATGGGAAGAGGCACTGTGCTGCTGAAGGAGAATGAGACCATCTAAGTTCTACCCCTTTATACTGTGCACATTTCAATACTGAAGGTTAATGTTTGGAAGAAAGCAACCTGGGGAAAACATCCTGGCTACTACAAACACACAGCTCTACTTAATATAGATTTCTCCTATTGACCACTATTGTTTAAAAAAATAGTGGCATTTATTCATTTTCACATGCTTCAATGTTTTGCAGCAAACTGAAGGGATGATAAGAAAAATGATCATAACAGTCACTGTGAACCCCCAAAATAAGAAATGTTTTACCAAGTTTAAGGGACTGAAGTCTCAAAGTTTGCTTGGATTGATTTTCAATATAAGAAAGAAAAAAAAAGTAGTCAGATAAACTTTTTGGCATTTAGTATGTGCTGGCATATTTAATATTTAATATCGTGGGTCCAAACATCCAGGAGGTGGATTCCAACTAAATCTCAATTATATTTACTCTCTCATTTGGAGGTGCTGTGACAATTGTGTGTTTGTGCCCATGTGACATATGAAACTCTTTCTAAATAACAAGGCTATAACTGGTTCATATCTTACTGCTCCTTGCAGGCATGGGATACTGTGTGTGTGTGTGGCAGGGAGTCAGAATTTGGTGGGTTAACATTCAGTAGGAGATGTGGGCGGAGAAGCATCCGCTTAACTGCTGTCCTGGAGACTAGGCATTTGTTTTTTGAGGAAGCAGAAAAGGCCAGTTGCTAGGAAAAAAAAAAACAAAACAGATTGTTAACACCTGTTCTGGTTGTACTGACAAAGATGAATGTGCCAGGAAAACGAGCAGATATGCCCATCATTGCGACGTCGTAAAAAAATGGACAGTGGAGGGTCTCAGTTGCTGGACAGACCAAGTATCCTGAATAGGTGTCCACTTAAGCCTGGAGAGATGGTACCAACATGGATGTCCCAGGAGCTTGGCAGCCAAAGGGAATGCAGGGAAGTGACAGAGTCTTAAGTAGGGAGTAAAGGGTCCCATTCACCCCTTGACAGAAATTGATGAGGATATTGTAGGACCCGAATGTGATGTTAAAACAGAGTAGGTAGCTCCCGTCCCCAAAGAAAAGTAATGGACTTTCTCATTACCTGCAGAGTTACCATAGGCTGGGAGAGGGCAATGGGAGTCACCTGGTCTGGGCCAGGCACATGTCAGTCTTCTGCCAGGCTAAGTAGTTTGAAGGCTAGAAGGGCCTCAGAAGGGTTCTTATGAGAAAACTTAGGTAATTGCCCCTGAATTAGACACATCTTTGGCAAGATACCCCCCCCCAAATCGCAGCAGGCCCCGGTTCTCTAAGGCAATGACTTAGAAAGGACCACTTACCCAATCAAAAGCTGACCTTAGCCTGAAAGAAAAACAGTTATGTGGCAAAAGGGGGTTTTTCCCACCATGGGGCCCAAGCTGGTGAGCTGGTGAGGTCAAACAGCCCCTTGGTGGGACCTCAAGATAAAAAGTTTCTGTACCCCGATGAGCCTCTCCGTTGATGAAACGATTCAAATCAGATCAAATCAAGCTGAGTTAGAAAAAGCCCAGGTTTAATGGATACAAATGCTTCCAGATGACTTTCCAGTCCTCCAGAGAAGAGACAGGGAAGGAAGACCAAAAAACGATGTGTCTGTTTTCTGGGGTGCAGTTTAAGTACCCTGTGGGAGTGGTCTTGAGCATCTCTGGGGAAGAGGTCATCATGTGGTGGGGTTTCTGAGGTATAGCAGGCTTTGGAGAGATGGGGGAAGGGGCTTTGGATGGAGCTTCCACCCGAACATTACAGCGTCTGGGTATATGGATTCCAGGGGTTGGAGTGAAGGTTCCACCAAAATAGTACTTTACACTGGCTCTAATGGTCTTTAAGGAACCTTCACAGTGAACACAACTATATTCTTGTCCCACACAAGGATGTGGAACGGGCCAAATCATTTTCCAGTTATGATTTCTTATCAACTTAGATTTTGTTCTCCTGTACTTTGGCAACTTGTCAAATTCTATGATTGTTATGTCATCTTCTGTATGATTTAAAACAAAAATAAATGTAAAGAATGCCTTGTTTAGAGAACTGGTAGGAAAAGAGAATTTGTTGCCTTTTTGTTTATTGAATTTTTGTTTGAAACATTGTGGGATCTTTTTTCCAACAGCCTGTCCCTGTGGGTTAAAAAGAATACCCATGTTTGTGAGCTTTGTTATGTTGGGTACAAAAGTTTTTAAATGCAGGCCAGATTAAAGCAGTAGCAACATCTATCTTAACACACTGAGCATGATGCACATGCAGAGAGGCAATGAGCAGTAATATATTTTGTAACCTCCCCTGTGTGAGCAGAAGTATAAACAAAATAAGAATAGGCATAAATATATACAAATCGTGCTTTCACTGAGCAGGAGACAAGAGGAGCACCCATCAGCCAAAAATCTTTGGAACACAAACCTCAAGTATGAAAGGCTGAAAAAGGAATGCAGTGGGCGCATTGCTTAGCTATTTGCCTAGTTTGTTCTCAGGAGAAGGCACATTCCTTGTGTAAAGAGGAGGCATTCTACCGACAAAGAGCATGACTGTCAGGGACTATTATTATCTCAGAATGCTTTCCATCAGGGAAGTGCATTAGGGACCCAAGACCAAGGTATTGGTTTGCATAATACCTTCAACCAAGGACCTATGGAGATCTGACTGTGACAGAATACGGTCAGTGTAACAACAGTGACACTAAAGAAAGGGTACATCTGTCTTATGAAAAAGATGGTCAAAGGACCTGCATGTGTTCTCATTTTCACTTTCAGTTCATACAGTCATATATATGATTCTATAGATCTGCAGCCATTGTCTCACAGAAGGGTGGATTTTGCCAGTTTGAATCCTGGAGTGGTCCAGCCTCATAGGCCTTGCCCCTGAAGTTTAGCAGCATAACTGAGATTCTTGGGATAAAAATACAAGTTCAGTCTATGGGTCAGGCTTGCCCTGACCTTCCTGATGCCTTTCATGCTGATTCTGAGGGGAGTGATTATATGAGAAGGCTACCCAGTCAGTGACAATAATGCACCTGAGTCAGCCACTGAGAGACTTAGGGGGAGTGGTCTTTATCCTTTCCAGCAGACATTGTGTAACTAAAGAGATTTGGAGAAAGGTATTAACGGTTTTGACTGTATTTGAGTATTCTGACCCAAATAACCCAGGGCAGAGGCTGTGTTATCTGAGACTGTGTCCTTCAAATCCTTACAGGGGATGAAATAAGACTTTAAGCCCTATGGATGGGCCTACGGCTTTGGATACTGAAGAATTTATATGGATTGCTCTTGTTAACAATGCCTGGTAACCCTGGGCTTGGCTAAATCTGGTAAAATCTTGACTCAACCCTGGAGATTACCTGCTACTCAAGGTTGGATTTACAGAATTATGTCAGAACTAAGTGGAATGTACCTTAGCTAATGAACCTGCTATAACCATAGACACTGCCAAGAAGTATTTCATGTCAGCAACATATATCCACTCCTGAATTGAGGCATCCAATACTTTCTCTGCTCCCACACAGTTACAAAGACTCACAATAAAAGAAGGTAGTATTGTTTTCTAGGTTTGTGTCCACAAGCATCGATAGAACTCTGTTTCCTAACTACAATTTGATCAACTCTTCAAAATCCTACTAAGGCTTCCCCATCATGAGGGAGGGTAACCTCAAACTGGGAACTAAAATAAATCCCTCTTACTTGTTTGCTTTTTATCAAAGTATTCTAACACAATAGGAAGAGTAGCTAAGACAATGAATCCTATGGTATACAAGTAACAAAGTCATTACAAATACAAATCTTACAGTAAGCACTCCTCACAACACTGATGCGGTATTCCAGAATGTTAATACCATGTAGAACTCTTCAACTCAACTCAACTTTGAAATTGAGCCTTAGGAAAGAATACTTCCTATTATTCAAACAGAAATTAAAAAAAAAAGTATTATTTAAAATAGATTTGGTTGTCTTCCAACTTCTTGAATTAACCATGCTTCTTTTTTTATCAGTTTGCATTCTTTTTTTTTATTGCGAAAAGAAGAAAAAAAAAACATAAACAAAAAACAAGTTTCCACCTCCTCCCAGCCTCCCATTTCCCTTCCCCTCCTCCCACCCTTCTCCCCCTCCTCCCACCCTTCTCCCCCTCCCCCCACTCCTCTCCCCCTCCCTCTCCAGTCCACAGAGCAGTCCGGGTTCCCTGCCCTGTGTTAAGTCCTAGGTCCTCTCCGTCCGTATCTAGGAAGGTGAACATCCAAACTGGCTAGGCTCCCACAAAGCCAGCACATTAAGTAGGATCAAAACCCCCTGCCATTGTCCTTGGTGTCTCATCAGCCCTCATTGTTCGCCATGTTCAGAGAGTCCGGTTTTATCCCATGCTTTTTCGGTCACAGTCCAGCTGGCCTTGGTGAGCTCCCCGTAGATCAGCTCCTCTGTCTCAGTGGGTGGATGCACGCCTCGTGGTCCCGACTTCTTTGCTCATGTTCTCCCTCCTTCTGCTCCTCCTTGGGACCTTGGGAGCTCAGTCCAGTGCTCCTGTGTGGGTCACTGTCTTGATCTCTATCCATCAACAGATGAAGATTCTATGATGATATGCAAGATATTCGTCAGTATTGCTTTAGGATAGGGTCATTTCAGGTTCCCAATCCTCAGCTGCCCAAGGAACTAACTGGGAACCTCATCTTGGGCACTAGGGAGCCCCTCTAGGGTCAAGTCGCTTGCCCACCCTAAAGTGGCTCCCTTAACTAAGAACTGTGGTTCCGTGCTCCCCTATCCACCTTTCCTTTATCCCAGTTCTCCCGTTTCCCAGGTCCCCCCTCCTTCCCTTCTACCTTTTCTCTCCCCATCTCCCCTTACCCCCATCCCACGCCCCCCCAAGATCCCATTTTCTCTCCGGAAATTTGGTCTACTTCCCTTAGCGAAGAGGACAACTATATGTTTTTCCTTCGGTTCACCTTCTTCCTTAGCTTCTTTAGGTTCACCTATTGTAGACTCCTTGGTCCTTATTTATGGCTAGAAACCAATTATGAGTGAGTACATCCCATATTCATCTTTTTGGGTCTGGGACACCTCACTCAGGATAGTGTTTTCTATTTCCATGTAAGCAAGGACAGTCATACAAAATCAGCTTCTGTTATTAAAAAAAAAAAAAAAAAAAAAACAAACAAACAAACTTCTAAAACCAAAATAATTTACTTTCCAAATATATCTAAAATGTTATTTGTTCATATTTTCTCAGTTATTTTGGAGTCAACCCAGCACCAGCCACCCCATGCAGTTTTCTACTCTGTAAGATATCTTTCATGATCCCATTATTTCTATTGTTTCAGAAGAAAATCTCATTTCAACACAATCCTCTCAGAATGGATGATTAAATTAGGTTTGAGTATACAACCCAAGCCTGGTAAAGGAAGCCATTCCATGTGAATTTGAACTTATAACTCAGAATACAAATTAAGCTCTCTCAGGATTCTGAACTGTAGTGATAAGCAGAGCATCAAATCCAATTCATTTGTTGAGCAGATTAGGACCCCCTAAGAGTTATATAAAATGGGATCCTGGTAGAAAGCCTGGCACTTGGTAAATACCCAACTGCTGGTGCCCATGATTATTCTTTTATCATTTCTTCAGATTAATATGGATTAAATTTTAGAGGCATCTGTTCCATATTTAGAAAAAACTGAGTTTTAAAATAAAAGAGAATATATGCCTTGGACTCTTCGCCCTCATTTGTCTCTAATATATTTTGGTCGTTTGAATAAGAATGACTGTTATGGGCTCAAATACATGAATGCTTGGTCCACAGGTGACTGAGCTATTTGGAACGGATTAGGAGATATGAACGTTTTGGGGGATGTGTGTCACTGAGGTTGGGTTTGAGGTCTCAAAATCTCAAGTCATTCCCACTTATCTCTCTATCTCTCTGTATCATGGTTTGCTCTCTCAACATGTAAGGTCTTTAGCTACTGCTTTAGTACCATTTCTACCTACATGCTACCATAATCCCTGCTTGGCTGGTCATGGACTCTTCATCAAAAATGAAAACTCAATAAATTTGTTCTTCTATAATTTGCCTTGGTCATCTCTTGTCACAGCAATAGAAAATGAGTCAATGCAGTTACTTTATAATAGCAATTACTTATATTGAAGGTGATTTGTGTTGTAGCTATTTCTTTTTTTTTTTTTTTTTTTTTTTTTTTTTTTACCATGATTAAATAAACCTTTAATACGTTTCAGAAATTCAAGGATGGTTTAACATATGCAGCAGAGTACAGCACATATATACAAACTCAAGGACAGAAACCAAATGAATACTTCAGTAGAGGGCAAAAGAAGCCTTAAAGAAAATCCAATGCTCCTTTATGATTTAAAAAAAAAAGCCTGGAAGAAAATAAAAATAAAAGAGTAATACCTCAAATTGATTTAAAAAACAAAACTAAACAAACCAATAGCCAATTCCACATTGAATGGAAAAAACTAAACCCATTTCTTCTAAAATCAAAAATAAGACAAGAGAGTACACTCTCACTACTTTTATTCACTATATTAAATGAGATCTGGGCTAGTACAAAAATAAAAGAAAAATAAAATTAAGAATGGAAAAAGTTACATTGTCTCCATTTGAAGATGATATTATGTTCTACTTAAAATATCTTTTTTTTTTTTTTTAAAAATATATATACAGCTTTAATGGAGAAATAGACTTACAGAACCACTGTTCCAGCGGAGACGAGGAAAGCAGAAGCGACGGCTGGGAGCACGCTCGCCAAATTTATAGGCAAACATTAGCCAGAGGTGAACACGCCCCCTTAGGGATGGGACTTGTCCCTACATCTCCCCTTTTTGTCTAAATAAGACAGAACTAAACCAAATACAACTATATGCAATAATAACAAATAAAAAATATAACAAACAATATTGAGAACAATAGTTTTGCTAAACATTCTATCTCAAGGAGTCTAAATAATGTAGAGAGTAACTACAATTATATAATCTTCAACTCCGTCAAAGATCTGAGAAGGGAATAAATATTACTTAACAAATGAGATATATCCAAAATGTGCAACAATTGACAGAGACAACTGACTACCTGGGCAATCACCCAAAGTCTCATTTGCAATGTTGAGTCAACCAACTTTGGCTAAGGCCTAACATAACTGACATACCATTATTAAAGGCAAGGAACTTTTCAAAACTATCTTACCCTGTCTTGGCAGGATATGACAGTCCTGTTTTATCCATTGATGCACGCTCTGTATCTGTGTCAGTGGTTGAGGTATGGGCATTTCTTTACCCAAAGGCCAGTTCTGCCAAATAGAAAGGCTCCAGATGGAGTGTCTTTGGTGCTATTCTCTCGGGAATAGAGCGGTATTGCCAGGAGCAATTGTGTCTCACTATCACGAAACTCTGAGTTAGATTAAAGGCCATTTTCTACAGCTCTTTGAAGAGGTTGAAGGTTATCTATCTAAACTGAGTATAATCTCTATATATCTAGAGAACCTGATTAGTCTAATTATAAATGACAAACTTAGATGACTATCTATGTAATTCTCAATATCTATCTAACTTAATGACTAAGACAATAAACAACTGTGTAACAAATGAGGATAATGACCTCCAAATATAAACACTTTACAAATATACATTGCAATATGGTAAATATATATCAATATACAAACATTATATAAGTATTTTAATCAGAGGTAGAAATGTACACTGCAATATGGTAAATATATACAATATATATTTATCAATACAATATATGTCAATACATAAAAAATGTTTTAAACAGAAATAGAAACATGCATGCATACAATAGTCAATATAATTTAACTTTGTATCAATATACAAGAATCGATACCAATATATTTGTCTAAAAGCAGTAACTCACAATTATAAATCTATTATCCAATCATTCCCTCTTTTTTTTTTTTCAAAATGATCCCTGAGCTTATAAAATTCCTCCCCCAACCTCCCAACCCCTAAATGATGTCCCTAAACCCAGGGGTAAATTTTACTGGGAGAGGGGACGTCGTCCTCTAGAATTACTTCCAGCTGTCATAGGGGCTACGTTCTTTCTGGGGGATCCTGTGAAAGTAAAATGATGGTTAAATTTCAAGATCAATGTCTTTTAAAATTGCAAATAGTCTCTGAGTATTTTGTGGAGGTCTGGCCAGAATGTTGTACAAGATGTGCACCATTTCAGCTAACCAAGTTGGGATCGTCTTGTGCAGCTGGTATCCAAAACAGGTCTTGTAGTAGCGCTATCAGTATCATGATGTCATATCAACCAGGTAGAGTTGTTGTTGTGGGGCCCCATCTTCTTCCTGGAAACTTCAAATGTCACTTCAGGAAAAACTCATTGTTCATTGTGAAAAACTTAAACATTAGTCATATAGACATATATATATATATATATATATTCAATGAAAGGCATGATAGATATATTCAATGAAAAATATGATAGATATGAAGAAAAGCAAAGATGTTTTCTAAACTCATATTTCTTTCTGTCCCATATCATGGCTCTTGACATGAGACAGAAACTCCAAAAACTCTGGGTTTTTCTCTTTTTTTTTTTTTTTTTTTTTTTTTTTTTTTTTGTAGCTATTTCTATGGTCAGAGTTTTACCTAATATAAGTGTCTTATATGTACCCCAAATATCAAGTACTTTACTTCCTAACTTTTTAATGTTTTTGAGGAAAATAATGAATACCTTATGTCTTAGAAAGTTTTATTATATGTCAGCATGATTAAAATTACTTCTAAAAATTTGTTATGGCATTGCTTAATATCCTCTTTGTTTATAAATCTATGATACATACAAAAGATAACAGGCTTCTTATTGCTCCCTCTCCACCTTCAAATTGCATTGATCTTGACCCAGAGGGACAGCTAGCATATGGACAAATGTGATGGTGAGAAATAATTCAGAGCTTACATGGCTTTAATAAACACATCATTTTAAACTCCACCATCTGTCCTTTGATCTAATTTTAACTGTAAGAGAGGTGTAAATCAGAATTTTGTAACAAAAATGCACAAACGACTGAATGTTTTGAATTTTTAACTAGTTTGTTATTTTCTTCATGTTTTGTCATTTTTATTTTGTCATTTTATTTTACTATTGTGTGATATGATGGATTTCACTGTGACAGTATATATATACATACATATATATATATATATATACATATATATATATATATATATATATATTACCTCTGTCATATGTACCCCAATCATATTGGTAGCACATCTTCTTCTTTCTCTCTAGTATTTCTTCTTTCTTAATCCCCACTAACATGACTGTTCTACAGATCCTTTATTCTGTGAGTTATAATCCTTCCATTCCTAGTTTGTGGAATGTTTTAAATCAATACAGCATCTTGAATTTTTTAAAGCTTCCTTTTTTTTTCCTACTCACTAGATCTTCTACATATGGCACTTTGACAGTGTTGCTTCTGACAAGTGCAGAGTGTTTGTGCTATTAGTCTTCCTGTTTTTCTCCTGATACTTGCTTAGCAACCAAACTGTATCCTTTGCGGACATAATCAGTACTTTTGATTTCTCTGTGATTCGGGGCTGAAATGGTGGATATTGTCTTTCCTTCAAATGTCCAAGTTCTCTAAATGGCTGTTCCAGGAAAATGGCTTTTACTCCCCAAGGACACATCAACAGGACTCAACTATATGGATTTCTTTGTTTCTGTGATTTAGTATCCCCCTATAGCTTGACTAGCATTCCAGGACACCACTATATAAATGAGCATCAGACCTGTGCAAGTCCACAGAGATCATGGGGAGACTCCTGACTTCATAAAAGATATAGATAAAGTAACTCCTTAAAATATAGTTCTACCCTTTCTGGTCCTTTATTTGTCTTGATGCTATTGTTGCATGCATAGGGATTTTTATACTGAGGGTTTTCTATCATGTTAGATTTCACTCTCCAAACTCTGTTAATAATGATCTGTCCTGTCCCTTTAAGAGACAAGACATGCCCACTCCATCCCCTGTCTGCCAAGGCAAGCTGATCTTCAGATTCCAACATGAGTCTCTCTCTCTCTCTCTCTCTCTCTCTCTCTCTTTCTTCTTCTTCTTCTTCTTCTTCTTCTTCTTCTTCTTCTTCTTCCCTTCTTCATTTTCCCCTCCATAACCCACTAAATAAATATTCAACCTCACTCTGCATGCCCTGCCTATCGATGTCTCTGTCTTTCACCTGCCTTGTGGCTCCCTGCCCAGAGCCAACCACCTTCAAAGACCTGTATCATGGTATCATGGCATGCTCATCCATCTGTCTCCCTCGTGGGACTGGCTGCCCTGTCAAGGTCTCTCACCCCCCACATGGCTCCCTGCCTGGGACTTGATGCTCCTCATGGCCCACTGCAGAACTTTGGGGAACTGTGCCATTCCTACCTGGATTTCTTTGTTTCTGGCTGCTTGCTACACCAGATGCCTGTTGCCCAACACCACTTCGGGGACCTGCAGTTTGATTTAGGGACCCACTGCCCACTGCAGACGCTTGGGGACCTGCACCATTTTACTTAAACCACAACACAGGTAATCGATCCTCTTTTGTTATTTGTTTTGTTAGTTTTGTTTTGTTTTAACTTCTGTATATTTTTGGCTCTTTTCTAGTCCCTTCCCACAACTTCTTTCCCTGAATAGTAGTAACTCTTTCCAGCTCTTCTGTACTCCAGATGATGTTTCTTACAGATGAGAACCTTGTAGATGTACGTCTTATAGTTGAGAATTGTCCAGATAGAGTTATTATAGGGGAGGCTCTTCTAGATGTTCTTACAAGTGAGGACCTTCCAGATACACCTCTTATAGGCGGAGACCATTGCTCATTCATATTTCCAGCACTTGTAAATTATGTGGATCCAAGTCATAAAGATCTAAAAAGCTTTTTAATTTCTTACTCCCAAAGGGAAATTTAGACACAATGATATTAAAATAAAATTAAGTTATTAATGATTTCAAAGGTTAAGTTTTGAAAAACATTCAAGAGACATTAATGAAATTAATGATAAAGCCTTCTTCAAAAAGGGAGTCATGAGGATGAGCAGTGATGGTGTAGGCATTCAATTCCAGCACTTGGGAGACAGAGGCAGGTGAATCTCTAAGAATTTGAGGTCAGTCTAATCTATAGAGCTAATTCCAGGACAGCCATGAGTGTTACACAAAAAAACCATGTCTCAAAAAAATCAAAAAACTTAATAAAATGAGTCATTATATAGATGTGTATATTCATATATAATCATGTATGTCAGGTACATATAATAAAATATGTTTGAGTGTGTATTGTATATAATTACTCAGAAATTTTATGTAAAGAGATTGAGTGTATATGATAAATTTAAGCATATAATCACTAATCTATTTCTGTATAAAACATTCTAATAGCATGTGGCTTAAAACAACAAACATTCATCTCACACAGTTCTGATGGTTTGGGTTACCAAAATTGCTTTATTAAATATTAAGCCAACTTTCCCATCTAGGGATACATTTAAGATGCCTGCTGCTATCTAAAGACTTGACTGGAATAATCTCCTCCAAGGTGCTCTCCAAACTAGCTGTTATTGAAGTTGTTAGTTTATAGTCAACCATGAAAGTATAGCAGTGTTTATGGCACATGTTCTTTCTTAGATCTTTATGATTAATTCCATATCATGCTCAAGAGGAAAGGAGTTGGGTTCTTCTCTTTGTAGGGAGTATAAAATCTGTGTAGAATGATTTTATGTCTGCCATGCTAATCTGAAAAAAGATTGGTGAAAATTCTCAAAGTGTGTTAATATATAGATAAATTGTTATAGGAAGTTTGGCTCTGATCCTACTGTGGTGTTCTGGGAAGTGGTTTAGATTAAGATTTTGATAGTTTGAGTACTGTATTAAGACAAGAAATCAAGATTACACTTAGAATAGATTTAGTGTAGGAAATGCTTCCATGACAGGAAAACTGAAGGTGGAAATAGTATGTGGGAAAGGAATTAGAGTCTACTAAAAAAGCAGGCCTGGAGCTTGTGAAATAGGAGAAGAAGCAAGAAGCTGAGACAAAAGTCTATATAAGGTACAATTTTATGAATTTTAAGTCTACTGAAGGAACTCATTAGAAGAATTACAGATACAGAAATGAAACTCCTCCCTAACACACTGAGTGATTATCATTTGCTGAGAGTGACCTATGGAAAATGTACCTGCAACACTAATATAGTTGTGTAGTCAAAAATGTGGAAGTCAGTATTCAGTCATTTCTCATACCAGCAGCACAAAATCTAAATGAACATCATTATAAAACCCACTCTACAATTCATCCATAGCACTGCCTAGCTCAGGAAACAAATTAAGCTAATTTCCTATGGTTCTGCCTTTCTAGGAAAATGAAAAACTGAGGACATTACCTTCAGCACCCACCACTAATATCAAAGTGGAAGGCACAGGCATTGTGATTGTTATTCTGAGACTATTGGTTGTAAAATCCCCTCACATTATCTATGACCTTGTAAGATCATCAGTTATGCTTTTAATGTGACACAAACCTACATTTGTGAAAGCCTACCTTTTTATAACTTAATTTTCCTTATTTCCATAGTTTTGAATGTTTACTCATCTTCAATGAGCAAAGAAGAAGTAAGCAGAAAACTCACTTTAGTTTAAACTCACTGTAGTTTAAACAGATTTACAAATATTTGTGCCAGCAGCAAGGGTATAAAATGTTCATCATGTTCTGTAGCCAGAAGCTTTTTTTTGTGTATTGTCCTGTCCCACTAGACCAAGTTCTCTTCTGCCAGCCAGTTCCTGCAGCTGCTTATAAAATAGTAATTTAGAGGCTTAATATTTATTACAATCCTTTTTGGCAGGTAGCTCAGGATTATTATTAACTAGCTCTTACAACTTAATTTAACCCATTTCTATTATCCTATATTTAACCATGAAGCTCATGGCTTGTTACCTCACATAATGTTTTCCCTGTATATGATGTCATCTTATCTCAACCCACCCTTATTTCTCCTAAAACTCAACTGGCTAGTGGATAATGAAAATGTGGTAAATATATATTGTAGAGTATTATTCAGTTGTAAAGAAAATTAAATTATGAACTTTGCACTTAAATTCACCTAAAGAATGGGTAATGAAAATGTTGTATGTATCTAGTAGAAGAAAATCATATGAGTGAGGTTACCCACATGCAAAAATATAAATGTGGCAGGTTATCTCTCATCAAAGGTTCCTAGCTCTATATTTTCAGATATGACTATGTATCCTGGAGTAACTCCAGAAAGCAGGAAAGTAGAAATAAACATGTCTTGGATGTGGGTATTGTGGAGCAATAGGGAAGGGAATAATATACTGCAGTTGATTTGATTGGAGAAATTGGGTAAAAGGAGAAATTTCATTATGGAGGAGGAAGATGAAAACAGAAGAAGGAGGCTAAATAACTAATAATGTTTGAAGAAGTCATAAGGAACTATACTTTTAACTATCTGCCAAAATTATAACCTACTTGAATGTGGGTATCATCATTTATACCCTGATAATACTTAAGCATGTGTGGACAACCCAGTTATGGTGGCTCTCTAGTTGTTCCTATCATGGGAAGTCCTAGAAGCTTGTGTTATTGTCATAAATAACCAAGGTTCCACAGTCTTTCTTTATGCTGTATATGCAACATTATTTTTTTGTGTGCCTTCCTCTTTGCCTTATCCAGTGCACTCCTCCAAGTAGTGCTATCTTCAGGGAAATGACATTATTCATTCTCATAAAATGGCTAAAGTATCTCAAGTGACATTGTCATATCTTATAGTTTTCTTTCTTCTGTAGATGAAAATGTTTCTTAATGTTTTCGTCGTTTAGCCTATCTCTTTGTGTGACATCTAGAATTCTCCTAAGACATGCCATCTCAGACACATCCAACCGCTGTTCTGAGGAATGTTTCATTGTCCAAGTTTGGGAGTTATAAAGAAGGCAGCTCAAGACAAGGGTCTCATATGCTTGTAATTTTGCTATTGTCATATGTCTCTTGCTGACTAAACTTGTCCTAATGCCTGGAATGAAACCCTTGCTATTCTTATATATCCTCTTGACATCTGAAATAGTTGCCTCCTTTGAACTCATTTTTCCTTCCACATAGACAAAGTTGACTATTTGCTTGAGGTTCTGGTTCAGATTCTTTGTTACAATCTTAGAATTCTTTTGTATCTCAGTCTTCTCAATGTTTATTTTGATTCCACGGTTTTCACTTACTTCCACCACTCTGTTTACCACCGTCTGCAGCTCATTTGAACTTTCAGCAACTAGTGCTGTATCATCAGCGAAATGCAAGTGATTCATTCGCACACCACCTATCCACACACCTATCTCCTCATCCTCCAGGGCTGTTGTTATCATTGATTCCAGGAATTTTTCAAAGAGCAATGGTGGAAGGATGCATCCCAGCAACACTCCTTCGATTGTCTTAAACTGATCACTTAGTTCACTTAGTTCTCCATATATATTGACTGTTGCAAAGGTATCTTTATAGGCATTTTCTAGTATTCTTATGTTTTTCTCTGGGTACTTGTAGAACCTCATTGTTTTCCAAAGTCCTTTCTTCTAAATGCTATTGAATGCTTTCCTGAAGTCTGTGTAAAAGACATATAAGTCTTTTCCAAATTATTTGTATTTTTCTGCCAGGTGGCTCAAAGTGAAGATCTGATCAATGTGCTCCTGTTAGCTCTGAATCCACACTGGGCCTCGGCTAGGATTTCCTCTGTTCTGCCCTTGATGCTTTGAAGGATAAGGAAGAAGATCTTACTGCTATCGGACAACAGTCTAAAGTCCCTGCAATTTGAGCAGTCGAGCTTGTCCTTCTTCTTGCGTATGGAAATTATAACTAAGTGTTTCCATTCCATGAGAATTACTTTATGTTCCCATATCTCTCTGAAGAGTCTGAGAAGCACCTTGGCCCCTGAGCCTATTGTAGCTGCCTCCAGCTCCTTCACTATGATGTCATCCACTCCTGGGGCCTTCCTGCATTTCACTCTCTTGATAGACTCATTTATCTCTCTTCTGTCAATATTTAATATTTCCTCATCATCTCTTGTGTTTGAGTGGCTGCTGAAGTCTTTCTTGTTGTAGTCTACATTGACAGCATTAGGGTCATTGTATAGGGCCTCTAAATATTGTCTCTCATTGCTGTACTTCCCCTGGTTCTGTTAATAAATGATGTTGCCCATCTTAATCATCCAAATCTGAGGAGAATATCTGGTAGTTATCTGTCTGATGGCTTTGTAGACATGACATGTTTTAATATGGAGTTTAGTGTCTCCGACTTCTTTGCATTTACCTTGTGCATACAGCTCTCTATCCTTCTTTGCTCTTCTTGCGACCTCACTGTACAGATAGTTGTGGAGTTTTTGCTGCCTATGGATTGTCTCTTCATTTGTTCTTTAGCTTTCTCTTTTTCTTCAGTCAAATTGATGTCTCTGCAATAATCCATTCTACTGGTGTTGCCCTTTTTGCATAACCAAGTGTCTCCTTTGAAGCCTCCTGTACAGCTCTTTTGACTTTCTCTCATTAGCTTTCTGTATTTGTAAAGGATTTTTATTTGTTTTTTTACTGATTTCTGACATTTCTTTCCCCAGTGGTTCTTTTATCCTCTCTCCACACAGCTGGATTCATCAGTTGTTCATGATTGATTTTCTGGTTCTACTTGCCTGGTGTGCCTCTCCTAAGATTCAGTTGAATGTTGGCCATAGCAAGTTGGTGATCTAACCCTAAGTCATCAATAGGAAATGGTTGGCTCTTTTGGATGCTACATAAGAGTTTCCTGATGACCAGAATGTAGTCAGTTTGGCTGTATGTGCATTTGTCAGGGATTTCCGATGTCCGTCATCGTCATGGTTTGGCATGCTTGAATTTTGTACTGGATATGGACAAATCATTTGTATAGCAAAGGTCAAGCAGTCATTCCCCTCTCCCGATCCTTTGTCTGAATCCATATGTTCCCATAACACTATAGTTCATTCTTTTTCTGGATCCAACTCTCGCATTGAAGTCACCCATAATAATCAGTATGTCGTTCTTATGCACCTTGCTGAGCTCATTCTGTACATCCGTGTAGAAACTTTTGAGGACATCCTCTTCATCTGCCGCTGTTGGTACATATACCAACATGATAGTGGCTGGATGTGTCATTATCTGAAATCTGACTGACATAATTCAGTCCTTTATAGGTCTATACCCAAGCATGCATATTGTGGCCAACCTAGATAGCACAAAAACTACACCTACTGTGTATTTTTCCTCCATCTGAGCTTACAATCTTGCATCCATTTACTACAAGTTCTTGTTTTCTGGTTCAATGCATTTTTGCCAATCCAATGACATCCCACCTAAAGTGACTGAGTTCATGCATGAGCAAGCTGGTTTCCCTGACTGTGTTTAGTGTTCTCACATTCTATTTCCCTATTGTGGTGAGTCTTTTTGGCATAAGGAGGTGCCTCTCCTGTCCATTTCTACCAGCTCCCCTTCCTCCTTTCAGCTTTAAGAGAGAAGTATCATCTGCCCTGCACTTAGGACATGGAGGTACTAGGGCACTCTCAGATTCTGGGACTATAACCCAGGTGTTTCTGTTGAACTTGTCCATATTTTCTTTCATGATCTGAGTTGATGAGGATAATTGACCAGGTATCATTCTTTTTGTGTGGTAACCTTTAGCTACCGCACTAAGGTCTCCTGGTAGCTGTCTCCTGGATGATGAGACTGGAAATGATCATCTAGGTCTTCTGGGAACCGGGTAAATTTAGTACATGGGTAGAAAGAAGTCCAGTTGATTGGTTAAAGGCTAAATGTATATGTAAATATGCATACATAGTATAATTAAAAATGTCTCTGGCCAATCAGTATTCTCTTCAAGAGCTAAATAAAACATAATAAAAACCCCAAACTCAGCAGTATTTTCCATGATATTACCAAGCATTGTAGTCAGTTGTTTTACTCCTGATTACTCCCCACACATACATACAGGACTTCAAAGGTAAGTTCCTAATAGAGGAGATGGCATGCAGTTTGGACAAAGGAGCCAGAAGCACTTGAGTTGGAATTGTTCTAAGAGAATCCTCCCTGAGGACTAGATTTCATGATAATGGAAGTTGCCATACAGAATTCCAGACGAGAAAAGCAACCTGCAGTTCTCCTCAGTTATGATGCTTCTGAACTGCAACAATGATCAGAATAGCACAGCAATCCTAAGGGCACAGTAGCAGCATGCATGCCTTGGTAGTAACCAACAGCCTTCTAATTGGGCATGAGACGTGTTCTCAAAGATGGAATCCATGCCTGGTTCTGGATACATAACCAATTATTCAGGACTGTTGAATTTGTGAATCTTAGGTTTAAAAAAAATCCCAAAACAAATAAAAAACAAAACATTACCACCACTTTGCTAAAACAGCATAATTCTTAATTATACTCTAAATAATTGTCCCTTTATCTACAAATAAATGTAGTTCTCATCTCTCACCAAGAAAATTCTTTTTGCAACTGATGAGAAGCACTAATAAAAAGCAAAATAAATAAAAATGCAAAGGCACAGAGCTCAGTCATAAAGAATACATCTGTAAAACAACCCTGTACCTAAGGTCCAATAAATATTGTGGAAGAGAGAGAGAAGTGGTTGATGAACTAGAGGATCAGAAAGGTTGATGTGAAATGGTGTCTCCTAGCAATTTCATAAGCTACACTCATAAAGTATAACACTCCTGGCTACTTAAGTGAGCTGAACAAGTACAAAACTACAGATATGCCAAAGTTCAGGAGGCCACAATCCCACACAAAGAACTACAGGTAACTAAGAAATTCTGAAAAAAATGGGAGAAATAATCTTTGCCAGAGACAAGAACATCTATTGGTTATCCAATACCAAATGGTCAATTAAGAAAATAAATAAACAAAAAAAACATAAAAGTAACATTATACAGACTGAGCAGGTGGTATTTAAATATATACACATATACCTATTTGTATATAACAGCAATCAATGATAAAAAGAGGTCATAAATTCTTTAGTAATCATATAGAGGTGATTTGGACATTTTGTAGGGATGAATTGGAATCTTAAAAATAAATATGCAATTTATTATGTTAAAATATATACTGCTTAACCTGAAAACCACTGGTTTATTTGTTAAGTGAATATGATTATATATTTTGCCAATATGTTTGTGTCTTAACATGCATAGTTTATGTCATTTCACTAAGTATTTATCATTTTGTACAACCTTCAGCCTTGCTTTTCTTATAAATAGTTTAATAAAATAAATTTTAATACAAAAGAGTATTTCTAATACATTGGCATTGGTAAATAATGTTAATGTTTTCAAAGCAATTTGACATTCCAAGAATGTATTTGATATCATTATAAAAGTTTGAATAAAATGACTTTACCAAATTAAAGACCTATAAAAATACCATTTTTTAAAGAAGATAAAAAATTTAATCTTGAAAAATGTAAATCTTCAAAAACAGGATGCAGAAAATATATATACATATATATAATAAAAATTAAAAAATGATTTCTCAGTCTCTGCTCCCTCAACACTGAGATGACAAGCATACATAATCATGTCTAGTTTCTAAGTGTTTTCTTGGGATATAAACACTCTTATTCACTAAGTAATGTTATTAGAAGCTTGAACATTTGATGAAAAATAATGGTTAGATGGCAAATAATGGCTATACCAGATTTCTTACTTTCTTTTTGATATGTGAAAAATGTCTTTTTCATTTAGCAAGTTGACAACTGTAGGTTACCTATATTGATGATTCTCTTTGCTTTGTATATAGGGTGCTGAAAAATTTAAAAACATTTATCTTTGCTTGTTTACCAGAGGAAATGCTTGGATGTCAGGAGATAAGGCTATTACTATGTCACATTTTCTCAAAAGTAATAAAAAGCAAAATAAATTTGGTGATGTCACACCATTCTTGTATGCAAATGTCTACTGTTACTCTGAACTGTTTCTGAATATTATCTTTTCTACATATCAGTTCTGTGAAGGTTGCCATAACACCTTTGGACACAACTCACATTTTTCTGATCTACTATAAAAAAGAAATATTCAGCATGTTAGAATTTTTCTGTTTAAAAAAGGGTCATTTAATTGGCATATGCTCCTAATTGTTAAAATACTGTTTTACCATCTATTTAATCACTGTATTAGAAGTAACATTTGCCATCAAAGATAACCACATAAAAATTAGTTATGAGGTAAAGAGGGAAAAATTTTCAAAATAGGACAGCTGTGGTCATTGATACTTTTTCATGTGTCTCTATTTCAGGCATAATTAAATAATCTTCTACTTCACAAAGTGCAGTTACAACATCATTTTTCTAGCAAAGAATACTTAATACTCTCCTGATATCTTTATAACTGCTTTTCCATCTAAGGGTAATTTAGGTATATATTCTTCTACTACTGCACTTGACAATCCACTGAATTCAACAAAAGAAATGGGTTGCTGGATCTGAAGAAAATAGTTATGACATAAGCACACTAGGAGGCTGTACTTTACAATTGGAAAAACTTTCTTAGATTGTTTAAGCACCATATTATTGAGATTTCATGAATGTAGCTTCCCTGACATATAGAAGACATCATCTTGCAGAAGATATCCTGTTCCATTAATACTTACAATCTTTTATTCTTCTTCCCTAATGCTCATGGAAACTTAGGTGCCAGTATTATATTGTCGATACAATAAATGGATTAGAAACCCTGGAGTCAGTTGGTCTCTGCATTTTTCATGCATTTTTGACAAATTGTGGTTTTTGGTGATAGTCTTAGTAGCTGGAGGAAAGATCTTCTTTGATGATTACTGAGAGTCACACTTAATATGTAGGTGTACAAATAAGTACTAAGAATGCAGTTAAAAATTATACTGAATAAAAACGTTTCAGTAGTAGATGCTTCTCTTTGGTTCATGCCCTCACCAGACACCTGTATTTGGTAAAGTTTGTAGTACCAAGCCTGAAATTCTCATATTGAACAGGCCTTAAGTCCAATTAGATAGCTGTGGCTGCTAATCACTACCTGCATACTGAAAGCACTAATTGACATGCAAAAACAGATGGAGGACATTACATCACATCCCACATCTACATGAAGATTTAAAGGTAGTGGCTGTGAAGAAAATGAGAATCAGTCTTCTCCAGTTATAAGTGCCCAGATAGATTATGATATACCAAGTGATAAGTTTTAAAGATATATACGTATGGCCAATATTAAAGGGAATCTGTATCTATATGTATTTATAAATTTATGTACACACACACATACACATAGGGAGAGGCAATTAATTTGAAGAGTTAGAAGAGTACAAAAGGAATTGAGAGGAGAAGAGGGAGGACAGTTGATGTAAATAATGTTGTCATGTATGAAATTCTCAAAAAATATCTACTGAATAAATACTTATTCCACTTCAAAAATAAGAATAAAAGACTCTGATACCTGAATGCCATATGACGTCCACTGCTTGAATTTCTTATTGAAATGTGCAATTTCGGAAGGAAGCCTTTTGCACTGCTCTCTGTAAAGCAGGCTATTATTTGGTTCCATCAGTTGCTGGATGAAGTATGATGACAATTAAGGCAATCATCGATCTGATTATAGAGAAAGGTCAGTTCAGATACCCTCTCCACTATTGCTTAGGATCTTAGCTGGAGTCATTGTTGTGGAATCCTGGGAATTTCCCTAGTGTCAGGTTTTCACTAGACCCATAATGGCTCCTTCAATCAAGAATCTCTTTCCTTGCCCTCCCGCTCTGTTCTCCCATCTTGACCATCTCATTCTCTCATGTTCTCTTTCTCCCTCCTCTTCTATTTAATTTTTGTTGTTCTTGTTACTGTCATTAAAAAGCAAATGAAGTTCAATGTGGAAAGGAATCTTTTATAAAAACATTCAAAAACCACAATAGACACTTGACCACTCTGCCCTGCAATTGTTCTCTGGTTTTCTTCTTTCATCTGGAAAGAAGAAGCATATCTCATTGTTTTCAAGGAGAAGAATTTAACAAGAAACAAACAATGATTAAACAAAATTCTAAAATGATTTTTTTACCATTGGTTATATTTATCTTCTGAAAGCCCTTTTATCACCCAAACGAAGTATTAACTGTACAAAGCAATTCTAAATGAAATATTTCTGTATTTCATTCATTTAAAATATTTCCCTCAATTTTCTCACCACCTATTCTGTCACATGTTCATATAACCTTTAGATGGATAGTTGAATTTCACTACCTGATTCTTAATTTAATTTCTGCCTTTTCTTGTTGCTTAGTATAAAAGAATTTTATTTTATCTGCAATATTATTTCATATTGGGCTTCTTTGATTGTCTTGCTTATACATTTTCCATAACTATAAAGATAATACAAATTTAATAAAGGAAAATATGCAATAGAAAATATACATAAAAACAGCATTTTTTTAATTTTTGTATGATATCTTGAAGATTTTATAGATCTAACATTTCTACTTGATGGATGTATTAGTCAACTTTTGTTGATTTAAAAAATGATGAAACATTTGTATTCTTGGTAACATGTGAAATGATTTGGGGATTAAGTGCCCTTACTGTAATTACACAGAACCTGACTCAGTTCCCAGAAGCTATGTTGGATGGTCATGTGCACAAAACCACAGGCACATCCACATACCTGGAATTAATTTAAAATATCAAATATAACATGTATTATTGTCCATTGACCTTAATGTATTAAACTTTGGTATTTTGATATTTTGCTTATTTTGGAGTAGAGAGTGAATGCAGGCTTCATTCCTACTAGGCCTATACAAATGCTGAGCTGGCTCCGCAGAACTCTCATATTTAATACTTACTTGATTTCCTAGGCTGTTCTTGAATGGTGAGGTCCTCCTTCTTCAACCTTCTGAAAACCAGGATGATAGAATTAACCTACCACAGCCAGCCCGATCTCCTTTCAAAACTGAACTTATAGTTGAGCATATACTTTTGTTGTATGATAGGGCCTCTCTTGGGTATATTCCCAAGAGTGGTATTGCTGGGTCCAAGGGTAGGTTGATCCCGAATTTCCTGAGAAACCGCCACACTGCTTTCCAGAGTGGTTGCACAAGTTTGCATTCCACCAGCAATGGATGAGTGTATCCCTTTCTCCACAACCTCTCCAGCAAAGGCTATCATTGGTGTTTTTTATTTTAGCCATTCTGACAGGTGTAAGATGGTATCTTAAAGTTGTCTTGATTTGCATTTCCCTGATCGCTAAGGAAGTTGAGCATGACCTTAAGTGTCTCAACTATGTTCATAGCAGCATTGCTTGTAATAGCCAGAACCTGGAAACAACCTAGATGTCCTTCAATGGAAGAATGGATGAAGAAAGTATGGAATATATACATATTAGAGTACTACTCAGCAGTAAAAAACAAGGACTTCTTGAATTTTGCATACAAATGGATGGAAATGGAAACACTATCCTGAGTGAGATAAGCCAACCCAAAAAGAGGAACATGGGATGTACTCACTCATATTTGGTTTCTAGCCATAAATAAAGGACATTGAGCCTATAATTCACGATCCTAGAGAAGCTAAATAAGAAGGTGAATGCAAAGACAAACACATAGGCATCCTCCTGAATATTAACCTTCATCAGGCGATGAAAGGAGACAGATACAGAGACCCACATTGGAGCACCGGACTGAAATCTCAAGGTCCAAATCAGGAGCAGAAGGAGAGAGAGCACGAGCAAGGAACTCAGGACCGCGAGGGGTGTACCCACACACTGAGACAATGGGGATGTTCTATCGGGAACCCACTAAGGCCAGCTGGCTTGGGTCTGAAAAATCATGGGACAAAACCGGACTTGCTGAACATAGCGGACAATGAGGACTACTGAGAACTCAAGAACAATGGCAATGGGTTTTTGATCCTACTGCATGTAGTGGCTTTGTGGGAGCCTAGGCAGTTTAGATGCTCAACTTACTAGACCTGGATGGAGGTGGGTGGTCCTTGGACTTCCCACAGGTCAAGGAGTGGGAGGGAAATGGGAGGCGGTGGCGGGGAAGAGGCAGAAATCTTAAATAAATAAACAAATAAATAAATAAATAAAAACTGAACTTATAAAGTTTGAGTTGCTAAGAGCATCTCTACTTTCCTCAGAGGCACCTAGAGTAAAAAACCATATTACCAGGTGCACAACGCAAACATCAGGTCATTGCCCTCGATGCACACATCCCATGGTGTCTGCATGTCCTGGGAAACAGCATGCACCGGAATAACTAATTGGTTTGAATAAACCAAATTTTCATCGTTATCAGCAGTTTACTTGCTCCATATAAATGTCTTTTGCTTTCTAAAGTTTTCAAAATTTGGTATTTCTTAAGACTGTCAAAAGTACAGAAAATTGGTTTAAATATAAGCTTTATAAATATATTTCTCTCAAACAAGGACTGAAAATAATTCAGAGCAGTATATCTCTTAATTTGCACAATGGCAGCAGGTTTTTATTCTTCATTGTGTAAATTTGTATTAAAATTTAAATGAGCCTAAAATATTAGTGACCACATTTTTACAAAGTAGGTGATTTTTACACAGCCATAAGGGGTTAATTGAGCATAGACAGTACACCCTTGAGACTCCAAATTGAATAATTTGATTTGTAAACAGGTACTTAGTGTACAAGAAGCCATTATGCATGCAATTATCTGTCTTCAATTAATTATGTTTATCTCTAAGGAGCAACTTAGGAATGTTTGTTTCGGTTTCACTGGCTGGAAGGCCTGGTGGCTATAAACATTTATTTTACTTAGGCTCAAGCCTTCAACTGTGGAGAATACAGAGCTGGAAGCTACTGTTGTGTGCTTGTGAGGAAACCACAGGCAAAGGTTTCATCCTGTTCCAGGTGAAGTTTTCAGACAATCACCTTGTCTTCTTCCCACAAAACTGATGCCCAGATTATAAAAATAAAAATAAAAATAAAATTCAACTTCTCTCTTAGACAGTAAAGTATGTATTGGAAAATTGGTATTTGTAATCAAGGAATTTCTTCTGTTTTAGCAACTAAATGTGCACCTCTAAAATATCAAAAGCCCATGTTAAGTAGTTAATCGTTTATTCTATTATTACTATAAAGAATCAGACATCAGTCATTCCAAGGCTGTACAAAGGAAAGACATAATACAGATCTTTAAAAAGAGCTTCAAAAGTACTTTACAGCTACATAGGAAGAGGAGGGGGGGGGAGAAACCCACAACTTTCCTAAGGAAGAAATTTAAACAAGTTCAGGTCTAGGTACTTGGTAATACAGGATTTAAGGAATTCAATAGCCAGGTTGGACCATAATCTCAAAAGACTGAGATATAGAATTAGGGGGGTTAGAAATATTGAAAGAGTGAGAGAACCAGGTACCTTCCTGTGAGTTTGTGTCTCTAATGGATTAATCAATAATGCTGCGGATCCCATGTGGTGGCAGACAGCAGAAACACTGGAGGTCCCCAAGCAGTGGCAAGCAGCTGGCCATGTGGTCGCAGGCATGGGGCAGCTGGTCCAGAGAGCAGCCAGTCCCAGGCAAGGACAGTGCTCGAGACCACATGGCAGGTCTCCAAAGGTGGCTGGTCCCTGGCAGTATCCCCTGGTGGCAAGCCATGTGGTGGCAGCAGGCGAGAGACTGATAGATAGGCATACCATGCAGAGTGAGGTTGGATATTTATTTAGTGGGTATGGAAATAAATGGAGAAAGGGAGAAGAACAGAGAGGAAGAGAGAGAGAGAGAGAGAGAGAGAGAGAGAGAGGAAAGAGAAGGGAGAGATGGGAGTTGCCTCTCTGAGAGGGACCCAGAAAAGAGAGACTAAGGCTGCCAGCAGATAGGAAGACCTGCCTGCCTCAGCGGATAGGGGAGGGAGTGGGCATGGCTTGTCTCTTAAAGAGACAGAACAATCATTACAGTGTCTGCTAGAAACATGACTGCCTAAATGTGGATAGACAAGGATGTCAAAAAACAACCAAACTGCGTGCTGTAAAGCCAGCAAGGTCTCATTTCTACACACATAGAACTGTGGACTGCAGAATAAGACTGGGGGCAGGAGGACTGGCCATCACTGGAGAAGGACATATCAATTAGTTATCCAGAGCCAAATGGTCATCCCTGCAAACACACAACATACAATAACAATCATGGTCTAAGCAGGTTATATTTAGGAGCTTATATAACTGATGTATGTATACATATGTGTGTTTATGTATGTGTGTAAGTATGTATTATATATGTATACATATATCCATGCAATAATACTCAATTTTAAAAAAAAGAAGCCATCAATTTGAAGAAGAGTGAAAAGAAGTATATGGCAGGGTTAGGAGAGTGGGTTGGTAATGGAGAAATATAATTAAATTAAAATCTCAAAAAGAAAAATATAACCCCCAATTTAATTAGTTTTACTATAAAATTTAAAAATTAAGTTTCTTCAGAAATTATCAAATGCAATGACCCAAATAGAGCTACATATAATTCACTAGCATCAAAGCTGAAACCCATCAAGAAAACTCTGAAGCATTGTGCAGATAATTCTAAATAAATGGGAATTTTTCCAATAAGTCTCAAGAGGCTCCATCAGTACCTAATATAGTGAGTCTACAGTAACCTGATAGACGCCACCAATTTTCCTGATTTAACGAAGTAACACATATTAAATTATGTAATTTAAAGACTATAATTTTTCAGGTCATTGAGCACAAATATTTCTTAAAATCAGATATAATTTTCTAGAACAGGATATGCTCATATACTTAAAACTAAACATGTATAAATATAATCTCAGTCTGTACTGAAATTAAAAATCCTTAAACCAAAAAAAAACATAATCATTTACTCTATTAATTTACTATTTAAGTTGTTATGGCTTTTGCCTCAATCAATTGAACAGAAATATTAAGAGTCATACTTCCTGTTTTTTTTTCTCATTTCATAATTAGCAGAGTTATCCTTTACAGGCAGCCTCAGGCTAGACAGGAAACTCTGCACTTGGAGCCATTTGGCTGGCCAACAATTATCCACTAAAGATGATAGTAGTCTAGCAAAATATCATGTCAGCGAAGGCAGACTTGTCTTTCCTGATTTAGACTGACATATGATAAACAATGAGAGACAACAAGCTGTGTGTTAGATAATGAGACGCATGCAGGTTTTTTATTCTGTTAATTATTGCAATATTTAGTTCTCTCATGACTATGCTAACTATGGAATGTTTGATCTTTGAGACTCAAGTGATGGAAGGAGAAAATAAGCTTCTCAAAGTTGTCTTCTGATTTCAACATACTTGTGCGGGTGCATACATACATGTGCCCCCCCCAAAAAAAAATACATGTATATCATACATAGATGACAGAATAAGCAAATAAAAATAAAATGGAAAATAAAATGAGATCATTGCAAGATTCTCTTTATTCATCTCCTTATTTCACCCATCTATCCACCTATATCTTGTTACTCATATAACATAGAATATATTTGGTTTGGCAGTTTGTCTTATTGACTTTTAAGGAGATTAAGAACATGAAATTTGGATAAGTAAGTGTTAGGAATATTTTCCTAAAGCGAGCTTTCTGCTGATGCAAATAATACCAATCAAGCCAAATCAGAGCAGATTAAAAGATATCCAGATTTAATTGGACTCTTGCACTCCCCTGTGGCCCCAAGGAGAACAGGAAGCTGCCAATGTGACCACCAGAGAGGGAAAAAAAAAAAAAACCAAAAAACAAAAAAACACATGTTTATTTTTTGGAGAGCAGTTTAAATAGCCTGTGGGAGTGGTTTTGACCTTTCCTGGGGAGGGGTGAAGGTTTGGTGGGTTACCTTGACCCTTTTCCCTCCCCAGGCAGGGGTCAAGTTCCCATGGGTACAGGGGAGAGCCTCCAAAGATGGAGATCGAATTCCAGACTGTTTGAATAAGGGGTGACAGGAAGCTGAGGTGATATTTATGACCAACATTTTAGACTCTCTTTGGAAAAGGGGTGTCGACTCAAGACTGGCTACTTCTTGCAGGCATAGGGCAATGTGAGGTGGGGAACACTGGGTGTTAGTGGGTTCATGCTCAGAGAGAGAAAGATGTGACTGGAGAGGCATCCTGTTTACTATCATCCCGAAGATGCCTGGCATCTGTTTCTTGAGGGAGGTAAGAAGTCAGGTGTCTTGGAGAAAAAATATTGTTCTTACCTGTCTTGTTTGTATATCCATAGATGAAAGGCTGAGGAGCAGGTAGGCCCTTCATTGTGGCATCATGGAAAATTGGAGGGTGGAAGGTCCTAATGGCTAGACAGACCAAGTGCCCTGAGTAGGACCCTGCATGAGCCTGGAAAGATGGTACCAGCATGGGTGTCCCAAGAACTTGGCAACTGAGGGTTTGGTGAGGATTACCATGTAAGGTCCTGTCCATTAATGTTCAAGAGACCCAGGAGTTAGCTGTTTGAAGAGTACTTTGCCCCCAGGGGAGAGTAGGGCAGGATTAGGGGCCTTAGGGTCCACTGGTGTGGAGGTAGGGAGACAACTGTCAGCATGTGAATGGAGAAGGGACCTCAGAAGGGAGAGGTAGGGTAGGGCAAGAGTGAGAGGAGGTGCCAGAGGGGGAGGTAACAAAAAGGAAAGTTGCAGGGTTTAGGGAGATTTCTAGAAACTAAGTGAAAAGCCTGGACTTGTAAAGGCCCAAGGAAAGAGAGAGAGAGAGAGAGAGAGAGAGAGAGAGAGAGAGAGAGAGAGAGGTCTCAGAAGGTCTGAGAGGCAGTGACTGGAATATACCATAATTGGCCTGGACAAGACAATCTTGAGAGCCTTCTGAGTGAGTTTAGCTGCTGCTACCAGGGCACTAAGGCATGGTTGTCATCCACAGACAGTGGGGATAAAAAGGTGATGGCCTGATTCAAAGGCCCAGCCTGTTGGGTTAGAACTCTCACAGCAACTCCTGATCTCTCATCTGAGTAGAGATGGTAAGACCTTGTGGGGTCTGGAAAAACAAGAGCAGGTGCTGTTATAAGGGCATCTTGCAGTAGAGAGAAGTGCCAGCTGGGTGGATGAGAAGTAGGGGTGTCTCTGGTTGCCTGGTACAGAGGCTTGGCTATAATGGCAAAGTTAGGGATCCAAGGGCAAAAGAACCCTAGCAGGCCCAAAAATGAGAGGATTTTAGCCTCTGTGTGGTTGGACCCTGTCAGAGGTGAGGCTCTTAGACCCTGGGCTAAGTTGAACACCCAAATATATCACTGTAGGAGAGCACAGATAACCCTTAGTTGGTGACTTGATATCCCAGGGATCCAAGGAAGTTGTGGAGTACAGAGGTGGTCTGTTGGGACAAAGACAATGTAGGACTGCAGAGAATGAGGTCATCAACATATTGGAGGAGTGTGCTAGCACCTGAGTCAAAGTTTGAGAGATCTTGAGCCAGAGATTGGCCAAAGAAATGGGGGCTGTCCCGGAAACCCAGAGGGAGAACAGTTCATGTAAGCTGTCTGGAGGGTACTGAAAGTCAGGGTCCTCCCAGGTGAAAGAAAAGAGGAAGTATGAGTCAGGGTATAAAGGGACAGTAAAGAAGGCATCTTTTAGGTTTAGAGCAGTGAAGAAGGAGGTGGTAGGAGGGACTACAGATAGGAGATTTTATGGGTTGTTAACCAGAGGGTGAACTGAAATAACTGTCTCATTTATGAGGCAGAGGCCTTGAACCAAGCAGTAAGCTCCACAGGACTTGAGCATGAGAAAAATTGGAGTGTTGCTGGATGAGTCACAAGGAATCAGAAGTCTTTGAAATAGGAGATGGGTGATGATAGGCTTAAGGCCTTGGTGGTGGGTTCAGAAATAGGAAACTGGGGTCTGGAAGGGAAGGACCAAGGGTCCTTAAGGCAAACTAGGACAGGCTGGTGGTGAGCATGAATCACAAGAGTAGAAGTGACCCACACTTGGGGAGCCACTGGATCAGGGAGAGTAAGGACAGAACAGTTTGGGGTGGGATCCTGTGAGGCCGTAAAAGTAAGAAGAAAGTGTGACTAGGGGCCAAAGTGAGTGTGGGCCTGAAGTGGCTGAGAATATCTTGACCCAGAAGAGGTGCAGGGCAAGCAGGTATAACTAGGATAGAATGAGAGAAAAATTGCCCTGCAAGAATGCAGGGCAGTGGCAAATTTTAAAGTTGGGGGGAACAGGTCCTTTCTAGCCCCATAACTGAAATTTGGTGAGGGAAATGTTAGGTCCAAGTGAAATGTTAGAACAGAGTAGTTAGCTCCCATGCCCAAAAGAAAAGCAATGGACTTACCTGTCACATTACCCTAGGCTCAGAGAGGGGAGAGGGTTACGGGAATCACCAAGTCTGGGCTGCATCAATTCTATGCGAGGCTGAGAAGTTCAAAGGCTGTCACAGTCTCACTTGATGATGTTGGTGAGGCTGGACTTCTGCAGTAAGGGGGTGAGAAAAATCTGGCAAAAGTTGAAGAAGGGGGAAGGAACATAGTTAAATTATGTCTTATAATTCTAAAAACAAAAATGCTTTTTTTTTAAAAAAGGATAGAATCCAGTTTATGTTGATGGGATTTGATTGCATTTACATTGGGTATTTATGTCATTTTCAAAATAAAATCACACCTTCTTGGCCATTTACAACACTGTAGAAGTCTTCTTCCTAACTCTTTCTGATTCTCTGACTTCATCTCACACCAATGGATTCCGTCCTACTTTGTCCAGAATTGGAAGCCTTTTAACTCTCTTTAACCTATACAAAATATTTCCAGAGTTTTTATAAGAATGGTATAAGAAATGAGCAGGAGTCAATCATGCTAATTAAATGTGTAGTCACAAAATGGCAGCATTCAGAAAGCAAGGTAGCAGTAATATCAAGCTATCCTCGTACATAGTGAGATCCTATCTGAAAAACAAAGCAAACCAACAAACAAACACAAGCCAAACCAAGAACAAAAAGCTCCCTCACAACTTATGAGCATAAAAACATCTTAATTAATATAGTTGTTTTGGAGATGGTTATAATCTTTGCTGAGAGGTCTAATGTAAGAACATAAAAATTTTAAAAAGCTTTATTTGGTCTCAGGAGCTGGTTAAGACACTGGCTTTGAGCTCTTTGCAGCATCAAGGGTTATCTGGAAACAGGAACCTTTGCAAAAGTGCAGACCAACTGTCCCTAGCAGCTAGCCCGATCAACACTCAGCTTTGTGGTTGAGACAAGAGCAGAAATAACTGCTTGGGGCAGTGGGGGGGGGGGGGGGGCAAAAGTAGTCAATACCCTGTATTGCAGAAGTAATTCATACCCTGTACTGCAGGAGTCCATACCCTATACTGCAGAAGAAGTCCATACCCTGTACTGCAGAAGGAGTCCATACCCTGTACTGAGCAAATACATCCTGCTAAGTTAACCTGGCTTGCGATTTTTGCCTATATATGTAAACCCAAAATGAGAAACAGGAGCTCTCCCTACTGTGCTGCGTTGGATGTAGTGGGTAACTCCCAGCTAGCTTGCAAAAGAATTAAACCTTGCTTTAGCATTCTGGGCTTGACTGGATTCTGTTGGTCTTTCTGGGGGGGTTCTCAACTTGGGCACAGCATTTGGGGGCTCGTCTGGGATCCCCAGGGACCTCAGCTGGGACCCTCAAAGGTCTAGAAGTTTAATCTAATACCGGATATATATATATATATATATATATATATATATATATATAATATATATATTCTCATTTGTCTGGCTAGAAAGTCATAATTTACAGGTGCAGGCTGTCACTGAGACAGACATGTCTAGACAGTTTAACATACTAGGTTAATTCTGGTTTTAAAAAGTCTTGCTTGTCTATTTAAAGGGTCATGTCTATTTCTTGAGAAAAATCTGTATGGTTGTTTTGTTGAAAAGTTAGCCTATGGTAATTGAAAATTTTGTACTTGCTCTTTTAGCTCTGGTCAATAGATTCGGGTAAGCAGGAATTTGGATGTCTTTTTGATATAGATAATGTTAAAACTCTCTTTATTGAAAAGCTACAACTCAATGATTTTATACACACAATGTGCCTTGCTCTGTCAATTAAACCATGTAATTCAAGAGTCACACAGGTAAGAGACTAAAAGGAATCACAGAGAGCAAGTGAGACTAGAGTCACAAAGAAAGAACAGCTGCAAGGATGGACCTTAACAGTTTTAGAAACACCAGTGCCAAGTGATAGCTACCAGAAGCATCAGTTAAAATAGAATAATATAGGTTATAAAACATATGTGCTTATAAGATGTTTTGTATTATTAATGTTTAGATTTTAGCCTCATTTTCTTTCTAACTTTGTCAAACTTAATTTATTTGGATAAACTGGTATGTATATATATATATATATATATATATATATATATACACATACATACATATTTGCTTTTTTTCGAGACAGGGTTTCTCTGTGGTTTTGGAGCCTGTCCTGGAACTAGCTCTTGTAGACCAGGCTGGTCTCGAACTCACAGAGATCAGCCTGCCTCTGCCTCCCAAGTGCTGGGATTAAAGGCGTGCGCCACCACCGCTATATATATTTGCTCTTCAATTAGTATATGGCAACGTAACACAAATTTGTTCTGTTTTTACCCTCAGAAAGGCTAATTTTGTTTCTTTGTTAGCTTTAATAAAATTACAGGGATAAGGCTTATTTAGTCCTCTGTACAGATGTTTAATATTGAGCTTACAACAAATAATTAGTAATAAAGTTTGTCTAATCAGATATACCTGGGTAGCCCTAAATACTAAAGAGATCTATGGAATATGGCATTTAAAATAATAATTAAAAAGCCTATATCAGACAGAGACTTCCAGATCCTAGCAGTGACCCAAGATCTACAAAAAATATTATGGGACACCATGATGTGTCCACCTGGATAATGATGATGCTGACCACTGGACAAGATGCCCAATGCACCTCCTGCTGCCAGGACCCAGCCCAGACTATGGACATAGGAGAACTGATTGCACCACTTTTGCCTAGACAAATAAGGTCAGTCTTTTCCATGTCCCTCTTCCAGAGGAATCTCTCATCTTATAGGCCTAGTAAAGTCTTCTGTTCTGATACTTCTGCCTCCAATGCTATGGAGACCTGGTTATGACTGTATATGGGCTGCTCTCTGTCATTTTTTAAATATCTTTAATAGCTGTTTGGTCTGTATTTAAATATATTTTATTTATCTTTCTGAGATCTCTGACAGTATTGATGGCTGGGCTAGCAATAACTTTGTTAATTTGACAGCATTAAGTTTTAAGATATAATTATAAATTAATTAAAATATGACTACTTACTGTTTGGGTCACAAGATCAAGATTTTAAATTTCTTTTAGTTATCTACACATGTTTAACCCAAATCTATGTTTTTGCTAAGACTCAAAGGTATGAGTATATTTTTGCTGTTTATAGATATCTGTTGTTGTTTTTGGTTTTTCTATAATATGGATTTTAATTTGGGCCTAAACATTTCAAATGTATTAAAATTCTGTTCCTAGTTTACTACTTGTAGATAATATAATAGTGTACATAAATGACCCCAAAAACTCTAACAGGGAGCTTCTACAATTTATAAATACCTTCAGTAATGTGGCAGGATACAAAATCAACTCAAAAAAAAAATCAGTAGCCCTCCTATGTACAAATGATAAAGAAACTGAGAAAGAAATCAGAAAAAAAAAATCACCCTTCACAATAGCCACAGATAACATAAAATATCTTGGAGTAACACTAACCAAAGAAGTAAAAGACATGTTTGACAAGAACTTTAAGTCTCTGAAGAAAGAAATTGAAGAAGATACGAGAAAATGGAAAGATCTCCCATGCTCTTGGATAGGTAGAATCAACATAATGAAGTGCAATTCTACTTAAAGCAATCTATAGATTCAATGCAACTCCTATCAAATCCCAACACAATTCTTCTCAGACCTTGAAAGAACATTAATCAATTTCATATGAAAAAACAAAAACCCAGGATAGCCAAAACAATTCTATACAATAAAGGAACTTCCAGAGGCATCACCATCCCTCACATCAACCTCTATTATAGACCTACAGTCTTGAAAACAGTCTGGTATTTGAGAAACGAGAAACAAGAGACAGTTGGACCAATAGAATTGAATCAAAGACCCTTATATTAATCCACACACCTATGATAACCTGATTTTTGAGAAAAAAACTAAAAATTATACAATGAAAAAAGGAAGCATTTTTAACAAGTAGTGCTGGCATAATTAGATGTCAACATCTAGAAGAATGAAAATAAATCCATATCTATCCTCATGCACAAAACTCAACTCCAAATGGATCAAAGACCTCAACATAAAGGCTGCCACTCTGAACCTGCTAGAAGAGAAAGTGGGAAGTAGTCTTCATTGCATGGGCACAGAAAACCACTTTCTAAATATAACTCTAGTAGCACAGGTACTGACATCAACAATGAATAAATGGGACCTCCTGAAACTGAGAAGCTTCTGTAAAGCAAAGGACACAGTCAATAAGACAAAAAGGCAGCCTACTAAATGGGAAAAGATCTTCACCTACCCCACATCAGAAAGAGGACTGATCTCCAAAATATATAATGTACTCAAAAATTAAACATCAAAATACTAAATAATCCGATTAAAAAATGAGGTACAGATCTAAACAGAGAATTCTCAGAAGAATAATCTCAAATGGCTGAAGGACACTTAAAGAAATGTTTAACATCCTTAGCGATCAGGGAAATGTAAATCAAAACAAGTCTGAGATACCATCTTACACCTGTCAGAATGGCTAAAATCAAAAACACCAATGATATCTTATGTTGGAAAGGATACAGAGTAAGGGGAACACTCATTGATGACTATCTTAAATGTCACTATAAACCTTCATCCAGCAACTTATGGAAGCAGAGGCAGAGACCCACAGAGGGTTAATCTGCCAGACTAGTCAAAGGGTGGGAGGGAGTGTGAATATGAGCAAAGAGGCCAAGACCATGATGGTTTCATGCACTGAAACAGCTTACCTGAGCTAATGGGAACTCACCAACTCTGGTTGGACAGGGAAGGAACCAGCAGAGGACAAAACTGGGCTCTCAGAGTGTGGGTGACAATTTTACAGTTGGGTCAGACTGAGGGCCCCCTGGCAGTGGGACCAGGCTTTGTCCCTACTGCTTGTACTGGCATTTTGGATCCCATTCTCCTTGGAGGGTTACCTTGTTCACCCTATTTATAGTAGGGAGAGCCTTGGTCCTTTCTCAAAGAAATGTGCCTTACCCTCTCTGAGGAATGAATAGGAGTGGGGTGAGGAGAAGCTGGAGGGAATGGGAGGAAGAGAAGGACTGGGAACTGGGATTGGTATGTAAAATGAAAAAAAAAAGGTAGTTATTTTTGTTTGTTAAATAAAATTTTAAAATTAAAATAAAACATGATGCTATATCACTCCTCAAAGAATTGACATTAAATCTTTTAAACCATCTCAAGCATATCCTACATCAAATATCTCAACAATTTAATTTAAAGACTCATGCTCATAGTAACAGTATTTATGTTGAAATAGAGGTGAAAACACATCAATAATTTATTTAAAATGTGGTTTGTTGATATAGTGACATATTATTTAGGTTTTAAAATAATAAAACGTTTAATATATGCTAGAACTTGGATAAAACTTGAAGATATTACATTAAGTAAAACATGCCATCCCTGCCAGAATAACCACATCTAAATCTGTTTATGTAATGAAGAGTGAAATTCAAATGGATAGAAAGTGAGACAGCTGTTAATTGCTCAGAATGGGGGACATGAAAGTCTTTAATAACATTTCAATTAGTGATAATGGAAATATTTCTGAGGTGGACAGAGGATGAAATAATTAGCTACTGAATTTAATGGATCATGATACTAGTATAACTATGTATTAAGCCAGTACTCCATCATAAATTATGTGTAGTTTGTTTAGTATTTTAAGTGGTTCTTATATTATTTCTCACAAAAATATTTTCAGATCAGTGGGTAAATTACTCACTGTGCAAAACTGATAAACTGAGCTTAGATCCCCAGAATCCATGCAAAAGCCAGATAATCCAGTAGTGCATAAGTCTGTGATACCAGCATCTTTCTGCCTCGGGATGGGTGGCAGAGACAAGAAAATTACAAGAAGCTCAAAGATGTGCAGCAATGAACAAGTGACATTTTCTCAATCAAGGCAGAAGTTAAAGAGCTATATCAGAGTCTGTCCTCAGCAACACATCCATGTTATGGTACACACACACACACACACACACACACACCCTAAAATATAAAATAAATATTTTAATAGTATTCAAATTATTAGGAATATAAAAGCATATAAATTAAATTGTCAAATATTTGAGATGTTTTGATTCCTAGTTGATTGTATCAGCATTTTTTCATTTTAATTAAGTCTAACAAAGAATTAATTACTCACATACTAATATTTTTATTTATTTATGTCTATATTTATGGGTAGTTTGCTTATATGTATGTCTGTGTACCACATAATAGTTTACAAGTAGTGCAGAAGAGGTCATTGAATCTCCTGTGACTAGAGTTACAGACAACAGACAGGAACTACCATGTGTGTGCTCAGAATCAAACCAAAGTCTTTGAGAAAAGCCATGCTCTTAATCCCAGATCCATCTCTGTGGACTTGTATATTAATATTTTTATTTATTTATTAGATTTTTTAAAAAAATACCAATCCTAATTTCTACTTCCTCCCCTCCTCCCATTCCCTCCACACACCCTCCCACCTCATCCCCCTGTAATCCTAAAAGAGGGTAAGGCACTTTGCTTTGTGGAAGGTCTACTCTTCCTTCTATTCTTCAACTGAACCTTGGGAGCTCACTTCAGTGCTCTGATATGGAACTCTGCCTCTGTTTCCATCTGTTGTTGGACGAAGGTTCTATGGTGATATGTAAGATAGCCATCAGTCTGAATACAGGGCAAGGACAGTTCAGGGACCCTCTCCTCTATTGCTTAGGGTCTTAGCTGGGGTCATTCTTGTGGATTCCTGTGATTTTTTTTAGAGACAGGTTTCCTGCTAACCCCATAATGGCTCCTTCAATCAAGGTATTTCTTTCCTTGCTCTCATATCTGTCCTTCCTCCATCTTCACTATCCCATTCCCTCAAGTTCTTTATTAATAATTTTTAAAATACAGGGAACATTGTGGAAAAGTGGCAAAAAAAGATTGAAGAGTCAAACTAGTAGGGACTTTGCTGTCAGATTGTATCTCCTAGGAACATCAGAAACTCTATTTATATTCTCACCAACATGAAGGCTAAGCAAGAGATTAACAAGGACAACAACAAAGATATGCCAAGGGGCACAAAGTAATGTTCATGATGTCTCAACTCTACAACAAGAACTACTACTCTACAAAATGCTGTCTGACTGGAGAATGCTCAAAGTGGGAGAAATAGTTTTCTCAAGAGAATAGCATACCAATTGATTATACAGTACCAAATGGTTAGCCCAGCAAACATATATAAAATTAACAACCATACATATTGAGTAGGTTACATTTAGGAGTATATATGTAGTTATATAACTATTTAATAAAAAGGAAGGCATATGGGTGAATTTGAAGATAGGAAAGGAAAGGAGAAATCATGTATTATATTATAATCGCAAAGAAATGAATAAGTGATCAAAAATTAACCAACAAGCAAAATGCTTAAGTATACTGAGGCACTAGAATTATTTTGAAATAGTATATAGTATTTAGTGTTCAAAGAATGATTCTAAATAAATTTTGTTAAGGTGCCCCTAATATTACTATGGCCATCAACTATATAACTATTTTAAATGTATTAAGAAACTTAGGAAGAGATACAGTATTTAAGAATAGGTAGTTGTGATTTGCCCCACTAAAGAATTAAAATGCAACAGATGATGCCTCCCATGCCTATAAATTTAATTATTTGCAACAACTAATTAGTGAAATAAAAACATTTTACCCCACCTGACAAGTTAGGTGTGAGTGCCTCCTATTCATCTGGAATGCTATACTACCACCATCTTTAACACAAAATATTTCAAGAATTTTTGTTTGTAAAACCAGTAAAACTCTGCCAATTTTTCTTTGGAAACATGAAAGTGTTATGTCTGCTGTTCAATAATTAGTGGAAAATGACATAGGAATGTACCATTCTGTTCTGCTATTTATCCTTTATCTTTTCCAAAACACATTCTAAGGAATATGGTATTTGACCTTCACATTAATTTATGGGCTAATAGGGTTAGTATTATCATCTCCTCTCCAAAATTTGAGTTTTGAATTTTGACCTTCCCAAGGGAACAATAGAGGCTTTTACCTTATAATAGTCATGTATCCTGTAGCTCAAGGTATTTGTGAAATGATTGCTGTGTGCATGGAAGTAGCCAGGCCACTGTGGAATGAAGTGTATCATTCACACCTCCTTTGTATGAAGAGACAGGGGTTGTGACTAACTTATACTAATGCTCTCGACTAGCTCTACATAATTCCACTAAGTGGGAAGAAGAGCAACACAAACTTTAAAACGACGAGCAAAACCACCTCTGAATGAGAAGTTAGTTACTGGTAAATGTTGTTCTTTAGGAGTGAAGGAAAATAAAAAGAAAATAGACAGTATGGAGTAAAGACATGAACAAAACAATAAGAATGGGATTTCATAAAACTATAAATCAAAGCACCATGGCCTAAGGATGCAATTGTCTCTGTCTTAGAAATCGAGAGCGCTGCCTGTGTCATTGAAATATAGCACTTTATTTTAATCAAATGACACTGCCTCTTTACAAATCACCGCTCTGACAGGTATTTTACTAAAGTTCTGGTACCACTGTGAGTCCACTGAAAGATGTGATCTAGAAGGAAACACATTTACACGTGCACACACACAATGGGACAGGACAAGGGAGAATTACAAATTTTCAATGCTATGGACACTCTCCAATGGATCTTACTGTCCAGATGTACTGACAGTTGTTAGACTTTGGAAATGGCAGTGTTTCAACTGAAAACACTGTTCTTTATATCCCTGCATAAATCACTTCCAGAAGATTGGTGGCATGTTTAATTTAACATACTTGATCTAATTTCCAGCTATAATCAAGAAGAATGGAGGATGGCTGTAGGACACTTCAGAATCTTCTTTTAAGAGAGAAACCAGTTACGACAGCTATTTGCATACCAAACTTCTTTAAAAGACTACAAAAAAAAAAACAGATGAAAAAATGATAATGTCTGGTGTTAGTTATAAAAGAATTTTAAAAACACATTCAAGAAGGCCCAAAATAAGTTTCCTATGTCACCGCTCTCCCAGTTACAAGCCTCAGCAGTATGAGGAAAGAAAACTCCTACTTAGTAGCAGAGAAAGGAATTGAGAAAACATAAATTTAGTTATTAGGACTCAATTCCAGCCAGTATCACTCTAGCTTTTTGAAGCAATCTTCAGCCATGAGTCCACTTCCCACAGCAGCAAGGGCGCTGGTCTTCTCATTGTTCTTAGTCTCTAAACACATAAGCAATACCCAGCATTTTGAAAATGGTGGGATAGCCTAGAGCATTGATTCTTAAATTCCAGGCACTGAAACACACAACATTGTTACGTATAGCATCAAAAGTCATGATAAACACCAAGTCATTGTTATAGAAACCATTACTGGATTCCCCATAATAAGGCTCTGAAAGAAGTAAGACAGTGCAGAGACTAATGACTATGGATGAAGCCTGTGGACATATCCATATCCCAGGGGAAGAAAGCAGGACATTATATCATTTAGGATTCTTTATTCATTTCAAATAACATAGCAATTTGGATTGGGGGCAAACCTGGATTTAATGCTCCCTAATGCTAACACAATAACAACACATAACTAATGGACTTACAATTAACATGCGTGCAGGTACAACCAACCTTGGAGAAAAGAAATGGTACCAAACTTATGAGAAATAACTAGCATATCTAGAATTTCTGAGAAATAGGTTTAAGTAATCAAATTAAAAAGACTGGGATTAATACATAATTATTTAAAGATACTATAGTTACATATATTATCACGATATAAGGAATAATGACTCCCCAAAGGATAAAATAATGCACCAGAAATGATGAAATGGCAATATATAAAAATAAACTCTCACATGAAGAACTGAAAGTGTTACCTTAAAGAAAGTCAGAAATATGCAAGAAGACAAAGAGAAATGATTTGATATTCTATTGGTGAAACTACGAAGAGAGGCTAAAGTAATTAAAAAATAATTAAACAGATATCCTTCAGCTGAAAGTGTATTAAGCACATTAAAGTCATGATAAAAAAAGAGTCAAGAGACTACATCAATCAAAGGAAGAGTTAGTGAGCTTGAAAATGCGCTAGTTGAAATTATGCAGGCAAAGTAGGAAGAAAATAAGAAAAAAAGAAGGGGAATGAAAAGTGCCTAAGGAAATTGAGGGACACATTAAAAAATGCTTGCATTTTCTTATCTGAGTTCAAGAGAAATAGAAACTTGACAAGAAGCAGGATATCTATTAAAACAAACAAACAAACAAACAAACCAAACAAACACAAAAGGGGAGCTAGAGACATGGCTCAGGGCTCTTGCAGAGTACCTGAGTTTGGTTTTCAGCACCCATCCTAGCTGGCTCACACCTGCCTCCCCTTGACCTTCATGTATACTGCATATGCATGCATGATGTGCGAATACACGTGCATACATGTGAGTGTGCATACACCAACACACCACATCTAAAAGAAGAAAACAGTCTTTAAAGAAAGAGAAATTTACATTCAGAATGCTTCCAAAACAAACAAGTTTATTTCAAACATACTGAAGTCAAGGTTACCACTCTAATTTAATTCAATAGCATTCATTCCAAGAAATACATATAGAGTAAAATTTGCAAAATAAAGGATTTTCTCATGTAGTTTTTCAGGGCTTGTTTCTGCTGTCTGTTGTGCGATCCTTGTTTCCCCAGGGACAGAGGGTGAGAAGACAGGAAGGCAACAACATAGACTCTAAAAGATTCCAGTGCAAAATCTATGGTAAACAGGTTGGGGGAGTTGATGGGGTTAGGGAAAGTAAGCTGCCACAGGAACGCTTCTGGTTGGTCATGTGGAAACTCACAGTCATGTTGTGATTAGCTATGTGCATGCGTCATTAGTTAGTTACCAGGCTTTTGGTTCGCTGACAGGCTGTCTTGGCCAATTTTGCTTACTCATTGCCTGTTTGCCTGCGCTTGTTTTTGCTTGCGCTATTGCCCCGCCTCATTCTCAGAACTCAGACAACAGATGATAGCCAAGTACAGACGGCTAGAATTTCTAGGAAATAACTCTTGGATAGTTGAAAAGGAAGTATTCTATAAGATGGGAGATGATAGGAAAACATTAGTTTCAGTAACAAAGAAATAAGGATTCACTAGAAAGCAGAAGAGAAAGCTCAGAATCTCTTCCATCGACCTTGACAAGCCTAGGGGAGGCTCTCCTGTAAGTGCATGTAACCAAACCTTCTGCTCAGACTGCAGTTTAAGACAAAGAGAGACTCAGCAATACTATTTTCAGAAAGAATAGTTTTAATTGCGGGTTGATCTTGAGAGTTAAAGCTACATACAGCACCTGCATTGAAGTAGAAGGGGCAATGGCTGAGGAAAATCATCTTAGCATTGGACCAGAGAGCAGCAGAAACAGCCATTTTTTATGAGACTTGGCTGTCAGCTAGGCTGTCATAGAAGTACATACCCATCCCTGCATATTTAAATCTAGGAATCCAGAGCTACTGCCGTGACCTGCAGAATATTTCTAGCTTGGAGGAACAAATGAATCAAGCCCATATAGTGTTCAATGATCTGAACCAAGCTTGAGTGAACTATACAGAGGGAGAATTGGTGTTAATAGTGCCACAAGGGACTGAGCAGACAGCATTAGCGTCTGGCAATGTGGTGAGGAAGCACACACAGAGTTGACTACACCCAATCATCTCTTCTGCATTTTTATTTTCTTATACCATCGTTTAAGTTCATCTCTATCACATCCTATTCTATTTCCTTCCATTTTAAAAATATTTCTTTCATCTTTTTGGATAGATTTTCCCAAAGAACACAGGTTAGCCAGAATCTGGCATTCTCTATGCCTGTCTCCTACATGCTAAGATTGTTTTCAGTTTTTCATTTTATTTCAATGTCTCTTTATTCCTTTAATTTTACCTATAAATAGCGCATCCTTCATCCCATTATTGTTTCCTTCCAGCCACTCTTCTCTCTTCAATTCTTTTCTGTGCTTGTTAATACCAATTGATAGTCTTGTTGTGATTTTTGTTTCAAATTCTACACTTGGGAACTAATTTCTTTATGTACAACATATTTTCTTTTAATCCATTCTCATTATTAAATTTGAGGAGGCCATTGCCTGAAAGAATCTATTATAGTTTCTTCAACCCACCAATTTTGACTACATCTGCAAATAACTTTCTACTCTTGGTGTAATGCTACATATTGATCAAGATGCCATGAGAGTTCAGACTGGGGCCTTATCTTGGGTTATATATCTTCTTCAGTAGGTAGACATTACATCTGCTGTGCCTAAATGCCATGTAAATTTCAAATACTTCTACTAAGTGACCATGACTGATTAAAAAGTCTAAACAACGATTGGTATTCCCATATGGAAGATTCTTATTAAAGAAAAAATAAGTGACAATAAAAAATCTATGTAAAATAACTTGTCCAAAAATTACTGAATAAACAATTATGGAGTGACTATAATAAGAACTAGATAGATGAAATTTCAGACAAATAATTCAAAAGTATAATACTAAGAATATTCAATAATATTTAAGAGGACAGAAATATTTTAATGACTCCAAAAGGAACACAATTGATTGAATTAAATAAGAATTCAGCAAAGAATATGAAACAGGCATTCAAAAATGAGATATAAACATTAACAAAGGTTTGTATTGAAAAATTTGGAAAGAAAAACTCTGAGTCAAATTTTAAAACTCAGGAAATAGCTTCATTAATACAATAAATAACCAAAAATACAGAATAGCAGAACTGATATTATGGTCAAAGTAGATAAATTAGAAATGATAGATGAGCTCTCATTTAGAGAAATGAAAACCATAACATGGTAATAAAGGAAAAACAGAGGTACAGAACAACATTTAAAGAAAAATTATTAAACATTGGAAAAGAAAAACCTCAAATTAGTGGTATGTAGAATATATACAGAAATCATTGCCAATAATTGCCAAATTTGAGGAAAGATACCACCATTCAAATAAGGAAGATATTTAAAAAATCAAAAATGAATAGGATGAAAAGTAACCCCATACATCATTGTTAAAATGTTAAACTTGTGGAGCAATGAAAGATCATAAAAAGCTTCATCAGGAAAGAACTGTGTCATGCACAGAACAAACTCACTAGACAATTATCAGAATTCCCATTTAAAATGACAAATCCAGGTCTGGAGAGGTGATTTAGCAGTTAAGAGCACTGAATGCTCTTCTAGAGGTCCTCGGATTGATTCTCAGAACTCACATGGTGGATCCTACCTGTCTGTAACTCCAGTTCAAGGGAACCCTGAACCCTTCTTCTAGTCCTTCTGGCCAGACATGCAAGTGGTGCACAGACATGCATTCAGGCAAGACACTCATACACATGAAGCAAATAAGTTTAAAAAATGATGACTCCCAGTACAGCCTTTCCAAATCCATATCTATAGATTATAAAAATAAAGATGAGAACAAAATTGATGGAATTTTATAAAGAAAAATGAAGATTAAATGTAAGAAAGATATAATTCTTCAAAAAGATATTCAAGATTAACATTTATCAAAATGAGTCAAAAGAAATAGACCTAAATTTATAAACTTAGAGATCAAAATCTAAGCACTATAAAAGATACTTGCAAAATTCAGAATATCATTATGATATTCTTTTAAAAAAGTTTAATGAATGCAGAAGAATAATAAATAAGCAAATGAAGAGGAAAGTGCCAAAATTTACAGCAATTATAAAATGATAGGAAATAATACAAAGATTGCACAACAATGCAAAACAAAAATCCTAATTCTTTAACCAAATGACACAGAGTAATTGAAGATTAGAAAATATAAAATCAATTGACAAATTTGAATAAAAGTATCACCTAGTAAAATTAAAGTGAAAATAAAAATAAAAATAAAGAAATTCATAAAAATATGATTGAATTAATTGTAAAAATATTTCTATAGGAAAAAAACTCAAGCTCCAAGTGGATTTTTACTGACTTTTAGCCATCTTTTAAAGAAAGTAAAGTGAATTCAACTCAAAATTTTATTACTCAATGTAAGTTGATAGGAATACTATCAATCTAATTTGATAGAGTCATTATTGCTCCGAGATCTAAACTTCATAAGGACATGACAATAAAAAAGAAATTTCTAGGTGAATTTGGCTTGAAGAACATGGTTGAAAATCATTTCCCACAAAAGGATAAAACCCATGTTAAACTAATTCAATTACCTATATAAACATCACTTCCTGTGACCATTTTGGTTGTATTTCAAATATTTAAGTTAGGGTCAACAAGGGGAAATGAATAAATTCAATATATTACATTTATAGAAGCAAGCTTAACCATCATAATTATCAAAATATTTGAAAAATAGGACATTGATAAAATCTATAATAAAGTCATAATAAAATCAGAGAAGGGACCAAAAAATGAACTAAAATATCTCAACCCAATACATACTACAAGGGCAAATATGTACTGAACATTTTTCCAAGGGAATAACAGTTTTTGCAGATGTGTCCACTTTAAAATAAAGGCAAGCACATAAGAACTTTTAGAAAAAGACTCTGATCAATCTTAAAATAACACCAAAAATAAACAAATGGAATGCAGAATTTTAACAGCTTTTGTGAACGGTCTTGGAAGGTGGTTTAGTGGACAGTGTCTGCTCTGTGATCATGAAAAACAAAGTTCCAATTCCCAGAATCCACATAGAGCCAAATTCTTTTACATACCCTTCTAATCCATGGGAGGCAGAGGCAAAGTAGCCCCAGAAGTGTGTCAGATATATAGCTTTAGATAAATACAATGAGCAAGAGACCCTACTTCAAAAGAGTGTGAAATATAAGGACCAAGAATCCAGGTTGTTCTGCCCTCTAGACACACACCATGACATCTGTGTCCCACATAAACACTCATATACATGAATATATATAGACATAAGTACATTATTTTAAAAACACTCTTTGTAAGCAGGAAAATTTAAATGAATGAACAATTAGTAAAAGAAATATTTAGAAGAACTTTTTTTGTCAGCTGTGCATCCTACAGAGAAAACAAAATAGACAACGTAGAGAGCTCAAACATCTAAATTGCCAAACCCCGCAAACATACCAGCCAATAAATGCAATAATAAAATGAACAGTTGTCAAAGGGATGAAATATAAAGTCCAATAAAAATATTAAAAATATTAATTACCTTGAGCTTTCAGGAAGAAGCCAAGAAAAATAACATTGAGTTTCCATCCTGCCACACTCGGGATAATGTTATAAAACTCCATTAATTTGCCAGCAAATGTAATAATTTCATATTTACCAGGCAAATAGTAGTCCACTGTATAAATATACAGCACTTTAATTATCCATTCACTATTGATGGGCATGTAGATTGCTTCCAATTTCTAGTTATTATGAATAGAGCAACAATGAATATTGATAAGCAAATGTCTACTTGGGAGGCTGGAATCTTTGGGTATATCCTGATAGTGGTATAGTTAGTTCTTAATGTAACTGATTCTCATCTTCCTAGGAACTGTCACACTGATTTTCATAGTGACTGTACAAGTTTCCACCCTCACTAGCAATTAATGAATTCTTTTTTTCCAGCATCTTCACTAGAATGAGTAATCATTTATTTCATTGATCTTGGTTATTCTGACTGGTGTAAAATGAAATCTCAAAGTAGTTTTGATGTGCAATTGCATTTACCTGATGAGTAAGGATGAGTAAGTGTCCCTAAGCCATCTATGGTCCTCTTTTGAGAACTCTCAGTTTATGCCTATACCACCTTTTAAAATTGAATTTATTCATTTTCTTGAGTGAATTCATATTCAGTTTTTTAGTTCACCATATATTTTACATCTCTAGGATGTGAAACTGATAAATCTGTTTTCCTGTTTTGTAGCCTGTCACTTTGTCCAAATGGTGGTATCATTTGTCATAGAGAAGTTTACAGATTTATGAGGCCCCTCTTATTAATTGCTATTTTTAGTGCCTATGGTATCAGTACTTTCTCCTTTTTTCAGATTTGGGCTATCTAGTTTTTTTTTTTTTTTTGAAATCCTTTATACATTTGGAGTTGAGTTTTATACAGGGTGATAGATATGGATATATTTGCATTCACCTGCATACAGCCATCCAGTTTGACAGTATTGTTTGTTGAAGATTCAGTTTTGTTTTGTAATTTTTAGTTTGTTTGTTTGGATTCTTTCTCAAAACCAGGCGTTCACAGTTATATGAGAATACTTCCGGATCTTTAATACCTTTCTGTGATCAGTATGATTGTTTTTATGTTAACACCATGAAAGAGGCAAGAAGAAGTGAAAGATGGAACACAGAGGGAAAGTAACAGAGTCATATATGGGGTTGCATGGAAACCTATCATTGTAGAGTCTTCTTAAAATTTATACATGCGTTCAAGAAATCCAAATGGAGTCACTAAATAATTGGGGTGACCAGTCTCCAACTACACATCTTATACATCTAAGTGAAACCTCCAGCACTAGAAGTGGGTTACAACTAATTGAGTTGTCAGCCAAACATTCCCCATGGAAATTCCAAACAACTCAGAAAATGATCAAGGCTAGTGATTGCTTTCCTCCAACTGATGGTAAATCCCTATTATTGAGAATAAAACTTACATATCTCAAGGAACACAGAAGAGGCATTTGATGACTAACTAGAATCTTGACCCTAGCTAACTAGTTTTCTTGATACTGAAGAGTACTCTACATGCTACCAGAAGGCAGAGGATAACCTCAAATCTAGCAACAAACCCTGTGATATTCAGTAATGGCATATGAGTGTAATACTGTGATACTAAATTGCCACAAACATTGTAGCAGTAACCAACTGGTATTAGATTGATTTAAAGCCTACACCATGAGCTTTGACCTATGCCTGATACCACTCAGTTGGCCAAGAAGCTGAGTTTAGAAAGGTCTTGAACCTAGAAGAAAACCAAATATTATTTTTCTGATATAGGAACATGGCAGTAAAATGCCTCCTAATGATATTTCACTGTACCGATAGATCAGTGTCCCTCACTCAGCCATCATCAGAGAAGCTTTTTCTTATACTAGGTGGGGTCTAATACTGAGAACCACAACTAGATAATGCACGGAGAAAGGGACTTCAAAACATTCATTCCTAAATGGGACATGATCATCAATCCTTTTTTTTTCCCTCTCAGGTGTTAGATAACTATGCAGAAATGGAAATAAAAGGATTTCAAGAGGTAGTTGGATTGGATGACCCCATGGAAACAGTGTCTTTAAGGCACACATGTAAGAAAGACGGTGGCATCATACATAGGACCTGCACAGTTTTAAGCCTGGAAGGGTCCCAGCAGGTAGAGGGAAAAATGGACATGAGCTTCCATCCCAAACCAGAAGTTATCTCCAATTGACAACAGCTTGCAAAGGAAAAAATAGTTTTTCCCAATGAAGTCTCTCTATACATACCAACCATACTTATGGGTAGGCCCTAACCTAGCAGTAGACAGCCAACACAAAATGAGCTCAGTGGTAGCTTTCAAATTTTTGTTTTTATTTTGCTTTGCTTGAACATTTTTTAAAAAAAAATCTTAGTATTCTTTGCATTGTGTCTTCATTAGGGTTTCTATACCTGCAATAAATAGCCATAATCAAAATGTAATTTGGGGATGGAAGGGTTTATTTGGATAACATTTCCATAACATTGTTCATCATAGAAAGGAACTCAAACAGGGCTGTAATCTATAGGCAGAAGGTGATGCAGGTTATGGAGGGTGCTTCTTAATGGCTCATTCTTCATGGTTTGCTCAGTCTACTTTCTTTCAGAACTCAGGATCAGCAGCAAAGGGATGGGATCACCCACAATCATCTGAGCCTACCCTCACCAATCATGATTTTAAGACAGAGGCACAGGTGAGTGGGTGCTGAGATTTTGAGCATGGGAGATCTGTTCCCAAACCTCATCTGCCACACACTTTCACTTCCCCTGCTTCCCCACTCCCACCACCCCCAGCAGGTGCAAAAGCTTGCCTGAGGCCTTAAGAGCAGAAATGTCCCTGCCCCTTACCAGGTGCAGCACTCAGACGAGTGGCCCCTGCACCTTGCTTGGGCAACAGAGTAGAGATGACCATGAAGGAATAGGTGTGAAACAGTTGAACCAGAGGGCAAGAGAGCAGGAGAACTGGTCCTGTCCCTTGCTCATTACTACAAGGGATGAACGAGCCTGGACAATGCTGGAGAGCTCATCCTGGTAGTAAAAACTGGGGAGAACTAGCAGACTGACCAACACAACAACTACCCAGGAACAGAACCGGCGCTGTGAGTTGGCTCACCCCAACATCCAACCAATCTGTCATCTGCTGGAGCTTGTGAAGGGAACTGTCCTGCGGACCCAAAGCTGGAGAATTTCTAAGACACAGGGAGATAACAGGCTATACAAGAAGAGAACCAGTGAGGACCCAGAATCGACAGTGAAGAAAGAGCCAGAGGCCTCAAACCAGATCAATAACTCCTTGCAAGGAAAACTTGCAAGTAAGGATATTTGGATAAAGGGTTTACTGTGTGACTCACTGTATCACACTACAACTCTCATGATGACGTTTTCCTTTTTTTCCTTCTTTTTTTTTTCTCTTAAATTTTATAATAGTTCATTTTAGGGGGAAGGTTGCAAAGGTAGTGGGCAGTTACTAAAGAACAGGAAGTGAATGGGAACAAGATGTATGATTTGAAAGACAAAAAAAATAAGTAAAAAGAAAGAAACAACAACAAAAAAAAAGGAAAGAAAATGGCTAGCAGACTTGTCTTTAAACTGGCCTTATAGAGTCATTTTGTTTTAATTGAAGTTCCTTCCTCTCAGATGACTTTAGCTCATCTCAAGTTGACATAAAACTATCCAGAATAGATGATATCTTATGCTTTCCAATTATGCTTTTATTTTTTCTTGTTGTTTTTTCCCTCTTTCTCTCTGGATATGTGTGTGTTTTCTTGGACATTTTTTAAAAAAATATTTATTCTGAATTTTTAAAAAATTATTTGCTTGTTTTTAAAATAGTGAGAAAAATGAGTAGAGCTGAATGGATGGGGAGTTTGGAAGGTTCTGGGAGGAGATGGTGGAGGAAAAATCATGATCAGAATATAAAAAAAATTAAATTAGAAACATTTCATGGTGGAGTTCTTAGTGTCAATACAAGAATATTTTTACTTCTTCCTTTTCTCTTTGGATTTCTATTATCATATTTATTATTGTTATTTCATCGTAGCAAAAATGAAAACAGCCTATATTTCTATCAACTGATGAATGGATAACAAAACTCTCTCTCTCTCTTTCTCTGTGTGTGTGTGTTTGTGTGTGTTTGTGTGTGTGTGTGTGCAAAGAGAGAGAACATTAATTCAACTATTAAGAAAATTTATTTATGAAAAATTTCAATTAAATGGATGGGGTAGACAGCCATTCTGATTAAGTTATCTGAACACACAAAGATGAAGTTTACACATTTTTATCTCATTTGGGAAGCTAGTTTTAAATGTTCAGATGTTAGAATATACATAGTATATTCAATTAGAATATCCATAGAAGTCAGGAAATGAATAATAAGCCATGGATGGGGCTTATGAGAGAGGGGAGCTAGAACACATACTATAAATAATTGTAAGTGAATGATAATGCAGGAAATGTTTACTTGAGAGAAAAGGTCAGGATAGAGAAAAGAATGCTGGAAAAGGTAAATAAAAAAACAAGATATTTTTAAAAACTTATGTGGAACATACTACTGCCGAAGCTTTCTGAAATATATACACATATGCATTTGTATGCACAAACATGTATAAAAGAACAAAATGAAATCTGTACCTGACACCTTTATCAAGGCAAAAAATTATGTAGAGATAGATCAAAAACCCCAGGAGAGAACACACTACTATTATTCTGCAAAACAGACACAGTATTAAATGAACTCCTAATGACTTACAATTACACTTATGGAATAAGTTGTCTCTGAACCCTTAGAAGAACCTATTTACAGTAGATGGTGATTAACACAGAGATCCACAATTTTTTAAAATGTATAGAAAAAGAGACTACAATTCACTCAGCTGTAAATGAGACATTTCTATTGTACTCTCCTCTAAGGCTTGGGTTTCACTGTAGAAGAGGGGGGAGAAATATTTTAAGTGCTGAGGCCATGAATGACAAGAGAACAGTGTCTTCTGAAAAAGCAGTGAAGTCATAATATAGACTTTCAACAGTTATAACAGCATGCGCAAGTGCATAAGACCAGTGCAAACTCAAGCCACTCCAAATTTCATCATGAACAAAGGAGGTAGACTGGACACCCCACCCACAATTAAGGAGCTACTGATAATTGTTAGCTGTTGGGTCACAGGGAGACAATTTCCGCAAAAAGCACAGTTTTTGGTAAGTTAGCAAAGCTCCAATGGAAGATCAGACATCAAGTTGTTTGTGGACAGCACAGTTTGATTTGATAGGTTTAAAAAAAAAGGATAAAATCTTGGGTTGACAGGAGAAAGAGGTGGATCTCGAAAGAATTTGGGGAAATGATTTGAATATGATCAAAAGACATTAAATTCTCAGAAATGAATAAGTCCTTTTAAAGTATTTTTTCTGTCTACAATGAAACAAAACTAGAAATAAATAGCAAGGAAAATAAGGAAGGTATACAAATATTAATTAGCTAAACAGCATATGCTTGGAAAAGTTCCTCGTAATCTCATTATTAAATGGGACTTAAACAGTTGATGGTACAGACTTTGACTATAAATATATGGGCAAGATGACTCAACTGATAAAATGTATTTGTTGGGGATATATATATATATATATATATATATATATATATATATATAGCTACAAGGAGAAAGTGAGCTCTACAAAGTTTTGTTTTACATCTAGGTAAGCTATGGCACATTTACCTGTGGGCATAGGATGAAGACATAAATAGAGAGACAGAAAGGAGACAGACAGAAGGGGGAAGAAGAAAAAGAAGAGGTAGAGCAGCAGGAGGAGGAAGAGGAAAATGAAGAACAAAGCTTAATAATTTTAGTATAAACTGATTGTGTTACTAGGAATCAACAAAGAGACATTAATCAATGGATAGTAAATCATAGCCATCTGGGCTAATGACTATACACAATGATGATATATTGCAACAAACAAAAGAGAATTATTTTGAAATTTTACCATTAAGTACTAATAAATGCTTATATAGATATGTTAAAACTGATTTGTATATTATAAAATATGAGCACCTATCAAAATATCATGTGGATCATCTTCAAAATTTTTATCATTATATTACTGTATATCAGCTAAAAATAAATAGAAAACATGAAAAGAAAAGAAAAGAAAAAATTAACAGAATTATTTTTTAAAAAATTTACACATTTGTGAAGACAGAAACATTTATCCTGTTTTCTGCAGTTGAGTGTGTATACCTATATTGAACCAATATCAAATTGCCTTATCTCTGAAATGTTTGGTTTGACATTGTTAAAAAAGAACTATTTGATTTCTTACCTGGAATTTTTAATTGTTTTTCTATTGATATTGGTAAGAAATATCAGTCTAGATATCTACCAGCTAATGAATAAATAATGAAAATGTGGTATAAATGTATATAGAAAAGAATTTTGCTTATGTATAATAAAATTTGAAACAAAATTGGTCAAAATAAAAATTATTGTACTAAATGAGTTAACCTAGGCCCCAAAAGATAAATACCACTTATTTTCTCTTATATATAGATTATTGTTTAGAGAAAAGAGACCATGAGTGGGAAATGTTTTTAACATTGTTCTATTTATTTTTAAAGCAATCTTTTCTCATTTTATATACCAATCCCAGTTTCCTCTCTTCATTCTCCTGCTCCCCCTGCCTTCCACCCTCCCCATCCACTCCTCAGATAGGGTAAGTCTTCCCAGGAGGAGTCAACAAATTCTGGCCCTCTCCACTATATCTAGACTGAGGAAGATATCCTTCCAAAGAAAATGGACTCAAAAAGGTCAATTCATGCACAAGTATAAATGCTGGTTACAAGGCCAGTGGTCCACAGACTGCTCCAGTCACACAATTGTCATTCACATTCAGAGGGCCTAGTTTAGGCCTATGCTGTTCCCCCACTGTCAGTCCAGAGTCAGTGAGCTCCCGCTAGCTCAGGGCAGCTTTTTTTCTCAGTTTCCCAATCAAGGTCTTCACCCTTTCACTCTTATTACTGCTCCTCCTTCTCTTTAACTGGACTCTCGAAGGTTGACCCAGTGTTAGTTATGCATCTTGGCATCTTATTCCATCAGTTGCTGGATGAAGGTCCTATGATGACAATAAAGGTAATCATCAATATGTTTAAAGGAGAAGGCCAGGTCAATGATCTTCTTCATTCCTCCCCACTTCCCTTCTTCCCTCTCCCTCCCGTTTTGCCCTCCCTTCTCCTACACAAACACTCCAAATTTTCTCAGGAGTTCTGGTCTATTCTCCCTTCCCAGGAAGTTTCTGTGGGGTCATAGACTATAGGCTGGTTCTTCTCTGCTTTACATCCAATATCTACTTTTGAGTGAGTACATAACATTATTTTGAGGAGTTGTCTGGATTACCTCACTCAGGATCACTTTTTCTAGTTCCATCCATTTGCCTGCAAATTTCAAGATGGCATCATTTTTTATTGCTGAGTAGTAGTCCATCGTGTAAATATACCACATTTTCTTTGTCCTTTCTTCAGTTGATGTTGATATCCAGGTAATTTCTGGGTTCTGACTATTATGGCAAATGTGCCATGAACATAGTTGAAAAAATGAAAAGACCTGCTTTAGAATATTGAAGTTACCCTAAAGATAGTGAAGCAGTAGGACTTGGTGAAAATTGAACACAACTTAAGTAGTTTAAGCATGAGAGTGATGGATAGATATTTACATTCTACAAAACCCACTGTTAAGCCCTAAGATAGACAGTGACAAGGACAAGTGACAAAGGGTGGAAATTAGTACAGTATTTTGGAAGTAATATTTATGTCAATCACAGAAAAATTGAGGAAATAATTATTAGCATTATGGAGAATTCATAAATTTGAATGGATTTATTCTGAAAACCACCTTCCCAGAATTGGACTTGAAATTGGTTTCATTTTGTGAACATTATTCAATTCATGAATCCATGCATAAAGCAAGAGGGGAGAAGAAGTCATCTTTTAGATTCTGATTATTAAGAATAGGGAAATGTCAGTGAGAGAAAGCAGCCAAAGAAAGCAGGAAGGACATGAAAGAGAGTGCAAAGTAAGATTCATGGGCTACTATTCTCAAAATGGCATAGAATTATGAATAACTCACAGAGAGGGAAATATTTTTCAAGGATCTTGGAAAGATGATGCTGCTTCATGCTCCTGGTGCAAGTCACTAAGCGGTAAAGAGCATGACAAGATACTCAAAGACCAAAGCATGAATTTGTCAAGGAATGAAAGAATGTATGGCATTCATTGTATTTATTCTACAGCTACAATATATTTTCAGTATCTCAACAATTGATTGAAATACATTGTTTCTTAATATCAATAGACAGACTCAGAACTTTTTATTTTAATTATTTGAGATCCAATTAATATGAATTTTACCACAGCATTCATGACAAATAGTTGTGAAATTACTAAAAATTACTGTTACTTAAGATTATCTTAGAATTTTAATAACATGTTTGTAACATGATTTTAAATTGAGTAATTTGTTAACAATGTAACTGTCTTGTCATTTTAAAAGAATCGTTTTCCTAATTGTCTAAAAGAATCTCTCATTCAAATAATTAAGTTCAAAGGGATATGAAGTTCTGTCTCAAAATATGCTCGTCGGTAAATTAAAAGCATGATATTAGATTTTAGTACATTCAAAATTAGTTTTGGGTACAAACCACCAACTTTTATATATAAGTAATATACAATATTCAGCTGTTTGTACCTGCATTTCCAGGAATTATATTTTCTGGTATCCTTAAACACAAGAAATGAATATGGTACACACATATAGGTGCAGGGCAAATACTCATAATATTTATTTTTGTTAGTTAAATTTCTACTTATATGCAAGAAGCTCAAATCTATTGAAGGCTATTAGTATTTAGCTTTGTAAACAATGTATCCTTGATGTGCTAACATCACTAATTACGCTTAACTCTTCTACAAAGCCCTACTAATTAAATTAAGCAAATAAGTTAAAATTTAGCTATTTGCTTGGAATAATTCCGTGCACTTCTAATAGTGTCCTCCTTATTTTAGTTTTATTTCTTATATTTATTTTTCATTTTTTAGTGTACCTCATGATATATCCTAAAATTCCTTGAATTCTAGTCCTTGCTGCCTAACCTCCTGATTGCTGGTGTTTCGTGTATACATCATCACCTGCTGCTGAGAATGCTCTCTTAAATCGTGTAATTTTAACATTACAATGATGAATTAAAAGATTAGATGAACTTCAGTAATGTTATTAAATGTATGTTTTAAATACCTTTATGAACAATTGCTAATATTTAGGTAGATGAATCTATACTTTTATGTTCTTTTAGTCATAATCTTTAACTTTCCTTTCATTTACCCTATGATAGATACTACCCTCACATATTATTATATAAAGTATACTTCGTCCTTTTTATTTAGAAGACTCCATTAGCCATCTCATTTGTGTGTAGAGGTGTCTATGCAGTATGATGTGAACATAAAGAAGTCAAGGGGACACAGTGTTATCTAGAAAAGATTCTCAAGAGTCAGTGTGCATGATAATCTTAAATTTTGTATCTCTGCACTTGTCATACAGATCATATCATTTCTTAGCAAAGTAATGCTTATTAATGGAAATATAAGAAGCCTGAGCCTCTAAACGTTTTGGTTCAATCTAGAATCACTAAAATTTATATTTGACTTTCATCTCAGAGAAAAGGGCTTCATTAATATTTTTGCAATGTAGACTGATAAATTTTTAGTGATTTATTACAAACATTTAAGTATAAAATAAACCTGTCTTAAACCAAGAATTTTTTCAGTTCTCCCAAAAGGTTCGTCACACATATTAGTAGAATTATGCCATTAGTACCATTCTGACTAAAAATGGTATGTATAGTTTGGTAGCACTATGGAGGAACTCTCTGAAAAAAATCACCACTAAATTGTGTTGTCTTAAATATTTTTAATAGTTACTTAAGAATTTTGTACAATTTCTTTAATCATATTGACCAGCCTGCTCTCAAGTTCTTATAGATCTATTCTTCTTTTTCTTATCCTTTTCCACCTAACTCTGTGGGGATTTTTGTCTCTGCCCCCTCAAGGCCAATTTGTTCTGCCTAAATATTTTTGGATTTATGTTTTCCTACTGGCTCATCGTTGACATTAACATTAGAAAAAATTGCCCTCCCTTTTGACATTTGTTATTAATTCATGAACTAGAAGTGAAATTTTATGTGCACCTTGACTGTCCATGATGGGACATGGTGTGTCTTGGGCACATCATATCTGTGCTATCATATCCTTTGTAAGTTCATATGTGAAGTTACTCTGCTGTGTCTAGAAGTAACTGTCCCCTAGAGGTCATCAGTTACCTCATTTTTACAATCTTTCCAAAGCTTTCAAAATGATTCCAGAGCCTTTGTAGGAGAGGGTACAGTATATACCTTTCATCCATGACTGAACATTCTGTAGTCTCTTATTCTGTAGATATTGTCCAGGTGTAAGTCTCTGTGCCAATCATAATTTACTACAAACAGAAGTTTAGCTGATAAGAGTTGAGATATGTTTTAATCTAAGGGTACATAGGAAAGTTACTTATTATTTGACATTTTTTTTATGGTCTACGATCTGCCTACCACTAGTTGCTTGACTTGATATTTGTGCTAAGTATGTGTTTCACTATGTTCAATGGGCTGTAAATCCAATCATATTTTTTGATACAATCATTGTTTGATACTCTTTGACATTCATTCGCTTATTGCAACTTTGGACATGTCTTGCATAGCATATAAGTCTCTGTTTCTCCTTAAAAGCAGTTTTCTTCCTTTATTGAGGTTGATGGAGTCACCATTGTCTTGCATGATATACTTTATAGTGGCATCTAAACTGTATTCCTTTTGATCAAGAGTTTCCAATTCAGTGAACAAAAACAGTGGATGTCTATGGAATTGCTCATGTAGTAAGAAACTTTCTGGAAACCAAAGCTATTTTTTAAGAATTTATGGATACTGGTAAATGACTTTGTGGAAAGGAGATTATTGAGTTTTATATAACTACTTTACAGAGTCATCCCCTTTATATTTTAGCCTTGTACATGCAAATTATTCATAGGAATCATAAGGTATGAATTAAGTAGACAATAAACATCTATAACTTAAATTAATGAAATACCAAATTATATAGTATCTTCATTTCATATATTTAATGAAAGACAGTAATTAAATTTAAAATCAAGACAGATTAGCTTTTACCTATATGTATGCACTTTTAGCTGTTGAGTATAGAAGCAAACGCCTACACTACATGAAGACTATTCTGTATGTCTTAAAATTCAAACTCCCTATGAGGTGAAAAGGAACGAAGGAGAATGTATCTGTTAAACAATTCAAAGTGTGGAGAAAATTTTCTTAAGAAAGCTGCATTAGCATCAAAATGGTACTGCGCAGATTGGAGAGATATTATAATGGTTTGCTGAGTCTCATCTCCTTCACTTATGAACAAGAAACCCAAGCCAGAGCCATCTGGGAAGGGAGCTGTTAGCTGCCTATATTCTGAAATTACCATTCCTGAGTACAGAGTAGAAAGAAGGGGTAGAGAGGAAGGCTTCATATTCATGCCCTTCCGCAACACTGAACTTGATCAGTTAACAAGATGCCACTGAATGATGGGCATTCAAATCCCACTTTAAAAGTAGCTGGGATTAAAGCTGTTTTCTGATAAAACTGGCACGAATGCAGGCTCCAACTGTAGGAGCAAAATGAAGAATAACAGAAGTTACTCTGTAAATAATAAAGCAATAGAAAACAGGAAAATGGATTGCAGAGAGCTGAAGGCAGGATGTTAGTTTAAGTCTAAAGTATAGCTTTCTTTTCCTTAGCAGTGATATGAATAAATGGCATTTCTCCCTGGATCTCTGTATAAAATGTGCCAAAGTTATACCAGACAACATATTTCCAATCAGAAGTAAACGTGACAACATGTTGACTTAAAGACGTGTTACACAGCAAAAACTCAATAATTTAGAAGAGACATGTTTGTCTAGAATGTTAGGTATTGAGATTTGCCCCAATCTCAGCTCACATAGATCTTTTTATTTACTGAGAGGCCAGTTATTGGTTTGTTTTCTTGTAAAAACAGTGGATATTTGGTGGCACTATAGTAAAAATGTGATTGGCATTTTATAACCTTTGGCATCAATCATGTCCTTTTAACTAGAGACTTTGGGTTACTCCCTACCAGAACAGGTGGGAGTACAATTTTCCCACAGGGGAATCACTGCACTGAGACATTTTAGAGGATCATAACTCACATTTCAACAGGATTTGCAGTTCACAGCATGCTATCATTAGCATTATCTCATTTGATTATAGTGGTTGGTTTGCCACTGTGTGTCTTGCATTTAATAGGAACTCAGGAAGTACTGTGGATTGATTAACTATATAATCTTCTTGCTAATGCAAGCATGGAAATGTTCAGTAACCCTGGTTACATCATTATCTCAGCTGTCTGGTCCATTGTGATAATTTCCACAGGGAAACAGCCTTGGAGAACAAATGTTCCAGCCTTCATGAAAATGGGAAGTGTGTTAGCTTTCCAATTAGGAAAAGGCGTGGCTTTCCCACTTGCACAAAAGCAAAAGATGCTGCATTGTTTACCTGATTTGCAGAGTTCTGAACTCAAAGTCACATTCAAGTGGTAGCTTCTCTCTTCCTACCCCAGTCACTCTAATTTGTTCTTACAATATTTTCCACCATGTTAAGCAATACTTAACTGTGTTTGGCATTTGACTGTGTTGAGGTTTGGTTCCATAATGTTTTCATTAACTGTGTATGCTAAAGGAGAGTGAGTCAGCGAACTGAAAGACCACTGGAAATGTTGTAGCCAGGCTGCCTTCATAAATAATGCTGTGTTTTTGCTATTGATGTCAATCCAGGAAAGTCTTTCAAGACCTGCCTTTGTTATGCTGAATGTAGCTGTTCCTAGTGTTACAGCTGTATCTCCCTTTCCCTTTCCCTAGGAAAACACAGTTTGTAGTTGAAACTGTTTCTGAAGATTAGAAAATTGAGTTACCACAAAAAGCCTAGACCAAAGGATATGAGTAAATGCAGAAAGGATCATATTATAATTTTGCTTCCTGTTTCAGGAAATAAGGAAAAAGAAAACCAGAACGGAGAGCCAAATGGAATGCAATTCTCACAAAATGTGGTAATCAAATAAGAGTTTCTTATTTTCTAATACTTAAATGACATGTTTACATGTTCCATTAAAAAATCAAACTTGTATATGGGATAACACATTTAAAAATATAAGCTTAGTTCACATATAAATATATGCACTATATGTAGGACTCTTAAACTGTGTGATCGCTTCATCACAGTTAGGGCTGGAAAAACCTCTCATGGCCTTTAAGTAAAGAGGATATGACTCCCAAAATGATGCGTGCTTATTATACAAAATGGTGTTGACATATTAACTCTATATGAAATTCACTGGACTATGGGATGCTCTGATAATGAATAACAACAAAAATTATTTTTGTTAGGGCTTCAAGGGTTTGAATTTAAAAAAGAAGAATCCACTGTTACAGATGGGGAGGTCAAATTCTAATTTGTTGAGGACCCAAATAGTACCTTTAACAATATGAGGAGGGATAAATTATGTGGTTATTGAGCCGAGTCTTTTAGGTTATATTTTTGTGTCTGAGGCTTAAGCGTTTCTTAGTATGGAACCTCTGAACTCTAATATTTACTCTAATGCCCTGACTTCGTATTTTAGTACTTCAATAACAAAATACCCAGAAACTGTGGAGAAAATAGATTATTGAAGATTTTGAAGAATTTGAAATCTGAGACCAAAGGGCCAACATCTAGTAAAGGACTTCTTCCTGCATCATCCCATGTCAGAAAGGTGAAAAGAAGAAAAGGAAGAAAAAAAAAGGAGGCCCAAATCTCCATCAAAGGGATCTATAGCACAGATCTCATTCATGAAAATGGCACAAGTCCATTTCAGATGGTGGGAATGGCACAAGTATATGACAAGGGCAACTGGCACAATTTCATTTTCAAGAGTGAGATTATTATGCATAAATTCCCTCTATTAGACCTCATAGCCCTGTATCACCATATCAAGAATCACATTTCTACCAGATAGCATAGGAGTACACACTTAAACTAATCTACTCCATTTATTATGATTTCAGACTTTGACTAATTTAGATCTCTCACTTCCCTGATTCTCTAGCCTGCAGAATGGTTATTGTGGAACTCCAAATTCCCAAGAGAAATTTTCTATATTTCTCCTATAGCTTATGTGCATGTTGGTTTTGTTTTCTAGCCAGCCCTAAGTAAGCATTAGAAATATAAAATCTATTTTAAGCCTTTAGAGTAATATTTTTTCTTATAACCATTAATAGTAAACACTCAAACAAATACTTTCTAGATACCAGTGTCTTTTGGTTTGTTTGTTCCTTTGTTTTTTAATGACATAATTCTTTATTGTTTCTTTGGGAATTTTACATCATGAACCCCAATTCTTGTCACCTTCCAGTTCCATCATATCTTTCCCTCATTGCTGTAGTATTATCTCAAAAGAAACAACCCACAAAATCAATTAAAAACAAAACAAACATAAATGTGCAATTTTAATACAAGAGAAAGACTCTATAGAGATGGAGGAGGTAAAGCGGGTATCTCTAGGTGATTCTGAAGAAGCAGAAAACAATTTTAGCCACTGTTTGTCCTGTCTGTGGAGAAGGTCTCTGGATTGTCTCCACAATCTGGCTTACAGTTAACAGTAAGTGTCTTGAATACTGCATCATACAGAGCAAGTTATGTAGTTATGTCGGCTAACATCATGAAGGAATTTGAAAATAGGTTGTTATTATTATTATTATTATTATTTATTATTTATAAACCTTAAACTGCTCCAAGAAGAATAACATTTAATTGAGGTATTCATTGCATTGTGTTGCTTTTTGCTTTATTTCTGAGGACTAAAGTCAGCTCCTGAGCTTGAGTGTTAACATCATTTTTACCCCAGAAACTATACCCTCAGTATCATGAAACTCTGAACAAAGGGCAAACTAACCTGTCCCTTAAGCAATTACCTCAATCCACAGAAACTATGAGATGATTGATTTGTATAAGATGCTCAGTGTATTGCAACTATCCAAGTATGAGCTAAGAATTACTATCATCAAATTGACAGGAATATAACATTCACAGTACCTTTCTAGCCCTGCCCTTGTAAGAAGATAGAAAATGCCTTTTCAAAGGATAACTTGCATGCACAAGAGCAAAATAAATTGTAGTACCAACAAAACAAAAAGAAAGTGCTAAGTATCTAATAAAATACACATTAAAAGTTACTATAACACTAATGTTTTGAACTATCAATATATAAATAATGCTATTGAAAAGGAGAAACTAGTAGAGTTAACTTTGGAGCTTCAAAGCCTCACTTTTTTGATTAATTATTTTTAAAGTTACATATGATATATTTGAATTTTACCCTCCCACCCTCTCAGATTTTCCCACTTTTCTACCTACTCAACTTTATATTCTTATTCTTTCACTTTCTCTACAGAATCTCAAGCTTCAATAAACATGAATAATAACTACAATTTGGTTTGCACTTTCTCTGAAAATAAATGGGAGAAATTCACTCTTTAAATCTTCCCTACTCATGTAAAGGTTAGAAAATAAAGATTTTGTTGCAAATATTAATGAAAAATAATTTGGTAGTACAACATGGGACTGCATCTTTGCATTAATATCTGCTATAAATCATATCATGGCCCAAAGAACATAGAATTGTTATTAGATGAAAGTATGATCAGCCATTGTAGATACTTTATTCTCCTCTTTCAGCTTCTGCAGAGACTTGTGCACCCAGAAGCTCTGCTCATGTGGTGTAGAAGCAGAAGCTAAGATGGTTGCTAAGAGAGGAAGGTGAATCCTGCCACTTAACAAATATGGCATATACAGCACCTGGGTATTCATGCAAATCAGAGGTCAGGTTCTGGTATTTATCTCTTCCCTTACAACTACATATACATACATGGTTAGGTCAGGTCCTGCTAGGTACCTTCTCCCAATACAAAAATGCCATTTTCACACATACAAACACTTAGACACAAGCATGTACACATGTGAACTTGTAAGCAATCGTTTAGGCAGGCCTATAGGAATCTTCACCAGACTATGAGATCCTAATAGATTTCTATTAGCCCTTTGGGAACAGCCTTACCAAGTTGGTCTCTTCTAGTTTACATATTCTTTTGAACATATTAAACAGATGTTGGTGTTTAATTGGTATTTTCTCTTGCAAAGAGAAATGTCATTTTTTATTTTAAACTTTTTCATAGTTATTGTTGCTTCATCTGTTTGATCTGGCTTATTTAATGATTGGTTAATTTAAATTTTTATTGAAAATACCTTTTTGTGCAATATATTGATTTTGGTCTCCCCCAAATTTCTCCTAGATCCTTCCCTTCTTTCCTCCCACCAAATAAACATGTCTGTCCCTTCTTATAAAACAAGCAGATATCTAATAATAAAATAAAATAAAAATAAACAAACTACACTATGATGAAATTAAGAAATATGGATGTAGTAGGAGCTGCGGGCTGTGTTCAACCTGGCTCCCAGCCGCCTGACTAGCTTCTGCCCCGAAATAACAACACACAAATTTTATTCTTTTGAACACTGCTTGGCCCATTATATCTAGCCTCTTCTTGGCTAACTCTCGCACCTGGGCTAGCCCATTTCTAATAATCTGTGAAGCCCACGAGGTGGCTTACCAGGGAAGATCTTAACCTACGTCCATCTTGGGTCAGAGCTTCATAGTGTCTGCCCCAGAGAGCAGAGCTAAGGAGTATGAGCTCACTTCCTCTTCCTCCCAGCATTCTGTTCTGTTTACTCCACCCACCTAAAGGCTGGGCCTATTAAATGGGCCAAGGCAGTTTCTTTATTAGCCAATGACCTTCCTCCATCATATGGGTTTAAAAAAGAGCCAAAAAACCCATATGAGAACATATATAGACGCAGAAACACATGTTTGCACACAGGAATCCCATTAAAACACAAAGAGGAAGTCATTACATATACTCAAAGGGGACTTATAAAGTAAAAAAAAAAATAAAATAAGATAAATACTGACAAAACATTATGAAACAAAGAATCTTCAAAAATGCTGTTAAGTTTGTTTTGTGTTGGCCATCTACAAGTGAGTATGAGGCTTGGCATTAAATATGGATGTATTTCCGGTGAGACTCTTCTTTTTTTTTCCTATTTATTTATTTATTTATTTTTACTTAAAAATTTCCACCTCCTCCCCTCCTCCCATTTTCCTTCCCCTCTGCTTCCCTCCTCCCCTATCTCTCCAGTCCAAAGAACAGTCAGGGTTCCCTGCCCTGAGGGAAGTTCAAGGTCCTCCCCCCTCTATCCAGGTCTAGGAAGGTGAGCATCCACACAGACTACCTCCCACAAAGCCAATACATGCAGTAGGATCAAAACCCAGTGCCATTGTCCTTGGCTTCTCAGTCAGCCCTCCTTGTCAGCCATGTTCAAAGAGTCCGGTTTGATCTCATGCTCCATCAGTCCCAATTCAGCTTGCTTTGGTGAGCTCCCATTAGATCAGCTCCACCATCTTAGTGGGTGGGCCCATCCCTTGCAGTCTTGACTTCCTTGCTCACATTCTCCCTCCTTCTGCTCCTCATTTGGACCTTGGGAGCTCAGTCCAGTGCTCCACTGTGGGTCTCTGTCTCTAGCTTCATCCATCGCCAGATGAAGGTTCTATGGTGATATGCAAGATATTCACCAGTATGGCTATAGGATAGGGTCATTTCAGGCTCCCTTTCCTCAGCTGCCCAAGGATCTAGCTGGGAACATTTCTGTGAACACTTGGGGGACACTTCTAGAGTCACGTCTCTTGCTTTAAGGGAATAAATGTTTCCTTTATGACTGTTTATCAATTGGAGATAGCTTCTGGGTTAGGGATGGGGTCTAGTGTAAGCTTTTCCTCTCAGTTCAGGGACTCCATTTGGTATAGTCCCAGGTCTTGTGCATGCTGCCTCAGTCTTCTCTGTGAGAATATAGGTCCAAGTTGGTCTTTTCTAGTTTACATATTCTTTTGAACATATTAAACAGATGTTGGTGTTTAATTGATATTTTCTCTTGCAAAGAAAAATTTCATTTTTTTTATTTTAAACTTTTTTATAGTTATTGCTTGATCAGGAATGGGCCTTAAATCCAATCGGTATTGATTACTCACATAAGCTTTGTGACACTATTGTACTAGTGTATCTTGGAATCAGGTCATCATTATAGATCAAAGTTTGTAGCTGGTTGGGTATTTATCTTTCTCCTTTGGTAGCATGGAGAGTATCTTCCAATACCATGAACACTAAACAGTAGGGCAAAAGGTCTAGGTAGCTATCAACTTCATATTTCCATTTTCAAGGAGTTGTGTAGATGCTTTCTTCAGCAACAGGGACTTATTGTTGTGGACAGGAACCAATAACGTTGGCAAAAGCCTCAATTGTTAGGGGATATTGTCAGCATGTTTTATTTACTGGTTTTAAAGCATTTAAGGATCTATTTTGCAAGATTCTTACTTATGTCCTGCTTAATTTCAGATGTACTTCACTGTTTCTTAGTTCTATTACCTTGGGCGCACAAACACCCTACTTCTGTTTCTCTAGTGATTGTTGATACAGTATCTATCACCATGACAAAATGCCTAAAAAAAATCAGCTTAAATAAGAAAAGATTTCCTGTGACTCATAGTTTCAAGTTCAGTCTACAGTACTTCGTTTCTTTGACTGTGCTTCTATGTGGATAGAAGAAAAATTATTTGGCAGGGCTATGGTTGGTGCAAAGTATTTCAGATCATGTTAGAAGAAAGGAAGAAGGTGAGGGCAAAAAGAAAAATGAGGAAGAGAGGAAGAGAAGGGAAAGTGGAAGTCTAATGATGAAATAGAACTTTACAGAATGCCTACTTCTTTCAATTACATTTCAGCTCTCACAGTTTTCAGAACTTTCCAGAAATGCCATTAACAAAACTTGAGTTCTCACAAGTTTTTAATATGATATCTTCTGAACTTTTCAAGAATTACCTGTATTTCAAAAGAAATTGTCTTTAAACTTATTGGACTGCAAATCTAAAGCTAAAGACTTGGGAAGTCTTCTATTTCTTTCCTTTTTATATTTGGTTACATGGATGACTGCAATGACTTTAAGAAGCTGAGAAAGCTAAAGTGTATTATTATGCTGTGATGTTCATTCATCTCCAAGGTAAGTATTTGGAAAAAAAAAAGTATAGCTACATTTCATAAGCTTGCTGTTTCTCCTCATCCCCTACAATTCTCCTCAACAAATGTTTATTTAAGTGCATCATTTTTCTTACATTACAGTTTAATCTTTTACCCTTATAACTATCTTCATAATGCTGGTAGTGACAGAGGTGGGCAATAATTTTTTTTTCGCTAAAATATAGAAGAATTGTAGAATTCACCAAACTTTTATGTTGCAGAGAATAGAAAAGTCAACATTCTGTGTCAGTGTAAAGGTTTATGATATGGGTTGATTTTATGAGAATTAGCTAAGCACTTCTCCAAAATGAAATGATACTTATAGGATGCAGTTTTCACTTTCAAACTCTTTGCTGGTAAATAAATTCAAAGCATACTTAAAGAAAATAATCTATCTCAATGAGTTGTAAGTTCAGAATGCTTAACTGGTGTTCTAGTTTTATTTAGGATTCCAATAAAGAAACTCCCAAATTTTAGTTTTAGTAAAAATTCTCAAATTGAGCCAGCATAATGTTTCCATAATAACATAGGTACAATCAATCGGATTTTTCTGGTTTCCTCGGTTTTCTTTTTTCTTTCTTTTTTATTACTATTGTAATAACACCCAACATGATTTCTGTAAAAATGCTGAGGAAAGAAAGATGTAATAAAGAAGAATCTTTGTATTTCAGCCAGCCACAGACTAGAAGCAAAGATTTAGGAAAACAGACTGTAACATTGTGATTCACCTGACACAACTGGGACTTTGTTAAAGCAGAGGGAAATTGCCCAGAGAAGAGCCATGTCTGGATTATAGAAGTTAAAACAACAATTATGAGATTCTCATGAACAAGAATGATACACCCACCATTTTAAGATCTCCCTGATGCTATACTTTAAAGACTTTTGTATTTGTTATGGTGGCCATTGAGTCTATCTTTGTTGTAGCATTAGATTGGACTATTTTTCTTTTCTAGAACAAAAATATATTAAAATATGAAGATAATTCTGAAGCTTCTTAAATATTTTGAATATTCATTGCATATTTTGGAAACTTTATTTTGGTCTTCATCTACATAAATCTGCATATATGTGTATATATTGTTTGAAGCAGTATCTTGTGAACTCACTGTGCCCTAGATTTACAATATAGCCCAAGTTGGCCTTGAACTCCATATTTTCCTGTTTCAGCCTTCTGAATGTTGGAATTACATGTCTAAGTTACCTTGAAGAGAAATATTTTCACGGTAGATAGTAGTTAGTAGATAGTAGTTGCAATCTACTTTTTTAAAGCGTTTTTATCAATATAAAACATCATTATTGATCATGACTGAAATATTGATCAAGAGATCTGAATTTATCTAACTGAAACTTTGAGTATTTGGCCAACATCTCGCTAATGCCCTGTCACTCAAACCTCATTTGTAATCTCCATTTTTCTCTCTTTTTCTATGGACTCAAGCATTTCAGATATGAAATAATATATTATATGTCTTTTTGTGAGTGCATTATTTCAATTAAATTAATATCTTCTAGATCCATCCACATAATCTAAAACTGTAGGATTTAAAATATTTTTTCATTATGAATATATCACATGCTATTTAAGTATTCACTACTTGATGCCTATTACAGCATTATCCACTTGTGCTGAAATATGGAATCCTCACTACATTTAAATTTGTATTTAATATGTTTATTGTGTTTTCCAGGTCATCAATTAGTGACAGGAGTGTAAGGGAAATAAAGAAAGATTGAGAGAGAGCTTTGATTATAGAAAACTTAAGAAAAGTGTTGCACTTTCTGTCTTTTATACTTTTGTATCAAACTTCAGTCAAATATTTAGTCTCAAATCTGATTTTTCAGAATGATACCCACAAATAACACAAACCATTTTGTAACTGAACTGAGACCGCCCCCAGAATTAAAAAATGACTAAAAATGATCAGAAATAAAAATCCAAATTGGTAGAAAGACCAAGAGGCAAGAAGAAAAGACAAGAGTAACCTGATACTGCCATTCAGTTTTGTCAATATTTTGATATATTTGTTTGTTGACATCTGCTTGTGCATGTGTATATTTTTTCACACAGCCTTCTGCTACAGAAAATGTACAGAGGTCAAAGGACATCTTACAGGTATAAATTTTCTATTCTTACCATGTAGGCTCCAGGGATTGTTAGGTCAACAGGCTTGGCAACAGTACGTTTGCCTGTAAAGTCATTTCACTGGCCCTTTATCCAATAACTTTTGAGGGTTGTTTATGGTCATTTCTTTTACTATTTATAACAGTTCTGCAATTTTTTATTTATAAGATGAATAGAACAAAATCCCAGGTCTTAGATAGTCAAAAAGTTTGCAGTGTGACAAAGTTGTGATCTGCAATTATGTCTACTTGATTCCAGCTTTCCAGAACAATAGCACCAATCTTAAAATATTGTTACTTTTTGCATTCTATTACTTCTTCTGATTTTAAAAGGAATATTTTTTCTCTTGCCTTTCAAGATCAATACAATTCATAACAACAAAAGTTAATCAGCAGTAAAGTATCATGGATCTTGCAGGGAAAAGCACTAAGGAACATAAGTGTATGACTGAAATTTTATGTAACCCTTGCTCTAAATTTATATAGCATAATGCCCCGAATTTAAGTTCTGTGATGCTTAGCTTTCAACACTAACAGCAGGTCTAGAGACAGGAGTGCTTCTCTTTCAAAATACCTGAGTTTGATTCTCAGGTATCTATATCAGTTGGCTCAGGACTTCCGGCAACTCAAGGTCCAGAAGACTGGACACCCTATGATGATTTCTGGGGGCACTTAATTTCATGTCAGCATATACACAGGAACACAGGCATATAAATAAATTGAATCTTAAAAAACTTACAACCTTTCACTTTGCAATGTCTAGCAGTCATTTTCGTGAAATGAGACTAAATTGTTATCAGTTGATAGGCCTCAAAATTATGTGACCAAAAGTGGAGTGTTTATTATAATTCACATAATTTAAATTTGAAGGCAGAGTTTTTCCTGGATATTATCAAAATGAACTTATTTCTTTAAGTGAGTAAGTTGGAAAAATTAAAACATGAAATCAGAAGTTGGTCTTTCATAAGTTCATAATGAATCCAGATTTTGAAATATTGACTTTGATCTCTGTGTATATTAAAAAAATTAGACTGAGAAAACATTTCAGATTTATAGCATGTATATTAAGAGATAAGTAAATTTAAAGATCCTATGAACTTTTGGTAAGTATCTAAGGTTTATTGAGTCTATTAGGATTTTATCCAAAACCAAGTAGAAATTCTATAGAACTATGTCTTAGGATTTCTATTGCTGTAAATAGACACCATGACCATAAGTTTAGTCCATTATTATCATGGGGTGACTTGAAGGTATGCATACAGACATGGTCTTGAAACTGAGAATCTCACAACTTGACAGGAAGGCAAGAGGAAGTTGCCTGATTGTCACATTGAGGGAAGCTTGAGCAACAAAGACTTCAAAGCCTGCCTGACCTGTGAAACACTTTCTCCAACAAGGCCACAGCTTCTAATAGTGCCACTCTAGCAATTTTCTTACAAACCACCCCAAGGTAACTCACATAAATCAGGCTGAGAACTACTCATAGTTTCTATTTTATTTTTGTATTCAGTAACTTTTAAATACCTTGTTGCTACATAAAACATAAATTAGGCTTGGACAAAAAAGACAGTGATGCTACATAGTTATATTCACTGTTTCTCAAACAGTCCACAGTATTTTGAGGCTGGTTCTACATGAATCAATCCTACTTCAAAGAGCTAAGTACCAGAAAAGTTTTAAATTTTTTTTCTGCCAAGAGAGCAGCTGAGGTGAGAGCATTGTTAGGAAAGACTCTACAAAAGTGGTATTTCAGCATTTTGGAATACATTAATTACATTAAGGGGGTTTTATCTAAATACCTGACTCAAGAGTCCTTCATGGTTTGGAAATATTCTCAAAATAGACTCTCAAAAGTGCTACATTATTTCACCCAAACACTGTGGCTTACATTCTGGGAAGTGCTTTGCTTTAAAGTGTTCTATCTGAATAAGCTGAATTAATCCTTATATGGATTTCCAAAGAAAAGCTGTTGTTTTCTTTCATATATGAATACTGCTTTTTTTTTATATTGAGAACTAAAATCACTAAATCATGATTTTTTTTTCCAACAAAAACACAACTGCTGAGAAAAAAAGGTGACCTAATGCCCTGGGAGAAAATCCAGAGTTTTTGATCCTAAGATTCAGAGAGCAGGGAGATTCAGGAACATTTTAAAATTTTGACATATCCCCATATCTAGCTAGACACATTCATCTCAAGCACCTCTACACTGTGTAACCCTCCTTACTCCTCCAGCCTTGAGACCTCTCTGGTTAACTTTACCTCTGCACTGCCGTGCCCCCCCCCTTAATGCTCCAGCCTTAATACCTCCCTGGGTAACTTCACCCCTGCACTGCTCTACCCTTTCTACTCCTCCAGCCTTGATACTGCCTTTGCTGACTTCGGACTTTATAACTTTGTTATTCTTTGCTTATTTTCTTTTTTGCTTTTTTTTCAGTCTCTAGAAACTCGAATCAGCCAAAGAAACTAATCTGTCTCTCTATCTGTCTGTCTATCTATCTATCAATCAATCTATATCTATCTATCTATCTATCATCTATCTATCTATCCATCCTACAGTTTCTTCTTAACTCCATGCACTTCTGCTTTCTCCAAATTTTGGGGCACTGTCCTAGTTTTATGCACAATAGAGTCTTGAAATTCTCCAAAAGTTTTGTTTTATTGTTTTTATATTGATGTAGACATATCCAGGGCAGCAATGAGCAGGAACACTGAGCAGTTCATTTTTTCCTCTGCATAATTATGAAAGTTTCATTTTTATTTCTCAAGAATGGACATTATAAAAATACTTTGGTTTGGAGAATTTCTTAAGACTGTTAGAACTACTTAAGCAAGTTTACTTTTACTATACTAAATAATATAATATGATTAAAAGACCCAAAATTCTGAAAAACAGAGATAGACAGTTGGCTCCAAACTGGAATGCATGTATTCCAATTGCAGAGAACCCATATTTGGTTCCCAGCACCCTTTTTTCTGTGTTCACAACTTCCTGTAACTCCAAATGCAGGGTCATCTGAGAGCTCTCGCTTCTGTGAGCATGCACATATACTCTTACCTTAATGAACATAATTTAAAAAATAAAATAATCTGTAAAAATTAATTTGATAATATAATAAAAACTAGAGTTACTCCTTCCAATGCCATATAAACAAACCTAAACTCACAGGTTCTACTATCTGAAAGCTTGCTTAAGATGACATCCTATATTTAAAAGAAAATGCTAATTCTGCAGCATGATTTTATGTTCTCCTTGAATGTTTAGTCTTTGTAACACATTTACAATTATTTTTTTCTACTGCGTTATTGCTATCTGTGCTGGGCAGATGAGATGATGAATATATCATTATATTTCTTACCAAAATGATCAAGACAGTTTGCTGAGAACTGTGGAGATGGAGCATGTAAGAAGGAAGAAAGCACAGCTTCTTGGAAAGGAAAAAGATCACACACCATGAAGATTTTCTATTTCACAGCCCTAACACAACTCAGTTCACTGTTGCTGTTAATAACAAAAACTGACATTTCCATTTTCCTTCATTTTGTAATATTTATCCCATTAATGGGTAAAATCAAATCAGATTATTGAATAATCAAGCCAACAAGATTCTTTGAATTGAATTTTCTGGTATTTTTATTTTTAATCACACCTTAGGGAATGTTTTTGAAATATTACGACTTTTTCAGTGTGAAAAACAGAATATTTCACTTTGACTGTAGTATTTCCTCAGAGTGGGGAAAATACAGTTTTCAAAGATAGCTAACAAGAAGAATTGTGAGCAATGGTGTAGAATAAATATTAGCTAACAAAGTAATAAAAGAATGGCATTAATTTTAAGGTCATACGATCTATACTGTATACCTATAATTATATCTAACATAAATATGTGAGTATTTAAAACTACTTAAACTATTTTCTACCAATAGAAGAAAGCAAGTTGAAAATTAAAATAATTTTCCTGTCTCTGAAGAAAGATGATATCCAAAATTCAACATAATCACATTTTACCATGTTTTTTCATATAATATGAATATTTAAGTCTATCCTCTAAATATTTATTCTATTTATTGGTGAGCTGAAAAATTTTTAATTAATCAGCAAATAATTTCTTACACATTTTATAAAAATAAAAATACTCTCAAAATAATACTATTCATATAATTTCAAATCAAGGTAACCTCCATTAGTTAAATCATAGTCCTTACACAGAAAGCGCCAATGGGTATAAGGCCTGATTTATTTTTTTAAGAGATGAGAAAAGTAAATATTTGAAAGTGTGATTGAAATTTAACACTTGCCTATTGCCAAGACAGTGCAGAAGAGACAGGGCTTGGAAAGTGGTTCTGGGTGATAACCTAACACATAGCTCTCTCATTTAGCACATTCAATCATTCTCAATGTGTGATCACCTAATATAAAAGTACAACAGCTGTTATTACTTTCCAGCCATTTTAATGAAAGAAATAAAAGATACATTTGACCTCACAGCGGTACAAAAACTTATACTCTAAGTTGATCACTGCAAGTTAAATATCTGAATTCCAACACCTTAATGACTAGCAGACTTCTAGTAAAATTGAAATATAATTTATAGCAATGAACAGATGCCTAGTATCATCAAATATTTTAATGATGTGAGACTGGAAAATAATAATGTATATTTAGCAAGTAACAGAAAAAAACACGTTTCATGCTATAGAGAAACAAATTCTCAGGTCTGGTATAAAGTCAGCAATCATGGCACAATAAAATCAAGTGCATGGCTAAGATAAAATATAAAGCTATAAGATAAATTCATTTCTAGTGAGTGTTGTATTAGTTTTCTACCACTGTTTGATTTCTGAAAACATAATGGCTTCAAATAACCACTTCATATTCAGATAGTTCGCTCAGAAGAAAAGGTGTGGTGTGTGGGTTCCCTGATTAGATATTTAAAGGCTGAAACCAGCTGAGCGGTGGTTGTGTACAGCTTTAATTCCAGCGCTCAGAAGACAGGTGAATCTCTATGATTTTGAGGCCAGCCTAGTCTACAGGAGCGAGTTCCAGGACAGGCTCCAAAGCTACAGAGAAACACTGTCTCGAAAACAAAACAAAAACAAAAAATGGCTGAACCCAAAACATTTGTTATTCATTTGGCTGAAGTTTCTCTTTAGAAGGATCTGCATGATAAGTTTTTTTTTTTTTGAAATTGGTATAATTTAGTATTTTAGTGTTGTAAGACTGATAAATACATCTTGTTAGTCTTCTTAGTAGCCATCATCTAAGTATCTCTCTAGCAGTTATTTTCATCCTCTTTCATCTGTCCCAGCCAAGCCCAAGACAAAAGCTGACACCGCCTCTTATATCAAACTCCCATGCTTCAAATCTCTCCAACTTCTCCTGCTCCAAAGTCCTGGGTCATCCTACTAAGTCAGGTTTATCTAGGCATTTTATTATAAATTACAATAGAGTTGTGGCCTTAGTTACATCTTCAAAATTCTTTTCATCTTCTAAAGCCAGAGTAGTCATTGTTGAAGCACAGCATACATACATCAAGGACTGAAGATCTTGGGAGCCATCACAAAACCCTACCAGTACAAGTGCCACCTATGCATTAGTGCCTACACTTTTAACTGAAGGTATATCTGTGAAGAGACATGTCACTACCACCATGAACTTCTGAAAAAATATACTGAAAGGACATATACTAATTAAAGTTTCCATAGTGATACTAAATATTACATCAAAATTTATTTTTGTGATAGGATTTCATTCTATAGAATAAGATGACCCCCAGCTCTTTAGGTAGTCCAGACTATCTTCAGACTTGAGATGATCCTTTTGTATCACCATCCCAGAGACTAGAAATTTAGATATGTGCATCACTGTCACCATCATGTCCAATTCAGAAGTAGTTTTATATTTCCTGGGATTTTTCTGATTCTTTTTTCAGTGACAGAAATAAAATTTAGAACCTATCATATTCTAGACATTCAATCTATTCTGTCATAAATTTTGCTCAACACACTAATAATTAACAAATGAAATATTAGGCATAACATATAATAAGTATATATAAAACAGGGACCAGTTCTGTAATAAGGTAAAATTTTAAATATTATTTTTAGAGAAGGAAAGATTATTGAAGAGGTGAAAGTTGGGGAAACACATAGGCAAATGATTGATCAAGGTATTCAATCAACAGAAGAGCATTCCAGGTTATGATCCAAGATGGGTTCCGATCTAAACAATCCTTGAGTTATGCTAAGAAGACCAGGAAGGGAAACCCAGCAGGTACAATGCTTGGGGACTTAAGAAATATCTTTAGGAAGAATTCAAGAATGTTGAAGTGTTGAAGAGTAGACTAAGAGCTTGTAAACAACAAAAAGAATACCCTTTCATATTTTAAGATGAAAGATGTGATAAAGTTTGAACTAAAGAATCAAAAGGTCTCACTTGAAAATAATTCTGTTGAGTTGAGCCTGTTCTTCAGAGTTCACGAGACTTGTTCAACTTTGAGGTTACGGTTTTTGTTTTATCTTATTATATTTTATTTTGTATGTTTGATTGTTGTCTCTTACATATCTGTTCATTTCTAAAAAGAAAGAGAAAGGGGTGGATCCAGATGGAAGAAGAAGTGGAAAGGAACTGTGAGAAGCAGAAAGATGAGAAAATGTAATCATAATATATTTTATAAGAAAATAATCTATTTTTAATAAAAGGGGAAAACACAAGTTTAGGAGGCCAATCTGGATAGCATGTAGGGTAATGGTAACTCAGATGACAATGGCAACGTCAGATGGGGTTGGAAGTAATTGTGTCTGTGTGTGTGTGTGTGTGTGTGTGTGTGTGTGTGTGAAAAGTAGAAATGAGGACATTTTTGAGAGTTTTCTCACTTAAAATTTAGCCCATAATTGAAATGAATCATAACATATATAGAACAGTAGTAGGGTGCAGGGAAGGCAAACCCCCACTTTCAAGTACATCTATGAGATGATTAAGGGACCTGGATGTGTAAGCCTGAAGACTTAGAATTGTAAGAATAACTATGTTCCCTCTCCAAAGTATCTTCAAGGAATTTAAACCAGTGTCACTTAAACTTCTCTAAATGAAGAGATTAACAAGTGAATAACTTTAATACATAAAAAGTAAAAGATTACTACTTTGCCTTCATTCAGTGATAAACAGAATTGAGAGTTTGAGCAAAAGACAATAAGGTATTTTGAGGAGTAATGGCTAATCAGGTAAAAAGAAAACTATGAGGCTATTGGAGACAAACACAAGTGAAACTGATATTTCAAAAGCAGAGAACATGGCATTCTCTGAAAAGGTTCATGGTGTGCTATCTTAGTCTATTTTTACTTCTGTGATAGAGTATATAAATCATATACCACATAAATCATATACTGCAAAAAATTCATTTTCTCATCATTATGGAGGCTTGGAAGCCCTAGTTTGGGGGTATACCATTGTTTGGTGAAGACCTTCTTGCAAAGTTCAGAAATGTGAAGCTGTCAGAATGATCTAAGCTGATTTCCTCTAGGGTTTTTGGAGGGCACCAATCCACTTGTAAGGACTCAGCAATCATGACATACTGACTTCCCTGCACACTCCACCTCTCAACATGAACCTGAAAGGCATAATGCTCTAACATAAATTTTGAACAGACCACATTCAAAGCAAAGCATGGGTCATGTAATGTAAGAAGTTAAAATATAGCCTTGGCTTCAGCTTATACAGGATAATGTTCACCTTGGCAACAATTTCAGACTTGCTGGATTGAGCTTCTGGGGAAAAAAAAAAAGAAGAACAAGAATAAACTGAGGACAAAGTGGTTAGGACTGAACAATTCTGGGAAATTTAGTTGTGAGAAGAGTAAAAGAGAACTGTAGAGAACACCGAGAGATGGAATCAAAACAAGTCTATACCTTAAATGAAAATGAAAGCAACTTTGCAGGCCAATAGGAAGGATCTCGAGTATGAACAAATGATGATATCATTTTTAATTGTCTTTCAGTGCTAAGAACAAAGCCCCAAATCCTATATATGGTAAGCATGCATGTTAACACTGAATTATATCCTCAGACTATAACGGTGCTTTTTAAAAGCAGGAAACATTTGAAAAAAGTACTCAGGAGTGCACTATTGAAAGCAACTTCTTAGGCATGAGTGGAAGAAAAACTATGCACGGAATGTGAAGAGCTCATCCAAAGCAGGGAGACGAGATCATCAAGTTACAGGTGTGCACAGGCAACTAAATGTAGTAGGTCTTGGGAAAGTTCTCTGAGGACTGGTTTTATTTTCTCAAATTTTATTGTAAATTATTGTTCTGATGACAGACAGAAAATTTTAATGCAGTAGAAAAGCTTCCGAGAAATTAGGAAGACTGTGTCCTCACACCTGCTGCCTTTAAATAGTTATACTATTACTGTAAACAGCGAGGTACAGCTTCTGTTACTCTTCTACTCTCTACAGAAGATAAGAATTTAACTAATTAGATTCATGCTTCCACCGGTACTAAAAGATTAATAGTATAAAGAATACAGATTTCTATTTTTAGAAGTCTAGAATGAGAGAATGCCTGAATGAAGTTGCACGTGGCCAGGAATGCATAACAACAGTATTTCAACAGAATTCCCAGAGGACTCTGCTTTTGAAATGGGGGTAGGATAGAAATTAGTCGCAGGCTCTTCCTCCTGAAGCTGGCAATTAGGAAAGGGCTGATGCTTCTGAATATCAGATTCCAGTAATGAAGAAGAAAAAAGACAAGCTGCAATTGCAATTGCATGCCATAGACAAGTGTGCTGCCTTCCATAGCACAAATGGTGTGATGCCTTCCATATCACAGGCAGGTGTGATGCTTTCCATAGCACAGATGGGTGTGCTGCCTTCCAGGTGTGATACCTTCCATATCACAGACAGGTGTGATGCTTTCCCTAATCAACAAAAATGTATTGAAGTGGAGAGGTGACTCAAAAATACCTAAAAGTCATGGATCAGGTTAATACAGTGCATAATGCATAGTTGGTTATTATTTTATACTTTATGTTTAATATCAATTGAAGGGAAAGGAAAGACTTCTTTAAGTATTAGATTAATAAATAACAGCGATGAAGTATAAAAACTAGACTTTGAAGAAACATTTTAGTCTGATGCAACTATGAGGTCCCTAAAGTGACTTATTTCTGGAAAAGGTTTGATGGAATAAAAGAATAAAAAATGGGACTCAACTGTTTAAAATTAGGTCATATTATTAAATTTTATTTAAAAAGCATAACCTCATATGGTAAATTACAGAGGACCCAAGTCACCTGTGTTTGACCTGTGGACAAGTAGAAACTGACTCAGGGATCTCTATTCACTGCTAATAGTAATATGGAAATTATATTTGGGACATCTGAGGGTGTTAGAAACAACACTGTGGTGTCAGAAGAAGACACACAAAAATCTAAGGCTTGCATTTATTTTGGTTCTCAATCACAAATTCATTTGCTATATGTGAATCCTGAGTCACATAGAAATATTGTAATTAGCCAGCTGATTGGTTAACCACTGGTCAGCATCCTTGCTTAGCTCTGCCAATGATCCATCTGGGGTGTTAACGTTGTCAAAACTTTTGGTTAAACAAAGTCAAGTTGATCATAACACCCCTTGTGAAAGACTACATCTAAGAATTACTTCAGGATCCACCCTCCCCAATCCATGGACACTTGAACAATAACATATTAAGCAACTGAATTAGTATACTGGGATCTATATCAAAACTATGTAAACTAGGTAATGTTTCTTTTGGTAAAATTTACTTTTATTTGTTATTTTGTTTTTCTGCCCTGCTGGGTCATCATTTGAAGGCTGGCTTCTCATCTAATTTTTGTCTGTTAGTGCCTGAGGAAAGGAAGCTGTAGGTCTAATAGATACTAATGATTTATTCAAATGAAGACTGGGTAGAGTAATAATTAGAAGGACCATGTATCTTATTTCTATGTTCACTGTGGGATTATTTGACTCTCCCATCTTCAAATTATACTCTTCCTGTGATTCTTTGGTTCAGCAACCAAGGAGTAATTTGTAATCTTCTCTCTTTCCTTCTCCCATCTTCCCTCCTTTTCCTTCCTCTTCTCTGCTTCTCCTTCTTCTTCATTCTCCAGACCTCTATATTCCTCAACAAATTTGTTTGGAATCAATGTCAATGGCTGAATAAATCTTCCCTTTATTATTTGAATGTTGTTCCTACTTCTAATATCCTGTGAAGTTCAAGAAAATATTATCCCAAGGATATTTTCATCATTTTATTTTGAAAATATCTTCTTTCAAATCAGTGATTGATGCCTATTGCTCTTTTCAAATGCATTTGATCAGTCTTGGTTCTAAATCATGCCTAAACTATGGAGTAATTAACTTCACAGTTCTGACATAGAAAAGACAAGGAAATAAAGACATTGAATGTCTGCATTGAAATCATTTGAATATGAACTTGTTCTCTACTGTAAAAATTATGTCATGAATGATTCATATGGTTTATTTGCTGTTCCCCTTATTATAAAAGCATAGAAAAATGTCCTGGGGAGGCAGGTCAATGGGTAAAGAAATTGCCTAGTGGACACAAGGCCTTGGGTTTGGTCCCCAACACATTATAAACTGGGTGTGGTGATCCATATCTGATCTGTAATTGTAACTCTAGGAAAGTGGAGAAAGGAGGGTCAGAATTCACAGACATTTTCAGCTGTATAATGAGTTCAGAATAGCATGGGACACACATCACCGTGTCTCAAAACAAAGCAGAAGTAAAGTAACATCACTTAAAAAAAATTGTAGGAGCCTTTAATCAGTGCAGCTGTCTACATTGGGGAAAAAGAGAATTTGACTGATATTTACACCTGTGACATCGGTTCCACTTCGTAGAACACCCCCACACAAACTGAAGGTTAGTAATTACAACTTTTGCAGTTACAGAGCCTTAATTTTCAAAATTTTAAGGGTTAGTTATAAAAAAATACCTTTCCTGTTGTTAAAAGAAAATATGCTTCTCTAGGAACATGAATTATAAGCTCAATGTCCTTTGTTTATGGCTAGAAACCAAATATGAGTGAGTACATCCCATGTTCCTCTTTTTGGGTCTGGCTTACCTCACTCAGGATAGTGTTTTCTATTCCCATCCATTTGTATGCAAAATTCACGAAGTCCTTGTTTTTTACTGCTGAGTAATACTCTAATATGTATATATTCCATTCTTCCGTTGAAGGGCATCTAGGTTGTTTCCAGGTTCTGGCTATTACAAACAATGCTGCCATGAACATAAGAAGGTGAATCTAAAGACAGACACATGGGCATCCTCATGAATATTAACCTACATCAGGCAATGAAAGGAGACAGAGACAGAGACCCACATGGGAGCACCAGACAGAAATCTCAAGGTCCAAATCAGGAGCAGAAGGAGACGGAGCACGAGCAAGGAACTCAGGACCACGAGGGGTGCACCCACACACTGAGACAATGGGGATGTTCTATGGGGAACTCACCAAGGCAGGCTGGCCTAGGTCTGAAAAAGCATGGGATAAATGCGGACAAGCTGAACATAGTGGACAATGAGGAATACTGAGAACTCAAGAACAATCGCAGTTGGTTTTTGATCCTACTGCACGTACTGGCTTTGGGGGAGCCTAGGCAGTTTGGATGCTCACCTTAGGAGAACTGGATAGAGGTGGGTGGTCCTTGGGCTTCCCACAGGTCAGGGAACCCTGATTGCTCTTTGAGGAGATGAGGGAGGGGGACCTGATAGGGGGAGGGGGAGGGAAATGGGAAGCGGTTGCGGGGAGGAGGCAGAAATCCTTAATAAATAAATAAATTAAAAAAAAGATTTAAGCACAATAAAAAAAATAAAATAAAATAAATAAAAATAAAATAAAAAATATGATACCAATTTTAAAATATGCTAGAATGAAGATGAAACTGTCTGCTTTTTAAATATAAATGACATAAAATAATTAATTTGGCATCCTCTGGAAATTTTAGAGCATTTTATTTACTATAACATAATTATTAAACATTATTATTAAAATGTAGCCTGAGGGTTCTGGTTTTCTTTTTATTCTAGTGGATAGAGAAGGGGCAGTAAACAATAGCAAAATGACACACTAAATCTTCAAGTGTTCTTTCTATGCCTTGAAATACTATTTTGATTTAACTAGGACTTTGCTGAAAGGTTCTGCTAGTTAAAGTACAAACAGGTTTGTCTGCTTGGGGTTGTGAAGAATCTTTAAGATGAGGTCAAATAATGTCAAAATCAAATAAGATTAAAAGTTCTTACAGTTCCATAATAATCTTCAGTAAAGACAGAATTCTTTCAGTCCGAAGAAAAAATGATATTAAATGTAGGAATCCTTTGGTGAAATACTATGAGTTAGGTCCAAGAATAATGTTGTATTTCAAAACCAAAAGAAAGTCTCATAGACTTCTCTTGGACCTCATTGCCATCGAACTTTAATGCTCACTTTTACATAATTGTTTAATAATCTATATCATAGTTTGTAGGAAAAAATTGGCATTAGATAAGATTAAGCAAGTATAATTTAAATCTGAAGATTTTTATTTTATTCAGTTGAAATTCAATGACAAATTATAGTTGCCTTGATTTATTCATTAAGCTATAGTAGAGATTGCTATTTTCACTTTGGATGTGGCTCATAGAAAAGTCAATACAATATTAAAAATCATAAAATTTAATGCCAATATTTATCTCTACCATTTTAGTGGCAATACCTTGGATTTATATTTTTTTTATTTTGAATGGCTATCAAAATTTTTATTGACCAAGTTCATACAAGGAATTACAAGTCTCTTTGAATTAATAAAGTTCTAGTAGCAGGTTCCCATCTCACATGTATTACATAATCATCTAAATTGTACACCAGTTTGAAGCCAATGTGCTTCATGTAAAACTGAGAGCAGGTGGTGTTTCTCATTATTCTGTACTTATACCAGAGAGAGTAGCTTACAGTCATTAATGAAAGATGTATCCCAAGATAAAGAGATCAGGAATCCCAATAGAATCACATCACATACTGTATTTTCCCTGTATATACATACCAATGATAAAATGCAGTTTCATATTCACAGAAATAAAAAATAAATAATAACTAATTATAACTATTTAATTAATAACTAAACTCAAAGTGGAAAAACCAAAAATGTATAGCAATGTACTAAAAATCACTTTAAAATTTATGAATTAATCACATTAGAACATTTCAGCTAATATTTTATACCAAAATTGACTATAGGTAATAAAATTAGAGAATTTTGAAACCTAAATGTGGAAGGGTTTATAGCACTGTTAGAAGGTTAAGGAAGGTGGACCCTACCAAACTGTGTTAGGCCTGAAACTACTGTGAGATTAGTCTAGTCTACTAGATATCTTTTAAAATTGAATACAAAATTGTATAAATTATTTAAAATTTGAAAAATCTAGCTACATCAACATTATATATTCTTTTTTTATTGAGAAAAGGAGAAAAAAAATAAAAATAAAAAAAACAAGTTTCCACCTCCTCCCAGCCTTCCATTTCCCTCCCCCTCCTCCCACCCTTCACCCCCTCCTCCCATCCTTCTCCCCCTCCCCCTACTCCTCTCCCCCTCCCTCTCCAGTCCAAAGAGCAGTCAGGGTTCCCTGCCCTGTGGTAGGTCCTAGGTCCTCCCCCCTCCGTCCATATCTAGGAAGGTGAACATCCAAACTGGCTAGGCTTCCACAAAGCCAGCACATTAAGTAGGATCAAAACCCCGTGCCATTGTCCTTGGCGTCTCATCAGCCCTCATTGTTCGCCATGCTCAGAGAGTCCAGTTTTATCCCATGCTTTTTCAGTCACAGTCCAGCTGGCCTTGGTGAGCTCCCAGTAGATCAGCTCCACTGTCTCAGTGGGTGGGTGCAACCCTCATGGTCCCGACTTCTTTGCTCATGTTCTCCCTCCTTCTGCTCCTCATTGGGACCTTGGGAGCTCAGTCCAGTGCTACAGTGTGGGTCTCTGTCTCTATCTCCATCCATCTCCAGATGAAGGTTCTATGATGATATGCAAGGTATTCATCAGTATTGCTCTAGGCTAGGGTCATTTCAGGTTCCCTATCCTCAGCTGCAAAAGGAACTAACTGGGGACCTCGGCTTGGGCACCTGGGAGCCCCTCTAGGGTCAAGTCTCTTGCCCACCCTAGGCTCCCTTAACTAATAATTGTGGTTCCGTGCTCCCCTATCCAACCTTCCTTTATCCCAATCCTCCTTTTTCCCCAAGTCCCCCCTCCTTCCCTTCTACCTTTTCTCTCCCCATCTCCCCTTACCCCCATCCCGCCCACCCCCAAGATCCCAATTTTCTCCCCGGCAATTTTGTCTAATTCCCTTAGCCAAGAGGATAACTATATGTATATCCTTGGGTTCACCTTCTTACTTAGCTTCTTTAGGTTCACCTATTGTAGACTCTGTGACCCTTATTTATGGCTAGAAACCAATTATGAGTGAGTACATCACATGTTCATCTTTCTGGGTCTGGGATACCTGACTCAGAATAGTGTTTTCTATTTCCATCAATTTGCATGCAAAATTCGAGAAGTCATTGTTTTTTACCGCAGCATAGTACACTAGTGTGTATATATTCCATACTTTCTTCATCCATTCTTCCATTGAAGGGCATCTAGGTTGTTTCCAGGTTCTGGCTATTACAAATAATACTGCTATGAACATAGTTGAACAAATGCTTGTGTCATATGATAGAGCATCTCGGGTATATTCCCAAAGTGGTATTGCTGGGTCCAGGGGTAGGTTGATCCCGAATTTCCTGAGAAACCGAAAGACTGACTTCCACAGTGGTTGCACAAGATTGCATTCCCACCAGCAATGGATGAGGGTAGCCCTTCCTCCACAGCCTCTCCAGCAAAGGCTATCCTTGGTGTTTTTGATTTTAGCCATTCTGACAGGTGTAAGATGATATCTCAAAGTTGTTTTGATTTGCATTTCCCTGATCTCTAAGGAAGTTGAGCACGACCTTAAGTGTCTTTTGGCCATTTGAACTTCTTCTGTTGAGAATTCTCTGTTCAGTTCAGTGCCCCATTTATTAATTGGGTTAATTAGCATTTTAAAGTCTAGTTTCTTGAGTTCTCTATATATTTTGGAGATCAGACCTTTGTCTGTTGCGGGGTTGGTGAAGATCTTCTCCCAGTCAGTGGGTTGCCTTTTTGTCTTAGTGACAGTGTCCTTTGCTTTACAGAAGCTTCTCAGTTTAAGTAGGTCCCATTTATTCAATGTTGCCCTTAATGTCTGTGCTTCTGAGGTTATACATATGAAGCGATCTCCTGTGCCCATCCATTGTAGGGTATTTCCCACTTTCTCATCTATCAGATTCAGTGTGTTCGGGCTGATATTGAGGTCTTTAATCCATTTGGACTTGAGTTTTGTGCATGGTGATAGATATGGGTCTATTTTCATTCTTCTAAAGGTTGACATCCAGTTGTGCCAGCACCATTTGTTGAAGATGCTTTCTTTCTTCCATTGTATACTTTTAGCTCCTTTATCGAAAATGAGGTGTTCATAGGTTTGTGGGATAAAATCCGGGTCTTCTATACGATTCCATTGGTCGACTTCTCTGTTTTTATGCCAGTACCACACTGTTTTCATTACTGTAGCTCTGTAATAGAGTTTGAAGTCAGGGATGGTAATGCCTCCAGAAGATCCTTTATTGTATAGGATTGTTTTGGCTATCCTGGGTTTTTTGTTTTTCCATATAAAGTTGATTAATGTCCTCTCCAGATCTGTGAAGAATTTTGATGGGATCTTGATGGGGATTGCATTGAATCTATAAATTGCCTTAGGTAGAATTGCCATTTTTACTATGTTGATCCTCCAAATCCAAGAGCAAGGGAGGTCCATCCATTTTTTTGGTATCCTCTTCAATTTCTTTCTTCAATGCCTTAAAGTTCTTGTCAAATAGATCTTTCACTTCCTTGGTTAGATTTACCCCAAGATTTTATGCTGTTTGTGGCTATCATGAATGGTGAAGCTTCTCTGATTTCCCTCTCTGCTTCCATATCCTTTGTGTATAAGAGGGCAACTGATTTTTTGGAGTTGATCTTGTATCCTGCCACATTACTAAAGGTGTTTATCAGCTGTAAAAGTTCTTTGGTGGAGTTTTGGGGGTCGCTTATGTACACTATCATATCATCTGCAAATAACGAAAGCTTAACTTCTTCCTTTCCAATTTGAATCCCCTTGATCCCATTATGTTGTTTTATTGCTATTGCTAGAACTTCAAGCACTATATTGAAGAGGTATGGTGAGAGTGGACAGCCTTGTCGTGTTCCTGAGTTAAGCGGGATGGCTTTGAATTTCTCTCCATTTAATTTGATGTTAGCTGTCGGCTTGCTGTATATAGCTTTTATTATATTTAGGTATGACCCTTGTATCCCTAATCTCTCCAAGACTTTTAACATAAATGGATGTTGAATTTTGTCAAATGCTTTTTCAGCATCTAATGAAATGATCATATAGTTTTTTTCTTTCAGTTTATTTATATGTTAGATTACATTGATAGATTTTCGTATATTGAACCAGCCCTGCATCTCAGGAATGAAGCCTACTTGATCATAATGGATAATTTTTCGGATGTGTTCTTGGATTCGGTTTGCCAGAATTTTGTTGAGGACTTTTGCGTCGATGTTCATGAGTGAGATTGGCCTGTAATTCTCTTTCTTGGTTGAGTCTTTGTGAGGTTTTGGTATCAGAGAAACTGTAGCTTCATAAAAGGAATTTGGTAATGACCCTTCTGTTTCTATATTGTGAAATACATTAAGGAGTATAGGTATTAGGTCTTCTTGGAAGTTCTGGTAGAATTCCACAATGAAACCATCTGGTCCTGGGCTTTTTTTGGTAGGTAGGTTTTTGATAACAGCTTCTAATTCTTCGAGACTGACAGGTCTGTTTAGATTGTTCACCTGGTCCTGGTTTAATTTTGGTAAATGGTATTTATCTAAAAAAGTGTCCATTTCTTTTACATTTTCCAGTTTTGTGGCGTACAGGCTTTTGTAGTAAGATCTAATGACTCTGAATTTCCTCTGTGTCTGTGGTTATGTCCCCCTTTTCATTTCTGATCTTATTAATTTGCATATTCTCTCTCTTCCGTTTGATTAGTTTGGATAGGGGTTTATCAATCTTGTTGATTTTCTCCAGGAACCAGCTTTTTGTTTCCTTGATTCTTTGCATTGTTTTCTGTGTTTCTATTTTGTTGATTTCAGCCCTCAGTTTGATTATTTCCAGTCTTCTACTCCTCCTAGGTGAGTTTGCTTCTTTTTTTTTCTAGAGCTTTCAGGTGGGCTGTTAAGTCTCCAATATGTGCTTTCTCTGTTTTCTTTAATTGGGCACTTAGTGCTATGAACATTCCTCTCAGGACTGCATTCATAGTGTGCCATAAGTTCAACTATGTTGTTTCTTTATTTTCATTGAATTCAAGGAAGACTTTAATTTCTTTCTTTATTTCTTCCTTAATCCAGGTATGGTTCAGTAGTTGACTGTTCAGTTTCCATGAGTTTTTAGGCTTTCTGGGGGTAGCATTGTTGTTGAATTCTAACTTTAATCCATGGTGATCTGATAAGACACAGGTGGTTACTAATATTTTTTTGTAACTGTGTAAGTTAGCTTTGTTACCGAGTATGTGATCAATTTTCGAGAAGGTTCCATGAGCTGCAGAGAAGAAGGTATATTCTTTCCTCTTTGGGTGGAATAATCTATAGATGTCTGTTAAGTCCATTTGCTTCATTACCTCCATTAATTATCTTATTTCTCTGTTAGGTTTCTGTCTGATTGACCTGTCCATTGGTGAGAGAGGAGTGTTGATGTCTCCTACTATTAGTGTGTGCGGTTTGATGGCTGCCTTGAGTTTTAGTAATGTTTCTTTTACGTACATGGGTCTTTTATATTAGGGGCATAGATATTCAGGATTGAGATTTCTTCCTGATGAATTGTTCCTGTTATGAGTATAAAATGTCCCTCTCCATCTCTTCTGATAAGTTTGAAGTCAACTTTGTTAGAAATTAATATGGCCACACCTGCTTGTTTCTTAGGTCCATTTGCTTGATAAGCTTCTTCCCAGCCCTTTACTCTGAGTAGGTGCCTGTCTTTGTGGTTGAGGTGTGTTTCTTGTAGACAGCAGAATGTTGGATCCTGTTTTCGTATCCAATCTCTTAGCCTGTGCCTTTTTATAGGTGAGTTGAGCCCAATGACATTAAGTGATATTAATGACCAGTGGTTGTTAACTCCGGTCACTTTTTTAGTAGTAGGGTTTGTGTGTTTCCCTTCTTTGAGTTGCGCTGGTGAAGCGTCTCTAGATGTCTGAGTTATTGTGGTCATTTTTGGACTCCTCGGTTAGTGATTTTCCTTCTATTATTTTCTGTAAGGCTGGATTTGTGGCTACATATTGTTTAAATTTGTTTTTATCCTGGAAAATTTTGTTTTCTCCATTTATAGTGAACGAAAGCTTGGCTGGATATAGTAGTCTGGGCTTGCATCCTTGGTCTCTTAGTTTTTGCAGTACATCTATCCAGGACCTTCTGGCTTTCATGGTTTCCATAGAGAAGTCAGGTATAAGTCTGATAGGTTTACCTTTATAAGTAACTTGGCCTTTTTCCTTTGCAGCTCTTAATATTCTTTCTTTATTCTGTATGCTTTGTGTTTTGATTGTTATATGGCGAGGGGATTTTTTTTTTTTGATCCAGCCTTTTTGATGTTCTGTATGCTTCTTGAACCTTCATAGGTACATCTTTCTTCAGGTTGGGAAAGTTTTCTTCGATAATTTTATTAAGTATATTTTCTGGACTGTTGAGCTTCACTTCTCCTTCTTCCACTCCAATTATTCTTTGGTTTGGTCTTTTTATTGTGTCCCATATTTCCTGGATGTTTTGTGATGAGAGTTTGTTGGACTCGCTGTTTTCTTTGATCAGTGTGTTTATTTTCTCTATGTTATCCTCAGAATCTGAGATTCTTTCTTCTATCTCTTGTATTCTGCTGGTTATGCTTGTTTCTGTAGTCTCTATTCGTTTACCTAGATTTTCCATGTTCAGCCGGCCCTCTGTTTGTGTTTTCTTCTTTGGCTCCATTTCAGTTTTCAAGCCATGAACTGTTTCCATTATCTGCTTGATTGTTTTTCCTGGGTTTCCTAGGGTATCATTCACTGATTTACTCAATTCCTCGAACTTTCTGTTATACTTCTCATCCATTTCTATAAGGGCGTTTTTTATATGCTGTTTAAGGGTGTCAATCACTTTCATGAAGTCAGTTTTTTCTACTTCTTCTTGATTAAGGTGTTCATTTCCTCCTGTTGTGAGGTCGCTGGCTTCTGGTGGTTTCGTGTTGTTTTTCAGATTGTTGGGTGAATTCTTGCATTGGCATCTGCCCATCTCTTCCTCCCAATACTCCCCTATGGATCTTCTTTTACAGGATCAGGTCTTCTTGCCCACTGGTGTACCTTCCCAGTGATGTCACTCCCTAGTGATGTTTCTCCTGGTGTCCAGATCAGATCTCCGTGCTGCTTGGTTAGCTCTCAAACAAAGGGCCCACCCTGCTTGCTGCAGGCAGGCTATGGGGACAAAGGAGCTACTGCCCTCCCCTTTGCCCTCCCGATTTGGGTTAGGTCCCAGCACCCGAGCAGGCTGAGCAGGGAGTTGCTATGCCACCAAAGATCATTGTATATTCTTATATGCAATATTTCCCTGAAAGAATAGAAAGCCATTATTATTTCATAAGCATACCATATAGTTACTGAAACATTTTTCTGATTATCAACCAAGCTTTTCTGCACAAAATAATATAGGGAACATTTCAAGGAAAGACATAAATTAATGGAGAAAAGGTATAAAATGTCTTTCATTATATATTAAAGAAAATACGAGTTTAAAAAAAGCAAGGTTAGCAAAAGGGTAATAGATAAGGAAATCTAATAGTGCATGTTTATTGATTACATTCTTATTTAGTATTTTCTAAATTTTTCAACAAAGAAATGTAAAACAATAGCTTTATCATTTTCTGTAGCAGTTTCTGATTTTTTTTTGCTCACACTGATGACCAGATAAACCAACCCTTCCTCACCTAGGGAGACAGGTATCTGTCTTCTTTTCTGTGTGTCTCTTCTTAGAATAATATAAACATTTCCTTATAGAAGACAGTTCCTCAACATCTCAAGAATATCCTTGTGTTTCCTTTTCTCTATATTTGGTCATCAATACTACAATAGATATTTTCATGTATATCTTTTATGCAATACTAACATACACACAATTTGTTCAATATATACAATGTTTTCCTTCTTCAGTCTTTCTTGTGGGTTGAAACAAAGTATCTTATTACAAATTAAGGTAACTTTTACACTTAAATAAATTTTGCTGAATAGAATACTAATCTTGTAGCTAAAGCTGTATACTTTCCATAGCTTTGTAGAGGATAATTATTATAAATGTTAAAATTTTGATTTTTTTTTTTGGTTTTTTGAGACAGGGTTTCCCTGTGGCTTTGGAGCCTGTCCTGGAACTAGCTCTGTAGACCAGGCTGGTCTCGAACTCACAGAGATCCGCCTGCCTCTCCCTCCCGAGTGCTGGGATTAAAGGCGTGTACCACCATCGCCCGGCTTGAAATTATTTTTGGAAAGGAGCAACTTTGGGAATTTCCCCTGTCTTTTTAGGATAAAGGAATGCAAATGCATCTAAAGCATATATAATTTTAAAAAAAGCTTCTGCAACAACTGGAACAAGGAATAGTTTTGCTAATAAGGGATTATATCAACAATAATATGTCAAAAAGTATCTATAAACATATTTCTAAGGAAATAAGAGAATATATTCAAAGTTTTTAAAATAATTTTATAAGATTAGGCAATAACTTGTATTTTCAACTAATAATAGCTTATAGATTAAGTAAAAAATTTTAGCTGATAAATTAAGAATTTTATTAGTAAGTTATATAGTTTACACTTAAAGAAAATTAATTTTTAAAGTTTATTAATTATTATATAATATATTTATATATATCATATATTATATGTTATATGACTAAATTATACACATATATAATATATTGATACGATAACTAAATTATCCAAACAATTTTTTAGATAATCATTAGGCTGTATTTCTTATTTTTAATGATTTATGAATAAGTAAGTTTATTCTCACAGTTTATAAGTTAATTGACTTATAAACTTGAAACTTTATATTTTATGTCTGTTAAATTTGACCTAAAAAGTAGTAATGAAGTTATTTTAATATGGAAACAAAAGTTATGATGCAAGAAAACAATATATAAGGAGATTGGTAATTATGAATCCTTATAGTGTATCATAAGATAAACTATGCACAACAAAGAGAACAAAACAATTCCTCTATAGGTGAAGAAAAGGGAAGAATGTATTTTAAATTCTTATATGGATAAGAGGATAAAAGAGAACATATGAGCTCATAACTTTATAAAAATCAGTTTGAAAGGACAGATATTTGGGGCTCTACCTGTAAGGCAGATGGTGTTTAATAAGAAAACATTTGACAACTGAAGAAATGTCCCTAATGTTAGCATGAGAGATTTTTAGAGTTAAAAATAAAGATTGTAGGATTTCAATTTTCAGGCAAGCAACAGAATACTTTTTCTTGGCTGGCCTGAGAAATGCAAGCTGCTGAATCTGAGACAATCAGTAAAAGAGCAGTTAGAGGCAGAGACATAGAGTTAATAAGCTTTACAAGGGAAGATTTATTCAGTTTTCTTGAATGTCTCCAATAGAATTAAAAAAAATCTTGTAGAGATTTTACAAATTGCTGAGAGAATACCTGCTCTCCAGAATTTTATTTTGGATGAGCTAACAGGAAGCTCCTGTACGTGGCCACATGTTTTCATAAACAAACCAGTATCGAGAATAGCCTCATCTGTAAGTGAGAAAGCAGATTTTTAGTATAACTATAGGAGGAAATATATAGGAAGAAAAGCTGTAAGAATACTTTATGAAATATTGAGAGATCACTATTTGAGTTTTCTTTTAAAGCAGCTAAAATAAGTCCCTTTACAGAGCCTAAATCTGTAAGCCTCTTAGCAAAACTTGATTTGTCGTTGAAATGAGAAACACCAGTAATAAGTGGCTGCAAGAACGTTTTAGTTTTAGAGCAAAATTTAACCATTTAGTTTTTAGGAGTCATAGTAAAGAACTCCATTTGGAATAGGTTGGTATCTGAATGGTCAGCCCTTAAGGCTTGGGGAGAACGTGGCAAAAACATTATCAGTCCTTGCCTATGTTTATAATCAGTCTTGTTTGAAATGGTTAATTAGAAGTAACAAGGAACACTGATTAGGATGTAGCACTTTGCCATCTCTCTGTTAGACCCTGAGTAAAATAGTAGTGCTTTTTTTTTTTTGTCTGAAAGTTTGACTTAAATTTATATCTTCCAAGGTAAATTTTTTATGCCTGATTAATTTGTATCTGATGTGGGATTCTACTTTGTATTATTGTGAATATGTTTTATTACCATTGGTTAATAAAGAAATTGCCTTCAGCCACTGGTTTAACAGAGTAAAGCCAGTGAAAAATCCAAACAGAGATGGAGAGAGAGAGAGAGTAGGCAGAGTCAAAAGATACCATGAAGCTGCCAAAGGAGACAGACACCCTGGAACATTATCAGTAAAACCATGAGTGGTAAAACATAAAATATTAGGAATGGGTTAATTTAAGAAATAAGAGTTAGTTAGAAACCTGAGAGAGCTTTAAAAAGGATGTCTAGACACATAAAAACAGAGTTTAGCGTAGCTTCTTGGTAGCTGCATTTATTTTTTTTCAGATGGGCTCTATTTTCTGGTGGCAAGGGGAGAACCACAGGTCCTTTAAGAGAGATATTCCTGACCCAGCATTGGCTGCAAAGGCAGGCAGCTTCTTTAGTGGAGGATTTCCTGATTCATGCTAGTTGCACAATAGCTCTGACTCTTTCAGGAGGCAGAGAACTCACATGGGGTCTGTTAGCAGCTATTTACAAATTGCTTAATGGTGATATAAACCCATTGTGACCTGGAGCTGGGGGGTGTGGATGCCTTTGAAGGCAGCAAACATGTTGCCCTGAGCAGAGCAAATAGGCAGGGATGCAGAGTTGGTCTTGCCACTGCTGTTTACATTTTAAAAAAGTTTTCCTGGTTAAAAAATAGAGAGATATGCATACAATAAAGACAAATTCAGATACAATAAATCCCTCTAAATGGCTCACACTGTGTTAAAAAATGTGCATAGTCTTGGGAGAGAGAGAGAAAGAAAGATAATAGACAGTTATATAAAAAAAGAAATGGCTTTGATTTGCATTTCCCTGATTGCTAAGGAGGTTGAACATGACCTTAAGTGACCTTTGGCCATTTGAACTCCTTTTGTTGAGCAATCACTGTTCAGTTCAGCACCCCATTTTTGATTGGGTTAATTGGAGTTTTAATGTCTAGTTTCTTGTACTCTTTATACATTTTGGAGATATGACTTTTGTCTGATGCGGGGTTGGTAAAGATCTTCTCCCATTCAGCAGGTTGCCTTTTTGTCTTAATGACAGTGTCCTTTGCATTACAGAAGCTTCTCAGTTTCAGGAGGTCCCATTTATTCATCGTTGCTGTTATTGTCTGTGCTACTGGGGTTGTACATAGGAAGTGTTCTCCTGTGACTATGTGTTACAGACTACTTCCCACTTTCTCTTCTATCAGGTTCAGTGTTGTCAGATATATATTGAGGTCTTTGAACTATTTGGAATTGAGTTTTGTGCATGGTGATAGATATGGATCTATTTTCATTCGTCTGCAGGTTGACATCCATTTTTGCCAGCACCATTTATTAAAGATGTTTTCTTTCTTCCATTATATAATTTTAGCTCTTTTGTCAAAAATCAGGTGTTCATAGGTTTGTGGATTAATATCTGGGTCTTTGATTAGATTCCATTGGTCAACATATCTGATTGTATGACAATATCAAGCTGTTTTCATTACTGTAGCTCTGTAATAGAGTTTGAAGTTAAAGATGGTAATACCTCTGGAAGTACTTTTATTGTATAGGATTGTATTGGCTATCCTGGGGTTTTGTTTGTCTATATAAAGTTGATTATTATTTTTTCAAGGTCTGTGAATGGCTAAAATAAAAAACACCAATGATAGCCTATGCTGGAGAGGATGTGGAGTAAGGGAAACACTCATCCATTGTTGGTGGAAATGCAAAATTGTGCAACCGCTTTGGAAATCAGTGTGGTGGTTTCTCAGGAAACTGGAATTCAACCTACCTCAGGATCCATCAATAAAACTCTTGGGAATATACCCAAGAGATGACCAATCATACTACAAAAGCATTTGTTCAACTATGTTCATAGCAGTACTATTTGTAATAGCCAGAACCTGGAAACAACCTAGTTTCTCCTCAATAGAAGAATAGATAAAGAAGGTGTGGCACATATACACACCAGAGTTCTACTCAGCAGTAAAAAACAATAACATCTTGAATTTTGCATGCAAATTAATTGAAATAGAAAGCACTTTCCTGAGTGAGGTAACCCAGAATCAAAAAGATGAATATGGTATGTACTCACTCGTAAGTGGATTCTAGCCATAAACAAAGGACATTGAGCCTATAATTCATGATCCTAGAGAAGCTAAATAAGAAGGTCAACCCAAAGAAAAAAATATATTTATTTTCCTGGATACTGTAAGTAGACAAGATCACCAGGCAAAAGTTGGAAGCACGAGGGTGGGGTGGGGTGGATGAAAGGAGAAATGGGGAGAGAGAAGGAAGAAGAGGAGGATTGCGAGAGCTTGGGGTAATGGGATGGTTGAGATGGAGGAAGGGTGGATATGGGAGCAGGGAAGAAGATATTGTAATTAAGGGAGCCATTTTAGGGTTGGCAAGAGACTTGGCTCTAGAGAGATTCCCAGGTGTCTGTGGGGATATCCCCAGCTAGGTCCTTGGGCATCAGATGAGAGGGTGCCTGAATTGGCCTTATCCCATAGCCACACTGTTGAATATCTTGCATATCATCACAGAACCTTCATCTGGCGATGGATGGAGATAGAGACAGAGACCCACATTGGAGCACTGGACTGAGTTCCCAAGGTCCAGATGAAGAGCCCGAAGACGGAGAACAGGAGCAAGGAAGTCAGGACCACAAGGGGTGTGTCCACCCACTGAGATAGTGTGACTAATCTAATGGGAGCTCACCAAGGCCAGCTGGACTGGGACTGAACGAGCATGTGATCAGACTGTACTCTCTGAATGTGGCTGACAATGAGCGCTGACTGAGAAGCCAATTATAATGGCAGTAGGTTTTGATTCTACTGCATGCACTGGCTTTTAGGGAGCCTAGTCTATTTGGATACACACCTTCCTAGACCTGGATGGAGGGGGAAGGGCTTGAACTTCCTACAGGGCAGGGCACCCTGACTTCTCTTAGGACCAGAGAGGGGGGGGGGTAGGGGGATTGGGAGGAGTGGGAAGGAAATGGGAGGAGGGGAGGAGGTGGAAATTTTTAATAAATAAATAAATTACAAAAAAGAAATGGTTTTAAAAAATTAAAAGAGGTCTTTAATGAGACAGAAAAAAAACAGTCATAGATTAAAGGAGTAAAAAATAATGATAATAAGCCATGTGAAGATGGAATATATAGAAAGAGTCTGGATTATACATACTCTTATGTTTTCTTTTAATTTTTTAACTGTGATTAAGCTAAGTACAGAGGGACGTTTCATTATATGGACATATATATTTTAAAGTTATCTTAACTTCAAAATTTGGGACTAAGAATATGTTGCTTTGGAAAAAGGGTTCTGCTTTTGTTTCCAGACAGGATAGAAAGCTATGGATTCTTTACTGCCTAATATGGTTTGATCAAACACGACCCCTGAAGCAATGGCCCATATGGTTCAACATCCATGACAGCTTTACCTGGCTGACATGTACCTTCCATATAGGATAACTTATGAAACACCTGATTAACAGTACCCCCAATGAGCAAGAAGTAGTCTAGAGAACAATACCAAATTATTTAAATGAGTGTTTATAAATATTTGCTTACATTTAAAGGGAATATACAATACAGCTGAATAATTTGCATTGGTATAGATCTTGGTATATTGATACAAATTTAAGGTCAATTTTGTTATATGTATGTTTCTGCCCTTCATTAAGGCATTGCATTTGTGCAGCTCATTTAAAAGTACAATGTGTAATTTTAAAATGCAGGTTAATAGATATTCATCTATAATAGTCAAGCTTGTAGTCATGTTAGATTTTCTAGACGTACAGAGAGATTTATCAGATGATTCAGTATTCTTCAATACTTTCAAAGACGAACAGAATATGGCATTTAAAATGCTTTAAGAACTTAAGTCTTTTAATCACAATGAGACACATTTGCTCCTGGCATCACCAATCTACTTCAAGTCAGGGCATCGAAGTGGCTTTTAATGGAGTTGGGTTGCCATTAGAGCAAAAAACTGCTCTTGCCTGGACAGCTTGATGGTATGTTGTAAGAACTGGACATGTAGAACCTACAGAAAAATGAAAAAATGACTGTTTAACTTGCCTAAAGGTCAGACAGTAATTCAGGGATCGTGCTTCATGTAGAGTCTGCCATTCTACAGGAAACAAAAAAGTGACTGACAATCTGCTAATAGAAGCAAAACAGTCTTTCAAAATTTCTGCTTCATAAAAAACTCTACTGGACACTATGGGCCCTTATTCTGAAAATGGATGCCCCAAATGTTACAGAAGAACTTTTGGTGAATATCCAGGCAGTGAGATGTCTCTGTCAATTCTAGAGTTTTGGAAGTTGCTTACAATGCACTTCCTTTAAACTTAGGTAGTATTATAACTTTCATAGGTTTTTGATGGTGTTGAAAAATAGATATTTACAGTTTTCCTTAATTATGATAAAATATAAAGTAGATATAAATATTGTAATTGTAATTCTTGTCTGAGACCTGTTTTGTATGTATAATTTTACTAAGTTAAAGTAAAAGCATTCCTTTTTAATTAGACAGAAAAGGGGAGTTGGTGTGGGATTCCCCTCTATATGCTGTGAATATGTTTTATTGCCATTGGTTAATAAAGAAGTTGCTTCAGACCAGAGGCTTAACAGAGTAAAGCCAGAGCAAAAATCCAGAGATGTGTAGAGAGAGTAGGTGGAGTGGAGAGACACCGTGTAGCTGCAGAAGTAGACAGATGCGCCAGAATCTTACAGGTAAACGAAGGGCCTCATGGTAATTTATAAATAATAGGAATGCATTAATTTAAGATATAATAGTGAGCCATGAATATGTCTAAGTCATTTGCCAAGCAGCTATCATAAATATAGTTTCTATGTGATTATTTAGGTTCTGAACTGCTGGAAATGAACAAGCAACCTCCATCTACAGGTATTCTCTCTTGAACTGTTAATCTCAACAATTGCCTGTTGCATTGTAGATATTGTTTGACTTTTAGTAAGAGAGTATGTTACCTAGAGAAAACATTTAAGGAGGTGTGGGAAATTTTTCTTTACTCACCATCAATGAGATTCTGGCATGGTGGGTCCTGCACTAACCTTGATCTTCCTATCAGAGCTCAGAATTGGATGTCTATTGCAGAAAACGATCTGAGGGTAAAAATTTAAATAAAAATATGTGATCTCTGCTTGTTCTTTTCTTCTCAGTTAAGAGATGAAAGTGAAGTGAAAGGGCACAGAGAAGAAAAATAATAAGGGAAAGAATAAGGAGAAGAAAGAAAGAAAGGTGAAGAAGTAGAAGTAGCTAGGAAAAGAAGAATAAAGGTGATATCCATGAAGTTGCTAGTTTTTACAGACATAGTTTGAAAAGAGTCAGCATTTAAGAAGAAATACCTGATATATAAACACACACACACAAAAAAACCTAAGACTACTCTATTTTTATTATCAGAAATATAAAATAAAAACAACAAAACTTATTCTGGATTTTATGCAAATTTCAGTTCAAACTATTAAGACAATTGGTAAAGTATAAAAAATTAAGAAATGTGATTGAACTATCTAAAATTGAGGCTACACTCTAAATACAATAAAAAATTTAAAATTTGGACAAATTATAGATAAAAGTTAATTTATCTTGACTCACTCCAATCTTGACCTTACAAAATTGTGCATAAAGTTTAGTGAAGTTCAACTACTGCTCTCTGAACTTGTGTCTTGTGTTCGTCACAGGAACACTATGAATGGTGTGTGTTAATTCTTCCATTTGAATTATACAGTGAATGCAGCAAATTGTCACTTAGTTTATTTATCATTGGTTTGTTTTCTCATCAATCTAGCAAATTAAAACACTCTAGTAAATAACCTTTAAATTTTCTTAAGGTTACCAAAGGGATTAACATTCTCACCTAATCTCTGTTATTGAAATGTGACATAATTCACTTCACTTCATAACAGCAATGAGTATTACACATACCTTGGTATGTGTGTAACAGTTCAAAGATTTTCTGATCACTATTAATCACTGATGACAGGTGTTAAAACAGAGGATCAAGGACATTAAACCTTCTTTGACTCCTGTATCCCTCAGAAACCTAGTTCTGGGATAAAGCAAATTGATATATTTGCTCTGTAGGTAATTTTGACAACTAATTTTTACAATAATCTTCTTGTGTAGAATCAACCATTTGTCTGTGATCTGTCTTATTTGCTCTATACTGTATCTGTTGAGAAGATGCAAAATGACACAGTTTCCACCTTTTTTTTTTTGCTGAGAAGACAATTTGCTACTCTAAATACAACGAACTTTTTCTTTTTCTAGAATTGTTTTAAATAGAAAATTAATTTGGTAAATGTATCATAAAATGAAAAACATTGTGACTGCTAGCCAGAGTAAACAGTCTGTTTTAAAGTAATATAAGCTGAATTTGACGGAGTTCGTTACATAAAGGTGAAAAGTACACCTACATTTAGAAGTTTCAGAATATAAAATTTAACCTGCATTTCCATTTGAAATTAGATTAGAACACAAGGAACAATGATACAATAAGTGAGTAGTAGTTACAATTTCAAGATGACATTTTTTCAAAAAATTATGTTCTGTTCTATACAAAAGCATTTATGATCAGCACACTTTTGTTTCTTTTTTAATTACTAAAAATTGAATTCCTGTGAAAATTTATTATAACCATAAACCATACATGACATACAATTATCATACACAGTCATAGTTTTGTTTGGGAATTATTTCTGAGAAAAAGGCATTACTAAACACTCACTTGTTCAACCTTTCCTTATTTCTTCAATGTCATTAATAAATGTACAATTGAAAATGGGTCAAGATCATTTTAGACAAATTTGTATAAATTGAATTTGATAAAACTAAGTTTAACGAAATATAACAGAACCAGAGCTCAAAAACGTATGGAGAACAATAATTTCTTTCTGAATCCTCTTTGGCATGTACTTGCTGCTTTAAATATGTGCTATGTATAAAGATACATTTTTCCAGTACCACTTCTTTTTTCAACATTATTACCAACTGAAATAAAAGCATATTAAATTTATCTTTGATAACCTCTTTAAATGAATTGCTTCTTAAGACATAAAAACATTAAGTCAAAACAATACTAATCTAGTGTTCTCGAGCACACTAGTACCTTTAATTTGGTTTGTTAGTTTAGGATTTGGGGATTGTATCTCTTTTAGTCTAGTCTGTCCTTACTCAAACTTATAATTCTACCACCTCAGCCTCTAAAGTTGTGGTACTTTGGATAAGAAAAGACCCTCATATACAAGTGGTCAGCAGTTGATGGCACGGCCTAGAAAGGTAATGAGGACTTAGGGAGGTGGAATTTTCCAGGAGGAGATAGTCACTCTGGCTGGGTTTCAGAATTTTGGCACTTGATCCACCCACTCTCTCTGTACAGATAGAAAATATGATCAGCCAACTTTCTGTTCCTGCCACAATGCTTTCTCAATCTGTTGCCATGCCTTCTGTACCATGATGTAGTTTATTCTTCCTGAGCTAAAAGCCAAAATAAGCACATTTTCTCTAAATTTCATTTGGTAATGGTAACAACAGGAATATAAGTAATACAAAGTCTCACAAATTTAAGCATGATTCACCACATGTGGACTCTAAATTTCCTGTATGCTAGACTTTATCAAATTTTCTAGTTTTTAAAGTCATTTAAACAAAATGAAAAACATCTGAAAATTGTCGATTAATATTCTGAAATGTTTGGATGACCAAAGAATAAGCTATAACTAAGAATATACATTTAGTTTCCAGAGGAACATTTTTGTGTTCTAAAAGCTTTAAGTAAGCTCTGTGATTGAGAGTCCTACCCATGTTCATGTGAACAACCGTGGGAGCCTCCAGGGAGCATTTCACTCCCTGTGATTTTTCTTTTCCAAACCTCATTGTTGTCAAATATCCCAGATTATGTCTCCTAAACAATATTATTAATCTTTCCAAGGGTGATGGAGGAAGGTCATTGGCTAATAAAGGAACTGCCCTGGCCCATTTTATTGGTTAGAAGATAGGTGGGAGGAGAAAACAGAACGGGATACTGGGAGGAAGAGGAAGTGAGCTCAGAGACTCCACAGCTCTGCTCTCGGGAGCAGACGCCTCAGAGAGAGACACCATGCCCCACTCCCAGGATGAAGCTCCGACCCAGGATGGACTAGGCTGGAATCTCCCCGGTAAGCGCACCTTGGGGTGCTACATACAGATGATTAGAGGTGGGCTAAATTAATATGTGAGAATTAGCCTAGAAGAGAATGGGCCAGGCAGTGTTTGGAGGAATACAGTGTCCATGTAATTATTTCGGGGCATAAGCTAGCCGGCAGGCGGCCGGGGTGTTGGGGACGCAGCCCCACCGCCGCCCTTATATTACTTCACAAGGGTAGCAATAATTCAGAGAGTTTCCCAATTTCCTCAGAAATGATAAAACTGCTACACATATTCTATTATCTCTTAAAGACAATTCCTTCATTGGTCTTTAGAACTTAGAGGCAAACATATATTTTTTATATAAATTATTTCATTTGAAATACTTTTGAGTAACTTTCAAAATAAATATTTCAATGATGCTACTTGGAGCCCTATATTAGCTGAGAAAATTAAAATTGAAAATAGATTCAGGATAATTAAAAAGCTCATGCTAGAAAAGAAGTGGATTAAATCAATTTACAAAACCACAAAAACTGTGCTTTGTTTTGGAACATAAAATTGTGACAGTGTCTGCTATATTGAAATGAAAATTGTTAGAAAGAATGATGACTTATAAGTAGAAAGGTATAGAATAAGTGTTGAATAAGGATTAAATTACTAGACATTAATTCTTTTTTATTTTTATTGAGCTCTATATTTTTCTCTGCTCCCCTCCCTGCCTTTTCCCTTCCCTACAAACCTCCCCCATGCTCCCAATTTACTCAGAAGATCTTGTCTTTTTTTTACTTCCCATGTAGATAAGATCTATGTAGTCTCTTTTAGGGTCAGCATTGTTGTCTAGGTTCTCTGGAATTGTGATTTGGGGGTGTTTTTCTTTGTTTTATTTTTAAAAAACACTTCTGAGTGAGTACAAGCGCTGATTGTCTTTCTGGGTCTGGGTCACCTCATTTAAAATAATGTTTTCTAGCTCCATCCATTTGCCTGCAAAATTCGAAATGTCGTTATTTTTTTCTGCTGTGTAGTACTCCATTGTGTAAATATACCACATTTTCCTTATCCATTATTTGGTCGAGGAGATTTTAGGTTGTTTCCAGGTACTGGCTGTGACAAACAATGCTGCTATGAATAAAGTTGAGCATATGTCCTTGTGGCACAATTGAGTATCCTTTGGATATATACCCAAAAGTGGTATTACTGGGTCTTGAGGAAGGTTGTTTCCTAATTTTCTGAAAAATCACCACACTGAAATCCAAAGGGGCTATACCAGCTTGCATTCCCACCAGCAATGCAGAAGTGTTTCCTTTATCCCACAACTTCTCCAGAATAAATTTTGAACAGTGTTTTTGATCTTGGCCATTCTTACAGGTGTAAGATGGAATCTCAAAGTTGTTTGGATTTGCATTTCTCTGATGACTAAGGATGTTGAACATTTTCTTATGTGTCTTTCAGCCATTTTAGGTTCCTCAGTTGAGCGTTCTCTGTTTATGTCTGTACTCCATTTTTTTAAATGGAGTATTTGTTCTTTTAATTATGAATTTCTTTAGAAATTTGTATATTTTGAATATTAAACCTCTGTCTGATGTGGAATCAGTGAAGATCTTTTTTCATTCTGTTGTCTGTCATTTTGTCTTATTGATTGTGTCCTTTGCTTTACAGAAGCTTTTCAGTTTCAGGAGGTCCCATTTATTAATTGTTTCTCTCAGTGTCTGTGCTACTGGGGATATATTTAGGAAGTGATCTCCTGTGCCAAGGCATTCAAGTGTACTTCCCACTTTCTCTTCTACAAGGTTCAGCGTGACTGGCTTTATGTTGAGGTCTTTCATCCACTTGGACTTAGTTTTGTGCATGGTGATAGATATGGGTCTACATGTTGATATCTAGTTATGCCAGCATCATTTGATAAAAATGCTTTCTATTTTCCGTTTGATTCTTTTTGCTTCTCTATCAAAAATCAGGTGTTCAAAGGTGAGTGAATTAATATCCGGGTCTTGATTCAGTTCCTTTGGTCCTCCTGTCTGTTTTTATGCCAGTACCAGGCTGTTTTCAGTACTGTAACTCTGTAGTAGAGTTTGAAGTCAGGGATTGTGATGCCTCCAGAACTTCTTTTATTGTACAGGATTGCTTTGGCTCTCTTGCTTTTTTTTTTTTCCGTATGAAGTTGAGTACCAATCTTTTGAGGTGTGTGAAGAATTTTGCTGAGATTTTTATGGGCATTGCATTTTTACTATGTTATTTATACCTAATTAACATTGTAAAATTAGCATGGGAGATCTTTCCACTTGATGGTGTCTTTTTCAATTTATTTCTTCAAAGATTTAAAGTTCTTGTCATACAAGTCTTCTACTTGCTTGGTTAGAGTTATCATTCTGCACATGTTTGATCTCATCTGATCATGGAAGCTAATCAGAGTCTGGCCTGGTTAGTACTTGAATGGGAGATATTAATCCTAATAGTCAATGAAATAATTACTAAGAAGATGGGTAAGATGTGTATAAAATAGCATAAAAATCAACAAACTAAAATACTCATAAAAATAAGAAAAATCCTTTAAAACTAGTGCCATTTATGGAATTTAGTGTGCAACTTCAAATTCACATGTTAAGGCTGCTGGATGAGCTAATTATTCTGAATATAGATCAAGTCAAACCCTTTCTAAAATGTAAAAATAAAATCTACATATATTCTTAGTTTTATTAAGTTTCATTTTTTAATTCAATTGCAAAATTATTTGTAATAAACAATATTTGTTTAAACTTGAGAAACAATCTCACATTAAGGTCTTTGACTTATATGGAGCTGTTTTATTGCAGAGAAATGGATGAAGGTCTAGTTTTATTTTTCTACATGTGTGCATTCAGCTTTGTGGGCACCATTAGTTGAAGAATATTATTTTTAGCACTCTTGTAAAAAATAACTAGAGTTGTATAAATTTATGATTTGAACCACTGCATCTATTCTTTAATCTAAATATCTGTTTTTGTACAAGTAACATGCTGTATTTGATACTACGTCTCTGTAACACAACATGAAATCAGGTAGAACTCTCAAAGCAGGGAAAACTCCTCAAGATATATGCAGAAATAAATATTCTATAAAAAATTTCCAGTTGTTCTGGAATTAATGTCAATATCTGGCAATTAAAATAGTTCTTTCAATATGAAGAACATCTTTACAAGCAGGAAAATAGTCTATTGAAAAGATAGCTTAAAGAACTGAATGGAAACCTCTTCTAATTTGTTTACCAAAAATATGCAGAGATCAAGAAATTAAAACATTTTATCTATAAATGATTTAATGAAGAAATATTTATCAAAAAGATTAAATAGAAATGGCCAGTATGAGAATGTGAGCAAGCTCACTAGCCATGAAATAAATACACATTAAAACAACTGTGAGATCCCTCTTACCCAAACAGAATCAGAGATTTAGAAAAGATTAACAGCAAACACTTGCAAAGATGCAGATTAAAAGATCATAAATATACTGATAGTGAGACTGTGAATTAGCCTCTGTGTAAATTAGTATGGAGGTTTCTTGGAAAACTAACAATAGAATTTCCATACAACTCAGAGATCCTGTAACGTTTCTGAGTATCTGAAATAGTTTATATAAATGTACCAGAAATATTTGCACACCAAATTTTATTGAAGTACTATTCACAACAATTTAGTTATGGAACCAACCTGGCCGTCCAGAAACACAGAAATTGAAAAATATAACCAAGCTATGAAAATTTTGAAAAGCTTTACAACCACAAAGGAAACTCTGTGTCAGCTGTAAAAAATTAATCAAACAAACAAAACAAGAAACCCTGAATTTTATCGTTAGTTTCAAGAAAACAAAACGAAACACATTTTTCCCCTTATTTGTGGTTCCAAAATATTGTAGCTTATTTTAGTATTACTTTGGTTAACATCTTACTCAAAAGTAGCTTGAGGGATAAGAGTATTCTCTTAGGCATCTTGAGCCACATTCCACCACAAAAGATATTCAGGAGGTATCTGAAGTGAGAATCCAGTGGAATGTGGCTTACTGGCTTACTGGCTTGGTCTTCATTGCTTGTTCAGATTTCTTTCTTATGTAAACCAGGACCACCTGTGCAGAGGTAGAACCACCCAGAGTTGGCTGACCCTCCCATAGTAATCTTTAATGGGGAAAATCCCCACAGACTTGCCTATAGGCCAAATTATTAAAGGTATTTTCTTATTTGAGGTTTCTCCTTTCCAATTGGCCTAATCTGGTGTCAAATAAACAAAAAACAAAATCAAAAATGAAATGAGCAAACAAACAAACAAAAAGCAACCAGAGAACTAAACTTTATGTAGACAGATAAAATTATGTATGTGGATCTTGTTGATGTTTCAGTTGATAAGTCCTGTTGTGGGAACATAAGGTTCAGAGTCAAGTCCTTAGCATGCATGCAAAAATCAGACACAGTGGTTCTATTTTGCAACCATAGTGTTCAGGAACAGGGTAGGGGAAGGATACAGAAAGTCCTTTGAGTTTGTCAGACAACCTATCAGAATTGATGAACTTAGTAGAGACAATATCAAAGAAAGAAGGAAAGAGGGAAAGAAGAAAGAAGGGAGGGAGGGAAGAAAAAATTTAAAATGATGAGCAATGAAAGAAGACAAAAACCAGTAATCTACACAAGTACATACCAATCCATAAACACATGGACACACATGAGTATGTACAAAACACACCACATATATGTCATGAAAGTAATGGATCTACCTCGGGATACAAAGCAGACTAATGGGAGGAGGTGGAGGGAAACAGATGACTAGATACTTGAGTGTCAATTATTCTCAATATACAATGTTTGCTTGTATGAAAATGGACTTGCATATCATAGTACTATGTAAAAGAATATATAAGGAATTGTTTCAATTAGCAGAATATTAAAGAGAAGGAACTTAAAAAAAAGCAAGATTCACTTTTAGTTAAGATATATTTGCTTAAGTTAAAGGAATTCTGCAAGGAAGCTGTGGGGATTGGAAAAATGGCCCCCAAAAGGGATTGGCACTATTAGGAGGTGCAGCTTGTTGGAGTAGTTGTGATCTTGTAAAAGGAAGTGTGTTACTGTGGAGTGGGCTTTGAGGTCTCTTTTTCTCGAGCTTCCCTAAGTGTGACAGTGAGTCGAGTTGTTGCTGCATTCTGGTGAAGGGGTAGCACTCTTATCTCCAGTACTATGCTTTCCTTCATGTTCCCTGTCATGGTAATTGTGAAGTGAATCTCTGCAACTATAAGTGGTTTAAGAAATGTATGATCATGGTGTCTTTTCACAGCAATAAAGACCTAACTAAGACAGAAGTCAGCAGAAAAAAAATCAATAAAATATGCAAAATATCTACTAGAAAGTAGTAGATATATAGAATCTTAATGCACAAGATCAAGCTTCAAAAAAGTAAAATAACACAAATCCAACATTCCATGTACTTTTTTCTCCTGTAACCCACTTTTTGGCAAATTTGCTAATTTGAGACCTCTGGAAGACTCTAAGGAGCTAAATAGTGGTTCTGGGCATTAGATGAAACTGAAAAAAAAATAGATTAGAATTAAAGATTTGGCAGAGAAAAGGGCAGGTAGGAAAGTATTCCAAGCATTTAATTGGAAACCCTGAAGGGTATATCACAGATGTAAGACAAAACGGAAACACAAGAGTACTGATTCAAAATGTAGTTCCCAATAAGAAAATGTATCTAATAAAAAAAAAAAACCTAAATGTAAACTGATCCTTACTCTTGCTCTGCTATCTTGATTTCACTCAAAAGTAACTGGACTGGTGTCATTTTCCATCTGTGAAACCAAACTAGCTTGAGAGAAATAACCAATTAATCAAATCCTAGAACCTCTAGATTTTCTTAGGTACAATGTACTGCATTCTACATTAATAGTCAGTTACTCAGTGTTCTGTAATGTTTTTTTGTGGAGCTGTGAATGACTATCCATTCACTACATACAGGGGACTGATAATAGGCCACGAAACAGTTCTACCAAAGTCTAGCTTAGTGAACCAGTGAACTTGATGCAAATCCGTACAGGAGCACAGTTAAAGTGGTAGTTTCTGAAGCAAGAATGACACCCCAGAGAGCCCTGCACACCCCTAAAACAGCTTAGCTAATCATTCTTACCAGGTGAGTCTAAACACCTGAATAGCCTTGGTGTAGGGTCTTGTGAATATTACAAACGTCAGGAGTTTCTTTCCCATGATATCTGAATTCTGTTTACTATCTGTGTTTTATTAGCTTCCCTCTGATTTCTAGCAAGGAATTTTCTAGATGGGAGAAAAATTACAGTTCAATGTACAGATGAGAAGAACTAACACTAAGAAAGAGGGAGAAATGACTTAAATAAACTACTTTATTGTAAATTCAAATGGTCAATTTAAGATAGCTGACCAATGCATTTAAAATAATACAGGACAGATATTCTCTCACCAGGTAATTGAGAATTCAATTTTTTAATGAAATGGACAGTCTAAAACTTAAAATTGCTAAGCCCCATTAAGAACGAAATTAATGAGCTTAATAGTAGGTCATTTTCCCAGAGACCAAAAAATATTACTAAATAATAATTAACAGAAAGTATATATATAGTGAAACTCAAAGGGGAAATAAAATGGAAAATGATACCAGAAACATAGACCAACAATTATGGGATGTTTTAATAAAACCTATCAAGATGAGAAGAAATGAAGGGAAAAAGCAAAAAAAAAAGGAAAGAAAAAAGAAGAAATGTGCAATAAAATAAAATCAAAACTCTGAAAAATTGGAAAAAATGATTGGATAAACAAATAATGCCTTTATACACAGTGATTAAATAATAGGCATCAGGAAGAATATAACCAAGAACAAACTATGTAATGGCTTCCATACCTTACATTAGGAAGTATTGCAACAAAAATGAAATAAGAAGTCAATAAAAAAGAAAGGAGCAAAGGACAAACACATAATGTTAAAAGATGCAATTTCAAAATGGAATTCAGAATAAAACAAAAAATATTCTTCAAAATGAAACTGGGGCCTCTCAAAGAGAAGCAAAATGTTCTTAAGCACTAAGAAATATCTCTAGCCCTTAGATAACTGTTTTAGATGACTGTACTATAATTCCAAGAAGGTTTTATCCATCAATTGTTATTCTAGAGTTAGAAATATAATATTGACATTGTGCTAGCATTGCTGTCTAGTACACTGAGCATGAAGACTAAGGGTTTAATGACTGAACTACATTCGAGGGATGGTGGTGGTAGATATACTTGAATTAAATGACCTTACGAAAAATTTATCACTCATGGCAAAGGATATATGCCAATAAAAAGTTTTAAATATCTCATTTACAACTACCAGGAATGTCACTCCAGAAGGATTCAATGCCTGTAGCTGCCAAGGGCACCTCTACTTACATACTCACATGTTCACATACAGACATGAACACACAGAGTTTAAACGAAAATAGATCATACAAAAATCATAATCTTTACAAAGTAAATTTTAAATGAGATTCTTTTGATTTTGTGTTTATGTGTCTGTCTGTTGGTATGTTCATATATGAATGCTGATGTCTGTAAAAATTCAGAGGGAGGCACTGGATAACTTGGAGGTGGAGTTAGACGTGGTTGTGAGTCATCTGACATGAATACCGGGACCAAACTTGGATCCTCTTCACGAGCAGTTTGTATTCTTAACTGCTGTGATAACTAAAGATAAATATTAAGGAAAATAAACATTTTTCTTAACTGTGTGTTTAAAGTTATTATTTTATGTGTATGTTATTTCCCCCATATTTGTGTGTGTAACATATGCATGCTTTATTCCACAGTTCCAAGGGACTGGATGCCCACACATGACCACTGTGAGTATAAGACACACTAGTTGGTGACAGAAAGCAAATCAACATTCTCTGCAAGAGCATCAAATGCTCTTAATGGCTCAGCAGTCTCTCCATTCACTGACAATAGAAATTTATTTAAAATTTGACTTGAGAAGTTACTATTGTCATTATTATTATTATCATTTTAATAATACATAGGGCAAAATGTGTTACTTGTGATATAATTAATATCTCAATTAAAGAAAAGGAGATCAATATTTCTAATTTATTACATGTTTTTCAAAAAAATTTGACATATAACTACATATTTATGAGGTACATTATGGCATTTAAATATTGTATCTAATGCCTACTAATTAAATTAGAGTATTTAACATTCTCATCTCATAAGCATTTAGTTTGTTGGTGACTTTGAGATTCTTCTACTTATAAAGCATATAATAGATTACTACTTTTTATATTTTTATGTTTTAAAAAGAAAACAAACTATCTATTTTCTCTTTAAATACCAATCACAGCTCCTCACTCCTTCCCCTCCTCCAATTCCCTCTATCTTCAACCTCACCCTACCCCTATCCTTTCTTCAGAGAGGATAAAGCACATTGCTTTGAGGAAGGACCAAGGCCCTCCCTACTATATCTAGTATGAGCAAGGTATCTATCCAAAGAGAACAGGTTTCCAAAAATTCAGTACAAGCAGTATGGATAAATCCTGGTGCCACTTTCAGTGGCCCCTCAGACTGCCACAGTCATACAACTTGCATCCATTCAGAGAGTCTAGTTTGGGACTATGCTGCTTCCTTCCTGTCTGGCTACAGTTGATGAGCTCCATTACCTTAGGTAGACTGTTTCAGTGGGTGTCCCCATCATGGTCTTAAAGTCTTTGCTCATATTCTCACCACTCCCACTCTTCAACTGGACTTTGGGAGCTCAGCCCAGTGCTCTGCTGCAGGTCTCAGCCTCTGTTTCCATCAGTTGTTGGATGAATGTTCTACGGTGACAGTTAAGGTATTCATTAATCTGGCTACAGTGTAAGACCAGTTCGGGCATCCTCTCCATTATTGCTTAGGGTTATCTGGGGTCATCCTTGTGGATTCCTGGGAATTTCTCTAGTGCCAAGATTCTTGCTAGGCCCATAATGGCTGCCCAATCAAGGTATCACTCTCTTTGCTCTCCATCTCTGTCCTTCGCACATCTTGACTATCCTGTTCACTTAAGTTTTCCTCCTCTCCCTGTTCCTTCACCACTCTTCCCCCTCTGCCCTCACTCCTCCCCCTAAACCCATGCTCCCAATTTTGTCAAGAGATCTTGTATATTTCCCCTTCCCAGGTGGATCTATATATGTTTTTCTTAGGGTTCTCCTTGTTACTTACCTTCTTTAGGGTTGTGGATTATAGGCTGGTTTTCCTTTGCTTTATAGCTAGTATCCACTTATGAGTGAATACATAACATGTTCATCTTTCTGTATCCACATTACCTCACCAAGGATGATATTTTTTCTAGTTCCATCCATTTGCTTGCACATTTAAAGATTTTTTTTTCTGAGTAGTACTCCACTGTGTAAATGTACCACATTTTCTTTATCTATTCTTCAGTTAAGGCTCATCTAGGTTGCTTCCAGTTTCTGGCTATTACTAATAATGCTGCTATAAACATAGTTGAACAAATGTCCTTGTGATATGATTGAGTATCCTTTGTTTATATGCCCAAGATGGTATTGCTGGGTCCTGAGGTAGGTTGATTTCCTGAGAAACTGCCATACTGATTTCCAGGGTGGTTGTACAAGTTTGCATTCCTACCAGCAATGGAGGAATTCTTTCCCAAAGCAAAGGACCCAGTCAATAAGACAAAAAGGCAGCCTACTAAATGAGAAAAGATCTTCACCAACCCCACATCAGACAGAAGACTGATCCCCAAAATATATAAAGAATTTAAGAAATTCCAAATAATCCAATTAAAAAATGGGATACAGATTTAGACAAGAAAATTCTCAACAGAAGAATCTCAAGTGGCCTAAAGACACTTAAGGAAATGTTCAACGTCCTTAGCCATCAGGGAAATGCAAATCAAAAAGGAATCTAAGATAACATCTTATGTCTTATACCAGTCATAACGGCTAAGATCAAAAACTGCAGTTTCTTTGCTAAGAAGAAATTCGACAGGTGGGCCAACCATTCTACTCAGCAGATGAGTCCTAAAACTGAAATAGAGACCAGAGCAGACATTATCTATTGCAACTGGGGACGTTTTATATATATCCTCAAGTTATGTGATAATTAAAAAGATGATCTAGCAATATTTGAGAATTCTTGTTTATGTGGCTGCATTGAACCCACATCCTGGACAGACATGAGGACATTATGGTTAAAAAGAAATTATTGAATATAAATGTGCAGTTCAAAATGACTTTGACTCCTTTCAGGGATGAATAAATGTTTGTTTTGATTTTTTAAAAACAATTATTAAATTGATTGATGGGAAGTCAAATGGGTGTGAATAATGTGTTGTTTGCTTCACTCAGTGTCATAAACTACATAAATGGTTATTCCTGATGCTGCCAAATAAATGTGCAATGAAATGAGGGCAAGTAAATAAGAAATCTGAGTTACTGTAAGGAAAATAACAATGAAGAGACTTGCGAGGATTTAACAGTTTTCCAAGACCAAAATCTGTGGGTAGGGAGTAGAGTGTCATCTTTGATTTGATGCTAAAACAAATTGTCACCATGTACCCTAGCTATGTTAAATCAGCACGGTTAGTGTTAGTTAGCACAGAGATTTGGTTACATCATTTAAGTCTATGATCTTATTTAATCTTTGTAGAAGTCCTACTTCCAGATCATTATAATTTGCAATTATCTTTATTAAGATTCTACGAAGCTTCTGTAAAGCAAAGGACACTGTCACTAAGACACCACGGCAACCGACTGACTGGGAGAAGATCTTCACCAACCCCTCAACAGACAAAGGTCTGATCTCCAAAATATATAGAGAACTCAAGAAACTAGACTTTAAAATGCTAATTAACCCAATTAAAAAATGGGGCTCTGAACTGAACAGAGAATTCTCAACAGAAGAAGTTCAAATGGCCAAAAGACACTTAAGGTCATGCTCAACTTCCTTAGCGATCAGGGAAATGCAAATCAAAACAACTTTGAGATATCATCTTACACCTGTCAGAATGGCTAAAATCAAAAACACCAAGGATAGCCTTTGCTGGAGAGGCTGTGGAGGAAGGGGTACCCTCATCCATTGCTGGTGGGAATGCAATCTTGTGCAACCACTTTGGAAATCTGTGTTTCGGTTTCTCAGGAAATTCGGGATCAACCTACCCCTGGATCCAGCAATACCACTCTTGGGAATATACCCAAGAGATGCCCTATCATATGACAAAAGCATTTGTTCAACTATGTTCATAGCAGTAATATTTGTAATAGCCAGAACCTGGAAACAACCTAGATGCCCTTCAATGGAAGAATGGATGAAGATTTTGAAGAATTAAGTTGTTTCATCATGATTTGTACCTTGCTGTCAGCAACTGAAAAATTAAGATTTTTTTCAAATTTCAAACTAATTTTTATATGTTACAGTTTCAGTTTTATTGATGAAACACAAAGCTTCTGGGTCAAAAAAAGAAAGGGGTTTAATTATTTATTTTGCAGTAAATAAGACTTTATGTATCTGTGTGTTCCTTTGCCCTTAAACCCCACAGGGACACAATAGTGGCCCAGTTTGATGCCAAATATACAGTGGTGGTGTCACAAAAATAGGAAATCTAAACCTAAGAGACCTGATGTTTTATGATGAATGATAAAAGTAGGTGCCTAGCCTTGGCTCTGGAGAGAGACTTTGATTTTATTTTACTGACTATAGTTTACTTTATTTCAGTTTACTCCAGAGGGAGACAATCCCTCGGCATTCATGATAGTTCACTATATAGATATCACTAAAGGTCTATAATATAAGGAGAGTTGGTGCTCTTCAAAACATACAGAAAGAACCACTGGTGTCTCCTTCAAATCCTCAAAATTTACTTTTAATTTTCTTATCTTCTCCCCCTTTTAGTAATTTCATTAAAAGTATAGTATTCCATCACAAATGTTTTAGTCAGTTCTCAACAAAGAACTAGTGTTTTCCAAACATCTGACTAGGATGTTCTTGAAGACAATCTGAGAATATTGAGAAAGAATTTAAAACAATTCACAAACATAGCATTTGCTAAATAATAAAGAAGTCATCCATATTCTTGGGTTAAAGACATGAGATAACTTAAGTAAGAAAAAGAACTTTGTGAACTATAGCTCTGAAACTTAGGAGCTCACTTTTGTTGCCTTGATTTTCAGTGTTCTATCAGTTTCCCCAGGGAAATAACAATCATGGCTTAGTGTTTAAGTTACAGGATGTTTCCTTATTTTTTAAAAAAATATTCATTTAACTAGTATTTTAATTTATATTACTCCTGTTTCCAAATACAGAAAGAAAATAGAGATGGTTTTAATAGACATTGTTGCATATTAAGACCTAATGCTTGGGACTCAGAGAAGTTTAAGTGTGTTATATTCATCTGGTGTAGGAGTGCCTTCTGTTTGTGTGTTGCTTTCATCGGTTAATGAATAATGAAACTGCCTTGGCCTAGTTGATAGAGCAGAAATTAGGTAGATGGTGAAGACAGAACTGAATGCTGGGAGGAAGAAAGCAGAATCAGGGAGACACCATGGATCCTACACCTAAGACAGACACCAGTTAGAATCTTTTCTGGTAAGCCACTGCCATGTGGTAATATGTAAATTAATAGAAATGGGTTAAATTGAGATGTAATAATTAGCCTAAAGAAACTAGAGATAATCATCCAAGCAATGTTTTAATGAATACAGTTTCTGTGCGGTTATTTCAGGGATAAGCTAGCCATGTGGCCAGGAAAAACAAGCAGGCCCTTTCTTTACAACATTCATCCTTCATCAAACACACAACATTTAAAAAGAAAGAGAAAAAGAAAATTAGTTGATGTGGTAATTCCTCTTTAGCAATTCTAGAGAATTTTATTAAAGTAGTTAAACTTCCTCTTTAGAATTACTAAAAAGGCATTGCCTTGTCAATAGAAATGTAATATTTCATTCACATTTTTTGGTTTGTTGAGAGAATTCATTGTTTTAATGCTACTTTTCAATATTTTTGGTAAGGAACGTGATCACATTATTAGTAGCAATTTGCCAATAAGACCAGCTCTTTATTATTCAATCTTCATTTTACTTTTTTTTAAAAAAAAATCCTAATTCATTCTCTTCTCTTAACCATTAAGAGTTGTGATATTTCAATCTGATCCTTATAGAGTATATTTCTGGAAACTGTTGCAAGATGTCGTAGGTTTTTATTTACTGTTGTTTTGCTTTTATTTTATTGCTGCAAAAAGAGACCATGATTATGGAAACTCTTTAAGAAAAATATTTAGTTGTATGAGCTCATGTACAATTCAAAGGTTCAGTTCATTATCTTTATGGTGGGCAGCATGGAAGAGTCCTAATCTTGTAGTCAATAGAAAGTTGACTCCCAGTCACCCTGAAAGACGCTTGAGCAAAGAGACCTCAAGCCTACTCCCACAGTGACACCCTTCCTACAACCAGGCCATATGCACTCCAACAAAACCTCACCTTCTAATAGTGCCACTTCCTACAAGATTGTCGGAGCCAATTATATTCAAACTACCATGCAAGGTATGATTTTCAAAGCAGCAACATAGATATAAGCACATATAAATTTGCAAACTCAAGCACTACTGCAAATAAGTAACCTCATGACCTTGATGTATTTGTGTTTGAATATTGTAGGATTATCAAGCCAATATGAAGGAATCTGTACACTTCTCTATTATACACATGTGACTCAGAAATTCATTTAGTACCACCTTTCCAAGACTGAGTTTGGCTAATTAATAATTGATATGCTACTGTAAGGTAAAATTAATACTTCCTTCTAAATTGGTCAAATGAAAGAAGACATAAGGATCAAGCTCTGATTTAAGAATAAGAGTTAGTGATCATTATGGTGGAATCCATTAGGATGAAAGACCTGAGGAAATGTAACTAAAATGAAAACTTCTCTAGGAATAATTTTTATATCAGAAGTACATTTTGAAATAGTTATCTCATATCTATAGCCAGAAAATGGCACTGGATTTTTTGTTTGTTTGTTTTGTATGTACTTTGAATGTTAGCATTACAGCCATGTACCTGTATGACCCAACCATGACAAGATCAATAGAGGCCTGAGTCACAGTCCCTAAGGCAATATATGGTTACAAGAAAAACCACAAACTGAGATCAAATAGGAACTACCCAGGAACAGAACAGCCAAAAAAATTCCTAACGTTCCAACCATTGTAGATAGGATCACCTGCCAGCACACACTCATTGCTTTTTACCAGAACATCCCTAGACAAATATCAGCTAATCAGGGGTCCTGAACTTTCGAAATCCATCACCCCCACCTTTGCTACTATAAAAACCCAACTCTAACTGAGCTTGGGCCTCTTTGACCACTCCAGTACAATGGACATGTCCAGAGTCTGATTTTGCAAACTTGTGGAAGAATAAAGACTTTTTGCTTTTACAAACAGGACTTGTCTTCCAGTGAGTTTTGGGGGAAATCTGTGATCTGGGCATAACAGTAACATCATGACGTGTAGTGCTGACATTGGTATCCATAGCAAGCTTTCTGCCAACTGACTGCATATCCATCCCTTAGATCTTATGTATTTAAATTAAAATGTGAAAAGTTAATATAAAAGTATAAAAACATATCCCTAATATGTAAGTAATCATACATATTCAAGTGCTATGCATGTAAAAAAGTTGCCAAAATATTAATATCCCTAAATATTAGAGAATATTTTCATACCCTACTATTACTGTGAGGGCGATGGTCAGAGTGTTTTACACTTTATCATACCTCTTGAATTAGCTTTAAATGACAAAAATATGGAAGTTGAAGAGGAAAATGGGAGTAAATTTTAAGAAGTGATGAAGAAGAGAACTATTTCTTCTTTTCAAAAAAAAAAAAAAAATCTCAGATTCCACAGCCTTCAGGGGCCTTAAATCTTTAGAGTGAACCCTCAGGAGCTTTCTGAAGCTGTGAGATTTCTGAGTCTCTGGCTGAGAAGAAGATTTTTCTCCCCACAGGACAACTATTTAAATAGAATCAAACAATTTTCATCTTTGGTTCCTGGCTTTTAGTAAAGCATTTTCATTCTTTTACAAAGAATAAAAAGTACTCTGAACACAGCCGTTTGTTCTTTAACATGGGGATGAGAAGAAGAAGGGAGGTGCCCCATTCATTTCTTCTTCTCAAATCTTTAGTAACCCATACTTGATATCAAGTCAGTTATAGATTTGTTTGGGGCTGCATATTTTAAATAAGCAACTATATTTTTATGTTTTGCATACTAAGCATATTTCTTCCCTATATTCTAAACATATGTGTGCACATATGATGAATTAACATGAAAATAATATATCCATATATGTGTGTCTAGTGTCCAGATATATTAAGATACATTTTGAGATATTACCTAAAATGACATATTGTGACATAAACAAGGTATAGTAATATCAACAGATTAAAATAAATAGAAAAGGTCATTCTCTGAAATGATGTATACCCATGGATACAGATGGATGTACTTTGATTTGTGATACCATCCACTTGTTAAACATTACTTCCCATTTCCAGGATTAGTTTAGTCTGAGAAACAGGAAAAGATTACACTTATCCTCATATACAGAAACATAATGAAAGAAAAGAACATACGTCACTCACTTGCAAAAGAGCCACACCATTTCCCCAAATTCTTCTGTGAAAATGAGTACTTTTAACAAAGTGGAATTTGCTCAGTAGTTTTTGTGAAAAACACTTTTGTGGAGCACCATGTCCAGAAATCAGGTTATTGAAGGTAAATAATATTATATCTGACAATAATGCAAACCATTTCAGGTAATATAACATTATAGAGCCTAATTACCTTGGACTAAGAAGCTGCATGCACTTTCCCGAACAATAACGTCATGGGTTTTATTTTCAGTGCTAAGGCTTGAATCCAAAGTCTTTTGCATATTAGGGATACTGCCTAACACTCAGTTACATATCAGGGGAAAATGTGCAGCATTAATTACAGATATTCAAAAAAAGTCAGGGTCATTCAGGGGCCCCTTACGAGCCAATCCTTCACAGTCAGGAGACTAGGCAAGTACAGACGAGATCTTGGTATTCTTTACCCTACCAATGAGAGATCCAAAAGTCAGTCTATCCAGGGTTGAAGACCTGGAATTATAATGGCACTTTGGACAAAATGTTGAGGGACACTCTGCTTTCAAAACCCACTTCAAATGACATACTTCCTCCAAAAAGGCTGTACCTACTCTAACAAGGCCACATTACCTAATCACTCTCAAGTAGTGACATTCCTTGATGACTAAACATTCAAGCACATGAGCCTATGTGACTGTCCTTATTCAATCCACTACATTCTACTCCCTGGTTTCTATAGGTTCTTATCTATATCAAAATGGAAAAATTCATTTAGTTCAACTTTAAAAGTCCACTTAGTCTGTTGACAAAAATTTCTGTCCCACCAACAGTGCCTAAATAAAACCCTAAGACTTATATTAATTCTAAATCCTTGGCCAATGGCTTAGGCTTATTACTAATTAGCTCTTACAACTTAATTAATCTATTTTTATTATCTAAATTCTTTTTTTTTTTTTTAAGTTTTTCGAGACAGGGTTTCTCTGTGGTTTTGGAGCCTGTCCTGGAACTAGCTCTTGTAGACCAGGCTGGTCTCGAACTCACAAAGATCCGCCTGCCTCTGCCTCGCATTATTATCTAAATTCTACCACATGGCTCATGACTTGTTGCCTCATTTTATATGTGTCCTCTTTCCTCTATGTCTAGCTGGAAACTCCTGACTTTGCCCTTGTTATTCCCAGTGTTCTCAGTTTGACCTTCTCACCTAACCATATCCTGTTGAGCTATTGGTCAGTCATCATCTTTATTAAACCAATAGGAGTAATACATAGTCATAGCATACAAACAGATTATTCCACAGCAATAGCCTATCACATTCTTAACACTATTTAAAATTTAAAACTCAAAATCTCTTCTAAGACTCAAAGTGATCTCTTTACTGAAACCCACCATAAAATCTGTAGACCCATATTTCTGTATGGTGTGGCATCCAGGCGACAAAGCCATAGACCCCATCCAAGGGGGTCACGTAGCTATGCAGAGAAACTGTCTCTGCCTAACAAAGGTCAGGATATTTGGTGCTCCTTCCTTTGTAATTTGGAGGATGTCTTATAGAGATGCTAATTCAGGCCGACATGACAGCTAGCATGCTCAGCAGACAGGTACATGCAGATGTGACAAAAGGCCATTCACCTGGTAACCTAGGAGACAGTCTAATGTATTTTCCTGCTCAATTTATGTGATGGTATATTAGCTGTTTGGATAATAAACGATGGAGATCTTCAGGAGGAAGAAGCCTGAGATGCCCTTCTGTGATGACCGTGTAAGCTGTGTCTGATTGTTCCTCGCAACTCTGTACCAGTCCAGTTAGGGAAAAGAGTTATCTGTGTTGGAGCCACGTGGGCTCTAACAAAAATCAAAATAAAAAACCAGATCACATACTTCTAAACTAGAGGCACATAACGTGCATTCCAAAAGTGTGAAAAGGGAGCTTAGTGTTAAAATACTGGACCAAAACAAAATTGAAAACCCACAAGATTTTATTTCAAAAAATATCAGTATGTCAGGAATTGCTAACTGAAAGAATATGCTTATAAGTTGGAAGAACATATTCAAAACTCAATAAAAACTAAACTAATTTATGAGAAACACTACAAAGAAATTTCTTTAAAATTTAGTCAAAACAGTGGCATCTCTGACCACCTGAGTCTTGGCCCTGACTGCCCCTGGAGAGGTGAGTGTGTGCATTCATGGCTGTAGGGCCCAGCTCTCTAGGCCCTAGCCCCCAGAGGCACATCTCATGCCCTACCTCTACCTAGAAAAGCCTCAGAGACCTAGAAGCAGCCTCCCCACACCGGCAGCCAATCCCCACCACATCTCTTTCTACCTGAACCTTGGCCCTGGCTGACCCTGCAGAGTTTCCTTCAAAACATTTCTTGGCCAAATAGAGGCATTTCTTCTGTGTTTAAGACATTCAGAAACTTGTGAACCTCAGTCAGAACTGTCCCCTAAAAAGTCCTATTAAGAATGGACTAAAATACGTGTATAATATATATGCATGTACGACTCATACAGAGAGTAGTGTTCAAAATTTAACTTTTATATATGATGCCTTTTAAAATAGCATATAACACTTAAATTATATTTAAATATGCTTTTGATGTACATCTTTCTGTATATAATTTCCATTCTTTCTTAATTCCTTGCCTCTATAATTGTACACTTTTTATTTTTCTTGTTTTTTGTTAAGTATGTTTAATCAAGTGTCTAATTTTATTATCTTTTTTAAAACAATGAAAACAAACTATGCTTTAATTAAAAAACATAATAATTAAATGCAAACCAATCCAAGTTCCCATTCCTTCTCCTCCTCCTATGCCCTCCACATATACCCCAGCACCGACCCACCATCCACTCCTCAGAGAGGTTAAGGCAAATTTCTTAGAGGCCTGTTCAAGGCCTCCCTACTTTATCTAGGCTGAGCAAGGTATCCATTTAAAGAGAATTGGTTCCCAAAAAGCCAGTACAAACAGTAGAGGTAAATCTTGGCCTCATAGTCTGCCTCATCCATGGAAATATCAGCCACATTAAGAGGAACTAGTTTTGTCTTGTGTATATTCCTTCCCAGTCCAACTTGTGTTATTGGGTTCCCATCAGCTCAGGCACACTGTTTTGGTGGCTGTACCCATCATGGTCTTGACGTCTTTGCTTATATTCTCATTCCTCCTACTCTTCAGGTAAACACTGAGAACTCATCAAGTACTCCAGTACAGGTCTCTGCTTCTGTTTCCATCAGTTGATGGGTGAAGGTTCCATGGTGGTATTTAAGATATTCATCAGTCTGATTATAGGGCAAGGCCAGTTCAGGCCCCCTCTCTACTATTGGTTAGGGTCTTAGCTGGGGTCATTCTTGTGGATTCCTGAGAATTTCTCTAAAGTCAGGTTTCTTATTAACCCCATAATGGCTCCCTCAATCAATATATCTCTTTCCTTGATCTCATCTCTGTCCCTTCATCCAATTAGAATATCCCATTTCCTCAAGTTCACCTCAAACCTCCCATTATTCTCTTTTCTTCCCCTTCCACTCCCCCTTCTCCCCTCACTACCATATTCCCATTATGTCAGGCAATCTTGTCTATTTCCCCTACTCAAATGGATTTCGATATGTTTGTCATAGGGTTCACCTTATTACTTAGCTTCTCTAGGATCATGAACTGTAGGCTCAATATCCTTTGTTTATAGCTAGTGCCCACTTGATGAGTGTGTACATACCATATTCATTTTTTTGTGTCTAGGTTACCTCACTGAGGATAGTGCTTCTAGTTCTATCCATTTGTATGCAAAATTCAAGATGTCATCATTTTTTTTTTACCACTGAGTAATACTCTAATTTGTAAATATCCCACATTTTCTTTATCTATTCTTCAGTTGAGGGGCATATAAGTTGTGTCCAGATTAGTTGAAAAAAAATTATTTTAGTATGATTGAGCATCTTTTGTATATATGCCTAAGAATGGTATTGCTGGATCCTGAGGTAGATTGATTCCAATTTTTTGAGAAACCACCATACTGATTTCCAAAGTGGTTGTACAAGTTTGCATTCTCACCAGTAATGTATGTGTGTTCGCCTTACTCCATATCCTCTCCAGCATAAGATATCATTGGTGTTTTTGGTCTTAGCCATTCTGGCAGGTGTAAAATGGTATCTCAGAGTTGTTCTGATCTGCATTTCCCTGATTGCTAAGGGTGTTGACATTTCCTTAAGTGTCTTTAGGTCATTTGAGATTCTTCTATTGTGAATTCTCTGTTCAGATCTGTATTGCATTATTTAATTGGGTTATGTAGAATTTTGAGTTTTAATTTCTTGAGTTCTTAATATATTTTGAATATCAGTTCTCTGTCTGATGAGAGGTTGGTGAAGATATTTTCCCATTCAGTAGGCTGCCTTTTGTGTTATTTAATATTAAGAAGCTTACAGAATAAGTCTTCTTGACTTATTGAGAATCTTACGGAAGCATCTTGGTCTCAGGAGGTCCCATTTATTTATTATTGCTCTCAGTGTCTGTGCTACTGGAGTTATATTAAGAAGTGGTCTCCTGTGCCCATGAATTGAAGGCTAATTCCCACTTTCTCTTCTGTCATGTTCAGTGTGGTCAGACCTATATAGAGGTATTTAAACCATTTGGACTTGGTTTTGTGCATGGGGATAGATATGGATCTATGTTCATTCTTCTACAGGTTGACATCCAGTTATGCCAGCACCATTTGTTGAAGATGCTTTCTTTCTTCATCGTATAATTCTAGCTTTTTTGTCAAAAATTGAGTGTTCACAGGTGTGTGGATTAATATCTGGGTCTTCAATTCGATTCCATTGGTCAATGTCCTTGTTTTTATGCTAATACCAAGCTGTTTTTACTACTGTAGCTCTGTAACAGAACTTGATGTCAGGAATGGTAATGCCTCTGGAAGTTCCTTTATTGTATAGGATTGTTTTAGCTACCATAGGTTTTTGGTTTTTCCATATAAAGTTGATTATTGTTCATTCAAGGTCTATCAAAAATTATGTTGGAATTTTGATGGGGATTGCATTGAATCTATATATTGCTTTAGGTAGGATTGCCATTTTTACTATGTTGATCCTTCTTAACCAAGAGCATGAGAGATCTTTACATTTTCTGTTATCTTCTTCAATTCCTTTCCTCAAAGACAAACTTCTTGTTAAATAAATCTTTCACTTCCTTGGTTGGTGTTACCCCAAGATACTGTATGCTTTTTGTGGCTACTGTTAAAGGTGATGTTTCTCTGATTTCCCTCTCAGCTTCTTTATCCTTTGTGTATAGGAGGGCTACTGATTTTTTTTAGTTGATCTTGTATCCTGCAACGTTACTGAAGGTATTTATCAACTGCAAAAGTTCTCTGGTAGAGTTTTTGGGGTCACTTATGTACACTATCATATCATCTGCAAATAATGAAAATTTGATTTCTTTTCAAATTTGAATTCCCTTGATCTCTGTTTGTTATTTTATTTCGATAACCAGAACTTTAAGAATGATGGTGAAGAGATATGGAGAGACTGGACAGCCTTGATTTTTGTGTAATCTTTTTTTTTTTAATTTCTCCCCATTGAATTTGATGTTGGCTGTTGGCTTGCTGTATATTGCTTTTATATGTTTATATATGTTCCTTGTATCCCTGATGTCTCCAAGACCTTTATCATGAAAGGGTGCTGGATTTTGTTGAATGCTTTTTCAGCATCTAATGAGATGATCATATTATTTTTCAGTTTATTTATATGATGGATTACATTGATAGATCATCGTATCGTTGTATCATCCCTGCATTTCTCGGGTGAAGCCAAGTTGATCATAGTGGATGATTTCTTTTGAAGTGTTCTTGGGTTCAGTTTACCATTATTTTATTGAGTATATTTGCATCAATGTTCTTGAGTGAGATTGGTCTGTAACTCTCTTCCTTGGTTGAATCTTTGTGTGGTTTCAGTATCAGGGTAACTGAAACCTCATAAAAAGTTTTTAGCAATATTCTATCTGTTTCTTTTATGGGGAACACTTTGAGGAGTATAGGTATTAGCTCTTTTTGGATGTTCTGGTAGAATTCTGCACTGAAACTTTCTGGCCTGGATTTTTTTCTTTAGTTGAGAGGCTTTTAATGACAGCTTGTATTTCCATGCAGCTTTTAGGTCTATTTAAATTGTTACCTGGTCTTGATTTAATTTTGGTATATGGTATCTATCTAGAAATTTGTCCATTTCTTTCACATTTTCTAGTTTTGTGGAGTATAGGCTTTTGTAGTATGACCTAATGATTCTCTGAATTTCCACAGAGTCTATTTTTATATCCCCCTTTTTATTTCTGATTTTATTAATTTGGGTGCTCGCTCTGCCTTTTGATTAGTTTGGATAAGGGTTTGTTTGTCTTGTTGATTTTCTCAAAGAACCAGTTCTTTGTCTCATTGATTCTTTGTGTTGTTTTCTTTGTTTCTATTTTATTGATTTCAGCCCTCAATTTGATTATTTTCCGTCTTCTACTCCTCCTGGGTGCATCTGCTTTTTTTTGTTCTAGAACTCACAGGTGTGCTGTTACATCACTGGTGTGAACTTTCTCCACTTTCTTTATGTGAGCACTTAATGTTATGAAATTTCCTTTTAGCAGTGCCTTCATAGTGTCCCATATATTTGGGTACATTGTGACTTCATTATCATTGAATTCTCAGAAGTCTTTAATTCCTTTCTTTATTTCTTCCTTGACCCAGGAGTGGATCAATAGTTCACTGTTCAATTTCCATGAGTTGTAGGCTTTCTCAGAGTAGTGTTGTTGTTAATTCTATCTTTAAACCATGGTGATCTGATAAGATACAGGGAGTTACATCATTTTTTTTTTATCAGTGGAAGTTTGCCTTGTTACTAAGTATGTGTTCAATTTTAGAGAAGGTTCCATGAGGTGCTGAGAAGAAGGTATATTCTTTTGTATTGCTCGAGGAATGTCTGTTAAGTCCAGTTGTGTCAAGTCATCTATTTGTTCTCTTATTTCTCTGTTAAGTTTCTGTCTGGTTGACCAGTCCATTGGCAAGAGTGAAGTGTTGAAGTCTACTATTATTGTGTGTGGTTTGATATACAATTTAAACTTTAGTAATGTTTCTTTTACATATGTGGGTGCTCTTGTATTAAGGGCATAGATGTTCAGAATTGAGACTTCATCTTGATGAATTGTTCCTGTTATGAGTATAACGTGTCCTTCTCCATCTCTTCTGATTGATTTTAGTTTGAGATCTCTGGAGTAAATTGGGAGCATGGGGATCTTGGGAGAGGATTGAAGGGGAGGGGAGAGAAAGGGAAGGGAGCAGAGAAAAAAATGTAGAGCTCAATAAAAGTAAATAAAAGGAAAGTGTTTGAAAATGATAAAAAGAAATCTACTTTTTAAATATTAATATAGCTATACCTGCTTGTTTCTTAGACACATTTGATTGAAGAACCTTTTCCCAACCATTTACTCTGAGGAAACATCTGTCTTTGAGGTTGAGGTGTGTTTCTGTATACCGCAGAACCCTGGATCCTGTTTTCATATCCATTCTCTCAGCTTGTGTCTTTTTATAGGTGAATTGAATCCATTGGTATTAAGAGATACTAATGACCAGTGGTTGTTAAATCCCTGTTATTTTTCGATGGTAGTGGTTGTGTGTTTTCCTTCTTTGGGTTTTGCTGGTGGGAGTTATCTATTACCTTTGTTTTTGTGGGTGCAGTTAATTACATTTGGCTTGTGATTTCTTTCTAGTACTTTCTGTAGGACTGGGTTTGTGGATATGTATTGTTTAAATCTGGTTTTGTCATGGAATATCTTGCTTTCTCCATTGATGATTAAAATTTTTGCTGGGTATGGTAGTCTGCATTCGTGGTCTCTTAGTGTGTGTAGCATATCTGCCCAGGACCTTTTTACTTTCATGATTTCCATTGAGAAGTCAGGTGTAATTCTGATAGGTCTAGCTTTATATGTTATTTGCCCTTTTCCCTTTCATCTCTTAATATCTTCCTTTATTCTGTATGTTTTGCATTTTAATTATTATATGGCAAAGGGACTTTTTTTGATCCAGTCTATTTAGTGTTCTGTAGTCTTTTTGTACCTTCATGGGGATATCCTTTTTTAGGTTGGGAAAGTTTTCTTCTTTGATTTTGTTGAATATATTTCCTGTGCCTCTGAGCTGAAGTTTTTCTCCTTCTTCTATCCCTATTATTCTTAGATTTGTACTTTTCCCAGATTACCTAGATGATTTGTGTTATTTCTTGGACTTACTATTTTATTTGACCAGTGAATTGATTTCCTCTATAGTATCTTCAACAAATGAGAGTCTCTCTTCTATCTTTTGAATCATGTTGGTTATAATTGCCTCTGCAGTTCTTGTTCATTTACCAATATTTTCCCTATCCAGAATTTCCTTGATTTGTGCCTCTATTTCTTGAACTGCATGCTTCATGTTGATTATTTTTTCTAGATTTTTGGGGTTTCTTTGGGGGATTTATTATTTTCTTCCAAATTTTGTTTGTTTTTCCTCCATTTCTTTTTTTTTAATTTTAAAAATTATTTTATTTTATGTGTACATATGGCTGTTTTCCATGCATGTGTGTGCATACCACATATGTGCTTGGTGCTCTAAGAGGACAAAAGAAGGTGTTAGGTACTCTCGAACTGGAGTTGCATCATATGAGATCTGTTGCATGGTGTGATCCACGCAGCCTTCTTTGGCTGGGGTCCACCAACGTACTCTTCATCATGTAAACTTTTCCTCCATTTCTTTAAGGAAGTATTTCATTTCCTCTTTAAAGGTCTCCAGCATCTTCATAAAGTTACATTTAAAATCGTTTTCTTCTGCTTCTTCTTGGTTAGGATGATCAAGTCTTCCTATTGTATGATCACTGGGTTCTGGTATTACCATGTTGCTTTTTAGGTTGCTGGATAACTTCTTGCATTGGCACCTATCTCTTCCTTCAGTTGATGCCAGAAGTGTCTTTGCATCTTGGTCTAATCCTTGCAGTGGCTGTGTGAGTCTCTAGAAATTGTTCTTGGTCTGCTCTGTCTGTCAATGTCTGTGTCTCAGGGAACCACTGAGGTCTCTCGTAACCTACTCTCTTGGTCTTTTCTACTGATTCGCTCCCCTGGTCCACTATGCGCAGTCATAGCTTGTGCTTTAAAGTTCCTCTCTTGGTCTTTTCTCTTGGTTCTTTTAACAATAAACTCTCCTCTTGGTCCTCTCAGTATTGTAGCAAGCCATGTTTGAGCTTGCTGGGAGATAGGTGAGTTTTGGGGCAGGATGCGGCTGGCAGTTTTTGGGGGACGGTGGATGAGGGTGGGTACTGGGGAAGCCCACCAGCAGGAAACCCTCCTACTGGCTGGCTAGAGAAGCCAACACAGTTGGTGAAGGGGCCTGGGATTTTGTCCGACTGTGGAGGGCCTAGAGAGTGGGTTGTCCCATCACGTGGCTGGGCACTCATCTCTTAGTCCACTCTATATAGTAGAAAGCTGTGTTTCTGAGTTCTACCAAGGTTACAGAAGGATAGATGAGTTTGGTGATGGGATGCTGCTAGTAGCTAGCAGGGTCCGGTTGATGAGGGTGGGTGTTAGACCAGCCTACCTGCAGGAAACTCTCCTGATGACTGACTAGAGAAGCCAAGGAATTTGGGGTAGGGGTTGGGGTTTTGACACACTATGGAGGTCTTAGAGAGTGGAGTGTTCCACCATATGGCTGGTCATTCACTTCTTGGTCTGGTCTGTATTGTAGCAAGCTGTGTTTCAGAATTCCACTAAGGTTGAAGAAAGGTAGGCAAGTTTGGAAAAGGATGGGGCTAGTAGCTTCTAATTTTATTATTATTTATTAATTATATTATGACTTGTCTCTGCATGAATATAATGCACTTTAATTACTTTCATCCTCTCTATTACTCTTTTGTTCACCTCTCCCATTTCTTTTTTCTGTTTTACTTCTGTATCCCTTTTCCTTATGTTCTGTTTTATTTTCATCCTTGATTCTATGGATGGAAGAAATAGCATTAACATTTGTCTTTGGGAGAATGGCTTATTTTACAATAATGGTGATGTCCAGGTCCATCCTTTGCCCTACCAAGGAAATAATTTATATTTACAGACAATGAGGAAGGAAGCAAGAGAAAGTGCTAGAGCCACACACAATATAAGCTGTCACTTCAATTACACACAGGCAGAAACTTACTTTTAGATGAAAGATGTGCATAAGTGTTGTAGAATATTATTTTAAGGTGTTTTATATTTGTTTATGCAGTGGAACATTTGTTTTAATGATGCAGATATGTATTGCATTCTTTTATGTTACAATTGTTTACTCTGTGAAGCTGTAATACCTTTCCTGTCAAAAGCACCTGATTGTCTAATAAAGATCTTAATTGCCAATAGTGAGACAGGAGAAAGGATAGGCAAGGTTGACAGGCATAGAAAACAAATTGAAGGAGAAAAGACAGAAAGGAAAAGAGACAAGGGAGCAAGAAAAGAATGGGCTAGTCACCCATCCAGACATGGTGTAAGAATGAAAGTAAGATGACAGAAGTAAGAAGAGGAAAAATCCTGAAGGCAAAAAGTAGATGGGATAATAAAAGTTAAGAAAAGCTGATTAGAAACAAGCCAATCTAAGGTGGGGAATTTACAAGAAAAAATAGGACTCCATGTGTGATACTCATTCTCCAAAAGCCAAAATTGTAAAACAACAAACAATACATATGCTCACATGTAGCTGGATGATTATGCATTTGGGTATAAGATAAGATTTCCAATATTCATACCTATAATGTGAAACCAAAAACATCAGAAACCACTTCATTATAGAGAAATAATGTTAGTACCAATAGCAACATTACGTCATGAGATTGCTGTGAAAGAAACAAGACAATACTGATGCTTTCAATTAATTGTTTATACTTAGTATACACAATAAATGTTAGTTATTGTAACTCAGTGTAGAAGTTAACTCAATTAAGGAAATAACTCGGCTAGCTAAAAGATAAAACAATTACACTTTTGTTTATTATAAGGGAAAAACTCACAAAACAGGAATGAAAAGTCCAAGCTCAGCGGTGCTGTGTGTGTGTGTGTGTGTGTGTGTGTGTGTGTGTGAGAGAGAGAGAGAGAGAGACAGACAGAGAGAGAGAGAGACAGAGAGACAGAGAGAGAGAGAGAGAGCACCTGAGTTGCATGCCTTTTCTCTCCTGGTCATAGAAAAACCACACCCTAACTTGGGCTCACTTCTAAAAGATAATTGGTTAACAAGGCTTCTCTATCACCTCCCCCTTTTATCTAAGCAAGTGCGATCCAAACCCAACACAAAACTAAATGCAATAGGAACATGTATCAAGTATAAAATTACAAACAGCATAAACAATATTAAGCAAGGAATGTTTTAATAAATATTCTATTCCAAAGAGTCTAAGTCTTGCATTAAAAATAGGCTTGGCTGAATCATAAGGGGAAGGTAACTATGACTATCTACTCTTCAACACCATCTAAAGCCTGAGAGGGGAAATAATGCTTGAGTCGAGCAGTGTATGATGAAGACAATTGGCTAACTGAGCAATCACCCAAAGTCTCATTTGCAATGTTGAAGCAACCACTTTGGATAAGGCCTAATGTAACTGACAGACCATTCTTAGAGGCAGGGGATTTTTCAAAACTGTCTTACCCTGTCTTGGCTAGGTTTGGCAGTCCTTTTCCTTGTTTCCTGCTTTTCAAGTCTAAATATCATGTACTTAGTCAGTGGTTGAGACAAGGGTAGTTTCTTGAGGCAAGGCCAATTGTGCCAAGAAGAGAACAAACTCTGAGTGGAGTGTCTTCGGTGCATAACATTCTCTTGGGAATAGATTGGTGCTACCAGGAGCAATGATGTCTCATGTCCACAAAGCCCTAAGTTATTTCCATGATATGTTCTACAGATATTTGAAGTGGTTGAAGATTACCTATCTAGGCAGAAAATAATCTCTATGTATCTAAAGAACCTAATTAATCTGACTATATGTATAACAAACATGAACAAATATTGATCTATAATATTTAATACCTATATAACTTAAAGACTAAGACTTCATGGTAGAATATTAAATAATCTGCAAATAAATGTGCAGCAAATGAGGCCAACAACCTCAAAATGTAAACAATGTATAAGAATCTTGATCAGAGGTAAAAATAATATATAATGAAATATGAAAATATATCTTAAAATTTCTATCAATATGTTCTAAATATAGGTAGAAACATGCATGCATAAAATCTGACAGAATAAATTTTCATAGGTGTATAAATATTGTAAACAGAAATAAATATATAATTTGACCTTGTATCAATATACAAAATTTATACCAATGTAAATTATCCATAAATAATAGATCACAAGTATTCGCTCTATTACCCACTGTTATTATCCCTTTTCTATTTCTAAACCTATATAGTTTCCAACAAAACCCTCTAATCTACATAAGTAATAATCAACAACCCCTAAATGGTGTTTCCAACCTTGAGGACAAACTTTTTTGAGAAGAGAAGACATTTTTTTTCTAGAATTGCTTCCTGCTATCATGGGGGCAATCTTCTTTTTATGGGATCCTTCATAAGTAAAGTTTCAAGATTACTGTCTTGTATATTTGCAAACAATTTCTGAGCTGTTGATAGGGCTTTTTCCTATCAACCCTTATTTGGAGTTCTGGCCAGAACATCATGAGATGGTGCGCCATTACAACAGCTGTTTCCCCCACACCAGTCTTGCAGTAGCACTATCAGCATCATGATGTCATCTCAACCAGATAGAGTTGCTGCTGTGGGGCCCCATCTTCTTCCTGGAAACTTCCGATATTACTGCAGGAAAAGGATCTGTAGGAAATGCCATTGCTCATCATGGAAAACTTAAACATTATTTACATAGACATATATTCAATGAAGAATACAATATAGACAAAGTAGTTATGGAGAACGCAAAATTTTTTCTAGAGTTTTCATTCTGTCCCATACCAGATGGCTCCTTGAAATATACTGGTTGATTCAATTCAGAATTTTTTTCCATTATCCAATGTCTCTTTGGTTCCATTGTTCTTTTCTAATTAGTATTATGAAAAGTGAAGGTTAATAAAGCATTATGAAATCAATTTCTGGGGGTATTTTCCATCCTTTCTGTTTGCTTAGAATATCCTTTATAGTTCAATTTGACTTTTCTGCATGACCTGTAGGATTATTTGATATACCTGTAATATGCTTTATATTATAATAAGCAAAAACTGCTTCATTTTCTTAGATACATGTGCTGAACCATTGTTTGTCTTTATTTGTGCAGGAATACCTATAACTTCTAATAAATGTGTGATTACTGAGTCAGCCTTTTCTGAGCTCAAGGCAGTTGGCCATTGAAAATCTGAATAAGTGTCTATGATGTAGTGCACATATTTTAATTTTCTAAATTCCATAAAGTGAAAGACATCAATCTGCCAGTTAGCATTCCTTTGAGTACCCTTTGGGTTACTCCCTGCAGGCAATGGTGTTAGATTATAGAAAGAGCAAGTAGGATATATCTTTATAATCTCCTTAGCTTGTTGTCATGTAACTAAATTGTTAGATCGGGTGTTATCCCAACAGCTGGTCACAAACTGGAAATGTCTCCTAACAATCTTTGAAATTCATTAACAGTCTTCCACCAGTATCTCCTAATTTGTACCTTTTGTGTTCTAATTTTTTGTATACCTTTTCTGTAACCTAGTTAATTAACAGAATCTCCTCTTTGAATCTTTTCAGGAGCAATTTGTAATCCCTATTTAGGCAAAACTTTCATTACTTCTTCTTTCTAAATATTCTATTCTTTCTAAATATCTCCATTTGCATCAGATGACAAATGTCATCCATATAATAGTAGATTATAGACTTAGGAAATTACTTACATATTATTTCCAATGGCTAACTGCCAAAGTATTGGTACAGGGTAAGCCTATTGAGCATTCCTTGTATGAGAATGGTCCATTGATATCTCCTAGAAGGCTGAGTGGGATAACAGAGAAGGCAAAGGAATTACATATTGCAGAGGGCCCATAGGCTGAATAATCTTAGTGATAGCTCTAAGATCAATCACCATTCTCCATTTTCCAGACTCCTTTTTAGTGAAAAATATAGGAGAATTCCAAGGGCTGGTAGATTCTTCAATATGGTGAGCATCTAGTTGCTCTTGTACCATTTGTTGTAAAGTCTGCAGCTTTTCTTCTGTTAGAGGCCACTATTTAATACATATTTGTTTCTCAGTTAACTATTTCAAAGGCAGAACCATTAGTATCTATGAGGGTTTGTCAATTGCTTTGTGTTCTTGTACCATCTGAATGGATAGTTACCTTTGTCTATAATATCTTCTAATATTTTCCTAAGAAACATAAGTTTTTTGGGCTGTAGGATTGTTAATCTGAATATTCCATTGCTGCAATTTGTCATCACCCCACAAATTCACTGCAATATTGGCTACCTATGGCCTCAGCCTTTCTCTATGTCCTTCTGGCCCTATGCATTTGACCCATCTTATGTGTTGTTTCTCTTGAGATAGGGTTCCAATTCCTAGGAAATAAACATCTACCTCTTAAGGAGAACAATTTAGGTGCCAAGATTCTGGCGAAATGATACATTATCACCCATGTCTAGTAAGCCTTTAATAAAAATGCCATTTATACACATTCTTAACTTTGGTCTTTGATAATTCATAGAAGTCTGCCAGAATATATGTTTCCTATGTCCTACTGGAGTGTTCGATTCATTCTCCACATCTATTCCACCATCCATATCATCCAGACCAGTATGGTTTTTTACAGTAGGCACTGGATTTTTTTTTTAATTTTCTTGGTGAGACACATTCTCCACATTAACTGGGAATGATTGTAAACTCTTTGTCATGGGGGGCTGCAAAAGGCCCCAATGAGTTTCATGAAGGTAGTGAGTTGCCTTGTCTGTCTTTTGTTGACCTACATCCGTAAGTCCAATGTCTGTCTTTGCTATATCTCCAACATATACTTGAAGGCTGAGTTCTCCTCTTCTTGCCATTCCCAAAGGAGACATTATTCCTAGGAATTCCTTGTCTACAATCCTTTCTCAGATGCCCAATTCTACCACATTTAAAACATTTGATATTTTGACGTATCCTCATGCCATTAGAAATTACTTCTATCCAAGCTTCAGTACTATAGTCAAGTGTCTCAGTGTTCATTGTTTGCAAGATCTATTCATCCATTAGTGCTGATCTGACCTTTAAAGGCCCAAGGATAATTTTGCATTCTAAGTTTGCATTTTCAAAAGTCAAAGATTCAATTAGTATAAATCTAGCTTCTGAGTCTGTTACCCCTGTTTGTACAGCCTTAGTTATCTTTGTAAAAAGTCACTAAAGTGCTCTCTCTGAACCTGTTTAATGCTAATATGTGATTCAGTTCTCTTTCCTAGTTCCTGAATACTGTCCCAAGCATTTAAAGCTGCAGTGCTACATTGGAACAAGGGGTATCCATTGTAAATAGCCTGATCATTAGGAACACAATAAGTCCCTTGCCCATATTTGATCTTGGGAAATCTCAAGTCCTTTTACTTTTCACTGTTGCTCAAAAATTTTCACTTCTTCTCTTCAATAACACTTCCAAAGCAGCTGAGGTCCACTTTCTAGGACCATTGAGATCAATTGAATCCAATCTTTTGGCATTGTATTGTTACTTGAAGACCACATTTTGATCATTTCCCTAATGAAGGATGAATGTATTCCATAAAATACAATTGTTTATTTAATTTCTTTTAGATCAGTCATATGTATGATCTCCCATTTATATTCTTTGACTACCTTAGGGTATTTGGTGCCGGATACTCTTCCTGATGATATCATCAGAAAGGCAGGTAGAACTCTGGGGAAGCTATCCCAGAGTTTGGTATGTACTGATGAGGCTACATTTTGTCTTTGTACCTTCTGTCCCTGGTCATCAAATTCGAAAAATTCCTCAATTTTTTCACATCTTTTTATCACTGCCTTTTGTAAAGTCTGGATCTCCTGTCCAGTGTTCTGTTCTAAAGACCTCAGTGAGGATTCCAAAGTGTGAAATCTGTCCAGTAAACATAATGTCTCATCCTTGGACATAATTTTTATAGCATGTATAGTATCTTCCTCAACAGACATTCTCTCAGTCAATCTATCATAACCCTTTCACAGAGTCCAATTAGCATATTCAAAAGTATGAATTCTCTCCAACAGTGTCTAAGCACCCTCTGTCATTGACTGGGTTTTGTTTGTCAAATTGGTTGTATCCTTCTCCAGAGTCTAAATTTCCCTTTTAGTATGCCATTTCTAAAAGTGCTTCATTCTTGGCCCTATTATCAAATCATGTTTTTAAGGAGAAAATATGAAGGACAAAGCTAATTCCCAGAATAAAATAGAGGGATGTAGGAGGGAATTCATAGAAATGTTGCATAATATCATATATGGTATAAGTAAAAAAGCTATTGATTCCTGGAATGTTAAATTGTCCACAATTTTTCCCTCTTAAATTATAAATTTAATAATTTATATTTTAAATTATAAATCTTAACTGTGGTTGGGTTTGAGCTGGAGTAGGTGCAATAACCTTTACCTGTCACTAGGTGTTGCAGCACACTTGTAGCCATGTGGGTGGTTTTAATCTGGTTTTAGTGTTAAATGCTAAAAAAAAAAATGCTCAGATTAAAAAAATTATGCAGTGTATATCACAGACTGTGTGTTCCACGGTAGTCCTTGACTGGTCAACAGCCACATGAGTGCAAACAGTGCAAGAAAACAGGGAAGCCCATGTCCCACCTGAACTTCTGCGAGCACTGGAGAAACTGAACCCAGAAGGCAGGTGGCCAGGTACTCTGAGAAGTTTATTGAGAAAATATTAAGAACTGTAGCAAGGGACTAGTCGGGGCTGCTGCATGGGAATTCTATAGCCAAATGAACTTTGTGAAGACCTGAACCCCACGATTTTGGGCACCAACTGTAGAAGTTAACTCAATTTGGGAAAAAAAAAAAACAGCCTAGCTAAAAGATAATACAATTATATTTTTATTTATTATAAGGGGGGAAAGTCACAAAACAGGAATGAAAAGTCCAAGCTCAGTAGTCCTCAAGGGTATCACGTGGGGGGGGGACAAACCTGGGTCATGTTATGCTTTTCTCCTGGTCCCAGAAAACCATACTCTAACTTGATCCTTCCTCTTAAAGATAATTGGATAACAAGGCTTCCCCATCAACTTAGAGTGGAAGTTCTCACTTACAGTCATATTGCACAGCCTTCTACACACTACTGCCTTTATCCACAAAATTAGTAAGAACACAGACTTAATTTCTTCTGTTTAATCTAATGAGAAGATTCTGTTTTATTGTGGCTGTAATTATATGTGACTTTTGTTCTACACTATCTTATAGTGAAGTTAAATGAACTACCATAAAACTACTATTGCAATTTTATCGTTTTGATAAGTATTTTTCACACAATCACAGTTATTATCCTGATTACCAGTACTTATTTATCAGTACCACAGAAGAGTGTTTCGTAATCATTTTATTTTTCTACAAAATGGTCTTTAAACACAGATATTATTTCTCTTTTATAAAGCAAGAATATGAATCTTTTAAGAGTTAATGAATTGACAAAGGCCACGTAACTGGGAGTTGTGAAGAACACAACATGAATAGTGAAGGAACAAGAATGTAATTGAGAATAAAAAAAGGACAATGTGTTTAATGAGCATAATTTTAAAAGTCAGGGTTTTCTTGGTATTGTAGATCATGATGACAAACAAAAATCCAAACTTCTCTAAGACGAAGAACAATTTTTTGTTTCCTACTATCTTTTATAGAATGAACAATTTTCAACTGAACTGTACCAACTGAATTAATAAATTCATAGTTCTGTTTTAGTATTACATTGAGACAGTCAGCTCCAAGCAAGAAAAAATATTAGTTAAATATTTGCATATTGTGTATATTAGAATGCATACATGTGTACTTAAATGAAGAATAACCACTGAGTAAATGAGGAATACTCAGAACTGGGTGTGCTATGGTGAGAGGACAAGCCCATGTCTGAGTACACTAAATTCAGAACTCAGTGTATTGAGGTTAGAAGCTAATCATGTATATTTTTACATAATGGGAAAGTTGGCAGAGCATTGACAGTTATCACTGCCCTTCTATGCAAACATCAAGCAGTTGTCAGATGGGGGCCTGACATGGGTCAGTACTCACCACAGAAGGTGAGCTAGACATCTGTCTTTCCTAAAGACATATCATGTTCCGATGACCCATGACATACTGAGAATTTCAACAACAACGCTCAGTTAAAATTCTAGCTAAAACCTAGATTATCTTTATCCTGGTTAGCAGATTTTTTTTCTTTCTTTTGTATTTCAAATATTGATTTTACAAATGTCTGAAGTACCTCAAGTACATATATATATATATATATATATATATATATATATATATATATATATTTCCCTAAAGATATGATTGATAAAAACTACAAATATGACAAAAACAAAATAATTACACATAAAGAGTGATCATGTTGACAAAAGATAATTTTTCTCTCCAGATCTTAACATGAAACTTTTGAATGTTGTCTAAGTTTCAAATTAAAGAAACAGGATAAAATATTACCATAGGTTCATAAGATTATCATTTTATGATAATCTTAAATAATATTAAACTCTCACTTATTTGACCGAAAGCATTGGATCAAAGGTATTTGCTCTTGAACCCTTTATCATTAAGTAATTTTTAAATTTGCTCCCAAAGCTCCTAAAAGTAAAACTAAAAACAGAACCCAAAAGGGTGTTTAGATGCTGCTAGGACACATTGGATCACCATATTGTAAGAACAATACTCACAACAACTTACACAGATTTTGTTGTATATGGCTGCATTCAGATCATTTTTCACATATTATTTTTTTAACATCTGATTTTATAAATGAAGAAACTATAAAGAAATTAAATAACTAGTCAAGGTGAGTGACTGGGTAACAGTGGAAGTAATTTCTTCTTTTTCTCTGACTACAAAATTCATGGTAAACAGTGCTGTGGTTTTGATGAGAAATAGCCCCCATAGACTCAGCTGCTTGAATCCTTGGGCTATAATTGGATGAGTGTTTGGGAAAGATTAGGGATTGTGACCTTAGTGGATGAAGTGTGTCATGTGGAAAAGAAACAAAGAGACACACCTCATGGCCTTTTCTAAATATCCAATCACATCGTCACTTCAGGAAACACAGTATATAGAATCTATACTTAAAAAAATACAATTTGTTTGCTTGTGAAGAGGAAGGCAACAGAATGAAAGAGTTCAACATCAATATAGACATGTATCACATGTATAATTGAATCCTATCATTTTGAATAATAGCTAGGTAACAATAAAATAAATTTTTAAATTTTAGAAATTATAAAAAGGGTTTATAGGTTTGTGAATTAACCTCCTACATAAAAACAGGGCATGGTGATCAACGCAATGTGAAAATAACTTTATGAAGACATGCTTTCCATTAATTCTGCAGAGATATTACACCATCCCAAAGAGATAAACAAAATAATATTAAATCAAATAACACAATTTGGTCCTGGGTGTATTATTTCTGTTAAAATCGCTACTAAATATCTTGGAGAAAATATTTAAGCTTATTTTTGCTATTCCTTATTCATAGGATATTTAAAACAAACAAGCAAACTTGAAATATAAGTCATGATCAGAAGCTCTGATGCTCAGATTGTACGTTGATGCTAGAAAATATTTGCAAGTCTCAAGGATATGTTAACTCTGTATTATTAAACTATTTCTGTGAATCTCTATAATTTTTATTTTAACATTTTTGTATTTATTTTTAATGTTTATGATAAAAATTATTTTCATTGCTGCTGACAATTAAATGGTTCTAAAACTTTATTTTATTTAAATACATAGATATCAGAATACTGTCAGTACAAGATATAAAATTACATTATTTTATATTAATTATATATTAATATATATTAATTATTGATGATTATATATATTTCATTTTCAATAAGTGGAAGGTAAGCAGTGCAATGTGTAACTATGAATGAACTATTCTAAAGAATACAGAGTTTAGGCATCATAGACATCAAGGAGCTTCAGTGTTTCCTTACACTAACCACTTATGCATATGAATTCATTTCATTCAGATGCCACAGTATAAGAATAGCCTGTTAGATCTAATTCTAAACATCAATTGAGCAATGCAGTTACTTATGCAATGAATACCTTCTCTAAAATACTATTATGTTTTTTATTGAAAGTAGAAAATTAATATTGTTTAAACATAGTTTAAAGTATTTTCATTAAATGAAAATGAGTCAAATTCTTTTTCTGAAATGGCATTTATCATAACATATATTTATAACAATTAACATGTTGTGTTGCAATGCATCAATTGCGATGTAAATATTTACTATAATGTACTTTTCACATTATTATTATTTGAAAATATTCTAGGTTGCATGATCCTGTAGAAAACAAATGTGTTGGGCCTTCTTGCTCACTGTGGGAAGGCCCAGCAAATAAGAGATATCACTTCTGTAATTAGTTTATGTGACAAAGTGAATGGATTTTAGAGATATAATTAAGGCTTTTAGAGAGCAGACTTTAATCAAAAGAAAGATCCTGTTAGATGTCCTCTCCTAATCTGATAAGCTCACTTAAAAGAGCCAGAAGTCAAATAAAGAAGTGAATTGAAATGGCTGAGTCACTTTCTCCTTGGTTGAAGAGAAGTAAGCTGCCTAATTGTACAGACAGGAAACTGTAACCCTAGGCAAGCAGAAGCAACTTGGAAGAAGAAAGTTTAGATGAAAAGAGCCTCTTCCTTAAGAAGAGGTCACACCCTTGGAAGAAAATTGGATTTCAAACTAGAATGCTCATAAGCAGAACTGGGGAGCTTAAACTCAGCCTTTCAACTGTGAGCTAATGTGTTCACACTGATCTTAACTGTTTTCTTGTCATTTGTTATACAGCAATGGAAAATTAACAGTGGCATGCACTGCAGTTCTACTGGCCAGAGGATTTTGCTTAGCACCCTTTGTATTACAGTAAGAAGTATCTGTAATGAAGCAATCTGAATGCCTAGACAGTCATTCAGACATAAATGACAAGTCTTTTAACGTCCTGACATTGCCTATCTTCTCTAGATGTATTAAATAGTAAAATTAAATAAGTTTTTAAGAAGAGCAGGATAAAAATAGTAGCTGACATAAAAGCAGAGGTAGTTGGTTGAGGAGATTACTCAGTGGGCAGAGGTATTTGTCTTATAAATGGGAGTGAGGTCTAGAGTTTGAAAGCCCAACATCCATTTTTTAAAAAGGAAACAAAAATAGAAAAAATGTAAAGCATGGCCCTGGCAATTCTGAAGTATGCACGTGCTATCTGTTTATATTGAGTTTGATGGTCTGAGTTGATGAGGATGACTGATCAAGTTTCTTTCTCAAAACAATATTGGGCCTGACATTGAAGTTTAGTGAGTGAAGGTGCCTGGGTCTGAGATGGACAACTGGAGCCAGATCCCTGCTACTTACACAGTGCAAACAGAGATCCAGCTCCTACAAGTTGTCCCCTTTCTTCTTCTTCTTCTTCTTCTTCTTCTTCTTCTTCTTCTTCTTCTTCTTCTTCTTCCTCTCTCTCTCTCTCTCTCTCTCTCTCTCTCTCTCTCTCTCTCACACACACACACACACACACACACATACACACACCCCACACCATCCCCACACGAACTGGGGGGGTAATTAAAAGTGATTTTTTTTTAAATTCAAACGGGCATGTTAGGAGGTAGAGTCACTGTTCCAAAATCAAGCTAACTATCTACCTTATTATAAATTGGAGTTCAATGTCCAGGTAAAAAACCCTGCCATATTACATGAGATAAGGAGATATAAAAAAAGACATGACACATCAACCTTTGGAATCCATACACATGCACATATATACCTATGCATTTCCCCCCATTCACGTGCTAACACATGAATACAAACGAACCAAGAACAAGTCATGGGAAGTCTATAACTGACAAATCAATACTTCAAGTCACATTCTAACTTTTGTCTTTAAATACTGAGCATCAGTTTTACTTCATTTCCAAATTCCTCAACCTAGGCAATATATCATTAAATACATTGATTTAAAAACTCTCAGTTAAACTATGCCAACCAACTTTTATGTCCTTATGGGGCTGATGATATACAGGGGACAAGCTGTGTGTATGATCTGTATGACTTATAAGCTGTGCTGGGAAAACATATTCATCTTTCAGAATTTCTAATCACTACAATATTTCTGACTGACTCACAGTTGGGGATTATTTTATGTGTGATGTTTTTGATGTTCAAGCTAACTTTTAAGGTACCTTTGAATTAGGCAGCAATATGTATTTCTAGATTCTTTTGTAAGTTAAAGTTGTTAAGTCAAATATTATTTCTCTGTTGAGTTCTCATAAGTGTAGTTCTAAAGGATGAAAATGGACACAGAATAATTCTACACCATGGAAATTACAAGCACAGTTCTGAAATCTCCATAATCTTAGTATGAATAAAATATGAATACATTTTAAAAATAATCTCAGGCAAATCTAAGATTTAATTGGAAAATCTGTTTTAAAGTCATAGTAAATTATCCAAAGTGAAAATGAAACTTAAATTAAAAAAAGTAAATTTAATTTAGATAAGAATAAATGTCTGTCAAATTATTTTTACCTATGAGGATAAGTACTTTTGGACATCATCATAAGTGACCAGCCTTTGGTACCTTCCTTTAATTCAAGAACTGGCCAGGTTACTTTACAATGCTTATATCCTTCCCCAGTGGCAACACCAGGAGCTCCACTAAGATAGATACTACATATGTTCTCTTGAAAGAGAGTGACTAATAGCAAAGAAATTCTTAATACAATGATTATCTTACCAAAAAGTGGAAATAAGAGAGGAAAAATAAAGGGCTAATGAAGAAATATTTTCATATTTAGATGAGAAGATGAGACATGGAAAGAAAGAAAGAAAGAAAGAAAGAAAAGCATAGAGAAAGTAAGGAAAGAATGGGGGAAGGAAGAGAGGAAGGAAGGAGGACAAGTCATTAGAAGTCTTTGGTATAATCCATTTTTCTGCAGAATAGAATAATACCCACCCTTTAATAATTGCTAAGCTTTTCAAAATAAGGATAATCTATATTTGATCAATCTACACAATACGAAATTCAAAAAAATATATTCATGAGGTTGTGTCATATACTTCTGTTATGTGAACAATTCAAATTGCAAGGTATTCTTGTTCTGTTGTGTAAGAACAACAAAACTGTCTCGGTGTTCTGGTGTTCTGGGTGCCAGGAAAACTGGAGCTTTAAGGAAGAATTCCTCCTCAATGTATTGCTTATGTAGTGAGACAAATCCTATTTGTGGGGGCTTCACTTTCATGATTTGAATGTTCCCCAAAATCAAGATTCTTAATTTAATCACAATTTAAAGTAGGATGTCATCACAGAAATTTATTTTTAGTGGAGTCAAAACATTCATTCCATAGCACATAATCACATAAGCAACCAGTTCTTAGATGGGTGGTACCTAAGAAAATATTTTGTTCTGAATTAAAATTTACCAACAGAGAATGGGATGACTGCATTTGAAAAGATTCTTAAATTTTCCTATTTACAGAGCTTATAAAAGGAAACACCAGCATCAGTCAGAAGGTATGTTGATAGAGAGGCCAATGTGATCAAAAGATTGCATTGTGGATTCCATGCTTTGTGGAGAGAATGGACTCCATGAATGTGGAGAGAATGGGTAATATCCAGGAACCAAGTTTCAGATAACTAATTTAAGTAATTTGGTAGACTATGGACACGAACTTTTGATACCTGGTGTTGGTACCTTCTGAGCAGGGTATATTGTGAAAATCTGCAGAATAACTGCACATTCGAACTCCAGACTAGTGTGCATGCATATGAAAGTTATGTTTGCAGCCATATTCTTTGGTAAATTGACTAATTTGGGGGAACAGTCTTTACAGCCTATGCAAGGAGTCAAGTTGTTAAACATACTGTGTAGAAACTAGAAACATGGTTATTAACATATGTTTACTACAGATAAAATAGTTTTCTTTATAATGTCGGAAGCATAAAGAGCCATTTTCTGCCATGGATAATCTTCTTACAGTTTTGTACATACATACATATAAACAGACAGATATGCATACTTACACACACACACACACACACACAAACACACACATATGCAGAGTTATAGCTACTTTATTTCAACCTATAATTAAAACAGACTTGTGAAACTGGAGAACATATCCTTTAACATAAGAATAAAATAAAAATTATCACATGAAAAGAAAGTAGAAGTTGCTTTCATGTTACCACTCTTGAAATTCATCATATAAAACACCCAAATAGGGTACACAGCTAATGTTTTGTATTGTGTATTTTATTATTTGGGAAGAAAATAGAAAGGAATGGCTGGGGAATATGTATTACTATTGCAGAGGACCTGGGTTCACTTTCAAGGATCATGTTGCTTGGTTCATAGCTATCTAAAACTATTGTTCCAGGTTATTTTATGACCCAAACAGGGACTTGCACGTGCATATCCTTAAACACACACACACACACACACACACACACACACACGAGATAAGAGGAGGAGAGAGAGTTAGAGATAGGTGAGTTTAAGAAAGGGTTGGGGAGAGATGGAGAGATAGAGATAGATAGAGACAAACAGAGAATAAATCTTTAAAGAAAAAAAGCTTTGTTAGTACAAATGATTTTGTCTAAAAGCTCATCTTGAAACATTTTTGACATCTACTCATTTGATACTAAGATGCCCTTCCAAAATTCATTACTTTTAAATAATTGTCACAATGGACAAAATTGTATCATTTATTAAGATATCTGTCCAAACCACAATAATTGCTGAATTTACAAATCATTGCTCTTTATAAACTCTACCTAAAATTTAGTCTGACAGATACTAACCTTATTCTGTTTTTGTTTGCTTGCTTATCTAATTTTATTTTGGTTTTGTTTTTCACAGTCTAAGTTATAATAATTTTTTAGGACTCAGTTCTGGTTAACTTTCACTGGAACCTTTTTAAGTCCAGAATTCATCAGATTCCACATTGTAGTTTCAAGATTCTGTTTTTTTTTCTACCGCAAAAGTTGTCTAATGAGGTGTAAAACTAGATATTTCTGGATCGTAACAGTTTACCAAGTTTTTATCTGTGTCTGTCTGAGTATCTCTCCTTTCTTCATTCACTCACTACCCAGTCAGGTCATGTCTCAACCATGTTGGGTACAGCAATTAGCAAGCACTTGATTGATTCATGCTAATTATTAATCTTTCTTCATTTCTTCCTGACACCTCAAAAGTCTTGGGGAACGTATACAAGTACCCAGAGTAGTTCACCCATAAGTGGGAAAGCTGTAATTACCATGCATGTCTTTGACACTCTGCAGAGCAAAGCATAGACTGCTTGAAATCAGACATTTAGTTTGTGTGTGTTCCCAGTGGTTACATTCATGAGGTTCTGCTATTTTTCTTCATCCCATTTATGGCCATACCATAAATATATCATAACTACAAATATCACATAATGTAACTCTTTGATTCTGTTTTCAGAGTCCTTTTGCTTGAAGGTTTATAAATTTAGTCAATTCCCCTGCAAATTTAATGATTTAATTTTTCTTCAGAGCTGAATAATATTCTATTTTTACATATACCAAATTTAATTATCATTATCAGTTCATCTGTAAATGGACTTCTAGGTAGGATCCATTTTCTTGCTATGGTAAATAAAGCAACAATAAACATGGTCGTGTATATATTTCAAATTGAAATAGAAAGTTTTCTGAAATTGGAATAATGCAGCTGTTTCTTTTCTCTTTTGCAGTCTATAAGTTATTAAATGTGTAACTGACAATGAGAGTGTGGAAAGCCTAAAATTCACAGCTTCCAAGTGATTACTCCACCTGTAGAAAACCTCGCTGCGATGCATAGAGAGGGTGTGGGACCAAACAAGTGCATGTTTGAGTGGATAGGTTACTAGCTGTCTGATGTCTTTACTTGAGTTCATTACAATAAAATTATTTTTAACTATGAAAAAAGGATGAAGTAACTGATGGAAACAGATGCAGAGATTCACAGCCAAACATTAGGCAAAGCTCAGGGAATCCTGAGGAAGAAGAGGAAAGGCTTGTAGGAGACAGAAGTATCAAGGACACTACAAGAAAATTCACAAGGTCTACTAACCTGAACTCACAGGGGCTCAGAGAGACTGAACAGATAATCAAGGAGTCTGCATGGGACTGACCTAGGCCCTCTGCATATGTTACAGTTGTGTAGCTTGGTATTCTGGACAGTGGGAGCAGGGTTGTCTGTAAGTCTTTTGCCTGCTTTGGGGACCCTATTTATCCTACTGGATTGCCTCATCAAGACTTAATAGGTGCCTAGTCTTATTGTAACTTGATTTGCCAAATTTGGTTAATATCCTTGGGAGGCTTGCCTTTTCCTGAAGAGAAATGAGTAGCGGATGGAGGGAGGACGGCAGGGGATGTACTAGGAGGAGAAGAGGGAGGGGAAACTGTGGTCTAGAGGTAATATATGAACAAAACTAAAGTTCTTATAAAAAGATGAAAATTTCTTGATAACAGATGTTTTTATTGTCATTTATTTTATTAATATATATTTTTAAATTATTTCCATTTTACAGTGTTTACAGAAAGGCAAATTCCTTCAGAGTTCCATCCTCTTGGGTACTGTAATAAGCATTATGAAGTTGAAGGCTTGATTTTCTTAGCAAGTCATGTAGTTGATTCAAATTTGCTACAGGGAATTGAAGAACAGTTAAGAGAGGTGGGTTCGAGGCTAATAGAAGCTCTGTAACTCACAATTTAAAATAATGGCTTTTAATTTTCCCATAAATAGTGTACAATGGCATAATCGGACCATCATGATTCATTCTTTGCTTCTCCTACTGGCAAATCTCATTTTGTTTGACTCAATTGTTCCCTATGCATCTTGGAAAGCAAAACAAAGGATTCAAATGCTTTTTATAACTTTACCTTAAAGTCTTGTTTCCATCAGGGTATGCTTTAACCCAGAGAGCTAATCAGTCCACCCACCACTTGTAGTGCCACAGAAGAAAGACTTACAACCACCTCTGAGCAATGCAGGCCATTAATGCATTTCCTCCCATGTTAATAGCTAGACATGATGCTGCCACTCTACTCACGACCATAATTCTAGTATTAACAAAAATGTGTTACTATAATTCTACTATTAACAAAAATGTTTTAAATAATGATCTTATTTACCAGTCCATTCAAATATTGAAAAATAAGAGAAACATGCCCCAGGCAATACTGAAGCATACATGGGCAGCCCATTTATATTGGGTTTCATGGTCTGAGTAGATGAGGATGACAGAACAGGTCTTTTCCTCAAGAATCCTGCAACCTTATTGGTTAGTTTTCTATCAGCTTGGGAACACTGGACATCTTTAATTAAACCTCCTCAACTAGTTAATAAAAATAATGTCAAATTCAAATTTATGCAATGAAATCTCATGACCTTTCAAATGTAAATATTGTAGAATATTGTTTTAAGATGTGTTACATTCATTTATGCTGTGGAATATTTGTTTAATGATGTAAAGATGTATTACATTCTTTTATGTTTAATTTGTTTAATTCTGTAAAACTATGTTACTCTGTCTTTCAAAAGTACTTGATTGGGCTAATAAAGAACTGAACAGCAAGTAGCTAGGCAGGAGAGGGATAGGTGGAGTTGCCAGGCAGAGAGAATAAATAGGAGGAGAAATCTAGGATTGAGGGAGAAGAGCAAAGTGGGAGGAGCAAGAAAAGGAGAAAGAAAGAAAGAAAGAAAGAAAGAAAGAAAGACACCTGTGTCCATGCATCCCAGCCATGGAGTAAGAAAGAAGGAACGATAGAGACCAAAGAAAGGTAAAAATTTCAGAGGCAAAATGTAGTTAAAGAGAGATGGGATAATTTAAATTAGAAAATCTATCTTTAAAAATGCTAAGGAAAGACCAGTCATTTAGATGTAAAAATAAAATCATGTATTCATTTGGGTGCAATGGCAAGCCTAGAAAAGTTAAAAAATATCAAATACATTTGGCATAACAACATAAGGCTTGAATTACCAAGTAGGACCTGAAAAAACTGAAAATAAAGACAGGACTACTTTAAGAGACACTGTTGTTCAGCAGCAGCACTAAGTTTAAAATGCCTGCAACAGTGAATGGCACCTGCATCCTAGAGCTGGGAGGCTGAAAGTAGTCACATACCTCAGACCTCAGGAGAAAGCAAAGCCAGATAATAAGGCCATGGTGGAGGTCCCAGCCACTCTACTTAGTAGTATTTTGCTCATGCACACAAAAGAGATGAGAGATAAGCAGTAAAAGAGATTCAGACAAGAAGAAAAACTCTAAAGAAGTTATAGTGTGCTTAAAATATGTGTAGGCTTAAGAAAGGAAAGAGAAAGAATATAAATATCCATGCAAAAGAGTAACTAGTTTAAAATAATAAAATAAAATCTTCAAAGAGAAAAAAATAATAAAAAAAGAAAAAGCCACATAATGAAAAAAATATATAGGGAATTAGGATTCTATGTAGTATTGTGCTGATTTTGGATTTTTTGATTGCTGATAAGCAAATGATAGCTGCTAAGACACGTGGGACTAAACAAGGGACCTTTGAAATAAACTGCCTAATATACCTTAGGAATGTCTTAACTTTAAAATGGAAATCAAAAAATGTATTTGTTAAATAGAAGTCAAGAATGCTTTGGGGAAGAGATTATGCTTTTGTTTCCATAGAAAACAAGATACTGTGGATTCCTCCCAGATGAATATGGATCATGTTTAATCTTGGTAGACCTCCTAAATCTAAAACGTGATATATAACAACAATGATTACAGCTGGTCTTCCTATGATTTGGTATTATCTCAATTTTAGTGGTCAGGGACCGCTAAAGATGCCTTTGGCCACAGACAACAGGAAACAGTCTAGAAAAGATGATGCCCATATTCCCAAGAGATGGTGAAAGTGGTTGTTGGTTGTATGGTAACTTATGAATGTTTGTTATCATTTAGGGGAATATAGGAATATAGGATAAAAAATTCTTAATCTCAGGTATTTTGCATTGGCATTAATTTTGGTACAGTGTAGAAATATAACATTATTTTTGTTATGCTGAATATATGTTTCTATTCTTATTTGGAGTTTTGGCTTAAGCAGCTCATTTTAAAATGTAATATATAATTAAGAAATAAGGCTAGTAGGTAATCTATAATAATCAATTGTAGTAGCATAAATATCTTTTAAAGGTTGAATAGATATATTTTAGACAGATACATGATTTTTCAAGCAGTTTAAGGACCTACAGGATATGACATTTAAGATGCTTAATAACATAAAGATTATCATGGCAATGAGCTATATCTGTACCTGGTGGTAAGAATTTGCTTCATAAGAGGATGATGGGCATCAAAAATATTATATATGGAGTTTTTCTTTAGTTTTAGAGTCCTTTTTAATGTGGCAAGGCTAACCATTTGGGCAAGAATCTTTTTTTGGCTTGGCTACAGACGGTTTACTCTACAGACTAAACAAGCAGGACACAGGTAAAAGACTGTTGAATTTTGCCAAGACAAGGCAGGACAGATCTTCAAGATTCCTGCTTCACAGAAAAGTCTGCCAGATAATCTGTAGGACACAAGGAAAAGCAACTGATGAACTTTAACAATACAAGATTGGACAGTCATTCAAAAATCCTGCTTCACTGAAAATTCTTCCAAATATTCTGTGCTTGTAGGCTAAAAATGGATACTTCAAGATTGCCAGAGGAACTTTGGCTGACTATCCAGATAGTCAGATGTCTCTGTTCTTAGGTGATTTAACATCCTCCTGGGCCCTTTGAGGGAATTAAATCCTAAATAGAATTACTGTTTTCATTAGTTATAATAGAAAGTAATTTAGGTATAAAACGTTGGAAACATTTAGATAAGATAGATAATGGAGTATTTTCTCTTGATTTGCTAACTACAAATGGACTAATTATTGTAAGTGTAATTTTTAATTGATAACTATTTTTCCGTATATAGTTTCATTATGTTAAAGTTAAAATATTTCATTTTTATTTAAATAAAAGAGAGAAACTTTGTGAAATCTGATTTTAAAATGTGTTATATTCATTTATGCTGTAAGATATTTGTTTAATGATGCAAAGATGTGCTGCATTCTTTTACGTTACATTTGTTCAACTCTGTAAAACTGTTTTACTCTGCTTGTCTAAAATATCTGATTGGTCTAATGAAGTACTGAACAACTAGTAGTTAGGCAGTAGATGGATAGGCAGGGCTGTCAGGTAGAGAAAATATATAGGAAAGAAATATAGGACTGAGAGTAAAAAGCAAAGAGGTCAGAGAAAGAAAAGGAGGAGAGGAGGATGCCAGGGTTAGACATGCAGTCACTCAGCCAGTCATGGAATGAGAAGGGAAGAAAGATGCATAGAATAAAGAAAATGAAAATAGCAGAGGTGATAAAGAGAAATTGGATGATTTAAGCTAGAATAGCTATCCAGAAACAGACCAAGCTAAGGCTGGTCATGCATAAGTAAGAATAAGTCTCCATATATTTGGTGCTGGGTTAAAGGCCCCCAAAGAGTCAAAAAGAAAATAAAAGAAAAGGAAAGAAAAAAAAAGAAAAGAAAAGAAAAGAAAAGAAAAGAAAAGAAAAGAAAAAACCCACTGTATTTAAATCTGAAGCAGATTAGGTATCAGGTCTTAATAGATCTGATTTCAGCTGAAGATTATTTTTGTATTTTGTTTCACAGGGTGCTGACTGAGGCAAGAAATCGAGAGAAGGAGAAAGACAAAGAAAGAGACAGAGGGAAAGACAGAAGGAGAGGGATAGACAGAGACAATGAGAAAGGGAGAGAGGTATGGAGAAGAGAGACAAAGAGAGAGGGGGGAGAGAGTGAGAAGAGGGGGGAAAGAGAGAAACAGAGGGAGAGAAACAGAGAGAGACAGTGAGAGATGGAGAGAGAGAGAGAGAGAGAGAGAGAGAGAGAGAGAGAGATCTATTCTCTTCTTGCTTTTTCAAGAAAATAAACTTTATCAGTAGGGCACCACCCTCACCTCATGACTGATCAAAACGTACTCACTTCCTTAAGTCCCTTCATGTAGACACTAAAACATATTGAGGAGTTTCTGTCGTCAACAGCTGAGTGAAGAGGTGCACATATGTCAGTTTCAGAATGTATTGTATCTATGAGATGGAAAGGCTGCGAGTGTGGAGTATGGTTTTGTACAAAAATATAAAATTCTTCTTTGTTCAGTAATGTGGAGGTAACATGAAGACAGCCAAGATAAAATACTTAAGCTATGGATATTGAAATATATCAAATATCAAACTTCTTCACTCCAGCTCTCAAGAGAGAATGAGCTGGGTAAGTTTTGCTTATTGGATGACAGGTGTTAATTTATGAGCCAGTGATTATACAGTAAGACTTTCCTATTGCTGGAATAATTTCACTTTTTAATAGTGTATTTCTGTCACAAAGAAATGTGGTGGTTTTCAAAGGACAGGGATTTTTAGATAAAATATTACGAAGAGTAAATATCCTTCAGAAGTCATATTTAAGAAAGAAATAATGGACAAGATCCAGAACCCAAGTGAAAAATGTTAGTGTGAGAAGACAAATGCCCTGTACAGCCTCATTAAAACACATCAAAGATAATCAGATTAGTATTTGAATGCTTCAAATCAATACCTTGCAAACTTTGTATATGCAGTGGAGATTTCCCTTTTAAAATGAAAATTATTGTTTGTGTTCATTAGGCATACAGGCATCAAATTATGGAAATTACAGAAAAAAATGTTTGACCTATATGTGTAAAGTACTCCAAATATAGAGTGTACACCCTATAGCTTGCGGGTGCTTAGTAGGTACCTGTTCAGTAGATGTGTGAATGCATACATGCCTTTTTACTTTTGAAAATTAGTTTAAAATGAATGAAAACATGAGTTTTCATTACATGGCTATTTATAGTTGATTTTCTCAATCATCCCCATCTTCCTGACCCCGCTTATCCATACTCTTTGATTCCAGGTATTATCTTTTTATGATGTTCTATTGTATTCCTTACTCTCACTATAAGGTCTCGGTTAGTTTTTCCAGTTACATGGGTATCTTCCTAGTCTCCTATCCTTATTTACTACCACCTGGATATGTACATTCAGTTATGAGAAGATCTATATACTGGAGAGAACAAACATGATTGACTTTCTGAACTTTGGTTACATCAGTTAATGTTTCGGAGTTCCATTCAATTCCATATGAAATTTCCTAACTTCATCTATCTGTATGTCAATTGGTTATGTGTATCATATTTCAATATTAATGTTTTAAAGGATATTTATGTTAACTCTACTTTTTGCTGTTGTGAAATAAATGCATCAACAAATATAGATGTGTAAGATACCTCTGGTATCTGTCCAGGGGTATAGCTAAGTCATGCAGAAATTTTTTTACAGTTTGGAGAAGTTTTCACATTGATTGCCAGAGCAGCTGTATTAGTTTATACCCGCACGAAGTATGGATACGGTTTCCTCTTTTCTCACATCCTGTTATCATTGATTGTTCTTGGTTTTCTTGATGGTGGCCCTAATAACTGAAGTCATAGACTTCGAAAATCTTTCATTTGCATTTTTATGACTAGAGTAGAACAATTTAATAATATAGATACAGAATAATTTAAGAATATACACTGGCCTTTTTATTTTGTCTTTAGGAAATTGTCTGTTTAGACAATTTTCCTATTACTGTCTGAAAGTATGGAATGTTTTTCCAGGGAAGACTTTTTTTTCACTTTGTTTCCTTTTATAAAACATTTTTAAAGTACCTAACCATGGTTATCTCCCATTCTACAGGCTGCCTGATTATTTTGCTAATACTTTATTATATTTATGTACAAAAATTTAACAAATTCATGTTATCTCATTTGTCAGTTCTTGGGTATATTTTATGTTATTGCTGCTATTTTCAGAAACATTTGCTTATACCAATGTCCTGAAGAGTTTTTCCTGTTCCCTTTTAAGAGATTAAATGTTTCCAGTTGGAAAGTAAGGCCATTGATCCAGTTTAAATTGATTTCTATGTAGGTGAGTGATATAGACCTATTATTTCCACAGGTAGATAATTCAGTTTTACCAAAAACATTTGCTTAAACTAAAAGGCAATCACAGCACTAATCTATGATTATAAACATCTAACATATTTGCAAGGCAATTTGACAATATGATGTTTTAGCAGAACAGTCATAGATTCACCTAGGACATACAACTTCCCTGCAACAGATTCTAAACCTGGTAAATAGAACTAAGCATGAGTTCCTTTCCATATAATGATCTTCAACTCAAACCAGTAAGCAATTGATTATGTAACATGCCATTAGAGGACTAACTATACATCTTGCCAGTTATATTATTTTCTGTTGTTTGTGAGATTCATCAAAGAACTTCTTACTTCAGTAGGTAAAATCTAATGAAGAAACCCATAACCAGCCAAGATGCTTGGAATATGTAATGATGGACCTAGTCATTAAATTTGGCAGTTTTATCAACAGCTTCAAGGCTCAGAAACCAGTATGAAAGAGGGAGTATAAGAAATGGAGACAAAATTGGAGAAATATATATCAAAAAGACATCTGGAAATGATGTAGCCATTGTGTTCACAAATTTACTGAAGATGTGACTTTCTTCAAAAGATCTGAAAAAAGTTGAACTAAGATATCATTAGGTCTCATGTCTCCTGAGAATTTATTGACAATTAAAGGTTTCTGGGTGAAGGGAGTCGTCTCTTTAATCCTAATTAAGGCCTATTGTATATAGTAATCTTTTTTTCTTCAACTTAAGTTATTATCTTTATTACCCTGGCATTGAGGAGTTGTCAATATACAATGCTGTCTCACATTTTTGTAGGGATTTTTGTAATTATTATCGTTGTGTTTGTGCGTCTTTTGAGATATTTATGTCCTCTATTTTGTAACTTCCCTACTTTGAAACTGCTTTTGTTTGCTGGTTTTGTTTTGTTTGAGTCTTTTAAGGACATGCTTTGCTTGAATTTATGTTCAGGAAAAGTCAAATGTAGTACCTATAATCATTTGACAAAATCTCTTTGATACCAGCAGAGGAAGGTCCTTCTCTTTTTACTTTGCCACACTGTGAATGATGTAGACAAGAATCTTAGGGTGCTGGCTGTTGGTATCCTGGTTCATAAGCTAGTGGCAGAGTTCTCTTGTTCAGCATTACCTGCTGTGAGGTTCCTGAGAATGCAATTCACAAGTAGTCTTCCTTTATTAAGAGCCTTTTATAAGCTGGGCCCAAATTTTTCTGCTGTAGTGACTGCTTTCTCTTCTTTAATTCCAGTCATCTACTCTTAGGTCTTCATTTTTGATCCTCAGCCCCTTAAGTTCAGCATGTTTCTAGAGTAATGTAGGCTTGTCCACAGTGTGGATGCCTAGTGTTTCACTGAACAACTGCATTTTAATTTCCTATGTTTTTAAATTATCTTGGGAGAAGTTATGATTTTATCTTTCTTGCAAAGTGTACAGATCATTTAAGGTAAAATGTTCAGTTTCTTCAACCATGTAATTAACAATACTATTCAATTTTAAGATATTTTTCCCTCGGACCATAACTTTGTATGTAATTTTCCATTCTTTTGCAAAGTTACGTGTCCTGTGAAATCAAAAATTAACTATTTTCACAAATGCCACCCATGAAAAGGTAGTCACAGACCACATGAGAATTAAAATAGATAATTTGTATATTTTTTGCAATATATTTTATTCATTATTTAGTTAAAAATAGACTTTAATGTTACTTTTCACAGTTAAATTCTGTTGGAGATTTACTAAAAATATGTAAAAAAAGCGATTTCCAACACTCATGAATAATTCAGAATTTATTTTCACAAATCCATATACATTTTCTCTCTAGAATTTGAAATTTCAGATTAGAAGAATCTCTGTAGACTCTGATGTCTCTAGAATGGTAAATTAGACTTTTTAGAATGAAGTTGCCCGTATGTATAAATATGAATGCAATGCAGAACAATGCTGTTATCAAGGGTTGACTAAAAACCATCTGAAAGAAGATGCTGCATAGAAGCCCTGCTTACCCAAACAAAAGCATTCTTGAGAGTTTCAAGGGTTTTGCACAACTGAATGTGACATCTAGCTAAAGAATATGTGGGCTATGATTTTGGTGAATGAAACTGATAAAAATAAATTAAATAGGAAACATAAAATAGATGAGATTAGTGTTAAAATAAAGGACTTGGCATATATGAAAGAGATAAATCATAACAGGAAAAAATGAATGAGCCCTTATCAAACTTTAAAGAAAATAGGTTAAGAGTTACTTAGGATTAAGGCTATAAAATGGTAGTAGATATCTATAGGCTGACTGGAGTTCTACAGTATCTAATGAATACTTAATATTATTCTTTATTTGACATTAGTGCTTAAATGTAGAGTGTCCCACCAGTAGCAGCTACTGTGTGTGAGGAGGGAAGTATTTAGAGTGCTGAATCTCTATTGCATAGTAACACCATACTTTCATAGATGTGACACCCAGTAGCCAGGGACATGACCTAGATTGATTGCCTCAGTGTGATAGTTGGCAAGGATATAACATGTATTTAGAAAAACACTTGCCCTTTTTAAATTTTTTTAATTAAATTGCTGCCTGGCCCATTAGCTCTAGCCTCTTATTGGCTAACTCTCACCTATAGATGAACCATTTTTATTAAATCTGTGTATCAACACGTGACTGTGGCTTACCGGGAGAGATTCTGCATGTCCGACCTGGTGGCTGGCTTCAAAGTGGCTCTCTCTACCTGCCTTCTTCCCAGCATCTTGTTTTGTCTACTCCACCCACCTAATTTTCTGCCCTATCAAAAGGCCAAGGCAGTCTCTTTATTTAACCAATGAAAGTAACACATAGACAGAAGATCCTCCTAAACCATTCCCCCTTTTTCTGTTTAAACAAAGAAGAAAGGCTTTAACTTTAACAAGGTAAAATTACATATAGCAAAACAGTTACAATATTTATATCTATTTTATCTTTTAGCACAATTAAGGAAAACTATAACTAGCTATTTTTCAACTTCATCAAAGACTCCAGAAGGATATAATATTACCTAAGTAAACAAGAAGTAAGCAACTTCTAAAACTCTAGAAATGACAGAGACATCTTGCTGCCTGGACAGTCACCCAGAGTTCTTTTGTACTGTTGGGGCATCCAACTTTGGCCTTTAGGCCCATATTATCCAGCAGACATTTTTATGAAGCAGGAAAATCCAAAGGCATTTTAGTCACTTATTTTTTGTATTCTGTAGAATGTCTCGCAGACTCTTTTATGAAACAAGAACCCCGAAGGATCATCTCAACTTTAGGCAAGTTTAGCAGTCCTCTCTCTATGGGTTCTTTTTGTTCAGTTTATGCAACTGTCCCAGGCAAGAGCAGTTTTTTTGTGCAAATGGCTAACCAACTCCATAAGGAGTCTCTTTGATGCCCATCTTCCTCTTGAAGTAGATTGGTGCTGCCAGGAGTGGGTGAAACACTTGCCCTTTATGTATCCTCTGGATCACAGATAAAGCTCCAGTTTACTGTGGGAGTATGCAGGAGACAGTATTTGAAATTTATCTTCCAAACCATTAACGATGCCAGAAGGATACACAACTAAAGATGAGAGGAAAAGGACTTGAAATACTTCATTCTGATTCACCAAAGAAGCTCATCTCGTCATTTGTGATCATCATTGCTATTATTCCATGTGGTTAAAAAATGTTTATACTTTGAACTATCTAGGCATTGTCTCATTTAGCCTTCACAGCTACTTCATGAGCCAAGCTATCAATTGAACCAATTTATCAGTTATTAATGTGTGCTTGGCAACTCACTGTGTCACAAACACTGTAGGGGGATCAATATTTTAATATTATGTTCCACTTATACATGTGGGTTTATTATTATTATTTATTACTATTATTATTTGTAGAAGAAAAGTATTGCTAAAGTTTTGAGAACCATTGTGTTTATAATTACACAGAATCTAACAAACTCATCAATACAAGTTACTTCAAAGGAATGAGAAGTATTTTAAACCTATTTCTTTATAAAGTAGCATAAATAGTTATGTATCTCTTAGTTTTTAAACCTCTGTCTTTTTTATGCCATAACATATTTTTAGCAAATATAACATAGCAGCAAAGTTCTTGTGAAGGAGAAAATGAACAGGGGATTAAAAAAATACATATATAAATGATGTGGGTCCTTTAAGTGGCCTGGCAGGAAAGTTAGTCAGCTGAGAGATGAGAATGAAAATTCGGTGCAGATGGATGAGACTTCTAAGTGTGCAACACCAGGAGATTCATTGTCAGCATATTTAAAACATGGTACAACTTTGGAAAAAAGTTTCTAGACAGCAATTATTCCCAATCCAGTTTTCCAGGCAACAATTATTCCAATTCCAGGTTCATAATAAAGCGTAGGGTGTGACTACATAAAAACACCTTTGCAAAGTATATGTGACCATGATGGTGGGCTCTATACCTAAACAACCCAGAATCTAAGAAGGCCTCTTACGAAGATAGTATAAAGGTCAGCAAGCTATAAAATACATGTGGTGTCACTGCTATGGATAGGTTCTATTAACTGGAACTAGGAATGGGAATCTTCTATGAATACTCTGGGGATTTGGGTGAGGTCTGTCTCTGTAGCAGAAGGTAGGTGAGGTCTGTTGCCACAGATAAGTATCTACTTGTAGCTCTCTGGGTGGGAAAATGGGTATTTTACCTCCTACATTGAAGAAAGGCCACTGTACGTTTTAATATTCCTAGTTTTCCTAGTGGTATGTGGGCAAAAAGACTTTGGAAAAGCAAATAGTTGAACTAAATGTGTAAATATTCTCCTTCTCAAAATTTGAATCGCAAGCTCTTTCTTTTCTTTTCTTGAAATATTTTGATATTTCAAATATTTAGAACATTCTAAAATGTTGCTAAAACAAAATAAGCATCAAGAATAATCTTATGCCAGTGTACTAAAGCATTAGGTTAACAGACGTTATTTAATATGGAGAGACATTTTCTCTTGACCTACGTGTATACCTGATCTTTCTGTATAGACGGCTCATATCTAGCTACAGTTAGTGTTAATGTGAAGTATTTAAGACAGTTTACTGAAAAGATAAGTAAAAAACCCCACAGGATGACAAAGAAAATAATAATATCAGATACACGACCACCTCAGATTAACAACTTGTGAACTCATAATAGGCTCAGTAAATCATCTTAAATAATGTCTATATTTTGTTGCCATTCTCAAATTGCTGCCACTTAAGTTAGTTAATCATTTATTTATTTATTTATACTAAAGTATAAAGAGGATTTTTCAACTTGTAAGGAAGATTATAATTCACTTCAGAAATTCTTTGCTATCCAGATTCTTACAGGCTTTGGAATTGTGTTATTCTTTTGCTGTATTAGGGCACAGTAAAGAAATTGCATTAATGTTGTCAGAAAGGTTTCACTAAGGTCACTGGATTTCAGTCAGGAAAACAAGATACATATCACAAAACAGAAGAGGAGCTGCTATACCTTTTAATGGATGACTCTTTGGGTATTTAAATTCTTACTATCTTCAGTCATCAACAAGGATGATGAAAAATAGCTTAATGATAACAGTAATAATGATAACTATATGTACATGAGATATTTTAAATACAAATAGATACTTGTTAATTGTTATAGTTTGAAGGTGAAATGTTTCCCTGTGGGCTCAGGCGTTTGAATATTTGGGATGCAGCTAATGGTAGTGTTTGTGGAAATTACAGAAGGAATTGAATCTCACTTGAAAAGGTGAGTCACTAGATACTAACCCTGTGGCTTCACAGACTAGCTTCATTTCCTGTTGGCTCTCTGTAGTTTAACTGTTGACTAATGTTAAGAACCATCTCATACTCCTGCCCCCATGTCTCCCCTCCATGATGTACACTTTCTTAAACTGTAAACGAAAAGAACCCCTTCCTTTTTTATATTGCTTTGTCGTGTTTTCTGTCAAAGCAGCATGAAAAGTCACTAATATATTAAATACTGAAGTTGAGAACAAGAAGGTGAGCTTATTCATATTATCAGCCTGAGAAAAGTTGGAACTAACACCTTTATGGCTTTCTTAAGTTTCAAATTACTGTTATTTGCAGTTCTGTTCAAATTGTGCAGTCCATTATTATTACTGTGTGAAGCTGATTTTTCATTTTGGTAGGCTACAGTGACAATATTTTATATGAAATAAAGCACAGTGCATAATATAATGTGCGATGAAATCATCAAAATGATATGCATAATGTGCTCCCCTGTACCGGCACTAATAACTGAGAGTCATCTGTGACAATGGTTTAGTTCATGGCACAGTCTTTAAGTGACCTTTACCTCATAATCTTCTTGTTGATGATTTTTCATCAGAAATAGTAGACTGAGAAGTGCTTAACTCCTTCAAGCGTATGTTAACCTTTACTATATTTCTATATAGATAGCACTTAGTCTATTTAAAATTATTATGATTGATAAGAATTCCTGTTTTGGAGAAAATAGCTCATAATATGACTTAAAGGCTCCTGCAGTACAGGTAGGGAACACAACACAGCTTTGAAAATTCTTTAAAGAGCTGCACATGACAAAGACAGGATATGTCATTTCTGGAAATTACATATTTATTAATTACATATCTAAATACTAACTACTAAACTTTTACATAATAGAGCCTTCGAAATGTTCATTCAATAGCAAATACCTAACACTTCATGTTTGTGTCACTCAAAGATAGTGAGTCATTGTAAAGGAAGTGTATGAATATAAATTCATAAGGGAACACATATATGAACATGTCCATTTTGTAAGCATTTTTGATATTGTACTGTTTGACAGTCATAGACAAAATGTCATTAAAGACCTCCACTAGTACCTCCCTCTTCTTCTTCCTTTCTCCTCTTCTTTCTTTTTCTTTTGTCTTTAGATGAAAGGGTTAACTCTATAGCCCAAACTCTCCTGCAGTTTCATCTGAATCTAGGATGGTCGCAAACACATATCAATTCTGTTGTCTAAATCTCCAGAATGTTGTGATCAAATAATGTGTCACTATTGCTTTCCTAACTACCTTAATTAAGGTTGGATGCTCATTTCAATTCATGTAGACCTGACCGTCTTATCTCCATTAAAATCAAACTATGACCATGAAAATAAAAAATGCAAAATACCACCTCAATGTATTGTTGTGATAATATAAATAGATTGATCTCAAATTTAATGTCTTATGACTTATGCTGTTTTTATTAACAATGAACCGTAACCAGCATCATCCACTCATAAAAAGAATATCACACTTTCATTTTGTATTTAAACATACTATTAATGTGCACTTATAGATACTATACTAAATCATGCTTTTTTTTACTTTAAAGTTGTTAAAATTTCAAGAGTCAACTTTATTGATTTTCATTAAAATAAACTAAACCTCTATGCATAAATAGTAAATTGAAATTCTACAAATCACTATGATTTAAAATTCATAATATAGTTTCAAGTTAAATCAGACACTAGTCATAGATGAAAGAATTTTTGCCAAAAAATTAACTCTCCCTGATTTTAAACTACCACATTCACTTATTTCATAAACACATAAAACCCAATAAGCATTTATTTTAATTATGAGTTTTGCATGTTCTGAATTTGAACTGTAAAGAATCCCAAACAGTCACCTTCCCCAGTCTGTTTATGACTGTACACTCGTAGAGGGGAAAACAGTACAGAGAAAATGCCTAGGGCTGCAGAAACAGTCATACAGAAGAGTGCCAAGGGCATCCGGCCTCTTCCTAGGGACCCACAGCAGAATGTAAAACTGAAAGATACTGACATTTCCTTCAGAGACTTTTGAATCTTACATTTTGGTTCTTGGTTAGTGATATCATAACCTTGTAAAATCCATTAAGCATAGCCAATCTTTTTATTATGGTTCTTTGGTGACTAGAAAATTAACAATTATATGTAGTACCTTGTGTTAAAAATGCTTGAGAAGTGATATGGTATATTTTCCCATAAGAAAGGCATTGAAATAGACGTTACACTTGTGGGAGGTTTAAAGACTTGCTGACTAATTGCTTGGGATATTAAAATAAATACTTAGCCTCATGATAGCATTAAAATTCTTATCACCTATTTTTGTGGGGGTAAAGGCCTTAGCTCAATTGCTCTCAAGGAGTTGTGGTATAATAGACAGTGGCTATTACCCAGTCAAACAACAGTGTTCAGGAAGAGTTACATAGAAAATTGGCAAAAAACATTTATATACAAATACAACTGTGTTTGGCGAAAATTTCAAACATCATCTTTGAGTCATGACATACCTGACTAATGGAGAGTATCATGTTATTGGGCATAATCAATATTACCTTCCAGTGAACGGTTTTAATGAAGTAGATCTCGTTACTCACTGGGAAGCTAAGTACTTTCAGCTTAATAGATTAAAACCTTAGAGAAAACTAATTCTTTGGCACAGTATAATTCTAAAAATAATAGCAAAAATGCAAACTGATTAAATAAAAAGGCTGAATTTTTCCAGGATTCGAATCTACTCCTTTCTGAAGTGGATAAGGAAACTTAACATCTTGTCCAGATCACTTGGGCATCACTTAGTGAAGTTCTCAGTATATTGAAATGAATTATAACATTACAAAGATAAAAAGAAACAATTATGTGCAAAACAAATCCGGGAATAAATAACACTACTGTTATTGAACCTAAGTACAGTCTGTAAAGTATGATCATGTTTCCAAGCATCCTTAACATTTGAGGACACAGAAATAGGATAAATCCACAGGTATTATGTTTGAATGTTGGAAATTTTATTTCATTAATTATTTTATCATTATTTGATGCAATTTCTACCTTTTAGAATTTAACAATAATAAAATGCATAACACAATATTTGAATCCAGCTCCAGCAAACAGAACACTTTATTTATTCTATGCAGTGGCTTTGAAATCTTTTTAATAGTCCAGGAAATTACTGATTTACTGTAACTTGCAAAAGGAATTCATGTTTTTACACTATTATGTAAATTTGTTGTTACATGTTGGTGACATAACGACCAAATTTTAAAAATGTAAATGTTATTCTTAGAATAAATATGAAAGGATAGGAGTTTGATAGCATGAATCAGGCTTATAAATCCTCAATTCATTTACTGTTGTCAGAGTATTTGATGAACAACTCTAAATATCAAAATGCCTGTTTTTAATGTCTATAATCGCTTTAAAAAATCAAACTGGTCTACTATTGCTTTTATCTTTAGATGTGTAAACTTAAGTTCTTTCTTGAGAGGCATAAGTTGGTAAACATAAATGAGTCGATCAGTTTAAAATATTTATCTTTTTAAAATTTATCCTCCAGCTTCTTCTTGGATACAAAATGATAACTGTAAGCTAAATATTCTTAGAAAATTCTGCACTATCTCAAAGTAAGATATTACAATCGTGCTAATTTAGGTGGGATATATTGAATACCTTTTTAGTGGTTACTTCAAGGTTTATAACATTAAATATTGATAGTAGGTCTAAAAGACAACACAAATAGCTGTTAATAAATCCATGTCACTTGCCTTTTCTGAATAAACAGCAGAAAGCTTTAAGAACTTTCAGGGTAAAATACATTGATTATAGACATTTGAAGCCATCAAGATTGAATACAATATGATGTAAGTATTTGTGTAAGTTGGATTAGACAGACCATATCAGCAGATCCTTAATTTCAGATAACAGGTTGAGATAACTGGACTCAAGATGTATAAGAGAACCAGGTAAATCTAAGTTAGCTAAAGAATTAAAAGTTTTCCTATGGAAAATAAATGACATTTTAAGAAAACTCATACTCAAGATATGGTTTTCTCTTTAACAAAGCAATACTTGGTGGGTAAGAAAGGGAATTCTTAGATGCTACAGCAGGTGCAAAGGAAACTATTGATGCAGTCCTCCAAAAGAGGCTTTGAACTTTAAAGACAACAGTGAAAATATGATGAAAATGATAATAATGATGAAGGGGTAAGAAAATTATTTAAAAGTATTCAGAGGAATCAATTGGCAATTGACAGATTTAATATATGATGGAGAAAGAGGAGTAAAGGACATGTACTCTTGAATTTTCCATTGGAGTGACTGTACATACTCTACAATATCAACCTACTGGCAGATCAAGGGTAGTCTGATATGGAAGGGAATCTGGGCAGGATGTCATTACTAATCATTGCATTTTATGAAAAATCAACTGTTTTTACATTATTACATGGTCATTGTTAATATTGTGACTAAAGAAGTAATTTAAATGTAGAATATTCATTCTCAACTAAATTAATACAATTAGTTTATCTATGAGATATCATGACATTTTCTAAGAATATTTAGTTTGCAGTTATTATTTATTGTAACCAATAAATGTATGTATCAATTTAAAATATTCACCTAGGCAGACCAAAAATGTGAACAACCCAGTTTAATCTTTTAATTCAATAAGACCATCACTTAGTCATTTTCTGGTATGCCAAATAAAACAAAGATCTTATCATAATTCATTGAACATCGTTCAAAATGAAACCAAACAATGATAAATACAGATGCTTCCCTAACAATATTTAGGATTATTTACTTTCATGTCAGAGTAAGCTATTCTATGAACTGAAATAGAGCAAAAAATGATCACAGGTTTTTTCTTGTGTAAAATTTAAAGTGCTCATCCATTGTGAGCAATAAAACACATATTGTTACAGGCCCTCTAAACTTAATATTCTGTTATACATGACTTTCATGTGTTAAGTGTTTCAAATTAATCATTCCCAATAATTAGAAAATTATATTCATTTGAGTTATATTAAATCATTTTATTATAATCTTTTATTTTTAATTGAAATTTAAATATTTCTCCAGATAAGCTTTAGCATGTTTTTATGAATTATTTGTTATTTTATATTTCTACAATCAGTGTATTCTCAAATTCATTGTCTACTCTCTTTTTGGCCTCATAATGAGTAAAGTCTCTATATTTGCTAGCTGCTTCTTACTATATCTCCCAGACACCTGACTTTTTTTAAATGTGGAAGTCTTACTTTCCAGACCCTAAAGGCAATAAGACTTTTATCAGCAGAATAATAGGGGTTACGCATAATCTTATACTGCTGTCCAGACACTATCCAGACTAAATAGCCCTCCCACTGGCAGTTAATGTGCCTACTGAACTGTTCACAGGCACAGCTTTAGTGCAGAGCCTTTCTTTTCAGGTCTCAGAATACCCTGTAGTGAAGGTGTTGATATAGAAAAGAAAAACTTGTTTCAGTTCAAAGAAATATACTCAATTCATGTAGAACATCTTTCCTGTAGTTGAGTGACACATTGTAGAGAAGATGAATTAGAAGTCAAAGACTACCTTCTGTTCTCAGCTGTGCCACATTCTTACCGCTTTAGGCCATGGGAAGTCACCAAACAATTACCTGTCTCTTTCTAAACATGTACCAATAGAGAAATATTGCTCCTCAAATAAGTAGAGGAAATTTGAAAGAGTTCCATTGTTATTAAATTTATATTTCAAGAATGTAAATTTTAATAAAATTGAATGTACGATTTTTCCTTTATCCAGCATTATTGGTAACATTTTGCACCTAGGAGTCATGTTGGGAACTCATAAATCTGCATAAGCTTCCCACCCTATTCGTCTTTACAAAGTTTATAAATCTAAAAATAGAAAATCTAACTCTTCAGAATTACCAAGGAACATGACTCCTAAGACCAGACTTTCTTTAGTAAGCATGACTTCCTCTTCAAATACAGTTCAAAGAATAATATCTTTTGAGGGACTTATTTTTGAATCTCCCTCTTGCAAACAGTGTTTTAGTCCCACAAGGGGTAGCAGTTCACCTTTATCCACACTCTGCTTTGCATTTATCTACCATGTGTACACTACTTTTTAGCCTCATTCTATTATTATGGTTGCAGAGAATACTAGGGATCAGCAAAATAATATAAGCTAAATATTATCAACATTCTGGTTTTTTTTTTGGTTAGTACGTTTAGATAGAAAGGACAAGAACTAGAATGTTAGAGTTCTAAAGAATAATTTATACTTGATAATTGCAGTGTTTAAAATCTATTTAATAATCATAGTATAGAAATTCCTGGTTAAGTGTTCTTGATGACTGTAGCGCAGTAGAACAAGAGTGCAAATGATCTGAGTAAACTGTACCATTACATAATACATGCTTTCTTTAGAATGGAAAGTAAATTAGTATCAATAAGAAGTAAAATAGGAGTGGATATTATTGATGAAATGAGACAACAGAACATTTATAAGAATAAAATAATGCCAAGTAGGCAAATGCAAAATGAAGAAATAACAAAGTTTGATGAAATAAAAGGAAATCTTTTATATTTGACTGAAGATACTCAAGGTTATCTATTTTGCTTAGGGCTCTCTGGAGAAGCAGAGTGAACATAGCAGATTTATTTTAGGAAAAAAGATCATGAAATCTCTGAGGGTAGTTATTTAAAAGTTTGCATTGGGTATCAACCAGCATGAGATCCAAGATAACCAAGGGTAGAAACCCATTCTAAATTGTGGCAGCCTGGACATTGGGAAGACTTGAGAATCTCCCAGTTTTATACTCTTTAATGGCCTTCAACTGACTTCATGAGATTCACCCACATCATAGAGAACAATAGTTTGTTATTGGAGTTTTCTAAATACTAATTTAATCAAATATCACCCTCCAAATTTCCCATGGTAACTGGCAAAAATGACACTACAATGAGCTTCGGGTATAAATGACATGTCCTTCTTTACAGTTTCTTTACTGTAACATAAGTTATAATATATACTTGTAATATAAGTTTTAACATGAGGTGAAATCTCATTGACAGCAAATAAGGAAATTCTTACAAAGAGAATTTAATATTGTATATGACATTGAGCTGCTGTGAGCTTATTTGACGATGGAAACAGTCCTGGAGTATTCAGGTGTCTCCAAAGGAATGTCTATAGCCTATAAAAAGAGATGACAAGGTATGATGATGGGAGTATTTTGGGGTGTTTTGATGTAAAAGATACCAACCTTACCTTGCTGGCTTTGGATATAGAAATGGGCCATCAAAGTTTGTGGCCAGCCTTTAGAAGATATAAGAAGCAAGTAAATGGGTTCTGCCTAGATTATCCAGGAAAGAGGAAATCCTGCCGATCCTTTCATTTTGCCCCATTGAAGCTGGCATTAGAAGGCTTTCTTTGAAGTCTCTATGATAAGTAAGTTTTATGGAGTGGAATGATTGCTCTGGTATGAAAGTCTCTGTTACGCAAGAATGAGGACCTGACTAGGGACTGTAACCTCCCTAGTGTAATGTAGAAGAGCAAGGCATGTTGGCAGTCTCTGAAAGTGAACCTAGCATGAGGACAGACTGGTGGATCCCCGTAGCTTGATTGTTAGCCAGGATCTCCAAGCTATCAGCATAAGGTTCAGTGAGATAATGAAGAGTGACCAAAGGACAGCTGACATCAACCTCTACCAACCATTTATCTGCACACACATGCATGCACACATGTGTACAGCATATCCTAAGCAGGTGCACAGATACAACGTCATTTATAAGCTTTTTGTAACTTAAGACAACAGCAATAGGACTGGCAGAGACACATCAACACAATCTAATTCTGTCACTTTAGAATATTACTTGAGTTGAACTCTTCAAACAAGAACATGATGGTACAATAGAAATAATTGTGGTTTGTAGGAATAGAGAACCAACTTTGTCCTTGACCTTCACAAAATAGCCAGTCAAGTGGACTTGCAACAGTCCTTAAGCTTCTGTAACTCCCTTATTTCCAGCACAAAATGACTATGATTAGAAATGCATCTGACATTCCTTGGACTCATAAATTACCATAAATAGGTATCTGACTCTATCTAAACTAATTTGTGTTCCTTCTTCAGTTCTATCTTACCATATGTGATGTTTTCCTAGGTTTTTATGTTTTGTTTTGTCTTAGAAGAGCTTATTTTACAAATGGAATTCTGACTAGAAAATTGCTTAGGCAACTTCAAAAGATTACAGGTATAGAAAACTCCTTAATCTTTCTAAATAGAAAGAGGAAGTTCAGTGATTTACATAAGGACTTAAGTTTTTCCTTCAGGAACAAAATATAATGAGGTCAGCCAAGCAGTAATGGTGCATGCCTTTAATCCCAGTACTCGGGAGGCAGAGGAAGGTGGATCTCTGTAAGTCTGGGGGCAGCCTGGTCTACAAAAGCTAGTTCCAGGACAGTCTCTAAAGCTACAGAGAAACCCTGTCTATCTATCTATCTATCTATCTATCTATCTATCTATCTATCTAACAATAAATAAATAAATAAGTCCTGCAAGTCTACATGCATAAACTAGTTTCATCCTTTGGGAAACATGCTTCCAAATATGTGTGCCCCTCTTCTCGTCATAAATAAATCCCATTCAGTGTACACCTGTTACAAGTTGCTGAATTTTCAAATCAAAATACATTCATTGATTTCATTGGCTCTTTCGTTTGGAGCCTGGGTAAAAGCCTCTACTGGAGAAGGTCTTAAGTGTACTGTTTCTGAATAAAGATAAAAAGGTTTGTGTACAATCTCTACTACCAAAAGCAATAAGAATAACCGGAGTAAACAACCACTGGTCATTAATATCACTTAATATTAATGGGCTCAATTCACCTATAAAAAGGCACAGGCTAAAAGATTGGATACGAAAACAGGATCCAACATTCTGCTGTTTGCAAGAAACACATCTCAACCACAAAGACAGGCACCTACTCAGAGTAAAGGGTTGGGAAAAGGTGTTTCAAGCAAATGGTCCTAAGAAAAAAGCAGGTGTGGCCATACTAATTTCTAACAAAACTGACTTCAAACTAAAAACAAAGGAAATAATGGGTGTGTAGCTATCAGCAGGTACAAGAAACCAAATCAACCCAAGATAAAGTTGAGATTATGAATGACAAGTAATGTAAACTGCCCAATTCTAAGTCAAAGGGACACTAAGTTGACTCTATGCGTGACTGCCATATCTAGCACCTGTAAGTGAATGAATTTTTTTGGTGATGAGTTTATTGTCAGAGAATGCTTATTTATCAGATTATCATGTGCACATTGCTGCTGAATCAACCCAGGTTATTTGGGTTTATGTGACACCTCAACAGTCATTTATTGGTAATAAAGATACATAATCTGCTCTCCATGATATTTTTATTCAAATAATATGTATTGTTAAACACAACACCACTCTCTGTGTGACAGAAGACAGAAATGTAATCTTCCTGCTTGCCTGTGACTTTCTAGTCACTAACCTGTCTATTCTCTACAATTCCCTCCTCTCTCCTCCACTTAGTGATCCCTCATTGTTGCTATGTTGTTTTCTATTCTATAAACTCAATGGTTTAGATCTGACACTGTAGCAAGTATACTCAATATGTACCATTCCGTGCCTTGTTTATATCACTGCCTCTAGGTCTGCCCATGTCATTGCTTATAATATTTCATCCTCTTTTTAGCTTAATAAAATTTACCTGAGTATATATTTCATGTTTTCTCAACTCATTCACTACTAATTGGCCAACACATTAATCTATTATTAGCTATTGTGAAGAGTGCTGCAATCACCACTGGAGAGCTCTTTGATGTACTGATATTATTTCTTTGAATATAGTTCTCCCTTATAAGGAGCTAACAAGCCATTTTTGTTTTCATTGCTGTAAAACAATTTTATTTTAACAAAAGGCGTTCACCAATTCTTCCATGATTTCTTATGCAAAATAAAAATATTTGTCAAAGATAAAATTTAAATGACTGTGTCTTTCAATGTACAGAATGCATAAGTAATGATTATTCAAATATACAGATTGATGAAGATTTGAACTCATAGCATTTCAACTAAATAATAAAATACATGTGAAAAATATTTTCCCTCTCCTTTGCATATGCACTATCCTAAATAGATACCAAAGAAATGGATTAGTAGTATTGATATGGATTTAACCCAGGCAATGAGGAAGAAAGAAAGCTCTAAAAGGCATGCAAAACATCCTCTTACGTTTCCACATACTTTATTAAAAAATGTTTGGTTATAGACTTCTGAAGGTGACTTTGTTTAGCAGCCAAAAGTGATGAATAAAGATTTTTTTGTGGGATAGAGTTAAATGTTCTTTATTTAAGAAAAGAACTATGCCATGATTTTTGCATTATATGAATGCTCAGTATTTTAGGAGTCTATCTTGGCTCTGCAAGATATTAATTCAGTTTATATTGTAGTGGGAAATATTCCTCTGCTTCAAAAACATATAAAATGTACAAACAGTATAATCTATTGATGTATTACTAGTGTTGTGGCTGTGACAGCTTGTCATATGCTTTGCAGAGAAAGTCATTAGCCAAATGGAAATTTAGGTCAGCTAGCATTTCTGAATGATATTTAGAAGATCACTGAAATTATTAAAAATGGGCTTCATATTTCATCAAGCAAATGTCAAACTCTATTTCATAGTCATTTATTTACAGTCATGGTCCCAATGTTATTTTAGTATGGGACCAATGAAGATTAGTCATTTTATATCATTTACTCTCATGAATTTTTTAAAAAATTTACAATTTAACTGATTTTACTTTTGGGTATTGTATTGTTTGTTAACTATTCCTAATCAGAATGCATGTCTCTGGAATATTTTCTTTCACAAGTTAGTAAGGCCCCCTCAGTGTATTATGGCAATAGGAGAAGTTAAACCAGCAACTTGGAAATTGCACATTGCACTGTACATTTTGATAACTGAGTGTAATAAATTAGCATAGAATTAATGTGGTCATGAAGTATATAAAAGAAATGGGTTGAAAATATATATATGTAGCAATTACATGCATTCCCTTTAGTACTTGTGAGATATAGAGACAATAAAATATTGTCATAGATGTAGATTAAATGATATGGATTTTTTTCTAAGAAGCTATTGTTAAATAATTAATGTTTATCACTCCACCACTGACTTTAAGTAACGAAGAATACATATAAATTCATGCACTCCACAAATATAACATATATACAAGAAAGCAAATACATGGAAGAACAGGAGCTTATAACTTTTCTTACCAATCCCCTTATTAATAGTAATACTACTCATTGTTTATTTGCTAGAGAATCTATATTTCTCCATTGTTTCATAGGGTGCTCAGATAACTGAAGATATTAGGGTAAAATCTATGGAAATAGCAATTATAGAGAGAGGTAAATGCAAAGAGAGAGTTTACTCAATGGTATAGATCTCATACTGCCCTTGCAGAGCACCAGAGTTCAGTTCCCAGATCCGACATCAGTGGCTCATAAACCTCTGTAACTCTAATTCTTGGGGAATGTGGTTCCCATGGGAACTTGTACTCATGTATGGCTCACGATTATCTGCTGAAGAAAACTGATTTTCCCTTCTTCAACAAGTATCATTTGCAAATAGCTTTTTAGTTAATAGAGCTACACTATGCCCACTTTCGCCTCTCCAAATGAGGACCCTAATTTTCAGGAACCTATACAGTTCTATGTCAGTTGCCACCATCTGTCTCTAACAGTTTTTCCACCTCTTCTTTTGCATAAACCCCTGAAGTTTGAGAGGAAGAATTTGATGAAAACATTTTATCCTTTGTTGAATGTTTCACAGTCACACTTTGCTGATTTTTTCCCAGTTGTATATCTCTGGCTAATTCTCATTTACTATAATGAGAAGTTTCTATGATAGGTTTTGAGCTAGGCACCAACCTATGGGCCTCACAGTGTGCCATTGGGAGTCATTTAACAGAATAATAGTAAGACGTTTTCCCCAAAGTCCTTAACTTATCTATTCTTAGGTTTGGGTTCACTTTATCAGTGTCTGGTATAGCTTCTATCTCATGGAATGGGCCTTAATCACAACCAAAATGTACTTGATTATGCCCATAACATTTGTGCCACCAATGCACCAACCTTGCAGACAATTCATTGTAATAGGATGCAGAATTTCTAGCTAAATGGTAGTGGGAATTACCTTTCTTGTCTGGTAGCACGCAGAGGAGAACATGGATCATAATGCTTAAAACTGTCGATGGTTTATAAAATGTAGTAAATTAATATCTATGTCCTTTACATAGTACATTAAATGGCACATTAAAGCACCATGAATGGCTGATCAGTAGGAGTAAGGCTTCTACTTAGGCACCAGATTGACCCTTCCCTGTTCAGTGACGTAAAGTAAGTGCTGTTATCAGCAAAGGCCTTATCTTCAGGTTTTGGAGAGCAGTCCAAAGTTTTGCCAATAGCTCGTAATGTTTTAGGGGTTCTATAACACTTCTTTGGTCAACAATTTAGCAAGATGTAATCCATTGTTGGTACTGGACATTTAATTTAATGGCATGTGATCTCTAGTTGGGTCTTTGTGTCCCCCATTATTTGTTAAATACATGTCAATTTCGTTCACACATGTGTATATTTTAAGAAGCTTTTATGTTTTAGGCTTCCATATATTTTTTCAAGTGGCCATTAGTGTTAGTTGTTTCTCCCAGTATTCCCTAATTTATTGCTCTCTCTCTCTCATGCCCTGCCCACATAATTTTCCTATTTCATTCTAACTGTCCCTTTAGCTCTTCAGAAAACTACATTCTCTTTCCTCTTTCTTCCTTGAGAGATTCTCTTTTCCCTCCTGGTCCCTTGCCTGGTTCTTTATCTCTGTCATTTTCTGGATTGTAGCATACACATCAAAAATTTTAAAATGTAATATGCAAATATATGAGAAAACATACAACAGTTGTCTATGAATTTTGCTTTTAACTTCATCCATTACCTGTGTATTTCACAGTTTTATTTCTTAAGAGTTAAATGATATTACATGGTATAAATCTATCACATTTTTGTAATCCATTCATATGTTGGTAGACACTTAAGTTTTTCCAATTTCTGGATGTCATGAATAGAGCATCCGTGATAATGGATGAACAAGTGTCTCTTTGCAGCAGCATGTAGAATCTTATAGGCATACACCCAGGGATAGTATAGCTGGGTCTTGGGGTAAACCTATTCCCAGATTCTCAGGGGATCTTTGCACTGACTCTCATAGTTCTCTACATCTTTACTCCTATCATCAATAGATGTGTTCCCCTTTACCTGCATCGCTGTTACTATGTACTGTCACATATTTAATGGATCTTGGTCATTATGAGTGGTGATGAATCTTTAAATAATATTAATTTACATTTCCCTAGTGGGTAAGGATGTCAAACACTGCTGTACTTTTTAATCATAGGTATTTCAATTTTTTAAAACTCTCTGCATAGTTTTGTGCACCATTTTTGGTTGGTTTCTTGGTTTAGTTTTTATATGTTTTAGCTACTAACATTCTATCTGATGTATTATTGCTTAGTATATTTTCCCATTACATAGGCTATTATTTTGACTGAATAATGGGGTCATTTGCTGTAATATGCCTTTTGACTTTATGAGGTTCAGGATATTAATTGTTGATCATAATATCTCTTATGAGAGTCAGTCTCTTTGTGACAGTAGTTCAAGCATACTCTTCATTTAATCTAATGAACTCCCTTTTGGTGGAGTGGAAGTCTTGAGACATGTTCCTGCTATGCATCCTTGGCTAACCTGGAGGTTATTAAATATACATTCTGACCTTTGACTCACAGAAGTCAACCTATCTAAGCCTTTGGAGTTCTAGGACTAATGACAGCCATCTCAGAAAGAATTAAAATATGTTAATCATTTAAGCATCTAGAAACTGTCTATAGTGACTATATGAATCATGAAGATTAAACTGTTGATGGTTTATAAAAATATAATAAATGAATAAGTATGTACTTTGCTATACTTGGGCACATGAATAAAATACTATGAGCTCAAAAACTCAATTGAGAAATGAATATTAAAAGTTGTTGCATTTGGGTCATTCTACCATTAATATGTTTGCTAATGAGTACAGTCAGTCCAAATTCATAAAACAGTGAACTATGCCTGACAATAGAAAATACTAAATTCATAAATCTAGTATAATATATGCATCAAATTTTTCTGAGTTCGAGACACAGGTGTAATTTGTATATTTAACTGCAAATTTCCCTGGAACAGCAGTTTTCTTGTATTATTATTTTTCTTTTTTCTTTTGGGACATGTTTTTTATTTTTCCATTCAAAACTTTATACTTCCTCCCCTCCTCCCGATTCCCTCCTGCTCTCCCATTCACCCGACTCCCTCCCCCTCCCTGCTTGAGAGAGGGCAGGGAATCCTGCCTGTGGAAAGTGCAAGGCCCTCCCTCCTACATCCAGGCTTAGGAAGCTAAGCATCCTTATGGACTAGGGTCCCCAAAAGCCAGAACATGCTATAAAAACAAGTGCCGGTGCCTTTATCAATGGGTTCTCAGTCAGCCCCCATTGTCAGCCACAATCAGAGAGTTGTGTTTGATCACTTGCTCATTCAGTCCCAGTCCAGCTGGATTTGGTGAGCTTCCATTAGAACAGGCACACTGCCTCAGTTACTGGACCAACCTTTCGAGGTCCTGACTTCCTTGCTCATCTTCTTCTTCCTTCTGCCCTTCAACTGGAACTTGGGAGCTCAGTCCATTGCTCTGATGAGGGTCTCTGTCTCTATCTCCATCCATAGCAGGACGAAGATTCTATGATGATATTTGAGATAATCATCAGCATGATAGTGGGGCAAAGACAGTTCAGGCACCCCCGCCTCTGCTGCCCAAAGACCTAGTTGGGGACATCCTCGTGGACACCTGGGATCTCTTGTCAACCCTAAAATGGCTCCCTTAATGTAAATATCTTCTTCCTTGCTCCTATATCCACCCTTCCTCCATCTCCACCCTCCCACTCCCCATAGCTCTTGCCAGTCTTTCCCTTCTCCCTTTCTTCTCCCCCTCTCCCCTTCCCCCAACCTCACTCCCACCTCTACTGCCACCCCCATGCTCCCAACTTTTGCCTGGAAATCTTATTTGCTTCCAATTTCCAGGAAGATCTATATATGTTTCTCTTTGGGTTCACTTTGTTATTTGGCTTCTCTAGGCTTGTGAACTATAGGCTTAATGTCCTTGGTCAATGGCTAGAGTCCACTAATGAGTGAATACATATCATATTCTTTTTTGGGGGTCTGGGTTATCTCACTCAGGGTAGTGTTTTCTATTTTCATCCATTTGTATGCAAAATTCAAGATGTCATTGTTTTTTTACCGCTGAGTAGTACTCTAATGCACATATAGTCCAAACTTTCTTTATGCATTCTTGGATAAAGCAGTTTTCTTGTATTACTTTTTAGAAGATAGGTAAACCCTGATTTGTTTTCTTTCTTTTTTTCTTTTTCTTTTTTTTTGGCCCAAAATGCACTTGTCTGAGTGAACTATCATCATTCTTTAAAAATCTATATAAATTTTTGAGATTTTTTATAGAATATATTTTGATAATATATTCTATATATTATCCCCAATTTCTCTTCTATCTACCCCCACTTTTGTCTATTTAAGAAAAAAACTATCAATCCAATTTGTTCTCTATCTCTTGGGCTAGAGGACATCCACGTATAGGTGTTTATCTACAAAGGGTTATATCTTTAGAAAATTTGACTTTCTTTTTGACAGCATCTATTGCTATTAGCTCTTCCGGTCAGTGTCAAACTTTGTTTCTTCATGCTTCCTCATGATAGTATTTTTGGTCTGGCTTTAGTTTGATCAGATCTTGTCTAGGCTGTTATAAGGACTCTGAATTAATATGTTAAACTGCCTTTAGGCGTCCAAAACCACATTTTCATTGTAGTTATCCACCACTTCTGGGTTTTAAACATTTTCATTCCACTTTCCATGGTGATCCTTGTGCCTGGGAAGGAGAGATGATAGTTTTCCATTTCCATCCATGAGCTTTTAGCACTCCCTTATTCTCTTGACCAGTTTTGGTCTCTGTGGTATTGTCAGCAAGTGGGTCATACAATAACGGTCCATTGTTCTTTCTGTTTCCCTTTTTGTAGCACTTTTCTATCTTTTCTTCTTTGAGAACCCCCACATGGACCCTTACTAGTTCTGACTTCTTTAAATATTCCAAGTGAAACACAAATGTCTAAAGATTCAAAATGTGATCCATAAATAAAGAAAACAGACAATAACTGTCTTTCTGGGTCTGGGTTACCTCTCAGACTCAGAATCCATCCATTCACCTGTAAATTTCAGTTATCGTATCAGCTCAATAATATTCCAATGTGTAAATGTGCCATACTTTTCATTTTCCGCTTATGAAGTAACAATCTAGGCTGCCTACTGTGTCCATTAAGAAGAGAAATGCAATGAGCACAGATGAGCAATTATCTCTGGAATATGATATAGAGCTGCTTGGGTCTATCCCCCAGGGTGATACAACTGATTCATGTCATAGACCTATGTATAGACATTTTTGAAGAATCTCCACACCAGTTTCCACAATGGCTTCACCAGTTTGCATTTCCATAAGCAGTGAATAAGTATGTCCCCTTTTCTTCAAACATGCTAATATTTGCCATTTTTCTGTTATGACAAGGGTTAGGAATAATTTTCTATAGTTTTGAAATGCATTTCCCTGGTGTTTAAGGATGCAAAAATTCTCAATAAAATACTGGAAACCGAATCCAAGAACACATCAAAAAAATAATCCATTACAATTAAGAAGGCTTCATCACAGAGATCCAAGGCTGGTTGAACATATGAAAATCTATCAATGTAATCTATCACATAAATAAACTGAACGAAAAAAATATTATTATTTCATTAGATGGTGAAAAAGCATTTGACAAAATTCAACACCCCTTTATGATAAAGGTCTTGGAGAAGTTAGGGATACAAGAATCATATCTAAATATAATAAAAACAATATACAGCAAGCCAACAGCTAATATCAAATTAAATGCAGAAAAACTCAAACCATTCCACTAAAATCAGGAACAAAACAAGGCTGTCCACTCTCACCATATCTCTTCAGCATAGTACTTGAAGTTCTAGCAATAGCAATAAAACAATATAAGAAGATCAAGGGGATTTGAAGCAGAAAGGAAGAAGTCAAACTTTCGTTATTTGCAGATGATACGATTGTGTACATCATTGACCCCAAAAACTCTACCAAAGAACTCCTACAGCTGATAAATACCTTCAGTGATGTGGCAGGATACAAGATCAACTCAAAAAAAAAAATCAGGAGCCCTCCTATACACAAAGGATACAAAAGCAGAGGGGGAAATCAGAGAAACTTCAACTTTCACGATAGCCACAATAGCATGAAGTATCTTGGAATTACACTAACCAAGGAAGTGAAAGATCTATTTGACAAGAACTTTAAGGCATTGAAGAAAGAAATTGAAGAGGATACCAAAAAATGGATGGACCTCCCTTGCTCTTGGATTGGGAGGATCAACATAGTAAAAATGGCAATTCTACCAAAGGCAATTTATAGATTCAATGCAATCCCTATCAAGGTCCCATCAAAATTCTTCACAGATCTGGAGAGGACAATAATCAACTTTATATGGAAAAACAAAAAACCCAGGATAGCCAAAACAATCCAATACAATAAAGGATCTTCTGGAGGCATTACCATCCCTGACTTCAAACTCTATTACAGAGCTACGGTAATGAAAACAGTGTGGTATTGGCATAAAAACAGAGACATTGACCAATGGAATAGAATTGAAGACCTTGATATTAATCCACACACCTATAAACACCTGATTTTTTAACAAAGAAGCTAAAATTGGAGGAAGGGCAGCCATAGGAACAGGGAAGAAGATATCTGCATTAAGGGAGCCATTTTAGGGTTGACAAGAGACTTGGCTCTTGAGAGGATCCCAGGTGTCCATGGGGATGTACCCAGCTAGGTCTTTGGGCAGCAGTGCAGAGGGTGCCTGAACTGGCCTTGCCCCACTATCAAACTGATGTTTATCTCGAATATCACCATAGAATCTTCATCCAGCTACAGGTGGATATAGAGACAGAGACCCTCATCAGAGCAATGGACTGAGCTCCCAAGGTCCAGTTGAAGGGCAGAAGGAGGGAGAAGAGGAGCAATGAAGTCTGAACCCCGAGGGGCTGGTCCACCCACTGAGACACCCCTTTTATGATAAAGGTCTTGGAGCGATTAGGGATACAAGGATCATATCTTAATATAATAAAAGCAATATATAGCAAGCAGACAGCTAACATCAAATTAAAATGGAGAGACACTCAAAGTGATTTCACTAAAATCAAGAACAAGACAAGGCTATCCACTCTCTCTATATCTCTTCAACACAGTGCTTGAAGTTTTGGCAATAGCAATAAGACAACAAGAGATCAAGGGGATTCAAATTGGAAAGGAAGAAGTTAAACTTTTGTTATTTGCAGATGATGTGATAGTGTACATAAGTGACCCCCAAAACTCTACCAGAGAACTCTTACAGCTGATAAATACCTTTTGTAAAGTGGCAGGCTACAAGTTCAACTCAAAAAAATCAGTAGCCCTCCTATACACAAAGGATAAGGAAGCTGAGAGAGAAATCAGAGAAACATCACCTTTCACAACAGCCAGAAAAAGCATAAAGTATCTTAGGGTATCACTAACCAAGGAAGTGAAAGACCTATTTGTTAAGAACTTTAAGGCTTTGTAGAAAGAAACTGAAGATACCAGAAAATGGAAAGATGCTCATGGATGGGTAGGATCAACATAGTAAAATTGGCAATCCTACCAAAAACAATATATAGATTCAATGCAATCCCTATTAAAATCTCAACACATTTTTTGACAGACCTTGAAAGAATAACAATCAACTTCATATGAAAAAAAAACAACAGGATAGCCAAAACAATCCTGTATAATAAATGAAATGTTGGAGGCATTACAATCCCTGACATCAAGCTCTATTATAGAGCTACAGTCATGAAAACAGCTTGGTATTGACATAAAAACAGAAACATTGACTAATGGAATTTAATTAAAGACCCAGATATTAATCTACACACCTATGAACACCATAGAACCTTCATCCAACAACAGATGGGAACAGAGGCAATGACCCATACTGGGGCACTGGACTGAGCTCCCAAGATCCAGTTGAAGAGTGGAAGGAATGAGAGTATGAGCAAGGAATTAAAGACCATGAGGGGTTGATCCACTGAGACACTTTGCTAGAGCTAATGGGAGCTCACCATCTCCAACTGAACTGGGATTAAACCAGCATGGAAACAAATAAGTCCCTCTGAAGGTGGTTGACAGTTGGGGCAGACTGAGCGGCCACTGATAGTGACACTGGATTTGTCTCCCCTGCATGTACTGGCTTCTTGGATTCCTATTCTCTTTGGATGTGTACCTTGCTCAACCTAGATGTAGTAGGGAGGGCTTTGGACTTTTCATAGGGCAGGGTGCATTGCCCTCTCTTAGGATTGGAGGAGAGTGGGGTGGGAGGACCTGTGGAGAGAGTGGGAGGAGAGTGGGAGGAGGGGAGGGAGTGCAAATTTGGATTGGTATTTTTTAAGTAATAAAACAACAACAATAATAATAATAATAATACAAGAACTTACATGTCTATTTCTTTTTACTCTAGGATTAGGATGACACAAAACTGAACACATTTATGAAGGATTAATCTTACTTGATAAAATGTCTTCATATGATTAGCCAATAAGCAAGTGTATGGAACATTCACTTAATTATTTATGGATGTGGGAAAACCCAGTCTTTCTGTGATGGTGTCAACCTGGGCAGGTAATCCTGGATCATGAAATCAAATTGAGAACAAGGAGATGGTGACACACTCCTGTAATCCCAGCATATGGAAAGCAAAACTCTGTGAGTTCAAGCCCAGTCTATTCTACAAAATGAGTTTCAGGACAGCCAGTGCTGTTACAGAAAGAAAGCACCTATTTCAAAGCATCTCCTCTCCCACAAAAAGAAGTCGAGTGATGTGGGAAGTCCTTCTGTCTATGTGTTGCTTGTATTGGTTAATGAATAAAGAAACTGCCTTGACTTGTTGATAGGGCAGAAGTGAGGTAGGCAGGGATGATGGAACTGAATTCTGGGAGAAGGAAGGGTGTAGTCAGAGAGACACTATAGAGCCGCCGCCAGAGATAAACATTCTAAATCTTTTCTGATAGGCCATGACCCTGTGGTGATATACAGTTTTTAAAAATGGGTTAAATTAATATCTAAGAGTTAGCAAACAAAAAAAATTAATGGCCCAAGCAGTGATTTAATTAATACAGTTTCTGTGTGATTATTTCAGGTCTAAACTAGCCAGGCAGCCAGGAACCAACATGTAGCTCCCTTCTCCAACAAATTGGTGCCCAACATGGTTCCTGAACCCACGACCCTGAGATTAAGAGTCTCATGCTCTACTGACTGAGCTAGCTGTGTGGCCAGGAACCAACAAGCGGCTTCCTTCTCCAACAGTTGAGTAAGCCATAATGAGTAAGTTAATAAGCAACACTCCTGTGTTACTTCACTTCAGATTTTACCTTCAGGGTTCTGTTCTGCTTCAGTTCTTTTTCTGACTTCACTCTGCCATCATGTTATTTAGTAGTATAAGATGAAATAAACCCTTTCCTTCCCAAGTTGCCCTTGTTCATAGTGTTTTATCACAATAGAAACTGACTGCTACAGAATATCTTAGATTCAATAGTTTTTCATATTCTTGGTCCCCTTTAGCATGTTTGTTCTATTTAATTGGTTTAGCATTTGCCCTTGATGCCTTTCTGTATACTAGCATCATTTCTATTGTTCTATGTTTTCCCCTTCTATAAAAATGTATTTTCTCCTCTAGAATCCATCCTTAAAATATTTCTGTTAATTTTACTAATATCAGGTACTACAGAGACAGATTCTTTATTATATATCACATTATATACACATGTTCTCACCTTTAACTCAGTATTTTGCTTGTAATCACACAATGTTATCAGATATTAAAATTCTGTGAGGATGAGAAAAATAGTTTAAATAATTAAGATATTATCATGCAGGATCCTATAATTTAATAAAAATTAAAAAACATACAAAAGATTCAAACGATTCTTAAATTTTCAGATACTTAGCACAAATTTGTGTTGATCGCAAACACAAATACTTGCAATTCAAATATGAATGAACAAGATCCTGCCAATGTACAGTGTAACACATAATAAGAAAATTCATATTTGAAAGAAAGCACTTTAAAATGAATATATTTTTCAAAAGGATTCAAGTAAGAAGCACTGTAGAAAATATTCTAAAGACCTAAAATATTATGAAGGGATAGTGAAGTCATGAATTGATGCTGTTTATAAATTGGATGTACAATAAATAATTAGTTAAAGGAGTTGGACTATAAGAGCAGAGAGTGCATATGGAACCACAGGAAAGAGTTGCAAGAAGTGCATGTGTGTGTGTGTGTGTGTGTGTATGAGAGAGAGTGTGTGGTGTGCATGGTGGTAGTTTCTGTTAAGTTGAAAAACATATGAATAGATAGACCACATTCATTTTAAAGATATCAGACAATTTAAATATAGGGGCACAGATCATAACAGAAGTTGATCCTTTTTAGTTAGTCCTTAGAGAATTTCATGTGATACATTTTCAAGATATTCATTCCCTTCCCCCAACTCTTACCTGCTGTCTCTGTTCCCCTACCACCCAAATTTGTGTCCTCTTTATTTTATCATTTTTAAATCCTTAATGTCCACTTTGTGCTTCTCATACACTCTGATATGGGTGGCCTTCCATAAGAGTATGGCTAAAACATAAGACACTATAGTCTTAAATGACTTTAGTCACATTTGTCAATAAGGAGCTGCCTATTCTTGAGTTAATAATTACTTAAGAAAGGAAAGTAATGAATGACCAGTTGATTTGAAAAGATATGTATGTATATGTGTATTCCTGGAAAACTCATTATAAGCTACAAACTATAATGAAAATGAAAATAGCATGTCTATTCACCATTAATAACTGTTGGCAACAGATAATTTATTGCAACAGAAGATTTATTGCACAAAATCATTACTTATAGGACACATGAATTTTTCTCTCAACATGGGCAACTGGAACTTATAAATAATAAGAAATAATTGGAGAAGCTGGGTAGTGTTGATGCAAGCCTTTAATCATAGCACTCAGAAGGCAGAGGCAGGTGGATCTCTCTGAGTTTGAGGCTAGCCTAGTCTACAAGAGTTAGTTCCATGAGAGGCTCCAAAACTATGGAGAAACTCTACTTTGAATAAAACAAAAAGTAATAATAATTAAGAAGCAAAGCAAAGTCCTTTGATTGCTATAAACAATGTGAGCCTAAATTGTCTGATATTAAATGCTTTAGTGCTTGATTAACTGTGGTGGCTAACAGAGATAGGTGTTGACAGATTAGCAAGAAGGCCCCAGTGACCCTGAATCTAAGTACTAAGAATGTTAGTATAAAAGAGCTTCATCAAAAATATCTTAATGAAATTTCAGCTGCAGCTGAAGAACTGTGGTCCACTAAAAGCCTAATGAAGTACTAGATGAGCAATTACACATATTGTTAAAGGATCAATCAGCAATGAATATTTTTGTGATTTGAGTAGAAAATTAAAATTAAGTTTAATGAATATGTAATCTCTTCCTCAAAGCTGAAGAGTCTTACATCTGTTTGATTTTTTTTTAAAGAAAGCATACATGGGAAGATTAGACGCTATAATATTCTTAAAAGACTGAACGTTTTTATCAAAATATTTCTAGACCATTCTTGAAAGATTGAGAATTTGTTCTAAAAATATTTCAGTGTCTTATATTTGCTGTACCAGACAGAACTGAGAATTAGTTTAATTTTGCTACTTAACTAATTCTAAGAATGTTATAATGATTCTTATCCTCACTGAAGTGAGCCTAAGTTCCTCTTAGATAACGTGTAACAAAATCAAGTGAAATATGTGTATGTGTTATGAAAAGTTAATGAATATAAAATAATATAGACCTTTACATAAAATAGAGACATTGTTAATGTAATTATTTTTACACAGATATTGTCACTGTTATCAATGCAAAGTATTATCTGAGGCTGAATATTGAAGTGAAGGAAATATTAATTATACATAAATATTGTTTAGATAATCTAACATAAGTTCATCTTTAATGACTTGGAAAGTTAAGACCTTAGCAAAAATTATAAAATGAACACTTGCAAAATTTGCTAGTAAAACTAAATTAAGTTTTTTTAAAATCCAGATAAAATGTTGCATTGATTATTCATGTTGGAGGATCAAGTAAATCTAAGGAATTTGTAATGCATGCTTCAGAAGATCACCATGTAAATTAAATTAGACATTAGATGCTTCACTCCAATAACGCCCAGTGCACAGCATCAAGTTTAGAATTATTGTTTCCTCACAAGTATTATTTCCTTCACCAACTTCTGTGTTATATTTTTATTTATATCTAAAGGAAAGAAAACAATTTCAGGGTGATTTTTTCTAATATGCTTTCTATTCCTTGGAATTCTGAAATTTTAAAATTTTTTTACCTGTCTTAATAGTAAAATTTGATGGTGAATATTTGAAAAGAATGTGGAAATTTTTTTACTTCCTACCTTCTTCCTCCTCCTGATCCTTCTGCTCCTCCTGCTTCTCCTCCTTTTCCTGTTTTTCTGATATAGGATCTCTCTAAGTATCCAAGGGTCACTGGAGATCACTATGTAGACAAGGCTGAACATTAACTAACAGAATCCTTTTACCTCTGTCTCCTGAGTGTTTAAAGGCATTACATGATCAAAGGAATGTGTCATCACAGAAGATGACAGCAAATTTCAAAATCACAATACTCTCAAATAGTCCTTTCAGGTAAGTGAGTAGTCCTGTGATAAGTACAGTTGGGGAGGTGACTGCCATAAAGATTCTAATTACTCTCGGTTGTTTCTTTAAGTTGCTGAGAAATAAGAGTTTCTATAAAATTTAAAATAACTTAAAGCAATTTTGTAAGAAATGAGATAAAATGTGCAGCTGCTTAAAAGTGATTTCTGATTTTTCTGAAAATTTAGGCTTAATTTTTGATATTTTTGGAGATTGTAAAAATGAACTCATGCATTAGAAATTTAATAGATGTGTTGACTTCCTCACGAAGGCTGAAAGGACTACAGTGATCTCAGAATAGCCACAAAGAAAACAAATATTTGAACAAGCATTCTGAAGTGATCCAGATAAATATAATTTTATATTTTATACTGTTCCCTTTCATTTTTAATCTTAATGACTTATATTTATAATTATTTTGAATTAAAGTATTTATTTGGAGAAAATGATAGATGCATATATATTTGTAATAAATAATACATTTCTACATTCTTAAATAGTGATACACTCCATAATAACATCTTTCAAAACAATTTTCCGAAATTATGGACAGGATAATGTCATTCCTACAATTGATATAATCCATCAAATTTATTCAGAGCTCCCCAATAGAGGGGACACTTATCTGTTCTTTTATTTTTATGATATTTATTAAACTGAATGTTTTTTGTATCTGCTACACTTGTGCATTATTTTAATCATGTCTTTTATTTTTAACATTATAATTACATTATTTCCCTGTTATATTTCTTCCTTACAAACCATCCCTTATATTACTCATTGCTTTCTTTCAGATTCATGACTCTATTGTCCTTAATTATAGCATATATAAATGTGAGCTCATTGGAGTCTCTGTATAGAACAAGGTGGCTTTGAAAAAATAGGATTCTACATTTTACTGCCTCCTGAGTGCTGAGATAAAAGCTATTGCTATGATACCAGACAAATTATTAAGATTATTATTATTATTATTATTATATTATCATTATTATTATGAGATAGGGGTTCCGTGCATAACAGTCCTTCCTGTTATTCTGGAACTCATCTCGTAGACCTGATTTTGTCCTCTTCAATGAACCCTCAGGTTTATATGTTTGAGTTGTATTGCAAATGTATTCATTGAGAAGGGACTCTATTCTGCATTTTCATAAATTATGATTTTCTGTAATGATCATTCTAAAGAGGAGTTTCCTTGATGAAGAACACTTACCTATGAATGCAAGGACAAATGTTTAGAATATAATAAGAAATTATTCTACTTTAACAATATAGTAGCTCTAGGTTCTCCTCAAAGATTCATGACTTTGCTAGCAATTTAACCTTATACATAATATTTATATTATTTATGCCTAAAACCAGATTATGTTCCTAGGCAGCAGCAATACGCTATTTACCACTTTGTCTTTCAAGTGCTTAAAATTGGTTGTTTCCAACATATATATATGGGGAGATGATAAATAAATTGATAGGTAATGGATAAAGAGGTAGATAAGTGGTAGATGGATGTCATTGTGTGTATATACACACACATTTAATACTTAGTGTTGTAGAGTAGCCAAGATATTCTATTATAGAGTAATATGATGTGAGATGCCCCCTCAGCATGCTATGAATATGTTTTATTCACATTAGTTAAATAAGTAGTTGATTTATCCAATAGCCAGGCAGAATAGAGACGTATGGGAAATCCAAGCAAAGATAAAAGAAGAAAAAAATAGATCAGCTCCACTGTCTCAGTGGGTGGGTGCACCCCTCGTGGTCCCGACTTCTTTGCTCATGTTCTCCCTCCTTCTGCTCCTCATTGGGACCTTGGGAGCTCAGTCCAGTGCTCCAGTGTGGGTCTCTGTCTCTATCTCCTCCATCACCAGATGACTCTCTTAACATGGCGAACAATGAGGGCTGATGAGAAGTCAAGGACAATGGCATGGGGTTTTGATCCTACTTAATGTGCTGGCTTTGTGGGAGCCTAGCCAGTTTGGATGTTCACCTTCCTAGATATGGACGGATGGGGGAGGACCTTGGACTTACGACAGAGCAGGGAACCTTGACTGCTCTTTGGACTGGAGAGGGAGGGGGAGAGGAGTGGGGGGAGGGGGAGAAGGGTGGGAGGAGGGGGAGGGAAATGGGAGGCTGGGAGGAGGTGGAAACTTGTTTTGTGTTTATGTTTTTTTTCCCCTTTTCTCAATAAAAAAAAAAATTAAAAAAAAATAAAATAAAACCTGAGTAGGGCAGAACCATAAGTCAAAGTGGTTGCTTTGGCCCTAGCCATGCCCACTTATCAGTTTAAAACAGTGATCAAAAATGATTACAGACGCTTGATAAAGACAGTTTTTGACAAAAAAAGTTGGGTCACGTTGTGTTTTAAAAATGTACTTAGGTTTGGGAGAAAGAGGGAAAAGAGTATAGACAATTATAAAAGGAAGTAAATAGTTTTACAAAATAAAGCAATGTCTTTAAAGACACAATAAAAACAATATAAGGGGGGAAAGGAACGCAAAGATGAAAAATAAACAGTGAGTTTATATTTTAAATTTTTTGATGGTTGATGGACAAGAGACAGCTGCTGAGCAATATGGGATTGAAGAACAGACTGATAAAATGTACCACCTAAATATTTTAAAAATGCCTTAGCTCTAAAATAGAAGTCAAAAATATATTTGTAAAATGGAACTTAAAAGATGCATTGCTTTGCAGAAGCAGTTTTGCTTTTTCTAACATAGGAAATTTAGAGGCTATATTTTTTTCCAGGTTAAGATGGACCAGCTTCAATCAATGGAGACCTCCTGAAACTTGACATGGTTCTATCAACAAAGGTTACCACTGGTCTTTCCAGTACTTATTCATTATCTCAAAATTTTATCAGGAACCATAGTGATACTCCACTCACAGACAGCAGAAAGCATTTTGGAGAAAATGGCATCCACATTCCAGAGAGTTTTGGTAGGTATGGTTGGTCTTTGGTTATTTAGTGGGCTATGGATGTTTGTTACATTTATGGAAATATAAGAATATAGGATAAAAAGACAACTATCAATCTCAGATATTTTACATTTCCATGGATTTAAGTTACTTCAATTATACTATATACATGTTTCTATTCTTGTTTATAGGATTTTTGTACATTGATACAAATTTAAGCTAAATTTTTTATACTATATACATATTTCTGCCCTTTTTTGAGGTATTATTTTATATATCTCGTTAAAAATAATATATAGTTAATAAATACAAATTAATAGTCATCTATAATAGTCAAACACAGTCATATTAGGTAAGTTTTCTAGATATACAGAATATATTTAAAATAGGTATTCTTCAAACACTTCAAAGACCTACAGAATATGGCATTTAAAATATTTTAAGAACTTACACTTTTCTCAACAGTGAGACACATCTGCTTCTGGCAGCACCAATTACTTAAATGATGATGATGGACATCAAAGAAGCTCCTTATGGAATTTGTTTTCAGTATGGCAAGGCTACCTACCCATTTAAGCAAGAAACCGCTTTTACCTGGTCTGGTTTGCTGTATGCTGTATAAACTAGACATATAGGACATGGAAAAAAATGAGTGATGAACTTGCCAAAACAAGTTCAAGATTCATGAAAGAGTCCACCAGGCAGTATACAGGACACAGAAGAAAGAGACTGACAAATTTTGCCAAAATAGATGGGATATCATTCAGATTTCCTGCTTCACTGAAAAATCTGCCAGACAGTCTAGGCCTGTTGACCAAAGATGGCAGACACAACATTACAGAAAACCTTTGGGTGGGTGAGTGGCCAGG